>NC_137893.1:85066124-87689222 GCF_963455335.1 Martes martes | reverse complement strand
CATCAGCTGAGAGTGGGCCCTTCTTCCGTGGACGCAGGTAACCAGCAGCCCCACCCCGAGGGCTGAGAAACATTTAAGGCAGGGAACCAACAACAGGTGAAAATGCCAAATGCCCAGTGCGAAGCTGTTAGCCAGAGGGGCATGGAAGGGAAGGGGAAGTGTAGCTCTTTAAGTCAGTGAGTGTTGATGCTGTGGGAGGGGCTGTCCCCCAGCACAAGCCTTCAGTGGGGGAACACAGCCACTGCCAAGCCTGCACAGCAGCGAGATCGCTGGGGGAAACAAACACCCCACGTCTCTCTTCTATCCTCTGACCTTCTGCTGGTGCTTCCCCTGGCCAAAACCAAAGGGCAGTCAGGGGACGGAGAGCTGAGGAATGCTGTCCAGAGGGTCAGCTTCTAGGAGCAGAGGGAGGCATGAGGGTTTGGTGGGTGGACGCAGAGGGGCCAGTGGAAAACCCTTAGCACACAGCTCTCCTCTCCCTGCGGTGGGTTCAGAAGGGGCCAGCTCTGCCTGTTAGAAAGTACATGGTTGGAGATGTTCTATGACTCCCTTAATGTCTGTTTCCTCATCTGTAAACGTGGGATACAGATAATGCCCACTTCCTGGGGCTGTATGAAGAGTAATTTGGAACTGTCTCTGAGAATGCCCACGCCAGCCACGTGGCAGGTACCACTTGGGCACAGCTGGTGGGAGCAGCTTCTCCCGCCCGGTGCGAGCACCCCCGGGGTGGGGAATGTGGCGGAGATGCCTCACTCTGAGGAGTACCCCATCCCACTCCTGCCCAGTAGAAGCAAGGGGCTGCCACCAGGCCATGTGAAAGTAATCAAGAACGGCTTCTAGAAGAGCAGCCTGGGACTGAGTTTTGTTTTATTACTTTGAAATTTTACTCCAGACATGTCAACATATACTAAAGTAGACAGAACGGTAGAAAGAGCCCCCATGGATCCCATCGCCCAGCCTCGACAGTGAGCAATTCGTTGCCAATCTTGTCCCATCTCTCCCCCACATTATTCTGAAGCCAATTGCATGTATATTTCAGCCAGAAATATATCATATGTATCTTAAAAAGGGGACTCTCTAAAAAATAACCTCAATACCATTATCATGTAACACGGTAAAATTAAGGCTTTGACCTTGGCATCAACAAGTACACCTAGCCCCCAGATTACTCTCCAATGAAAGCAACCAGAGTCTGCTGGTGGACTCAAGGGCGGGGGCAAGACATTCACAAGCTGAACTCGGAGAGTGTTATAGAGCCAGAAAGCGTGGATGTGCTTAAGTGAAACACAACAAAACCGAAAGCAAAAATCCCACATTGATGGAGAGGTGACAGAAAGACCCAGAGGGCGACTGAAATAGCTCTCAATGGCCAAGGTTGGAACAACTTAAGCAACAAAACCTAGTGGTATTGGATAACCCAAAGTATAAAATAAATATCTCCAAGTCCATGCTGATATAAATAACTGAATAAATAAATAAGAGAAAAGGGAGAAATCGCCCATGTGGAATTCCAAATAATTTATAGCTACTCCACCCTCGAGGGAGGGGTAGCATAACGGGCCCAGCCCTCAACTGTGGGCTGTCCACACTGCCTTCCTTCCAAAGAGCACCTATGGAAGGGGGGGGAAAGAGTAACTTTACAGTGGGAAGCCTGACAAACAGCACCTCAGTGCAGTGATCAAGGTCAATGCCAGCAGTCATAAGCATGCTAGCAAGGTGACAGTATACATCCTTTCTATGCTGTGACAAAAGTGACATTTTACCCATGCAATTTTCTTCTCCAAAACCCATGCCTCAGTGTTTTAGTGAGAAAAACATCAAATGCCAATAAAAGGACAATTTACAAAACACCTGACCAGTACTTCTGGAAACTGTCAAGGTCATGGAACACATGGGAAGTCTAAGAAACTGTCACACCAGGAGGAGCCTAGGGACGTATGACGACTAAATGCAATGTGGTATCGGGATGGGATCCCCGCACGGAAAAAGGATATTAAGTAAAAACTAAGGAAATTGGAATAAACTATGGCCCGTAGTTAATAACAATGTATCAGTATTGGTTTATGAATTGTAACAAATGCACCCTCTCAATGTAAGATGTTCACAATAGGGCAAACTAGGTATGGCAGCTCTACTCTTTTCTCAGTTTTGCTGTAATCTAAATGTTGTAATGCTGTGAATCTACAACTGTTCTAAAAATTATATTATTAAAAAATAAAGTCTCTAATATCAACAAATATCCAGTGTTCCAAATTACACTTGTGTCAAATAGATCTTCCTTTCAGCTTCTTTGACTCAGGATTCCCATTACGCCCACGTATTGCAATTGGTTATGAACTGGGCTTTGTTTTGTTTTGTTTTTTAAAGATTTATTTCTTTATTTGAGAGAGAAAGAGAGAGAGAGTGCGTGTGTGCACAAGCTTGGGCAGGGGGAGGGGGGAGAGGGAGAAGGAGAAAGAAACTTTAGCAGATTCCTCACTGAACTCAGAGCCTGACGTGGGGCTTGATCTCAAGACCCTGAAGTCCTGCTCCTGAGATCATGACCTGAGCCGAAACCCAGAGTCAGACACTTAACCAACTGCACCACCCTGGTGCCCCTGAACTGGGCTTTGAAAGAAGTCTTGGTATTGCTGAAGGAGAAGAGACATAATTGGGTCATCTGTTTCTTAGGCAGGAGAATTCAGGGGCTAGTTTGCTTGTCTTGGCCTGAACAACATGGTGGGGAATGAGGTTTCAGGGTGAGGACATGCGGGCAGCTGGCCCCAAGTCTTCCAAGAAAACCTGGCAGATTAAAGCGAGCCCCAAAGGCTAGGGTTCAAGGTCTTGCCAGGTCCCTCTCTCCCGTCCATGGTCCATGGTACTGTCATTGATCTGTCTCCAGGAAATCACTGTGGGGCTCTGAGAAAGAGACGTTGGGCTTCAGGCTCAGACCCGTGACCCAATCTTACCTCTGCTGCCTTGGAAACAAGCCATCTCCCTGAGCCTCCGTCTCCTCATCTACAAAACTGGACATATTTTCAACTTTTGGGGATCACTGTGATGGAATAAAATAATGCATCTGAAAGCACTCAGAGTTGTGCCTTTCCTCTCTCTCTTTTGGGACAGAGAAAAGAGGCAGACTCTGGCTCCTCTGGCAAAAATATTTATTTTGAAATGGGGACAGGGTAAGAAGTTGTCCCCTGCACCCAGGTAGGAGGCCTCAGTGGCAGAAGGTAGTTGTTGAGAGGCGAGTTTCTTGGCCGGGCATTGGATAGAAATCAGAGACCAAATGGGTACAGGGCCAGCTGTCACAGGGCCCGGGAGGGGTGAGATCCCTCAGGGGAGGGCTGGGGTCTGGACTTGGGAGGAAACTGTAGCCCTATCTTGAGAGTCATGAGGTGGGAAGTTGGCTGAGGCTCCATGTGGGGCTCTTCCTCAAAAGAGGTGAGTTCTCCTTAGGGAGAGGGGAGGATTGGAGGGGCAGAGAGGGAGGTGGGGGTGGGTCAGGGATAGAGCCTCACCTTTCTTCTCAAGCTGTTATTCACAGAAACGGAGCCCAGAGAGGGACCCAGAGAGGGGCACATCATCCCACCGTGGGGCCCGCTCTCTGGAGGACCTGCACCAGACATCAGCCCCATCCCAGCTGCTGCCTGGGTCCTTGGAGGAGGGGTCTTGTTCCCGACTGAAAGGGGAAGCAGAGTCAGATGAGGATGGGAAGGGGGACAAAAAGAGGCGGCAGGGACAGAGATGGGCACCAGGACGCAGTGACCGAGGACTCCTGAGAGGGACAGAGGCAGAGAGACCAGACAGAGAAGAAACCAGGATCCCTGAAAAGGAGTCAGAGACAGAGGCAGAGCAAACAGGCAAAAGGCAAGTATGCTGTCCTGCCACACATACCCCATTTTCCCCTCTTTCTCTTTGCCACCAGGGTCCTCTGCTGGTGGGGTCTCAGACACAGTTTGGAGATGGAGTTTAAAAAAAAAAGAAAAGGTGAGAGAGGAGGGGAGGTACCCTCGGGATTAAGAAAAGGTCACGTGGAAGGAAGCATTAGAATTCCATTCCAGGGGGCGCTTGGGTGGCTCAGTGGGTTAAGGCCTCTGCTTTCCGCTCAGGTCATGATCCCAGGGTCCTGGGATCGAGCCCCACATCCCCACATCCCCACATCGGGCTCTCTGCTCAGCAGGGAGCCTGCTTCCTCCTCTCTCTCTGCCTGTCTCTCTGGCTACTTGTGATCTCTGTCTGTCAAATAAATAAAATCTTAAAAAAAAAAAAGAATTCCATTCCAGGGGTACCTGGGTGGTTCAGTAGGTTAAGCATCTGCCTTCAGCTTAGGTCATGATCAGGTCCTGGGATTGAGCTCCACGGCAGGCTGTCTGCTCAGTGGGGAGCCTCCTTCCCCCTCTCCCTCTGCCTGCCACCCTGCCTATTTGTGTGCCCACTCCCTCTCTGTCAAATAAATAAATGAAATAAAAAGAATCCCATTCCATCTCCCCTCATATCTGCCAGCTAACCCCTTCATCCCAGGTTCCTGCTTTAGGCTTGTCTATTCCAGGTTGTCTGAATGCTGTTCCCATCACCCAGAATACTTAGTGAGACTCTACTCTGCCTGATAAAAGTTCTACTGAAAGCCAGCTCAAAGGCTTGACTACCCTCACCTTGAAGCCGTCCTCTCTTAGGTCCCTGTAGCCCCTCCCTCCTCTCTTATGGTTGAGCACAGAGTTTACGTCTGGTGTGTAAGTTATGCTTATTGAGATCCTGAGTGGGTTTTGTCTTTTTATGTGTATGTTTTTTCCTAACTGGCATTTCCTCACAGCTTAGGACTTGTAGTCACCTTTGGGCTTGCCTGTCCCTGAGAAAGATCTCCAGATTCACTTGCCAAGTGGATGACAAGTCACAGCACCCACCCCACTCCATCGCCCCCCCCCCAGTGGGGGTGGGTGGGTGGAGAAGAGAGGGGACTGTGAGGGAACAGGTATCCTGTGTGAGCCCTTCAAGGTCCCAAAACAAACGACTCCAAAGATGCCAGCCATGCCTCTCAGTCCCAGGTGACATTATACTTTAGGGTCAGACACCCTAAGAAGCCAGTGTGGCTTCACCAAGTTTGGCTTGAGGAGGCTCCTTGGAAGTCCACTGCACCCCAATCTCCCCCACATCCTGTGTCGCAGAAGGCTTCACAGATGGAGCCCTTAGCTCATTTGGGCAGCTCTTTCTTCCCCTGAGGAAGGAGCCCCACTTTTTAATGCTTGTGGTGGGTTCTGGGAAGAAGGGTTTTAGGTCCTGGGGTTAGGAGGAAGCATCCTTCAGGTACCCTTGGGGCCCCAAATCCATGTCCAGTCCTCAAAATGCTGGGTGGGAGGGGGCCCTCACCTGAGCACAACACACTCAAGGCCTCACTTGATCAGGAAGCCAGCCTGGAGGCAGGAAATAGGGAGGGCTGGGATGAGCTCCAACGGGGAGGTGAGACCTCTAGGGACCCCCGAGAGGCCCCTGGGACTCTAGGAACTGGCTTTTTCGTATGCCTTGCCAAGCTAGAGTCTTCAGCTGTGGGTGCACTCTGAACACACCAGACACCATTTCCCATTTTCCCTTTCCTTTGTCAACAGGGACCACCCTCACTGACCACTGACACTGCCACCACAGTGCAGCTCTCCCCACCCCAGGAAGCCGTCTTCCCCCTTGGCTCAACTGAGATTAAGATAACCCCGATCCACAAGAAATGTCTTCCTTCTTTTCAACCACAACTGGGACTCTTGTTTTTGGGGTGAGGGTGTGTGTGTATGTGTTTGGATGAGCACGGAGGGGGCCCTACTAAGCCCATAACCACTTTTCTTGGGAGAAGTTTTGTTGTTCTTATGCAAAGAGCTCTAGAATCTGCTTTCCCTTAATCTGCCTGGGTCAGTGGTCTAAGGGCAAGGCACATGGAGTTTATCTCTGCAGACATTCCTCAGCCTCTGGGCCAGAGGGACCTCGGGTTCAAAGAAGAGGAGGTGATGGGGAAGACTGAGAATAGAAGGGAGGAGGGACATCGAGGCTAAGGAGATAATGTGCACAAAAATTTGAAGGGGCAATGGTGGAAGGCAGGAGGAGGCTGGGCTGGCATGAAAACTTGAAGGAAAGAAGGAAACCCAGAGGTCTTCCATTCACAGAAATCCCCCAGCAAGGGCTTTCTTTATGGACAACCTTGGGCAAGGGACTTAAGCTCCTGGAGCCTCAGTATCTTCACCTGGAAAGTGGGTACAATATCCTGGGCTCTGTTGACCCACAAAAACTCTCTAGCTCTGGAACTATTTTTATTTGCAAATATACTTTCTTGATCACTTACAAAGCTAGAAGAACGTGGTTAGAATATGAATACCTGCCTGCTGGGCTTGTGGTAGGGGTTAAAAGAGGCAAACTGAAGGAGGGCCTGGCACATACTATGTGCTCAATACAACACAGCAATAATACATTACATATAAGACAATATTATATTACAAATAATACACTATTATTTACTCTTTTCAGAGCCCCAATTCTCCTGCCAACTTCAAAATCTGGGCTCTCTTTCAGCATCTGTTTAAGAAATCCGTTCCTCCCACGTGTGTGGTTCCTGCTCCCTGTGCAGACGGCAGCCATGACTGGGTGGAGCAGGGCAGAGGCTCCCCTGTCCATTACTCAGGGTTTCCAAGGCCTTGGCAAGGACTTCTTCCTCCTCCTCCTCCTCTTCCTCCTCCTTTCCAGGCGGCTCCCCAGCTCCTGAGGGACAGGAAGTGTGTATGTTTGGAAAGGGAGGGAGTCTTCCCCCAGTGATTGTGCCCACAGTCAGCAGCATCCCAGAGCCAGGCCCTGGGGCTCTCTGTGCTGGCTAGCCTGAACACCAGCACCAGCTGCCTCCTCTTCCAAGCCCTCCAGGGGTTTTTGATAGGCAGGCAGGCAAGGTATGTGCCAGCCCAGGCTCTAGCACAAACTTGCTGTGTGAACTTGGGCAAGTCTCTTCCCTCTGAGCCTCAGTTTGCTCCTGCAGTTGAGAGAGAGAGAGAGAGAGAGAGGGAGAGAGAGAATATTATGCCTCTACGATTTGATGATGTAAGTTATTCAGATGAGAAAAGGGTAGGGAAAGTTAAGGAAACCATGGATTTTTATCCAGTACAGTCCAGGCACTGGTCTTCGAGGCAAAGGGATTAGGGCGGTGGGGGTGGGGATGGATTATCTGAATAACTCTCCCCAGTTGCCCAGGTCATCACAGGAATGGAGACCCAGTTTGACCACCTCCCAGTCTCAGAGAACACATCCTTCGGCTTTTCTTCTCCAGTTCCAGCCCGGCCTCTTCCAGGGGCTTTAACCCTGTTTACAGAAATGGGAATTTGCATGATGAAAATAACCCCAGCCGGACTGAGATTTTACTGCGCTTGGCAAGGGGCTCGGAAAAAGCGGCTGCATAGCCAATTACTGGAATTTTTAAACACAAATAATATTTTATGGGATCAGTGGGCTGGCGCGGGGCCGCCGCACCCGGCGCGGCTCCTCCGCCCACAAACAAGCTCCGATTGTGCAGCGGGCAAACTCGCCAGCGCCGGGGTGGGAGGGGGTGGCACCGCGGGCGGGCAGGGGTCCCGGCGCGGGCAGGTGCAGCGCGGGGCTCGACAGCCCGGGCGCCCGGCCGGCAGGGAGCGTCGGCGAGGCCGGGAGCGGGGATGGGGTGAGCCGAGCGCCCCGGCTCACCTGCAGCGCCGCGCCTGGAAGCGTTTAGCGCGAGAGGGCGCGCCCAGCGCTAGTTTCCCCGCCCGGCGGCCGCCCGCTGGGCCTGGCTCGCGCCCCGCGCCCTTGGCATGGCCGTGGCCGCCGCGCCGCCTCCGGAAGGCCGGCTTCCCGGAATGGCCCGAGGGCGGCGGGGAATCCGCGCCGAGGCCCTGGAGCCACCCCTCGCCTTCCCTATCCCGCCCGAGCCGCGCGGGCGCGCGGGAGGCAGACTCCGGAGCCGCGGGCTGTGCGGGAGAGGCCAATGCGGGTCGAGGGGCACAGCGAAGGGTACGGGACATCCCCACGGTCCCGCCGGGGATCCCCATTCCCGGGCACCCGGAGATCGTCAGGCCTGGCCAGAGACCCCGGAGGCTGACTGTCGTGGCCTGCGCGCACTCCGCGGCCTGGGGCTGGTTCCGCGTAGTCGGGCAGCTCTCCCCCGCCGCGCGCCCAGCCCCAGCACGCACAGGGTTAAGCAGGAGCAGGTGTGTAGCCAGATGCCGCTGACCACCCCCTCCCCGGCAGCCCAGTCGGCCGCCTCCTCCTCCGCCCACCCGCTCAGAGCCAAACAGTCCCAAATAAAAGTGCTATTGTTGCCTTTCCCCACCCCCGTCGCTGCCCCGCCACCTGGAGCGGAGCCCGGTCCCCTCTTCACCTGCCCCGGGGCCGGCCGCGGGGGGAGGGGAAATGGGGCCTCCTTGCGCGGACTTCCGCTCCTCCTGGCCCCCAGCTTCCCCTCCCCCAGTGCCCCCAGCACTGACCCCTGGGCCAGCGGCGGGGACCATGGCTTGGGGGTGGGGGGCTCCTTTCTGGCTTGGAACCTGGGTTCTGGCCTCCCCTCGCTCCTCCCTCTAGCTCTCATCCTTGCCAACCAAGCGGACAAGCGCCAGGGTGTACAAAGCTGGGGGGACAGTAAGACCTGTGCTAGGAGCCCAGGACAGGGAGGGCCAGACTCGGCTCGGCAATTGGCAGCTGATAACTTAAAAAAAAAAAAAAAATTATTTGTCCCTCAACAAGACACGGAAGGCAGGGTGAGAGCGACACTCCCTCTTCACAGACCAAGAAAGAGAAGCGCTGAGAGGTGAGGTGTCCAGCCCCAAATCACAAGGTTGGCAAACGCTGGGGCTTCGCACAGGACCCACGTCTCTCGAGTCTCCTGGCACCGCGGGTGCTCCTTTTATGGACAAGGGATGGGGGACCCCAGAGACAGGAGACCTGGCACCTGGTCTCAGGCTCACTGTAGGTCCTTGAGCAAGTTACCCCACCCTGCTTTCCTAGCTCTTAAATCCGCCGAGGTGAACTAGCGTGATTCCCGAATTCTCTTGGAACCCAAGGGGCTGGTTGACCCTCGAAAGTCTGGAGGTCCGGGGTAGGACCCCATGAGGAAGCTAGGCATCCGTGGCCTGTGCAGAGGGAAGGAAATATTTCCCTCTCGCTCCCCAACTCAACCGGCCTTCCCCTCCCTGCCTCCATCCCTCCCTGCTGGCCCCCGGGAGGCTGAACTGCGAGGTTAAATAAATATCTCACGGTGGCTCAAGGAAACGAGTCAAGACCGTTGCTGAGAGAAGAAACCCAGACCTCTAGTGCAGATCCGCCCCCGAGTCCGAGCAGCCCCTGCTCCGCCCCCGATGCGTGCTTGCGGAGCCCTGGGCCCCCTCGGGCCTCACCCAAGCTCCCGGGATAGCCAGCCCCCTCCGGGCGCGGCCCGGGTCCCCGCACCTCCTCCAGCTCCCGCGTGGGGGCAGCTGGGGCTGGGGGCGTGCGCGCATTGTTACCGTATTTCCTCTCCGTGCGCCCTCGGTTTGGAGCGCAGGTATTTAACTCCTCCAGCCCGCGGGCGAGTCCTCGCCACACTGTGGAAAGGGCTCTACTGGGAATCCAGATTTCGGATTTTTTGTTCTCTTAGCTCTACCGTAATTTCTCTCTTGACCTGTGGCCCTGTAAATCCTGTTTCCAATTCCACCTGACCGTGTCCAGCGGGCGTCTCAAATTCAACTTGTCCAGCTGGGAAATTCAGATCTTTTCCACCAGACCTGTTACTTTCTGTCTTTGCCATCTCATAAAGGGACAACCTCATCTTTCCAGTTTCTGGGGAAGAAAATCTTGGAGTTGTTCTCAACTCCTCTCTTTTTCTGTCATCATTCATCTGGATGCCTTAGCAAATCTTGTTTACATTGCTTTAGAAATCTGTCCAGAATCTGCTTCTCTTCACCACTTCCCCCACTGTCCCCACGGTTCCAAGCCACCATCTTCTCTTGCCTGGAATCTTGCGACACCTCCTAACTTGTCCTCTTGTGTCCTTTGTCCCCCTCAGTCTGTTCCCAACAGAGCAGCCAGGGTTATTTTTTTATTTTTATTTTATTATTATTATTATTATTATTATTATTATTTTAGATTTTATTTATTTATTTGACAGAGAGCACAAGTAGACAGAGAGACAGGCAGAGAGAGGGAGAAGCAGGCTCCCCGCGGAGCAGAGAACCCAATGTGGGGCTCGATCCCAGGACCCCGGGATCATGACCTGAGCCGAAGGCAGAGGCTTTAACCCACTGAGCCACCCAGGTGCCCCCAGGGTTATCTTTTTAAAGCCAAAGTCAGATCATGTGCCTCTTCTGTTCAAAATCTTTAACAGCTGCACATCTCACTCAGAGAAAAAGGTCCTTACAAGACTCTCCGGAATCTGATCACCTCTCTGCCCTTCCTTCCCATCCCTCTGTCACTCCATTCCAGTGGCACTGGCCTCCTCACTGTTCCACAGGCAGGACATCGAACTTCTGCCCCAGGGCCTTTGCACTTGCATTTCCCTCTACCCGGGCCTATCTTTCGCTAGATTTTCCTATAATGCTTCCCATGTCATTTGCTAAGGTTTTTCTCTGACCCTCCCTCCTCCAATACACACAGGCTCCTCATCTCCCTTCCCCTGTTTTTCTCAGTAGCATTTATCACCATGTAACATGCTACATGTTTACCTGCTGATTTGCCTAGCTCCTCCCACTACACTGTAGATGCTATGAAGGCAGAGACTTTTAAAAGCAGCCTTGGTCCTAAAACCGGGCTACTACGCACATAGGAGGCACTCAGTATTTGTTCAATGAATGAACAAATGGAATGAACTAGTCACCTTTCCTCCCCCAGTCCAACTTGTCTACCTGCACAGGTGAGTTGGATCCAATGAAAGTCTCCCTGTGCTTTGTGAGTCCCATGGTTCCTTCTAAACCTTACCTGCTTAAATGTCCTGTCCTAGGCCTTCTACATTGTCAACTGGTGGGGTGGGGACAGGAGTACAGGCCAGGTTTTGTGGGAGGGGAGACCTGAGACTAGGCTTGCTTGCAGGAAGCTGGCCAATAGGAGGGGGTGGAAGAGGAGCCCCCTCTCACACTGAAGGGGCTGGCTCCTTCCTCTCACTCCCCCAGACCATCTCTGACTAGAAGGCCTTTTGTCACCTAGAGAAGCCAAGCTTGGGGGAAGCTGGCTGTAGAAAATATTCCCACAAGGTGTAGAGAGCTGGTGGTTTAGAGGGACTGAAGGTAGCCTGAGGATCTCCAGAAATATGGAATTGTTACCTTTCCCAATACTGGAATGATCAGGAGAAGCGAGGGGGGAGGGGAATGCTAATCAATTATTCATTTGTTCAGGTCACATATGCTTAAAATGCCTTTTTGTAAAGGGTCCCCAGGGTAGAGGCTGTAGAGGGGAAAAGGGTCCTAATGCTGTAGAGGGGACAAGGGATCAGCACCCAGTATGAGGGTTTAATGGCTGGCATCAGTTTCTGATAGGCACTGGGAGTCCAAGTTGCACAAGATTCAGTTCCCACCATGGAGAAGCTCAGATTTCTATCTAACCATTTAAAAATAATAGTTGATTATTGATGCCAGCGCTTCCCACAGTGGAAGGGATGAAAAGGCCTCCTGGAGGAGATGACATACCTGAGCCAGGCTAGAAAGAAAAAGAAAGGAGGCCAGGGGTCTTAGTGAGGGCATGACCGCAGGGCCAGATCTTCCCAGTCATGGAAGTAACATGGGAGGGAGTGAACACTATGGTTTGGGATGATCAGAGCAAAGGGTAGATAGCAGTACCAAAGTGTCGGCTCTGGGCCAGTGCTGACCAACGTAAGGCAGAGAAGGCTTATCCCAGAGAGGCTGCACTCCAGTTCAGAGGGCATACCGTTCATTCAAGAAGCATCCCTGAAGATCTTGTGTGTGCCTAGCCTGGACCACGGCCCTGGAGGAGGCAGGGACATGCATAGTGAGACCTGAGCCAGTGGTCAGGAGTCTTGGACCATCAACCCTGGGTAAGCCTGAAATCTCCCCGAGCTTCAGTTCTCCCAAATGCAGATGCAATAGATATTACCTTCTACCTTGCAAGACTCCTGGACTAGACCAATGGTCAAATGAAAGAATTCCACCGTAGACACTTAAAAGTGTATGACAGAGAATACAAAAATACCATAAAGCAAGATATCAGTCCTTCAAGAGCTTAGACAATGGCCTTTGTAGCTTACAGCCCCATCTCTAGGCCCCTCAACCTTCTATTTAAATCCTAGTCCTGGGGTCCCCTTGGGACTCCCTGGCTGGCTACCTCCCCTAGCCTAACACTCCAGTTGGCTTCCCTTCTGACCTCAGACAGCCAAATGTAGGCTCCCCCTCGTGGCACTTCCTGGAATGACAGGTCTCTGAACTAGAAGAGATGGGGTGGGGTGGACCACAGAAAGGGAGCAGGAAGAGGCTAGAAGAGGAAAAATCTGAAGACCTGAGAAAGAAGAAAGAGAAATCTGCCCAGGAACTAAACCTAAACAGAAGGTTAGACTGGAAGGGACCTGAGACCTTCTCCCACATCCCATTTTACAGATGAGAAAACTGAGGTTTAGGAAACAAGAATTTAGAGGTAGGACTATGACTCGGGGGTCCATTTACTCCTCTGCTGGTGCTCATTTCAAGACACCAAGTGTCATAGGCATTTATACACCCCAGTGAGCAAACAGTACAGATTGCCAATTCCCTCTTCATCTGGCAGGGTGCCGCTCTGACTATGCAGCAGTCTCCCCCAGGACAGACATTCTTAAATGCCAAGACTCTGCAGCCAGAGTGGCCGGTACAACCCCAGAGCTCATCTACTCTGGATCCAGAAGTCAGAGATGGACAACTTACCTGAATCTTTCTCTTTTTACTGGAATATGGGTACAGGAATGAGTGTGGGGACACAACTGAATTCACAGCTAAATGACCAATTCAACCAGAGGGGCGTGTGTGTGTGTGTGTGTGTGTGTGTGTGTTGCAGTTGTAAGTATGGAGTGCTTTATCCAAAGTTTTTTTTTTTTTTTTTTTAAACTTGCATCTTCTAATTTAGTCCTTGCTGCTATTATTAGCCCACTCCGGAGCTGAGAACAATGAGTCACTGAAGGACCAAGTAGTTTGACAAGGTCAAGAAGAACATTAGGGAGGAACAAATGGGGAGTATACAGAAAGCACTGATAGGTGCCATTATTTGCCTGCGAGATTGCCTTGTTTTTATTGAGCTGAGTTGAGGAGGAAAGCTTCCCAATCTGTGGTCCCCTGCTCCCTAGGGGAGATTTATCCTGCCTCCCTTGGATCCTGGCAGCCTGGAGGGGCCTTCTAGCTCTATGTTTAAAGTAGAGGGTGAGGAGGGGAATGGGAACTAAGAATGCAGCAGAGGAAGGGGGCTGCTTGCCTGCACTGGGCTGAAGGGCTTGGAAGTAGCCTTCCCACTGGCTGGTGGAGGGAAAGCCTGTATTTCTGATCCTCCTAGGGACTGGAAAGCAAAAGGGGGCTGGAGGGCCACTGTGAAAATATACTGATGTTGCCCAGGAGCCAGGAGAAGATTCTGTTGCCCTGTTCCATTGCTACATCAGCAGAACGCTCAATGGATAGAACACATTGGATTCAGGGTTCAAGAACTTTTATGACCCTACGCAGTGTGGGGCCGTGGTTGGAAACATTGGCTCTGGAGCCACTTTGCCTGGGTTCACATTCCAGCTTCTAAGTTAACAGATCTGTGGCCTCCACTTTCCCTCTCTGAGCCACAGTTATCTTACCAGTAAATGAAGATTAATAGCATGTACTGAAAGACTGTCGGAAGCATTAAATGAATGTAAAGTACTTAGGAAAATGTCTGGCACATAGTAGGTGCTCAAGAAACATAATCTGTGATTCAGAAAGACCCATCTGCATTGCAAGATCACCTTTCACCACAGTGGAAGGAGCTGGATTAAATGAGGATGTCCAACTGTCGGGGTCATAGCGCTCTGGGGAAGGTTTTTGTTTTTGTTTTTGTTTTTCCCTGGAGGGGCAAAACCATAGAAAATAAAATTTGAAAACTATTCTGTGGGATGGTTTGCAGGGGATCTCAATGGTCCCTTGAGAGGTATGAGTTTACAGGGTTGATTCATAAGACCAGAACATTCCCCTAAAATACCTGGCTCTGACATTATTCTGTGGCTCTGGAGTTATCTTCTCAGTCTGGAGGGTGTGAAGTTCCGGGGAGCAGCACCCTGAATAATTGGGGTTCCCAAGCCCAAACCTGGAAGTGTAAGTCTGAGTACCCAGGAGGGTATCTTGGGGTGAATCCCAGGGAACTGAGGTTCCTGGATTGTCCTGTATCCAGTCTTGTCCCTGAATTGGGGGGGGGGTGGATTTGGACAGAGGAGAAAAGACAGGCTTTCGTGGGAGAAAGGGCGGGCAGCGAGAGTTCCTTGCCCATCATGTTTACTGAACTGCACTGAATTATGACTAAATGCCAAGATCTGGCTTCAGGCAATTGCCTAAATCATTTAGGGGTTGACAGAGGAGGGAGGGAGGGGACAAGAGGAGCTTGGGGGAGAATGTTCTTGTAATTCTTTAGTCTGAGGTACATTAAGGAGCCATAAGCCATGTCGAGAGCTTGAATTACATTAGAGAGATTATCCTGTTACAGTTCATAATCCTGGATAATATACCGTCTTGGAGCACACCTGCCCATGATGAATCTCACCCTGTAATGGTCTGACCCTGGGGACCCAGGCAGGCTGGGGCAGCTGGCAGGGGCTATGGGCATGGGTGTGGCCTCAGCCGAGGTACCTGTCAGTCTTCCTGGCTCATCTTTGTGCCCCTTGCCCCTGACTCAGCCCAGAGGGAGTGGAAGTAGCTGGGCGCTTTAAACTTCTCCGTCTCTTTTTAAGGTCTTTGGCTCCCTAGGTCCCCTCCAGCCTTAGCTCCTCCCCCTGGGGGTCCCACCTCCTGCTCATATGAGACAGACCTTTTGTATCCCTGTCTCTAGGTTTTCCTCTCCCTGAATACCTTCCCCTTAATCTCTCCAAACCTGTCAGACATTTCCTGGTCCATGGAGACCTCTCCAAGAACACAGACTGACAGGACCCTTAGCTCCAGCTCATGGCACTGACCCTCTCTCGAGAATGGGCATGTCACCTGCCCCATATAGTGCTGGCAAGCCTTTTCTGAGCATCTGTCTCTCCGGCTGGACTGTGAGTACCATGGAATCAGGAACCACGACTTCTGCCACAGCATTTAGTGCAGAGAGGGTAAGTAACTTGCCCAAGGTCATGCCACTAGTTAGTGGCAGAATCAGGATTTGGACCCCATTTGCCCCGATCCAGAGTCTGTGGTTTTGGCCACTAGGGAAGGCTGTCTCTCTGACCTGAGAGCTCTGTCCTGTGTCACTCACGGGCCTGGCCTCACTTGCCATGAGCTCACTAGGTCCTGGGGACCCCCACAAGCCAAAGGGATGACTCTCTCATGGTGGTTCTCAGAGTGGGATGAAACCTGAGCCTCCCAGCGTCATGAGGTGGCTCATTCCACTGCATGACCTCATGAACGTCCCTATCGGTATGGTATCTCTGCCCCAGCTCTAAACCTGTCTCCTTCACAGCCTGTTGCTAGGTGCTTAGCTCCTGGTAAGCTCGGAGGCATCTGGGAGCCTGCCACAGGCTCCTCCTGTGTCTCTGCACGATGCCCCAAGCTCTTACTTCTCCCACTTCCCTTCCCCAAATGCACATTCTATATGTACCTCTATCTGGGGATGCGCAGAGGGTACCTTCCTGGGCCTCCTGGGGTTTGCTACACTACTGGGGCTGTAGCTAGTGTAAGTCACTCTGGTGTCCTAAAAAAAAAAAAAAAAAGCCACTGCTACCATTTATCAAGTGCTCCCTAAGTGCCAAGCCCTGGGTTATGCTTTTCATTTGCATTATCTCATGCACCCCATATCTGCCCTATGAGATGGCTACTCTATAATGTCTATTTTACGGATGAGAAAGCTGAGGCTCAGAGGTTAACCCCTCACCCGACCCACCTGATGCCACACTGTCTTCTTATGGTAAGTGCCAGCTACCCGCTTGGTCTCCCCAGCAACATCTCTCCCCAGGCCCACCCTTCTGCCTTTTCATCCCTGCAGATGCCTCTAGCACCTGTCCCCCACCTTTCTCCTGGCAGGTTCCAGAACTCCCTGCATTCCAAGTGAGTCAGTGCTTCCTGGATTCAGGCCCTCTCCATGCACATCATTCATCCAGGTGGGACCCTCGCAATTTGATCAGCCACCCTGCATTCGTTCCCATCACTCATTCATGGAGTTCTGGAATGTCAGAGCTAGAAGCAACCCGAGAGCTGATCTGGTCCAGTGGTTTGAAAATGAGAACACATTTTTCAAAGAGAAGCTTCTGTGGATGTTCTATAGAGAAAATAGTTCAATGAGGGTGTCAGGGGAAGGGTGGTGTTCAGAGTCCTGCCTTCTAAGCACCCCAGACTTCAAAGGCCTGGTCTGTTCACAGGGTACAGTCAGCTGAGGGCTGTGCCCAGTCCACGAAAATCTATTGCCTCGGTCACTAAATGAGGGTGTCCTGTTGCAACAGGTCACTCTCCCCAGGCTCTGAGTCACAAGGACCTGGGCCCTCCTCTTGGCTCCCACTTCCCACTGACAGAACTGCATGACCTTGAGCCAGAAACCATGTCACCGCCCTACCCCTCCCTCTACTTACTCTTCTGAGAAATGGAATAATAACAGGACCTACTTGTTAGTGTGTAACAAGCCACGCCCAAAGAGAGTGACTTAAAACAAAGACTGTGCTCTCTCTCTTAGTGTCTGGGCTGGCCGGGCTCAGCTCAGCGGTTCTTCTGCGGATCACTCTTGCAATCGCAGTGGATGGTGGCTGGTGCATCAGACATCTGGAAGACTGATCTAGATGCCAGGGTGGCCTCCCTCTTGCTCTCTGTGCACCCTCATGCCCTCTTCTCTCGACGTGATCCTCTCGAGCTGCACACAGCAGCTCGGAGCTCCCAGAAGCCCACACGGAAGCCCACACGGAAGCCCACATGGAAGCTTCTAAGCCTTCGAGAGGCTTTGGCCCAGAAGCGGCATAGCCTCATTTCTGCCACATTATTGGTTACATTCAAGGCGAAGAGAAATAAACCCGACCTCTTTTGTCGAGGGGGAATGGCTAAGAATTTAAGCAACCACACACTGCGTGGCCTTGAGCCAGAAAGTGCTTACTTTTTCTAATTTCCTATCTGCAAAGTGTAACTACATTGACCCAAGGAGGGTACTTGGGTCGCAGAACAGAGCCCAGCACATGGCAAGCACTCACTACATGTTAGCCACGGTTATTTTTATTTCTAACCCTATGCCTAAAGTTGTGCCGGTAACTGTTGGGGGCTGGTGAGGAGCTACAAGAGTAATGGCAAAACAGTTTATACTCCTGATAATAAATAATCTAGTTCATGAGATAAAATTAACACACGCAGAGATCAAAGTCCTAATTCAAGGTATTGTGTAATTAAGGAGCCCATGAGAGGTACAGATAACATACTGGAGGAAGTTGGAGGGCAAAGAGATTGGACGTGGGGGCTGGGTGGCCAGTGGAAACTTTGAGAAGGGAGAGGGGGGCCCTCTCTGAGTGGCAGGACGGACCCCAAACTCCCTGTTTCCAAATCTTAGCTCTGTCCTTACGGGATGTGTCTACGTGATCTTTGCAAGATGTTTAACCTCTCTTGGCCTCAGTTTCCTTTTTGTAAAAGGTATCTATCATAAGGCTCAAGGGGAGGGTAAATGATTTACTTCCTACAAAGGGCCTAGAACACTGTTTGACCTGCGGTGAGGGTCACTTGAGCATCCCGAAAGAGAGGAAACTGGCTAGGTGGCGGGGAGGGACAGGTCTCCAGGTGGAGGGGAACAGTGGCTGCATTGTAAAGCAAGAGGCGTGTGCCAGGGGGACAGAGAGTCAGACTTGGCTGTGCAGGGGGAGGTGCTGGGGGAGCGGAGAGGAAGCTCAGGCAGAAAGGAGGGGGAGGGGCGAGTGCAGAGCCTTCAAGCCCAGCCAGGGTAGGTTAGACTTTATCCTCCCAGACCCACGGGAGCTATGATAGGTCTCTAACAAGGGAGGGATGCCATCTGAGCTGCCTTAGAAAGAGACACTTAGTGGTATACAGGTGGATCAGAGACAGAAAGATGGTCCCAGGAAACGGGCATGTCCTGAACCCTGCTGGAGGCAGAGGGAGGGGGCAGCGACTGATAGTGTGTGACAAAGTGGGGGAGGGAATCCCTGCAGCTCTGGGGGGACCCCCTGGCTCCTGCCCATTTGGCACGTCATCTTTGACTGCAGGCTGTTGGCTTCTTCCCTTCTGGGCCAGGCTGAAAGGCCTACATTCAGGAAGGGACAGGGCCTCAGAGAATGGACTGGACCCCAGCGGACCTCTCCATATGGACCTGGACAAAAAAAGAGCAAAATTCTGGGAGGGGGTGTGGCCCAGACGAGGACTCAACACTGACTGGCTCTCGGTGTGTACGTGTGTGTGTGTGTGTGTGTGTATGAGAGAGCAAGTGAGAGAGAGAGAGAGAGAGAGAGACTGAGTGTGTGACAAAGAGGGAAGAGGGAAGACCATATGTCTATTTTCTTGGAGAAACAGATGTCTCCTCAAGGGGTGAGAGTCGGTAAGGGAAGGAAAGTAGAGTAAGAGAACCAGGTCCACATGAAAAATAAGTGTCCCGTGTACAGGGTCACTTACTGTGTGTGAGTCAATTTTTCGGATTTTTCCAATGTTTTCCTTTTGTCTCTCTAAACCTTTCTTCTTCCAATGGTTTTCTCTCTCCCCCAGGCTGGTCCTCTCCCGCTCAGCCCCAGGCCTGATATTCCCTCTGGTGCTCCTGGGGGCGAGGACCCAGCTGCCGGTCCCTTGCTCAGGCCTCTCCCATGGTCAGAGCAGCAGTGGACGGAGCAGGCCTCGGGCCTATGCCAGGTGGGTCTCTCCATCTTGCCTCTGCCGGACTTGAGAGCTTGCCCTTCCCTCAGTCCCTCCTCTGACAAATACTCCATGAGCGCAAACTGTGCACCAGGCACTGGTCTGGGCCCAGGGACCCAGGGCAAGCCTTTTCTAGAATCTTCTGACCCCAGTACTCTTGCTCTGGGAAAGTGGGATGAGAAGGGAACATCTGCTTAACATTGAGGCATAAATGTAGGAACAGAGAGATCTCAGGGCCTCTCCCTGGTTTGCCCTCGCGCTTCCCCATCCTGCCTCTGCTCTTCTCCCCCCCCCACCCCCCTCTTTTGGTGAAAAAAGTAGAGAAATTGGAGCCAGAGAGGTCTGGGCCCAAACCCCAGCTTGGCCTCATTCAAGATGTGGAATCTACAGCCTGAGCCTTCCCCTCTCCCGAGTGGCTGGGCGGCAGGGAGAATTAAATGAGCAGCAAACCCAGGTGCCTGAAAAAGACACTCTCTCCCTTTTGTCTCCTTTTCTCTCATGCCCTTTCTTTCATTTATTTAAGAAAACCATCCTGGGTCTTCGCTATGCTGGAGTTGTGGAGGAGAGGCAGGAGTCTGGTCTCAGAAGCAAGATTTCAGCCCGGAGCCCGGCAGTCCCACCTAGCATCCCCTCTTGTTCCTTTAGGAAGTGGGGGTGTCGCAGGTCCTGGGTGGGGTGGAGTGGGGGCGGCAGTCGCGCCTGTGCTTCAAGCCTGGGATTGGTGGCTCTGGAGCTGGGGCGGAGGCCAAGGGGCAGTGCAGCTCTGCTGCCCCTGACACTCCTCTTTTTCTCAGCTTCCCTTCTCCCCTGCCCGACATGCCGCTCTCTCTCCCTCTCTTCCCCTCTCCCTCCATTCCTCTCTCCCCTTCGGCTCCCCCTGCGGCTTGCCAGCTGCCAGCAGATGACATCTCCTTTCATGTTTGGGGCTGAGCACAGCTTTGAATGTTCGTTTGATTCCGTTAAGATAATAGCTGGTTCACTGTCAGATGCAGACTGATCAGTTAAAACCTTAATCACTGCCTGTCTCCTCACACGGCACTTATTTTTTAAGAGATTAATCCCCTCAGCCCTGCTCCAGCTCACATTCTGCTTGGAAAAAAAAAAAAAGCAAGGTTTGTGCTTCCTTGTTATTATTATTGTTATTGTTGTCATCCTCGTCACTCTGCGCATTGGCTCCTTCCCTCTGCGTTCTTTCAACTCTTCCTTTCTTTTGTTCCCCCTTTGGGCTTCCAATCTTCCCTGGGCTCACTCGTGTTCTCTGTCCTTCGCATGCACACATATACATGCACACGCACACACATGCATCCCTCGGGTTCTCCAGATGTTGTGTGAGCACAATAGCCCTATATGAGCCCCCCCTCCCCGGTCTCCAAAGGATGCCCAGATATTGTGGCACACAGGGTAGTGGCCGGACACGGTCCAGGCAAGTGCAGACCGGGGCAGCTAGAGAACACCGCTCTCTGCCTTGGGCAGAGGCTGATCTTTGGAGTTAAACACATCTGTCCCACTCCTCCCTCAGATAGTTACATGCTGCGTAGGCTTGGGGAGGAGCCTCAGTTACCACCTCAGTAAAATGGGCATGAGAATACACTTCAGGGAGGCTGTGAGCACTGAATAGAAGAAGACATGTAGGGTACTCACAGCAGGACCTGGTACAGAGCAGGGACTCAGTGTTATTCCCCTTCTTTATCCCCACTTCCCAGATTCCATAAAAAGATCCTTCCCAGAGGTAGCCAGGTCCCTCCCTGAAGATGACATGTACTTTCCGGGTCATTTTGAAGATGCTTCTCACTTGATCGCCTCTCTCAGCAGACAAGCCTTACACATGATCGAGGAGGGAGATCTTGCTTCACAATGACCCGTAAAGGAAACTGATATTTACAGTCAAACCTTGAATTTTACGTGGGAAAGTCACCAGAGACCATCTAGTCTGACTCCTCAAAGCCCTTGAAGACGCTAAGGCTCCGGGATGGGATCACTTGCCCCAGGTCTCACAGGTCGCTCCAGCAGGGCTGGAATTGGGATTCAGAACTGGCTTTCACAACACCACCTAAGGAGAACCAGCCAGTCAAGCAAGCAACCAACATTTCCTTGGCACGGACTATGGGCCCTGCCTGAGGCCATTAGAGAGAACAACCAGGCTATGTCAGACTGGGTGGGACACAGGCTGGCTTGGACCCCTTCCTGCTCCGGCTGGTACTGTAGGCACAGGAAGGCTTTCTGGAGGGGACCGTGTGGGCAGAATTTGTTACTCCAGGACTTGTGGGCAGGGAGATGGAACTGTGCCCCTGGAGGCCCCCGGAAACTCCAGTCCTGTTCCAGCATGGTTCCTGTGCCTAGTAAGACGATCTTACGAAAGTCGGGGGCTGTCTGAATGTCCTGTCTGCTTGGAAGTCACAAAACAAAGTACAGGGTAGCATTTGCGGTTGCAGAGATTTGTGCCAGATGGAAGACAGACGTTTCTGACCCTGAGTCATGGGCACAGGTGACCAGAGAAGCCCAGCATTCCCATGGTTGGTGACATTCCTTCCTTCCTTTGCAGCCAGGTGGGAAGAGCTTGGAGCCATACTGCCTGGGTTTGAATAGCGTGAGAGCTGGATTCCTTGGATGAATCATTTAACCTCTCTGGGACTCAGTTTCCCCCCTTAAAGATAGTCCTTAGCACTCAGTACCTGGCATGGAGTACCTGCTACGTAAGCATTCTTCATGGCTTTCAGTAAGGACCTCTTGTGCCTCTGGATGGGCCAGGCCCCATCCCCAGCCCTAGGATACGGAACTGAACAGCCCATGGTTGGTCAGCTGCCCAGACAAGCTCCACCTAGTGGGGAGGCAAAGTCAACCCACAGTTGCGGGTCCTCGTGGGGGACCTCCAGCCCAGCCTCAGGGAAGAGGGACAGCTTCCAGGAAGAAGTAGTCTGTGAGCTCCAGGAGGCTGGGCCTCCGTCTGTTTTGCCCACTGCTGTATCCTCAGCGCTTAGAACGGGAGCTGCTGCAGATCTCTGCTGAGTGGACCGGTGAAGAGTCCACAGACCTAGGTCCCAGAGGAAGGACCGGATGACACATGTCCCCTTCCTGGGTGTTAGTTTGCTCATGTGTGAAGTGGGCGGCTTGGACTGGAATCCAAGGGCCCTTCTGGCTATTCTAGAAATCTGTGCCAACCGACGGGGTGGGGTGTGAATGAGGATAATGGGGGAATAGGGAAGGGGATGGGCGCGAAGAGGATGGAGGTTTCATGCCCACTGGTGGAGATGGGGATGGGAAACGGAGGCCGAGGTGGGTTCCATTCCTGCTTAGAGGCAGGGCATTGCAAAGGGCCTGAGGGCTGAAGCATCCACCCCACCCCCTGCGCAGACCAGCAGGAGGCGGCCCAGCCTGGGGTTAATGGCATGACATCCCTGCAGCAGTCAGCCCGATGGGCTTCTGATGCCTTTTCTAATTTGGTGAGCACTGCAGATTAGCAGGGAGGGAGAAGAGAGTTTTCCTCTCGCAGGTTATTATCCTGCCAACTCCCTGGGCACCCAAGGGAGGGAGTCAGCGTGTTCCAGGAGAAAAGGAAGCAGGGCCTGGCATTCTGGATCGAGCGCCCCTGGGGAGCAGGGAGGGAGTCAGGGCTGGTGCAAATAAATCTGATGCTATTAATGGATCTGGTGCTGGTTGAAATGGGAGCAGCAGCCATCTCTGCGGCTCCAGAGCTGGTGGGAGGAGGGAGGGGCTTCTTAGAAGTAGAGCTCACAGATGCTGAGAGTCTTTGCCTTGAAGGGACCCTGGATTTCCCTTCTCCCGAAAAAGAGAGGCAGCCTCACCTAGTGGGGCATGGGGTGCTTCTGCCTCCACTCCACCATTCCTTAGTCTAGGTCAAGGGAGCAAGACATCTGGCTTAATGCCCATCCCAACTCCTTGGGGAAAGGCCCATGTCTCCCTGTCACTGGTCTAGAGAATTCCTTCACACACCTGGCCCTGCTCTGGGCTCAAGGGAACAAGAAGGAGGGAGAGGTTGCTTGAGGGGGTTGGCACCTCTGGTCTCAGAAAGGGGTCGCGTCATGGCCTTCCTTGGCCAGAAAGAGCATCTATTGAGGCCTGCCCTTGGTGACTCCAGTCCTGCCGCTGGACCATTGTCGTTAGGCTGGGGCTGAGCCGGGTCAGGGGAGGGCACCAGCATGGAGGCCAGAGGTGCTGAGTCATAGCTCTTCCCTGACCCACTGACTAGCTGGGTGACCTCAGGCTGGACACCACTTCTTTCTGGGCTCCAGTTTCCCCAATATGCTGTGGACCAGAACAGGGTGTTCTCATAAGTCCTGCTGGGAGGCTGGGCCAACATGTGCCTGCCCGCGAGGCCTCACGCTCATTAGCTCCTCTGAGAACTTTCCCTACCCTGTCATAGCGGAGATTGGACTTAGAGGACAGGGGAGAGGAGACTGGGATGGAGCGTTGGGGGCTGCTGGGGGAGGGACGGAGAAGCTGGGCAGGAAGCCCACTGGATGAGAAGGGGTGCCAGGCCCTGGGGGGGCAGCTATGAGGGTCTGGGTGGTGGTAGGCTTATGGGGTGGCCTCTCCAGATCATTGGCTTATCTAAGTATTAGACGCCCTCAGTCGTTGTTAACATGTCCCCACAGGACCAAATTATCACCATAATATTAAATATATAACAAATAAATACTAACAGCCAGAAAAGACCACCAGACAGTTGAAAAAAAATTTTTTTAAAGATTTTATTTATTTATTTGAGAGAGAGAGAGAGAGCAAGAGGATGAGCGGGGTGAGGGGCAGAGGGAGAAGCAGACTCACTGCTGAGCAGGGAGCCTGATGAGGGTCTCTGTCCCTGGGACCCTGGGATCATGACCTGAGCCGAAGGCAGAGGCTTAACTGACTGAGCCACCCAGGCACCCCTGAAATGTTCTTTTATTAACACATGTATGATTATACTGGCAAATAAATAAAAATCAAATGAGGATTATAGTTCAGAAAAGACAGCAGTAAATGATTACTACTTAAAAATCATGTTCATGGGGCCGCCTGGGTGGCTCAGTGGGCTAAAGCCTCCGTCTTTGGCTCATATCATGATCCCAGGGTCCTGGGATTGAGCCCAGCATCTGGGCTCTCTGCTCAGAGGGGAGCCTGCTTCCCCTTTTCTCTCTTGCCTGCCTCTCTGCCTACCTGTGATCTCTGTCTTGTCAAATAAATAAACAAAATCTTTAATTAAAAAAAAAAACCAAACCATGTTCATGGCTTATAGGAGGGCAGGGAAAAGGCGCTACAGGAAGGAAAGCTTCCCAAAGAGAGAACTTTGGGTGCTTCAGAGGCCGATCTGCATAGAGAACAGCAGGACTGAAACAGCCCCAGTCTGATACTTTGTTTTCCCAGTCACTGGGCTGCTTCTTTCATTTCCAAGTCTACTGTGCGAAGGCAGGGACGTGGAGAACGACAGGAGCTCTGATGATTCCGGATTGCTGCAAACCTACTCTCCAAGTGGGGAGTGTAGCTTAGTCCTGAGTCCCCAGTGTCTGCCTCTGGCTGTCTCCAGGAGAGTTCCTCAAGTGAACTACCTGGTTCTGTATAATCTTTTTTTTTTTTTGGTCCTGTACAATCTTTATGAAAGAATAAGTAACACAGATGTGCTCATTTGAAGCTCAGGTAAATACAGGATCGCTGAACTCCACAGTAAGGCAGAGATTTGCTTAGAACAGGGGACAAGGATTTCCACTCCCCCTCCCCGGGAAGAGTATTTTATCATGAACGCAGAATTGTTGGTACATGGTGATAAGAAAAAAGCAGACCGACTTTTACTTGATTTTATTATTGTTTTAAAGTTCTCTATAGACAATGAACCCTTTCATGGCCTGCATCCAAGACAGACCCCTCCCACTGCCCCCACCTCCCCGCTTCCCTGTTCTCCACTGGGCTTTCCACCTTCGCTGATGGCCCCGGTCCTGTATTCCAGAAACCTTGGCTCCACGTCCTTCCCAATCCAGGCAAGTTCAGAAAACAGAGGCAAACAACCACACGTTTTAATCATTGTGATTATTATTTAATAAACGTAAAGGCTCTGGCAAGTCTGAAATAGTGCCTGTACTGTGGTCTAGGCGTTTTTTATTAGTTCCTATCCCTGAGCACCTCTGATGCTCACAGCCATCTTGGGAGGTAAGTTTTATTAGGCCCGTTTTGTAGATGAGGAGAGTGAGGCTCACAGGGGTTGTGTACATCCAGTTTACATAGCTGGCAAGAGTTAGAGCTGGATTCAAACTCTAAAGTCTGTGCTCTTAACCTCTACACAATGGATACAAAGGGTCATGTGAGGATTAAGTGAAATAGTACATGTGGTGATTAGCCTCTAGTCTGATGCATGATAAATATAATGATCACGATAGAGGATATAATCATTCTGAAATTCACTAATAAATATAAAGTATAGCACATGGCTGGCACAGAGTAAGTAGCTAAAAAGAATGGTAATACAAGGCTTTATTTGATTTCACAGCCAAAGAGTAGAGCAAGCAATGTTGCAGGCATTCAGAGGATAGGGGCTTGTTTTGAAATGGCTGAAGGGGTCACAGAGGACTTCCTGGAGGAGGGGATCTTCATTCAGGCTTTGAATCTGGCTGCCATCAGAAGCACCATCACCTTCCCTGCTCCCACTCCATAGACACGAAACATGGTTGTCTTGGTGACTGACCAGAGCAGAGCTCCTAGTGCATGTGGACCCCCAGGTCCTAATCTCTTATTTCTCTCTGAAGACTTGGCCTCCCCACCACCCCTCAAGCTCCAAGGCCATGTCTGTCACCCAGGAAGAATTTCTTCTTCCACCACTGCTGCCTCTGGCTAACCTTTGCTGATTCTGTTCCAAATTATACTCATTTGTAGGCACCAAAGGCTCCTTACCCCCAACCTCTACACAGAGAGTAAGTGCTTTATTTTTTTATTTAACAAATACTGGAAAAAATACTTACTATGTTCCAGGATGTTCTAAAGGGTTTCAAACAACAGCTTGTGAAATCCTTATCAGAAGCTGATGTGTTAGTTACTGTGACTCTCTGCATCTTACAGATGAGGGAAACTGAGGCCCAGATCTTCAGTTAGTAAAATAGCAGCTGAGATTCAAACCTAGGCAGTCCGACTGCAAACTTCATGCATTTAACCATCCAGCTAAGCTTTGAAAACAGGAAGGGCGCCTTAGTCATCTCTGCGGCCCCTACAAACCCAGGCCTCATGGCTTTCTCCTACAGTGACAGGGGCTGTGGAAATTTTTCTTTGAAAGAGTTGAATGAATCACACTGACTATACTTGCCAAATACCTGGTTCCCGACTCTGTGGGGGCCCAGCTGGAACTGGAACTGGGCTCCCCACATGGGGACATGTGACAATTTCCAGAGGCATTTTTGGTTATCACAACTGGGAAGAGGGGTATGTGTGAGAGTGTGTGTGTGTGATACTGGCATCTGGTGGGTAGAGACTAGAGATGTTGCTACACATCCTATAATGCACAGAAAAGCCCCTGAGTCTCAGTTTTCTCACCTCTAAAGTAGGATTTAATAAGACTGACTCGACTTCACAGGCTTTGGTGGGGGTCAGACCAAGTGGTCAAAGGAAATTGTTATTGTGACTATTAAGGGATGGGAAATATGGGGCCTAAACCTGCCTGTTCCCAATCCCCCCACCCCAGGGGATGTAGTTTTTGTGGTGGGGGCACAGAGCTTCTGGCTACTCTCAGGGAAAGGGACAGACTGAATGGGGAGTCCCTCTGAAGTCCCAGGTTTGCAGGTCTCTGGGGACAGTGTGCGGAAGGGCCAGGGGGCAGGGAAGCTCTCAGGGGCCAGTAGCTGGCCCAGCCGCCTGCAGACCTGGCTCTGTCCCATTGGGGCCTGGAAGCCACTTCCCCAGACAGTAGCAATTATCGCAATCAAACAGTTGACACCAATTACGCACCAGGCCGAGAGGCATCAGCGGCTGCGCAGGCGCCTCGGCTTTGCATATCTTAATGCGGACTGACAGACGCTGACCCTCGGGGCGCCGGCCTTGCCAGCTCTCAGCTGTTTCTGTGGCACCAATTTTCAGAGCCAAATTACTGCAGGGCCCGCCGCTTTGCAAGAGAGAACTGCATCCCCAAGGCAGAACCGTTAGCGCCTCCCGGGTTCCTGGAATGTGCAGCGCAGGCGCACAGGGGTTGGCTGGAGATGCCCTTCCTCGCTGGGTTCTTCAGGAAGCGTCCATCAGGCCCCCATTGCCCCTCGCAGGGAACCCATCACTTCTTGCCTAGAAGGGTGGGGGCGCTCTCGGGCTTGTCTATCTGCCCCTTACGTGGGAAGTCTCGCTCTTAGTCCCTTGTGCCCAGGACAGGGGAGCAAGAGGGAGTGTTTTAAGAGGTAAGGCTGGTCCTGGACATTCTTCTTTTCTGGGGATGGGGATTCTGCAGCATTTTCTTTGCCATTGACTGGGCGCCCAGGAGTGCCTGCCAAGCACCCAGGCGCTGGACTAGAGGTAGCAGAGGCCAGAAAGGGTGGGGATGTGACGACGATTGTCTGAGCCTGCTGCGTTCGTGCCATGTCAGGGATCTGTGGAGCTCTAGCTTCCTGATCTGTAAAGGCCTTCTAATTTTAGGACACAATCCCCTTAAGCAGGAGGTACATTCTCCTCAAGCCTTAGATAAGTCCAGGTCAGGACTTCAGGTGTTGAGATCACCAGCACAAACCTTCCCGGGACTTAACATCCTTCCTCCTCTTTCTCCTCTTCCCCCATAGGGAGTGCAAGCTCCTGGGGGACCCTTTGTGCCCTCTCACTGCCGCACAGTGCCAGGCACTCTGGAAGACTACGGGGTGGTGAAGTAGAAACGAATCGTGTTTGCAGCTAGTCTTTCAAGTCCCCAGCTTTCACGAAGTGCAAGCCGCCTGCCCACCAGCGCCTCCCAGACTCACTGCGCCAGCAGCCTCAGAAGGGCATCCACACTGGGCTCCCTGGGACCTGGGCCCCTGGCGGTCTACCACGTCTCCTCTTTGCCCCCAGACCCTCCCTGAGCCCCGTGCCAGCCCATCCGGCCTGCCTGAATGCCAAGGAAGACTGCAGTGGGCGGGGGGAGGGAGTCCCTTCCAGAACTGGTAGACTCGCCATCTCTGCCCAGCGGCTTCTTTGCCCTTCGGGCAGGTGGTTCACCTTCCAAAAACACTTTCCCAGACGGAGAGTTTCCCTAAACGTGTCCATCCCAACACATCCAATGAGTTCCCCACCGCCCCTCGCCCCTCGGACTACCGGCCCAATTTGCCTCTCTTAGACACACCTCCATTTTATGTCCCCAACCTTGTGAAAAATAACCCCTTTCTGTTGGACCTCTCCATTGTTCAAATGGAAAAACAGAGATTCGTCAGGGGCAGGGGTTGCCAGAAGAGCAGGGAGTGGGGCTGGGTCCCTGGGGGGCGGGGCGTTTTGACTTGCCCCTGATGGAAGAACTCCAGCTCGGCAATTATTGGGCACCTACTGCGTGCTCCTGTAGGCTTCCGTCCTTGGGCTGCCAATTCTTTGGGCCAGTCATGAGGACGGAGTAGTGCCAGGGTGGCTGCCCTAGTTTTTCGAGACGTGGCCTGGGGACCCCATTGAAGTCCCAGCCGCGCTCCCGGCCTGGGCGTCTCCGCTGAAAGCGAAGTTTCTGCGCGGGTATCCCAGCCAATCTCTCGGGCCAGGCTCTTCCGAGTCCCGGCGGCCCAGGAAAGCAGATTCTGGGCCTCCTCCTTCAGGACGCCCGCGTCGTTGGGGCTAGGGCATTAGGATTGCGCCCTGAGGTCAAGGGCGCCGGCACAGGGCGTTGCGGGCGTCCCCTCCGGCCCTCGCCGCACGTGCGCGTTCCAGCGCGGCCTCGGGGCCGCGTGAGTCACGGTCCCTGCCACGCGTGGCGCCCGGCCCAGGGCGGCCGAGGCAGACGCCGGCCCCGGTGCCAAGGGGAAGTGGGCGAGATTCCGCCGCGCGCCTGCCCGACAGGAGGCTCTGGCCCCAGGCGAGGGGCGGCCCGTCACCCGGCCCCGCCTGACCCCCGGGGCGCCCGGCCCGCCGCGCGGGGTCCTGTGCACTCCGCCGCCGCGCCGCTCCTCCGCCGCCCCCGGCGCACGAGCGGCTTCAAACCCAGAGTGTAGCTCGGTGTCCTGAGCCCCCCACCCGCCCCCGAGGGCGGGCGACGCCCCTTGACAAGGACTGGGAACGTACACGGGTTTCTCGTGTCAGCAAGTGCATCGGCCATAAAGGCCGATCGGGATTCCTGGGGATTAACGACCAGACACAGGGAGCCCTGTTCTCTTCTTCTCCGCCCTCTTCCCCACCCCAGGAACAAGAAAAAGAAAAATCTGTTGAAAATGCACTCCCCCCACCCAGCCACCCCCCTTCTCCTTCTGCTCTCACCGACTTAAAAGAAAAATAAAATACATTCCAGGAACCAGGACGGCTGCGGAGCAAACTCAAACCAGAAAATGCTTAAAGATGTTTTAATGTCTTAAACACAGGGGCCGGTTTGTGTCTAAAACTTTCCACATTAAAAAAAAAAAAAGCAAATTCAATATTAAATATCCTTCCACCGCCTCCTGGGCCCCTCCTCCGGCCCCCCTCCACCGCCCTTCCTGGTTCCCCTCGCTTTCTGGGGACTCCACCGCCCCGTTTTCCTCTGCACCTCTGCTTTCAGCTGTGGGCTATTAGCACCCGGTGTGAACAGAGACCAGGCCCCTCCATAAAGTTTATATTCACATTCCAAAAATGAAAAAACAAGGAAAAGGGAGAGAAACAACACCCTAGGTGCAGGCCCAAATGCTCCGGCGAGCGGAGGCCTCCTCCTCCCCCCACGCTCAGGGCTAGAGGAGCTGTTAACTAGCAGCTGACAGATTTTTACAGCACGAATTAGACCCTCATTTGGCTCAGGATTAGCCCAAATCTTCCATCTCATTACTGCTCTGGCTTGTTGGAGCCCCCTTTCTTGGAGCTGGGGAGCTGTGGACGGGTTTTTGGGGTCCCGGCCGGAATGCTTACTCTCTGAGCTGTGGTGGGATAGGGCAAGGAGGCAGGGTAAAGGCCCTAACCAGGCTCCCTTGGGGTCCTGGCTGGGGCTGGAGGTGGCCAGCTGGAGGTCCTGCCAGAGTTTCTTGAATTCTTGAGGTGGAGTGAGCTAGACACCTGCCTCGTGTGGTAGAAGGACAGGTGAGGTTTAGATGCTGATCTTATTATTCCAAGTGATCACAAACCTTGGGAGTGACAATACTGATTATGAGACTTCCTGAGGACTTACATGTCAAGCTGTCTGTGAAGCCCCTTTGTCGTTAATCCTCGTGATAAACCCATACTGTGGGCACTATTTCTATTAGCCCCATTTTACACATGAAGATACTGAGGCTTCGAGATGCTAGGATATTTACCCAAGGACACAGCCTATAAGAAGGAGAGTCAGGATTTGAACCCAGGACTGAGCGACAAAATCTGAGCCCTTAGGTCAAAGTGCCTCTCATTCTAAGATCTCAGTGGGTGCCTTCTCTAGAAGCATTTCTTTCTAAGTTCTTATTCTTCACCTCTCCCACCAACTATCAGGAACTTTAAGCCCATGTCCCTGCTGGTACAGTTCTTCTTCTTTTCTTTTTTTAAAATTTTGTTTATTTATTTGACAGATAGAGATCACAAGTAGGCAGAGAGGCAGTCAGGCAGAGAGAGAGGAGGAAGCAGGCTCTCTGCTGAGCAGAGAGCCCGATGCGGGGCTGGATCCCAGGACCCTGGAATCATGACCCAAGCCGAAGGCAGAGGCTTTAACCCACTGAGCCACCCAGGTGTCCCCCTGCTGGTACAGTTCTGACCATCTCCCGCTATCTACAGTGAGGCAAAGACCAGCTAGCACCTTCCCATTCTGGTTCCACTCACCAGCTTCAAGAGGGGTTAGGGTAGGACCCTGGTGGGATGATTGGCTTCTCTCCCACTCTTCCTTGACCCAGTGAAGACCCTTAACCCTAATGGGCCCATAAGGCAGTTAGGCATTTGCCAAGAGGTCTGGGGAGAGAGGAGGCATTCATATCACCCTCATGAAGGAGGTGCTGGAAGATGCTAGAACCCCTGGTAGCTAGGCAGATGTTGGCCTCTGGCAGCTTGACTCTACAGAGGCAACTCCAGCTCTTTACACCCTCTTGTTCTGACAAAGGTCAGCACAGTGTGGGGAGAGGCTGGTGGTGGAACTTCAGGTGTCTGGACACCAAGACCAGGGTGAAGCTTGCGTTGTCCCAGCTCCAGAGTGCTTTTTGTGGGACAGGATCCTTCAAGGGTCAGCAGCAAAATGTCTGGTAATTCTGGAGCTGTTCAAAATCCTTCCTTCCTTTCTTTCTTTCTAGGTGGAAATTGGAGGAAATCTTGAAGCATATGTAATACTTAGACTTTAAGTGCCCTTTACAAAGTTAAATCACTTTGTCAGTTTAGGAATGTAAAAATGTTTTATGTATAACTTGGTTTGCTCATAAAATCTTAATTTGGGTGTGTTTGGAAATGCAAGGCCAGAGAAGGGAAAGCTGATATTTGAGGGGAAAACCTCCAGGTCTCTAACTTGGAGCGAGAAAACAATTATAAGGTGCTTTCTAACTTTTGTTTGTCTGGGCGTGAGGTTAGGCACATGTGTGGCTCTGCAGGTCAGACCTCAGAGGCTGCCCCATCTCAGGGCGGAACCACCTGAGGAACAGGGCAGGGAGAAAGAGACACACTCAGAGAAGTGACAAGGGCACGCAGAAACAGGGAGGCCACAGGTGGGTTTCCCTAAGTATTTTGAATGACGAGCAGCGTGGCTTTGTGTGAAGGAAAGCCATTTTCTTCGTGGGAAGTTACCCCATTCCTTGCTAAGAACTCTCCAGTTGCAGTCTCTCTCTGTTATTTAGTCCACCCTACAACTTTTAGTCTATCTTCTGATCTCCTCGCCACCCTCCGACTTCTAGTCTATTGCCCTTGGAGCACAGAGTCTCCCCAAAGGACTGCAAGAGCTCCTAAACTTGGCTTATTTCAGCCAACACATATTAGGATCCAGTCTTGGCCCTTGGGTGTCAGATGCAGGCCATGTCAAAGAGGATGATGGCTATTTATTGAGAACTTGATATGTGCCAGGCACCATGCTAGTTATATGTGAGACTCCCATGCTGTGAGGAAGCCCAAGCCAGCCACGGGGTGGAGAGAGAGACTGATGGATCTATGGCCAACAGTGGTGGTATACTGGGAAACCTGTTCTCTGGAAAAAAGTGTCCTGGTTTATGGTGTTTGTTGATTCCTCGTTATAACTAGTCTCACTAGGGCTGACTTTGAGCTACTAATGGCTTGCAAAATTTCTGAATAGTTAACAAAATGGCTGGTATGAAGCATCTTCAAATGCCCAGCCTCCAGCCACATGAATCACTCTGGTTAGAACCCCAGATACTGTGAAGCAGAGTGGAGGTGTCCTTGATGATTCTCATGTAAATTGAAGATTCATAAGCAAAATGAATAAGGGTTCTTTTAAATCACTGTGTTTTAAGGTGGCCTGTTATAAGGTAGTAGATAACCAGAACATGTGGAAAGACGGATATAGATGTCCTTGAACAAATGGAAGCACTCTGAAAAATTTAGAGAACCACTTCTCTCCCTGATTCCTTTGCTATCATTTAACAGGAGATATAATTCAGGTGAAATCTATAGTGTGTCGTGAAGTTGGAGCCTGAGGTGGCTTGCTCTTTGCCTTGGGCCTGATGCATGGTTGGCACAATTCTCTGACCCATGGAAACAGGGGGAAAAACTGGGCTGAGAATGGGGCAGGTTAAAGTTGAGGTGACAGCAGGCCATCTGAAGTCAAGTGTCCAACGGGCAGTCTACTTAGGTAGAATTGACTTAAAATTTATAATACAGCTCAGCACCTTGTTTCTAACAATTAATTTACTTATGGTAATTTCAGTATTGCTTTTGAGTACACGATAAAGCTGGCCAAGCTTGTCTTCCACTCACAGAGCATCCTCTCTGCTTTTCTCCTCTTGTTGTTGCACATTTACTACCTTTTGCTCTCCCTACGATGTGATTTGTCTTATCTTTCACTGTGGAAAATGGGAAGGTAGAATGGGAAGTTTGTTTCTTAAAGTACTTATAATCTATTACTGTGTTCCAAATTTCCCCAAAACTTAACAGCTTAAGACAAAAATTGTTATTATATCATGGTTTTTGTGGGTCAGGAATTTGGGTGACTCAGTTGGCTCATTTTGGCTGTAGGCCTCTCACAAGGTTGAAGTCAAGGTGTTGGCCAGGGCTATAGTCATCTGAAGGCTTGACTGGAGCTGGGGCATCCACTTCCAAGATGGCTGCCTCACACTGCTGAGGCATGAGTTCCTTGCCATGCTGGTTTCTCCATAGGGCTGCTTTTTGTGTTATAACATGACAACTGTTTTCTTCCAGAGAGTGATGAGAGACAGAAGAAAGAGGAAGAAGAAGAGGAGGAGGAAAAGGAGGAAGAAGAAGAAGAAGAGGAGGAAGAGAAAGCCATGATGCCTTTTATGACTTAGTCTCAGGACTCACCTATGGTCACTTTGAACATATTCTGTTTGTTAGAAGCAAGTTGCTAAACCCAGCGCACACACAAGTCGTGGAGAATTAGGTTTTATCTCTTGAAGGGAGGAGAGTCAAATGATTTGTTGACATATTTTAACCTAACCACAGTTTTTCAAGGAATTCCAGATGGTAAATTAGTTGTATGTCAGGGGCTTGGGGTTGGGGAGCAGGAGACCTATTTTCCATATTCATGCTTTATCTACTTGGCACACTTTTAAGATGGGCTTTGCTAGTTAGACGATTATATGGTAGAATGTTACAGTGGGAAGGGACCTCAAAGGACTTTCTAAAGGCTACAAACTGGTGATTCTTGGGCCCAATTTGTCCAGCAGATCTATTTTGGTTGGTGAAACCTTGATTTCTAAAATTTAATGCTTTTAATTTGGACACGTCCCCCCCAGGTTGCTTATTGTGCATCATTCTCTTACATAAACCAATTCACACATTCCGGTAACCCACCTGCCTCTGGGATTCCCTGAGTGCTTGAACCTCTGGTTCTTATCCCTTTCTCTCAGTTCAGACATGGAGAAACTGAGGCCTAGAGAGGAGAAATTGACTTGCCCAAGGTCAAAGTTTGAGTGAATGGCAGAATCAGGTCCTGAATCCAGGTTTCCTGACTCCCAGTTCAGAGTTCCACCCACTTCCCTCTCTGCCTCCCCATATCTCATGACAGGTGGCATCCCTGCCTCCCCGTGTCCTAGAGAGCATCCTTTCAGCCCCTCCACTCACCACAAATGCCCTGCACCCCCATCTAGCCCCAGACAGATGTGGGGAGATGAAGGTCTTTTATCCACATCTAAAGATCTGGAGATGGGAAAACTTCAAGTTTCACAGCCCTAGAGGAAAAGAGAATCAGAGAGTGAATGCTGGGAAAACATGGGGGAAGCAGCATGGTGTGAGAGGGAAACCCTGGAGGGTATTTCAGTAGGTTAATAACCTAAGCTGTTGCCAAGTTGAAATTAGAAAGAGCAAGGCTCTGTCTTCCGAATGTGGAGGAGGGGGGGCTAATCCTGTCCTTTGATAAATGGATGACATTCTAGCAAAATGAGACGCTCCGCCCCAGTGGCTGCAGGGGGACACTGGGCTGGGGAGGCGGGGGTGGGAGGGGGCCTCCGGAGCCCCAGCAATGAGGTTAAGATGCAGAACTGTGAGGCATTGGTGCATTAGCACGGAAATTGCAGTCACTTTGGTGGCTCTTTATTAAATAACCTGCAATAGATACAATGAGGTACCCATCTCGGTTTGGATCACTCACCTCTCGCCCAGCTCTTCCTGAGAGCTGCCTGCTCCCACTGCTCTCCTGGGTCCTCTCTGACCCACTCCCCAACTCTCTGACCTCATCACTCATCCTCTCTGATTCCGACCTGGACTGCTATAGCCCTGAGCAGCTCCAGCTCTTCCCACCTCTGCCTGCCTGCTGCCAGGCCCACAGGTCATTCCAGGCTGCCCACTGGGAGCACAGGGAGGCTCCTCCCCACCTCTCCCTTCCCAGGGTGCCCCATCTCTTGGTAGTGGCCTGCAGTCAAGAAGTCACCTGCCTTTTGTACATTTCAGGGAGGGCTAGTACTGCCTGGGTCTCCCCAAAGAGGGGTGACCCTTGAGTATCCCTGGGTGTGCTCAATGTTCATGCACTCCCAGCCCTCCAGGGATGTGTTTTCTCTGGTCTCTTAAATTCACAGACTTCTACACTCGTAGAGGTCTCAGAGGTAGGGACTGGCCTTCGTAAGACTAAATCGAGCTCCTCTCCTCCCAACTACACCTCTCCTCCACTTGTCCCGCAAGTCTTCCAAACGCTGAGTGGAGGGCCAGACATGATTTGATTTGGTGGAGTGGTTCTCTGAAAGGGAAGACAACTCAAGGCGGTTAGGTGAAGCTCTTGAAACCTAACTCAACTGATTTAAGTGCAGTTTATTCCCGTTTTCCCACTGGGGAAAAAAGATGGAGTGTTTTATGCATTAGGGTAAAACTGTAGGCTTTGGAGATTTACAGAGAGCAGATGGGGCCCTGTTCCTCAAAGTGCTCCGTCGATGACAATAATTAGGAAAGTCTTCTTAGAGTGGTTATGGAGGACTTCATATGTGCCACAGCATATGTATATGTGTAATATATGCTTGTTATTCCTCACAACAGTCCTACAAGACAATTACTGTTACTATCCCCCATTAAATAGTGAGAAAATGAAACACAGAGAGGTTTAGGAACTTGCTCAAGGTCACACAGCTAGTAAGGGGTAGAGCTGCAGTTTGAGTCTAAGCTGTTTGGCTCTTGCTCCAGAATTGGTGCTCTTAAACACTAAATTACAATTCAGGGTAATTTTCATGGCGGGGGAAGGGAGGTGGCTAGAATTAGACCCAAAGGAGATGTGAAAGATAACCTAGAGCTACCTTCATGTCTCAGCTGAGAAAGCAGGGCTCTGAGAACTGAGTGATTTTCCCATTCTGGAGTCCCTAAGTGAGTATGAACTCATACCGCCTGTGCTAACCTAACAGACAGCTTTCTCTTCCCTCCACGGCTGCCAGGAATCTGGGAAGGCTTCTTAATCTGAGGGAGATGCACCCAGTGGGGGAAAAGCATTCCAGGGAGGGAGCTTAGCAGCAGCCAAGGTGGAAGCCCTAGATTCCTGGTAGGTTCTGGAAACAGCAAGTAGAGGGAAGAGTCTGGAACGCGGGGAGCCAGGGGGCAGGGAAAGACGAGGGTGGAAAAGAAGAAGGGTTCAGATTGGAAAGGGCCTAGACTATTTTGCTAGATAAATGAGATATTAAGGATGCCATGATCAAATGTACTTCACTGATTCTTTCTCTGGCCATTACATGGAGCCCAGGGAGGAGGAGACATCCCAACGACTGCATAATGAGTCTCCCAGAATGCTCTGGTGTTACCAGGACATTGACAGAGGTGGTAAGAAGAGCATGGGAGAAGGACAAAGGGGAAAGTAAAAACTCTTCAGTCAGAATCCTAACTTGACTGAAGTTTGCAAAAACAAAGAAACTGTCAGGCCAAGTTGAAAAGCCTTGGACCAATGGAATTTTACCAATAGATAAAAGCCAGAGTAAGTATTTTGCATTCACCTTCACAAGAAGAACCTTTGGATCTAGGAGTGTGAGACAAACCTTAGTAAGAGAGAGCTGTAGCCTCTCAGAGGCCAGAAGACAGCGCCGGGTTTCTCTAAGCAAACTCAAGTCTCCTGAAAGCAACGCAGGGAAGGAGCTCGCCAAGCCATGCCCTTAGCCTTAGAGCGACCAGGAAAGGGGTGGGGGTTCTGTGAACTGCTGACTGCTTGTCCAACGTTGACTGCAGTTATGATTCCAGATGGGGTTACGGAGGGTTTGTTTGTGATAGTCTTCCTGGCTCCAGTCTCTATTTTTCAAGCAACTTTAAAAAATAAGTTACACAATTTAATAAAAACAGTACACGCAGATAGTTGAAAAAGTCAAACAATGCTAAAAAGCTTACAACACAACCCCGCCGTCTTCTGTGCCCCGCCCTGCTCTGCTCCCCATGCTGGTTGCTTGCCAGGCTCACCAGAGGCAACGTTCTCAAACGTTTTCACTTTTCCTTTTGGCTTTTCAGCAGGTTCTGGTACTTACTTCCATGTTTTGAAATGATACGCATGTGATACTCTCTCTTGATTCATTCATTTCAGATTGTTTTATAAACATCCCCTGGTGAACATGACCAGGGCTTCTCAGCTTCAGAACACTGAAGCCTGAACTTCTGAGTGTCCTTCTGGTAGACAGGGATATGTCACTGTTTGTGGCCAATGAAATTATCTGGGGGAGGTGATGAGTATCACTTCTGAGACAGGAAAGGCTCATGCATGCTTCTCTGGTCTGTCTGTTCTACCACAGAACTGGGGTACCTTGTGTTCCTGATGGTGTAGCTACAAGTTGACTGAGTCCCCACATAACCACATGGAGCAGAACCCCTGGCGACCCACTTGAGGAGTGTAATGTGAATAAGACATGAACTTTTACTATGTTGTACCATTTATTTAGATCTGGGGTTGTTTCTGTAGAATAACTTCGAGCATCCTGACTAATATATATCTTATGAGGAGTTTATCTCATGCACACCCCCTTCTCCAAATGCTCTGATTACATTTTAATTTTTGGTTAAGTCTATTATCACTGTTTTCAATTTTATGGTTATCTCAAGACTGCTCACTGCTGAGCTAAATAGTGTTTTATGATTGAATCTCTTTTATCATAAAACTTGTTTTTGTTAAATTTAGTAATCATTTCATTTTAGGAATTGGTTTCCTTTGAAATCCTGACTGAATTCTCCTCATTCCTCAATAACTGTCTACACGATGTACCTTATTACAATTTTCTACCCTGTCACACCGTCATGCAATTTATCAGCTTCACTTTCCTTTTTTCTTGGAGAGAGCTCTCCCAGAGCCCTCCAGACTTCTGCTCTAATATGAACTGAGGGCTTTCTAAATCTGTACAATGGTTGAGCCCCATCATCTGGATCCCGTGTTGTCTTCTTTTTTTTTTTGGTTTAATTGCTCTTTTTGGTGGAACATCTCCTTTAGAAGTTTTCTGAGAAAGGGTCATTGGAAGATTGTATTTTTGAGATTTTGTGTGTCTGAAAATGTCTTTTTACCATCCATATTTGTGACTGATAAATGGGCTGGGTATATGAGCCTAGGTTGAAAACAACCATGGCAGAGACCACTAGGTGTTCACCAAAATCTTGGGCACAGAGTTAGACTATATTTCTCAGCCTCCGTGGTAATGAAGCTTGGTCATGAGTTTAAGTCCTCTTTAATGGAAATTAAAATCCGGACCTGGCCCATTCAGACTCTCCTCTGCCTGCTCTTCCAAGCTTTTCTCCCTCCCAGAAAGATGGATGGGGACATGGCTTTGCAGAGTCATGAGATGAAAAGAGTGTCTGTTCCTGAATCACCACATGGAGAACTGTCCTGTCCTGAACAACCCAGCCAGGAATGCTGTGTGAGCTAAAAGCAAACACTTATCGGTTAAACCAGTGAAAGTTTGGGGTTTAATTGTTATGCAGTCTGACCTACCCTAAACTAGCACAGACATTGATTCTGGGCTTGGGGTGATGTTATCATAGAACTAAAACAAGGAGCATTCGCTAGGGGTAAGTGGTAAGGAAACAGATATAACAGGATGCAGGGGGTGGTGCAGTCGGTCAAGTGTCTTTCTCTTTGTTTCAGCTCAGGTCACGATCTCACGGTGGTGAGATCAAGCTCCGTGTCGGGCTCTGTGCTTAGCATACAGTCTGCTTAAGACTCTCTCTCCCTCTGCATCTCTCCATCACGCTCTCTCTCTCTCTCTCTCAAATAAAATAAATCAATGTAAAAAAAAAAAAAGATGTGGCAGGAGAGGGAGTTAGAGATACTTGTTATGCTGGTGTGAAAGTGTTTGGTAAAACTGATACCTGAGATAATTTACTATTCTACTGAGACTGCACCTAGGATGGAAGAGATGGGGAAAAGGCACTCAGAGTTTGTCGTTGGTTAGTATCTCACTTAACAGGTTGTCATCAGGAAAGCACTAGTCTGTTTGCAAGCAGGGATTAAGGGTTGAAGAAACAGTGTCTGGACCATACAGAGGAGATGATTAGACCAAATAAAGTCACAAGGCTGTGAAGTTGTCTCAGTTAAACAGAGGTTAGCTATTCCTGTGGCAAGATCAGGTTAAGGACACTGCCTCTTTAATAAGCCTCTTGCTACAGATGATTTTACAGTAGCTGATATTAATTTGACAGAGATTGGCATAGGGCCAGAGAAGTAAAAACCTAACAGATTTAAGAATCATGGCTAGGACACTTTGAATGTGGTTACTAACACATGTAACCAATGGGAAATAAATAGATCAAAAATCTATTTGAAGGAAGAAATTAAATTCCAAAGGAAACCACCAATATGGCCTTAAAAAACCTTTAAAACAATACTTGGATCCCCAAGCTTCCATGAGCAATGAGTGGGCTGTGAAAGACTGGCACCCCCAAAATGGAGAATCCTCCCATCAACCACTTCAGGTGAGGCCACAGGAGATAATGGATGGGGGAGAATTTCCCAGAGGGCAGAGCGGGGGTGTGGAATATAATGGGCTGTTCCTTCCAGAAAGAAGATCCAGGCTCCCATGAAGTGACCTCCTTTGCCAAGTCTGGGGATCCCAGCAGGTTCCATCATTGTTATGGACCAGGGAATGCACATGTTTCCTAATCTTCATTACAATTACCCTATATATATTGGATGTGTGCAGGGTTGGAGGATGTAACCCAATTCCTGCCTAAGTCTTTGGACCAAGAGAAATTCCATCAGATTTGACAGGAATGACTGCATATCACCTAGAGCATGTGAATGTAGCAGAGTACAGAAGCTGGTTAGGGCTATGCTTTAACTCCTTTGGGAAGTGACCGAGTGAGTTCCATGAGTGGTGAGAAGGTCACATGGCTGCTGCCTGTGGAAGAGACTGCCAGCTGGGTACCCAAATCTGTTCTCTCTTCTTTATAAGCACAGAAAGAAGATTGTATTTTCTAGTCTTCCTTGTTGAAAGGTATGACCACTAAATTCTCTCCAGTGTAATGTGAGTGGACATTATGTGTGCTAGTTTCTGGCCTGGCACATAAAGACGTTCCCTGTATTGTCTTCTGTGTACTTTCCTTTTTAACTGGCTGGCTGCAGAGATGAATGAAGGCTCTAGAGAAAGTGTTCAAACCTGGGGTCCATGGACTTGAAGTTCAGGGGATTCTATAAACCTGAATGGAAAAAGTACATCTTTATTTTCCCTAACCTTGAATTGATATTTAGCATTTCTTTCTGTTATGAATGAGCTTACAAAACACAGAAGTATCGGTACCTGTGACTTTGTCACTAGTAGAAATCACAGATATTTTCATATCACATTACAGTTGTTGTAGATATCTCAAAATATCATTACATTCATCAGTACTCAGGAATAACAGCAGTTATTAGACCTGCCACTAGATTGCACATAATTGCAGTCTTCCTGTTGACAGACAGTCATGCAACACAACTGGCGGACACTGAGCAGGGGAGGCATTCAGCCACCAAATGATGAAGTCACGTGGTCTCATATTGGTGAGCCAGATGTCTATGCTTTCCAGTAATTCCTGCCTGTAGTTGTTGGTCAGTTAACATGTAGAGGTAAGTGAGTGGTTTTCATTGTCCAAGGTTGGCAATATGGGGTAATTAAAATAACAATGTTTTGTTTGTTTGTTTGTTTTTTAAGTAGGCTCCATGCCCAGCGTGGAGTCCAGTGCAGGGGCTTGAACTCATGACTCTGATATCAAGACCTGAGCTGAGATCAAGAGTTGGATGCTTAACTGACTGAGCCACCAGGTACCCCTGAAAGAAGAATTCTTAGCTCTCCTTGATATTGAAGGTATGCAGGCCACAATTACAGTCACTCTTCACACTGATATGTCTTTAAAGGATAAATGTAACTTTAACTCACCTGTGCTTTAAATGTATTGTCCTTTAATAAATAAATAAATAAATATGTTGTCTTGTTAGCTATTGAATGAATACAGAAACATGTATATTAATTACTACATCAGGTTGTCTCTTTACATTTTGTTAGCTATACATCCACATAATTGATTTGCTTTTTACTAGTATGAGTTTTGTTTTGTGGATTTGAAAATAGTCTAAGAAGGGGTCAACAAGTGTCACCAGATAGCCAAAAGGGTCTAGGGCACAAAAACGATTCAGAGGAAGCCTGGGGTATGGCTGAGCCACAATGTGGAAGGGGTCTGTGTCCCAGGGAAGAGAGCCTGCCTATTACCTGAACATTCATCCAGGACTATTATGTGAGCAATAAATAAACTTCTGTTCTTTTAATTTGGGGATTTATTGTTAGCAGAACATAACCTACTTCATGCAAAGACATTGATCTGTTGATTTGTAGTGTTTTTGTTACCCGTAGGACGTTCAGAGCCATACTGATATTTGTTCTGTGTCATTGCTCTGCTTTATGTAATCCTCAGTCCCACCATTAAAAACAAGTTGTTGTTGTTGTTGTTGTTGTTTAACTGAATCCTTTTGTTCTGAAATTTCACATGCTGTGCCCTCCGGTGGCTCCATTAATTATGCCAGGCCCTCAGTGGGCTTTATAAAGTCTGTCAACTTGTATCTTTCAATCTGAAAAATTGTTATCTCTTAGGCAATGTTCTTATTTTTCTTAACAAATAATCCCCAAAACTTAATGACCTAAAAGCACAGCAATCATTTTATAACCTCTTATGGAGCTGGGGAAAGCTCAAGTAGGTGGTTCTTTCTCATGAGGCTGTAGTCAGATGGTAGCTGGAGCTGGAACAATGAGGACTGGAGCACATTGGGGGCTATGACCCCCCCTCCCTCCTGTCTTCTCAGGGTAGCCAGTGCGATCCTTCCACATAGCCTAGCTTGGGCTGCCTCACGGCATGGTGGCCTTTGGGCAATCAGACTGCTGACATGGCTCCTCAGGGCCCCAGGACAATTACTCCAGAGAGCAAAGGAGAAGGAACATTGCCTTTGATGACCTAGCTTTAGAATATTGTATTAGTGAATACAGTCACAAAGACTTTTCAAAGTTCAAGGCCAAGGGAGTCAGATAACATCTCTTGATGGGGTCATGGCAAGGTTTGAGAAAAGTGTGTGGGATATGAGGTGTTGCAGCCATCTTTGGGAAATACAACCTGCTACAATTTCCCGTTTTCAGTTCTTTCATTATATTCCAATAGTCAGTTTTCATCCTCTGGGCTAATCCTTTAATTTTCTTATCTATTCTCTCTTATTATCCCTCACTTTATCTTTTTGTTCTGCTTTCTAGGACATTTCATTGACTTTATCATCAACCTTACTACTGACTTTTACATTTTGACTACTATTTTTAATTTGTTCTCTGTTCCTTTTTATTTTTTTTTAAATATTGTGTCCTGTTTTTGTGTCATAGCTACAATATCTTCTGTTATCTTTCTGAGGTTATGAATTAAAATTTATTTGAATTGTTCTGTTTCTTACAATTCTTCTTTTCTCTATGAGCTTTTTTCCCCTGAATTTTTTCCTGTGGTGTTTGAGTCTTTTCTTAAATATTTGATTATTTTTGGATGTTTCTGATTGGAAATGCATAGATGAACTTGTGGACTGGTGTGTCTCAATCAGGTGGCCAGTTGGCTGTTTTATTGGGAGTTCCAAATGCCAGAGTTTGCCAGCCTTTTCTCTGGGGCCATTTGGTTTCTCTGGAGAAATCTTCTTCCATCTCCTGTGTGGGAGCCAAGCTGCTGGTGTCTGGAACTGAGAGGGGAAGGGCCTGGGAAGCTCATTACCATATAGACTCTGGTTTGATTTTCTTGGGCCTTTTGATTCCCCTTTTGGAATCTCCCTGGTTCACTTAACATACCATAACTCCAGAACAAATGTCAGGTCCCCAGCAGGTTTGGGGAGGTGTGATTGGCTGATTGTAGGCTATAGGTGAGTCTCTAGTAATGGCCTCACTACTCTTTTATGCAGGATTTCAAATAATCCCTGTGTCTAGCCCTCTGCTTCACTTTGGTTTTCTTCAGTAGCTGGTGTTTCCTATTTTTTAAATCATTCCTAAATTTTCTGAGGCCATTAAGTTTTCCTTCCCATGATACCTCCTGCAGATATAGGGTTTGACTTTCCTTCTCTTTGCTAGGTCATATGCCATTTTGCCATCTGCTCCCTTTCTTATTGGCTTCAAGGATTTAAGTGTCTGTTTATTCTATTGAAGATGGAGCTGTGTTTCTGTTTCTTGCTTTATTTTCTATTTTGGGTGGTATTCAAGAGGTGAAGGGATGAAGTCTGGGAACCTTTCATGCTTCCAGTGTGACAGTGGGCTTTGTGGATGAGTGCCCACAGGCCCCATGCTTAAGAGGGTCCAGCACTTGGTTTAACGCTCTACTGTTGTCTTCTTGAAATTTGTACTTGCTTTTGACAAATGTCCCTGTGTTTTCATTTTGTGCTGGGTCTTGCAAGTTATGTAGCCTGTCCTGTCCACTCTTGATCTCTTAATCCATCTTCCCCAAGTGTCTGAGTGATTGTTTTGAAACAGAAACCCAGTCATGCCAAACTATTGCTCAAAAGGAATTCAGCGGTCCCAAAACCTTCAGGATGAAGTCCAAGCACTCTAGTGTTGTGTCCAGCCACTGTAAGCACCCAAATGGACCACCATGCGGCCTGATAACTGGTCTCTCAGTTTCCATCTTTACCTCCTATAATCCAAAGAGACATCTCTAAAAGACAGGCTGGGCAGGCCACCCTTGTTCAAATTTCTTCACACTTAAAATACAGTGCAAGTCCTCACCCAGACTCTCAAAGCCTCCTGTGGTGTGAGTTTTGCTTATCCTCTGACCTCACCACACCCATCACCCACTCCACCCCACTGGCTTCCTTGCTATTCCTTCCTGTTCTATCTGGAAATCATTCTCCCAGGAAACTGCACCATTTTACTTGATGCAGATGTCTACTGAAATGTCATCTTCTCAGAGGGGCTTCTTAGACCGCTCCATCTAAAACAGTGTCTCTTGGGGCATCTGGGTAGCTTAGTCAACTGTCTGCCTTTGGTGCGGGTCATGATCTCAGGATCATGGGATTGAGCCCTCAAGTGGGCAGGCTCCCTGCTCAGCAGGGAGTCTGCTTCTCCCTCCCTCCCCTTCTCCTTTTGCCCTCTCCCCACTCATGCTAACACACACACTCTCTCTTCTCTCAAATAAATAAATAAAACCTTAAAAAAAAACAAAAACAGTACCTCTCATCTTTCTCTATTCCCTTACCTGGCTTTATTTTTTTTTCATATCATTGGCCACACTAAAATTATATTTGCTTATTTGTTAATTATCTTTCCCAATAGAACCCAAGTTTTATAAAGGCAGGAGTTTTGCCTCACTCACTAAGTATTTGCTGAATAAAAAAATATTTTTTGAATGGACACGTTTCAAGAAATATGCAGTAATCCTCACCACTGGGTAGGATACGGAAAGCGACATAATCTCAACAGAGGTGTGTTTGGATTGAAAGAAGCTCTGGGTGCCTATGGGATGGCAAGAGGAAAGAAGAGGAAACCTGGTGGTACCTTCCTGTGTGTGGCTGGAGCCATCTTCTCTGATATCCTAAGGAGCTGGTTTAGGTGTCTCTTTCTCTAGGGCTCAAGAAGGTAGTCCCCTATGGGTAGATCATATGTCCCTTTTTCTACTAGATTAAGAACACATGTAGAATAGAGACTATTTCTTATTTATCTTTATTTTTCTTGAGCCTAGGGGGTATCTGGCACATAGGACGTACTCAATAAATGCAAATTGATAATGAATGAAGCAATTCCAAAACCACAAGTGGCATCAAAGCAGAAGTGACCCCTGAGAGAGGTTAAAATTTTGTTTAGAATTCTACTAAGGTTAGGGCTGAGTGACATGACTCTTCGTGAGTTCCTTCAACATGACAGCAGAAGCAGTCCAGACCCTTGTGAGTATAAATTCAGATTGTCAGTTGGTGGTAGACAGTGCAATGAGGAAGGAGGTAGAAGATGAGGTCAGAGGCTTCTGTGGTTGGTGACAATGGATCATAGCTTGGACTAGGATGGTAGGGGTGCAGGTCGTGAGAAGTGATTGAACTTTGGATACAGTTTGAAATTAGAGCCAACATAATTTGCTGATGAATTGCATTTAGGGTATAGAGAAATAAAGGAACCAAGGATACTTCCAGAGTTTTTGGCTTGAGTAACTGGTCGCCAAATTATGCCATATACAGAGAAAGAGGAAGACCAAGGGTGTGGAGCAAGATTTCATTCATAACACAGTAGGTCTGCAGTGATGGTTAGGCATGTGAGTAGAGCTATGGAGAGGGCAGGAGATATGAAGCAGGAAAATATAAACCAAGCGTTGGCTGGAGATATGCACTAGGGAGTCAATAATGTGTAGATCATATTCAAAATCATGAGACCACATGAGACTATTGTACTGGGTTGAATAATATCCCTTCAAAATTTATGTCCATTATGAGCTGTGGTTGTGATCTTATTTGGAAATAGGGTCTTTGCAGGTTTAATCAATTCAAGATGAGATCATTTTGTATTGGGATGGGCCCTAAACCAAGGACTGGTATCCTTTTAAGAAGAGGAAGATTTGGATACAGACACCCAAAGAGGAAGATGACCACGTGAACATGGAGGCAGAGAGAGGAGTTATGCTGCTCAAACCAAGGATTGTGGGCAATCATCAGAGGCTAGGAGAAGCAAGAAATGATTCTTTCCTCAAGCCTTTAGAGTGAGCATGTGCATTGATTTTAGGCTTCCGATCTCTGAACTGATAGCAAATACATTTCTGTTCTTTGAAGCCACCCAATTTGTGGTCCTTTGTCATAGCCGTTCCAGAAAATGACTACCATCATCAAGGGTGTGAGTGTAGATAGTGGGCAGGGGGGTCCCAAAGAAGGAGCCCTGGGAAACTGACTCCAAAAGAGGTCAGGAAGAGGAAGATAATCCTGCAAGAGAGATTGAAAAGGCATGGACAAGGAGGTAGGAGGAAGACCAGGAGAGTGAGATGTCCCAGAGCCAATGAGAAGGGAATATTTCAAGAAGATAGAAAGCCTGTGGTGTTCCAGATAAGGGGCAACAATGAGGACTGAGAACTGGTCATTGGACTTGTCCATGTGGAGATCACTGGTGACCTTGACTGGCCTTGTTTTGGTGGAATGATTGATTTAAAAAGAGAGAATGGGGGATGAGGAAGGGCAGATGGCAAGTAGACAATAACTTCCATTGTCCTTGATGGCATTTGACAATGAGAATGATCTCATCTCATCCTTACAGCAACCCTATGAGATGGGCCATCATTATTTACAGAAAGGAAAACTGAGGCTCAGAGGTATTAGAGAATTTGTCTAGTCCCCTGACAGAAAAGAAGTGTCAGAAACCAAAGTTGAGGGCTTCCCAGAAAATATTTCCACTTAAAGAAGCCTTTTCACCAGGCTTTCACCTGGCCCATACCTTTGTCTGATCTTTCCTGATGTTCAGGGGCCCATACCCCTCCTGCATCTCCTAGAGGATTCTGCCCGGTGAGGTGAGGGATGCTCAGTGATGGGGAACTTCATCTTAAAGACTGGCCTGTTTCCTCTCTGCACTCTATGTCTTCAAGTAGAGGTTGAACACTCAAATGCCTCCAGGGGGCTGGTCAGATAATGGACATGTGTTAAGTGTGTCCTGAGTGGGACAATGGGAAATGGATGAGGCTGAGGGCAAAGTTGAGCAGAAGTCCCCACCTTAAGGTATTTCAAAAACAGTGAGTATGAAACAGTGAGTTTCAAAACAGTGAGTCTGCCAACAAATGTGACTATGATTAAATTTGGTCCCAGGCCAGCATGTGGACTCAGATATTTTCAGTCATCCCATCATGCTTCCTTTCCCAGGGGCTGGGGCCCTTACCCCTGAGACTCCCTGTCCTGACACAAATGGGTGCCTCAAGCTCAACTTATGTCTAAAGAAGACTGGATGTGAGGGCTGAGGAGACACTGTCACCCCACAGCCCCTGTCCAGAGCTTTACTGTTTCCTGGGTCTTCATCTGACTCTTCTCATTGGGTCTTGCTGACTGTCAACCCCTTGCTGGCATTATGTCACATACTGGCTATCTTCCACTTGCCCCTCCAGAATCCCTTTTTGTCCACCTTGGGTGGATGATCTATATTGGCTACATCATGGCCTTCATGCCCTCTGGCTTCATGTTGGAATGGAAGCCTGACTGGAGGTCCAAGGGAGGGAACAGAGTGAACAGAGAGAGGGCAGATCACCTATTCCCCTGGTTCCCTCCCCACAGGGTTGCTTTGGGTTTCACCAAAGGTCATAGCTCCTCTCAAGGTGGCCTTCTCTATCTCACTCTTTTCCTGGTTCTTCTAATTGTTCCTTTCCCTTGCCTTTTAGTAGTGGTTACATCTCTCTGCTTGTATAGCCCCAGACACTGCACTATCCCTTGGGGTTTCCCCCATCTGTCCATATATACCTTTGTAAATAATAGTCCCTTTATGCTGTGTCTTCCCCACAAATTCTTGTTCACCCAGAATTTCAGAACATGACCTTGCTTGAAAGGAGAGTTTTTGCAGATGTAATTAGTCAAGATGAGGTCATACTAATTTGGGGTGGCCCTAACTCCACTGGCTGGTGTCCTTATAAGAAGGCCATGTGAGGACACACAAGGAAGAAGGCCACATGGTGATGCAGGTGGAGACTGGAATGATTCAGCTACAAGCCAGGGGAATACCAAGGATTGCAAGCAATCACCAGAAGTTAGGAGGGAGGCATGGGACAGTTTTCTTTCAGAGCCTCCAGAAGGAACTAACCTTGTCGACACCTTGATTTCAGACTTCTGGCTTCCAGAACTGGGAGAGAAGTAAATGTCTGCTGTTTTAACCACCCATTTTGTGGTTATTTGTTACAGAAGCCCTAGGAAACTTAATACGCCATCACACTTTCTTTCAATTCTTCAAACTAGACTGTGCCTTCTGTTTCCCGTGGGGACGCTGGCTGATAGAATTCTCTAGTTCATCTCCAGGGACTTCCCATTACTCTCAGTAAGCCCTAAATCCTTACCTTGGAAACTGAGACCCTCCCACTAGGGTTCCATAGTGCTTTTCCAGCACTCTTTTTGCCTGGTTCCCCCAAAGGTTTCCCCTTCCCCTGGCCAAATTGGAGTCTTGGCTCCTGATCTTGCTCTGCTTTTGTTCTAGCTACTCTTTCCTGGTTCTTCCACCCAGACCTCATCCATTCTTTTTTTTTTTTTTTTAAGATTTTATTTATTTGACAGAGAGAGAGAGAGATCACAAGTAGGCAGGGAGGCAGGCAGAGAGAGGAGGAAGCAGGCTCTCCACGGAGCAGAGAGCCTGATGTGCCCCAGACCTCATCCATTCTTAAACCCAACTCCATCCTCCCTCCCCCAGAAGAAAGCTTTCCAGACATCCCAGCCTGTGGAGATCAACCTTATTATCTCCTGGTGTCAACACACTCAATCCTAGCGCACCTGGGTGGCTCAGTCGGCTAAGCATCTGTCTTTGGCTCCGGAAGGTCATGATAGATTCCCTCGTCGGGCTCCCTGCTCAGCGGTGAGTCTACTTCTCCCTCTTCTTCTGCTTGCCACTCCCCCTGCTTGTACTCTCAGTCAAACAAATAAAATCTTAAAAAAAAAAAAAACCCACACTCAATCCAGCATATGGAGGGGTACACACCAGTGATATTCACACAGTGTCTTGTGTGTGCTTCTCCCCAACTAGACCGCAAGCTCCATGAGATCAGAAGAGTGCCATATTCTCCATGTCAGGTCCCACAGTGCTGGGCACATGGTAATGATGGTGAAGAAAAACCTGACATGTTTCTGGAACTGATGCTATCAGTGTACTACCAGAGGAAGAGGCAGGACCTTCTAGGCTCCAAGAAGAACCTAGGGTCCACAGCTCAGTGACTCAACATGGGGGCCTTTGGAACTGAGTAGCTGCAACCCATCGGTGACATCATAGTGGGGAAAAGGGCCTTCAGAGTCCCCTTGACTTCCATGGATTCAAAGAGACACTGCAAGAGGTAGAAAAGAAAATTCCCCCTTCTCTCCAATTACATCTTTCCTCTCATCTCCTCCCACATTTCAGTTTCTGGCCCAGACTGTGTAAAAGAGTGAGTCTTACTGACTCTCCTACTTAGAGGTGTGTGTTGGGAGAGAGGGTGTGTGGGAGGTTCTAATCCTCCAGCCTGAAGAATCAGACTTCTTCTCCTTATCCTTCACCCTCTTCTCCCTTCCCTGAAAACTCCTCTGACTCACTGATATTTCTAGTTACCAGCTCCCTCCTGCCCCAGCTTTCAATTTCTCCATTTCTCCTCTTTTTAGAGAAAATGAAGAGACACCCCGTTGTAGAATCCATCTCTAAGTCCTTACTCCTGGAGGAAGACAGCTTCCTTCGGAAAGAGGCAGGGTGAGTATTGTTATTTGGACGGGGGGTAGGGTGGGGCTCTGTCTTTGATTTTTCTTGATTTCTCTTTCAACTGATTTGAATTTCCCTCCTTTTAGGAAAGCCAGGCACCCCAAGGGATCAAGACGGGAGGCAAAGGGAAGCCTAAGGGCTCTGCCCCCTCACTCACTGGGGAATAAGTTCTGCTTCTCTGTGCTCCCTGTCCCCGAGCCCTGCCTCTGTGGGTGTAGTCTAAGGACCAAAGCAGTGCTGCACCCCCGGCCCCCTCCAGTTTCCCGCCCAGCCTCTCAGGTGCTCCCCAGCTTGTCAGCAGGGAAGAAACAGCTGTCTCCTCCAGTGATTATCTTCAGGGCTCAACTCTCCCAGAGTTCTCCAAAGCCCAAGGCCAAGGCCAAGTCGCAGCTCCTATCTTGGGATGGGTCAAGAACTTCCTGCAATGCCATACCACTACGCAAGCTGGTACCCATGGGCGTGTGGCCTCAGGGACTTCTTGATCCACTCCCCCAGTCCTTGCCAGATAAATTACTGCATACTATATCCCATTGGGAGGGAGCCATCTCCCCAGCCAAGGAGCCGTCTCTCCAATGATATTACTTGTGGGGCGTGACAAACCCCAGTCCTCTCAACCATTCTTGTTTAAATAAAAACATATTTAGTAAATTGTGGTCTTTCTTTCATATCTACTGAAACCACAGTAACTGTCTGAACTGAGAATATATTTTATCTTCTCATTCTACTCCCACTTGGATTTTCCAGGGTCCTGATCTTATAATTGAGGGTGTTAATGTTTTTTTTCAGGTATGGCTGCCTGTTACCTGGTATATCAGGGATACTGTGACCCTCCGATTTTTTTTCTGTAGTGTCCAGTACCAGTGGGTCATGGAGTCAGAACTACCTGAGTTCAATTTTCATAAACCCATAAACCCTGGTGGAATTTTGGCTGGAATTATATTGAATCTATACATCAGTCTGGTTTGAACGGATATCATTAAAATATGAGTCTTCCCATCCCTGAACATGGTATATCACTCCATTTATTTATGTGCTTAAATTCTCTCAGTAATGGCTTGTAGTTTCAGTGTAGAGGTCTTGCCCATTTTGCATTACATTTATTTCTGGGCATTGGATAAGTTTCGCTGCTGCTGTAAACTGTACTTTTTATAAGGAATTTTTCTAAGTGTTGGCGATGGGTAGTGTGGGAGGGAGAGCCTGTGCAACACCAACCTTCATCTTTTTTTCTATAAGAACGGCTTTATTGAGATATAATTCACATACTATACAATTCACCCACTAAAAATGTACAATTCAAGGATCATTAATATATTCACAGAAATGTGTGATTATCATCACAATCAATTTTAGAACATTTTATCACTTTGCAAAGAAACCATATACCTTTTAGTTGTTATCCGTCTACTACTGCATTGCTTTCCATAATCTTATTTTCTATTTTTTGTTGCTGGTATAAAGAAATATAATTCAACTGAGTTTTACACTTGGATTTAATGACTTGGTTAGACATACCTAGTCTAGTAGTTTGTAGATTCTTTTGGGTTTACTATGTACAAATTCATGTCATCTGTGATTAATAATATTTTGACTTTCCCCTTCCCAAACTTTAAGCCTTTTATTTCTTTTTCTTGTCTCATGGCCCTGGCTAGGACATCTAATGCAATGTCGAGTTGAAATGTTGAAGTGGACAGCCATTATCTTGTCCTGATCTAAAGGGTAAAACTTACTATTTCATCATTAAACATAAGGATTGCTATAGGGTTTTGTTTTATTTGTAAATAATCTTTTTCAGGATGTTCCTTATAAATTTACTAAGTGTTTATTTATCATGAATTGGCCACTGGAGTTCAAATCTTGAATCTTCCACTTATTAGTCATTCTACTTTGGGGAAGTTGTTGACCTTCTTTGAGCCTGTTTCTCTATCTTAAATTGGGGGAAGGAATTTCTATCTTAAAGTTTCTTGCAAAATTGAGAATATTTATAAATAACACCTAATCTATAGCAGGCACTCAACTAAGTGCCTGGCGTTACACTATACATTTTTTATCATTCTCCTCCCATTGTATATATGCCCCATGAAGGTTTGCTTTGTCTCTGTTGTTCCATGCTGTGTCCCTAGTTCCCTAGTGTTTAGAACTGTGCCCGAAATAGATAAATTGCTTCAGGGAAGAAATTTTTGATTAATCAATGTCAATTCCCTCTTTTCTAGAACCCTATGACTATGAATCATGTTTCTAGGGCCTGGAATTATATTTGCCCCTAGAGAATCACATAGTTCTCTTGGCCACTGCCAAAGTCCAGTGCCAACTATCCTTCTGACCTTTAAAAAATGTCATGTTTTCCCCTTCAAGGTTATTTAATCAATATCTGCAATCCCTTCCTCCCCAACTTGCTCTACATCAATGATAGAAGCCTGGGGTTGAGTCCCAGTCTTCCCAGGTGCATTGCATAGCAGTGGGTAAGCCCCTCTCCATTAGTCTCTTAGACCTTAAGAGATTTTCTCCAGTTGTGTTTCCAGTGCAGATGTGATGCTTGTGGCCTTGTAAATCTCTGAGGAATCTGCTTTGCTTTATCAAAATCTCTCCTGAGAGCAGTGAAGAAACCAGGTCTGTGAAGAACCTTCTAGACCCACCACAAGTTCTGAAATCAGGGAGATGAATGATGAATTTGTAGCCTGAGGGATGAAGACCAGAACAGGGACACCTCCGGGCACTCCCCAATGCCACCTCCCTTAAGTTCACATCAGGTCTTCCAGAACACACCCTTCTCTGTCCTAGGATGCCTTTCCTTTGCCACCAAATCCTTTTTATCCTTGAGATCAAGAATTCTCAACCTTGGCACCACTGACTTTTTGTACCAGACAGTTCTTTGCTGTGGGAGCTGCCCTGTGCTTTGTAGGATGTTTAGCAGCATCCCTGACCTCTAGCTAGTAGGTGCTTGTAGTTATGATAGTGCACGTGGAGTTATGATAACCAAAAATGTCCTCAGACAATGCTAAATTGTCCCTGGAAGGCAAAATTGTCCCTGGTTGAGAACCACTGCTCCAGATGATCTTTCTAAAGCCCCCTTTTCATCAATGTCTTCCCAGCTCAAGTTGTCTCTTCCTTGGCCAGTTTCCTTCTCAGCTTATACTCATCCCCTCTCCTCTGAAATCTGAGTCAGCCTGAGCCAGAGCTGCCACCATGCCAGGTGAGAATAGAGTCCAACATTTACAGAGCACTTACCCCCTGCTGTTGCACAAATTATCTGATGCAATCCTTACAACAGCTTTGTGAGTAAGTAGATGTATGGTCTTCTCCATGTTTCAGATTGTACTCAGAGAGGTAAAGTTAGTTGTCCAAGGTCACACAGTTGGTAAGTGGTGGATTGGGAATTCAAATCCAGGCTGTCGGCTCACAGGATCATAAACTATTCACTCTATACCACTAGATATTTCCTCAATTGTTTCACTTATGTTCATCTACTTCCAGACTGGACCAGAAACCCTGAGGGCATTTGTGGATGCCCCACAGTGCTGAACACAGGGCAGGAGGGTCTAGTACTACATTAGTCCTTGACTTCCTGCTATTATGGGGTTTGAGGCATTCCAACAGGAGTGTGTGCTGGTGAAACTGAGGATTGAGCGGAAGAAAAATCTCAATTTGAGGCTTAAATGTATAGTCACAAAATGCATTTAGCATAGGTGCAACATCTCAATGAACTTTCACAAATGGAACACACTTGTATAACCTGATCAAGAATCAGATCTCCAGGGGCGACTGGTGGCTTAGTTGGTTAAGCGTTAAGCGTCTGCCTTCAGCTTGGGTCATGATTTCTGGGTCCTGGGATCCAGCTCCATGTTGGAGTGGAGTTCTGCTTCTCCTCTCCCTCTGTGGGTACGTGTTCTCTCTCTCTTAAATAAATAAATACATAAATTCAAATAAATAAATAAATAAATCTAAATAAATAAATAAATAGATAGATAAATTTATTTAAATAAATAAATAAAATTTAAAAAATCAGATCACCATCAGCCCAGAAGCTTCCCTCATACTCCCTTCTCCTCATCTTCTTTTGAAGTAACTACTATCTTGCCTTCTGATAGCATAGATTCCTTTTGCCTCTCTCTGAACTCTTAATAAATGGAAACATGGAACATGTGCTCCTTTGTGTCTGGTTTCTTTTGCCCAAAATTGTCTGTGAGAATCATTCATGTTGCATATAGCAACAGTTTGTTCTTTTCCTTTTCTCTGTAGTATTCTGTTAGATGCCTATACCAGTTGATTTATTCATTCTATTGACAGTGGACTTGGTTGTTTCCAGTTTGGGGCTATTGTGAAGACTGCTGCTGTGAGCATTATTGTATATGTCCTTTGGTGAACACAGTATACATTTCTGTTGGGGCAATGCCTACCTATGGGATTGCTGGCTCATGGGTATACATGCTTTAGCCTCAGTAGACACCGAAATTTTCCCAAAGTTTTTGCATTTGGAGACTTTTAGAGCCAAACTTAATTCCCCCCACTCCCTTGCCTTTCTGAAGAGACTGGAGGAGAGGAGTGGTATGGCTTTTGTGGAATCTTCTAGATGACCACCGTACGAAGAACCTCTTTATAGGAAAATAGTATCAGAGATAAAAGGGACAGTACAGATCCCAAGTACAAGACTCTTTCTGCACAGGGAGAAACAGGCTCAGAGACAGGAGTTGCCTGTCCAAGGTGGCATGGTTCTAGCTTGGTCTAGAAGCCAAATTTCTGGATTCTGGATGCCATTTTGTCTTTTGAGTAACTGACATCCTGATGGTCATCTGGAAGGTGATGGAGTGGAACTAGATGCACCATTGGACCCACCAGGATTGTATGTGAAGCATGTGGGGGCGGTGGGACCAGTGAGCTGTCTTGCTTCCTATATTTTCCTTGAGCCTGGGCTGAAGCCAAGGAAAATAGAAGCCTGGCTGCTCCTCCCACCAGGGGAAGTCAAAGTGAGGGGCTTTACAATTAGAGTCTGGAAAATCTTCCACCTCATGGCCTCCCGGCCCTCGCCCCCCCGCCCCCCAATCCAGGGAGAGGACTGGGGGAAGGGCTCTGCTGGCAGTAGGGATAGGGGTTCCAGAGTCTGGAAACAAGATGGTCTTCTCCCTCAAGGGGCTCACAATCTTGGGTAAAACCAGACAGACCTTGGGCGCAGAGCAAAACCCATTTATTACACACTGAAATTCCATCCACTGGGAACCTGGCGGGAGCCCTGAGCCAACCTGAACGGAAACAGCTAAGCCCGCAGTACTGCCAGCTCCGGTCTCAATCCTTACCTGGTGCCCCAGACCCACCCCTATTCCCGTAGCCCTGAAACTTACTTAGCTTGGTCCCTCGCCCCACCTTCCATCTTCAGAAAAGCGGTTTAAGCAGACAATCTGGAAGGGATAGGAGACGTCCCCCACCTTGCGCCAACTTCCCTTACCTCACACTCCCTCCCCAGACCCACAGGTCCCCACCGGATCGTTGAGGCGTAAGGGAAGGATGAAAGAACGGTTGCTTCTCTTTGCAAACTCTTTTGGCAACCCCCCTTTCCTCCCCAGCCGTCTGCCTTCCCGCCCCGGCTCCCGCGCCGGGCTGGGGCGCCAACTAAATCTGATCAAAATGCAATTGCCAAGTCGTTAAGGTATTTGAATTTAAAAAAAAAAAAAAAAAAAAAACAACTCCCGAGAAAGAAAGTATTTGATGGCTAATAATCTCATTTCAATATAATGGGACCTTCTTCTGCAGAGAGCAAGACAGGTTAAGAGATATAATTATGACTTTGCAAACTCTCTCCCAAGCGCGGGAGACGCGCTGACAGGTCTGCGCGGTGCTGCGCCCGACTCCGCTCGCTCCGAGGGGAGACGCTTTGTCTGCAGGGCCCGTTAAAGAGACACGGTCCCTTTTCCCCCCTCGGCCTACATTGCAATTTAACTGTCAGTCGCGTCTTCGCCCCTGGATCGGTGTCGGAGTCCCACGCGAGGGTCTGGGTGGAGTGGGAGAGGGGGACCGGACTGAGAAGAGGAAAGGAAGAGAGCTAGGGGCTGACATGTCAAACGCTGCCCGGGGAACCGGGAGCTGGGCTTTCAAACCCGCTCTCTCGGGGGCTCTTTAAGGTCACGTCTGCACCGCAGGGTCCGGGAGGAGCGATGATTGGGGTTGGGGAGAGATTCCAGCAGTGCAGATTGATCGTCTATCTCCAAAGTGGGCCTTTTTGAAGGATCTCAAAGGAACGGAATCCTTCCTTGCAGAATTGCTCGGTTTCAGCTGATGGAAAGGGATTGAATTAGGGAAGTGATGGGGGTGGCGCCCTTCATGGCCACTTTCAAATCCCCCTACACTGTAAGCAAACTTTTCCCCTCTCTTTACTTCAATGGGAGAAAAATAGCCATTTGGAGCCCAGATAGGAAATCCTCAAGGAAAGGGTACTTTTCATGGTTTTATATCTTGCCCCTTCACGAAAGTTCGAGAAAGGAAATCTCCGATGCGGTGTATACGTGTGTGTTTGGGAAGGCGGTTGGAGGCAAGCGAAAGATCTTGCACTCTTTCAGAAAGGAGTATTGATGCCGTTCAGGTCGAGAGGCATCTTGGGGCAAAATCAAGGCCAGGAGCTCCAGAGGTGTTTGAGCCCCGGCAGCCATGGAGCTGCGGGCGCAGCGGCGCCGATGAACCCAGGGCGCCGACTTTCAAGTGTGGCAAGCGTGTGTGCGCGTGAGTGTGCCAGTGTGTGAGTACCGCTCCCAGGAGAGCGCTAGGCTCCCGACGCAAAGAGCTGAAAAGCCGAGGCAGCACGCACTAAAGACAGACCGACAGACCAACACGCATGTCCCGAGAAAAGGAGCTGAGGTTAAACGGAGCCGGAGGCCATTGGGGTCCCCTGTCTTCGCTTCGCAGCTCCCCGATTCTCGCGAACCTGATGGGAGCTTTGCTCTAGGCATTCCCGGCCGCTCTCTGCGCAGCCCACCTTTGCAGTGAAGGAATTCGGAGGAAGCGGGTGCGCCACGACCCCTCCCCAACACTCCAACCCCCAAGCTCCAGGCCCCTCGAACGGTGGCCCGCCAGCGGGGAGGCCCAGGTGAATCTCTGGGCCTTCTGATCTGCGGGGCAGCCAGGCCACCGGACGCAGCCACCGCTTCTCAAGTTGATGAGGCCACAGATCCCGGGTCCCAGGATTCCCTCCGACCTTGTGCCCGGGGCAGGGACTGTTTGCACGCAGATGCAGCCACTGAGACTCCCCAGAGTCATTCGCGCAGCAATAAAAACGAGGTTGGCGCTGTCGCGTCCTGCGTGCACAGGACTTCCAGCATCGCATCCTCGAAGTGGGGTTTGGATGCGAGCGGGGTCATCTTCCCTCGCCCGTCGGCTCCCCCTGGCGGCCCCGGACGCAGGTCTTCCCGGCCGCCGAAGACCTGGGGAGGACGAGGCCTCGGGAGAGAGGCGATGCTCACCTGGTTGGGCCGGGCAGAGCACCCTGCCCTCCAGCGCACTACCCCTTCGGCTTCGTCCGGCCCGCGCTGACCTTACTGTGCTGTGGCGCCCCTAGCTTCCCCGACCGCGCACCGCAGGATGGGAAGGGGACACATCTGGAAGCAGCATCCCCCGCCCCCCTCACCTCCATCCCAGATCCACTCACTAGGCAGTATTTGCCAGGCGGGTTTCTGACACCCCTTGCCATTTTGTCTTGGTGTTTAACGATCCCAGGACTAAAGCCAGGCGCGCGGCCGCTGCAGGGGAGCGATGCGGACAGGAACCATGTGGCCGGGAGGGCGCGGGACTCGGCTGGGGCTCCCGGGGTGGCGCTCCGGGGCTGGGGACTGGCCCGGTGGGGGGCGCCGGGGACGGCGGGCGCGGGCCGGGTTCGCCGCCGGAGGGGTCAGGGGCGAAGGGGCAGGCGGAGGGCAGCGCGCGGGGAGCCGGCGCGGCGGCTCGGGTTACCGCGGCCCGGCCCTCCCACCCGCAGCTCGGGCGCGGGGGCCGGGGCGGACTCGGGCCGTCTCCCGCTGTTTGCATTTCTCTGGCAGGCGGCGGGGCTTGGGTTGAAAGGAATCGCCTCCATTTGGAACGTTGTTTATTTTTCTTAACTAGCCAGAGCCGACAGACGACCTCGAGAGCACGGCGGCCGGACTCGGCCGAGCCCTCGCTGGGAAAGGGGTCAGGACAAGGGGCGGCCCGACGAAAGGGCGCTGCAAGCCCCCGCCACGGGAATGCGCCCGGGTCCCCCCCCACCGCCCCCCGCGGCCGGGTGGGGGAAGGGTCGCGGTGGGGCGGAGAATGACTTTCTAAAAAATACTTCCCTCTGTCGCGGTTACCTTAGCTTTGACCTTGCGCAAGGCTGGGCGGCGAAGCGGTTAAGCTTTCCGGCTTCGGCGTCCGGGCGCCTTGGATTTCAGTTCCGTTTCCTCCAATTTTAGTTCCGTGACCTTGAGCAAGGCGTCTTTATGCCTCAGTTTCCTCGATTCTCAAATGGGTATAAAGTAGTGCTTAGTTCATTGGGTTATTGGAAGGACTGAATGAGATCATTCACCTAAACCTTTGGCGCAGGGCCTGGAACTTGCCAAGAGCTCGGGAGAGGCTAGCCCCTCTTGTGGGGGCTGTGGGTGTTTGTGGTGCTCTGGCCACACGAGGATGGGTAGGGTGGGGGCAGCCAGCAAATGCGCGGCCCACAGGGAAGGGGCTAGAGCTGAAGGCCCACGACTCTCAAGCTCTGGGGAAAGGTGCGGGCTGGGGAGAGTTCTGAGCGTTTTGACATGAAATGAATAAAATGCAAATGATATTCAAAGCAAGATGCTAATGAGGATCTATTCTTTGAGCGTCCACAGCCCCGGCAGGCAGTGCCCAGAACAGTGGCGGAGCTGCTGTGAACTCAAGCATGGGCAGGGTCCAGCAGCCTAGGTCTCGGGTGTGTGTGTGTGTGTGCCACTGTGAGTGTGTGAGTGTCGGCGCGCGCCTGCTCCGGAATGTGCGTAGCCGGCTCCGGGTGTGCTCGCGCCGTCATGAAAATGAGGTCAGGGAAGGTCGTTCCACTCTGCAGCATAAATCAAGGAGGAAAGGAGAATGGATGTGAGAGACAGTCCCTGGAGACCGCCCCGAGAGAGGGAGCGCGAGGGAAAAGGGAGGGGGGAAAAGTTCTGCGGAAAATAGGCGAGAAGCTGGCCCAGGCAATCTCCCATTCCGCGCTTCTCCCCCGGTGGCGGGTCCCTTCGCGGGGCACCCGCGCCTAGAACCCAGCCGAGATCGTGCCTTTCATCCCCCATCCTCCTCCCCAGGCTCCCGGGGATCTTTTCCTCTTCCCCGTCCCGATTTAAATATTCCTCGTCTACGCGCTCTTTGTGTGAACACTGAAGCTCCGTGCACCCAGCCTGCTCAGGAACTTGTAGGTGCCCACGTGCACACGCCAGTGGCACACAAAATTGCACACTTGTTACTCGCGCGGACAACCTCCAGGGCTCGCTGTCAGACGTTCCAGAACCGGCTGCTCTCCGCTGTTCTCCCGCTGCGCCCTCGCTCCATGCGGTTTGCCTCCCGGGTCTCGCCAACACCCACTACCGCCGCGCGCGGGTCCCTCTAGCTCTTCGCCTTCCTCCCGCCGCGGGAAGAGCGCGGTTCTCCGGGCCGGTGTTTCCCTGCGCGTATCCTGTGACCCTAGCCGGAAATTCCGGAGGCTCGAGCCGCCCTGGGCCGGAACCGAGACACAAATCCCGGGGTACCCGGCTCTCAGGCGAAGAGGGAAGAGCGTGGCAGCAATCCGGGATGGAGGAGAGAGAGGGAGAGGGACATCTCTGACCTCTTTCTTGCTTCTTTGAGACTTAAGGGCCCGAAGGCTGAATAGGGGTAGGGGACAGTGCAGAGACCACCCGCCTCCCCTTGGAACCTCTGTAGCTCCCAGAGCGCTTTGCTCTCTGCTGGCACGATGGCTGCCTCCAAAACTGGGAAGTGAGAAGCAAAGAGGATGGACCGAGCCTAGGGTCTGCGCTTTGGGCCCAGATCAGATTTACTTCCCATCCCACTCTCTCTGTGGCAATGAGTAAGAACAGTGATGATGCCTAAGGACCTGTACAGTAGGAACAAAATAGGTGCACACTAATATAGTGAATGAAATGTACAAAAAGCTGTCACCACCATGACTCTTCTTGAGCCTCCACATTTTGTAGATTAATTCATTAAGTCATGAATTTATTCAACAAATATTTATTGAGCTCCGACTCACAGAGAAATGGGATGCCAAGAGCCTGGCCCTCTGGGCACTTCCATTCCCCCGGGACAGAAAGACAGGAAACAGATAGACTCGGACCCATCATATGATGTTAGGCAGGGGAGCCCTCCAGGCGGAGAATGAAAGATTATACTGGGTTGGAGAGAGCCTCTCTGGGGAGGAGGCAGAGGCCTGAATGAAGTAAGGGAATGAGCCATGCACACTTCTGGGGACAGAGTCCCAGGCAAAGGCAGCTAGCGGTGCAGTGGCGCAAGGTGTGGGAAGCCTGGGGTACAGCCTGGCAGGGAGGAGAGAGGAAGGAGGTGAAATGGAAGGTCAGGCCCCACTTTGTCCGTCATGGTGTGGAGTTTGGGATTATAGACCAGGCATGATTTCGGAGCCATGGAGAATTTTTAAACAGGGACTGAAACAACTTGATCTGTGGTTTTAAAAAAATGATAAAGAGAATTTAACTAATTCGTCCACGGTTTCCAGGTCTGTGAGTATCTTAACCCAGATCTCTAAATGTGTCTCTGTCCAAAATACCAAGGGGACAAGCTTCGGCAAGGTCGCTCCAGAAGGGGCCCGGGAGATGTCGGGAAGGGTACTCACCCCTACTTTTAGGAAGGTGCCGGAATGGGGCAATGGATAGGGTCGCTAAATCTGCCAGTCTGAGAGTCTGGGCTGTGGGTGAGGATCCTCAGCCTGATGATCTCCGGCGTTTTCACTTTCTGATTCCCCACCCCATCTGCTGCCTTTGCTCTGCCTACCTGGGCCTTTACCGGCTGCGGAGACTCTGGAGAGTCGGATCGAGGGCAACTCTGGCACAGGAGGCTAAAACCTAATCTCTCCGACGCTCCAGTCTCGCTGCTCTTCAGGCGGCGGAATTCTTTCCCCCTCCCAATGAGTCTGGTTGCGCGCCGACGGGCACTGTGGTCCCGCACCGCCGCCCGGTGGCCAAGGACGATACTGCAGCCGGAGTCGGTACAGGGTGCAGAAAGTACCAGAGACCGCAGGGGGCGCAGGAACAGGTTTAGTGACCGCGTGCCAGGTGCCAGGTGCCTCGAGAGGCGCTTTAGTTACTTTATTTAGCCCTCAGAGTAACTCCTGGAGAGAGAACTACGATTTCCCTCACTATACAGACAAGGAAATTAGGGCCAAGAGAGGCAAAGTACTTTGTTTAAAAACATACAGCTAGTAAGCGGCAGAGTGATTTACCCATTTTCATGCTCTCTTGCCCGCTTTGAGTGCGTTAAGAGTGAAATATTGACCTCCATCCTAGAAAGCTCTCCCTCCCTTTGGCCATGAAGAATCATCTAGAAAACGTCTTTAGCAGATGCCCAAAGCTTCCAAGTCCGTCTCTGGAAGTGTTTCAAGGTCCTTTTCCCTATACCTACACCCTAAGCGGGTGTCAGAAGTCTGTCTCCTCTCTGAAATTCAGGCTGGTTGAGCAACTTCGTCCCTGACTGTGAAGAGAAAGCTGCTCTGTGTGGGGAGCTCCTGAACCTCAAATGGCACGAAAGAAGGGGAGGCAGGGGATGAGCACACTGAGCCCACTCTGTGCTCCTTCCCCATCGTTAATACAAGGTCAGGAGACCCCTCCTTTGTCTTGGCATTGGGGCTCCCTCCTTATCAGGCCCTGCGACTGCCCAAGCTGGTTTTGCACCTGCAGCTGTCTGGGTGGGCAGAGGACTACTGGGCGGGTCTTGCGCCCTTCCAGGGAGATGCTGCCCATCTCAGTGCGGAGCTGGGAACCGTTCTCCGTCCTCTGCTGCCCTCTAGTGGGCTAGGTAGGATATGGCTGTCGCCGGCAGCGTCTTCCTACCTTCTTGTCTTCCTTAACAAAGTTTCCCTTCCCAGAGGCCAAACAGACCTAGAAAGGTCTGGCTGCGAACATCCCAGAGCTGTGTCCCCGTAACACCAGGATTATTACTCTCAACAAACATGTAGTAAGGGCCTGCCATGCACTTGGCTGTGTGGGAAGTCAAGAGGGAAGCCCTCCCCCCAGCCCGCCCTTCCCCTTCTTTAAACCTGGGGCTAGAAGGGCTCACAGTTCAATGGAGAAGACAGACATGAAATGACTCCTACACTCATTTTTAAGACGCTTTTAAACTTTTTAAATAATTATAGATTAATACAAAATTCGAAGATAGTAGAGGGAGGTCCTGGGTACCCATGCCTTGCACGTGAGGATTCTTGAAACCAGCACTGCAATCAAGATACCAAAGTAGAGAATTATTCCAGCACCAGGAAGACCTCCCCGGTGCTACCCCTCTATATTTACACCCATTCCTCCCTCAACCAGTATTCTTAACCATTGACAGCCCTTAATGTTTTCCATCTCTACAGTGGTGTCATTTCCAGAGTTTTATACAATGGAATCAAACAGTATGTGGCCTTTGAAACTGTTTTAAATTCACTCAGAAAACAAACAAACAAACAAACAAACAAGTGAGATCCATCCAAGTTGTTGCATGTATCAGAATCAGTTTGATTCCCTGTGATTCCTTTTAATGGTGAACATTCCATGGAAGTATCTGCTTATCTGCTAGGGAACATCTGGGTTGTTTTCAGTTTTTGGCTATCAAAATGAAGATGCTATGAAGTCATATATAGGTTTTTACATAGACGTAAATTTTTATTTCTCTAGGATAAATTCCCGAGAGTGCAATTGCCCTTTCCTTCTTCCTTTCTTCCTCTTTCCTTCCCTCCTTCCTCCCTGTCCATCCTTCCTTCCTTCTTTCCTTTTTAGATTTATTTATTTACTTTACAGAGAGAGGGAGCACGAGCAGGGGGAGGGGCCAAGGGTGAGAGACAGAGAAGCCCAAGCAGGCTCCCTGCTGAGCACAGAGCCTGATGCTGGGCTCCATCCCACGACCCCGAGATCATGATCTGAGCTGAAATTAAGAGTTGGCTGCTCAATTGACTGAGCCATCCAGGCACCCGCAATTGCTGTTTCTTACGTTAAATGTATGTGTAGTTTTTAGAAGAAACTGCCAAATTATTTTCTAGAGTAGCTTACCATTTACATTTCCACTAGCAATCTAGGAGAGATCCAGTTTCTCTGCATCCTTGTCAACATTTGGTAACGTCACTATTTTTAATTTTAGCTATTCTAAGAGGTGCATAGTAATATCTCATCCTGGTCTCAATTTGCATTTGCCTAATGGCTAATGATGTTGAACATCTTTTCATGTGCTTATTTGCCATTGGTGAAATGTCTGCTCATGTCTTTTGCCCATTTTCTAATTACATTTTTTTAAACTGTTGAGTTCTGAGAGTTCTTGATAAATTGAGGTAGGAGTCCTTTGTCATATGTGTGATTGGCAAATATTTTCTCCTAGTCTGTAGATTGTCTTAACATCCTCACAACAGGGTCTTTTGTGGAGCAAAAGTTTTAAATGTTGATGAAGACCATTTATGGATTTTTTTTCTTTTACAGATTGAATCATACTTTTGGTGTTACATCTAAGAACTCTTCACTAAGTCCTAAGTCTCCAAAATTTACTTCTATGTCATCTTCTAAATTTTTATAGTTTTATGTTTTACATTTAAGCCTGTGTTCCATTCTGAGTGAATTTTTGTATAAGGTGTGAGGTTTGGGTCAAATATCTTGTTTGTTTTTTGTTTATAGATATCCAATTGCCCCCACAACATTCATTGAAAAGACCATTCTTCCTCCATTGAATTGCTTTTGTATATTTGTAAAAGAGCATTTGACTATTTATGACATGGATGGATCTTAAAGACATTAATACTAAGTGAGATAAGTCAGATGGAGAAAGATAAATACTGTATATCCCTGATATGTGGAATCTAAAAAAGCCAAACTCATAAAAGAGTAAAGTGGTGGTTACAGAGGCTAAGGCAATAGGAGAGATGTTTAAGGGTGAGTACCTCACAGATAAGCAAGTCCTGGAGATCCGATGTCTATGGACAACAATACCGTATTACAATCATCAAACTTGTGAAGAGACTAGATCTTTGTTATTCCCACCATAAAAAAGAAATGATAATTATGTGATGTGTTGGAGGTGCTATCACTACAATGGGAATCTTATTACAGTATCAAATCAAAATGTATCAAATCAGCTGTCCATCTTAAATCCATACAATGTTATATGTCAAGTATATTTCAATTAATCATATTTCAAATGAAAAATCAGCTGATAATCATATGTAGGTCTATTTCTGGGTTCTCTGTTCTCTTCTACTGATCCCTCTGCCAATACCCCCCAGTTTTATTACTGCAGCACTGTAATTTAAGTCTTGAAACTGAGTAGAATGATTCCTCCCACTCTATTCTTCTTCTTCAGAGTTGTTTTGGCTCTTTAGTTCCTTTGCCCTCCCACATAAGCTTTAGAAGAATCTTGTCTGTCTTTCTGGGTTTTTAATAGAAATTGCATTGAATCTCTATATCGATTTTGGAGGAACTGACATTCTTACTATATCAAGTCTTGCAATCCATGAACACTCCATCTATTTAGAACTTCTTTGACTTCTTTCACTTGAGCTCTCAGCATGTAATCCCTGCACATGTTTTGCTAGGTTTGTATTTGAGTATTTTACCTTTTGTGAATGACTGTAAATGGTGTTGGATTGTTAATTATGATGTTTGCATGCTTATTGCTAGTAGATGGAAATAAAATTAATTCTTGTATCCTGTGATTTGCTGAATTTGCTTATAGTTCTAGAATTTTTCTGTTGTAGATTTCTTGGGACTTTTTTTTTTTTTTTTTTACATAGATCGTTATGTCATCTGCAAATGGGAACATTTTATTTCTTCCTTTCTGATATGTATGCCTTTTGTTTCCTTTTCTTGTCTTATTGCATTGTCTAGAACTTCCAGCACTATATGAATAGCAGTGGTGAGAATGGATATTCTTGTCTTGTTCCTGATCTTAGGGAGAAACACTCAATCTTTCACCATTTAGTATGTCAGTTGTAGTACTTTTTTAAAATAGGTGTTCTTTATCATCTTGAGGAAGTTCTTCTTTATTTCTAGTTTTCTAAGGGTGTCATGAATGGATGTTGAATTTCAAGTGTTTTTTGTACCTCGATTGATACAATCATGTGATTTTTTTTTCTGGTTAGCCTGTTCATATGGTGAATTACACTGATTGATTTTCAAATATTGGATCAGGTTTGCATCTCTGGAATAAACTCCACTTGGTCATGGTATATAAATATTTTTATACATTGGTGAATTCTATCTGGTAATATTTTTATAAGTTTTTTTTACACCTATATTTTGAAGGACATCAATCTGTAGGTTTTTTTTCTTTATACTGTCTTTGGGTTTTGGTATCAAGGATAGTTCTAGCTTCATTCTTCTATTTTCCAGAAGAAATTATGTAGAATTGACATTAATTCTTTAAAAGTTTGGTACAGTTCTCAAGTAGAAATATGCGAGCCTGGAGATTTCTTTTTCAGGAGGTTTTAAGTTACATATTACATTAATAATTATAGACTTATTAATAGGTTACATTAATAATTATAGGTTTATTCACAAGATCGATTTCATATTGGGTGAGTGGTAATTTGTATTTTTTTAGGAATTGGTTTTTTTCGTCTACCTTGTCAAATTTGTGTGTGGAGTTGTACATAGTATTCCCTCGTTGTCTCTTTGATGTCTGCAGGAAATGTAGTAATATCCTTGTTTTGTTCCTCATGTTAGGAACTTGTGTCTTTTCTCTTTTTTTGTGTCAGTCCTGCTAGAGGTTTGTCAATTTTATTGATCTTTTCAGAGAACCAGCTTCTTGTTTCATTGATTTCATTTTATTTATTTCCCTATTATTTTTCTGTTTTCAATTCATTGATTTCTGCCATCTTATTTATTATTATCATTGCTATATTATAAATGGGAAAGGGTAAGGTTTCTACATATAATGCAAAGTGGTAAAATGTCAATACAGGTTACACATATATAATGTAATATCTCGGTAAGTTATATATATGTAATGTGATACATAGGGTAGCCACTAAAACAAAATGCAAAAATATACTCAAAAACTCTGTAGATAAATTAAGATGATATTCTAAAACATCTGAGAACCTATAGGAAAGCAGGAAAAAGAAAACAGAGAAAAAAATATGGAAGAAACAAAGAGAAAACAAAACAAAAAAAGAATAGTCAACTTAAGCCTAATTTATCAATAATTACCTAATTGCTAATAGAGACATCTTAACATCTATGGATCTCAGTGTTAGTGTCTTTCAATTATCTTTTTTCATTCAGTTTGAGATCATTTTGGTGTTTGGTGCGATAAATAACTTTTGATGGAAACATGGGCTTTTGACACCAGATCTGGGATCATGACCTGAGCCTAAGGCAGACGTCTAACAACTGAGCCACCCAGGTGCCCTGAAATCTTATGTTTTAACAGGCCTTTGCCGACAGTGAATGAAGGTGGGTGCCCCCTTATGACTGCCATGTGGGGGTGGAAGTCTAGGTTCTCCTCTTGGCCTCCTGGGCTCCGTTAGTCCTTGGACATCACCCCACGGGGAGGGGGAGGAAAGCCTCATCACTACAAGACTTTGTCTGATGAATGGTGGTGGGGGTGGGGAAGTCCAGATCCCCACATGGTCCCCACTGATTTTTACCCGCTGGGGTGGAAAGTCCTGGCTTCCTACTTGGCCTTCCCTGGCTCCGCCAGTGGGTGGTGGGGGTGCCTTCCTACAGCCTGGCCATGGGGTTGAGGTGTGGTCTAGACTCCCCTCTCAGGATTTGATGGGACAGGGTTTGGCTGGAATAGAACAGTTGGTGCCTAAAAGTAGATTGTCTTTTCCTGGTCCTCTGGCCAGAGCAAGCAGGCATTTTTTTAAGGGGCTTTTTTTTGCACCCCCCCCTTGCCTCCTGGCCTGTCCTGGTTGCAGCTTCTCCAGGACCCAGTGTGGAATGTGAGAGGTAAAAAGGAACCCAGAGAACTGGTCGTAGTGCTGCCCCTCAGGTTCTGATGCTTCTCTTCCTCTACCTTGCAGTCATGTGTTTGTTTTACATATAACAATGTCCAGGAGTTTGCGTTCTACTTATAGGGTAGAAGAGAGAAAAGTACATTCACTCCATCTCCCCAGACATGGAAGTTTTACATAATCATTTTTCAAAATTTAAGTTTGAAAAACTTCAACGGTTCAAAAAACAGATAAAAACGTATCTAAAAAGTGAAACATCTCTATTTCACACTGTCCCCCATCACTTACTTCTATCCTACCCTGAAAACCACTATCATTATTATTTTTTAAAGATTTTATTTATTTATTTGACAGAAAGAGATCACAAGTAGGCAGAGAGGCAGGCAGAGAGACAGGAGGAAGCAGGCTCCCCACTGAGCAGAGAGCCCCATGCGGGGCTTGATCCCAGGACCCTGAGATCATGACCTGAATCGAAGGCAGAGGCTTAACCCACTGAGCCACCCAGGCGCCCTAGAAAACCATTATTACTGGTTTATTGTTTTGCTCAAGAGTTTTTTAAACAAGTGTAAATATAAATCCTTAATTTCCACATTTTTAAAAACACAAAAGCTAGCATATTGTAGTTAGAATTTTGAACCTAACCAAATGCAAAGTATCTTGTGATCACTCTTTATGGGTACACAGGGAGCTTCCTCATCCTACAAAAGTGCAGAGAATGTCATTGAACAGATGTATAAAAGCTTGGACATTTAGGTGGTTGTCCATCTTTTGGAACTATACATGGTGCTGTGATAAACAGGCATCTGCATATGTCATTTCACATATGTGTATCTGTGGGATACATCCCAGAAGGGGGATTTCTGAACCCCTGAAGTTCTGAAAGACACATTCTCGCTGAGATAGCTGCTCAAGAGGCTAACAGATGAAGCTCATTCAGGTTGTGTCTATAATCATGGCAAAGCTCGGGGTTCAATCTGAAAAACCAGTCTCTCTTCCCAGACACAGGGCCCCATGGGCCTCTTCTGATGAGAAGTTTGGGACAGGGCATAGTGGAGAGGTTGTTGGAAAGGACATGTTTTTCCCATAATCTCTTTCTGTTTTGTTACCTCCTGGCCAGACTGCAGTTAGAATCCTCCAGAATGGTTAAGGTAAGCTGTTCACCATGACAGCTCCTCTCAGTGTCCCCCTGGAATGGTCTCCGAAGGTCACATGGTAGGAGGGTTGGGAGCACAGAGCATCAACGCAATAGGGGAGCTCTCTTTCATCTTGGGCCTCAGTTTCTCCATCTGCAGAAGGAAGACATAGAGACAAAATTCTGTTGAGAGAAGGCACTTACCGTTCTTCATTAAGAACCTCATCACTCCAACAGGTGTCTGCACAGGGGTGCGTGTAGGGTTCCATTTGATGGGACCTTTCTGCTGGGTAAGAACAAGGAGAGGAAGAAGAGGAAAAAAAGAGGAATAAAGATCGGAATGGAAGGAAGGAAAGCTCCGGCTTAGATGTGCTCCATGTGCATAGAGCAGGCAGAGGAGGCTGCAGTGAGCAGGCTCTCTGGCATGAGACAAATGTCTCTGTTTTGTTACTTGCATTGGGGGTGTGGTTTGCATACACAGTGTACAGTTTCAGGAGTTTCACAAATCACAGTCATGGAACCATCAATACAACCTGGATATAGACAGACCTATCTCCCCACCCACCCAAATTCTCCCAATCAGTGATTTCTGTCCCAATAGTTTTGTCTGTTCCAGGATGTCAGATATATGGAATCATGTACTATGTTGTCCTTTTTTTTTTTTTTTACTAGAGGCATAATTAGCCTTTTGAACCTGACCTTTTTCAAAATGCACTGGGGATTTATCAATTTTGTGTGTGTGTGCATTGGTAGTTTGTTCCTTTGTACTGCTGAGTAGTATCCCATTGTATGAAAATACTACAGGGGCACCTGGGTGGCTCAGTCGGTTAAGCATTGACTCTTGATTTTTGGCTCAGGTCATGATCTCGGGGTCACGGGACTGGGCTGTGTGTCAGGATCCACGTTCAGCACGGAGTCCGCTTCTCTCCCTCTGCTCAGCCACTCCCCACGGCTCATGCTCTCTTTTTCTCTCTCTCAAATAAATAAATACAATCTTAAGAAAAGAGAAAGTACTACAATTTGCTAGTGGAAGGACCTTTGGGTTGTTTCCAGTATTGGGCAATTACGAATTAGGGCATTATGAGCATTTTTGTCTATAGTACATAAAGAACCCTTGCTGCTTGTAGAGTCGGTCAGAAGTCGCGGGTGGGACATGCAGTAGGGCTTCAGCTGGTGGTGTTAAGCTCACTGGACGGTTCGGGGGATGGAACAAACGTGCAGTTAAAGTGTTGTGCAACTCCTGAGAGCACACACCATGTGGAAGATGGGCCTCCAGAGAGGACACTGAGACTATCCTGTCACCGTGGGATATGGCCAACAGGACGCACGCATCCCTCCACTGCCCTCCTGGGGGCAAGGGCTGGTGGCACAAATCTGCTGTGACCTCTAACTTCTTCATTTGCTTCCATTTGTTTCAACAGCCATGAACAAATTTCCATCTTCCCTAATCCAAGTACACGCTATTGTAAAAATATTCAAATACAGAATACTCAGTAAAATGTGAAAGTGAAAGTGAAAGTCCCCCTTCACACCCCTGTCACACCCCCTACCCAGACTTGGCTCCTATTAGCATGTGATCTTTACACACATTCTTCCCTGTTTACACACACACACACACACACACACATAGTATCTGATCCATGCATTTCAGTACACACTGATCTGCTTCATTCTTCATAACTTGCCACATGGTACCCTATACTGGAGACGATACATCAATTCATTGTCTTCCTTTCCTATTCATAGCCAGTTTAATTTATTTTGAAGTTTCACTGTTACATAAAACATTGTGACAAACAACCTTCTATATACCGCTTTGTACATGCACAAGTCTCTTCTCTCAGACAAACCCCAGAAATGATGAACTTGTTTGCAGGGAAGAGACGGACATTTAATATTTTGGTATATCTGGACAAATTGATTTCCTACAAGGATGCACTCATTTATATGCCTATCAATTTTCTCACAACCTTATCACCATTGGAAAGGACCAATCTTTGAAATTTTTATTAAGTTAATGGGTGAAAAATGATCCTCCCCCCGCGTTGTTTTAATTTGCATTTTCCCATTTAACTGATAAAATGGATCCTGTCTCCTACATATGAATTTTCTCTGGGTGTTTCATTGGATTATAGTTTCTACCTTTTCTGTTTCTCCCGTTGAGCCTTGTCCTTTTCTTATCGATTTTGTGTTCTTTATACATCCCGGATATTCTTTGTATAACATGTATTGTTTTCTCTATCTGTCACTTAAAAAAATTGTTTGTGGTATTCTTTATCATACGCATTGTTAAAAAAATGAAATTCAACTCAGTGTATTTAAAGACATTGGCTTTATGCAGTGAGTCGTGAATTGGGCAGCATCCCATCTAGCAGCTGGGAAGGTGTTCTGAGGAGCCGCAAAAAATGTACAAAATGCTTTTATAGGCAGAAGGGGGCAGAAATAGGAAGTGCCTAGTGAGGAGTGTTTCAGGCAAGGTCACCATTTGCTGATGGAGGGCAGGGCTCTATCAAGCAGTGTTCACCAGCGCTGACCAGGTTACTTCATACTGACTGGTTCCCGGGAGGGGCGGAAGCTGCTGGTAGGTCAGGTAGTAAGTCTTGGTTTGCTGATGGGGCTTAGCACAAGGGACTCTATTTTGGATCTATCGTTTCTATTTTAACAACAAAATGTTTTTTTTTTTTTTAAGATTTTATTTATTTATTTGACAGAGAGATCACAAGTAGGCAGAGAGACAGGCAGAGAGAGGGGGAAGCAGGCTCCCTGCTGAGCAGAAAGCCTGATGCAGGGCTCGATCCCAGGACCCTGAGATCAGGACCTGAGCTTCGCAAAGGCAGAGGCTTAAACCACTGAGCCACTCAGGCGCCCCAAAATAGGTTTTTTAAAATAGGAAATCTGTCAGTGTTTTTCTTCCTGGCTTCTGTGGGGGGGTGCGTTTTGAGGGAGGCAGTCCTCTGGGAAAGGGTGGGTGAGCAGGAGATTGAAGCTTATGGACACCCATTTCCTCAGGGAAAGTTTCATCTGTGAAAATACCCACAGTTGCGGGGAGCACAGTGTTTCCCATCAGTGGGCCTGAGCTTGCCTCTTGGAGCCCAGCTAGGGGCTGAAAAGTCCCCAGAGGAAATTGTGGTCAACTAAGCACTGTCCCACTCTTTTCTTCTCTCTCTCTGCACACCATCTTTCTGCCAACTGTCATTTCCTGGGTGTTGGTTTTACTGCTCTTCCCCAGAAAGATGGGCTAAAGACAGATGACAGAGTCAGAGGGTCCTTTGGGTCCTGACCACAGTCCTAAGTCCCATTCGGCCCCATAGGCTTTGTTTCCAGGTCTAAGTGGTGGGACACTGATGTGTTTCCACCCTGGGAGGTTTTGTGGGCACTGAGGGGAGGAAGATGGGAGGTGCAAAGAGGGGCTCAGGCAAAGGTGGGGATAGGAGAGCTGAGAGCAGAGGGAGCAGAGTGTTCCAGGCCGGGGTCCTCAGAGGGGCTGGTGGGAGAGGATGGGGCTGGCTCAGGTGGGTAGAAGCAGCCTCAGGGCTGGGAGGTCCTGCTCCTCCCTTAGTTCCCTCTGCAGCCCGACCTCCTGAGGCTTGCAACATGTCACTTGAAAAAATAAGTAGGTGAAAGAATCTAACAGACTTTCCTTTCATGAATTTCAGGGTTTTTAGAATCAGGAAAATGTTGATGTTTCTACCTAATTTGCAAAGGAAAGAGAAAAAAGCCCCAAGAAGCCTGGTGTGGTATGTGTGAGTCTAGACACAGCCCTTGCAGAGATCCCCCGACCTGTGTCAAGTTCAGGGTTTCACAGAAACCTGAGCGTGTTGCCAGGACGGTGGGTTCGGTGGTGGCTGCCGTTGCTGTCCCCTGATGACACCCAGATAGAAGAACCGTAGGGTGCATCAGTCATTGGGGCTGCTGAGTGGGGGGCGGATTCCATGGTGGGGCTGAGTCAGCCCCCGGAAGGGTTGCATTTTTCTCATCCGTGGGCCTCGAAGAGAGCTTTTTTGTAATTTCTCTGTGGGAAGGGGATCTGGTGGAGGAGGGGGCGCAGGGAGGAGGCATTTGTCTAATTTCTAGAGAGGAGCAGGGCGTGCTTGTAGCAGACACAGTCTCTGGAGTGTGGAGTCCAGGTACCCCACTCCAGTTCTTTATTTTTAACTCACTGTATTTTTTATGAGGAAGTATTTTAAAATAAATTGCAGATAGCCTGACATTTCACCCTTAAATAATTCAGTATGCAGCTCTGAAAGAAAAAAAAAGAGCTTCTTGCTACATAGCAAATTAATATTATCATAGCCAATGCAATTAAAAACCATTTCTTAATAGACTGTTCTACCCAGTCCATATTCAGATTTCTCCAGTATATTCGGCACTTCCCCAGGGGACAAAAATTCTGGTCTCCATAAGCAAGACCGCCGATTTCCCCAGAATTCCCCTCCTTGGGGCTGGTGTGGAGTCTGGTCCTCAGAGGAGGCCAGAAGGGAGGCTGAGGACTGCAAAAAAAGGAGGTGGATTTCTGAGGAAAAGACCCCAAGCCTGGGAGCCTGAATTGTCCCTGGATGCCAGCATGCTGCCAGACTCGTAGAGGTGGATGGAGATGGGTCAGGGGCTTCAGTCCCTTCCTGAGACATTGCTCCCTCGCTAGGAGCACATGAGGTCACGGCCACTCCAAAGCCTAATGTGACTCCACAGCAAACTCCTCATTAAGATGTATGCTTTTTCCATACCACCAAGCAATTAACTCAGTTCTTCACTGTCACTGACTGGGTGTCCCATAAGTGGAACTCCGTTCTGATACTACTGACCTGGAGTCAGGGTCAGATCCTGCAGGTTAAGGATGCGGTCCCCCACTACAGATGCCAGTCACAAGTCCCAGATTGTCCCCTGCGCTTCTAATTGGTTATGAATCGGGGGTTCCCACGACCCCCTCCTTGGGCTCCACTAATTTGTAGAGTGGGTCACAGAACTCAGAAAACTTGTTGACTCACTAGATGACTGGTTTATTACAAAGAATATTAAAGGGTCTGTGGCAACAATCAGAGGAAGCAATGAGTAAGGTGAGTTTATGAGCGCAGGAACTTCTGTCCCAGGGTCGCTTGGGGCCCTGGGTGGAAGCATTCTGGTTCCCCAATGTGGAAACACCACAAACCCCTTCCTTCCTTGGATTTTTTTGGAGGCTCCCTTACATAGGCACCATTGATTAAATCACTGGCCATTGGAGACTGTTTCAACTTTCAGCCCCTCTCCCCTCCCGGAAAATTGGGGGATGGGATTAAAAGTTCCAACCCTCTAACCAGGGTTGGTTCCCCTGGCAACCAGACCCCATCCTTAGGGGGTATCCAAATGTCAGCACATTAACATAAACTCTGAGGTGGTGGCAAGGGGTTTGTTATGAATGACAAGTCACCCATGTCACCCTTATGGCTCTGACATTTTGGGAACTGAAGACAGAGACCAAATATGACAAAAGATATGTCCATCTCAGGAGCAAAAGAGATTTTGATTGGGGCACCCGGGTGGCTCAGTCAGTAAAGTGTTTGGCTCTTGATCTCAGCTCAGGTCTTGATCTTGGGGTCCTGAGTAAAGGCCCCATATTGGGCTCCATGCTGGGTGTGGAGCCTAATTTTTTTTTTTTTTAAAGAGGCTTTGATAGCTCGGGAAATTCCAATGATTTTGGCAGCTGTGAGCAGGAACCGTGGATGAAGACCACAATATACATTTATTATAAATTGCAATATCATACTCCTTGCTGGGTTCCTTCTGCCACTCTGTACTGTCCACCAGCGTCCTGTTTCTTCCATCCCCTCCCCAGCCACCTGCCGTCCAACTTTGTTCCCAAGCCATTGCTCCTTCCGCCTGTCCACACTGGAATCTTCCACAAGGGGCCCTCCACCTATAGATGCTGTGTTCAAGGGCTGCTGGCTCTTTTGTCTGTTTGCATCTCATGGTGCTCTGTCCCTGGAGACTTAGCCAGGCGCAGGGAAGTTCATTTCATGCCCATTGGCTTAGCCACCTGTGGAAGAGGCTTTAGAATGCACCTCCATCCCCTTTGTTTTTCAGTGAAAGATGCAGAAGTTCAGAGAGGGACATGATCTGCCCAAGCTCACACAGGACTGAACTGGGACAATAATCGGGATCTCATTTCCAAGTCCTGCTCACCCTGTGCCCCTCTGCCCACTGGGCTTATGTGTAGTGCCCTTCCCAGCTTATTTATTTTTTAAAAGATTTTATTTATTTATTTGACAGAGACACAGCGAGAGAGGGAACACAAACAGGGGGAGTGGGAGAGGGAGAAGCAGGCTTCCCGCTGAGCAGGGAGAACAATATGGGGCTCGATCCTAGGACCCTGGGATCATGACCTGAGCCGAAGGCAGACGCTTCATGACTGAGCCACCCAGGAGCCCTCCTTTCCCTGCTTAGAACAGCACTGATGGGGTTCCTGATTGTCCAGGGGTCAACGGGAGAAGTGAAGATAAGAAGGGGGATGATGGAGAAAACAGTAAAAAGTGGAGAAGTTGGTCCCCTGGAGATTAGATATGGGAATGCAGGACAGTTTTAGAATTTGAAGAAAACTTAGGGGCTCCTGGCTGGCTCCATTGGAGGAGTGTGTGACTCTTGGTCTCAGGGTCATGAGTTCGAACCCCAAGTTGGGTGTAGAGATTACTTAAGTAAATAAAACTTTAAGAGACAAAATAAAACAAAAAAAGAATTTTAAGAAAACTTCAGAAACAATATGTAGTCACGTAATTTTATAATGTGCAAGGCTTGTCCAATTGTGTTGTTTATCTAAGCCCCCCCCAACAGTGTGGTGGCAATATTTATCTCCCTACAGGTGAGGAGATGTGTCTGGAGAAGGTCAATGACCTACTGAAAGTGGCAGGTGACTTTACTGGCATCTGGGCTCCTGGATTCCATCAGGGTTGTCCACTGCATGTCCCACCTGCAATCAGAGCAGGAATCCAGGAGGAGGAGGTCAGGAACTGTGGCAGAATGGCACCCAGATGCAAAGGCTACCCCTTTCCCGTCCCGTTACACTGAGTTGGTCACCACAGCCTCCTGGTAAGGAGGAAGGCTGTCCCTGGCCACTACTGGCCTGAACAGGAATGTCAGTGAATATGCATGTGTTTTGGGCCTAGGTTTATCAGTTTCTTCAATCTGATTCTCTCCTGTGTTCCCCTCTGCTGTCTCCTCTGAGAGGAGCCAACTCCCTGTAGGCTCTCTGTCCCTCCAGCTGAGATCAGCTCTGAGTTGCCTCTGCTCTGTAACAGGTGAATCCTCTTCCCACTACACCTCACTCCCTCTAAAGCTCAGCATTTGTTCCTTGTGTCCTCCATATGGCTGATGCATTATGAATATACCATCCCACTTAGTAATCCAAATAGTGTATGGATACTATCAGTTCTCCTTTTCCTGCCGAGGAGATTGGGCATAGAGACATAAAGAACATTCTCCCAAATTCACTGAGCCAGCAGGGGAGAAGAGGAAAGGATCCTTGCTGGGTGGTGGCAGAAGGTTAGCAACACAGCCACCAGCAGTAATGTGGAAAGTAGAAGAAATATGTGATGAACTGGGTGGAGTAGCTAAGACCTCTGGGCCAAGTTTCGAGGAGGCTGCCTGGTTTCTTCCCCTGGCTTACTGGAAACTGTGAGAGCAGGGAGGTAAAGTATAGGCAGGGCTATTCAACATGAAAGAGCTGGATTCTGATGGCTTTGAAAAGTCTCAGGATCTCCACATAGTGAATGATGCTAAAGCTTTCAGGAAAATATGGTCTAAAGATGAAACCAAGCTTGGCTGTGGAATCCCTTGTTAGGACCTGAGAAAGATCAAGGTAATGCTTAGACAAAGGCCCCCTAAGGATCTTGAGGGTACGTACCTCACAGACTCCTTCAACAAAACTCAAGGGCTTCCATGATGCTAAAAGAGATTACCCCCCAGCTTCTCAGCAGAAGCCCAATGTATGGAAGAGACCTCATCTTGAAGAGATTTGTGAGTATGGTTTTTGTCTAACTGGGTGGATTTCAATAAGATTCACAGGATACCCACACATTTTTTTTAGAGAGTGATATTCACAAAGTACCACCAGCTTGGACTGAAAGGAACAGAGTACAAAATTTAAAAAAGGCCTTGTATCCTCCCAATTCTTCTGGAAGGAAGCAGGTTGAGAACACTACGAAGCTATAAGTACAGGCAGCTTTTCATGGAAAGTGAAGGATGCCTCAGAGGGCAAACCCAGGAGCCCAGCGTGAGGGGCCAAGAGCCATGATGACTCATTCCCAGGTCAAAGTAGGGCAGAGCCAAATCGAGGAATTTCCAATATCTGCCCAGTGGAGCTCCAGTTTTTCCACAGATCACTGCTCTATTTGCCTCCCATTTCCCCCTCTTTTGACCAGGGATGACTCTCGTGCTATCCTAGGCCTGTGTCACCATTGTATGTTGGGTTTGTGTCTGGTAGATAACTTGTCTCTTCCACCCACAGGTCTTCATATGGAGAACTAACTGCACCCAAGGAGCTGTATGTAGGGAACTTCACCCAAGGAGACTCATCCACGACTGGGCCTGATTTAAGTGACAATCTTCTGGACCTAATGCTGATGCCATATTCCAGTGAGATTTGTGGAAGCTTTTGAAGGGGATGGGTGTATCTTTTTTCTCTCCATCTTTTAATCTTGCATTTTTACCTTTTGTCTCCCTTCACCCGTGAGTGCATTTTAGTTGAGTGTATTTTGAATGAGGGAGAAATGTCAATAATTTGTGGCTGAGGAGGAACTGTGGTGGTTCCGAAGCTCTTCCTTCAAGATATGGAGACCCATCCCTCTCCCTCTGAGTGTGGGCTGTCCCTAGCGACCACCTTCTATTGAAGTGTGTGTGACTTCACAGACTAGATCATGAAAGGCACTGTGACTTCCTCCTCAGTCTCTCTTGGATCGGTCTCTCTGGGGAAGTTAGCTCCCACATCATGAAGTAAGCCCCACATAGAGAGAAACTGAGGCCTCATCCTGGCAACCGTGTGGGTGAGCCATCTTGGAACTGGACCACAGTTGTCAAGCTTTCCGATGACTCTATTTCTTGCTGATATCCTGACTGCAGTGCATGAGAGATTCTGAATCATGAACACTAGTTAAGATGTTGCCAATGACTCCCCGCTCCAGACTTATTTTTGAGATAATAAATACATCATTTGTTGTTTTACTCTACTAAGTTTTTAGGTAACTTATTGCACAGCATCAAATGAGTTGGGAGGAAAACGACAAGATTTTGTTGTTGTTGTAAGCCAAGGGAAAAAAGCATTTCAGGAAGTGAGGAGTGGTGAGTCATATCCAAAGCTGCTCATCTTTCCAATATGATGAGTTTTGAGGCTTGACCTCTGGAGATAGCAATGTGGAAGTAACTGGAGATGGGGGCAAGAGGTTTCAGGGAGTGGGTCAAACAAAGTCCTGATTGGAGTTTAAGAGACGAGAGAGAGAGAGAGAGATTGGGGACTGAGAATGTATCTACTCCTTTTATGGGTTTTGTCATAAAGGGCAATAGGATGTGGGGCAGTAGGTGGAGGTGCTGTGGGGTCAAGAGAGAGTTTTTAATACATCATAGCCCATTTACATTCTGATTGTCATGACGTATGAGAAGGGGTGAACTTCTGGAGTAATTATCTTAGGTAGACAAGAGAAGATGGGATGGGTTGCTATGTGAAGAGTTCAGCCTGAGATGGGAGCAAGGAAAAGAGAGTGCACTTGGGGCACAGAAGGGGGATAATTGATGGGTGCAGTTGGACCAAATAGGCCTCATTGTTTTCAGTGAGTTAAGGTGCATGGACACCAGCTGGAGAGGGCACTGGAATTTGGGGGGCCAGAGAGCAGTGTGAACAAGAGGTCTAGAATGGAGACCACTTGTGTAAGGGAGAGACTTTTCAAGGTAGGTTGCTTTTCTCCAGCTGTGTTCAGCTTTAGGATAAGATGCAGGATGGAGCAATGGAAAGCTAGATACAACCAGGGCTGGAGTTGTGCCAGGAGAGTTCAAAGAAAGCAGAGGGGGAAAAGGAATTGAAACTGTTTGCCAAAGAGCGGTTGTAAGGGTGGGCCATGGAAGACAAGGAAAAGGAAAGCATGAGGGCAGTGAGGGAGAGGGACAAGATGGCAAGACTAGTGGACTAGGGATCCCAGTGGGATTGCAGGGGCACTATGATCAGGTGAGTAGGCTTGAGCTAGAGAGACAGGTGGTGGCTGGAAGGTGGGTGCTCTGAGTTAAGACCAAGGAGGGGAGCCACTACTCCTGTTGACCATCTGAATGGGTGGCCGAGGCAGGAAGGTGATGAAATCATTGTGGGAGAGGAGGTCAGGAACTGGGAGGCCAGGGATTTGGGAGGATGGTCCATGAGTCCAAGTGGGCCCCAGCTCACCAAAGATGATGACAGGAACCGTGGGAGTAACCATAAGCCAGCAGTTAAGGACAATGAGAAGAAGGAGGGCGACTCCAGATAGTACAGGAGATGTCACAATAATGCGGTCTATGGTATAGTCTGATGGCAGGAAATAAATTGTGGGGCTGCTTTACGTAGGCTAAGAAGATAGGAAGTGGCAATGAGGAGCGAAGAGGACACCCTGCCCACGTCAGGCCTAGTGGTGAAGGAGAGTGAAATGTCACCCAACTACAGAGAGAGCAGTGTTCTCAGAGGAAAGGCAAATTTCTGTGAAGATAGGAAGCTGACCTACAGAGAAGTTGAGCTCATGAGTGCTCATATTTCAGAGGGAAGAGTGAAAAGATTGGTGGATTTGGGAAAAAGTAGGAAATGGGCTCACTTGATGAATTCACAAGGTCTTATTACGACACGATCCTGGGTGATGAGGGAGGATCAGGGAGCCCTGGGCTTTTGTGGCTGGGATGGGCAGGGAGAAAGGAATGAAGCCACAGGTGTGGGAGTCCCAGCACTGGCTGTGGGGGGCGTGGGTGGAGAAGGGGCTGGGAATCTTTACAGGAGTAAGTGGAGATTGGGGGTCTCGCTCAGTCCTGCCCGTGGTAGTGGGAGTGGGGACAGACGTTTGATGGAAAATCTGAGTCCTCTCTATTCCCACCAAGGAGGTGTGGAATTTGTGTGAGGGAAGTGGTGGTAAATGGCTAAAAATTATATAAATCCATCTTCGGGGATAGAGAGAGAGCTCCAGGGGCATCTTAAAGCTGGGTAACAATAGGATGACTTTAATGACCAGAGAAAGGGGGGGGTAGGAGAAATAAGAAGTGAATCCTTTTTACCTTAGAATCCCAGAAACCCCCAGAAATTGGAGGCGTGAGTAGTTCAGGACACAGACTACAAGTGGGGGGCTTGGTTGAGAAGTGGTCAGACTCGTATCTTCTCTGCCTCCCCTGAGACAGAGCGAGTAGGTCAACGGCCCACATCCTTTCTCCTTCCGCTCTTCACACCCTGCAGACAACCTGCAGGTTAGTCTCTGATGAGGTTTGAGTCAGAGACTCCCGCTTAGGGAACCTGGCACGGCAGAGACGGAAAGCGTCTTCCACCTGGCGCCCAAGTGAGTGAAAACGGATGCTGGGCAGAGATGCCCCTTTGCTTTGCTACAGTTGGTGCCTAGAACCAAGCTTTACCCCCCAGGAAAACAGTTCAAAGAGCCTTTTTGGAGAAACTGAGATGTCAAAGAGAAAAAAATGCAGCCATGCTTATCTTAGTTCACTTGGGTTGTTGTAACAAAAATACCACAGACTCGGTGGCTTATGTAACATTTATTTCTCACAGTTCCGGAGACTGGGAAGTCCAAGACCAACTTGCCAGTGGAATAGGTTGTTTGGCGAGACCTCCCTGATTCATACAGTTCTGTCTACTAGCTGCGTCCTCACAGGGTGGAAGAAGCCAGAGAACGCTGTAGGGTCTTTTTTATAAGGGCACCATCCCCCCCAGTCACCTCCAAGGCCCCTCCCTACAAATACCATTATGGGGGGGTGGTTAGTATTTCAACATATGAATGGAGACAGGGTGAGGGGAGACATAACAGTCTGTAACAATGCCCTTGCCAAGTCAATGTAGCATCCACAAATCTCCGTGACACACAGGGATCCTCCAAGCTTTTAACTCCTGAAGGGCTGCCAAGAAGCAGGAGGGGTTTCCAGAAAGTTCTGAGGAACGACAGAGGTCAATGAAAGGAGAACGCAGAAGATACAAAAAGGTATTTGGGAGAAACAGAAGATACACAAAGCTTAAAAACAAACAAACCAACCCTCAAAAGTGAAAACTTTTATATTGCCCGAGAAAAAAAAGACATCCCCAAAGAAAACATGCAAGCTTTGTAAAGAACATGCAGAGAACAATCAGACCATTTAGAAACGTTAAGCTGTGGTAGCGAAAACAGTAAATTTTGAATAGAAGAACTGGAATGTAACCTTGAGGAACTTTCCCAGAAAGTAGGAATCAAGAAAATAGATGAAGAGCAGGAGGGGAAAGGAAGTTTCACTCTGGAAAAAGTCTGACATGGAGAGAGAAGCGCCAGGGAGACAGTAGCCCCAGCAGGGCAGTGCCTGGGGTCAGCTCAGGCTGGTTCCAGACGTGGAGCCTCCTGCTTAGTTTGTGCAGGAAAAGGGAGGGTCACTGTTCCCCCAAGCCTGCAGCCCTCTTGGTGGCAGTGAGGGCAGCATGAAGGGAGGGGGGGTGCACAGTGACATGGTGACAAGGGGAGGCTGAACCTGGCAGAACTTGAGGCCCCAGTCATGACACTGGACTCGATCTCCCATGCAGTAAAAATGCACGGGGTGTTTGAGAAGGGATGGTTAAGGGGGAGCAATCCAGGAGGGGGAGACCAAAGGCAGGACAGCAGTTAGGTGATTGACAGACTGGCCAGGTACAAGTGCCCGGGGGTGGGGGTTTGCAAAGAGGGAGGAAGAGGCTGGAGAGGCAGCAACAACAGAGAGAAGCAGAACAGAGCAGCTTGGCAGAGTGTGGCCGAGCAAATGGAGATGGGGAGAGAAATGTTGGGGGTGACCTGGGATCTTGGCTGAGCTGTAGGGCTACAGATAGGAAAGGAAGGGGAAGGGGAAGAAGGGGAAGATGAGGAAGAAGAGGAGGCTGGAGCCGGGGAATGAGGAGGAGGACTAGGGGAGGAGACAGTGGGGAGAGGAGTCAGAGTGGCCCACAGTGCTGGCTTGGGTTTGGGGGACAGCTGCTGCACTGGCCTTTGGCTCCCATACCCGGATGGTGCTGGCCCAGAAGCCAGTTGCGTGTGAGCAACTGGTGGGCCTGGATCTTGGGAGGAGGCGAGGCTGGGAAATCCTCAGCACTGGAGTGAGGGGTATAGCCAAGGGTCTTGGAGCAAGTTCTGGGGGACTTCTGTCTTTTCTTTGCAGTGAACAAAGGGTTCAGAGTCCAGGGAGGAGCTCCCTGGGGGGCCTGGGGAAGACTGGCCATCTTTAGATCCCGAAGCCTGGGGTCTGGGCGGAGCTGGATGCATCAGAGACTTCCCTCTATGTTGCACATGTGGACTCCTTAAGGCTCTGAGATGGGGGTGGTGGGGAGAAATATAGGAAGTGACTCAAATCCACTCTTTGACCCGGTCACCCTGTCCCCCACAGCTGGTCCCTTTGCTGACCCCAGGGGCTCTTGGTCTTGCTTTCTTTCCCCCAGCACCCCCGACCTTTGCCCTCCTGCTTCCTTTCTCCCCAGCTCACAACTCTCCCTCCTGCACACAGCCTTCCTCCCTCACCACTTGGGAAGGGGCTGGGCCCTGGGAGGGTGCCCTGGCCTGGTGGCTGCGGGTAGGCCTTCCTGGAAGGACAGGCAGTGGGAGGTTGAATACAGATCAGTGGTCCAGGAGGAGGAATGAATCAGAGCAGGAGAGGAGCAGGGGAAGGAAAGGAGGGGAAGGAGAAGAGGCAAGGGAAAAACGGACTGAGAGATGTGGACGAGGCACCCAAGTTTGAGAGGGACATCGGGGAGGGCCGCTAGAGAGCACACGCGATGGATGGAGCCCAGGAGGGACTCATCTGGACAGCCCTGTTGGGTGTAGTTTTTCCTGCTTCTGCGTTCACTGGCTGATTCCCTGTCTGACCATGGGTCTGGGACAGAAGCCGTTCTGTGCTCCATTTTCCCTCCAAACCCAGCCCAACCTACTCACCGGACAGTCAGGACTGATAGCGTCAGACCCTTGGCCACAAGCAGCACACAGAGCACGGGGACCAGAGCGCTGAGGGCTGCAGGGTGAGAGCGGAGGGTGGAATTTTGTCGCCTAGAGGACAGGGGACAAGAAGGGGAGAGGAGTGGGTTGGGGTGGCGGGCCCCTGAGCCAGGGCCGTCGGGGTGAGGATCCCACCCTGAACTCACGGTGAAAGGGTAGTGATGGCAGAAGAGGCCCTGGGGTCCTCCTTGGCTCTTCCAGGTGGGGGCACAGAGCTCTGGGTCGGTGATGAGACCAGCTCAGCAGAAGCCCGGGTGGCCTGCGTGGAGGCAGGAGCTGTCCGAGAGAGAGAAAGAACACTTGTTAGCTGGTGGGACAGCACATCTGTTCTGGCCCGCAGGAAAGCCGGTCAACCCTGATAAAAAACAAGTCGTGGGGGTGGGCCCAGGCTGTGAAGTCCTTTGGCTCAAGACTAGACAGAGCTGTGGCTCAGGCCCTACACAGGGCCTGTGGTGGTATTCCTGGGTCTGGAAAGAGCACTGGAAGAGGAGTCAGGAGGCCTGGAATTCCCTCCAAGCGTTTCTACATGGCTGGAAGGGCACTCTCTAGCTTTCAGCCTCCCCAAGTGTGGAAACAGTCACTGTCTTTAAGTGGCTCTCAACTCTGGCATCTGTTCCCTTGCTCATACTTCTGGGACTGTTAGGGGATTGGGTCCCTCATGGGGAATTTTAAGGTTGCTTTCCCACCCCTGTCTTTCCCAGTTTGGCAGCAGCATCCTAGGCCCCTCCGCAGGCCCCACTGCCTCAATGACCTGGGTAAATACCTTTTATAGGACCCCCTTTTAATTCTGAAACTTTGTGAGCTATCTGTCCCCCCATCCCTACTTGCCTTGCCTTCCCAGAAAGACCCCAGACCTACCAGTGCTAAGAGCTCTTGATGGAGGCTGGTGGAAGGTCACCTCTGGAAAGGTGATGGGGGCTATTAAGGAGACAAGAGGACAATGACCACTGGGGGTGGCTGAGGCCCTGAAGAGAAACAGATGGTGTCTGACCCAATGCTGTGACAGGAACTGGAGACTGTCAGGGTTCTTAGCTAGGTCTGCACACCCACCCAGTGCCTATGAGGGGAGCAATCTCCCCCAAGCTGAGGAAAAGAGAGAGGCAGGGGCTGAGGGGACAGGGAGGAGAGGGTGCCTGGTGTTGGGACACTCCATGACAAGGGACTTCCCTGGAGAGAGTCCCAGGCCGATGGACAAGTGGACATGACGGTGAGGCTGCCCGGAGCGATGACCTGGAGCAACCCCTATGCCCAACCAGAGAAGGTCCTCAGGACCCTCAGGGAAAAGTCTAGTCCTGAGCTACAGTGTGTGGTCTATGGGCTGGTGCTGGTCCACAGATTGTTTATAACCTGCCCACACAAGGTGAATACAGAAATTGGGAGTCAGGATCATGAAATTCTACAATTTGACATTGCTCCAAGGTCCACGCACGTGACTGGTAAATAGGTCTGGTGGAACAGGATATGGACCAGTTTGGTCATTGTCACCCAGTCATGGAAGTCTCCATGGGGGCAAGTTACAGAGCAGGACCATGATACTTGAACAGTAGTTGGTTGACTCTAACCCCAAATTGTGTAAACACCTGAAAAAATTATTTCTATAATTTTTTATTTTTATAATCATTGAAAATTTCAATCTATCCTTGTTAAAAAAAAATTAGAGTTTATCATGATTCACTAAGGTGGAGGAGTGATTAGGTCATTCAAGGACTCACAAACAGCAAAACAAAAGTCCCTGAGCTTTTTTTTTTTTTAAGATTTTGTTTATTTATTTGACAGAGAGAGATCACAAGTAGGCAGAGAGGCAGGCGGGGGGTGGGGTGGGAAGCAAGCTCCCTGCCGAGCAGAGAGCCTGATGCGGGACTTGATCCCAGGACCCTGAGATCATGACCTGAGCCGAAGGAAGAGGCTTAACCCTCTGAGTCACCCAGGCGCCCCATCCTTGAGCTTTTTGTCAAGAAAAGCCATCTCTTCTCTGAATGTCGCAGTAATAATAAACCAAATGATGATAGTGGAATTAATTCCAAAGATGCTTCCCCGTATGCAGTTATTCCAAAGGGTTTGTGCTCATTTTATTTGAAAAGGTTATACGTCACTGGGGTAGGCAGAACAATGTCTGTGTCCTAATACCTGGAACCTGTGAATGTCATCCTCCGTGGCCAAAGGGACTTTAAAGATGCCATTAAGGTCAAAGATCTTGGGGTGGGGCGCCTGGGTGGCTCAGTCGTTAAGCGTCTGCCTTCGGCTCAGGTCATGATCCCAGAGTCCTGGGATGGAACCCTGCATCGGGCTACCTGCTCAGCGGGAAGACTGCTTCTCCCTCTCCCACTCCCCCTGCTTGGGTTCCCTCTCTCGCTGTCTCTTTCTGTCAAATAAATGAATAAAATAAAAATTTAAAAAAAGTACAGGAAAATTAAAAAAAAAAAAGATCTTGGGGGTGGAGAGAGATTCTGGGTGGACCCCATCTAATGATAGTATTTAATAACAAGGATTGAGGGCACCTGGGTGGCTCAGTTGGTTAAGCCTCTGCCTTCATCTTGGGTCGTGATCCCAGGCCCCTGGAATCGAGCCCCGAGTCTGGCTCCCTGCTTGGTAGGGAGCCTGATTTCCTCTCTTCCTCTTCTGCTCCCCCTGCTTATGCTCTCTCTCTCTCTCTGTCAAAGAAATGGATGAAATTTAAAAAGAAAACAAAACACAAACAAAAACCAGAGAGTGTTTCCCAGTTGTAGTCAGAGAGAAATGCAGCTGGGAAAGGGCCTCTGGCTTTGAGCATGGAGGAAGGGGGCCACAAGCCGAAGAAAGTGGCAGCCTTTAGAAGCTGCAAAAGCTGAAAAGTACCTAGTCTGCAAGAAAACAGGACTTCGGTCCTATCGCTGCAAGGAACAGAATTCTGCCCAAGACTTGAATGAGCAAGAAGCGGATTCTATCCAAATAGCCTTCGGGAAGGAGCACGGCCTCTGACGCCTTGACTTTAGCTCAGTGAGACCCCTTCCAGACTTCTGATCTGTAGAACTGTAAAATCACAAGTTCGTGCGGTTTTAAGCCACTGCCTTTGTGGAGATTGGTGCCGACAGCCATGGGAAGCGATGACACTCGCCTATAGCGTGAGTTTTGTAGCTATAATGAATGGTGAAGTACCAAACCCAGTGAGTTAGCTGTTGAGATGTGCTGGCTGATGAACGAATACATCATGAAAATGAGTGACATGTATACGGAAAACATAAAACCACAAATTCAAAATAGACTTTTTTAAAAAAGAGGATTGAATTATAAATTTCTTAAAAGCCCTTCTTTTCACTGTACATGCAATTTTGAACAGGATGAGAGGAAATCATTCCTCTGTATCGTTTTGCTTCATTGTCAGAAACACAACTATCCCTGAACTGAATAGAGCTATGAAGGGTTGTATTATTGACCAGGGGCCTGGGGCTCCAGGTTCATGCAGGAATATGTTCTGGTGGCTGTAGCTGCTTGGGTGGGAGGACATTCTGGAATGGTCATTCAGATTAAGAAGGAGTGCTATGAGGAAGTACTGGCTGACCCACACTGTGTTCTTCCCAAAGTGGTAAAACTTGTGAATTACATAAAGTTGAATGCGTTAAACTACTGGGTATTTACCCTAAAGATACAAACCTAGTGATCCGAAGGGGCACGTGCACCCGAATGTTTATAGCAGCAATGTCCACAATTGCCAAACTATGGGAAGAACCTAGATGTCCATCAACAAATGAATGGATAAAGAAGATGCGGTACACACACACACACACACACACACACACACACACACACACAGGAATACTATGCAGCCATCAAAAGAAATGAAATATTGCCATTTGCAGCAACGTGGATGGAACTAGAGGGTATTATGCTGAGCGAAATAAGTCAATCAGAGAAAGACAATTATCATATAATCTCCCTAATATGAGGAATTTGAGAGGCAGGGCGGGAGGTCTGGGGGGTTGGGAAGCTAAAAATGAAACAAGTAGGGATTGGGAGGAGACAAATCATAACAGACTCTTCATTTCACAAAACAAACTGAGGGTTGCTGGGGCTTGGGCGGGGGTAGAGATAGAGTGGCTGGGTGACGGACATTGGGGAGGGTATGTGCTATGGTGAGTGCTATGAAATGTGTAAGCCTGATGATTCACAGACCTGTAACCCTGGGGCTAATAGTACATTATATGTTAATAAAGATAATTAAATAAAGATGAGTGTGTTGAATTTGAAATCATTCTCTTTATTCTGTGATAATGTGCAAACCCTGCACGGTTGGTATTGTGTGCCAAGTTAACAGAGATCACCTAGAAGGAGAGTTCTGTTGAAAATGTATGATCTACAGAAAGGACTCCTAATGTTTTGGAAAGATCGAAACCGAGTTATGATTAACTTTTTAAAGATGTGAATCATGCAATCAGCCTTGGTTATATTATGGCTTTGAGGTTATTCCACTCAAGGGAAGAAAGCAACATATTGTTCAATGGCAAACAAAATCTCAGGGCAAGAACAGGAGTTAGAGAGGTTTAGAAGAAGTTTCTATGAGTTGTTACAGCATGTTCTTAATTTGGTAACAATTATCATCAAAACAGGTGATGATCGTGAATTTGGATATCTGCAAAGATACTCATGGAAAAACCTTAATAGTGTGATAGAATGTTTTGAATTTTATTTTCTGCAGAAAGAAGATATGTGATAGGAAATTCCTAGATCCAGAATCCATTTTTTCATCAAAAGATGTTTTAAATATAAACATAACTTCATAAGATAGATTTTGGAACCAGCTACTGATGAAGGATTGAGGATGCATTTTGAAAATAGAACATCACTAGCTCCCTTTTGTAAAAATTAAAAATAAAAATATTGAGCTTGTGGAAATTGATTTGAAATTCCTTCCTGAATTTCTGTCGACATAACTCTGTGAGACCAGTTTTCTATTAAGGTGTTATTAAAGCATTAAAACAATTTTGAATGTATTTTCTCTGAAGAGTTATGGTGTCTTAGTGTAATTCAGATTAAGGAAGTTAACAAGCAGGAATGTTTCTTTGTCACATTAAAGTCCTTCAGTGTGGCTATACAGGGTATTTGTCCAAAGTGTGGATGGCATTTAATAAGGGAAATTGCTATTTCACTTCTAAGTTCTTGCTCAGTTACGACTGAGGCACAACAACATTAAGGCTAGAATGTTCAACACCTACACCCACCACCTACATGCACACTTGCAGCGAACAACATGGGCCATTTTTATAACTGAACTTTTAGGCTTGTGGGCTCTATGGTCTCTGTTGGAACTATTCAACTTTGCTCCTATAGCATGAAAATGGCCTTAGATCAGAGATCAACAAACAGGCATGACTGTGCTCCCAACAAACCTTTATTTCTGGACACTAAAATTTGAATTTCCTTTAACTGTCACATGTCATAGAATCTTATCTTTTTTTACTTGTTTCCCAACCATCTAAAAACCATCCTTGGCTTTCAGACCAGTATGCTGACTATTGATCTGGGCCAGGAGGAATGGACAGCCCAACATGCTACCAACATGGTTGGGGGGTTGGTTTGTGGCCAGTGGCCAGACATTTACTGAGCACCTACTATGTGCCAGATTCAGGCACCTTCTCTAAAAATGCCGGATAGTCTTGGGCTCCCCTGTGGTCAGGTCATAGGAGCTCAGGCTGGTCAGCATGCTCAAATGATCTGTTTGAGCATCTTTTGGGAGGCTTGTAAATCATCAAGGTGGGCAGTGAATGAGGTGGGAGTGAGCGTGCACCTGTTCCCAGCAGCCTTCCCAGGAGAACTGGATTGGGGGGACTAGGAATCCAGGAGGCACCAGAAGGGAGTGAGGGGATCCCCAGGAAGGGGCTTACCTGGAGACACTGCCAGATAGAATCTTATGGACTTAGAGACAGAGTTCCTGGAAGCGTGGTAGATTCTACACCAGTAGTGTCCTGAGTCTTCCTCCTTCAGACCAGTCATGGTGACGATGAAGAGGCCGGTGCTAGGGTTGTCCCAGATTGAGAATCGAGAGGACTGAACCAGCCTGCCGGGACCAGAGCTGGTGACGAGCCTGGTGCACTTGAACGCTGACAGCTCCTTACACCAGCCCTTCTTCTCGTAGGGCCAGCCTCTGGGGGGGTACTGGCATGTCACAGAAAGCGTCTGCCCTGCCACTCGGTGAAGATGCTGAGCCTCTGGTAGTGCCCATGAGCCTGGAGAGCGGGCTGCAGGTCAGGGCCACACCAGCACCAGCTCCATAAGCTGTCCCATGGCCCAGAGCACTTGCTCCATGTCCCACTGTCCTAGATGTCCCCATAACACCCTCCTCTCCTCCCTGCGCTTTTCCCTTCCTCCTCACCTGCGATCAGCAGTGGCAGCAACAGTGGCAGGAGCAAGGGTCTCCAGAGCCTCCAGCCCTTTCCCTGTGGGCTGGCGGGAAAAGACATGGGGGCCCCGGGGAGAGGAAACCGGGAGCTGGTCTGACTCTGCTCAGTTCTTCCAGCGCTTCTGAGATAGACAAAATGAGAAAGGCCAAGGCCAGGCTGGGGAGTGGGAGAACTGGGGAGGGCTGACTGCAGGCAGAGGGAAGCCGGGACCTCCAGGGGCAGTTGCGAATCCAGACGTGGAGGCAATAGCCCTGCTTGGTGCATGGCTCCTGGGTCTCCACAGCGGCTGCTCCTCTCCTTCGTGCCCAGCTACCACTTCCCCATCAGGGCTGCCCTTGGTGGAGGAGCTGGGATGGCCAGGAGGAAGTAATCGGGTTCCCACCTGCCTCTCTCTGTTCACTGCCTCTTCTTTGGAGGACCCTGGCTTTGCCCTCCTCTCCAGGGCAAGCCACACTGAGGGTGGGTGACAATCTCAGGGGAACTCAGAGGTCTGAGCAGGAACCCTAAACCCCACTGGCCCTGAGAGTGGTCAGAAACCTCATGTGCAGTCCTGCCTGGTGAGTCAGTGACGTGTTTCCACCCTGGGAGGTTTTATGGGTGCTGGAGGGGAGAGGAGAGCAGGCGAAGTTTCAGTGCCAGTAAGAAGTGCAGGGAGGGTCCCTGGCAAAGGAGGGCAGAGTGAGTCTGGGAACAAAGAGAGCCCGGTTGGTGGCAGGGACAGATCAATGGGAGGAGGGTGGAGCACAGGAGCCTGGACCACCAATCATATCTAAATCCTCAACTCCTGCCCCCTGTGGGCACTAGAGCGCTGGTTGTGTTATTGCTACACAGGAGCAGGACTCTGCATCTTTCTTTAGTGAATGTTGGCACTTTAAAAAATGATGCAATTTACAAAGATATTTTCTATAAAACAAGAAAAGGTGGGGGTTGGGGAGTCAGGGCACCTTGCCCTGTGCTAACATGTAAGTCCTTCCATGGCCACCCGGGGCTCTCCTGGTCTAGCAGCTGCTGCCTGGAGCCCCCCAAGAGCTCATGACTGAAGAAGGTATTGGTTGCAAGTCCCCTGTTGCCACCTCCACCACCCCTCCTGAGCCCCTGACTCCTGCTTCCCACTCTGTCTGGGTGCAGAGCCCTGCTCCTTGCAGTGGGAGTGAGCAGAGACTGAGGATAAGGGCAAAAGGACAGACAAGAAGAGGAGGGACACAGGAGGGCCATGGGCTCTCTTGCCTAGAGACCCCTGAGGAGAAGCAGGATGGACTTGTGGAGTCAGAGGGAAGCTCGGACCCATGCCCGCTACGCAGCTGCATGAGTCGTTTACCCAGTGTCTTTGTGTGTGCTCTCCTAATACCACAGTGGGGTTTGGGAGGGAGCTGTTTTTGTTTTGTTTTGTTTTTCCTCCCACACAGGGGAACTGAGGACCAGATCTGTCTGTGACCTGCTCAAAGTCATGTGGTGATGTAAAGATATAACCAGACCAACTTCCTGACTTCTGATGGGGCCTTTCTGCTGAAGCCTGGCCCACGATCAGGGCAGGAAACCAAACCACATGTGCTTGCAGAGGTGAACTCCTGGCAGTTTATTTCCTGGCCTTGGGCTGGGCTCTGTGTTTCCTCTCAGAACCTAACTACAGACAAAATGCTGAGGTGGGAGGCACCCTTCTGAGGGGGAGGGCTCTGGCCCTGACTGGCGTAGCTGTGTATCCCTTGTATGAGGGTGTGCAGCAACTGTTTCCCACAGCGATATCCCCTTTGTCTGGTTGCTGCTGACCACTGAGAAAGGACACCTCCTCCCTGCAGCCCGCCAAGATAACTCTTTGTCCACATTCCACGATCGCTATGTCCCTCCAGCTTGGGGTTGGCTGAGTTGTTCTCTGCTGAGTCAGCATGGGTCCATGGTGCCCAGGGGACAGGAAGTTTTTGAGCAAACCCTTATACCTTTAAAAGTCTGAGTTTCCTCTTTTCTTAAATAGATAATGATGGCTCACTAATATGATTTTTCTGGGAATAACTAGTAAACACTTCCAAACATTTATAGACGTGCTGGTTACATGGTGACTCTTCAATGAATCTGTCATCAAGAAACAACAGATGCGCTTGACTTTTAATTATAAATGTAGACATGGAATAGGAGTGCAGCAAACTTCTAAAAGGAAATAAAAATAAAAGTTTTGTCCTTTAGAGCAGAACTTTCTAATCATGGTCCTGTGCCAGGGATTCTATAGGGAAAAATGATTGGTCATCCTATATACAGATTAATACTTGGACATGATAAAAAGATATGACAAGCAACACTTAAAAGCAAATCACAGCTGTGAATTAAGGTTTCCTTCCTATTTGGCAGATAAAAGATTATTCAATTTCACATAAAAAGACAAGTCATATAAAAAAGACAGAAAATGAGTATTTCAATAGGAAAAGAGAGTGAAGTTATGAGTAGGTACTTTTCTGCAGAAGAAATACAGATGAATAATGTTCAGGAAAACATATCCAAATTGGGTTATTTAACAGAAATGGAGATAGGAAGTCTAACATCAAGGTGCTGTCAGGGCCACACTCCCTCCAGAGGTTCTAGGGAGGGATCCTTCCTTGTTTCTTTCAGCCGCTGCTGGCCGTGGCCCCATCATTCCCATCTCTGCCTCTGCAGTCACGTTGCATGCTCTGTGCAAGAGTCCGTCTAATTGCCTCAGCCTCTCTCTCCTATAAGGAGGCAGGTGACTGCACTCAGGACCCACAAGAGAATCGAGGATAAAGACCATCTCTCAAGACCCTTAATTTAATCACCTTTTGCCATATAGAAGAACAATACTCACAGGTTCTGGGGACTAAGAAGTAACTATCTTCGGGGTCATCTCTTCTGCCTTCCAAAAATGAAATTCTTTCTCTCTCTCTCTCTCTTTTTTTTTTAGAGTGAATTAGAATTAGGTCAAGATTTAAAATCATCAGCTGACAACTAACCATGGATGATACTTGTATGGGTGTTAGAAAACCCACCTACAAATCAGCCTGGGTGCTGATTTAGGCAGATAACACTCAGCAAATCTGAGCTGTTACAAAGAAGCAAAAAGATGAAATGCTTCCTGGCAGGTTATAACAAGATTAAGTTTAGATTCTTGTCAAAGCTTGATCAAAAAAAAAAAAAAGCCAAAATTGAAAAAAAGAAGTGTATATAGCAAATTAAAGACAGGAGCATATAGAAAGAATAATATATTATGACTAAATCACTTGTATTATGTGACTACAAATGTATTTGGCTGTCAAAGTTAGGTCAATGCTGGGTTCTATTTCAGTAAGTCAAAGGAGAAAATTATATGAAGATATTGATAGATTGCAGAAAGGCATTGGTAAAATTCAACATCCATCCTAGACAAATCTTTTACTATTCTATAACTAGGAAATTGCTTTCCTAATAAATAAACGGTTTAGTGAATTAATCAGCTAACATCGCATTAGTGAGGAGTCGTATTAAAGGCTGGGATCAAGACAAAAACGCTCAATGTCTAAAGTATTGTTGAACGTGTTTCTGGAAGTACCAGCGAATGCAATTACACGGGAGAATAAAATTGGACACATAAACTTAAAATAATAGGCCAAATTACCATGATTTGCTGGTTGTATAGTTGTCCACTTGAAAAACTCAAGGACATTAGCTGAAACCCCATACAAACAAAAGGAGAGTCGTCAAAGATAAAACAGAGCCAGGCAGCAGTTAAAATGGCGAAAAGAGATTTTATTGAGGAACTACTGCAGTTGAGAAAGAGAGACGTCAGTACAGAACTGGGCTCAATTTGGAGTACAGCACAGGCCAGTGGGGATATATAGCCCGGGAGCAGGCGGGGGTCAAGGGTTGGAAAATTACTGAAAGGAAACATCAGGAGTGAGGGGGAAGGGTTCTGGCTAAACCGACTCCACAATAGGATTCTTCGCTTAAGGACAGGATGGGGTGACCAGACATCCCTGGCCGGGGCGTAGGATGAGGAACTCCATGGGATATTGATACTGAGAATATCCATGTCTTCACCTGCAAGGTGAGCTGCACCTCCTGTCCCTGGGCCCTGGAGGACCCAGAATTCGTGCTCAGCTCTAGAAGGAGCACAGGGCTATGGAAAGAGCAGGGTTCTCCCTAAAACTGGTCTTTACGAGGAAGTGCACTGATGGGCTTAAGAGAAGGTTCAGGAGCCTGACCAAGGTTTGGTCAAGCAAGGACTCCTTTCTCAGAGTTTGTTCATTCATTCACACTACGTTCAACAAATATTTACTAAGAGACTACCGTTCCAGACACAGGGAATAGATCGAGACAGTAAGCCGTCATGCGGCTTACATTCAGAGAAGGGTTTTTGGCAGCCTTGGTGGAGGGAGGGGAGAAGGAAGACAGGAGGGGAAGCTTGACCTGGTAGGAAGCTAAACACAACAGAACAATGACCGCTCATTCTGCCAGCACCAGAGTAGTCTTAATGGTTTCACTGATGGGGGACTTGCACGCTTGTTAGCGTCAAAGTAAGGGCAGGTTTGTGTCTTTAAATGATGGCTCCGAGTGCCCCCCGACATGTGTTTAAACCATTATCATGGTCAAGATGGGGAAAAAAATAGAAAAATTCTATAATTGAGGGAGAAAAACCTCAAAGTACTTGTATTTTCTTCTATTGTGGAATATTGGAAAACTTTGATAAACATGACCTTTGAAAGGTCATGAATTCAAAGGTCATGAATCAATGGTGCTAGATTTTTGTGTCCATTCCAAATTTGTATCAGACTGGAAAGTTATAAAAGGCTTTCAAATACCTGGTTTCCTTTGTCACCAAACCCTCCAGGCCTTTTCCAGTTTCTGGAATCCTCACCTCTTCCTTCCACCTAGAAGACAAGAATCCATCAGACCCCCCCCCCCCTTGCAGGGTGGGCTGCGTGCCTTGTACCTGGCCCCTGGAGGAGACAGAATTAAAGCCAAGCTTCTGAAAGCGTGGAGGAGTGATCAGCCTGATCCTCTGTGTGTATGTGTGTGTGTGTGTGTGTGTGTTTGGGGACCAGAAGTGGTCAGAGGGATTGGGAAAGAAATAGCTCAGATCCACTCAACTCAGAGACACCTGGCCCTGAGAATACTCCTGGGCTGCTGGAAACCTCTGCAGGGGACCCAGACCAGAGAGCCCCAGGCAGGAAAACCCAGGGAAAAAGCAACTAAGAGAAGGCCATTAGAAGTTTACCAGAACTATTGACCTCAAGGGCTCAATGGGAGAAAAGGTATAATATTCCTATTCTACAGTCAGAGAAACTGAGTCCCCTCTGTCCCTGCAGCCATGCTGAGAGCAAGGAGGAGGCAGGTAGAGCTGCCCTTCTTTACCTTTCCTGGGACTACTGTGGTCTGAGCTTCTCCCAGTTTTCTTCTCCCAAATCCTGGGTTTGGAGGAAGAAGGCAGGTCTAGATGGTCAACAGAATAGGATTCCAGAGGTAACAGGGGGCACTCAGGGCTATTTTCTTTATGAGGACCACCGATGGTGCCATTCTCTGACAGTGAACCCAATCCCACACTTCCTGGCCATCTCCCAGAGCCTCGTTCCCACAGAGTCCTGTGACCCAGGCTCCTCCTAGGAGAGCCGAACCTCTGAAGAGGGAACCCTTCTCAACATTCGGGACCAGAGAAATTTGGGGGTCCTGTCTCTGCAGTTTCCATCCCCAGGGTTGCCACTGAGCTCTGACAGGTCTGAAGGCCTAGATGATGTGCATTGTCTGCACCCCTGGGGAGTCTAAGACCCTCGGCTCTGCTTGAGGTTGGTCACCCCACAGACTTTGGTGGGGACGCCACAGTGCAGAGAAATGGCGACTCCACTCGCTAAGTGCTCTGCTTTGGGAGTCTGTCTGCTGCAAAGGGAGGATCTCCTTGTCATATAGCAAAGAGCAGGTTAGAAAGACTGAGGACCACAGGGAGGGCAGTGTAGAAAGGAAGAAGGTGACCTTGGGAAAGGGAAGGCTCCAGGAGAAAGTCTCACCCAGTAATGGCGCTCTCCGGCCAGCAGGGGGCAGGGCAGCCCGTCCGTCCCCGAAGCGCTCCTCTACCGACTGCAGGGTCGCCCCCGACAGGTCCCCAAGCCCAGTCCTACTACAACAGCCCACCTCCTGCTGCGCTCCCCGTCCGGCCTGAGGGCGGCACCGCCTACAGAAGGAGCTCTGCGATGCCACCAATTCACCAGGGAAGCTTAAACGAATCCCTCACTCCTTATGCCCCAGTTTCCTTATAGTGAATGGGGGTAGTGACCACTGCTTCACAAGGATTTTGAGGAAATTAAATTAAACTAGTGGTTCCCAGACTCGTTTGCACCCTCAGATCACATGGGGAGCGTCACCAACACGGATGCCCTGCCACACCACACTGCACTAGGATCTCTGGTTTGGGTGGTGGCTTATCCCCGCACATTTTCCCCCACAAGCTTGAGATGATTCAAAGGTGCAGACAAGTTTAGGACGCCCAGAATTAGATACTCTTGTGATCAGACTTTGTAAACTTGAAGTTGCAAATCTGTTTTTGCTTTTTTTCCTAAAGTCCCTTTTGCCCCTACTCTGTTTTCGTAAAATTGAAATTCTATCCCGTCTCTTCTCATACCTCCTGTGTAACTTCTCAAAACAGAAAACACAGATTTCCCTCACAATCTGAACCCAAACTACTCAAACATTCCCTCCTAATACCTGAATGAAGTTTGTCCAAGGTGCTCGGAGTGAAAACCTACTGTGCTAAGGGAGACAGGCAAAGTGCCACGAGTCCAGGGCAGAGTTGGGGTCCGAGGCTCTAGGAGCTCCACTGTTGCCCCTAGTGGGACCACCATCTGAGGGGGACAGCTCAGGCGCCTACGGGGCTCAACTTAGATTAAAATCCTTAGTAGCTCTTAGCCCATTGGTTCATGTTTATCTGCACTACCCTAGTCAATGTTCAGGACAGAGCAGAAGGGAAATGGACTTTGTCTCCAATATCGAGTGGAGTCCTTACGATCCTTATACAAACCTACTCACGAAAGAGACTGCCACACATGAAATACTATGGGATTTGGCATTCAGGTGTTGAGTACTGAACCATACTTGGAGCTAATGATCGGGGTGCGTGAGGGGGTGCAGTGAGAGTTGGGGAGCTTGCCTTGGGGTTAGAAGGCCTGGGGATGTTTTACTTTGTTCCTATTTGTTGCAATGGGGTCCAGGCTCATAGTGTACATCTCGGGGGGCTATAAGAGTCTATGAGTAAGTGTGCATGTGTCATTCCAACCATGTACCCTCTAGGCCAGAGGCTCTTGGCTCTCCCTGGGGATCACTTATGTACTTAAGAGCAGCTTGGGTCTCAAAGGGTCCCTACCTGCCTTGGGCCAGTTCTCTCCTGGCTTTGGAGGTGGGCAGAAAAAGCCAGGCCTCTGAAAGGATGAAGTGAAAGGAACCGAGATTGAAGAAGTAGAGTGGTCCCTTATTTCCACCTAGCTTTCCCCTATAAGTGCTGGGTGGGGTGTGGGGTGGGTGGGGGAACCAAGAAGCAACCACAGGGCCTGGACCATCCTGCTGAGCCAAGCTGACACTGGAGATGTCCCCAGCGGCTGCAGGTTCCCCCAGGGGGCCCCCACCTTCCCACTGCCCACAGAACCCGCCCTGCAGACCTCACTCTTACTCAATCAAGACCTCTCCTTTCTCAATCTTGCCCTCCGTGTGCTGGGGCATCTGGGCAGAGTCGGGCCCAGCTCCTGGGTCTCTCTGTCCTGTAGCTGCCCCATACCCCTCACTCCAGGCACCCTGGCACAGGGACATGACAGTATGACCTGGGAAGCCCTCCACCTGCTGCTGGTCCTGCTGCTGCTGGCCTCAGGTAAGGGGCCCTCAGGAGGAGGGTGGCTTCAGGGGGACAGGGCAAGGAAGTGAGGGAGGTCGGAGGTGAGAGGACAGGGCACAGCGCACTAATGGGAGGGTGGGACAGGGAGGGCTGAAGTGCTGTCTGGGGTCATGTTTTGAGGGTGGCCATGTCCCTTCCTTAGCCTGACCCGAGAACTCGTTTTCTAGGCTCCTGGGCAGAATTCCAGGAGGGTGAGCTAGTGTGGGCGGTGCGACAGCAGGTGGTCTCTGTGAAATGCCCGTCCAGGCCCCTGGAAGGCAAGTATGAGAATAAAACCTGGTGTAAGGAAATCAGCCCAGGCCGTTGTTCAAAGTTGGTCACCAGCACCAGACCCCAGGTGATGGCTCAAAACCCTCCACATTTTATCTGGGACAACCCTTCTGCTGGCTTCTTCATTGTCATCATGACCGAAATCACGAAGAAGAGTTCAGGAAATTACTGGTGTGGAATAGACAGAGGTCCCGAGGGGAACATCCATATTCTCAGGAACATCAGCCTGGTGGTGACTTCAAGTGAGCTCCTTGCGGAGGGAAGGGGCCTTCCTGGCGTGTCCAGGGCAATGAAACCACTCACCTCCTTCCCCATCTGCTTCACTCAATCCTCCCATTTCCCTGCTCGCTCCCACACTGACTGTGAGCAGACTGGTCCCCAGTTCCCATATTTGGGTCATTACCTCCATCCTTGGGCGTCCTGTCCCCTAATTTGGGGCCCACTGGGTATAGATAGATCCCCAGTCCATACGATGGCTCAGACCCAACCTCACCCACCTATCTCTAGAACTGGCCACTCCATGGAGGTACAGGGTGTCTGTGTGGGACCCTGTGGCCTAGGTCACCCCCAGACTGCACATGCTGGTTGTTCAGGACCTGTGTCTGAGGCAAGACCAGAAGGGGCTCCAGTGAAGGGGCCAGGCCTTTTGGACAAGTGGTCTCTGCCCTCTCCACAGGAGTGGTCTTGACTCTCCCTGCCCTTGGGGGTTTGGAGACCCAGTATGAGGTTTCTCTCTTAGCCCAGACCTCCCCCAGCCCCTGCTTCTCTTTCCACCAGCTCCGAGAAGTCCCGTGTCCTTGGACCCCAGTCAGCCCTGACCTGGGGGGCTCTGGGGACTGGCTCTGGCCACTCCCCCTCTTCCTCTCAGGCTTTGGGGGCTGACTTCTTCTCTGGGGACTCTAGGCGGCTACTGTCTTCTCTGTTGTCATCAATCACACTTGCTTTTCTAGTGACAACCAGGTCAACCTTCATCAGTGACTCTGATTACTGGTAGGTCTGGGATCTCAACCAAAGGGAGGGGGTTGGGAAGCTGATGACTTGTGTGGACTCTGATTCAGGAGATTGGGGTAGACAGGGGTCTGAAAGGGGCCCCAAGGTCTCAGCTCAGAGCTGGGCTAGAGTGGCAAGGGTGAAGGAGTGGCACTAAACTTCCCCCATAATGGAGCAGAAATAGCCGCGTATCAGGAATGCAAGAACTTCTATTAGTGCTGAGTCACAGGCAAGAGAAATGAGGCCTGTCCGGGGTCACTCAACCACTTAAGGGCGGTGGCAGGACCAGGATCCTGGTCTTCTGTCTCCTGGTCCAGGGCTCCTGTGGGGCTCAGACATTCTCCAGGGGCACCTCTGGGTAGTCCCCACCCAGTTGACCTATTCCAGATCTGGGGGCTCTCTCCCTCTGCTTTTCTTCTGCTCCCTATCCATTGGAGCTGTGGCACACCCTGATAGTGTCACCCAGAGAAAGGACAACTCTGATCATTTCTGTTTTTTCCTGGCCAACTGCTCCCTCCACCCGAGGTTCCTGGATTCTCATGATTTTGTTCCATGTGGTCCCCATGGCTGACCCCAGTGAGTTCAGAGTGTGGCTGGCCCTTAAACAGGCTCCAGCCCCATGCTGAGTTCAGGGGCTGCTCTCTGCAGCCTGGATCCTCCCCTCCTTCTTCCCCCTTCTCCCACAGTCTGTCGGGTGGCACTTTCATGATGCTGTTCTGTGCATTCCTCGTGACCAAGATCCTGGCTTTGACAGCCCTTCTCCTGTTTCTGGCCTACAGAACCAAGGTGAGTATGGCCTGGGCTGGCTTGGGGGCCAATGGAGCAGAGAGGCACCACAGGACAGAAGTAGCCAGGAGTCACACAGGTAGCATTGTATCAATTGTAACTTAGACCAACTTAACTGTTCTTTTACCTTGCCCGTCTCTGCACACGACTTTGGCTGTTATAAGACACCATTTTCTTTGACATTCAAACTCATGCCTTGGGTCATGTCCATCCCCAGCAGGTGGGTTGTCCAGTTTTGAGGCCAGCCTCAGGCGTCTTCCCTAACTGACCCTCAGGTGTGCACACAGAGGTAACAGTCACCTGGGAACACATGCACAGGTATTCATTCCCTCCATCAGAGACCAGACCTACCCACCCTGAAGTCCTTTCTAAGGGTCTCCCCAACCCTTGAGCCCTTAGCTCACACTCTAGAGCTCCCACCCCAGGACTTTGTCTCATTCTGTCCTGAACGGGAAAGCATGGGCGGGGAGAAGAAGATGAGGACCTGTGGAGAAGGAGAGACTTCAGGAGTGGAAAGGGGATGGGCCCGGAAGGGGGGCAGATGAAAGAGGTGTGCTTCTGAATCCCCTTCCCCGCTTCTCAGGTCTCCACCAGTACAATGGGAGTAGTAGCAATGGCTGCCCCCAGCCCCACGAAGACCTGAGAGCCTGTGGGCACTCCCTGCTGAGCCTGGAGTCCCCCCACCTGCTCCTGCTCCATCAGGACCACTGAGGTCTGGAGCCTCCGAGGAAAAGCCATTCCTGTGCCTCTGCAAGACACCTCCCAACACCTGAATTTATCATCTACCCTATGGAGGTGCCTCCCGTCCGAGAGCTGAGGACCCCCATGTTGCCTTCTCCAACGCCATGTCCACAAAGTGGGGACTCACCACCTGGGAGACTCTTCCTGTGCATCCAGGCCACCCCTCCCCTACCCAGTGGACCAAATCCAACTGGTAGGCATCCTCCTCCTAACCTGTGCCCCTCCCTCCACTCCAGGGTTTCCCGTTTCTCTGTCATCCACAGATCCCCTGGTCTTCTGGTCTCAGTGCCCACTGCAGTCAGTTTTGGTTCTTCTTCCTCCCGATAAGGGAAATATCCTCCATTCATACCATGCACAAATGTAATATTTGATATTTCCAAAAATGACACAAATTAAAAAAATATATGACCATGAAGCAACAATATTTCCATCCTATACGCCAGATAAAAGGGTTAACAGCTTCAGGACTTAAACATCTTTTTCTTTTAAATAAATAAGAATCAGGCAGACATTTTCATTTTAAAGAGGGCTAAGGATAGGAACAGTTGATATTATAGAATAAAGAACAAATAATATGTATGAACATGTGTCTAAAATGGCTGATAATCAGAGAAATGAGAAATGGAGTGAGACCCCACGCTTTGCCCATCAGTTCAAAGAAGATTAAAATAAATGGTAATCATATTCCGTGCTGGAGAAGTGTAGGGAAAAGGGAATTCTCGTGAATTGTTGGAAGGACATAATTGATAGCCTCTTCCTGGAGGGGCAACATGGTGATGAATTAAAAGGCAGAAAACGTAATTTATTCATCCATTCCACTGCTCATGTACATTTGGGTTCTTTCTCCTTTTTGGCTGTTGTAAATAAAGCTGCTATGGACATTTAAAAAAAAGGCAGAAAAAGGAAAACAAACAAAAGAAACCTCTGGCGTGTGAAGCGGCAGTTCTAAACAATTTTCTAAGTACTTTGACATGTGTGGTGTGGTGATTGCTGTTGTTTAAAAAGAAAAATAATGGAATCTCCACTATATGTCAGTTTTAGAAAGTGTGCCCACTGTACTTGAGTTAAAAAAAAATAAAAAGGCAAATAATTGTACAAGACTTGAAAGTCCTAAACAGTCTTGCATTCTCCCATTGCGTGCCCCAGCTCCCACTCCCCTGAAGGGACCCACATCTTTTATCTATGTATTCTGATATTTACCTCCAATTTGTGGAAGAGAAGAAACAAAGCTTATACTGCTCTTTGTTCATTTTCTTGTTTTTGGTATTATCCATGAATCTCCCATTAATGAGGATGAGAATTGGGTCATTTCACATATCACTTCTCTACCCACCCCCGAATGCTCTCTCCCCAAACCATAATATAGTCAAATCACACTGCTTATATGAAGGATATACAGATTTTACATTGTGGGACCCTGTAAATACTTGTTTTTCAGCCTAACCATGGAATGAATGTATTATGGTAACATTTTCTTTTCAGTATAATTTTTGATTACCCCCCAACTTGCCTTATTTCCATTTATTTTATTTTCTATGTATTCCCCATTGATTCATTTGTAAACTCTCTACCAGAAGTGTAAATTTCATCTGGGAAGTTCAAACACATGAAGTCAGGCATTGAATCTCTTCCCTTGAGACACCTGGGACGTCCTGGTTGAACTTCCCACTGCACTGCTTTCCTTCTAAACCTGACCTACAACCTCCTGGGATTTCTACTCACCATCTTCTTGGGCACTCTCTTGGCTTCCATTGGGTATGGGATGCACTCTCTCATGAATTTCATATCTTTCTCTTTCTGAGTTTATCCTCCTCCTTCTTCTTTTTAAAAAAAGATTTTATTTATTTATTTGACAGAGATAGAGAGAGAAGAGACTACAAGCAGGGTGACAGGGTGAGCAGCAGGCAGAGGGAGAAGCAGGCTCCCTGCTGAGCAAGGAGCCTGGTGCGGAACTCATCCCAGGATGCTGGGATCATGAACTGAGCCCAAGGCAGACGCTTAACCAACTGAGCCACCCAGGCGCCCCTTTATCCTTTTTTTTTTTAGTTGGAACATGCCTTCCAACATCTTCCCTTACTTTTGAGAAGCTTGACGCCATTTATATTTCCAATCCATTGATGATGAGTTTTTGTTTTTTTTTCCCTTCTTGCTCTTGGTGCTTTTAGGATCATCTCTTCCCCCTCCACCCATCTCTCACCATGTTCTGAAATTCCATGTAGATGTGTATTGATGTGGATCTTCTGCTATTTATTGTGATGAGCAGCCAGTAGGTATCTTCAGGCTGGAAAATCATATCCTTAATTCTTTTTTTTTTTTTTTAGAGATTTTATTTATTTATTTGACAGAAATCACAAGTAGGCAGAGAGGCAGGCAGAGAGAGAGGAAAGGAAACAGGTTCCCCGCTGAGCAGAGAGCCCGATGCGGGGCTCGATCCCAAGACCCTGAGATCATGACCTGAGCCGAAGGCAGAGGCTTTAACCCACTGAGCCACCCAGGTGCCCCTCATATCCTTAATTCTGTTGCGTATTTTCTTTATTTCTTTTATAATCTTCTTCCATTGTCTGTTGTTTTCTTTTCCCTCTCTCTACGAAATTTCTATTATACAAATGTCAGGCTTTATAGACATATCTTCCAAATCTCTCATTATTTCTCCCTTTTACTTTTCATCTTTCTTGTTTACATCTTTTTTATTGAGGTTGATGTTTTTTATTACAATTTTACATACAGTGAAATGCACAGGTCTGAAATGTGTAATTTGATGAGTTTTGACAATTGCAAGGAACCCACTCCCATATTAATATGTAGAACATAGTCATTATCATTTCACTGCCAGAGGCAACCAATATTCTGATTTCTTTCACATAGATTACCTTGGTCTCTTCTAGAACTTCTTATAAGCAAAATAATAGAATAATAAAGCATGTATTCTTTAGTGTCTTACATTTTCACTCACATTACATTTTCACCACAGTATACCTAAGGTTCATCCATGTTGCTGCACACATTAATTCCTTTCTGTTCCTAAGTCATAGTCCACTGTATGAATATACTGGCTTTTTAATCCATTTGTCTGTTGACATTTGAGTTAACTTGGCTATGATGAATCACGCTGCTGTGATCATTCTTGAACAGATTTTTTTCATGGACATTCATTGTAATAGTTTGCTAATTGTCTTTTAACTAATATGGTACCCTTTTAATTACCGTTGCTTTATAGTAAGCCTTAGAATCAGGAAATACAAGTCCTCCAAGTTATTTTTCACTATTTTTCCTGGTTATTCTAAGTCCTTTACTTTTCCATTAAATTTTAGAATCAGCTTCTCAATTTTTACAGGAAAATTCTTTTTCAGGGATTGTGTTGAACTTACAGATTAATGTTAGGATAATGGGCATTTTAACATTATTTAATCTTCCAATCCATGAATATAGTATGTCTCTTCATTTATTTTTTGGGGGGGTTAGTACTTCATATTTCTCATATTTTCTCTGTTTATTGTCATCTCTTTTTGTCCTTTGATTTCCCCCCAAATATTTTGTCAGTGTTATCTTCCAATTCTATTTATTTATTCTTATTTCTATTATATGTTTAATTGCAAAAGGTACTATTTTTGTTCTCAGAAGACCCTCTTTGTCAAGTATTCTGTTCGAGTTTCATGGATGTATTTTCTATTATTTCTAAAGATACGATGTATAAGTCTTTTAAATTTTTTAATTTATGTCTCTGTGTTATCTATTTCCCTCATGTTCCTTTGTACATATTTAAATTTTTGTGTTATATGTTAGAAGACTTTTAAATATGTATCATTACACAGATTTGTTCTTATTTATATTTTTCTGTGTATTTGCAAATTTTTAAAGATGAAGAGTTAAGAGAAGGATGACTGCAGCATAAAAGTGAGGGAATTCTGTGTGTCGGGGGGGTGTTGCTGAATGTTGGATTATATTCTAGAATAGAGTTTCTCAGCTTTGGCACGATTGAGATTTTGGGCCAGATAATTCTTTGTTCAGGAGGCTGTCCTATGCATTGCAGGATGTTTAGCAGCACCCCTGGCTTCTACCCACTAGATGTAAGTAGCACTTTCTCCTCAGTTATGACAACCAAACACTTCTCTAAACATAGACAAATTTCTCCTGGAGGTGCAAAATCACCTGCACTACACAAAATCACTAATCTAGATTAATCAGTCAAGAGCTTCTGTTCTTTTTGAAGGACACCCCACTCTCAGTATTTCTAGTACTTTTCTCATAAACTGGTCATTTCCCTTTAAAAATGAATCCCTCTAATATTCTTATGTGGGATGAGGAGAGTGTGTAAGCCCAGCTGCCAATATTCTCGAATCATGTTTGCTGCTATGGTTAAGTAATCATGTTGTAAAATATAGATATTCCTTGACCTATGATGGGATTACCCTACAATAAACACATTGTAAGTAAAAAATGAATTTAATACAGCTAACATACAGAACATCATCACTCAGCACTATCTCAAAAGCACTCAGAACACTAACATTAGTCTTCCTTTGGGCAAAATCATCTAAGATGTAGAAAAACTTTTAAGTGAAACAAACAAACCATATTTGCTGATCAAAAGGAAAAAATATCAATGAAAAGAGATCAGCATCTTATGTTAGGAAGGACTCCTTCATGCTGGAGTAATAAACAACCCCTAACCTACAATGGCTTCCCACAGCCAAAGATTATTTCTCTCCTGTGCAATATGTCCCGAGGGTCCAGACACACTTTCAGGATGCTATCCTCCAACGTTAGCTCTGTGTTCTAGGCTGCTTCAATCTTTCAATCCCTCCAAACCGACAAGTACTTCTACAGCAGGAGAAAAACTGCCAGAAAGATAAGCAACTCAGGGCTCCCATCTAGAAGTGACATTTCATTTACATTTCTTTGGGAAAAACAAATAGTATTTCTTTGTCCAGTTCCAAGGGGGCTGAGAAATATGATTCTCCCAAGCATCTAGAAACACAAGTAAACTGAATACTGCTAAACAGTAGTGGTGCCAAGTATATACCTCTAGGCATATCTAGCAAAAACTCTTTTTTATGATAACTAAGAAAAATCTACAAACATTGGGGCGCCTGGGTGGCTCAGATGGTTAAGTGTCTGCCTTTGGCTCAGATCACGATCCCAAGGTCCAGGGATTGAGTCCCGCATCGGGCTCCCAGCTCAGCAGGGAGCCTGCTTGTCCCTCTGCCTCTCCCCCTGCTTGTGCCTTCTCTGTCTCTCTCTCTCTTAACTGAATAAATATTATCTTAAAAAAACAACTACAAGCATTAACATTGGAAGAAAAAAAGTGTTAGTGCTAAAGTACTTAATAGCAATCTGGCTTCACGGTTTTCTGCCACTGCACTAAATGCTAGAAGAAAACAATTTATCCTTTCTTGAGAATAGGGGGAAATATTATGAGCCAGTAATTTTCTGCCTCATTAAATTGTCCTATGTAAAGACAACCAAAAGAGTTTTCATGTGAAAGAACCTACAGTACCTTTCTATGAAAACATAGATTGAAGATTTGGGTCCATTTACTGAGATAAGAAGTAAAAAGCGAAATGAAAAATGAGGCTGCAGTGGTTAAAAATCTGAATGAATCAGAAAGTAGTCAGACTATAAAGATGAGCTCAAATTGTTGCTGTAATTCTGTGTTAAAAATAAACACAACTTATGTTTGTAATTGTTGCTAGCGTACAGAAATGTAATTGAGTTTTGTATTTTGATCTTATGCTTTGTGACTTGATAATTTCTCTTACTATTTCTAATGATTTATTGTATATATTTTTGGAACTTCTACATAGATAATCATATCACCTGCGAACAATGTGAGTTTTGTCACCTGCTTCAGATCTCTATAACTTCTGTTTTTCTCTTCTTTCTTTCTTTCTTTCTTTCTTTCTTTCTTTCTTTCTTTCTTTCTTTTTTTTTAAGAGAGAGAGAGCAGGTACATGGGTGAGCAGGGAAGGGAGGGTAGGAGGGGCAGAAGGAGAAGAAGGAGGAAATCTTAAGCAGGCTCTCTGCCCAGCACAGAACCTGACTTGGGGTTCAATGACTCTGAGATCATGACCCAAGCTGAAACCAAGAGTAGGACACCCAACCAACTGAGCCACCCAGGCCCCCCACTTAAGCTTTCTGTTTTTCTCGTGTTAAGGCATTGCCTTGGCTTTTCAGTACAAAGGCAGCTAGAGGAAAAGAAAATGATGATGCTTGTCTAGCTCCTGAATTTGAAGGGAATAATCTCACATTTCAAGGGAGCACTCCAGCTGTCTACACCTCTGTGAATTTCAACCACAAGTTATTTTGCAATATGGTTTTAGTTTTTCAAATATGTACTTTTAGTTAGATTTTTGTCACTTGATTTTAATCTAATTTCATCATGGTCATGTCATATCATGTCATGTGCCCAGTATGTGGTATCCAGATTCCCTAGTAGGTAGAGGTGGTTATTTTATCAAAGCTCTGCCAGGGAGATAGAGGCCCCGGCATTTAGTGTGAATTCCAGGCAATCTCCAGAAAGAACTTGGCTTGCTCTTCGTGCGGTTGCCTCCCATGCAGTAAACCATTCCTAGTTCCTTTTCTGTGTGATCATTTGCCTTAACTGGAATTTAAATAATTGTCTTTTAAAATTTTTATTTCTTGTCTTACAATGTAATTCAACCCCCAATTCTTGGTCACATGTCAGAATCTCCTCTCAAGACATTCTGACTTATCAGGTATTGCACTGATTCTCCTCTATAAACCCACTCCTGGAGCCTTCTGTTGCCCCCGTGTGGATGCACTACCTTCCATACCTGGTACACAGCTGACATTTGGGGTCTCTGTCCCTCAGGACTTGGAGGTTTCTCTTTGTCTCCTCCCATCCCGCCCCTGACGCCATATTGTATATTTCTAGTACTGTTGTTTATTTCTTCGTGCAGGTGGAGCATAGCCTTCAGCAACTATGAGAGAAAGAGGGAAATGGAAAATACATTCTAAGACCATTTACTAAAAGTCATTTTTGGGGGGCACTTGGATGGCTCAGTTGGTTAAGCATTCCATGCTTGATGTCTGCTCTGGTTATGATCTCAGGGTGGGGAGATCAAGCATGCTTAATATTCTCTTTCTCGGGGTGCCTGGGTCACTCGGTCATTGGGCATCTGCCTTTGGATTGGGTTGTGATCTTGGGGTCCTGGGATGGAGCCCCCCAACGGGGTCCCTGCTTGGTGGGAAGCCTGCTTGCCTGCTTCTCCCTCTCCTGCTCCCCCTGCTTGTGTTCCCTCTCTTGCTGTGCCTCTCTGTCAAATAAATAAATTTTAAAAAATCTTTGGAAAAAAAAAAAAAGATTCTCTTTCTCCATCTCCCTCTGCCCATACCTACCTTAAAAAAAAAAAAAAAGTCCTTCTTCACCTTGACACTAATAGTTTGATTGACCTAATATTCTGAGTTGAAAATCATTTGTCCTCAGAATTCTGAAGGCAGTGCTCTATTATCTTCTGGCTTCTACCACAGTTAAAGAGGCTGAAGCCACTGTGGTAACTGTGATGAATGATCTATTGCTTCCACTTTGCTAGTGCTTGTCTTTGTTCCCAGCACCCTCCAGTGCCATGGTGAGGATGCTCAGAGTGTGTCTACTTTCATCCATTTGTTCCATGCAGTGAGTGGCCCTTGCAATCGAGAAATTCATGGGAAAACTTCTTGAATTTGATCATGGATGATTTCCTCCTCTGTTATCTCTGTCTTTCTAGAACATCTACTTATTTATTTATTAAAAATTTTAATAATTTTTAAGGTATGGTTAACATACAGTGTCATATTAGTTTCAGATATACAACACAGTCTAGAACTTAAAAAAAAATTTTTATTTATTTATGAGGGAGAGAGGGAGAGAGAACCTGAGTGGGGTAAGGGGCAGAGGGAGAGGGAGAAGGACAAACAGACTCACCACTGAGTGCGGAGCAGGGCGTGGGGCTTGATCCCAGGACCCTGAGATCATGAACTGAGCCAAAGTCAGATGCCTAACCAACTGAGCCCCACAGGGCCCTCTGGATTTTGATTTTTGGGTTGTTGCTCATCTAGTCAAGCTTTTAATCATTTTATGATCAATTTCAAAATGTTTTTCCAGAAATGTATCCATTTTTTTAGAGGTGGGGAGGGGCAGAGGGAGAGAGAGAGAATCTTAAGCAGGCTCCATGCCTAAGTGAAGCCCAATGCGGGGCTCGATCTCACGACCCAGTGATCATGAGCTGAGTTGAAATCAGGAGTCAGATGCTCAACTAGCTGAGCCACAGAGGTGTTCCTGGAAATGTATCTATTTTAAGTTATCAAATTTATTAGTAGATGATTATTCATAACACTTTTATTCTAAAAATCTCTATTGGGTCTCCAGGTATTTCTCATTTATTTTCTTCTTTTTTTATTTGCACTTAACTTTTCTCTTGATTTGTCTTGATGGAAATTTATATATCTTATTCTTTTTTTCTTCCAAGAAAAGTGTTTTATTTTGTTTATCTCTCTCTTGCTCTCAGTACTGCATTTATTTAACTTCTGCCTGTCTTGCTTAGAATGATCTTAGCTACTCTAACAGATTTATTACAAAATCTCAGAGAATAAAAGTTGATTTCTTGCTCATCTCACAGACCAACAGGTGATTGGGGGCAACTCAAGAAGACAGGCTTTCTCCATTTCTGCTGTCCTGAGTCTTCAGCGTCCTTTGCTTCTGGCAGTGGATGGCAAAGAGGAAGTGTGGCACACAGGAGAGTCTATAGCCAGGTCTGGAACAGAGCTGGACCAGTGCACATTGCTTCTGCCTCCATTCCCTAGGCAAAAATGGGGTCTACCTGAGTGTCCAGGAGGACAATAAAATAGGTTTCCATGAGCATAATGCAGCTGTGCCTCCCTCTCTTCACTTCTGTCATTTCTTCCTTCTTACTGTTTGGGGTTTGCTGAAATATGGTGCCAGTTACATCCCCCACCTCCACCCCCACCCAATAACCAATGAGGGTGGGCTTTCTGTCAGTGTCCTCACAGTGTCTATCATTCCTTTTATTTTTGTCAATCTAATGGTAGAAAAAAATATATCCCCTTGTCATTATAATTTGCATTTCTTTGATTACTAGATATGTTGAACAATTTCACATTTCCTTTTTGCCCATTTGTATTTCTACTCTCATGAATTTCTTACTGATGTCTTAGATCCCTCTTCTATAGCTAGGGCTATAACTATCTTCCTAGTTGACTTCAAAGACTTCCTATATATTACATGTAACAAAGCTTTGAATATTATATGTTCACATGTTGACCTTTTTTCTTAGTTTGTCTTTTTACTTTGTGTTGCAATTTTATTTTATGTTACAATTTTTTAAAAATATTTTATTCATTTGACAGAGAGAGACAGTGAGAGAGGGAACACAAGCTGGGGGGGTGGAGAGGGAGAGCGGGAGCAAAGAGCCTGACATGGGGTTCAATCCCATGACCCTGAGATCATGACCTGAGCTGAAAGCAGACGTTTAATGATTGAGCCACCCAGGAGCCCCATTATGTTATAATTTTTTTATACTATTGGGTCTTGCTAAAAAAGTTCTATTTTATCACCAGCTTAAGTACATGTTTCATATAATTTTTTTCTAGAACTTTTCTAACTGGTGTCCTTCTAAGAAAAAAAGAATATAGTTAAAAATCAAGGCAATAACTGGAGAGATAGATGTATCCATTATTACAGTCAGAGACTTCAACACCCTTTTGTCAGAAATAGACATAGGACATAGGACTTAGTTGAACTCAACAACATCATCAATCAACTGAATATAATTGAAATCTATATACTATTTCATTTGACAACAGCAGATACACATTCTTCTCAAGCTTACATGAAACATTTACCAAAATAGACCACATTCTGGGCCATAAAATGTTACCAAATTTTAAAAATACATAAACCATACAGTATCTGTTCAGATCACAATGTAATTAAACTAGAAATAAAAAACAGAGATATAACTGGAAAATTCCAAAATACATGGAAATCAAACAACACACTTCTAAATAACGTGTGGTCAAAGAAGAATCTTCAAGGGGCACCTGGGTGGCTCAGTGGATTAAAGCTTCTGCCTTCGGCTCAGGTCATGATCCCAGAGTCCTGGGATCAAGCCCCATGTTGGGCTTTCTGCTCAGCAGGGGGCCTGCTTCCCCCTCTCTCCCTGCCTGCCTCTCTGTCTACTTGTGATCTCTGTCTGTCAAATAAATAAAATCTTAAAAAAAAAAAAAGAATATTCAAGAGAATTTAAAAAATACTTGAACTAAATGAAAAGACAACTTATCTCAAAATTTGTAGGATGCAGCAAAAGCAGTGCTTATAGGGAAATTTATAATATTAATTGTGTATATCAGAAAAGAAGAAAGATCTAAAATCAATAATCTAAATTTCCACTTTAGGAAGTTAGAAAAAGAAGAGTGAATTAAACCCCGTGTAAGAAGATAAAAAGAAATAATAAGAACCAGAGCAGAAATCAATGATATTGAAAACAAATCAATAGAGCAAATCATTAAAACCAAAAGTGGATTCTTTGAAAAGATAAATAAAATTGATTAGCTACTGGCCAGGCTTACCAAGAAAAAAAGAGAAAACAAAAATTAACACTAGTAGATATGAATGAAGGGAATCACTACAGATTTCAGGACATCAAAAGGATAATAAAGGAAAGCTAGAAACAATTCCGTGCCTACCAATTTGATAACTTAGATGAAATGAACAAACTCCTTAAAAGACCCAGTCTGCCAAAACTCACACAAGACGAAATAGACAATCTGAATAAAGCTATATCTATTAAGACAATTGAATTGATAATTAATAACCTTCCAAAACAGAAAGTGCCAGGCCCAGGTGGGTTCCATGGTGAATGCTCCCAGATTTTTAAGGATGAAATTATACAAATTCTCTACAATCTCTTCTGGAAGATAGAACCATAGAGCCTGCTTCCTACTCATTCTATCAGGCCAGAATTACCCTCATACTAAAACCAGACAAAGACATCACAAGAAAAGAAAACCACAGACCAGTATCTCTCATGAACATGAATGCAATGATCTTCAACAGAACATTACCAAGTCATATTCAATAATTTACAAAATAATTATAAACCATAACCAAATAGATTTACTCCAGGTATGTAAGGCTGGTTTCAACATTAGAAAATCATTTAATGTAATTTATTATATCATCAGGTTAAAGGAGAAATATCACAGGATCATATCAATAAATACAGAAAAAGCATTTGACAAAAATTCAACATTCATTTATGAAAATTTTCAGCAAACTAAGAATAGAACATCCTTAACTTGATAGAGAACATTAAAAAATAACTCTATGGATAATATCATATTTAATGGTGAAAGGTGAAAAATTTTCTCACTAAGATCAGAAAAAGGCAAGAATGTCCCCTCCAACTAATGCTTTTCAACATTGTACTGGAAATCCTTGTCAATGCAATAAGACAAGAAAAGGAAATTAAAAAAGGAAATAAAAAATAAAAGGAAATAAAAAAGGAAACAAAAATAAAAGGAAGAAAAAAACTGTTTGCAGAAGACCTGATCATCTATGTAGGAAATCTGAAAGAATCAGTAACAACAACAACAAATCCTCCTGGAACTAGTAAGCAATTACAACAAAGTTGCAGGTTATACAGTTAACATACAAAAGTCAATTGCTTTTCTATATATCAGTGATGAACAAGCGGAATTTGAAACTAAAAATATGCTATTTACATTATCACCATCAAAAAATGGAATACCTAGATATAAATCTAACAAATCATGTACACAATCCATATGATAAAACTATAAAACCCCAATTTAAAAAATCAAAGAAGAGCTAAATAAATGGAGAGATATTCCATGTTCACGTATAGTAAGTTCAATATTTTCAAAATATCAGTTCTTTCCAGTTGATCTATAGATTCAATGTAATCTGAATAAAAATCCCAGCAAGTTATTTTGTGGATCTTGGCAAAATGATTCTGAAGTTTATATAACAAAGCAAAAGACCCAAAATAGACAATGCAATATTGAAGCAGAAGAACAAAATTGGAGGACTGAGACTACCCAACATCAAGACTTGCTATAAAAAGCTAAACTAATCAAGACAATGTGGTATTGGTGAAAGAACAGACAAGTAGATCAATGAAGCTGAATAGAGAGCTCAGAAATAAACTCATGTGATTATAGTCAACAGATCTTTAACAAAGGGATAAAGGCAATACAATGAAGAAACGATATTCTTTTCATCAAATGGTGCTAGATATTCACATGCAAAAGATGAATTTAGATTTAGACATTATACCTTTCATAAAAATTAACTCAAAATGGATCATACACTTAAATGTAAAACATAAAATTAGAAAACTCCTAGAAGATAACCTTAGGTATTGTGATGACTTTTCAGATACAATGTGAAAGACATGATCCATGAAAGAATAATTGATAAGGTGAACTTCATTAAAATTAAAAGCTTATGAGAGCCTGGCTGGCTCAGTCAGTAGAGATGTGACTCGTGATCTTGGGGTCATGAGTTTGAGCCTCATGTTGGGTGTAGAGCCTACTTAAAAAAAAAAAAAGCGTATGCTCTGTGAATGACATTGTCAAGAGAAGGAAAAGACAAGCCACAAACTATAAGAAAATATTTGCAGAAGACATATATGATAATGGGCTATTACACAAAATACACAAATAACTCTCAAAAGCCAACAAAAAGAAAATGAATAATTCAATTTAAAAATGAGCAAAAAACCTGAACAGACATCTCCTCAGAGAAGATGTACAGATGTCAAATAAACCTACAAAAAGATGCTCCACATTGTATGTCATTAGGGAACTGCAAATTAAAACAACGATGAGATTCCACTACCCATCTATTAGAATGGCCCAAATCCAGAACACTGATGACACCAAATGCCATGAGGATATGGAGCAACAGGAACTCTCATTCACTGCTGGTGGGAATGGAAAATGGTACAGCCACCTTGGAAGATTGATGGCTTCTTACATAACTAAACACATTTTTACCATAGAATTCAGTATTTGGTATTTACCTAAAGGAGTTGAAAACTTATGTCCACACAAAAAGCTGCATATGGAGGGATGCCTGGGTGGCTCAGTTGGTCAAACATCTTACTCTCAGTTTCAGCTCAGGTCATGATCTCACGGTCATGAAATGGAACCCTGTGTTGGGCTTCCTGCTCAGCAGGGAGTCTGCTGGAGATTCTCTCTCTCCCTCTGTCCCTTACCCCCACCCTCAAATAAATAAATAACCCTTTTAAAAAAAGTTTTTTTTATTTATTTGACAGAGAGAGAGATCACAAGCAGGCAGAGCAGCAGGCAGAGAGAGAGGGGGAAGCAGGCTCCCCATTGAGCAGAGAGCCCAATATGGGGCTCGATCCCAGGACCCTGAGATCATAATCTGAACCAAAGGCAGAGGTTTAACCCACTGAGCCGCCCAGGCACCCCTAAATAAATAAACCTTAAAAAAAGTTGCACATGGATGTTTATAGCAGCTTTATTTATAATTGCCCAAATTTGGAAGCAACCAAGATATCTTTCAGTAAGTAAATGGATATATAAACAGTGGTACATCCAGACAATAAAATACTATGCAGCACTAAAAAGAAATAAGCTATCGAGTCATGAAAAGACATGGAGAAAACTTTTTTAAAGAATATTTTTATTTATTTATTGAGATAGAGTGAGAGTGAAAGAGAGAGAGGGAGAGAGAAAGAGTGCGCCCAAGTGGGGGAGGGGCAGAGGGAGAGAAAGAAGCAGGCTCTCCACTGGGCAGGGAGACCAACTCAGGGCTTGATCCCAGGACCCCAGGATCATGACCTGAGCCAAAGGCAGACACTTAACTGACTGAGCCACCCAGGCGCCCCAAGACATGAAGAAAACTTAAATCTATATTGCTAAGGGAAAGAAACCAATCTGAAAAGGCTACCTACTGTGTAATTCCAACTACGTAACATTATAGAAAAGGTAAAACTATGGGGACAGTAAAAAAGATCAGCGATTCCCAAGGGTTAGGTGGGGAAAGAGGGACCACAGAGGATTTTTTAGGGCAGTAAAAATTATTCTGTATACTATAATGGTAGATATATGTCATTACACATTTGTCCAAATCTGTAGAATACACAACACCAGGAGTGAATCCTAATGTAAACTATGGGCTTTGGGTGGTACTGATGTGTCAGTGTAGTTTACTGATTGCAACAAATGTACCATTCTGGTGGGGGATGTAGCTAATGGGAGACTCTGTGGGGGTGGTCAAGGGATATATGGGAATTCTCTGTGCCTTCTGCTCAATTTTGTTGTGAACCTAAAAAATTAAAGACTATTAAAAAATGCATGCACATGGTAACAAAAATTTCCAAGCAGTTTAGAAGTATAAACAGAACAGTGAAAATAAAAATCATTCTTGTCCTTTCTTAACAGGTTTTCTTCTCAAAGGCAACCTCTGTTAACTGATTTTTATATATTCTTTCAGAAAATGTTATATCTTTATAAGAGCATATACTTCTATCTTTTAATATTTTTTTACACAAAACACACCATGCAATAAATATCGTCCTGCATCTTCCCCACCCCCCCCACCCCCTAATCTTGGAGATTGCTGATCTTGGAGATTGCTCTTTACCTACATGTGGAAATTGGACTCATTCTTCTGAATTCCAGCAGGGCATTTTATTACAGTTCACTCGACCACTTCCTTAATGATTGTGAAAGTTTTAAAAGGCTCTTACCAACAGTGATGCAATAAACTTCCTTGTAATTTTGTGGCACATCTATAGGCAGATTTCTAGCTGTAAAATTGCTGGGTTGGTAGGTACGTGCATTTCTATTGATGTCAAAATTGTCTTCGTCAGAGTTTACATCAACTTGTACTCCTACTTCCTTTGCTAATGCTAAATGTTATCCATGTTTCCTTTTTTTTTTGCTAATTTAGTAAGTCCAGGTTATATTGTGGTGGTGTTTTGTTTTGCATCTTTTTCAGTTATAAGGTAGGGTGATCCTCTTTCAATGTCAACAGACTGTTTACATTGTTATTATTTTTTTTTGTGATCCACTTGTTCACATCCTTTGTACATTCTTCATTACTTTATTAGTTTTTTCTTATTGACTTCTTTGAATCACGGATAGTTGAAAATATAGAAGTAGAGATGTGCTTCCGGAAAAAAAAAAAGTCTGGGAAGTGTGAGCAGTCTGGATTGAAGCAGACAGAATGGGAAGCAGGACGAGCTTCTGGAGGCTCCAAAGATGACCTGGAGAGAGGTGAATAGGGAGGAGGTGACATGGGAGATGGGGCAAGGGAAAAGGCAGGAGGATGCAGCAGCATTAGCGTGAGGTAGAATCGACCAGCTGTGGCAGAAATGAGATGTGAAAGATGAGGGAGAGAAACAAGAACCGTAGCTGACTCCAGCAGGAGCTGCAGTGACTGACAGATTTATGGAGCCAGTGATAATAGAGGGAGACCCTGGAGGTAGAGGAAGTCTGAGTTAGGGAGGAGGTCTGAGGATCCTTGGTTTGGGGAGAGAATGCACAAGTGCTAGGTGGTGTTCTCCATGCACACAGGGTCAGAGTCTTTTCCTTCCTGGGAGCTGTGTGACTCATGTGTCAGGGACCTCCCAGTAGACATGCACGGGAGGGGAGTGCGTATGTATCCTCAGTGTCCAGGCTTGGCCAGAGATGCTCATGAATCCTATGATATCCTTTCAGATGCTCTAGAGTCTAATGAGAAGGAGAGCAGAGTCCCTGATGTGACTCCCACCACAGCCAGGATGTATGTTCAAGGCTAGATCATTTCTCCAGACTTTGAACCACATCTCCTGGAAGTGTGGATTCCTTAGACCAACAGCATGTTATAAAATATATTGCATGCTGACATACGGGCAAACTTTTTATTTTATAAAAAAATTCCATCTTCTATGGTCATCATTTTCTGTAAAGAAAAGGCATTTTGAAATGGTGTATGTTGCCTCAGATCATAAGCTTAAGAACTACATCGGGTTATGGCAGTGTATTGAGCTGGAGGAAACCCAAGGCCTGAGAACTTCAGGGAGTCCAGTCCCTATCCACCTTGGAAGCAGCATAGCTGTCCCATTACAAGGTGAGCATAAACCTCTAAGTTGGGTTAAGCACCGTTATCTGGGGTTTTTCTATTTTCTATTTTTTATAGTGGAATCCAATCCTGACAAATACAGCTCTCACTACTGAGAGTTTTGTTAGGTATACAATGTTTTGTTAGGTATACAGTGATATACAATGATATTGTTCCATTACCATCTGGCAGCAATTATTATATCTGGGAAGTCTGTTATTTAATGTTCATAAATGGTGGCTGCTTGCTCTCTGTTTGTGCTCTTTAATTTCTTGACAATATGCCCAGATGTCGATTTCTTTTTGTTTACATTGCTTGGCTGTTGATTGCCTGTGTTTGTGGCTTACTGACTTTTCATAGCTGTGGAAAATTTTCAGCCAGTATATCTTCACAGATTGCCTCTCAAGTTGTTTATGCCCAGGATGTGGAAAGCTCAAATGGGTGTTGCTCCCATCTGAGCAATGAGAAAAAGCTAGGTAACCTGTAGGGTCATAATTTGCCCTGAACCTAGAAGAAAGCTGAGGTTGCAAAGCAACCAAGTGACCTGAAACCCAAGGAAGAATAGGTTACACTGCACTTGGACCAGAGATGTGAGCACTGGCCCATATATCCCACAGAAAGGGAGGAAGAGATGCAGAATACCCAATGAGGGGGTAAGAACAATTCAGTTAAGATTTTGACAAATTGTCAAACATTACATTAAGTGCAGGCTGGCATGACAGCATGGGACTCCTGGGGTCTCAACACAAGACAAGGGTTCACATTCACTTGCAATCTCTTTTCCAGGTGCTCATGAGAATGACTGAAGGCAGAGACCTCCCTCCATGGTGAGGACCTGGAGAGAGGGAGTGGAAAATAGATCCTTCTCTCTATGGGACAAAAACATCAAGCCACTGGCATAGGGGCAACAAGCCTGGTCAGCCTCAGGGAAGAGGCAAAGACCTTCTGAAGTGAAGGAAGTGTATAAGAAAAAAATTTCTGGCCGTCTAGAATACAAATGTGATGGTTGGAGCTGCAGCAGTCATTTTGGTCCACAAGATGACGGGATTTGGAGGTTATGAGCTGGGATGGTATGGCAGAGTGGAAGAATCAAGGTCCATGGTGTTGAAAAACTACCATACCAGCCCTGAGATGCCTATATCTGAACCTTTTAGTGAGAGACTAGAGACTACTATCTTGCCTAAACTACTGTCCTACTAGAATTTTCTGTTACATTCAGCCAGCTAATTCTAACTAACCAGAACCAGACCTACAACTCATTTATAGAGAAACATTGTGTCTCCCTGGGACCTCCCTAGATCATGAACACCGTTTGTAAACCAAGATTTAGCTAGGCCAGACAGTAACCTTATCCTTATGAACTCCAGCAGCTATTAAAAAAAACTTCCAGGTTAAAACTATCTTAGTATAAAAGATATTACTAGGATAAAACTCTTTGAGTATTAAGGCCTGAGGATAAGAAGTCTGAAACTATGGCCTCCTTAGGATGCCACTTCCCAATTAATTGCCATATGAAGTCACAGAAACTTATCCAAAAATAAACCAGACAAACTGCTTCCCCTAGTGGTCACTTTAGATTTATACCAGGTTGTGACCTGAGGGATTTGTTTTGTTTTGTTTTTGGATCCCCACCCCATCATCTCCCCAAAAATGTAAGTTTTGAAAATTTTAAACTAATTTTCAAACTTTTTTCCTTTAAAACAAGTAAGTTGGTGTTTCTTTTATTTGGTCATATTGCAATTACTGTGGAATGGATGACATTTTTTTCCCGACTAAAACTTACTCAGCTAAGGGTTTCCGACATAATTATTTCATAAAAAAAGTTAAAAGTTGCCATTATCAGACTGATTACTGTATAAATAACTGGTGTCTACACAAATTGGTTCTTTTAATCCATATAAAACTGAAAATTGTGTGGGCCAGTGCTATCATTCTACTTGGACCTTTTGGTAAATTTTCTAAAAATTTTATTTATTTATTTATTTGACAGAGAGAGAGATCACAAGTAGGCAGAGAGGCAGGCAGGGAGAGAGGGGAAAGCAGGCTCCCTGCTGAGCAGAGAGCCCAATGTGGGGCTCAATTTCAGGACCCTGGGATCATGACCCAAGCCGAAGGCAGAGGCCTCAACCCACTGAGCCACCCAGGTGCTCTGCATCCTTGTTTTATTCTTTACCTTGAGAAGAAAGCCTCAGTCTGTCACCATTAAATATGATGTTAGTCATGGGTTTTTCATAGGTGCCCTTTCTCAATCTGAGGAAATTTCTTTCTTATCCTAATTTATCGAGGGTTTCTTTTTTTTTAATTATGAAAGGGTGCTGGATCTTATCAAATGTGCATCTATTGAGATAACCATGTGTTTTTTCTCCTTTATTCTATTAATATGGTATATTACATTAATTGATTTTCACACGTTGAACCAAACTTGCAATCCTGGGATAAATTCTGCTTGGTCAGGTTGTATAAATCTTTTTCATATGTTGTTATATTCAGTTTGGTTGTGTTTTGTTGGGGACTTTTGTGTCTATATTCATAAGAGATATTTGTCTATAGTTTTTCTTGTAATATCTTTGTCTGGTTTTGGTATCAGGGTAGTACTGGCCTCATAGAACTAGTTGAAAACTGACCCCTCCTTTTTGTATTTTGGGAGTTTTTGAAAGATTGGTGTTAACTTTTCTTTAAATGGTTAGTAGAATTCACCAGTGAAGTCATCTGGTCCAGAGATTTTCTTTATGGAAAGTTTAAAAATTATTAACCCTTATTTTTTAAAAAGTATTTTCTGGCTCTTCCTCTGAAGTGGCTTGAAGCAGGGTTACCTCAGTAATATCAATACTCATGGGAAACAACTAATGGTCCTCACTTGGTCCCAGAAATTGGTTTCCAATGCTGTTGTCCTCTTCAATCCTCCTTGGCTTCTTGGAGGGTGGCTGATTTCCATGTTGGGAAGGGAGAACTTAAGATATGCTGTGGCATCCTTTTGCTGTCAAGGGAGGACATATATGACATTCTGTGTGGTGGTGAAAGGCACAGAAGCCAGCTTAAAGGCCCCCCAGTGGCCAAACTGTCACTACATGAGCAACAAAAATGAAATAGCAGCCAGTCTATTAAGACAAATTGAGTCTCAAAAAACTATGAGTATCTTACTGTATTCAAAAAGGAATAGAATATGTTTTTCTTTACAAATTAGTAAGTGCTACATACAGGTTAATATTTTTTTTGCCCAGATTAAAAAAAAAGTTCACATTTAATTGTGTGTATGTTTTCAGAGTGGGTAGAAGTGTTTCCATGTCCAAAGGCTGATCTGTGTTCAAAGTCACTGTTAGCAAGACACATAAAAGATTCCCATCCCATGACTAGAGCAGCCTCATTTATTGGTTTTGAGTGAGCTGGTTATGCAGCTATCATCTTTCTGATTAAACCTTTCTCTTCCCTGGTCTGAACTGAGATTCTGAAACCAGACCTCTTTGCCTGCTGGTTCCCTATTGTCCTCTGTCAACGAAGGGACTGGCGGCAGACTGGGGGCCAGGAGGAGGGGGCCGGTTCCTTTGAGTGTCGCACAGCAATGCATTTCATCAGGGCAAGGGCGGTGGTTTCAGCAGCTGTAGTTGGTGCCAGTTTAAAGCTTTCTCCACCCCCAGTAAAAGCCTCATTGAGCCTTCTCAGAGACAGGAGCACCAGATCTCAGAGGTCTGTGTCCTAGACCTGTGGAACCCTCTTTGGAGACAGAAAAGGAGATATGCATAACCTCACTGTTAAAAAATGTCACACATGGGACGCCTGGGTGGCTCAGTTGGTTGGGCGGCTGCCTTCAGCTCAGGTCATGATCCCAGCGTCAGGGGATCGAGTCCCACATCGGGCTCCTTGTTCTGCAGGGAGCCTGCTTCTCCCTCTGCCACTCTGTCTGCCTGTGCTCACTCTCTCTCTCTCTCTCTCTGACAAATAAATAAATAAAATCTTTAAAAAATGTCACACATATATTCCAGCTAAGTTAGAACAGATACGTGTTTAACCAATCCATATTAAGAAAGAAACTGCTACCTTACCCCATCATGACGATTGGGACATAATGACTTGGGCCAGTGACTTTACTGAAGGAAACAAAAAGCCAAACAGAATAATATTTGTACAGGCTTCCATGATAACACTGAAGATAATGTTTGACAAATAAATACAAAAAGGCTCATGATACCTTAAAAATAAACTTTCCTGGTACTCTGGCCACTAAAGGATTAAGCGTGAAAGTAGAACTTTTGACTCAGCCTCAATGAAATGAAAAGAAACCCTACTTCCCAAGCCCCACAATGACTTAATGAGAAGCCTTAGGAGATAGTAGCCTGAAAATTAGTTTGAGAATTTAAGACACTGCATAGGTGGTCCAGCTTCTCAGAAAATTAAGGGATAAGGGAGTAGAGGACATTTATATTCTGTTTACTTTAAGTGCACAAAGCAGACAGGACAGGTGAAAAAAGACTTTATTCTCATTTTATTTAAACTTTTAAATTTTTTTAAATTAAGATTTTTTTTGCAGGGATTTTCTGCGTTTATTTATTTATTTATTTTATGTTCAGTTAGCCAGCATAGTTTTTGATAACCATCATTAGTTTTTGATGTAGTGTTATTTAAACACACTCAGGTGCCACCTTGGGTTAGGATGGTGTGAAAGAGGAATCCACTTCTTGTGATAGTCAGGGTTAGTTAGAAATCCTTCTTGGGCTGTTTAATCAAAAGTTCTCAAAAGGAAACAGAAGAATGAGAAACAACAGGAAAGAAATAGAAAGCAAGTAATAAAATGGTAGATCAAGCACTAGCATATCAATAATTACCTTAAATTTAAATTGTTGAAATATGCCTATCAAAAGACAGAATGACAGAGTGGATAAAAGAGTGCAATATGACTAGACACTGTCGATGAAAAATTCCCTTCAAAGTCAATGATTAGGTAAGTTGAAAGAAAAAGAATGGAAAAAATATATCATTCCAACATTAAGTATCTTTTTAAAAGGATTTTACTTATTTATTTGCCAGAGAGAGAGAGCGAGCACAGGCAGGCAGAGTGGCAGCAGAGGCAGAGGGAGAAGCAGGCTCCCCGCCAAGCAAGGAGCCCCATGTAGAACTCGATCCCAGGACGCTGGGATCATGAACTGAGCCGAAGGGAGCCGCTTAACCAAATGAGCCACCCAGACGTCCCAACATTAAGTATTTTAAAAAAAGATTTATTTATTTGTTTCTGGGGGAAGGGGCAGAGGGAGAGGGAGGATGAGAATCCTCAACCCAACTTCCCACTGAGTGCAGAGCTGGACCCGGGGCTTGATCTTACCACCCTGAGATCATGACCTGAGTTGAAATTAAGAGTAGGATGCTCAAATGACAGAGCCACCCAGGCAGACCCAACACTAACTTTTTAAAAAACAGGAGTGGCTATATTAATATCTGATTAAGGTAGACTTCAGAGGAAAGAAAATATCTACAGACAGACACAATATAATGATAAAAAACATCAATCCATCCAGATTTAATGATCCAAAATGTATACACATAAAATGACAGAACCTTCAAGTACAAGAAGCAAAAATTAATACAGCTAAAAAAAAGTTCTCTCTTAATCTTTCAGGAAATTGACCCTCAAAACGAAGTATGCAAAGACATAAAAAATTCGAAAGTGTTGTCTTATTCATTTAAGTGTGGAATTTGTTGTAAGAAAAGGGATTTGTTAAATGAACTGTACTTATCTGATTCATCCTTATAAAAAATCACTTAGGCTTCTCTCTGAGTCAGAAAATTTCAAAACTTCTCTGTCTACTTTTGCCCCCTGTGGGCCGAAGGAGTAAAACAAATAGTGGGTCTGGCAGATTTCAATCCAAGCACAGTTTGAAGCCTGGATTTATAGAACATAGAAAGAACTTTAGTAAAACCTTAACTATAATCATCTCTGTTGAGTACAATAATATGATTTCAAGGTATCTACTACCATGTATATTTTAGAAATTGCTACATTCCACACTTTTAGCTTAAAAAGTCAAAGTTTACTTTAGAATTTCTTTTTGGATTTGCAGACATAATCAAACCTCTTAGTTGTTTTCAGACTTGAATAGCGATCAGTGTGGGTGTAAAATTCTAGTCATAATGTTCTTTACACATTATTCTACTGCCTCTTAGCCTTTTTTGCTTAGAGAAAAAATGTGAGTCCTACCTATTTCAATTCTTTTGAAGGAATCAAGGTGGCTTTTTTCCTGTTTGTTTATCAGTAGGAATCTTTTAAAAATTAATTAATTAATTAATTTTTCAAGTTTTTATTTGAATTCCAGTTAGTTAATATACAGTGTAATATTAGTTTCGGGTGTAAAATTTTGTGTTTCAGCACTTACATACAACACCCAGTGTTCATCACAAGTGCCCTCCTTAATGCCCATCACCCGTTTACCCCATCTCCTACCACTTCCCCCCAACAACCCTCAGTTTGTTCCCTATAGTTAAGCGTCTGTTTTCTGGTTTGCTTCTCTCTCTTTCTCTTCCTCTGTGTTCATTTATTTTGTTTCTTAAATTCTACATGTGAGTGAAATTGTATGATATTTATCTTTCTCTGACTTGTTTTGCTTAGCATAATATGCTCTAGTTCCAAAAAAAAAAATGCTCTAGTTCCATCCACATCACTGCAAATGACAAGATTTCATTTTTTAAAATTGCTGAGTAATAGTCCATCACCTACCTACCTACCTATCTATCTATCTATCTATCTATCATATACATATCACCTCTTAATCTATTCATCAGTCAATCAGTTGGTGGGCATTTGGGCTCTTTCCATAATTTGGCTATTGTCGACAATGCTGGTATAAACACTGGGATGCATGTATTCCTTCGAATCAGTATTTTTGTATTCTTTGGGTAAAACCTAGTATGCAATTGCTGGATTGTAGGATAGTTGTATTTTTAACTTATTGAGGTAACTCCATACTGTTTTTCAGAGTGGCTGCACCAGTTTGCAAGAAATATTTTCATTTAAATTAAAAATTTTTCACCTGCTGGTAAGTTACTGAACACTACATCTGAAACTAATGATGTACTATATATTGGCTAATTGAATTTAAATGAAAAAAGTTTTTTTCACCTGGGAACTTCCTTGGTCTCGCTTCATGAATATTTTCTTGCCCTTGTTGGGCTTTCGACCTCCAATTACAGATTTCTTTTCAGATCTAGAATGTGTTTTTCTTTTTAAAATTGAGGTATAATTGACCTACAACATTATATTAGTTTCAGGTGTAAAACATAATAATTCAATATTTGTATTATTGCAAAATTATTACCACAGTAAGTCTGGTTAACATCTGTCACCTACAAAGTTACAGAATTTTTTTGTGTGTGATGAGAAATTTTCAGATCTCTTCTCTTAGCAACTTCTAAGTATGCAATATGGTTTTCTTCAGTTGCCATACTTTACTGAAAGTATTTTCTTAAGTATACATTTTTATCCTCATTTATGATTCACTGTTCCATGTTATACTTCAAGAACATCTCTTATTTGTAGATTATTTGCCAGATCTAGGACCTTCCTTGTAATGTATTTATGAGCTCTTCAAAATGTCGATATTCATTTTACATTTGGGAGCATTTCTGAAGTGAATCTTTTCCATTATTGATTTTTCACATCGTCAGATCTGCCTTGCATTGTTTTTGGTATGGAAACTGCTGAATTTTTCCTTCTTTCATCACTATCCTCTCCTATATCATCCTGTTTCTAAGTTTATTCTTTTTTAATAGGGCCATGTCCTCTCAAATAATTTGGGGGCTTCCTACACTTCTGTGAACTCTGAGGCCAGATGTGTGACAGAAAGCTGAGGCCAAGTGCAAGGTGTGGACCATGCCGGTGAAGAGGAGACAGGACTCAAGTCAGAAAAAGCTGAGGGGATCAGGGTGATGGTGAATAGGGACAGGATGTGGGAAAAACATGTATGTTGGGGACAGTACTGAGCACTTTCCTTAGGGACCCCCGTTTTGTCTACAATAACCCTAAAAATGAGGCATTATTATCCCAACCCATCCCTCCACGTACCTGGCACTCTTACCTACAGTGAACTAGATGGGAATGGAGAGCTGGCCTCAGGAGAGCAAGATGGCCCTCTAGTCCCCAGACACTAGTGATACCTTACGTTTGTTCACACAAAAGTACTATTCTCACTAAAATTTTGTGAGATTGGCTGAAAAGGTAATTATCATTATCCCCAGAGACCAGGAAACCAGAATTCAGAGAAGCCTGACACTCAAACACTGTCTCTGGATTCCTGCACAGTCCTTGACGTCTGGAGCCAAGACGACCAGTGACAAAAACAGAGCAGCAGCCTCAGCACCTCCCAGGAATGACTTCATATCCTGTTGTGCAAGTTTCTGGAGCCTCTAGGTTAGAGTGTCCCAGGCACACCAGCGGCAGTTGGGGTTGGCGCACATGAAGGATGAGGAAGGCCAAGCTCCAGGATCTGCTCTGGATACTCTTCATCTCAGGTAAGGTGAGAAAGAGGCATGAGCAGGTGAGGCCTCTGCTCAGAACCTTGGGGATCCACCATGAGAAAAGCTTCCCTTCTCTTTGGAAGCCTGGGGGATGTGGCCACCCAGCATAGAGCCAGCCAATAGACTTGCCAGACTGGGTTCCTCTATCCAAACTTAACAGCATCAGAAGACTATATAGAGCCTGAGAACAGAAATAAAATGGGTGAATTATGAAAACAGTTTATCTGTGCATTTTGATATTGGCAAAGATAAGCACAACTCTGGGTGGGAAAATGCTAGAGTAAATCTAAACTTGACAAGATCCGAAATAATTTTGCTTGAGTTTGAAGTTTTGTTTTCTTATATTCCATCATGGTGCTTTTGATGTGACTGTCCATTAACCCCCAAAGACACAATTCATTCAACAATATTTCCAGGGACCTACTGTGGGCCAGGAAATCTGCTATTGTTGAGGAATAGCAGAACAAAAGAGAATGGAAGGGGCTTGGGGCCCACTTTTCTGGGGGCTGTGACTGCTGGCCACCATTGTCTGCTGATGTTGGAAGGTGGTTTTGCCCTCCATGGCTTGGCAGGTCTGCCCCATCACCACACCCTCACTTCTCTTGTTGTACAGCTCACACTTTGACTAAAGATGGAAGCATTTGGGGCTTTGGTTGTTCCTCCTCTTAATCCTTATGAATAAATTGGGAAAGTAACAAGTGAAAAGAAGGGTTTGCCTTGGAAAGACACGAAGATTACAGAGAAAGGGGACTTTCCAGGAATGCACTACTTTGAGTAAGGTCACAGATGCTTGCCTTGCAGAGCCTGCAAACACATAGCACTTTGAGTCTGGCTGGAGCTGGTGTGATATCCCAGATGGGCATCTAGGAGCTTGGTTCTCATTTGTGTTGTACTCATGTTTTTCCAAAGCAAAACTGGGAGAAGATGGGCGGTTGATGCTTGTGTACTTGCGTGCGAGAAAGCCAGTAGTATATATTTCATTGTGTCCTGTGGGGGTGGGTTTGGGTAACCTAAAGCCCCCCTCTATCTCCTGTATTCTAAGGAACAGAATCATTATGTACCATTCAGGTGTGGGCTGGGCCTGCTCTCACCCCAACCAGACAACTGCCTTGGGCAACATGGCTCCAGGGTTTAGAGCTGAGTTTGGGGTCAGACTATCCACACTTAAATCCTAACTCTACCACTTTCTACTGTGGAACTTTGGGCAAATCACTTAACAACCTCTGGGTTATTTAATAACCTTTCTGTGCCTCAATTTCCCTATCTCTGAAATAGGAATAATGGTAGTATCCACCTTAGAAGCTACAGAGCTTAAATGATAAATTTAGGAAGATTGCATGTGCTAGTACTTTTAAACACTTAGCAATAAAAGGTATTTGGAATTCCTTTCTTGCAGTGGTGCAAGAAATGGTGCACACATAGTACTTCGGTGCTGAGTGCTTTCTGTTTCCTTTCACAAGAGATAAGCAAGTGTGTGCACAATTTCAGACTCCTCCTGTAACTCCCACTCTCTTTGTCTACTTGGGCTGCTATCACAAAATACCACAGACTGGGTGGCTTATAAGGAACAGGTACTTATTTTTCATAGTTCTGGAGGCTAGAAGTTCAAGATCATACTGCCAGTTTGGTTGGGTTTTGATGAACGCCCTCTTCCAGGTTGTGGACTATGGACTTCTCACTATGTCCTCCCAGGGTGGATGGGGGGAGGGAGCTCTCTGGATCCCCTTTCATAAGGGCACTAATCCCTTTTGCGGGATCAGTCATGACCTAATCATCTCTCAAAGGCTTCACCTCCTAACACCATTACCTTAGGGTTTCGATTTCAACATATGAATTTTGTGCGGGGGACACACACATTAAGACTGTAGTGTCTACCTTGCCCAGGGAGTTGGCAAATAATTTATCTATAATCTTTATATTAATGTTACAGAGGGTAGAGAGAGGAGGTGTGCCTCTTCCTCGAAGCCCAGCACAGTGCCTGACACACAGTAGGTTCTCAGCCACTGATTGATGAATGAGTGAATGAATGAGTGAGCCAAACTTGGCTTAAGACAGCCCCCAGTCTTGGCTTGCCTGTTTCTTGGAGGGGAATTCCTGACCAGAATTCAGAGGACTTTTCAAGAAGCTTGTTTTCCACGTGTCCTTAGAAACTGCAGTCTGGTCCCAGAAGAACTGGCCTGGTTTCCTTTACAAAATCCTCAGGAGTCCACAGGTGGGCTGTAGTAATAGCCCAGGGGTAGCTGTTGGCATTTTACAATGGGCATTTTCAGAGTTACTGCCCAAGGATTAAATTGTGTGTGTGTTTGTGCAGTAGTAGTAATGTGCCATTAACAATGGCAATAGTAGTTGTTGGTAGTGGTAACCTGATACACAGTTTGACCCAACATTACTGTCCAGCCCATTATTTGGTATTCCATAGAAGAAAGTAACTCAGGTTTGAGTGGATAAACTGTAGATACTGTGGATAAGTTATAGAATGCTTTGTGTCCAGCCAAAAATAAGATCTAGATCTTACTTCCACTCAACTTGTCCCTCCCATTTACAAAGCTCCCTTGGAACAGATCAGAATTGATCTCTTTCCCCTACTTAGATGAAGTTCCCCTAGCTGTTTGGAGGAATCACTGTTTGCTACTATCACGTCTTTACATCCACTCATCACCCTATATGTCCTTGTCTATAATCTTCCCTTCTATCATACCCTTGTCATTCATGGCGTTGGCACATATTCCATGTTCTGCCTCCAATCAGGAGATTTTTTTCCTCTCAAGAACATACATTTATGAAAGTTTGCACAAAGCATATGAGGTCTAGCTCTTGGAGTAAAAGAAAAATTACTCACAGTTAAAAGATCTGGAATCTAGTGCTGACTTGCAGGGAAGGTTGCATTTTCTCTGAAAGCCTTGAGGATCTCGTCTGAAAAAAAGAGTGGTATAACAAGAAAAAGAGGTTGTTTCTCTCTTTTTTCCAAAGAGACGAAAACTATTCCTCATGGAGTCTAACTCTGATTCCCTGCTTACAGAACTCCAAGCTGCAAATGAACCACGTGAAGAACAGTATGTCTTAGCTGTGGGAGAGACCCTGAATGTACAATGTCCTTTCTCCATCCAGAAGTACTACAACAGCCGGAAAGCTTGGCAGAAGCTGATGGATAGAGGGGAGCCCCTGACACTGGTTTTCACAGAGAGTGTTTCAGGGAATCCCAGTCAAGTCCGGATGGGCAGGTACTTTCTAGAAGACATCCCTAATGAGGCCATACTAAATGTCCGAATGACCAATCTTCAAGCGGCAGATTCAGGACTGTATCGGTGTGTGATCTACCACCCTCCCAAGGACCCTGACATCCTGTCCCCCCTTGTCCGCCTGGTTGTGATCAAGGGTGAGTGACCTGGAGTGGGGTAAGAGAATGGGGAAAGCCAGGCCAGCTGGGGGTATGGGTGGTGGTGGTAGCACGAGCAGGGCTGTGGCTCAGGATTTCTAGCAGCCTGGCCTCTCTCAGAAGCTCCTTGTCTCTCATTTGAGGTCCTTGAGAGACATTTGGTCTCAAAGTAAGAAGCTACCACTTAGAGTAGCAGAGCTTAATTTGGGGTGCTATTATAGGAAGTGGGATACTTCCTACAATATGAAAGATGAGTGGTAGACTTGGACAATTTAGTCTCATTCCTTAGGTCTCCAAATGGAAGTCATTTCTTTGGGAAGCCTCTGTGATCCACTATTTCCTTCTCAGGGTACATTTGATGACCTTCCTGTGTGTTTCCAAAGCAGTGCTTCTCAGACTTTACTGTGGGCACAAAACCCCTGGAGATCTTATTTAAAAAGCAACCTCTGATACAAGAGGTCTAGGGGGGGACCTAGATTCAGCATTTCTGATGTGCTTGCACATGATGCTACTGCTGAGGCTGGTCCTTGGTTCCCATTTTGGGTAGCAAAGCTCCAGAGCTCACTTTGTGTCCTCTCTCATAGATGATGCTGTCTCACTGGGTAGTAGTGGCCTGCTTATTTATTTGCCTCCCATGCTCATCTGTGAGTACCTTGAGAAAGGGGCCTGTGCCTTTCTCAGCTCTGTATCCCTAGCAGCTAATGTAATGCCTGGTTCCTCAGTAGATGTTAATTGGAGAAATTAAGGAAGTTTCAAGTTTCTAGTAACTGGGGAATCCTAAACCTAAGGAAGACAAGGCTCATATGCAATATATTAATAAAAGATAATTTGAAAAGCAGCACACTACAGGTTCAGGTGAGGGCAAGGCAGAGAATGGTACAAGGTAGAGTAATTAGGGAATTATTCTTGAAGAAGGTGGAGGCATATGGACTGGTGAAGAATAGCAGGAAAATGCATTTCGCTTGAAAATTCAATTCCCCCAATTCCTACCCCCTCTCTGTCCTTACCCATCTTCCACCCTCCTTCCTTCTTTCTCTCTCTCCCCTTCTCTGCCTTCCTTCCTTATTCCTTTTTTCCTTTCTCTGACCTAGGCTGACCTCACACTCATTTTTAATCCTAGCAAAAGACAAACTTGCTTCATGAATGGCTGTGTTCATTTCCCTCCTCAGTTTCATTTACCCAGCTACCCATCCATCCATCCATCCATCCATCTTTCCTTTCATCTAACCATCCTTCCTCCCTGCCTTCCTTCTATTCATCCTTCCAAACATCTATCCACTCATCCACTTCCCAACAATTCATCCATCAACTTATCCATCGATTTATCCATTATGCTTTCTTGCAGATCCTTTAGACATCACTGTCTCAGACCAGAATCCTACGCAGAACTTGGTTCAGATTTCCACCTTTTCTCCTACCACCACCAAGGCCCAGAGCACACTCTTTACTATTCCCAGGACTGTGACCCAACTCCTACCCAAATCAACTGCTGACATTTCCTCTCCCGGCTTTGGAGTCAACATCACAAATGTGACGGATGTTACCAGCTATGGTTTCAGGTCTCTGGGCCTCCTGGTTTGATTCCAAGTCCATCTGCTTAAGACATGGGGAGTGATGGATAGGGGTGTGGGCAGGGCAGAAGCAGACTTGAGTCTACTAAGTCTGGTGAAAGTTTCCTGGGGAGGAAGCAGGTGGTGCTAGAGGGGGAGGATGCTGTTGATGAGGCTGCCCATCTCCTTGGTTCACCCTGTTTCCTTGCTTACTAGAGGAGTAAGGAGAGGGAAAAGATGTCTTTGCTGAATTCCACTGGGTCTCAGCCAACCCCACCAGCCTAATGGTATAGTGGAGTGTAGGACCCTGGATTCTAATGCCAGCCACATGGGTTGGCTGTGTGACTTTGGGTGAATCATGAAGGTTCTGTGGTTTGTTTCCTTATCTTTAGGGAGGCTAGAAAATGCAGAGCTGGAAGTGATAATCTAGCCCAACTGCTCTCGGCAGCTGTTGTGTGTTAGGATTACCTGGAGTGCTTGCTTTTGCTTTGGTTTGTGTTTAATACCGATACATGTGCCCTCCTGTAGACCAATAGATCAGGATTTCTGGAAATGGGGTTGGTCTCAACATTGTTGGTGAGATCTTCAGGAGATTTCTTAATGTGCAGGCAAAGCAAAGAACCATTAACTTGGCATGCATACCCTTCTTTACAGTTTATTATTAGATGTTGATTTATCTCTGAAAGTGTTTATCATTAAATATTGTATTGACGGAGAAATACGTATCCATATTGCCATTAATCTAACATGTCTGATCTCCACATTCTCTTTCAGTCTTTATTCATGTTCATACATATTTAATATAGCAGTAATTCTAATTATAAACATTGCCATTATTTTTCTATTTTAAAACTCTTCTTTGATGTTGCTATCTAGACTTCATGATTATAATTCAAACAAATGCATCCTTTTCTAGCAATGAAAAAGCCATGACTTACATCTTAACTTGTTTGTCTTTAGACACTGAGATCGTTTTAATTTTTTTATAGTATTGATAACTTCGAGATGAACATTTTCACAGATGTCTTTTTTCTTTTAAATTATTCATTCAAAAGAAATTCCCTTAAGAGAATGTGAACATTTATATTGCTTTGTATACATATTGCCAAATGGTCTTCAAAGTTTGCAAACAATTTGTGTTGTGATCCATAATGTAGAAGAGAAGCAGTTGTCACTGCAAGGATCTTTTGCCCACAAGGATTTAGTACTTGGAAATTATTCCTGCTAAGTTGGACATGAATTATCACGTGCTTTCATTTCTTTCCTGCTGTGGACTAGGAGCACCATGAGGGTAGAGGCAGAACTTCTCCACCCCATCCACCCCAAATAGTTGTTTTGCTGACCCCAGTGTCTGGTACATAGTAGGTGCTTATTAAATCTTTGTGGACTAAATAAATGATCTGGTGAGAATCATCATTTTTCTTTTCAAGTTACTTTGATTTTTCCAGGATGTAAGTTGAGAGTACCTACTTTGGCCCACATTGCTACTAGAGGCTGCCCCAGGCCTATTAACTTTTTTAACTAACTAATATGAACTATTCTCTCAGTCAGAATCCAGCCAGGGAAGCAGAAGTCACTGAGATGTTTGAAAAAGAAATGTTTTGTATGGGGAGTTATTTGCCTCCGCAGTGAAAGAAGTGAGCTTCCAATCTGGGGAGGGATGGGATGGGGGCACTTCAGAGGAAGCCACCATCATGCTGTGTTAGGGTGGGTTCCCTGGAAGCAGGCAGTGGGAAAAGTCTTGTACAAATGTAGGAAGTGATCCCAGGTAAATCCAGGAAGTGGGACCAGGAGAGAAAGAAGCTTAGCAAGGGTGTCATCACCAAGCTGAGTCACATAGCGGGGAACTTTGGGGCTCAGTCCTGCAGGGGACTTCTGGGGGACCCATGGGCTTGTCTATATCAGAGGCTGGGGAGCTGGAGTATTTATACTCCCAAATTTCCAGTCCCCTGTTAGGGGCGGCCCAGGGGCACATGAATTCCCAGGCACTGGGGTGGTGAGGGTGGTCTGGCAGCTTGTGCTCAGGCTCTAGAGGGGTACCTGCTGGCCCTCAAGAGTGGACACACTCCAGGAGCTCGGCCCATGAAAATGTGAAAGGGTTGGGAGGACAGGGGAGACCCGAAAGTCAAGGTAGCCCAGCGGAGGTGGGGCCTTGGGACCGTGGGCTGAACACTCACCTGGGAGAGTGCTACTATAACCACAAATGGCTAGGAGCTGTCAGGGGCTGAACTTGACCATAGTTCCAGGTGATGGAGGAGATGGAAGACAGGGAGGGAGGTTCCACAAGCCAGAGGAAGGGTGGGGATTTCAGCATAAAAGGAGCCTCTGGCACTTTCTATCGCCATTCTGTCATTTCTCTCTCTGCGACCTTGCACATTTGCTTTTAAGTTTTGTATGGGCAAATGTGTTGATTTTTAAATTATTGCTTTGCTTTATTCTTTCATATGCTTAATTCTATTTCCTGGCAACATCTCTAGGTTTTGGTTTTTTTTTTTTCCATTTTACTTAAATCTTTATTCCATCTTGGGGTGGGGGGCTGTATTTTGTTAAATGGTATAAATTGTACAAAAGATGATTTTTTCTTCATATTATGATGCAGATACCACCAGATTATTTACTAAACAATCCTTGCCTACCTCCTGGGCTGCCAGATTTCCTTAGATGTTAAATTCATATACAACATTAGGTCAAAATCTATGCTTCTCTTTGTTTTGCTGCCATCTGTTTCTTTTTTTGCCCTGTGTCTTATCATGCAGATTAGTTGTGCTGTAATCTGTTTCCATATCGCTGAGTCTAGACAGGCCATGTTTCCTCACTCATGGGTATCTCTTTCTTACAGTATCCACTGATGCTTTCTCAGGACTTTTAGAATCATTACACTAAAATCTGTAAAAATTCATGATAGGATTTGGGCAAGGATTGGATTCTTCTGTTTATAGATGGGGAAACAAGAGGCCAGAGTGGTGAGATGGTTCTCCCAGGAAGTAAGCCATGTTGCGGGGACTAGAAACCAGGCTTCCTTGCTGCCATCCTGGTGAGGAAGAAGAGCACAGACAGCCTGCCCTTTCTCTCAGATGCCTCCTCTGCATATGGGCTTCATGCACCTTACTAAATATATTTCCAGTTAGTAGTTTTAGGTAATGGACACACTAAAGGCACAGGGCTAGTCAGTATGGGGACAAGAGCTAGAAGGGCCCAAGCAGATAAGAGAAGGGGCATGAAGGACTTCTGTAAACACTCAGGTGTGAGGCGCACCAGCACTAACAGCAGCTGACATCTCTTCTTTCCCCCAGGGTTCCCATGATCAACATCATCATTCTTGTGCTGTGTGGACTCCTGAGCAAGAGCTTGGTCTTCACTGTCCTTCTTGCTGTCACGCAGAGATCATTTGGACCCTAGGCCAGTGAAACCATGAGAATGACCTCTGACCTTCAGTCACATCCTTCTGGCAGTTGTTCCAGAGGAGGGGTGTGAGGGGAAAGGCAAGGAGGAGCAATGACATGAATTGACTCTGTAACACAGATTATTTCTAAGGCTCATGTCTCACGTCAGCCCTGCCAGCTCCCCTCGCTACACCAATAACCTTGGGTGTGTGTTTTGCTCCCTCCGAAGAGAAGACACAGCTGCGAACACGCCCATTCCACCAGTGGCTTGGGATTTGCCTTGAATAAAGACAGAGTCCAATGCTCTTCACTGTTGCTGTCGTGTGGTGGTTGTGAGGTAGAGAGCACCACCACTAATGCTGCCCTTGTACTTGGCCTGGGCCATAACGTTTTGGCCTGACCTGGATAGATGTCTTATTAAGGAAGCATCTTGTTCTCCCCGTCCCTGAACCTTCCTCTCCTCTAGAATCAGATGCTTGGGTTTCTCTCTTCATCTGTGGCCATCCCCTACATTCCCAGAGAAGGGGTTTGAAAACCACAGAATGAGGAGAAGACAAGACACTCTTTCTCCTTCTGCTCCTCCCCCTGCTCTCTCTCTTTTTCTAAGATAAAGATATAAATCTCAGAGAAAAAAAAAAAAGATAATCTAACTGGCGAAACCAGGAGGCAACACACAGCTGAAGCCACAGCTGAGGTCATAGCAGAAGACAGTCAAGGGGTCTGATCACCGTTTAGAATTCTGCACCCAATTACTGTGTGTGTGTGTGTGTGTGTGTGTGTGTGTGTTCACACACATGAATGTGCCCGTGTTTTGGGAAGGGGTGGTTTTCCCACACCAACAAGCAATTCTTGGACACCAGGTAGGTGTTCTGTAATTTAACTCAATTCTAATACTATCTACCCAAAGCCGCACCAGATTCCATAGATTGGGGGCTCAGTTCCATAAGACTCCCCCTCCCTATCTTTAGATGCCGTTGGTGAGCACTTGTGCTTCTGACCCACCTATTATAGGAGTTCCCAGTGATCCCCTCCTTGGGTTCCATTATTTTGTTAGAACAACTTGCAGAACTCAGAAACATTTTACTTACCAGATTATTGGCATTTTATAAAAGAATATTAAAGAATATGAATAGACAGCCATATGAATAAATAAATAAGGTGAGGTCCTGAACAGAAGGGTTTCTGTCCCCATGGCATTTGGAGCCCAGCACAGTGGCACACGGAAATATTCTGGTTTCCCAGCCTGGAAACACTCTGAACTCCCTTCTTTTTTGTTTTTGTTTTGTTTTTTTTTTTTTTTTTCTTAATGGAAGCTTCATTATATAGGCATGATTGATGAATTCATTGGCCATTGGTGACTGATTCAATCTCCAGCTCCTCTTTCCTCCCCAGAAATCAGGGGGTGAGGTCGAACTTTCCAACACTGTTTTCAAGGTCGGTTCCTCAGGCAACAGCCCCCATCCTTCTGGTATTTCCAAAAGTCACCTCACAGACATAAACTTAGGTGTGGTAGAAAGGGGCTTGTTAGGAACAACACACTTGTGTCACGTTTATGGCTCTGAAGTGCTTTTAGGAACTGAGGACAAGAGACTAAATATGACAGAAGAAGGTCCCACTGCTCTTACAGCTCAGGAAATTTCATGGATTTGGGGAGCTGTGATCCACAACTATAGATGAAGTCCAAATATATGTGAGAGATGTATTTTAATTATCTGAATGACCAAACACATATTTCTTATAATTCACAATATCACACAATCTAGTGATGTTGCCATTGGTGCCACTGCCCTTGGACACTTGAAACCACCACATCATTGGCACCATGCTATTCCCGGACTCTCAATGTTTAAATTTCTTATGTGTCAGTCATCTCCAACTGGCCTTAACACCTTGCATCACACCTTTAGGATTCTGAATCCTAGGAAGAATCTTGCATTTGCCCAAGCTTAGGTCAAGACATATGCCTGGCACTTAGATGCAGGAGAAATATTTGCCTCCATACTCAGTAGTAGAGGAAGTAACACTCTGCACCCTAGTGAGACCTGTGCATTGAGGCATGTCCCCCAGGTGTAGAAGGTATTGGGTGCTGGAGAGCCAAAAGGTAACAAATATATCTGATCTGTTGTAGTTATTCTTAGTACCATCATGTTTGTGGTCTCCATCCTCTGCCTAGGCTGGGAGTTCAGGGAACTACACACTTTGCATCTAGGATGAGTACCCGAGGAACCACTTTTTACAGGTATCCCCTCTTTGGACCGCTTGCCTCAGAATCCCCTGGGCTGCTAGTTAAAATGCAGATTGCTGAGCTTTCCCAGACCTACCAAATCGGAATCTCTGGGGGTGCAACTCAGGCATGTAAATGCTTGCCAACTTCCTGAGTGATTTAACCACATGCCCATACTTGAGAACCACAGTATGGAGCAAGAGTAAAGAAGGCAAGTCATCAGCAAGGTTTGAGGTCTGTCTTGAAGGACAGGACAAATTCGGATGCACAGCGCCATTCCAAATGGGGGAATGGCAAAGGCGTTGCAGGATGTAGTGGTCAGTGGTCAAGGATGGGAAAGTCCTGGTGACCTGAGGAAATAAGTGGAGCAGAGGTGGGACGTCAGATGGGTGGGTCCAAACTTGCTATGGTGGAGAATGGGGAGCTCTCCAGTGTTGACCAATGGGGTTGTGACGTAATGAAAGCAGGAAGGAAGATGTCACAAGGGCAGTGATCACTCTTTTCTCTTCTGCATTTTCCTGAGCTGCTCCCTCTTCACACTTCCTTTCTTAATTGCAAAGTAATAGTCAAGCCTCTCAGGGTTTATGGAAAACAGTCCTGTGGGGACAGCATCCTCCAGCATCTGGAAAAGCCCTGGGATGCCCAGGACCCAGTGGATCCTGGGACCGGGTTAGGATGGAGGGGACAGGGCTATGGGGGTGGCCATGGCTGCTGCTGCTGCTTTTCTGGGCCTCAGGTAAGGAGATGCAGGGGGAGGGATGCGGATGGCTGAAGGGGTACCTGTGAAGAGGGGTTTCTCTCCCTTCTTTAGAAGGGACTGGATGGGATCAGGGTGTATGCTAGACACAGGAAAGAGACATGAAAGTAATGGATACACCTGTCCCAGTAGGAACTGGGTGATGAAACAGAATCTGGAGGTTCCTCTAGTGCACTGTGAAGTTGAGAAATTATGTGAAGTCATCCAAACAACCTCTCATCACTGTGCTGATTCCTGGAAGATGTAAAGTGTAAGACAAAGTCTCTCCTTAAAAGAATTAGGCACTGAGGTAGAGGAGGCATGAATATAAAGGAAAGGTAAATTAAAAAAGGGGAAAGTCATAGCATGAAGACAAAAATACAGTGGAAGTCCCTCTAGCAATGCCAGAGAGGCCATGTGGAAAAGAGGTGGAAGTTTCTGGAATCAGACAGAACAAGGTTCAAATCCCAAAATCAGATATGCTACTTCTACATTTGTGACCTTAGGAAGTCCTCCAACTTCTCTGAGCCTCAGTGTCTACATTTGCAAATAGCACCTATTCCATATTTATTTGTACATGGTACCTATTTCAGAGGGTTGTCCTAAGAGTTAAGTAGCAGACTGATGTAAAATGCTTAGGTTCAGTATTTAGGGCATAGTAAGTGACTTAATAAAAGTTTGGTGGATGATGATGGTGGTGGTGGTGCAAGCCGGTGCAGGGTGATTAGTGGTATTAAGGGTTGAAAGGTGAAAGAGATTAGTGCAGGTGGAATTGTTCAGGTAGACTCTACTCTGGGACCAGAAGGGACAGATGTGGGTGGAGAGGAGTGGGGAGAGCATTCAGCTGGGGGATGGCAGGAGCTAGTATGAAGTACTGTGTACTGGAAAGCAAGGGACCTGTCTGGGGAAGCACGAGTAGAATAGAATGTGGGTTGTAAAACTAGTTCAGTTCTTTTTTACTTTTTTTTTTTTTACCATTTTATTAAAATTTTTCCATCTACAAAATATAGAAAGAATAGCCACCATAAACTTATTACCTAGATTCAGGCATTCAACCATAATTGATATTTTGCCCTATTTGCTCCATATATATGTACATTGCTAAGTATATATATTATTATATATTATATATTTATATTTATTTATAAAATTGCTGAACTATTTCAAAATAATTTACAGAAATCCTACAAAACAGGAACCAACAAATGTTGGCAAGGATGTGGAGAAAGGGGAACCCTCTTGCACTATTGGTGGGAATGCAAGTTGATACAGCCACTGGGGAAAACAGTGTGGAGGTTTCTCAAGAAGTTAAAAATAGAGCTACCCTATGACCCAGCGATTGCACTACTGGGTATTTACCCCAAAGATACAGATGTAGTGAAAAGAAGGGCCACATGCACCCCAATGATCATAGCAGCAATATCCACAAGAGCCAAACTGTGGAAGGAGCCGAGATGCCCTTCAACAGAATGGGTGAAGAAGATGTGGTCCATATACACAATGGAATATTATTCAGCCATCAGAAAAGATGAATATCCACCATTTGCATCAATATGGATGGAACTCGGGATTATGTTAAGTGAAGTAAGTGAAACAGAGAAAGACAATTATCTTGTGGTTTCACTTATATGTGGAACATAAGCAATAGCACAGAGGACTACAAGGGACGGGAGGGAAATCTGAAGTGGGGAGAAATCAGAGGGAGATGAACCATAAGAAACTATGGACCCCTGGGAAACAATCTGGGGGTTTCAGAGGGGAAGAGATAACAGGCTGATGAGTACTAAGGAGGACAGGTGCTATCATGAGCACTGAGTATTATACCTAACTAATGAATCATTGAATACCTCATCAAAGACTAATTATACACTGTATAAATACACTGTGTAAATATACACTGTACTATACAGTGGCTAACTGAACATAATAAAAAAATAATAATTAAAAAAAGAAATCCCAAATTACTCATAAATGTTTGTTGGAGTTCCTAATACTTTTGATCTATGACCTTGTATCTGCACTGGGGTCTGCAGATGTAGGGATGGTGGAAGAAACATTTACTCAGTGAAGCACTTCGACTTCTCATTCCAGGATTCCAAGCTGTAGGTGAAGGGGAGAGACAAAAGTCCCTTTTGGGAGGAAAGAACTGAACATCATTTTCCACTCCTCCAGCCTGAAGGCCTGGCAGCGGGAGAGGAGCCAGGGCCCCCCGGAGACACTAGTGCACATGAACACTAGGAGCAAAGACCTAAACTGGGCCCAGGCCGGAAGATACCTCTTGAAACATTGTCCCAGGGAAGCTGTATGCAAGGTCACAGTGACAGAGCTCTGGCGGAAGGACTTGGGGCTGTACCAGTGGGTAAACGACCTCTTACCTCAGAACCCCCATGTCCTGTCCAAACAGATTCGGTTGATAGAGTGCAAAGGTGAGAAGCAGCGAGACCCAGGACAGGGAAGGGGTTTTGTGGAGGATGACCTCAATCACAGGCAGGGGCCCCATCTGCCGGGAGGGCTGCTTTGAGATGGCTCAGAGTAATGGGAAAAGGCCCAAAATCATCTGCCGGGAGGGCTGCTTTGAGATGGCTCAGAGTAATGGGAAAAGGCCCAAAATCAGTGCACCTGGGTCTTCCACACTCACATTTTGTGAGTTGGAGAAAGCTGATAGCAGCTTCATATTCCTTTTCTCTGGTTATTGGGGAAAACTCTAAGTTAATGTGGCTAAAGAAACTGAGTCTAGTACAGATTGCTCCTGCCCGAAGGAAATATTAGTCTCACAGGGGAGACAAAACATAATCTTCTGGAAAGGGTACCTGCAGTAATGACTGAGTTTGTACTGAACTCAGTCAGACTGATTTTTAGTTAGGTTAAAACAAACAAACAAAGGTTTCTTTCTGGGGTGGCCTCGGCCTCCCCAGAGATAAATGGACGTTCCCTCAGGGCATTGGGGGGAGTTCTTCTTTATTCTTCTTGACTTTTTCTTCAGTGATCCAGGTGGAGAAAGGTATGGCAGTTGCTGACCACAGAAAGAAACTTAATATACTGGGTGGGGAGATACATGGAGGTGATGGATGTTGTCCACCCAACCCACAGTAGGAAGGAAGGCCTGAAATGAGAATTTTGGAGTATAGAAGATGGGCTGGGGCAGGGTGGGGGAGGGGAGGCGGGCAGGAGGGAGGTTCCCTGCCTCATGGACAAGCTCCAGGTCAGGTTGGAGGCAAGAGCAGAAGGACCCTTGTGGCAGGTGAGTGGTTCACTTGACTGCGATGGGCTGGGAGGACATGGGTGCTAAGAGCCAAAAGATTAGACCAGGCTCACTGGACGAGACTCTAGAGGCTGAGGCCAGCTGGATGTCGCAGAGATATATAAGAATGGAGTCAGGAAACATAGGTTCCAGAGCTTATTTTGTCAGCTGAGTGACCTTGGCCACTCCCTGTCACTCTGTTCCTTGGGGGATTGGACTGGATGGTATTGAATAGTCCTTCTACCTTTGACCTTTCATGACCCTGTGAATGTTTCTCTCTCAAACAGAGTATAGTCCCTGGCAAGGATTTTGGGAGAGGGCTACTCAGCATGTAGAAGAAAAAAGAGGTTGCTTTCTGGTTCAGAGTAGGTCAGCTGGGTTGTGCAGACAGGCTGGCAAGCTCAGGGATGCTGAGCCAACTTCAGCAAGCATTTCCTGGGCATCCAGTCGTAGCCTGTGTCAGTCAAGGCTCAGAAGGGCTTTTTATCTCTTCCAGAAAATGGCACTGGCCAAAAGAACCAACCAAGGCAATCTGGATCCAACGTGAGTTGTGTCCGGACAAGGGTTGTTCCGTGAAGGCCAAAGAAAAGAGGGTAAGGGCTTAGCTGAGGCCCTCAGCTCAGGGCCCACCTGTGGACTCCAGGGAGCCAGGCCGACCACACGGAAGACTTTCTTCTGCTCCAGGTGGGCCAAGGGAGTCCTGAATCCTAGCAGGCAGAATGACCTTCGCTTTTGTTTCTATCCTGAAGCCCCAGTGCAAGGGTTGAGTGTTACTACTTCAAGGCAGCAAAAGTCCCATCCACCAGCCACAGAGGAAAGAAGCTGGGAACATGCAGGCATATCATACCCCTGACAATGAGGCACTGCTTAGAAAATGGGATGGAAAATGGAAATGGAAATTTAGGAAAATGGAATCTGAGTATCAGCAGACTCTTCCTCAGAGTTGAAAGAATGGGATCAACAGAAGTCCCTCCCTACCCAGAACTGTTGGGGAGTGAGAGTCATGGGTTGGTGTCGGAGAACACTACCTGGAGGCGGAGAAATGTTGAAGGCACGAGGGGGATGGCATTCCATGCCAGGAGCAAGTGGTGGGAACGCATGCACAGAGTGGGCCAACTACAGCAGTGGACAGCTGGGCTGAGTGTCGAGGAGAGGGTAAGAATAACGCACGACCATACATTCAGATTGCGGAGACACTGGAAGGCCACGCGGTCATGTGCACTTTGTCCTGTAGGCAATGGGGAGCACGAAGGGCTTTCCTTAGACCCCCTGAGGGGAAGAGTGAGGGTCTTGGTGCAGTCACCCAGCAGCTGTGCTGGAGGTTTGGAGAAGGGAGGTGTTAGGGGCAGGAGACCAGATAGATTCCTCTGGGGTGAGTGTCAGGGTTAAGGATCCTGGGAAAAGTAGAGGCCCTGTCTTCAAAGGGTGCAAAGCCCTGCTGGGCTGCTCTCATAGCCAGGAGCAGGCTGAGCTTCAGAGCAGAACATCTAGCAGATGTCCACCCTTTTGGATCCTGGGGGTGGGCGTCAAACCTAGGATTCCAGTGCTTGCCCTTCCCACAGGCCCGCTGCTGCTGGTGATTGTTCTGATATGTGGATCCATCCTGACCAAGGGCCTTGTGGATTCTTGGTCTTGTTTATCTCTCTCCATAAAGCCTGGGGCTCAGGTGAGTGGGGGCCAGGGACAGGCTTGGGTGGAAAGGAATGAGGGGGCACAAGGTGGTACCTGCAGATGTGGGTTTAGAGGAACCAGCTCCCAGGGGTACCCCAGAGTCTGTTCCCGTCTTTCCTCACTTCTGTGCTCAGAAGTCTTTGGAGAGGAGGCCCATCCCTGGGAACGATGTGAAGGGGGCTGGGCTGGCTCCTTGGGATGCATGGGAGGGGCAGGATGAGGATTTTTGTTACTGGGAACCCAGTCTTTTCTTCAGAGGAGGGAGGAAGACACAGGCCTGGGCTGGCTTGGATGCATCATTTTCAAATATCGTTCATTTCATTTCATTTCTTTTTTTTTTAAACATTCTTTTTTTTTACTTTTTAAGATTTTGTTATTTATTTATTTATTTGACAGAGAGAGAGAGAGACCACAAGTAGGCAGAGAGGCAGGCGGTGCGGGGCGGGGGGGAAGCAGGCTCCCTGCTGAGCAGAGAGCCCAATGTGGGGCTCGATCCCAGGACCCTGGGATCATGACCTGAGCTAAAGGCAGAGGCTTTAACCCACTGAGCCACCCAGGCGCCCCAATATCATTCATTTCTGTCACTCCTCAGGTAAGGCAGGCTCCTGAGGTGTCCCCAGGGCACAGCAAACCCAGGGAAGCAGACTTAACCTTCCAGGAGAAGATGGGCATGCCTTCTTCCACTAACAAATACCACATTCCACTCTGTTCAGTGGTAAATAAGAGGTTTCCTGAACTTCTTTGTGAGATCTCTGTCTGACCCGTCTCTTATCCAGAGGGAGAAGAGCAATAATGGGAGGAGGGAATGTAGAGGGCGGGCTGCAAAAAAACCCACGGGGAGTCCTCAGGGCCAAGAGAACAGCAGTCGATTTCTGTGCTGGGACTCAATATTGGGACTCACAAAGTGTAGTTCAGATGAACCTTACATTTGTTCTCTTATTGCCATCTAGACTCGCTCTGCTGGGGATCTTGCTGGCCCCCAGGTAAAACGCGCAGGAAGATCCATCACACTTCAGGTCATTTTTTGAAAAATAAACTTTATTTTTGAGAGCAGTTTCAGGTACACAGCAAAACTGAGGAGACAGTATAGAGTTCCTCTGTCCCACCTGTCCCACCCACATGCACGGCCTCTCCCACTATGGACAGTTCTTAGCCTGCAGTCAGACACCAGTCTGCTGCGTCTCTCAAGCGCCGAAGACATTTAAGCTCTCCAAGTTGTGACCTTGAACCCCTTTCCCTGGTCTTGAGTAAGGAGGAGACATCCACTCCCCTCTACCTGCAGGGTCATAATATATCCAAAATGTCTCTAAAAATGCTCTCCTAATCTTCAAAATCCCCACAAATGCGTACCCTTGGTGTGGGTGAGGTTTGGATACCTTTTTGCATGGGTTGCATGCTGGTGTCCCCCCTCACTCTGGAATATGGCATCTATTTTCTTGGGACTTGTGTTAGTTGCAGACAGCTAAATCCAATCTGCCCATTTTATGTGGGAAGGGGTTTTTAAAAACTAGAATAGTAAGCCACTGGGAATGACTCTCGCAGCTATCCTGCAGGGCGGGGATGCTAAGGGAGCCACTGCTTTTGTCACAGTCAGGACCCTGAAGAATCAGAAAACTTCCCAAGTCAGGACGCTGCCAGCCTAGCTTCCGGTTCCAGCCTCATCCCACCTCAGCCACAATTCGTGGCAGCAAAAATGGTTGCCTTTCTTCCAAACTTAAGTCTTGCACGTATGCATTCGATTGGTGGGGTCTAAATTATATCTGGAACCCTAGCTGTCAGAAAGTCTGAGAAAGGATTGTGCAGACCTTTTATTGGGCAGAAAGATCCATGGGAAGAAGGGAGGAATGGCCCACAGCCTCTGCCCCCAAAAATCTCAGCCAAAACTGAGATGAAAACAGTTCAAATTTGAAAAGTCTTTTTTTTTTCATCAGTGAAAGACAATTACAAACATATATTCTTTGCTGTGTTATGACAAATACACCCTTTTTAAATCATAAATTTATGTTATAATAAAAGTTCCTGTTTACCAAAAACAATATATTAGACATTATTATGTTTTGCATATCGCATAAGAAGATACAAACACAGAGACTTCCTATTTTTAACTATTCCAAAATATGGTACTTTTCTCAAACATCTCTGTGTGTTTAAGAAAATGACTGCTATTTCCCAGCACTCTGCTTCAATCTACTCTTGGGATACCCACATGATCATTAATTCCTCAGTGACATTTGGAAAATTCAGGTACCATGGCAGTCACGTTCGTGAAAATAGTTCCAGTTTAGCATTTGTTTACAACAAACTTTTCAAAACCTCGTAAAATCAGAACTGATTACGTTTGAAACCAAGGGCAGGTCTTTTGGGATAGGGGCTGATCTTTGAGGACCCGGCTTCTCTGTGGGACTCGAAGGGAAGCCACCATTTCCTCCCACCTCCTCTGCATGGTTGTGTAGAGAATGTCACCTTTGCAGGACTAGGGTAGTCTATTGAGCAGATCTGAGCCAGTGTCCTTGCCCATCTCCTGCAGCCAGGCTCCCAGACCAGTCCTTTCTCCTTAAATATTCCCATTCCTACACACTGTGTGGTTTCGGGATAAACCAGTTCCTTTCCCAAGCTGGACCTATAACCTCTCATCTAATGTTAGGAAGTAACATCCACCTACAGGGTGGGGGAGAAAGACAATTGCAAACAGAATGCAAACATGCTTTGTTTTTTGCTTTTTTTTTTTTTTTTAAATTTAAGATCTTTAAGTGCTCACAACTGAGTTGTCCTACTCCTTATCCCTTGGCACAGTCACCTGTGGAAATACTTTACCATTCATTTGGTTTTATGGATTTTTATTTTTCTCATCTTCACCCATCCATTATGATCCCTTCCCATAGGCATCCTCTTAATATAGTTAACGTATATCCTTTCAATCTACCGTCCATATGTTTTTTTTTTAAGATTTTTAAAATTTATTTGACACAGAGAGAGATCACAAGTAAACAGAGCAGCAGGCAGAGATAGAGGGGGCAGCAGGCTCCCCGCTGAGCAGAGAGCCCGATGTGGGCCTAGATCCCAGGACCCTAAGATCATGACCTGAGCCGAAGGCAGAGGCTTAACCCACTGAACCACCCAGGCACCTCTGTCCATATGTTTATTTTTATCTGTGTAGATTATTGACAACATGTAGAATTGATTTTATGTGCCTTGTTTCATATACATTTCATTTTATTGTATAAAAAATGTGCACTTGGGTGGAAAACTGCATTGTCTCCAGCACATTCTTCCTTGTGTTCTCTGATTCTGGGGGAGGTATTTTACAGTTTTGCAAGTTGCAGGTAAGTGGTAGACACACAGATCCTGTCCTGTCTTCCTTCCCCTGCTGTGGGGGAAAATAAATCCCAGACTGGTTTGTTTTCCTATGCAATTTGTTTCAACATTCCTTTCCTCCATATAAATGTATGCTTCTTGATTTACTTTTCTAATCAGTCTTAATGTTTGCTTGGTTTATTCACTGAGTATGAATTAAAAAGAATCTTTAATTTTTCAACTGTATGGAAGTTGCAATTTAACCTTTTTTTTGGAAAACTGTAACTGTTTATAAATTTCATTCAATCCTTCTATTTAGTTTCTGAGACTGTCTTTGTTGCTCTATGTAAATCTAAATCTTTGATTTGTTTGCCTGCTATGTATGATTCCATGTAAGTGTTGAATTTTACTTTTCCGTTACCCTTGTGATGGACACCTAACCTGCTTCAACAGTTGACTATAAAAATAAACAAGCAAAATCCAGAAAAATGAAAAGCAGTCTGACGTAAACAACCTCATCATCTTCCTGGAGGACCCATGTAAGATTTTTTCCTAGATCACATACCCAGGAGGCATAACGCAAATAAAGCAAGGGTTCAGAAACACATCCATATGGTATTCACCCGATTATCACACAGGTTCCCCTGGAATTTAGCAGGGAAGGTTGGTCTTCCCAACAGATGTTGATGGTCTTTTGGATAGTCACCTAGGGGGGAAAAAGGCTTTTACCCTTCTCTCACACCATACACAAAATGAACTAAAATGGATCATAGACCTAAATATGAAAGGTATAAACAATAAAGCTTCTAGAAGAAAACAGAAAATATGACCTTGGAGTAGACAAATGTTTCCTCAACAGGACACAAAAAACAGTAACCACAATAGAGTTCACAGTGAGGAGTTGGGCACTAAGTGTAGGACAGTCACACATTTATTCCACATGGCATTTCCAGAACTTTCTCACAGTCTCACCGATACTGAATCTTATCCAACTTCCTAGTCCCTGCCAGTCTGCCCAGTACAAAGGGGGCAGCTCAGCGTTTCACAGGAGTGTTTCTCTGAGAACAAACAAGATCAAACAGCTGTCCTTGGGCTTGTAGGCATTTGGAGTTTTATTGCTTCTGATCATTCTGCTATTGGACATCCTTTCTTCTGCTTGCTGATTCTCAGTAACGCCTTGGTTCCTTTAGGTATTCATCCACGGTCAGTTTCAGACACTGCAAATATCTCCCCTCTGTCTCTCATCTGCTACTCGGCCAGCACACTGCACCTCAGTGATTTGGTGCAGAAGACACAAGAAGCCATTTTTAGATGTAGACAGTCTGTTACTTACACAGGTAGTAAAAGGAAGATCAGCTGAATGTTCCAGCTTCCTGGGGTCCTCGTCCCATACTCAAGACAAGACAGTCTGAGAACTGCAGCCAGCCGTGTGATACCTCACAGCTGAGGAGCCTATTGGCGACGGCCACTTTCAGTGGTCTTTCGGTCTGTTCTGAGGGGGACAGCAGAAAGACTCGTACCTCAACAGAACATGGGGGGTGACGAGTGACGAGAAGCTGTCTTCCAGGAGGGGATCAGGTGGAGAGTGGCAGGTGTTCGCTGCCACGGTCTCTCATTCCAGGAAGAGCCAAGTGCATCTGTCTGACTCAGAGTCGCTGCAGTTCAAACCTTCACCTCGTGGCTCCTGTGGCTGCAGGCAGGAGAGCCAGTGTCCACGTGGAGCTCTTCTCCGATGTTGCTTTTGTCCATGATAGCCTTTGCTTGAAAAGTAAATGTTTGTGCTGTGTGCTGAAACCATTTATAACTAAATTCCGTTTTGGCCACATCTTACTGCCCATGTCAACATGACTTTGCTCTTCCACAGTTCCTAAGTATTACTTTACTTTTCCAGGTGTTTTTGACCAGGCAAACGGTTTCATTGTTCATTATAGAAACTTCCTAGAAGATCCATTGACTCTCCAATGGAAAGCATCACAAGATAGTCTGTGCCCTAAGAATCTTGGAATCCCTGCCTCAAAATCCTTGCTTTGCTCTTCCTGCCAGTCCTGGACCGATGTGCAGCAATCCTTCCCCACTCCTGATGCAGCCCCTGCTATGCCAAGACCTGCCTTCAACCAAATTTCTCAATAAACTCGGACCTTGCCTTCTTCTAGGACACTGCCACAGCTCTGCTGAGGCGGTGTCCTCCCTGTTCGCCAAGAGCAATAAACTCAGCTTTCTCTCCTCCGCAGGTTTTGTTGCTGATGTTTGTGGGACGACAGCATTTGGCAAGGTAATTAATTAATCCATTTTTCCCATTATGTGTTAGGTTTCTGGATCTTACTTAAGATCCCAATCTGAAGCACAGTCATATTTTGAATATTGTCTTTTAGACAATGCACCAAGATCTTTCTCATATGTGATCTTCAACTGGCTTTATAGTTTCGACATTCACAGACACCACGCAACAAAGAAATCTGCCCCTTTGGAGGGAGGCTGGATATTGTTAAAGTTGACCTCAGTCACTTCAAGTTGTGCCAATACTCTAGCCACTAACCACACGTGGCTTTTTACATTTAAGTTAATTAAAATTCAATGAAAAATCAAAATTCAGTTCTTCGGTGGCACCTGCTACATGTCAGATGCTCAGTGACCTTATGTGACTAGTGGCTGCTGTGCCCAGCAAGAAGACAGGGGACCTCTCCGCCACAGCAGGAAATTCTGTCACACAGCCCGCTTTCAAGCTTTCTCTTTCAACAGAACCGGTTGGCCAACAAAGCTTTCAGTTCCTTGTTATAAATTTAGCTTCTTATTAATACAGATTAAAACTTTTTATAGCACGTGGTACTTTTACAGCTGGGCAGTTTGATTTAGAGTTTCCATTCGATGAAAGCAGACTTTTCTCTTAAAAAAGGAATTATACTTCTGAATTTTTTTATTTTTCATTTTCAAAGAAAGGGCTCATATGATTCTGGTGCCTAAATTCTTGCATCCATTTCCTCCCAAGTCTCTTCCAATGTTGCCTTGTCCATGGGTCTGTGAGAGCGAGGGCAGCCTATTTGGAGGGATGATGGGGACACAGCCGGGTGGGTCAAGGCTGCTTAGCAGTGGGCAAACTGCTAGGGAGTGTTGGGGGACAGGGTTCAAATGCCCAGATCAGCTGTGCAATCTCTGTAAGACCTTGGACAAGTCACTTGTCCATTGTTTTGTAGCTCAGCCTCCATGATTAGAAGCTGGAGATGAGCTCTGTGGTCCCTTCCTTGTCAGATCAAGGAGAATGCCTGGAAGATGTTGCAAGATTGAACAAGGCAGGGCTCACAGAGAGAAAAGGTTGCCTGGCCTTCAGGGGGCTCACAGCCTGTCTGGAGAGGCACAAAGAGTGTCCACAGTATGGTAGCCTTAGGACACTACACAGGATAAAGTACCATTGTGAGCAGCCATTGCATACAGTTCTCTGTTGCAGCTCCTTGCAAGAGGACCCCCTTATGGCCTGACACCTGTGAGGCTAGTTGGGGAGCAGCCCTGAGAGATTCAGCATGGTTTGAGGCATGACCAACATGGCAGTTAGGACTGGGGCCTTGGGGAGACCAGACACACTGGGGGCCAGAGAAAGGGGTGGGAACAGGCTATGGGGTCTTAATGCAGGCTGAGGCCTCTACCAGAGCCTAGAAATACAATTAATGCAGGGTAGCTGTGCCCTCGTTTTAGTTCTGTGGTGGTCACAGACAAGAAGAGGCTGTAGACTACTCCTCTATTTTGTCCCCTCTGCCCTGGACAGCCTCCTGGTGCCCAATGACAGCTTGGGCTCCAGGACCCCTGCTTATTTTCCTCAGAGACTCCAGCTTTCCACATCCTCCCCTTTGTTGTCACCCCCTCCCTGGTCCTTCTTCCACAGAAGGACCAGGGCGGGGCGGTCCAGGATCATGAGTGGACTTAAGCAGGCCAGAGTGTCTGCTCATTTTAGGGAGGTGAGACAATTTTGTTCCATGAAGAGAAGACTGAACACACCTAGGGGAAGCTAGGCTATAACCAACTGGGAACACAAGCCATGTGAGTTCAGTGAACACTGGGCTACATACATTGGTTGGTGCACCTTCCTTAGATATGCTAGTCCCTTACATGGTCTTGTTTGCTGTTCTTTACGCCTAATAAAATTAAGTTCTTAAAAAATACCTGTATTTCATTTGAGAGTTGTTTGATATTTTCTCTCATGGGGTTAGGGGTTTTGGAAGGAAGACTGTAGAAGTAAAGTGCCATTCTCATCAGATCATGTCAGGGGTACATACAGTCCACACGAGTATCGTGGTCACTCTTAACCTTAGTCACGGAGCTGAGGTGGTGCTTGTCAGGTCTGTCCACTCTGAAGTTACTCTTTCCCTCTTTCCACACCATTCTCTTTGGAAGAAGGCGCCACAGACAGATCACACTTAAGGGCAGAGGGTTATGTGTCCCCCCTTGAGGACAGAGGATCCATATAAATTATTTGGAATTCTGTACAGATTTGTCTGTTCTCCCCTACTTACCTATACATTTACTCCACCATTTACTTATATCAGTATGGAATCACGGATAGTTAATACACTACCGCTTTGTTTCTCAGTTTGTTCCAATATTGGATGTCTTTTCCCTCTTTACATTTTACACACACATTGTCAAAATGAAAGACTTTTTCATCTTTCACCCACTCAAGGATTCTTCCAACAAATGTTGATGGAGCCCCTTTAGGGAATGAGAAGAATGAGAATTGAAGACATGGAGTTAGTGCTGAACTCTCCTCCCTGCTTCCTGTGCCCAGCGGACCCATCCTTCTTGCCTTCCCCTCTGATACTTCCTGCTCAGCACCTCTTCACCATCTTCACAGTGCCTGAAATTGAAACTCGCCCCCCATTCAAAAACCTCCCAGGGTGAAAACACATCACTGACCCACCATGCCTGGGAGTACAGACCCTGAGCTGCCCCGGGGACCAGAGGGACTCCACGGCCCCCCAACCACACACAGGTAGTGCATGGAGAGAGAGAATAGAAGAATGGTGGGGTGCTTATGTGGCTCAGTTGGTTGAACATCCCACTCTTGATTTCTGTTCAGGTCATGATCTCAGGGTTGTAAGATAGAGTCCTGAGTCAGACTCCCCATTAATTGTGGAGCCTGCTTAAGATTCTCTCTCTCCCTCTTCTCCTCCTCTCCGCTCTGCTTCACTTGTGTACGTGCTCTACCTCTATCTCTTAAAAAAAAAAAAAAAAAGAATAGAGGAATGGCCTTTTCTTTTACTGTAGATCTCTTCTTGGGCATTCTTAGAAGTTTCTGAACCAATGGTGGAGGAGAGTGAAATGGGGAGAAGCTGGGCAAAAGTGAGTGCCTGAGGCAGGACTGAGGTCTTCAGGCCCAGAAACAGACCCTGAAGGTGGTGGACCCCCACCCAGTCCTAGCTGCTCCTTCCTCCCCACTGCCCACAGAGCCTACCTGTCAGGCTACTCACTTCCCCAATCAAGGTGTTGGCCTTTCTTAATTCTTCTAGTTTCGAAATGCTGGGAAGCTGCAGTAGAATCAGGCTCACCTTCTGCTTCCCTCTCCCCAGAGGTCTCCCCTTCTCACCTCCACTGTCAGAAACGGGTTGGGAGTAACATCTTTGGGGAGCCCTATGCTTGATCCTGCCACCTGTCCTGCTGGTGCTCCTGGCCTCAGGTGAGATGGGGAGGGTGAAGTGGAGGGGTGGGGAAGGGAGGAGGGTGGTTCTGTGACCAGAAAGCTGGCTTTGGGGACTATGCTGTGGGTGTGTGCTTCCTTTCCTATTACTCCAGCCCTCGGGGAGGGGTAGCTGGAGACAGTTAGGGCCCTGACTTGAGGGCTTGTTATCCAGGTTCCTGGGGAAATAGAGTTGTGTCTGTGGAACTTTATGAGTTGGTGGGATAGGCACTCTCTGTGAAATGCCAGCACCCTCTCAAGGGAGAGCCATATGAGGAAAACCCAGTGTCAGCAGACATCTGTAAATGAGTATGCCAGGTTAGTCACAGCTCCAAACCCCACATGGCAGCTCAGAACTCTCAGCACACAATCTGGGGTGGGCTAGATGCTGGCTTTTTCATCACCATGATTTAGCTGAGGGAGGAGGACTCAGTGCCCCCTAATGGTGTGGAAGTTACAACTCTTCCAGCAACTTGGTCACTCTTCTCAGAATTATCAGCTTGGTGGTATCTCCAGGTGAGCTTCCTTCTTGAGGAAATGCTCCCCTCCCTCCCAGGTCTGGGAATAACTGTCACTTGCCCCCTTCATGTGCTACAATCACCTCAGATCCCACCAGATCTTCTGGTCTGATCCAAGGGGATTGAGGGCCCTGTCTCCAAGGAAGATCTCTTCCCTCACGCTGATAGTCCCAGCCCCAACTGGTGGAAAGATCTGCCCAAGGCACACTAGACAGAAACCCAGAGTGTCTCTCCATGTTTCTTTTTTTCTTACACACATACAGCGATAGCAGTGGTGTGCAGATCTTAGGCACAGATCCCCCTATCCTAACAGACCCGGAGGGACTATCTCCAGGTCCCCTACTTTCTCTCACAGCTTTGGGGCCAGACTCCATTCTGTCTTCGGGGCCTGTGGACAGTTATGGTCTACTTTCTTTATGCTTTAGCCCCAACCACTTCTCCTGTGTGGACACCCACCTGGCTTCTACCAAGTACAGGTAGGTCTGGGGTCTCAGTGAGGTATTCGAAGAGTGACTGGGCAGCTTGGGTTACCTCAGATTTGGGGAAGGGAGCACCAAGGAAGCCTGCTTCTGTGGTTTGAGCTCCTGGGTTCTGGAGCCTGGGCTGGTGGGAAGCTACCTTCAGGGCTTGCTAGGCTTGAGACCCTGGGAGATAAACATGCGGAATCTGACCTGAACATGAAGATAGCCATGGGTGTGCTGGGTGCTCCAGGAGGCAAGCCTGTCCAGAAAGACCCTGCATCTGTGTGTCCCAGGTCTGCCCCTTGCTTCCCATTAGCTTAAGGTAAAACACCTCCCCTTTGGGGCCAGTGCCAAACTAGACTTCAGCTGATTATAAAGATCCCAGGCATCAGTTACCCTTGGCCTGAGGAGCTGGCTTTGTCCCCTTTCTACTTCCTTTCAAGGTTCTTAGAGGCAAATCTCACCCGCTCTTCTAGTTCCCTAGGCAGTCACTGTCTTCTTTTTGTCCTCCTTAGTTCTGATCACTTCTCTTGAGGGGATCTCTGGCTCTCCCTCTCTCAATGGCTCTGAGCTCAAGTAGGTCAGGTAGGTCACCAGAAGGAAGAGTCCTAGGAAGGGGCAGCCAGATAGCTCATGCAGCCTCTGAGTTAGGAAGAGGGGACTTAAGGACTATTTCCAAGATGGTTGAAGTATAGGGTATTATAGAGGCATCTTAAAGGCTCAGATTGAAAACTGGGGAGAGAGGAATAGGAGGAGGATAGAGGTCATTAACTCTAGAGGAACTATATAAAAGTCTGCTAGACATGGGATTTCTGGAATGAGACCAAATGGAACCAACATAATGTGGAAGCCAGAGGCTATATTGGTGTGAAAATGGTGGGTGTGAGGTCACAAATGGGCAGATGGTGGCTGGAGACATAACAAAAAACAGGTGAGAGGAAACTTTTGATTTCTGCTCTTGACTCTTGCAGTTGTGAGCTTTGAGACCATTATGACCTTCCCTTCATTGCAAAAGTAGGCCACATCAGCCTGGGTCACAGGTGCTCTAGCGGACCATGCAGCCCAACAAAATCAATGGGTGACTGAAGAAGATAGTTGGCCAGCTGCCTATGGGCATTTGCTCCCTAACCCTTTCCTTCTCCCAACTCCAAGGTAGGTGGGTTACAAACTGAAGAGGATCTCCCAAAGTGTTTAAAGGTGAAACCCTGGCCAGAGAATGAGAATGACAGCAATGTTGGCACACAAGGGGTACTCTTATGCTCTAGGTACCACTTTTAAAGTTCACGAGATAAAAGGATCTAGCTTTCCTTTCTTCCCTTATCACTAGACTGGGAATATGATTACCCTAGGGGTATCTGAATTCAGAAGCCAAAATTACTTGGTGCCTTAAGAGAACTACTACCTTAAAAGAGTAACAACATACCAAACAACATAAACCATCTGAAGAAGAACTATGGGGACTGAAAGCACAAAAATTATAGGTAAATATTGCCAGTATGGCTAAGAAGTAAGGGTATATTCATAAACTAATGATTCAAAAGCAAGAACCATTAAAATAATACTTGTGAAAAATATTATGGTTGAAATAAAGACCACAATATATAAGATATATAAAGAATAGATATAGTAGGAGCGTGAGCTAGAAGAAAAGCTCAGGAATTCTCCCTTTAGAAAGTTCCTGTAAAGCACAGGAGATTAAAGAATCAAAGACAAGTGAAGAGACATAGAAAAGCAGATGTACCAACATATGGTTACAAAAATCCCTGTGAAAGAAAAAAGAAGGAAGGAAAAAAATATTTGAAGAAAAAATTAATATAAATCTCAGAATTATAGAGGAAGAAAAGATCTTGGATCATAAAGGTTCGTATATTGCCAAGAAGGGAAAATAGGAAACAAACACACACGCACGCACATACAGCCCTAAACTCATCATATGAAGTGTAAGAATATCAAAGACAGAGAGTAAATTCTAAAGTCTTTCAGATCACCTATAGAAGAACAAGAATTAGGTCTACACTAGAATTCTTAAGAGGAGCACTGGATGCCAAAAGACAGTTGAGTAATATTATTAAGGGATTGAAAAAAAGAACTTTGTACCTAGAATTTTATATACAGCCAAACTGTCATTCAAATATGTGATCATAATACTTTGGGACTTTGAAAGCCTCAGAAAGTTTGCCACATGCAAAGATCCCCACTGAACATATACCTGGTGGAAATACTCAAAACAAATCCAGAAGATGCTGCAAGAGATGAGGAAATAGTGTGATCAAGCACCTTGGAGAGTATATATTTTTTCTTAAACAAACAAACAAAAAGCAACTAGAGCCAAAATGAAGAGAAAGAGAAAATACATCCATGACAACTGAAAAGTAATATTCCAGACAACATTAACACGGAGTGAGGAGAAGAGACCAGAAGACCATGAAAGGATGGCAAGTACTTGTCTCATGAGATGAAATATGTAGATACTGGTAAGTTTAAAGGAGCAACAGGAGTAAATCAATATAAATATGGCTCTTCAGTTAAGTAAATAGAACGTATATTCTTTAGAAAGACAATTATCATATGGTTTCACTCATATGTGGAACATAAGAAATAGCACAGAGGATCATAGGGGAAGGGAGGAAAACTGAGTGGGAAGAAATCGGAGAGGGAGATGAACCATGACAGACACTTGACTCTGGGAAACAAACTGAGGGATGAGGAGGGGGAGGTGGGTGGAGGAAGGTGGGTGGGGGGAAGGGGGTTAGTGGTGAGGGAGGAAGAGGACAACTGTCTAATCAGCCAGATCAGCCGAATCAATCCTGGTGGTCAGCTGGGTGACATGTTGCAGCCAGATCACCCTCACATTCTAGTTAAATTTTTAAAAAACTTGATAAACTTACTATAAAATTATATGGAAAAATAAAGACACATGGACAGCTATGTCAATTATGAAAACATAAAAAGATAGGACTCACCCTACCAAATGTTAAGCTATACTAGTACGTAATACAACTGACATCAGTGGTGCCGGTACAACAAGAACTGACAATGAAACAACGGTATAGGGTAGACTTCCAGACAGTTCCGTATATACACAGGAACATACTTTATCATAAGGAAACACCATGAATCAATGGGGCTAAGGGCCCTTTATTTGGTAGACATCCTTGAGAAAACTGACAGAGTATATTAAAAAAAATCAGAAAACCCCCCAAATACTGGATCCCTGCCTAACATTAAATACAAAATTGGACTTTATATGTCAGACAGATTCAAGACATATATGTGAAAAATAAAATCATTAAGTTAATAGGAAAAAACCCCTACACATGAATACCTAGGGATGAAGAAAGACTTCTTCTACAAAGTTTCAAAGGTACAAATTGTAATGCAAAAAAAATTTAATTTGATTACATCAAAACTGATAATTCTATTCAATGAATAACACTATAGGAAAACTTATCAAGCAGATGATGGAAAAAATTAGCTGAAAATATCTTAAAGTAATATAGCAATACAATCTATAGTATATAAAGATCCATGCCAATCGAGAAGAAGAAGATAAGAATCCGAGTGGGAATAGGTAGAACATGTGAAAGGCAATTTCCAGTAGAGAGAATCCGGAAGGCAGGCAAACAGTATTCACACTTGTTAGTAATCTAGGAAATGTCTATTAAAACAACCATGAAATGCCACTTTACATCTTTTCAACCAGCAAAATGAAGACAGTAAAGTGCTCACTGGGAATAGGGACAGTCTGAGAGAATATACAGGCATATTATTCCTCCTTCCCTGAGAAACCTTCTGGAATTCAGAGCCTAAAGCATCTCAGGGGCTATCCAAAATGTCACAGTTGAGGAAATGAGGCTCAGAGATCCCATGTGGTCGGCCCAAAACTGTCCTTAGGAGCACAGACAGGGCAAAAACCCAGGCTCTCTACTCATGGCTCCTGAGACCCCTCCCTGTGGCCCTCTGTGTGGCCCCCACACCTGGTCTGCCTAGCTCTGATTCTGGAGCCTTATCCCTACCATTTCCCCCATGCTCCCACCACCTCAGCATATCTGCTCTTCTTTTCTGGCTTCAGTAGCCTCCTGCTGATGGTTCAGCCTGATGTCCCTGTCCTTTCTGACCTGGTAGGATTGTTTCTACTCCCCTGGCTCTATCCCTCCCACCCCACTGAACTCTGATCCCTACCTCTATCTGGAGCCAGGTTTTTAGGGGAAAAGAAAGGGTGCCTGGAATTAGGCAAAAGGAAGGGAGGGGGATAAAAGGGGAGATCAGTAACAGGGATAGGGTAGGAAGAAGGGGCAGGGAAAGAAGGTGAGGAAAAGAGTCACCTCAATTTAGAATTTCCTCCTCATCCTCCCTCCTCAGGGTGATAAGGATATTGTAGGGACAGCAGTGATGGAAGTTTCTGATTGTGTCAGACCAGCCTGGGCCCCAGGACTCTTGGGTGCATCCTCTGTGGATCGAAGATGCTCTGTCTCCTGCCCCTGCTCAGCTATTGGGAGATCCCCCCTAACTACTCATGCCACAGTCCTGTGAAGAAAGCCTTCTTGAGAAATCCTCTATCTCCCATTCATCTGATTGAGCCTTCATCCCAGTACTAAGCACTCTTGAGACCCACCTCCCCAGCCCTAACTCCTCCAGGCTGATCACCCATGGAAGGTTTCTCTGCATCTGGTCAACAACTCTGCTTCCTGGACCAGCCCCCAGGTAACACCTTCCCTCACCTCAGCCTGCTTCTTCTTTCGCTGGACTCCTGCCCTCTCTCACTACCCCTTCAGCTGGGCACCTACCTCACTTCCTCACCTCTCCTCTGTTTCTCACTTCTGCACTACCTGAAAGTCCTATGGATTTTTCCTTGGGCTCAAATGCAAGCCCTTGAACTGAAATGTGTAGGGGGAACTAAGCAAGATGGCATACGAATCTCACTAGCTTTCCTCTCCTCCTAGCCTGAATATGTTAAAAGCTAAATTACTCCAAAATAAATTGTTAAGTTGCAAATAAGAAAAGTCGTAATCAACAGACCAGAAACTGAGGAATTCCTAGAAGTTAAAAAAAAAAAAATCAGATGCAATTAACATGGCAAAAGCAGATGCCTTGGCAGCCCAAAATGTGAGCAGAAGACAATTATTCCAAAATGCTTTGTCCACAAATAAGATGTGACCTCCAGGATCCATTATTCTGTTTGCTCTATACATGAGGAGATTCATACCCTAAGAGAAAAATCACATTGAACAAACAGGATAATTGCCTGTGAGTGAAAGATAAATGTTTCAGGGAACAGAAGATATTACATCCATAAAACAAGAAAAGCCCAGAGTCATATTCAGAACACAGACCATCTAGCAAGGCCAGGGCATTGAGCTCTCAGAATCTACGTCTACCATGAACTATCTTAAGGAAAATGCAGCCAACACACAACATATTTGCCATAAATACAATGTTAGAGATAGGTTTTGGTAAATGTCCCTTATTAAAGCCAGGACACTCTCTTCTATAGCTTTTTTTTTTTTTTTTTTTGCTGAGAGTTTTTAATTATGAATTGGTCGTGGTGGTGGTGGGAGTAGTGCAAATTCTTTTTTCTGCATCTATTTGAGATAATCCCATAATTGTCCTTTATTCTGGTGATGGGGTGAATTAGGTTGACTGATTTTCAAATGTTGAACATAGGTAGCATTCCTGAGATAAACTCTACTTGGTCATATTGTTTTATGTTATTATATACATTGATGGTTTTGATTTGCTTTTGGTTTGTTAGGAATGTTTCTATGTGTGTAAGGCACGTACATCTGTACTTTTCTTTTCCTGTAATGTCCTTGTCAGGTTTTAGTGTCAAGGATATTCTGACCTTACAAATCAAGTTGGGATATGTCTCCTTTTCTATCTTCAACAGTTTCTGTAACATCGGTGTTATTTCATCTTATGTATTTGGTACAGCTCACTGAAGAAGTTGAAGAAAATTGAATCTGGAGTTTTCTCTGTGGAAAAGGGAATTTTACTCTATGTAAATTAGGCCCTAGTTTTTAATGGGAAAATAAATGTAAAGAAAAAGTGCTATGTTAAATCATCTTGTTCATAAAAGCCTGATGTATACACATTTTTAGAGATTTTGATAAATACTTCCAAATTTCCCTCAAGAAACAATGAATCCAATTTATACTTCCTCTCTCAGTGGAATGAGAGTGCTGGGTTTTATCGTCACAGCTATCACTGTGATTCCAGGAAATAAGTTCCTGCAAGAGGTAAAAGGAACCCTCTCTCCCCGCCCCCATTCTTGAAGCCACTTAAGGCTGGGATGGAAGAAAGGAAGGAAGACACCATGCATTGGGAGGGCAAAGAGTCTTTGAATGCAGTCATCTGAGCACTGGGAAGGCCTATTAAACAGGAAGGGTGAATGAAGAAAGTGAAACAGGTCTTCTGGGAGCTGAGAGGTCTAAAGTGGCATTCCTCTACCGCATATGCTTGGCACCTCACGTGGTGCGTAAGACTGTAGAGACGAACGAATGAATGAATAGAGTCAGTTAAGAGACTGAAACTTTGGAGTCAGCAGAAATCAAGCTTCCTTGGTTTGGTGTTTGCAAGTTCAAGTTCAGTTGAAGACTTTTTACTTGTGAGTCCTGTCTAAGGAAAAGAATGTTCCTGTCTAAGGAAAAGAAAGGCACGTAGGGGGAAACACATAATCGTGTAGGCCCCCTCGCCCCCAGTAAGCAGATGACACAGCTCCTGCACGTCAGAATTCTATTTTTCTGATTCTTAGAGCTCGCGACTGAGTGAAGGGTGGGGTCTTGGGCCAAATGCTGGGTTATTTCGGCTGCAGCCGGGTGGCTGTCTGGGCGAGATAGGGTTGAGTGAAAGGAAGTTGAGTGGGCATGCGCATGCGGCAGGGGGCCAGGCCAGGGGCCCGGGGGGCTGGGGGCGTGGCTTCTGGAGAAGCGGGGGAGGGGAGCCTGCAAGAGGGAGACGGGGGAGGGGCGGAGCTGGTGGGTGATTAGACTGGTTGGTAGGAGAATGCGAGAGAGGGGTAAAGATAAGGAGACAAGTGAGTAGTCAAAAGGAAAGACAGTCTCTCTCTCTCTCTGTATGTGTGTGTGCGCGCGCGTGCGGCCCCCACGTGTCACAGCGCGAGCCCAAACCATGCCCTGAGCCTTAACAATTTGCATTTTTCTTTCCCGTCCCTCTAACTGTAGCAGATTGCCTGTGAGCTCGGAAGGGGTTCTTTGCTACAGTGAGCGAGGGAGACTGTTCTGACCAGCCCGGAACTTGGCAAAAGAGGGCACCAGAAGGAGCGCATCATTGAGGGCTGAGTGAAATGAATGAATGGAGTTGACAAGAAAACTCCTTTCGAATGTGTGTTGGTGAAAACCTAGGATCCGAGATGCCCTGCTCCAGCCTCGAGCCCCTACCCCTGGGTCTCTGAGCCCAGGGAATCCCAGGGAGCCCGTAGCTGAGGGTCCAGAAAACTCACCCCAGTCCCCTATACCAATCCCCAGCTTCAAGCTAGGAGGCACACACACCAGGCAGTTTCCCGGAAAGGACTGGAAGTCTTCAGACCCTGAGAGCCCTTCGTGGGCTGCAGGGGCCCCAGACTGGGTGGAGCAGCCACACCTGCCTGAAGCTTCGGGGAAGAGGGCGTGAACGACAGCCAGCACCGCCCTCGGTATGCTCTGCGGGCCCTGCGGTCTGCCGATCTCTGTGGGTCCCACAACTTCCTCACTTCCCTAAATGGGCAACTGCACTTTGAGAAGGCCAGGTCCTTCCCTGGCAGACCTAAGTGGCACATCCTGCATTGGCCTGGGCCCTTAACCCTGGATTCGAGGTGTCCCGGGCCCCCTGCTGGCCTGTGACTGTCCCCAACTGGATGGAGCCATGGCTCCCACCTTCCTGCTGTTGCTGCTGGGGCTGCTGTGGTTTCAGCGCCCTGTCTCAGGTGAGAGGAGCTGGCATAGGAGGGAGGGAATGGCCTTTTTCTGGATTCTCCCTCCCTGCTTTTCCTTGCCCAATAATCTTGTTTGATGCTTTGTGGGGTTGGAGGAGAAGGGAGATGGGGCTAACCTAGTAGCTCCTAACCAGTAAGAAGATCACATCCCACTATCTGGCCCCAGGCAAAGCTAACACAGGACTCACAAACTAAGATAAAGCTCTGGACTCTCTCTGGTTGGTCCCCTTCATCTGCCAGGCTTGGTCAGGACCTCTGATCTCGGACACTCAATTTCCTCACCCAAAAAGTCTCCTTCCCTTCTCTAGAAAGCCCTGTTTGGTTCTTACAAGAATCATTGCATCACGTGTGTGTGTTTTAACTGGCTAAGTGCTTTGTGCCAATACGCTTGTCCTCATCCCCCTATCCTGAGGGGAAACCCTCCTTGAAGGCCTCGCTCACCCCATAGCTACTAAATGCCCCTTGAGGGGGCCTTCCGCAGTCCTGCCTTTCTTATTGCTATGGTCACCAAGTTACCCTCTCCTGTTCAGTTCTGGCCACCACCTGTGAGAGGGGTGGAAGGTGGGCACAAATGAACACAGACCCTTTACAAGAGTGCCCGACCCCGCACTTCTAGAAAGCCCCCTCTCTCTGCCAGGGAAGAAGTGTGGAGCAATCGTGGGGTCCTCCAAATCTCTCACCTGCCAGATAACTGAGTTGGATCATTCTTTTGGTTTGTACAGGACAAAGGAATGTCCAGACAGGGTGCTGCCTTAGCACAAGTTTCAGCTATAGTGCAGCTGGGGTGGAAGCAGGTAGACGTCTCCTGTCATATGTGGGGTCCTTGGCTGTCACAGCTCTGGGCTCCACTTGAGAAGTCTGAAGCAACCTGGATTTGAGAAAGGGAAGCACGTGGAGCACCACCTCCCTTCCAGGCACAGTCCTGGGACCCAGTTCCCACAGTCAACCTGAGACAGATAAAGAAGCAGACTTATGGGGTCTACTCACAGTCAGTCAGTGGTGGAACCAGGGTTTAAACCCATATTTATTTAGACTCCTAAATGTGTGCTCTCCACTCTGTCCTGCTGGGGAGAAACATGTGTGTGTGTGTGTGTGTGTCAATGGCAGCCTCTGGGGGATGTGAGAGGGATAAATGCTGAGCTTACGGTGGGCAGTGGAATGGAGGGAGACCATCACAGCTTTGTCCTTCTCCCTGTCCCCTGATTCCCCACCTCCAGCCCTAGTTCTACTCTCTCCCCGCCAGCTGTGGATTGTGAAATGCACGGACCACATCTTATTTCTAAGCAGAGACTGTAACAGGCTATGGATGAACTGTGAATAATTGTATAGTTCTTTGGTTTGTACTCCGCTGGGAATTTATTTGCATGTTTGAGCATTTTTAATCTCTAGGTTTTATGCAACTAGAATGTTTTAAAATGAAACCGCCCCGAAAATGACCTACAGCACCTTGCTATTTAAAAGATAACTATGATGAAGTTATTTGTGAAATAAGTAACTACTCATAATTTTTTCAGCTATTGGATTTTCTTATCTATCTAAGCTGTTTGTGCTCTGGAATTTTGTAACTTTGTGACTTCTGTATATCTCTCACTGAGGACAAGACCTAGGTCTTTCCCACAAGACCCTGAAGATGGGGCTATTACCTTCCCATTGGGCTAGAAAATACCATGAAAGAAGGGGCTGTGTCAGTTGGAGCTCCCTGAGTTTAAGGGCTGAGTTTCCTCCATTAGCCTGGGGGTTCCCTGAAGGCTGTGCCTGTGTCTCAACCATCAGACTGGGAGTTCCCTGAGGACTAGTCTTATATCTTCATCCTAGAACTCACCAAGAGCATGGACTATTGTCTTCCTCCTAGTTTGGGAACTTCCAGAAGGTAGGGCTACTGTCTACTCCAAAAGACTGGAAGCTCCTTGAGGGAGTGGCCTGTGTCTCCCCCCTCAGACTGGCAGCTAGCTTGAAGCAGAGCCTGTGCATCTCCTCTCTCAGATGGGGGAGTTCTTTCAGAGCAGGGCTGTGTTTCTCCCTGGAACTCTGGTTCCATGACAGCAGTGCTGTATCCACCTCCTCTCCCCTCATCCCAACCTTTGAGATGCCTCCTTCCCCCTCTCTCTCCAGACCTTGCTCACCAGCAGTGTCTCCCCAGGTGTCCCTGCCGAGAATGTGTACACTAAAGTCCAGCACTTTGAAGGGGAGACTCTGTCTGTGCAGTGCTCCTACAAGAGCCGCAAAAACCACATGGAGGGCAAGGTATGGTGCAAAATCAGGAGGAAGCGGTGTGAGCCTGGATTCGCCCGGGGCTGGGTACAGGGGACGCGCTACCAGCTGCAGGACGATCCCAAGGCCAAGGTGGTCAAGATCACCATGGCAGCCCTCAGGCGCCAGGACTCCGGCAGGTACTGGTGCATGCGCAACAGCTCGGGAACCCTGTACCCCCTGACGGGTTTCCTGCTGGAAGTGTCTCCAGGTGAGCAGGCCTGCCAGGGCACTGGGAGGGTAGGGATGTCCTCCCTGCCCCGTACTCCACTCACAGCAGATGTAGTGAGAAGAATAATCCATCAATGGGCGTGTTGTGCTACAGGGTTTTCACGGTTCCTTTACTGACATCTTCACCGGCATTGTTGTCCCCCACTTTACCAATGAAGAAAATGAGATCTAAAAAACCCTCTGTGGATCTGACCTTGTCCACGGTCACAGAGGTAGCAAGTGGCAGAGGCAAGATTCAAACTTAGGGCTCTCTGTGCTTTGTTTTTATTCCATCATCTGTTCAATATACATTCACCGAGTCCTGGATCTGTGCCAGAGACTAGACACAGTCCTGCCCTATGAGAGATGACAGGCGATTGTTCATCATCAGAAGAATAATTGTAGATAACAATAAATGTTCTTAAGAAAATCAAGCAGTGTGACAAACTGGGAAGTAACTCAGTGGTGGTGGTGGGGAGCTAGTGAAGCACCGGAGACCAGAGAGGACCGCCCTGAGCAGATGACATCAAGCAGAGTCCTGTGTGAGAAGAGCTTTCTAGCCCTGTTGGAATGTGGGTCCTTCATATTCTAGGCAGGGAATACTGCATGTGCAAAGGCCCTGCGGTGAGAAAGAGCTGGACTTGTATAAGGCAGGGCTGTGTTGCTGCCCCATATTGAGTGTGGGGCACAGTGGCAGGAGATGAGGTTGGGAGAGTCAAACAGCAACCCTAAAGTCTATAATGTCACGTTTGGGTTTTATTCTAAGTACAACAGGAAGCTATTGGAGTGTTTACAGGAGTGTATTGTGACTTGTCTTTAAGAGTATAATGGCGCCTGGGTGGCTCAGTGGGTTAAAGCCGCTGCCTTCGGCTCAGGTCATGATCCCAGCATCCTGGGATCGAGCCCCGCATCGGGCTCTCTGCTCAGCAGGGAGCCTGCTTCCTCCCTTCTCTCTCTGCCTGCATCTATGCCTACTTGTGATCTGTCTGTCAAATAAATAAAATCTTAAAAAAAAAAAAGAGTATAATGGCAGGTGGATTGTGGGTGGGTGGAATGGAGGGTGGATTGTGGAAGGGTAGGAGATGAGCCGAGAGGCCACTGTGTGTATTCTGGCTGAGAATGAGCGTCTTAAAGTAGGACATGAGGTGGAGAGAAGTGGTTCAAATCTGTGATGTTCAGATTTCCTGCCCACACTGTACACTTTGGAGGTAAGACAGGTGAATGAAAGTGAGGAATCAAGAGTGACTCTAAGGTTTTTTATTCCATCAGCAAGGTGCATGTTGGTACCATTTATTGGGTAGGGTGACTCTGGAGAGATGCTAGTTGGGAGGATAAAAATCAAGAGCTGTCTTTTGTCATGTTAAGTTTAAGACACCTCCTAGAACCCCAGGTGGGCAAATGGAGCAGCAGTGAATCCTGGAGCTTAGCTGAGAGGTCAGAGCTGGGGATATACTTGGAAGTATCCCTGTAAAGATAGTTTATTTTTATTTGTTTTTTTAAAGTTTTTTTTTTTTATCCATTCATTTGAGAGATAGTGAGTATGAGTGGGGGAGGGCAGAGACAGAGGGAGAGGGAGAAGGAGACTCCCTGCTAAGCAGGGAGCCAGAGGGAAGAGGGGCTCTATCCCACGACCCTGAGATCAGGACCTGAGCCAAAGTCAGATGCTTAACTGATTGAGCCACCCAGGAAGTCCTTTGTGAAGATAGTTTAAAGTCTAGGGGATTTGAGAATTCTATACAGACAGAAAGAGGATTAGTTGTTGCTTAGGGCTGGGGGAAAGGAAGGAGAGGTAGAGGTTAATAGCTAAAGGATGGGGATTTCTTTTGGAGATGGTGTGTATATTCCAAAATTGACTGTGGTGGTGGCTGTATGACTCTGTGAATAAACTGAAGGTCATTGAATTTGGTGCTACAAATGGGTGTGGTATGTGGAATGTGAATAATATTTCAAAAAAATCTGTTAAAAAATCAAGGGGATGGAGAAGTTCTCCCTTCAGTGTAAAAAAAGAGAGAAGAGCCAAGCCCTGAGGTCCCCCCACATTTATAAGATAGAAAAGAGTGAGGAACCAGCAAGAGAACATGAAAAAAATAGCCAATGGTGATGACATGAGTTATCGACCCTTCCCCATCCCCTGACCCACCTGCATCCCCCTCTTCTGTTGTGACTGAGCTAGGGCAACTGCTGTCTCTAAGATGTGGGGCCAAATCTCATTCCCCCTCTCCAGTTCTGCTTTAGACCCAAGGAATAGTTAAAATCGAGTGTATCAAAGTCTTAATCTGCAGGAATACAAACATGAAATGCTTTTGTTTTTCTCTTTGCATATACCCCCCTCCCTTGTCAAATCCCATGGTCTACCTTTTAAAAAGACCATTTGGGGAGATTCCAACTTAGCAGACCTTTTCAGTTATTAGGGAATAAAAAATCCTCAGCTCATTTAAAAACTCTAATCTTCTAGCAATATATGCTCTTCTACTCCTTGAAGACCACAGGTTATGGCCCAAGCCACCCAGAGTAGGAAGGAGGGTAGTAGCCTGCTGCCTAACTCCCTTTCCTTCATCCCGGCAGGTGGGGAAGATGGGGTTCTTCTCAGTAACCTCGTCCTGCCTTCTCCTCTTTGTTAGGTGTTACTTTTTTCTACCCAGCCCTTTGTGATCCTCTGTAAGGTGGGTGTCTAAATGCTGGCTCTCCTAAGACATGTACACGTGAGTTCTCTGAGGGGTCTTTGAGGTCTCTCCACTGCTGAGTAGGATGATGTGGGAGTTCTGGCTCCAGGTCAGCCTCTTCCCCCATCCCCACTCTCACCAGTGCTGCTTGTTCTGGGTTCCCTTGCCCAGAAAGATGGGTACCTTCCATGGTGGCCATTTAGCCCTCAGGGGTGTGTCCTTGCCATGCACAGTCATGGGATGTGGCAGCCTGTGCCAGCCCTCTTTCTCCCCCACCATCTCTCTCCAATTCTCTTGCTCTCTGCAGAGATAGACTCCACCACACCGCCACAGATGGGACCTCATGCTTCCTACAACCCCTTCTTCTTCCACCACCCAAATGCCAGCCTTCTAGAAAATGTGAGGTAAAAGGCTCAGTGGATGGATGATGGGAGCAGGTGTCTCTTCTTAAGCTCCTAAGGTGGGCATCTGACCCTGCTGCTAGAGGTGGTCTTTGGAATGTGGGCCTTCAGTGCTTCCTTGTCCTCATTTCTGGACCCTGGTCACCAATTATGGAACACCTGGAAGGCCCCTGTTCAACATGCTAGTGAAGAAATCTCTTTGGCGTTCAGGAATAAGGAAGGTCTGGAGGTGACTAGAGAGGTGGAGACAGGGAGGAGAGTTGGCCTGACAGGGAAAGCTAAAGAAACTGGGAAAGCCTCTTCCTTCTTTACTGTGCCTACTTCTTCTCCCTGACAAGCCCACATTTGGTAACACAGCAGAACAGAATCCTTGGTCCAGGGTCAAGAAGGGGAAACAAGGATCTGCTCCCGTCAGCGAAGCCCCCGACTCAGTCTAACATTCTTCCTTCTCTGGCCCCTTAGCCTCCACGACCAGGAGAAGCACTCCTCTTAGACAGCTGGTCAATATCCTCAAGAGCAGAATTGTTGTCACATCGGGCCCAGCCCCCACCTCAGGCCCTGATGCCCCTTTCACCACCAGCATGACAGTTTTCACACCTGGCCTCCTCACCTTGACCAGTCTCATGCCCCCGACTGCCTCAGAGTCCATCAGACTGACCTCCATGACAGGCTTCAGCTTTACCAGCCCTGGCCCTTCTACCATGGGGCCCAGGAGGACCGTGGAATCCCAGACAGTGACTGTGTCTCCAAGCGATGCCAGAGCCTCCTCTGCTGCCCCAGCATCCATCTCCACCAGGGCTGGGCATCTGCACACCAGATCACCCACCACAGGAATGTGCCACACCAGCGGGTCTCTCCTCAACAAATTATCCCCTGTCAGGTACCTGTGGGTCCTGGGCTTGGGTGGCTTTTGACAAGATCCAGCAACAGTAATTGGTGCCTGAATAGACCTCAAGGTGCAGATGTGATAGCAGAGCTTTCCTTTTCAGGAGGTCGGTCTGTCCTGCTGCTGAATGGGAGGTCGTGGGAGGCCAGATGCCAGGCTGGAGAGGGGACATAGAGGATGGCAGTGAGAAGTGAGGGTTGGAGATGGGTCAGCATGAGTCTGTGGATGAAGAGGAGAAGGTTGGGGCAGGACAAGGATGTGACTTGGGGGTAGAAAGTGGGAAATGGTGGATGCTTTAATTTGGGCTCCCCCAGAAGCAGCCTCTGGGACCTGGAGTACTGGAAAGAGCAGGGGGAAGGGAGACAGAGAAGCAGTTGGTAGAGAACCTAATCAAGCTGGCCACCACTGTGGGCACCAGAGCACAAGCCTAGAGGAAGCTCTGGGGCCCAGGATCAGACTCCCAGCTGAAGGGCGAGGGAGCTGGGGTATTAATACACCAGCTCCTACACCAACACTGCTCATATTGGTCATCAGTGAGGGGCTGCCTGCCATGAGTGGCAAAGAGGACTGTACTGACAGGAGAAGGTCCAAGGGCTGAAAAAAATTTAGATGGAGGTGCTGAGGGCTGGTGCAAGGGGATACAGGCCATGCACCTACCACATCTGCTTCAGAGGTCAAAGGAGGGAAGGGCCATGAGGAGAGGCTCTCACTATGAGGAGAGCAAGACTCTCAGTTTCTTCTGTCACAAATGGGGGTCTCTTAGAGTCCTCATCCTCAGTGATGAGCAGGTTTGGGGGAACAATGGAGGGAAGGTGCTAAAGTGGAGAGATGTCCTTCTCCACCTGGGACTTCTTCCCCTGACCTCTGAGCTCCTTACTTCCTTCTGCCATGGCTGGATCCCAAGGAAGGGAGGCAATCACTCCCACCGGGGCTGTGAGGACTTCTCCTGGTCCCGGCTCTTCTTACGTGGCATCCAGAAAGACATGGGTAAGGGTGGGGTCACCTGGATGCTCACCTCCTCTCCGCTCTGTCCTGTCCCCTCAGGCACCAGGATTCGTATTCCATTGTGCTCCCGGGATTGCTGATCTTCCTCCCAGTGTCTCTGATGTTGATCGTGGTCTATGGGCTCTGGAAGAAGAGACACAGGGGAAGTGAGTACAACCCACTCTCCCGTCCTCCGGGGGGCAGAGCACGGGGGCTTGACACACTTGCCAAAGCACCTGTCTGCACTCTGTCCCCAAGTGGTATGTCATCACCTGCATCCAGCCACAAGGACTGCTCAGCATCCAGGCGAGGGAGGAGGGTGGGGGGAGGGAAGGCAGGCAGGAACAGCATGGCATGACCCTCCGGGGCTGACTTGGCAGGAAGCAGAAGGCAGAGCCAGAAGAGGGGATGGACTGGCCCAGGCAGGAGCCCTGCCCCTCTGCATCTCTCTCCTTGTCTTCACAGGCTACAGGGTGTGCAACAATCCTGCTAGACCCTGGAGGGACCCACTTGGAAGACTGGAGCCTCCGTGGAAGCCTGCTTGGTCTGAGGCCACTTAACTATGGATTGCGTGAGCTCCTCCTGGAGGGGCCTTTGGAGGCCAGAGGAGGAAGAAGACGGGGGTCTGTTTGAACTGGAACCCAGCTGAGGGCTGAGGACTTGCTCAAGGCTGGACTCAGTCCTCTCCAGAACCAGAGGCTGCTCTTCACCCGCTCAGTCTTCTTGGACTGCTGGGGACCTGGGACAGCCCCCAGAGTGGGGGTACCAAGCAGGAAACCCCAGGGGAAGCCACCGAGGGGAATCAGCTCAGAGCCGCAGAGCCCTGGGTCCCCTCTGGGTGGTGGGGAAGACTTGAAGGTGCTGTACACAGAGAGCTCTGGTCCTCTGGGCCTCGGAACCCCTTGCTATGAAGCAGAGGGGAGCAGACAGGTGAACGGCTGCCCTCTCCCCATCTGGAACCCTGTGTCCTCAGCTTTCCTCTGCTCCCCTCAAGCTTCCCCATGTGCTTGGGGAAGAAAGAGTCCCAGAGGCAACCAGTGTCTCAAGGGTCCTGCCATGGAGGGGAAGGAACAGCGACCAAGAGCTGGAGGTCCATAGGGGTGTTGGCAGTAGGGGACCCCAGCGCAGTCCAAGTCCCCCACCCCCAGGGTCCTGCAACCTCTGATGGGCCTCTGGATGTGTCCTGCCCTGACCGCAGCTGCTTGTCACTCGAGTCCTGGGAACCAGCAGAGCCCACCCAACCACTGGTGCTACCCATTGGCCAGCTCTCCAGGGAAAGCTGTGACCAGGCTGCCCTGAGCCGCTTGGTGTCAGGACCAGCCCGTTCCCAGACTGTGTGTAGAGACTGCACTCAGGGCCCTTTCCCCCAGTTCCCAGCTCCAGGTCTGAGCTCCCACAGGAGACTGAGAGCCCTCCAGAGTCCACTGCAGGGGAGGCCACGGTTCAGAGGAAGAGTAGATCATCTGCCTTCCCCTGGGACTCATCGTTCCCTGGGAAGAGAGGAGCTACTTGTGACCCAGCAAGGACAGCTTGGAGCAGAGCACAGCCTGGAGGAACACCTGGGTGGGGTAGGGGTAGGGGTGGGGAGGATGGAGCTGAGGAGCCTCGCTGGGGGCCCAATGGCCCTAGGAGTCTGGCCTCGGCTTCACTGGTCCTGGCTCAGACTTGGCCTCTTCCACAGTGAGGACTGGAGAATATGGGCTGGCTTTGTCCCGTGGAGCAGGGACACCAGCCTGAGCACCTGGAATAAGCCCCCAGGGATTGGTGTGACATCTTCACTCCCCACCAGGGGACAGGGACCTCCCAGGTGGGGGAGCAAATGTCATAGTCAGGAGAGTGACACAGCTCAGGCCTTGATGGGTAGCTGGGGAACCACTCCAGAATGGATGTGGGGAGAGAGAAAGGGGCAGGGGGTAATCCCGGGGGACAGCAGGGAGGAGGCACCTCTTTCCTATGTCCAGGAGAGGGCACTAGAGGAGAGACTCAGATTGAGGAACTGACAAACCTGGTGCGAGGACACGCGCACGCGCGCGTACACACACACACACACACACACACACACACACACACACACCCCTACCCACCCACCAACCCCCACATCCTCCCTACCAGGAGAGGGTGGCCACGACCTTGGTATCTAACTAGGAGGGGGCTTAATTTCCCTGGGGGAAAATAGCTCCCTAAGAGCCCGCCTCCATTCTCGGATCCTACAACAGCACGCTGACCGCCCTCCCTCATCCGAGAACAGGATGTCCTCTGGGAGAATGGCAGAGGGCTCAGGACTGGGGCCCAGTGAGGCCACCTGTCTGTGTAACCCTGTGTGAGTCACTAACCCTACTGGCTCCCATTTTCCTCTCTTGTGAAAGGGGACACTAATGCCTACCTCTCAAGACTGCCTTTGGGATAAAAAGGAGTCACCTGAACCTCCCGCACCTGAGTAAATGCCTCGTGATTGCTGGCCTGCAAGCTCTCCTCCAGCTCCAGTGGTCTTTGTCTGCACTGAAGACCTTTGGACCCTATTTCTCTGTTTTGTGCTCAACTGGAAGGGGCGAGGGAGGGCAGAGGGGCACACGGTCAGGCCTCACATTGTGGGCGCTGGACCCAGGCAGAGGCATTTGGCTGTGCCCTGATGCTAGGCAGGGAAGCTGTGAGGAGACCTGCCATCCCTCTTTGCCCAGGATGAAAGGCTCCTGGAATGGGGGGAGCCTGCGCGACGTGCCCGCCCATGGAATCTGCTCCCGCATGAACCCCACAGTAAGAACACAGGGTACTGAGAAAGGGCTCTAGACCCCCTGCCCCTGCTCTCCACCTCCGATGGGCCCTGGGGGGCTTCTTGGGACCTCCAGGGCTCTGGGACATTGTCCTCAAAGCCCCAGCGCCTCATTTTCTACTTCCTGCTCCTCCTCCTCGCCCTGGAGCTGCAGGAGGACCCAGAGCCCGGACAGAGGGCAGGGAAGGGCGGGACACCTGTGAGTATTGAACCGGCCAGGGCTGCTGCTGCCTTTAGTGGGTAAGGCAATGAAGCTTCCTGAGTAGTGGGCTGTGATGATGGGACACACCTGTGAAAGGCTTCCTGTCATGACCAAGGGCAAGGACACATAAAGAAAACCCAGCGCTGAGGGGGGTTTCCTCTGCAGAGCATGGCAGGTGGGTCCGTCACCGTGGGACACACATGCCCCCACAGGGAGGCCATCGAGCAAGTCTCAGGGTCACAGTTCTCTCACATGGCTGCATGGTACTGGGTTGGGGATGCTTCTCCTTCAGGCTGATGTACTTCTTACCCCACTGCTGGGAGTAGTGAGAGCCCCTCTGGGGGCTGCTGCAGCTGCACAGAGCCAGGCCCTTCCTGGAGAGGCCTGCCACCTGCCACCTCCCACTCCCGACGGGCCGCTGCAGAGCCTGAAGTCCCATCATTCTCTTGCCATCCTGGAGAGCCTCCTGTCCTCGGAAGTCCTCACACCCTGAGCTTCCTGTTGGCCTGTCCTGCTTCCTGTCCTCCTAGTCCCGGCTTGTTCCCCGGGCACTTTAGACCTGCTGTGCTCATCTCTGCCTCAAGAGTCTGCACACCACATGCCTGACCTGCCATGTTGCATTTTCACGGGGTTTTCTTCTTTCTGGGTTGTAAAGAGCCTGCGATTATAGTAGCTCTTCTAATGACAATTATTCCTTAAAATGTGCTTGATTACTGTGGTCCTTTGACAAATGCTTATGGAGTGATTATGGCAGATTGGGAGCTGGGGAACTGGGGTGACCTGGAGGAGGAACCCCCCCCAGGTCCCATCCTTCTGCATCTATCTCCCCCACCGACTCCCCACCGATTATGTCCCCAGCTTCACTCTTTCCCACCCTTACCAGGGGCATTCCCCGTACCTCCATTTCTGGAAATGACTCCCCCTCTCCTTTCTCCTCTGTCCCTCCAATCCCCACAGAGCTCCCCAGCTCCCAGACAGGCCTGGGAAGGAAGTCTCGGACCACTGGACACCTCCAAAGTATCCCCTAACTCTGTCACTCACCTTCAGCTGGATATTTTCACTTGGGTGGGGAGGACGTACTTGGGAACGGGAGGAAGTCGTAGATAAGAGGGGAGAAGTAGAAAGGAGAAATAGGTCCTGGTTTCACCAGAGTTTCTTCCTGGACTTTCACAGCTTTCTACACCCTAACCCCAGTGCAACAAGGAGGAAGAGGCTGGGCAAGAGTCAGCTGACAGAAGCTTCAGAATCCCCTGGAGCCTCAGCTCTGAGACCGGACCCGGCCCACATGTAGCACCTGCAGCAGGAGGCTCCTGCTCACAGGCCAAGACCTCTCCTCCTCCCAGGCCTCCTGCTGCCCCCCTGGAGGACTTGGCCTCCCTCAGCTCTTCTTCCTGGACAAGTGAGAGTGGCTAGGCCAAATCCCCGCCCCTGCGCCCCAGCTCTGGCTCCCTCTCCTCAGGGCTTCCCTGCTCCCACCCCAGCTCAAAAAGAGGACCCATGGCCTGGGAGGCCACATGCCTGCTGCCGCCTGTCCTGCTGGTGCTCCTGGCCTCAGGTGACGAGGGGGCCGGAGGGAGGGAAAGGGGCAGGAGGAGGGAGGTGGCCAGGTGAGGTGGGCCTGAGGGGGGCCATGCAGAGGGACGGCCGGGGCACCCACCTGCCAGCCCCACGGTGTCTGAGGGGTGGCTCCCTCACATGAGAGTGTACTTTCAGGCTCGTGGGAACAGAAGCCAGAGCTGCTGCATCACCTGGAAGGGGAGTCCTTCTCTGTGAAGTGCCCGTACCAGCCCCAGAAAGGATCAGAAGCCGTGAAATTCTGGTGCAGGCGGGACGTATCAGGTTTCTGTACCCTGTTAGCCACCTCGCCCCGGCTCCAGGGGCTGCTGTGGGAGCCTCGAAACTCCATTGAGGATAACGTCAGATGGGGCTACTTCATCGTCACCATGACCAAGCTCAGGGTAGAAGACTCTGGATCTTATTCATGTGGAATCTACAAATCCACCAGGATATCTTTTCACAGAAACATCCGTCTGGTGGTATCTCGGGGTGAGTCCTTTCTCTTCTTTGTGTGGTTCTCAATCGTCCTGAGTCACAAGATGTTAGAGCTAGAAAGGACTCCAAAATAATTGTCTTCAGTGCTCTCACAGCCAAAAACTGGTGCCCCTTGCCCAAAGTCACCTCTGATTAAGGGCAGATGAGGCACCAGAACTCAGACCTGCTGGCTCCCGTGGTTCTTCCTTTCCCACCACATGCATTTCTCTGAACATTTTTGTCGTTATGAACAAGACTCATCCACTGGTTTGTAATGACTGTAAAGACTTCTCAGGTTTGAGCAAGACTGGCTGATTGGGCCATCCCTGGGCATCCCGACTCTTGGCCCTAACCCCAGCTTTCTCTCAAAGGGTAGTACTTGAGTTGCAGGTGGTTGGGTGGGTTAAGAAATGTGGACAGACAGGAGACAGCCAGCTAGGGAGGCAGACATGGGACTCTGGGGACGAGACAGGGAGGTGTGGTGGCCAAGGGCTCAGGGAGCCTGTGTCCTCACCCTGGACCTGTTCCTTAGAGTCAAGAGACCTTAAGGCTCAGGTGGGAAGCTGGGTGGCAGCTCTTGACTGAGGCCCTGGTGTTTTTCCTGAAAACCTCAGGCTTACAAAGCCCCCCTGTGTTTCCCTGCGATGGCCAGGGCTTGAATGGCATCTTCCCAGACCAGCTGCCAAGCCTGCTCAGCTATTTGGTGAGCTGGGCACCCAGAGGACCCTGGTCAGCTGCTTGGTCAATCAGCAACCACCCAAGCCATGGCTCATTGTCCACTCCATGTACGGCCGGGGCTGCACCCTGCAAGGGGAGTCAAACACCTTGAGACTCTATCCTGTGGAGGAGGAGCCCACAGCATCCCCTGCTGATCCCTGCACCCAAGGCCGACACAGAAGTGAAGGGTTAAGTTGGTGGGTGGTAGGAGGTGTAATGGAAGCATATTGGATGGTGGCCCAGTGAAGGGAGGGACCAGGTTGCTGGAAAAAGCAGTGGTATGGATTCTCCTGGAGGACTACCCAGAGGAGGTGATACCACTTGGGCCTTATGAGTGAGCAGGAATTGATCTAGAAGAGACAAAAGTCAGGGGGAGGTGGGAGGGATGCATTTTTGGTTGAGAGTGCATAACATGGTCAAGAACAATGAAAACAGAAAAGACTGTAGTATATCCAATATACCAGTGACAGTGTGATCCTAACCTAAAGCCTCTCACACTGGAGCACTTGACTGAGAGAGAAATCCCACACAGAGTAACTCCCGAGTAGAGTAACACCTCCATCTGTTTGCAAGGCCTGGTGCAGGGCATGAGGCATGGTGCTTCTCAGAGTCCTCACCTGGCCCAGGGCCCTGTGTGGGCTTCTCCTCCCCAGGGCCAAGGACTAGCAATGGGGAGCCTGGAAAGTGGGGCAAACACATGGGAGTGCTCCCCTCATTGTCATCTCTTACAGCTTCAACCCTTCGTACTGCCAGGAGCACCAGTGAGACCACAGCTTGGACCTCTGCTACCAGCCCTGTCACTGACAGGTACTCCCTCCCCATCTTCCCTGCCCTCCACTTCCTCCCACCCACGGCCACCCCCGGTGGCGAATGCCTCCAGCTGCCACGTCCCCACCACTATCTGGCTCTCAGGGAATGAAATGGGAGTCACACCATTTGCACCAGGTTGCTTTGCCTCTTTAAACCTCAGTTTTCTCATCTGCAGAATGGGGCCAATGACATCCTTACATTACAGCAGGTGCCTGCTTGCCTTTGGCATGATCATTTGGTGTGAGGGGTGTCCTGTGCACCGTAGGCTATTTGGCAACATCCCTGACCCCTACCCATTAGATAGCAGCAGTGCCAATCTCTCCCTGGATCACCCAGTTGCGACAACAAAATCCAAGCATTTCCAGACATTGCCAGGCTTGCCTTGGGAGACACAAGCACCCCCAGTTGGCAACCACCGCTGTACAGAGGGCTGTGAAGATGAGGTAGAATTGGGTCTGGCTCAATGCCAGACATGTGACCAGGGCTGCTTCATTTCCCTCTCCCCTCTTCCAGCCCTTCTCTATCCCAAAGCTGCAGGGGTCCCGGGAAAGGGTGCACTTTGTAGTTACTACAGTCCATGGCCTGATTTCCTCTGTCATCCTGCCTGATGGTTCCCAGGCCCCAGCCCCCGGGAGTGACCTGACAGCTGTTTTTCTTCCGGCCTCCACCCTCCCCTGCCTTCTGCCCACCCACCATCACTGCAATGGGTGCCCAGGGTTCTCACAAACCCTGGTTCCTTGCTTCAAGGCGCTATACCCAGAAGCTGTGTGGTGCTGGTCATGGAGCATAGAGGGGTCCTTACAGCGGCTGCCACCCAGGCTTAGGGCTTCAACCCTTGACACCCCAGACACCTTCCCTGGGAGCCTGCTGCGGTGTAAGGAAGCCTACCTTAGTGTTCTGCCTTTGATCTAAGACAGGTCTTGTTCAAAGGCATTTATTATGTGGCAGCGCTGTTGGTCACAGGGCACCAGCTGAGCCCATCTCATGGGCAGGGGTGAGGAACTGGGACCAAGAACAGTTAAGAGCAGGATGTGGGAGGGGTGAGTACAGACCCGGCAACAAGGTTCAAGTTAGGGGACAGCAGCCAGAAAGGGAAAAGGAGGAAAGACATTCCCATTTCACAGAGAAGGAAACAAGCCCAGATGTGGCTGGACATGGCCAGACGTGGCTGGATGTGGCTGGACGTGGCTGGACGTGCATGGCTTATGGGGCAGAGCCCTTGACCATGGCCAGCTCAGCAGGAGGGTCGGTCACGATCACCCAGGTGGGGAGAGGGATGGCTTCTGGGCAGAAGGTTGGCTCCCACTTGCCTCACCTGGCTGGTCATTCATTATTCCAAAGCCCCCAGGGCAACTGGCAGCTCATCATTCCCAGCTCTACGTTGGGTGTCCTGCTGGTGCTGGTGCTCATCCTCTTTGTGATCCTGTACATCAGGAAAGCCCGCAGAAGTGCCGCAAAAGGTAAACCCCAGTGCTGGCTCCAAGTAGACCACTGAGGGCTTAGCCATGATGTCCCCATGCCCACGAGCCTGAAGACTGGGCTTATTATGCCCATTTTACCAACAGGGAAACTGAGGCTTGTGTGGTGACTGGTCAGGATCTCTGTGTTCTCTTGCTTTGTCAGAGCAGCAGGTGGGGTCATTCTCCTCAGAGGCTCAAGGTCAGCCCCTTTCAAGCCTTATTCGCCAAAAACTGGGTATTCTAGTATCCATTGGGGGAGTGTATATTTTTCCCTCTTCTTATAGATAAGGGTTTTTAAACAAATTTATCTGGAAAACTTTTTTATTGTGTGTTTATATGTGTTTTAAGATTTTATTTATTTGACAGAGAGAGAGAGAGATAGTGAGAGCGAGTACACAAACAGAGGGAGCAGCAGGCAGAGGGAGAAGCAGGCTCCCTGCTGAGCAGGGAGTCTGATGTGGGTCTCAATCCCAGGACCCCGGGATCATGACCTGAGCCAAAAGCAGATGCTTAACCGACTGAACTACCCAGGCACCACAAGAGTATTTTTTTAAATTGTCACTATTGTTTTAAAATTTTGTCTTCCTAAAAGCATTAAAGGATTTTTTAAAAGATTTTATTTATTTATTTGACAGAGATCACAAGTGGGCAGAGAGGCAGGCAGAGACAGAGAGAGGGGGAAGCAGGCTCCCCACTGAGCAGAGAGCACGATGCGGGGCTCGATCCCAGGAGCCTGGGATCATGACCTGAGCTGAAGGCAGAGGCTTTAACCCACTGAGCCACCCAGGTGCCCCATTAAAGGATTTTTTAATGTTCCAAGTTGCAAGGGTTTTTTTTTTTTAGCATTAATCACATGTAAAATCACCAGCGTTTTGTGCGAGGCTTATCAGATTAGTGCCTTTTGATGATCCCGGCCTTGTTTTTTGTTGTTTGGTTTGTTTAGCACATATTGCATATTTATTAACCATATAATCCAGTGATGTGTCTGGAGACAACTTTGAAATGTGGAAGTGGGCCAGCGCTATGTTGAACCTTAATGATTTTAATTTTTTGAGCTATCAAAATCCTAAAGTAGTAATGGGTTGTAAAATTTTATACACATATTTTTCAAATTATGTAAAGTAAACTTAGTGGGTCACAATACTATTTTCATAAACTAAAATAGAAAAGCAAAATATCACATTGGATGGATAAATATTTTTTCATTGGACTTTTATTTTAGGAGAGAGAGTGTGTGTATGAGTGTGTGTGTTTGTATATGTAGGAATAAGATAAAATGTTTCTCATTGTGGTTCCTGGTCCAAAATTTTGAAAGGCATTATAGATAACTTCACCAGCAAATAGATTATACTTAAATGGATGTTTAAATTTGGAACTTTCAGTGACTGGGATTGATTCAGCTTTACCAGTTTTATGCAAATTTGCTGCATGCCACCAGTCTGATTTGCTCCTTGGCACCAAGGTCTGACCCCTGGACGCTGTGTGCTGGCCATCAGTGAGCCCCCCGGGGCAGGGTGGGATTTCCAGACCCAGCCCTGATTCCTCAGCCCAGCAGGGACCTCCAGCACCCCTGCCTTCCCAGAGGAATGGGACCTGCGGAGAGGTCCCTGCCCCAAACTGGACTCTTTCCTTCACAGGTGAGGACAAATCCCACCACATCTATAACAACATCTCAGCCCAGAAGGAACAGAGCACTGGGCATAGGAAGGACCTCTCACCAGGGCAGAGGCGATCTCAGCTTTCCTGGGTATCTTGTTTGTCAGTGTTTTTTGTTTGGTTGTTGTTGTTTTCCAGCTTCCCAGCTTGTATTTACTTGTAGTTTCTGTTCACTCTGTACCTGGGCTCACTCGTGACTGCTCATGCTCCTGTTGCCTCATCTACATGCACCCTTGGCCCCAGCCTTCCCAATTCAAACCACTTAGAGAGAAAGAGAAGTTGACTCCTCAGCTTTTGATCTTCACCCCACAGGAGTCAACTGTTAATAGGGGGGCCACTCTCATGGCGTGGCTGCCACCAGTCCAGTCAGCTAGGGGGACGGGGGTCACATGGTAAAAACACGGCTCCCTAGGTGTTCTCTCATCAGGAACTGGGGACCGGGCTGTTGCTGTTGGGTAGGTCTGTCTTGCCTAAAGATCTAAAACTCTTGAAATCACAGAATTGCAGGATTGGGAGGATTTAAAGTCATCTGGTTCAACCCTCTGTAATGTTGGGATCAACTCTACAAATGGCATCCCTACCAATTTCTCTTCTAGCTCAGTGCTCTTCAAACAAGTGTGGATAAAAAACTCCTGGAGAACTTGTGCAAACAGAATTTCCTGGACACCACCCCCAGAGACTGCCTTCCTAGAGCTTAGGTGGAGCCTGAGATTTTATCAAGCTGCTAGGTGATGCCAATGCTATTGGTCCACGGGTCACACCCTATGTTGTCTTCCTTAGCCTGTTCTTAAACATTTTTAGTGATGGTGACTTTGCTGCCTTTAGCCATTCCCAGAGGCTCTGCAGGGTCCATACTCTGTTCCACACCTTATCACTGTCTCTGTCCTCCACCCAGCTCAGGGCAGCCCTGGGGCCATGGACCACGCCCAGCTATGATCTGTACATTGAATCTGTACATTGATCTGTCTCCTTTGATTCCTAGGGCTCCGATCAACAGAAGGGCTCTGATGAGGACACTGGGGCCATCTGCTATGCCTCACTCAACCACCTGAATCAATTTGGCCCTGAGGACTCCATCTACGTCAACACTCAGACCAAACTGAAACCCATGCCTGATCCCCTTCTGACTGTAGAATATGCCTGCATCCCTGGAACCAGACCCCAGCCCACCAAGTCAACTGCCCCAGACAGGGAGCTCAAGAGCTAAGGATAAACTTCACTGAGCAGTGAGCACTTAGCAAGTACTTGTGAGGCATAGGGCTGCTCTACCAGTGATGGGGCGGGGAGGAGGACTTCACCATGGCAAAGATGGTCCCAAACCAGCAAAAGATCATCGCTTCCTACAAGGGCAATGAGGAGGGAGGAGGAAAGGAAAGTCGTTATCATTCAGAGGGGAGAAGCTTTGAGTGTGAAGGCTGTGATGGGTAGGCTCTGGGGCCTATAGAAGGGGTCTCTAGACACCTGCCTGCTCCCCTCCCCAGGGTCTGGGAGGAGGGATACTGGAGTAGAGTCCAGTTAAATAGGATCTGGACACCAGTGCTCCAGGTGACCCAATCTTCTCCATACTCTGTGACCCTTCCTGACCAGGGCCTATGAAATCCTGACATGCTGTGCAAGTTCCTCTTTGGTGACCTCCTCGTGACAGCCCCTGCCCAACTCTCTCTGAAGGCCACTAAGTTCTATCTCTCCATCCCAGCTCCTCCTCTCCTTCCTGACCTTCCAATTTTGATTCTCACAAATGACCCTGACAGGACGGGCAGTGTCTGCTGCTCAGCAGTCTTCCTTAACCCTTGGCCTTGCCAGTCAAGGTGGGGCGTAGGAATTTCCTCCCCTGTGGTGGCCCCTGCAGCTCCACCAGAACTGATCTGGGTTCCTCTCCTTTCCACAGAAGCTATCATGTATTCTACTAGCTGCGCCTCAAGGACAGCAGGCTGAGGGTTACCTCCTGTTTTGCCCTAGTGTCCTTGCACAGGGCTGTTACGGGGAGAGAGCCCCCTTCTTTATTAGGCACTCCCAATGAACTGTGGGAACTCCAGGCCATGGGGGCGGAGGGTGGGGTCCTACCACGTCATGGAAAAGATTGCTTGACTGCTGATTCATCACTTCTCAAGGATAACATTTAAAGATCATCGCATCTAACTGCCAGTGAGTCCAACTGCAAAATCCCAGTGAGTCATGCAGTGTCTGCCTCAATCTCTCCAAGGACAGGGAATTTACCACCTCTTGCTCAAGTAGCTTGTTTGTGAATGTTTTTTTGTCTTTCAGCTTGCCCTCAATTACAGTGAAAGGTCAGCTTGCCTACAGGATGGGACCTGAGGGTCAGGCTGCTTCATGGCCAGAAAAGGAGAGGGGTTGGAGAAGTGAAGAGGGGGGGCGGTCTGAGGTCTGGCAGACTGGGTGCAAGGGAAAAGTCTTCTTCAGGGAGGAAGGCAAGCTAAGAGCTTGTCACTTGGGACATCCCAGGCTCCCTGTGCCGAGGATGTGGTTCTATCCTCAGTCTGTGGTTGCATGGGGACACTCAGGAACAACCCCAAGTTGAAGGAGGTGGAGAGCAAGATTCTCTGAGCATCACTTTAGCCCCCAGGTCTCTGCTTTACCCTTCCAACTCCCTATATCTGACTCCTAGAGTCTGGGCAACTACTGCACCCTGACCTCCCACCCTACCTGGCCTTGCTCTGAGAAGGTCATTGGCACTGACCTGTGGACTCATTTGACCTCTGATCCTCCGTGGTTCTAGGCTCCCAACAGTGCCTCTTGGTCTGTATTTTAGTCTACACTCCCACTGAGGGAGCCCATATTCACCATGGTCTTTTCGACTCGGGTTTCCTGGCTACAGCACTATGAGCCGTCCCAGGGGTCAGGTTCCTCATGAGCTGCCCAAACCCAAAGGATTTACTCAGACTAGAGCACCTGGAGTTATAGTCATTACACAGTACTTGTAGGGATCTGCTGACTGCCAGCCACTGCTCAGGGTTGGGGACACAATGATTAAGGCTAGTAAGCCAACAACTATGGAGTGCTTCTTATAGGCCACATTCCTCTACATATATTAATGGCTCAAACATCCTGATAGGAAGATACTCTCCTATCATTTTAAAGATGGGGAAATCAAGGTGCAGACAAGTTAACTTTTTCCCAAAGACTTGACTCTTGAAAGGGGTTCAGTAGTTGTTCCCCAAATTATTTCCTCCTGAGAACATAGCTAGATGATTACAGTCCAGCCTTTCTTGCAGTTAGAGGTGGCCAAGTGACTGGGCTCTGGAAGTTACTGTTTGCCCCCTCCAGGCCTGGCCCATAAAACCTTTTATGCAATCATCAGTGTTTTCTCCTTCCTCTCATATGTCACCCAGATGGCATGGTGAAATAAAAGTTCTTAATGTAAATTCTAATCCTAACTCAGCTTCCCAAGGGTCAAAAATCTGGCTTGCCTTGTCTTTCCTAACTGCTACTGCCTCTTCTCCTGCCAGAGCTTCTTTCTCCTGGGAATCCTTACTGGATTTCTCAAAACAAGTCCCTTTTTTTTCACTGAAGTCAAAGAGAGAAAGACAATTATCATATGGTTTCACTTATTTGTGGAATATAAGGAATAGTATGGAGGACATTAGGAGAAGGAAGGGGGAAATGGGGGCGTGAAATCAGAGGGGGAGAGGAACCATGAGAGACTATGGACTCTGGGACTCAAACTGAGGGTTTTGGGGTGGAGGATGAGTGAGCCTGGTGACGGGTATTAAGGAGGGCACCTATTGCATGGAGCACTGGGTGTTAAATGCAAACAAGGAGTCACGGAACACAATATAAAAAACTAATGACGTACTGTATGGTGACTAACATAACATAATAAAAAAAAAAGATAATTTAAAAAATTTCCAACAACAAAAAATCGGTCAACCAAAAGAAAAAAAAAAAGATTAACTTCTTGACCCCTGAGAGTAGGTACTGAAGTTAGAAAAAGACCTAAGTAAAAAACAAACAAACAACAACCCCCCCCAACCCAAAAAATAAACCAACAAGTCCTTTTTTCCCTCCTACTGTGGTGGTCATATGCATAACGAGTACTCAAGGGGGACTTGGTGAAGGTCCTGTCTTTCAAGGACCTTCATTCAAGGACACCCAGGCTGACACCAACAAAAAGTCATCAAAACAATCTGAAACTTTACTCTGTCCTTGAAGGAAACATATGAGTCCACATTTATCTTGCTGTCAATAGCGGACATCTACCATCTTACTCACCCCTCCCCTCACCCCAGGGAGTCTCTCCTTGACCCAATTCTTCTGGTCTCTTTGTTTGCCCACCCACTGGTAGTCATTCATGTCTTCACTGAAGGAGTCATGTCTCCTCAGCCAAACACTCAGAAGTCAAAAAGCTGGGTCTGAGCTGGGGAGAAGTATGGATCCTCCATATCTCTCTGGTCCCTGCTATTTTAGGTCTTGTCTTCTAGGCTGAGGTATTTGACTTTGTGGGGATGGTTTGGTGATGTGGGGTGGGAGGGTGAATGACAGCAGGTTCTGCTGTGACTCGGAGCATAGAAGAAGGGGATTGCAAGCTGAAGCTTACTGAAGGTAGTGAAGTATCTGGATTCGCTTCCCAGTGTTCCACAAACATTAGCGTTTTAAGAGACATTAGTGTCATGTGAAAATAATCCATGCTAGTAATATATTTTCTTTAAACATTTTAAAGTGAGGAAAAGTAAGTTATGCTTATCACAAGTTACAAGAATTAACTCTTAGAAACTCTTTTAATATCCAATAATGGAAGGCTGATTAAGGAAATTATGCTATATTCACACCAAGGAATATTATGTAGATATCTGTTGAAATGGAAAGATGTTCTAGATATATTAAATGAAAAACCCAAGCCACGAAATAATATGTCTAGCATGAGCTTCTTTATGTTTGTGTCTCTGTGTGTGGCTGTAGCAAAAAGACTAGATGGACAAACACCAAAATATCAGTAGTGATGCTCTCTGGGGAATGAGTTAGAGGAATGGAGGAAAATTCCATTCAGTAAGATTAGGAGGATTGGCTCTTGAGCCACACTGTTCAGATCTAAACCTAACTTCTACCTGTGCTAGCTGTGTGGCCTCGGGCAAGTTATTTAACTTCTCGGATCCCAGTTACCTGGAACAAAATTATTGCCTACCTCACACATAATGACGAAACACATGTAAGGTGTTTAGAACAATGCTTAGCACATAGTAAGCACTCAGTAAATGTTCATGTATTTTGAGTGGTAGAACTGTGGATAACTTTTACCTTTTAGAGTGCATTTTTATGTATTTTTCACATGAAAGTTAATTGAATATAGTTTTTTGAAAGATTTCTAAAATGCTGAACACATTTCATATAGTTATTATAATAGGAAAATCTCCCTTTGAATCTCTGTGCTACGTAAGTGAAGCAGGTGATCCTGGGGAGAAATTACCTATGGCTTTGCAGGTGTGATGCTTCAACTGCCTAAGAAGTATTTACCAAATAACTGTTGACATCATTGGTGTATGTCATCTAAGCGTTAGTATGTGTTACTAAGTGTTGTCTTATCTTGCTGTCATTTGGACACTGGGTCTTTAAAAATATCTGGTTTTTCTATATTGTGATTATAAAAATTCTGCTTGGAGTGTTTTGGAAAACTGTTAAATTTTGCAGCAACTAATTTGTCTTTAGGACTGTTTTTGGTTTCTACTCTAACCCTGGCACAAATGACAACTCCAGAGCTCCTGCAGATGTCTCAAAATTTAGAGTACTTTTTAAAGGGTTTCATGGTCAGATAATGTCAGGAAGGGCCGATCTAGCTGCTCATTGGTCTCAGGGTTTATTTCCTTGTTGAACCCTGATTGCCCAATATACTCTGGGTGGAGAGGGAAGGACTCGTGACCTGGCTCAGGCCAGAGCATGACAGGGAGACAGTGCCACCCTGTGGGGTCCACTCAGTGCTGGGGGTGGGAATCAGCCCCTCTCTGGAGGAACTGTTTTCTTTCTTTGCATTAGACTGTAAGTTTCCAATAATCCTCTTTTGTTTTTAGGGCATTATGCTTCTGGCCATGGCAAGACCAATCTTTAGTTGGCAGATCTCTGTGGTTCAAGCCTGGGCCCCCATTTCCACCCTGGTGGGCATCCTGACTTCTCAACTCACACTCAGAACAGAAGCTCAAATGTGCCTTTCAGGCTGAGATGACCAGGAATGCCCAAACTCTCTCTGATGACTCATTTGAGGATCTCCTTTCACTCCCTGAACCCAGGGTATTGGATTAAAATCCTGCGAGACAGATTTACAATATCAGCATCACTTCCACATCTAGGAACAGAGAGATAGTGTTTCCTTTATTTATAGCACCTTCCTAGCACCTATGTGGTGCCTGGCATACGGTAGGAGCTTGGAAAATAAGTGGGATAAATGAATGTACCCCTGTGAAGAGGGTTCCAGGCTCTCCCACTCCCTCTGTAAGAGTGAAAGAAATGCCCAACAGAGGGTAGATAGCTCCCGCACAAGTTCCCTTCCGGGAACAGGTGGCCACACACAAAAAGGTCCAGTTGTTGATCATTTTAAACAGGGTTCCCACAGAGGAGTGGGCACGGATGAGGGGACGACCAAGGAATGGTGATGCATCCAAAGACAGGGAGCTGTGAACACCCCCACTTGGAAGGGCAGAAGAGACGATTACGTTACTGGAGCCAACAGAAAGCTGGAGCTGTGGAGGAGGGACCACCCATCAAAGGAAAGCAGCCACTGCCTAAGCCATGGTAGACATGGAGGGAGAAGCGGGAAGAAAATATCCCAACTTATTTCTCCTCCTAACCGCCAAGCCCCTGCCAGTAGCTCCCTTTGGCTAGACCGAGTAAGTCAGGCGGCCAGGAGCCAGGGCGATAGAATCCAGAGGGACAGCCTTACCAGGGACAGAGCAGGACTGAACAGGGATAGCATGGAGCATGGGGTGGGGGCAGGAGTAGAGGGTGGTCAGGGTATCAAAGGCAGCAGAAGAGCCAGGCCAGGAGGGCTGGGAGGGGCCATTCGTGGCTTCTTGTGATCACTCAAATGAGCGGTTGAAGAGCACGAATAACAAAGCCATCCCTATGAAGTAAAACATAATATAAGTTTAAAATAAGCTTGAAAATAAAAGGGATAAGGATAGTGATAGGGAAGCAGAGGCAAGTGAGGGGTTTTCAGGACAGGTGAGACACGTCTAGGTAAACATGGAGGGAAAGGTGCGTGGGGAGTGCGGGAGTAGCACCTGAGACACTGGAGGAGAGGGGATGGGTGAGACAGCAGTTCCTGGGGGTCATCCAGGGGAGGGAGACAGACAGATGGATAAATAGGATGCAGGGGAAGTAGTCATCTTGAAACTGGAAACCGGAATTCTGGGATAGAGATAGGCTGGAAAAGAAGGGAAGGTTTTAGAAAGAAATATATGGAAGAAGAAGGAAAATAATAATACCCCCCACTTTTTTTAAGCACTTAGCGTGCCCGACTGTATATACCCAGGTAGTGAAGCCAGCCCGGAGAGTTAAGAACTCGCCCAAGGCTGCGTAGCTAGTAAATACCAGAGTTGGCATTAAGCACAGGTCTGTAAGAAGCCAACACCTGTGTGCTTACTCCTTGCTGCAGTTCCTGTTTCTATCCCACCCAGCCTTCCAATCCCCACGCTTCATCCCCAAGCGCAGGCGAGGTATCCTCCCCAGTTCTGGCCAGACTTTGGACCCGTTCTGATCCAGCCACCAGACAGATGAGGTTCCCTCTGCTTTTGCCTCAGGTAATGACTTGTGCCAGGTGCAGTGCCTGGGTCCCTGCCTCCCGCTCCTGTGTTCTCATCCAGATCTTCCCTTTGGGCCTGCCACCCTGCAGCCCATCAGCCCATCAGCGGCTGCCTGCCGGTGACCTAAAACAATCCCAGCACGTGCACCTGCACGAGGACACACATCCTCAGTTCCTGGGAGTTGTATTGCCCTGATGAGGGGAGGCACTGACCCTGGACAGAGGTTGAGGTCTTCAACTAAGAAAATATCAGATGTTAAGAATGGGAGAACGGCCTCGGCAGGAAGTGTCAGAGAGTGATGGATAGTCCGAATACAAAGAAAGGTGGGGAAAGAAGGTCAAGTGTGAGAGGGGTCGGAGGTGAGAGAGGAGGTTGGGGCTTGAGGGCAAGGGTTTGAGTCCAGGAGGGTGAGAACAGGTAAATGCAGGACAGGACTGAAGAGGGAACTGGCAGAGAGGAGTCAAATTGGCTGCTTATCAGCAAATGATATCTGTAGGCTCTGATGTTTGTGGTTGGTTACTCTCACCAAGGGTGTGGTGAACAACACCAATTACTCTCTCCAGCCTGCTGGGCAGGGGCTTCCCTGTTTGGGTCAATGGTATACCCTGAAGGAGTTTGAGTTGTTCCAGCTTTCAGTGGCCCATTCGCCTGCCAGCTGTCCCTACCCCAGCTCTCCCCTAGCCCAGCCCAGGTATTGCTTCTGGCCATGGTCCTGACTGGAATCTGGTGCTTCCCCAGCCACTCATGTGGCTTGAGTAAGGCTGAGAGGATAATGGTAGTCTGAAGGATGATGGGGATGCTCACATATGAGTCTTGATTTTATCTCTAGGGAAAAGAGAGGGGTAATAGAGGGTGTGTTTGAGGAAAGTGATCATTGGAACAGCTGCTAGAGGGATTCACTAAGGAACCTCCAGGCATTCTGAAAGGGATTGTCCAGCAGCTGTGAAGTCTCAGCTGAAGGGAGACATCAGGAGTGTTTCATATGTCCAGCCATGCATCTGGTCTGGGACCTCCCCAGACTCTGAGAGACCTGACTTCTGGCGAAGTGGCTGGCAAAGACATGGTGGCTGAATGAATGCCGCATCAGTGAATGACAGGGTTCAGATGCAAGGATAAAGGGGAAAAGATCTCTGAGCCTGAATTGGATGGGTAAGTGTCTTTAAACACAGATTTAGCCCTGGGCATGGGAGTGGGGTGATGCCAAAATGTTCCTGTGCTCAGATGTGAGGATCAGGAAATTGAACCACAAATTAGCACGAGCTGAAAGATGAGAGCATTTGATATGCATGTGCTGTGAGGACGCCATAAAGATTTCTTGATATCTGCCCTTTGCTGTGAGGTTTACAGGAATAAAAAAAAAGAGCCTTTCATCAGGTAGGAAGGAAGTGGGAAGAAAAGGTCAGAATGGCACATAAATGGGCCAGAGAATTAGATTCATGAGACTTCTGAGTTCTGCTTTTGTCTAAGATATAGAAAGCTAAACACATTTAAAATAGAACTCAAATCATACTTATGTATAGAAATACCTAGACATTTAACAGAATGTGTGCAAGAGTTGTATGCTGAAAACCACAAAGCACATTGGTGAGAGAAACCATAGAAGAAATAAGTAAGTGAAGGGCAAGACTGTGTCCATGGACTGGAAGACTCAGTATTGTTAAGATGCCTAGTTCCCTTAAAACTGAGTTACAGATTTGATGGAATCCCAATCAAAGGCCTGACAGGCAATTTTTTTCTGGGGGGTGGGCGGGTGGGTGTAATGAACTGACAAGCTGATTCTGAAATTTATGTGGCAAAGTAACTAGAACAGCCAATGCCAATTCTTTCTGAAAAAGAGCAGTGTAGTTGAATTACTCACGTCATCTGATTCTAGGGCTTGTTATAAAGCTACAGTGAATAGTCCAGGTGGTGTGGTGCTGGGTAAAGAGACATTTAGATCAATGGAATAGGAAGGACAGTCAAGAAATAGACCTAACTGTTTATCGATTTTTGACAGAGACCAGAACAATTCAATGCAGAAAGGATAGTTCTCTCAGTAAATGATGCTGGTCAGTTGGACATCCAACAAACAAACCACAAATCATATCTCACAGCACAAGCGAAAACTAACTGGAAATGGATCATAGACCAAAATGTACAACCTAATGCCATGAAACTTCTAACGGAAAATATTGGAGAAAATCTTTGTGTTTTGAGGTAGGAAAAATACTCAGCAGAACACAAAAAGCACAAATCATAAAGGAAAAATCAATACCTCGGACTTCATCAGCATTAAAATCTTTAAAAAAAAAAGATTTAAAAAACACTGTCAAGGGTAAGATAAAACAAGTTACAGGCTGGAAGACAGTATCTTCAGATCACGTCTCTGAGAAAAGACTTGTATGCTGAATATATAAAGAATTCTCACAGCTCGACAGTGATGGGTGATACTAATCAATGATAAGAAATAGACAAAGTTGGGGTGCCTGGGTGGTTTAGTGGGTTAAAGCCTCTGCCTTCGGCTCAGGTCATGGTCTCAGGGTCCTGGGATTGAGCCCCACATCCGGCTTTCTGCTCCGCGGAGAGCCTGCTTCCCCTCCTCTCTCTTTCTGCCTGCCTCTCTGCCCACTTGTGATCTCTGTCTGTCAAATAAATAAATAAAATCTTTAAAAAAATAGACAAAGATGTGGCTTTATACTTCGCCAAAAAAAAGGTATACCAGTGGCGAGTAAACAGTGAAAAGATGTTCAACATGGTTAGTTATTATGAAAATAGAATTAAAAGCATAATGAGATATTGTCACAAACTTATTAGAATGGCATTGCCAAACCCTGACAATATCAAGTCTTGACAAGGACGCAAAAATGGTATAACCATTTTGCAACACAGCGTGGCAGCTTTATCAAGTTAGACACACATTTACCACATGACCCAGAACTACCACTCCTAGGATTTTAGCCAAGGGACATGATGCACAAGACCACACCAAATATATGTACATGAATGTTTATGGTGGCCTGTTCCATAATTGCCCTTAACTTGAAACCACTCAAATGTTAATCAGCTGGTGAATGGATAGAGTATGTGTGGTTCAGCTATACAATAACATATATTCAGCAATAACAAGACATGAATTACTGAGAAGTGTAACTCCGTGTGTGCTGAATACATTTTGATAAGTGAAAAAAACAAACTGAGGACTGCATACCATATGGTTCTGGGAATAGGACATTCTAGAAAGGGCAGGAAGCTGTAGGAACAGAAGGAAGATCAATGGTTGCCAGGACCTGAGTTGGAAAGGAAGAGATTGGCTAACAGGGGCATGAGGGAACTTTCTTGGGTGCTGATAGAAGTGTCCTGTATTTTGTTTGTGGCCATTGTTACAGAGATATATGAGTTTGTCAAAATTCACAGAAGTAGACAGCCAAGGGGGTGAATTTTTGTGCATGTAAACAATATGCCAATAATCCTGACTTTATAAAGCAGACCATAGAAGGGTAACTACAGAGTGATTTTCAGGTGGCCTCAGACCCTTCTTTTCCTGGACCACTAGGTCAAGACTGAGCAGTTGGCTTTCTAAGTGAAGGGTCTTATGTTTATCATTAAACCATCTCCAAGCACATTCCCTGTCCATGTAGATACACAGTACATGTAGGTAAAGTGAATAAAAACAAATCAGTGAGTGCTTGCAAGGAACCAAAGTAGACTCTGATGATCTGTGGATTCTTGTGGGCTCTTCCAGCCTCTCCAGTTACTTCCTCCAGCAGGACTCTATTTCCTGCCCCTGGGAATGTCCCACCTCCCCCACCCCATCCCTGATTCACCACCGAGCCATTTCATGCTTTGGTGCCTTTGCCCATGCAAATCCCTGTGCCTGGATCACCCTTCAAGGGCCCACACCTGTGGGGAATTAACACTGCCACCCCCTGGAACTCAAGCAAATGTCACGTCCTATGTTGTCCCATAGGTGTGGATGGGCACAAAATAATGCTCGTGTGAGCATGTGCACACAGGAGGCACCCAACTGTACAAAGGAGGATAAACTTAAGCAGGAGATCACAGGTGGAAGAGAAAATTCTCCCTCAAGTGGAGAGCCCATCTTCCCCTCCCTGCTAACGAGGACAGGAGTACTAGTTAGTATTTGCTGAGTGCTTATTGTGTGTCAGGCTCTATTCTAAAGAACTTTGCCTGTGGAAATCCATGTTACCCTCCCAATAACTCTACACACTATTATTATTTCCATTTTACAGTTTTAAGAACTGAGACACAGAGAGGTTATGGACGGGTGTTTGCACACAAAGGAGCTAGGAAGAAGGGACTTGGAAGTTCGCTGCTGTCATACTACAGGGATGCTGGCCTGGAGGGAAGGACTGACGGGCTGATTGAAGGTCCAGCTGTTCCCCATCCCTCACAAGGCTGAAACTAGAGTGTGGCAGGTGCTGTAGCTGGAGGAGAGTCGGAACGCAGTAGTGAGGACTCTGCCTTGGACACTGGCCAGCCCCAGCCATGTGGGGTCACTAGGGCCGATGGGAAGAGTAGGGCAGGCTGGCCTCTCAGAGGTCTGGGATCCCCAACCTCTGACTGCTGGGAAGCAGTGGCTGGCTCCTCCTCTCCCTTCCTCCCCGACCCAGCAAACCCTCCCTGAATCATAAAGTCAGACCCCAGTCCTGACTCTTTCTCAATCCCCAGGAGCTCAGTTCCTGTGGGCAGCACTTGACGTGCCTGAACCCTCTCTTTCTGCAATTCAAGGGAAAGACGAGATATTGCACAAGGTACCCTGTGTCTGCCCTCTGTCAGGGAAGGCTGGCATGGAGTCCCTCCGGCTGCTCATCCTGGTCGCTGTCACAGGTAGGACCCTGGCCCTCTGCTGCCCATGCAGTGTCTCCTTCCCCTCCTTGAGTATATGGTGGGCGGGTGGGTGGGGAGCACTGGGTTGAACTATAAAGGCAGTCGAAATCCTCAGCATGTCCTGCACCCCTCTTTTCCCCCGACCCCACATTCTTTATGCTCTCCCTCCCTCCCCAGTATGAGAGCCCACAGTCAGACTCTTTGTGCACATGGAAATTAAGGGGCTGGTGGATTCTGGCCACATGGGAATGGAAGGAATTCTGATGGTGGTGTCTCAGGCACGAGCTAGTAGTGGGGGGACATTTTGGGGGGCATGGGTACAGCCCCTAAAATTATGAACCGCTAGCCCCAAAGGAATGGCAGGGTGGGAGGGAAGAAAAGGAGGAGGAAAAAAACTGACAACCAAGCATGTACATCTTTAGGGTGCCTCTTTTGCTGATGTGAAGCTCTTCTTGTCCTCCACCCTGGAAGGGAGGTAAGGGGGCTGAAGATTTCTGTCACTTAGTTGAAGGATTGGCACCCTAGATTCTTCACACAATTACCTCTTTTTACTGGGGGAAGGTGCCTCTTATTCCCGTAGAGCAACAGGCAAACCTGGAGAGAGGAGAGGCTGTCCCAACGGAGCCCTGATCCTGAGGCTTATTAGCTAGGGGTGGAGTGGAGGGAAGCTGAGAGGTTTTATGGAGGCAGAGGGATGGACAGGGTGACAAGTGGAGGGGACACTGTTCTAATAGGTCTCTCTGTTTCCCAAAGGCAGGCCACCTGCTCCCTAATCTAGTCTTCCAAGTTTCTGTCGCCATATGGTTGAAGATGGGGTAAGGGAGGACCAAGAGAGGAGAAGTTGAGGCAGAGGGGTCAGGGTGATTCCTCTGCAGCCTCTGTCCTGGCAATGGACTGTGCCTATCTCCTCTGCCCCAAGAAAGGCCCAAAATAGCAGCCTCGTGTCTCCCCCAAAATAGTTCTGAGATGAGTCTCTCCTGAAAGGGGAACAAAGCCACAGAAATAGGGAAGCCTGGAGCAAAGGGTCAGAAGGAGGAGATACAGAGCCAGTGTCGGCGTGGGCAGCTGCAGAGTAAGCAGGAATGGCCAGGGTGGGGAGGGGATATCCAGCCCTGCTCTCTTGAGGTGGAGAGGGTAGAGGACAGGCCTTGGTCCCATTTGAGAGGGAGAAAGCGTGTGGAATAGAACTGGAGGGAACTTCAAGACCAATGTCTCTAGAAATAGACCCAGAGAGGGTCAGTCACTTCTTTAAAAATGCCCAGCAAGTCCAACGGTGGTAAAGCCAGACCTAGGACCTTGGTGTCACCATGGGCTATGCACCTTCTCCCAACTCACATAAGAACCTGAGCTCCTTAAGGGCACGATTTCTATCTCTTTGTTCATTGCACACAGTGGGCATTCAATAAACATTCGGTAAATGAACAAAGAGTGAAGGAATGTCTCCTCCCCAGAGTTGTCCGGAGCCCACAACACAACAGTGTTCCAGGGTATGGCAGGCCGGTCCCTGCAGGTCTCCTGCCCCTACAACTCCTTGAAGCATTGGGGGAGACGCAAAGCCTGGTGCCGCCAGCTGGAGGCAGGGGGCCCGTGCCAGCGGGTTGTTAGCACCCACCGCTCATGGCTGCTGTCCTTCCTAACGAGGCGGAATGGGAGCACGGCCATCGTGGACGATGCCCTGGGGGGCACACTCACCATCACACTGCGGAATCTTCAAGCTCACGATGCTGGCCTCTACCAGTGCCAGAGTCTCTACGGTGACGAGGCTGACACCCTCAGGAAGGTCCTGGTGGAGGTGCTGGTTGGTGAGTGTGTGGCTGACTGCACCTTTGGCCCACCCTGGCCTGGGACTATGTCTCTGATGTCTGGGAAAACCCACTGTGCGGGTCTCGTCGTCCCACTCAGGGCCACGGTGATGGTTGCGCAGGTTGCTCACTGCACAAGGGGACCGTACTCCAGCCCTGGCACCTCCTCCCAGGCTGTGATCCTTGGGGCAGGTCTGCATTGCTGGCAGGATGGTCCTGGCCTCTAAATTTCACCAGGCACCTAATCAGTTGGTTGTGGTCCTGCCTCCCCAAACAGTTTTATCCTTTTGGCATCCAGTTAGGATGTGAACACCTAAAGCAGTCCTTAAGGAGCAGGAGGAAGTTCATTGACTCCCTTACCCAATTACCCAAAGGACCTGCCAACATAAAGAAAGTGCCAACCTGGTGCAGAAAACAGCCTGAGGAAGGGGCGCTGCTTGTGACCCCGGGTGATGTGTTTGCCCCTCTGGGCCTCCTTCTTTAAATGGAGGTGGTGTTTGTCCTGCTGCCCCCACGGGGCTGCTGAGAGGCACCCATGAGGGGACAGGGTTAAAATTGCCTGGGGGTGTTTGACAGCCTATGCCCCAGCCTCCTGCTGCTGAGCTACCTGGGGTCCTCATTCCAAGCTTGGCCAGCAGCGGGGTCCTCCCCACCCTGAGCTTTGTGCAGGGAAGCCCTCCAGGGAAGCCTTCTGCCTGTGTCTCCAGAGCACTCTGTGTCCCAAAGGAGAACAAATCCGGGGGTAAGAGTCCCCTTCTGACTCTCCCCTTTCCCACCTCCTCCCCCACAACATGGCCCCTTATGGTGGAAATGAGCCATTTGTCTAAGGTCTAAGGTGGGGAGGAGAGGGGAGATGGCTTGCCCCACACCCAAACCCCATGTCCACCACTCTTTTACGTGGTGGAACGAGGGGGAAGGGGGTGAAGGGACACACATTTTCAGCCCTATCAGGGTCTAAGCCTCAGCCAACTCCCAAGGGGGTGGCCGGAAAATAGTATAATCATCATCATCATCACCATCCACAGCTGGTGTGGACAGCTTGACAGTTCACATAGAACTTTCAAATATATCCGTCTACTCACTTGACCTTCCCGAAGACCCTGTGTGATGGGAGGGTGGGAGTTACTAAGCTCCAATGAGATGCTAAGCACCAGAGAGTATGCTCTCACTCAGTCCTGCAAAACTACCAGAAAGAAGGTGTTTCTATTCAGCCTGCTTTACAGGGCAGGAGACTGAGGCTCAGAGAGGCTAATGACCTGATCTGTTCTGGGCCAGCGCTCAGGGGGCCTCACAGCACCCAAACGGGCTCTCCCCCCTGCAGCCAGCTGCCTTGAGGAGGAGGGCTAGAAGCTCACAGGCACTGTCTCCCACAGACCCCCTTGATCACCTGGACGCTGGAGATCTCTGGATCGATGATGAGTCCAAGAGCTTTGAGGATATCCACGTGGAGCCCAGCATCTCCAGGTACAGAGACAGGTCTCTCCTGGGTCTCTGAGCAGATCTCTGCCCTGCAGAGCCAAGGCATGGGATGGAGGCTGAGGTCTCAGAACTAAGGACAAATTCAAAGACAATTAGAGCATGAGAGGACCTGGAGATGATTTTTTTGTCCGAACACCCCTCCCACCAGCCATTGTGTATTGGTATGGCCATGCCAGTTGTTAAAATAATGAAATTCTTTTTTTATACATACCCACTGCTCCAGGACTCCTGAATGGTCAGCACCCCCACCCCCATTCCTCCTCTGGCCGCCCTTGGACATGCCCACAGTTAAGCAACAATGAAAGTTTTAATACAAAGCTGAGACCCCCAGGTACCTGCTCCTTTGGTAGGACCAGAATCAGCTCTGATTGGCTGATGGCTGTGTACTGGTGTTGAAATATTGTTACCATAACTACAGAGTACATGTGTGCACCCTCCCATACTATACCACCATGTACAGGAAGTGTTCAAATGTGCTTAGCAGGTAGAACCTCATTATAGCCTCGCCCAAGCCCACCAAGCCTCATCCCAGGGATGGTGCTGGGTGGGGAGCTATTCTAGGCCTCTGAAAGCTCCCCGTGTCTCCCTGTTCCTTCGCCGGGGGGCAGACTTCAGTGTGCGGGCCACCCCAAGGCCTCCCTCATGTCCTTGTGTCTCCAAGGAGTCTCTCTGAAGAGGAGATCCCCTTTCCACCCACTTCCATCCTTCTCCTCTTGGCCTGCATCTTTCTCAGCAAGTTTCTAGCAGCCAGCGCCCTCTGGGCTGCGGCCTGGCATGGGCAGAAACTGGTGACACGCCCGGCCAGTGAGCTGGACTGCGGCCACGACCCAGGTTACCAGCTCCAGACCCTAACAGGTGAGTATGAAGAGCACAGCGGCGGCTGGGGGTGGACCAGGCGGGGGTGGCGAGATGGGGCTCAGAGGCGCCGTGTGAGCACTCGGTCGGTTGCAGAGCGGAGAGACACATGAGAGAAGAGGACCCCGCATGGGACGAGTCCCAGGAGAGGCCTGCTGGAACGCTCCCAGCCTGCACGCTGGTCCCTCGGCCACCCAGACTCCTGGTTCTGCTTTGGCAGAAGGCCAGCTTGCCCATCCCCTGCTTCCCCTGGGCCTGGGAACAGAGGGGTGTGTGTGTGTGGGGGGGAGAAGAACATTTGCCAACTTCTGGACACTGGACATTAAATACTCTCACAAATAAATCCCAGACTTCATGTTTAATTGGATGGTTTGGGGCTCCGTGAAGACCTCTCTCTTGCTACGGGGCTAGGAGAATGAATTTAGCCGAGGAAGAGATAAAAGGTCTGACCTCTCGGGGCCTTGAGTCTTAGGCTACAGCATCCCCCAATTCTCGCAGGCTCCACGCCGCCCATCTTTGTCTTCTTCTTGCTCCCTTCCCTAGATTTAGTTACTGAATCCTGCCTCCCCCTCTGGAATTTCTCTAGCACCCAGTCTGGCTCCCCTCTCCTCCACTTGCCTCCTGCCCCTCAGGAGGATGATTCTAGGATTATTGCTGCCCACCGGCCTTCTAACTCCCAGCTGACTCATCCACTCGCTGCCCCCGGAGCATTGTTTTCCTCGTGTTACTTCCCCTACAGGTGAACAACCAGGGCTTGGCTTAAACGTGCAGCATACCAGAACCGGGAACTACTGGGCTGAGCCCCTCAGTACACAGAAGGGAAACTGAGGCTCAAAAGGGAACAATGTCACCTCAAGTCTCCAGCAGAGTCTGGAAATCCAAATTTTCCTTGGTGTTCAAGTAGTCCTTCCCTCTAGCTCAATTTTACTCATTTATTCATTTACTTATTTAACAGATACTTTCTGTGCCTTACATCATTCTAGACGCCAGAGACATGACAATGAACAAAACAGACAAAGATTCCTGCCCACAGGAAAGGTTCCTGCAGAACCACGGACTAGTGGGAGGGGAGTGGAGGGGAGACAGACACAATAAATAAGTCAGCAAGATGGTACGTTACAAGATAAAGTGCTGAGGGGATGCTTGGGGGGCTCAGTCGGTTAAGTGTCTGCCTTCAGCTCAGGTCATGATCCCAGGGTCCTAGGATCGAGCCCCGCATTGGGCTCCCTGCTCAGCAAGGAGCCTGCTTCTCTCTCTCCCTCTGCCGCTCCCCCTGCTTGTGCTCTCTCTGACAAATAAATTAAAAAAGAAAAAGAGATAAAGTGCTGAGGAGCAAATGACTAGGCACACTGGGAGTACGAAAGGGTCAGGGGTGATGTCATTCTAGAGGGCATCAGAAGGAACAGCTGGAGAAGCCCTGGGAGGAGGTGAGGAAGTGAACCAGGAGGATATCAGGGACTGAGACCTGGGGCAGAGGGATAGCCAGGGTGGCTCAGGAACCCTATCTCTCCCCCAAACACAACACACCATACAGCCACGAGTGAGAGGAAGGGGATGGAGACTTGCCCAGAGAGGTCTGCAAGAAGAGGAGGAAACGAGGTGGTCCCATCCTTTGCCTTGGCAACGTGGAAGCCCAGGAGCCCATGTGGCCAGGGCTTTGCCCCCTACCATGGGCGTGGGCTCCTGCAGTTTCTGATTGTGTGGAAGGACTCCCAGTGCAGCCCTTGTGTCTAGCTTCACATCTACACATCACTCCCCGGAGCCAGCCCAGCCCTGCCCTGTCCACTCTCCGCAGAGGCTGCTGCACTGACCCTGCCCCCAGCTCCAGGACGCTGGTCCAGGCTGTGTGTCTCGGGTCTTCGGACTCAGTGGCATGTCAAGCTTCCTCATCATGTCTCAGGCCCTCATCTCCTTCCCACAGACCTGAGGCACAGTGTAGCACCCAGGAACAAGCCTGTCCACCTGCCAGCACCAACGCCGACAAGATGGCCGGGGAGGGTCCCCCGTGCATGGTACTGGAGCGTGCTTGTCACTTGCCTGCTCTTAAGAGCTTGGCCTCTTCTTTTTCTTCCTCTGCAACATTTTAGCATCCCCCTCGGGGTTTGGATCACCACTGGGGTCCCCTGCCTTGGACTCGCTGGGGTGCACACTGGACTGAAGGGGGTCAGGTAATTTTAAGTTCCAATTATCAGCTTTGTCTCTTACTCAGGAGCCCGAAACAAGTTCCTTAACCTCTTTTTTTTTTTTTTTAAGATTTTATTTATTTATTTATTTGACAGAGAGAGACATAGTGAAAGAGGGAACACAGCAGGGGGAGTGGGAGAGGGAGAAGCAGGCTCCCCGCTGAGCAGGGAGCTCCATGTGGGGCTTGATCCCAGGATTCTGGGATCATGACCTGAGCTGAAGGCAGATGCGTAATGACTGAGCCACTCAGACGTCCCATCCTTAACCTCTTTGAAACTCACCTATTAAAAATCAAAAAAACCAAACAAATCAATCCTGTTTTGCTGGGGTTTTGTGAGGTTGAAATACCATTAGTGAAAGTCCCAGGCCAGATGTCTGGTGCAGAGCAGGTCCCAGATAAACACTGGCTTCCTACCTCTTCTCTAAGGTGTCACAGTCTGACACCTCCCTGCAGCCTGGTCACCTCTGTCCTTCACACCCAGCAGTGGACCGTATCCATTTTAGATACTTGGTTACATATCGAGGACAGACCTTCTCTTCATGACCCATTAGTGTAATAACTTTCTCATAAGGAAATCAAAGAAACCCTGATGCATATTGGCAGGACAGAGGTAAGCACATTCATGTCACTCACGAGGCTGACCCACCTGTCTGATTTGCCCAAGATTTGCCAGTGTAGCACCAAATCTGATGTTCTGGAGAAGACTCAGAACCCGGGGCAGATGGGACATCGGGTCACCCTCTCACCACTGCCAGCCTCACACACTGTCCAGCTTTCTCAGGCTCCTGTTTCCAGGCCCCATTGGCAGCCCCCTTGCTCCTGAAGGAAGGAGGGAGTCAGAGGGAGAGGGAAAAAGTAGAGAAAGGAAGGGAGAGGAAGGAGGGAAGGTGGTTTCTTTAGTCCTTTTCTAGGTGTGATGTCTAGCTCAGGAGCAGCATGCCCCTTTCAGCCATCCCCACCTTGCTTTCCCTTGTCTCTCTGGACACCACTGTTTCCCCTGGAGTCCCAGGTCAGGAGGTTTATCGTCCACATTCAGCGCAGGGTCCCCAAACCCCAGTTTTGCACAGGGCAATGTGAATGGTGGCCAGATGTTTCCTGTGCCGGCAATGGGCTTGTGTCATGGGAGAGGAACCTCCCAGTATGAGGCTTGGAGTTTATAAATGGCATCGGTCCATCTTCCTCTCTTGGGAGAGAGACACCTTTACTCTGGAAGGTAAACAGATCTTCTCGAGGGAGGGGGCCAGGGTGTTTAAGCAAGTCCCTCTGGAGCTGATACACTCTAACTTTCAAGGCATGTTTGCCATTCGATCACACTGGAACAAAGCTTGATCGGTGCCCAGACCATGAAGATATGTGAAAATATCCATGGAGAATTGTCTCCCGACAGGCTAGTCCATTCATGAAACAAAAATAATATGCTATAAGAAATGTCTGGAGAATAAGAAATCTTGTAAATTGAAAATACTAAGGAAATCAACACAAGACAGTAATAGAAGGGATGGAAGAAAAAGACAAGGGTGTCTTTTCGCAATCAGAACAAAATGGACAAAAAAGTGGAAAACGAGAGAGGAAAGATAGGAAAATGTGATGACTCCATGAGGTTCAATAACCAACTAGTTAAGGAGTTCCAGAGAACAGGGGAAGAGGAAATAGGGCGTCATTATCAAAGGATGGATGTGGTTGCCAGAACTGGAGAACGGGGGTGCATGCTGCCAGGGCACAGTGAACGAAGGCAGGTCCCGTCCAGGGTGCCCGTGGAGGGGGGCCTCCTGGTATGAGGTTGTGCGGTAGGACTGGACAGTCCCCTGAGAGCTCAGGCTCGTTACAGACGGTAGAACCAGAATAACGCTCCACCTTCCTCGTTCACAGCACTGCATCCTCGGATTCTATCTTTGGAAGACCCTGAGGATTCATTTCCCTCGCTCTGTGTTGCTTTCCAGTTATCACAGTCCTCCTCCCACCTCATTCCTTAGCCAGGACCCAGGAGCCCAGGTTCTGCCTGTCCTTGGGCCTTCTCACCCTGCCTTGCCCACCCCTACTGACCCTCATGGTCAAGTTGCCAAGCTCTGAACCAACCAGGCTTCGGAAAGTCACCTTATCCCCACCCATGGAGGGGCCCCCAGCGCCTGCCTCCCACCCCATGGCCACTGAGAGCCCCACGTGACTGTCTGAGGCAGATGTTTCCTGCTCCCTGGGGAATGAATGCTGTGTCAGTGGCCAGGCGAGCCCCAGAGCCAACATCTGCCTGATCCGCCATGGGCCCCAACCTGCTACCGCTGCTGCTCCTGGGACTGGCAGGTAAGGTTAGAAGGAGCTATGCCCTGGGCCCCCATACTGCACTCCAGGCCCAGGAATAACTGGCATTATTGTGGCAGTAGTAACTTTTGTAGGGCCCAGAAGGTGGACTTTTTCATCCCTGTGCCCCTGTGGCAGTGGGTGGACTGGAAAGTTTCCCCAGCTCCTGCCCAGCTTTCCACATCCTTTCCTTCCCTAGGCCAGGGCTCCATGGGCACCTTCCCAGAGGTGCTGCAGGCCCCCGTGGGGGGCTCCATTCTGGTGCAGTGCCACTACCGGCTTCAGGACATCAAGGCTCGGAAGGTGTGGTGCCGCTTCTTGCCAGAGGGGTGCCAGCCCTTGGTGTCCTCCACTGTGGATCGCAGAGCCCCGGGAGGCAGACGCATGTTTCTCACCGACCTGGGGGGCGGCCTGCTCCAGGTGGAGATGATTACCCTGCGGGAGGAGGATGCGGGCGAGTATGGCTGCGTGGTGGAGGGGGCCGCAGGGCCCCAGACGGTGCACAGAGTTGCTCTGGACGTGCTCCCTCCAGGTGAGTTATCCTAGGCTGGCCATTGCCCTTCCCCGCCTCCACCTGCACCTCTTGGGGGATGGGGGCCCTTAGCAGGGGAGGAATTGGGAGGAGATATTTTTGACTGCTCCCCAGGGACCGGAAACCAAACTGGGTGAGCAGTCTGAGATAAAACAGCCAGACAGTGGGTCCCTCCCCCGTCTCACGCCAGCGGGTTTCTCCATTGGAAGGCACATCCTCCTTCCTCACCCATGGCCTTGGCCTCCTCATTCAGCATTTTCAACATACTTAATGCTATTTTTTTTCTCTAAGAAATGTTTTAAAGAAAGTATTAATTTGGGCATACCAACCTGGAATTCATTTTTTAAATCTTCCTGTTTATTACTCCTGTTATAATGGGTTTGATGGCTTCAAATTATTTTATGTCTTCACTTAGCATATAGTATGTGCCTCACCTTTAAGCAGGGTGCATTCGGTGCCTGAATTACTCCCAGCTCATTTTGTTTTAAAAATGAGGAAAATGTCACTAATAGATATCAGTATTGTCAACCCTATTTTGAGTCTAGAAAGTACTTTCTTTTGATAGGCTGCAGTTTTCTCTGACAGGCTACAACTTTCTAATGTCTAAGCATTTATTAAAAGACAATTTTAAAGTAGAAGAAGAAATTTTCGTGAAAAGTTGGATGTTGTAAGAAAAAAAAATATTCTGGAGGGAAAATGGCCAGCTGCCTGCAGAAGTGGAGACTGTTACAATCTTTCTCTTACGGATGATAAAAGTCTTTCATTTTTAGGTCCTCCTTTCTCATGTAATTTGTGCCCAACCCCCAAGTCATGAAATGAAGAAAGGCATCTTTCCTTTTCTTGGTTTTCCCCCCATTTGCTAATTATTAGTGTAGACTAAGTTGTCATTAGAATCCCTCTCATCTCTGGTCCATGATTGTTATTTCATATTGTAAATATGTTCCTGGTGGTCTTTGTCATCCTCTGTCCTCCTCCTTCCTGGACACTCTAATAGCTCCAACTTGTAGGATGGGATGGGGCAGGTGCTGGGGCCCCAACAGTGTAGAGGATGGATGCTCAGGCCAGCCAGAGGAGCGTGGCTTTCAAGGAGGGTGTGGGTGGCTTAGTAGGCATCAGGAGGGCAGGACACATGCAGCAAGATGGGAAACACAGCCTCTCCAGATCCTGGTTTGGCTTGAGGTGGGAGATAGGAATCATGAGCCACTGGGAATAAGACCCCTATCCTGAGGGTCTAGAAGGATTGGCCAGGTTCCCAAGACAAATCCTCAGGCCCAGAGAAATTAACCCTGAGCCCCATAGCCAGAAGTTGAGTGTGTTGTAAGGACAATAGAAGCCTTGTCACAAAACCAAGACTTGGGGGCGCCTGGGTGGCTCAGTGGTTTAAGCCTCTGCCTTCAGCTTAGGTCATGATCTTAGGGTCCTGGGATCGAGCCCCACGTCTGGCTCTCTGCTCAGCGGGGAGCCTGCTTCCCCCTCTCTCTGCCTGCTTCTCTGCCTACTTGTGATCTCTCTCTCTGTGAAATAAATAAATAAAATCTTTAAAAAAGAAAACAAACAAACAAACAAAAAAACAAGACTTGGGCTCTGAGCAAGGCTCCCAGCAAGGGTCTTCTGGCTTTGTGTCATGTTAGTGTTGATGCTAGAATTCCTTAGATCCTGAGGGCAGAGCTTTGGATGGGGCTCATCCAGCCTGCAGGGGTGTCCCATGGCTGCAGGTATATGGAGAGGTCTAGCAGGCTGTGCTGAGGCCCCTTTAGAGACCAACTGATGAGCACCAGGAGCAAGGTTGCCACTGAGGACAAGAGTGGAGAACTATTCTGGGGTGGGGTAGGGAGGCAGGCATAGATTACCCAATGGCTAATTCTGCATAGTCTGAGCAGCCGGATAGGCCAGGGGTCTGGAGGAGCAAGTGAAGAAGGAAGGCAGGGGCAAGGGTTGGGATCTGGTGGTGGAGGGGAAAGTGGGTCTGGTCACAAACAGGTAAAGACAGAAAGAGACCATCCCTGATCTCCAGAATTAGGCCCCTAAGGAATATGTCAAGTCCCATTTGTGTTACTTACTTGGGATCTCTCCTTCCTCAGCCCCACTCCCCCAGTCCCTCAGATCTCAACAGGCCTGTACCCTGCCCTCCATGGTTATATGCTCATTAATATTTCCTTCTGACTCAGCTCCTCGACTGAAAGAGAAGGAGACCTATAAGGCTGGGACTCTGGCTGACGGCCCGTCCTCAGACACTGTGGGCAGTGCCAGCCCTGTGGAACCCACCCAGGATGAGAAGAGGTACAGATAAGAGCTGTATTCAGTGGCTGGGAAAAGGGTGGTGGTAGGAAGGGGAGTGATAGATTGTTCAGAGCCCCAGGCTAACTCAAGGGGAAACCTCATGGTTCCTTCCACCCCTGGGGAACTTCTGATCAGACAGGAAGTCAGGCAGACCTGCCTGTGTATCCCAGTTCAGCAATGACCCCTTTAACCTGGTGGTCTCTGGCCAGGATAGCCTGATAATGTGTTTCTCTTCTGCCCTGCTTGAGTCTGTCCTCCTCATTCCAACCCCCAGTTCCTCTTCTTGCAACCATGGCTCACCAAGAACAGCACCCTTCTCCACTGCTCTGGTGTTCCTGGTGAGCAGCTTCCTGCCAGGTTCAGTCCTGAGCTCGCCTATCCCTTTATGTTCTTCAGCATCCCCTTGATCTGGGGCGCTGTGCTCCTGCTGAGCCTGCTGGTGGCAGCAGTGGTGCTGTTTGCTGTGATGGCCAAGAGGAAAGGTAGGTAGCCATCCACCAGCGGACCCCAGCACAGCCCCGCTGGTAGTGTACCAGCTAGTCTTATAGACGATGTCAGACTCTAGGTCTGTGTCCCCTGTAGATGGGCTTGTCTGAGCTTTAGTAAGGCCCACAGGTCCTAGAATTTCCTAGATGAGGGGTGGACAGGAAGGAGGAGATTCAGTGGGAGCTGTCCTGGTGACAGAGAGGAATTGGACAGAGTGGGCAGTGGGATAAACAGGTGACTAGAGGAGGTGAGAGAAGGGTTTTAGGAGAAAGGCTGAGTGTTGAGGCAGGATGAAGGGAGCTGGAAGCAGTCAGTGGGTGGGGAGGCACCTGGCAGGCTGCAGCAGAACTGGGGAGGCAGTGGGGAAAGATATGCTGGTAGGAGTGAGATGAAGGGTCTGGACGAGGAAAGAGCCTTCAGGGACTTCTGAAGGGAGGGAGAAGATGGGCTCTGAGCCAGGATGGGAAACAGACTATGGTGCCATCCTCTGTCTTCCCAGGGAACAGGCTTGGTGTCCGTGGCCAACCTCAGAGCAGCGGAGTTCGGGGCATGGTAAGAGGCCTCTGCAGGCCCTCAGCCAAATTCCTCTTCCATCTGCCCAGTTCATTGAGAGGTCCCAGGATGGGGGGTGGCGGTGGAGAAAGACTGACACCCAGTCAGGGCCCATATCCTCTTCCTAAATGGTGTAAACTTTGTACCAGTTGTCTTCCACCTTCCTGCCTTGGTATTTCACCCTCCCCAATTTGGGAAGAAAGGCCTTGAAAATCTTCGAAGGGAATCCCTCTTACCCACCAACATACTCAGGATTTGAGAGACAGATCCAGTGTGATCCTGGGCTTCCCCCACAAAGGGAACTGGGGCAGAAGGAGGCATTTTCTCACTTGCCTGCTTTTGTTACAGGCCTCCTCCTCTGTGGCCCACCACATCAGTAACTCTGGACTGGGACTTGATTTGCCATCGGACGTTCCATATGCTAGGCTCGACTCACCACCTTCCTTTGACGATACCACCTATAGTGTACCTCTTGATCCCCCATCAGAGAAATCCCCACCCCCAGCCCAATCCTCATCTCCCCCTCTGCCTCCTAAGGTACTAATGTGCTCCAAGCCTGTGACATATGCCACAGTCATCTTCCCTGGAAGGGACAAGGGTGGAGGGGCCTCCTGTGAGCCAGCCCAGGATCCACCGAACAGCCAAACGCCACCCAGCTAAGCTGTTCATCCTCCTGCACACTCATGGAGAGCATCCCCAGAACTCTGTGCATCCATCCAGCCAGCACATGCCCTCAACCCTTAGGATATCAGAGTAGCTAGGGACTTTAGATTCTAACCTAATATCTTGACTTTTCTGACCTGGAAAGTGAGACTTAAATGTGACTGAGGTGTCTTGGGAATTCCCCATGCTGGTTCCTCTGCCATTATAATACTGAGTTAAATAAACTCTGAATGGTAATATATGAGCTCTTGATGTTTAAGGGGGAGGAAAGGGCCTGAGTTTGACTACTCCTATGGCCTGGGAACTGAAGATTCTGGTCCAGAGTTTGTGCTGCATGATCTCCTGCCTGTTCTGTCAGTAGGGACAAGGTTTCATTCTCTGGTCAGAATACTATGATGGAGTTTGATTCAAGGGACACTAAGAAGCCTTCTTCAGAAGTATTTCCTGCCTTTTTCATGGTACCTAAATTATAGATCCATTGGCTTGAGTCTAGAGACCTCTTTTGCCTTCTGCTCTGCACCTTGTAAATAGGCGGCATCTTCCGATGTGACAACACATGGGAGGAATGGGATAATATGAGTGAAAGGAGACTCAGGACAGTTGGGGTGAGAGAGATGGAGCTGAAAAGAAATAGGAGTGAAGTTAAGGGAACATACTGAGGGTTGGTGGAGGGTAGGTGAGTGGGTGGATTGGGTAACTGGATGACGGGCATTAAGGAGGGCACTTGAACTAATTTGGATGTTACATGCAACAAATGAATCACTAAATTCTATCCTTGAAATTAATAATACATTATATGTTAACTACACTGAATTTAAATAAAAAATAAATAAAACAGGAGTAAGATCAGAAACTGAAGTAAATCCCAAGCCTATCCCTTGGCAGGACCAAGGATTTTCAAGCACCAGGAGATAAAAGACCTCTGCAGACATCTTTTATCAGAGCTAGTTCTCAACTGGGTGGACATCTGGTAGCACTGTACTCTTTGGCCTGAAATCCAGAGCCTGGAAAGAGCCCAGTGGAGAAAAGGCATGGCATGGGAAGAAGGGGAATGAATGGTAAAGGTGTTGTCATTGTCAATTGTAAATGAAAGCTAGTCCAGGCTGGGGGTGGAAGGGCCTTTAAGATGTCTGCCAGGATTTCTTATGAAACTGTTCAATTTGAAACTATTGGCCCATATTGAGATGACAGACAAATGGAGAGAAGGGGGTGCTCGGGAAATTATTTTTCTTACAGTCATGGAGAGCTAGGCCTAAAGTGTTCTTCATCATCTGGAGAGGCCCTGAGTTTGGTCTAGGTACCCGAGAAAGGACAGGCAGAGCATGTACCCTGGGCTCCAGCTGGGTAGGCCTAGTGATGCTATTTTCAGGGAGCTCTGGCAGGATGTTCTGAGCTTCCCCTGATAGAGTCTCAGCCTGTGACAAAACACAAATTTACTTCTGTCCCTTGTGGAGGTGGCAGCTGCCCACCAATCAACTAAGCCCTTATTTTCCCTGGCTAAGATAACTGGGGACTTCCCTGCTGGGGAAGAGAGGCAATGAGGGTAGGGAAGGATAAAATTTTAAAAGAACCCGTCTGGGAAAAAGTTACTCTGGTCTGAATGTAGTTTGAACTTTTTAGATCCTGACAGAAGTAAAAGCATATTTAACAACACAAAGGAAAATACTAAGATCAACTGGCTGGTGGAGAAGAGAGAAGGAGGAAAGGGAAATATATTAATTCCATCAATGCTCATGGTAGAAGTCTATGAATACCAAACAGAATCTCTCAGTTATAACTGTAACTTCTGAGGTGAAAATACAGATCTTCTAAATTTTATCATAAGCAACATAGGAAAACAAAGCAAAGAAAATGCAGGTGACATGACAAGGCCATTGCTTCATATCAGAACCTTTGGAATGCAGCTAAAGAAGTTCTCAGAGGGGCGCCTGGGTGGCTCAGTGGATTAAAGCCTCTACCTTCGGCCCAGGTCATGATCTCAGGGTCCTGGGATCGAGCCCCGCATTGGGCTCTCTGCTCAGCAGGGAGCCTGCTTCCTCCTCTCTCTCTCTGCCTGCCTCTCTGCTACTTGTGATCTCTGTCTGTCAAATGAATAAATAAAATCTTTAAAAAAAAAAAAAGAAGTTCTCAGAGGAAAAGTCACACCCTCAACAAGAATTAAGCATCTTACTCAAATTGCTAGTTCATTTTAAAGGAGGAAAATTGTATAATACATAAATAAAAGAGCTTATTCTTTGAAATGAAATGAAATAAAAGAGAGAGTGTTAGCTAACTTACTCAAATAAATAACAAGGGGAAAATCATCACAGATATAAAGACAATGAAAAAAATTAGAGTATTTTGTGTTCGTGGTGTGCTTCGGGTGGGGATAATGAATGTAGAGAAGGCTGAAATAAGTTTTTGGGGTGACTGAAATGTCTTCTATCATGATTGTGGTAGTGGTTATGTGGGTGTATATGTTTGTCAAAACCCATCATTAAAATAGGTGCACTTTCTTATATGTAAATTACATTTTGATAAAGTTGATTTTTAAAAAATATTTAAAAGACCATGGGGGAATAGTTAAAATAATCTTAGAGAGGAAAATGTCCTTTAAATTATTATACAATACTCAGAAGCCATAAAAGAATTCATTGATACATTAAAACTGACACATTAAAGTAAGAAAAGACTGATATCTTTTTCTCCACTACAAAAGCACAATAAAGATAAAACACAAAATGAGGAAAAGTTCTGCAACTCATACAAAGGCAGAGACCTCATTTCTCTAACTCCTACAAATCAATTAGAAAACAAATACTTAACAGGATATATACATATAGCTCACAAAATAGGAGATATAAACATAGTAAAGATGTTTAACTTAATCTAAGGGAAATGCAAATTAAAAGTACATTGAGAATGATTTAAAAGAAAATATTTGAAGAACTCAGAAAATACCTTTTTTCCCCAAATTTTTATTTAAATTCTACTTAGTTAATATATAGTGTAATACTGGCTTCAGGAGTAGAATTTAGTGATTCATCACTTACATATAACACATGGTGCTCATCATAACAAGTGTTTAAACATAACAACTCCTTAAAGTCTCTCTTCCAGGGGTGCCTGGATAGCTAGGTTGGTTAAGCATCTCATTCTTGATTTCAGCTCAGGTCGTGATTTCAGGGTTCTGAGATTGAGCCCTGCATTGGGCTCTGCTGAGCATGGAACCTGCTTAGGATTCTCTTTCCCCCCCCCCTCTCTGCCCCTACCCTCCTTCTGCTTGCTTTCTTTCTCTATAAAAAAATTCTCTGTTCCATAAAAGCAACAAGAAAACTGGCAAAAATAGCCAGAATCAACTTTTTTAGAACTCTGGAAACCAATGACTTGCATCAACCCAAAGAATCTTTACTTAAGAAAACTGGCTTTCCCTCCCTTGTAGCTCATTTAAAGCACATAAAGCAGTATTCATAAAGTAGCATTTACATATCTGTGTTGACAGGCACACGATTTATTAAGATATAACTTCTATGACATTTATAATATGAAAGAGTGGGGAGGGAATGGAGCTATACAGGATCAAAGTTTTTGTATATTGTTGAAATTTAGCTGGTATAAATAAGAACTGGACTGTTTTAAATTAAAATGTTAATTGTAATCCCTATAGCAAGGAAAAAAACCCTCACAAATATAGTAAAAGAAATGACAAGGGAATTAAAATTAAATTTAAATTGTGTATTTAATATAATGAAAGACAGTGGAGAAAGAGAAGGAAACAAGACATCAGACAGGTAGAAAACAAATAATAAGATGGCAGACATAAATCCTATCTTATCAGTAATTACTCTGAATGTAAATAAACATTCCAATTAAAAGGCAGAGATGGGCAGAATGTATTAAAAAAACTCACGATCCAACTACATGCTTCCTATAAGAGACAGACTTTAGAATCGAAAACACAAGTAGGTTCCAAGTAATAGGATGGAAAAACATGTATCACGCAAACTAACTAAAGAGAGGTGGTGTGGTTATATGAATTAAGACAAAAGGACATTTTATAATGGTAAAAGAGTAAATCCATCAAGAAGATTTAAAAATTATAAATATATATGTACCTACCAACAGCATTTCAAAATACATTAAGCAAAACTGACAGAACTGAAGGGAGAAATAGACAAATAGTAGTAACTGTAGACTTCAACATCCCACTTTCAGTAATAGGCAGAACAAGGCAGATAGGTGGAAGATCAGCAAGGAAATAGTAGACATGAACAGCAGTGTAAAAACTAACTAGACTTAATAGACATCTGTAGAACACTCCACTAAACAACAGCAAAATGCAATACACTTTCTTCTCAAGTACACATGTAACATTCTCCAGGGTAGACTACATATCTGACCATAAACATGTTCTCAATAAATTTAAAAGGACTGAAATCATACAAAGTATGCTTTCTGACTGTAAGGGAATGAAATTAGAAATAACAAATAAATTTTGGAAACTAACAAATATGTGGAAATTAAACAACACACTTCTAAATAACAAGCGGGTCAAAGAAGAAACCACAAGAGAAATTATAAATACTTTGAGAGGAATGAATTCAAAAATATAACACAGCAAAACTTAGGGGACTCAGCAAAGTCTGTGCTTAGAGAGAAATCTATAGCTGTAAACAGTTTATATTAAAAAAAAAATAAAGATCTCAAATCAACAACCTAACTTTCCACCTGAAGAAACTAGAAACAGAAGAGCAGACTAAACCCAAAGCAAGTGGAAGGAAGGAAATAACAGATTGGAACAGAAATGAATGAAATAGAGAACACATAAAGGGGAAAAAATCAGCAAAACCAAGCATTGGTTCTTTGAAAAGATCAACAAAATTGACAAATCTTAGCTAAGGTTACTTCCTTTGCCAAAAGAACAAAGAGAAGACCCGTAATACTAAATGAGGAATTAAAGTAGAGGGAGCACTACGGACTTTATGAGACTAGACAGATTATAAGGAAAATTGTGGACAATCGTGTTTCATCAAAATAGATAACCTAGATGAAATGGACAAATTCCTAGAAAGACACAAACTACTGAAACTGACTCAAAATTACATAGAAAATCTCAATAGATGTATAACAATTAAAGAGGTTTAATTAATAATCACAAAACTTACCAGACAGAGAAGCCCAGGCCCAGATGATTTCACTGGTGAATTCTACCAAACATTAAAAGAGTTTTAAAACCAATCCTTCACAAGCCCTTCCAAAAAATAGAAGAGGCAGGCCCTCATTCTATGAGGACAATTTTACCTTGATTCAAAAACCAGACAAAGAGATAACAAGAGAACTACTGATTAACATCTCTTATGAATACAGATGCAAAAATCCTCAACAAAATACTAGCGAATAGGCTCTAGCAATAAATAGAAAGCATTATATGCCAAGACAAAGTGGGATTTATCCCCGGAATGCAAGATTGGTTCTACACATGAAAATCACTAAGACATACCATATTAATAGAAAAAAGGACCAAAACCACATGATCCTTTCAATAGAGAATAGAAAAAGCATTTGGCAAAATCCAGTACCTTATCATGATACAAATGCTCAACAAGCTAGGAAGAGCTGGGAATTTCCTCAACCTGACAGAGGGCATCTACAAAAAACTCACAGGTAACATCATACCTAAAGGTGTAAAACTAAAAGCTTTGTCCCTAGGACTGAGAACAAGACAAAGATGTCCACTTTTGCCACTTTCATTCAATACTACAGGTTCTTGAGAGTGTAATTAGGCAAGAAAAAGAAACAAGAATCATCCAGATTGGAAAGGGAAAAGTAAAACTATTTCTATTTGCAGATGACATGATCTTGAATATACAAAATCCTAAGGAATCCACAAAAAACAAACAAACAAACAAACAAACACAAAACCCCAGAGCTAATAAATGAGTTTAGCAGTTCCAGAATACAAAATCAATATACAAAAATCAGTTCTATTTCTATGAACTAGCAGTGAACAACTCAAAAATGAAATTAAGAAAACAACTCCATTACAACAGAATAAGGATAATAAAATATTTAGGTGCAAATTTAACAAAAAAATTCAAGACCTGTGCACTGAAAACTTATTATAAAACATTGAAAGAAATTTAAAAAGACCTAAATATGTCTGATCCATTTTCATGGATCAGAAAACTTAATATTATTAAGATAGCAATTCTTCCTCAATTTACTTACAGATTCAACTCAATCCTTGTCAAAAATACAGCTGCACTTTTTGTAGAAATTGACAAGCTGATCCTAAAAGTCATATAGAAATGCAAAGGTCCCTGAATAGCTAAAACAATCTTGAAAAAGAATAATAAAATTAGAGGACTCATATTCCTGATTTTAGAAGTTACTATAACACTACAACAATCAAGATGGTGTGTACTGGCATAAGGACAGACACATAGAACAATGGGACAGAACTGAGAGTTCAGAAGTAGACCCAAACATCTAACAAAATCATACATCAAAAAGAGTATCATTTAAGTGGGGGAAAAGAATAGTCTTTTTAACAAATAGTGTTGAGACAAGTAGATATCCACATGCAAAGAATGAATCTGGAAACCTACCTCATACTATATGCAAAAATTAACTCGAAATGAATCAAAGATCTAAAAGAGCTAAAACCATGTAAAACCTAGGGAAAAAAACCAGAAGCATAAACCTTTGCGATTTCTAAGATATAACACTTAAAGTGCAAGCAACCAAAAAACAAAACCCAGACAAATTGTACTTCATGAAAATGTAACACTTTTGTGCTGCAAAATGATACTGTCATGAAAGTGGAAAGACAATTCACAGAATGAGAGTAAATATGTGTAAATCAAATCTGATAAGGGTCTAGTATCAGAATATATTTTTTAAAACTCCACAATAAAAATACATGCAACCCCATAAAAAATGGGCAGAAGATTCCAATAGACATTTCTCCAAGAAGACTGACAAGTGGTCAATAAGCTCATAAAAATGTTCAACATCATTAGTCATAAAGGAAATGCAAATCACCACCACAATGAGATACCATTTCATACTCACTAGAATGCCTATATCAAAAAAAGAAGCAGGGATGCCTGGGTGGCTCAGTTGAGCATTCTCCTGGTTTCAGCTCAGGTCATGATCTCAGGGTCATAAGATCAAGTTCTGCATTGGGGTCCAGTATCAGTGTGGAGTCTGCCTGAGATTTTCTCTCTCCCTTTGCCTCTGCCCCTCAACCTGCTTATGCTCTCTCTCTCTCTTTCTCAAAATATATAAATAAGATCTTTAAAAAAGAGAATAACAAGTGCTGGTGAGGTGAGGATGTGGAAAACAGTTTGACAGTTCCTTAAAAAGTTAAACATAGAGTTTCTATATAATTCAAATTCCATTCCTAGGCATATACCCAAGAGAACTGAAAATATATGTTCATACAAGAGCTGGCACACAAATGTTTATAGCAGTATTATTCATAATAGTCAAATGGAGGAAACAACCCACGTATCCATAAGCTGGTATGAATGGATAAATGATGTGTGGTATATCCATACAATGGAATGTTATCCAACCATAAAAAGGAATGCTACAATGCAGATAAACCTTGAAAAGATTATGCTAGGTTGAAGAAGTCAGACATAAAAGGCATATATTATGATTCCATTTATATGAAATGTCCAGAAAAGGCAGGTCCATAGAGACAGAAAGAAGGAACTGGGTAAGGACTGCTAATGGGCATAGAAAAGAGTTCCCTTTGGGGTGATAAAAATGTTCTGGAATTAGTGATGATGGTTGCACAACTTTGTGATCTACTAAAAGCCACTTGAATTGTGTATCTTTTTAAATGGTGGATTCTATCTCAATTTTAAAAATTGCCAAAAGGAAAACAAATGGCAAAGAAAGAAAGGAAAAAGGAAGGAGCAACACCGTATGACTAAGTAGTGCCTTTGTGGGAAACATGGGTGCAGTAAATATACACTATTGCTTGTACGTGCACAGATGATTTTGCAAGGATGCACAAAGAAGTGGTAACACAGATCAGCTCTGGGGAGGGGAACTGGTGGCTGGAGGACAGGAATGGGAAAGACTTTCACTGTTAAGACACTTTTGTTCCTTCTGAATTTTGTGCCACATAAATATATAATCTATATTTATTTTTTATTTATTTATTTTTTTAAGATTTTTATTTATTTATTTGACAGCACAAGTAGGCAGAGAGGCAGGCAGAGAGAGAGAGGAGGAAGCAGGCTCCCTGCAGAGCAGAGAGCCTGATGTGGGGCTCGATCTCAGGACTCTGAGATCATGACCTGAGCTGAAGGCAGAGGCTTTAACCCATTGAGCCACCCAGGCACCCCTATAATCTATATTTAAACAAAAAAGTTAAAGTGGTAATAATAGCTAATACTTATTGAGTGCTTATTTTGGGCCAGGTACTGTTCTAAGTGTTTTATATTTATGTTATCTGCATGATGATGTTCTTTTATTCTGTTTTTATCCTCATTTATAGAAAGAGAAACTGAAGCATAAAAAAGATGAATTATATGTTAGAATTAACATAGTTAACAAGTTTTTTGCTAGAATTTGAACCCAGGCTGTCTGACTCGAGTCCTTGTTCTTTACCACTAGTCTGTATTGCCTCTCAGAAATTAAAGGAGTTGGGGAGGAAAAGAGGGGGAGAGTGCGTGAGAAGGACAAAGGAAGAAGGGGGTAAGAGAAGAATGGAAGGGGGAGTAGGATGGGAGTAGAGGGAGTGGAGGGAGGTTAACAAGAGGTCAGGGGTAAAGGGACAGTGGGGGAGAGGGGGAGCAGGGAATATACAGACCAGACAGCATGATTAAAATGCCAAGTACAGGGCTCCTTTTCCCAAACACCTTCCTGCCTGTCCTTAAAGTTCTGATCATGGTCATTTGAATAGAATATTGAAGACTGGGTATGGGATAGCTTACCATAGGCTAGGTCCTATGAAAGCTTTTATAGCCTAGTGCAAAACTCTGGAATCAAATTTGAGTTAGAATCCCAGCTCTACCATTTTGTGGCTGTGTTTCCTGGAATAAGATCTTTCTAAGCTTCAGTTTCTTTATCTGTAATATGGAGATAATAAAAGTACTTGCTTCACAGTGTTGATTGAAGGATTTAAAGAATGTATTTCAAGCACTTAGGCTGGCACAGAGTAAGTGAACAATAAATGGTAGCTCTCATAACATTATTTAACAGACTCCATGAACACTAGATGATTGAGTTGTAAAGTATAAGAAATTAGTGGGAAGATCAGGCTCTGTGTAAGAGAGGCCATCAAACGGATAAAAGTCAAAGCTGGCAGCTCTAGAAAGGGAGAACAAAAAGAGAGCTAGAGTCATATACACCTTGGCAGTTTCAGTTTCACATGGGAATCCCCAAGTCATAAAGTGCAAGAGAGAAATGGAATCCCACAGCCCTATGCACCTCTCAAAAGATCCCTTGACTTCTTAGGAGCCCATTACTACATCCTTGCCAAGAGATCATCAAAGCACTCATAATGCTGGCTTTCCATAAGTAAACACAGCCTCTGTATTAGGGCTGTGTTTTCCATCTGCTAATGGATGTCGCCTTATGTAAGAAGCAATCAGTTCATCTCAAAGCCTCCCAGGCCTCCAGTCTACTGCTGGTTCTAATTTCTGCCTCAGTTGTGCCAATGACTGTTAAGAGTTAAGATAGAGATATCTAAGTTTCATGCTTCAGAAACAAAGAATTTTATTTTGACAAAGCTAAAGATAGTGATGACCATAAAAGGCTAGTATATTGAATATGTACACTATACAGTATCTTAAAAAGGAGAACTTGGGTCATCTCTTTGTGTCATATACAGCAAGAGAACCATGGTCCCTTCAGATAATTTTTTTTAACATACACATTCTTGAATTTCTTCATCCTTATTCTCCTTGACATCAGCCACTCTGTCAAATCCTGAAAGCAGGAGCAAAAACAATATCACAAACCCAAAGAATGTCCTCAGCAATTATGAACCTAACTTATGGCCCTAGAAAAGGAGGATATCTGCTAGGCCCTGAGGTAAGGAACTGTATTCTTTCCTCTTTTTCTTGCCCACATTTTACCATTTACCTTCATAGATATTACATTGTGGATGCTAAGGTCTTCTTTCTCCCTTAGTGACCATCCAGATACTCCATGGAAACAATCTGTTTGTTTAAGCTGGGACCAAGGAGGAACTTTCTATGCCCATGGGTCACAGATGTTGAAACAAAGGGCTGAGAGAAGGGATCATACTGTTTAATGATAAAAGGCCCCTGTCTGTCTGGGCTGGGTCCAGAGCTAGTGAGAGGATGATAATTATCTGCGGAGCAAGGACTAAGTCCTTATAGCTCTGTGTCTCTCCTTTCTTTGGAGTGGCCTTTGACTGCCTGTAAGAATCTGAGCCTGTTTGCAATATCTCTCAGACAAGGGTTCCAGGAATAAACACTTACTCTGCATTCCTAAATTTCTTCCAAAGGAGATGTTTTCCTCCAGGAATTCTCCCTCTATCCAAATCCTGGTCAAGCAGGTGTCAAAAGGTCTGGCAATATTAGTCGAGGACATGGATTCTCTCTGTCCATATCTCATTACGGAGGCTTTAAGCTCAGAGACCCACTGGTGATAGACTGGGCAGGTCACACATCGAGAGAAGAACTCCTTACAGTACTGAAAGGAGAGGGAAGTCCGTGAGCTCAAGGATGAATACTTTCTTCCTCCACTCCACTCTACCAGGACTTATGACAGTGCCCACTCAGCATACTCACTCAGGGCTCAGGGGACAGGGAGGAATGACTCATGGCAAAGCAGGCCCAGAGAGTTGGTTTTGAGCTACAGGGGAACTGGAATGCCTTAGATGCAGAAGGCAGGGCTGTAGGGACAGGCGTCAAACTCAGCCAGAGGGCATCCACTGAGAAGGATTAAGTGTTAACATTTTAACGGTATTGGGTAGTAGCTGTGCAAAAGAAAGTCAGGGAATCTGGTCCTGGCCCATGCAAGAATATCTGGGAGGGTACATGAGGTAAGTGGAAAGACTTTCGAGGTTGAGGAAAAAGGTTTGAGTTAGGAAAAGCGAGACAGAGGCAGCAAGGAGAAGAGTAAGGGAGAGATGCAGGTGGCAGAGAGATCAAACTAGAACTTAGGTGTCAGGTGAAGGACAGGAGAGAAGCAGGTACCTTGAGGGTTTGGCTGCAGGTCTCTGGGGGAGTATGCATGAAGACACGCTCTGGCATTTTTTGTAACATTAGCACATGGCACTCCAAGAATCGGACAAAGCCATGTGAACCAAATAGTGAGGCATTGGTTCTTTTCACCAACTGGCGAGCCTTGGAGATGTGGTACTCAACCAGATTCCACTGCGAGTCCTGGGCAAACCTGAAGGGAAGAATCTCAGCTCCATCCCCTGCTGACCAACCGTGGCTCTCTCACAGAGCCATCACAGCTTTAAGGCTCTAAGACCTCCTGGACAGTCAGAACTGTGATGCTGGCCAGTGGCCAATGCTACTAACTCACATGAAGGAGACTTAAATGGAGACCATGGGTTATCCAGCACTTCACTGTAACCTTAAACTTAACCCTCAACCTATGCCCAAACCTGCTCAGGGACAAAAAGAACACTTCTAATAAGATGGGAGGGATGGGAGGTAAAGGTCTTTAGAAAGGCACAGAGGCAGAATAGCCCTGCCGGGAGGGTTTGTAAAAGGCAGTAGCTTAAATGACCCCATGGTATCCTTAAGTTTCTATTTCTGCCCTTTTCCACCAAGTAAGACTCTGGTACCCCACATTACCACATGGCCAGAGATGAGTGGACCCCCAGCATGACATTACTCTGAGAGTTTAGAATGCAGCTGTGCTCACAGTGTTGAATGAAATGCAGACACTCGCCAAAGGGCCGGCATAGCAATCCTGTGGACAGAAAAGGTAACCAGGCTAGGATCAGTTGTCAGTGTAGGAACTGGTATAGAAGGTGTGTGGTACAGGTGTCTGAAACACAGACACCCTGAGTCACAATGTGGTTCCTAGACTTTAAGAAACCAGGGGCTAGGATCATGGACCATGACCAAGGGACAGGCTCATGACTACCTGTGTTCCAAACACAGGGTCCTAATCTGAGGTCTGAATCCTTCAGGAGTACAGCAGAGCCCTGCACAAGATTTACCTTTTCCGTAGAGCAGTAGATCTAAGCAAGCAGAATAGAAGCAAGCCAGGCCAAGGACATCATGACTCTGGGAAATGAGTGCCCACTGACTCTCCAGCACACGGACACATAGATCAAATCTGCCAAGAGACAGAGCCACAGGGACCAGCTAGGAAGGGGGAAGGATGGTAGAGGAGAGGAGGGGATCTTATATCTCCAAAGTAGCCTAACACTCCCTAGAGATCTTCTCACCTTATCTCTATTTATACAGAAGTTGTCTGTGCCTGAAATCAGACCTGCCTCTAAGCAAAGGAAGTAGGAAAATGCCTGAGCCAGTTTCTAGGTTCTTTCTTGAGCTACTGCAATTACCTGCTCCCTGTGGAGAACTGAAGGAGAAGAGGAAGGAAAAGGGGGAGGCAGAGGAGAGGGAGAGGAGGAGGAGGAATATGCACTTCCACTCCTAAACCCCACACTTAAAGACAATGCTTCCTGGAATGACTAGAGAAGAGACGGCCCTGGCTGTAAGAAATGGAACAGCATCTCTCTCTCCATTTCAAACTTCCTTGGGAGACCATACCCTCCCCTCTTAGACAACAAATGCAAATGGCAGAAAATGATCTTAATACTTCTTCTTTAGAAATGCAGATCTGAAGAGAACTGAGAGAACCAGATTCTCCAGAGCTGGTTTCTTGAGGTGTCTGCATATGTCATGAGCTTGAAAACCTAAGGAGGTCAAAGAGCATTGTATGAGGCCTAGTGGTGAACTTGGCTTCTCTAAAAGCCCTAGGCCCACCAGCTCCAAGCCCCATTACCCAGCTTGATGGAGAAGTCAAGATGGCCAAGGCAGAGCTTGGTGTAGGCCAAGGCCTGCATGAGCTGCGCTGTGGCCAACAATCCCTCCCTGGAGAACCAACATAGGCTGCTTTTCTGAATGGCCATCTGCTCACACTGTAGCCACTTGTTTCTGTCACCCATATTCTGGGAGAACTGGGATAGGGCCACATAGGTAGAGACAATCTGTGGGGCAACAAACAGGGGGCAAAATATTCTGACTGTACATTCACCTTATACTTCCATCTTGTCCCTTTTTTAGCTAAGAGCCCACTATGGGGCCTTGCTGTCCACCTGATCAGTGACTACTGGCATCCCTATCACTCTCCCCAACTCCTGCTATGAAAACACACTCCTTGTTGTTCCCACACTTCTAATTTGATCATTCTCACTGCCTGATCTTTAAACAAACCACTTTCTCTACCTGCCCCTCTTCTTGTTCTCTGATCCCAGATTTCCCCTTCAAGACACTGGACAAACCATACTTCAATGTTTTCTCTAATGAAGGCCTCTGATACTTGTTCCTTAGAACTCTTCAGAACTGCTGCCTAGATGTCTATTATAAGTATGTGCACATTTGACATCATTGATGACTCTCTTTTTGAAATGCTGTCTTCACTAGGTTTTGAGGACATCATATTCTTTTGGCAACTGCTCAGTTTCTTTTGCTGATTTCTCCTTATGACCCTGACCTCTTAACAAGGGAGCTGTTAACTCAGTACTTGGACCTTTTCTCATTCCCTTGGAGATCTCACCTAGTTTCATGGCTTTACACACCGATGATCCCTGTATTTCTATTTCCAGTCCAGACCTGTCCTCCCATGCACCCCACATTCATATGTTTAACTGCCTACTTAACATCTCCATCTAGATGTCTAATAGACACCTCAAATTAAACATGACTAAAACCTGGCTTCAGTATTTCCCCAAATCTGTTCCTTGTGCAGACTGCCCCATCCCAATTAAGAGCATCTCTATTCCTCTAGAAGTCCAGATTGCAAATCTTGGGATTATCCTTGACTCCTTTTTCTTCCCCCATCCCAGAAATGATCCATTTGGTGAATCCTGTTGGTTCTCTCTTGACTGAAGACCACCACTCCTGCTTCCTCTGCCACCACAACAATCCAAGCCAACTATCTCTTGCCTGTATTGCTGGGATAGTCTCCTAACTTGCCTCCCTGCTTCCTCTCTGGCCTCCTTCAGTTGATTCTCAATACAGCAAACAGAATGACCCTATTAAAATAAAAATAGACTCTGTCACTTCTCTTCTCAGGACCTGCCACTTACTTCCCATCTTCTGTAGTGTAAAAGTCTAAACCCATATAGTGGCCCACAAGGCTACACCATCTGCCACCCACCCTCCCTTGGCTCTCTGACTCACCTCCTGGTTCTGTCTCCTCCCCTCCTCACTGTTCCTCAAACACGGACAGCATGCCTCCTGCACCACTGTGCTTTCTGCCAGCGCACTCTTCTCCCTGATAGCCATATGGCTTACTTTCTCACCTCCTTCAGATATTTGTCCAGATGTCACCTGCTTGTTGAGGCTTTCCCTACCATCTTGTTTAAAACAGCACCCCATCATCCAGCTCACAGAATCCCATGGCCCCTTGCCTCCATTTAATTTTTCTCCACTGCATTTATTATCAACTAACATTCCATATATTTCACTGATTTATTGTGTGTTTCCCTGGAACCAAGATCAGTGCCTGGCACATAATGCGTATTCATCAAATATTTATTGAATAGATGGATAAAAAAGATAAGACAGACAGATGGACACTAAAGTTAGGAAGCTATTTCCCTTCCTTCTTTTTTCCTAAGTCAGCAGTTCAAATCCTTCTTTAGATCATGGACTCCTTTGAGAATCCAATGAAAGCTGTGATCTGTTCCCTACGCCCCTCTACTTGTCAAGTGTTCTTTTGAACATACACACCAAAGCAGACATTCAGTTCAGGGAACACACAGACAGCCATGCCTGGAAACCCATCTAAAACCCATCTAAAAGAACTCATCTGCAATATGAGAAATGCTGCTCAAACACACAATCAGTATGTCCTATAGAAACTGGTTATTGTGGAGCCATGCTAAACTCAGAATCTCTCTCCCTAGCATTTTAAGTTTCTGAGTGAGGTCCAGAGGTAAAGCAAGGACTTGCTTACCTGGGCTTCATTTGCAAATTCCTCAGCAGAATTCTTCTGCATGAGAGTGGCGAGGCAGGCAAACCTGCGGCTGCTGGCTGTGGTGTCCAGGTTATAGAGCTGACCGAGTAAGGAGAGGCAGCGGACCCGCTGCTGCAGGACTGCCAGCTTCTTCTTACTGCTGTGAAGCACAGAGCACTTAGTATGTCCTTAGTCCACACGAGTGCCCGCTGTCCCTCCCCACAAAAATCCACATCTATTCATCAGGGGGCCATCTACAGACTTTCAAACTCAGACATGTTCCTGGGATCCCCATAAGACTTTTTAAACCATCCCTCTTTTTTTTTTTAAGTCGACCCAGCATGGGCCTTAAACTCATGTCCCTGAGATTGAGTCCTGTGCTCTTACTGACTGAGTCAGCCAGGTGCCCCAAAACATTCCTCTTGATTGAAAAAATTCAAAGAAGTGTTTTTAAAAGGTTCGTTCTTTGAATTGCTATTTTGAATATATTTGCTACAAGTTATAGCTCAATAACTGGGTAGCAATGACATATTTTGTATGCATATCAGAAATAATATTGTTACATATATGTGTATATATGTATACATGTATATACACATACATATATGTATCTTGATTTGAAAGAGACAGGGTAATATGTATCTTTATTTGAAAAACACAGAGTAACACTATGCTCAAAAACAAAAGAAGTCTTCACTCCACTACATTTCACTGGCTCAGAGAGTAAGGTAGAAGAACTGGAAGTGTTATAGGCTTGAAAGAGGAGTCTTAGGTCAATAGAGGTGACACTCCAGGCCCCATACTAGTTTAGTTCTCTGGTTCTAAAGGGAATGGGATGACTTGGCTAGGCTCCTCACTTCTCACTAGGGTTGTTTGGAGATTGGCTTAGCGAACAGGAATGCCAATATTTTTCCAGGAATGTTTGGAAAAAGACACCAAACCAGGTCCAAGGGAAACTCCTTTTCAGCAGTCGAAGGGCTTGCCTGGCCAGTTTTTTGGCCAATGTGATCTGTCCCATGTTGAAACAGACCTAGAGATGGGAAAATGAGAAACAGTAAATGTAAATGTCGGAAGAGTACTAGGATGAGGCTCTGGTCATTTGGCATTAGTAGTTGGGCCGCCGAGGCATTAGAGTGAGAGAGCTGCAGCAGGGTCTGGCCACACTAACGAGCACCAGTAGGGCCACAGCAGGTAAAGGAGTGAGAAAACAGGATGGTGGAGAAAGCACCCTCTTTTCTCATCTCCCTCATGTTTGTCAGTGAGAAGGCTGTGGTTTGGAAAGCGATGCTGCTGGACTGAGATGGGACTGTCATGCAGCAGAGACTCAGATGTTTCAGATGCCACTGAAAGGATCTGAGATGTCACCAAATCCCTTATCTGTCGGGTTGTGCTGCCACTGCCACAGTGTATGTGGGGGTAGGAGCTGAAGAACTACCTTGAGGTTATCATATTCTTCACGTTTCAAGACTAAATCCTCCAAGAAAGTGATAGTCTGTGGTGATTCCAGAACAATCTTGGGAAGATTGCACAACAACTTCTTCTTATAAAGGGAAAGCAATAATTATTTAACCTCTGGATTGCTCAAAGACCTCAGATTGAAACACAGATAATATAATACCTTGGAAAACTCTAATATTCTCTTCGGCATTCAAAGCATTCAAAGGCATTATACAAATTAGGTTTACTCTACTAGCCAGATTATCTTAAAGTTTACGTTGAAATTAGTTTTTATTTTAATTTTTTTTTTTTAATTTTAAAGCTTGGCTCTCTAACAAAACATCCCCCGTGGTTTTATGGAGTAATTATGTATAAATTGATAATTATCCCAACACATTTTGTTCTGTTGATTTAATAGTAGTGAGGCTGGGAAAAGTTGCTGATCTGTCCTGAGTTATTCTTACGCAATAAATAAATTTATTTCAACATATTTTTTGTAAATAGAGTGTCTCATGGCATGCTTTCCCCAGAGCTTCTACTTGTTATATAAATCTCATTCCCTAAGGAAATTGCTTTGATACAGAATAATCTATGAGGCAGATATATTTTTTAAAGCAAGATGTAGAATGGAATATAGAGAGCTCCTATTTGTATATAACAAAGGAAAGGGGAGACCATATACATTTATGTATGCCAAACCCCTCTGGTAGAATACATAAAGATTTATAACATCAGGGAGGGGACATAGTAGCTGAGTGATGGGGTTGGGTGTAGGGAGACTTTCATATGTATGTTCTTCCCCCCACCGCCCCAAGTTTTATTGAGATGTATTTGACACAAAGCATTGTGTAAGTTTAAGATGTATGACACGATGATTTTTTATTGAGATATTATAACTGACATAAATAACATGTTAATTTTAGGTGCCCAACATAAAATTTTTATGAGAACTTTTAAGATCTATTCTTTTAGCAACTTTCAAATACATAATACAGCATTGTTCAGTATAGTCACTATGCTGTAGATTATATCCTTGGGACTGATTTATCTTATAACTGGAAGTTTGTACCTTTTGGTCACCTTCACCTTTATGTCCGCTCCCCAGCTGTTCTGAAGTTAGTTTACATGTACTCCACTTAACAAAGGACATGAATAAGCAATTCACAGAAAAATAAATGACCGGTAAACATACAAAAATAATGTACCTTATTAAGAAATACACATTTCAGTATAATATAACTTTCATCTATAGATTAGAAAGTTTAAAACAGACTGATAATATCTGATGTAAAGATGTGAAGAAATGGGAGAAATTCAAATTGATACACAGATGGTTCCTGACTTACAATGGTTTGACTTAACAACGTTTTAGCTCTCACACAATAGTGTGAAAGTGATATGCATTCAGTAGAAACTGTATTCTGAATTTTGCTCTTTTCCTAGGGTAGCAATATATGTATGGTATGATACTCTCTCATGATGCTGGGCAGCAGCAGTGAGTACCCTCCCTGTCAGCCATGTGATCATAAGGGTAAAAGACTAATAGACTTACAATCATTCTGTCCCTGTAGAAATTAAGGCTTTGAAAGCTTAAGTGACTTTTAAATGACCTCACAGCTACTGAATAGAACCAAACCTAGAATTCTGTTTTTCACTTTCAGTAGAGTACCCAATAAGTTACATGACATACTCAACACTTTATTCTAAAATAGGCTTTGCGTTAGATAATTTTGCCCAATTACAGGCTAATGTAAGTATTCTCACTGAGTATGTTTAAGGTAAGCCAGGCTAAACTATGATGTTTGGTAGGTTAGGTGTATTAAACGCATTTTCAATCTGTGATAGGTATACTAGGTTTGACTAAATGACATTTTCAGCTTATTATGGGTTAATTGAGATGTAACCCCATCCTAAGTTGAGGAAGATGTGTAATTTTGATGGACATTTTGGCAATATATTTATTAAATGTAAAATCATTCTTATCTTCTACCCTAGCATTTCTACCTCTGGAAATTTCTGTTATAGACACATTTTTAAAGGGAAGAAAGATATTTATGAGAATATTCACTGTAGCAATGCTTAAAATAATCTCAAAATAGAGATAACCTAAATGCATGTGAAGAAGGTACTGATCAAAATTTGATATAAGCATACAATGGAGTATTTGGCAGCTGTAACTGATTGGATGTACACTAATACACTAATATGCAAAAATGTTCTGTACTGTTAAGAATAAAGATCAGCTACAGAAGAATGAGAATATAGAATATGATTCTATTTTAAAAACAACAGAAAATAATAATGATATGCCTATGTGTGTGGATCTGGTGGAATTTGCACAATATTAACTATGCTGGGGGTAGCATGAGCTCTTTTCATTTTCTCCATATTGTGTATTGCAATCTTTTGAATTTGTAAAACCTTTCCTCGCATTATCACATTTACAACTGCATACAAAAAGCCAAGATTTTTAAAAGAAATAATAAGGTAACTCTCAAGGAGAAGTAACTCAAACTTCAGGGCCCTGCCCTGACTTTACCTCTGACCGAAGACAGCAGAAAGTGGCCTCCTCAAACTGACAGATCTTCACCTTGTGCTTTTTCAAAAATGAGAATGCTGAGGGCTGGCCCAGAAGACTGCTTGCCTTCCTCAAATAAAAGAAGGCCTCCGAACAAGACAAGGGATGGAGAAACAGGATTAGGATTCGGACGACCCTAGTGGTGCGATGAGGTTGAAGGATGCGGTAAGGTTATGATGAGGTCAAGATTGGGATTGGAATCGGGGTGAGCTCACAGTAAGAAATGAGGAGGTGGATGGCACGTGCAAGTCAGGGGCAGGGCGGGCAGTAGTTTGTGCTCTTGGACTAGCACATTCCCACTTGGTGTTTCCTCCTAAACCCCTTCCAGCACCTTTCTCTATTTTGCTCCATTTTTCACCCAAACTGACTGACAGTAAGAAATCCCCACCAAATTCCCCAAGTGAAAGGGCTCAGCTCAGGGGCTAGGAGCAGAGCTTGCTCACCATGTAATTCTCTGACAGGTCCAAGGAGGCGGCGGCGGCCTCCAGCAGGTAATAAAATGCACATGTGATTTCTCCAATAACCAGGCAGTGCCGGGTGAGGGGTGAGAGCACGAACTGCAGGATTTCCTCACAGTGACAGGGCTTTCTGGTCAACATGTCTTTGTCGGGGATGCTCTGAGCCAGCTTCCTGTTCACCTGATCCAGGAAATCTTCCTCTGTTCTTTGTGCAGAGAAGATGAGGGGAGAGTGGTCACAAAGCAACCACTCTTCTCGGGCATTCCCAGGTCTCCAAGCCACTGTTTCTGGGAAGCCTTCCTTTATGACTCATCGGTTCTGTGTTTAGCCTTCTCCTCCATCACTCCATAAGTTTTTGAAAGTCAGGGACCTGATCTATACTGTCAAAACCCTATTAAGGATTTTTTAAAAACCCAAAGCCAATCTAAGTACCTCACAGATTAAATGGAGAAACAACTACACCTGAAGAGTAAACTACATGTGAAATAAAAACAAGAACATGATACAAGGCAATAAGTATTAAATACGTTTCTCTATTGGCATATTTGAACTTTGTCATAACACATTTGAACTTGATTTTATACAGCACCATCTCATCCTATAACAACGCTGTCTTTCAGGTAGGCAAAAACTATGTTCCTTTTACCATTGAGGAAATTAAGGCTTAGAAAGCTTAAGTGACTTTTAAATGACCTCATAGATACTGAATAGAACCAAACCTAGAGCTTACTTCTCTGACTACTAGTCCAGTGCACCTCCCACAAACACCATGAGTTCAAAAGAGGTTCGATCTCTCTGAGACAGAATGACTAAAAAAGATGGAACCTGAGGAGGGCTTTGAAGAATGGGGAATACTCTGTTAAGTAGAAGGATGTGGAGGCCACTTAGTATTTCAAAAAGGGGGAATTGTGTGAGTACAGATATACAGGTGAGTGTGAGGATGATTTATGTAGAGTACAGATTTTTCTTTGAAAACCATAAGAAATCAGGTTGGATAAGCAGGACAGGAAACTCTAGAGTGGCTGGTAAACTCAAGGTAGGGACATTTAAAATCAATAGACTAGGCATTAGAAAGCTAGGAGGCACATGATTGGGAAATGTAAATTCCTTTTAATATCATCTGAGGACAAACATAATTGAGAAGGCAAATTTATAGCAGAGAAAAATCTGCTATGTGTACAATTCATTGGAGAGCTCTTAAATGAAGCTTTTCCTAAACACTAAGAAATAATTTCCCTACAAAGAATCAAAAATTCCCCTTCCAATTCTCTGTTAACTTGAACTCTGGACTGAGTACAAGTGTCACTACTCCAGGGTGGTCAGAGGCTTTCCTAGTCTGCAGGTGAGGTGAGTGGCCCAGTTTAATGGTCACCTGTGTCTCATTTCCTGTCCCCCCCAGCCAACACACCTCCTCTCACCATCTCCATTTACCTGCAGTGTTCACTTGTGAAGGCCTCCTGACTTCTGAATGGTTTTGTCTGGAACTGAAAACTATCTGTAGGGAGAAAAAGATTATCTTTCACTATCTATCTTTGTATTAACTGAGAACATTTCCAATTCCTGACTACCTCTCCTCCGAAGCTTAGTTCATGACCTAGCTGCTTCTCCCATTGTTAAAATGGTAAGTTTAGGTTTAATATTAGCCTATACACAAAATAGAATGGTAGATTACAAATTCCTTAATGCCAACTATTTATGATTCAAATAGTAACTCCTCTGAAACCTCCCAAACTAGCCCCTAAGTTTAATTGCTAGAGAAATGAATAAAGAATACGACCACCCAGTTTGATGGCTACTTCTAATAGAAGAAATCCCTGAATATATCTGGATTGAATTTATGACAAGATGAGAGTAGACAACAAAGTTAGACCTGTGAGGAAAATCATGAGGGCACCAGATGCCATAGTCCATGAGAGTCACTGTGGCCAGCAGGGGGTTTCAGCTTTACCTAGCTGAATTGTGTTCCAGAATTCATTGTTTATGCACCACACCCAGTGCTCCATGCAATACGTGCCCTCCATAATACCCACCACCAGGATCACCCAATCTCCCACTGCCCATGCCTCCAAAACCCTGATTATTTTTCAGAGTCCACAGGAGAGACTGTGGACTCTGAGGTACCATACTGTCCTGATCATTACAGCTTTATAATATAACTTGAAGTCCAAAATTGTGATGTCTCCAGCTTTTTTTTTTTTCAAGGTTGCTTTGGCTATTCAGGGTCTTTTGTCATTCCATACAAATTTTAGGATTATTTGTTTTAGCTCTGTGAAAAATGCTGTTGGTATTTGGATAGGGACGACATTAAAGGTATAGATTGCTTTGGCTAGTATAAACATTTTAATAATATTTGATAATATAATTTGATAATATTTGATAATTATCATTATCATCCATAAGCATGGAATGTCTATTTCTTCGTGTTGTTTTCACTTATCATCAGGGAAATACAAATCAAAACTACAATGGGAGATCACCCCATACCTGTCAGAATGACTAAAATCAACAACATAAACAATAGGTCTTGGTGGAGTTGTAGAAAAAGGGGAATCATCTGTAGGTGGGGATGCAAACTGGTGCAGCCACTATGGAAAACAGTATGGAGGTTCCTCAAAAAGTAAAAAAAAATAGAACTACCCTATGATGTAGCAATCACACTACTAAGTATTTATCCAAAGAGTACAAAAACACTAATTCAAAGGGATACATGCACCCTGATGTTTATAACAGCATTATCTACAATAGCCAAAGTATGGAAGCAGCCCAAGTGTTCATCAAGTGATGAATGGACAAAGAAGATGTGGTATCTATGTGTCCGTTTATCTATCTATCTATCTATCTATCTATGGAATATTACTTGGCCATAAAAAAGAATGAAATCTTGCCATTTGTCATGACGTGGATAGAGTCAGAGAGTATAATGTTAAGTAAAATAGTCAATCAGAGAAAGATATAAACCATATGATTTCACTCATATATGGAATTTAAGAAACAAAACAAATGAGCAAAGGGAAAAAAAGACAGAGGCAAACCAAGAAATAGCTTCTTAACTACAGAGAACAAACTGATGGTTACTGGAGGGAAGGGGTTGGGGGATGGGCTGAATAGGTGATGGGCAATAAAGAGGGCACTTATGATGAGCACTGGGTGATGTATGGAAGTGCTGAATCACTATATTGTACACCTGAAACTAATATTACACTGTATGTAAACTAACTGGAATTAAAAAAAAAAAAGGGCACAACTCTGGAAAGCTGGTGAAGTTGCAAGAAGGTAGACTTCACCTTGATGAAAGAAGCTTTGTTACAGCTGTTGACAATGAAATGGGCTGTCCAATAGCTGGACAAACAAAGAAGGTGAACTCTCATTTGGGATGTGGTAGAAGGGAAACCAGCTTTGGGGAGCACCCATCCATTAACGCAAACTTCTTCAAGCAACCAACTCATATTTATTCCTGAATTCTCACTTCTGGCATTATCTCCTTCAAGGGAGAGCTTCTCCTACTCATTTCTCAGGCTAAGCCAATGGCCCCTTCTCTAGGTCCCCAATGCCTGGGTATGCTATTTTCATTGCCTTTACCATGTCGTACTGGAATTTTCTATTTGCACGTCTGTATGAACCCCCAAAACTGATAATTTCAGGGACCCATGCTTACTCATTTTTTATTAATACCTAGTTGCAGCATCTGATACATACATATGTGTTTATCATATATGTGTACAGAGTTTAATAATAATAATAGTAATAATAATAATAATAAGAAGAAGAAGAAGAAGAAGAAGAAGAAGAAGGAGGAGGAGGAGGAGGAGAAGGAGAACAGTAGCTAAAATGTACTGAGCACTAGCCATGTGCCTGGCACTATCCAGAGCATACTATATATTTTAACTCATTCAATTCTCACAGGAACACTATGAAATTGGTATTGTTATTTTCCTCAATTAATTGAGGTTAGGTAACTTGCCCAAGATTGCGAACCAAAACAAGCACAATTTCTGAAGTTCCTTCTAGCTCTGAGATTACATTTTTCTTCTTTCTGGTGATTCAGGGATAAATGGCTTCTTCTGCCTATTTTTCTCCCTTAATCTGATTCCACCTTCTGGATAAAGAACTCCAAGTACATGAATACAGAGAAGTGCTGCCCATGTGTCCTCTTTCTGCTCCCTGGATTTACCTTGGGGAGAAGGCAGCTGCAACCTGTCTGTGATCACTTGTGTTAGTACTGAGCCAGTATCTTTGTAACTACAGAACCGGGAGGTCCCACTGCAGCTCTTGGCAGAACAGACAGCAAAACGGTGGAAGGGGACAAAGTCCCCCCGCTGACAGCTCCCACAGCGGCAGGCCAAATCTTGGAGAAAGCAAGCACATTCAAGGTGCAGGGCTATCTGCTGTGCCTTGGGCCACAGCTCCCAAGCAGCTTCTCGTAACAGTGGCACTCCAAATGCTAGCACCCCTGTTTGAGGTAGGGATAATTCCTCTTGCAGACTGAGAGGAGAGTCAGCATCTGAAATATAGTAAAATCTATGTGAGAATCTCCCTTAAAGGCTTTTTATGCTATCAATAGCAAACTCCCAATCACATGCTGCTAGTTTATAAGAAAATTTTGTTTACATTTCCTCTGTATAAAGTATATTACACCAATCTGAGAATGATATTGACCATATCTTGTACAAAGTACCACAGAAAAGAAATGGTCAGTGGTACAGAAGTACACTGAATAGATTTCTTAGATGCTCGTCCTAAATTGAGCTTTTTTGACTACAAATTACTATAAACATCAACTCATCAGAAATGCTCTGTTCGGGGGTGCCTGGGTGGCTCAGTCGGTTAAACATCTGCGTTTGGCTCAGGCCATGATTTCAGGGTCCTGGAATCGAGTCCTGCAGGGAGGGAGTGTGCTTCTCCTTCTGTCTCCGCCTCCTTCTCCCTGCTCATGTTCTGTCTGTCTGTCTCTCTCAAATAAATAAATAAAATCTTAAAAAAAAAAAAAAGAAAGAAATGCTCTGTTCAAATGTAAGGCCCCAACATATTTCAAAGTCAAAGGGAAATTATTTGTGGAATATATGTGCCACAATTTTAATATGTGGAAAATTTGAGATTGCAAGCTATTTAATGTATATCTTTCTCTGCTCATGTCTGTTTCAATTCCAGATGTGTTTGTCCTCCTTGTAAAGTTCAAAATTAGGAACAGTTTATTCCTTTCTTATTATTTATATCTAGAAAAAATAAAAGATTATGAGGATATTTTCTGAACCAAAAATCAAGATACAGATACTTAACACATGGGGTTAACAAGGAGCTAAAATTCTCAGAATTAAGACAATTCTGAAAAATACAGGTTATTCATTCACTATAATCACAGCTCCTTTGTGATTAAAATAATCACTTTCCCCATTTCTTAGCCATAGTTTCAGGGAATCGAGGCCCATGATAAAGGATACTGATGTTCTTTTTGAACACAGCTATCCCCAGCCAAGGCTCCCTGTTCAGGTAAGAACAAGGAAGCAGCTCTTCCTCACCTGGCTTTTTCTTCTTCTTCTCTTTGGTTTGTTCAATAATTTTGATAGAGGAAGGCACTAATATTGACTTGGCAGGAAGCTCTTTACTCCTGTTGAACCAGCGGAGCACATGCATATCCACAAGAGCCCTCAGCACCTGAAGTAGCTTGTTTTTATTCCAGGCAGGCAGGAGGTGCTGCAGCAGATCTATGTGGAAGGAGTGACCAATGACTGCAGCACATTTAACCAGTAACTGCTCCTCTAGGCTCAACTGATCCAACTGGTTTACTGCTATTTCTGGGGTGGGGTGGGGGGAAGAGAGAAGTGAACAAGCTTTCTATAAATATAGAATACATTATGTTGATAATCTGTTCACTTAAAAAAAAAATAAAAGGCTTGCTTTTGGTCCTCTCCTTCTTCACTCACCCTAACCTCTCAAGAGAGCCTTTTCTCCAAGTCCTCATTTGTCCTCATTCCCCATTCATTGTTCAACCAATAGCAACCATGAGGTTTTCACCACACCACTGAAACTATTCTCCCCATGGTCACCAAAACCTTCCTCATTTCTAAAAAGAACATCCCCTATCTGATGATGCCTACTCAGTTCTGATGGTTTCTCCATTCTTTATGGCATCAATCATTATAAGCTTATTTTGCCCTCTTTCTATTCAACTCCTGCTATGTGTATAACACTGTCTCTTTACTAGCACCACGATAGGTTTTCTTAAATCTCAGCCACATTACCTTCCTTCTTTACTGCCTCCTCTAGCACAGGAATATGCAAAAAGGGAAACATAGGACCCAATTTTTATCAAATAACTAGAACACTCTTCAATCATTAGTCAGCCCCAGAGAATAAGGGGCTCACTTAAGTAAAACATTACTCAAGTAGCATTACAAATCTCTTAAAGACTCTTTGGGCAGTGCCAGAACTTATTTCTAGAGGGCGATTTATTTTTTAGAAGAAAATGGAGCTAGCATGATAATGAGAGACCTATATTCAATCAATCACCAAATTACTAGTGCAATGACATCTGTAATTGGTTCACTTGAGGTTTTCAAGGGACTTGCCTTTTAATAATGCTGGAAGAAGCACTGTATCCAAGTTCACATTATCCTTGACTGTGCAGATATAAAGTTCTTGGTCTTCTTCAGAGCCATCAGGGAGAATACCATACATTGTGGATTTCATGGCATTGGCTGTAGGGAAAGAAGACTATGACTGAGAAAACACCATGCTCAGTGACTATAGTTTTAAAGGCACAGTATTATAAAAAGTTAGTCAAGAAACTAATAGGATGAAGATGGAGCATATGTTTAAAGTGGCTTCTCCACACTCCTGTCTGCTAATTTTCTCTTAGAAACTAACAATATTTTCTCTGCCATGTGGTATCCAGTATTTATACTCTTCCTGTTTACTTTCCAGCAGCTCCCTCTTCTATTACATCATAGTCCCTCATAACCCTAGGATGCCTTTCCAGATTTACATATACCTCTGCCCCTTCCTCCTCCCTCTCTCCTCCCTTCTCCCACCCCATCTAAATCATCATGTCATCCTTCTCATCAGTAATTAATGTGCAATACTTTATTGAACTCTTATGTTTATAAATCCTCTTTTCCTATCCCTACCTCCTGGGCTGCTCAAAAAGGAACTGTAATAGATCGATTGGCTTGATTAAGGTCTCTGAAGCAGGCCAGGAAGGCTTACTCTTGCTTATAATGTTAGTAGGGAAAGGGCACACGCCTCATAAGGGTCCGGTAATGCCATAACAAAGGATGAACCCCAGAAGCAGGACGATAGTAGACCTCGGAAGCTAAGCTTACCCGAGAGGGTCTCCCATTTGCTGTTCTCCTCCTCCTTTTGGAGGTTGTGAAAGAGCAATATATCTTTGGAGAGAAGGTCCTGGCATAAGACCTCACAGTAGAGGGGGTTTCCAAAGCACCTGTGGAGAAGGTAGCTGTAGAAAGGTAAGTAGGGGATTGCTGACTAAGATGGCCACTTGAAGAGAGCCAAGTACAGGGATATTTCATACTGAGAAGTATTTCTTCTTTTGTTAAAGTCAGCTTTTGATGATATACACTAACGGAGGCAAGCAGCAACACAGAAATGTAAAAATAAATTTTTTTCTGATTGGTTTGAAATGTATTTTAGTAGTAACTTCTCCTTTTTAACTATTTTGTTTTTATTGCTGTTAAAAAGAACTAATGTCCCCTTACAAAGAGCCCTAGAAAGTGGCCTGACCACATATAATTGACATAGAAGCAAGCCATCCAAGTCCTAACTGTCCTGTGAAAACCTGGATGATGGCCTAGAGAGGTAGCCATTTAGTGGTTTAGTAGGAGACTGTCTATCCTTAAATCTGATCTTGGGCCTTATCATGGTTACTAAGGCCATTCTTTCCCCCAACATGGGTAAGTGAGACCTGTGTCTTCTCATTTATATTATGGCACTGGCTCTGCCCTTAATGAAGTGCCCAGCTAGTCCTAGCCACTCACATCTGCAGCTCTTGGGGGATGCTCACCACCCCCAGTTCCCAACATGCCATTCTCAACAGTGAGGTTGTTGCCAACTTCAAAATGGGCACAAGGACAGCCTGAGAGCTCTGCAGAAAGTGTTGGGCACAGCCACACAGGGTGAAGATAGGGGTCAATGTCATCACCATGACGATGGGCACAGTGGAGAGTAATGTTTCCAAAAACTCCCAGGAAGCTGCATCCATATATTGGGCTTCGTCAATGAGGAAAATCAGTGGTGTTTCCCTCACTGCCTGAAAATAATAGCAAAGAAACAGTGACAACCTTTGATTAGAAATGAAGTAACCTGATTTTCAAATGTACCATGAATTTCCCAACAGCAATTTGAATACAATATCAACACAGTCTGGGATTTTTGAGTAAAGTGTATCCTAGGACCAGGGAATATTATATTTCATAAATATAAAATATAGCCAAGTATATCTAATTTCTAAAGAAATGTACTTTCTTTGGACAAGAAAATAATCTAACTGAAAAATAAAATGAACATCAAAATATTCTCCAAATCAAACTTGAAGCTTTCAAACATTTCATTTTGGCCAAAGCTTCAGACTGTGGGAATTTATAATACTTTATATCAGTAACTTTCAAACCAGGCTGCACATCAGAATTACCTGAGTACTTCCTAAAACTACCAATTACCAGGTCCCACTCTTGTAAACTTAAAAAAAAAATACTCATTTTTATCTACATTCCCCACTCCCTTGCTGCAGCAGGTAACCTTTCTAAGGTGTTTACTGTAAAGCCTTTGTTTGTATTGTGTTCTTATAAAATGTGCATCCTTGTTTAGTTAAGTAAATTTTCTATGTAAATGCTACTGTGTAGATCTCATTGTTTCTCTTTTTATTCAGGATTATTTTTAAGACCACTCAGTATTGCAATGTTTTCATCTATTCCCTTACTTCTAAACTTCTGCATTATCCTCCATAGTGTTCATCCATGAATTCATGCCAATGCCTCCCTCACCTCCACAAATACTGCAGTAAATAGATTACCCGAGACATAGGTCCAGGAGTGGAATTGCTAGGTCTAGAAGATGCAGTTTATTAAAATTTGACTAGTAACTTCTAGATTGCTTTCCAGAATGACTACATCAGTTTCTGCTCATAGATATTTTTGACTCTGTAATCTGGGTTAAGGCTTGAGTGTATTTGTAATAAATAAGAGGTAAAACAGCTATCTGCTTGCATTCAGAAACCACTGTTTTAAATTAAGTTACTAAAATTTCATTAAGAACCAAGGGTCAGATAGAGCTACCCTAGACCTAGCAATTGCACTACTAGATATTTACCCCAAAGATACAGATATAGTGAAAAGAAGGGCACATGCACCCCAATGTTTGTAACGGCAATGTCCACAGTAACCGAACTGTGCAAGTGTGCAAGGAGCCAAGATGCCCTTCAACCAATGAATGGATAAAGAAGATTGGTTCATATATACAATGGAATATTACTCAGCCATCAGAAAGGATGAATACCCACCATTTGCATCGTCATGGATGGAACTGGAGGGGCTTATGCTGAGTGAAGTAAGTCAAGCAGGGAAAGGCAATTATCATATGGTTTCACTCATATGTGGAACATAAGCAATAGCACAGAGGACTACAGGGAAAGGGAGGGAAATTTGAAGGGGGAGAAATCAGAGAGGGAGATGAACCATGAGATACTATGGACCTGGGAAACAAACTGAGGGTCTCAGAAAGGAGAGGGTGGGAGGAAGGGATAATAGGGTGATGGGTATTAAGGAGGGCACGTATTGTGATGTGTAGTCGATGTTATACATAACTAATGAATCATTGAACACTACATCAAAGACTAATGATGTACTTACTATATACGGTGGCTAACCGAACATTAAAAAAAAAAAAGAAGAAGAAGAAGAACCAAGGATCAGGGAAGAGCAAAGAATTTTTCTTGTATTCTGTGTAATGGGATTGATTCAAGGTTAAAGACAAGCAATGAAGATGTCACAAATAGGCCTAAGTCAAGGTGTACCATAGATAGATTAAAATAACCACAAACCACCTCCACATACTAAGAGTTAATGGTATGTAGCAAAAATACCCACCTCCTGAAGCACTTGAAAAAAACATGCCTTAACCTTCTTTTGTCTGGTCAGGTCATCCATGTGCGAAACTTTGAAGGACAAGGGAAACTAACCAGAAAAGTTATTCATATGTTAGCATTCATAGTGACAATCTAAAAAAAAATACACAGGTTCTCCAAAGGGAACAGACAATGATTTTATTTTGAGTGAGAATGGGTTTCTTCTATAGGACTGGGCATAGGGTCACAGTGAGTGAGATGGAAAGTCAACTGGAGGTGAGAGAGAGAGAGAGAGAAAGAGAGAGGTCCTTTCCATACCTAGACTCTGGCAAACCCTTAAAGGGCATGACTAAGAAGTAAAGTGACAGGTTGGACTTAGCAATGTCACTTTGGACGGCTCTAGTACCCCAGTTATTCCAAGTATGCCAGAATGAATGAGTGCATAAAATTGTCAGAAAGAATCGCAACAGGCATCTCCTAACATTGTGCTAGGCCATGGCACCTGAGTTACCACGGACCCGAGAGTCAAAGTGAGGCTATTCCTACAGCACTTTGGCAAGAGCCAGAGCCCCAGGCAAGGCCTGTCTTAAAACAAGGCTATGCTGAGGGATTGGAGATTTTCCTTTGATCTATTTTCCATTAGATACAATGCCCTGCAGGCTTGGTAGATTAGGAGAAGTGATAGAGGAAGAATAAATGGAATTGTGGATTAGGGAATTCTTAGTCTGCTCACTCTTGGGTACCGCATAAACCCTAGACCACTGGAAGTTTTTGAGATTCAGTTGCTGGTCCAAGTGACAAACTAATGGCTAGGGTTAAAGAATAAAACATTTCAACTGACTTGAGAACACATGGATAAAATTGCTGGGGACACTCAATTGGTCAGTGTTAGCTTGACAGATTAAGCTCTCACACTTATACTATGATCTCTTATATACCATCTCCTTCAAAATGTATGCACTGATCACATTAAGTACTACAATCTTCATTTCACAGGTGAAAAAAAATGTAGGCTGAGACAAAGTGATTTGTGCAATGACATTCCATGAGCAAGTGTTGGAGTCAGTCCTAGAACTACTCTCCTCAACAAAGAGAAAGCCTGGGTTTTGGCGTCAAAGGGATTTCAAATCTCAACCTCGTCATTGTTAACTTCGAGTTCTTAGGCTATACATATATGGCCTAAGGGCATTAGATTAGAAAAAAGTCCTGGATCCAACTATCCACCAACAATAACATTAGTAATCCAATTCAGAAAGCCACCGCCTTCATTACCTTCACAAAGAAGAGGTCATTAAAAAGGCAGTGAAGAGGTTCCTCTACCAGCCCACGGAGCTGTTTGTGTAGGCACTCTTGCCGGTAATAGGCTGGACACGTATCAATGTCAAAGAAGATGGCCATGAGGGTCTGGATGGCATAGAAGCACTGCTTGAAATCTGCTTCCTTCAGCTTCAATGGTAACACCCTGGTGAATGTAATATGGTCACTGGGAGTCCCTTGACCTACAAAGAGGTTACTCACTTCACCAGCCCAAGGATGCTGAATCTAATGAAAAAACAGTCTCACAAGCAAGGGAAGGGAGCCTCAAGAGAAGTAGATAGTGAGCCAGAAAGCAGGAGTCTTTACCTGTGCCCCTCCTTTTGGGCCAGGAAGTTTATTTCAGCCAACAGCTGACTTTTTCCATAGCCTTTTCCACCTTCATACAAAACTGCTTGTCCCTTCTTCTGGTGCAAACATTCTTGCTGTGCCATTTGGAAGGCTTCTAATTCTTTCTCCCGGTCTGTAGAGAGACAGGGAGCACCTAATACTCCTGCACATTTTAGTAGACACTCCATTTATTTTGCAAAGGTAACTCTCAGAATGGTTTTTGCCCCCAGAGTCCTAGGCAGAATCCCAGTCTTTGATGAGGCTTCACATCCCTTTGCATAAAATCAACTCTGGACTATACAGAAATGTGTGCTGGACTTGGGGGTTTTCCCCGGAGCCCAAGTAATAACATTAAGAATAATTAGGGACCACACAGACATGGAAGCTACTTTATCTTCTTAGCTTTCCGTAACAATTTCCATTATAACAATTTAGTCTTCAAAGTCAGTCACTGCTACATAAAGATAATAGACTAATAGATATAAATTAAGATAAAAAGAGAGAATATACAGTGTGTGTAGTAATAGTCTTGGTCCTCTCTTAGCTGTCTTGCGATGAAAAATTTTCCTCTAGAGATGACCCACGAGAAGCTAAGCAGACCTCAAAAGCTGAACTCTGACTTACAAAGATTCTTACTAAATGTTGGTACTTCTCAGGCAAAGCGAGAAGACTCTACCTGAAGTGTAAACATTCAACACGGAAAAGAAATGGCAAGGCCTCTTCAAAATTAACATAAATTCAGTAAGAAGGCTGCTCTCTATTTTTTAATATAATGCTTAGAACCACTTAGTCTTGTATTTTTAAAAATCACATTTAACCATCTACAGCCAAAAAAAAATATATGATTTAAGGTAGAAAACTCACCTAACAAAGGGTGATTTTTATTTCTATCTCTGGCCAAATGTCTCTTCCCAAACATTCTGGGAAAAAAGACAAAGGGAAACGTGTCTAGTAACAAATTGGGATAGATAGAATGTATATCTCTAAATAGCTAGAAGACAACTTGTCTCATCAGCAAGTACTTTCAGATAATTGAAAAGGTCCAGAGTTCAATACAAGAGTTTTAAAAAATTAAAAATCTTTGGGATCAGGAAGGGGGAAAATACTGATTGTTCTAGGTCCAGAGAAATAAATTAATTGTAAGGTAAATAAAGAAAAAAAGAACACCCAGATTCGTGACCTACTGGATTCTCTTCCTTTTGGATAGCAAGAAGTTCACTGAGGAACTAGCTAAGAGTTAAACAGAAAAGCTGAAGATCTCAGACACTAAACCCTCTTCTTATGTCTCTTATTCCTGCAGGCCAGGACTAGAAGCATCTTTCTTTCTAGTTTCATACACTCAAACATTGATGATTCCTATATCCTGATTCTGTAAAAGAGATGGGAATAAACTATTAATGACACTCACATACATCTTCTATGGCCAAGGTATTCATACATCTTCCCTGGGTTGGAGATATTTTTCATCATTTTCTCTGGAAGTTTCTTGAAGTTGTAAGCAGGTAGCATGGATCTTAGATATGTTACCTCATCACAGGACACCAAACCTGGATAAGCAGTTATCATCCTAGCCACAAGGCTCACCTTTGGGCCAATAACTGTGTCAGAGAGACAGTAAAGAAAAGGATGGAGAATTTTTGAACCATTTCCTCCACTTTCACCCCTTGAGTCACAGAGCTAACAATCCAATATCCTATTCTACCTGTATATTCATGTCTTGCTACTGCCCCAATCACGCCACAGAATACTGGTCCATTGGTGATACTGATGGAAACAAGCCTGGGGATCAGAAAAGCAACAGTGGGTAAATACCATCAGAAGCCTCTAAGTCAGGCACTAGAGCTGTCACTCCTTAGATCTAGACATCTAGTTTTAGAGCTCAGAATAGAAAAGGCCAGAGACTGCTGTCTGTCTACATCACATGATGTGTATAAAGTTAAAAAGGAACAAAATAATCCCCGTATTCATGGAGTTTTAGTTGGGGAGCTATTATCAGCAGAAAGACTAAAAAAAATTACCTTATATCTGTTGGTTTATATATTTTTTTTGAAGTACTTTCAAATTGATTACTTCATCTGATGTTTTGAGGGATAATTAACAACAAATATGTGAGATATGTAGGGCAAATATTTTAATCCCATTTGACAAACAAAATAAAAAACAAAAACCCACAATTGAAGGAGCTAATTAACTTTCCCAGAGTTACACAGCAGAAATCAACAGAACAGTCAGAATAAGAATCCAGGTCTCCTGACTCCTAGCCCAGTGTTATTTCCACTATACCATGCTGCCTCAGATAAAACCCCAAAATGAAAAGTAGATCAACAGTTATCAATACAGGGTTAACTGATCAAATAATGCTAGAATGTCAGAGTACAGGAATAATCAGAGGGTCAGGCTGTTGATGGAAGCCTTCCTACAGCAAATTAGTATTTGGAATACATTTTAAAAATGAGTAATTTTTTAAAAATTCATTCATTTGTGTACAGGTTCAGTCACTTAACAGACACTGAGAAGTATGTACAGTACCAAGTCCTGGGCTAGGTGTTTAAAATATCTTGCTCTGGAAAAAAAAAAAAATCTTGCTCTGGAGAAGTTCAGTCTCAGGCAGTGGGAAGGTGGTATTAATTGAGGGAGGTGAAGAGACATATTTATAAGTCAGCAAGACAAATACAATGTATTAGAGATCAGTACAGCCAATTAACAGAGCAAACAGAATGGACACACTAACTCATACTAGTCAGAAAAAGCACTCAGAAAGGAGAGGCTGTATGATTGGATTGTGCAGGATGAAGGACTGCGAAAGCAGGGCAAGAGCACTGGCAACAGCAACAGTAGGAAAAGGCAGAGACTCTGAAAAGCCTGCTGTATTTGTGCAAAACTAAAGCGGTTCAAGATGGCTACAGCGCTGATGGTGTGTGCAGTAGGGACAAGTGAAGGGAGATGTGGTCCTACCTAGGCCAGGAATGGGAAAGCATTAGAAATAGGAATTATTTAAAAAGGGGGCATACACCATTCCAGGTGAAGCAAAGGCTCAAAGGTGGCAAGTTCTTACATAACAGGGAATGATTAGATTTACTTGATGTTAAAATTTACTTGATGTGAAAATTTCATGTGGCAGGTATAATATGTGGATGGAGAAAGAGGATACAATGAGGCACAGATTACTTTCAAGTTAAATCTACAAATAAACCATTTTTAGTTATTTACAGAGAACATGAAAAGTGGCAACAATGCTAACACTATTGTTTCTATGCCATCAAAACTCTCCTGCCTTCCTCTAAGGCCAGGATTGAGGACTTTTTCTTGGGCCCATTGTTCAGAGTGAGTAAGAGAAATCCAAGACCTGAACCAGGCAGTTGGTTTTGCTGCCACACCAAGAATAAGACTAAACATTTTCGGATGTGTCACCATGCTTCCTTCGTCTAAAATGCCCTCTCTCGCTTTCCCCAATGTTGAACTTTCTTTCTCAACCTGGTTCAAATGTTGTCTTTATAGTTAAGACTCCTCTGTTACACCTGGAAGAATGGCTCTGTCTTACCATAGCAATTTGCTGCAGCTCCTGTAGCATTTTATTCCTACACTTACATTTCATGGTATTAAAATTAGTTGTTTACTTAGTGGAGGAGGCAGTATTTTATTTCTCTTTACATTCATCACACCTACCATGTGCCTGGCTCCTGAATGCTAGCCAAGTGGGTGCTTTCACACATGCAATAAACTCAGCCACTAACAAGGCTATGAGAATGAACAAGCCATACTATTCTCATTTGGTCGTTTCTTTCTTTCTACTGGACTTTAGAATTCCCCCTTGCTCTTCCTGGTAGTCTGTGTTCCTCCTTCTTCTTCTTTTTTTTTTTAAAGAGATGTTCTTCACTGATGAAAAAACTATATTCTTTAACATATGTAAATATACAGAAAGTGTTTCTGGTGCCAAAGAATTATAATGATGAGATTCTGAGACTACATTCCCTGAGTCTCAAAAATATTCTGGAGAAACAGTCACCAACCAGAAAAGCCTGATTAATCATAAGACTCAGAAAATCATCTTTTTCTGTAAATGAACTGAAAACTGAAAGTATTTCCTAGATTAGAAAGAGAATTTAGAAAATGATCCAAGGTGAATAGGGTCACTGGGAAAGGAGACCCGGAATGTGGTTTTGGGTCTGGGCAAGGCTGACATCATGCAGAGGCCTGAGTTGTAGTCCCAGCTACTGATGTCACACAGCAACTCTGAGGTTACATCTCTACACTTGGATTATGGGTGAAGAAGGCAAACTTCAGCACCTGCTTAGTACAGCATTTCCCAAAATATGCTCCTCAGAACAGTCATTCTTCTGGATGTTTTTAGGTCTTTCTGGAGAAAAGTGTTCGGTGATCAAGTAAATTTAGGAAATGTTGATTGAAATGTTGATGAAACAAGTTTCTTTATTGTAAGACTACTCAGAACCTTTTGATATTAATGTATATTATGAACTTCCAAGAAGGAAATATAGTTTGCATCACTTCCCAAACACATTTGGCCATGAGAATCTTCTTTTCATGATTTACTAAGGAGCCAATGTTCTACCAACTACACTTTGGGAAATTACTGAATTAGTAATTATCTTCAAGGAAAAAAACACTGACCTGGAAACTAGATTTCAGACTCTGACATTGTCAAGCTGTGCAGCTTACCAACATAATCTCTGTATCTTAGTTTCTAGATCTTAGTTCAGAAGGTCAGATTAAAAAAGAGGAGGTCAGAGTAGATGAACTCCAAGATTATATCTAGCTCTTAAAATCTACTATATTCTAAAACAAAAAAGACCAAAAGCACAAAACTATGATCTGAGAAATGAATATCTCATTTAGGAGTAAAGGCCAAGGGCAGGACTCTCAAAGGCCACATGTCCATGTAAAATTCAAGAGCAGAAGAGACTAGCACTGGAAGAGATGGCCCAGGGCACCTATATTAGAGAGAGAGAAGTGGGAAGTGGGCTGTAGGAGTACCTGCAGATCCCATCAGGTTTAAAAGAAGTGCTAATACATATGTGCCTTGGGCTAAGAGTTTGATTATCTATGAAGCATCTGAAACATCGTTCCTATCTGTAAAATAAAAGTTGGATCAGATCATTTCTAAGTTCCTTTTCAGTAGTAATATTCTATAAGAATATTAGGTAATATAAGATATATAAGAATATTATAGATATTAAAATGCCTCTACAACAGTATCACATTAGTAATATAGGTTTTCCCTTTTGGAGAGTATTTGCATTTTATAAGAGGCAGCTATTAGGTAACGAAAATGATACAGGATTTGAGGACAGAAGGTCTGGGTTTCATTATCAGCTCTGCTGTATGCTAGAAACTCCTCTTCTGTGGCCTTAGTTTCCTCACATGGAAAAGAGGGATAAAAACATTCACACTTGTAGCATATACAAAATATCCTAAGTTGAAGTGCTACGTAAATTTTATTCATTTTGGATAAGTATGGCAGACAAATCTCTGACTTGATGTTAAAAATACCTTTTCAAATTTATTTATGTATATACCTTCCCCATGGCTTTCTAGTGGGAAAAAAAAAAGTCATCTGAAAAATTCTAGCTCACATTGTTATAGTGCGACTAGTGAGAATATGGAATTTTCTATACCTTTATTAGGACAAGGCTTTTGTAGAAGATGGGAGGGTGGGGTAGATATGGAGGAGGGAGATCAGTGAGAATTCCAGAAAAAATCAAGGGATAGGAAACACTAAGACTGAAAGGCAAGGAGAGTATTAACGAGTGGTGGTGCCTTCCTATCTTGGTAATTGCCCTACAACTTCTCTTCCCACATCTCCCCTTCCTGTAGATAGGCAGCCTTTGTTCTACATTCCCATGACATACAGATATATTATTTGTATTATATTAATTTATACATTTGCTTGTTCCTTTGCCGTGTTCTTAAATCTTGTTATGGGTATTTGGTTACTCCCTCTTCCACTCCATTAGGTAGAAACTTATCTTCATTTTCCCTGAGTACTGCTACTACCTAATTCTGTACCTAATGATTCCTTAATAGAGCTTATTTTCTGACTTCCCTTAGCATGTTCCCTCCCCTGTAAGCAGATTCTGGACACTCTCAACCCCAGCTACTTGTTACTGCCTCCTACCCTGCCTGAAGAGCCCCCTGGGGCCTGAGAAGCTCCTCTCTGCCCCACCTTCCTTCTCACTTGGTCTCAGCAAGATTCTCCCAGCAGAAGCTGAAGATGCTGAAGGAGCTCTCCAGGGCATGTGCACACTCATCTGGCTTCTTATCCCCTGGAAGGCCAAAAACACAGAGGAACATGCAGCCCTGGGACAGATGACAAAGAAGGAAAAGAGAAGTTTACCTGGGGAAAGAATATGCTTGCCTCAACTGGACCAACTCCCCTGAATGAAGCCAGAGCATTTCCCCACTGGTTTTCTGTTAGGAATGTTGAGTAGGATTCATGAAATGGACACTCGGACACATCAACATGGAGATTTAAAAAAAGAAGAAAAAATAATAAAATCTTGATTTAACTAACTCTTCAAAGAACTGAAATTTAAAACACAAGAAAAACTGATGTCAAGAACTTTTCAAAAATTCCATTTCTAGTATATAACTTGAGCTACCTACTCACATTTTTATTCACCTGTAATGTCATGTATTATGATACTGCTCTTTTTCAAGATTCTCAATGATCAGAAATATCTGATTATACTCACTTGACTAAAAGAACCAGAAAAATATGCTTTTGCTCTGACAAGGATTTTTCAACAAGAATTGAAAAGAAAAGGACATGGAGAATAATCTTTAGTTACCCTGAAAATTAAATTAACCAGAACATCCCATTCCTTAACTATTACTAGTTGAACTTTCGATGTCCTATAGCTTGTCACAAAATAAAGAGCAGGGAATTTGCCTTACACATGTGTTATGTGTTATGTGGGGAACAAGACTATTATCCCTCACTCACCTTTAATGCTGATGTGTCAAGTTTTCTTGTACTTACTTTCTCAAACATAAAGATCTGGCTTAGCTGGCCACCCCCTTTCTCTATGACTGTGGAGATATACAGGGCAGCCTCCTGGATAAGATGACATAAATGCAACATCCATGCTGTCTTGTTGAACTCTAGGCTGACCAAAACCATAGTCACAGTACGGAATTCGGATATGTACTCCATAGGTTGTCCTTCGTCAATCTACAAAGACACAGTGAGTTATCTTGCCTGCATCTTCAACTCTCAGTATCATGTTTAAGCATCTGAATTATATATTCCATGATGAATATGAGAAAATAACTTACAAATGTCAGACACAAAACTTAAAATTCAGGTTTGAGAAGTATAGATGTACAAACCAGTACACCTGGAATTAAAACTGTTTGACGTTAAACCTAATTCACTGATGAAATTTGCCATGCTTTGATGTTTTCTCTTTATGAGTTAGTTTGATATGCCCATTCTATTAGTCATTATATCACTTACTAAGGGATTCATATAGATTCATATATACACAATCGATCAACACTATTTACCAAGCATATATTCTCTACCCTGTTTACAATGTACTAGTTTTTTGAAGGACAAACTGAAAAACAGATATGCCTCCCACTTGCTAGAACTGAGAAATCTGAAATTATGACATGTCATCACAGGAATTGGTACAGATGGGGAAACCTGCTGGCATTACAACAGACAGCAGGAGATGAAGATGAACTGGATTAATAGGAAAGATCACATATAAATGTACACCTGTCAACATAAACACACACACAGTCTACATGATGACTCAAGAACTAGGAAATAACCTTCTTCAAAAGGTTTTTCATTATGTGCTTTCGCAGGGTTTGTTCAAGCGCAGAGTCTGGATCCAACTCCAGGGCAGTTCTTAGAGTATCTGAGGAAAGGAAAACAAATTGTCTCCAGCCATATGCAAAATTTATCTTTGAAATTTTGGGCTTGGGAAGAAAGGACCAAGTAACTTACCAGCACTTGTCCGGTAATGTGGCAGGTAATCAAGGCACTTGTCAAAATGCTCATCAAAATCAAATGGGTCAATGATCCGCATATCTCTTAACTACAGAAAGGAAACTGCTCAATTGTACGCCCACCCACCAACTGCATTACTGTTGGTCCCTTAACAGAGGGGCTGAGGATGCCATTTTCCCTTGTTGATCATGTATCTTTCCAGCCTCATTGTTCTGCCTCATCTAACTTCCTGGGAGGATATCCCCTACCTCCCTCCAAAATAGAGTTCCAGTGGTTGTTGGTTTGGTCAAGCTGTATGCAACCACCACCAGAGCACTGCCCTGTGCAAGGCCTTTTCAGGACGTGCAGCGGATGGGACCAGCCTCCTACCTTCACAGCTTCATCCTCCCTCATGATTTCCACTTCAAACATGTACTGCTCACAGAGCTTCCAGCAGTTCCAGGACAAGACAATCTCATTTGCCTGAGCCAAACGCTGCGCTACCTGGACATCATCCACATCCCGCCCGATCACCAAGAGGTACTGTCGCTGCTCGTCTCCAACAATAACCTGGGAAATCCGACCTGCAGATAGACCTATCCAGAAAAAAGGAGACAAGTCGTGAATAGTCAAATTCAACTGGAAAACTATGCAAAGGGTGGGGTCTGGAATCCTCACATTGCTCTATGTATCAGGCCAATCTTGTTATTGCAAAAATATTAGGTGAACTTACCTTCAAAAATATTACTTTGCCCTGGATTTCCTTCTGTCATAAGCATACCCAGAGACATTCAAATAAACTTGGGTTGTATGGAAGAAGAAACAAGAGATCCTAGGCCTCTTAAGATTTCTCTCTTTAAAATTGTTCTTCTAATAAACAACCAGGTCGTGATGGTAGAGACCTAATGGTCATGCTAAGGAACTCCTACCACAGTGACTATACTACCTCCTCAGCATATAATGAAGGCTAAGTGATTTTACCAGATAAAATGCCAATTGGTACTTTACCAGACTTGGGCTTTGCCATATACTTTGATTCTATCTCCTGTTTTTCTTATCCTGAGGCATTTCTTACTGCTAATATTGCTAAAAAACTGGTTTGCTTGCCAGGGAAAAAAGGACTATATCCGAGTTAAGCCTGCCCTTAGTTAAGTTACCCAATCCAAGCTAAAAACAAAGGGAAAATACTTTTTAAAGAATTGCAGAGACACATACTTTTGGCCAAGATGGGTTAACAGGTGGTATATTTACCATAATTCCCAGAACAAATGAAGACACTAGAAAAAACACCCAAAGTAACAGTTTTCAAGATATTGGACATCAGGTAACAAAGGATAATGATACATGAGAGATGGGAAACAAACAAGATGAATGCTTTGGTACCCTAGTTTATTGCATGGAAGAATTTCCAGGACTTCTCAGGGAAGGGAAGCCCAGGTATAGCCCAGAGGACACCTCAAGTTGAGGAAACAGAGCTAAGATCTGAGGAGGCCAAGCTGGCTAGAGTTTGCAGGGCATTTCGAGTACTGGAGAGAAGTGTAGAGAGAGAGAATTCCAGAGAATTGTACCAGATCCCCTACAAGTCTTTAGCTGAATACTGAGAACTAATAAGTATATTAATGTCAGCAAATTACCTGAAACCAGGGAAAGAACCACCTGAAAAGTTTAGAAGGAATAATCCCCAATATCACACAGGGCTGGCAATAATTCCTATTCCCACTAGCCAGAGTGTCAAACTTAATAATTCATAGGACATTAGGTACAATACTCAGAAGGGGTTTGCCTCCAGAATGGGGGCAAAACCAGCCCTAGACCAAACACTGTTGTGGTCCCAGCAAAGTTTAAAAGCAAAACCTGAAAAAAATCAAGCTAACCACACCTCAGAAGTATGTACAAGAATATTTATAGAAGTATAAAAGTATAAAAGAAATCCAGCATCCAACAAGGTTAAATTCACAGTGTCTGGCAAAGAAGGAGGAAAATATGATCCACAATGAGGAGAAAAAAATCAATCAAGCCCAACCCAGAATAACGCAGATGACAGAATTAATAAGAAAAGATTAAAAGTTATAACTATATTCAAGAACCTAGGAAGTGACTGAGTAAGTAGAGATTACAAAAAAAAAGGTCTCTGTACGGTTGAAAACACAGCAATAGAAACTATCCAAAATGAAACACAAGGAGGAAAAAAGAAATAATATCAATGACTTGTAGGACAATTTCAAGCAGCCTAATATGTGTATAATTGGACAGAGGAGGTGGAAGAGAGAAAAAAATTACTTGGAAAAATAATGGCAGAACATTTTCTAAATTTGATAAAACCCCAAAACCTATAGATTCAGAATTTCAATGAGCTGCAAGCACAAGTGAAGAAAACTATACCAAGGGACATCATAATCAGATTACCCAAAACCAGTGATAAAGAAAAAACCCTAACAGCAGCCAGAAGGGGGAAAAGACATTATATAAAAACAAAGATAAAGACGAAAGCAGATTCCCTTTGCGACATATTCTTCTGTCCCCTCATTCTGCCTAATACTCTGTGCTTGTTCCTGTGTGTTACGAAAGTCAGCTACATCTCTTGCTCTTGAAAGTAGTGGGCAGGATGTGCACTTTTAATTAGTGGCACTGATCCTCCTCCACAGGGCATGTGTAGCTGCTTCAGAGGCCAGAGGACCTGGGCACTTTGGACAGCATGCAAGGGCAGGGTGTGTAATTTTAACAATGTGTGTGCATCCCCCATGGGAGGTCAGGAGATACAGTGTTGGCAGGGATTGCCTGGGTCTTCTCGGGGAGGGGATCCACAGCACCAGAACTGAGGCAGGTCTGGCTGGAGGGGACAGGGCACAGTATGAGCAAACCCATAGGTAGTGGTGTGTTTATGATGAGGGGCAGGGGAGGGAAATGAATGGCACATGCCAGCTCCTTTGTTCCTGGAGAAGTCCCTCAGAGAACTCTGAGATTAGTAACCAACTCTCCTTCCCATAAGCCACAGGCGCCTTTCAAACTTCTGCTTCCAAGCTGTATCTCTGCACACCATTTTCTGTGCTTTTTTAGGGCAGAGGCTCAGCTTCCTATCACTAGCTGAGCTCTCTCAGAATCAACCCCACTGTTTTTTAAAGTTCCAGGCTTTAAGTCCCACTGATAATAAGCACTCTTGTTACTTCTCCCTCTCCATCTGCCTTTTGCTCCCCTGCTTGTGCTCTCTGTCAAGTAAATAAATATTTAAAAAAGAAGATATCATACACACACACACACACACACACACACGCCCACGCGCACACACACAGTGGAATATTATTCAGCCATAAAAAATGAAACCTTGCCATTTGAAACAACATGGATGGAGCTAAGAGTACAATGTTAAAGGAAATAAGTCAGAGAAAGACAAATACCATATGATTTCATACCTATGTGGAATTTAAGAAACAAATGAACAAAGGGGGAAAAAAAGAAAAGGCAAACCAAGAAACAGATTCTTAACTATAGAGAACAAACTGATGGTTACAGGGTGGGGGTGAAATAGGTGGTGGGAATTAAGGAGGGCACTTGTGACGAGCACTGGGTGATGTAAGAAATTGTTGAATCACTGTATTGTACACCTGAAGCTAACATAACAGTTTTTTCCCCAATAGGTAACTTTTATTAGTTTCTTATATATCTTTCTAGTGTTTCTTTATACAAATAGGAACAAACAAAAAAATTCTTATTTTTCATCTTTATATACAAGGTAGCAGGGCTTTGCATCTTGCTTTTTCTCAACTATATTTTGAAGCTATATCAGAATACCTTTTAAAGTTGCAGAAAATCTCATTGAGTAGACATATTGTTTATTTAAACAGTCTCCTTTAGATAGTTTTATTAAAAACCACATTGCAATAAAAAATCATGTACCTATAACATTGGACACACACTCAGGTATACGTATAGGATAAATATTTAGAAGTGGGATTGCTAGGTTGAAGAATAAATGCATTTGGAATCTCAACACAGATTACCAAAATTATTCTTCATAGAAGTTGTACCGCTGTTGACTCCCACTAGCAGTGTGTATGAGAGTGTTTATTCCTCATTGCCTCATGAACAGTGTGTTCAGGATTTGAATTTTTGGTATCTATAGGTGAGAAATAATCTCAATGTACTTTCAATTGGCATTTTTCTTATTATGAAATTGAATATTTTTTCACATGTTAAAAGAGATGTATTTCTTTGACTATGTACTATTTATTCATGTCCTTTCTCATCTTTCCCATCTCTTAAAATGTTAGATTTTGTTGATTTCTATGTGTTCTATTTCTAATATTTACCCTTTGTGTATATGATATAAGTTGCAGATTTTTTTTTTCAGGTTGTCATTTATATTTTGAATTTTTATAGTTTTTTTTTTTTTTTTAATTTATCACTCTTTTAGTAGCTACTACCTATCTTTAGCTGTAGGTCCTGGCCTTCTCTGGTATGGTAGATCCCAAATTTCTCCTGTATCTCCAGACTGCATTTTGCCACCAGGGTAATGATGTCACTAAGTTGATTCTGTTTCACTGTCCAGAGTGCCAGGAGCACATTCCCTGCAGACACACAAGACAGGATGACAAGGATCAAATATCTGGATTCTCCTGATCTGGGCAAAGCCCCCAATAACGCAGAAAATATCATGCAAGGAGTCAGGCAAGGTTCTTTGGCCCTATACATTATGCTTGGTTAAAATACTGCCTTAGAGCGTCAAAACCACTCATCGTATAAAAAACAAGACAAGGCAGAAGCTGAAACGTTCCTATAGTTTAAGAATATTTTTGATAATCTTCCCTCCACCAGTATACTAACAGAATGGGAGGGGCACTAACTAAGAGGTTCATAAAATGTAGGTTCATGTTCAAATTTAATTTCAAGGGTGGCTTAATTAAGTTTAAGTTTAAAAAAAGAGGCCAACTCTGGCATACAGCTAGCTGTCAATGATCCTGAGAGTTCTCCAAATAGGAGTTTTTGCCTCCTCCCTATCTTACACATAGCTTTTGCTCTAAGGACTAAGTTTCTCATTGAGTTTTCTCATGCAACTAAGTGCTTTATAGGCACTTATTTGTCTGTCATTCAATTAAGTGAAATGTAAAGCATCTTTGAACTTAATATGGGCAAGGTTTTTCTATTAGACTGAGAGAATCTTTGAGCCAGTGACTGTGCCTTCTTCATTTTGTTTCCCCAGGGCCGAGTACATATTAAATAATAAAACAATGCTGAATAAACAAATATGCCAAATTCCACCTAAATGAAGTCTTCCTCACTTGCGGTCCTTTAAATATTCAAAAAAACTGAAAAATACCTGTGATATTTAGGATATCTCCTCCAAAACACAGAACATCTAAAATCAAGTGAGAGAGAGAGGAAAATGCATCAAAATGAGATATACTAGATCATAGCAGAATTATATATGATTAGAAGAATGGTCTACTGAGTTTTTCCTCATATCTTATCTGGTCTATTTGTTCTCTCTAAGGGACCCTTTCCTTTCCCTTAGCTTCTCCCCAAATCTGTCTATATCTATATCCATCTTCTTGAAAATGAAAGAAATACTGCTGTTCTCTTCAAAGTCACCCCCCTGGACTCTGGATCCTAGCCCCTTCTACTCTTTCAAGAACTCCACTCCCTCCCTTATCTCCTCTCCACTGGATCATTTCCATTAATATCTTTAAAAATGAAAACAAAACACAAGAAAGTTTACCCACCTATTCTTGATTCTACCTTTTCTTGCTATTAGCTCCATTCTTCTGCTTCATCTCCAGCAAAAAAATTTCTAAAAAGTGTTGGCCATATATAATTTGCTTCTTGTATCCTAGTCACTCTTAAACTTTTTCTCTACCATTCTCTTCTCCACTTCAGTAAAATTTATCAAGATCATCAACGGCATTCACCTTGCTAAATTCAGTATTTTCTCACAGCACTGTACTTTATACCTTTCATTTTCAACTCAGGCAGCCCCAGCCCTCTTCTCTTAGAGACACTACTTCTACTTTGGCTTCAGGAACACCACACTATCCTACCTGGCTGTTTTATAGTTTCTTTTTTAAGTTCTTTCTCCATAATCATAATCTGTCCTGGAGTCCCTCAAGCCTCAGTCTAAGGCTCTTTCTCTTTATTTACACTCTCTTCATGTGGACTCAATCAGTTCCTAACTCTAACATCTTTATGCCATCAACTCACTTTTTGTCTCTAACAAAGATCTATTCTCTGAGCTCCAGGTTCCATCATAGCTACTGACTTCATTTCTCCATTTGAATGACTTACTGACATCTCAACTCAGTATATTCAAAACAGAAACCTTGATTTTCTTTCTCAAAGTCCAGTCTTGTCCACCTCGGTAAGTGACACCACCATCATTCAGTTATGAAAGCCAAAAAAACCTTCAGAGTCACTTTCCTCACTACTTCCCACTAATAACAATATACCAGCAAATCTTGTCTGTTGAACCTGCAAAATACATTTCAAATCAATTCGTCTCTTTATGGCTCCACTGCCTTATCCCTAGACCAGGGGTTTCCACCTTGCCTGCAACCTTGGCTTCAACATTGGAATAGCCTGTGAAACTTTAAAAAATCCTTATTTCTGGGCTTACCCAAAGGTATTCTGATTTAGTTGGTCTGGGGTAAAGCCTAGACACCAGGGTTTTTAAAAGCTCCCCAAGTGGTTATTTAATGTGCTGCCAAGGTTGAGAACCACTACCCTAGACCAAATCAGCATCATCTCTCCACAGCTGCTACAACTTCCTCCTATAGCTTCCATTCTTACCACTTGCACTCTATCAGCTCTCTATAATGCAGTCTCCATGAGGCAGTTAAAACGAACTTTAAAAGTGTAAATCGGATCATATTACCCCCTTGCTAGAACCTTTTAACAGTTTCCCTTTATACAAAAATATATAATCCAGGGGCGCCTGGGTGGCTCAGTGGGTTAAAGCCTCTGCCTTCAGCTCGGGTCCTGATCCCAGAGTCCTGGGATTGAGCCCCGCATCAGGCTCTCTGCTCAGCAGGGAGCCTGCTTCCTCCTCTCTCTCTGCCCGCCTCTCTGTCTACTTGTGATCTCTGTCTGTCAAATAAATAAATAAAATCTTAAAAAAAAAAAAATATATATATATATATATATATATATATATATATATATATAATCCAAACTCCTTGTGGCCTACAGAGTTCAATGATCTCCAATCTCACCTCAAGCCACTCTTCTCCCTGCTAGTTATGTTAGCCACACTGGTCTTCTTAGTTCCTAGAACACCACAAGCTTCCTCCCATTTTAGAAGCTTTGCACTTGGCATCCTTCTGCCTGAAATACTTTACTCCTCACTCTTCACAAGGTGTTTCTCTCATCCTTTGTATTTCAGCTTCAGAGGAGCCTCCTATGACCACCTTACCTAACAAAGAATATCTCTCACTCTACAATTCTTTTTTACCACTACACCCTATTTATTTCCTTTGCGAAATGTATAATCTATAATTATCTTGTTATCTCTCCCACAAACATGGAAACTTCAAGAGGGCAAGTATTATGTTTTATTTTCCCCTGTACTTCTATTACTCAGTAATTCCTGGTGTTATAATATAATTTCCATCTCTCCCTTTCATCTAAACTTGATGAGAAGAATCCAAAGGCCTTTCACAAATGTTCTTCAGGGGTAAGAGGTGAGTCAAATAAACAAGTTCCTAAAGGGCATTCCACAAAGTAAGAATTCTGGTGAATCTCAGAATTATGCACATGACTATATGGACATTGTCAATAAAAGAAGGGAATGTTATATAAGTACCAAAGGTTTCAGGACCAAAATAATGCTGGGGGTAGGTCTAACTAGGCTAAAAGTTCTCCAAGAGGAGGTTTTTGCACACCCTGCACCTTTCACAGTGCATATCAGAGAATGGCACTCAAGGGCGCCTGGGTGGCTCAGTTGGTTAAGCATCTGCCTTCAGCTCAGATCTGATCCCAGGCTCTCTGCTCAGCTGGGAATCTGCTTCTCCCTCTGCTGCACCCCCTGCTTCTCTTCTTTCTCTCAAATGAATAAATAAAATATTTAAAAAAAAGAATATATACTCAAAACATTTACGGCACATATAAGGAGCTATTTATTTTTTCTTCCCCAGATTAGGCTAATTTCCACGAGCTTAATATATGGCAGAAAATGAAGAAAACATTCATTCCTATTTCACAGGATCAAAATGCAGTAAGAAAATGAGAAGGTGTTTTGTAAATTATATTGGATATAAACACATGTGGCACATTATATTATTGTTAGAAGAGGCAACCTGAGGAATACTTTGTTTTGAAATAAGATATAAACATTCAAAGTAAAAATTAAAATTAGTTTCCTCCCTTTCTGAACATTGAGTCAACAGGATGTGAAACTAGGTAGAATGGGAGATACAGGCAAAAATCTAGCTTGTTAGTTGCAAGAAAGAAGAAATAAAATAAAAGCCTGCTTCTCCCTCTCCTCCCCGCTCATGCTCTCTTTCGCTCTCTCTCTCAAATAAACAAAAATCTTAAAAAAAAACAACAACAACATGAAGCAGTAATAAGTGAATGAATGATGAGTAACACTAAATGAATAACCCTTTGGTATCTTTTCAAGTAGCCCAGACCCCCTCCTGTTACAAACCCTCAGGAGCCCAGCACCACACCTCCTGACTTCCCTACAATAGTCACTCACGCTCCACGATGTCACTAATGTAATAACTGAAGATGTGGGCCAGTTTGTCCATGTCATGTTCCGACTTGCAGGTCAGGCTGAACCTATCCATTAATGCTGTAAACCCTAGCCGACAAAACAAAAATTACGTTAGCTGCAAATCCTGAACTTTTTAGGCTCTATTCCCTGCACTCATCAGACCAGTGTAAAGAAGCCGATCTCCTCCAGTTGAGTAATTGCATGACCTTTTAACAAGTGTTCATATTCGGGACCTGGCTGGTTGCTGCCGCCTCTGAGAATCCAGAGAGCCACACCCCCTTCGTTTCCAGGAGCTGCAGATGAAGATTCACCCACAAGCACCCCCTTTCACCTCTAGCCTGTTACCCCGTTTCTGCCATGCCCTCTTTAAGCTCTCTGGCCAAGGAGAAATGGGATTTCTCCCCCACGTGAGGGACGGAGAGACCAATGACGAGGGGGATGGATTAAAGCTTTGTGGACAACTCAGATGGTGAGCTCCTCGAGGTCAGGCACCTTCAGGTCACTCATCTTCAGGTCCATGACACAAACTCTACAGTATTTGTTAAGTGAGCGACTCTCGAAGTAGCTGCAGTGGCAGGCACACACTTAGGGACCCAGAGAAGGAATTAATTGAGCGGAAGAAAGAACTGGCTGAAGCGGTATGCGTATTGGGAGAAAACTTGGGTTCAAAGCCTGCTGAGTGGTCCCGCAAAAGTCCTTTCCCGTTTCTGAGTCTCCTTTCATGTCTGAAGTGAACTCTAGAGCTATGCCAGACCATTCCAGAAGCAGTCCTCCCGCTCTGAAACTGACCCTCCAGGTTTCCCGAGGAGGCGGCGGCGAGCAGTTAAGCCGCGCCTTTGCTTGCCTCAGGGCCAGGCACGTAACCGCCGACGCCTCTCGGACCCTGGTCCCAACGGCTGCCCCTCGGGGAAGGCGGGAGAGCGACGCGCCTCCCCTCACCCGTCACGTGGACTCCAAGGAGGACGCCCTGGGCCGTGGCAAGCTCGGGTTCCGATCCCCGGGGCTTCCTGAACACCAGAAGATCGGGAAGCAGCGCCGCCAACCGGGCCTCTACCGGCCAGAGAGGCGGCACCGCCACCCGCTCGCCGGTCGCCATAGCGGCGGCGGGGTTGCCCGCCAAGCTACCGGAAACGGAGGTCCTCCGGGTAACAGCCAATCCGCAACGACGGCCTTGGCGGATCCCTTGCACCAACCAATCAGTGCGGGCCTCCTTGGGGGCGGTGCCAACCCGGCGTGGCCGGGGCCCCGCCCCCCCGCGCCCTGCTCTAGACCTCTACGAGGTAAGGAAGCAGCGGACTTGGAGAGGGGCAGCGCGTTCCAGACACGTTTAAGATGACGCTTAAAAATCTTGAACCGTGAGCATGCTTCTGCAGTAAGATAGATTATCTCAGTGTCAATAGAGGGGTCTTCTATCATCAGAGTGGAATGCTGCCTCACCTTTGAATTTCTAAGGGCAGTGTTCCATTAGCATCTGACTAAAGCAACCTCAGTATGGTCTTTAAATTTCACACCCTTAGGTTAAGGCTATGTAATAGTCACTGCCTTAAAGGTCAGAGAATTTCTTCTGTTTCTCTTATCTGCCAGGACAGATCTATAGGGTGTCTCCTGAGAATGCTCCTGGGGTTACTTTGGTCTAAATCCAGCTCCTGGTTCCCTGTGTGGTAAAGGCCTATCTGAGGTTGCCCGTCAGTCGCTCAGATTCTTGGGAGAATTCACATTAGTAACAGGATGAGTATGTTGTGGATTTTTAACAATCAAGAAAGCATCCGTGTTTTTTCTGCAGAAATTAAAAAAAAAAATCTAAAAATTACAGCTTCACTATCTTTAGTTCTACAAGACCCAATCAGTGCTGTTTCGGTGATAACTGATGTGAAAATGTTGGGGTTTGGGAGCAAACAGCCAAGAAAGAATTCTTGAAGCATCTTCCGTGCAAAAGGTTTTATTAAAGCACAGGGACAGGACCCTGGGTAGTGAGCAGTGGCTGATTATATCTTTGCAAGTTGGGAGGGCGTTAGGGATAGTGTAAAGAATTTGGAAGCAAAGTTTCCAGGATCTTGAGGGGCCATTTATTACCCTCTACTAAAATCTTAGTCATGAAACCCTTCAGATGTTTTATCAGTGGGCCATATGCTTGGAGGATGATTGCCAACATATATTTTGGGGAGTAAAGAAAGCTTCCAGATGAATTTTTTTTTTTTTTTTTAATGTTAAAGGAAATCCTGGAGGAGGACAGGCTAATGTCAAACTAAGGTTGCCTTTTGCTCTTAGCAAGGTATTAACATGTAGGCAGCTGAGTTCCTAGAGGAAGGTCACTCTGCCTTTCTCAAGTACTGGTCAGTGGACATTTAATTTTTTTTTCTGTATTTATCTTTGTTCTCCCCATCAATAACTGAAAGGCTTATTTTGCTTGTGGAATTACTTCATCAAATTTTGGTTAACATTTCCAGTAGTAAGATGAAATATACAATCAGTGCACAAGTGCAGAGAATACTTCCTTAGCAGGAAGGAGGGCCAAAAGGGAAGAAAAGAAGAGTAAGGGGAGACATACAAATAAGAGGCCTGGACACTGCAAATTTGACACTGTCTATGGAGCTCCCACGTCTGTCTACAAAGATCACAATTTCGACATTATAAACACAACCTAGAACCTAAGAAATGTGAAAATTCAAAAATCCCTTTTTAGTATTTTTACAAATTTATTTTAAAAAATAACAATTGCAATGACATCAATGATCGATCATCTGTATTCCCCCTACTGCTGGGAGAAAACCTATATTGTTGAGTCCCAAAGGAAAATCAAGACATTATCATCAGGCACCCAACAGCCAGAAAAAGCTCTGTTGGTCCAGTGGTATAGACACTGACATATGTTCAAAGTACCAGTGCAATTAAAATATATACATTTACAATTATCTTGCCAAAAAGAGCACTCAAGAAGTGCAGTAACTATGCATTAAACCAATTATTCACTCATCCATTCACTCTCTGCGTCTATGAAGTCATCACTACAGTCACAAGGACAAATAAAAGAACTAGTAACAAAAAAAACCCAAACCTCAAACCCCCCACTTTGTGGGTTATTATGATGTGTTAAAATGGCCACAACAAAAGGGCCATGAGCTATCTGAAATGCAGTGACAAAATGACAACTGAAGCATTACTTTCAACAAAACACAACTCAAACTTGTGGAAAAAAAATTCTGCAACAATATGAGGTTGATACTACTATGTACAAACTTACAGACACAAATAAATAGCATTTTAGAACTGCTGTTGACTTAGATCTGAGGACTGACTTTCTGATCTCTGTATCTTAAAGACTCCTAAACAAACCAAGGGTAGAAACTCATTGTTTTTAGTGAACTATCATCTGAAAATCTTGGGGCTTACTGAATAAAATCAACATCTGAAACTTAAGTCAAGAGCCAGAAGTTTCTGGTGAGCCTATCAAAGGATTTGGTCTTTCCTGACATCTGAAAGCCGGGACAGATGACTATACATACCAGGGACTAGAAAGAGATTTTACTTCCTGCTTTCTTTGCATAGCTGTTCCTCTTTTTCCATCATTCCAATTATTTCCCTTCGTGATGTTTTCTTCAGAGGGCTTATTTTCCCTCTTAATACAATTAGAGTAATAAAATCAAAGAAAGTGTCAATTCTTACTCTTGGTATTTAAATCAAAACCAAATGATCTTTAAAAGAATTGTTTTCCTTGTTTCTAGAGAAAGCAGCAACTCTTTTCTTAAATATCATCATAGTTTTCCCCAGGTTCAACATCTAGAAATAAAATTAGAAATAGAATAGAAAATTTCTGAGGCACAGTCCTTCTGGGAGCTGTACCCTAATTCTTGACCCTGCCAGCATTACCACTACCAGTTGGCAGCTTATCCCCAGAATGTGGATGCAATGTAAAAACCTTTCTGCTATACAAGGCCTGTGTAGAAAAGGGGAAACATGGAAACTGGCACCAAAGAATCAGCCGCCAGAGGAAGAAAGAGAATGTTCACTCTCTGGGGTCAGCACAAAACAAAGTGCTGCAGGAGTGAAGCCAACATTCCCCTTAAACTCGACTAGGTAAGCTGGAATATATCCAGGGGAGTGTGATTGAACAATGCTTTCCAGATAGAAACTGTCAAAGAGCAGTTCTCATTCTCCCTTTCCATGCTTGTTAAAAGGTTATAGTATATATAAATGTGAATTACTCTTTTCACCTTAATGATCCATCCCTGGCATCCATCCACTGGAGAATCATGCTATGTGGCAACACATGGGTACATATATACTACTTTCTCTTCTGTTGGACTACAACACGTGTGAACCCTTTTCTTCCCCAAATGCTGTCATAAAGCCTGATTGAACATCTCTAGGGGCATCCGGGTTACTCATTCATTTGAGCACCCAACTCTTGATCTCAGCTCAGGTCTTGATCTCAGGGATGGGAGTTCAAGCCCTGCATTGGACTCCATGCTGGGTGTGGAGCCTACTTTAAAAAAAAAAAAAAAGAAAAAAAAAGTCCTGTTTGGCTCTCTAGGAGTTACTACAAATGTCCTCAGCACTTCAGCACAGAAGTTGTATGGTTTTGTTCTCTACTTAGGAAAGGCAGTTTCAAGGTCCAATACCCTCTAAATTGTCTTATAAGTAGCAGAAGCAAAAACTATGGTCCAGATCATCTATCAGCAGACAGACAAAAAGACCACAACTTGCCAAAGCTTTAAAAAAAAAAAAAAAGAGAGATTCAGGAATTTATACTTTTAGTGCTTAAGTCTTTTGTTATTCTATCCCCAGAGTTAGCTTTTCTTGGTTGGAGTCCAAAAATACCAACTTATCATCTGGTAGACAGAGATTCCTATTATTACCACAGATTAATGAATGTATCTCAGACAATTTATTGTTTCCATGTCATGAGATGGAACTTCCTTGCCTGGAAGCCACCTCTGAATACAAAGTGTCCAGTGAGTCAGCATGAGATCCCCCATCAGAGGGATGGATGCTGCTTAGATTCCATGGGAAGGAGTGGGCATCGGCTTCCCTGATTTCAGTCTTGGTTGAGAAGGTTGTTCTCCCTTGCTAAGATGGCTGGCTGGCTTCAGAAGCCAATGTAAGTGCTGTGTGTGCACTTATGTGCACAGGTCCCTTGCATCATCCTAATCCACAAAATGTCAACGTCATCAACAGTCTGAAATAGGTCCTGTCTGAAAGGGCGAGACAAAGGCTTGCGACTTCAATTTGCCAGACATTGCTGCAATTATAATACTGAGCCACTTATTAAAAACTAAGTGGTTTGTCCTGTAGAAAAGGGCAGCACGGAATCATCAGTGTCCCATTGGAAGAGGTGATCAATTTCCTGGAACAGTGGGAAACAATGGCGAGGAACATGACCTTGATCAGCTCTATCACAAGACCTGGGGTTAGGACACTCGGATGATCTGTGTCATTGCTTCTTCATCTGCTTGGTTTGGATCCTAGAGACAAAGGGTAATAGTGATTAAAATCCTTTGCGAAAATAATATGGAACTCAAGGCTCTCACTTCTCATCACCAAGGGGAATACACAGAATTTTGCTAAGTAAACCAAAGGCCATGAATGCATCTAAGTTTACCTACATGGATTAAAATGCAGCTTCGTAAGGAAAGAAGAGATAACAAACCTCTATGTAAAAGGACTGTTAAGTCTGGCCTGGCATTCCACTTCTAAACACTCCAGAGTTGACACTGTATCTCTTTCCTATGAGAACCTGTGTTGTGTTTTACCTTTCAAGTTTAAGGGTCTTTAAGTGGCCAAGAGAAACTATGTCATGTTGTATTTTTGTGCCATGATTTTCTGATCATCATATTTAAATACTAAGCACTTAGCAGGGCTGGAAAGGACACTGACATTTGTGTTAATGCACTCATTTAGTAGATAAACCTGAAGCCTGGATGGATAAAGTGATTTGCCTGGACTAGAGTAAGAAAGTTAGTCAGCAGCCCAACCAAGAACTAATGCCCAAATCTCTTGGCTCTCATTTCACTATTTCTTAACTATTTCCCTTTTCTTTTCACTAAATTCTGCCTGCCCCCTCTCACTTAAAACCTGCAGTGTTAAGACAGGGATCAGTCCTTGGAAGCTTTTTGCAACACTCCACAATAACTGCCTTCAGTTCCTTCACACCAAAGCTCTGAAGCATCAACTGACGTGATCTAAGAAAAAGCTAAAAGATTTCTGGAGGTGGCAGGACTGCAGCAGGGTCTTGGAACAATGAGTAAGAATAATAACCAGCATTAACATAGCCCTCACCATGCACCAGATAATGTGCTAAGCAGTGCCCAATATGGCTTACTGTATGAAATCCCCACAATGGTCCTAAGAAGTATCAACAGCAGCCTACTTTACAGGTTAAAGAACTCAGGCCAAAGGAACCTGAGTAACTTGACTAAGATCCTACTGCTAGCACACAGAATCAGGAGTTCCTGGCATAATGCCCATAGATGGCACTCTATAGCCACACACTGCATGAACAATGAGAAAGGAGGGGCTCCCAGACTACAGGAAGGAATTAACAGCATTGAAAGAGGAGTCTGTGCTCCTGTGTGGAAATACTGAGGATTCCCAGCTGGACACTGAAAGAGGTGAGGAGGACAAGCTGCTTAGATGTCATACAGAAACAGTGTGGGATCTGATGCAGTAAAAAATAAAAACCAGCATGCATCCTTGAGCAGGGGACCAACATGGTTAAAAAAGCACTATCTTCTAAAGACCGATTTGGCGGTAATACAGGTAGGATGCAATGTCACACAGAATAAAGTAGCAGGAAATGGGAGGAACCATGAACTCAACACACATTTATCGAGTGCTTGTTCTGGATTGGGTATTATGCTAAGTCCAATCAATACAACGGAGAACAAAACAATCCTCTACTCTCTACACAGCTTACAGTCTAGTGAAGGAGACGTTGACTGAACAATGACACAAAACAAGTCAATTATGATGCTCAAAAGAAGAGGAAGATGTGAAAAAATAATGAGATTGAAGAGACCTACTTGGGCTCCAGCCTCAGATTTAAACCAAGACCTAAAAGATAAAAGACAGTCACGCTTTATAAATTAGCTATTTTCAAGACAAAGGTCCTATGGCTGGAGACAGATCAATGAAGAGTACAGCAAGAGCATAAAGACCATGAACAGGAGGAAATGAAGCCAGATGTAGGCAGGAGCTCGATCGCACCCATGCCTTTTTGGCCATGATAAGCCCTCTGGATTTTAGTCTAAGGGCAAGTGGGAAAGGGCAGGAGTGGAAGGGTTTAAGCAGGACAATGATGTGAGATGACACACATTTTAAGAAGACCACACAAAGATGTGAAGAATGGACTAGAGAAGCACAAGAATGGAAGAAAGGACACCAGTAGGCAGCTGTTACATGAACTGAAGCAGATAAAGGATTTCTTCAGGCTGATGGCAACTGGAAGGGAAAAGAAATGTTGTTGACTAATTCAGATTATTATTTTAGAGGTAAAAACAAGAGGACTTTTTCAAGAACTGGACGATTTAAGCTTCAGCAACTGGGTGGATGGACAAGTCATTTACTGAATGACTGGTTTAGGGATAAAAAATAGAATAAAAATCAAGAGTTTTCTTTTGGATATATTGACTCAGAAATGCTGGTAAGTACAATCAGTGGAATCAGAGGTAAGAACCACTGAAGTACAGCAGTTACAATAAGTTCCGGAATTGCAGCGGGTTTGAATTTCAGGTACACCATTTTATTAAGTATTTTACCTTGGGCAAACTACTCAATCTCTCTAAACCTCAGATTCAACTGTAAAATGCAAGTAAGAATTCTTACCTCATGGGGCTTGAGGCTGCTCTAAAGAGTCAATGAAAAAAAAGTTCTTACAAAAGTGCTTCATGTAATGGCTGGCACGTAGCAGTTAAGCGTTACCTGCTGATGATTGTGCTATTACACTAGGAGACAATAAACTTTTTCTTTTAACATCAAGAAAAATGAGAATTATAAGAAGGAATTACTAGGAGTAACTGGCAAATATGAGAAGGAAGAAAGGGCACTCGACTGAACACCTTTAGTACTTTAAGGCAAAAAGGAATCTGAGAGAGACAACACTGCATTCAACTTAGAGAATGTAGTTAGTCTCTGGTGTGAAAGTAAAAAGAGGACTCTGAATGCTCTTCCCAAGAAAATACAAGGCAAAAAGAGAAGAATGAAATGTATCCTCTACTTACCTGCATATGGGGACTATCCTTTTCCTTTGGAGAGAAAAACCGTCCACCTTCACCCCGCTTCCGAGCCATGGCGTGACGGTGCCGAGACTCGTGCAGGTATTTCTAAAACCAGAGAAATAAAGGTACTAGTCGGAAGCAGCAGAGTTATCACATGCACAGATTCTATTTTCTGAAGTTCAGGAGAGGTGTCATCAGAGCCGCCAGAGGCAATTATGACCTTGAATTATAGAGAGAGCTCTGGAGGAAACACTGGCAGCAGCTGACCATATATTAACTCTCATAAAGACATGAATGCTAAACGAATAATAAATAAAAAAGATTTCCCAAAGGTGTAGCAACAATCTCTATCTACCCTTTCCCATACACATCCTCTCCTTCACCTCATTAATAGACCAAATTTTAGTTGAGATGACTGCTCAGTAAAAAACACACAAAAACCAAAACCCTGCATTTCCCTGCCTTGTTTGTAGGCTTAAGTGTGGCCATGTAATTAAGTTACGGCTAATGAGATGTATGGAGCTTCTTCAAAGTTTCCTTGAGAAAGAGTGCCTTTCTTGTTCCCTTTCTACCTAGGCTGGAGCCCAAGCAATCATCCTGGACTATGACTGGCACACTAAAGCTATCAGAACAGTGAGACTGGAGAGAGCATCATGAGGACTGTGGAAATGGGCTACCAGCCCAGGCCAATTTCTCTCTGGATTTCTCTTGTGTAAGGGAAAAAATAAACTCTTTTAAGCCCCTGTTACTGTTTTGTTATGGTAGCTGTGGCCACAAAGAGCAATGACAAATGCTAACTTATATAAAGCTAATAGCTATTTACTTTCAATTGTTCGGCAGGTGCTCAAGGAAACAAACCATATAAAAGGTCATTTCAAAAGTAGAACCCTGCCCTTTCTCTTCCTTCTTTCAATGTTATACACACCCTTCTTTCCTTTGGGATTTTTCCTTCTGCCTCTAGTTTAGCCCGGGCTTGCCTCCTCTTTAATATACGGTGGTACTGTTTGGCGTTCACATAGAGAGGCTCTTCTTCGAGCATCTCTGCCCCAGGGAGAGGGATTCTTTGGATAGCAGGTACTGAGCCAGCACCGGGCACCATCTACACAAAAAGAAAACCACAGCTTATTAAATAGTGGCACGCAGTATGGACACAGGGAACTGCTTCTCAGTCCTGTTACATTATTTTTTCTAAATGCTATGAAGAGTAGCTTTTATAGAGCACATAGTTAAATACAGATTCCTGGAGAACATTTACACTCAAGGTCTGCATTTTAAATCAAAATTCCAGAGGATTGTCATAGGGAACCCAGGAGCTACAATGTCTACCTATGACTCCATTTCTAGAAAAATCTGCTGCCATCTAATGGTCAGGAACAGTAATCATAGACAATGAAATAGTACAGGGGTAGGTTGACCAAAATGTCTACAGTTACGTAATTAGCTACTTAACTTATTAAATAATTTTAAACCTAATTTTTCTAAGCACACTGAAACTAAAAACACTCTACTAAGTATATGAGGAAACCAGTAACAGGTTTCCATGCACCATTCCCTTCCCAACTAAAAAACTTTGAATTGGATGTGTTGTTTCTTCTGGTAGCTTCCTCCACCTGTGTGTACAGGCTTCTACTACTTGTTCTTAATTTACCCATTTTAGGTATTGTGTCCTGCCATCCATTTTGGACAGGAGGACTTAGCCTCCACTTACCCCACTACTCATCTCTTCCTCCCTATCTTCTCAATGTATTCATAGCATACATGTTTTGGTTTCTTTACTGACTGCAATCTGAATTTGAGCTTACTTTTTATTTCATTCGCTGTGGGCAATATATTGCCCACTTCCCAAAGATTAGTAGCCTGTGCCTTCATTATTTGAATTCTGAATATGATTACTCAAAAGTAGACATTTCTACTATCTGTTTATCCTCTGCTCTATCTCTAGCACCTAGAATAGTCCCCAACACATAACAGGGGCTCAGAATGAATTATAATGCATTGTAATGTTTCTTGTAGAAGTAGATCTCTGTAAATGCCTTAAGGATCAATTCAACCCCAAGGGGCCAACATTATCAACAAGCTTTATGAAAGACATCAAATTACAAGTCCAAAAAAATTGACAAAGAGATATATGGAAAGATAAATGACAGAAACGGTGAGGTGAAGAATCCGTTTTCTTACCATGACCATCCCTCCTGAATTGACCACATTGCCTGCCACTGGTAGTGTCACAGTGACAGTCCCTTGCCCACTGCTGGTTGTGTTGGTATTGGCTCCTGTCTGAACGATCTGTGCTCCTGCCAAGCTGGCTGCTGGGATGGTGATCATGCCTGAAACAGGGACTGTAACTTTAAGAAAATAAAACATAAAACAAACAAAAAACAGGTACACAGAAAGAAGGGAACACAGTTAGTCCCTCTTCTATCTGGCACACGCTTATTTACCCTGGAAAAACATACTAAACAGCACAAAGGGAGAAGCACTCTCCTACTCTCTGCGTGGTTTGCTACATGTAAGCCAAGTGATCACTATCTTTGATATTCTAGTCACTGTCTGGATTCCAGTTCTGATAAAATTATCCTTCTAGTGGATACTTCCCTAGGTATTCCAGTTCAATAGCTGGTGAGAAAGTTTGGAGGCCTCCTCTTCTAGAGGTCTGTGTGACTTCAGCTATACCACTGTTTTTGTACATATGAATAATCTGTTTAGGATGGAGATTTTACAAATTTATAATTTGTTTATCCTAAACAGACAATGACTCAACCTGCTAAACCAAGCACTCCATGCCCCAAACTATCATCAGCACCACTTATGGATTTGCTCACCATTTTCTGTTTGAGCCCTGGGCTCAATCTTGTTCAGGCTTTCTCCTGAATCACAGGAGAGCACACCTACCGCACTCACTGGAGCTTGTATACTGCTAAATTTTAATCACAAGTCAAAGGTTTTTTGTTTTTTATTTGTTTTTTTTTGTTTGTTTGTTTTTTTGGAGACAGCATGCATGGGTGTGAGTGGGGGCAGGCAGAGAGAGAGGGAAAGAGAGAATCCTAAGCAGGCTCCATGCCTAGCATGGAGCCAACTTGGGGCTTGATCTCACAACCCTGAGATCATGAGCTGAGCTGAAATCAAGGAGGCTTAACTGACTTGATTTGATCCACCCAGGTACCCCCTCACAAGTCAAACTTTTGCTCACAGACTCAGATGTCTTTTCCAGATTTAATTATCTGACAGAGGCTTCCAAAAGCTCTCAGTTTGAGCCATCTCCTCTTCTCTGAAGTCCATTCTCCTCCCAAGTCAAACAGATTTCATCATTCCTATGTTTATGTACTATGTATTCCTAGAACATACCTCTATAAAGCCTCGGCACTGCATTTCTTTGGTCACATATGTGTCTCCCTTAATAGATTAGAGGTTCTCTGAGAAGAAAATTCTTAGTGAAGTGCTGCATACATAGTGGGCATATAATAAGTCTTTTGGGAAAAAACTAATAATAAAGTAGACCAGAAAAAAGAAAAAAAAACAAAACCCTGTAGGTAGCAACAACACTAAATGCTAACTTGACTTCTCATCTGTTTCTTCCATTACCAATAACGAAACTGTATTTCCAATCTTCTATTTAGAAACATTTTTTCCCCCAAAGAGGTTCAAGCTTCTATAATTCCTAGGGACAGTCTTTTAACAACCACTGTAGGATTGCCTACAAATGTTACCTACACTTGTATGAATGATAAGAAAACAACAATGGAGATTTAGAAAAAATTTTGTTATTCAAACATATGTTGTGTGTGGGGCACCTAGGTGGCTCAGTGGGTTAAAGCCTCCACCTTCGGCTCAGGTCATGATCCCAGGGTCCTGCTCAGCAGGGAGCCTGCCTCCCCCCTCTCTCTCTGCTTGCCTCTCTGCCTACTTGTGATCTCCGTCTGTCAAATAAATAAAATCTTAAAAAAAAAAAAAAGTATGTTGTGTGGAGGTCACAAAATTTGTGGAGCAGTCATTTACTCAAAGAATAAAAAAGATGCCCCCCAAAGACCTACAGAAATGCACAGGCACACTTACCTTGCTGTAGAATGGTGCCATCTGCATTCACTGGCTGATAGACAATGGTTTGCCCTTCGGCGGTCTGTGCCACTTGCTGTCCCTGGACAGCAATCTGCTGCTGGGTCTGAAGTACAGAAATCATGACAATTTAATAGATTCCAAAGCTACCACAAAGGACCATTCTTTTTAAGAAAAGAAAATAACATTTTCTATGAGTTTCCTCCCCACTTCTATACCCGTGAAATGTTTGGCTCAGCTGTCTGACCCTTCCCAATCAGTTATGCTCTTGGGTTAAGAGAGATAATGGGAATTACCTGGGTCTGGCCAGCAGTGACTGCTGTCTGGGGCTGCTGAATGATGATCTGCTGGGTCTGGCCCTGCTGGCCCTGTACCTGCACAGCCTGTCCACCCTGGATCTGAATCTGTCCAGGTGGGACCAACTGTATCTGTGCAAGAGAACACAGAAAAGTTAGTACCCTGCTGGCACTGGTTTCTTACAGTCCTGGAGTATTAGGTACCCAAGTTCCTCTAGAAAGCAAGAAAGGCTCTGAAGAGGAAAAAAAGAATCTTGTTCTGCTCTTTATTATAAATTAGGTGTAAGTTGTTTTCCATTCATGAAACAATGGGGGAACTTTGGCTGCTGTCTAGATATAGGATGATTTTAAGGAATCAAAGTCAGTTTTCAAAAAGATGATATATAACCATGCCTGCCTGGTTATATATATTTTAAAAACATATTCATTAAAAACATGTTGTGAAGTATTTTTCATAGATAAAAGAATATTATATATATATTCAAAATAATTCTTGAAGAGAGTAAGGGAATACAGGTGCAACTAGAAGACTGATTATTATTATTATTTTTTAAAGATTTTATTTATTTGACAGAGAGAGATCACAAGTAAGCAGAGAGAGAGAGACGGGGGGAAGCAGGCTCCCTGCTGAGCAGAGAGCCAGATGAGGGACTCATCCCAGAACCCTAAGATCATGACCTGAGCCGAAGGCAGCAGCTTAACCCACTAAGCCACCCAGGTGCCCAGACTGATTATGTTTTGATAAATGTTGAAGCTGGGTGGTAGAGATTCATCATACCATTCCCTCTGTTCTTGTCTATCTAATGCTCCCTATAATAAAATCTTGAAAAAAAAAGTTATTCCATAAATATGTATATACAAAAGCTTTAAACATACAGAAAAATTGAGACTATCATATTAGAAACCCATGCAGTCACCACTCAGATTTCACAAATTAACTGCCGTATTTGCTTCATTTAACATTCCCTTCCCATCTAAAAATTATTCACTGTATTAAAATGTGATCATCCTCACAGAGCATTTTACACATGTCTACCCATAAAAACCTATCTATAGGTTTTAGTTTAGAAGTTTCCCATAAATAATACATTCTATCTTTTTGCAAGTTTGATCTGAGTGTTATTTCAACAGACTAGAGTGTTTTCCCCCTTTATTCTGTTACTGTAATGTATTACATTGATCAATTTTACTATGTGGAAGCATCTTTGAACTGGGAATATATCCCATTTGATCATAGTGTGTAATTTTTAATATGCTCTGGATTTGGGTTTGCTAGTATTTTAAGGGGGGGACTCTTGCATCAATGAGCTGAAGACAGACACTTAACTGACTAATCTACCCAGGTGCCCCACTGATTTTTTTTTTTTTTTAAAGTAGGCCCCACAACCATCATGGAGCCCAGTGTAGCTTCACCTCACAACCCTGAGATCAAGACCTGAGCTGAGATCAAGAGTTGGATGCTTAACAGACTGAGTTGCCCAAGTGCCCCTATGTTTATTTTCTATTAGCACTCCGAATATATCAGTCACTGCCTTCTGGCCTCCAAAATTTCTGATGAGAAATCTGCTAACAATCTTACTCAGGATCCCCTGTAAATCACTTTTCTCTTGGTGCTTTCAAGATTCTCTATTTGTGGCTTCCAAAAGTTTAATGGTTATGTGTCTTGCTGTGGGTCTCTGAGTTCACCTTCATGTCTTTCAACAGATTTGGGAAATTTTCAGCCATTTCTTCAAATATTCTCTCTGCACTTTTCTGAGACTCCCACAATGCATGTGTTGGCACACTCGATAGTGGACTCACAGTTCACTTCTTTCCAATGTTTTTTTTTTTTCTGTTCCTCAGATCCAATCACTTCCACTGCCTTACCTTCATCAATTCTTTCTTCTATCTGTTCAAATTTGCTCTGAATCTTTCTAGTCAATTTTTCATTTTCATTATCGTACTTATCAGTGCCGCAATTTCTTTTCAAGTTTTCTATCTCTTTATAGGTTTTTCCATTTTGTTCATACATTGCTTCCCTGACTTTTCCAACATCTTCTTGTAGTTCTTTAGGATATTTTTAAAATGTTTGTCTTATAGTAAATCTATTTTTTAAAAGGACAGTTTCTAGATTAATTTCTTCCTCTGAATGGGCCACACTTTCCTGTTTCTTTGTAGGCCTTATGACTTTTGTTGGAAACTGCATATTAAGTCAAATAATGTAGTAGCTGTGGAAATCAAATTATTTCCCTTCCCTGGGATTTGCGGTTATTGTTTTGATTGCTGTAGGCAGTCTCTGTGCCAAAAAAATCAGCCTAAGGCATAAACCCAAGGCCTTTTCTGAGCCTGTGACTGTCCCCGAGTATGTGTAGTCCTTTTCTAATTTTTCCAAATATTCAACTTCTTTTGAGTGTCCTAGAGTCTAAAGTTAAGCTCTCAAAAAGGGGAAAAGAGAAAAATGAAGGGGGCAGGAAAGGGTGCTGGCTTTTAAAAAATTCCCTAGCGGTCACTTCAGCTAGAGGGAGAAGGACTTATACAACAGAGGGATAAGGTGTGACGACATAGGCTGCCTCCTCCTTTGTCTGCACCTCTGATCAGAAGTAGCAATCAGTGATCCCTGATTTTAGAGGATGGCATCTATTTTGTTCATCTTGGCTCCTATAAGCTTCCCAGAGGTTTCTTTAAGACCTGTGTGCAGCTACCTGCTAGGCTGCTGGGTAGCTGCTATTGCGCTAAGAACTCAAACTTACTGAAATTATCTTCACTATAAGTCTATGTCTCCCCCTATAAGTAAAAAGCTTTCAGCAGACTGGAGAGTTCCAAAATAGTTTGTATCAGATAGACACTGCCAGTGCGATTATTGCGTAGGGTCGGGAGAAAGATTCCTGGAATGTCCTGCTCTACCACCTTCCCAGAATCCTCTATCTAGGTCTTCTTAACTACTTTTTCCAAATACTTAGGTCATAGTTGGCACTGAGAAAGTAGTGGCAAATACATAAAGAAGTAAACATATTTATTTAGTTATCTGATTCTATTTCCTGAGTTTCAAACAGCAAGGGATACCTGCTATCAGTCATTTGGATTTCCTTTTCCATCTATTCATATTCTTTGTTCATTGTTATTTTCATATCAGTACATAACATTATGTATTTTGGACACAAACCAAATTATGTGTGTTGAAAGTATCCCCTGCTTATCTGTACCATGTCTTTTATTTATATTTTGATGTATATACATTTTTATTTTGAAGTAGTCACATAAATTTTGTTTTTATTTCTTTAAAAAACCCTTCTCTACTCCACAACATAAAGAATATTCTCCTGTAAATAAAATCTCACCGTTTCCAAGTATGTTTGTTTATGTTTATACTGTAAATCTACCAAGTATAGAGTATGAGATAGATACCATGTTTTCTTTTTCTAGGTCATTCTTATACCACTTCTTCACTGGTATTTTATACTATTTTTAATTATACATTAGCTTCCAATATTCCTGCATTTATTTCTTCACTGTCTACTTTGGTTCCACTATCCTTATTAAAAGCCAGGGACCTTAATTTAAAATTAAACACAAATTTAGTATGTATCTGAACATCTGTACCTTTTCTAAGGGGATACAGGTTTCAATGGAATTCTAAAATAGAGCATGCAATTCAAAAAAAGGTTAAGGAGTACTGTTCTAAAAGATATAGTTATTCAAAAAACACTAATGAGAAGCAATCTCTAATAAAAAGGGATTGAAACCTTAAGCATTTTAAGGGAAGCTAAGGAATCATACCTAGAGCTTTATATATGTTAACAGAAAAGAATTTCTCCAGAGTGGTTTGATTACTTAGAGTCCTACTTGGAGGGAAGGGAATGAAATAAATAACCCTTTCAAAGTCTCTTAAAGGCCAAAAAATTCCCCATAAAATCATAGAATTCAGAGCTGGAATGAATCCTAAACATCACCTGATATAAAATGCATTTCTGGAAGAGAACACTGACAATCAAATGACTTGGCCAGGATTAGAAATCCTGTTTAATGGCAGACCTGGGAATGAAGTCAGGTCACTGCATTCACAGTACACAGTTCCTAGCATTATACCATTTCTACTCAACAGTGGAGAGGAAGGCCTGGCAAGGAGGGGTTGGAGAGGAGGCAATGGGAAGGACAGAAATGAAACAGCAGTACAACACTGCGGCAAACACACACAAAAAATATATTTAAAGCCTCATACATTTATGCATAGAGCAATGTGGAAGCTATTTTTAATCCTAACTACAACTCTATCTTGGCAAAAATATGCCAACGGCCTTAAAAATGATCTTATCCTTTGCTCAAGCAATCCCTCCACTCCAAAGAAATTACTCTAAGAATTCAACTGGAAAATAAAGCAATCACACTCAAATACATTTATAGTGATCTTACCTATAGAAACACAAAAACAAAAATAAAGCAAAACAAACAAAAAATCCCAGAATACACTTTGCAAGGAAAGTATACATAAAATTACAAGGGTTTATATAAAAATTAATTTAGATTTATCAAGTAGTGTGATCATGGCTGGGTTTTCCAACTTCTATTAAATTCCTCCAGAATAACTAAATCATTGGGATCGTTTTAACTGTTAAAACAAAATACAGATACACTAGAAAGTTAATAGTTCTCCCTTGCCCCTGCCTCTATGCACATAAACATATATACCCACGAGTGTTTGGCTATTCATTACAGAAATCACATAGTATATAATTCTCTGCAAATTATTTTTCACTAAAAATACTTCAATATCTATTATCCCTCATCCTTTTTAATAAGGACAAAATGCTCCATATGTGAACACATAGAGTATGATGTATTCAACAATTTCTTTATCCTTACTGATGGAATGGACATATAGCTTACATTTTTTTTTCTAGTACAATGCTGCAATGTTTTTGCACATTTTTCCCTGTATGCGGGTGCTTTTCTTCTTACACAACAGATTCTCAGAAGTGGGGCAGAAAGAGCAAAGGTTAATGTTTATATATTTAATAGTGAGATGCCTTCGGAATTTGAAATTACCAATAATAATGTTTCCTTTTCTCTACATCTATTATAGCTTTGGACATAAACTCTTTTTAATTTTTACCACTCAATAAAAAAATCCCTCTAGTTTTTACAAATCTGACGCTACCGAGCTGCAGGTCTTATTTTACCTTTGTTTTCTGTTTCTGAATCAGTCTTTCCAGTGGATTTACCCAAGCACTTTACTGGTCTGTTTACAGAATCTGCCTTTATTTACCCTTTCTACATTTTTGTTAATTTTCTACTTCATTAATTTTAACCTACTTTTTTGCTCATTTTGTTCTTTCTTCCTTTCTCTAACTTTGTAATGGAAATACCATTCATTTTTCAGTTCTTTTAAAATAAAAGTATTGGGGTGCCTGCATAGCTCAGTCAGTTAGGTGTCTGCCTTCCGTTCAGGTCATGATCCCAGGGTCCAGGGACTGAGCCACATGTCAGGCTCCCTGCTCAGCAGGGAATCTGCTTCTCCCACTCCCTCAGCCTGCTGATCCCCTTGCTTATGCTCTGTTGGCAAATAAATAAAATCTTAGAAAAAAACAAGTATTTAAGGGTTACACATTTTGCTCTAAGTACAGCTTTAGGTGTGTGTGATGGGTTTGGACTGAAGCATTTTTTTTTTCATCACTTGCTAGATAATCCAAATTATAAATTACTTGGAAAAAAATGAAAGGAAATCTGAAAATGAAAATTTTGGACTTGTAGCTATTCTTTTAATACACTCAAGTGTACCAAAAAACTCCCAACTTTCAAGCTCCGACAAGTAAACAGACTACTTCAGAAGCCAGGGCATTATACGTGCTCTGTAACATCTTAAATCCCAATATAAAAACACCTAGCTAACTGACTGCATTCTGAAAGCCAAAAAAACAAGCCATGTTAGAAATGAAATGGCACGTCCAAAAGAATAGCTACAAGTCCAAAATTTTCATTTTCAGATTTCCTTTCATTTTTTTCCAAGTAATTTATAATTTGGATTATCTAGCAAGTAATGAAAAAATAACATTCCTGACCAAGAACAGTTAATTTCCAAGGCACACGATAAATTCCCTCAGTTGCCAGAAGTTCCAAAGATCAAACCAATGAATTACTTCTAATAAACTAGACTCTCATCTTTTTGTATTCTTTATATACTGATTCAAGATCATACCTAACATTTTAGTCCTTACCAGAGATGTCCCAATTTCTTTAATTCTTTTGTCACTGGTGGTACAAAAGTAGAAAATTGACTAATTTTGTGAATGTAGGGTGGCAAATGATTAAATGCCAAATCAATAGTCAAACAGTTTCTAACAAGCTCTTCTTTAAAACCTCTACTCTGTTACTCTGATATTCTGTCTGAACATTTTTTTGCATTGCTCACCTGCTGTAAACCCTGAGTCCCAGACACAGGTACTTGCATGATGGTTTGACCTTGTCCACCAGGGACAGCTTGGACCATGATGGGCTGGCCAGTTGATGTGATTAATTGGCCTCCACTGACCTGTACCATTAATGGCTGCCCCTGAACCTAGAAGGAAATAAGATAAGAACGATGAAATAACATAAGACACAAAATGGTTTTTACCAAAGATAATCACTGGAACTATTCTGCTGCCTTGGGAGAGGGGGAAAAGGTAGAAGAGACACTAAGGAAGTAAGTCTCAAGTCCCTGTCTTCAAGTTATCTTCTTTAAAAATGCTCTGTGACTAAACGCCAAGTTGAACACTTTAAGGTCAGATATAATGAAGTATATCCAGGGTCTTGAGGAAGTCTCAACAGATATAAGGCATTTGTCATCAAATACAGGCTAAATCCATGAGAAGCACTTAATCAAAACATCCAGACTATGTGCCTTTTGGGACTAACATTCAGGTATAGTTTCTAGTAAAGGCTGGAGAGGAGGCAATGAGAGGGAAGGCTGATGGTGGTGATGGTGGGTGAGTGCAAATTCTACATAACCTGGAAGAAATAAATCAAACCACCCAGCAATGACTCCAGAAGGATGGGTAGCAAGCAGCTCTGGAAGCTTATGCGGAAGACCCTTTCTCCCTATAGTCTCTCAAGCATAAATGAAATATACAACTTTTATTCTCTATATCACTCTGGGAATTCTAGTACTATGGTTGTTTCAAGAGCCCACTAGGGAAGGCCTAGAAATATTTTCTGATCAGTTTTCAAGCTCTTTGGTGAATTCCTCACACTGGACCCTCCAACATCTGCATAGTTGTTTTAGTTTTAAAAGAAACAGTGATAAATATGGGAATTAATACACTCAAGTATACGAAAAAACTCCCAACTTTCACGCTCCTATGAATTAACAGACTACTTTAGAAACCAGGGCATTACACATGCTCTGTAACATCTTAAATCCCAATATAAAAAACACCTAGCTAGGGGCGCCGGGGTGGCTCAGTGGGTTGGGCCTCTGCCTTCGGCCCAGGTCATGGTCTCAGGGTCCTGGGATCGAGCCCCGCATCGGGCTCTTTGCTCAGCGGGGAGCCTGCTTCCCCCTCTCTCTCTGCCTACTTGTCATATCTCTCTCTCAAATAAATAGATTAAAAAAAAAAATTAAAAAACAAACAAAAAAACCCCCCCCCACACACAAAAAACCCAAACACCTAGCTAACTGACTGCATTCCGAAAGCCAAAAAAACAAGCCATGTTAGAAATGAAATGGAATGTCCAAAAGAATAGCTGTAAGTCCAAAATTTTCATTTTCAGATTCTGTCCTTGTTTTGAGGAATTATTTGTAACAGAACACAAGAATATTCATATGACTAAAATATGAGTTCTAATTCTAAATTCTTAATTCCCTTGAAAAGTATGTTCAAATAACAGTAATTGGTTAAAAGGTCAGTCTTCCCTAGATGAATAGATTAGATATTAAGGTGCCCTCTTCCTCACCACCACCATCACCACCACCAAATGCATCAGAATCTTTAGGAACATTTAAATCCTAAGTTTCATAAACTGTTCATTGAGAAATTCCCCTTTACTTTTTAAAGGACTTTACAATCTGATTCTCTCATGCTTTCTCCCTTCCTTATCAAATTAAATTCCCTTTGCTACACCAATGTTTGCATATACTCCATCAGAAAGGATTGTTCTGAATATTTATTAAATGAGTAACTGAAAGAAGGATTAAAAATTCTCCAAAATAATGAGACCCCTAGAGGAAAGGTTTTCATCATTTACATAAAGTGTTTCCATTTCTTTTAAATAAAATCTACATAAGTAAGAAACATAAATTTTAAAGCCCAACTGTTCTTAAGTTTCTGGCTACCCATCATCTTGAACTTCTCCCCTCACAGACACGCTAAATGTATACATGATAAACCATTTGAGACTCCAAGAGCCCACTGTGTTTACAACATATGAATGATTACAAGGACACATGCATCAGACAAGAAGCCATACAGTTAAGAGCATGTTACATTCCCATTCCATAAGTGGTTAATGACAATACTGTTTTATATATCAATAAGATGAAGCAAGCATGAAAAACATGAAGAACAAGCTGTTGAACTCTGAGATTTGAACATATTTAGGAGTACCTATAAGCTCAGCATTTTTTCAGCCTAATTTATGTCCAGAACTGACTGCATATTACCATCAGGCACTACACGTGGCAAGTGTGTGGATAGGGCTGAAATGATTACGATGAGGGGCAGGTAACTGCCAGGTGTTTCGCAGCACTGAAGTAAGATGCCAGTTCTACATTCTAAGTCCTACTCTGAATCATTTCCATTCAATGGAGGAGTCATTTTCATCATAGTAACCCACAGACACAGAAAAAACTTGGGCTTTTACTCTCATTTTTACATAGGCACTGGCCAAAATATAACCCCAAATTAGGGTATTTAGCTTGGCAATACATAATGTTAGGGAACTGCTCTAGTTAAGAATTCTTATAGACTGTAACACCTAAGATTTATAGAAAGCATATTCCACCTCTGTCTGAGGAAGAGATATATAGTAATCTTTGCAAATGTAGTAATAAAACTGGACATGGTTTCCTCAGGAAAGGTAGTGAAAAGGCAACAGCTAAGAGATTAACAAGATTCACTGATCAGATAAACCTTGCAAAGTAAAGGATTATTCTGCAGCTGAGTTGTCCTTTTAATAAAAATAAAACATAATCTAACCCTAGTTATTTTTTATTCCACTATGATAAATACAAATCGGAATTTTACCGTGCATTCTGATCATAAAGCTTGAGATCTAAATAGATTCTGATGTCACTTTTAAGAATTTCTTACTGTCACTTATACCATTTCCTTCCCCGGTATTCCCAAAGAAACACAACAGCCAAATTCAATTTTAGAAAATTGACACTGGGGTCGCTACACGACTAGGCATGAAACATGAGGAAACTGGAATCTTTCTTATAAGCCTCAAAGACAAGTTAACAGCATCAAAAACATGCAACCGGCTTTGCCATTCCTCCTTGAGATCCTACCACAAAAAGCACCAGACATGAGGACAGGAGAAGTTCATGCAGGGCTTACAGAGAATCAGAGAGGGCACCACTACCTGGAGGGTCTGGACTTGCTGGCCTGAGGCGGATGCCACCTGGGCCTCAGTCTGCAACTGGACAGCAGTGACACCACCCTGCTGCTGAGAACAGGAACAGGAAGAGCTTGAAATGTGTCAGGAAGGAAATGGAGAGTTCAAGATATGAGATCACCTTACCTCTTGTGGGAGAGGGAGGGAATCTTCTTTCAACAGTCCCACCCAAGAAGACTTTCAAAACTGTAGAGACTCCCTATACTGAAGCTGTTTTGTCACGGTAGCAGGATCAAAGATATTAGCCCTCTATCCCCAGAGTGAAACTCAAAACACATTTCCATGACTCAAAAACAATAGTCGTCCACCATTAACACAAATTTTTTAAATGAACTCCTTCCTTCCAGAAATAAGCATTTGATCCTTCTGCTTTGAGTTATCTTAACGCTTTTTTATTTTTTATTGTTGAGTTCACAACAACAAAGTTATCAGGTTTTTACAGCTTTGAAGCTACAGTGAAGAATTTCTTGGACTTAAATGTAATCACCAGATAGGAAGAATGAAGCAATCACTGTGAACCAAAATCATCTTCATGCTGGTCACTGCTCTCATGGCCCAAAACTAAGATAACGTCTACTCAATTGGATTACCTTAGGAGCAATGTTTTCAGTGATTTAACCTAATTTTTATATCCTTTAATGATAAATTCTGACAGAAGAAGACTTCATCCATCAGGGCGATTCTGTGAATAGAAGGCCCTTTGTGGAATCCCCTTCCCCGAGCAGGCAGCTGAAGGAAGCTGCCAGAGACACAGCAGCTGCGTGTGGAAGGAAAAGCCAGCGAAGGAGTTTAAATAATTACTTTCTTTTAATCAAAAGTTGCTCCTTCCTTTGATCATTAGCTAGGAACAAGTTACCATCAAAATAGCCTTTGCACTCCCTACCATCTACTATTCTGTATTCTCTAAGTTCCCTTTTGGAAACAAAACATTCCCCAATCTTGGTCTAAGGTCAAATAGATGCATAATAAATGTCTTTTCTTCTAGGGAGAAACACAAGTAAACTTTTACTAAAATAAAAAGCTAGTAAAGAGCATCACTAAATATAATCTCTGTATAAATCTAAAAAAGCAATCTATCTTATCAAGGAATAAACCAACAGGGGATTCCTTTCTAGTAAGTGCTTATTCGTAAGAGGGGCTAAGTATTAACCTCACGTTGAACTACAGCTTTTCAGAATAAGCACCGTGACGGATCAAATCAAAGAACAGTGGATTTCTTGGATGCTGACTATCTTGGTTTATCACTATGCCACAGCCTTGAAAGATCACAAAGCTAGCTTAATCAAGAAGAGAAACAACAAAACTGAATCCAGAAAAAAAAACCAACACAAAAACTCCACATTCCCATCTGAGAACAGACCAGGTTTTGACTTTAAGCAAAATGAAATGGGCAATTAATTCAGTATTACACCAGACTCCTGAGAAGAGCAAATTCTATGTTGTCATGGACTGAACACAGAGCTCATGAGAAAAATCCCAGCACATCCAATCTTCAAAAAGGTTTCCGGCACAAGTCACCAGACCCATTATTCGTAAGATCTGGGACCTCTAAATAATTCCCCACTTGAGTGGTGCTCCAAAGCTGTGCTGTTTAAAGCAGTTGTACTTCCATACCTGCTGCTGAATCTGTCCAGCCTGCACAACAATCTGCTCTGTCGAACTATTGCTGTTTGCTGTATACTGCTCCATGATCCCTCCAAGTTAGAATCCTGTCCACAGTGAGTTTCACTCAGGAGATCCTAGAAGACTGCGAAATGCACTCCTATTAGAAGGGTTGGAAAGAAACTAAGTGAGATTGTTAATAAAAGCCTTGCCAGATGATTAACATTGATAACTTAATGCTGTGCTTTATTAGAAAGTAAACAGGGTAAGAGAACAGGAAACGTTCATTTTTGACATCATTTGTAACTAGGATTACAAGGCACACTCAGGCCAACAATACCATAATGCCATTTCACATGTCTTCAAAGTGCTTTTAGTCATTTCTGATTGGCAGCCTTACCTTCAATACTACCAGGGGAACATTTCAAATTTAGAAATACTCATGAAACCACAATATCACGTTTTTACAAGGCCTATTTAACACTGGTTTTAAGGTCTGCACGTGTATCTTAGAAGATAAACAGTTTATTTTGTAGCACATTCTTGCTGCCTGCCAATAAAATACCGAATGTGTTACTCTAGTTCTTCGCTACACATGGTCTGCAGTGTAAACTTTCATGGCTTATTATTTAGTAAGGAAATTACCCAGACCTGAAGTTAACCATTTTGCTTATCAAAATCTCCATTAAGTAGTATTAAGAAAGCTCAAGTGAAGGTTTAGGAATTTGCATTTTAATCCAGAGCAAGAAATAAAAGGCTATACTTAATGGCAAAAATGATGTTTATAAATAAAAGGAAAAATTTTACATGACATATTAAGGCTACAAGTTTCTCTAGAAAGAATTTAAGTTTCCCCTACTCTTACATTTAAATGCCTACCTAATAGACCTAATTCTATCCTAACCTTTATTATATAATTTTAACACTTTTTTAATGGCAATTTCCAAACCTATGCAAGAACAGTGATAGGAGCGGCCTAGATGGCTCAGTCAGTTAAGTGTCAGACTCGTGATTTTAGGGTCGTGAAGTCAAGCCCTGCTTTGGGCTTCATGTACAGCATGAAGTCTGCTTAAGATTCTCTCTTCCTTTCCTTCTGTCCCTACCCACATTAGTACACACGCTCTCTCTAAATAAATCTAAAGAAGATTCTCTCCCTCTGCCCCTCCCTTTGCTTATGTGTGAGCATGCATGCTCTCTAAATAAATAAATAATCTTAAAAAAAAAAAAAAAAGAGTACTGAGAACATCATTAATGAGCCCCCACAGCCATCTCCAACACTTACCCCATGGTCAATCCTGTTTTACACACCTCATCTACTTTCTACCCACCCCTGAATTATTTTAAAGTAAATACCAGAAACCGTATTCTTCCAAAATTCTTTTTTTTTAAAAAAGATTTTATTTATTTGACAGAGAGAGACACAGCGAGAGAGGGAACACAAGCAGTGGGAGTGGGAGAGGGAGAAGCAGGCTTCCTGCTGAGCAGGGAGCCAGACATGGGGCTCGATCCCAGGACCCTGGGATCATGACCTGAGCTGAAGGCAGACACCTAACAACTGAGTCACTCAGGCGCCGCTGTTATTCCAAAATTCTATCTTTATCTCTAAAGAGGAAGGACTCTTCCTTTGTCATTACCATCATGTCACAATATCGTTTCTATAGTAAAATTTCAAACATTAGAAAAGAAGTCCCTAAATATTATCAAATATTCAGGCCTTGGTCAAATTAATCCTGCTCACTTAAAGACTTTTTAAAAATAAGGACACTATTAGATAAATAGAAACGGTACTTGAGAACCTTAGATAAACTTGACTCCAAAAATTTAAAATTATACCAACTACCAAAATTATACCAATTACCATCAAAGGGTAATTCACCTTGGAAGTATGAGAAAGGTACATGTATATATAATCAAAATGTAGATAAATCTTCACCCCCAATTTTTCTCCAGGCCTTCACAAATTCTAAAATTTGAATGATAAAGTTATGTGAGCTAAAATGAACTGCACATTATGTCAGCAAAGAAATGCACTACTCTCCATAAAATCACACATGGTAGATGAGACTAATCACTTGTAAACTGTCTCAATATGGTGTGAGAGAAATAAAAATATATTCAAGTGCATGTGCAAGTATTTAGGAAGAAGTATATTTAGGTCTAAAATTCACCCTGAAATGCATCAAAAAATAAGATGGATTGATATATGAACGGATAGAGATACCTGATAAATCAAATATGGTACAGTGTTAACAGGAGATGCTAGGTGATGGGTATATGCTGGTGTTTATTGTAAAATTCTTTCAACTTTATTGTATGTCTGAAAATTTTTATACTAAAATACGTGTATAGCTTATTACTCATCACCAAAATGGTATGCAGAGTAAGAGTGTAAGAGCCATAAATAAGTGACAGGATGACTGTGCCATCACTGCATGCTGTTCTGTGGCCATATGGTTCTCTAACTCACTACCCTTGCTCTGATGGAATGCTCACCAAGCAACTATCTAACTATAATTTGGATTTACATACAGATACGCCAACAGAAACCAAATATGATCAGCAACACAAATGAACTTGTTATTTCTCATTGCATACTGACAAAATGACTTTGATTTTTACACCAGTTCTCTTCGGAACCAGTTGACTAAGTCGGCTCCTGAGGTTCTGGAACAGTACAGAAATCAAGTTTTCAGCAACACTAATTGGCTCTGCCAGGGAAGTAAATGGTCTTCCCTAATCTATCTTGTCTCTAACTTCAGTACAATGTATTTATGTTTGTAAACTAATAAAATTAAAGAATTAAGGATCATGGTAACAAAAGAGCGTAAGTGATTCCATTTACATGAAACTTAAAAAGCAGCAGACATTTGACAGAGAGAGAGAGAGAGATCACAAGTAGGCAAAGCAACAGTCGGGGGGTAGGGGGGTGGGGTGGGGAACAGGCTCCCTGCTGAGCAGAGAGCCCAATGCAGGGCTTGATCCCAGGACCCTGACATGAGCTAGGGACAGAAAGCAGGTCAGTGGTTCCCTGGGACTGGAAAGGCAGGGGAGGATAGGGGTGGGAAGTTGATTAGGATAGAGCACCTGAAACTTTCTGGGGTGATGAATACGTTTTATATATTTTTATCATGGCAGTGGTCGCATAGGTAAACCTAAGTTCATCAAAATGAACACTTAAAATGATTACCTTTTGTGTCTTACTATATCTCAATAAAGTTGATTTAAAAAATTGGGATCATGAAGGAACATCTTCTTTCAACACTCCACCATCTACTCCCCCGCCCAAATCCCCTTCCTGTATGAGATTTTTTTCCATGACCACTAATTTCCAGAAATTTATTTTATGAAGGATACTAGAATGAGTAAAATAGAACGTCATGCAGATTTTCCCAACTAGTTTATGCTAGTAATAAAAACACTTCAATCCACTGTACTTTGAAGGGTAAAAAAGGAAGCGGTTCTCAATCTAACAGCAGCATTTTTCTTTCCGATGAATGAGGGATTCAGGCTGCAACATGATACTGAGACTGCTAATGGTGAATATGTACACAACTGGTTTCACAGAAGCCATGTGCTCCTACTACCTTGAGCTTCAGTTAGCAGAACTGCAATACAATATGACATTGTCTATCCTCCAGTGCTTTTCTGTCCAACATTTGAAAAAAATTAAGTCACCCAGATTTACTCAGTCTAGCTCTCGATCCTAACATAGTTTTGGATGTTTCTTTCTCAAAGAGTGTGTGTATATTCTTGCTAGCATGAAAATCCTCTTCCTCCCTGGTTCAATGCGCAGAACCCTAAACATAGCTAACTACCAGGAACCCGTTCTACATGTCCCTACACATCTTAAAGCTAAAACTTCCAAAAACTCAACCATAAGCATGTGAAAGCCCTTTGAAATTACTATATTTAACAATCCCTACCAGGTAAAAATTGCAACAATGCCTTCAAATTTTCTTGCCCACAAATCACTGCACACATAACATAGAAAAAAAGTAACTGCAACAAAATTTCCACAAATGCTTATCTTTATGTAACATAAGATGCACAGATATTTCCTAGTGTATTGTAAAAAAAAATAGCAGCATCACCCACTAAATTGACTTCACAACTCAACAAATGGGTCCTCATCTGTGTTTGATAAAAGACCAGAGAACTAAGGACTGTTCCCTACTTCCTACTTCCCTACTGTTCAAGGGATTTCCAGACTGGAGTTCCTAATTTGTTCCTTGTCTCCACTAATGAGGCATCATTTGCCAGACATCATCCTGAAGGTTTCAGAAATTAAAAAAAAACAAAAAAAAAAAAACAAAAAAAAACAAAACTCTGATGAAGATCTTAACTTCAAAGAGTCTTTAAATTTGGTAAAGAAGTAAAAAGCTATACTGAAACCCGAAGTGAGAAACAAGGTAAAACAGTAACAGGGAGAAGAGACATTTCTTCCACCTGGGGATAGGTTAAGTCAAGGAAGGCTTTAGGAAAATGTAGCACCTGACCTGGTCCACACTGTGAGGAGAATTTATACGTGTGTTGATGTGGGAGAGGTGGAGTACTCTCTATGAAGAGCCAGCATAAAAACAAGAACAGAGAAATTTCAGGATATGAATAGCAGACTAAAAGGCCCCATGTCAAGAGAAAGCTAGAGGCCCGAATACTACCTCTTGAAATTCCAGGCAAAGAAGTTCTTCTGCAGATAGGTGGAGGCTTTAGAGATGTTTAGCACAAGAGCAACCAGACTATAATCTGTAACTGCCTTTAAGAAAAGTCTAGTGAAAATGCCCAGTGGTTTTAAAGAGGCTCTATACATCCATTTTTACATACCAAGGTTAAAACAATGTTTGGAAAACAAATATGTTCTAAAAAACATATCTGAAAGCATCAGAAACGCATTCTAAAAAGTGAAAACAACAAAAAAAAAACCCTCTCCGAAGCTTTAATAGTGGAGAGAGCACTGGACCAGGAAGAGTTTTCTGAAACTTACCAGTTTCATGACCTTTAATGTGATCATAAAAATGGGCACCATATACTTAAGACCCACTGCACTTGCCACGACTTAGAAGACACTTCACATGAATAAAAACTTTTAAAGTCCTGGGAGAAAAATCTTCCTTTCTTCCCCCAAATTCAGCTACTGTTGTACTGCAAAAGCCCAGAGTTCAGAAACTCCTTTTTCAGACCCCGGAAAAAAACACACTCCAGGATTTCTTCCATTTGAACCTCCAAAAAACAACTATTTCTGAAAATCCCTTATCAAGATATACGAGTCCTTTTACCACCTGGGCTTTCCAGCCTAAATTCTCATGAGTGCTGTCCAGTGTCTTCCCCCACCTTTCCCCTCAAACACAGCACAATTTGGTGCCTCTGCACATGCTCTTCTCTGTGACTAATGCCCTTCCATTCTTTCCTGTCAGAAGAAATCCTATTGTCCTTTAAGGCCAATGAAAAGTGTGGCAACACCGAGTGTTACACAGAGGTTGTTAGTACTCACACATCAGTAACTTCACAGAATTGAACTTGGCCTCCTTATAGCACTAACCTTTAAGTATTAATTAGTTGTTCACTTGTTAATCTCCACCAGGCAGTACGATCCTTAACTGACCTCTCCCTACTTTCTCCCCATCATATAGAGTGATGCTTGGTACATACTAACTGCTAGAGACATGGCTGTCAATGATTTCGTCTCACCCTAACGAAACCCCACAACACTGTTAAGTTTCTATAAATACCTGAGTAGAAAACGTTAACATGGAATTAGAAAGTATGCTAAAAAAAAATAATAATAATAAATCAAGAGATGACTGTGGACTGAGCTAATGAGTCAAGCCTGACACATGCAAAGTGACGCCGAAAAGTGAAAGAAAAAAAAAAAATCTACATTCCCAAAGAAGGGAGAGTTCGCAAGATGAGCAACGTGGAAAACTAATAATATGAGAAACAAGTTGTGCAGCCACCGGGAAAAGGAATGCGCAGGGCTGGCAATCTTCTAAGAGTGAGGTTCCAGGCACCGAATGCACCGGCCGGCTGTACAGCCAGGACAAGAAAGGGAGACCGCTTGGTCGGACTCCAAGACGGAGGTGTGCGGTTCTGCCCGGGCGAGCGGGGCGGGGAGAAGAGGAAATGACGAGCCAAAAGGGGGTGGTAACGGCGCCGGGCCAGAGACCCGGACCGAGCGTGCTGAGAGGAGGGGCGCGGCGGGGTAGGGGAGTGGGCGCACTAACGGACCCCCCTCCCCCAGCCCGGGAGACGGCGGGGGCGGGCCCGCAGAGCGCCGAGGCGGGGGCGGGCTGGCTCCCTCTCCCTGCCGCACTCCGGGCCCTGTGGCCGCGGCGCGTACCTTCCCCAGGCCTCACTCGCGACCCAGGGTTGCTGCAGACTGGCAGACCCGACTCTTGGAAGACTGGGGATCGCGGGCCCCGCGGGAGACTTCCCGTCCCGAGGGCCGGAGCACGGAGAGTGCAAGGGCGGGTTTCAGTTTTTTTGCTGGAACGATGTGGAGAAGACCGCCAAAACCCCGGGCGTGCGTGGACCTGAGTGTAGGGGCATTCGTGGCAGGCAGGCCACCAACCCCGAGCCTGGGCCTGACAAACTGGGCTTAAGAATCGGGAGAACGGGGACGCATCCCCAACTGGCACAGGCACCCTGCAAGAGTGTGGACCCGGAGGTGCTCGCTCCCGAGGGCGCCATCCTCGCGCGGGGCGGCCCCCTGCAGGCCCCAGCCGGGAATGGCCCGGGGCACTCACAGGCCCGGGGCCGGGGCTGCCGGCCGCCCCGCTCGGCTAGGCTCAGCTAGACTCCCGGGGCTCGACGGGCGCCTGGGCCTCTCCTGAGTGGTCAGCGAGACCCGCCAATCGGGGCGCTGGGGCCGGCTCTGGGCCGCTGGATATTGGCTCCTCACACTCACCGTGCCTCGCTCCCCCGGTTCGCTGCCCGCGCTGATTGGCTCCAGTACCGGACCCCGAAACCCAATCAGAGGCTCCAGCCGCCGCTGCCGCCGCCACTGCCGCTGCCTCGCAAAATGGCGAACCCGAACAAAGGGGAATCGGGCCTCCCTCCAACCGCCTCCGCGCAGGCGCCTCTGAGACCACGCCCCCTAACCCCAGCATCGGGCTCGCCCCACCCCCAGTTGAAGGAGCACCGCGCAGGCGTGCCCTAAAGCCACGCCCACTTCCCTGATTTGACACCATCGCCGGCTGAAGGAATACGCAGGCGCCTTCTAGACGCGCCAGATCCTTGAACTCAAACACCGCCCTAAACATAGTACTACGCAGGCGCTATCTCCTCTGCCAACTGCCCACCCCTTTCTCTGCGGCCGCTGGAGACACACCCCTGGGGCTCATGCGCAAGCGCCGTTCTTCCCCACTCGCGGTGGGCTGTCTCGTTACGCATGCCCGGACGGCGGCGGGACATTCCACGGATTTTACCGCCGGAAGTCCGGCGGCCATTACCAAAGAGTGGGAGTTCGGCTGGCTAGCTAGAGGGGCTTGTTTCCGCCCCGCTCCTTGGTGGTGGGCGGCCATTTTAGGTGCGTGCAATTAAGGGCTGTGGCGGGATTGGCTCCGCGTCTAGGTTCGTCGGCTGCTTCCCACCTACCAGGGCCGGATCCGGAGCCCGTCCCCGCGGGGCGGGACCTCGCAACGGCCGACTCTTTTCCAGGTGAAGGGTAACCCCGGTACGTTAAGGCTTTGAGCGAGCCTTTCCGCTCCTTCCCACGGGACCCCAGGACAGGCCGTACGCCCTCGCTGACCCGCCCTAGGGTAGGAGACAGAATGGGAGGCCTCTCTAGACCCCTTCCCTTGTCCCCCCAAGAGCAGGTGGGGACGAGCCTTCTTTGAGAGGCCGTTTTCCCTCTTCCGCGCTTGCGGCTCGGCAGTACACTCCCCTGGTCCGGACACTCCTCGTTTGCGGCTCAACGGGACTGTGGCCAAGTCCCTCCCTTTTTCTTGTGGGCCAGACCCACTGGGGAAGTACTTTTGGTCAGGCCGAGAAGAAGAGACTCTTCAATGCGCCCCGCTCGGGCGCGGAGAAAGGAGGAGGCGCCTCGTGGGGACCGCCTTCTCTTCGCCCTGCCGAGCGGGGCGCTCCAGGAAAGCGCGAAATGCGAGCGAAGGCCTGCCGCCTCTGGACCTAGCCATTCTTCCTCATCCTTGCCCCAGGGGAGTTTTGTATTACTTCCTAGAGGCTGAACGAGCTCACATTCAGCGATAAATGGTGGGGGAAGAAATTGCCAAGTGGGTGGCCAGGGCAGTTTGAATAGAATATATTCAGGCCGCTTAAGCATGTTTACTTCCTTTTTTCCTTCTCATAGCCGAACAGACACTTAAGTTCTGGAAATAGCGACTCAGTATCATGGCCGGCAGCCCTAATGAAGATTCAGAAGGAAGCAGAGTGCGTAACAACTATTAACTTATTGGTGAACTGAAATTCAGAATAATTGAGGTCAAAAGCATAAACACTTTTTAATTAAAGCAATAATTGAATTGTCTTTCTTTTCCCCCCGCTCCAGCCGATTTACTTCAGAAGGGCTGATACAGTCCTAGGCAGAAACCGTGCATCACTTTCCTTTTACAAACACTTTAATTTGTTGTAGTTCCTTAAGTTCTGCAGGTCGGGTTTTAAATCACGGAGGGGCAGTGGTGGGGGATTCAGTAAAGGGAAATGAAAGAAACAACTTAGTGTTTTTCTGTATCAAATAAAACTTTTTCTTTCCCTTTTGACATTTTAGATCACTTATGTGAAAGGAGACCTTTTTGCATGCCCCAAAACAGACTCTTTAGCCCACTGTATCAGTGAGGATTGTCGAATGGGTGCTGGGATAGCTGTCCTCTTCAAGAAGAAATTTGGAGGGGTGCAGGAACTGTTAAATCAACGTGAGTTTTTAAAAAACAGCTGAATTAGTCTGCCTTGTCTAGAGCATCTTGATCTCCTGTTATATTTTAGTTATTAGACAGATACACATGCAGAGAGCGGGGTTCCTAACCACTGAGTACTTGTAACTCTTCAGATTAAGGTTAAGGTTTTTCTCTACAAAAGTAGCCTCTAGTTTGGGTCTTTATCACACCAACCTTGAATTCTTGTAAAGGTTTCTAATCTCTCTCTGTCCTAAAACTTTGTTGATATTACTCCACTCATTTCTGAACCATTAATAACAGTTCTATAGGTATTAACTCAGCATTCAGGATCCTCTGTTTACCCATATTGTACTTACTCCTCAAAGAGAAGTTTAGAAACCTCTTCCTTATAGACCCTTCCCATCACTTTCTACCAGAGATTTTAAACCAGAGATAAGTGTTAGAACCACCTGTAGAGCTTCTGAAACAATTGCTGAGATCACAGTCCAGGCTTACTGGGCCAGTCTCCGCTGGTGATTCATTTAAAACAATTTCTTACTGTTTTTTATTGTAGTTCTTTATAAATGTGACGCTGTCTCTTCATTGAAAACTCGTTAGTAATTAGGAACTTTTATACATCTGTGTTCTCCACAATGCTTAGCACAATAAATAACTCTTTGTATGTGAGAAAATCATTAAAGTTTTTAAAGTGAATATGGGTGTATTTGAAAATATGGTCAGGACAAAAGATGGGGTAAGAGGAAAACGAGCAAAAAATAAGAAAGGTGGAAGTTAAGGAAGGCTGATGAGGAAAGTGTTACAGAGACTGTTTCTTCAGAAGTGAAAAGTATTTTTAGCTCTGAAGTAAACTCAGATCTGTAAAGATTTTTTTTTTTCAAATTGAAGAATGCAAATCGGTGCTTTTATTTTTTTATTTTTTTACCCTTCTATTAAATAACTTTTTCTTAGAAAAGAAATCTGGAGAAGTGGCTGTTCTGAAGAGAGATGGGCGATATATATATTACTTGGTAAGATGGGGGTCATTTCTCACTATATCAGTTCTCACTAGGTCATAAGGACTGGTGAACACATGGGCTGTACTGCATTTGTTGATCATGATTCTAGACAACCAAAGATGACAAAAAGCTTTTGATCTTATGCTCACTCAGATCAAGTTGGAGCACTGGGTTAGAAAGGAACCTGAGGCTGCATCCCAGCTCCATGGTGGAGAGTATTGTGACAGCCACCAAAAGCCTCTGTTCTAAGACTTGGAAAAGTTAGGGATGTCCCACGTACTTTAATTCTTTCCTAATTATAATGAGATAGAAACAATAATGTCTCAAAAGACATATTGCCCAAAGGAGTTTCTCTCTCATTCTTCTCTGTTGAATGCAGTGCCTGGTATTACTTAGCTCTTTTCCTGCCTTTCGCCTCAGTGTGGGATTCTTTCAGTGTCAATGGTCTTCAGGCCCCAGAAGGAGTGTAGGTTCTTGGTGATAGTGCTGGGTTACTTAGAGCAACCAACCTAGTACGTACCTGATTTGGACAGCACACGGATTGGGGACATGTCCTGAGGCCTTTGGATGTTCTCCTTAAAGCCAATGTGGCTTCCAGTCTTGTTTGGAACACTACCAGTTTCTCTTTGTTCATTATAGAGAAACAAAAAGCATATAAGTGTGGTTTCTAAATAGACTTAACAGGAAGTTTTCAGATGGTATTGGTTCTTCCTTGTTGCAGGTATATTGCTTATCTTGCGGAAGTGGCACAAAGACTTTGACCTACCTTGCTTAAAAACAATAGACAATAGGCACCGCCTGCTAATCTGGGCTTCTTGAGAAAAGGAAAGGTTATCACATGACAGTGTCTGGGTTTCTCGGGCTTTTTTTAGTAGATTTTCCTGAGGGCCTCCCATAACTGGAAAAGACAATCTATGACATTTGTCATCCTGCTCTGAACTCTTCTATAGAAATATATTTATTTTAATTATCAGGATGTTGGGAGAATGTGATGGCTCGTCTTCGGCTGTCATTTTGGACTAATGGAAGTTTGAATTCATTCTTTGTACTCAGATTACAAAGAAAAGGGCTTCACATAAGCCAACTTACGAAAATTTGCAGAAGAGTTTAGAGGCCATGAAGTCCCACTGTCTGAAGAATGGAGTCACCGACCTCTCCATGCCCAGGCAAGGAAATCCCGGGCCCTGAATAAAGACTTTTAATTGTGTGGTGGAATTTGCTGTCTGACTTGAAAGCTTAACTCAAAATAAGGCTTAAAAGTGGACAAATTGAAAAACTTCTAAAAATCAGTGAACCAGTGATCAGCCTTTAAGCTGCATTATACTCATTTCTTAGCCTGGGTTGAATGAATCAGGATGATTAAAACACACCTGCTTCAGACTACTTCATAGGGAGGACCTGTTGGTCAATCACCTTTGTTGAATTCTGGGCGTCTTCTGCCTGAGGAGACTGAGGCTCTGTTCTTGAAGCAGTAAAAGCCTAAGAACCAAGACTGAGCAATTGTGATTTTCTTCTGGGCCACTTCATGTGTCCCAAGCTTGTTAATCTGGTGCAAAGAAGGTTGTAAATTATCACTGCTTTTACACTGCATGCTTGTTGTGTTCAGTGTGGGTAGTAGCCAGAGGATATGTCCCTTATGTAATGTCTTAGATCCTTGCTGTTGGGAGCTTAAGGGAATGGCTTTGGGGGTGCAATATACTCTTTATTTACTTTCTTTTTAGGAACTAGGCTTGGGGTCATTTCTCTTCCTGTCAGTCTAATTTTGAGTCAGTGCTGACCATGTGTGCAGGTTTGTTTCAAGCCCCAAGTTACTTATGAATGTGGCTACAAAATCCCTCATTTACCCTGGGCTTTAATGTGTTCGTGTCTTCCGTATCAGAAACTCTTGTGTGTTTTTGTCATAATTTTTTTAGAGACTTAATTATCAGACTGTATGAAATTAGCCGTTATAAGCTTTTTACCCCTAGGGATATTGAGGATCAATAGAGTAACATCTTCGAAGAAAGGTGCCAGGTAGGAGAGTTTTGTGGGCTTGGCTCAGGTTTCTCACCTGAACTGCAATCAGCTTGGCATTTCCCAGCATTTCATTTTGATTTCCTTTTTGCAGAGATCCTGTCCTTTGTCCCTTTTTTCATCTTCCTTAGCATTTCATTATCATAAGTGTGTTTTTAAAATCCCAGCTAGTTTTTATTAATAGCTATAGAATGATAGTCTCCCATGTCACTGCAGGTACGTTCTCAAGGTAGCCTCAAATAACTGAGAAGTGGCATCTTACTAGCAAAAGAGAAGTGATAGCTGTTGGATGTTGGGGCTACCTAGGAACAGCCTTAGGTAACTCACAACAGAAATTCACTTCCAAACTCCCACCATAGGTGTGAGGACAGATCATTTGTCTTTATGCTTTGGGTGGGTGCAGTCCAAAGGAAGGTGAAATGATTTCCTAGGTACCTTCATCACAACCCGTGGAGCTCTTTTGTCTTTTTCAGAATTGGATGTGGTCTTGATCGTCTGCAATGGGAAAATGTATCTGCAATGATTGAAGAGGTGTTTGAAGCCACAGACATCAGAATTACTGTGTACACACTGTGAACAGATGTGTGCTGTGGATGTGTCCATGGTCTCCTGTCATCCCTACTGGACCATAGCACTGGACGAACTGATGGAAAATGGTCTGAAGAAAGTTTCATGTGAAGTAGTCTGTGTCACAGACCAGACTTGGGTTGCTGTATTTTCATGATGGGACTGGGATTCTGGAGGAGGGATTGCTTGGGAAATGTTGCTGTGATTTTTTTTTTCCCCACCTTCAGGAAGGTAAGGAGTAGAATGCCCCGTATCAGGCAAGGAAATCAGAGATGTTGGGCCTCTGACCCATTTTGATCCAGGATACTACCTGACTTGTTCAGCTTGCCACTAGGTGGCAGCATTGATTCTACTTCTCTACTGTTATAAGAAAAATTTCAGGAAGGATGAACATTTCAATTAGTTTTGCATCTTTTGTCATTTGTGAGCTTGCTTGGTATTATCCTTATGTCATATTCATTCTAGGAGAGAATTATGGGTTTTGTTTTGTGTAAATTACAAAAATGAGTCTTAATGTTTGTTAACAAGAAATTTGTGGTGACAGAAAAGGAAAAATAAATATTTTTTTCTTGGGGGGTCCAGTGAGGTTCTGTGCACATGGCTGTTGTTCTAGACCTGGTAATGGAGGATTTGCCTGTAACTAATTGGGAAGAATCAGACAAAAGATCCAGTTTGGAAGAGTAGCAGGGTGAAAAGAAATAAGAACATAAGAACTGTGGGTCAGCGTTACTGGGAAGGGAGGTGTTTAGAATCTCCTCGTGGTGAACTCTTCCTCTCTTCTGTCTACACATAACTAATGGGATTAAACGGGTCTGAATTCAGTCATGGAGCAAATGAAATAATGTATATGAAATGTCTGCTAAATTGCTTAGGGTGAGTAATGACTCAACAAATAGGTGGTTCTCAACAAAATCCTTCATGAATCTTTTAAGAAAAAGGCCTACTTCCTTAAAAAATTCTAGTTTGGCAGTTTGGGGTGGGGTGGGGGAATTGGCTAGGTTTCTTGGTGTCATTAAGCTGCAGAGGATTGTGATCGTGCAGGGATCATAATGGGATGAACAGTATATATTAGTCCCTTTTTCTTTAGCTAAGAGAGCAGCACATTATCCACTCCGGTGTTTACAGTGAGAGAATAGGTTCCTGGATTCAGGAGTAAAGGTATTGGGAAAACTACTGGAATTCTCTTTTACCATTACTATGGTAGTAAGAGTTAAAACAGGGTTGCCTGGCTAGCTCAGTCGGTAGAGCATGCAACTCTTAAGGTTGGGATTGTGAGTTCAGGCCCCACATTAGGCGTGGAGCCTACTTAAATAAAAAGTTAAACTAACCAGACCTCCTATTGATTTTTCTCACTAGGGTGAATTCTGGGTATGTTGCAGGACTTGGTGCTTTCCCAAGCATAAAAAGAACTGGATTTCAGAAGGGGCTTGTTGAAACACTAGGAAAACACCAGTTAAATATAATCTTTGTACTTTAGACTTGTGTTCTTATCACACTGTAGCATGATAGGAGGCAGCAGTTTCAAAAAGTATTTCACTTTTTCTGTATCTCTGGAACAGACAAGTTCATGTCGCTGGGGTAGGAGTAGTGCAGGGCCAAGTTCATTGTTGAACTTAGACTGAGGTTTTTGAAGCTTTGCTTCTGTCCACATACAGTAAAACTGAAGGGGAAAAAAGAGAATGAATACACAATACAGAAAATGAGAGTGGGATGGTAAGAGGAAACTTAGAATCAAAGTATTTTGCTTAACTATGCAAATAAATCTTCCCTCTTGGCTCAAAACATTAGTTTTGTAGGCTTCTACATTTAAAGGGATTAGGATTAATTTTTTTCATGGAATATGAGCCTTCAAGGTCTTTGCACTTTTGGGAGGACTGGCTGTAAGTGGAATTCTGAGATTCAGTGGAGATGTGATAAAGTGCTCTGTCATTTGCAGATAGTCTGGGGGTCAAATTCTGATGACTTATCACACGCAAGGCTTGGGAAGAACAGGCATGGCATGATAGAATGAGCACGTTATTCCTGGAAACCTAGTTAGAGTTTGGCAAACACCCAGAAATTCGTATGTGAAGTTTTGCTTCTATATAGGACTCAAGCCTTGGAAGAAAGGAGACTTGACACCATCCTACTGTCACCATCAAGTACCACATATCAACTAATCTACAGGGTGTGTGTCTCAACATTGAAATCCTACTTATTTTCTCCTTGATCAAGTGGTTATTGCTTATTAAGTAGCAGTGAGAACATGGGTATCTTATAAACAGATTTCCCCTGCCCTTCGTTTCACCCTCTGCCATATTCCTTGTCTTCAGCGAGGGGAAGAGACACTCATTTACAAGTAATCTAAAAAAATACTTGATAAAGGTCAAGACTGGGGTGGGAAGTCGGCCTGGGAGAGTTAGTATCCTGTGTTGCCTAGACAAGCCCTGGGTTAAGCCTCCCTTCCACTTTCTATTGTCATGGCTTGGCTCATAGCCTGGGAGCATCCCTATTCCTAGGACAGTTCACTGTTCATAGTAACTTCTAAATGCCCAAGTTCCTTAAAAAACCTGCTCACAGAGAAACCACACCACTTTTATTAATGTTGCTATTTTTCTTTCTTAAAAAAAATCCAACTTCACATAAAATGCATTTCTGGACATATTTCAAAGATCTGCACAGACCTTGGGTCTGAGGTTCTTTGCCTCAAGCAGCCCATTTGAGGAAATAAGTAGGCCCTTCTGCCCCTCAGGTGCCTGGTGCCCGTATATTGTTGCCGTTTCTTTCTTTGCAACTCACTTTCCTCTTTCCCAAGAGCAGCCTTAGGGAGAGCCATGGCTTAAATGATTTACAGCATGAACAGTATATTTAGAGTCCTTGGAGGACCTGTGCATTAGGATTGGTTGGTGTCCAATGTTGTCCAGCTCAAGTGGTATTAGGAAGTCAGGCATGTCCCAGATGGCCATACATGTCACTACTGTCTCCTGGTGGCAGCAGGCAGACCTTAGTGAGAAAAGAGAAAGCATGTTACTGAGAGCCCACTGGCCCCAAACAATGAATTTTCTTTTGAGCTAGGGTTTCTGTCTGCCCTCCAAGCAAGTTTGAATTTCTCCCCCACAGTCTCCTGTGATTGCCACTTTACCCGGCATTAGGTGGTGGTGTGTTCATGTTTTGGTGTGGTTCATACAGGGAAAACCCCTGAAGATCCCTACTTTAACTCAAGTTAAATATGTGGTCAAGTCCTATTCTGTCATTTTTCTTTTAAAGATGGAATAAGAAAAGGCAAATTTTCTTTAGCAAATGCCCATTTCTTAGTATTTTAATTAAGCAGAGTTGTTCTTTTGGGCTTTGAGATTACAACTCGATTTCATGCCAAAATTTTTTTTTTAACTTGGTACATTTTAACCTTTCCCTTCAGGAACATGAATAACTCAGCGTACAGGGAAGCATGTTAATGGGTCCAGATAATATGGTTATGTACACTAATGGAAAGAGGCTTATAGTGTGGAACATGTCCAATAATATTTAAAAATAATTTGACTTGGAAGTGGACTTTTCCCTCAAATGGATTAATCTATTTTACTTCCGTTTACATTAGCATAAGATACAACCCTCAATTATCTAAAATTAAAAGCTTTTAATCCTCCTTAAAATGCTTAATTTTTATAGCAGACTTAGCTATCTAATTACTCAACAGTGGAAAAACAACAGTGGAAAAACAACAGTACACACACACACACACACACACACACACTGAGGACTTGCTGGCTAGGCAGCTGGAAGACGTGGCCTGTGGCTCTGAAAGGTGTTTAAGAAGAAAGTATACTATAGTTAGGATTAAACTACCAGTCATCATTCTGGAGAGTCTATGTAGGCTTTATAATTACAGTGATAACACCTACACTAATAAAATCTTCAAGGAATTTAAAAATTTATTTTGTATTTTCAGAGGTCACCATTAAAAGTCTATTTTTACCACTCCTCACCACCACTCAGAGTGGTATCTGATTTTATGTGAGCAGAGTACAACATGGTATTACTTGACCTATTACTTGAATAGGTACTTTTTGTAAAAAATGGCTTAAAATTGTGTCTTCTCAGATTGGTGAGTGCTCAGGTGAAGAATTATTGGGCGCCCTGTATGCATGTCTAATAGCAGACACCTGCCAACATCATGCTCCAGAACACTATTTCCCAAAACGTGTCTATGACGTTTGAGTATTGAGAGTGAGAGACACCAGAAATAAATTGAATAGCTTCATGGAAGCATGCTGCTTTATGTTTTATTAATACGTGAATTGTTCCAGAATTGAAATTGGAGAAGAGGGTGGTAAAAGACCCTTTTCTCTGTTTCTAGAGGATTTTGATCATAACTCAGGCCTTGTGGGGGGACTTGGTTTTAGCATTTCTACAGGAACAAACTAGATCAGACCAAACTAGAAAAAAGTGAAGGATCTTTTACCCTCTTTCCTGAGGGTAATCGGCCTGTTTGTGTGAGAGTCTAATTTACCCTCAGCAAGAGGCCAAATTGGCCTTAATTGTGTCCTAATTATTTGCTTAAATAGCTAATCTTTACTTCCAGTCCTCCGATCACATCTTGATATCTGTAGGAGGCTATGTCTGAGCTGCTGTCTAATTTATAAACCTCTTTTTAACCCTTTCATCATTCCTGCATAAAAGAACATGTTGCTGTGATACCCCATTCCTGAATTCCACATTTTTTTATCAGCTCTGCTGAGGTCTTCTCAAAGTAAGAAAAATGTTCTTGCATTATACATTCACACAAATTATTGGTCTCCTTCAAAGCGGAACCATTTGTTTGAAAACATGAAAGCGTCTCTGGCAATAAATAAATAAACTGAATACAAATCCATTTGGGGACTTTCAAAAGTACCAAAGATAGAAAAAAAAAATGTCCCTGAAGGAATGTAAAACCTCTATTACAGGGCATGGAAGGGTAAACTTGCAAAAGAGGGTGAGGGTAGGGTGTCCAGAAGGTGTCCAGAGTAAGTCTGGACTCATGCCCATGGGGGCATGCTTATGGAGTGAGGGCTCCTCTCTGCTGTTCAGTAACAGGTCCTTGTACCACTCAGATCTGACCACAGCAAGCCATTCTGTCTCACCAAAGCTTTCTGATTCCTGTCAACACCTTGAGTATTCCAAGGTATGGGAAAACTTCATTGGATATAAAAGGGTAGAAGCGAAAAGGGTTTAGGGAGAGGAACTGAGAGGAAAGAGAAGAAATGGGATCTCCTAAGATGTTTTTACAGCCAACCGAAAGCAGAGAAATGCAGTTCGTCGGGGGGAAGGGTGACAAACCAAACCTACCCCTCATCCTACCTGCCCTCCAGCCTTCTACCTTAGTGACCGGCTAGGGACGCAGCCATGGCGCCATGACTCACGTGAGGCTGGGCCCAGAGGCCTACTTCAGGATGTCCGCCAACTTCTCCTCGTAGTACAGGAAGTTCTCCTGAATGTCCTCCCAGGGCTCAAAGGCCTTGGATTCGCCCTCTTCCTGCTCCACAAAATTCTGCCAGACGTACTCGAAGTCCTGGGGCTTCATGATGCGCAGCCGGCAGCCGGCCTCCTTCAGCTTCCTCAGGGCGGCCTGCACTTCGGGCTCCTCCCACATGAAGAGGCGCCCCACCAGGATGAGCAGGCGCAGGTTCTTGGTCTTGCCGAGGGTCCGCAGGATGCGGTCGGCGCAGGCCGCGCAGGGGCTGGACGACACGTACCAGGTGACGTTGTAGCGCAGGGCCGGGTCGAAGGAGGGCAGGATGGTGTTGAAGAAGGCCTCCTCGGCGTGGTTGGTGGCGTGCTCGTCCTCCAGGTACCCCCGGGTGGCCTGCACCTGGCCTCCCTTGGCCTGCGTTTCAACCACGTAGCACAGGAAGGTCTTGTTCCGCCCGGAGCTGTACTCCACATTCCGGAACTGGAACTTAAAGTAGTTGACCGGAAGCCGCTCCCTGTGGGCCGAGGGGGTAGAGGGACAGGGGAGAAGAGAGAGGGATGAGCTCCCGTTCCTCCGACCAGCAGGGAGCAAGTGGCTCTCCAAACTCGGTGCCTCGGGGCACGATGGCCCTTCCTGTCAAAACAGGCCTTGCCCAGGCTGACAACAGGGACAACAACAACAACAAAAAGGAGGGAATCCAGAAGGGTTTATCTGGAGGAGAGGAGAGAAGTTGGAGGTGCACGTTCCAGTCACCCCAGTCTGGAGACAGTAGGGAGAGTCTCCAAACCCTCCATCATCCCTCCAACACACAGCACACTCTACATTTCTGAATCAGTCACTACTTCATCTGGCGACACATCAGAACCACCCAGAGGACTCGGCACTTGTCAGAGCCTGGGCCCCACACCAAACCAATGAAATCAGAACGTTTAGAGGGGACCCAGGCACCAGTATTTAAAAACAAAACAAATAAACAAAAAAAACACTCTCCAGATGATTCTAATAGGCAGACAGTTTGGGAGAGCAGTGTTCCAATAGTAATCTTACAAAGTAGCAAGCATATAAAATTTCTCCAGCTAGAAGAAGACGAAGATTTTGCAGAACATTTCCTGCTTCCATTTCTCTTCCTTGCCACTCACTGCTAGTGTATCTCAGGCATGGCTCGGCCCACCACTCAGTGCCCTTCCAGTAATTGTTTCTCAAGTCTGGCTTTTCCTGCAGGTGAAGGGGTTGTTACACGATGAATGTCCAAGATTTTTTTTTATCTTTGAGAGTACCTTGGTATGCTATAGCTTGTATAGTCATTTCAAAATCATAAAAGACTTGGCCTCTGCCCTCCAGATGCTTTTAATCTAGCAGCTCGACTCTAGCTAAGAGCATTCGAAAACTGCTGATTTAAATTGCATAGGGAGAGTGGAGGATGTGGGATGAAGGTTCTCTAACATTTAGCCTTGATTCAGAGGGCAACAGAGAATTGTTACAGGCTCCTGAATAAAGAAAGCCATAATGAAAGTGATGTCCATGGAAGATGACATGGTAGCTTTAGGCAGATAGAGTGAGGCTGGGGAAAAGCCTGAACTGAAGCAAGCCTGCTTGGTGTCTTAGGACGCCAGACTTGGTGATAACTATGTCCAGTGGCTTCGAGGGTGGGATGGATGATTAGGAAATGAAACCAGCAGAAAAAGGCCAGATTTAGGAGAAAGTTCAGTAGTAAGAAGGAAGAGAGAGCAAGGTTTCAAAAGGGGCTAGAGAGGGCATCAGAATTGATTGTTTCTATCTTTATGTATGTCTGCATCTTTTTCTAAAATAGGGAAGCCTTTTGCAGGTTAGGAGGCCAAGTGGAACAAGAAGGCTTTCACAGGAGAGACTGACAATATCACAGGAGAGGAGGGGATTGAGTACTGGCTTGGGGAGGCTGAATGTTTTCTTTTCTTTCTTTCTTTTTTTTTTTTTTTAAAGATTTTATTTATTTACTCATCAGAGAGAGCGAGAGAGCATAAGCAGAGGGAGCAGTAGGCAGAGGAGGAAGCAGGCTCCCCGCCAAGCAAGAAGCCTGGACCTGGATCCCAGGACCCTGGGGTCATGACCTGAACCAAAGGCGAATGCTTAACCCACTGAGCCACCCAGGCATTCCTGAGTGTTTTCCTTTTAAAAAATGTAATCTCTGGGGGCACGCCTGGGTCGTTCTTTCAGTTAAGCGCCCAACTCTTCGCTTCTGCTCAGGTCATGATCATGGGGTCGTGGGATCAAGCCCCACGTCGGGCTCCCCTCCAGACATCCTGATTTCATTGGGTTTGTATGGGGCCCAGGCATTGACATTTATAGAGTCCTCTGGGTGGTTCTGATGGGCTCCATGCTCAGTGGGGAACCTGCTTAAGATTCTCTCTCCCCCCCTCTCTCTGCCCCTCCCCCCTCATGTGCTCTCTCTAAAATAAATAATCAAATAAAAATTTTAAAAAAGGTACTCTCTGTGGTTGCCCCAGAAGATATCCTGTGGCAACCATTAACCCCACTGTTACTTCTCTACATGCCTTCCCTTTCTAACTTGTGGGACTACAGGGAACTCCCGGGTGTCCCAGGGCCTTGGCTTCTTAGGGATAAGCAGCAGGTGCCAAAGAGCTGTGTGAACATGAGCTATTTCCCTGCAGTACTCCCCACCCCCACCATAAAATTGTCTCCACCCAAGTTTCCATATCTCTTCCTGTCAAGTTAAGTTTCCATTGTGGAGATGGATGTGTTTGAGGACCTGGCCCCAGGATTCCTTCAGATACTATACTTAGCTCTCTAAACCCCGCTGTCCCTGATTGGATGTGTTTATTATTTACTTAACATTTTGGAAGAATGGATGGCCTGATGATTCCCCTCTCCTGTTTCAATCCCTGTTGAGAGTTCACTCATACTGAGCTCTCCCCAATTAAACTCACACTACAAGACCACTCCTGGATTTTACAAGTTGCTAAATGGTCCCTTCACTTCCTGGAATGGCTTTTTTTTTTTTTTTTTTTTTTTTCTCCTGAGAAGCACAGAGCTTACCTTTCTTGCCCAAACACTTTATGCTCTTCAAGGCCTTCTGCCAGACATCCCCTGCCCCCAAGCCTAGTCCAGAGCCGTTTGTATGATGGATTCTCAGGCGAAACCCTTGGAAGTATTTATGGCTGTGTGGTTGATTGGGGCTTCCCCAAAGTTGCCTGTGTGACCCGCCCCCCGGGTTTCCTTCTGGAGCTCCCAAAAGCTTTGCTCCAACTTTGCCAAATACAGCCCAGCCAAGACCGTGAATTTGGCCCAGCATGCTATTGCAAATTGGCTGGCTGGTCTGAGGCTGCTGCTTTTCCCAGCTTCTCTTAAGCTCTGATGTTTCCCCCTCCTCCTCTTCCCTTTGCAAGAGGAGAGGACCCAGAGAAACCTGAAACCCAAGGGAGAGGAAGAAAGTTCACCTCTCTATAAATACCGGTTTCCCTCCCCTCTGGCAGGCAGCCCCATAGTCTACTCCATGCCTCAGCAGAGCCTTCTGGACTAGCTGCCTAAGGAAGGGAAATACTTTCAAGAGGAAAAGAAAAGTCAGGGAGGGTCTTGGCTCCCAGTCTTTCCTTTGGGCTCGCTCAAAAACTGGACTTTCTTGGCTTCTCAGTGGGCTTCTTGCTTTTCCAGAAGCATAAAGGTCAAATAAAGTTCTTTGGGCCTCCTACAGGCTGAAATGGCCAGGCCCTGGAGAGGACCCAGGAGAACAGAGGTGGAAAAGGTCTGAAGTCTCTCCAGGGAGCTAGACAACAAGGCCACCTTGGGTGATTTTATAGAATCACAAAATAAGTCAACACTGTTATGCCTGCTAGCGGAAGAAAGGAAACAGTGACACCAATTTCTTAGATAATCACAAACATCTTTTCTTCTTTTTTCTAGTAGCATGATGCCTGAGCACTGTAGTGACTTATAGCCTTTACTCTTGCCCCCAGCAGGTGTTTTCCTGCTGAAATGGGATGTGCGTGTGCCCGTGTGTTGGAGTGGTGGTAGGAAGAAACATGCTGGTAACAGATTTCTTCACCTGGATTCAGTCACAATCTCAGGCACAAAAACCAAGAGGGTTATTCCTACCCCTGCCCTGCTTCTTCAAGCACCCCTTCCTCATACTTTCTGCAGACGGGTCACTCACACTTCATCTGCTGAGACCCAGCCTCCTGGGTCTTGCAATTCTCTAAGCAGGAAACCAAGAGTCCTAACCTCTGGGAAAGACCATTTAGAACACGGTCGACTTGATGGAGGGAGAAGGGTTGTGAATATTTCGTTCACATTTAAAAAATATTTGCACTCCCTAAGCATAAATCTATACATAAAAGAGAGTAACCTGGACGATAGTAGAAGCTCTGAGATGAAACATTTGCTCCAAAATGATCCATGGAATGGAAAAATCTACTTACAGATCATTGAGTGTTGACTTGGTTCAGCTTTTCTCACCAGATCTCTCATGATCTGCTTAAAAGAGGCAGACGTGCTGGTTTCTCTCTCCTTCTCCCTTTTCCAGACCACCTGCAAAGTGGAGGCTGAGGAGTGGGCCCAGGAAGAAGGAGCAAAGAAGCAGAGTTCTAACAGCCCAGATGGGTTTTGCCAGGCTGCTGACTCTAGGGTTGTAATTCTGGATGGGATTCTGCCCTAGGCAAGCCCTGGGCCGCTGCCTTTCCCCTGGGAGGCATTGCCTTCACACTGGAGCTCTGAGTTTCCCCCAGCCTCAGTGGAGGCCAGGGTGGCCAGAGTCAGTGGTTGTCTTCTGCTTTTCCCTGGAACAAGCCTCCCCAGCATGCTTTGGAGCCCAGGGTGAGGCTTGAGAGGCTTGCGGGATTAACAGCCGAGTCAAAGGCCCCCACTCCTTGCTGTCCCTTCTCCTCCGAACCCTGCCTTTCCTCTCCATGTGACCAGAGTAAACCACTGGCAGCTAAAGAAGAAGCTGAAAGGACAGTCACAGACTGTACCATTTATCTCTCTTCCATACCAATCCCTCTACTTGCAGGTTGAGCGTGATGCAAATCATACGCAACACAACTAGAAACAAACAAAGACAAACACTCAGCCAGAGATCCTGCTGGGCAGAGCCATAGTCACTCATCACTGGGGTGGAAAGATGAGAAGACGACTAATTCTGGTGCCCCAGAGCTTCCCTAAAGCATGTGGGAGTCGAGAGGCAGGCATGGATCTGAGGAATTCTCTTCTATGCTGAGCATGCCTGGCTCTTCAGAGATCCTGAACTGCTCTCCTCCCAGAAACCCTCCCCACAGCTAGTTCTTTACCCTAATGGCTGGCAGAGAGACTACCAGATGATAGGAGTTCATTCATTAGTTCATTTATTTATTTAACAAGTATCTACTAGGAGCCAGGCACTATTCGTGGTGCTGGGGATAAAGCAGTTAAAAGTCCCTGTCCTCGTGGGGAAAACGGGCAGCACATAAATGATTCCTATTCAGTAAATATTTGTCAAATACAAGAAACCTCCCATTTATGGCTTTTTTTAAGATGCAGTGTGGTGATTTGGAGTCAGACAGTCTTGGGGTTTATGCCCTACTCCATCCATTAGCTTTGGGCAAATTACTCATCCCTCTGAGCCTTGGTTTCCTCATCTGGAGGATAGGTCGAGTAATCCCACCCCTCAGAGTCTGGACATTGGTCAACACTCAAGAAATTAAGGCTGGTGCTGTTGGGTGGTGGCTTCTCTGGGCCTCAAATCTTACCCCTCAGAGCTGAATCTTAAGCACAACCAAACCTGAGCCCTCTCTACTTTTCTTCTCGTAGTTAGAGGGCTCTTTCTTTCCTTGGTGTTCTGGTTTAACAAACAGCTCTGTGACAGGAAGGGAGGAAGGGAGAAAGAGAGAGGGGGAAGGGAGGGAGGGAGGGAGGAAAGAAAATATTCATTTCTAAGGTTTGCTTATCTTTGTAAACACTCCTACTATGGAGATTTCAAGAAACCAACATGAAGTCACTGAACACAGAGTTGGAAAGAGATGCGCACAATTGATTCTCGGTCATCGTGAGTTGGCTTTGGCACACTACTGCAGTTTTAGACCTTTTTCTAGCACTTTCTACCATGTAATTTTTGTTAATGTTCTTAGGTCTTCTTTCTATCCCAAGTGCCCTATTCAAGCCAGAATCACGACAAGTGGGGCATATCTTCTTATTCCTACCTAGTACGCCTGCCTCACTCCTGACTATTTCTCAAAACCTGCCTGCTCTTCTGCTAGCGTGCAGCCCAAATCTAAGAAGTCATACAGACAGACCCATCCCCTCTGGGAGTCTAGGCTAGGAGAGGAGCTACTTTGCTGACCGCCTTGATGCCAGGGCATCTGGAGAGGAAAGAAGGGGAAAGCTGTTCCCTCATCCTGTCTCTGCACAGACACAGCCACACCTCTGGGCTATTTTAAGCCATCTGTTTACCCAGAGGGGCCCAGGAGACAGATCTCCACAGCTGTTACTTGTGGCCAGGAAACACTCAGAGCTCCACCTCCCTCCTGAACTACTCTCAGAGCACCCAGAAAACTGCTCTTCTGCATCTCTTTTTCTGAGCCTTGGGTCAGAGAAGCCTCTGAGCCCCATTGCCTCACAGATGGAAATAGGTGGAACCCTGTTTGGGAAATCTGGGACCCGAAATGAACAAGAGCCCTGTGGAAAGAACACTTGGCTGGAGTCAGAAGAAGACCTGCTACTTACTGGTTCTGTGGTCTTGAACAAATCATGCCATCTCCCTGACTCAATTTCCCCATCTGTAGAGTGGCAGTAATCCCCAGCATTGTGCTGAAGGTTGAATGGGCTCACACATGTGCAAGTGGTTATCATAAAGCTCTGGGCAGATATAACTTGCATCAGAGGATTTGACCATTATGACCAACTCCCCTGGGAACCCAAAGCATGTTCAATTGAACATAGTCTAATTTTGTTCCAGACCTATCCTGCCGCTGTGCTGGGGAGACCGCAACTGTGGGCAGAGTGGCTGTGCCCATGCCCGTGTGTGACCAAGGGCAGCATGGACCAGCAGGCTTAGGGGTGAGGAAAAAGATCTCCTTCCATAGAGGACCACTGGGATTGTGGACTCTCCTGACCTGGTAGCCCTAGGCTTTCCCTAGGTCTATATTAATCTGTGCTCTGCTGTTTCTTTAATCCTAGGACAAAGGGGAGACATTCATTGGTTGAGCACGGGTGAACGCAAGTTCCAGGCTTTTGCCAGAATTCTTCCCTCAGGAACTACGGTGCGTTTTTCCCTCAGGTTCTCTTAGAAATCAGAAAGTGTCTGAGCTGGAAGAGACCTTAGGGATCAACTTAGTGTAACTACCTTATGTTACAAATGACCAAACTGAGGCCAGGGCTGGAAAATCACTTGCCAAGCTTAAAACAGCAAGTCTGGAGGACTACCCGGGGCTCCTCTGCCCCCTGGGGGCCTCATACCTCCATTCTTCCTGAAATTTCTCCTAGTGTGGACCTTACTCTGCCTGTGGGCATTGTTGGCAATTTCCGTCAAGGAAGCCTTGGGGTTGAGGGAGGCAATGTGGCCCTATGTAGTCCCTTCTTATTGGCCTACAAACTTTGCCGGGTCTTTTGCAAAAGGAACAGAGAAGAACGAGGAGGAAGGACAACTTGGTTTTATTCCTGGAGAAGGCATAATCTGGACAAGACAGAGGGATCCTGTACGTAGGCCTCTTTGGGGCCTGGAGACCCTTTGCTTAGGGTCCTTTGTCTTCCTTGGTGTTTGACCAAGGGCAGAATACCTCTTCTGGCCAGAAGCTCCTGGGCCTGGATGATGACCTGCACTGTAACTACTCTTGCCCTTGGGGAGATGTGGTGAACCCCTGGGCAGACTTGATTCAACATGAAAAAAAAAAAAAAGCTTCTCACTCAGCCTTAGGAAAGAGCGGATCTGTTTTCCCTGTCTTAGGATCTTCCATTCCAGAGAGAAGCTCTAGAGAAAGAGTGAGAGCCATACGGAGAGAGGAGACCCCCACTCAGCAGCAGGGAGAGAAGTTGAGGGAGGAGGTACTTTGACCAGGACCATATTTAAATTTGTCTGGGTCATCCCATGTCCTTATCCAATTCCCTGGAACTAGACAGCCTGTACCGAGAGAGGCAGGTGACAGCCTGCTACCAGGAGGCCTGAGCAGTGGTTTTATTCTCTGGGGCCTTGTCTCTGAGGAGCTGCTCCTACCTCTCCCTGGTTAGGGGGGGTGGTAGGTGTTGCCTGAGAGGCCAAGAGAGATTTGCTGCTGTCCCCCCTACAGCCCCTACCATGCACGGTAGACTCCTGGCAGCAGGACTGTGACCCTGACCTCTTCCGTTCCCATCCTGAATTCCCCCAGCCTGCCCCCAGCCCACACTCTTCTTGGGAGGAGGTGCCCGGACCACACCCAGCTCTCACCCTGTGACAATCTCAAATGGAGGCAGTTCAATCAGCTCCTTCAGCTTCTCAGGGTCATCCAGGTTTTCCACATCCTCACCATTCTGGGAAGCAGGCGCGGCAGGCTCAGCGGCCGCAGCGGCCCCAGCGGCCTCTTCTTTCTGAGCCATGGAGGGATGGTGGCTCCGCAGGCACTGAGAAAGGGGAGAAGCAGTGAGTTCCCAGGGCCAGGGCCTGGCGGCAGAGTCCCAAGCAGCTGTCAGCAGCTAAACCTGCCTGGGGACAACGGGAAGAGGAGCGGGCAAGCCAGGCTTAGTGTTGTCACCTCCTGGCCACACAGGCTTTATAACAGGAGCCCTCTGCCCCTCCCCAGGCCCTCGCCCTCTGTCTTTTTTTAATTGAGTGACAGCGGGTGCCGGGATGGGGGGAATGGAAAATCTGGCCACTAGTATCCCCTATTTATCAGTAAGCAAAGACAGGAAGCTGGCAGGTGGGGATGGCAAGGCCTGCTCTCCCTTCCCCCACTGGCTCACACATATATTCATACTCTCTCCCTCACCTTATATCCTTCCCTCTGTTTCCCTATGCAACCCTTCTAGCTCCACGGGGTCTGTCGGGGGCGATGCAGAATGGGATAGAGGTTGGGCATCCTGAGATTTAGGAGAGATGCTCTCAGAGGTGCAAGCAGGGTGAGGTTTGTGTTGACCAGGGGTGCCTGCAGAGAAACCCTGCCCCATTCTCAGGGAGACATTGGTTTGGGAAAGGAGGGCCCTGAGGTGGGTAGGATAAGAACCTGCAATTTGGAAAGAAACTGTGGGTTATTACTTAAAGGGAACAGATGCTAATTTGCCAGTTATGGCCCCATAATGCTGTGTTGGTTCTCAATCTCCAGTAGTAACAATACTGCTATTTACAAGCTCAGAGGGCTTTTTTTTTTTTTTTTAAGATTATTTATTTATTTATTTGACAGAGTGGGACACAGCAAGAGAGGGGAATACAAGCAGGGGGAGTGGGAGAGGGAGAAGCAGGCTTCCCACGGAGCAGGGAGCCCCATGTGAGGCTCCATCCCAGGACCCTGGGATCATGACCCAAGCCAAAGGCAGATGCTTAACAACTGAGCCACCCAGGTGCCCAAGCTCAGAGGTTTTGAAAGAGGACAGGCTGAGTTTCATGGCTTACGTGTAAAATCAGACTTAATGCTCTCAACAGCCCCGGAAGGCAGTCTGTATCATCCCTTGTTTCATGTGGGGGAACTGGGACTCACAGAAATGATGGTTAAGGGCCTTGCCTGAGGTCATACAGCCCATGAGCGGTTAAGCCAGGATTCAAATCCAGGCCTTTTTACTCCAGAGGCCAGACATTTGAACTCCAAACTGTGTTTCCTCTAAGTTGGTCCTTTATTCATTTAACAAATATTTGTTGAGCATTTACTATATGCCAGGTGCTGTTTCAGGTACTGGAATATGGCCCAGAACAAAACAAATGAAAATCCTTGCCCTCACAGAGCTTGAGAGTACAAGATAAGTGATGTGTCTATCTATTTATCCATCTATCTCTCTTGTCTATTTGCTGGTGTTAAGTGTTAAGGAGAGAAGGCAGGTTAGCGGGACAGAAGTGTCAAGGGGTTGGGTGGTATTTTTATAGAGTGGCCAGGGAAGGACTTTGAAAAGCAGACAACTGAGAAAAGATCTGAAGGTTATGAGGGAAATATGCTTTGTAAAGAGAAAGTGGTCCAAGGGGAGGAAGAACAGGTGCAAAGGCCCTGAGGTGGGATCATTCCTTGTGTTTTTGAGGAGCAAGTAGATACCTGTATGGCTGGAGAGTCCTAGGAGATAAGGCTAGAGATGAATAAGGGCTAGTTAGATAGGGCCTTTTGGACTTGTCTAGGACTTTGACTTTTTCTCTGAATGAGATGGGAAGCCATTGTCTCTGAACAGATGAAACACATGGTCTGATTTATATTTTTACAGGATCACTAGGCTGCTTGGTTAAGAAGAGGCCAAAAGTGGGAAAGATGAGAAGCAGAGGAACCAGTTATAAGCCTGTGAAAGTAATGAGAGACCCCTGGAGCCCCTGGAAAAATCCCTGAGCTAAACCAGCATTGGAAGATGTATGGATCACTTTCTCAGTTCCCATCTTGGATGCTTAGCAGAGGCCATAGGTGTTTATGTTTGGGGCAGCATGAAAACTCTAGACCATTCTCAGGGCAGTGGAAGGCTGGGGTCAGGGTCACCTAGAGGTTTAAAGTGAGGAAACTGGGAACTTCAGGAACTGCTGGAACCCAGCCCCAAGTGGTTTGGGTGGTGGTGATGGAAAGGGAGGGTACCCTTCCACAGTCTGCCCAGAGAATAGGAATCAGGTCAGTTTGGAGTATCTGGGGCTTTGGGGCTCTCTCCCCAGGGCTCTCTCCCCAGGCCGCACAGGACCCCATGAGTAAGAGGCCAAACATTTAGGTCTTCCTGGATGGTCATGGTTTCTACCTGTTGTCCAGGCATAATTACTACTGGTGCCCCTTGCATTCTCCAGAGTGCTCCGGTACCCACCGTAAACTAGCTGGTTCTCCTACCTAATAGGTTTGCTACTGAAAGCATTTACCCCAAGATTATTTTTTTCAGGTGTTTTTTCCAGGGGTGTCAAGCACGGAGTGGTAGGAGTAGTGCCTGTAGGAGTAATAGTATTTATTTGAGAGAGAGAGTGAAGGAGTAATACCCACGGAGTGGTAGGAGTAGTGTCCACAAAGAAAAGGCGGTGATCGCTGATACATGGCGGACCCACATTATTCATTGTCATCCCACAAACACACAACAGTTCCATGCAAAGAGGTCACTTCCTTCTTTTATTTGATCAACACTTATCAAGGGCTCCTGAGTGCCAGGCATGGCAGGAAATGGCAAGAACACAGAGAGACACGAGGTGCAGCCTGGTCGGGGCGTCCTGTCTTCATCTTCAGCGGGGCCTTGAGCACGTACTAGTGCATTCAGTCCTCACGCCGGTCTCACACGGGCAGAGATCACTGGACTTGGTTTGCAATTACGGACCTGTGGTTCAGGAAGGTGAAGTCAGGTGTAAAGATCACACAAGGATGTTAAGTCCAGGTTCTCGGAGAATAATTCTTATCTCCAGGGCGGCACCGAGCCAGCTCTGATGAAAGCCTGTGTAAAGCTGTGAAGGCTGGTGTCCCTCTCCTCCTTCCGGGTCACAGCTGCAGTGAGGGGCTTGGAACAACCAAGGCAGAGCAAAAGGTCTGGGGAGAGGCAAGTGACCAGGAGGGATCCTTTCAGGGCCTTATTCCCCTTGTGGGAAGGATTTCCTCCTTGAGGACAGTTTTTTTTTTTTTTTAATTTTTTTTAAGATTTATTTATTTATTTAAGATTTTATTTATTTATTTGAGAGAGAGAGTGAAAGAGCACAACCAGGGGGAATGGCAGAGGGAGAGGGAGAAGCAGGCTTCCTGCCTAGCAGGGAGCCTGATGTGGGGCTTGATCCTGGGACCCTGGAATCATGACCCCAGCCAAAAGCAGATGCTTAACTGACTGAGCCACCCAGGTGCCCCAAGATTTATTTATTAGAGAGGGAGAGAGAGAGCAAGCTGGGGAGAGGGGCAGGGGGAAAAAAAGAGGGGTGGAGGAGAGGTGAAAAAAAGAGCAGGAGGCTCCTGCTGAGCATGGAGCCTGTTGTAGGGCTGGACCCTGCAGCCCTGAGATCATGACCTGGGCCAGAATCAAGGGTAGGACACTCTGGAGTAGGACACTCAACTGACTGAGCCACCCAGGCACCCTGAGGACTGGAAACACGGCAAAGATATTTTGCTGTCCCGTATAACTCAGGATTGGTGTGGGGGGTGGGGGAATAAATCCATGCTCATGAGCCCATCTCGGCCTTGATTCACTGTATGATCTTGGCCAAATCACTAAGCATATCTGGGCCTCTGTGCTTCCTTCTGAGTTATTGTCCAGGACGGTCAAAGGGATGGAAATGAGAAGAGGAGACAAGACTGGCTCCTGTGAGGGTGAAGATGAACAATGTCATGAAAATTTCCTGACTCTGAGTGTTGGTGGGAGGTGGGACAGAGGTGGACCCAGCTGGTCCTTTCTGAAGAGGTGACCACCGGCTCCCACCACACCCTCATACCCTTTTTCCTTTGATACTTGGGAGAGCACTCTGGATCCTCCCTTGGACTGATAACTGACAGCTTCCTTTTCCACGGCTCCTCTCCAGCCCCCACCCCTGCCCTCCATCCCTGGAGGCCCTCTGAGCTAGCTCTGGCTATTTATGGCACCTCCTGGGGGCCTGGTTCCTGGCTGGTCCCTGGTTCTCCTTTCCAAGTCCTACCAGTTTCCCCTGCTGGCCCCAGAGTGCAACAGCTAATCTGGGGATCAGGTGCCGGGAGCTTGGCTCGGCCTTCTGCAGCTGCCATTCTACTCTTTAGGTCAGGCATTCCCCAACCCCTCTGTTAACACTTGGGTAAGTTTCTATCCCTTTGCCCCTCCTGCCGAGGAGGAGACAGAGAAATAAGGCATCTAGTTCAAGGTCACAGCAGGAGTCTGTGGGTTGCTGGAATTTGAACCCAGGTCTGTCAGCCTTCAAGTTCTAGGCTTTTCCGACTGTGTTATGCTGCCTGGAATTCAGTAACAGGGAGCACTGACATTAACACAGCCCTTCGTGGGGGCCTGAAACTGGTCTCAGCAGGTCATGTCAAGTAGTCCATTTACTCCTCACAAGGTTGTTGGGGTAGGTATTAATAATACCCATTTACTCCTCATGAGGATGTTGGGGGTAGATATTAATGAATAGTAATTATTCTCATTTTATTAGTGAGGAATTTGAGACCAGAGAGCTTAAGTGACTTGGCCCAAGGTCGTGCAGCTAGTGAGAGCAGAGCTGTGGGCTGCCAGAGTCATGCTATTGCCCCTTCACCATTCGGCTCCTATTGCTACCAGGACCCCTGAGGCTGGGCTCCAAGGAAGGAGAGGCAAGAAGGGCTCTAGGGGAGGAAGGTTTTCTTCAGGGACCTTGGCTCTAGAAGCAATCAGTATGTGAGGAGTGCATGTGCAGAGGCATGTATGTACGTGTGGTGTGTATGTGTAGAGGGTACAGGGATAGAGACAAAGCAGCTGGGGAGTAGGGATGGAAACCGAAAAAGGAATGCTCCCAATCTGTCCCCGCAGGCCCCAGCCCTATTCTCTCTGGGATGCCAGGGGCTGGAAGGAGCTGTATTAGGCCCAAGAGAAGCTGCAACCTCCCTCTCGCAGTCCCATTTCCCAGGGTGGTTTCAGAAAACATTCGGATGTTCTGGAGGTGGCCGAGGAGTAGGGGACAGGGTCAGGCACAGCTGTTCCTGGGGTCCCAGCCTGATCCCGCGCTGCCCTCACTGGGAAGGAAGTAGAGGCCAGGAGGAGCCTAGTGGAAAATAGAAGCCTCACCAGGGGAAGGTTTAAATTCTCACTTTGTGAAAGAAGACACCTCGGGAGCGTGCTGATGGAGTGGGTGCTTTATGTGCAGGGACAGCTGGGACCCCAACAGCGCGTTGCCCCAGAGACCCAGCCAGGGCGTGCCTGTCCCTCGGTCACTACTGAGACGAGATACACAAACAACGGGCTGCAGGCACCAGACAACCCCCTGGTGGACAGAAGCCTGTGCCCTCCAGCAACCGCTCTGTTGACATAAACACGGGGTGTCCAGAGCTTTGGCCAGGTGGGGGGGTGGGGGAGGGGACCCAGGGTCTCCCAGAGGTCTAAGGCTGAGATCAGGGAAAGCACTAGGCTCACAGCGTGGGCCAAGGTTTTCAATATCCTCCTGTGCAGAACACAACGCTCGGGTTGCCAGGCAGAACGTGCTGTCCCCGGGGGAAAATGGTGACACGAGAACTTAGTCACCGTGGTCCTCCATTCCAGCAGCCACTCCTGGCACCGCCCGGCTCCTGCAGCGGGCGTTTTGAGTCTTTGAGGAAAGTGAGCTGATAAGAATCATGCACAAGAAGGTGACTAATAGTGTTCTTTGAAAAGGGTGTTTGCAGGGCCAAAGAACCTACTAGGAGAAAGAGATAAACTGAATCAGCTTTTGAAAGAATTCCAGCACTTAGAACAGTCAGTGTGTGGAACAGGTGCAGGTGGAGAGGACAGGGGTTTCCTGGGTGCTCCTGTGGGCAGATAATTTCTGTGTGGGCTGGGGGATCTTAGAGCTATAGACAGTAGAGGGACGGATGAGGCTGAAAAGACAGCACTGAGGCAACTGTTATGACAGAGAGCCTGTCCTGGTTTGCACATTAGCAGAATGTGCCTAAGTGTGTGAGGGTCCTTGAGAGCTTGCGGGGAGAGAAGAGGTTTCGAGGGACTCTACTGAGCATGAAAGAGGGAGGTCCGGATCTGAGGGGGTCCCGACCAGAGCCAGTCTTTGTGTGGGTCAGTAACTTGCCTGCCACTAAAGGGGATCAGCAATCAGTCCTTAAAACAAGAGGGCCTTGTCCTTGTTTTCCAGAACTACAAGAAGAAGGAGGACTCTGAAACCAGCTTGGGGTGCCGGGGAATTCCAGGGAATTGGATGGATGTGGCTACCACAAAGGAAGACTTTGGAGCCCTGGCCCAGGCCTGGCAACACTCCGGGGGCCTTCAACTTCCTTCTACCAGGGCATCATCTCTACCTGCCCATGGGGAGGAGGGGCTGGGGATGCCTGCACTCTGCTCCCTCCCAGCCCAGTGGACCAAATCTTTGTGCACTCTCAGTCTCCCCACCTCACCTCGCCCCTGTGTGGCTCCACTCTGTGGACTTGGCAAAGGGAGGAAGGATGCAGGGTTCCAGGGAGGGAAAGAGGGACTAAGATCCAGCAGAAAGAGACGTACCACCTACTGGGGGTGCTATGTTATCTGCTGCAGCTCCCAACCTCTGCACACACTGGTGTAGGGGGCACTGCACAGCCTTTGAGGAGCTCATCTCCCCCTCCCTGCCACTCTCCACCCAGTGAATCATATTCACATGCCATGTGCTCGCTCAGAGGCAAATGGAAAACTACCACAGAAAGACAGAGAAGCGCACACACATGACTGCGGTGGTGGGATCCCAGGACACATGTCGCAAAGATAGGAGGCAGCTCTGACTCCACTCAGGCACAACTCTAGGTAACTCCAGATACCTAGTAGGGTCCCAGGGCGGTGTGTGTTCCAGGTGTGGTTAAGAACCGGTGGGGTAAGGTTAAGGGCTTCAGGCAGATTGGGAGCCTGGGGGATTAAAGGCTCCCACCCAGGAACCAAAGAGCAGTGCAAAAGGGAGTTTTTCTTTTTCTCTCTTTTTTTTAAAGATTTTATTTATTCATCCATTTGAGGAAGAGAGAGAGAGAGAGAGAGGGAAAATGCTCACAGGCACGAGCGTGTGATGGGGGGAGGGGCAGAGGGAGAGAGACAAGCAGACTCCTCACTGATCACAGAGCCCAACTTGGGGCTCATTCTCATGACCTTGAGATCATGAACTGAGCTGAAATCAAGAGTCAGGCATTTAACCAACTGAACCACCAGGCACCCCTACAGAAGGGAATTTTAAGGATGACTCTGGGGACAGAGGATGAGAGTTTGTGGTTGGAATCCTGCCCTTTCTGGCTGTTTCTGTTCAAAGCCAGGAAGTCCCTTGGTTTGACTCATCCCTATCAGGCAGTCTTGTTATTCCGGGGCATGGGAAACTGCCCAAATCAAGCTTTGTTCTAGGGCCAAGTGTCCAGAACTAGAGGTATCTGGATGCCTGGGTCTGTGGATCAGCTTGCACTGGGGAGGGCAAAGTCATGCAGTGGGCTTGGGCAGACTCTCCTCTTCTTAGAGCATCAGTTAAACTTCTAGAATTAGCTGACGACACCAATAAAATTCGGAGCAGCTATTTGTACTGCCTCTATGAGATGATGACAACAACAACAATGACAAATAACTGTGGGGTGTTGACTTGTCTAAGGTCACTTGGTAATAGTGGAGCAGGGACGAGAACCTGTGCAGTGCGGTGGCTCCGAGCCCACCCTCGATCGGTATTTATGGATTATGCTTCTATGTTTAAACAGCTATACATATAAATGAAATTATAAATTCAACTGAAAGCAGTTTTAGAAAATTTGATTGAGGTGAAGACAAAATCCACCTGAACTTGCAATATAAAAAGCAAGTCATTTTCTGCATGTGACACTGGTCAGGCTGGCCGCCAGTCCTGGGGAGGATGTCACTCACTCTCCTGGCTCTTAGGAAGGGAGGGGGATACAGTTGGGGGTCTTGGAGCAAGGTGGGTCTCCAACAAGGGGCCTCTGGGTTCCCCTCCTAGAACAGCTAACAGGCATTAAGCACTTCCTCTGTGTCAGACCTCATTTTACTCATTATCTCATCTCTTCCCAATAATTCTAGGGGATGGGGGCAGAGCATGGCACAGATGAGAAAAATGAAGCATGGGCAGTGAAGTCAATTGCACTGGGTTCCCCGGTAGTAAATGACAGTCTGTACCAAGCCCAGGCTGGCCCTTCTCTAGAGCCAGAACTGCAAACCACTGACTGCACTGTATGGCCTTCCTTCCCCTAGATGATCTGATTCCATCTCATAGAGGCAGATGATCTGGGTCTGGAGCAGGGCTGGAGTCCAGGCCTTTGATAACTGCCCCAGGAGGTCACTGGGCCACACTTTGAGAACCAGGCTGGTAGCTGTCTCAACCAGGCTGAACATTAGAACCACCTGAGAAGTTTCAAGAACAAACACAGGCTTTTTCAATGGCTCCAGACTTGTCTGCAGGTGTTGGTGGGGTACTGGTCAGCATTTTCTTTTAATGGGACCAAGTGTTCATTTTTTCCAGCCCATAAAGATACCTGAAGACCTGCTCTATGCTGTGGGATGCGGAGGTGGGGGTCCCTGACCTGCCTGGCTGGGCAGAGTATCCTTTTAGAGTCAGGGAGGATGCAGAGTCCTTCTTTCTTGTCCTCCTTTGGTGAACTCCAGAAAGAGTCAGTCTCCTTGAATGATGATCTCCTTCTGGCTTCTCCCCTGTCTGGTCCTTGGCCCCCACCTGAGAGGTCAGAGCTGGTTCTTCAGCCAGAACTCAACTCACAAGAAGTACAGGTTGTAGAAGTGAAAAGAGCCCTGAGAGACCAGCTGTACCTGGAGCTCTCAAATTTTAGTGAGAGCTCACACAAGTGTTGGGAGCTTGTTCAATCCAAAGATGCCTGGAGTCCACCTCAAAAGTTCTGATTCTTAGGTCACAGGTGGGGTCTAAGGAACATGCGTTTGTAATAAGCTCCCCAGTGGCTCTGTTGGCAGTGGTTCCCAGCTGGGCTGCTGGAGGCCCTGGGGAGTTGTAAGAACACTGATGCCCAACTCCATCCCTAGAGAGTGGTCAGTCTTTTTAAAAGCTCCTGGGCAGGGTGTCTGGGCCTTCTAACAGACCTTGTTTGGGATTTGGGGGTGGGCAGCCCTGGGGCAGTCACTGCTACCCTTGCTATCACCAAAGCCTTGAAACAAGAGAAGAAAACAATAGGAGAGAAGAAACTAAAATAAAGAAGCCAATGAGAAGATGTAGAAAGAGAGAAGTCTGAAATCACTTAGCAGCACTGAGGTGTTCATCTCTTTTTCTGAATGTTTTCTCTTATTGTAATAGTCATTAACATATTTAAAATAATTAATAGTAAAAAAGAATATGAAAACAACAATAAAAATGTGCTATAATCCTCTTTATCAGTGATAATTGCATAAGGTCTTAAAATGACATATAGAAGGTACATGAGAATAATATATTGTATAACCATAGTATAATATTATTATAATAACTATAATATACTATGGTATATATTATACACATTATATTATTGTTACTAATATATATTAATTAAAATCTAATGAAATAACATTAAACTACTCTAAAATAAAATATAATATATAAACCTGACATATAATTTGCATTTTTTAAAACTTTATCTACTTTTGTGTTTTGCTTTTATACCACTTTTCAAAATGACTTTATGTTCCAGGTAACTGAAATCTGAGTCCTAAATATCTCGGTTCTATCGGGAGGGCGTGGGAGTGGAGCGGAGACGGTACGCCCACCCTTCCCTCACTGTGCACTTGCCTTCCTGCTCGCATTGACCCACACGGACTCCCACACATGCGCAAACGCGTCTACCCCTGCAACGCTGCTCCAGACTTCGTCTTCCCAGATACGCACTTCGCATCATACCCTCAAATTTCGTAAAGGATTTTATTAATGGGTATTTCTAAATTACCTTATTAATACAGAATTAATTAATTTATATTAAGTATAAAATAAGTTTCCCCCTCCCGTTTCTGAAATGGAAAGGAAATTGGCACCAGGGGACTCAGGACAGTGACCACCCTGGGCTGAGTCATCTTCAGGGATTCATCAATCCTGGCCCCCCTCCTCCTCCCTTCCTCCTCCAAATAGCCCCACAACCCTGCCTGCGTTCTCTTCTACCCTACTCTGGCCATCCTTCCTCCACTCCTGTCCCTGGTGCCTCAGTCATTCTTCTCCCCGATGGGCCGAGGCTGATGGTCTGGACAGAGGCTGTCCCTCCACAGGCGGTAGGCAATGGAAGCGGTCACGGTGAGCCAGGCCAGGTAAGGCAGCAGGAGCAGGGCGGCCAGCTTGTTGATGGGGTGCCAGATCAGCGCTGTGCTCACCACCAGTCCATAGAGCAGCAGCAGGTGCAGCAGGGCCTGGACGGGGGAGGGGCGGGGACACAGGGCAGTCAGGTAGGTCGCTCTGAGCACTGAGCCCTCCACCTTTCTGCAGCACCCTGGACCCAGTGAGCCAAGTTGCTGAGGTCTGAGCACTCAACCAGAGCTCAGAGAAGTCTGCCTGCCCGTTAACCTGCTTGCACTCGATTGGTCTACTGTGTTATCTGCTCTGGGGGCCACGGGTGTTCTCACCTGCTCCTACACTACTTCTACTGCATGCCTTACCAGACCATGGGTATGGGCTCCGAAAAAGAGAATCAGGGCAGCCCAGCTGATGGCGAGCTTCACAGCATAGAGGCCGAGAGGCAGGGCCAGGGGCCGCCCGAAGCCCCCTCCCAGGTCCTTCCACACCAGGTAGGAGGCATAGCTGTGGAGAGATGGTGGCAGAACACTCAGAAGGAGGGAGGACTCTTGGTTACCAAAAGGAAGCCCTGTGGGCTGAAGTGGGAGCAGGCATGTCTAAGCATCCCTTGAGGGCTGGTGGGAGGTGGTGGGAGGAGCCGGGCACACACGGTGAGGTGGGGGAGGCCATGGGGAAACTTGGAGAGGGGGAGGAACAAGGCTGTCTGGAGTCCTAGGCAGGCACAGAGGGGACTCCCCCCTCCCCCCAAGAGGCAGGATGGCATGCCGTCCCCGTGAAGGCCAGAATGCAGTAGTAGTTCGGGGGTGCAGGGCCTTGTTCCCATCCCTCACAGGTATCAGGGCCAAGGCAGGAGAAGCGGGTGCTCACCCCATGACAAAGTAGATGGTTAGCCACCCTGCCAACAAGACTTTGTGAGGCGGGCACCAGGGCGGTTTCTTTGGGCTGTCGTCCCAACCAGACGTCCGATGACGGGTGAGCAGCCAGAGCAGGACGGGCCCCAGGTGGGGAAGGGCCAAAAAGATGGCACCGTGAGGCCGCATTCCCCTCACAGAGGCAAAATCTAGGAAGGCAGACGACATGCTGCTGGTGGGCCTCCCTCCTAGTCCTTTCCCCACGCCTGCTTGACTGTCTCCACCTGCTACCTGACCCTGTACTGTGGCCTGAGCCCCTCCTGGGAGGTCTGGTAAGAGATGCCATTCTCTCCACCTTGGCCCAGCACCCATCCTGCGCTTGCTCTTTCTCCGGCGCTCAGAAGACACTGGCCGGTAGTGATAACTACTTCTGAGTGCGAGACTCCTTCCCTCTCGTGTGTATCTGACTTCTAGAGTTCAGGTCCAGGTATGACGGTCTTTTCTGCCCTCCCGTAGTGGCTGGCGGGTACATAGCAGACCCTTGACAGGGACACTGCCTTATGCTGAACTCAGCCAAGATGATATAACCTGCCTGGAAGGACTAGAGAGGCAGAATCCAGAGATTCCCAGGGGGTCTTTTCTAGTCAAGAATGGGGCAGCCCATCTGCCCCCAGGCTTATCTCCATACACCAGACCGGCAGACCCAAGAGGCCCACACAGCATGAGCTGCTGCCATATTCGAACTTAGCTGCATGACACTGGGTTCCTTTCTCGGAAGCGTTAGGTCCCACCTGTCCCTCAGGGGCTGGCGAGGTCCCTCCTCCACCTCTCCACTTCCGGAGGGACTGAGCCCATGACACAAGTGCTCAGCTTTCTTGTGGCCTGACGTCTCAAGGAAGCAACGGCCTGGTCTTTGATTAAGAAGCTGCCACATTCATTTGCATGTGGAACAAGACACAGACCCTCCTCCAGCCAACCCCCCGCACCCCCCACATGGTATCATTCTCATTTGCACATGGTACTTCAGCCCCCTCCCATGACTGCCGGGACTGCAAGGAAGACTGATGTGGTGATTCTCAGTGTCCTGGAGTGACTGCCTACTTCATCCTTTCCTGTCCAGGACCCCTGTCCACGTCCTGGATGTTCCACGGACAGGGCTCCCTGGCCTGTCTGCTCGTGCGTCTATTTCTCTGCTTCTCACTGGCCACTCGCTCATCTCCTGCCTTCTTGTCTCTCTTTCTGTTTTTACGCCCAGTGTTGAAGGCTCCTCCCGCACCCACACCCTATTTTCTCCTGTTTTCCACACTCTTGCTGCTGCCTCCTTATTCCCAGGTCTGCGTTCCCCTTACCTCAAGCAGCATACCTCCCAGGCCGAGTCCCCGACGATATCCGTTTTGTGCAAAGCTGAAGAGGGTGGGGGACCAGGAGAAGGGCGGAGTGAGGCTCCCATCTGGCCTGTCTTTCTCCAATGACAAGGGGGCGGCACTGGCATGTCTCCATGGCCTTGAAGGGTTCCTTTTAGGAGAGGTCCCCTGGTTTGTTAGTCCTGGTCTCTGGAGGACTTGTTAGAAAGACTGAGGCTTCGGCACTGTGAGAGCCTGATCTCCTGGGCTGGCTCAGCCCCAGGCCACAAGTCTACTGAAGCTGGTGGCCTCCACATCCCGTGAATTGGCTTGTGTCCACAGGGGTTGTGGGGACCCTCAGATTTCCCCAGGATCTTCCTGTAACAGGGGTTACCCCCCAAGTGAAGCAAGTGCCAGCAGCTTGGAAATGAGTTCATGATACATGGACGCAGCCTCTGGTTATAGCCTAGTTGGCATGCTCCTTCCCGGCTTGGAACTCGAGCCTGACAGATTTTCACAAACCCCTATAACTTCATGACTCAGAGGAGGAAAGCAGCCTCCTGTGTGACTCACACAGAGCCTTGTCCAGCAAAGACTAACACCCGCCCTTTCTGTCCCTATAAAAGTTCTGAACAGGGGCACCTGGGTGGCTCAGTGGGTTGAGCCTCTGCCTTTGGCTCAGGCCATGATCTCGGGGTCCTGGAATTGAGCCCCACATCGGGCTCTCTGCTCAGCAGGGAGCCTGCTTCCTCCTCTCTCTCTGCCTGCCTCTCTGCCTACTTGTGATCTCTCTCTCTCTCTCTGTCAAATAAATAAATAAAATCTTAAAAAACAAACAAACTTGTGAACACCTCTCCCTTGCTCGTCCTTTACTCTTGAGGTCCCCTTCCCAGGCTGGCGGCTCGCCATCATTCCTTTGCCCCATCTCTCCACTTTGGGGACTCAGGCAGCCCTGGGAGGTGTTTATCCCATACTTTGGCTTCTACCCTGGAGAAGACAGCAGAGGGGAGGAGGTTGCAGTCAGGGACAAGAGGCTGAGCAATCATTAACTGAGATGAAAGCAGGGGCAGTTACTTATATTCTATGAGATGATTGATACCTGGGGGTCTGGGGAGTTCACCTCGGTCCTCGACAGCAGGAGGCCAGCCCACGGGGCCCACCGTGACAACAGTTACCACTTACTGGGCATCTACTTTGTGGCGAGCATTTTACAGTTATTAGCTCAATAACGACCATGCTTATCCCTCACGCGGTAGATCATATTATCTGCATTTGTCAGACAAGGGAAGGGAGGCTCAGAGGGGTCGAGTAACTTGCCTAAGCGTACCCAGCCAATAGATGAGTCGCCTGTGTTCAGTGTCCGTAGTCTGGGGCCAGAACACATCCTCTTTTCTCTGAGTGGGTCCACGCATTCATTCAACAAGTCTTTATTCAATACCTGCTATGGACCAGGCTGTACCAGGAGCTAAGAGTACAGCAGCAAACAGCTGGAAAAAAAATCCATCTTCGCAGAGATCTTTCATTCCACTGGCACTATCTTTCTGAGGCAGAATTTCTATGAAAGGACTCAGGCTGGCAAATAGCCCAAAGTCTGCTCTCCCCCAAGTTCAGGGCTCCTGCCAACGCTGCTGCACTCGGGCAGTAAGCAGATAGGGGAACACCCCAATGCTGCCAGCACCTCGTGAGTCATTAACCCTCTCAGCGCCTCCTCTCATCTCTGTGCAGGAAAGGGTGCAACTAGACATTGTCTAAGCTCCTGGACCAGCTGCACTGGCATCAGCTGGGAGCTTCTTAGAGATGCAGAATCTCAGGCCCCAGCTCAGACATATATGGGATCAGAACCCCCCTTTTCACCCTGTTGCTAGTGTGTTTTTTGTTGAGAAGCTCCTGTCAGGGCTCCCTCCTCTTACCTTCTGCTCTTTCCCTAGCCTCTGGTGGGAGCAACCACTCACGAGCAGAGGGCACTGTAGGGAGGGGTTCACCTGTACCCAGGTTTTCTCTTTCTCTTGTCCCCTCCCTTCCAGACCCAGACTGACTTCTGGGATCCTCAGCTACTCCTCCACCTCAGCTGGACTTTGCCAATAGACAGGGACAGACTCCCTCACGCCTCTTTAGGGCTCTGGGAGGCAGGTCATTGCCGGGAAGCTCTGGGCCACTCCTGCCCGGATTCCCCGCCCACCTCTCCTTGTCTGCTGGCCTGGTGACCAGGTCTGGCTGATTTCCCAGAGAAGGAACTGCTGTTCCTGGGCAAGCCAACAGCCTCTGGGAGCACCTACACGGTAAGTTGAGCACCCCCTGGGACAGCTGGGGGCAGGGTGGGCATTGCCATGGGGCCACCTGGGGCTCAGTGAGGCCAACTTAGCCAGAGTATGGAGAGTCTCTGCTAGAGGAGAAGAGGGCAGGGGCAAGGGCTCAGTGGGCGTGGGGATCTGGGAGACTGTTGTATGCACTATGGAAATGTGGACTACGCTGATGAACGCTGCCCACGGCAGGTTTGGACTCATCCGTCTGGTACTTTTTATGTGTTTCAGTAATGAGCTAGCAGGGTTTGAGTAGGCATGGTAAGAACCAATGATGGGGGAGAAGGATTGAGAGCTACCTCAAAGGATATGAGCAGAGTGTTACAGCAGGAAACCGGATCTTTGTGCTGGAGGAGGCAACTTCCGAGGGACAGGTGATGTCAGCATTCTAAAGCACCGTTGTCTTGGGGACCTGCTGCCTGTGATAGTCTGGGGTCAGGGGCAAGGCAGACTGGAGCCATGGGTAGTAAGGAGGCCCGCATGGGTTTGAGAAAGTCTAGGCTACATTTATCTGGTTGGCCTGCTATAGATTCAGGACCATTCCTCCTCCTAGGGTTAAGGGGAGGATGGAGTGAGGGCCAAGCAGCTTGGAGATCTGTCAGCCTGGGAGAAAGGGGGCTGAGCTGGGGGAGAGTTAATGAATGGGCTGCCCGTGAGAGGCCCCTTGGGGGCCTCGGGGAGTAATATGCCAACTGTTTCAGGTTGGGAGGCTGGGCAGGGAGACTCTGCTGAGCCATCCAATGGGGTGGAGGGGATTTGGACTCTGGTCTTTGGAGGCCCCAGGAAGGTTGTTGCTCCAGAAACAGCAGAGTCCCTCCTTTCTTTCATGTTAACTAGCCACTGGTGCTTTTGTGGGCAAGGGGTGGGGGTCGTCCCACATCGTGGAACCAAGGATGTGCCTTTTGGGTCTTTCAATTTATTTTTACTTCATTTTTGTTTCTTTCTCTTCCAACTTCACTTCCTCTAGAAGTGGAAAGGAAGAAAGACCCAGGGGGAAAAAAGGGACAGGGAGAGAAAGGTAGTGTTTCTGAAACACAGTCATCATCCCTGTTCATCCTTCCCTCTGCCTTCAGTTGTAGTTTAATAATCTCCCATACGCCTCCACGGTGGGGAGAAAACTTGGCTTCCTTCTCTGGGAAATGGAGATAAAAATAATACCCAACTCACAAGGCTACTATGAGGATCAAATGAGATGGGCCACATGGAGTGCTCCAACACAGTGGCATGGGGTAGAGCTCCATGAATGATAACCAGTATCACTGCAGTTATAATTCCAGTTATCTTTCATGTTGGAGGACCTTTTGGAATGGCTGCAGCGTGAAGGGGAGCTGGCTGCTCCAGCCCCCTTTTCCACCAGATGTGGGGCCTTGCCAACTCACCCACTTTGCTCACGTGCCCTGCAAGGGGCTTTGGCTGAAGCAGACTGCTACAATTTATCTGCAAGGTTGCACTGAAAGGCAAAGGGAGCAATGCCAAACCTTCCTTCCTGTCTACATTTTCAATGGAGACGGGGTAAGGGTGGGGGGAATAGATCCTGCCCCATTCCTTAATCCTGATGCTACAAAGGAGTTTCTGCCCCTTTCTGGGAGGACCCAAGGAAAGGGGCTTGGGTTTCGTGGGCCCTAAGGAAGGAAGGAAGAAGGTGGGTATGGAAGGACCTGGAAGCTTGAGGAGAGGCCTCAGCTCCGGGTTGGGGTGTGAGCGAAGGGAGTGGGGAGGAACGGATGCCAGAAACCTCTCTCTAGTGCAGATCCTAGTGAATCAAGCAGGGGATCTCCTGGATTTTGAAAGAGGCTATGATGCCACCCAGAACTCGGTTACAGAGCAAATCAATCATATTCCCTCAGGAGCTTGCTGAGACATCATCTTTATCCCACAGTGCGAGGTACACAGCTGGTGCTCAGGAAATGTGACAGTGTAGAGTCAAGGGTCCTTCTGCAAGGTGGGGTGGCCACGGAGAGAAACTTGGGAGGGGTGAGCGTGTCAAGGGCTGGTGAGCCACAGGGAGGCGCTGTAGAGCGGGAGGGGGGTCCAGGTGGGTAGGTGAGGCAGATGGGGGGAACAGCTGAAGCAAAGGCCAGAGGCTGGAATTAGGCGGGTGTGAGGACCCCAGCCTGGCCTGAGTGTAGGGTGTTGGAGATTAAGGGAGGATGAGGGCGGTAGACTCTAGAGGGCCTCAGGAAGGTCTGGAAACCATATGGGGAAGCTGCTGGAAGGGCCAGGTTCCAATCTGAGGCCCCTGCTGGTAACCAGGTGGGCAGGCAGCCGGCGCCTGCCTTTGCCCAGCCTCACTGGAGAACACTTTGGTTTTCTTTCTCCTTTTGCTTCCATGTTTAAGTATGTTACTCTTTCTAGTTCATAGGTCCCTGTGAGCTACCTTCTGACCTTTCTGGCAGTAGGTGGGGCCTAAAGAAACAGATTCGGGCAGGGCTTTATCATCTGCAAATTCTTTCCCCATGATCTCATGCCATCCTCACAATCGCCCTGAGCGGTAATTATTTTTTAACTTTTGGTAGCTTTTCAAAAGAATTACAAAGTTAATATAAAATACATGCCTGTGGTGAAAAAATTCAAATTCAGGAGAAAGAGTTTAAGAAAATTGAAAGCCGTAGTTCACACCTCCCACCCTCTCAATTTCCTGTCTGTTTCAGTAGTGACTGGTGGGAATAGCATTGGGTGAGTCCTCTCAGACCTACATTGCCCCAGACAGGAATCACTAGTACGTCCCAACTGCTGTGGGAGTAATGCTCTGTGAGTGTAAAATACACATGGATTTCAAAGGCTTAGTGGGAAAACAGAATGTAAAATATCTCAGTAATTTTACATTGATTTCCTCCCAAGTGATATTTTGAATATATTGGGTTAGGTACATAAAATATATTATTAAAATTAATTCCTCCTATTTCTTTTGACCTTTTTATTATGGCCACTAGAAAGTTTAAAATTGCATTTGTGGCTTATATTTTATATATACTATATATAATAAATATATATTTACATATGTATAAAATATATATATTACATACACACACATATATTTAAAGATTCATATATGGAAGGATATATATGTGTGTGTCTATATACATATATATGTAAATATTTTATTTATTTTTAGAGAAAGAGTGTTGGGGGAAGGAGCAGAGGGAGAGGCAGAGAATCCCAAGCAGACTCTCCATTAAGCATGGAGCCAACCCGGGGCTCGATCTTGTGACCCATGAGATCATGACCTGAGCCAAAATCATGAGCTGGATGCTTAACTGACTGAGCCACCTGGGCACCCCAAGTTACATTATATTTTTACTGCATAGTACTGTTCCAGAACTTTCTCTGTGGTTGACATGTATACACCAGTAGATACGTATCTATACTTGTCTACAGTATGTATCTATACTTGTCGACAGTTCTGCTATTTACATTAATGGGGTTGGAGGATGTCTAGTTCTCTGTAACTTGCTTTTCCACTTAAAGATTTTTCTGTGAAGATCAAGGGGGTTATTCTGACAGATGCAGAAACTGAGGGACAGTAAGCAATAGGACACATTTGCTCAGCCAGTGGCCAAGGTGACACTTGAATTTACATCCTCCTCAGGGGAGTTAAATGTGGTGTATTAGGCCATGCGGAGCCATGGCATGTTCTTGAGTCAGACAGAGATAGGGGAAGTTTTGTTAAAGGTATTAATCGAGGGTGCACTGGAATGAAGACAATTGGATCCCTCACTGCAGCCGGCTGGAACCTAAGTCTTGGCCTCCAGGACATTGAAAAGGCTTACCTGGCACTGCCTCTTTCCTCCTCCAGGTCCTTGGCCTTGGCTGGCCCAGGGGTGCAGGGGAACTGGCAGCATCGAGGGACCACGCGAATGTGCTCCGATGAGAGTGCCTTCCAACCAGCTCGGTTCCTACTGCTGGTGGGTGTCCCGGTGGTGAGTGCCCTCCTTCTGGTCCAGTGTCTTCGATGGCACTGTCCTCGCTGGCTGCTGGGGGCCTGCTGGAAGCTGGATAGCCAAGAGGAGCCAGTGGCCCATCCCACTCCCCTACCGGAAAATGAGTCCTCAAGGCAGTGTGCACCAGCCACACTGCCGGAGATGGCCGCCTTCTACCAGGAACTGCACACACCCACTCAAGGCCAGACGATCATCCGTCAGCTGATGCACAAGTTGTTGGTGTTCTCAGCTCGAGAGGTGGATCACCGTGGCGGCTGCCTGATGCTCCAGGATATGGGCATCTCTCTGCTCATCCCACCAGGTAACAGCACCTTCTCCCTTCTCAGCCTAGAGTTGTTCCTTGTGCGTTGTACAAGGGTGTCGCACCTCAGGGAGCATCATTCATATACATCTCCATAATTTTGAAAATTATTTATATTTTTATATGACTTCATTGACTCCAAAGATGGATAGATTGCATATTTTTATGACAACTCCCTGACAGGAAATCAAGTGCCAGGTGGAAATGAACAGTGTGTTATGACAATTCTCAGTAATGGAAAGTGTCTGGAGCAAGAGCACCTCTTGCAAATTCCCACTAGTCCCATAAGGGCTAGCGGTGGCCCAGGAGTGAAGGGGGGGTGACCTGCTCAGGATTACGCCACAAGCCAGCTCAGTCTTTCTCTCCTTGCACACTGCCTCCTTGTGTGCCCTGCTAGGCAATCTCTCTCCTGGGCTCCTGTCCCACCTCCCCTCCCACTGTGGCCTGGCCTCTCTGGGGTTGGGTGAGCCTGCCTGACCTGCCCATCTCAACTCTTGTTATCCCCAGGAGCTGTGGCTGTGGGCCGCCAGGAGAGGGTGTCCCTGATCCTGGTGTGGGACTTGTTGGACGCCCCATCACTGTCCCGAGCCCAGGGGCTGGTGAGCCCCGTGGTGGCCTGTGGCCCCCATGGGGCCTCCTTCCTGAAGCCCTGCACCCTCACATTCAAGCACTGTGCCCAGGAGCCCAGCCATGCTCGTACCTACAGTAGCAACACAACCCTGCTCGATGCCAAGGCCTGGAGGCCCCTGGGGCGGCCTGGGGCCCACACCTCCAGGGACGAGTGTCGTATCCAGCTCTCCCACTTCAGGTAGGCCCATCAGCCCAGTCTTCCTGCCCGTTGTCTCAGTTGGCCTCGTCCTCCACTTTTGGTATGGAACTGCCCCTTGATCTCTCCCAGACGGCCTGCAAGTCCCTTCACTCTCCATGGTCCTTCCTGGTCCTTCTGTCCTGGTGTGTAGGGCAGCTTGTCCCACTCCAGCCCTGTCCAGGACTGTGCCCCCTGCGGCAGGCTCTCTGCCTGTCTACACCTGCCACCCCAGTCCTCCATCTAGAAGGGTCTGTCCCATCCCCATCTTTGTCTCTCTAAAATTGTCTGTGTCTACCCTATGCCCTTGTTCAGGACCATCTAGGGCTAGGGCAGGCTGTCCCCTCCAGTTCTCAAAGACCCCTCCCAACTCATGTCTGTCCTTAGCTCTGTCTTTCCAGGATCTTAGGTCCTTCTGTCTCTCTTTCCCACTGAGCACAACAGGGTCAGCCATGTGTGGGACCCCGCTGAATCACAGTGGCCCTGAGCCCACCTTCCCTCCCTCCCATGCCGGAAGGTTCTTGCTGGCCCTTCCCCCACACTCTGTGATGGTCACCTCAACGTGACTCACATTTCGTCCCCCTACCTGCCTGACTCCCCCTCACTTTCCTCCTTGACTGCGCTCCTTGGCTTCTAGTGCTCTGGGGCGCCAGCTGGCAGGTGCATGGGGCTCCCAGCTCCCCCGTCCCCATCTTTCCCTGTAGTCTCTACACTTGTGTGCTGGAGGCACCTGTAGGCCGGGACGCCCGCAAATGGCTGCAGCTGGCTGTCTTCTGCTCACCCCTGGCGCCAGGGCAGTCCCACCTGCAGCTGCGCATCTACTTTCTCAACAACACACCCTGCGCCCTGCAGTGGGCCGTGGCCAATGAGCAGCCCCACGGGGGGCGCCTGCGTGGGCCCTGCCAGCTCTTTGACTTCACAGGGGCCCGTGGGGACCAGTGTCTGAAGCTCAAGTACATCTCTGAGGGTGAGTGAGATGGGGGCTTGGGTGGCAGGGGCCCCACTAGAGGGAGGGGGTCTGGGCTTCCCCTGGGTAGAAATCTGGGAACCTCAAGTTTCTTTTGGAGATTCCTGGGCAGGGAACGGCTTCTGTGGCTGGCTTCGGGAGCTCCGGGCTCTGTCCACTTCCTTCCTCTGTGGTCCATTTGGTTCCGGCCCCTCCGTGGGAGGACAGGATGATGCAGGGGCAAGGGTAGGGGAGGGTTTTATTGCCTCTCCTGGCTGGGGCTAGTTCTGAGGAGGGGTCTCAGTCTTCTCTGCTCCCCCCTTCCTTTGTGGCACAGGGTACTGCACTTGCTTATGGGGCCGAGGACATCTGTGTGGTTCTCGGACAGAGCCCAGATGCATGGCTGCTTCTGGGGGTCGTGGATGGGAGGTGGGAGGTCTGTGTGCTGTGTGCTCTGTGTGTGTGAGATGTGCAATAGTAAGAGAAGGCTGCTCACAGGGTCCCTGTCCAGGCTCTGAGGACTCACATCCACTCGAGACACCTTCCTGCTTTCGCTCCCGCTTCATCCCTCCCCACAGCACCCTGCATGACACCTGCCACAGAGTAGCCATCCTCAAACACTCGTGGAAGACCCCACTTTCTGAGGCCCTCCACTCTGCCTCCTCTCCAGGTTGGGAGAATGTGGATGAGAGCAGTTGCCAGCTGGTTCCCCATCTCCACATCTGGCATGGAAAGTGCCCCTTCCGTTCCTTCTGCTTCCGGAGAAAAGCAGGTAGTCCAGAAGATCCGGTCCACCTCCTCCCCTCTCCTTTTTCCCAACCCTCCTCCTCCCCCCCACCCCCTGCAGCTCCTCATTTGGTCAGGCATGCATACACACCTTCTCTAAAAGGTGAGGAGCCACAACAGATCTTTGTAGAGAGCAAGATAGAGCATCTTGCCCAGTGCCTTCAGATTTTGAAAGCCTGTCTGTGGAGTCCCTTTCACTTCTCCTGCTCCCTTATGCCAGGCTTTGTCCTTGCTTACCTGCCATGTCCTCTCCTCTTTGTAGCCAATGAGAATGATGACTGCTCCACACTTACCAGTGAGATCATCGTCACCATGCACACTTTCCAGGATGTGAGTTGGAGCTGAGGGGCAAAGCAAGGGCAGGGCTTGGGGGAGCCCTGGGCAAAGCGGGCGAGGAGTCTGGTGCCCAGTAAGTCTGGCCTTAATCACATAATCAAGCAGGTGGATGGCATTCTTCCAGGGGCTGAGACCACCTGGCCTCCAAGTTGCCCTCCATCCCTGGCTCTCTTTTGTCTATCCATGGATGAATCCAGTAGGAGGGTAAAAGACCCAAACCCTCGATTAAGCCCTTTACTTAGCCCAGAGGAACTTGGACATCAGAGAAAAGTGGTTTCTTTCTAGGCTGACTGTCTGCACCTGAGAGATGATATTGTGTATCTTCAGTGTGGAGAGCGACTGGGGAGGGGGGGCTTGAGTAGGTGGGATGAGAGTTAAATATCCCACTCTCCCAAGGGGGAAGAGTTGAAGACATCAGGGTTGAGAGTCTTTGGGGAGCCGTGGTGGCGCCTTAGTGGAGAGTAGGCCAGTACCTCTCAGATTTTCACCTGCAAGGAGGGACAAAGGGATGGAGGGAAGGAGACACATGCCTGAGTTCAGTGTCCCGACCTTTGACTGACTTTTCCTGCCCCGTGACCTCACTGAGACTTCTGATCTCTTTGGCTGCACCCTCTTTGGCTTCATGTCTCAGCTCCCAAAGAGCTCAGTAGACAAACTTAAAGCTGGAAGTTCTGGGGTCAGGGGAGCAGAGGGGAAGGGATGCTAGGTGGGGCAGGGTTGTATCTCCTGGTAGAGTAGCTCTGGGTGACAGGCTGAAGGATCTGAAGAATGGAGGCATGTTCCCCAGTTTCTTGCTCAGGGGAAGTCTCACGATCCCTAAGTGTGTTCCTGACCCTCTGCTGGCTCAGGGCTTGGAGACCAAGTACATGGAAATCCTCAGATTCCAGGCATCAGAGGAAGAATCCTGGGCGGCTCCACCCCCTGTCTCTCAACCACCCCCGTGCAACAGGTAAGGTGGGGTTGCTTGGGCTGCTGGTGGTGGGACGTTTGGGATTCTCTCCCCCGACCCGGCTCCTGCAGGGCGTGTACACCATTTGGGGTGTGTTTGGAACAGATTGGGTTTCTCTGATCCTCCCCTCTGAGAACCCCACCTCTCCCACCCCAGGCTGCCCCCAGAACTCTTTGAGCAACTGCAGATGTTGTTGGAACCCAACAGCATCACCGGCAATGACTGGCGTCGGCTGGCCTCCCACCTGGGGCTCTGTGGCATGAAAATCCGGTAAGAGGGACGAGGTCTGCAGGTGGGAGAGGGGGTGGACTGGGGTGGTGGGCTTCTGGGACACCTTGAGGACTGCAGCACAGTCAGTCAGAGAATGGCTATTCCCTACCTTGTTCCCCACAATAGAGCAGCTCTTTTTGTTTATTACAATTTTCTCAATATCTAGAACGATGCCTGACTCGTGAGTAGGTGCTCAATAAATATTTAAAAAATGAATCAATTAACTTGTAAGTCGTTGGGTACATACTGAGTGCTTGACATGCTGTGCCCTGAAGGGTAGAAGGCAGACTATAAGATAATGTGTATAAAGCATGTAGTTGAGTGCTTGGCCTATGCTAATTCAGTAAATGTTAGTAATAATGCAGGCAATGTAACCATGGTCTCTGTCAATAGCAATCAGTAGGAGAACAATTCTGAGCTAAGCTCCGGAACCCAGACTACGAGTGCAGTGGTCAGGAAGGACTTCACCCAGGAGATGGGACTAGAGCTAGACCCAGATGAAAGCAGAGTGGATTTAAAAATCACCTGTTTGTTAAACATTTATCAAGTACCCACATTTATCAAGTGTCCTGGAAAACTATGCTCAGCATCGGAATACAAGGTGAATGAGACCTGGTTCCAGCATCCAGGAACTCACACCTTAGTAAGAGGTACAGAGAGCCTAACACAATAAAGGGAGGGTTTCTTGTACATATATGTATATTTTATATATCCACTGCTGCATAGCAAGTTGAGAACAGAGACACAACAGCTAAAGCAAGAAGCATGAAGATGTGGGGTAGCTTGGACAAAAAGGCTGAACTGGAGGGTGCAAATGGTCTCCATCTAGGAGGTGGAAATTAGAAAGGGCTTTAGGGAGGAGGTGGTAGGGAAGGGGGGAGCCGCTCCTCTGCTGGGAGGGAGTAGCACACCTGGTTGTGGGTGTGGTGTGCAAAGTGGGAAAGGGATAGGCTCAGAGCAGGAAGGTTTGGGATTGGGATTGGGAGAAAAGGTCAGGAAAAAACAGCAACACCAAGTTGTAGATAAATTGAGGGTCTGGAGTATGGGCTTGGCTAGTACTGGAAAGAGACTCTGGAATGTTTTTGAAGAGGGAAGGGTCCTGGTGAAGCCATGGTTTAGAACAACTGTTTCCTGACGTGTGGGCACGCTGTGGTGGCCTGGGGGAGAAGGAGGAGGAGGGGAGAGTGTGTCTGGGGTGGGGCACGTGGAGAAAGCAGTTAAGATCATGGCAGCTGGAAGCAACCCTAGAGGCCCTCTTGCCCAAGCTCCTGGTGAAGGAGGAAGAAACCGGGGTCTAGAGAGAGAAGTAGCCTTTGAGCCAGGCCCCGGGACCTCCAACCACCCCAATCCCCTGGAAGGCAGGTAAGAGCAGGACGAGGGCCGGCGCTGGGGGATGGGGTGGATCCGGCCACAGCGCGCCCACCAAGCCTGTATCCCGGCCAGATTCCTGTCCTGCCAGCGCAGCCCGGCCGCAGCCATCCTGGAGCTGTTCGAGGAGCAGAACGGCAGCTTGCAGGAGCTACACTACCTCATGACCGTCATGGAGCGGCTGGACTGCGCCTCGGCCATCCAGAACTACCTGAGCGGGACGCACAGCGGCAGCCCGGCGCCGGTCCGCGGGGCCGCCCAGGAGAACCAGGGCCTGGAGCTGGACGAGAAGCTCTGAGCGCTCCCAGGCAGCGGGGCGGGCCGCCGTCCGCAGCACTCTGGGCCCCAGGGAGCCCCTGACATCGAGGAAGAATGCAGCAGGTGCTCCTGGTCGTGCCCATCCATCTCATCAGAACCCTGCGACAGTGCCTGCAGCCACCGTGAAGCCCGGGTGCCCTTCATTGCCCGCCTCCTCCACAATTGCGACCCGCTTGGTCCTGCGAACAGGTCCCGTCCTGGCCGGCAGGGGGCGCAGAAGCCCAGCGGATGGTCAGGCCTGGCTAGCCTCCGGAAACTCCTTGACCAGTGGACTGGGAGACTGCCCTGTTGGCACTCCTTGCGGACTGGCCAGTCCACTGGGATTCACTGAGCGCTTCGTGACACCCAGCATCGGAGTGGGTATCACGGGGAATCCTGGGATAGTGGAGATGGGACTTGGAGCTAGACAAACCTGCAGTGCTCTTTTGGGAGTCAAGATGCACCCACGGGCTGAGGGCCAACGCCAAAACGGCAGTGCCCTGTGGTTAGGACATGTGGGCGTGGGATGAACAGACGTGCTTTAGGAGCTGAGAGGGGAGGCAGCGTAGTGTGGGCTGGAGCAGTGAGAAGGCTTCATGGAGGACGTTGGAGAGAGGGTAGGGACAGTAAGGAGTGGTTCAGCCATCTTTGGGTGGGGCCAGAAGGGGATGGTGGCTGGACTTACAGTAGAACCCAAAAGTGAGCATGGGTGCTGAGGTGTTAAGGAGCTGCCCAGTGGGTGTGATGGGAGGGGAGGACCAGGGTTCAAGGTCAGTCATGCCTGGCTCTCCACCTGTCTCCTGTGTCTTCCTTTGACTCTGTCTTCCCATCCTTGCCTTGTCTTCCCCTCTCTCCGCTATTATCTCCATCATAAAACATCAAAATGGAAAAGAAACTTCAAGATGAACGTTCGTGCCCAATCTTTTTACTCTTTAACTGGAACTGTGTGAGTTTTCAGTCTCTCTGACTTCATTTTGCTGCCACCATTTCGTGCAGCCTCTGCATCCCTGAATCTGTTTCCCTGTTACTCTCCGTCTTAGCATCTTCCGTCTCTGCAGAGTCACTGTACCTGCCTTTGAGGGTTTCCTTTACTCTGTGAACCCCCCTGTCCTTCCCCTCAGACAGGTGTCTTTAAACCAATGTTATGTATCAAAAGCAAAGAAAAGACCCTGGGCTACCCTGTGAATGAGGGGAGAGGATTTTACCCCATGAATCAAGATCCAGTTTAGGGTCAGGAAATAAACCATGGGGATTAAAGAACACACCATTCAGTCAGTGAATATTTATTTACCCCCTACTATGTGTTAGACTCTGTATAGGAAAGAGATTAGTGGGCTGGGGCCTGGGAAGAGAATAAAGGATTTGACTCAGTTCTAGTAATACTTTTGTTTGCAAGCAGGTGTTGTTAATTTTTTTTAAGGGCAGGCAAACAATCTCTCTGGCAACACTAATGCCTTGCTTTTGTATTTAATTAAAAGATATGAAAGCTTTTTCTATAGTAAACAATATTGTATAATAAAATATGAAAATTACCTTTCTTCGTTATTAACTGCATTTTGCTCAAATTGATAAATTTGGATGTGGGTATGAATGGTTTTATTTGGTCAAATTATAGCGATGGGGGCTGGTTGGAAGGAAGCGTTTTGTAGATTGTACTTCCAGAATGAAAACTGGCTGGGTTCAGAGTGGTAAATTAGGGAGGTTCACTTCCCATTCTGTTAGAAGTGATCCTCCAGGGTGGGGCCTTTCCACCTCCTCCCTCTTCCATTGTGTCCCACCCTCCTGGTTGGTGCCTTGGCTTCCCTTGCTTCCTTGGCTCAGGATAGGGCTGCTGAGAGCATCTTCCTCTCCTGGAGTCCAAGTCTCTTCCTTGCTCTTCATACCAGCCCAAGGCATCTTTATTTCGTGTTCCTCCCTACCCTGGAACGAATTATTTTAGGAGTTTCAGGTCTTCTGGAATTGTGCATTGAAGTCACAGGGGTTTCCGTGCTGGGATGGAATGCCTTCTGGCCCCCACTCTAATTCCTCAGAATGGGCTCCCAGTGCCTGGAAAGAGATGCTTGGAAGTCTCAGGGGTAGGTGGCAGGCTGCCCCATCTCTGGAGGATGGATCCTTCTTTTCTTAAATCACACCTGCTTGGCATGTATTTGCCAGCACCCAAAGTCAAGGGCTGGAGTGTTTGGGGGGTGTTAGGAGACTTAGCACTCAGCCCTGTCTCTAGTGCTAATTAGCACAGCTCTCACCTCTCTAGCTCCAAACTCTTCATTCTTGGATGAAGTAACTTTACCTTTGACCCTTTTTCTGGTAGGCCACCTGCCTGGTTCCTAAAACACTAAACTTGGGACTTCAGCTCTCACACATGTTGTAGAGCCCTCCTAAACTTCTTTGTGTCGGGTTTAGAGCTGACAGGTGAATAAGCGGGAAGCATTGGCCTAGAGGCTCCAGCATTCAGAGGTAACCTGTGTCTTCGGCACCCCATCCACCTGCTGAGTGACACTCACACCAACGTATGAATTTGTGGTGTCCAACAGAAATAAAAGGAAAGCCATATATTTGATTCTGTGTTTTCTAATAATCATACATGCAAAAAAATGTAAAAAGGAACAGGTGAAGTCAGTGTTACTATATTTTGTTTAACCTAGTATGTCCAGAATATTATAATTTACCCATGGAATGAATACAAAAATATTAATGGCATACTTTACATTATTTTTTCATAAAGTATTTGGACTCTGGTACATAGTTTACAATTACAGCATTATCTTGATTTGTATTGAACATGTGCTTTTTTTGTTGAAGTATTTGATCAATATTTAGCTTTCGTAAAATTTACAACTGTAAAAGTATACTTTTGTAACAAGTTAAACAAGCTAAAAGTTTTCCAAGAATGAAATTAGGTATAAATTTTAATATTTAAATCAATTGAAATAAAATGAAAATTCAGGGGCGTCTGGGTGGCTCAGTCAGTTAAGTGTCTGGCTCTTGATTTTGGCTCAGTCATGATCTCAGGGTCTTGGGATTGAGCCCTGCATGCTTGACATTCACTTGACTCTCCCTCATGACGCTCCCTCCCCCTCTCATGCACACTTTCTCTCTCTTCCTCTAAATAAATAAGTGAATAAATAAAATCTTTAAAAAATTGGGGCGCCTGGGTGGCTCAGTGGGTTAAAGCCTCTGTCTTTAGCTCAGGTCATGATCCCGGGGTCCTGGGATTGAACCTTGCATCGGGCTTTCTGCTCAACAGGGAGCCTGCTTCCCTTCTTCTCTCTCTGCCTGCCTGTCTACTTGTAATCTCTGTCTGTCAAATAAATAAATGAAATCTTTAAAAAAAATCTTAAAAAAATTGAAAATAAAATAAAAATACTGTTCCTTAGTTGCACTAACCACATTTCAGGTGGTTAGTAGTTGGGTGTGCCTACTGGATACCATAATGAATAACACAGGTCCAGATTATGGATCCACGTGGGCATAACTTTAGTGTGTACCTAACCATTTACTCATTCACTCATTCATCAAACATTTACTGAATACCTGTCCTGCCCAAAATGTTGCTTATAAAAATTCAGTGAAGAAGAAAACTCTTGTTCTCTAGGAGCTCCTGGGATGGGGGAGTCAGAGAAAAAGGGCCCCTTTCCCCCGTCCCCCTCCCTGTGTGCACCTGACTCAAGAAAGAAGTGGGGGATAAAGCCTAGGTAGGGTTTGCTGCAGACTCCCTCTGTAGCATGGTGGAGAGGCCATGGATTCAGAGTCAGGTGTCCCTGGCTCACCCAGCACATCAGGTGGGTTCTCCATTTCTCGCAACAGATCCACTCTGGCAGAGGACTATAGACAGGGATTTTATCTTGAAGGATAAACAATCATTTGGAGGGCTGAGAAATAGGATTGAGGTGAAGTTTCCAGGAACAGTACCCTAAACTGTGGTGTTAGCCCAAGGGGGAAACCAGGGTTGCCGTGCTGGTATTGCTGAGCACTGTGTAGCAGGAACCCAGCATGAGGTCGCAGCCACTTCTGCTAGCACCACTGCCTCTTCTCATTTGGGAAGCAGCCCTTACTACCACCCTTGAAGGCTGAGGATCTGCGGCTGTTCATGTCAACACACATGGAAGCGCCTTGTGCTACCTCCTTCTTCCCGCCACCCATTTCTTAATCAGATCCCAAGTGGGGACATCAGACGGTCAGAATTCAGATAACTTCCTGAATCCTAGCTGCAAAGGAATCTGAAAATTTGAATTCTGACTTTAATATTGGAGAGGTAGGACTCAGTGCAAGCAAATACACCCAGATATGGGAAAAGGCTACTCAAAAGTCTGGACAACCATGAATACAACAGACGTCCACTATGGTGTGGTTAATGCTATGGTTCCAGGCAGCAAACTCTCTTCTCAAGAAAAGTCACGCTCTCAGCAGTTTCCTGTGTGGGTCCATTGACCTTCAGAACCTTCTCAATAAAGCGTGACTGCACACATCCCTTAGGATGGCTTTCACACCCAAATCTGATTCTGTGGTCTAGGATCAGGCCTTGACATGTTTCGTGAGTATGCAGCAAGAGCTCACTGACAGTTCTCAACTGATTTATTCAGTCCCTTCTACAGCCCCACATGCCATCCTGTACCACAGAGGCTGAAAACTGAACCAACATTTCCGAGACCCCCTTGGCAGATGGAGGTCCAGGTATGTTTGGGTTCTGTCACTCAGCTGAACTCATGTAGGACTTTGATTTGGCATTGAATGATGTTAGGAGTTGAGCAAGACACAAGGCTGGTGGTTGCTCTGAGGAGCTGAGGTGGCCCAGGACCCACCAGCTGGGGCAGCTGCTCCTGACCCAGTAGCTTCCTTAGCGGCCTGGTTCCGGGATGTTGTGGGGAGTCAATACCGCAATTCCTACTTACAGTCTGTTCCTTCGGCTCTTCCAATGACTATCTAGCCTCATAATATATCATTTTGTGCTTAAACTCACTAGACAGAGACTCTATAATGTATGACTAAGATCCCTATCTAATGTGCCAATGAGTCTTTCTCTGGAAAGGCTTTCCTTCATTCTGTGATCATACCCTTCCTCTTCGCTGGTGTCAAAGGGTCTATTATCTCCCGAGAAAACAGTAATGGAGAGGAGAGTTTTATTAAAATGTCTTTTGTTGATTTTAACCTTCCCAATTTAAAAAACAAAACAAAAAAAATTTATTGATCTTCAAAATACAAAAGCCTTGGAATACTCTTTTATAAGAACTGTCATCCTTATTCACCCTTTTTAAAGCCTTACACGGGTATGTTTATTTATCTACCTAGCACATATTTGACTAGTTACTATGAGCTTTGAATCATGGTGGTCCCTCATTTATTTTCTTATCTGTAGGTAATCTTCCTCATGTTGGCCTTATTCTAGTCTATGCTAAGTTTTTGTTGGTAGAGATGTTATGGCTCCTGGCCAATGAAAAGCTAACATCAATACTAGCCAGTTAGAGTCATAATGTCATAAAAACATTAGCCTGAGGACAGGAATATGCTTTAAATTAGCTATCAACCAGGTGGGAATAGATTTGTTTTCCTCACAAACTAGGAAAAATGCAATCATAAAATTGAGAACAGTATTTAGGAAATGCTGAAGTGAGTAAAGATGGGATTGTAGAAAAGTTCCTTAGTGGAGTAGAGAGTAAGGATGGGGATAGGGAAGGGCCTGACACCTGGTCCATGGAGGGATTGGCCATTCTGTCCCTGGGAATCCCACAACACATAAGGAGAGTGTGTGACAGAGAAAGAGACCCACTGATAACCTTGGTTGTTTGGGAAATCTACTAGGAAAATCTTCACATCTTGCTCATGCCCTTTGTATACCTACCCATGGGGCTTCCCCAAAATTGATTTTTTGAGTTATGGCTGAAGAGACCATCTGTGGCTAGGTGGCAGAAGTAGACTATTTTCAGTCATAAGACCTGAGCTCTTGGAAAGCTTCAATTTCTGGAAGATCTCCTTCTTTATGTGTCTGTGCCATCCTTTCTGCCTATGACCACCACCTTCTTTCTGGGCCAAACTGGTCAGATATGATTCAGATATAGTCCCCCTTGAAAGCAGATAAGGTGACCCCCCCAACTTCAGCCTTTGTTTCTTCCCCTTAATTAACTCTTTTCAACTTGTTTGATTTCATCAAAGCAGAACGTGTTTCCATTCTCATAGGGTCCCGTATTGGAAGCCTGACAATATGAGACAAGTAAGGACTCTGGAAACCCATGGACTTGAACTTGAAAACCAGCTCCATCACTTCCCATGAAGACCTGGGCAAGTCACTTAATGTGTCTGAAACTGGGCAATACTACTCTCCTTGAAAGACTGTTGTAGGGATTAATGAGATTATGAATGCAAAGCATTTAGCTCACTTCTTACATGTGGTCTGGTTTGATATTTGAGGCCTCCCTCTTTGTAACACCATGCAGTGGATAATTATTGATTTTTCTGCAGAGAATCCCATCCTCTTCTCCAACAGCACCCTGGTTTCCTTTTAGGAATCATCTTTCCCTACTGGGAATAGTCTCAGAGAGATATAATGCCAAAGGAGGCAAACCCTTTCTTGCCTGCCCTTGGTGTAGCTGGGGGCTGGGACATGATCTATGTCACTATCACTCCAGACACGGCATCCTGAGACATTATATTGAGGATGTGCTGTGGACTGAATGTTTGTGTCCCCTTGAAATTCATGTGTTGAAATCTGAACCTCCAATGTGATGGTATTAGGAGGTGGGGTTTTGGGGTAATTAGATAATGATGGTGGAGCCCTTTTGAATAGGTTTAGTGCCCCTAAAAGACACACAGGAATTCTTGTTCCCACTCTTTCCACTATCCACAATGTGAAGATACCACAAGAAGATGCCATCTGAAACCAAGTAGGTAAGTCTCACCAGGCAACAAATTGCCAGCACCTTGGTCTTAGACTTTCAGCCTCCAGAACTGTAAGAAATAAACATTTGTTGTTTAAGGCCCCTAGTCTATGGTATTCTTTTATATTATGTTATGCTATTCTGGTATCCTGTCAGCAGTCTGTACTAAGATAGGATGTGTGGGATGGTTAATGGCTCTTCAGAGCCATGAGGGTGTGGCTACCTGGCACTTCCTTTTTCTGAACCAGGACTGGAGTTCTGTTGCCCAGGTTACCAGTGGGCCTTTCAAGAAAATTCCATTCTGGCTCACATTTTCCAGAATTGGTTTTTCTTGCTTGGAATCAAGAACTCTGATTAATACCCCTTAATCTTATAGTTAAGCCATGAAATAGCATAGACAATGTATTTGTTATCCATTATTGTGTAACAAATTACCCCCAAACTTGGTGGCTTAAAAACAATGATCATTTATTATCTCTCACAGTTTCTTTCGGTCAGGAATTCAGGAACAGTTTTTGGTTCAGGGTCTCTCTTGAGCCTGCATCATCTGAAGGTTTGTCTGGGGCTGGAGGGTCCACTTCCACAGTGACCCATTCACATAACTGACAAGATGGGGCTGGTTATTGGCCAGAGGCCTCAGTTCCTTTCTGTGTGGGGTTTCCCACAGGCCTTGTTGAGAGTCCTCACACCATAATGGCTGCACTGTTGATTCCTAGATGTTCTGATGAGGTGGTCGGGTATAAAACAACTCTGACTTCTTCTGCTTGGAACTGTTCTCTGCCAGGTGAGTCAACAACATCCTTCCTCCAAAGTTGTTTCTGAGTACAGGAGGCTTATTTTAATCTTTCTACTCCTAATTGTTTTGTTCTCTAAAGTAGAATAATCTTAGCAAAACTTGGAGCAATGCTGTTTAATCCTTTTTTATGAGGCTCTGTAAATTTACAGAACACTTTGGCAATCATTTCTCAGTGGTTCCTCACAACAACACTGTGAGGCAAACTGAGCTGGTTGTATTGGCCCCATTTCACAAATGAGGAGACTGAGGTCTATGGCCGACAAGTGTAAGTCAGCCACCGTGGTTAGAGTACGGTGTCAGGAATCAGGCCTGGGTTTCAAACCTGAGTGTGTCTTTTAATAGCTGTGTGGCCTCGAGTGAGTTGCTTGACATCTATCTGCCTCCATTTCTGCATCTGTAAAATGGGCTAACAAGAGTGCCACAGTAATAGCCCCAGTCTTCAGGTTGTCAGAATTAAACGAGATAGTGTAGAGAAAACACTTAGCATAGTGCCTGGTTCTTAAGAAGCACTCAGACGAGGACAGATTATGTATTTTAGTAATTTGTGCAATGGGTTGGTTTGTTCTCATTGGTGAACACACTCATTGATGCCTGGAAACAAGAAGGACCAACCATCCTTTCCTCTCCTCTCACTCGCCTCCCCACAGCTCCCCCTTCTCTAGTGTTTGCTTTTCCCTCCCCTTCCTCCTCAGCTATCTTATACTATCCCAATATTTGAAGAATGCAGGGTTGTAAAAATTTATAGGGTTCCCATATACCTATATAGCATCCAATTTACTGCAGGCCTTCAGGAAATCGTGTTCAGTAAGTACTTGTTAACTCAATCAAAAATCAAGTCATCCATGTGGATAAATGACTAGCTGCCCAGCTGGCTGAAGCAGCTCACACAGAGACATAGAGGAGCATTCCTGCCGAGCTCCTTCAGGTTCACCTTCGGAAACCTGTTCATCCCAAGCGCAGGCCTTGGGAAGAGACACCTGTGGCCCTCCCAAAGAGCAGCTGTGGTGGTAGGGTGTGCAGGTCCCCTCCGACCAAAATAATCTTAGACCTGGCAGCACCTCTCAGCTTAATAGACCATTAACCATTCATTACCTTCCCGGATTCTCTTCTGCAGAGAACTGAGGGCTGGGGGGTTCTGTGATCTTCCTAAGTGAAGGCCCTGGACTCACATCCAAGCCTCTGGACTGTGTTGCCACTTGAAAAGTTCTGCCCCGATCCCCACCTTGTTAGAGCTGTAACTCTGGGTTAAGTCCTGCATCTCCATTAGATCCCTGTTAATAAAACATGCGAAACACACATTTTATCTGAAAGGGGTCCAGCTCTACCTTAATGGCTAAAATTAGTTTGTCAGATCAGATAGCTATTACCTAGGGCGAGCATTTATCTAGATGAGCATCTTTGGGACTAAGTGTGAGGAAGGGTAGAGCAGGCTGAAGTTATCCACCAGAACATGATTCCCACTTTTTCACTGTGAAAACATAGTATTGGGCACCCACTTCTCAGTCTCCCTGCAGTTTGGTGAGGCCGTGTGATGAAGTTTCCAGCAGCGGAATGTGGGTGCAATGATGTAGGCAACTGCCAGACCCAGGGCTCTAGGGCAATCAGCATGCCACCTGCATGCTCCCTCTCTCCTTTTTACTGGATGCAAACAGACACAGAAACAGCTTTCCCCATGGAATGAGGGCCATGTCTTGGGGGATGGAGAGAGCCTGGGTCACTGACTTTCTGCTTAAAGCAGAGCTGCCTCCTGACCAGGAAGTCTCCCTCAGATGTTATGTGAGCTAGAAATATACTTCTGACTACTTTAAGCCACTGGGTTATTGTCAGGTCTCTTTGTTATGGCAGCCGACTTATCTGTTAGAATTAAATGAATTTGCCCACAAGAACTGCTTGGCACTGGGCCTGGCACATAGTAAATGCTCAGTAAATGTTAGTTCTAGTAGGACTGTGTCTTAGAACTCTGCATTCTTCTCTGAATCTCTTAGTGGAGAGCTCAGGAGTGATTTTCAGAAGGGCTCTGCTGGACATGGGATGCTCTGCTCTGGTGCCCAGATGACCAAGCATGGCCTGGAGCAGGCATCTGCCCTCCTCCTTCATGAAATGTTGAGGGCCTTCAGGCCAGGAGAGTCTGGGGGACCTGGTTGGGTTTGCTGATACCAGGAGGCAGCTTCTTGGGTCCAAGCCCTGATGACCTTCACACCTGGTGGAAGGGACCCTGGGAAGCAATGCTCTGGAGTGCCTGAGGACAAAGGGCATCTGTGGATGGGATGGGAGTGAACAGAACCAGTGGGCTTGTGCAAGAAACCTTGTGCTGGGAGAAACCTCTCAGCAATTACTTGGTAGGATTTGGGGTTGTGTAGAAACTCTGTAATAGCAAGGAGAGGTGAAAACTGGTGAAACATGGGTAACATCTGTAATTGTGAGCCCTCTATGGACAAGTAAGGCTGGAAAACTTGGGTTTCCTTAAAACAAAGTTACCCAACAATAAGAGTCTCCTCAATAAGGAACAGTTATGGTATTTTATTCTTCTTAGTTTGGGGAATATGGCTACCCCTGTGCTATTATGTCCTTGTATTATTCTTTACTGGCTAGGAACAATCTTGAATCTCCTCACACCCACCCTGGCCCTGTATTTTCAGCGGAGTGTTTCTGTATGTATGCATGTGTGTGTGTGTGTATACATATGTACATATATGTATACATATACATATGTTTGTGCATGAATGTATTTTCGGCTTGTCACTATTAAAAAAGGATTTGATTGATTTATTTATTTGAAGGAGATTGAGTAAGGGTGAGGGACAAGGAGACTTCTTGCTGAGCATGGAGCCTGACAGGAGGCTTGATCCCATGACCCTGAGATCATGACCTGGGCAGAAGCCAAGAGCTGGATGCTTAGCCAACTGAACCACCCAGGTGCCCCAATTTTTCACTTTAAACAAACTGTAGACTTCTAAGAAGTTGCACAAAGTGTCCAGAGAGCTCCAACAGATTTAGAACCCACTGCTGCCGTCATGACATCTTATTAACTGTAGTGTATCAGCAAAATCAGAAAATTAACATTGGCCCAATACAATCAGCCAGACCACAGACCTTACTCAGATTTCAACGCTTTTGCAAATACTCATCTTTTGGTATGTCTTTGTGCATAATTCAGCAATATTTTATCACAAGTACAGATTCCCAGCTCACCACCACCACATCTAAATATCTTTAGCCTCATAGCAGGCACGAGAATGTTTAAAACCTACCATGCAGTGAGGAAGAACATGAGTTTCGTCATCTGACAGACCTGCTTGCAAATCCTGGCTTCTGCGCTGGGTAGCCGGGTGACCTTGGGCAGGAATGATGTCTTAATCTCTCTGAGCCTGTTGCCCCATCTGTAGAATGGGGATAATAAAAGTAGTAGCTGCTCTCAGTGTTGTCTTGCAGATGAGATGAGATCGTTCCCAGCAGAGTATGTGCCCTATCTTCTGTTATATTACCAGTATCCTGGTGTCCATGCCTTTTAGCTTTTCAACTTGGGGTTGTTGACTCAGCCTCCAGAATAATTATTAAGAAAGGGGAAGAAAAAAGTAGGGGAACCTCAGCACATGGAGACTACAATTCTCAGCTCCCCTCCCTAGGACACTTGCCTGTGATAACTCTATGTCAGTATCCCTGCCACCAGCCTCATTCATTCATGTTCCCTGTGCCCCTCCTTGTAGATGCTATGGAAGGGAAGCTCCTCAGAGGCCCCATGTGACTCTTCCTCAACTTCAATTATCTTTTCAAGGATCTCTCCTGTTTTGCATCTGTCTTACCACCTTTTCTCTCACTCTCCCCCTCCCCATGTCTTTCCTTTTTAATCACAGTCAATGGGAGCAACTCAAGTTGCATGTATAATGAGACCATGATATACAGAAGTACATACGTGCAAATCAGGATTTTATTTAAGAGGAACTTGGTTGGAGAGAGAGAACTATACTCCTGTTGACATCTATTTCTCTATGTCTGTCTGTCTCTCTTATTAGACTGTGAGTTCTTTGAAGGCAAAGATTCTTTATGCGAGTTGTTAAGGCATCTTTTGGGCACCCACCCATGCTAACCTCTCAAAGAATAATCCCCCACAAAAATGGTAACTCCCGTGGATTGAGCTTCTCCCAAGTACTTGTCCTAGTGCTTGAAGCCCTAATTCACCTAACATCCTACAAATTAAGTATTAGGATGAGCTCCAAAGTGTGGACGTACACACTGAAGCCCAGGATGATTAAATGAGCAGCGTGAACATATTCTGTTTTCTCCCCAGAACCACATCCGCTCAACTTTCACATGGTGCCTGTCCATTTATGTCTGCTTGATAATGACATGGAGCCTCTTTCTATAGCGACCTGGGACAGGGTAAAACAGGGCCATGCCTCTCTGTCTTGTTATGTCCCAGGATCCTTTCTGAGGATCCAGTGACCCACTGATGGGGACTGCCCACTGCAAACCATGGTACTGTGAACAGCACACGTGCACAAAGGGACCTGTCACCCTCCACTCCTTGTGAGACAGACACTTTGTACTTTCACTTCTCTTTTGTTCCATATGCTGTCAGTCTCTAACCCTACCTTGCAGTGCTGTCCTAGGCAAGTAGGAGGAAATAAAGTCATATTTATCTTACATTTATTAAAAGCTGTCTTTGTTGCAGCCACTTCCATATAGGATATTTTATTTAAAACCCAGTCTCAGTGAATGCTCACACCTACTTACAATAAAGATATTATTCTCACCATTATTTCACATATGGAAAAACCAAGGCTCCCAGAGAGTAAGGTGACCTGCTTCACACAACTAGTGGATTTGGGTTTTGAACTCAGGTTTGACTCCAGGTCCAGTGCTGTTAAGTAAAAATCTATGTATTTTCAACATTTCAAAATTCAAAATATATAAAAGAGAAGTCAGTGACTATCTTGTCTTTTGGCTCCTTGGTTCTCTTCCTCAGAGACAATATTGTAATTTCTTCAGTTTTCTTCCTGAGTTATTCTAAGCATATTAACTAGATATGGGACTCTATGGCTTTTTCTCCCTTTTCCCACTGTCTTCTGCACTCTGCTTCCTTCACTTAACAATGGATTTTGAGGTGTTTTCATAATCAGTTTATAGAAATGTCTTCATATTTTTCTACAGTTGCCTAATATTCCACAGTAACGATGGACCATAATTTATTGGAAAAATAATGGATATTTAGATTGTTTCCAATTTCTGTTATAATGAATAATCCTGCAGTGAATAACCTTAGGCTTACGTCATTTTCGTCTCTGTAAAAAAAAATAAATCATGGAGGCCAAGTTTTTGGGTCAAAGGGGATGTGCATTTGGAAATTTGAGAATTGTGAGAGCACTTCGCCGTCTGTAGTGGTTGTACCAACTTATATTTCCCCAGTGCTCCTTCCTCTGCATGACAATAGATCAGAACAGGTGCCAAACTCAAGGAAAGCAGGGTGCACTGCTGGAACACAGTCCTCTGGCCGCAGGCACAGCGAGGCTTCCTGTCTTCTTGTGCTCCACCCTTTCCTCACTTGGGGTCACTAGATGTTGCCACTGGAGGAAGGGGAGATGTTTTCCTCAAACAGAAGACACTAGATTATCTGTTTATAAGTGATTCATACCCAGAGCATCGATGAACCCTAAGAGCCTTGGCAGACTCCAGAGGAAGCTCACAGGTGGAACGGATGGTGGAGGCAGGCGGGCAGCAGCCTTCAGTTAAATATTAGTAATATTAAACGTTTGCTGTACATTTTTTCAGTGCTGGGAACTGGGCTAAGCACTTTTCATGGATTACGTTGTCGAAGCCTCCTGACAGCAGTATGCAAGATGCGTACTGTCATTCTACTCATTTTAAGGATACAGAAATGGAGCTAATGGGATTGAGTAAGTTTTGTAAGACCACATAATTAGCAAATGGCACCGCTGGGATTCGAGCCCTTGTTTGATGTCACACTCAATCACTACGCTAAACCACATTCTTCAGAGAACAGAGAATGAGCTTTCTGACTCCTTCCATCTCCGTGCTTGGGTTCCACCCTTTGCCCCTTTCCCTTTGCCCACCACCCGGGGCTGTATTTCCTCAGGAAAGACTCAGCTTGTTCCCCCTATTTCTCCCTCCACCAGCACATTTGATCCCTCCATTGCCCCAGATTTTAAACCCCAGCTTCCCTCTCGTTCAGTATCTATAGTAACAGCTACAACTGCATAGGTCTCCACTGGACCTTAACATGGTGGGATTTCAGGCACTGAGGTGAGCCAGTGGGGGAGATCTTTAGAGGGGCGAATGTGTGTGTTTATGTGTGCATATAGGCATGTGCATGTGTGTTTCTGTGTGCATATGGGAGTGTGTGTGTGTTGTGCAAATGGGTGTGTATGTGTGTTTGCTTATGTGTGTGTGAATTTGGCATGTGTGTGGGCATATGTGCATGTATGTGTATGTGCATGTGCATATGGGACATGTGTATGTGTGTTTATGTATGTGTATGTGCATATGGGCATATATTTGTATGTTTGTGTGTGCATGTGGGAGTGTGTGTGTCTGTCTGTGCATATGGGCATGTGCATAAGTGTGTGTGCGTATGGGTGTGTGTGTTTGTGTGTGCATATAGGACTGTGTGTATCTGTGTTTGCAAATGGGCATATGCATAAGTGTGTGTGCCTATGGGCATGGGCATGGGTGTGTGTGTGTGTGTGTGTGTTCTGTCCTCTAAAATCATACTATGTGAGCACCTGTCTCTGGGAGAAGGTTGGCTGAGAGGCTGCTGACAGGGTCAGGAGTGAGCTGAGGAAACGCCTGCCTCCATGGCGGCACAGGCTAAGGGAAACAGTGCTAGCGACAGTAATGTGCGAAGGGCAGAGGGTCAGTCAGGTGGCAGAGAAGCAGAAGGCCCAGAAGGTGAGGTCAGAGCCGGGCGTGCTTTGTCTCTGGCTTCTGATATTACCGCGCCAGTCCTCTGGAAGCTTCAATGATGAAGCTTTGCGTGGTGGTTGAGGAAGGCCAGCCTTGGTGCTGACCGTGGGAAGTGAGGTCTGAGGGCTGACCTTGCAGCGTGACCAAAGGTGGACCGAGCAGTGGGGAGCCCGGAGACAATGTCAGCAGGTGTGCGGCGCTGGGCCCCCTGCCTGGCTCTGTGCAAGAGCTCGTTCCAGTCCTAATCGCTGTTGCTGTTGTTTCTGTTGTTACTTTGTTACCGTTCATGACTTCTGTGCCTTCCTCCATCTCAGCCAGGTCCTTCTCCTGCTCTTGAGCTTTGACCTCTTCTTTCCTTTGGGCAGTCAGGGATCCAGGAATGCCCACATGATCCTCCTGTCGTGGGAGGCCATCAGAAGCCTCACTGGACACGCATACGGACCTGGTCAGAGAGGAGGACTCGGGACGGTGGGCTCGCCCTTGCTGGAGTCTCTGGAGCCTCGAGCAAGAGCCCGACAAGTCAGGGGATCACTGGCCCTCGCCCCAGCCATAAGCAGAAAGGTATTTCAACTGCTTTCACTTGGGTGGATTTTGGCTGAGAACCAGTTATGTGTTGGGGAGATGCAGAGACAAAAGGAACCCAAACATGCCAGTGGGGCTTCTCACTGTGGCTGGGGTACTTCACCGAGGTTAGCGACCCTTGCACTCGGAACGGCTACACTCGCTCTCCCCCATCTTCCCTTCCCTCTCTTTCCCCTTGGATTTTGTCTGGTCTGGGCTCCTAGGGTACCTCTTCCTGGACGTCTTCGTGCTATAGCTGGCTGCCCCGGCTAGTCCCTTCTGCTGCTTCTTCTTTGTCCCTTCTCTCCGAGCCTCCGGCCTTTAAAGATCTCCTTGACTATGAGGGCCCCCGAGTGCATGTTCCTGACCCTACTCTCTGGACTCCAGACTTGTTCCTCAGCTGCCCCTCTGGGCCTCCATTCCCATCTCTGTTACCTTCTGACATTTTTGTTGCTATTATGCATTGTTTGTCTCTTTGCTTCCCTGAACCACAATGTCAGCTTCCGGGAGGCAGAGACTTCGTTCTATGGACTGCTGCATCCCCAGTGCCTACAACATGGTCATTATTCAATAAATACTTAATGGAACGAATCAAAGCACGCAAGACAGTGAGCGAGAGGAAGGATGTATTGCTACCACGTACTGATACCTGCTAGGTGCTGGTCACTCAAAATCCAGCTGTTGTTGTTTTTTTTTTAACCCTTATAGGGTTAAAAAAGAGACACCAGAGCGTTGCCTCCCACCTCCTCCCGCCCTCATGTGCCTGTGCGAAGGAAAAGCCATGTGAGCACACAATGAGGAGGATAGTTCTTACCAGAAACCGAGTCGGTGGGGTCCTTGATCTTGAACTTCCCAGTCTCCAGAAGCGTGAGAAATACATTTCTGCTGTTTAAGTTTCCTGTGTATGGTATGTTGTTACTGCAGCCAGAGCTGACTAAGACATCAACTCTCTCTGTTTGCCGGGACTGAGGGGTTCCCAGGATGTGGGAAGACTGGGACAACTCGGTCACCCTAGCTGTGCCTACCATGACCCAAGTGTGTGCAGTTGGGGGAGGTGTGTCTCAGAATTTTCTGCCTCTCCTTCTTCAACCCCCTCCCCACATACCTCCTTGATCAGGAAAAGTTCTCACACTTTGACTAGCTGAGGTCTGTGTAGAAGAGCTTGGGGCCTCTGAGATCACCCTGGGGGACACGCACACTTCTTGCACAAAGGGAGTCTCTGTTCCTGGCAAAGAGCTGTCTGGCAGCACTTGAGGGGCTGGGGGAGGGAGCCGGTGCGTGGAAAGTGTCTGAGGTTGGAGAGATCCTGGTCTCAAATCCCAGGACCGTCACATACTGATGGTGCAACCCTAGGCAAGTGACTCTGGGCCCTGCACAACTCCAGAGGGCATCTGGTCCTCAGCAGAATTTGAGAGCCGTTCACCCAGAGCACAGTGCAAATGGTGGTGCCTTTTAGCTTGTGCGACAAGACTGAACTGAGCTCCTTTATCTCAGAATCCGTTTCCTCAGCTTTGTCAAAGGAAGATAAGACCTACTTCATAGAATTGCAGACAGAATTCAACAAGATAATGTGTTCGGATGTGCTTGATAAGTACTCAACTCTTGCTTTCCTCCCCTTCCCTTAAAACGACCCTATGGAGGGCAGTAAGCTACAACATAGTGGTTAAGACTGTGGGCTTTGGTCCCAGATTGCAATGGTTCAAACTGTGCTGGGCCAGGTAATCAGCCTCTCTGGGCCATGTAGTTGTGGCATAAAATTAGCATGACAGTAGTTACATCCTCAGGAGGCTGGGCTATTGGGTGGATTTCAGGAGACCTCAGGGGCAGAACACTATTGCAGCCTCTGCTTCTAAAAAGGGCCCCTGAGTGAGTGAATGTGAGTCTACTCTCTGGGAGTAGCCTCTTTCTTCCCATCCTCCTCTCTTTTTTCCTTTGACCCTCTGCCTCTGGATTTTTTTCAGGAATCCTTTCATGTGCTTACTCACTGTCCCCCACCAAGGGTGATGGTAGGGGAGGCAGTGTGGGTGAGCCCTCCAGGCCAGGTCCTTGCTGGAGGCCCCACCGGCATAGGGGGAGGACGACACAGCTTCTGGCCTTGGGGTTCTCAGATGCAGCCCTGCCAGACAGCAGGAGGGGGCCTCCGGGGGCAGAGGTGCAGGAGAGGGTACTCCCTGAAGGGAGAAGCCTTTGCCTAGAGGGAACTGGAAGGATCTAAAAGTGACCTGAGTTCCTAGGCTCCATAGAAACTTCTACAAGGGCTTTGACTCTCTTCCTCCGCCTGAGCTTCTGAGGCAGAGCTGCAGTGACCGGCAGAGACTCAGGTGCCCCTGTGGCCTTTGAGGGACCTACTTGCAGAGGCTGAGGGCAGATGGTAGGGACGAAAGAGGCCATCATGAATAATACAGTTCAGCGGTTCTCAACCCCCGCTGCTCAGTAAGTGCTTCCTCCAGAATCTACAGATTTTGATTTGAAGGGTTTTAAATGGGGCCTGAGCATTTCCTATGTCAACTTCCGGTTTAGAAAAAGGTCAAAGCTACAAATCAGTTGAAAGAAGGGTACAGTGAACACCTAGTACCTTTCACTTCACGTATATTAGCCTTACACACCAATCTCTCTCTTTCCAAATGGGGGTGTGTGTGTGTGTGTGTGTGTGTGTATACACATGTCTATATACGTATGCATTTTATTTTTTAAAAGATTTTATTTATTTACTTATTTATTTAGAGAGCAGGGGGGAGAGGCAGAGGGAGAGGAAGAGAGAGAATTTCAACAGACTGTGCTGAGTGTGGGCCTCAATCCCACAACCCTAGGATCATGACCTGAGTCAAGAGTCAGATCCGTAATAGATTGAGCCACTCAAGTGCCCCTATGCATATGTGAATTAAAAAAAAATCTGGATCATTGGAGTGTAAGTTGTAGGTGTCATAATACTTCCCCTTAAATATTTCTGCACACTTGCGTAATACTTCTGCAAAGGTATTTATTTTCCTACAGAACTACAATATCATCTTACACTTCAGAAATGTAGCAGCGAAATATTACATAATATACCATCCCTATTCAAATTTACTGTATTGTCTCTAGAATGTCCTTTGTAGCTCCCCCCACCCCATTCAAAGATTATTCGTTGCAAGTCTCTTCATTGTCCTTGAATCTAGAATAGTTCTCTCCAACTTTTTGTCTTTCTTGACATTGACATTTTTGAAGAATCTGTGCCGTTTTGGCTGTGGCACGTTCTATATTCCACCGTCTGCATCTCTCTGTTTGTTTTCTCTGACTGAATTCGGGTTAAACACGTCGGTAAGAGCACTGCATGGGTGGGGTGTACTTCCCACTGTAACACATAGGGGCTCATTTCATGCCAGTCGGTCATGCTGTTAATTACACCAAATTCATTGTGTGTTTAAGTGGTGTCTGCCATATTTCTCCATTGTACCTTCTAAATTAGTAAGTAATTTGAGGGGAATCAGTTTTGACTGTATGAATATCTTACCAACCTCTTACCCAGTCGTAAGAGAGTACACCCCCGATCCTTTGCCAAGCAGATTACAACACTGTAATATGGTAGATGATAATTTTCTCATTCTACCTTTCCTTCTACGTCATGGATAGACTTTGTTTTATAGAGTTTTCCAGCCTTTGAATATCACCATGAATTCAAAGATTTTTAAAAAAATTGAATATGTCATAATTTATTACAAATACTAAAGCTCAAACTGGGTGTTATAGGTGACTGATGAATCACTAAATTCTATCCCTGAGACTAATAATACATTATATGTGAACTAACTTGAATTTAAATAAAATCTAAAATAAATTAATAGAAAAGAACGAAGAGACCTCCAAACGTGAAAGCTCAAATTGTTCCAAATTTGATCAGTGGGAGCCCCTTCAGTCTGGCTCCTGGGTTCCTTTGTCATGTCTTCTTTAGAGTTTCAAGACTTCCTGAATCTTTAGTATAAAGGTTCTAGGCTCATTTTGTACTTTCTCTGCTGAATCAGGCATGTACTCAAGGAGTCCTGTCTCATTCCTTTTAAAGGAGAATGGTCCTTAAAAAAAACAAGATCTGGGGACTCACTGTGCTCATTATTGTTGGGGTATTGTTATTTCTAGGCTTTTTCAGTGGACTGAGCCTGGAAATACTTAAAAAAACAAGTCCTGAATTCACTTTGGTATTTCCAATTCAAATCCAACACCACAGTCCATCCTTCCTCCTCTTCCTACATTCCATATCGATGTTTCCTTTCTCACAGTAAGAACTTGCTTCTCAACAATGTACTTACCAATTTTCTCTAACCCACAATGCACACGAAGCCATTTTAGAATTACTGCACCAGAAATACTACCAACAACAAGCCTCCTAAGTCAGTAGTGAGTCTTCTTTGTAGTTCTATTTTTCTCTCTAGGACGTATCCCATGAAGGGTGTGGAGTCAGGGTGCTATGTCCCAAATTACTTGAATTATTTTTTTTTCTATATGATTTTCTGTAGACTTAGTTGTTGATTTAGCTTTGTCTTTGACACCTATAAAGTATTTAAATGATTGAAAAGTATACAAAAAGGTCTGTACATGGGGAAGCCTCATCCCTAACACTCCCATTTCATTTCTATCACCTTCTGCAGACAACTGCTTTCATCAGATTGTCATTTACTCTTCCTGACACTGTTGTTTTTTTAATTATTCTTTTAAATTTCTTTCAAAAGATCTTATTTATTTGAGGGAGAGAGAGAGCATGTGTGCATGAGTTGGGAGGGAGGGGCGGAGGGAGAGGGAGAAGCAGGTTCCCTGCTTAGCTGGGAGCCTGATGTAGGACTCCATCCCAGATCTCAGGAAGGCAGACGTTTAATGGACTGAGCCACCCAGGCACTTGTTGTTTTAAAATAGCATTGATCCAGCTGCAAAGGAAAATGGGATTTTAGCTAAAGAAACCAGGAATCTCTCTTATGGTGTGGATCAAAAAAGGATCATACAAAATAGCAAGAAAAGTGGTAGTAGGAAATGAGGGAGGTGGCATACAAGACAGAAGTCAGGGAAGCAGGGGGTTGAGCTAAAGAATCTCAAATATTCAGATGATCCTAAAGACCACTGCCTGGGGGCTAACATTGCAGGACGTGAGTGAGTGCTTCCCGAACATGGAGTCAGGAGAGCCTCCCCACAACTTGATGAAAGCAGGTGATTTCATGAGCCCTGCCCTCAGGAATAAAGGGAAGGGGACGGGACATATGAGCCAAGGATTACGACTGAGAATGTTTCAGTCAAGCTGTTAAGAAGGGAGATGACAAGAGATAAAGGAGGGACAGCTATCAATAAGAGAAGCAACAGGCTGGGTCCCAAAAGAGTTGGCCTGGTATTCAGAAGCTGCTGTGGAGGTTAGGTTTGTGTAAAAGGGCCTCCAGAGTTCCCTAAATGACACAGGGCAAGGGCTGAATGCAGCAGTGTGTCCCTGACTGTAAGAACCAAGGTGGGAAGTCTAATGCGTTGAATGAGCTACGGTTCTGAACATTAAGAGGAATCCTATTTATCTCTGTTGAGCATGCAAGGAAAAAGGGCAAGCATAGCTTAGATAAAATGATCTGATGTTCCAGGCTAAAGTCAAAGTAGGGGCAGTGCTTGTCTAATTACTATTTTACCTCCTTCTTCTCCAGTGAAGAAAATGGTCTTCCACTTGGAAAGCGTGCGGTAAACATTGCAAAGAGGGGATTGAAGTCAAGGACAGGTGAGGAGGCAGGAAAGCCAGCCCAAGCAGCTGTAATGAACTTGGAGTCCTGAGCCTGATGAATTACATCCTGTAGCCCTGGAGGGACTTGACATGTGATTTTGGAACTGCTGCCATTAATCTTTGATAAATTATAGAGGAGGGCTTTTGAGCTCAGAGACAAGAGATGGGCACATGTGTTCTTGACTTTCAAAAAAAAAGGAAAAGACTGCATTCTGGAAGTTTTAGTGCAGTGTGCTGGGATTTTCTCATCAGCCTGGTGAACGGGAAGGTGTGTGTACCTTCAGGAAAGTTGGTTTTGAGTCCCAGTTCTGGTCCTAGACTAGGGTATGTTAGCTGCCCACTTGCAGGGCCAGGGTGGTCTGGACAGTGTCAAATCAGGGTGCTCCTGACAGCCCAAGCCTTCCATTTGGGGGATATTATGTCAAATTCCTGACATGGAGGTGGTGGTATCTCATTTGCAGCAGACTTGAATTCCTGGCATCCAGTGCAAACCTACTTCTTTTTAGGGGGGATGCAGTAGGAGTGACAGGTTGAGGAATTTTTAAAAAAGATTTTATTTATTTATTTGAGACAGATAGAGCAAGAGAGAGCATGAGATGGAAGAGAGGCAGAGGGAGAAACAGACCCCCCCCGCACTGAGCAGGGAGCCCGATGCAGGACTCAATCCCAGAACCCTGGGATCATGACCTGAGTGAAAGGCAGATGCTTAACTGACTGAGCCACTCAGGAGTCTGGAGGAATGTTGTGGGCAGAGGCTTCTTGGCATCCTGGTGGACAACTGGTGGAAATGTGATGGACTAATCACTAGTTCAACCATACCCAAAGGAAAGGTGACCAATATGTAATACTGGCTGGAAGGAGGACTCTAGTGGCATACCAGAGGGATCTCCATTAGCCCTGTCCATTCAACATCATTATCAATGACTTGAATCAGGACGCTACAGATAACACAAAGCCAAGAGAGTTGGAAGAACCATCAGGTCCCAGAATCAGCTTTCAAGATGATCTTGATATCCTGGAGAACTAGGATTGAAAATAAGACTTAATGGAATATGGATCAGTTCTATACCTAGTTAAGACCAAAAAAAAAAAAAAAGGCAACTGCATAAGGATAGACTTGAAAATGGGAGGTAGAGAAAAAACTTTGGAGGGAGGAGGAAGTATTCCTCTCTACCTATTCATACCCCACCTATTCCAAAAAGGATTTTAGGGAACTTGTAAAACTATACAAAATGAGAAAGAGCTGAAACACAGTTGAGCAAATTGCAGTAGCAGTTAACAGTAGCAAAATACTAAAAGCACAGTTAAGACCAATCCCTAGACATGTGTATCACCCAACCTGGTTGGTGACAAGCTGTGACAAGTTGTACGCAGATCTCCTCTGCGTCTGAAGCAAAGAGGGAAGCTTGATTTGTTTGAGATTTTCTAGTATACATAACAGACAAACAAACCATTTATCCACTAGAAGCACTGCTTTTCTAGGTGGTGAGACCTGAGAGAAAATTCTCTTCTGGGTCCTTATAAATAGAGCACTCGGTGAGGCTGAAGCTGGAGTCCTCAAAAGGCAGGATATCAAAGCAAATCCAGTGAAAGCAATTCTCCTTGGAGCCAGAAACATGTCTAAGTCCCAGATCTAGAACGTTGTCTACCTCTCTAACTCAGTGTTTCTAGACTTGTCCTCATTTCTGCTGCCGGGGGGAGACCACCTCACCTCACCTCACTTCATTTCTCCCTTTCCTGCATAAATACTAAGTAGTAATATTTTACTGGGTAGAGTTGAACTTTTTAGGATCATAAAACTTTGAGATACCTAAGGTTTTTTGCTGGCCGCCCCCCCCCCCCCCCCAGATTTTCACCCTCTGGGGACCCTATTGTTCCTGAGAATGCATACTCTACTAGGATGGAGGACCATTTCTCCTTCACGATCTTCCTCAACACTCAACAGTTGTTCTCAAGGTGCATGTTCTCTAGAGAGTGTCTTTATTTGGCCAATTTCCCCTCCTGGTGTAGGGTTTTTTTTTTTTTTTTTTTTTTTTTTTTTTTTTTTTTTTTTAACCGGTTTGACTCAGTGCTGCACAACTAGGAAGCGGCTTCACTTTGTCCATCTCTCGTTTTCCAGCTCTCTGTTGTATCTCTCCTTCTCACCCTTTGACGCTGTCTCAAGCAGAGCCTCTATAGCTTCTGGGCACCATTGGTTATAACCAGCCTTATTCTGGCTGGTTAGCCTTGAAAGGTCCAGCCCAGGCTACATCAAGACTTCAATCTCACACCCAAGCCCAGGCTTCTCTCCACCATCCAACAGCTGAGGCCTGAGCTGGGGACCTGCCTTGGGAAGGGGACACTGCTGCTTTTTACCACCTTCTCTCCCATCTTGCCTGTCCTTCTGGGCCTCCCTTTTGGGTGGAGGTCTTATCATTCCCCTGGAAGAGGGGGACATTCTGCAGAGGTCTTACTACCCCATTGTCACACCCAATGATGAGAGGGAAGCCACCCCCATGTCCTCTCTGTTCCTTTGCCACTGCTGGCCTCTCCAGCCAGCTTCCCACATTCCTTGATAGTTCTCTGGGCAAGAAACAGGTGTTAACCTCGCTGTTCTAGAACCTGGGTGGAGGGGGGAGATGAGGATGTTCCCCAAGCTTCTGTCCAGTGGGAAACTGTGTCAACCTAGTGGCTCAGGGGTATTTAGCTGGATGTAGGACTCACTCTCCCCTGAGGATGGCCTGCCGTCCTCCAAGCGCTTCTCCTAGATGCTGTGGTTTGCTTGAGGGCTGGAAGGAGCATCTCCCTCCCTCCTTTCGTGGGGAAGGGAGGGCTGGGGACACATCTCAGCCTTAATATCTAGGATGACAACCCTCTGCTCTTAGAAATGCCCCTATCTCAGTGGACTCTCTCTGAACTTCTTATGTTCTCTCATGGTGCTGGAGGTGGGGTGGCAGGCCTGAATCATACACCTTTGAATACCTCCTGCAGGTATGTTCTGATCACTTTCTCTTCGGAGTGTGGGAGTGCTTTTGCCTACTGTCCTCCACTTTGGGGGCATTAGCAGAAATTCGGAAGTTGGGAAAGGCCCATTCAATACCCCCTTGAATGTTCAAGCTTCCTCACTGGCTGGGGCCCCTTCCTGGAACCTGCTTGCCAGGACTTGTTGAACCTCTGGCTCAGGGCAATCCATTCCAGTGATCACAAGAACCAGACAAAGAGCTGTGGCCATGGGCTCTCCTGGCTTCATGGTTGTTCCAGAAACTGCCTTTCCACAACCGCACAAAAAGTGTCTCTCCTCACTTCCTCTCCTCTGTTATTAAGGTTAACTTAATAGCAGCTCCCCCATTTTGGTGTGCATGCAGAATTTTTAAGAACAAAGTAGGGAAGAGTTCAGAGGCTTCCTTTTCCTGCACCCCCCTGAGGTTGACCTAGAAGCTCAGTCCACCTCGTGGAGATGGGAGGAAACAGAAGGAGATGGGAGGAAGCAGAATCTGGGCCACATGAACGAAAAGGAGGGAGAAGGAGGTGAGGGAATAGGTGGTGTGGTATGAGTTGAGGGCAGGGGCTTGGGGGAAGGAGAGAAGAAGAGACACAGTGTAGGCTTGTTTTTAGGCTCTCTGGTTTCTGAACCACACCAAACAGCAGGGCTTCAGAACCTCCAGTCCCGATTTCCTAGGAAAGGGAATCCACAGGGCAACATGTCTGAATTCTGAGTGGGCCGTCTGGAGCACAGTGACTTTTCTCTGATGGTGAGACTGTGGCTAGATAGCAAGAAAGTCTGGGTACGGGTGACTCCGGTCACGTGAGAGGCGCACATGTCAGATAGGTTTTGTTCTGTGGCATCCACAGAGCTCTGTTCCCCTCGCTCTGTGTCCATTGAGGTCCCCTTGCAGCCCTGCTCCACGTTTCCTCCTCTTGGGGCCCACAGCTGTGGGATAAGGCACTCACTCTCTAAAACATTCATGGTCATATGACAGCAGGGGAAAGAAAGCCCAGAAAACCACATACTAGCTCTTCAAACTTATACCTAAAAGCGTCATGAGTGACTTCTGCTCACATTTCGTGGGCCAAGGGATGGTGGTGAGTTTTTCTTCCATAGGGAGGGAGGCTGGGTATTGGGGACAATACTACGGCGCAGCAGTTGCGTGCTATTCGAAGTCAACAAACAAGGTCGTAAGAAAAGATTTGAAGGTAGCTGCTGTGTGGGATATTGTATTTTTTCCCTAAAGATTATTTCATCTTGTTCGATCCATCATATTCTGAAATTCTTTTGCTGTCCGACAAATATTGATCAGGGAAGCTGTTCAGGCACAGAGTTGTAACCACATCACTCCATAACTCCCTGACACACTCCTCCTGGCTAGCTGAATTTTCTCCCAATTTCTGTCTCCCTGATACCCTGCATGCCACAGCCCCTTCATTTTTCTTTTCTCTTCTCTCTCTCTCTCTCTCTTTTTTTAACCCACTTCAGTTTTTTATCTGAGTTCCAAAACCCAAATGTTTGGTCACCTCTGCGGTCATCCAAGATTTTCCAAACTCTTGTCTCCGGAGACTGGTAACGTCCACTTAGATCTTCCTACTATTTGTCTAGCAGAGCAGTGGGATCGTAGGAGGTCTTTCTGTCTGAAGACCTGAATTTCCAGCATAAATGTGGTTCACTGAGGGGTTAACATGCCTTTTTCTTTTTATCATTAAAAAGAATTTTAATATTTTATTAAATCGTCTGTCCAGAAAAGGAATGACTGAACGATCATAGCTATAAAAGCATCTTAACATAACAAATATCTGGGACCTGTTTGGTACTTTTCTTCACTGTTCCTTCCTTTTACAAACCCAGGGGCTGCTCATCCTTGATTTATGGTGAGATTGGAACTTGATGGGTCTGTCCTGCTCCTTTGGGGGTCGGTGCCCTCTGTGTCTCCAGGGCCTCCAGGGCCCCTCACCGCAGCGATGAGAACCCTTTCCTGGAAGGAGCCTTTTGTTTGCCTCGCAGGGATGTTTCTGGGCCACAGCCCCAGACAGCCTATTCACTCTCCTGGAGGGGAGAACTCATGAAAGAAGCAGCCTCATTTCATGTTTTTTTTGCCGCCTTATCAACTGGGGCAGCGTGTGTTTTTCCCTCTGACTCATGGATTCAGAATCTCAGGCCTGGAAAGAGGCTTCCCTGCTGTTTTCTTCAAGTGACAAAAACACAAAGATAGAGTATAGCTACCTATAGTGCCTTGTTACCTTTCAGTGAGAAGAATATTTATAATTGTCTTTTCCAATAAGCCATTTTCCCAGCCAGTTTATTTACCTTATTTTGATTTTGAGGAGGCTCATTTCCTACCTTCCTTTGTTTTGTTTCTTTACTGGCCTTAGCTGGGTCTTTTGTGAGCGGGTAATTTGTTCTCTGGTCTCTTAGCAACCAGGAACTTTTCCAGCTCCCACTGAATCAGACCTTGGAGTTGCAAAGTTTATAACAGAACCTGCTGAAGGACAGTACCTCTCCCAGAGCCAACAATTTTAAACCAATGTTTGAACAAGAAAATCAACCAGGGTTTCAGGATATGTACATTCATAAAGGCAACAACTAACAAAACACACATCTGACTCTCCAGGATGGTTCGATTGTCTCCTGGTCCCAGTCCCGGCTGGCTGAGTTTTACTCTTTCTCTGTCTCCACAAGCAGCACACAGCACTTCCCCTTCCTTGCTCCTGGGCTGATGTGAAGCAGATGGGGTCTGCCTGGAAAGAAAACAAGTGAGTCCTGTTTGAAGGAGCATAAGGAGGAGGTCCTGGGTCTGCTCTCCTTATCCAGGATGGGGCAAGCAGCTGACATGGTCTTTGCCAGTTTCATTCCACATGCACACACATGCACATTTCATTCCACACATATTCCACACCACTCTGTGCTAGATATGGCCCTAGGGAAATGCATAGAACATAGCCCTGCCCCTATAGAGCTCACAGTCTAGTAAAGACAGACATCAATCAGTCCATTGTTATCCAGTGTGATAAGCCCAACATCCATGATATACACAAAGGAGTGGGGTGGGGGAGAGGTAATTCAGCCTGAGGAGTGCAGTGGGAGCCTGTGTGAATGATTGCACCAGAGGTAGAATGGGGGCTCGGGGAGGGGAGTTGGGGTGGAGGCAGGGGTACCTCTCTCCACCTTTAACCTGTGTGCCGAATCACAAACTACCAGCAGGGAGCCCAAAGCTCAGTTATTAGCTAGTGTGAGAGTTCACTAATTCCCGGGGCTATCTATGGCTATGTAAAAAGTCACCCCAAACTCAGTGATGTAAAACAGCCCCTGTTTTATTATTCTTTTGGATTCTTTGGATCAGGAATTAGAAAAGGACACAAGGGATGACTCTTCTTTGTTCTGTGGTGTCTGGGGCTTCAGGGGAGGACTCGAGTAGCTGGGGGTACCTTCAGCTGTGGTGGTTTGGAGGCTACTTCCAATATGGTTTCTTCACTCATGTCTGGCACCTGGGCTGGGCTGGCTGATACACGGGTTTGGTGGAGACCAGTGTCCATATTGTCTCCGTGTGGTGTCTCCAGCATGGAGGCCTCAGGATCGTGGGATTTCATACATGGAGGCTCAGGGCTCAGAGAGCAAGGGCATATTTGCTGAAGGGGAGGCTGGAGCTGCATGGCCTTATGACTTTTGCCTTGGCAGTCATATAGCATGACTTGCATGTACTCTACTGGTGGAAGCCAAGGCCAACTGGATGAAGGCGACATGGGCCCACCTCTCATTGGAAGGAGGTCAAGATATTTGCAGTTAGGCTTCAGACACCATATAAGGAGCAGAAGGTAGTGAGTTCTGGTCTGACTCTGCCCCTCCTTTGCCCTGTGACCTTGGGTTAGCTGCTTTACCTCTCTGGGCTCCAGCCTCTTCATCTATACAATGAGGGGTTCATCTGGTTAATCTAAAGTTATGAGGAGCATTAGCATAGTAAGTATATTCCTTATTACCCATTGATTAGGTGTGAGCCAGATTTTGACGAAGGGAATGGACCTCCAATTGAATCATGTGGCTCACTGGATAAATGTGATTTTTAGAATTTCCCACTGGAAGGGATTTGAAGAACCCTTGTTCTACAGACGAGAAAAAACTGAGGTCTAGAGGATCTAAAGGTTCAGAAGTAAGTTAACGACAAACATTAACTAGAGAATGGAATGGGGTCCCTGAACAATCACCCTGTGTGTTTTCCACTCACCTTATTACATTTGGAATTACATAGGGGATTTCATTCAAACATCCACCTTCAGGAAGACGTTTTTTACATAAACTTAAGACTATCTGTAAATAGACATCTGGAAATTTTCCGCTGGGTCCGACCTGAGAAGCTGTTAATTGGGCAGATCCGTGCTCACCGGCTGGCCCCTCTGGGGGCCTTGCCCAGGACTGGAGCAGAATGACAATGGAGCTGGGAGGTGGGCTGAGAAAAGGTGAGTTTACTTCTGGTTTGGATCTTAATTTTTTTTTTCATACCAGTCATATTCAGAACCAGCTCCTGTGCATAGGTAATAGGGTGATTGAGTTAAATAATAAATGACAAGGGAGGCCACAGGAGGTGGGAAAGCAAAGCAAGAGAGAAGGAGTCTGGTTTCAGTTGAAATTGCGAAGGACATTGAGCTGCTGAGAGAGCGATGGGAGAGCAGAAGTGACTCGTGGTAACAGGAGCAAAAAAGAACTGGGGAGAAGAGCCGTGTGGCCTATCACAGCCCTAAGAAGGCAGAGAGAAAGAGGACAAACTCAGTGTAGAAATATAAACGGGACATTAGGTGTTTAAAAAGTGGGGGGATCCTGAAGTCCTATCCAGTGTCGGGGAGTAAAGCAAAAAAGCAGTATAGGTCCCAGGACATTGAATCTTCATGATTAAGGGGATTTTCCAGAGGGGGATCAATCACAGACGTGGCCTTAAGTGGAGTCAACCGGGCAGTGCTGATTTTGTCATGTAGTTTGGACACTGGCTGGGAACAAGTTTCATCTGTGCTCAGCTACCAGTCGGGATGCAGTCAGGGTGGAGGAAGGAAGACACTGAGGAAAGCCTGGGGTTCTCTGGTGGGAGCCCGACTCCCCTATCCATCCAACCCATTTTTGGCTCACACCAATCCCACCTGTTTCCTCTCCAATCCATCACCTTCTGCTCTTGCCCAGCTCCTGCTAGGCCCTCTGCCCTCATTCCTTCCCACCCATCCCAGTCCTGATGAAACACAACGTGTCATCACCATTGTCAACCTGCCCATTCTCATCTCAACCCGCATTTTTATCCCCTTGCATTTTCTTAACAGATCCCTTTATTTGGTGCTTATCGCTATGACAATCTAAGCCTTTGTAGGAGTAAATTCTCAAGAAGCTAGTACCCTTAGGGGTGTAGGAATTTGACACCCCTAAAGCAGGTCATGTGAACTTTTTTCTTTTCATGATTATGCAGAAAATAGTATTTATGTAGCCCACCTGGGTCAACTCCAGCCTAACCCAGGCCCCTCCAGCTCCCCCAGGGGTGGAGGTGTGTGGGCAAAGCTGAGATCCATACTCCTTACAGTTTTGGAGGCTCCACAAAGGACTGTAGGATTCTGCACACTCCCAACACCACACACTTTCCCTATAGACTTGTATGCTGCCTGTTTACCCTTTGGCTGACTCACCAAATGACATCAGTTCCAGGGACAGGAAGGCCTCATCCCTCTTCTGCTGTCAAAGGTAGCAGCAAAATGGAATAGCTTGGTGGTGATGTAGTCACAGCAGGACTGGCTCATTTGCCTCAGTCAGGAAAAAGCAGCCATGGTGTTCAAATATATTTAGGGGGGAAACTATCACACTAGTTACAGAGCTTGTAACAGCGCTCAGGGCTGAAAGGGAGACAGAAGGGAGTATCATGCAGTTCCTGCTTTTGTGAGCTTTTATTCCAGTAGCAGGGACAAGACAGGCCTGGGAGAACTGTAACAGAAGCCTGGAAAGATGAGAATCATGAGAGAAGTTCACAGCCCCTGGAGGTTGAAAGGAGGCAGAGGGTCTGTCCAGCTGAGACAGAACCCTCCAGAGTTCCACCAAAGTCATATCATTTCACTGGGCCTGAAGGAGGGGCAGGACTTCCCCAGGAGCGGAGAGGGGTGGAAGAGTACAGTCCAGGCCCAGGGAGGAACATGAACAAAAGAACAAAGGGGCAAAACAACAGATGGGGTGGAGGAAACTACATAGTCTGGGAAATGTGAAGGGCGCGGAGACAGTCCAGGGATCCTCTAGGCAAGTAAGTTGGAGGTGGGTTGTGTAGAGCCCTGATTCCAGGGTGAGGAAAGGTGTGGGGTTAAGGCGTCATAAGAACCTCTTGTTTGAACTCTCCTTCTGGACCCATGGAAGCCCAGTGTGCTGGCTATGAGACAAGGGGAAACCCATGCAAATATGCTGCTTGCTGTACCCTACATAGTAGATATTATTATGGGTTACACAGAGGCAAAATAATCCCTCACCTCTGACCTAGGAGGCCTTGTGCCTTTTGCCAGGCTAAGTCATTAGCTTGTAAGTGGGGTGAGCCCTAAGACTCTTCACAGTTCTTGACAGTAGGATGGGTTTGAAGGGGACAGCCTGGAGCTGTGGCAAACAGGAGGCTATAGAAATTAGGATGCTATTGGCTGCAGGTAGGACACTAGGCAACTAAAAATGGCTTAAAAAGGAATGTCATTTAATGATCTCACATCAACTATGAGATCAGAAAATTCCAGGAGTGGTGGTTATTTTGGCAGCTCAAGATCATTAGAGTCTAGATTAGCTTCCCTTTGATGCTTTCTACTTTCTCCTCATAGTCCCAAGATGGCTGCCATAGCACCAACCATTATAGCCTCACATAGGAACAGGCCATCTTCCCCACAGAAAACATGTACGTTAGAGAAAGAGTTTTGTTTTTGTGTAACTTCCTTTTTCTGTTGGGTAAGAAGACTTTCCCTCATGTTTCATTGGCCAGAACTAGGTCACAGGCCCACTGAAATTCAATCATTCCAAATAGCAATGAGATTAATGTGAATAATTTAGACCAGTGATTCTCAAATTTGAGTGTGCTTATCAAAACTTGGAGGACTTGTTAAACACAGATTGCTGGGCCTTAGGGTTTTGGTTTAGCAGGTCTGGAGTGGGGCCCAAGAATTTTATTTCTAACAAGTTCCCAGATAGGCTGCTGCTGGTCCCGGGACCATACTTTCAGAAGCACTGGTTTTAGGTTATGCTTCTTAATTCTGGCTTATAGTAGAATAACCCTGGGCAAGTGTAAATATGTAAAAAACTAACTACCTGGGTGATTCTAATATGTAATATATACATGTAATTTTATATGTATGTATAAAATGTCTGAGCCACACACCTGACCTACTGAATCAAAATTTCAAGCAGCAGAGCCTATAAACTGGGACTTTAAAAAAAAAATCCCTCGACTGATTCTAATGTGCAGTCAGGGTTCCACAAGTTGGCCTAAGTCAAAATGAAATCTCCCTGTCTTATCCCTAAATGTCAGCATTTCTAAACAGGGAATGGGGAGAATGGCTTGGAGCAGCCAGCCCAGGGTGGTCGCCACAGGGAGTATCATGGTGCTCAGAGCAGTAACTGAAGGAACATCTCTGAGGGCCTTCACAGGTAGAAGAGACAATCCTTGGAGACCGAAGGGATGTGGAAAGAGAGGGAGAGGGAGGAGGTGATGTCGGATGGGGTTTCCAGAGAGCCATGAGGAGAATGAGGGAACCCGGAGAAGCAGGCTCTGCAGAGATGTAATAGTTCCAATCAGGACATGTGGAGTTGGAGGTGGCCATGGGATGCCACATGGGACAGACCTACAGGCAGGGGAATGGGAGGCCGGAGATGCACGATTGAGAGGTGAGGGCTGAAGATGGCTACAGACATAGTAGCAGTCTTTCTCCTGACCAGTCATGAGATCAGCTACATGCCCTTAGGACTCAGCATCCCTGACCTGGGCTATTCCAATAGAACCCCGCCCAGATTTCCTGCCTCCAGTCTCTCAAGTCCAGTAGTCCATTTCCCACACAACCTTCAGTATGATCTTCCTAACACAAAACTGTGATGCTCGGACTCCGTTTCTTAAAGCTCTTCCCTAGACTGCCACTACTGTGGAGAGGGTCTCAGCCTTGGCCACACATTCGAAGTGCTTGCAGAAGTGTCTAACAAACTCTGGGCTCTGGGCCACCCTGACACCAGCTCCTTCAACTTTCTGATTTAACTGTTCTGGGAGGGCACCTGGGCATTGCTATTTTTAAAAACCTCTTCCAAAGATTCCAATGTGCAGCCAGAGTTGAGACTATGGACCCTCAGGATGAAGTCCAAACTCCTGGGCGTGGCGTCCCAGCTTATTTTGCCCAACGCATCTCTCCATGCATGTTCCTGGAGCTCAAGCCCTCTCTTCTCTTGTCATTCCCTGAACACACCATGCACTTTCATGCTTCTGCAACTCCACACCTACTCTTCCTCTGCTCAAAAGCCCTTTCTGTTTGTTGGGTCCATGGATGTCTTTATCCCAGGCTCACTCAGCTTTAAGCATCATCTTTGTCTAGAGGGCTTCCTTGATCTTCTAAGATAGTGACTACTTTTTCTTGGGTGTCCCACTGACACTGTTCCTGTTCCTGTTCCTCTCTCACTGAACAGACAGATGTGTATTCATCTCTCTGGTGGGCTTTGCTCACCCACTTACTGTGGGACTTTGGGCAAGTTGTTTCAGCCCTGCCGGTCACCACATTAGCTGTAAAAGAGATAATGATGTCTACTGTGTGGACTTCCTTCCTTCTTTCCTTCATTCCTTCCTTTCTTCCTTCCTTCCCTCCTTCTTTCCTTCTTTCCTTCTTTCCTCCCTCCCTCCCTCCCTCCCTCCTTCCCCTCCCCTCCACTCCCCTCCCCTCCCCTCTCCTCCCTCTCATCTCCTCTCCTCTCCTCTCTCTTCTTTCTGCCCTCCCTCCCTCACACACACTCTTCCTCTTTCTTTCTTTTCTTCCTTCCTTCCTTTCAGACTTCTTTGTTTTATTTTTTAATATTATTTTATCATTATTATTTTAAAAGATTTTATTTATTTATTTATTTGACACAGAGAGAGAGAGAGAGAGGGAGCACACAAACAAGCAGAGTGGCAGGTGGAGGAAGAGGAGAAGTAAGGCTCCCCAGAGAGCAGAGAGCCTGATGCGGGGTTCGATCCCAGGACCCTGGGACCATGACCTGAGCTGAAGGCAGACGCTTAACCGACTGAGCAACCCAGGTGCCCCTATTTATTTATTTTAGAGAAAGAGAGAGAATGAGAGTGAGCATGAGGGGAGGGGCAGAGGGGGAGGGAGAGAGAATCTCAAGCAGACTCGGAACAAGCATGGAGCCTGACACGGTACTCAGTCTCACAGCCCTGAAGTCATGACCTGAGCCAAAACCAAGAGTTGAATGCTTAACAGATGATGCCACCCAGGTGCCTCCACTGTGTGAGTTTCTTATGAGAATGAAATGAAACAATTTGTGTTCAATGTTGAACACAGGGCCTGGCATAGAACAAGCCCTCCACCTCTGGACCAGTGCTGCCCAAGAGAAGTGTAGCAAGCCACACACAAGGAAAAAAAAGAAAATTAATCTCAGTAGTGTATTTTATCTTAACTCAAAATATCCCCAATATTACCTTTGAACATATAATCAATATAAAAGTTATTAATGCGCTGATTTTACTGGTTTTCATAGACATTTTTGAAATAGCTATTTTACAGTTTTAGCACATCTCATTTCAGACTGGTCAATTTTCAAGTGTTCACTAGCACTTGTACATGGCTGGTAGCTACTGTACTGGACAGTGCAGTTCAACATACCATATCTGATTTTCCCCTGCATCACTCAATGCTTTACATAGAGTAGTGTCTGACACGTGTCTATGAGATGTTATTGCACTAAGTCAGGTAGTTCCAGAGTCATATCATTGGGCAGGTTGCCAAGGAGAATAATTGAGACACAATCACAAGTTATGATGAGAGGTTATGGAAACCAGCCAGTGACTGAAAGAAAGGCAAAGCCAAGGTTGGGGAGCACCAGCCATCTCCATGGCGAGTCTGAAGTCAGAAGTCAAGAATGGGGAAGGTCTAGATATTGGTCTTCATGCTGTGGTCACTAATATTTGGGTTCTCTTCAATCAAGTCTCGTGCTAACTTAGAGGCAATCAACCCTACCCAATGACAGAATCGGTGGCCCTTTTTGGGTTAGAATCTTGGGATCACTATGGGAAAATCACTTGACTCCAGATACCTCCCTCACCAGGCTGAGTTTTAGGGAATTGTTATTAAAACAGACTTATGTTTGAGTTCTGGTTCTACCATCAATGAGCTGTGTGATCTCAGACAACTTACTTAACCTTTCCAAGCTTCAGCTTCTGTCATCTGTGAAATGCAGACTAATAGTAGCTTTTGTATCATAGGGTTGCCTTGAGGAGATCACAGATTGTGACCATGTCTTGAGGAGACCAGATGCTTCTGACGTGGCTCCCTATTATTCTCACCTCCTGGTATTCACCTCCTATGTATCCCCTTCCTTTGGGTGTGGGCTGGTCTTAGTGACTAAATGCTAACCAACAGACTATGGCAAAATGTTGGGGATGTACTTCCAAGGGTAGATACGAAGACTCTGACTTCTGTTTTGCTAGCACCTTCTCTTTCTGGTACTCTTTACTCTCTAAGGAAGCAAGCTTCCAAGTTATAAGATGCTCTGTGGAGAGGTGCACATGGAAAGGAACAGTGGAGGTCTTGTGCCACAAGCTCATGACAGCTCCATGAGGAATGTACTTGCACAGCTCAAGGGGAAGTAAGTTTTGACAACAATGTGAGTGAGTTTGAAAATGGGTCCTTCAGGTGGAGATTTGAGATAAGACTGTGGGATCCCGGGGACCAGAAGACCCAGCAAAATTGTGCCTGGACCCACAGGAACCATGAGGCAATAAATGTATGTTGTTTTAAGTTGCAAGTCTTGGGATAATTTGTTACACAGTAATGAGTAACATAGGCATGCATGCAGCAATCTGACATAGCATCTAGAATATAGAGGTGCTCAGTAGCTTTATATATTACTTCAAGCAGGAGTAGTGGAAAAGTTTGCTCTTGGTAAGGGAGTTTTGTCTCATAACACAGAAATTCTCTAAGCTAGGCAGCCTACTGACAGCTTTTATGAACAGCCTGGATGAAATCAGACTTGCTTAAGGGGAGTCATAATTTTATTTTTTAAATTACATTCATTCTTTCACACTGGAGCCGACATGTACCTACACACCCCAGGCCTGGTTTCTACCCCATCCCATCATGTCCCACTTTCAACCGAGGCCCCATATCATCACACTGTGAGGACAAAAATCAGACCCTTTCCTGGGATGGAGAGCCACAGCCTACCCAGGGGCCGAAAGCAGCTTTAGGACCAAGAATAAGGTACAGTCAGCCCACAGGCCCAAGAGGAGAGTTTTGTTTTGTTTTGTTTTCCCTTTTTTCAGGATTTGGTTGTCCTCAGAGAACTAGTAAGAAGAATCTATGCATAATGAAGTTTAGCATCTATAATCATGGAGCCTGATCAATTGTGAAATGTAATCAATCACAATGTGCCTTGTCTGGGAAACAAATGTGTTAACTAAAGGGGGGTGGTCTGTACATCACTGAGAGGAAAGGAACTTGGAGGATCCGCGATTTGTCAGTTTTTTTTTTTTTTTTTTTTCTGTGCTGTCCAGGGCAAGGAGGCCCATCTAGCTGACAGGAACATCCGCTCTGCTTGACAGGCAGGCCTGAGAGGAGCCGGAGCATCAGGCAATCATAACTCACCGACACGAGCCATTAAGATCAGCCTGCTTGTCTCTGGCAGAGTCCTTGCTTACTACGCAGTCTTCTGATGAGAATCATTCATTTCCCACGTATGCAGGCCTCCCACCAATGGACATGAGTTTCTGGTTTTCTCAGAAGTTATAGTTCTCCCTGGAACTAATGAGCTAATATTCTGGCTTATTCATCAGTCTCTTGAGAGTTTGCACAGCCTGGGCGGGTCCCTGACCTCTGAGGCACCAACCAGTTATAGCTGCTGCCTCTCAAAGTGGAGGACACGTTCCTGGGACCTGGTGAGCTTCTGTCCTCCCTCCCTCTTTCCTGCTCTCGATCCCCTCTTTCTCTTCCTTCTCTTCATCTTTTTTTCTTCTGCTGCACCCACCTCCTCTCTTTCTCTTTTTCTCTTCCTCGGTGTCATGTCTCTGGTATGAATCATGACGTAGCATTCTTGGTTAAGCTAATGGATTTCGGAGCCTATGGGGTTTGAGTGCTGGTTCTGTCATTTAGTAGCTGTGGGCTCTTGGGCAAGTTATTTTAAGCTCCTGGTGACTCATTTGCAAAATGGGAATAATAACACTTGCCTCGTAAGGCTGATATCAGGATGAAATAAATCAGAGCAGCCCCTGGCACTGGTGGGTACTCACTCACTCAGTGTCAGTTAAGTGACAAATCCTGGGTGCCTGCCATGTGACACATTTGTGCTGAGGGCTTGTATAGTTGGTTGGGAGACATAGACCTGCCTCCAGGGCACATGTAGGAAGAATGGGGAGGAGGAGGCAGGGACATCAACAGGTCATTTCAAAGTATGCGCTTACCTGATGCTGGCTCACCGTGAGGGGTGATGTCCCTTGGGGACATTTGAGTCTCAATGCTGTCTGTCTTTTCACTGCCACATGGGTCACTGCCTAGTGCCAGGAGGTGCACTATATGGGTCTAGGAGCCTTATGTGGGAGGGCGTCTGGGAGAGGAGTAAAACCTACAAGGAGAGGCTCAGAGGGCATGGGGAATGAGGTTTGCGTCTGTTGCAGCCTTTCAGATGTGTCTCTCCTTGGGTGTTTGGGGCTGTACCCCACATTCTGTACCAGTCATTTGATGAGATGCTCAGAGGTTCCTTCTTGGTTTATGGCCCCTGCAGTCCTGGTCAGCCTGCAAATGGACAGGTAGGTGTGTTGGTGAGGATGTGAATGTAGCACGATCCTGATGAATCAATGGCTCCTGTGCTGACAGTGGTCTGATGGCTGAGGTTGGCAGTGCCCAGGGAGACCTGACGTCATAACCAAGAATAAAGGAAGAGATAAGATTGTCTCCTTAGAGGTATGGAAGGGATCCATAAATGTCACCACTATTCCTTCCCAGGGGCTTTGCATCCTATTGCCCTGAGTGTCCTACTAAGGGGTTTGCTACTGAAGTCTGCTCTCTGAAGACCTTGTCATATTCTACTCTTTTCTCTTTCATCAAATGCATGGATTTGGTGTCTTTGCTAATAGGTGTCACACTTTTAAGCAATTTAAAAAGTTAAATTAATTTCTTTTTGGAACAGGTGAAGAGTTGGCGTGCATTAAAGTCAAAAGTTACTGAAGGATATACAGAAAGTTTCTCCTGCTCCCTCTCTTTAACCACCTGGTTCCTCTCCCCAGGGCAATTAGTGTTAGCAGTTTCTTGTGAGACTGTCAGATCTTTAGATAAAAGAGACCAGGATTTATAAGATTTCTATTAATTCAACATTTCTTTGTTGAGCACCAACCAGGTGCCAGGTGGTAGAGGAGAACAACAGGGAATGGTCTCAGTTCTATGAGATTCCATGGTGCACTAGGGGCGGAGGCCAACAATTATTATCTGATTTTATTAAAGGAGAAATAGAGAAAGGAAAATAAGCCAATAATGGAGAGAGAGGACCGTCTGTAACCCACCTTTTGGGTTTTCCAGGCCACCACAATTGGAGTGCTGTAGAATTCATTTCTTTCCTGGTAAATGAGCTTTTGACTCTTTCTCTTAACTTAGTCTCATAGAATTGAAGTCTATTTTGGATCATCTGCTAATTAAAAAAAAAAAAAACAGCTTTACTGAGATATAGTTCATGCAACACAGAATTTACCTGTTAAAGTATACAGTCTCTTGTATTCTCCTACACTAGAATCATGCATTAACAAGACAATCAATTTTAGAAGCTTTGCCTTACCCTAAGAGGAAACCTCATACCTCTTTATTGTTACTCACAATCTCCCCATCCCCCCAGCTACTGGCAACTGCTAATCTCCTTTCTATCTCTGTAGATTTGCCTATTCTGGACGTTTAAATGGATATACATGGAATTATGTAATATGTAGCCTTTTATGTCTGGCTTCTTTCATTTAGCGTCATGTTTTCAAAGTCCACCCTTGTTGTAGCGTGCACCAGAGCTTTGTCTGCCTATGATGGCATAATACCCCACTGTGTGGATAGACCACATTTTGTTTATCCATTCATCAGTTGATGACATTTGGGTGGTTTCTACGTTTTGGCTATTATGAATAATGCTGTTATAATCATTCATGTACAAGTGTTTTTTTGAAAGCTTGTTTTTAATTCCTTTGGGTGTGTACCTGGGTGTGGAATTGCTAAAGGTAATTTTATAAGCCATAAGGTAATTTTATATTTAACTTATTAAGGAATCACCAAATGGTTTTCCACAGCAGCCACACCATTTTACATTTTCACCAGCAGGACACAAGGGTTCTAATTTTCTCATTTCCCTGCTTTTAAAATTGGACTTTTCTCCTAGATGCTCCTTCTGGAATCATCCACTTTGCTGCCCACTCTGCTGCCTGTGGACTCACCCCAGGCCTCAGCCCCTACTTACCTGGTGGCTGACCTAGACAGAATTTGTAAATCATGTTTATTTTATTTTTTTTAAAGATTTTATGTATTTATTTGACACAGAGAGAGAGATCACAAGTAGGCAGAGAGGCAGGCAGAGGGGTGGGGGGGGACCAGGCTCCCCACTGAGCAGAAAGCCGGATGCGGGCCTGGATCCCAGGACTCTGAGATCATGACCTGAGCCGAAGGCAGAAGCTTAAACCACTGAGCCACCCAGGCACCCCTATTATGTTTATCTTTAAACTTTAAATGTGAGAGCTACAGGCCATCACACCTGTATTCATGTCTGGAGAGTGGAAGGAAAGCTCTTGGGAGGCAGAGAAAGGGAGGTCAGGTCTATATAGTAGCTGTACTAAGTTCCCTTTTGACACCAAGGCAGTGACTAATTGCTTCTTTCTCTAGTTTCCTCATTTAAGGGAGGACTGAGTGGGCTCTAGGTGAGTCCAGTGGGCTGGAGAGGAAGAACTAGGGAGCCAAGGACAGAGAGAGGGAAGCAGAAGGTCAAGGACTTTGTAATTGTCCAGGGTTAAGCCAGGAAGATTTGGAGTCCAGGTGATATCTAGAGGGCACAAAGAGTGTCAGCAGCAAGCCAGGAACCCCAGAGCTAAAAAAAAGAGGACCCAAAGCATGGTCCGTACCAGGGGAGGACAGGTAAGCCAGGACTGACCATGCAGCCCCAGCAGAGTGCTTCACAGAGGCTGCTGGCTCTTGAGCCCTGCTTGACCTAATCCCAAGCTATGGGCTGCCAGCTTTGCAGATGCAGAGGTATTGCAGATGTTGGGAAGGAAGACTCTTATTGCTCCTGGCAGAGGCAGAGGGATCTAGGGTGCTGAGGATTAGGAAGTGTGACCCTTGGAGGGGATGGTGGCCCCACTCTGCATTCCTGCAACCCCCAGTCATTCAGCCTTCAGGTGTGCTGTGTGGCTATCCAACAAAGCACTGACTGGTTGAGAAGTGGAAAACGTAGTCATTCCAGCAGCCTGGGAAGCTGGGAAGCTGGGAAGCCTCAGAAGCCACTAGACAGAGGTTGATGCCAAGGTGCAGACACGTTCTGGCTCACCTGCACGTGCGATGGTAACTGACATACTTATGTACCAGACACTGTTCTAGGCACTTTACATGTGTTGATCCATTTAGTCCTCAGAAACCTCTGAATTGGGTGCTCTTATAATGCTAGTTTTCCAATGAGGAAAGTGAGGCACAGAGTGGTTAAGCAAGAGCTCCCCAAGACCCAGCTGGTAAATGCCAGAGCAAGGGTTTGAATGTAAACCTAGACAGTCTGCTTCCAGGTTGTGTAGTTTTTTTGTTTGTTTTTGTTTTCATTTTTATTTTGTTTTGGGGGGAGAGAGAGAGAGAGAGGGAGAGAGAACAGGGGTGGGGAGGGGCAGGGGGAGGAGGAGAGAGAGAATATCAAGCAGGCTCCACACTCAGCCTGGACCCTGATGAAGGGCTTGATCTCACGACCCTGAGATCATGCCCTGAGCCAAAATCAAGAGTCGACGCTTAATGGACTGAGCCACCCAGGTGCCCTCGAAGTGTGTAATTTTAACCACTAGGCTATGCTGCTTGTGTCTTTGAACCTTTGTTGTCCCTTTCCCCTGTCCTCTCCAAGGTCCTGAGGAACCAGGGCCCACTGTCTCCTAGATGTGGCTGAGATTGCTCCTCCTCTACTGCCTTGGCCAACATCCCTCTCTGCCACAATTCTACAGACTCTAGATCTCTTCATCTAGCTCTTCCAGCCCCGCCCCGCACCCCCACCCCTGCTCCCACCATTTCTCCTTGTCTAAGCTTATCCGATTTAGCAAAAAACAAAAGAATACAAATGCAAAATCAAAAAAGCAAGCAAAGAAAAATCACAAACCCCAAACTTGGAATGCCCAGTTACAACTGTGTTTTAGAGAACCAGTGAATGATTTTGTAGTGTAATTATGTCCCAGGGGCATACTTATGTTTGGGATATACTTGTGCTACATAATTTTTTGTTATCTCTCTCAAATTAAAGTATAACTAGCAGTTCTGTGTTTTATTTGACAAACTTACCCTGTTTTTTGAGCTTTGTGTTGGGGTCACACGTAGATGAAGAGTTGTTGTTGTGAACACTTCCTCCTCCAGATAGTCCCCAAAATGTTCACTGTCTATCCATCTTATTATGATTCCTGGGGGAGCCTGCCATTAGAAGTCTCTATTAGGGACGCCTGGGTGGCTCAGTTGGTTGGGCGGCTGCCTTTGGCTCAGGTCATGATCCCAGCATCCTGGGATCAAGTCCCACATTGGGCTCCTTGCTCGGCAGGGAGCCTGCTTATCCCTCCGTCTCTGCCTGCCACTCTGCTTGCCTGTGCTTGCTCTCTCTCTCTCTTTGACAAATAAATAAATAATATCTAAAAAAACCCATATGCTTATTTAATCCTATTTCTCTATTTCTGGATTTGAAGACACAGCCTCACCAATCCCAGAGCAGATGAATGTTTATGAGCCTGTGCTTTAAAACCACACCACAGAGTTTTTGAAATTCTGAAGATGTGCTGTCTACTGGTCTTCTCCCTCTCCTTCCATTATGCTCCTCTATTTGCTCCCCTTTAAAAAAGAATTTTCATATTAGCTTTTTCTGAATCTCCTTTTGGAAGAACCATGCCAGCTTTCCACCAAGTTCATGTTCTTCAGGTGTCCTATGATCTCACATACAGATTCTATCAACACATTTGGAATAAAAGTCAGGCCCATTGGGGCACCTGGGTGGCTCAGTTGGTTGAGCGACTGCCTTGGGCTCAGGTCATGATCCTGGAGTCCCAGGATCGAGTCCCGCATCGGGCTCCCTGATCAGCAGGGAGTCTGTTTCTCCCTCTGACCCTCTCCCCTCTCCTGCTCTCTTTCAAATAAATAAATAAAATCTTAAAAAAAAAAAAAAAGTCAGGCCCATTGCTCTTTGGTTCTTAGGCTCCTCTGTAGGCTTTTATAATAGGTCCTACATTTTGGCCAACATTTCTGCAATTACACCCTTCAGAGCTCTTGGATGGATGCCATATGGTCAGCAGGATTTATTTACACCTAATTTTTCAATTAGGTCTAGACTGTCTCTACAACCCATGTCTTGCATGCTTCAAAAGATACTTTGAGGGGTAGAAAATTCTCTCCTGACCTTTCCCATCTGCTTGAAGTTGGTTGTCTAGGTTGTCTAGGTTGGGTCTATAGTAGATCCTAGAAGAATCAAAGATGTAAAAAATATGGTCCCTGGCAACAAATAGCTCATAGTCTGGGAAGGAAGATGATAGAGTTAAAAAATCTTTCAGTGGCAAATTACAGAAAAATTAGCTAGAAGTGGATTAAATAAATGAGTTTTATTTATTTATTTATTTATTTATTTATTTTTTAAAATAATAAGTAGTCTGAGGGCAGGTGAATGCTGATATTGGTTTAGCTCTTCAACAATGTCCTTAGGGACCAGGCCCCATAGGTCCATTTTTAGTTATTGGTTTCTCATCTTTGTACTCTTTGCCTCATGGCCACAAAATAGCTGCTGTGGCCCCAAGCATTATGCCCCTGCTTGAGGCTGGAACAAAAAGGAAGAGTAGGACACCACCTGTTTCTGTTTCTGTCATTGGGAAGAAGCACCTCCCACCCTACCCCTACCACTTCTCCCAACCAACCATACAAGACTTGAGCTCATCTATCATTGGCTACAACACATGTCCTATGGCCACCCAAGCAGTAAAAGAGGCTAGGAACATGAGTGTTTGGGCTTTTCAGACTCTTTGGTGGAGGTAGGCAAGGTTGGGAATGGGTGTTTGTTTAGCTAACGAACAGTATTCTCCTTGAAAGGGAAGCCAGAAACATGCCAATGTCACTGACAGCCTAAGGCAGTATTCAATGCCAGAGGAGTAGCACAGATTCAGACCCAGCAAATCAGTTATTCCCCTAGCTTCTTGCTTTATGTGGAGTTCAGAAGGAAGACAATTGCTCATGAACTGAGATAGCCATCAAACTTAAGTTGCAGCAGGAAGGCTGGATGAGATTTAGATGTTGCTGGATTGAGGACATTCTAGGTCAGAGAAATAATGGAAAGGACTAGGGATGGGGACACAACTGTCTTGAAGGGCAGTAAGCATGGAGTGTGGGATCATGCAGAGTAGAAATGTTCCCAAAGGACTGATTTTGGTTAATTTTCCAGAAGCTGCACTCTTGAGTTTTTCAGAAGCTGTAGCTTGCCTTACATGCATGGAGAAGAGTAAGCACTGTGTATGGAGTAAGTTCCCAGCAAAGTTCTCTTCAGATGCCTCATGTTTCCCAACATCCTCTGCATGGGCTCTGAGCAAGCACATTCCTGATCTGCTCATGCTGAAGAGCCTCTTTGGCCCCCACTGCAGTTACTGTCTACCTGGTCCTTGTTTCTGAAGCCCACCCTTTACTTCTTATCTTTGTACTCCTTTGCATCTCTGGAATGGTTCCATTGTTTTCATCTACTTTGAGATGTTGTCCTTTGTGCTTAGATGTTGGCAATTATCTTCCCTCTCTACACTTGATCTTTTTTGGACAATTAACAATCCTTCCACACTCATTGAGCTCTTGACAACTGATGACCCCAGGCTTCATGCTTGAAATCTAATCCGGGCCACCATCCTTGACCCAACCCTTGGGCCACCATCTTTGATCCAACCCTACAACTAAACTTGGTCAAGCTATTATCCAGTCTTGTTCTTTATTCAGTAGGCATAAAGTAGTCATTGAAAGCCTTGGTTGGGAGACTCCAAGTCAGTAAAAGACATGTTAGGAAGCTCTCCATGACAGTGGCATTTAGAAGAGGTTGCGGGGAGGAGATCCAGTGGTGAGCAGACCAGTCAGGAGGCTGCTGCAGTAACTTACAAAGATCTGGACTGGGCAGGTGCAGGGCACATCCCTGATATCAGAAAAATATGAAAGGATGTGTCAGTGGGATTCGGGACATGATGATTTTGGTTTGGGAAGAGAAGAAGAAGCACAATAGGAAGCCAGTGTTTCTAGTGGGAACTGTAATTGGGAATAGCAGACGAGGGCCCATTGAACAAGTTTTTGTTTGGTTCGTTTATAAGAAGATGCATTTGGCTTTGGGCAAGCTTCGTGTGGAGTTGCAGCAGGGTTTCTAAGGGAAGACAGTGTGGGAGTTGAGAAAAGGATCCTGGTGAGAAGGAAAACTTGCAGGTGTTCACTGGGAACAGCAAGAAAGAGAGGTTAGGAAAGAGCAGGGAGAAACAAGGGTGGTGGAAGGTTGGGAAGGGGAGGGGAAGTTGGAGAATTAATTGCAAGCAAGCAGGATATGTGAGGGTCTGAGAAACTAGAACAGGAGAGAGTTTCAAACCTGAGGGAATGGCCAGCCATGGAAGCCCACAAGCCTCTTCCCTCATAAGGTAGAGCATTTGAGTCCTTTTGCTGGGTCCTTGTCATTTCTAATTTCAGTCCTGTCCTCATGATAATTAAGAACCTTCTCTCTCTCATCAGCTTTCTCCCTTGGGGTACTTATTTTTACTTTTGGAGCCAAGTCAGATCCTGCAAGACACTTTTCCAATACATTTTGACCTTAGTTAATTCTGATTTTCATCTGCCTGTCACAATGAGTGAGTTTCCTCATTCCCCTGATTTGAATGAATATTTCTCAGTTTAAAAAAAAAACAAACAAACAAAAAAAAACAAGGGCAGAACCTCTTAATGGCCAAACAGCAGTGCTATGACAATGGTTGCCTTGTAAGGCTTTCGTTTGTTTGTTTTGCTTCTTAAACATTTTTCCTGGACTTTCTGAGAGATGCTAGTGAACATTCTTCAGGACTTCTGTGACCTTTTTCCTTCTTTCTATACTTAGCTCATTCTTGTATTTTCCTAGTTCCCACTGAAAGCCCGAGGTGTATCTTACTATGGATTTCATTTCTCTCCAATTGTTGGAGTTAATTTCGTGTTATAATGTTAACAGCAGCTAACATTTGTAAAGTGCTTTATAATTTAAAAAGCATCTCACATACATTTTCTTATTGTATCTTCACAGTAATTCTGTGAAGCAGTTTAGGTACAATTGTCCTTGTTTTACCAATGAGGCCTCTGAAGACTCAGACAGTAATAGAAGGGGCCCTAGTGATTAAGATCCTTGACTCACTTCCCTTCCTCCCTTCCTCCCTCCCTCCCTCCCTCTCTTCTTTCCTTCCTTCCTTCCTTCCTAATATCACATTTTTTTCCTTTAAAAAAAGAAAAAAGACAACACATGATCATTTGAGGAAATTTGGAAAGTCCACAAAAAAATAAAGAAGCAGATATACATTGTTATCTACTCCACTCTCCAGGAAATGCTACTGTCAGCACTTTGTGGTGTTTCTTTCCAGTCCCATTTCTACAGATTGGTGAAGACTTAATATGATTAAAAGTTAACCACATCTTGATGTTTGAGCCTGACTTTTAAGTGTAACATTATATTGTGCACATTTCCCCTTGCCATTCAACTATTTGAAAATGGATTCTAACATGTGGATATTATAATAATCTATGTAACCATTCCCCTCTTGCGGGACCTTGGAGTTGTTTCCATTTGGGGCTTGTACAAAAACACTTGTGATGAACATCTTTTATACCACAAACACCTGTCTGAACATCTGTGCTCTAAGAGTAAGGGTGGAAGGGCTGCATGAAAGAGCCTATTGTTCAACCATATTCCATAGATGTACTAGCTTTTATCCAACAAGAAGCCTATCTTACCACACCTTTGCCAGCATTGAATATTATATTTTAAACCAATTACTAGTTTTATGGATGAAAAACAAAGTTCCATTGTTTTGAAAAACAAAGTTCCATTGTTTTGTTTTACATGTCTTTGTAAATAGCTTATGAGACAGAACTTTCCCCCTTTGTTATCTGTCTCTTGTTAGTCTATCGTATTTTCACTTTGTTATTGATATTTAAGGCTTTATGTGAGTTAAATGGTCCCCTAATTCTTGATGGTCCCCCAGACACCATTCATGCTGTCTTCCCCCACCATAGAAACCATGCTGAAAAGGGGATTTCAGCCTACTAGTAGAGGAAAAAATAATGAACCAAATCAACTCATACAGAATGCATGTGATGTATAGGCTCCCCTTCTCCAAACAGCCCTCTTAGGGCCTTGTACCTGGCACATATCATGTAAAGGTAAAAATAGGTGCAAGTGTGCTATAGATACTTGTGGAATGAGTAAATTCATGTGGTTCCAAGGGATTAAATCAGATTAGGATGAGGATGGAAGGGGAAAACTCAGTTGCTCAAGGATGGGATGAGCTACAAGCAGTGGTGAGATGTCCAGGTAGGGACATCCTGGTCTAAGAGGGACTCTAGTACCATTTCAGGGACTGGAATAGATCATCCCATTGCCCCAGAGGTTTCCTCTCTGCCCATGAATGTAGTTTGAGACATTATACAAAATGTCTTGGTACCTTTGTGCTAGGTCACAAATGGCGAACATATTTCATCCCATGTGCCAGTTCCTATGGGCAGGTCGTGGTTGCCTGTAGGCCTGGTCGAGTAATATTATGCTGTTGTACTGGGTTCTGCAGAGCGGAACACTGTGATTTAGCAATAATGTCTTCCAGGGGTGCTGGAGCAGGAAGGTTCATGTCTGTGTCATCTTTGTCTTTTTTTTTTTTTTTAAGACTTTATTTATTTACTTGTGAGAGAGAAAGAGAATGAGAAGGGGGAGGTCAGAGAGAGAAGCAGACTCCCTGCTGAGCAGGGAGCCTGATGTAGGACTTGATCCTGGGATTCCAGGATCATGACCTGAGCTGAAGGCAGTCGCTTAACCCACTGAGCCACCCAGGCGGCCATGTGCCATCTTTGTCTCAAGGAATCCCTCCAACCCTGTCTCTGGATCCTGCTTACTCATCTTGATGTTCTTGCAGATTTCCCATTTTGAATAAAGTGATTCTCTCCTCACTTGTTAGATTTGATAGTTGAAAATCACTCTTGCTCTCTTAGTTCCTGACTGGCTCTAGTTCTTGGGAGTCCCATCAGGGAAGAGCTTGCATGGGACTGGGTTTTGGATGTGGATGACTTTTTTTTTTTTTTTTAAAGCAGCTTTATTGAGATATAATTGACATATCATAAAAACTTATTATTTAAACTGTATAATTCAGTGGTTTCAAAATATATTCATGGAGTTGTGCAACCATCACCATAATCAATTTTATAACATTTCCATCACTCCAAAAAGCAGTCAACCTCCCTTCCCAAACCATTCCCTTCCCTAGCCCTAACAACAGTAATTTGCTTTCTATTTCTATAGATTGGTCTATTCTGGACATTTCATATAAATGGAATCATACAGTATGTGCTCGTGACTAGCTTCTTTCACCTGGCATAATGTTTCCAAGTTTTATCCATGCCATGTTGTAGCGTGGGTGGGTACTTCCTTCTTTATTAATGCCAAATCATATTCTGTAGTACAGACAGATCACATTTTATTTATCAGTTCATCAGTTGATGGTCATTTGGGCTGTTTCCACCTTTCGGCTTTTGAAGGTAATGCTATCATGAACATTCATTACAAGTTTTTGTACAGGAGTATATTTTCATTCCTTCTGAGCAGGTAATCCTGTGTTTAACCTCTTCAAAAGCTACCAGACTGTTATCCTAAGTTGTTGTGTCATTTAACATTTCCATCGGCATTTCCTGAGGGTTCCAATTTCTCCACATCCTCTCCAACACTTCTTATTTGTCAGTCTTTTTGATTATAGTTACCCTAGTGGGTGTAAAGTGGTATCTCATTGTGGTTTTGATTTGTATTTCCCTGATGACTAATGATATTGAGTATCTTTTCATCATCTTATTTGTTATTTATATATTTTCTTTTTTAAAAGAAATGTCTGCTCAGATTCTTTGCTGAATTTTTAATTGGGTTCTTTGTCTTATAATTGCATTATAAGGGCTCTTGATATATATCTTGGATGTAAATCTCATGAGATATGTGATTTGCAAAATTTTTCTCCCTTTCCATGGGCTATCTTTTCATTTTCTTGATGGTGTCCCCTGAGGTACAAAAAATTTTTGACGGTATCCACTTTACATATTTTTTGTTTCTTTTGGTGCCATGTAAGAAACCATTGCCTAGGCCAACATCATGAAGATTTGTGATTATGTTTATACCTAAGAGTTTAGTAATTTTAGCTCTTACATTTAGATGTTTGATACATTTGAGTGAATTTTTGGTGTGAGGTAGGAATCCAAATTCATACTTTGCATGTGGATAAACAGTTACCCAGCATCATTTAGTAAAAGATTATTATTTCCCCACAGAATTATCTCAGAACCCTTGTTGAAAATTGATTGACTATATATATGGGGAAACTCATAATTTTATTCCATTGGTCTATATGTCAGACATGGGTGACATTTAAATTTCCTCCCACATTCGGGGATTCTTGAAATTTATACAGACTTAGAGAAGTTAGAATTTGTTAGAGAATTTGTTCTTCAATCTCTCTACAAAGTTCAATCTGCCACACTTTGATGGAGTTTGCAGTAGGCAGACTGATGTTTATCTAATAAAGCTTTGGAATGCCTTTGTTTGCAAGCTCTGCAACAGAACAACTCAAGGTGACTTAAGAAATATGGAAACTTAATTGTTTCTTATAATAAGCATACCAGAGGCTGGTGACTCTAGGATTAGTTCATTTAGCAGCTCAGTGTTGATAGTGCTGTGCTCAGTATATCTGCAGTTCTATTCTTTTCCTCATGCAAGTTGGTGGCTGTAGGTACAAGCATCAGGGTCTCATATAACGGTACCCAAGGCAAGAAGGAAGGGGGGGTTTTGTTTTCACAGATTCCTCTGTTTTATTAAGAAGGAAAATCTTCCAGGAGGTCAGGCTTCTACCCCAAGTGACCAAGATTGAGCCACACAGTCACCCCTAACCACAGTAAGGTAGGTAAAGTGAATATAAGCATTCCCAACTCTTAGAAATTAAGCAAAGAGGACAAAGGGGAGGAATGGATTGAAATGACAACTACCAATGTCTACCTTCTGATTTGGCAGTAGTTGAAGGGTTTGGGATGCATGTGGGGGGGGGCAGGGGCAGCGTGGGGTGGAGGGGGCAGGATAGGACAGATTCCATGGGGTTGAGAACTGGAGCCATCAGTTCTCCCTCCTTACATCAATGATATACACATTTCGATGGCAAGGTCTGGAAATACATGGGGAAAAGTGAGATGGCAGGCAAGAGAACTTGGAAAGAACACCAAATCTGGGAAGTCCAGAGGCAGGGGTCAAAGAGGTAGAAAAGAATCAAGACTGAAAGTTGAGCAAGAACTAGGGAGAGAGACTCAGAGCAGTTCCTTAGAACCCGACCTGGCATGGAAGCTGGCTTTCATGAGCTGGCAGGCACAGGATGTTAGTGGTTGGGTCTGGTGGGAAGACCCAGGAGCAAGGTCACCATTTGTGCTCAGCACTGTGTCAGACAACACAAAGATATCTAGGGCCACCTCCTGCCTTCAGGAACTTTTAATTTCATCATTTATCCAGCGAACAACCTTGCCAGCTGTGAAAAAGGAGAAGCCATTCCTGCCTTACACAGGCTGGTTCTCAGGGCAGCAAGAGTTCATGTCCTGCCTTGAAGTTATAAGCCAGGGAAGCTCAGCTCCCCTGGTACCAGTTCTTAACTCCAGGGACACTATTTTTTAGATAATGCCCATGACTAACACTTATTGAGCACTTACTCTTTGTATAATTTTTTTTTAAGATTTTATTTATTTATTTGACAGACAGATTACAAGTAGGCAAGAGAGGCAGGCAGGGAGAGAGAGGAGGAAGCAGGCTCTCCACGGAGCAGAGAGCCCGATGTGGGGCTCGATCCCAGGACCCTGGGATCATGACCTGAGCCGAAGGCAGAGGCTTTAACCCACTGAGCCACCCAGGCGCCCGCTCTTTGTATAATTTTAATCATTTTTTATTACTAAAGCTTTTCTTTCTTCTTCTTCTTCTTTTTTTTTTTTTTAGATTTTACTTTTATCTATTGACAAAGAGAGACACAATGAGAGAGGGAACACAAGCTGGGGGAGTGGGAGAGGGAGAAGGAGGTTCCCTGCTGAGCAAGGAGCCTGAAGTAGGGCTCGATCCCAGGACCCTGAAATTATGACCTGAGCCCAAAGCAGATGCTTAACAAATGAGCCACCCAGGCGCCCCATTACTAAAGCTTTCAATCACCCAATGGAGCAGATATTTTATTATCATCCCCCTTTTATACATGAGAAAACTGAGTCTCTGAGAGGTCAGTCAACTTTCTTAAGGTCATACACAGGGTCGGGTATTCCATCTCAGGCAGTCTGATGCCAACGTGAAGGGGAGGGCAGCACTGCCTCCTAGGAGTCAACACCTTTCTGTGGAAGAGATTCTTGTGTATCTAAGAACAGGGAGGGCTGATGCTGGAGAACTGTGCTGATCCTCTGCTGTGTGGTCCTCACCTCTCGGCACCTGTTTCCTCATGTGTGAAATGAGATGATCATCTGATATTCTCTAGGTCCCTTCTGGCCTGGAGGTCTGTGAGCAGTCCTTTAGAAGGCAGGGCAGCCATGGCTGATGGTTGGACGAAGTTAAACTCCTTCTAGCTCTTAAATCTTAGCTGCACTGAATCCTCACAGTCACAGTGACAAAGAGCCTCCAATAAAACCCCCAATCATCTCAAATACTATTGACAGGAACAAGGAGGATTCCCATGGGAGGACCAGGCACTGGGGTGGGGGTGGGGGTGGAGGGTGTGATAGAGCTAGAACCAATATGTGTCTCTCACGATTCCTTTTCCTTAGGAAGAGGCAGATGTTGCAAGCAGGTCAGTTCATTATAACTGCATTTACTGCATTGATTTCCATTGCTTTGATGAGGAAACTTTCCAGCAGGAGAGGCAAGTTGCCTTGGGACCTATAAATCCTGCTAGCACAGCCCTGGCCTTCTCAGGCCAGAGCAGCCAGTGTGTTGGTTTCTTCTCCTATGAAGAGGTAACTCTGATTTTTAGAATGGAAAAGAAGGGCTCAGGGCCCTGTAGTGGGAAGTTCCAGTCCTGGAGTCTTGGTCTTGGGAACCTCCATGGGGGAAGATCTCAGCTTCCCAATCTGTGGATACAAAATGCTACCGCTAGCAACATGTTGCACCACTAACCTTGAACAAGATACTTAACCTCTGTGGAGTGGGTTTCTTCATCTGTGAAATGAGGATAATAGGAGTACTTATAGAATACTTAATAGGAGTACTTATAGAATTATAGTGATGAGTAAATTAGTTACTCTATATAAAGCAACTGGTTCATGGTAAGGCACTATAGAAATGTTGGTTCCGAACATGTTTCCTTGTCGAGCCTCAAAGCTTCCTGAGGGCAGGGATCTTGACTATCTGATATAACACCACAACCACAGTGTAGGCTGCATTTATAATAGAGCATCACATATATTTGTTGAATAAATGGAGAATGAATGAGAGTGCTTTGCAAACTGGTAAGTGCAACTTAAGAGAGTGGCAGAATTATTATCTATGATAATAGATAGATAATAGAGAGATAATAGATAGCTTCTTGGGATTATCAGGTAGCTCAGAAACTGGAGGATACAGAACATTCTGGGTCTGGTTCATTGGTCTGATGCTTCCTGTTAACTCCTTTCAGGGTCTTGGGGACCAAGCACTGTTATTAGTCAGGGTCTTGAAGGCATAGGTCTGTTGAGAGGGAGGAGGCAATGGCTCAGTATTATAGACTCAGTGTATACCTTTGGCCAAAAAACTCCTTTATTCGTGAAAGCAGGCATCAGCAATGCAAAATCTCCCCATTTGTCAAGTTGGTCTTTACACAGCATAAAGAGTTTTGCAGGCAGTGTTTCCCACCTGCTTCTGGAGGCAGAATGACAAGGGTGAGGGGGCTGAGGCTCGTTGAAGGTCCAAAGCTGAGACTCAAACTCAGGTCTCCTGACATCAGTCCGGGGACCCTCCTGATTATCACACTGGTGTTGCTTGTAGAGGAGGGGCTGGCTAGAGTTCTGCCTCCTATAAGATATGTGTGTGTCCTCGGACAAGTAACTTTTCTCTCTACAAAATGAGAACAGCAGTAAAAACCTACCTCTCAGGATTGTAGCAAGAATTATATGAGGTAGTGTGGGAAAAGAGCTTAAGTCAGAACCTGACATGAAGAACGTAATCAAGCTTTTGCCCCCCCCCCCCCACTAGCCCGTAGTGCTGTATGTCATGTGCTAACAGTATGGAGAGAGAAGGAGTACCCAGGGAGGGGTGGGGGAATCCTCGCCTTCCCTTAGCAAATATTTAATGAGGGCCTCCTAGTTACTAGGCATGACACCAGGCACTCGGGAGACAGTGGTGACCAAATGGGGCTGACATAGGTCCAGTGGGACTTAAAATCCAGCAAGAAAGGCAACCACTAAGGGAATATCCACAGACAAAACAAGGCCTGCCCCCTCCTTGAGGCATATAAAAGATAGTATTTATAATACATACACAATTCTGGGGAAGTGATGCCTAAGCTAAGATCTGAAGGATATGGCAGGAATCAGAGGATTAAGAGCCTCGTTTTGGCCTCTTTAGGCTTGAGATATCTTGAAAGGTGTGCATGGTGAGCCAGACAGCTAGCTGGCTCTGTGATTGCAGAGCTCAGCAGAGAGGCGGTGATGAAGGTGGAGATGTGGGGTCTGTCATCACACGGGTGGGATTCAACCCATGTAAAATGAGTAAAGAGTAAAGTAAATGAGTAAAATGAGTAAAGAGCTCCAATCTTTTGGTTGAGACCAAAGATACATGAGACCTTGTTCCTCTCGCTCTGGGGAGCTTGGAGTGTGGTTGACTGGGGAGCAAGTTCCCACATTTGGAAAGTGGCTGGAGGCAAGCTGTCAGGAATGTAAACCAGAGAGTGAAGAGACAGGTGGAAACCAGTTAGTTAAGGAAGGATGGAGAAGGGCTTATCCTGCTAGCTGGGGTTCATCAGGAGGAGAGACTGGGTGAGGCTATCAATGCAGAATGCACCCAAGATTTCTATGTTGCCCCAGCGACAACCCCCACAGGCTCTCCAGCACTGGGAAGGATTGATGGCGGCCAAGGAGTCAGCACCAGAGGCAGAGGGCAGTGTGAAAGCCTAGTGCCCTTGTGTGTATGTGTACATGTGCATGTGTGAGTGTGTGTGTGTACATGTGTTTATGAGCATCTCATCTACATAAACAAGTTTTTAAAATCTCACTTTGAAACTTCTGATGTCTAAATAGTTTGAACTGTGTGTTAATGCCATGAAAACGCAAAGCGCCCTTAAATTGAGAATGCTAATATCTCCTGCAGGTGCTGTTTTGGTTAAATACATTTTCCCCCCTTGGTCCTAAGTATTTTAATTTTTGGAAGTCTCTTATGCCTGGTTCAGATGTTTGTTTTTAGGTCACTGCCGGAGTTGCCTGACTTAATGACAAAATGTATTTGCAAAGCAATTCCTGAGGACCCATGGTTTTTATTGACATTAGGCAAGATTTCTTTCTTTCATTCTTTTATTCATCTCTCATGATCTACACACTGATATGTGGGGAAGGAGAAGTTCTAGGAAAGCTGGAAGGAAAAGGCTCAAGTGAGAGGGTCTGAGATACAGAGATGAAGGGGCTACAGCCTAGGAAAGAAAGAACAGAGAAGGGTACATGTCAATCACATATACCTAGAAGAGAGTACTATGTTGGGTTAAGTGCCACGGTGGGTAGGTAAGAAATGAGATGCTTTCAGCTACAAATAACTAAGAGTGGAATAAACAAGAAGCTTTAATTTGACAAGAGGCTGGAAGAAGACCGTCATAGTGTGTTATTCCCATCCAGTTCATCCAGGATTGTGGTTTATTCTGTCCTCTTGCTCTGTTACTCTGCTTGTGTTTGGGATGCCTCATGGCCTCAATGTGATTGCTACAATCACATGCTGGTAGGGTAGCATCCCAAGGAGGTAGGAATAGAAGAGAATTTCTCCTCAAAGCGCTTTCCTTCCCCCTTTCTCCTGCTCTTAAAAGATTACCCAGACTTTGGGGTCCAGGTCAGATGCCTCCCACCCAGTCATCCCATGAAGAGAGCCCACTTTTCTCTAAATTTTGGTAGTATTTGGTTTGCTCCACCTCGCTTCAGCATACACATAGTGTTTTGTGTTATAATTACTTGTGCTTGTGAGTAGATCTTGTTGGTCCCCTTTGAGCACTCAGGACAAGGAGATTGATAGTGAGGTTCAGAAGGTTTAGGAGGCTTGCTCAAAGGTATCTAGCTGAACTGGGATCTAGGCCATGGCATACCCTGTCTATTTTGATTAAATAAAGTGCCAGAGATTTTCTTGTGATTGGCCTGGTTTTCCCAAATAAAATCTGGTGGGAAATGTACTAATGAAATATCCTGGTTAGTTGGTGAGTGACTGTTAATGTGTTATTGTTCCTCAGGTGTTTATGTGATTATGAGCTTTGTTTCATGGCATAAGTGCCTGCATACCTTTCACTACCACTTTCTCCTCTTGCCAACTTGCTGAGTGCATAGTATATGCTCAATAAAGAACTGTTGGATTGAATTGTATTCACATCCACATGCACGTCTCCTCTTCCATATGCCTTCCTAATGGACTGGGGTGACAGGCTTTAACTTAAAATACTGGGATTGGGGATGCCTGGAAGGCTCAGTGGGTTAAAGCCTCAGGTCATGATCCCAGGGTCCTGGGATGGAGCCTTGAATCAGGCTCTCTGCTCAGCAGGGAGCCTGCTTCCTCCTCTCTGTCTCTCTGCCTGCCTCTCTGCCTACTTGTGATCTCTGTCTGTCAAATAAATAAATAAAATCTTAAAAAAAAAAAAGACTGGGCTTGGAACCCTGATGAGTAAACATGGTAATATATAATGGAAGTGATAATTTATTAGCTTCTGGCCACCAAAGTTTAATTAATACTCCTATAATACCATTTAGTGTCACTGGATACTCACCATGGGGGAAGGTCAGGCAACTGCAGGAAATATTAAAAAAAGATATAAATACTCAACTTTCTAGGATTCTCATTGGCTGAGGCCCAGAGATGGATATTTGTCCTCATAGAGTCTTGCTGGCCTAATGGCTTACTCATTAAATATTTTTGGTCCAGAATTTCCTTTTTCTGCAAAGTCTGTCTTTAAATGCACAGTTGGTACTACATTTGTAGTTTAGTTGGTACTACTTTGTAGTGATTGCTCTATTTTCTTCTCTCTTTATCCACTGGTGTATCATTATTATCTGTACCTCTGCCCACCCACCCATCCATCTACCTACCCATCCATCCACTCACCCATCTATCCATTCATCCACAATTCATTTGTCCATCCCTCCTGCCCTCCCTCGTTTCTTCCCTCCCTCCCTCTGTCCTTCCCACCCCCCCATCCCTCTGGCCCTACATCCACCAATCCCATCCATCAGGACAGCTTGCTTTGAGTACTGTTTTTCTATCAGGCATTGTTTAAAGATAAGATCCTACACAATCTGATTCTCCCTTGCCTTATCTCCTACCACTTTGTCCTTCAATCTACTGAATATGATAGCAGTCTTCTTTTTATTCTTTTTTAAAAAATTTTTATTTATTTATTTGACAGAGAGAGAGACATTGAGAGAGGGAACACAAGCATGGGGAGTGGGAGAGGGAGAAGCAGGCTTCCCGTGGAGCAGGGAGCCCAAAGTGGAGCTTGATCCCAGAACCCTGGGGCCACGACCCGAGCCACAGTTAGACGCCCAACAACTGAGCCACCCAGGCTAAATAAGACAAGCTTGTTCCTATTCCTCCCTGACGGAGTATTCTTCTACCAGATTCTTACAAGTCTTATTCCTTTATTTCATTCAGGTTTTTGTTCAAATGTCCCCAGTAGTTCCCCTACCTCCCGTGGTAGTTAACCCATTTACCTGTTTTGTTTTCCACTGGGCTACTCGCTGATCACTTGGAATTGTAGTTATTACTTATTTATCATCTATCTCCACCTCTAAATTGCAGCATCCCTGAGGATGATTTTCTCCATCTTTGGTGCTGTCTTCTTAGGACCTTAAAGAGGCCCCGGCCCACAGTGGGTGTTCAAGAACTCTTTGTCAGATGACTGAATGACCTCGGCCTTAATTCTGCCCTTGACCAATTTACAGTATATGTGTGGAGACAGAAAAGATACCTAAGGAGATCAAAACAAAAGGTGGCTATGGCAAAAACACGATGAATTGTTTCTGATGATTATCGGTCAGGGTGATTGCGTCTGCCTGGAGGGAGAGTGGCTTGGAGGGTGGGGATGCTGCAGCTGACACTGTGGTTGCCCCACTCACATCTAGACTTTCCTCCTGGTTTACCTGCATCTGTGATGTGGCCATGCATACTGGTGCTTCTCACCTGTGAACTCAGGTCTGTGGTTCTCTGGGTTTTTCTGGTATCATGGGAGCTTGCTCAGCTTGGGTGCAGGGTGACCCAGAGGTGCTGGACATGAAAGGCTCTGGGAGTGAGTAAATACTTTTGCTTTCCTACTCAGCACTGGGACAACGTGGAGGCATGTTTTCTACAGTCCTTCCTGGTGGGAGTGAGCACAGGTACGCAGAGCAGTAACCCCCCACCCCCATGTTAGCTTCCCTCCCTCCCCTGTTTCACTTCCCCTCCACCTCACCTGGTTGTCCTGGAGTAAACCACCAGCATCAACAATCTGGTCTCAGGGTCTGCTTTCAGGAAGCTCAAACCAAGAAGGGCAGGGTGGGGTAGAGGCATTTTAGAAACAGTAGAAAAAGTCAGTAACCCAGATTTCTCTGTGGCTCTGACTTTCCAGCAGTCGAGGGAGCCTCCATGCCCACTCACACCTTGCCTATACCATCCTCACTTGCTCAAGAGAGAAGGAAGCCCTTGATTCCTGGTGGCAAGGGGCAGCTGAGGGTAGGGAAAAGGCGAGGGTCCAGAAGGCAAGAGTTTTTCAGTAACATGCTGTGTGCCCTTGGGCAAGTTTCTTCCTCTCTCTGGGCATCAGTCTTATCACTGACCCCGTGATGTGGGTGGTGTGTCCAACCTCTAAGCTTCCTTCTCACTCTGGGGCTCTACAACATCATCCCGCTTTGCTATTCTTCCTTTCTTTCCCTCTCACTCTGATTCCACTCATCTGTCTGTCTCTCAATGTCCAGTTTTGGGGGACGGGCAGGTAAAATACCCAGCTTTAGTTGTCCCTGATAAGGATGGGCGAGGCTTAATCCATGCAGCATTCTTTGGGATCCTGGAGAAGACTGTTTTCTCTCTGCCTGAGGTGTCATTATTGTTAATAATGATGACATCAATCTACCTCATCAGGACCCGCAAGTGCTTAACTAAGAAAAATGCTTTTGTCGCTGTTAGTAAATATAAAGTGCGCCTACTCCATCAGAATGCCACCCCAGACGGGTGAGTCTGTTCCCTTCCCTGTGCCCTGATGACTGCTCGTTTGCAATCCTGCCCTTCTTCCAACGACAGCGTTTATTTTTTATTGATGTTTCAGCACTTTGACAAATACATTTTTCCATGAAGAGAAACATAATTAACTTAAGTCATTTATATTAATCACAAGGGGGGAAAATCATGCAAAACAGGGGTAATTTTATATTGAACAAGACACGTTGTCTAATGAATATAGATGATGTTGATTTATGTGTTTATCCAAAAAGCATCAGTAGGGAAAAAATGCCAACCCCCGAGTCCCACCCTATCCCCCCCAAAAGCTGAAAAAAAATCCCTCAAGTTCTATTTAATGATGCTTCCTGGGTTGGTGGCATCCTGCCCACAGACTGAAAAATAAAATGACTTTTCAAGTGTTTACGGAGCTTGAACAGCAAGAGAAATTCTCTCCCAGCGTGGGTGTCCTCTGCCTGAATCCCAGGGAAGCTGTAATTACTTATTCCTGCAAACACTGGGCCAATGTGGCTGGGTCTATGCAGGTAGGATGGTGTGGACTGTTTCCTACTGGAGCTTTGGGACAGGTCTGAGGGCCACAACTGCAGGCTGTGGTTGGCAGGGACTCGGCCACCAGAGCTCAGATTCCCCAGCTGTGTGGACCAGCCGAGGTGGATCCATTCGATGGGAAAATTGCATTTGGAATAATTCACTGTTGTGAAAAAGAGTGGTAATGCCTCCTGTTCCCAGCCTCGCCTCCCCACATGTGTGAGTACAGTTGCTGGCTGGAGCTCGCAGGTACCAAGAAGAAGGGGGAGGGGGAGGAGACAAGGACGCATCACAGGAACATCACTAAGTCACACAGTGTTCCAGCCAGGAGCCCATACCTTATAAAGGCGTGGAAACCCAGGCCCCTCATTTCCCCACTGAGTAAACTGAAACCCAGAGAGGAACAATAATTGGTGTTACCAAGCACTCCCTATGTATCAGGCATCATTCTAAGTGTTTTTTGGTGTTTTAATCTTCACAATAATTTTATGGGGTAAGTGCTGTCATGGTCCTCATTTTACAGTTGAGGAAATTCAGGCTCAGAGAAAAGATGGTGCTTCTGCAGGAGCCCACAGAGAGTCATTGGTTGAACAAGACCCCAGACTTTCTGACTCCCCTCTCCCCCCATCCGGGAGGGAGGGAGCAGCTCATCGGAAGTGTGTGAATTCCCCGAAGGATCTTTTGAGCAAGACTTTGGAAACTTTTAGAGCTTGGTTCTGTCTCTCTTCTTTTTGTTTTATGTGGGCTGCTCCCTTTGCTGTCACTGGCCATAAACATCCCTACACAATCTCAGAGGACTGCGAGCTTGCCTCAGGGACACAGAGGTGACAGATTAATGAGCTATGAGAGGGTACCTGGGTGGGGGTGGGATCTGGGTTGGGATTATTGGGTGGAGACAGAGAGTGTTTGAAGGCCAAGGAGCCAGAGCTGGGGTTCCTGGAAGAGCAGAAGGAGGCCAGCCCTGGAACTTGCTGACGGTGTCTCAGTGGTAGCAGTTCCTTTTGCCCATAGAGAAACAGACAGGGCAACCTGTTCCTGACCAGGAAGCTGGATCTTTAGTTTCTTCTTCCTGTTGTCTGTTTTTGACTTACAGTGGTATCCCCTTTACCTGAGACCCCCAAATAGCAGTCCTGAGGACAATGGATCTAGACCGTCTGGATTCAAATCCTGTCTCTGCCACTTGCTGTGTGACCTTGGAAAACTCCCCTAACCTCTCTGGACTGAGTTTCCTACACCTCCACTAGGGCATGGCTGAGGATTAGTGCTCAGATTTAGGACAGTGCAGCGAATCTATGTGTTGGCTATTATAATTATTGTGAGAAGAAATTAAATCCCCAAAGCACCCACTTCTTTGTATGTGACCACACGAAGTCATAAGTGAACATCAGGTTTGGGCAGACCTGGCCCAGTGGGGAGGAGCAGGGAGCCCCGGAAGGGCTTTTGGGGTGGGTGCAGGAAGGTGGAACCAACCAGAGCCTAGTTTCGTGATTTCCTCGGCACTCTGTGCTCTGAGCCACCATGCCCATGGACCAGGCTGCAATCTGTCTTTGGCCTGGTCTGTGGCTCCTTGCGCAGCCGGGCCAAGCAGGAGCCAGGGCCCCATCCATCCTCGGGTGCTTGGACAGCGGCGCTGGAGAGCGCATCTGTCACTGTCTCCCGTGGCATGGATGACTAGAGTGTCATCTTTGACAAATGTCTATGCCAGCAAGCTCTGCGTGGCTGTGTATAGTTACAGACACTGAAAACGCACAAACACAGACGGGCTGCTCCACACGCCAGCAGACACAAAGGAGGACTAGCACTACAGATTGGAGGGGCTGGGGAAGGGCAGCCATGGAGAGAGGGATGTCCACTTGAAAGATCTGGGCTCTGCCTCCTACCCTCTCTCTCTCTTTTCTAAAATACTTTATTTATTTACTTGAGATACAGAGAGAGCACGAAAGACAGAGCATGAGCCGGGTGGAGGGGCAGGGGGAGAGGGAGAAGCAGGGATCCTGATGGGGAGCTCAATCCCAGGACCCTGGGATCACAACCTGAGCAAAGACAGATGTGAGCCACCCAGGCACCCCTCTGTCTCCTACTCTTCACAAAACTTTGTGCAAACCATTTCCTCTCCCTGTGCCAGGGTTTTCCTGTGCATGAGGTGGGGATAAAAGTCCCCGCCCTACCCTCTGCAGTATTACAGGAATCCATTACGATGTTCATCACCCTGTTAGCAAAGATAGCAGCTACCCCCTTTCAAGCACCTGCCTTGGGTCAAGTGTTTTGTGCCTATGTGCACAAGTCCCCCACATTCCCCAAACAAGCCCATTTTACAGATGACGAAATAGATTTAGAAAAGCAACTTAGCTGGGGTCATACAGCAAGCAACAGAGCTGCCTTGGCCTGCAGGCAGCGCCCGCTCTGGACTGGGATCCGGCAACCTGAATCTGCAAAGGGCCGGGCAGTTGATGCTTTATGGTTCACAGGCCGTGTGTTCTCTGCTGCATCTACTCAGTTCTGCCAGTGTTGTTCGGAAGACCGACAATAAATAAATGCGTGTGGCTGTGTGCCAATGCAATTTTATTTACAACACAGTTGGCCGGCTCGATTTGTCTTTGGGGCTCATAGGCCATAGCTTGTGACCCCTGCTCTAGGCTTCCAAATCAAAGGAGAAGACAAGAACAGAGGACTATGCATGCTTCAGGGAGGCCTGTCGGGGATGGTTGAGAATACCGGCTCGGGAGGTGGACTGCCTGTGTGACAGTCCCAGCTGGGCCCCTTACTACTTGTGAGATCCTGGGCAAGAGATTTAATAGCCCTATGCCTCAGTTTCTCCATCCATAAAATGGGAATACTAATATTGTCCACCCCGCAGGCTTCTTGTTAGAATTACGTGGTTAACTGTGGGCCTAGCACATCATAAACATTGGGTAAATGTCACCTATTATCACACACCAGCGAATTATCGTTGAACACCTGAGAGGCTGATGTTAATTTAAATGGTGAGTCGAACAAGATTTCCCAGCTCAGCTCTCCTGGTTCCAGCTTTCTGCTTTCTTCCTGCAAGAGCCCAAGTCCTTAATGGGGGGAATGGCTGCTTTGTCATATGTTCACCTCTTAGACCCCCAGGATGACAGACAAAGGGACCTTAGGGACTAGCCTGCTTTATACCATAGGACACTGAGGTCCAGAGAGGGGAAGGAACTTGCTCGAGGTCACACACAGAAGTGTCAGATTCACTTTTCCTTTCTCCCCAGTCAATGCTCCTTCCCAAGTTGCTCAGATGGGCTCTCCTGGTGGAATGCAAGGCATCTTTTTGCAGGTGAAGTCATCCAGAAGGGGGTGGTTTTCCACTGTCCGGGACTGGCAAACAGCAGTGAAGGACAGAGACTGAGGCCAACCTCCTCCCTTCCTGACATAAGCCTTGGAGAACCCTGTCCATCCGGAGCCCTGAGCCCCAGCGCGTCCCAACTCAAGGCCCTGTCTCCTCACCCACAGTTAAGAAGCCTCCATCCTCTGGTCGGCTGTATTCTCTGGGGAATGACCAGAGGTAAGATTTCCCAGACAAAGCTGGGAGTAGACGCTAGGTAGAATCTGCAAACAAATCACACTTGAGTCAGAAGGTAATGAGTTCTTTCGCAGTTGGTACTTCTGGTTGTATATTGAGAAAGAGAAAGCAAAATGGTCCAGACAGCAGGCTTGGTAACTACCAACTAGCCAGGCCCTGGTGGCTCCTGTGAACGTAAATCACGCAGTACAAAATTGGCATCGGATAAGGGCTCCCTGGAACCATAATGGAACACGATAAGCGCATGGATATGAGGAAATCCCCCCGAAATGCATGAACTTTCTTGTCTGCCAGCAGATGCAAGGGGTTCTTCTTTCTTCATCAATGACAGCTCTAGCCTCACTTTATTCATTTTTTTTCCTCACTTTATTCCTCTTGCCTCCTTGATACAAATGATTAAGATATCCAACCAGCAACAGGCCCCTGCTCCCTGACAGCACGCAATCTAGAACAACACTTGCTTCCTCAGTCCTCTCTAAAATCACACAAAACATACCGCAAATCTGGACTGGCCTCTCACTGAGGCACCCCATGTTTCCCCACGGAGCATGCTCTCCTGTGCCGACACAGGTTAATAAACTTCACTGTGCTCGATGAAGAGGTGGTCCTGGGGATCTTTGGCTAACGGGCTTTATCTGCATATTTATTGATATTGGAATGTGAATGAGTGAGGTGAAGTGTTCAATGGTGAGGAGGAAGGTGGAGTCAATCCCTGAGTCCCACAGAGACTCGGATGCCCTAAGTGTGATAGGTAGCTTTCGTGAGATAGATCCTGCCATGAGCACTATTTCATTTTATTCTCCTAATGACCTTGGTGGAGTACTAACATTTCCATTTTTAGACAAACAAATCAACCAACAACCCCCCACCCCATCCCCGAGGCCCAGCAAGCTTCAGGAACTTTCCTGCGGTTCTGCAGCTGGTAAGAGTGGGTCCAGGAGCCAGGAGTCTTCCAATACCAAGCCTTCTGATGTAAGGTTAATCTGTGGTTTACATAGCAAGAAGGCCCCATGCACCATCTGGTTCTTACAATTGACAGCATTGATGACCTTAAGATTGGTGGTCTTCTCTAGAACATGCTGACCACATGGTCAGAGTCAATCAAGGGGTTTTGGTGGGCAGTCTTTCCATCTTCAGAATAGACAACAGCTCCCAGGGCTAGGCGTCCACTACTTGGTCTGAAGGATGCAGCTATTGCTGCTGGCCTGGCACTGGGAGTTGAGGATCAGGGAAGAGCCCCATGGACACTTTTCCCTTAACCCTGACCTTGGATGCAGAGAAAGGGGAACCCTCCTACACTGCTGGTGGAAATGTAAATTGGTGAAGCCACTCTGGAAAACAGTATGGAGGTTCCTCAAAAAGTTAAAACGGGAGCTACCCTATGACCCAGCAATTACACTACTAGATATTTATCCAAAGAATACAAACATAGTGATTTGAAGGGACACATGCACCCCAATGTTTATAGCAGCAATGTCCACAGTAGCCAAACTATGGAAGGAGTTCAAATGTCCATCAACAGATGAATGGATAAAGAAGATGTGGTGTTTATGTGTATGTATCTCTCTCTCTCTCTCTATGTGTGTGTGTGTATGTGTGTGTGTATGTATCTCTCTCTCTCTATGTGTGTGTGTGTGTGTGTATATGAATATATATATGAATATATATATGAATATATATGAATATATATGAATATATATATGAATATTACTCAACCATCAAAATTCATAGATATATATGAATATTACTCAACCATCAAAAGAAATGAAATCTTTCCACTTGCAAAGATGTGGATGGAACTGGAGGGTGTTATGCTAAGTGAAATAAGTCAGTCATAGAAAGACAAGTATCATATGATCTCAGTTTTATGTGGAATTTAAGAAACAAAACAGATGAACATAGGGGAAGGGAAGGAAAAAATAAAAAGATAAAAAGATGAAATAAAAAGATGAAATCAGATAGGGAGGCAAACCATAAGAGACACTTAATTCTAGGGAGCAAACTGAGGGTTGGTAGAGGAGAGATGGGTGGGGGGATGGGGTGACTGGGTGATGGACACTAGGAGAGCACTTGGCGGAATGAGCACTGGATGTTATATGAAACCAATGAATCATTAAACTCTACCTCTGAAACTAATAATACGCTGTATGTTAATTAATTGATTTAGGAAAACAAGTTAAAAAAGCCGAAACCTTGACCTTGACATCTAGTACTCCACATTCACTTTTTTAAGCCATCATCCCTGTAGGGAGAATACACAGAAGGACAACCTAATCTCATCAAAGAATGTCTAGAGCAGAGTTTTCATGAAGCTCCTTTCCCAGCTACTTGAAGAGGCACCTTCTTCATTAAGTTCCATGGGCCTGCATGTTCTGTGTGGAAGAGGGGACAACTGTAGGGTTGCGTGATGGAAAATGGAAAAAGCAGAGGGAAGGGCAGGGAAGTAGGGAACTTTCCAAGTGTCCACTTTACGTTGGACAGTATGTTGGGTGCTTTTCATGGGTATGGGAACCCATTAGAGTTGGCTTTTTTTCTTTTATACTTTTGTTATATTATTTATTTATTTATGTTTTAATTTTTATTTTTTTTTGTAAATGTATAATGTATCATTAGCCCCAGGGGCACAGGTCTGTGAATCGCCAGGTTTGCACACTTCACAGCATAGAGTTGGCTTTTAGTGTAGCAGGAGAAGTGTCACTTGAAGGCAGGTGGCAGTGTGAGGATTTTGGATCTTGAAAGGTGGGTTCAGCTTTGAAGCCCACTTCCCTGGTTTTAGGCCCCCGTTGGATAGAGAGTGTACACCAAGCACCCAGCCATTGTTCTTGGAGAACATGATGATATTACCTAACAGACTGTATTCTGTCTAGCCATGGAGATTTTACCCAGTCTGTGACCTTGAAGAAGTAGAAAATGTTTTTCCCTAACTGCATAGGTCTTTGGGGTCCCTGGAGATGCAGTGTGGTTTCGGGCTGAATAACAAGGTTTGGGAGGTGTATCTATCAGCTATTAGGATGGCTTCGCCTGGCCTTGGGAGTCAGCCCAGACCTGTGGATTTAGGTCTGAGGTTCCCTTGAAGGATGACATCATCTCACCTTTCACTGGCTCTGAAGTTTCTACCGGGAGCTCCGGGGAGGGAGGAAATTCTGAAGCAGGAGTACTCAGTGGGCCTGCCATGCGGTGCCTGCCAAGAGTGGGCAGAAGCCCTGAGCTGAGTGCTCAGCCTGTCACCTCCTGTGTTGTCTTTGCTATGTCATAGGTGTTCAGTGGAGCTTTGCTGGACATCCATAATCTGGTTGCAGCAACTGGGTGATGACCATCCTGTTCTCCACTACCCCGTGGAACATCAGCCTTTTGAAATTGATTCTCCAGGGCACTGGGGTCTTCACATGGTGGTTCCCTGTGCCTGGAATGTTCTCCTTGCTCTTTCTTCAGTTGTCATTTCTCTTTCCTCTTCCTCCTCCTCCCCCTCCCCCACTTCTTCTTTTTCTCCTCCTCCTCGCCCTCCTCCTCCTTTTTCTTCTTCTCCTCTATCTCCTTCTTCTTCTACTTTTCCTTCTCCTCCTTTTTTTTTTTTTTTAAAGATTATTTATTTATGCATGAGAGAGAGAGACAGTGAGCGTGAGCGGAGGTGTGGAGGGGCAGGCAGAGGGAGAAGCAGGCTTCCCGCTGAGGAGAGAGCCTGATGTAGGACTCAATCGTAGGACCCTGAGATCATGATCTGAGCCGAAGGCAGACCCTTAACCAACTGAGACACCCGGGTGCCCCTAGATGTCACTTCTTAGTGACACTTTCCCTGACTACCCCAATGTTCTAACTTTCTATCCCGTTATAATTTTTTTCCCTTAGGTTTATCGCTAACATAATATGTATGTTCCTTAAGCATTGTGTGTATTGTCTGTCTCTTGTATTGAGAAATGAGCACCCTGAGGGCAGGGAATTTTTGTCTAATATGGTCATGGCTACAGTCCTCAGGGTTGAGAACCCAGTTAGATGCCAGGTAGGCACTCAATGTATGTGTGTTGGGAGAATGAATGAGTTTCTATTTCTATTACTTAGAGTTTATATTTCATCAAACACTTTTCTCATTTGTTGATATGATCACATTTTCCCCTTAAATTTATTGGTGTAATGAATTATGTTAATTGATTTCCTGTCATAAATCTGTGTGTTACTAGGATAAATCCCACTTGATCATAATGACATTTTGCCAGGTTTCATTTACTGGGGTTTTATTTCCAGTTTTTACATTTATAATGAGAAGAATGATTGGTCTGCAGTTCCTTTTCCTAAGCGATCTGTACCAGGTTTTGGTACTAAGGCTATGCGGGCTTCATAAAATAAATTGCAGCGCTTTATCTTTTCCTATGATCTGGAAGAGCTTAATTAACGTTGGAATTATTTGTTCTTTAAAGGTTACATAGAGCTCAGCTGTGAAACCATCTGTTCCTGGTGCCTTTTGTGATGGTGGATCTTTAACCACCTTTCCAGTCTCCCTGTGGTAGGTAATTGGTCTTCTCATTTTCTACATTTCCTTGGGTCAATTTAGGTAATTTATATTTTGCTAGGTACATACCCACTCCCAGGTTTCCTATTTTGCTTCTGCAGAGTTGCTGTAGAATTCTCTTGTTATTTTTTAAATCCCCAATGCATCCGTGCCTGTGTCTCTTCTCTTGTTCCAATTCTTCTTCACTTTGTTCTCTTCCTTTTCCCTGTAATCAGGCTCCTGATGAATTTGCATGTCCTCAGCGCTCTGGAGAAACTGAGAGGCCTGTGCCCACACCTGGAACGCACAGGTTCATGGAGAGAGGTGCCTGGGGGCAGCTGGCATGGAGCCGCTCAGGATGGTGGTGGGAGGATCCCAGCAGGCCAGGGAAGGTGGATGGTGCTGGTGGCTGGGGTTTGACTCCTGGCTCTCCCACTTCCTGGTGGTGTGACCTTGGCAAGATGCTCTGCTTCTCCGACCTTGTGTTTCCCTCTCTGCGAGTGCCTAGCTCACATGGGTGGGGAGGAGGACTGGATGAATGTATTTGGGGAAAGTGCTGTGCACAGTCTCTGGCAGGGAGTGGATGTGCAGTTAGCATTAGCCTTCCCTGTGGAAAGAACACTGTGGAGGGAACAATAGGGCACAAGCATTTCCAGAAATCACTGGGTGTGCTATGGAAAAATGGGCTTTGAACCCCCATCCTGCAGATATCTGGGAGGAGTTGTGGTTTGGGGGACTAAGGGGAGTGTGACTTCCCTCTGTGGTCTCAAGCTAGTGAGCTAGGGGGTCATCACAGTGACGTGTGTACTCACCACATCCTCCCTGTAGCCCTGTAAGGTAGGTGGTAGGTTAAACCTATGAGACTGGCAATTCAGCCATTTTTAACCCACATCAAGGCACTTTCATACGGTTCACCCTGATGTTACTATTGTCATCGTTTTTCAGATGACAGACTCGGAGGGGCCAAGCAGCTGTCCTAAGGTCACACAGCCTGTTGATGTAGATTACACTTTGGTCAAACCAGGGCCATAGAATTCCAAAGCCTATATGATACCTCCCAGTATGGTCAGAAAAACAAAAACCCATAAAAGCTGTTGCAAAGATATACTGCAAACCCAATTTGAACAAGGTGGCCAGTACAGATGGCTGCAAAGCAGTAATTGTCTAAGCATCTAGAGGCTGAGCTGAACAGGAGGAGAGGAGCAGGGCTCTGATAGAGAGAGCTCCTGGGGTCGAAAAACCCAGTCCCCAGAGCTCTGGCCTATGAAGGTAGCCACCATCATCCTAATACCCCATTTATGGAACTCTTAGAGCCAGCATCCTACTAAAGAGAAGGTGTTTATTTGCAGGACCTGGGGGGCTCTTGGAAAGCAGGCATCCTCTCACTTATCTTGTAACCACCTTCCTAGTAACAAGCTTCCTGTCAAATGGTTATCTGAAAATGGTTATCTGAACCTGAATTTTAGGTTCTTACACAAGGGATTGCTTATCTAGACAGAATTTGGGGAGTGAGAGATGATGCTATTTATGTAGTTTTGCCCAACATGGGCAAGAGAAAATAGGTTCTAATAGTTATGTGAGGTCTATCCCTCCAGGGGTCAATGGCTGGTGACACCTAAGATGGGCCTTAAATGTGGTACTTTATGAAAATGACAGGATGACTTGTTAATGTGAAGGTCTGGGTTTTCGTGAGGATGCACATGGATGTATGGTACACATCCACATGCAATAAACTGAGAAGGATATTGACAACATGATTCCGGTCTTCAGGTCCCCATACTAGGGAACTAGGCTAATCCTTGACTAGAAGCGGTAGGCTGCTGAACCCATGGTCTGACCTGAAGCTCTGTGCTGGGATATCCACCTCTTGCTCTAGAACATTCCTTCCCGAACCTCAGTGCCTGCTCATGCTCTGACTCACACATTCACCAAGAGCCCGAAGAACAAGATCTCAGTCAATTTCCAAAGGAGGATGGCTTCTCCCCAGCACACTGCAAAATGCTGACTCTGATTGAGCATGGTGCAGCCCTGGTGTCCAATCCGAGAATGCCGAGGGTGCCTTCCCTCTGTTGGGACCAGTGAAACACTGCCCTGGATTTTCTATCTCTGATTATAGGAATGATAAGGGTCATTCATCTCAGTCTGTTTTCTGGAAGGAAGATGGTTCTTGGCATCCAAGCTCAGAACGGAGTGCCCACTTATGGAGCCGAGGCTGTTTCTCTGAAACCCTCTGTGGTCAACATCATATCCTGCCAATCCCCCTTAGTGCTCTAATTTTCAGCACATGCTGACAGCTTCCTACTGCAAACACCTGCTGCTCTCTCTGGCTGCAGCAGAGTGGGAGGCTGAGATAAGGGACATTCTAGAAGTGTCAGGAAGTTGAAGTCTCTGAGAAGAGCTCTCTGCAAATGACGGATGAGAGTTAGTGGATAAATACCCCAGTTCCTAGCACCTTGAGTGGGACACCCCATGACATATTCCGTGCTGTCAATCTCCTAGAGGGAGGCCAGAGGAACCGAACTCATTAACACATTCATTCCCTGTCTTACTTTCTCACTCTCCTGCTGCTGCTTCCTGGGGTCACTCCCTAAATAAGCTACCACATCTTTGTCTCAGGGTCTGCTCCTGGGGAACCCCACGAAGACATCTCTTAAACATTCCTCCTTCTCAACCCAGCCACTCACATGCACCTGCTGATTAATTGGGTGGTGCTCTGCAAATACCAGCAGGCAGCTACCTTCCTCTGAGCTCTTCGGTCCTCTTTGTAGCTCAGGCCTTTGGGATTTGTGGGTCTAGAGAATATTAATCAAATGTGCTCATTCTGCAGCCTGAGCAAGTCTCAAGCAAACCCCTGTATCACTCACTGTATAGCATGTTTCCCAGCGGGCTCCCAGGGGTCTTCAAGGGTGGAGGCACCTGTGGGGGAATATTAGCTTCACTTGCATCTGGACACTTGTATCTGGCTCACACCGGAGCTGAATGTCAGTACTCTGCTGTGCTAGCTTTTCTGTTGCGGTGGCCCTTCTGGGTGGTATTGCCCCGAGGATGTGAGGATGCGTGGAGCTTCTCCATTGTCAGCCCAGTCTTTGTCAAGTGGCAGACTTTTTGACATTCCTGCATGCACGGGGTTGGCCCGGTGCTTCTGTGAGTACTTGGGTGCAAGGCCTGGCTCTGCATCGGTGAGCTCCTCTCTGCACTGCCTCCTCTAGCCACCGTCATCCAGATATCTAGGGCATCGCATGCAACACGCTCGGCAACTCCTTCCTTGTGGTAGCTGAAGACAAGACCCCAAGGGTCATTCTGACTCTTCTCTTCCTGTCATACCTCATATCTATTCCTTCAGTAAATACTGCTGCCTTAATCCTCCAAACTCTGTCTGATCACTTCTCCCCACCTCCCCGCTGCCTCTCTGGTCCAAGCATCATTGTTTCTTGCCTAGACTTTTGCAGGACCAGAGTCTTCCACACTGATGCCCTGATCCCACCCCCACTACCCTTCTGTGTATTCATGACACAGCAGCCATTGAAAACTGAAACCAGTTCCCACCTCTGCTCCGAGCCTTCCCTCGATCTCACTCTAGTGGAGTAAAGGCCACGTCCTTACACTGGCTTCAGTCATGAGAACTGGCCCCCAGACCTTCCCATGCCTCTCTGACTTTAGATGCCACCACTCAACTCCTGACTCACTCAACTCCAGCCACACTGCCAGCCACACTGCTCTCTTTGCCTTTTCTCCAACATCCAGCCATGCCCCTGCCTTGTGGACTTCGCACTCACTCTTCGCTTTGCCTGGAACATCCTGCTCCCCGCCCCCCTGCCCCTGCCCCTCCTCCCCAGAGAGGCTCCCTTACCTCTTTCAGGCTTTCACACAAAGGTTTCCCTGCTGAAAACTGTCATCACCTCCAACGCTCTCTCTAGCGCTGTCCTCTACTTTATGTTTCTCTCTGGTACTTACTGCCACCTGACACCTAGGTACTTTACCTGGTTACCTTGTTATAGCTAACTAGGAGGTAAACTCCTTGGGAATAGAGACCATTCCTGTTCACCATTGTATCCCTGCCATTAGAACAAGCCTTGGGAAGTGGTAGGTTTTCAATAGGTGTATGTTGGAAGATAAATATGGGTACAGTAGGCTGTGATCTTGAGTAAGCCTTCTTTTCTGGACCCTAGTACCAGGGGACCAGCCACCCTCGGTGATTCCCAAGGCCCTGTTCCTGCTCTTGCTCTTTGGTTTCATGAGGGAGCCGGCTCAGCATTTGCCAGCCACGTCAGGACTCAGCTTTCTGCTTTCCTGGCAGAGGGATCATTAGGAAAGCAGAGAAAGTGGACAGGTATATTTACCTTGCTCATCTGTAGAGGTGAACAGTAGAGGCAGGAATCCCAGCATCCACCACTGGGGCACCTGAGGTCTGTGTCTGGCTGGTCTTTTTATCTAACTGGCTGAAAACTTGAGGTTGAAATTTTAAGTGCCTGGGGGTGCCTAGGCGGCTCAGTCGGTTAAGCATCTGCCTTTGGCTCAGGTCATGAACCTGGGGTCCTGGGATCAAGTCCTGCATTGGGCTCTCTGCTCAGCAGGGAGGCTGCTTCTCCCTCTGTCCTTCACCCACTCATGCTCATGCTCCTCTTGCTATCTCTCTCAAATAAATAAATAAAATCTTTTTTTTAAAAAGAAATTTCACAGACCTGTACCCCTGGGGCTAAAAATACATTATATGTTTATAAAAAAATTAAAAAAAAAGAAATTTCAAGAGACTGTAATAGCTTGCTTGCTAGCTTGCTTTCTTTCTTTTTTTCTTTCTTTCTTTCTTCCTTTCTTGGGGAGCTTGGAAACAAGAAAGAAATTCCTTTCTTGTTTCTTGGAAACAAGAAAGGAATTTCTTTATTTGTTCCCACACTGGGAATACTGCAAACTAGTATCTCAAAGATTGTCTCCAAAGTGCTGAAAATACATCCTGGTTTATAGAAGGAAAATGTGGGACACGGGTGGAGTGGGTACCTGCAGGTGCGCAGTGAAGGGCACATCCACCATGGGAGGGGTCTCGCTGGCTCAGGGCATCTTTATTGCTTGAGAGGCTAGTTTCATGTCCCATCAGGGGGTGCTTTGCCCTCAGGGTCTTTTGCCTGAGCCAGGAGACAAGTTGGAAAGAATGGAATCAATTCGAAAGTTTGAGGACAAAATGTAGGTAGTTGGAAGTCCTCTTTCAGGTTTTTTTTTTTTAATTTTAATTTTTTTTTAAATTTCTTTTCAGTGTTCCAGAATTCATTGTTTATGCACCACACCCAGTGCTCCATAGCTTTCTTTATGTCCCAGACTGCTGGTGTGTGTGTGTGCACGCATGCGTGTGTATGTGTGTACATATGTGCATGTATGTGTGAAAGTATCCAACAGCTAATGAATAAGGACTCAGGAATACGAGCCAAAGTAACAAAGGGAGCAAGGACGAAAAAGCCAACTTCAATTACCCAGCCCATTCCCAGATCCTTAGTCCACAGCCCTTCTAGGCATTCTGACCTCGCTTCCCACAGCTGAGGGTCTGCAGACCTTACCTGCTTTGCAGGTACGTGAGTGCTTCTCTCTGGGAGTGGGATGGGATTACCCTTCTTTCCAGGACTCTGACACCAGGGCAACAGGGCTGGGCCAAGCCCATTCCAAGCCTGCAGTCCTGCCCTCTGACATGCACTGCCTTCTCTCTGCCACTCTCACAGTTGCTGCCAGGGGTCCAAATGGAGGCTGTGCCCACCAGTCGAGGGGTTGGGCTGGTGAAGAAATCATTTTTGCAGGACAGGAAGTGTCTCCCCATTATGGCAAGGCATATTTGGGGAAAGGGTGGGGTTGTCCACCGCCATCCTTGCTCTGGCTGGGTTGGCGATGCTGCACCCTGATGAGGTGGACAGAGACTAAGTGGAGAGCAGGGCGTTGGTTGGGTAATGCCATCTGGGCTGAGTGTTGGCAGTTTTGTGGGTTTGGCAAGTGGGAGACACTAGAGAAGTTGCCAGGTGGGCACTGAGGGAGGAGAAGGAATTTTGCAGTTTGTCTATGGAATTTAAACTGGATTCTCATTACTATTCCTTAAGAGATACAGAAAAAATTGACACAAATGTAAAATTACTTTTGGCAACTGGGCTGTGCTCATTTATATGTGAGGCTGTACAGAGAACGCGTCACATGGGACACTAGCTTGTGTTCGGTTACGTATGCTTGTGTTTGAAAGAGGTGTTTGGATGTGAAAGATAAAGTGTAAAAAAATGGCTGAGTGACAGAGATAGGAAAACTGGGAAGGAAAGAGATAAGGAGAGAGAGAGAGAAACAAAAGAGGAAATTAAAAAGAAGAATAAAAGGGGGAACAGTATCAGAAAAATGGACAGATGGGATAAATATACACAGAAGTATTGGGGAAATAGAAACCAAGGAAATTAGGATTGTCTTCTCTCTGTATCCCAGGGCTCTCTAGCACTGTTTCTTAAACCTTCAAACCTTTTCAACTGTGGTTAACTACTAGGAATATATTTCACATTGCTACTCGCTATTTATATACATACATGATTGGATTTTTTTTTTTTTTTAAGGAACCAGTGTTTGTGGTCTGCTATGAACCACCAGCATTCCTGTCCTGTGTTGTCCCCTCTCAGGATGACTCTGGACTTCAGCCATAAGACATCAGCAGGGGTAATGGGAGCAGAAATGAGATAAACTCTTGCACATGGAGACATTTGCCCTCTGGGAAGGTTTGCTCTTGGTGTGTAGCCCCTGGGAACCCAGAAGTCATACTGCAGAAGCAAATGAGCCATGCAGAAGGAGAGGCCACAGGCCCCAGCTAACCCCCGAAGCAGAGCTCCCACCCATATGGATGAAGGCATCATGCAAGTGGGTGCTCCAAATCCAAGTGAGCCGCCCTGACTCTTGCCCATGGAGCAGAAATGATCTGCCTTCACTGAGCCCTGCCCAAATTTCGGAATTGTGAGCAAATAAATGTTGTCATTCTAGGGCCACTAAGTTTTGTGTTTTTTTTTTTTTTAATGCAGCAATAGATAACCAAGCATCCTTACTATAGGCAAGGCTCCATGATATTTTCTATCGTATTTAATTCTATTTTATTTTTCAAAACACTTCATCAGTCTCATGACCCGCTGATGAGTCATGATCCAACTTAATGGTGTCTGTTCGCAGACATGGCTCCTTCTCTTGCTGCCCTCATCAGTGGCTGATGTGTTTGAGATCATGGGTCTTCCAACCTTTCCCTCCATCCCGTTGCTCTTAGAATCATGGCATGTCGGACATGAAAGGCAATCTTAAGATGTCACCGCGTCCAGGGCTGTGTCTCAGAAGAGGCTTCCCTGAGCCATTTGGGTCTCCGAGTAGACAGATCTACTCAGTAGATAAAATTTTACTCAGGGGAGGTATTTAGTCCTTTTGTATGCCTGGTTCCGAATCCTGTTAGACATAATTTACAGCCAAGCATGGTCTCTTGGTACCCACTTCTGCCAGAAACTGAATTCATCCTTACAAATGGAGAAAGGATATCACTCGCCCTCCTGCCAATACCCATCCTTATGTCCCTGTTTCTCAAGTCTCTGGCTTTAAGACGAAAGAAGCATCTTCATATGTCATTAAAGCTTCCTAGAACACAGTTTTACCAAATACACGTTTTTTCCCTCTGATCCACTCATTCCTACATCATATGCCACCAACCAAATGTAACCGGACCACAGGGGGAGCTTTTCAAATGCATATTCCCAAGCCCCGCTAGGAGGTAGGGCCTCCAAAATTTCTGGAATGTGATGTCCGGAAATCTACATTTGAAAAAGCTTCCCAGCTAGATCTGTTGCGCATATTCAGACTCAAGGATGCTAAGTGCTGTGGTCTGGATTAGTGCATTTCAGAGCTTCCTACCACAGGACATGGTAAGGAACAATCTTACATTCTGTCTGTATGCACAGGCATGTGTGTATAAAGGAAACAGAGCTTTCGTCAAACTCCACACTTGACTAAAACTGCACTCTAACTTTCTTATCTTGTTTTATTTTTTCAGTTGCTGTTTGTAACTCATTAAACTGGTTTTACGACTCACCGGTGGGTCACGCTATACAGCTAATAACACAGCCAACCGAAGCAAACACAGGCTACGTGTCTTTTCAACAGACATGGCTCCTTTTCCTGAGCTTTGCTGTAATAATGACCATTTGGCATGGCAAGCCCACTCTCCATCTTTCCCCAACATGCCCCTGATTCCACTGCTAGGAGGGCTCACCTGTAGGTAGCACTTACCAGCCCTCTTCCTCTTCGTCAGGGCTGGGCCTCCAGCTGAACCTGGGCTGGAGCTCAGGGCGCAGCTGAACTGGGGGCCTGGGGCTCCCTCTGGGCGCAGTTTGTTGGAGCCAATAGCTTCAGGACCTTTCGGTTGCAGGGAGAAAGAAATAGCACGGGCGGGACGGTGCAGGGCTGCGACGGCTAACCTCTGCTTTTTCTCCACGGTGACTGTTCGTGAATCCTCAAGGGGCAGGAGTTGGAATTCGCAGCCTGAGAATGGGTCCATGAAAGGCCACAGGAGCCTCCTGGAAGGGCAGAGATTCTTCAGTGTCCGGCTGCTGAAGCACCTGTGAGGCACCTCTGGGACCCCCAGAAGGGAACTGGAGAAGGCTGTTGAGGCAGAAAGTGGGTGCCCTTATCTGTGTATCTGGTGATTTGGGTCACCTGCTCCTGGTTTTCTATTTTCATCTGCAGTCAATTCTTAGGCTGAGAAGTTCCTTGGATCCACTGCAACCCTGGGGCTTGCTCGCCCCCAGCCTGCCTCTTCCAGATGCAGAGATGGAGACTCTCCTGGTCTACTCTAGGTCCTGGGGATGGGTCCTCGTTCCCTGTTCCACTCTCTCTAGACCTTGGACCTGCTTCTTGGGCTTCACCCTTTGGTCAGCTGAGCTGCTATCTTTCCTATCTGTCCTCAGACTTCAGCCTCTCCATCTGCTCCATCATTTTGGACATTTGAGACACCCACAGGAAATCAAAACAAATTCAAAAAATGTGCCATTTATGGTGGCCAAGAAAGCCAAACTGATCCCCAAATGATTGATTTAGTGGTTGCAGCTGGGCCTGGATGCAGACAGACCGCTAATGAGGTAATTTTTCTAAAGGCACAGTGTAAACAAGATAACGCCTCCCACCCACCCTGCAAGTCTCTCTGGGTTTCCATCCCTCTCCCTCAATTTTCTGCAGAGATGCACACACCAGTTAACGTTGCTCCACTGTTAGGGGTTGAACTGCAGCCCGTCCAATGATATGTAGGAGTCCTAACCCCTCAGTCTTTCTGGATGTGGCCTTATTTGGAGACAGGGTCTTTACGGGGAGGTCACTGGGTTACAATGTGGCCAGTGGGAGGGCCCTCACCCAGCATGACTGGTGCCCTTATGGAAAGAGGGAAATGGGGACACACAGACATGCAGAGAGAGAAAATGGTAAGAAGAGACACCGAGAAGATGGACATCTATGAGCCACAGGGAGAGGTCTGGAACAGATTCCCCCTGTCACCCCTCAGAAGGACCCACCATGCTGCCAGCTTGGTCCTGGGCTTCGGGCCCCCAGAATTATGAGACAGCACATTTCCGTTGTTGAGGCTCCCTGCTCTGTGGTATGTTGCGACAGCTGCCCTAGCAAACTAATGCCCACGTGTTTAAAATTTTTGGCTTTTATGCACAGAAATCAGTCGCATTTCTTTACACTAACAACAAGACAGAAGAAAGAGAAATTGAGGAGTCAGTCCCATTTACAATCGCACCCAAAACCATAAGATACCTAGGAATAAATCTAACCAAAGAGGCAAAGAATCTATACTCAGAAAACTATAAAGTACTCATGAAAGAAATTGAGGAAGACACAAAGAAATGGAAAAATATTCCATGCTCATGGATTGGAAGAACAAATATTGTGAAAATGTCTATTCTACCTAAAGCAATCTACACATTTAATGCAATCCCTATCAAAATCCCATCCATTTTTTTCAAAGAAATAGAACAAATAATCCTAAAATTTATATGGAACCAGAAAAGACCTCAAATAGCCAAAGGAATATTGAAAAAGAAAGCCAAAGTCGGTGGCATCACAATTCTAGACTTCAAGCTCTATTACAAAGCTGTCATCATCAAGACAGTATGGTACTGGCACAAAAACAGACATATAGACCAATGGAACAGAATAGAGAGCCCAGAAATAGACCCTCAACTCTATGGTCAACTAATCTTCGACAAAGCAGGAAAGAATATCCAATGGAAAAAAGACAGCCTCTTCAACAAATGGTGCTGGGAATATTGGACAGCCACATGCAGAAAAATGAAATTGGACCATTTCCTTACACCACACACGAAAATAGACTCAAAATGGATGAAGGACCTCAATGTGAGAAAGGAATCTATCAAAATCCTTGAGGAGAATGCAGGCAGCAACCTCTTTGACCTCAACCGCAGCAACTTCTTCCTAGGAACATCGCCAAAGGCAACAGAAGCAAGGGCAAAAATGAACTATTGGGATTTCATCAAGATCAAAAGCTTTTGCACAGCAAAGGAAACAGTTAACAAAACCAAAAGACAACTGACAGAATGGGAGAAGATATTTGCAAACGACATATCAGATAAAGGGCTAGTATCCAAAATCTATAAAGAGCTTATCAAACTCAATACCCAAAGAACAAATAATCCAGTCAAGAAATGGGCAGAGGACATGAACAGACATTTCTGCAAAGAAGACATCCAGATGGCCAACAGACACATGAAAAAATGCTCCACATCACTCGGCATCAGGGAAATACAAATCAAAACCACAATGAGATACCACCTCACACCCGTCAGAATGGCTAAAATTAACAAGTCAAGAAATGACAGATGCTGGCGAGGATGCGGAGAGAGGGGAACCCTCCTACATTGCTGGTGGGAATGCAAGCTGGTGCAACCACTCTGGAAAACAGTGTGGAGGTTCCTCAAAAAACTGAAAATAGAGCTACCCTACGACCCAGCAATTGCACTCCTGGGTATATATCCTAAAGATACAAACGTGGTGCTCCGAAGGGGCACGTGCACCCGAATGTTTATAGCAGCAATGTCCACAATAGCCAAACTGTGGAAAGAGCCTAGATGTCCATCAACAGATGAATGGATAAAGAAGAAGTGGTATATATACACAATGGAATACTATGCAGCCATCAAAAGACATGAAATCTTGCCATTTGCGACGACGTGGATGGAACTAGAGGGTATCATGCTTAGCGAAATAAGTCAATCGGAGAAAGACAACTATCATATGATCTCTTTGATATGAGGAAGTGGAGATGCAAGGCGGGTGGGGGTTGGGGGGAGGTAGGAAAAGAAAAAATGAAAAGATGGGATTGGGAGGGAGACAAACCATAAAAGACTCAATCTCAAGAAACAGACTGAGGATTGCGGGGGGGAGGGGGGACGGGAGAGGGTGGTGGGGGGAAATGGACATTAGGGAGGGTATGGGCTATGAGGAGTGCTGTGAAATGTGTAAACCTAGCGATTCACAGACCTGTACCCCTGGGGATAAAAATACATTATATGTTTATTAAAATAAAAAATTAAAACTAAAAAAAAAATTTTTTTTGGCTTTTGTGTTCTGTCTGTTGGTGATTCTCTTTTCTGAGGTAGGACAGCACGGAGAAGGCAAAGGGTGGGGCAGAATCCCAGGGAAAGCATGGGAAGGCTTGTCCTTTGGGGCCCTTCCAGAGCCGTGGCGGGACCCACTGGAGTGCCCTCACGTGCTCATAGGTTTTTGTGGAATTTGCAAACAATATTCAAACTGCAGTCAGTTACGATTGCTGACATTCCTCACTGCAGCTTTCCATCCAGCGTCTTTACAGATTTCCATCTGGTGGCCTTTGAATGGCCACACGGTATTCCTAGACCCAGATAAAGGGAATCAGAACTGAGAATACATACATGGGGTTGAGTGAGATATATGTATGACTTGCAGTTACTTCCACATGTAATCCACATATAGGCAGGGCACCCAGGAGTGCCCCTCTGTCTTCTGTCCATTCACCTCGGAATGTGACATAAAGGTATAGACCAAGTTGTATCAGTATGTGAACAGAGTCCAAGGCACCCAGCACCTGATGTATGTGGTCAGTGGAGAAAATTCAGGTTTGAAATATGGAGGTGAATGCCAGCCAATGGGAATTCTTCCACTCATTAAATGTGGAAAACATTCTAAGTCCTTATAAGCATGTATTAGAAAGCTGTGCTAAGCAGTTCGTTAATATAAATTTATTTTTCTGGATTGTGTGATTTCTGTGGCATTTGTCAGCTTCTCAGAATTTGTAATTTGTTCTCATTTCTTCCCTTATTTATTTGAAATATTTGCTTTTGGATCTAATTTTGTGTTCATATCGTGGTGTTTTCCTTAGTGTATGTGCTGCAGAAGCCAGCACTCATGGTCTTTTCCTTGAAAGGGCTTCCTAAGATGGCTCAAGTTTCAGCCCTACCCAACTTCGAGCTGGCCCTGGTTACGGGAAATGAACAGGGAAGGGGGTGTTGTGGTGGGCAGGCAGAGCACTGGTGGGGGGTGAGGGGGGCATTTGCACATACTGTGGAGAGGGAAGCAAAGGTGGAGGAAGAAGCTGAGGACATTGAACCGGGCTTTGCACTGGGAGACCACCCAGCCAGCCCAGCCCTGCCACTCAGTTTGTCCCATGCTCCAGGGCAAGTCAATTTCCCTTCCTGAAATTTCTTAAGAGCTGTGCGCCTTGCGGGGTTACCTCTAATACACATTAGGCTCCAATTTTCTAGAATCCTGTTATCTCCATCACCAAGGGGAGAAAATGGAGTCAGAATTGTTAGTGTCTGGTGAAGCCATCTTCTGAGGGAGGAGAAGCACCTGAGGAGGACCTCTCCGATGAGACAGGACTTGCCAGAGCTCCAGGCAGGAATCCCAAGTGACAGGTGTGGTTTCTACGGTCACTTACTCTCGTCTTCACTGGTTCTGCTCTCCAGCAGCTGCACACCAGGCAGATCCTGCATGCTAACCCTCCACGGGCACTGGGGAAAGCACAGTGAAGGAGACAGCCCCTCCTTCGAGAAGCTGGCATTCTGGGCAGGGAGATAGATCATCCACTGTATCACAGAGGTTATCACAGAGGTGCTCTAGCTGGGGCTCGCTCATCTCTAGTGAGGTGTCTTAGTGACTCTGGAAAACGTGGGTGTGTGTGATCCAGGGGTCTGACCCTGACCGCACACTGGAATAATCAGAGAAGTTTTTAAAGTAAATATATTTCCATGGACCCGTCTCTGGAAAATCTTGATTAGTCTGGGCGGGGGTGGGGGGGGTGGGGAGGCAGCAACATTTTAAAAAGCCTCCCCCCCAAGGTGATCATCACATACAGTTGGAGTTGAGACCCTCTCTTCCATAACCTTCTTCTCAAACATAATTGTGCACAGGGACACTTACGGATCTTGGTCGGGGTGGGTTCTGACTTAGTAGGTTGGGGTATGTGGGAGGTCTGAGATTCTAGGTTTTAAGCAGCTCCCAGGCAGTGCTGACACTGGTCTTGAAGCAGCCGAGCTCTGAGGTCTGGCCCTCATGTCCTCTGATCTCATCTCCACCTACGTTCCCCTTGTTCTTCCTGCTCCAGCCACACTGGTCTTCTTGCAGATCCCAAAACACTTTGGGCCCACTCACTCCTTGGGGTCTTTGCACACACTCTCTCTGGCACAGTCATCCCCCAGATGTCCTCATGGCTCGCTCCCGCACATCATTCTGGGGCCCGTGACAAAGCACCCTGACTGAAAGTCATCCTTCAAACCTTCTCAGTCTATTAAACAAGGGAAATGGATTTGAAATTGAGCACACATCAGTACAGCTTTGGGAAACCACTTGTATTAATCAACATTGGTTTTATTTTTCCATGTTACGTAATGATGCTTTAAGTTCTCTTACTAAGCGGGGGTTGTGGGGCGAGTTGGAAGTAATGGCCCTGGCCTGTGGCTCCTCCAGCAGGACCCCAGGGGAGGGCTGATGCCTGGTTTCCCCAGAGTCTCAGGCAGGCTTTCTCCGGGGGCTACATCAATGGATTCTCCTTCAGCTGGGACCCATTTGGTACCTAGAGAATCTCCATCATGCCTGAAGGTGGCAGATACCCCAGAGCCTCAGGATCCTGTGAGCATCTTTCCAGGAGAATAAAGGACATAGGTCAGCAAAACCTAGGAAAGCACTTGCCCTGCTCTGGTGGGTAGGGTAGGATTAGGTCTGATGATGTGGAGCTGGAGTCCTGTGGTAACCTACAGATGTGCAGTGATTTGGTCGGGAGGTCTTGGGTGGATAAACTGGGTATGGTGACTCCAAGACCTCCTGTTAGTCATTTCACATGAAAGAATGATGACCCAGGGCTGGTTCCTTTGTCCAGAACAGCGATGTTCAGTGAGGGGCTGTCCGTTGCATGCAAAGGGACCCAAGCCTGCTGCCCTGTGCCTGGCACATAGTAGGAACACGATGTAAGTGCATTTGAGTTAAAACTATCGAATCATGGCAATTTGGCTCCTCTCTGTGGGCCCACAGATGATTCCCAAATACCAACCCCACCTCAAAATGTTAAAATGCACTTTAGCAAAATTGCAAATTACCATGCAGGGATGCTGTTGGGCTCAGAGGTCAAACCCTAACTGTTACACCTGCTCTCCACCACCTCGGCGGGGGGGTGGAGGGGGATATCTGAAAAGGGAGGGGCTGACCAGGAGAGGCTTCTCTGTTTGTTCATTGCATCATCAGGAATGTTGGGCCTGAAGTGAAGATCACACCGACCTCTCGTTGCCTGGCAAGATGTGGTCTTTAAGAAAGGTTGGAATTGCCATCTCTTTTGTTCAAGCCACAGAGATGGATTTGCCAGGGAGAGGACGGGTGTGAGGTGGGGAAGATGGGAAAGTGGTGATCCGTGAGTAGGCAGCAGTGAGGTCTGTGAGGAGAGCAGGTTGCGGGGTTTGGCTGCCACGGATCAGCCTTGCCAGCAAGCGAGGAGCTGAGACAAGAGGAGGCAGAGGGCAGGAGGTGGCTGATGGAGGGCCTTCATTCAAATGTGGGTTCTATTCGGTGAGTCCTAAAGAGGTATTGAAGGTTCCTGAGCCCTGGGGGGTGGGGGGTGCCCAAATGAACACAACTGTGTTTGAGGACAATCAGTTTGTCAGCCAAGGGACAGGAAGATGAGTTTGGAGCAGAGACATAGGTTCCTGGTTCCTCTGTGAATTCTGGGGAGAGGTCTGGGACTCAGGCTGACCTTGGCACCTGGACCAGAGTGATAACTCAGTTGTGGAGCTGGCAGAAGGAGGGGGCTCGAGAATGGCTTGAGAATGGAGGGGGTTAAAGCTAGCAGCATGTGAGGGCCTGGCCTCCAGGCAGAGAGTGAACAGCAATCAGACCCTGGGGCCATCCTGGCCTGATTCAGCATCATCCAATCATCGTCCTCATTAGGATACTCAAACCCAGGTGGTAGGTCTGTGACTGTGTGCTTTTGTGCTAATTAATTTATCCTCATCAGAGGGCACCATCCAAGTGCTCAGTCCCCTCTCCAGGGGTGGGTGAACCAGAGGCCAAACTTGCTAAACTTAGATGGCGTTGTAGGAAGGAAGATGTGGGGGTCATTTGTTGTCATGAATCATGGCTGTGTCTTCAGCAGGTGCCCTGTGCAGGAAGGCTGGAAATCAGAGATATATTTTTGAGAGTGCTTTATAACAGCCCATGAGAATCTCCTTCTTTGTTTTATGCTTCCCTGAAGCAGAGCCTCTGAACCATGACTGCTTCCCAAACAGCAGCCTTGGCGGCAAATCAAGACAGTCTTGCACCTGTAGGATGCAGGTGGCCAGAGGGGGCCCTGGACAAGCATCAGTCTTTCTCTGCCACGCCTTGGGGTCCCCACATCAGCAGCAGCCACCTGTCTTTGTGTTGGTTGTGGCCACAAAGGCCACATCCTATCCCCGTAAAGCAGGTCTTCACTCTTGCCCTTTGTTGCTTTTCTACTTACTCAATTGCCACCCAGCTGGGCGCCCGTCCTCTGTGAACCTTCCATCCCAACCTGCGAGATGGCTCCCTCCGCTGATCCCTTCAAGACTAGACTCACTTGGAAGTTACCCTGTGCCTCCTGTTTCTTCTCTTACCATTTCTTTTTTCTTTCAGGTTTGAGCCTCTTCTTAGCCTCCCCCAATAAATTCATTCTTTGAAAGGAAGGACCGTGTCTTGTACTTAGGGTGACATACGATCTTTCATCCAAACCAAGACACTTCCAAGAGTGGTATAGATGTTGCTGGGGCCTGCTCATATTTTCTTGACACTCGCTGTTCTTGTACATTCTGACATTTTCTTACTGCAAGCTGGAGGCCTTCCTCTATTCACTGGAGCAGCTGGAAAGACGCGAGCTAACCCACAACCCAGGGGCAGCTGTGGCCAGCGATGAACTGGAGCTGGTGTGGAGATCCCCAGCTTCCTCCTTTGGGACAACTCTGAGGGCTGTTCTACACAATCTCCCAGGGATAACCCTGGGCCATAGGGATGTGTGATGACCTTGCTCCCGGGCCTCTTGGTCTGGCACTGCCTAGCATGGCGCTGGCCCAGAGCACTCACTCACATTTTGCCAAATGAATGTATGAATGGGTTTAAAGAATGCTTCGTTGTACTCCTTTGAGGGCATGCTGGCCAGTTTCTCCATTTCCCATGTCTGTGCTTGTTCGCACTCTGCTGTGTAACTAATTAGAGCTTCTTCCGCCTCCCCCAACCCTATGCTCCCCCTCAGCTGATGACCTCGCATCTTATTTCACTGGGAACACAGAAATCATGGGAAGGGATGTCCCACCCGCACCCATGCTCAGGTACCCTGCCCGGCCGCCTGTTACTACAGATGACCTGCCCACACTTCGAAGGTACCCCCTGGCTCTTGCACCTCTGCCCCCTCTGTTTCCTGCTCCTCGTCTTGGTCTTTGCTCGGGTGTTGCCACTCAGAGAAGCCTTCCCCAGCTCAAATCGCATGCCTCCTCTCAGGCCTCCCCTCTATTTTCCTCTGTAGCTCTCCTAAACCCTGGTGTCTTGTATGTTTTGCTTGTTTTTGTTGTCGGCTCCCCCTCCCCATGTACACTCTACATAGGCAGGAGTCTTTGTTTTGTTTGTTGCATTAAGAAAGGTTCATGGAAAGAAGAAAAGCAGGAAGCCTTTTGAGAGAGATAATGAAAACTATTTAGAGCATAAGGCCAGAAATGGACCTTGAAAGTTAACCTCCCTCACCCCTTTCTCATTTTATAGATGAGGGAACAGAGGCCAGGAGACCCCAGCAGTTAAGTGAAGAGGAGAATGGGAATCTCTCTGTCTCAGAGCCCCTTTGGGAGTCCATCCCATAGCTAACCATCACAGAGTGGGGGCCTAATCTCTAGTTCTGTGACCCTCGGGTAGGGGGTGGTCAGCTCCCAGTGTGTTGGTCACTGTTTATGTTCTCTAACGTGACATTAGCTCCCCGCTAGAACCAAAGCCCTTGAGATCATGAACCGGGGCTTCTTCCTTCGAAATTCCCAGTGCATGACCCAGTGCATCCTGTGGTGGGAGCTGGAGGCCCCGGGAAGCTTCCTGCCCTCCTCTAAGCCTACTGGTTTGCAAAAATCACCCGTTACTGAGCTGCCTCTATGTGCTAGGGGCTTCAGGTATGTTAACACATCAATCTTGAAAAGTTCGCCAGGAAGGTAGGCACTGTCGACCCATTTTAGGGATGAGGGCACTAGGGCTCAGAGAGTTGAGCAAGCTGCCCCAAGACTGATCATCATCTAGCAAGTGGCGGTGTCAGAATTCATTCCCTCTCCAGGGTGGACAGAGAGCCATGGGGTGGTAGAAGGGAGTAAAGATGGAGATTAGAGAATGTGTATTTGCAACCTGCTTATTCCCTGATGCCCAAAAGTCCCGCAGGAATGCACAAAGCGGTCCTTTGAACAGGGCCAGTTCAAGGGCTCAATGGCTGAGGGAGATTCTCCCCTGAGACAGAGTTTGCATCAGGCAAAGAAGTGGGATGGAGCATTCCAGGTCCTGGAACAAGGCAGGGGGCCCAGAAGGTGCTGAGGCTTTGGGGACAGGGAGGAAGGGGTACCAGACAAAACACCTAGTTCACAAGTTAGCTGACGGCACAGGACAAGGAGTCAACAAGTATTGATTGATTGCTTGGTTGATTATCTCTGACATATCCCACTTTAGCCCCAGAAACGGGGCCTAACGTGCCAACTGTCTGCTCGATGTGGGATTTTAGCAGTTATGATTTTCAAGTTGGAACCAAATATAGACCCACATTGAGCTGGAGCTCTTAGCCTGCAAGTAAATCGCACAGCCTTCGGAGCCATAAACAAGCTTAGATAAATAAAGGCTGGGTCGATTTCCTGGCTGTGAATCTCAGAATGCTCCCTTGGAGGTGTTGATTGATACGCTAAGACTCAGAAGTGAGCATCGCACCTGCCTCTTCAGGACGCGACAAGTGCGCACACCTTCCCAGGCAGCTCAGCAGAGGGAGGGCCTGGCCTGACTTGGTGGCTGCCGGGTCCCACCGGGGCCTGTGCTCCCAGTCCCCAGGGCACGAGAGGAGAGAGACAGATGTCATCGAGTCCGAACCCCTGGCTTCCCTGAAGGGGAAACTGAGCCTCAGGGATCAGCAACTCGCCCAGGGAAAGGGATCATTAGAGGCCACAGTGGAACTGGAAACACCCCTGTGCCCTGTAGGTACATCCCTGGGCCTGCTCCTGGGCCATTTTGGGCAGAATGAACGTGTCCATGTCTAGATTTCTGAAAACTCCACATTGAGGGCATGCTCTGGACATCCTTCTTAAAGGCGGGGCCGCCCAGGCAAAGGCTTTTGCTAGCAGTACACCTAGAGAAGGTTTCTCTGAACTTAAAAGGAGTACATGAACGGAGTCTCATGACGCTGCCACTCCCGGGACTTGTACTGGGAAGAAAGCGGCTAGTACAGTCATTTTTGAACAAGAGAGCTACACCATCGCCTGGAAGAAAAGGAATATATAACAGAAGAGAAAAAATAGTCCCTTACCATGTGATAACGGTGAGTTTCTCCGGAGCTGCTGCCCTTTTGCGAGACTTTACCACTTCTCTTACAGACTTGTACCATTGCCTTGTAAAACAGTGTTTTAAAGAAATTGTTAAAATGTTTTAAGTTACAAAAAGATGCAGAGAAAAGCATGCCGTGTGCCTACCACCACAATTAAAAAAAAAAAGGTCACATCTTCTCATTCCATACTTGTGTACATTACATACACTCCATGCATATACACGTAACATATAGATACCACGAGCATTCTATACGTGGGTGCGTATATAATCTTATAGCTGAAGCCCCTTCCCACTTCCCCGCTGTTCTGCTCCCACCCTCCCCTCCTCTGTCACCGATAGCCTGAAATGGTTCTGTATCATTTCCAGCCATGAAGGTATAGAATTGGTCTCCAACTGAATGTACTTTTTGTAACTTAGTATTTTTTTGAAGACTTATTTATTTATTTTAAAGAGGAAGGGGAGGGGAGGGGAGAAGGGGAGAGGCGAAAGAGAGAACTTTAAGCAGGCTCCACTCCCAGTGGGGAGCCCAACGCAAGGCTTCATCTCATGACCTTGAGATCATGACCTGAGCCGAAACCAAGAGTTGGACGCTTAACAGACAGAGACATCCAGGTGCCCCGAGTAACTTTGGTTTTGATTCAATGTTATGTTTTCAGGCTGTAACCATGTTGATACATGTAGATTCAGTTTCTTCTTTTAGTCGAATTAATTTTAATTTTAAGCCTTCATTGGAGTCCAGTGCATTAGCTTGCTGGGGCTGCCGTGACAAAGTGCTATAGACTGGGTGGCCCAAACAACAAAAATTCATTTCCTTGGGGCGCCTGGGTGGCTCAGTGGGTTAAGCCTCTGCCTTCGGCTCAGGTCATGATCTCAGGGTCCTGGGATTGAGCCCTGCATCGGGCTCTCTGCTTAGCAGGGAGCCTGCTTTTCCCTCTCTCTCTCTGTCTGCCTCTCTGCCTACTTGTGATCTCTCTCTCTTTGTCAAATAAATAAATTAAATATTTAAAAAAAATTCATTTCCTTGCAGTTCTGGAGCCTAGAGGGGGCAAGATGAATATGTTGGCAGGGTTGGTTTCTTCTGAGGACCCTCTCCTGGGCTTGTAAATGGCCGCTGCTTCTCCCTGTGTCTCATTTCCTCTTCCTAGAAAGACATCATTCATACTGGGTTGCCTCATTGTAACTTAATCACCTTTTTAAAGACCCTACCTGCTGTGGTATATATATGTACATATAGACATATAGATAAACACAAGGGAATACTATGCAGCCATCAAAAAACCATGAAATCTTGCCAATTGCAATGATGTGGATGGAACTAGAGGGTATTATGCTAAGTGAAATGAGTCAGTCAGAGAAAGACAATTATCATATGATCTCACTGATATGAGGAATTTGAGAAACAAGACAAAGGATCATAGGGGAAGGGAAGGAAAAATCAAGCAAGATGAAACCAGAGAGGGACACAAACCATAAAAGATTCCTAATCTCAGGAAACAAACTGAGGGTTGCTGGAGTGGAGATGAGTGGGAGGGATGGAGTGGATGGGGGATGGACATTGGGGAGGGTATGTGCTATGGTGAGAGCTGTGAATTGTGTAAGACTTATGATTCATAGACCTGTAGCCCTGAAACAAATAATATATTATGTGTTAGTAAAAAAAAAAAAAAGACCCTATCTGCAAATACGTTACCATCTGAGGTCCTGGAGGGTTAGGATTTCAACACATGAGCTTTGGGGGAATTTGGTTCAGCCCACAATAGCCATCATGTTGGTAGTTTCTCTCTCTCTCTCCTTCTATCTGTCTCTCTCCCTCTCTCTCTACTATCACAAGCAGTGTCGAAGTGACCATCTTTGTATATGTCTCTTTGAACATATGAGGGGATTTCCCTGGGACCAGCACTGGAAGTGGAGTGCTGGATGCAATGGTGTGCATATTGCAGCTCGATTAGACAAGGACACATTGCTTTCCAAAGCAGCCCTGTAATTGATACTTTCACTAGCAGCGTGCGAGTGTTTCATGAATGTTCGGTATGGCCAGACTTTCAAATTTTGCCAATCTGATGGTGGTGAAATGGCGCCGTATTGTGATCTTAATTTTAATTTCCTCGATTGTTTATGAAGTTGACATTTTTATGTTTATTTAATGGCTATTCATGTTTTCCGTTCTATGAATCACCTGTTCATACCTTGGCTTATTTTCCTATTGTTTTATTTTTATTGATCTGCAAGAAATTTGTATATATTCTAGATACCACTCCTTGCTTAACTCTAGGGATCTCTTCTCTGGTCTCCTTGCTTCCAGTGTCTCCACTTGTCGATTCTTCTTCAAGGATCTTTACCCTCTTCCCAGAGACCGCAGGAAAGATGCAGATGCCAGGCCCTCATGACTGAGCTGAAGCCTGACTTTCCAGCCTTCCTCCCCAGCTTCTCTCCCTGTAGATTCCAACCACCCAGGCTGAGTCCCAGCTCCAGGAGCATGCATCACATTTATGCTTCTAGACCTTTGCATGCTGCTCTTGCTGCCTGGAATATCTGGCCTCTCCTTTGCTGACTGCAGAAATTAGATATGCTTTTCCAAATCCAGATCTGATGTCAGCTCTTGGGTAAGGCCCCACAGTCCCTTCACAGTGGGAGGACAGTTTGCACATACCATTACCATGTTAACTGCACCCACTGTTTTAGGGTTGGTTGTTGAGCTCTATTTCCTTTGCCAGATTGTGAGCCCCACCAAAAGCAATCAATTTTTTCCCCTTTTTCATCTTCATGTTCTCAGTACTGGTATGTAGCAGTGCTTGATGTTTGTTGAATTTTATTTTTTAGTTCTATATGTGTTATTTAAAAGATTACAATTATTAATGAGTAGGCAGCTATAATAGAATTGTTTAGATTATTCTTCCTGCCTGAAATTTGCTCATTATCCCTAAGGTCATAAACTTGGGTTCACAAAAAACTCTGCAGGTTATACGATGGACAGATGTAGCTTAGCTGTGTAAGCCTGAGTTGGGGGATTGGAAGAAAACCCACTGTGAGTAAACACTGAGAGGTGGTTGCTATAATAGTTACAGCAATGTTAAGGCATAGCAATGAAAGGGTAGTGTCTAGAATGAGACAGTAGTCTGTTCTCTCCTCAGATCAGTGTCAGAGTGCTGTTGGGTTCTGAGCATCATACTTTAAGAGGGAGGGACAGACCAAGTAGAGTACCTTCAGGAGGGAGGCCAGCCAAGAGAGTAAGGAGGTAAGATTCCATGTCACCTGAGATAGGACAGACAGAGTCCAGGCCATTTATCCTGTAGGCTGGAGTCACCAGAGGGTGTATAACTGTCTTCACACACCATGCACAAGGGGCTGTCTTTTGGAACAAAGAATTGAATGGTCCTATATCTTTCCAATAGAGACAACCAGGGCTGATGGAAGAAATTTATGAAGAGACAGACTTTTGCCAAATAGATTAAAACACTTTAAGCATACAGATGTGAGAAGATGGTTGGCTGTTTCGAGAAGGGAGGACTACTCCATTGCGGGGGGGGGGGGAGTATTTATGAAATAGCTTGGTGACCAGCTGGCAAGGAATGATGTCTAGGGAACTTGGGGATCAAATGGTGATTGGGTTTGGATTACATGACCCTTATAGGCCTTTCCAAAGCTGAAATTTCACAATTCCATGACTTTGAGTCAGATGGATCCAAGTGGGGGACCAAAGTCTCAAACCATCTTTGAGCCTTGCTAAATGAAATTTACTCTTTGATAGGAAGGACCTCCAGCTAACAGTCTTCTGTTGCCCCCTGGTCCCAAGCCCCATCACCATCTTAAGCAACTCCATGTCTATATAGATGTCTGAGACAGTAAGCTCTCTGTACTCCCAGCCTCCAAAGATCTTCTCCACTCTCTTGAATACCTACTCATGTGGCCAAGCCCTAGACTAACAATGCCCAAACTGTAATGTATACTAGAAAAACATGGATAGCTTGTTAAAAGCATAATTTCTTGGGCTGTAGGAGTATAGCATATGATCGAGGTTTAAGCCATAAGCACACTGCATTTCTATAGGTCTTGTGATTGGTCTGGGGATTGGCATGTAAACAAATCAGAGCTGATGAGATTCCATCAGACAGTTAGGGTAGATGGTGGTACTCTCTTCCATTGGCTGAGCCATCATTAGGTTTCAAGCTGTCACCATTCCCATCATGTTAGCAGGAAGACCCTAGAAGCAAAGCCAAAATGTGAGAAGATAAAGTTGAGAGATTGGGAAAATCTTGTTTAATGATACAATTTGAGTTTTGAACCCAAATACAACCAGAGCCAGACTGTCCCTGGGCTTTGTGATTATCTGCATGAATTCATTTTGTCTTTTGTTTAAGCCGTTTGAATTAGATTTCCTGCCACCTGAAAGTTTCTAAGTGATACAAACCTAAACACTATTCCTTGCCCACAGATTTGATTGGGTTGGGCTGCCAGAAGAGGTGGGCTTAGTTTATAAAACTTGTGCTCTTGCTAAAGTGCATGGCTGTCACCCAAGCTCTGGTGGGTCAGCACCTACCTATTATGTATTGAAGCTCCATTAGGTACTGAGCACTCTTCCAGATCTACAAGTGATTGAAATAGAAGACTTGATCCTTTCCCTCAACAAATTTGTGCTCTCTCAGGTGCAAGACAAAATATGAGGCAAGTGTCAAGTGAGTTATATGGGGGTAAGATCTTGGGGGCACTCATTGTGTATTGGGTTGGTCAAGTGAAGATGCATGGACAACAGGGTGTTAACAAGTTCTTAAAAAGTATATGAATAGAAGAAAGGAAGGAAGCTTTATGAAAAGCTGGGAAACCACTTTCCACCCTGGGCCTGGCAGAATGGCTCCTGCAAAAAAGGGTGGCAAGAAGAAGGTTCATTCTGTCTTCAATGAGGTAGTGACCAGAGAATACACCATCGACATTCACAAGTGCATCCATGGAGTAGGTTTCTGGAGAAGCGTGCCCCTCAGGCTCTCAAAGAGATCTTGCCATGAAGGAGATGGGAACTGTAGATGTGCATGTTGAAACCAAGCTCAACAAAGCTATCTGGGCCAAAGGAATAAGGAATGCTCCATACTATATCCATGAGTAGTGGTCCAGAAAACAGAAGGGGTATGAAGATTCACTAAACAAGCTCTATACGTTGGCTACCTATGTACCTGACACCACTTTCAGAAATCTACAGGCTGTTAATGTGGGTGAGAACTAATTGTTGATTATCAAATAAAGGAACAAAACTGCAAAAAAAAAAAAAGCTGGAACACCATTTCTAAGCAGCTTATATAAACTTTGAGTAATGTATGGTCCACGGAACAGAAATAGAGTTAAATAAACTTCCATATAATTATATCATATAGTGTGTTTTGGATGAGATAATTGTATAGGCAGACAGATGTACCTGGGCAAAAAGATGAAAAATCCAAAAGGCCTAGGAATTAGAGACCTTTTGGGTTACTAATACACTAACCCTATGTGGCTAACAGTGGCATAAAATGTTTAATTGGATAAATTACATACTTTGAAAGTTGCCAGGTTGTGTGTGTTCCTCTGGCTCTACAGGTTAATTGCTCTGTTAATTTAGAACAGGGCTTGCCTCCTCTAAAACTGACAGTGGATTTAATCTTCATAGTGTCTCTCTTACTTTCTTGGGAAAGCTGGGGTGGAAAGCTGGGGTGGACACTGGACCATGCTCCATGCCTGTTCCTGTTTTTAGAATGAGGTCAACCAGGGTCCCCTCCACCAGGCCTGCTCTCCTGCCTCCCAAACTAGGAGCCCACCGCTTCCTACCAGCACTGAAAATGCTGGGGCAATACCCAAAGTCTCTCCCAGTCTTTTACCCCGGTGACTTGGAATCCTTGTGCTGCGTAGCTCCGTACTTGTTTCATATGTGATGCCAGCTGACCCTCATTTCACTTGTTTCTGTTCCCCTTATTCAGCTAATTCATAAGGGCCTTGGGGAAAGGGGGCCACTTTTTTTTTTTTTTTGCCATACTAATGTCCATTACCCTCTCCTACCCTAAGGCCTCACCCAGTGCTTTGTCTATACTAGACACTCAGTACCAAGTTTGCAGAAAAAATGGATGTGTATATATAATTCTGCCACTAGATGTTGGAAATTCACCTGGAAACCCCAACTCCCCTGGGGTCTCCTTCTTGAAGCACTGTCCCTTGGGTCCAGATTTCATTTGTTACTTATCCTCAGCTATATTCCAGCAAGTCTATGTTCTCTAGGTCATCATCACACTCTTCAGAGTGGATTTCCTGAGACTCTTGCTCATACATCATATGCCATTAGACCAAAAGACCCCAATCCCACCAGGGGTGAGACTTGGGAGAGGCACAGGAATGATGGGGACAGAGACCCACATCCTGTCTCAGAAAATAAATACAAATCTATAAAAGGATTCCATGGAGGTTTATGGTGGCTTCCCCTGGCAAGTGGCCATCCCATAAGAACTTATTTCTGATGTCAGAATTTTCATGTTTTGGGATTAAAACATTGTTTCATGTTAAACTAAAAACTCTTTTCACCCATCCCATTAAACGACTATGTATTATTATCTCAGTGTGAAGGAGTTTGTATGGACTTTCAGGTGTGCAGATGACAAGAGGGAGAAGGGTCTCAGAGGAAGGGAGAACTAAGTAGGATACACTGATGGAGTGGAACATTCCAAAGTTACAGGGCCAGGTCAAGTGCACAGAGGGCTTGGAGGTCACAGCAGGGAGAATGCGAAGGAGCTTTCTGACTGTTAGCCGTGAGTCTGGAGTGAGGGAAGTAACTGAGTCATGGGATCTGGATCAGCAAGCCTCATTCATACCTTCCTTCACTTATTCAATACACATTTGCCAAGTGGGTAATACAGTGGCTCACGTATTAGCCAAACGATGGCATTTTTTAGGGAGAAAGAAGTCACTATTAATATCTATGCTGGGATAACGGGCAAACCGGGATGTGTGGTCACCTTAGTAACATCTGTAAGACTTCATGTAGGACAGACATAAACACCCTGCTGTGCTCAAGACACCTGCAAACGAGACGCAGGACAGTGACACAGTGGTAACAAAGATAGCAAACACCCAGAGAATATTTTTTAACATGCCAGGTACTGTGCTAAATACTTTTTGTGACTCATTTAATTCTTCTTGTCATTGCTAATGTTATTCCCATTACAGTGTGAAAAAGGAGGGAGCAGGCCCCAAATGGAGTCACTTTTGCTAAACCTGATGTCAGCAAAACAAGACTTAACGCTTATAACCTCATTGAAGTTTCAACCCCATAGGAATGTAAGCCTTAGCCAGTTAACATGGAATTGTCTAATCAGCACTAGCAAAGCAATCTACCCCCATAGGCCCTTCCATTATCCTTTGGAGGCTGACCTTACCTGAAACAACACAAGTGACCCTTAAGTGGGTTCACTTAGATGCAGAACTTTTTTTTTTTTTTAATAAATTCAGTACAATACCGTAAATGTATTTTTTCTTCCTTATGAACTTATGAATAACATTCCCTTTTCTCTAGCTTACTTTATTATAAGAATACAGCATATAATTCATATTATATACAAAATATGTATTAATTGGCTGTTTATGTTTCGTCAATAGCAGGATATTAGGTATGTTTTTGGGAGAGTCAAAAGTTATGTGTAGATTTGCAACTACATGGAGGGGGGATGGTTAGTGCCCATAAACTTGTATTGTTCAAGGTCAAATGTACATTCTTTGCTGATAATTTCCTTTTTCTGCCCTCTTCTCTGCCTTTAAAATCTTCTCTCTCCTATAGCTCTGTGGGGCTCCTTTCTACTTAGATGGATGGGACAGGATGCTGGACGGGGTGCTGCCACCTGATTCACGAATCATTTAATAGAGCCGATTTGATCTTCAAATATACTCGTTGAATTTTGTTATTTAATGACACAGATGTGAGCACTTGCCAGTACCAAATGGCTAGGCAGAGGGAGAGCCAGAATTCCCAAGCAGGTTGGCTGGTTCCTGAGCCAGGGTCTTCTGTACTAAGGCAGTGCTGAGGGGTTTCTGAGGAGGGGGACAAAATTCCATCTGGGGAAACCAAGTTGGGTTTCCTGGTAAAAGCAGCATTCAGCTGCTCTGTAAAGTAGACGAAAGGAGAAGAGCATTCCGGTGGTGGGGAAAAAAAAAAAAAGGCAGGGTCAGAAGCATAAAAGCAGGAAAAATGATCATGTTTGGAAACAGAAAGGATAAGGTTTGGGCCAGGGCATTCTGGAATTCATAATAGCTAATGACTGCTGAAGTCTTACTAAGTATTTTGTCTTTTCATCACCACAGCATCTTGTGAGGGTGTCACTATTTTTATTCCCATTTTACAGATGAGGAGATCGACGCTGTAGGAGGTGAAATAACTGGTCAACCATGGGTCAGAGATGATGCTGGGAAGCCCATCCTAGCAGTCTGAAGCCAGAGGACACACTCTTAATCTTTAAGATTGTACCTTCTTGTGGGATGGGTGACATAGGACACTTGTTTCTGACTAGGCTGAGGAGAGCTTAATTTATCATGGGTGAGGGATAAGGACATGGGGAGCGGGTGGATGAAGGGCCATACTGTTGTCATTCTGTTTTGGGTGAGAAGAATCGGGAAAGCTCATTTTCATGGGGCTGTGTTGGTTTTTAATTTGTTGGAGGAGGGAGTATTGGTCGTGGGTGTCCTGCTTCAAATCTAACTACTCTAGTAATTTCTCATGAAGCCTACTGTATGGCTTTAATTTTCCCTTTATATAAACAAATGAGATTCTCTAAGCAAGAGATTTAGGACATTAGAATATTAAGTAACTTAGCTGGCCTGTCAAGAGGGTCAGGAAGTGAGATGAATGTGTATCATTAGGTCTTTAAAGGGGCCAGGAATCTTCTGTCACCCAGTTCTACTGAAAATTCTGGTTCCCTCCAAGTCCTTTGAAGAAATGGGCAAAAGGGAAAAGGGAAAGGGGGAAATGTCCTTGATGCCCTTTGAATGGGAGGGAAAGGACTTCCTTATCAATGCTGTGATTCTTCAGCAATGTCCCCCAGCCAGGCTAATGTTGTAGATCAGCTCTTGCATGGGTCAGCAGTGAGAGGGCTCACTGCCTGGTCTAAAACCTGGATGGGTTTCCCCATCCCTGGAGGGCTAGACGGTGTTGGCTTGACATTTGTTGCCCCTTCCTTGGGTGCCGTACCTATGGGACCGAGTTTAGCTCACCTGGCCCAGTGATTAGGGTTCTCAGAAGTGTTGTCAGCATCTCAGACCTAGTAACACATGATTATAAGCTATTGTACCTTTTTGTAGAAATCAGCTCTTGGATTAAAAAATCTCACCTATTCTCTAACATTTGTGAGATAGTTCTGAGCAAGAGCTTGAGAAATACAATTGTCTAAGTACAATGGGTACTTTCTCATCATTTCAAATGCTAGCAATTATAACTCTGGTTTTCTATTCTTCTTTGAGGAGAAATTTTTAAATTCATTTATTTATTCAACAATTATGTCATAAATGCCTCTTGTATCAGGGACTAAGAGCGTGGTGTGGTCCATGTGAAAAGGGTAGAAACCATCCTTGCCTCATGGGACTTGCGGTCAGAGGGGATGAGCATGACGTAAACAATCACACAGACAACAGAGTGAAGTTGTGAGTAAGTTTGTGAGGGGAATTGCACTCGGTGTTTAAGGCATGACTTCCCACGTGCATGTGTGGTCTGAGCAAACATGCCAACCTAAGTTTTTTCTCTATAAAACTTCAGGTTTTATACCATTGTATCTGAAAGTCCATTTCCAGTGCTATTAAATTCCCAGCAGTTGCAGCACATCTTGTCACTGGCTTGACTTATTTGCCCCAAATGAATGATAAATTCCAGCTTGATTCCTGGAGCATTTCAAGAGGTGTTTGGTGATGAACCCAGAGAGATGCAACTAAGGCACCCCTTTTCCCAACCTGCTGCTTAAGCATCTGTGAATAGCACCAACGAGCCCACCAGCAGCTGCCAAATTCCCCTCCTCCCAGAGGCTGTGGCTGCGGTGAACTCACTTAAGATGGGGTGGTTTGCCTGCTGCTTCCTTATAAATTGAACCTAATTAGGGAGGAAAAAGGGTTTTCTTCTCTTTAATATTAAAAGGATGGCACATGAGGTAATGCATGGCATCTCCATCCCTGTCTGGGAACATCAGCTTCCCGAGCCCATGCCATGTTCCATCACCACCCTCCCTCACTCATCACCGGGTTCTGAACCAACCCAACAGAACTCAGTGCAGGGATCAGAGTTCCACTCCCTCCAGCTTTTATCATTTCCCAACTCCTCTGCCAGGACTCTCACTGATGTCCATGACATGGGCTCTAAATAGAGACTCAGCAAAAAAGAGGGAAGCGTGTCACAGGTTCACCACTGCTTTGCACTGGGACATGAAATATGAGACTACTGGCTTTTCCTTATCCTTAGCAGCTGCTGCTGCTGCTCTCTTTCTTGGACAGGGAGGATTAGAAGGAGTGACCCTGAGTGTCACTGAATCTGGCCGATCTACCATGTTATGACAATCTGACCCAGCAAATCAGAGGCAGCTTCTAGGTACCATCATTTCCCTTCTAGCATCCTGCTGGTGAATAGTTCACGAACTCCATCAGAATCTACCCATGGACCTGTCCCAGGCCTCAGAGTGCTCACAGGGTAGCAGAGGCCACACTGGATTGTTTCAGGGTCTCCTGTGGTTACTGAAGTTTGGTGTTGAGGATGGGAAATGTGGAGCAGGTGGTGCCTTCCTACCCTGCGGAAGAAAGATCTCTTGGTAGCTTATCAGAATTGCCATAGGTGAAGACCACAGAGAAGCTATGGCACTTGTCAGTGCAGGACACACTGGGGCACTGGTGAGTTGGTCACGTGGCATTGCCGCTAGGTGAGCACAGGCACCCTTCTGTCGGTGAGGGGCACTCAGGGTGGGAAGGCTCGTGTGAGTAGGTTAGGCGCATCCAGGTGCTCTACATCCTAGTCAGCCAACTAGGAGCCTTAATGCCATTTGCAAAATACCTTTGCCATACAATGTGTTATGAATATGGGAACACCACCGGGAGGCAGACATCAGAGGGCCATCAGAGAGCTCTTCCAGCCACACCAGCTATGTGGACAGATGATGTTGTGCAGGCAGCAGTGAGGTGAGAAAGAGTCAGGGGCGAAAGGCAGCAGGGTGGGCTGGTATGTACAGTCTGGGCTTCCCAGTGGACGTGGAGCCAGGGAAGCTGAGGAGCACTGGTGCTCCTCCAGGAGAACCTACAAAGCTAGAGAGCCTGGGACTGGGCCTTCTTTCCCCTGCCTCTGTCTGGCATGGTGAGCTTCAGGCACATGGCAACAAACCCTCTGGATTTCTCCTTTGCTTGCCTGGTGAGGTCAGAGGCCACCACTGAAACGGAAGTCAGCACAGAGCAGCTCACCCTCACCTGTACCGAGATCAGAGCTGCAAGTCCCACGAGCATGGAGCAGAGGGCCCTGAGTGGTTCGTGACTGAGGGTGTCCATACGGAGGGAAGGCCAGGACGCCCACGTGGGGTTTGTGAGGGGCCCATTCCCTTGCCAGAGTTAGCCTCCTATCCTGAACTCTGATCTGGTGTCCACAGGTGGCCTATTTCCTACTGCCAGGTCTCCAGGTGTTAATGAGATGTTCAAGGCCATCTGTGGTCCCAAGTTATCTCCACTCCAACGTGAGGTGTCCTCCGGGGATCATGCCAGCTTTAAAGATACGTCGATCTGGATTAAGCTCAGGCATTATCAGTCCATAAGAGCTCACTGTTAAACACACACAGCTAATGTTCTATTATTATCTCTGCTACAGGAAGGGGCTCATCAGCTCCTCAGTTTCTTTCCAGCTTAGGAATAGGAAATGAAGGAGAAAGTTTTAGGGACAGACTGGGGGAGACATGAGTCCCTGAACCCTGTTAGGGCCGATTTAATGTTAAAACCTGTTTAACTCCTTAGCCAGAGTGACTCCATATTGCCTAGGTAGCCATATTGTTGTTTACATCCATGGACTTCATTCCAGGAATAAACACCCCAGTAGTTCCTGGTATCGGTTCCAGGTATCAATTCTGGGAGTAAATGCCTTAACAATAAAAGCCACATACCTTGGGTCTACGGTTATGCCCTATAAAACCAGCCTGTGAGATCGGATGGGGTTGCTCTCTTCGGAGGCGGCCCTGGCTGGTCAGTCTAACTTCTAATGCTTGGCATAGAATAAAGCTTTGCATAACTTTCACTTTGTCTCAGTCTCGTTCCCCTGGGTGGTCAGTCTAACTTCTAATGCTTGGCATAGATTAAGGCTTTGCATAACTTTCACTTTGTCTCAGTCTTGTTCCTTTGATAACGGACCCCAATAAACCCCAGATCTGGGAGGGACCCAGAAGGTCCAGTGGTTCGGCCTGTCGTGTGTGGGCGGTCTCCTGGTTGCACGGTTATTCCAATCTTGCTGGGAATAATTCCAGTGACCACAGATTCACTAACAATCAGCTAAAGTAACCCATCTTCGGATCCTCGAATTGTCACATCCTCCTTGTAGAGGTTGCTATCTCTGCCCTGTGGCATGCACACATTGTACGACCCTGACCCTTGGGACCTCACAGACTGCTTTCCTTCACATTCCTTCTGTCAGCAAACTTCTACCGAGCTCCTGTTATATGCTGGGCGAGGTGTAGGGGTTTTAGAGAATAATATGACTCAGGCATGGCACCAGCAGCAAAAAGGGAGCCCCAGTGCTTGAGGAGGGCAACCAGCCCCTCTCCATATCCCCTCTTTTCTGGTGGGACAACCCAGACCATCCCAGAGTCTGAAAAACTGAACATTTTTTCAGAGTCCCCTCAAAGAGGGACTCATTGTGGTTATTTGTTTCCAGACATGCCCTAGCAGAGGCTCCCCCTTCCTCTCTGCACTCCCAGGGTCCCCACAATGAAAGCAAGCTTTCATTGTGGAAAGGAAATTTGCCAGCACAAGCTAGATGCTCTGCTCCTGTCCACGTAGCCTGATGGTAGGCACATCACAGGCCACCACGAAACACTTGCTGTGACTCAGTTACCTCATCTATGAAATGGGAGTAATAATAGTTTCCACCTCAGGGATGCCTGAAGATGAAATGAGTTAATATGCCGCACGGTGCCTGGAACACAGTGAATGCTCAGTGAATGCCACCAACATGATCACCATCGCTGCCATGATCCTGTTAGTCATGCCTTTGGAGTGAATGGAAAATGAACCCCTTCCATTTTTCCTTGGCGTGCACATTTTTCTTACCTGTCTTGTATTGCACAGAAGTGGAGGGTTTGCTTTTAACCCTGAGGAAGCAATCTTATTCGAGCTGGCTCCTGTCTGGTCTGTTGAGCTGATAGAAGCAGCTAGCCATCCTTGAGCACCATCACACATCATTGTCTTGCATGCTTACAACCTCTGGGAGGTAAGTATTATTTTCCACTTGACAGGTGGGGTAGTTGGGTCTTGGAGAGCTGAAAGTGCCCCATGGCTGCGTAGCTGGTAAGTACCAGAGCCTATGGTGCAAACTCAGATCATGGTGTTTCTGCTCTACTTACTGAATCTTGGATGCCAGTGTCCTTTCCTGCCACGAGCACGTGTCCCATCTCCCAACTGCAGGTAACCCTCAAGTAGTGGATTCAGCAACCCTCCCAAACCCTTGTCCAGGCCCCTGCTAAAAGGTTTGAAGTTCCCAGGCCTCCAGGTAGAACCTGAAAGGACAGGCGTGAATGAGCTACGCAGAGGGAGCCTTGGGGAATTGGAATCATGGAGTGACAGAACCCAGAGAAGAGGGGGTGAGAGGAAGTCAGGATGAGTAGGGACACAGAGCTGGACTGCCAGGGGTCAGGACCACCACTCGCTAGCTGTGTGACCTCTGGGTCTCAGTGTCTTTAGCTGTAAAATGGGGACTAAAATAATGGCACCTCCTTTATTGGTTGGTTGTGAGGATTAAGTGAGATATATTTTATAAAGTTTTCAGTGCAGAGCTCAATCTGTGTTAGGCATGACTATTATGATGATTGTTTCCCACATGTGGTCAGTGATTGCTTCTCCTTCATGGAGGGCAGAGCTGAGGCACAGACTGGCAGCTTGAGGGAGGGTAGGGGCTGGGGACAAACCCCATCTTACCTTCTCCTTCCTGGCCCTCCCTCAGTGTCCACTCAGATCCAGATTCTAGCTCCCATCCATGCTCTTCAGCTCAGGCCAGGGTGCCTCTTTTCCTGAGCACACACACCTCAGAAATGCTACATACGTTGCCAAGAAACCACCTTCCTCATCTATTTTAAAACCTTGTCAAGCTCCTTGTTTAATGTTTTAAAAGGTTATGTTCTAAAGAGGGACATGGTTAAGTAAATTATGGCACATCAACCTGATAGGATATTAAGCAACCATTAAAGTGATAATTATGAGGATTGTGTAGCAACATGGGAAATGCTTACAGATTGATACGAAATGAAAAACAGGATAAAAAAGTGGATTATGCAATGATTGTAACTAATCAAAACTACATACCTATGAACAAGCCTGGGAAAACCATGGCATTACTTTCCCTTTCTTTATTGCTTGTTCCTTCCTCCCTCTTTCTTTCTTCTTCCTTGAATTTCCTCCCTCTCACTTACCAGAAGGTACTGAACTCCTACTCTGGGCAGACACCATGCTGATTACCCAACTGAGAGAGGTGAAGAGACGGTTTCTTCCCTCAAGAAATCTCACCAGAGAGACAAATCTGAAAACAACCTCAACAGGTTAGAGTGTAAAAAATTCAGTGTGACAAGGAAAGTAATTAAGTCTGATCAGGGGAATCAGCAAAGCTTCCCTGATAGTATCCCAGTAGCTGAATTAGAAGGTGTTCAGTTGGAGGGGAAGAGAATTCCAGGTGGAGGGAACAGCATGTGCAAAAGTGTGGAGATGTGGGAGAAGGGGCCTCACTTATGGCCCATTGATCCCTGGGTTCTGTGTCCTGTAGGGAAGTGAAGGGACTACACATCCACCTGACATTACCCTCATGGGTCAGGGGGGCTCAACCTCACGACTATATCTAGGATCCCATCATAACCCTGGCATTCAGGAATTTATCAAAATCATTGTGAATCCACCTGATAGTTTCATAGGATCTATGGAAGTCGGTCAGGAGAAGTTCATGGAGTATCTAGCCCCCAGTCATCCCAATCACCCTGGAAGCTAGTTGGAAATAGAAGTTCACCTCTGTTAGGGGTGTTCGGGCATTATTGGTCAGGCCCGTGACCCTCATTTCAGAAGTACAGAGACTGTAGCTTAGAGAAGGGAAGTCAGTGATTTATTGAGTCACCTAGCAAATTACCCAGCTCTGCCTCCAAAGCCAGTGCTTTGTGTAGCACACCACATTCCCTTGCCAGTGAAAGCAGTCTAACCTTTTCCCTCTCACGAACCAGCACTTCCCTGTTGGCCCTTTTCATGCCGGGAGTGGATGGCCTTTCCTGAGACTGTAAGAGTTTGTGGACAGACCCTCCTCCCCACTCATGACCTTCACAATTATGCCTCCACAACTTCCATCTTCCTAGGCAAACCAGTTAGCATAGTGTCATACTCTTTCTGCTCAGGAGCAACCTTAGGGTCTCAAGGTCACATGATCCTCCTCCACTTCCAACTCCTTCTTGCTTCTTTGAGAAAGGAAAAGTGGCAGACTGGGAAAAGAGTCCAGGGCTCCCATGCTCCTTTCAGCTCAGAAGTTGCCAAGAGAAAAATCCTTCCTGACTCTGCAACTCAGCCTTCTTATTTGGCAATGGTGGGGGCACTAGGAATGTTTGAACTAGTGATCTCAGGTCCCTCTAGGCCTGATGACCCTGTGACAAAGTTTTTGAGAATCTGCAAGCGGAATGGTAAAGACTAGCTACTGTAGATAATCCTGCTTTCTTCAGTTTGACCTACATGCTTAGGGGGTACACTACAGGGACCTGGGGTTGTGATGAGACCTCCACTGGAATTGCACAGTGGAAACTGGGCTATCAGGTACATAGACCAATCTGGACAATAAAGGGTCTTTGGGACATTTGCCACTTGTTTTTCCACCTATAAATTTGTTCACTTGCTTTGGCATTTATGTGGTTTTAGAACACTATTATCTTGTCAACACTGTTCTACAGCATTGACATTATCTCTTAATTACACAATTACTTTGTTATGTACTATAGACCTAGTAATAAAATATTTGATGTGCTCAAGCACAGACTGGGTTGTTAAAAATATAATTTGAGTCAAACCATCTTATAAAAATCACTAATATGTGTCACACTCAGAAAAGAACTTTGTTGTGTTCTACTTATTCCCCCATTCAAGGGAAGGATAGACTGAGGCCCAGAGAGGAGAAGACAGCTACTGAGGCTCACACAGATGGTTATTAGAATGAATTTTTCAGATGGGAAAGCCCACCCTCCATCACACAGAAACTAGGCAGAACTAGGGGCTAGAGCTCAGGACTGTTAATCCCGAGACCACCACATTCTCCTTTGTTCATAAGGAGGTTATGCAACTTTCCTTCTGCCTTGTGTCACCCACAAGATCTGTCCAGGTCAGCCAGTTACCATGGGTCTGGAAGCCAATCCCCAAGGAGCTGGCTTACTCCAAGGACCAGGTCCCATGTCTCACAGATGCTCAGTGATTGAAGGAAGGAACGTGACTAAGTCCCACTGGCTCGATCTCTACTCCATGTCAAGGAGTCAGGTCTCTAGCAAGCTACTAGTAAGAAGCAAATTGCCAGCTGGCAGAGGCAAGGCCTAAAGCTGTTTGTGCCACTGGCAACAATTCGTTTGTTAGCCAAGGAATTAAGCCTGAGGGAACCACATATGAGACAGGGAGGGTGGCTGAAGGAGAGTGGGGAGAAAGAGACAAAGAGTGGGGTGCCCTGAGGAACAAGGATGAGGACTTTCTGGAGCTAGTGACAACATAATAATTGTCCTAAAAGAGGTAAGATTTGCCCTTTGATGAAATTCACATTTCATCTCATCTCTTCCCATTGCTTGTGACCCTATTCTAACCCAGACGCAGCAGACACTTGGCATAATTCTCCTGTAGTGACCTTAGAGGGACTTGCAGGTTTCTTTTTCTTTCTGAGGTTGGAGGCAGCCCTAGGATTCCCCCAGAACAAAATTTCCGCAGTCTTTATCTTATTTACCCCCTGTTGTTAGTTGGATTGTGTCCCTCAAAAGACATGTGGAAGTCCTAACCTCTGGTACCTGTGACAGTGATCTTATTTGGGAAAAAGATCATTGCAAATGCAAGTTCAGATGAGGGCAAACTGGAGTAGGGTGGGCCCTAAATCCAATGACTGGTGTCCTTATGAGAAGAAGGAAATTTTGAACAAGAGGAGACGGCCATATGATGACCAAGGCAGCAGCTGGAGTGTCTACGATCTCAGGAACGCTGCCAGCACCCTCCAGGAGCTGGGAAGAGCCAGTGAGGGATTCTTCCCTAGAGGCTTCAGAGAGAGCACAGCCCTGGCAATACCTTGATTTCAGACTTCTCGCCTCCCGAACTTGAAGGGAATTAATGTTTCTTGTTTTAACCTACCTACTTTGCGGCACTCTGTTATAGCAGCCCTAGAGAACTAACATGCCACCTCTGAGCATCACCTCATTCTGTTCCAGAGACAGAATTGTCGATTTGGCCTTTTCTCCTACTAAATGCTTCCATGTTTTCCATCCACTTGTTATTTCTTTTCCCTCTCCTTTCCCAGCACTCATGTCATACCATCTCCCTGTCCCCAGATGTCCACCTCCTATCCTCACCCAGGGCTTTCTTGCCCAACCAGGCCCAGCGCAGATAGCCCTCCTCTATCATATCATCCACAACCCTTTCCAAAGTGTATCTGTCTTTTATCTGGACCACTGCCACATCACCACTTTGAATCTCTCTTTAGTTCCCACAGCAGAGGGGGATCCCAAGAAGAAGAAGGTGGGAGAATGCAGAAAGAGATTTCTCTGGGTTGAGCAGTGACTCGGGGGTACTGGTGGGGGACATCATTCCTTTAAAACATAAAGCTGTTTCTTCAGACAAAGGCCCAAACATCACAACAGTATTTTAGGAGCAGAAGTTGTCTCTCCTCTTTTTTTCCCTCAGTTCAATGTGTTTCTAGGTGAACCAGGGTCAACCACAGCTGGGTCTCTCTCTGGGCCCACTAGCTCTGTTTGGCAATGTCCAGCTGAATTTGGTCAGAAGGATAGACCACAGCTCCGCAACTGGAAGCTCAGATACAATGCTTGCCAACATCAGAGTCCATCCCACAGAGATTTTCTCTGTATGTTGTCACACACACAGAAGTAGAGAGGCTCATGGAGATGCAACACATGCATGTGCACATATGCACGCACACGCACCATCTTGTCTGTGCATCCATCATTAGATCAGACTGTACTGTGTCTGATCACCAAGCATACTGTGTCTCGAGCCCTTCCTCAGGCTGTTCTCCCTGACTGGAATGTTCTTTAACAAACACAAGGCTATGCCTGTCAAGTCGCAGCTCAATTGATGTCTTCTGGATCAAACTTTCCTGAGGCCCATTGGACTGAACCAATCACCCCTTCCCAGTGTCCCTGGGCACTGCGTACCCACCTGTGTAGTTGCACCCATCACGCTGGGATGCTGGGCCTTCATAGCCCTAAGGATTGCACCATGATCCTTCCATAGAACTGGGACAAGGACTAGGTGGGGCTTAGGTAATCTTTGTTGAGCACATGAATGAATGCATGCACCCCTGTGTTACACCTTGCAGAGTATTTTTATAAAGTGGATTAATTTTCATTTTTATGAAGCAGATTGTACTTATTTATATAATAGGTACACAAACCCAAAAGTTCCAAAAGGGCGTGTGGTGAAAAGTTTCCGTCCCACCCCATCCTCTAACAGCCCAGTTCCTCTCTATAAATTGCAAGCTGACTCCTGTTTTGTGTGTAGAATTTCTGCTAATATACATGTACATGAATTCCTTTACCCCCCCTTTTTTTCAAGATTTTATTTATTTATTTGACAGACAGAGATCCCAAGTAGGCAGAGAGGCAGGCAGAGAGAGAGGAGGAAGCAGGCTCCCCGCCGAGCAGAGAGCCCAATGTGGGGCTCGATCCCAGGACCCTGGGATCATGACCTGAGCTGAAAGCAGAGGCTTTAACCCACTGAGCCACCCAGGCGCCCCCCTTTACCCCTTTTTAACACAAATTGTAGCAGCTTGCTTTTTCACATTTTACTTTCTAATGTATCTTGTAGATCTTTCAGTATCAGTCCCTTGAGAACTGCCTCGTTTTTTCATTGACCGTGTGGCATTCCACTATGAGAGTGAACTGTGATTATTCAATCAGTCTTCTAAGGTTGTTTCTGGTCCTTTGCTGGTACAAACCATGCTGCCATGGATAAGCTTGTGCATTCATTGACAATACTTAATCTTGAGAAATTTCTTTCAAATGGTAGCATTTAGGGCTCCAATAAGGTAGACAGAGTGATTTTCCTGGCATTGTGGTGGTTCCTGTTAAGGGGTTCATTCAGCATTTGTTTCTACCCCTGGCTAGTGTGCTGAGTCTGAGAAGCTAAAAATTGTATTTCCCAGCCATCCTTGCAGGTGGATTTAGGGTGTGATTTCAGGATCCACCAAACAGCTGCCCTTGGGTAAGATTTTGATTCAGAATTGAGTTGCTGAGCAAAGGTTGGCAGTGTTTTGCCAGTGGGCATCATGGCATAGGTACCAGGTTCTGCTGCTCCCAGCTGCAGGGGCAGGTGTCTGACTGAGGGAAGGCAGCAGCTCCTCAGCTGGCCCAGTCCTGTGTTGTAGTCTGGGGAGATGATCCTGGAAGCTCAGCTTAGTGCTTCCCTCCCCAGATTGTGGTCCTCAGATCAGAAGCAAATGCCAAGCCCTGGTCCAGCCCTGATGAATCAGCTGTATTTTAAAATTCCCCTAAATGATTTACATGCACATTCAAGATTAAAAATTACTGGCTTGGACTATAGAGGATCTCAGCTAACACAGTAGTTATAATCACCTGGGGAATACTGAACATTCTAGAAGCTGAGGGCACACCTTTGATTGATTAAATCATAATCTCTAGGAGTAGGGCCTGGATATCAGCATTAAAAAACCCTAGGTGAGTCTAATATGCAACAAAGATTGTAACGTGCTGGCCTAGAGTAATAGTTCTGAATCTTGATTATACATTAGAATTATAAGGGCCTATTTGGCTAATAAAGGAATAGTGGTATCTCAGTTAGAAAACTGTCATCTGCAATTAGCAGAATAATCTTAAAACTCAAGCAGAGAAGGAATGTATTAGTCAGATAATGAGCAGAGACCAGGTAATGGGATTCTGCCTTCACATGTCTGTAGCACTTACAGGCTTCACATCCTGACGATGAAATCCGCAGGCAGAAAATGGTCTGTCTTTCATGGGGTCTTTGGCTTAATATGGGTGATCCTTGTGATGGGTATTAAAGAGCAAGGAAACTTTCCGAGAAACTTTCCCAGGGAACATCTCTAAGATGGTATTTGCCAGACCTACACTCTATGCTCACCCATAAACCAGTCACTGGCAAAAGGAATGGGATGGACAGCTCTGATTTGCTGAGACCAGTCACTGGAGATTGGATTATGGCATTGGATTGAAGCATCAACCACAATGAGACAGCAAATGGAACCTGGGACTTTTAATTTAATTTCATCTTACTCTTTGAGAGAGTTTTTCTGCTCACTGATTCCATTGTTAAGGATTATCCTTTAAAGAGTGGAATCTTTAAAATTTTAGGAATTTGAGCAATCTTAAAGTCATTAACAATTGTTATGGAACCATTAATGTATCAAAGGGCTTTTAAAATAACAGAATAAATCTTTTAATGAATTGTTTATTGAAAAGGTAACATGTACACTTGGCCAAAAAAAAAAAAAAAAAAGATGCAGAGACTTACAGGAAAATGTAATCTCCCATTGCTGTTTCCCCTATCTGTGGCCTCCAAAAGACAGTTACTATTAAGGATTTCTTGTGTATCCTTCCAGAAATATTATAAGCACGTTCAAACATATGCTCATCTATATTTACTACATAAACATTAAGCAAACAATATGCACTATCCCTCACCTTGTCTTTTACACTTGTATACAACTTTAAAACTGACATTCTTGTTTTTACATTTTGCTTGAAGTGGTAAGCTATTAACTCTAAGTAGACTGTGACAAATTAGATGTGCATTTTATATTTCCTAGAGCAACCATTAAAAATTAACATAAAGAGATGTAGCAGAGGTCATTGACTTTAAAAAGTCAATAGGTAAATTAAAATATGTTACAAAAAAAATCAAATAATGCAAACAATGGCAGGAAAGAGGAAACAGAGGAACAAAAAACAGAGAAGAACAAAAAGCTAATAAAATGGAAAGCCTAAATTCAACCATGTTGGTTGAGTTACATTAAATGCAAATTATACTAAATTACATTAAATGTAAAAGGTCTAAATTACCAGTTAGCAGAGATTGTCAGATCAGATAACAGAACAAGATCCCACTATATGCTGTTACAAGAGACACACTTTCAATATAAAAACACAAATGGGTAAAAAGTAAATGATGGAAAAGATATTCCATTCAAATATTAATTAGGACATAACTGAAGTGATGTAAAATGGTGCAGTCACTATGGAAAACAGTATAGCAGTTCAGAAAAAAAAAAAAGCAATTCCATTTCTGGGTATAGGTCCAAAAGAATTGAAATCAGGGTCATGAAGAGATGTTTGTACACTCATGTTCATAGCAGCATTCATAATACTCAAGAGGTGTAAGTAACCCAAAGGTGCATTGACAGATGAATAAGTTAGCACGGTGTGGACTACACACACAATGGAATATATTCAGTCTTAAAAAGGAAGGATATTCTAACATAACACTGCAGCATAAAGTTTGAGAATATTATGCTGAGTGTAATAAGCCACTCACACACACACAAAAAAACCCAAAAACTGAATACGGTATGATTCCAGTTACATAAGATATCTAGCCTAGTCAAAATAATAGAGATAGAAAGTAGAAGAGTAGCTGTCAGGGGCTGAGGGGAGAGGGAAATGGGAGAGATGTTATTTAATAGGTATAAAATTTCAGTTCTGTAAGATGAAAAAGTTCTAGAGATTAGTTTTCAAACAGTGTGAATATACCTAACACTACTAATATTTAAAAATGGTTAGAATGGTAAATTTTATGTGTATTTTACCACAGTTAGAGAAAGGATAACTAAACTGGCTAGATTAAAATAGATTTCAGGTGGTGGGTATTATGGAGGGCACGTATTGCATGTAGCACTGGGTGTGGTGCATAAACAATGAATTCTGTTACACTGAAAAGAAATTAAATAAAAAAAATAGATTTCAGAATAAAGAATATAACAAGGAGAAGAGGAACATTACAGAATGATAAAAGGGATCAATTCACTGAAAGCCATAATAATTCTAAATTCTAAACGCATCTAATGATGGAGCTCCCAAATACGTTAAACAACAACTAGTAAAGCTGGAGGAAGAAACTGAAAACATGCAATTATAGTTGGAGACTCCAATACTCCTTTCTCAGTGACTGATACAAGTGGACATCAAATTAGCAAGAGTACAGAAGACCTAAGCAAGCCACTAACCTGACCTCGTTGAAATTTACAGAACTTCTCACAACAGAATGTGTATTCTTTTCAAAAGTGACATTGTGTGCAACAGGTCCTCCTGACCTACCCTTCTTCTCTAGATCTTCCTTCATATATTCCTTTCTTTTCTTTACTCTCTTCCTCCTCCACTCCCATTCCTTTTCCTCTTTCTCCCACTCTTTAATGGGATATAATCTGTCCAGCACTAATTTTGCAAAATTACATGCTTCCTGTTCTTAATTTAAAAGCAAGAGAGTTGGAGCACCTGGGTTGCTCAGGCTGTTGGACGTCTGACTCTTGATTTGGGCTCAGGTCATGGTCTCAGGGTCTGGTCTCAGTATCATGGAATTGAGCCCTGCATCAGGCTCTGTGCTCAGTGGGAAGTCTGCTTAGGGTTCTCTCTCTCTCTCCCTCTCCCTCTGCTTCTCTCTCTCTCTCTCAAATAAATTAATAAATCTTAAAAAAATAAAAACAAGTGATTTGGCTGTTTTTTCTTTCTAAATAAAAAATAAACAATCATAAATTAACTTGCTTTTTGAATGAGGTGTTCAATTGATTTCTCCTCCTAGATTCTGGTCTTAGATATCTGCTACAATTTACATTGGAAATTTGCTGCAACATTACTGGGACTGCAGTTATTGGAGGAAGGAAAACTTCATGGAGGAGGTAAAATTTGGAATTGGATAGAGTTTGGATTACAGTTCACAGGGAGCTTCCTTTTAGTTTACCTCTCTGTCTTCAAGGCGTTTTTAATGGTATGGCTGTCCACATGGCATTAAATGGAGGGAACGCACAAATGTGACCAATCCTCCTCTCTCCATTGTGCCTCTCTCTACAACCTCCTCTAGTCTGAAGATAATCTTTTCTTTCCTCATAAATGCCTTTCCCCTCTTCAATTCTCAGATCCAGGACCATGGCTCTGGCTCTCCGTGATAAGTGTAGGTTTTCTCCTCCTGGGACTCTTCATTTAGCCCTAATTGCCTCACGTTGTCTGGCTGGGTTTGCAATTAGTTTTGCCACTTCTCCCAGGGCCTGCCAGCTCATTACTGGTTTGTTTCTGGATTCCCTGCAGCCTCTGCTACATGGTCTTGCTAGCTTTGGGCCAGAGCCCTGTGCGTGACCTGGATGCATGCTGCCTGCTTCCTTAGGACCTCTGCGAATCTCCTCCTGTTTCTGTGTCTCTTTAGGTGAGTGCTGCTTTCCCCTTGGAGTGGGGACATGACACCTGAGAAAAATGCAAAAAAGTGTGACTTCTGCGTAGGTGGGCACACTGTGTGTGCAGACTTCTGCGTAGGTGGGCACACTGTGTGTGCATGTGGGTACTTGTACTTAGGGAGATGTATGTGTGCATGCCAGAAGAGAGCATGATCATGAAATGGCCTGTGCAAGCAGCCAAGACCAACAGCATGTGCTTGGTGGTACAAATGACAGGAACTGCAGATCCACCTGGAATCCCTAAGGCAGCCCACCACTTCCTGTGATTTTTCATAAGTTCTCAGGTTCATATGGATTCTGAATTATGATTTGAAGGGATCCAGCTTATCTTCCACTGGGACCTAAAATCTTGCCATTTTCCATTAGAAATGCCAAATCTGGGCTAAACATTGTCCTCTAGAGACTTCCTTTTAAAAATGCAAATACTTCTGGAAGAGGTACCCAGAGCCAGAAAGATGGAGTTATATAATTAATCCCCTTTACATTTTTACTGATGAGGAAAGTAACATGACAGCAGTGTTTCCAAGGTCACTTGGCACATTGGATGGCAGAGCTGCGATTTGAGCTTAGCCTTCTGACCCCTCGTCTGGCATATATGGCATACCTGGATCACAGGTCATCACCTGTGGGCCCTTCACAATGTACCATAAAGACTTCCTTACCTATCAGGGCCATTCTTGAGAACACAGTAGGCAAGACCAATTGGAATAAGATGTAGTGGTGATGCTGATAAATTGGGACATTTTCATAACTTGAGCTATTGGTTTTTTCTTTAGATTAGTAGTGTTTAATAGAAATCTAACATGAGCCACCGATTCGACTTACATATGCAGTTTAAAACTTTCTAGTAGCCACATAAAACAAAAGGAAAAAAAGGTGAAATTTATTTTAATAATATACTTAATTTAGCCAAATATTTAAAAAAATATTGTAAAAAATATCATTTCAACCTCCACTCTGTATAAAATATTAAAGAGGTCTATTTAAGTCTTTGAAATCTAGTGAGTATTTTACACTTATAGCTCATCTCAGTTCGGACTAGTCACATTAGGGATTCAACAGCCACATGTGGCCAGTGACCGCCTGATTGGACAGCACTGCCTTAGACATTCCCTATTCAAAACCCAGGATGCTGCACCCCTGCTCTGACCAGAGCACTGTCTGTGCATACCTTTCTTATCCAGAACCAATGTCCACAGGCCTGTAGGCACCTTAGAAGCCAGCCAGTTCGGGGGATTTCATGTTATTCTATAGAGTCCTTAGAGACACAGATGGGAATGTGCTGGGGAGGATGTCTGGGGGATCTGAGGCATTTGCTTTCAGCCACGTACATTGCTGTAATGTGGGTGTCGTGATGAGCATTTTCAGATTTCCTTATCAAAGGTTAACTAAACAAAACCCCCACAAAAGGGCAAACTGCTTAAAGATATCCCTCCAAAGAAATTACAGATTGAAGATAATACCTGTAATGCAAGAGCTCGTGGGCACCAAGAAACAGCAGCTGATATTTTCCTTCTTCCAGGTCAGCTCTGTGATGAGATTAAAACGTTAGTGATGGGGCTTGACTTTACATTTCAGAATTACCAAGAAGGCTATCTGAAATGTGAATTTATGCCCACTGTCATTAACAAAGAGCTTCATCCTAGGGGTATTTTGTGGCGTGAGATATCAGTGTGTGATACTTCCAGTGTTTCTAGTGTTTGGTATATGTTTTATCACGCTTGCAATTTATTTGCTCCACGGTACATGGACATAATTCAGAAATACACGCAGACTTTATTTATTTATTTATTTAAAGATTCATTTGAGGGGGGAGGGGCAGAGGGAGAGGGAAAGAAAGAATCTCAAATAGACCTCCCACTGAGCACAGAGCCCGGTGCTGGGCCTGGTGCTCCTGACCTGAGCTAAAATCAAGAGTTGGATGCTCAACAAACAAAATGACCCAGTCACCCCCGGAAATACATCCTGACTTTAAAAACATAAGTCAAATCAGGTCATTCCTCTGCTAAAATCCCTGCAATTATTTTCCACCCACCTCTGAGGAAAAGGTCCAAGGCCTTATGATGACAATGGGCCCTAAGCCTTCATGCCTGCCCTAGTGGTCCCTGATGTCACCTCCCCTATCCCTCACTGCCATTGTCTCTACTCCAGCTACACTGGCCTCTTCACTGTGTATCATTTTTGTTGTATCCACAACAACAAAAGACATTCAGTTTTACACATCTTTTAGCATTTTATAAGTGGAGTCATATTGGAAAAATACTTCTGCTATTCTTTTGATCAAGTTTATATTTCTAAGATTCTCTTATGACATGGTTTGTAGATACATTCATTCCTTTTCACTACTGTGTAGTACTCCACTCTATTTTTAAGGACATTCTCTTGCTGTTGTTCTGAGGTTTGTTTTTTTCCTGTTCAAATAGGGTCACCATGAACATTTTTTCAGGTGTCCTGGGGCACGTGGACCTGCACGGGGGTCATAGGTGTGACATCATCCACATGAATTTCCACATTCAGTGTCATGATCGTTGCTTTCCCTTAAGCTCAGAATGTCCCCCTCACAGTCCTTCTTCTGTATGCCAAACTGAAGACCAACTCACTAGATGTCTCCTTTGAGGAACTTCCTCCCCAAGTCTAGACACCATTGCTTTGTCTGTGCCTTCACTAAAATATGTCTCACTCTGTACGTTAATGACAGTGATCCCTCTCTTAACTAACCTTTGCTCATCTGAGATGCACACTAATCAGTGTCTGAGGTCCCTGAACCCTGAGGACTGGGATTCCGGTTCTCATTTCCGCTTTCCCCTATTGAGATATACACTTGCAGGAGCTGGTTCTGTTTGTTCCCAAACCTGCCTCTGCAAATGCTACTTGTTACCCTAGTTACAAGATTTAATTACGTGTGACATGGACCGATGAGATTAAGTGTGAAAGAGTGACAGTTGTTTCCATACAACCTAAAAGGACACACAAGACACACGAGAATGCCAATGTGTGAAGAGGTTTGAGCAGGCTGACCTAATGAGATGTTGTTATCTGGTCACTTGCGTGTGTCTCCTCAAGACAGACATACTAGAGACCACACTGGGCCTGTCTTTGTGCCTTGTGTTCTAGCCCAAGGCCTAAGACAGAGTAGGAGTCAATGAATGTATGGTGATCAGAAGATGAACGAATAAATAAATGTTGAGGTTTTAAAAGGAGAACAAAGACCTCCCTACAGGCTAGTCATGGAAACAACCTGCAGGAAAAGTAGGCATGGGGGAAACAACTGTGAAAGATTAGGATGACCTGTAAACATCTTGAAGGACTCTGTGCTTGGAGTGTTGTAGCAAGCATCCTTAAATCCTTGCTCTAATTTAAAGAAAAAGAAACTGGCAAATCATAGTTAGGTGATGGATGTTTATGCATGAGAGATGATGTGGAACTTCAGCCAGCAGACACACACTCAAAGAAAAGGGCCTGGCCCCACATTAAATAAGAGGAGAATGAGTACATTTGTATGTTTTAAGATTAAAAAAAATAGTAAAGGATGTGTGTCGGTTGGTCTCAGCAGGAACAAAATGGCATTCTTGAGTGAGATACTTTAAAGAGAGTTTAAGAAAAGAACTGTTTGGGGTGCCTGGATGGCCCAGTGGGTTAAAGCCTCTGCCTTCGGCTCAGGTCATGATCTCAGGGTCCTGGGATGGAGCTCCGCATTGGGCTCTCTGCTCAGCGGGGAGCCTGCCTCCTCCCTTCTCTCTCTCTGCCTGACTCTCTGCCTACTTGTGATCTGTCTGTCAAATAAATAGATAAAATCTTGAAAAAAAATAAAAAGAAAAGAACTGTTTTTAGAACTGTGAACAGAAGGGAGGGGTGCCACAAGAGAGAGGACCACAGGCTAGGGAAAACAGGGTGCCTTCTGACAGCAGCTGGATTTGGGGTCGAGAGAGGGAACTGGGGAATAAACACTCTGGTCTCTCACTTCTCTCTCCCTCCAGTCTCCTAGCAGTGTCTCCTCTCAGTCAAAGCCAAAGTGGAGGCAGAAAATATAGGAGCCCATTGATCTAGTCTATTCGGGTGAAATCCCCAGGGTAGAGAGCAGATGGAGAGTGGACAAGAGTGGGTCTGGGGACAAATGGAAGATGCCCAGCATTGTATCATTTTTTAATGATTCTCTACTGGACATTTTAAATTTTCTAACAGATTGTGAGTCCCAGTCCTGCCAGATTGGAGGGCTTCTACTTTGTGTGTTCACACATTTATCTTCTCCAGTAGATGGTGAATATCTAGAGTCAGGGACTCTGTCTTGGACATCTTTGGATCTCCAAGCTTGGCTTCGGGGTTGGCATATGGAAGAGGCTCAATAATTAAATGAATAAATGCTGGTAATGCTGTAAGAAGACTTATTTGTCAAAAAATCAGTAACTCTCTGCTTATTCACTTATGTAACAAATGCTTATTGAATGACTCCTGTGTGTCAGGTACTGCCCTAACCAAAGACCTGATGGACACCAGAGCTATGGTCTAGGACAGAAGGCAGTCACCAAATTATTTTACTCATTCAACAAACATTTACTGAGCAACCACATGCTAGGCACTGTCTTGGGAAGTTGAACAATAAATGAGACAAGATTCTACCTTTATTGAACTTACACTTGAGTGGAGATGTTCTTCCCTATGGTAGCCCTCTTTAAGGCAGAAGATATGCAGTGGGGCATCACTTTATGAAGCAAATTAGGTCTGTGGCTCCTGATAGGTGAGAGGCAAGCAGGATGCCACTTTAGGTCATGGAAAGATGATCTGCTGGGCTGGATGGAAGCCAGAGCTTCGGGTGAATGTCCTTATAGAGCAAGAGTGTCCTTGATAACCACATCTGATCCTTTGGCCTGTTGGATGATTGGGATGGGTCCCAAGTAAGAATATCTGAGCTCTTTACACTTCTCCAGTGACAAGGCTTTACATGGTAGGTCTTCAATTAATTTCTGAGTATTAAGTTGACTTTTACCAGCTTTTTAGTGGATGTAGACTCCCCAGAAGCTGGGCTTGGAAGATGAAGGGCTAGCTGGTAACCCAGTGGAGCCCTGGCAGGGGAATGGGGATAACATTGCCTTGTTTAGATGCTTGGGATTGTTTTAGAGCATGTGTCACTTGTCTGTATATTAGAGCCAGGCTTTTCTGGGAAGCTAAAGAGTGGGTCAAACTTAGCTTCTTATCATATTAATACTCCCTAAACTCCTACACTCACAAGTTTTGGGAGTCTGTAGTCCTCTTACCTGTAAGCAACAAATTGCTGGGGAAATGATAGTTCTCAGGGAATAAAGGGCGGGATGCTGGTCCCACATTCCTCCCAACTTGGTGTAAGGCCGTCAGGATTCAGACGGATGGAATGATCTCTTAGGGTCCCTTTCAGCTTGTTTGTTCCCTGTTTGGAACTTTTTCACCCTCCCAGGACTTTGGCTGCTGTGGTTAGTCGGCTCCCTCTTCCTGGTACATTTTTGGCCATCAAATGAGCTGCTGTGAATCAGCAGGATTCACCTTCAGCATTGGTCTTTGGAGACAGCTGCCTACCCAGTGTGATTTTGCAGGCTCCCTGGAAGGGACTTTTCTCCCTACGCATGTCTCAAAATACCTTCTCTAATCAGCCTTTTGATGTTTGGGATTGCTTTCCTGTGGACAAAGCCTCCCATTCCCCAATGAAGACCTGAAAATAGAAATGAATGCACATGTGTTCGGGGTTGCGCACAACAGACTGCTCTTGGCCTCCTTGCTGCCGCTCGTGCTGTCTCCTTTGCCAGGAATATCCTCCCTGTGCCCTTATTTCCCTTATACTGATTCTTTAAGAGTCAGTTCAAACATGTCTTGCCTGAGGGGATGTTGTAATTGGTTTGTCTTGATTACAAGAAATAGACTTACTCAGACTAGCTGAAATAAAGACTGGTGGGGGTGTGGGGGTAGGAAAGATACAAACGCATAAAGGGGTGAGCCTTTGTACATCTAAGAAAAGGGACATAACTATCTGTGTCTGTGCTTGTCTCCCCCATATAGACTGGCTGTAAGATCTAGAAAGTAGGGACTGTACTTTATTCATTTTTGAAATGTCAGAAGTAGCAGATAGCTTTGTACCTAGGATATGACCCAATAGATGTTTGTTGAAAAGATGGATGAATGAAAATCTGAATCCTAAGTATGGGTAGAAGATGTTGGCGTTGTCTTTGAGGGACTTACAGTGTAGTTGAGGAACCAGAAAACAAGTGAAAAATAAATACTCTAAGAGCTAAATAGTGCGAAACAATGTTTAGGAGCTGACACATTAGGGGAGATGAGGCACCTTAGGGAAGAGGAGATTCAGTGAGAAAATCACCCAGAGAAAGACTTCATGTCACATGAACAGAAAGCTGGCCCATGTTAGACCTTTCAGAGCGCAGAGTTTTGATGCGGAAAGGAGAGCAAACATCGAGCTGGCATCCAGTTCCACATAGGGCCCCACAAAGCGTGTCCAGCGATGGCAAAGGAGCAGACACAGGGAACTTGAAGTCTTGGCCAAGAGGTGACTTGCAACATTGGGGTGCATTAGATGCCATCCCAAGTCCTTTGGGACCCATGAACGACACTGGCTGGTGATTCCCATTGGTCTAATCTGATTGGTTGATCCAACAAAGAAAGTGAGGCTCCTGCCCTGTGTCTGTGAAGTTACTGCCAGCTGCTGGTGGTGGATGAGCAGAAGGCCCCTGGGCAGCCCTTGGGAATCCACAGTGAACCAAGCAAGTCATCCCGAGGCTTTGCAATTCTATTTTAATTTCTTAAGATTTTATTTATTTATGAGAGAGAGAGAGAGATTAAACACCAGTGTGGGGAGGGGCAGAGGGAATCTCAGGCAGTATCACAAGTGGACTCTGAACTGAGTGCAGAGTCTATATGGGGCTTTGATCTCACAACCCCAAGACCATGACCTGAGCTGAAATCACGAGTCAGACACTTAAACTATCACACCAGCCAGGTGCCCCTCAGTGCTTCCTGATTTTATAGACTTAGCTCCAAAGTCAAGAAAGAAGGGGTCTTTGCAGCTCTCTTTGTTGTAGAGACTGGCCCCAGGGTGAGTCCCGTACCATTCCCTCTTTTTTTTTTTTTAAGATTTTATTTACCTATTATAGAGAGAACGAGAGAGAGAGAGAGAGAGAGAGCACAAGCAAGGGGAGCAGCAGGCAGAGGGAGAAGCAGGCTCTCTGCTGAGCAGGGATTCTGACACCGGGCTCGATCCCAGGACCCTGAGATCATCACCCAAGCCAGAGGCAGACACTTAACTGGCTGAGCCGTCCCAGCGCCCCATCCATTCTATCTTCTGTGACATGCATCTTTGAGTCTTCCCACAGAACTTGTTGCCCTTGGGCAGGCTCTGTCAGTTTGCCAAGGATTAGCAGTGAGCGACTGTGAGGGGATCCCAAGCAATTGGAGCCTCATCTCTTCTTATACTTGAAAGGAGTCAGTGGCTACCCAACTGAAATGGAGCCCGCCCCTCGGTGAGAAAACAGGCTCAGAGAAATTAATCTTTTTGCATCTTCATGCCGTGTGCTGAGTTTGCCCACATATACCCACACTTTTGTTTTTCATTAAGCAGCCCTTTATGGAGGGCTCACTATGTTCTGGGCGCTGTTCCAGGCACTGAAGCGTATGGTTGGGTTGCAGGTAACAGAAGGCTCATCTAATCATGGCTTAAGCAGTACAGACACCTATTATCTCGTAAAACAAGAAGGAAGTCCAGGACTGGGGTCTGCAGAGCCTGCAGGCTCATCAGCCCAGCAGTGTTACCAAGAACCAAGGCTTGGCCATCCTCCTGCTCTACTGTGCTTGTGCGTCCCTCAGAGGACGCACAGTGGTGTTTCCCCTCAGAGGGAGGTGTTTCCCCTCAGAGGGAGACATTGCAGTCCCTTCCTCCCTGGCAGCATCCCAATGTCCAAAGACAGAAGGAGGCAGGTTGGGAACCTTCGCTTCTCTCATTTTATTGGGGGAAGGATATCCTTCCTAGAAGTTTGCAGCTGACTTCTTTTTATATCCCATCAGTCACCCCAGGTCACATGCCCATTCCAGCACCAATCACAGGCAGATGGGAAAATGATGCTATAGGAGGCTGCCGTGGGCCAGTGGTGGTGCACCACTCATGAGAAAGCTAGTGTCTCATCTCCATTGAGAGTACAGTCTCTGGAGCCAGATGCCCGAGTTCAAGTCCTGAACTTGAACTTGGCCAATTCTTAGTTACATAACCTTGGACAAGGTGCTTGACCTCTCTCCTCCTCAGTTTCCCTATGTGTAAAATGGTGATAATGAGACCTTCATGGTGATGTAAGGAAGTGCTTAGAACAGTATTTGGCTCACAGTAAGTATTAACTACTCCTACAGCCACCCTCCCCTGGGCTGAGCATTTCCTGCTTGAATAAAATTAGAAAAAGTAGTAATGATGTTGAGTAGAAAACTCCAGTGTCTGCCACATGGGGTTACAGATAGTAAACAGGCAATGTCAAAATCCTGTGAGTGGTGCATTGATACAGGATAATGGCGAGGAGGATGCCTGATTCAGACTTGAAGGACATCAGGGAGGGCTTCTCAGAAGAGGTGGCACTAATGTACTATTTCAGCAAAGGTAGCAATTTCTCAGACAATGGTAGGGTTGGGAAGGTGGGAAAAGAAGGTCTTCCAGGCAGAGGGAGTAACAGGAGTAGAGACTTTGCAGTGTGATAGTCCATGGTATATGCAGGATAAGTGCAGACAGATTATTGTGTCCAGAGAATGAAGTGGGAGCTGGGCTAGCTCTGGAGGGGTGTGCTGCCAGGCTGGGGGAGGGTCGCAAATGTCGAGCTAAGGAGCTTAGTCTTCCTACAGACTGTGGTTTATAAATTGGAAGTAGCCCTAGATTTGTAGTTTTGGCCAATGACTCAGGTTGTGATGGGGAAGTGGATGGGAGGGGAGTGGGACCCAGGTAGGAAGCTATGACAATATTCCAGGGGTGGGGTAAGAGCCTAAAGCAGGACAACATAGGCTGGAGACAGGGGAAGGATGGTCAATCATGAGGATGTGGTCATCAGATGTGTGGAGAGACAGGACAGTCCAGGAGGATCCAGTATTGTAGCCGGGGTGACTGGTGAGAGAAAGGGATTGCAGAATGCAGGTGGGAGGATGCGGTGATGTAATGAAGTGCTTCAAGTGTGGCCATGTTGGGTCGGGGGCAGCTGGAGATGCCAACAGACCCTCCAGGGCACGAAGCCTGAAGGTCAGGAGACAGATCTGGGCTGAAGAAGACAGATCCAGGAGTTACCAATCGAGAGGAAGGAGAGAAATGCTTGAGATAGATGCCATCGTCCTGGGAAACCAGAAACATGAACAAGGGACAAACCTGCAGCTCCGGGCTTCACGGGGGTTGCCAATGTTGTGTTCTGTTTGGGCACTTTGTTTGTCCAGGTGATGCTTCAGGGCCTGCGGCCAGGCAGGGGTCTGAGCTGGCTGTTGCACAGCAGCTCCCTTTTGACACTCAGCCTGCCCTGTGCTTTGCAGCATGTACCCCCCGCCCTGCCTCACCCCAAGTTCCTCAGATCTGCTGGTCCTGATGAAGGGTGAGGAGAGAAGGGGCTGGAGATGGAGCCCTGAAGAGCACTGGCACTTATGGATGAGTTCCAGTAGACAGCTGCTGGAGGGAGATGGGAAGGGACATGGGGGGTAGGAGAAGACACACTTGAAGGATGTCGCGGGACTGAATGGAGGTCGTGTTCGTGTTGAAGGCATATTACATATTTTTACTCTATCCTGGCATAGTGCCAGGGACAGGTGTTCAGTATAGACTTACTTCTCCCTATTAAATGAACAGTAAGAGCCAGGCATCCAGAGTGGAGAGGATGGGGAAGCAGGTTGCCTTCCTGATGGTACCCTGTGGCAGGGGTTAACATCCCAGCCTGTGGAACCACACCAAGCTGAGGCAGAGGACTGGGCTGTCTATGTGATGCTGCGCAGCTTACTTGGTAGCTGTTGGCCTCAGTTATCCTAAGAATCAGAGAAACCAACGCCTGCCCTAAGGATGTGCAGAAGGTTAAAGGGAATACTGTGTGCTCCCATTTAGCATCTATGGATCATATATATGGACCAATATATACTCAGACATCACATTTTGAGTGAATATGGGCAAATAACTTTGCCAGTGGTGGGAAAAAAGATAGGCTTGCCAATATACAAGGGAGTGAATTGGGATGAGGATGTAAGGGAGAAACGCAGACATCTTGGGGAGCCAACAAAAGGACACTAAGTAAAGAACAGACTGGCCCCAGGAGGCTTGTTATTACAGAGAGATCCAGAACCGAGGAAGAAACCCAGTCTATGTTCTAAAACAACTCTGTATCTTTGCAATTTCCAGTCTTTCTGGAGTCTGCCTCCCCGAGCATTTGGCTGGCATGGTGGAAAGGTCATGGGTATTGGAGTCAGAGATCTCACAGTTCCCAAATCCCCGCTCTATCGCTTTACCACCTGTGTGATCGTGTAAAATATCTAACCCCTCTGTGCCTCAGTTTCTTCATCTGAAAAATGGGTGGGTCCATTTTAACTGGTTATTATGTGGGGTCAATGAGATTAGTGTATATAAACCAGCTGACAGTGTCTGGCTTGTAACAGGTGCTCAGTTATTATTTTTTTCTTGTTTTCTTCGTATGCCTGAAGTAAGATAATTTCTATTGCCTTCAAGAAGAGGGGCTTAAAAGTGTCTCTTGACCAGTCAAGAGAGCCCATTCTGAGGAAGGAAAGAGTTATGAGGAAAGAAGGACCTGGAAGGATCTTATGTTCAAGGGGGCATGTCCTGTAAGAAGGAGGCCCAGGCTCTGAGAGAAAGGAAAGGCAATGGGACCCACCAAAGGCAGAGAAGACCGCCAGCAAGCAGGGCCCCAGCAGGTCCTGTGGAACTCTAGCACCCTACCTTTCTATCCCTAACACAGTGGGTGACATAGCCACTGCCCTTGCCCTTCCTCCACTTTTACACGCCAAGGATCCTGGGGCAGAGAAGAGCCAGGGTATCAGGGCTCCATGGGTCCTCCTCTGCTGCCTCCCAGAGGACACTTCGAGGATGGCTGCCCTGGCCAAGCCCACCCTCCAAGTACAGGTGGCTTTGGTCCCTCTTGTCCCACCTGGAGCCAAAGGCCAATCTTAGAGTCTGTGGGATCTGGAGGAAAATCTCTCAGGGTGCCCCTCTTTTCCCCCACCCATCCCCCAATATATTTGTAGCTGACAATTGTGCAGCACTTGGCAGTTCTCAAAAAGCTTTCACATCCCATACTTTCACAGAGGAGGGCAATGAAGCAACCGAGAAATTATTTGCCTAAGATGGCATGACTAATAAATGGTGGCACCAGGACAAGAACTGAGGAACTCCCAGCCCAGGGCCATTCTGTGCCATAAAGTTTTGAGGGTCCATGTTCCATCCCTACGGCCTGTTATCAGTGGGTGGTTTGCGGGCAGCTTTTTTGGGTCTGAGACTTACCCTCGTTTTGGTGCTGGGAGGAAATCCATATTCCTTCCCCCTTGCCGCTCTTAACTGACATCCACTGTCTCCTTGAGTCCCTAGAAAAGTCTCCCAAAGGACAGAATCCCAGCCCCCATCTCCTTGAGAGCCTCTGCCGATCCCCGTGGGTGCTTCTAATACTCAGGCTCTGGGAAATGAAGCTGTTTCCCTGCTTGCTTAATGGCATTGCCTAGAGCTCCAGAGAGCTGCACCTTCAGGTGAGTTACTGCGATACCCAGGCACACGGACATCCCTTCCCCTCTAAGTGCACCTGCCATAGTGGCAGCACAGGCCCGGCGGCAGGCTGAACCCTGTCTGTTGCTTCCTGTTAAAGGGCAGGAGGAAGTTACCAGCATTGATTGAAATTCTCAGGTAGAGAGAATCCGGGCGGCATTTGAAGAGGGGAATTTAATTCAATAGTTTATATTCCACTTAGGTTCCTCCTCTAGCTGGCTGCTGGTAAACAGCTGTAAACGACCACAGCTGTCTTGTGGGCGCAGAGGAAACGAGGTCTGGAGAGTAAAATGGAGATGGTGGGACAAATGTCAAGGAGATGGAGGATACCAGGAGAATGGGAGTACGTGGTGGGACTCTGGGCTCAGGGACCTCATTCACTCCTGCCTTCCTGGGCTTCAGCTACCCGAGGGGCTCAGGATACATGACTGTTCAGGCCCTCCCCGCTCTGAACTTCACGCTGTCAGAGGGAGCTCCGTGGTGTGGTGATGGCGACCCAGGATTTGGAGTCAGATAATCGGGGCTCAAACCCAGGCTGGGTTCTTACTTCCAGTGACAGCACTGTGGGCCCCACTTGGCCCTCCCTGGATCTCTGAGGGTGAGATGGCAAAGCCACACTGGCCTCCTCCAACCCAGGGGCAGTGAGGTCAGAGAGAAGTTGTCAGATAGCATCTTATGCCCTGGAAAGCCCCATCCAGATGTTAGTAACTACTGTCTCCATTGTGACTGGACCAGAGAAGCCCCCACAGCCTGCCTCTCGCTGGTCCCTTGCCCAAGGGCTGTGGCTCTCATTGTCTGGGTAGGACCTTTCTCCTGTAGGGGGGCCAAGCTTGCAGTTATCCTAAGATTTGAAAAGTAACCAAACTACCCCCCAACTACCTTCCCCAGCAAAGCTCGTCTCCAGAAGGCACCTATCAAAGCATGTTAGCATAGTGCCCCAAAGGGTAATAAACGATACCCTCTCAGCCCCAGACAGTGGGACTTCCTTCCCGTAGCTGTTGGTTGGTTAGCTCTCACCCCAGGAAGCTGTGTGTAGACCCCTGAGGGGAGTGGGACTTAAGATGGGAAAATGTAATCATCTTGACAATCCTCAGCTCACTTTCTTCCTTGCTCACTTTCACTGTGCTGGGCCTGGGCATACAGGGCAGCTAGCATCTCTTTATTTTCTTGTCCACTCATTCAGCAGACACCCAGAGAGCATCATCTTTGACAGGAACTGTGAACAGGGTGGGAGCTTAGGGGCTTTATGTCTGGTCGAGGGGGCAGAAACACATACAAAGGATCTGAATCCTCATGCTGGGTTTAGTAGCTCCTGTTGGAACTTCAGGAAACTTGCCACAATCCATCTCTTTAAAAAAAAAAAAATACACACACACACACACACACACACACACACACGTAAATAAAATCATGTGATCTGTTTAACACAACTATCTAGTTCAATACCAAATCATTTATCTCCTAATCTTCACTGACATAGGGTAAACTATGATGTCTTTTCCTCCAAAATGGCAGCCCATACATTGACAAAGTCTTGTCATTTTCTGTAAGTGCCACTTTGGCTAAATGTGCAAAGGAAGGAGAGGAGAGGAGCAGGCAGACAGCCTCACTACAAGCCCAGGCTCCTGTCCTGGGAATGGTCTGGCAGCCTCAACCCTCGCATGTGGTCATGTGTGTGAGCAAGGTGTTTGGCCCGAGAGAGTCCAGCATTGTCCCACTGGACCAAAAAATTCCAAGCCTCTGCCTCAATGAAAGGGCCATGCCAGTTTCCCCTACCTACTACTTCCGGCAGCCCTTGCTGTGGTCCCTCTGTGTCCTGAGCATCCTGTGTGATCTGTGGGGCCATTGCTTACCCAACTGTGGTCCTGGACACCGACATGATCCCTCCCCACTCACGCTCACCCTGCTCCCAGCTCTTGGGAGCCCACGCTGGGCCAGATCTCTGGGCCTCCCACTAGCCTGGCAGGAGCCCCCTGGGAGAAGCAAAGGGAGCGTGATGAGAGACATTCTCATGTGGAGAGAGCCCTGAGAGAAATTTTAAGTCCCTTTATTACTCTGTGATCTGGGACAGGCAAAATCTTGACGGGGAGCCATCCCCAAGGGAGATGAGGAGACGTCAGAATGTATAAAACATAACCTCTGTAAACAAATGACTCTGAGAATTCCCACCACCCCACTGTACCACCCTCATCTGGGTACAAGATCATACACCTGGGTTGCTGGGCCAGACTCGTCTTGGACCCTGCACCTCACCCTTGTCTCCTGAGTGGGAATCGGACCTCACTGCCCACCATTCTCCCTTCGTTATTCTGCTCCATCCCTGGCTCTCCCTCAGCATCCTGAGCACAGGGAAGCCCAGCCCTAGGCCTTTTGCACCTGGATACCCCTCCTGCTCCAATGTCAACTCTTCAAACTTTCTCTGACCCTTCCACCAAAACTCAGACCCCGCCACCATTATATACTCAGTGCCTAGAAAAATGCCACCACATAGTAGGTATTTAATACATACTTGTTGAATGAATGAACATGTGAATGAGTGATTTGTGGCAGCTGCTTGGGAGTGGGGAAGCAGTCCGCAGTGGCTAGGGGCACAGGGTTGGCACAGGACCGAGGACTGAGGCCCTGGGCCTTTGCCTGGCCATTCTCTGGGCACGAAGGGGGCAGCGGGGGAGGGGAAGGGATGGGTGAATGAGGGGGATGGGATGTCCAGGTTCTTGTGGTCAGCACACCTGCTCTCCCAAGGGGCCTCCTTCACTGAGTTTCTTCTCGTGTTCCCAGTTTCTCCTCATGCCTCTTGCAACTTCACCCCTGCCAGTCTGTGGGCAGAGCTAATGAATAATGACAGGCCTATAATTAGACTGGCAGCAGAGCCTTCCTTGTCCTAGATAGCCAGAGCTCAGAGTCAGAGTTCTACTCTCCCCTGCCGGTCTCAGCCCCGTGGCCTTTCACCCAACACCTTCGCTTATGGCCTCTGTCTCATGTAAGCTCTGCTCTCCCCTGCCGGTCTCAGCCCCGTGGCCTTTCACCCAACACCTTCGCTTATGGCCTCTGTCTCATGTAAAGTGACTCACTTTCCAGGATCCTGAACAGTCAGAAAGGAACCAGATGGGACATTGTGCTTGGGACAAAATTAGAGAGGCAAGGAGTGCCTTTCAGCGGGTGGTAGCATGCTGTGGGAAAAGGTCCAATGAGGAGCCTAGGCTGGGGTCCTGGGGGTGTCACGTTGTCTCCCAGGTTTCAATTTTCTCCTCCATAAACCTCTAAGAGTTGGACCGATCAATATTCTTTATACTATGTTTGGAGTACTGTGGGGAATGCAAATGACATTATTTGGATTCTGCACGGAATCCGAAAGGGGAGAAAAACCATGATCATCGACTGGTCAGAGGTCTCCACCGGGATCTGTGGACACCTGGGGGGCTTTTGAAGGGGGCGAAGGGCAGAGAGGGCAATGCACCTCCCCCGTTTTACCGGGGCAGGCCTCCCCCCACCCCCCGCCTGCTTCTTACTTGGCAGCATTGACTAATGAGTGATTAAGATTTCACTTGAAAAAAGGCTTTTCCCACTAACACTTGAGAAACACCAGAGCAGATGGTCCCCAAATTCTCTTCTAGTTTTGACACTTACGGTCTTTATTTCCTTAAGAGCAGAAAGGCTCCCAAGACTATTTTGTTTCTTCTGCTGTGTGGTGTTCCTAGCAAGTGCGGTAGGATAAAAGCAGGCTGATGCAGGGCAGTCAGGCGCACCCTCCAGAACAAGACTGGCACAGTGCCTGTGCCAGGCATGTAGTAAGTACCTACTATGTGCCAGGCACGTGGTAGGTGCTCACTTGTGACTGACTGACCCCACTGGAGAGCCAGAGCCAGGGAGATGGCTTATCTTGAAATATCATGTCCAGGGAAAACTGTGTGACCAGGATGCTAGGAGCCCAGGGCACTTCTATAGACAGGCAAGTCGTTGGCTCAACTCCCTGGCCCCTGAAGGCACCTTGTGTACCTCTTGGGAGAAGCTGCCAGCAACAACTAGCAAGAAGTCCTTGAGTGTCCCCCGCCCCACTACGCTGCTTCCCCAGCTAAGGGGTAGACCGTGCTTTGTCTGAGTGACAGCTCATTCAAGTGGGAATGAGTCCTCGGTCTCATCCAGAGCCAGAGAAACATTCATTGTCCTCTGATCACACTATCAAACCATTTTTCGAACTCTGCTCAGCCTACTCTGGTCTTGGCCTTGATGGAGAAGGAGGCGGGAGTGCCATGGGCCACCCAGGGGCTGATGGGAAACAAGTGGCACTGAAGACCAAGAAGGAGGGATGCGGCTGGAAGGGGCCCAAATCATGTGGTAGAACGTGTTGGGAGGAAAACAGTGTCTTGCCAAGGTGACGAGGGCTTTGAATGGAGCCCTCCTGTGAGCGGTGGATCTCTTTGGCTGCAGGTTATAGCTGCTCTGAGATCAAGAGATTTGAATGAGGACAGGTACTTATAAGAGAAATCCAGAGGAAAGGTGGCTTCAAAGTCACACGGCTGTGAAGTAGCAGAGACAAGATTTGTAAATTCACCAAGAGGTTTGTGACCCTGGCATGCGGTGGGAAAGCCTGGGGAGCTTTTCTCAGCTCACTCCTCCCAGCCAACCCCTCCCTCTGGGCCGCGGGGCAAGCTCAGCATCTTAGCCTCTGGAGGTACAGGCTGGCCCAGGAGGGCAGCATGGGGCTGGTGGCTGTAAGCCTGACCCACAGCAGGGGTGTGGCAGGGGATAAGGGGGAGGCAGACTTCACCGAGGTCTGAGTGGGTGCAGAGTCTTGAAAGGAGGCCCCATCGGGAACAGAATAAGTAGATAAGGATTGAAGGACCCAGGCTTCAGGGGAGAACAGGGACCTTCTGAATCTGATGACTAAGAACTGGGGTGCGTCTTAACAGAAGGGCACCCTTTTCATATCCCGCACTTCCTTTAATCCTGAAAGGACCCTGTGAATTAACAGAGGGGATAAACAGAGAGCCCGTCGTTAAGTAATTTGCCAGAGATTATTCAACTACAAAGTAGCAGAGCTAGGATTTGAATCCGGGGCTGTATGGCAGCAGTCTGGTGTTTTCCACCTGCCAGGTTGCTCAGAGGCTCAGGGGAGGGTGCTTGGGGGATGCTGACATGCCTGAGACACGTTGCAGGTGTCACGCTGTGAAATTGTCTCCACCGAGCGGCCAGGTTGGAGCCCAGTGCTGTGCAGGCTGCCTGAGTCAGAACTGGCAAAGGGTCTGGCTGGGCCTGGCTGTCCCCTGAAGGTCTCCCCCATGCTGGGCTGGGCCACTGAAGGTGGCAGGAGCCATCAGCACCATTATCTTTGTTTCAGTAAAGGGGTTTGTGCATTTTGTGAGCTCTTCAGCCTAACAGACACCCGGATCAAAGGTGGATTCATTTCTTCTCACCTACCATGATCCGGTTTTTATTTAGTTTTCATCCTGACTCTGTCCTTCCTTTTTCTCAGGCTGCTTATGCAAGGGATACCCAGCCTTCTGGGAGTCATGGCACGCTGTCATTGTTTGCTTGATTTCCTAACACCTTTCTCCTGCTTAAAGGGTTGCCTGGCAAGGATTTTTAAAAATTTTATTACTGTGATTTTCCCCTGCTCTTTTATTCTTCTCTCTTCTGACATGAAAGGAAATATAATTTCTTTACTTTGTATAATCCCCACCCCAGCTCTCACCTTGCTGGGCTGCCCCTTGTTGAGGAACAATTGTCTCACACTCCCAAAGTCTTCATCTAAATGGCCAGAGATGGTGCCCCTGGGCAGGGCGAGAGCGGATCCCAAGAGCCCTCTGGTTTGACATGGTGCTCTAGAGAACATTCAGTATAAACAAAAGCCACCTCACCGGTCTAGCATACATTTCTGTAACTCAGACACATTCTCCAGCACAGACTGATCAGTGCACGAAAGCCTGCACTTCTCAAGGGTAAACTATGTTTTTCAGAAGTAAGCTCTTTATGGCTTACTGCATAACATTTTAAAGTTTTGCAGGGAAACGATTGCTTTTTGAACAGTTAGAATGTACAAGAGCCCAAACCCAGCAAGCTTCTGTACTTGGACCCTTTGGTATGCTGCCGAGAGCAGGGAGAATGCAAGCAGTTGTGAGTTTGGGGGTTAGGGAGGTGGAGTGTGTGATGATTTCTATCAAAGATACACAAAGAACTTAAGAGTTTTAGTAATTTTACTATAGTAAAGAATGTGTTAGGTACGGTATAGGCTAAGCTGCTGTGACGAAAGACCATAGAAATTCAGTGGGTTTATTTTCTCTTCCGTGACCATCCTGAGGTGGGCAGATGGTCCATGGTGGGTAGATGGCTCAGCTCTCTAAGGTCATCCAGGGTCCCACATGCCTCTTCTAGAACATCGCCCTTGTCCCCATGGTCACCTCTGACTCATGGGCACTATATCCAGCCGGCAAAATGGCATGAACACATTAACATTTCAAGGGCAGGTCCCAGAAGTTGTGGACAGCACTCCTCTTAAAATCTGTTGGCAAGAGCTTGGCCCCGTGGTCAGCCATAGGGGAGACTGGGGGACTGTGCTGATGGGAAGCCAGAACTGAGACACGGGGGTTTCGATTGCTGGGAGGAGGAAGGGAGAATGGATACCAGTGACTAATTAGCAGATTCGACGGTCAAAAAAAATTTTTTTTTTTTTCTAGATGATCCAATCAATCCCTTACTTCAAGTTGATCTTTAAAAACAGCAACAACCAGGGCACCTGGCTGGCTCAGTTGGTAGAGCACGTGACTCATGATCTCAAGGTCAGGAGTTCCAGCCCCATGTGGGGGGTGGATCCTACTTTAAAAATAAATAAATAAAAATAAAATAAAAATGGGTGACTACTACTCAAAACAAACAAACAAACAAATGAAAACAGCAACAACCTTTTCCTCTCTCCCCTAAAATACCACTCCAAATGAACCACTGCAGCGAATTAAGGTAACTTCAGGAAAAAAAAAAAGACACTTCTGGCCGCTTCAAGGTAATCACTAAAATAATGCAGCCCCCTTGTTTGCCAACACCCCGTGAGGCTGAGATCTTATTTTTTCCCTCCAAGGAAGCCACAGGAACAATAAATAGCAACGCACTAAGCAATACACATTTTATTCTGTAAAGGCATAGAAATTCTACCTGGAGGCTTCACTGACAAGGCTTCCCAATCTTTCCTGAGATTTAATACAGGAAATAAATTCAATTTTAGCACTTAGTGCCTGCCTCATGGTGGGCTCCTGGTAAATGGCTGTTGAATAAATGCTTTAGAAAGTGCCCGTCTCCATAACGTCTGGGGAGATCACAGAGGAGGGAGTCAGCTTTCACCAGCACAAATGGGTTTTCTTGTCTTGTTTGTGCAAAGAGAATGGGAAGTGTAGTTTTGCTTGCTCTGGCCAGACCTTGACAAGCAACCCCCTATCGGGATTCACCCCAATCCCCAGCTGGAATCACTGCTCTGTTCATGTGTGGTTGGGGACAATATCTCTGATAGTTTTCCTTTACTTCTCCATCATGTTTGCAGTTAAAAGTTGGGAAAATCAATATCACCAAAAGCCATGTGCTGCTAAATTTCTGACAAGTATGTGAAATGCCTTAAGATCACGAAGACTTTTTAGGTCCTGCTGGGCCACTGCTCTCAGAAGGTTGATGGTCCAGGGTGAGGAGCTAGAGAGGTCAAAATTCCTAATTAGGCAGGAAAGCCAGGCCACTGAGGCACCAGGAGATAGCCAAGGGCAAGAGGAGCATCAACATCAGAAGGGAGGGCCAGGCAGGTCTTCATCATCCAGGAAGACAGGAACCAGGTGCTGTCTGCAGGTGCTACTGGAGATCAGGGGCTGCTCATGTGTCCACGAGACAGGTGTGTGAGAACAAGGGGAATGACACCAAGGGCATTTTCGCAGGTATATAGCTAACACTATTCATGTAGTGTGGCACATACAAAGTCGGGGCAATTATCAACATTTTATAGATGAGGAAATGGGCTTAGAGAGGTTAAATAAATGTCCAACTTCACACAAATGTTTGAAGGCTGAGCCAGGGCCTCGCTCCAGGACCACACACCCCAGAGCATGTGGAAGGAGCGAGCAGAGAAATTATAGGCAAGAGGGGATGGCTGAGCCAATGGCTAGAATAGTGGACTTTGGTGATAGAGGTATCCATCAGCTTCCTGAGCAAGACTTGCTCCACAGAATGGGGAGAGAATCACCTGGCAGGAACTGTGAGCTTGGGTACTAGGAGAAAAGCACTGTCCACAGTCAGCACTGATCCAGCAGACCTCAAAACATGCGTGGACAATCACAAGGCAGAAGCTGTTGGAAGGGAACTGGCAGAGAACAGTCAGGAGACTGGGATTACATGCAGGTGTTTTCCCGCCCTCAGCTCCCTAGGGTATCGGTGTTTTTCTGCTGCCTTGTGTTTCCTTCTCTCCCCTCCCTTGCCTTTTTATTTCCCCCCCATTCCTTCCCTTGCCCTCCTCTCCTTTCTTCTCCCTCTCCTCAAGACTATGTCCATCCTCTGGTTTAAACCTCTTCTCTGAGCTGTAGTCTTGTACAGATACCCCCTTGTGAAACATCCCCCATGGCTGTCCCACAAATGCAAGACATCCAGATAAGTCTCTCACCTCTTACCCTACCTAGTTGTCTGCCTGTATCCATTATGGCTGAGACATGGTATCAACATCTCCTCAGGCGTCCAACAAGAAACCTACCCCAAACACCTCCCTTCAGTTGGACACTAAGCCCTGTAGATCTTGTACCCTAAATACCTCCAGAGTCCCCTTCCCACTGCTGTGCTTTGGTCCTGACTGTTCTCACCTCTCACCTAGACCCTTTCTATGACCATAACTTGTTTTCCCCCAGTTTGTCTCCATGTCCAATCTCCATAGAGAAGCCCAAGTGAACTCCACAAAATGTGTGTCTCTCCATGCCTCCTTTGTTTGAAGTCCTTTGGCTACTTCCTTGTCTACCAGCAACTCTAAGCTCCTGAGAACAGCATAGCCAGCTCCGGATAATAGGTCCTTCCTCCTTTCCACAAGTCCATGCTCTTTCCATATGGGTTCCCACCTCCCCACCTCTTTCTTCCTGGCCTGGCTAATGCCTGGTCCCCTCTGAGTTGAGCCCTGCCACCATAGCTGGAGACCCTCTCTGAGTCATCCTGTCTCGTCATCAGTCTAGGATTTCATCCACCACTTACTTGTCATCTACATTTCCTTCCTTCCCTCCCACCTTCTTTCCCTTTTCTTTTTTTCTTTCTTCCCTCTTTCTCCTTCCTTCCTCCCTCCCTTCCTTCCTTCCTCTTCTTTCTTTCTTTCTTCCACTTCTATTGTGAAAATTTCAAACATATACAGAGTATAGAGAGTAGTATAATGAACTCTCATATACCCATCATCAAGTACAATTATCAACTAATGGGAAACTTTGATCTAAACCCTAGACACCCCCCTCACACGCACACACACACACACACACACACCCCACACTCATACACATATACGCATTCAGTTAGTTTGAAGCCAACTTTACACATCATATCATTTCATTTATAAATACTTTAGTATTTATGTCTAAATGGTAAGGACTCTTTAAAAAATAACCACAAGATCATCAACATACGTTTTAATTGCTTAAAATAATCAAATATCCACAAATGTTCAAATAATTATTATTATCTCATGAATGCTTTTTTAAATAGTTTGCTCAAATCAGGATGCAGGTAATGTCTCACATTGCAATAGAATTATTTGCTTCTTCAGTCCCCTTTAGTCTAGAGAATGTCTCTTATTCTTGCCCCTTGCAGTATATTTATTAAGAAAACAAAGTCTTTGTTCTATAATTTCCAACTTGTCTGGATTTTGTGTATGTTGTTTGCACTGTGTCTTTTAACATGATCTCTATTCCCTATGCTTCCCGTAAACTCTCCCATGAGGTATACCAACTGTCTGCTTTTCAAAAACTGTAGTCACCTTTTACCTCTGCATCCCTAGAATCCTCAAGGTAGGCACAGAACAAAATGTTTTGGTAAGCAAGATGGGAGGAAGGAAGAAAGGAGGGAAGGAAGGGGAGGAAAGGAAAAAGAAGAGAAAACAGAGAAAATATGAGGAAGGAAGGATCAGGTGTGATGCAGGCCTGTGTTTCTCAGTATAATCCACAGATCAGAACCACCCCTGATAAACCTGTTGGAAATGGTGTTCCCTGGGCCTTATCCCATCAGTTCTATGAACATCAGAATTGAGTCCTGGGCCCACAAATCTCCATTCTTCTCTCTGTCTGGGTGTGAGTTTCCCCATCTGTGCAGAGAGGGGTTCCTTCACTAAGGTCCCTGCCAGCTCCAAAACTCTGAACCCAAACCAGGTTTCTGTGGTTCTGAAGAATGGGTGACTTCACTTCAAGTGTTGTGCATTTGAAAAAGCAAAAACCTAAATCAAATGTTAGTACCTGACACTGCTGCTGAGGTCAACTGTCTTTATTTCTAGTGACCTCACCCCATCCAGGCTGTGGCTGTCTAGCAGTTGGTGAAGCCCACTCTCTGGCAGGCTTCTGGTCAACCTTTCTCTCAGCAGCCCTTCCCCCAGGTCCCCAAACAAACATTGCCTCCCCTTCACACCTCCGCATATTTCTGAATCTTGACAGACAAGCCAGGCCTCCCTCTCTCACATCACCCTCCCTCCATTCCCTACCTCAGGGCTGTGGGCTTTGGTTTTCTCCTTAATCATTATTTGTTTGTTTATCTTTCCACTGGTTTTCAACCCCAGGGACAGTTCTCCTCACCAAGCCAATTTGAATTAATTTTGCGGGGACAATTCCACAAGACAATGTATCAATTGCTGTATTAAAATCAAGATGTATTGCATCTCTCCCATTGTTCCCATCCCTTAATTTCTTAGTTCCCTCAAAGGCACAATCAAGTGTGTCTGGCATAATTTGTTCTTTATAAACCCAGACTGCTCATTGCATGCACTCACAATTTTAGAAAGATTTTTGGCAGTGTTTTATTTCCATAATACTTTCCTTTATTGTATTTGGTGATTGAATCTCGTTGATTAAGGTGGCAGCCAGGTGGACCTTGGGGCCCAGGCCCCCACACAGAGGCCTTTCTCCAGACTTCTTCCATCCCATGCAGTGCTCTGCTCTGTGGCTGTGACCCAGTCACACCCACTGCCTGATGGGTAGGGCCACCAAAAGCAGCTGGGGACATAAGCAAAAGGGATTCTTGTCCAACATGTAGTGGACAAGCTCAGAGAGTAAAAAAGCGTGTTCAGAACAAGGTGTATGGAGTATGGAGGGGCAAGCAGCAAGCCTGATGGATGTTATGAGTTGAATGGTATCCCCTCAAAATTCATATTTTTGACTCCTAACCCCCCTAACTATGAATGTGACCTTAGCTGGAAATAGGGTTGTTGCCATGTAATTAGTTAAGACAAGGTCATTAGGGTGGGCCTCCATCCAATATGACTGAGGTCCTTATTAAAAAGGGAAATTAAAAGAGGAAATAGAGACATGTATGCAATGGAGAACACCATGTGAAGATTAAAACAGAGATGGGAGGGAGGTGATGTATTCATAAGCCAAGGAATACCAGAGATTGCCAGTGAACCACCAGAAGCTAGGAGGGAGTCATGGAACAGACTCTCCTTCAGAGCTTTTCAGAAGTAATCACCCCTGCTGACACCTTCATCCCAGACTTCAAGCTTCTAGAACTGTGAGACAGTACATTTCTGTTGTTTAACCCACCTAGTCTCTACTGCTTTGTTATGGCAACCTCAGGAACCTAATACAATGGGTAAGAATGTGGGCTCTGCAGTCAGACAGACCTGAGTTTGAGTTCTTTTTTTTTTTTTTTGAACCAAATTCTTTTTTTTTTAAATTTTATTTATTTTCAGCATAACAGTATTCATTGTTTTTTCACCACACCCAGTGCTCCATGCAATACGTGCCCTCCCTAATACCCACCACCTGGTTCCCCCAACCTCCCACCCCCCGCCCCTTCAAAACCCTCAGGTTGTTTTTCAGAGTCCATAGTCTCTCATGGTTCACCTCCCCTTCCAATTTCCCTCAACTCCCTTCTCCTCTCCATCTACCCTTGTCCTCCATATTATTTGTTATGCTCCACAAATAAGTGAAACCATATGATACTTGACTCTCTCTGCTTGACTTATTTCACTCAGCATAATCTCTTCCAGTCCCGTCCATGTTGCTACAAAAGTTGGGTATTCGTCCTTTCTGATGGAGGCATAATACTCCATAGTGTATATGGACCACATCTTCCTTAATCATTCATCCATTGAAGGGCACCTTGGTTCTTTCCACAGTTTGGCAACCATGGCCATTGCTGCTATAAACATTGGGGTACAGATGGCCCTTCTTTTCACTACATCTGTATCTTTGGGGTAAATACCAAGTAGTGCAGTTGCAGGGTCATAGGGAAGCTCTATTTTTAACTTCTTGAGGAATCTCCACACTGTTCTCCAAAGTGGCTGCACCAACTTGCATTCCCTCTCTCTCTTTACAGATGACATGATTCTTTATATGGAAAACCCAAAAGACTCCACCCCCAAACTTCTAGAACTCATACAGCAATTCAGTAATGTGGCAGGATACAAAGTCAATGTACAGAAATCAGTGGCTTTCTTATACACTAACAATGAAAATACAGAAAGGCAAATTAGAGAATCGATTCCATTTACTATAGCACCAAGAACCATAAGATACCTCGGAATAAACCTAACCAAAGAGGTTAAGGATCTGTACTCGAGGAACTACAGAACACTCATGAAAGAAATTGAAGAAGACACAAAAAGATGGAAGACCATTCCATGCTCTTGGATGGGAAGAATAAACATCGTTAAAATGTCTATACTTCCCAGAGCAATCTCTACTTTTAATGCCATTCCGATCAAAATTCCACCGGTATTTTTCAAAGAGCTGGAGCAAATAATCCTAAAATTTGTATGGAATCAGAAGAGACCCCGAACTGCTAAGGAAATGTTGAAAAACAAAAATAAAACTGGCGGCATCACGTTACCTGATTTCAAGCTTTACTACAAAGCTGTGATCACCAAGACAGCATGGTACTGGCATAAAAACAGACACATAGACCAGTGGAACAGAGTAGAGAGCCCAGATATGGACCCTCAACTCTATGGTCAAATAATCTTCGACAAAGCAAGAAAAAATATCCAGTGGAAAAAAGACAGTCTCTTCAATAAATGGTGCTGGGAAAACTGGACAGCTATATGTAGAAGAATGAAACTCGACCATTCTCTTACACCGTACACAAAGATAAACTTGAAATGGATAAAAGACCTCAACGTGAGACAGGAATCCATCAGAATCCTCGAGGAGAACATAGGCAGTAACCTCTTTGATATCAGCCACAGCAACTTCTTTCAAGATATGTCTCCAAAGGCGAAGGAAACAAAAGCAAAAATGAACTTTTGGGACTTCATCAAGATCAAAAGCTTCTGCACAGCGAAGGAAACAGTCAACAAAACAAAGAGGCAACCCACGGAATGGGAGAAGATATTTGCAAATGACAGTACAGACGAAAGGTTGATATCCAGGATCTATAAAGAACTCCTCAAACTCAACACACTCAAAACAGATAATCATATCAAAAAATGGGCAGAAGATATGAACAGACACTTCTCCAATGAAGACATACAAATGGCTATCAGACACATGAACAAATGTTCATCATCACTAGCCATCAGGGAGATTCAAATCAAAACCACATTGAGATACCACCTTATACCAGTTAGAATGGCCAAAATTAGCAAGACAGGAAACAACGTGTGTTGGAGAGGATGTGGAGAAAGGGGAACCCTCTTACACTGAGTTTGAGTTCTGATTCACACCTCATTAATTGTGTGGCCTTGGGCAGGCTGATGTAGCCTCTTCCAGTCCCTACTGTCTCATCTAAAATGGAATCATCTTAATACCTTTCTTAGTGTTTTGGGAGATGTTAGTGTCTTCCCACATCCCCTCAGCCTACCTGAAGGTTACTTGCACGTGGTTTCTCTACCTGCCTCCCTTTATTGGATGCCTCTGACAGTGCTCTTTTGGGGCTAGAAGTGTCTGGGCTACGGGAGGCAGGAAAAGCCAAGGGGTTGATCCCTCCTGAATATCAACAGCAGGTGTGGCTAAATACCCCAGCTTCCTCTCCTCTGGGTGAGGGAAAACCCTGATTTGTGTTACATGGAGTCTCTAGAGGACCCCAGTGGACACCAGCCCCCATTGCTCAGAGTAGTAACCCTTTCATTAATGGCCTTAAATGGGTTTCTTTCCCTTTGCTCTCTTGCTTCCCTATTCCATCATAGTAATTCCTGGATCACTTCCCAATGAAACTACTTGCTCCCAATTTTTTGCTTCGAGGTTTGCTTTGGAAGGAAACTAAATAAAAAATGCTGTATAAAAGCATTTAACACAGCAAGTGGCACATGGAAAACACTTAATCCATTTTAGAGGGTATGATGTGCCATCTGACGTGCAGTCTGTCTATGGCGTTGGAAAGTGGAAGGTGCGTGCATGTGGTCTCCAGAATGGGGAGTCTCTGGTGTGCAGCAGGAGTGATGTGCTCAGACGTCACCGGAGAGTGGGGAAGATGGGAGTAGACAAAGTGGGTGCAACCGTAACTGCAGGGTGGTCACCCTCTGAGGTTTCCAACCCCAACACCCAGACTGAATGCTGAGAAGACTAGGGAGAGGCCATCCCACTCGATCGGAGCCAGGCCCATCTGCGTCCACCAGCTTGCTGCCGGGAATTGCTTAGTGTATCGTCCCCTGCCTGGGTGCTTGGGAATTGGCATGATGCCTGCTTTGAAGTCTGTCTCCTAAGAAAAGAACACATACTGAGAGAATTGGAAAGAGTCTCAGGTTTCATTTGAGCTGACCCATCATTGCACATGTGAGAAGACAACTATGCCATTCACTGTGGAGCAGGATTGACATTTGGACCAGATAATACTTTATCTTAGGGGCCTTCCTGTATATTGTGGGTGGGGGTGTGTCCCTGGCCTCTACCCACTGGATGCTAGCAGCACCCATCCCCCACAGTCTCTAACAACCAAAAATGTCTCCAGGCATTGCCAAATACCCCTGGAGGGAATCACCCCTGGTTGAGAACCAAGGCTGTGGAATCAACACATGCATGTGAAGACACACAGAATGAATATGTGTGAGCACCCACACACAGAGGCACTAGCTTATCAATCCCAGGTGCAGTCTGCTCACATGGCAGTTGAAAGCAAGGCTCTGTAGAGATATATATCTGGCTTCGAATTTCATTTCTCATTTGCCAGCTTTGTGACCTTAGATATAAAATGAAAATCAAATTATATCACAACCCTGCTTAAAACCCTCTACTAGCTTCCCATTGATCTCAAAATAAAATCCATGCTCCTTACTCTAGTCAACCAGACCCAAATCTCATTTTACATACTGGCTGCTCTTGTGTTCTGTTGCAGCCACATTGAGCTCCTTTTTGTGCCCTGCATGGGTAAAGGTCCGTTCCCACCTCAAGGGTTTGGCATTTGCTTTTCCCTCCCGCTAGAGTCTCCTGTCCCCAGATGGCTGTGTGTCCCCCTCCTCCTTCTCATCACTCAGGCTTCAACTTAAATATCACCTCCCCAGAAATGCCTTTCCTGCACACCCTCGCTACAGTGTCCACCCTGTCCTGTCTCTCTCTGCAGTCTTGCCTTGTGCTTTTCTCCTTTACTCTTCAACATACCCCCATTTATTTACTTCTTTGTTTATTGTCCATCTCCCCCCCAAACAGTGTAAGAGCCCTGGACAAGTAATATTCTTTCATAGGTTTGTGGGGAAGATTAAATGAGGTAATGATAATAAAATAATAAAGCAAAGCACTTAACAAGTGCATGTCTTGGTAAATAATAAATGGTAATTATAACTTATTTTTTCATCATGCATTTTAGAGATTATCTGTCATTGCCACTGCCTCAGATCAACTAACCTCTTCTCCATATCTTGACAGTTTCCTACCTTCCCAATGTGCAGTCTCAAAACACCACATTTCCTTGTTAGAGTAGCCAACTCACTCCAGTTTGCCTGAGACTTTTCTTGTCTTAGCACTGTCAGTCTTACATCTTGGGAAACCCCCAGTCCTGGACAGCCTGGAATGGTTGGTTACCCTACACCTAGCTTCCAATATCAGTTCTAGGTTTTGATTGATTGGAAACTGAGTTAAGCCAGAGACTGGGGTGGAGGTCACCCATTTTCCCGGCTTGGTTCTGTGGTGCAGAACGGCCACTTGTTGACTCTCACAGAAATGTAGATTCCCTTATCAGGCCAGTTCTGACATTTGTCAATGCATTTGTCTGCAGCAGCTGAACATAAGACTGTCTCTTGGGCAGTTCTGATGATTCTGTGAGCTCTGTACATTCTTACAAAGCTGATCTTTGTTTAAACTGCCTAGAGAGGATTCTGCAATAAAGAGGCTCAACCAATACATATAGTAATTTTATAATTCTCTTCAGTGAGATCTACACTGCAGTATAGAGCCTCTTAAGGGATGTTCAAGAAAAATCAGCATCTGGACAATCTAGGGGATTACTCATGACCAGTCCTTTCACTTGGTAGGACAAAGGCCGTTGTCTGTCATTTCAAATGCTCCAGACAGTCTACCACATGTGTGGCAAGGTGTACACTTTGTCAGTAGAGTAAGGCTATGAACAGCCCCTCCTGATCCTAGGCATCTATGCCTGCTGGGGTATAAATCACCCGGGATCTTGGGTAGCTCTCAGCTAGTCAGAAGGGTGGAGACACAGTCCCCAAGCTGGGAGTGTGTTTGGGATACTGACCCAGTACAGAAGGTTGCCTTGGAGAAGACCGGGCAGTCCTGGTCAACATGCCCACAGGGCATGTAGGTCTCACGGAAGGTCAGGACAATCACAGGTACCATGATGCTTGGATACGGCTGAGGGCATTCCAAGAGAAGGTTCAACTCAGCAGACAGGTGGGGCGGCAGTCAGTTCTGTCCTCAGATCGTGAACAGGGATCTGTGATCTGGATGTAGCCCAGGGAAATAAGTTTAGGTGGGGTCTGGTTGGGAATTGGGGCCAGCAGGCCATGCCTAGGGCTTAGGCAAGAACTCAAATCAGAAGAAATCAGAATTCCTTGAGGGACAATCTGGTATGTGTCATTGACTCAGCATGAATCCTTACAGAAAAGCAAAGTGGCTTTGAATGCGTGTGATTTTGAGTTTACATACAGAGAGAATTGTAGACTTGTTCTGTGTTTCCCTTTTTTAACTCTTAGCACTGAGTTTTCAACTTTTGCTTTCAGGTAATTTTTTTTAAAGTGTATAACTTATATAACGTAACATGTAGAATCTTAAGTGCACAGGTTAATGAATTTTTATGGCAACTTTATTAAGGTAGTTCACTGTCCACAAAATTTGGAGTTTTAAATTTTCAGCAGTTTTTAGTATATTTGTCAGTTGTGCAACTATTCCTACTCCCTAATTCAGAACATTTTCTTCACCCCCAAAGTCACTCCCTGTCTGTTCTTCCCTGCCCTTCACCCCTGGCAACCGCTAGTCTACTTTCCGTCTCTGTGGATTTGCCTATTCTGCCAACTTCATAGAAATAGGATCATACAATATACGACCTTTCATGTCTGACTTCTTTCACTTAGCATAAAATGTTTTCAAGGTAAAGCCACGTTGCAGGGTTAGGTTAGGTACTTTACTTCTTTTTATGGATGGAGAATGCAACAGTTGTATGAGTATACTACATTTTATTTATCTATTTTTCAGTTTATGGACATTGGGTTGGTTCTACATTTTAGCTATTATGAATAATGCTACTATGAATATTTGTGTACAGGTTTTTGTGTGGACATAAATTTTCAATTCTCTCGTGTATACACCTAGGAGAGAAATTGCTGGGTCATATGATTATCTTCAACGTCTTGAGGGAATGCCAAACTGTTTTCCAAAGTGGCTGCACCATTTTACATTCCCACCAGAAATATATGAAGGTTCCAATTTCTCCACATTTTAGCCAGCACCTGTTATTGTCATTCTTTTTGACAACAGCCATCCGAGTGGGAGAGAAGTGGTATCTCATGGTGGTTTTGATTTACATTTCCCTAATGACTAATGATATTGAGAATCATTTCAGTATTTATTTTATTGTCCATTTACATGTCTTCTTTGGAGAAATGTCTGTTCAAATGTTTGTTGAATTTTGAAAGATATCAAGTTATCCTTGCATGACTATCATTTTTAGCATCCTACAAGACTCCTGTGTGCCCTTTCCCCATCAAATCTTTTCCTCAAAGGTAACTACTATTCTGATTTCTATGATCATAGAATAACCTATTAGTCTGTGTCTAATAACTATACTAGTCTATGCCTGATCAATGTTTATGGATGAAATGCTATGATACCTAGAATTGGTTTCAAAACAGTCCTGTATGTATGTGCATGTGTGTAAAGAGGTGTATATAAATCAAACGAAATTGTCCATGAGTTAATAATTGTTGACTAATTTTGCCTGATTTTAGACTTCCTAAAAACAGAATGAACTCTTTTAGGTTTGGTTTCTGTTACTTAATACAATGCATGTGAAATTCATCAGTGATGTTCTTTCTCTTTGTTCCTTTTCATGTAGTATCCCATCATATGAATATATGACACTAAGCTTACTCATTCTACTGCTGATGTTGATTTGGGTTGTTCCTAGTTTTTGGCTGTTACAAATGAGGTTTCAGCACTTTGAAAGGTCTATCCATTCAGCTAGCTTCTCCAGGATAGCTGGTTAGCAACCTGGTCCCAGATGTGGCCGGTCACAATAACACAGTGTGGAGACACACCTGGGGCCCTAGCAGCCATCAGGCTGGGACCCTGGTTCTTGGTCTGAGGAGGTGATCCAATTGGCAGAACCGAAGGTGGTGTGGTGACCTCATAGAGCTTGGCTGTGACTTGGAAAGAAAAGCGAAGTCTGAGGAGGCAGAGAGGGTCAGATGCTGGGGGAGCAGGTAAGGGAAGGGGAACTCAAGAGGGGCTACTAAGAAGTCCCTCTGCCCAGCCAAGTGCTCTGGCCCCCTCCTTGGACTTCTAGTCTAAGCTCTTCTTTCTCCCTAGCCTTACCCCAGTGAGCAACCCTGGCACAGACAAAGCCACAGTCACTCACCTCATGGTGAATCAAAAGGGCAAGTGAAAAAGGTCTCTTTCGCCAAGGAACTTTAGTCAATCGGTGGCTGCAGATGGCATGGGACATCATGGCCCTGCACTCTTGGACACACTGGAAATTTGCCCCTTTACAAAATGCAGGGGGACAGGACCAGCACAATGCACTACTCCAGGACACTGTTCCTACTGGATTCCACGTGGAGGGGTCCCCTGGGGTACAACACAGGAGAATATAGCCTGAATGATGCCCCTGGAGCTGAGCCACTGACCCTGAGGGAGTGGGCTTTTGTCACAAACAGGGAGGGTGCAACCAAAAGGTTTCTGGCATTTGCTTAGTCTCAGCTGTGTCTTCGTAGAACCACTAAACAAAACAAAGATTTCCCTCATGCCAAGATGTGGGACAGGGCCACCAAAGCAGGACCTACTAACCCACAGTATTTGGGCAAATAAAAGTGCATATCTCCTGCGACTCAGACACTTCACTCTGGATATGAACCAAGGGGCTGATCTCATGAAGATTCCTGGGAAGACCGATATGCACGTTCTGTGGGTGCTGCTGTGGTACCTGGTAGTGGAGGCAATGTGGATGTCCATCAGAGGCACAGAGAGGTAGCATGTGGTGGTAGGTCCTGTGAATTCTGGGCAGCAATCAGAAACAATGAATGAGATGCACATATAGCTCTTGGTAGATCTTTAGAAATGGTGCTGAAGGTAAGAGAAAGGCAAAGAGCAGGGTCTATAGTGCAACAATGCCATGTGCGAATTAAAAGGATAGAAACATACAAATGCAACTCCAGGGCGTACTCCAAAGGACAGAGTGGTCACCTTTGGGGGTTGGGGGTAGGGGCAGGGAATGTGGCTGGGAGAGGGGCTCTGCAGGGCTGATGCTGAGTGTGCTGTCACTGATTCAGGAAGATAATCTGCCTGAGGAAGGAAGGAAGTAGGGAGGCAGCTGGTCTAGTGGTCAAGTTCGAGCTGTTGCCATATCTCAGGGCCTTCTCTAGGGGCAGGGAGGGCTGATCTGCCCAAAGAGAAAGGAGTGAGCAGTGCCTGCTTCTCCCACCAATGAGCCCTCGCTGCGCTAGCTGGGCTTTATAAAGTTTTGAATTCATCAAGGTTATGAATGAGATTTCTCCTCCTTCTATTGGAGCCTGTTAAGATTTATACTAATGTCCCAGGCAAAAGACTCTCTGTGCTTCATTTCCATTTCTGGGGCTCATTCCTTTAAATAGGTGGGTTAGGCTCTGTTCCTCAGAGAAATTCCAAAGCTGAGTGCTCACCTGTACCCCGAGGCTCGAGGCAGGAGTCTGGTCTCGTGAAGGAAATAGCTTGTAGATGAGCTACTTCCTGCTATCTCTTGGCCATCCCTCCAGGTTCCCCTCTTTCAGTCCTGCCCCACCTCTACCTCACCATCCCTCAACAAGGTCCCACTCAGGCCCCTTCTTCTCTTGGGGGTCCTAGGGCAGAAGATTGGGAGTAGCTCAGATGTTTTGCCAGGACCTATAGAGATAGATTCTCACTTATATGGTCACAGGCATGGCTGAAACTGTCACTTGAAGGGCTTTCTTCAGCCCCCACTGAAGAAAGGGGGCTATGGCAGCACAAAATTGGGGTGTCATGTATGGGACACTAGAGAGCTTCCTCCAGGCAGCGGTGCTTGGAGCACTTGGAACCCCTGCCCTGATCTTCAGTGGTAGAAGGACTGAAAATGAGCTTGTGCACTTGTAACCTTGAGTCCCCTGTGCTGTCACTTAAACCCACTTCCGTAGAATTATAGTGTGAATGCAAGGACACAGGGTAAGACCATCTGTCCAGCCAGCTCCCTGGCATATAGATGGGAAGCAGGAAGAGGAGACACTCCTACAGGTAGGCACCTGCGGGTGTTGATGGCTGAGAAGAGAGGTGCCCTTCCCTGCAACTGTGTTCACGACACATGTGCAAGCATGGGACTCCTACTAGAACCTGACCCTGCCTCATCCTGCACGGGGGCAGGGGTAAGGGGTTTCCATTTCACAGCCCAGTCCTGGAGCCCAAGAGTGTTAGGGTTTGTTTTGGAGGAAAGCAAGTCTGGGAGAGAGATGGAGAAAGAGAGGAAAAGGCAGGGACAAAGACCTCTTGGCAGAGAGAGACGTTATAAAATGGGGAAGAGAGAAGAGGGGACGCAGGATGGATAAGGTGAGGAGGAAGATGAGGAAGAGCAGACAGGGAGTGGGGAGTGCCTGCAGACAAAGCAAAGCAGCACCCTCCCTTGAAACCCTCTTTGGCCGGCTCCCTCCCCGTCCTTTCCCTGTCACCCATTCACGGAGCCTGGCCCCATGGTGTGCACCAAGTTCAGTGGGGATGTTCCTTTCAGGCCATGCTGGGCCTTCCTTGCTGCATCCCAAGCTTTGTCTGGTTGCTGGAGGCGTGGCCAGCATGAGCAGGCAGAACTCCCACTCTCACTCTCTCCCCAGCCTTGAGACCAGCCCAGCAGCCCAGGGAAGGCAGTGTTTGCTCTGGTGCCAGAGTCCTGGAGAAGGGACAGCAAAGGAGTCACAGAGAGTTAAGTGGAAACATGGTGTTAGCCCTGGGCTTCACACCCTTGGGCGTACCTAAATTGAGACAGGACTGGGACAATAGGCAGCAGCTATTTCCTGCCAGCTCCCTGAACAGTGAACAGTGGCCAAACCAGTTCACCCAACATGGTAGAAGCACAAAAGCCTTGAACTTGAATGCTGCCCTTGGGCCTTCTCCAACACACAGAGTCTGAGCAACACAAAGTGTGTCTGAGGCTGGAAGTAGTAAGGCTGCCATGGAGGGCCTAGACTCATTACTCCGTGGACCAGGATGGACCCAGCTTAACACCTGTGAGCCGTGTCATACTAGGGAGGTACTTTACTGGCCCGGCCTCAGTTTCTGCATCTGTAAATTGGAGTTAAGAACCTTTTAGGCTTGTTGCTCTTTAGCAGCGCATTCCAGCACTGCTCCTGCTCTCCAGTCTGTGTCCTGTCCAGTCTTCCCCACTCCCCATGAGAGGCCATTGAGGCTTCTAGACCCTGCAGAACCCCAGACACAGCAGCAGACCATAAGACAGAAAGCCGAGCCCTTGAAGCTCTCTGTAGCAACTAGAGCTTTCTAGAGTGTAGAAGGACCCCACAGACACACCAGAGACACTTAGGATCCTATAGAGATGCACAGAGCTTCTTATTTTAACATCCATGTGTTCCTAGTTTCCAAACTGGGTGGGAGGGTAAACTGAGGCAGTCAGTGGGGAAGTGACCGATAACACAGGATGGGCAAATCTTACTTTGGAAAACATGGTTTCCCTGTTTGCAGAGGGTCACTAGCAGCCAACCCCAAATTGGCAAGGGTTAGGAGCCCATGAGAGTAGGAACCACAAAGGGGGTGCCAGGCAGCAGGGATCCCATGGGTGGGTCTGATAAGCAGCCGTCACAGCCATGCCTACACAGGCCAAACTCACCCTGCCCTGAGGTACCTTCACTCACTCCTTTCTTCTCGCTCACTCTCTCTGTCTTCATCTCCAGCTGCCAATCTGTGTGTCTCAAAATGACATGAGTTAAACATTTTAAAGAACTAGGGATTCATCATGTGGCAACATCAACTCAGAAAGCAGTGCGTCTTGGAGGCTGTCACAAACCCAGGGATATTTTATCTCAAAAGTGATGACTGCAGGATCCTTGATGCTAGTAAGGACCCATATCCTCATATGTTATGATCTGATGTGTAGGCAGTATTGTTTGTTGAATTGAATCCACAAAAAGGCATATTTGAGTCCTAACTCCAGGGGACCTGTGAAAGTGACCTCATTGGAAATAGGGTCTCTGCAATCAAGCCAAGAAGAGTTTATTAGGGTGAGCCCTCATCCAATGTGACTGGCATTCTTATAGAAGGGGAGAAGCTGGAGAGACAGAGGGGGAGCTGGCCACGTGAAGATGAAGGCAAGATCTGGATGCAGCCACAAACCAGGGAGCAGCTGGAGCAGCCAGAAGCTGCAAGGCACGAGGGATCCTTCCCTAGAAGTTTCAGAGGGAGCGTGACCCTGTCAACACCTTAATTTCAGACTTCTGGCCTCCAGAACTGCAAGCGAATAAATTAGTGTTGTTTCTGACCACCCCGTTTGTGGTATTTGGTTATAGCAGCTCCGGGAAAGAAATGTAATATTTAAGTGGAGACAGCTGGGGCTGGGAGGAGGGCAGGCACTCTGTTTAAGGGGACCCTGGAGTCTCTTCTCCTCTATCTGGGATGTCCTCTATTTTCTGTCCCTTCAGCTCTTTAGCCAGTGGATCCATTCATCATTAACCCACAAGTGTGGGCGCACGTGGCTTTGTGCTGGGGGCTGAGAAGGACACAGCAGCATCAGACTGGAGTCCTCTTCACTACCTGGGCTACAGCAGATGTTTTGGGGGGGCTGGTAAAGGGTGGGACTTTAGGGCACCTGGCTGCATGACCTTGGGCATAGGACTAAACTATCTGAGCCCATATCTTGCCCTATATATGGGGACAAACCTCATCTACTTCACAGGTCCTTTTGAGAATTAAATTAGAATATATGCCAAGTGATTAGCACAGGCAATCAATCAGTGCTAATTATTATCATGACTATTGTTACTGGTATCAGGGAATGACATGACAGAACTTGGTGTAATACAGGATAAAGTATGACACATGCTGGCCCAGAGCTGGAAATGAAGCATTCTGAGAAGACAGAGAGAGATGGACTATCTGTCTACTCAGGGACCGGGGAAGCCTCTTGCAGAGTGCTAGCTTGTGAGCAGAGCCTGGAAGCGAGAGCAGATTTCACCAATGAGGAAGGGTGATGTTGATTGTGAGCATGTCCACTGCATTTGTAGGATGGAGAGGGACTAAGGACTTTGTCCTAGAGAAAATAGCATTGGTGAACACAAAAGATCTGGCAGGTGCAGCAAATAGAGTTGCCCAGGTATAGGCAACATTCTGTGTATGAAGACAAGTGAGACTGTCCGGACTGCAGTGAGTGGCTCTCAAGTCAGGGGAAGGAATCAGGTCTTGATTTGGAAGACAGTGGCCCCTGTGGTTGTTAGAATAATACCAGTGGTCTCCAAAAGCTGGAGGAAGCCAGGTTGGAGCCAGAAAGACCAGCAATGGCTCAGCAATCCACTCCGGTGATAAGGAGGGTCTGAGCCAGGATGGGGAGGTAACGTGGGAGGAGTAGATTTGATAATCATGGATTTAACTGGCTGGGGTCACAGGGAAAGACATTTAACATGATTCCTTGGTTTCTTGCCAGAATTACCTAGAAGGATAGTAATGGGAACGCACACAGTTCTGTGTGAGGTGGTGGTCAATAAAATCATGTTGAATGAATTTGATGCCATTGATGGGGAGGGACCGAAGGAGAGGTAGCAGGTTTGCAGCCGTGTTAATTAAGCTTAGGATATCTTGAGGCAACCATGTGGAACTGTCTAGAGGGCTGCTGGACAAGCAAAGAGGATGGGGGGGAGCAGCCTGGAGATGTAAACTTGGTGGCCAACAGCAGCCAAATGAAACACACACACACACACACACACACACACACACACACACACACACACTTTTATAACCCAGAGACACCCAGATCTTTAAGCAGTCTGTGAGCTCCAGGAGATTTGTCACAATAACTTTGGAGACAATAGCAGATGCCTGGTGGGGAGGTGGCACAGAGAGGGATTCAGATAAGCCAGTGATCCCCAGCAGCCTTGGAAATAGGACAGGCACATGTATTTCCCCACGAAGGGACTAAGAGGGAAAGGCCTCCTGTGCCCCAGAAGACGGAGAGCCCCTGCCTAGCTGGGCAGAGCACCCGGGTCTTTGAAATGTCAGCATGAATACTTCTCTCATTAAAAAATGATTTTAAGAATTTGTTTTTAAAATAAAAAGGAGTTTCAGAGTTGGGAAGCCCTGCTGGTCACAAAGAGATGTGTTTTATGGGAAGATTAACAGGCACTTGGAAAACAGTGATGACCTATAGATATATTCATGGATTCAGACCCAGGGCAGGTTTCACAGGTCAATTGCTGATGCCTTGGGGATGGTGTCAGCGGGAAGGCCACTGCCCAGCAGCCACATTTCCTTCCCCTGTCCTCTCAAGTCCTGGCTCCCCCTGCTGCTGTGGGGCAGACCCTGAAGTCTTAGTATCTCTTGGAAGCTCTAAGATGCCTTTCAGTGAAACCACAGATCCTCACCTGGGGTGTCTGTGTCCCCTTAGCCCCAGGCACCCCAGCCCACTCAGTCTCATGAGCATGGTGCCCCCCGCAACCAGCCCAACACCCACACCCTATCCCTCACCCTCTACCATAATCAGTTTTGTGCCAGTAGACCTGAGCTCCAGTCCTGTCTACTTGGACTCTGACCCTACACAATCAGCCTCTCAGAGCTTCAGCTTCCTCATTGGTACAAGGTTTCTCTCCTTGTGTGCCCCCTTCTGAGTCAGGCACAGTGCCTGGTACTCATTTGGTGCTCCGTAGATGCTGAGCAGATGCATAAACATATGCTTCCTCAGAGCAGTACATGCGTGTGAATTCATATTGCTTGCTGAACGAGAGTGCTTAGGAAAGTGGAGCTGGCTTGCAGATGTTGGTCATATCAAACCACCTCCTCCTGGCATCCTGGTTGGTTCCTCATTTGAAAAGTCTTTGTCCATATTCAAGTACAATTCCACCTCACTTCTTCAGGCCTTGGCAGAATTCCATCTCCCTTGTGCAGCCTTCCCTAGCTGCCCCTCATCTGTGTAAACTCTCTCACCTGGCTGATGTCTGTCTTCCAGTCAATTCCTCAGACTTTAGGATTGTACTGTATTGGAAACACCAAGTTCTAAGCTCTACATGGTGCTATTTGTTATCTCTGTTCTTGTTCAGTAGATACACCCCAAATATAGGCAGACTGACCGATGGGTCCTAGAATCAGTCACCAGAAAGGAATCCTAGATCAATCACACTGTAGCATGATCATAAGATACTGATTTGGGATGTGAAACACAGTCATGGCATTGGCAGAGCCTGTGAGCATATATGCACACATATATGTGCACTTGTGTGTGCCCACACACATTGGGGAAGGGGTTTTCTTCGCTTTCCTTTAAAACTACCCTGAGCTGCCTCCCAGTTCAGAGGTGTCCAGACCCAAGCTTGGAGGTAGCCCACATGACGTGAAGAAGGTTCTTGTATGTTCGGGGGCAGACTAAGTGTGATATGGGGCTGCCACCACACCGCTGATGTGCGTGCATGGGGGAGGAGAGGAAAGGAACAAAGTTGTACATTGTCGCAGCTGGAAACACTAATGAGCCTGGGGGGGGGGTGCAGGGGTGAGGGGGGTGTACAGGGATCCCAGCCTGAGGCTGCAGGCTAATGTCCAGCAGCAGCTTTTGACTTCAGATGAAAATACACACTCATACACTCATGGACACCCATTCACATCACACACACACAGACACACACACACCACACACACACATGCACACACACACACACACACACACACACCAGAGGCAGTGGGTATAGTTTGCTAATTTATCCTGCTCACACACTGGTACAGTATGGGGTCCAGAGGGTTTCTCCAGGTAGGAAAATAGAAACAGGGAAGAGATATGCCAATGCATTAATGGGAGCATGCTCATAGTGCATGACCTCATTGAGTATTGATTGGTTGTTATGTTTGTTCAGCACATATTTACTATAGACTCACAATGTGCCAAACACTGAGGATACAGATAGTAATAGGACACACATACACCTACATAGCACACATCCCCATAATCATCTTTTCTGGGACAGCCTACCCCCCCACCCAGCATGTTTAAATGTGTGCTTTCTCGCACCGCAAATGTGTGCACATATGCACACACACACACACACACACTCACATACACACTTGCTGGTCCATTCAAACACCCACACAGACACTTTCTATCCTAACCCTCATGAGAATAGCAAAATGAGAAACTTACAGTTTTAACGGCCAGGTCCAGGCTCAATACTGTTTCTCTAATTACCTCTCCTGGGCCCAGGGTCCAAGCGTCAGCTGAAATGACTTTTTAAATGTCCATTTGGGACTCAAGAAGGGAATGGATGTGGGAATAACCCTCCCTTTGTAACCTGTCTGTCTCTGTAGCACTTGGGAAAATTGGATGCTATTAAAATCAATTTAACTCTAAAGGGCACAAATAGTGGAGATGGGGAAAGCCTTCAGTGGCAGCCCCAAGCGCTCACTGGAGCATGGCAAGATGCCACGTGGGATAGGACCCTGTACAAGGGAATCTTTCAGGCTGTCCCTGCATGATTTCTCAGCAACTGGAGTGTGACTCTAATCCAGACCTCCTGCAGCTAGTCACATCTATCCTCCACTCACAGACCCTCTTGGCATTCTCAAGTTAACTCTGGTAACAGAGAGATCACTCCCAACATTGGGAAGCTCCCCAGCCAATGGGAGAAATGGAGCTCCTGGTTTCAGGTATAAGGGGAAAGCCACACAAATGTGCTAACAAGCTAGAGAGGAAAAAGAGTTGGAAGAGAAAGAAATATTCATGCAATAGAATTAGCATTTAAATTTAAGTTTAAAAGCTTGAAAAAACAATCTATATATTGCTTTGAGAGACATAGACTTATAAAATACAGGCAGTGCTTGTTTTGCATGATCCTCATATACATGGATTTCCATTGTCACTCTTTAGTTAAATTAGTTCCCTGACAACACAACTTGAAGTCATTACCACGCTATGTTGACTATGTGTGAATGCACAGGGTACAAACTCTGATGTGAAGTCTTCATTCCACAAATCACTCCATAAATGATGGCGTGTATGGTGATCAGCAACCAGTCATGTCACTTCTTTCTCAGGTTAGTGTGACAGGTCAACAGGCATCTGTGATTCAGTTCATGCACAGACAGCAAAGCATGCAGCTGTGTTACTTTGGTGTCTACTGGTGATGAACCCATGTGACATTTCACCAAAACGGATAATCCAAAGAGGAAATCAGCCAACAAAAATTAAAGAAGCACAGCAAAGAAACAAAAATTTGGTAATGTGTCAGGTGCTATTCAAATCGAATGTAGATGGAGCCGGAGGGAATAGCTGACTGCATTGTGGGCAGGGGTACTACTGTGTCTGGCAAGAACGTGACCAGGTGGCCAAAGGAACTCAGGGAAGCACAGTTAATCCAGATTAATGAGGACATGGTCATGATGGAAAGGATGAAGATGGCCCAGGGGAAGGGATGCCTGCAAAAACCTCCCACTAAAGGAATTCTTGGAGATGTGTCATGGCATTGAAAGGGCAAAGGATAAAAATGCTGGAAGTTGACTCAAACTTATAGAAAAGATAGAAAATATCCTTGCTTTTTATTGTAAGATGAGAAAAATGCGACGGCTGGAAAACGTGCACTATTTGTATGATGGGAAGAAAAAGTCAAGCACGGTTCAAACACTATCTTGAGAAGCTTTTTTACAAAGTAATAAAACAGTTCAACTCTCAAGGCTTCTCATGTTTTAAATGAAAAATTGGAATACTATTCATATTTTAAACATTGTTTTTACTATTGTTAAATACTATTTTACTTCCCTTACATATGTATAGTCTACGACAAGAGTTTTTAATGTTCTAACAAGAAGTTTTAAAGCTCACAAAGCAACTGTCATTTTTCCCATTGATTTTAAAGATCGTTTTGCATGGTCTCAGCATGTGTAGTCGTTTTTATGGCCCTGAACCACTGTGCAGAGGGAGGACTGCCTATATGTTATTCACGTAAAAAATAATGTCTCAAGGATAAAGAAATGCATGGAAGTGATGAACACACCAGTCAGTGTCTCCAGTTGGGTCTGCAAGGGGGAGAGACAGTGTGACTGGGAAAGCGAATTCAGGGGGCTTTGACTGTATTTATAATATTTTATTTCTTAACTTGCAGCAGTAGTTTCAATGATATTTGTTGCCTTTTCTTTATATTTTTTTATACAGTAAAAATTTCCTAGTAAAAACATAAAGGCATGAGCTCTACAGATAAACATATCCAGTGGGCCCATTTCTTTACTATAAATGATAAATATTGGTGCTGATTAGTAGAGTAAAAATGATAAGAGCTGGTTCTTTAGGGAAAACTTTCGGAAAGAGATGGTGGCTCATGAGAAAGAGGCAGGAACAGGAGAGTGTTCGCTTCAGACTCCATGGAGCAGCCGGCCCTCAGTCGCAGAGTAGCTTAGAGAAGACACAAGACTTCCCAGGTTGCAGGCAGGGGTGCATGTGGAGGAAGGCGGGCTGCTGGAGGCTGAGGTTCTAGTCTTTCTCCCGTGCTAACAAACTCTCCATGCTCTTCAGGAGTCCATAATTTTCCTGGTCCTCAAGTATATTATCTATAAAACTCGAGTGCCTATACCTTACTCAGAAGAGATGCTTTCTCGTTGTTCCCTCCAGGACTAACAATAGTTCTTTCTTGCACGCTAGGGTTAAGGACAAGTAGGACAAGTGTTTCAAGTTCCCCCAACTGTGGGCCGTGTGACCCATTTCTGAACAAACAGAAGTGTTCCCATCTGCCCCTCTGGGCAGTCTGGAAGCTCTCTGAAAGTACTCTGCAGTCTGGAAGGGGCCATGTGTCAGCACCAACCCTGTCACCGCCTCTTCCCTCTCCTCCCCCTTTAGAGGCCCCCAGAAGCGCACTCGGTCACCAGCCACCTCTGCAGGAGCCCAGTGGGAGGCATTTCCCAGAGGGGTGTTGGTAATGGCAGTGGGGCTGCACAGGGAGTCTGTGTGACTGGAAGGTGCAGATGTGAGGCTGACCTTCAGGGGGCAGTGCTGACCTCTCAGAAGCATCTGGGGCAAAGAAAACAGGGTTAAAAACCATTTCCTCTCCTGCTATTCTTAGAGACCAATGGGAAAACTTAAAACACCATCTGCAGGGTCCTGTTCCACCCTCCCACCTTCTTGTCCCCACAAGCTTGCCCTGGATCCTTCAGAGCAGAGTTGGCTCCTGGAGAAGAGGGGGAGAGACTGTCATTCATTCATTCTGGGTCACATTCCTTCTGGTTCTAACTCAGTCCCTGATGCCTATCTTTTTCTGAATGACAGAACCAGATGAAAATCAGATAGGTACTTTCTGCTGAGGTGAGAGAGCAGCCAGGCACTTTGAAGACACCTCTTTCCTCAAGGGATGAGATAGATTTTTCTAAATCCATTGTTAACAAGATGAAAAAAAAAAAAAAACTTCAAGAATTTACGACTCTCCGAAAATGCTACTTTGGGGAAACACTGGTCTGGAACTTTGGTGAGACAGTTCTTTGTTGGTGAAGGTACAGGTACATTGATAGCATATGCAGATGACAGCAGATGATGAGACCAATCAGAGAAATGGAAACTTTCCTAGGAGAGTTTCCTACATGGTTGGAAAAAGCAGTTGTTAGAGGAGATATAATGATAACATAACTACCACTTACTTGAATAGCAGGTGTTGCACTAAGCTCTCCCCATTTAATCTGCACAACTACCTGCAATGTAGGTCCTGTTACTAGCCCCATTTTACAGGTGAGGAAATGGAAGCCTGCAAGACAACTTTCCTGAGCCGATAGAGCCAACCAAGTAACAGATGTTGACTTCTAGGAGATGTGTGAATGGTTTGCTGGAGTCAGTTGTGCCTAGTTGATATCATCTTTTCTACTTTTATCTCTTCACTAGTTGCTATTATTTACCTTCCCTAAACCCAGAAAAAGAGGGACAGAGTGCAAATCGGAGTGCTGGACTGGAGTTAGGACAGCTCCACTCTGCGGCCAGCTCAGCCCTTCACTCTGTGTGTGATGCTGGGCAAACCCCTCCCTGACCCTTGGACTCCCACATTTGTCAAAGGAGGCAGGTGACTAGCTGGCTTCAGAAGTCCATCCCAGGCCCATCATTCTGTGCACACCAGTCTACTGACTCCATGGGCAGGGGTGGGGATCCTCATGTCACAGCTGCTGCTGGTGACTTTTCCCAAGGCTCCTCCTTTCTGGGTGTCGCCCCCCTGTAGGCTCTGTTTTGCAGCCAAGAGAGCTGTGTAGGAGTGCCTTTCTGCCTGTCCCTTCTGGGTTCTCCCATTCAGGATGTTTTTTCACACCTCCAAGTGCTGGGTGGGAGTGGACATCCCACATGTTTGGCTCTGATGAGACTCCTTCTTTCCCTTCCATGGGATGCTTGCAGCAGGGGACCTAGGGATTGATGCTTCTCTTCTGACTCCTTCTGAGCTGCTCGCGGATGTCTCCACAGCAGCAATCCATCATCACTGCTGTGTGAACCATTCTTCCCTGGTCCCCAAAGGCCAGAGGAAATGACTCCTTTGCCAGAGCCTGTCCCTACACTATGAAGGAGGTGAACAGATTGTGCAGACTGGGTCATGTTGCATCTCCTCTCTCGGCCTCAGGTTTCACATTTGTAAAATGAAAGGATTCGACTAAACTGCTCCCTAAGATCCTCCCAACTCGACTACTGTAGGGTAGTCTGTGTTTGTTTCAAGTGCATCCTGGTTTTCTCATATTCCCCATGACTTGTGTACATTAAACTGCTTTGAACGCCCTGCTGGAGGGATATATCTCAGCATACTGGGCTGGATGGAATTTTGGTGGAATAGCTTGGTATTAAAATATGGTTAATAGTGAAGTGTTATTTATGAAGTAACACTGCATGAGAAAGACAAAACAGCAAAGAGCATGCATGCATTGGTTGGAACGTGGGGGAAATGTGTCTGACAGCGCTCCAGAAGGAAATCAGAAATGAGCTGCTTGTTTCATACTCAACTGGTTCTTTTGGCTGCAGTGTTACTTAAGTTAATAATTTCTAAAGATTGTGGCTGATGAGACTAAGGGGCCTTTCAAATTTCATCAAGGAGCCTGTGGGGCTTCCCTAAAATTTCATTAGGAAGAGACCAATTTAAAGATTAACTAATGTAAGAGATGCGGTTTATCTAATTAATTGCAGCGGGCTCATGAGGTAACCTAGAGAGCGAGGTTCCTGGCAGCTGATAGAGACCCAAAAGAGGAGAGCTGGGGAGGAAAGAATCAGTGCGTCCATAGTCCATGTTCAGGGTGGAAGGTTCTCTTTTCAAATGAGTCCCAGTAGTCCGAAAAGGGATGCCCTTGAAATTGAAACTCCTCCATACCGGTGGAATGAGGATAACCTTGAGATGACATTCAACTTCCTTTCACTTATTTAAAATTCATTAATAACATTTTAACCAAATTTCGCTTCTGGGCAAACCTGCCCAACAGGAAGAACCACCCTGGGCAAATATTGCTGTTAAATTGGATACGGTGTTTCTGATTTAAAGGTATTTCACATGCATTTAACTATAATTTTTATAATAGCCCTGCAAGGTGGATAGTAATGTTTCAGGACTACCATGGCCAGCCCTGCAGATTATACATTGCACAACTCTGGGGATACCATTCACACGTGAATGGCATCTTCTAAAGTTGTATAGTACACATCCTATACTACTGTACTGGTTTAATCACAATACAACAAGACTTCTACAGTGTCCTGTACTATTCTAAATACTTACACACATGTCAGCTCATTTAACCTGCATACCCCGCATGCAAGGTGCCTGGATCCAAAATATACATTGTGACTTGGGAAATTATTTTGAGACATCATCTTGTGGTCTCCAGATCATCCTCTGCCTGTGACTACCATGCATCTGTCCAAGTGTGACTATACTGAGTTCGTGAAACTGAGAAGCTAAGAACCCAGTGTTCAATCACCCACCAAGGCAGATGATGTGGGAGGATCTCCCTGACCAGCCAGGAAGCCAATCTCTGTATGCATCAATTGCCAAGTTCACCATTCACCACTGCCCCTTATCAAGGAAGATGCATGTGTTCTACCTGTTTCTGCAGTAAGAACATAAAACATTGTGAAAGATTATTAGTTGACTCCATAATAAGACTTAAGTGGGGGGATAATCTGACAACTACCCCTACCAAACCTTTATAACTGAGGTGACCAAGGAGGGTGACAAGACAATCTTTAGATCATTTGATTTTTAAGACTCACCTCTGGCTAGATTTAGCACATTGTGTCCCAGAAGAAGGCAGACAGCTTCATGGTGGTCCTTCGAGAGCCCTGGTCCTAGCTTCTCTTCTCACTCCCATGCTGGTATGATGTGTCTGTCCTACAAATGGCTGGAGGAATTCTTTTGTGGTTAAATGGGATGAAACATCAAAAAATCTTCCAAGGAAAAGACACACCTTCAAGAAAAAATGTATACCTGTTCATGGAATGAATAGAGAGGGTCACCATTCATTCCCTGGACATATACATGTGATGGGGGTCCCCCCCCACCCCAAGCCCCAAACTGTCTCCTCTGCTGCCCCTGCTGGCCAGCTGTCAGTATAACGACACCCCCCTCCCTCAGCTGGGAGGGCTTCTCTGGTCTGTGTCGGCGCAGCCCCCTCTGATTCTAACAAATCTTGCTGTTGCTATAGTAACTCTACCCAGCCTGCTTGCTGCACATTTCTGAGGCAGATTGCATCCTGTCATCTTGTCCAAATGCCTGGGGCCAGCTTGATTTGGGAGGGAGGGGAGAGGGTGGGGTTTCAGTCAGGTTGGACAACTTCATGTCCCTCAGCCACTTAGGTTTGGTGAGAAAAAGTAGAATGGCTCAGTGTGGTTTCTAATGCCCATTAGCCCTTTATATCCCATCCACACTGAGACATTCCCCCGCTTGAGTCAGATCCAGAAGTGTGAGGCTTGTGTCAAAAGAGCTGAAGTAGGACCTTAAGAACAGAAAACCTAGTTCTCTGGGCAAACCTCCAAAGTCCCCCAGCCTGAGATTTTGTCTCTGCACAAGGGCGGAAAAAAAAAAAAAAAAAAAGAAAGAAAAAAAGAAAAAAAAAGAGGTATACAAAGGTATACAAAAATCATCGACCTTATTTATTCCCAAAGGATAGTCTTCCAGGACTCTCAATTTTCCTTAAGTCATTTCCAGGATTTCTCTCAGGTATTGCATTAACCCCACTTTTTTCCCTCTTCAAATTAAGTATTTTGTCATAGTTACCTTGCTGAAAACTGAATGTATTCTTTTTGTTTAATCTCTCACCAGGATCTCAAACTGTTCTGACCCTTAATATATTAATGTACCCAATTCCTAACCACTCTTCAGAACCAAAGCAAACCCATCTCTCTTCCTTGCCCCTCAAATGACTTCTTTAGGCAGGAGGAGAGCCCGCGGAGAGGATGGCTGGTGGCCTTTTGAGAGGACCCTGCATAGTAGCTTCCGAGCTAGTGTTGGATGCTCAAAGTTGTAGCGCACAACACATACTTCGAAACCATTTGAAATTGACATGCATGCCTTTTTTTTTTTTGGTCTCACTGTGCCACGTTGTCTTTTTGCACTCTGGTATGTCACTAAGTGACCTCCTTGATCTGCAAAGGCGTTCTTGTTCGCACCCTCTGGAACAAGGACTGGTTACGCTTTGGTCAGTGGCAGTATGTCTTGGCCTTGCTGTGAACCCTTTCCTGCACTGAGCTCAGTAGACTCCCACTTGCTGAATAAAGATCCATCTTTTGGAGCCAAAGTCTGAGACACAAGCTATTATTCATATGCAGGGTCAGATACTAAAAAAGTTTCTGCTTTAAATAGGGACAGGTTCTCTGTCACGTTATTAATACTCTGAGATAATTACAGGTCTCCCTGACACAAATCCAGGGTAAGAATAATTGATTTAGGGACTGCTTGTAGTCCAGGCCAAGCTTCCCCTTGATACAATGTCCCCAGAAACTTGGGAAGCATTGTTACTGAGGCTGTCCCCCAGATACTGGCAGGCATGGGCCCCTGATGGACGGACCACAAGGTCAGGTGAGAGAGGTGTGTGGAAGGTCACAGCAAATTTTTGGAGGCAAGACACACAAAATTCACAGAACGAGCCTCAGTAAGTAAAGCTTCAGAGTCTGGAAGGATGAGACAGGAAAGGAAATGCTTAATGCGGTAGACAGCTCTCGAGAGTAGGGGCCCTTAAAGTGGGGTCTGTGAACTTGAATGGGGAAAAAAGTCACATCCCTCATTTGGCTGACTTCTAACTGTAATCTAGCATTTCCTTCAATTATGAATGCAGACAAACCACAGTAGAGTTAGTGGGAACAGAGACATTTCCGCCAATGGAAATCAACTGTTTTCATCATGGTACAATTTTTACAGATACCTCAAAATAGTGTTTATATTTAGCACTAAATTCTAAATTATTTATTAAACCTCCTTCTAGATTTTATTGAATGGGTTAAACACATATGTTGCTATATCCTAAATTAAAAATTTTGGTATTGTATGTAATATATATTATATATTTAGATATATATATTTGATGTACTATCGATTTTATATATAGACACATACTAGTTTCCTTTGAAGTCCTATCCATTTTACTTTGTACATTTGAAAACATTATTCAAGAAGGCGTCCCATGCTCATTACCACAGTGGGAAGGGTTCCATGTCACAAGGAAGTGTAACAACCACTACTCTAGAATTCCGTTTAAAAGGAGAATTAACTTCTGGGCTTATAGGGAAGGCCAGACTGGAAGGGAAAAGACTTAGAAATCCAGTTTTGGTTTCAAGATTCTTTCTAAGAAGATTCTTTCCTTCTTAAAAAGAACCTTGGGAAGACAATGCTTAAACCAAAGGAATAAAATTCAAATGGCAGCATCTCAGGCATTGTGAAGAGAGGTTTTAGTGGAGGGCTTTAAAATATCCCTGTAAAAATACAGCTCAGGCAAACACTCACTCTGCAGGCACCTAAACTCTATCTCAGTTCAGGTTGGGGGTCAGAAGGGTGAATGAAGGATGGATATGGAAGGAAGTATCAAGGAAAGACCTTCAAATCACCCCACGGTGCAGGGAGGGGAGATCATCTGTGAAATTCCCAAGTGTGTGTATCTCACACTTCTCTTTCATGGACTGGTGTGGTGGGGACACTGGATTTCACCTTGAGTCCAGCAACCTTAGGGCTTGGGCACCTTCAGTGTCCGGGAAGCCCCCTCTTCCTGCAGCCCACCGAAACCTGAGCCCCCTGAAAGCTCTCCTCCAGTTGACCCCAACATCTCCTCTCACTGGAAGTGCAAACAGAACAGATGGCTAGGCTTCCAAAGTTTGTCCAGAACATTCTGTAAAGAATTATTTTCCCAGCGGCAGGTAGCAACTTATCACAGAGTCATAAAATCACGATAGTGGATCACAATAAACATTAAAATAATAGGAAATAATACGTCAACACCAGAGTTCGGTATTATCTTGCATGGCTGTTTTTTGGTTCATACATGTGTATGCATGTGAGTATTGGGTGTAGACTGTGATTTGCTCCTCACTGCAAGTCACAGCCAAGAGTTTGAAAAACAGTGCTGTCACGATGCCTCTGAGGCCCCACAGAGAATCCACAGCAGTGGGAAGAAGTGTATGCTTACGTGATGATGAATTCAAGGACTTAATAATTATTTTAATGAACACTAGGAAAAAAATGAGCATACCAAACTCATGGGAATACTGTATGGGGCTCAACACCACGCTCCCGTTGGGACCTCAGCTGACACAGAGCTCAGTAGTCTGCGGGTGGTGCTTGGGTGAACATAGCTCCACACACCCAGAGGCTCTGAGAATGACCTCATCATGGGGAACTCTGAGAAGGGAGAAGACATGAGGTAAGTTGATAGAACAGAGAGGGTAGACCTGAGAGTGGACAGAACACAGACTCTGCCTCTGTTTTATTCATTTAAACTGGTGTCCTGATCTCTCAAATGGGAACACTTACACCAGGCTGGCAGATCCCATGGGGCTGGGAAAGCCATGTAGAGTGTTTGAGGCATCAGGAATTATTGCTGTCAACAGGAGAGGTGAGTTTCTCCTGCAGAGATCAGAGATGGCTAGCAAATGTTTAGAGCTATTTGCATGACAAGGAGAGAAAGGGGGGGTGCTGGCTAGGCTCCAGGCAAGCAGGCCTATAGCCTCTTCCTGCTCTCTCTCTCATTTCTTTGAGTACCATTCCAGGTGCCGACATGGAGTTGGAGTGGCCACAGAATGCGGTGGGGCCTGTTACCTGCGATGTGGACATTACAAGAATAATGACCAGTGCCAAGCCATCTGCTCCTCTATCAGCAATTTGTCACCCTTCTCCGAAGTGGGCCCTGCTTATCACTGGTGTTGACACAGGGTCTCCACAAAGATGGGTGCTGATGTCTACATCCCCAGACCCATGTCACGGTGATCCCTGCTGCATAAGGAGCCTCTGGTTCATCACCTGCGAGGCTGTGGTCCCCTCAGGAAGCCAGGCAGAGGGAATATAAAACAGGAAAAAGAGTAAGAAGGGTGCAGAGGGAGAGGTGTGAAAATAGCCTGTTCCCACAAGAAAGAGGCTGACAAGGTGCTATGTGCTGACCTGAGTCCTCCCAAATTCCCGTGTGGAAGTCCTGACCCTGATGACCTCAGAATGTGCCTGTATTTGGAGATGGGGGTCTTTAAAGAGTCATTTGAGTTAAAGGGGTTCATTAGGATGGACACCCAATACCACTGGTGTCCTTATAAGAAGAGGAAAATTGGAACTCCGGGAGAACAGTTATCTACAAGCCAAGGAGAGAGGGCTCTATCCTGTAGAGAGACCTCTCCTGCAGATACCCTGATCTCAGACTTCCGGCTTCCAGGCCTATGAGGAGTACATTCCTATTGTTTAAGCCACTCAGCCTGTGGTGTTTTGTTATGGCAGCCCAAGAAAACTCATACAGATAGCAAGTCCTGTGGTCAAGGGAAGATGGGTGCTACAAGATGGGCTGTGGGCTGCAAACCAAGGCAGGGCATACCCAGGCCAGTGTGCATGGAGCAGTGCTGCCCTAGACTTAGGAGAGAAAACGAACCAGTGTTAGGAGCTTGTGATTAGCAAATGTGCACTCATGGACATGCTGTACACATACTCTATACTGTATATGTATTTGAGACTAGATGGGTCTCAGTGTAGGTCCCAGACCAAGAGCCTCAATAGCACCTGGGAACCTGTTGGAAATGCATGTTTTCAGGCATCCCCCAAATCCACTAAATCAGTAACTCAGCAGGGGGGTGTGGAGTGGTGGCCACCAATCCGTCCTCTAACAAGACCTGTAGGTGATTCTGATACATGCTTAAGTTCGAGAATGACTGCCAACTTGTTGATAATGCACCAAGAGTTTGTCAACTTGAGTCATACAGAGAGTCAGGGAAAGTGATTGTCACATGACTCTGACCTGCAGCTTTCTGATGGGGCTCCTGTGACATGCAGATGGAAAGAAGAAATATCAAGTGGGAGAGAGACCACTTCAGTCTCACAGCTCAAGTTGCTCTTGTCTCAAACAAATAAGAGAGCTGGGGTGACCGCAGGACTTTAGAACTTGACTCATTCAAACCCCTCTCAATTATTTTCCTTCCCAATCCTTTTTCTGACCAAATCTTCGCCCACTATAAATACAGTCTTAAATAATGACACTGGTCCCTCTAAGATTTATACACTAGGAGGAAGTAGGGGTGGAGGAATATAAGTGCAAGGCCATTCTTATTTAAGGAGGGCCTATGTTATGCCAAATGTCACAAGGTGACTCATGAAGTGGCTCAATAAATGTTATTTTCTTTCTCCTTCCCTCTTATTATCTACTAGCTAGAAGCACACCACTATCTCAGGAGAGAAGACCATTACTCTAAAGCCGCTTGTGGCTCTCTTTACATGGGACAAAAATGACTAATGTTAAGATATATGTAAATATGGTTCTTTTACCTAATCTCAATTTTAAAGGGATTGGGGTGTAATGATAAACTAGTTTTTTTTTTTTAAGATTTTATTTATTTGTCAGAGAGAGAGAGACAGCAAGAGGGGGAATACAAGCAGGGGAAGTGGGAGAGGGAGAAGCAAGCTCTCTGCTGAGCAGGGAGCCAGATGGGGGACTCAATCCCAGGACTCTGGGATCATGACCCCAGCCAAAGGCAGACACCTAACTGACTGAGCCACCCAGGCATCCTGATAAACTAGTTTTGAAAAGGCATCTTCGGGGTGCCTGGGTGGCTCAGTGGGTTAAAGCCTCTGCCTTCGGCTCAGGTCGTGATCCCGAGTCCTGGGGTCGAGCCCTGCATCGGGCTCTCTGCTCAGTCCTGCTTCCTCCTCTCTCTCTCTCTCTGCCTGCCTCTCTGCCAACTTGTGATCTCTGTCTGTCTAATAAATAAATAAATAAAAATTAAAAAAAAAAAAGAAAGAAAAGGCATCTTCATGTGAGGCTAAAATAATGCCATTCTAGAATGTAGCTTTTTGGCATTCTAGCTAGATTCAAGGATTCTGGAGGAATGGATGTTTGGAGTGTCTTTTTTATACTCTAAGTGCCCACAATCTGTGTGGACAGAGGCTGCAGGGATGCTTTCCCTGCTCTCAGTGATGTCCACCAAGTTTCCAGCTCTAGAGAGAACATTTGAGTCCGAGGATTCTGGCAAAGGTCTGAAGTGCAAGCTGTGGACACAGACAAGGGGTCCATCTGCTAAGCACATAGGTGGCTAACTTGGTAATGATAATTGGGACTCCGGTTCCCTGTCACTCTGTTGGAGTTGGACTCTGTCCAAAGGCACATTAGTCATAAGGGCAGCTAATGCCGGCTGGGCACTTGCTAGGAGTGTCACATACTCCACAACAAACTTGTTTTTTTTTTTTTTTTAACTGCATTCCAGCTTTTTTTCTTGTTTTCCTTTTCCTTTTTTTTTTTTTTTTCTTTAAGTATGGAAGCTCAAGTACAAGACTGGTGTAGATTTTTTTTTTAAAGGTCTACCAAAAAATAAATAAATAAGTAAAACAAAAAACCCTTTTGCATTTCATAAAAATTAACAGAAAAGCATTTGGCCAGAAGAGCAGAACAAAAATGGGACAGAGGCCAGTGTGGACAGGACAATGCTGAGGGCCATCTCTCCTTTCTGCCAGAAGATCAGTGAGATGACACAGCTGCTGACTAGTCAAATCCGACCTAGGAAGTGTTTTGTAGACAACACAGTGCCAGTTGTCAACCAGCACTCAGTGACTCCAGGAGCATGGAGCGGCATTCTGGGAAGGCTGGAGAGGAAAAGAGAAGGTGCACCGGGGGTCCGTGATGCCCAAAGGGACAAAGCAGGTTAGGAGATGGTAAGATTATCTACCACGTCCAGGTTGGGTTGGTGTGATTACTGCAAGAAGGGAGCTGTTGGCAAGGAGACCCCTTGAGAACCTCAGAGACCATGTGGAGGCATGGAGACAGAAGCCAGCATGCTCAGAAGTCTGGAGCTGAGCAGGAAGTAGAAATAGCCCACCATGAGGAGGCACAGGAGATGCAGGATTTATGAATGAGGAGGACCTCTGGACTGCAGCACCCTTTCTCCTATGAGTACACTGGACAGAGGACAGGCTACTCTAGCGCCCCTCCGCAGCCTCCACAATTACGTCCAAAGTCTGGCCTCGCAAGCTCCTGCATCCCTTCACCATAGAGTCTCATGTTGATTGCTCTACCTCCAAACTTCCTTGACCTTCACCTCACCTTTTAGGACCTATTTTAATATCTAGTGTCTTTGTTCACTGTTGGGACCAGACCAAGGACCTTCAGCACATCACACACCTCGAGATGTCTCCTCACTGAGGGATCAAACCCATCTCTGTTGCTTTGTACACCCAAGATATCTGTGTTTAACTCAGTATGAAGGCCCATGCTACCTCTTCATTAAGTTCACAGTAATTACTTACTACCTTAGAAGTTCTACCACCAGACAGCTGGCTTTTGTAAGTCAGTGACTTCTTTTTTCTTTTTTAAGATTTGAATTTTTTATTTGTTTGAGACAGAGAGAGGGAGAAAGTGCAAACTGGGGGAGGAGCAGAAGGGGAGAGAGAAGGAGGTGGAAAGAATCTCGAGCAGACTCTGAGCAGACTCTCGAGCAGAATCTTGAGCATGGAGCCCCGTTAAGCTCAATCGGATGACCCGTAGATTGTGTAAGTCAGTGACTTCTGACTTTATTTTTATAAACATCAATTCCCACCCAAAATGTAGTAGTTCATCCCTTTATTTCTTGCTTTTTTCCCCTCACAGACACTTACTGCATTGTCTTCTCTTACAACGAACCCACCTGCTTTCCCAAACCCTTACTCCATTGTCAGTCTCCTTCATTCTACATGTTCACAGAAGCTCTGCTCCCAAACACCACAGTGTCCTCCAAGCCCAGTGTGGGCTGTGCTCTCACAGAGGTGCCAAGGCAACGGGCAGTCCACTTTCTCCTCACATCATTATGACCCCCAGTGCATTTCATCCTTGTTCCTTAGGTACTTGAGGCTGGTCCTTCACCTGTATCCTTTCTTGCTTCTTTCCCTCTAGAATCTTGCTCCATTAACCTTGCTTCCTCAATAACTTCGACACCCTTTTAAATGTTCTGATCCTCAGCATGTGAATTTGGCCAGTTTCTCTCATGACTCCCACCAAAATCTTCCTTGAGCCTCTCCCTAATGTGACTGACTTTCTTATTCTCAAACTTGGTCTTCACTTCTCAGCTTCTGCTCACATCTTCATTCTGCCGTATCTTGGTATAATCAAGCTCTCAATCCCTCATCACTTCATGGAAACTGTTCTGGCTAAGTTCACCAAAAATCTCCTAATGGTAAAGTTCAATAAATTATCCAGTCTCTATGGTCCACCCTGCTTCATTTGGTCTGTTGGTCACTCTTCTTTTCTGAAAATTGACACCGTAGAATCACGTGTTATTATACAATTTATTGCTCCCTTGTGGCTTCTTTTTTCACGATCTTAGACCTTAGGGACTCTAAGCCCTGTTATAGCTGTGCACCACACAGCCACAAATGGTGTTACTTTAGAAATGTATAATATATATTATAATATGTAAATGGTGTGGGTCTCCTCTTGCTGTTCACCACTTTCCATGAGACTTGTGAATGTGCTCTGGTCCTGTATTCCTGGCAGAACCTGGCAGTATGGGCCTTTGGTTGAGAAAAGAAGGGAAGCTGAAAGGACAAGAGAATGATCCATGTAAATGACCCTCTTGGTCAGACTTCAGTTCTCTCTTAAGATGTTCAGGAGAACAGAACATGTTCATTTTCACTTGCAACGATGTCAGGACAAATACTCAAAATAATAGTCATTCTCCAGATACTGTAATCCTTTGAGGCATAAAGCCTCCTGTGTGACCTGGGACAGTATCAAAATATTTCCTGGAAAGCATTTTGAAGGATAGTGGTAGAGTCAAAAGGTCTGGAACTAGACAGTTCTTCCCGGTATCCTCCCCATGAGTTCCATTCTGTCCTTCTTCTCCAGCCAGAAGAGCCCTCCTGAGGTAGTGTTCCAGTATCTCAGTTACCCAAACATCTCTCATGGATCTCGTATTTCATGTGGCTCATTGTATAATGGCTTGGTCTCTTCTGCTTCCAACAGGCTTGTATATACAAAATCACACCAAACATAATTCTCATCACATGCAGGGATTCTCAGTGACTGCCTGGGAGGAGAAAAAGAAAAAGATTTCTGTTGGTTGTTATTTTATATACACACATATATACATATATATATATATATATATATATAGTATAAATAATTTGAAAAATCCAACTCCTTCTAACAGATTTGAGCAATGTGTCCATTTACCATACATACAGAGACTTATGTTTGTACAAGCATTTCCTGGAAATACTTTAATGAATGGTATCATCTCTGATAGCTTACGTGATAAAGGACAAAGATGAAAAATACGGGAAAAACATTTATGGAATGCAGTTGTACCTTGAGGGTAGATATCTCTTTGACATTTCATAAATCATGGCTATCTCTGTTTACATTCAGATCCTGTTCTTGTGCTTGGTCCTTCTGAGCTTGCCTCTCCTAGCTATGATTTTCTATCTCCCTCAAATTCATGTCTCTCTTATCCCAGTAGGACAGGAGACCCTACCAGGACAGGAGAAAAGCCAGGACCTCAAGAGTTTTGACATTTGTTGGTGGCTTTCTTTCTCCTACCCCTTTGGGCTCCTTGTCTGCAGTCTCTCTACTGCCTTCTGCAGAGTGGAAAGTTTTAATATCCTTCATCTCTTCAGAAATTAACACAAAAATTCTGCTGACAAGCCTTACCCTTTCTGAGGTTTAAATCCCAGGGCTCGTGAGCTGTGACAATGTAAATGAGCAAGATTTCCAAAAACTGATGAGTGAGGCTTTAAATGTCTCAAAGAAGCAAGTTGCCAAGTCCTCCTTAAAGACTTCTGTAGGACAAAGTAGATGGTGAATAGTTGCTTGCGATAGCATTCATGTGCATGTGCAGTAGTGGTGGGGAAGCTATCTTTGAAGAGTAATTACCAAGCAAAAGAGCTGGGAGAAACCTTAGGAACTAATACACCAACAAGAGCATTTTTGAGGATGAACAAAACAGAGCTGAAGAAGGTTAGATCATTTGTTCAAGGACATGTGTCAACTCCAACTTATGTCTCCTGAATCTGAACCTAGCACTCTTTCTTATTTCATAAAGCAGTGGGGTACAGAATATGTAAGAATGGTCAGGCACTGATCAGAAAGATTAACTTAGCTCACTGTGGAAAGAAATGTTAGGTGTCAACACAAGTCTATACATCTATTTTGGTCTACTTGCTGTCATTTGCTATTCTCCCGGACAGCTTTCTGATGGCATCGTCTCCATTTCCTCTCCCTTCCAAAGGTTAACCTTACTATAAAAGGTTCATATTATTTAAGGATAAATTTAAACTTTATTCTAAGGAAGTGAATTTATGTAAATGTGGGAAAACTCTTAAGCTACATACTGTAATTGCAAAGGGCAGCTAAAATCCACTTAGTCATTTCCACTTCTGGAGAAGATGGAGTAGACACACTTTTCTCTCTTCCTCCCAGTAAGTACAAGCAAATACCCTGGCTTTACATATAAAACACACATAAGTTTCTGAAAGGAAGAGAGCCTATGGTTGACCAACTAGGAAACTCAGGACCGGAGAAGCAACATGGCAGTGAATTCCTTGGGTTCACTTTTTGCCTTCTACATCCCATGTTTGAACTGGAACAAGCCATCAGCTTGGAAATGTCAATGAGCACAGACAGCAAACACCCCCAAGAAAAGCCTGTTCTCTTTATCCAAAGGACCAGGAAAGGGGAAGCCTGGCAAGACAATAAACTTTTGAATAATAAGTGCTCAACTTTAGCCAAACACAACAGAAAAACTGTAGCCCTACTCCTTGGCAGAGGCTGAGTGGGCAGTTTAGGTTTTTATTTTCACCCAGAAGTAATAATGGGCTTCAACATTCCCACTGTGAGGTGTCAGAGAAGGCCAAGTGGGGAGTTAAGATTTGCTTTCCCACCCAGGCAGTAATGAGCACTTCCATCCATGGTGACAGTGGTGGCCACATGGAGAGTAGTAACAAGGCATCCTTTCCCCTCCCAGCTAGGATGGCATCAACTAGGAGGCCAAAGGGGGAGGCTGAACTCCTACCACCACCCAGCACTAACAAGGAAAGAGCCCCCTTCCATCTTCCCTCCCCATGTCAATGAAAGCTGAGTGGTAATGATGAGTAAGTGCCCCCTCATTTACCCATTAGCATGATGTCACAGAGTTTTGCTAGAACAGGAGATTTTTTTTTTTTTTAAAGATTTTATTTATTTATTTGTCAGAGAGTGAGCACAGGCAGACAGAGAGGCAGGCAGAGGCAGAGGGAGAAGCAGGCTCCCCACTGAGCAAGGAGCCTGATGTGGGACTCGATCCCAGGACCCTGAGATCATGACCCGAGCTGAAGGCAGCCACTTAACCAACTGAGCTTCCCACGCGTCCCATAGAACAGGAGATCTTTTTAAAGAAGATCCAGAGTTTCATAATAAAATAGTAAAAAATACGAAATTTAATTTAAAAAATCACTCATCATATCAAGAACCAGGAAAATATCGACTTGAATGAGAAAAGACGATCAACACACAACAACATTGAGATGACACAGATGAGAAATTATCTGACAAGCCACCTATCAGTCACCACAAAAATAATTCAATGAGCAATTAGAAACATGTTTGAAACATATAAAAAAATAGAAAGTCTTAGCAAAGAAATAGAAGATATAAAGAAGAAGCAAAAGGTAAACTTAATATAACTAAAATTAAAAACTCACTGGATGAACCCAACAACAGGATGGAGGAGACAGAGAAAATGATCAATTAACTTGAAGATAAAGCAATAGAAATGACCCAGTCTGAGCAAAAGAGAACAACAAAATAGACTGAAAAAGAAAAGAAAAGAAAAGAAACTCAGAGACCTCTGGGTCTATAACAAAAGATCTAACATTTGTGTCAATGGAATCCCAGAAGGAGACAAGAAAGAGAGTGAAGCCGAGAAGTTTTCGAAAAAATAATGCCCCCAAAAAACCCCCCAATTTGGTAAAAAACATAAACATACAGATTCAGGAAACTGAGTAGACCCAAACAGGATAATCCTAAAGAATCCTTTCCAAGACACATCATAATCAAACTTCAGAAAACCTGCAAAGAATAAATCTTGGAAGCATCAAGAGATAAATGATACTTTACTTACTGAATAAAAACAATTTGAATGACAATAGATTTCTTGTGGGGTGCTATAAGGAAGTGGCACTTCACTTTTCAAGTGCTGAAAAAGAACCCTCAACCCAGAAGTCCACAACCAGTGAGCATAGCTAGTAATGAATGGGGAATCAAGACATTCTTAGAGGAGGGAAATGAAGGAAACTTATTATGAGCAGACCTATCCTAAAAGAGCAGTTAAAGGAAGTTCTTGAAACAGAAAGGGAATTAACAAAAGATGAAATGTTGGAACATCAGGAAGGAAACAAGAGTAAAGTAAAGAGTAAAAATATGTAAATAAAATACACTTGCCTTCTCCTCTTGAGTTTTACATATTACATTTAATGGTTGAAGCAAAAAATATAATGCTGTTTGATGTGATTCTCAATATATGTATAGGAAATACTTAAGAAAATTATATACAGGAGAGGAGAGGGAGAAGTAGAGTTTCTATACTTCTATATTTCACTCAAACTGGTAAAATGATGACACCAGTAGATTGTGATGTCATGTTACATTATGTAATATCTAGAACAATCAATTAAAAAAACTATACAAAGAGATACATTAGGAAACACTATAGATAGAGGCGTCTGGGTAGCTCAGTCAGTTAAGTGTCCAACTTTTGATTTTAGCTCAGGTCATGATCTTAGGGTCCTGAGATCTAGCCTGGCATTGAGCTCCACGCTAAGTGTAGAGCCTGCTTAGGACTGTCTTCTCCCTCTGCCTCCCCCCACCAACCCCTTAAAAAATAATTCATTTTAAGATCCACACCCAGCATGGGCCAGACTGAGGGCCTGACTGAGGGCCTGACTTGGGGCTTATTGTGACCTGAGCTGAAATCAAGAGTTGAAGGCTTAACTAACTGAGGCACCCAGGTACCCCTCAAAATGAATTCTTAAAAATGTTAAAGTTATTCTCAAGAAGTCAGGAAAAAGAAAATAAAGAAACAGAGAACAAACAGAATATAAAAAATAAAATGGGAGACTTAAATCTGAAGATATCAATAATCTCCTTAAAGGTAAATGCTCTAAATATATCAATTACAAGACAGATTAGTTAAGTAGATAAAAAGATGTGGCCCAACTATATGCTGTCTATAAGAAACTTACTTCAAAAATAATAATAATGTAGGTAGGTTGAAAGCAAAAGGATTGTAAAAGTTATACCATGCAAACATTAATCAAATGAAAGCAAGAGTAGCATTTTAATATCAGAAAAAGTAGACTCCAGGGCATAAACACTTACCAGGGACAAAACATGATGATAAAAGGGTCAGTCTATCAAGAACACATTGTAATTGTTAAGTGTATAGGTCCAAAGAACAGAACTGAAAAATGTGTGAAGCAAAAATGGAAAGAACTGAAAGGAGAAATAGACAAATGCAAAATTACAGTTGGAGATTTCAGCACTCAGCTATCAACAGCTGACAGAAAAACCAGACAGAAAACTATACCAGCTAGACCAGCACAGATATAGAACTCAGTAGTGCTATCAATCAACAGGAGTAGACATTTATAGAACACTTTACTCAACAACAACAGAATATACATTTTTAAGTGCCCATGGAACAAATACCAAGGTATACCACACTCTGGGTCACAAAAGTGACCTCAACAAACTTTTTTTTAAAAATCAAAATCATCCAGACTGTGTTCTTCAACCACAATCGGATTAAACTAAAAATCAAAACAAGAAAATAAAATGAAAGTCTCTAAGCACTTGTAAACTAAACAAACACGCTTAAAAAAAAATCCGCATTTCAAAAAGGAAGTCTCAAAGCAAAAAGAAAAAAAGAAAAACATATAGAGTATACACACACATTCTCACTCACACACTCAAACACACTCATGCACACACACACACACAAGCAGTACTGAAAAGGAAACTTATAGAACTTAAACTTTTATATTATAAAAGAAGAAAAGTCTCAAATCAATCATCTAAGTTCCCACTTTAAAAACCTAGAAAAAAAAAAGAACAAAATCAACACAAAGTAAGCAGGAGGAAGGAAATAACAAAGAAAAGAGCAGAAAAATCTATGAAATTGGAAACAGAAAAACAACAGAGGAAACCAATAAAAAAGCTTTTTTTTTTCTTTTTTAAGATTAATACAATTGACAGACCTCTAGCAAGACTAACAAAAGAAAAAAGAACCTTCAACTTACCAGTATCAGGAACGAAATATCGGCTATCACCACAGACCCTGTGGTCATCAAGGGTTGCTGTGAGAATACTACGAACAGCTCACACATGTAAATTTAACAAGTTAGTTGAAATGGACCAATTCCTTCTAGAGCATAAACTACCACAACTTTCCCAAAATAAGAGAGAAATTTGAATAGCCCCATTGCCATAAAGAAAATGGATTTTATAAGCTAAAATCTCCTGAAAAAGTATTCTCTAGGGCCAGATAATTTTACTGATGAACTCTACCAAACATTTAAATATAATGCTATACAATCTCTTCCAGAAAATGGAAGAGAGAACACTTCTCAATTCATTTAAGAAGCCAATATTACTTTGATACTAACACCAGACAAAGATAGCACAAAAAAAAAGGAAAAGGAAAAATCAGAATCCCTCATCAATATGGATATAAAAATTCTTAACAAAATTATCAGCAAATAGAATTCACTAATACATAAAAAGCTAACCTCAAAAGGTTATGTATTATATGATGTCGTTTGTGTTACATTTTCAGAATGACAAAATTATAGAGATGGAGAACATGTTAGTGATTGCCAAGGGTTAGGAATGGTGTCATGGTGATGAGAGGTGGGACAATCACTGGGTAGCATGGGGGACATCTTTGTGGCAATGGAATAGTTCTGTATCTTGACTGAGGTGATGGTTACACAAATCTACACACATGAGAAAATGACATGAACTATGCTGCATTGTACCAATATGTTTCCTGGTTTTGCTACCGTGTTACGTAAGATGTAACCATTAGGGGAAACGGGGGGGGGGGGGGCGGGTGGTGGTTCATGGTACTATGTACCCTGTTTGCACTTTCCTACAGATCTGTGATTATTTTAAAATAAAGAGCTTCAACATCACTTTGTATCTCAGCCAGCAGACTCATCATGCCAGTCTCTGTGTTCACTCCATTGCTGTTTCAATGCCCTAGGGAGTGTCAGTTCCCACCAAACTTTTTCTCAAGTCTTAATATTTACAGCTGTTTCTTCCCCTTAATAAACTGGAACTCTGCAGCAAGGTTAACAGTGAAGCTGTAATTTTGTCCTTAGCTCATAAAGTCAATGTTTTTCCTTTCTCTTTTTGGTCTCTGCTTCACCATCTGGTGAGCTGAAACCAGAAAGGCCATGGAGAGGAAAGTGTTCTTGGCAGCATCAGGCCTGGATGGTGGCGTCTCTAGCCTTTCTCCCAGAGATGATCCAGATCTCAAGCCAGAGTTCACATGGTTGGATCTAGTGTCTCAGCTGTGTATTTGGAAGGTGAAGAAAAGCCAACATTGCTGGCTGGAGAGCAGATATTGGGAGCCCAAAGTGTCAAAGCTGCAGACTGGAGATGGGCCTGAGGCAGACGGAAGACCAGGAACACCAGGTGCAGATCAAAACCCAATTACTTCTATAATCAATCTTCTTATCAGGGCCCTAATTGCTCTAAGGATAGATATTGAAAGTAGCAGGCTCCTGCAAGGTGATCTCATTTATTCCTAACAAGCACCCCTGAACCATTTACATGTATGCAGCATGATACAAGCTAACAGAGTGCTTGCACAGGTATGAGTGCACGTGAATCTTCCAACCTACGTGCACAAAGTAACCCGGGTAGAGTTAATAGGCTAAGTAAGTGGTCAAGGCCAGGGCTGACCACACAAGGAAGCTGCTGCTGAGGATTTGGGACAGCATAGACAAAGATTTTCCCCCACTTCAACCACTGCATGCATTCTGACCATGCTTGAGTGTTTTTTGGGGGAGAAGGGCAAAAGGAAATCATAGTGGACTCACAAAGACTGACCTTTGAAATCTTTATTCCACTGAAGGCTGATTCACTCCCAGAGCTGCATTTGACCAAGAGGCAGAGCCATTCATTGTGTATTTCCACTAAAATAACTTCTTAGAAGTCAAGCTAATTATATGCCAAGATATGTCTTTGATATCCTAATTCAGTCTAGGGCTCTCTTTTCCGTTATACCTCAAAGCCTGTCTCCACACTGGAATCTCGCTGTCAGTCATCCCTCAGCCCTCGGAGCCTAGCACAGCGCTGCTGTGCGGGCGAAGGAGGACACACATATTGTGGTTTTATTGGCTGCTAAAACTGGGTGATGGAAGAGCCCATCCCTGCCTAAGCATCCCTAGACAACTGGGACCTTTTTGTCCAGACGATTGACTCCTGTCAGCAACCTCATTACAAGTTAGACTCATCTCAGTGACCAGTGTTCAGTTTCTTCAACTCCTCACCTCAATTAAAGCTTCAGACTCCGTCTGCCCCACAGGGAATGAGCTTGTGCAGAGTCTGGAGAACTGAACTTAAAAGCTGCTAGGTATTGACACCGGTGAAGCAGCTTAAGCCAGTCTGAAGCAAGGCATTTGCAAAGCTCAATAATGAAACTCCAGCTCCCAAGAATAAGGCTGAAAGACAGCATCTTAAGAGACCTTTCAGAAACTCCTAGTATATAACTTGCAAGGATCACAACTACAAAGCACCAAGTTTCTTTCAGCATTTTCAGCATATTTGCACATGTTTGACCTCAAAATTCTGAGACCGGGCAAATTCAGGAACATGAGTGCCAGCACTTGTATGTAACACACACTCTAGAGTTTATGAAAAATGCTCACACACACCACACTCCTTTGGTCCTCAACCAAGCCTGTGAGGGAGACAGAACAGGCCTGCAAGTATAAGAACCTTGCCCATTAGCGTATGGAGGCTTCACTGTCTTAGCGTTAAGTACTGACCTTTTCATCTCCCCCTCCATCTCTGAGAGCAAAATGCTCCATCTAGTTCTTAAGGAAATATGCCACACAGTGAAACCAATAACTATCCATTTTTAGGGAGTTTTGTTTATATATAGTTTTCATTTGATGACTCATAAAAATCACTCATAAATATATTTAATTCCTATTATTTCTTTTCAACCAATATCACCAAATAATATAATGCACCAGTAAGACTTTCTAACTGATTTAAATTGTGCTCAGTGATTTGTGCCTTTGAAAATACCTAGCTTTTCTTCTTTTTCTTTTCTTTCTTTTTTTTAAATCTTTTATCTTTTATCTTTTTTTTTTTTTTTTGTAGTTTTAGAGTCGATAGGAAGCAGAAGCAGAGAAAGTTGAGAGGAAAAATGCTTAAGTACAAAGCCTGGAGCTGGGTGGGCAGAAGTAAAATAGCTCCAGGCAATTGCTTAGTGCTCCTGGCAGCTCCACTTAATCCTAGGGAGTCCAAGGACACAGCATTTCTCCTATACCCAACATTTACCACTCAGCAGTCTTCTGAATAATCACAAAAGTCAGGGGGCAGAGGCAGGGTGGTTAGTTGAAAACCAAAGTTCTACAATTCCTTTGTTAACTTTTGAGTAGGGAAAAAAAATCTGTAATAGCCATAATGCTATAAGCAGGAATTCCAAGTTCCTGTTCAATTGCACATCAAGGAAGTTATCACTCAATAAAAATCATGCCATCTATATATTAGGTGCTATTCTACAGCCATTTCAAAGTCTCACTAGAATATTTCCTTTGTAATGAACAGTTCATAATTAAAAATTCAAAATTTTGAATGGATAACTCAGGATTGAAAAAAGGAAAGCATACAGAGAAATAATCTTCTTGACACTCAGTTTCCTGCCCCGGAGGACTCTAGCATTAACAGTATCTTTAGTATAGCATGGCAGAATGGAAGCAAATCTGTAACATATTCTTAACTTTTTAATTTTTTTTTTTTTTACTAAATGAACATCATTTTACAAATGGCAGGTTCACCACCACTTTTACCTTTTAACCCTTTACTTAATGTAGCTTTAAGATTTCAAAGGACCTGAAGGAATTCCTCTTTCTCTCATGACTGTATAGTATTTCATTGTATGGATGTACTATATGTAACCAGTACCCTATACATGGCATTGTTTTAAAAATTTTTGCTATTATAAGCAATACTATAATTAGTTGTCTCTTACATGCATCATTTTGGAACATATATATCTTAAAGGTAAATTCTCAGATGGGGAACTGCATTTGTGCGTTTGTAATTGTGATCAACATTGCCAATATTTTTCCCTTGCCAAGTATGTGTTGATATCCAGCTTCCAATCTTCGCTGATTCTTAGCATCACAGAATGCTTTGGTTTGGAGTTAGTCCATGACAAACTTTATCCTGCAATGCAATGCGTCGTGGCACAATTCGTCACACATCTAAGAACCCTCATGTCCCTAGGAAACCGAGCAGAATGGCCAAATCGGAAGAATAAATATGGGAAGTAGCTCCGGTCTTTAGACGAGACTGGAAGCATTGCAGGTGATATTCTAACTAGAGCTTACTATATGTCTCTGATTCGACCTGACAGCCTAAACACTTCCAGTAATGCTTCAGTAGAGACATAAGCATGAGTCTTAAAACATGTCTCGAAATTTGCATTACATTTGCTTCAATTCTGGCTGCTCTCAAAGTTCATTCACAAAAGGCAGTGGATTCCAGCTCCCTCCTCTCAAAAGGTAAATGTGCCTCACTGTTATTTTGTTTGCAAAAGATAATGGATTTGTTTAACTGAAACACTCAATCGGTGTACAGCTGCTCCAATATCAGGCAGAGTCCTAAATGTTCCATGCACATGTCAGTATTTAAAATGCTCTCAAATTTGTGATGATGAACTTCAACACACATGCCTTAAGGCCCCAAATCTTAAGCAGACATTCTTGCCTTTCAGTTCATCTGTTTTCATCTGAAACAAGGATACTGTGGCAACAGCCAGCAATAACAATGTCAGCTTGTCCTTTCAGAGAAACATTGTTCTTTTTATATTGGAAAGATCAGGAGCTCTATAACAGATGCCAGATTGTGTCCAGAGGAATTCACATTTCTGGGTGTAACAATAGCTTACTCGTGAATCTACAAACGAGTGCCGTAACATTTTCATTTCAAGAGTGACATCATCTAAGTCGTTTGCTTGGATCTGCCTTTCCTACACGGATATCTTTGTTATGAACTCATTTGGTTTAGCTAGCATATCTTCTACATCACTCATAAGTCATTTTTCTAAGAGGCCTGATTGTGGGGTATCAGCTTTGATAAGCTTGTATTTTCTCATGTGCTCTGGACATATTCCTGCTGCATTTTAAAGATGTGAGCAAAGCTATTGTCTCTTCAGTGCTCCCAAGGCTGGGGACAAAGCAGTTTAGACGGTGTTGCCTTAGCTCTGACCCCATGTACTGATTCATCTAGTGGAGTCTGTCATGGTCTGTCACTCAACTGCTAAACAATGGGGCTGGGCACACAATCTTGAAATAATCTTTTAGGCTGACTGGCCAGGTCCCTTTCTTGTGGGACAGTATCAGAGGTAGTAATAAATCCAAATCCTGGGTGACAATATAGCTTTCTTTATTTGTTTGGTCACTTAAGTTTTATTTTGTTTTTCATGTAGCCTCTCCATCCCTTCCGCCAAGATGCCTGGCTCCCCTGTCTAGAAGCAAATATCACCAGTTTCTTAGTAAATCCTTCCAGAAACATCCTGTGCATACACAAGCAAATACATCCCTAACTCAAAGCATATGCAACGGTATTATAGTATTCTTTTATTATTTCTCCAGTGTCTGCCATTAGACACTCCTTTAGAGCAGGCAGGGGGTAGCCAACAAGATTATAACATATCTTTCAAAAGTTACATGTTAAATCAACACTTTTTCTCTGAGAAAGAGTCCTTTGCTCCTTCCTAGGATTTTGTCAGTTCCCTGTATTATCAGGAACCCACTTACAAAACTTCTCCTAGCTGATATCTCCTGGGGAGTTTTGAAGCATTTTTATTATGGAACTCTTAGTCATATACAAAAGCAGAAAGTTTCAGTCACTATCAGCCTGTATTCTGTCTTGTTTCTGTTATCGCTTACTGTATTATTTTAAAGTAAATCCCAGGTCATAATTTATCCTGGGAAGACTTTTTCAAAATTGAATAAGAATACCCATTTCTGAGCATATAATTTACTAGTATCTTCCTCAAGTCTAAATAGAACCTTACTTGTGGTCAATCCCACAATAACTATCTTCCCTTCTCGGTGTGGTCACTATCATAAACCTGTGCTTTTCAGCAGCTCTGTGGAGAACTTTTTATAGATAGAAAACCAAAAGGTGGGATGCCTGAGTGGCTCAATCGGTTAGGCATCCTACTCTCGATTTCAGCTCAGGTGATGATCTCAGTGTTGTGAGATCAAGCCCTATGTCGGGCTCCATGCTGGACATGGAGCCTGCTCAAGATTCTCTCTCTTCCTCCCCCTCTCCCTTTCCCCCACTATCTCTCTCTCTAAAAAAGGAAGGAAGAAAGGAAGAAAGAAAAAAGAAAGAAAAGAGGAAAGAAAAAAGAAAGAAAACCAAAAAGAAACCCCAAAAAGGATTAGAAATGAATATTTCTATTCCAAGAACCAGCCATAAAAAGATACCCTTTCTATGGAGATACTGGGAGTAGAAGAGGTAGGGAATAATAAACAGAATCAGAAGAGAGGTTAGATATTTACACACACACACACACACACACACACACACATAAAAATTTGAACTATGTGGACTCTATTAGGCAGGCTAGAGACAGGGTAAGAAGAAATGGTGCTTAAAGCTCTGGCTGGAATAAAGAAATAACATGTTTGGCTAAATGCCAACATGGGCAGGATGGGTCTAGGGCCAAACTTGCGGCCTGAACTGAAGTGCCAACAACAATAACACTAGAAACCAGCACACACATACAGTGCTTAAGCACTCACATGGATATTTAACAGAAGAGGTTTGCGCTGGCTTAGTGAGATTTTACAAATAAGACACTTGTGCAGCAGAGTTTCTCCCTTTTATGACTCCTGGGAAGGTATGCACCAGAATGGAAATTGGTTCTATCAGAATTTTCAAGAAATGTATTAGGGTAGGGTAACTCCTAGCCACACAAAGCGCAAGAAGTCACATTAGGGGAAAGAAGAGTTCCTAGACTCTAGGTCATAGCTAAAAGAAAGGAAATAAAGGGCTACTCACCAGAAAGAAAAATCACTGATGCTGGCTGTCACTGAAGAAATCATTTATGAAAGGAAATCTTGACTCCAGAAATGGTCTGCGTCTGGGAACAGGCATTCAGCCAAGGGATCCAGGCCCAGAAAGATAAATGTCCAGGTGGAGGGAAGTGAGAGGACCTGACTCACAGAAGGTCAGAGAAAAGTAGTCTGGGAAAACATGCTCTTTTTTCTCTTAAAATGGAGCATATTCACTAATTACTCTACATTGAACTTTGTAGATCTTAGACCAAAGGAGATTTCTTCCAGGATTGGAAAAGGTACAGTTAAATCAAACCCTTGTTACTCTGGCATGTCTTAGACTATGTCAGATTCTGTCCTAGAGCTCACCGGAGTCTCACTAAACCAATCTCTAAGGGTGGGGAGTGGCTCAAGGGTAGGCTTAAAAGAGAAATTATAGAGCTTGTTGCTGATTCAGAGAGCAATGGCGTGTCTCCAACGGGACTATTTACTGGTGGTACCAAGCACTGCCCAACTCTGGACTAAAGTGAAAAGGGCAGACAAATATTTATTCATGGAAGAGACACTAATTATAAAACCGTATTATGATCTTGTTAGCACAGCACAAACTATTCTAGCCAAAGGTATTCCATGACCTTGGCTTCAATATTGCATGAGGTAATTCTTCATCCTTGAAGTGTTTGGGAACGAAATGAGGAAATTTGTATAATTTACCCATTCTTCCCTGCACCTATTTAAGTGCCTTGCTCTTTTTCAGTTGTGGATTTTGATAGCAGGCTTCCCCAGCATCATAGCTGAGTCAGCCTAGAGTTTTCACCTGCTTTTTTCCTATAGGAAAATCATCCTCCAACAGTCCCACATACTGTTCCATTCTCACATGGTTTGGTGATTTTATGTGAGGTTCCACAACTACTAGTTGATGCTTATCGTCTTCAAAATGATAAGCATGGTTCTTCCACCTCCACCTTACTAGTATTTTTTTTTTTTTAGATTTTATTTATTTATTTGACAGACAGAGATCACAAGTAGGTGGGGAGGGAGGCAGAGAGAGAGAGGGGAAAGCAGGCTTCCCACTGAGCAGAGAGCCTGATGCGGGGCTCGATCCCAGGACCCTGGGATCATGACCTGAGCCGAAGGCAGAGACTTTAATCCACTGAGCCACCCAGGCACCCCTGCATCTTACTAGTATTAAGATTAGTACAGATCAACTGTGTCAAACTGTTCTCCATGATAGACACCTTGAAGTTCCTCCAGTTCCCTCCCAGAACAGTCCTTAACTTCTACACAGTGGAGGCTAGGGACATGAAATATTGAACCTGTTAGGTTCCAGGATTGGAGGAAGGATAAGAAGGTCTTTTACTTACATTTTGCTTCCTGAGCTGGGGCAGTTTATGCGGCAAATTTAGCCTTCCTAGTTGGACAGATGCACATCTATCATGAATACCTCATGTTCCCTCATCAACCTCACTAATGAGATTGGGGGGAAGTGACCATGGCTGCCATGTTCAGTTAACTAGGCAGGCAATGTTCCAAATTTTCAAATGCTCCAATTTTATCAACAGTATATAGAGATGACGACAGACACTAGGTCATTTCCCTTCTCTTTAATCATTGCAGGCAGACCCCATTTATATTGAAAACATACAAAAATGCAGGATTTTTCACCAGCCAACACAGTTCTTCAGTTGCATGCACTGACATTTTCTGAAAGCTTGTCTCTTGAGAAAGTTTTATCTGATAAATCTTCTCTGTTACTTTAATGACAAATTCTGAGGTCATCCCAGTGGACTTTGGTATCTGATGTGGCTTTAGAAACAACTATTGATTTGTGAGATCCAGAAGTAAAACCTGACCTTCCTCCAGCAGGCCTCAAGATTTGGGTATACCAGGGGTCCAAAGAAGATGTAACATCCTACCAATGGACACGGACATTTTGATTTTCAGAATTTTCAATTTGTAGTCATTCAGTCAGACTTAACTAGATTAAAATGTGTAATGAAACTTTTGTTGCCTACAATAAAATATTTCAGCATGACTGTATATACTGTTCCCTTTGCTTCCCTGTCAACTGGCTTTTAAAAATGTTTGAACCTACAAACACTTTGTAGATCAACCTATGGGTCCTACAGTGGTACTGAATATTTGCAATCGAGCTTTCTACATTTGGTTGTTTTAAAAACCAGTTGGGAAACTTTAATCAATGTAATTTAATCAAGTGCCAAAATACTTCAACTTCTGGCAAAAAAAATGCAATGATTTAAAATAAAGCTTATGGGGCACCTGGGTGGCTCAGTGGGTTAGGCCTCTGCCTTCAGCTCAGGTCATGATCTCAGGGTCCTGGGATCAAGCCCCACATCGGGCTCTCTGCTCGGCCGGGAGCCTGCTTCCCCCTCTCTCTCTCTGCCTGCCTCTCTGACTACTTGTGATCTCTGTCAAATAAATAAATAAAATATTAAAATAAAGCTTATAAGTAGGATGAAATAGAAATTTAACCCCACAAAAGCGAGAGAATAAGTCAACCTATCCGAATGCTTACAATAGAAAAGAGTTGACAACACCCAATATTGACAAAGATGTGGAGAAACTGAATCGCTCCTATAACTGCTGGAGGGAATGAGAGCTCAACCAGTGCAGAAGATTTAGTTTCCTTAATGCTTTTATTGTAAAATAATTCTATGTTCATGAGAAATTGCAAAAAACATGTGCCGGGATGTTCTGTGCCCCCTTCTGCCATCATCCCTCAGTGGTAACATGGTAAATACCTATGGTACAATATCAAAGCCCAGAAATCATCTTTGGTACAAAAGCACTTACTCAGATTTCTGCAGTCTCACATCTGTTTATTTGCATGTCTGTATAGTTTTATGCAACTTTATTACATGCAGCTTTGTGGAATCACCACCATAATCACGATACAGAATTATTTCTTCACTAAAAGTCTGCCTTGTGCCACTTCTTTTGTAGTTACACCCGCTCTGCCATTCCTAATCCCTGGAAAGCATTAAGTTTTGTAATTTCAAGAATATTCTAGAATATATGGGTGCCTGGGTGGCTTAGTTAGGTAAGGGTTTACCATAGGGTAGACCCATATGGTTGACCCATAGGTTGGCTCAGGTCATGATCTCATGGCAGTGGAATGGAGCCTCGAATCTGGCTCTGCACTCAGCAGGGAGTTTGCTTCAGATTCTCTCTCTCCCTCCACCCTTCCTCGCCGCCCCCCCTCATGCTCGCTCACTCTCGCTCTCTCAAATAAATAAATAAAACCTTAAAAGAAAAAGAATATTCGGGGCACCTGGGTGGCTCAGTGGGTTAAAGCCTCTGCCTTCGGCTCAGGTCATGATCCCAGGGTTCTGGGATCGAGCCCTGCGTCGGGCTCTCTGCTCAGCGGGAAGCCTGCTTCCCTTCCTCTCTCTCTGCCTGCCTCTCTGCCTACTTGTGATCTCTGTCTGTCAAATAAATAAATAAAAATATTAAAAAAAGAATATTCTAGAATGTTATGTCACCATTTTACAGTATGTAGTCTTTCAAAAAAAATTTTTTTTTTTTCACTTAGTGTCATCCCCCTCTTGTGTTATCAATAGTTAGCTCCTTTTCATTACTGACTAGTAGTCCTGAATGTACTGAAGTTTGTTTAACTTTTATCCATTGAAAGACATCTGGGTTGTTCCCATGTTTGGTGAATTTGAAAGAAAAAAAAAAACAAACTGCTATGAACATTTGTGAACACGCTTTTGTGTGAACATAATTTTTATTTTCCTAAAAGATAAATTTTCTGGAGTACAATGACTGGGTCATACAGTAACTGCATGTTTCATTTTAACAGAAATTGCCAGACTAATTTCCAGAATGGATGTACTGTTTTACATCACACCAGCGATGTATGAAAATCTATTTTCTCTTCATCCTGACCAGCAGGTGGTGTAATCACTATTTTTAATTTTAATAATTCTGACAGGTATGTAATAATAACCCATTGTGGTTTTAATTTTCATGCATCTAATGGCTAATGAGTTGCATATCTTTTCATGTGTTTATTTACCATCTATGTATCTTCCTCAGTGAAATATCTGTTCATGCATTTTGCCCATTTTCTTTTTTTAAAGGATTTATTTATTTTAGAGAGACACATAGAGAGCAGAGGTGGGAAAAGGCAGAGGGAGAGAAAGTCTTAAGTAGACTCTGTGCTGAGTGTAGAGCCTGATGGGGGAGCTCAATCTCATGACCCTGAGATCACGACCTGAGAGAAACCAAGAGTCAGAGGCTTAACTGACTGAGCCTCCCAGGCACCCTTATTTTGCCCAATTTCTAACTGGGTTGATTTTTTTTTTTTCTACTGTTGTGTACTGAGAGTTACTTATATATTCTTCCTACAGAAACTTTGTGGAATATGGGGTTTGCAAATATTCCCCCCCCCCCGTAGCTTATCTTTTCATTTTCTAAAGAGGGCCTTTGGCCAAGAAAAAGTTTTTAATATTGTCAACATCCACTTAATCAAATTCCCCCTTTATAGATTATACTTTTGGTGTCAAGTCTGAGAACTTTTTCCTCCTTCAGGTCTAAAAACCATTCTGGTTTTTTTTTTTTCTTTTCTAAAAATTTTATGATTTCATGTTTTACATTTAAAGCCTTGATACATTTTGAGTTAATTTTTATGTAAGGTGTGAAGGTTAGGATGAAGTTCATTTTATTTTTGCCTCTGTGTGTCACTTGCTCCAACATAATTTGTTGATAGGCTGTTTTTTCTCTTCTGTGCCTTCGTCAAAAATCAATCGGGCACATCTGTGTGGATCCATGTCTGGGTTCTCTATTCTGTGTCATTGGTCTGTGTCTCACTGTCCACTAATACGACACTATCTTAATTATTGTTCACATCAGATAAAGGGATTCCTCTCACTTCGTTTTGCTTTTTCAAAATTGTTTTAGCTATTCTCAGTCCTTTCCTTTAAATATACATTTCAGAATAAGCTTGTGGATATCTACAAAACACCTTGCTGGGAATTTGATAGGAACCACATTAAACCTATAAGATCAATTTGGAGATAACTGACATCTTTACTATGTCGGGCCTTCCAATCCACGAGTATGTGCTCTCTCTCCATTTACTTAGGTCTTCTGTGATTTCTGTCATCAGCATTTTGTAATTTTCAGCATGCAGATCCTTTACCTGTTGGATTTATACCGAAGTATTCCATTTTCTTTGGAGCGATTAGAAATGGTATTGTGCTTTTAATTTTGGTTCTCACATGCTTGTTGTGTATACATAGAAATGTTATTGATTTTTGTGTGTTCTCCTTTTAATATGCAACATGGCGAAACCCACCTTTTCCAGGAATTAAAGAAAAAAATTCCTCTGGATTGTCTACGTAGACACTTACATCACCTGCAAATAGGGATAGTTTTATCATTTTCACTCCAATGTACATGTCTTTTATTTTTTTGTCTAGATTCAATTTGTAAGTTCTGTAATTGTGTTTGGGAATGTGTTGACTTGTTTGAAGAATCACTGGCTGCAACTCTTGTTTTTAAACGGATGCATTTACAGCCTATATTAGAAAGTACTGAAATTGTGAAGCCTACAGTTCTGAAGCATTTAAATTTAGTGAAATATTCAAAAATATCAGAGACAATGTATTTAATCAATTTCATCTTGGAAAAATATTTGTTGAAGAAAGGTAAGCACTAGAGATAAAATAAAACATATTGAAAATATCTGGGGGTGACTTTTGTGCATTTTTATTCCAAAAAAATAAAATTTAGAATATCCTACATTTAGCAGATGTGCTCTGATCTTACCCAATATTTCAGCACCTCTAGAGAGTTTATTTTCACAATTAAAACTATGATGACCAACAGAGGAGTCAATTGAGCTACCCATTCCAAGTTCATTATCATAATATACAACTTTGATTGCAGGCTGAATATTGGAAATAATATCATATTGAAATAAATAAATTTTTCAGAAAAACACAGTGACAGATAATGGTTAAAAAACTTGTTAACAGCTGTGAATGTATACCAGAAAATAGTTCTCTATGTTATTTTTAAATCTTTAACTGTCAGTATAAAGTTTTCATTCTTCTTTCATATAAATGGGTTTTATTTTCTAGAAAAGATGTCATTTTAAAAAGCTTAGGTGGAACAATTTTAGGTCCAACGATTTAATAAAAGTCAACATTGTTTCAAAAAGTTATAGAATTTTAACTATTTTTTTTAAAGATTTTATTTATTTATTTGTCAGAGAGATAGAGAGAGAGAACACAGGCAGGCAGAGTGGCAGGCAGAGGCAGAGGGAGAAGCAGGCAAGGAGCCCGATGTGGGACTCGATCCCAGAATGCTGGGATCGTGGCCTGAGCCAAAGGCAGCTGCTCAACTGACTGAGCCACCCAGGCATCCCTAGAATTTTAACTATTTTTAACATCTCCTTTTACCCTAAAAAAGGGTGCTGGTTTGGACATCACACTGCAATGACTATTTTGGTATAACCTAACTTTGAAATCGTAGATACGTTCAGCATCTTGACATTCTCAGGTAGAACTGATGATACAGGCACAAGATTAAGGAATTATCTGGTGGAAAAGTGGGATGGATGGCCAGAGTGGTCTTAATTAGGTGAAATTAAGGGGCTCACACATCAGAAGGAGCAGGCCTGGGGGTTGTGCTCTGAAGGCTAAAACCCTCTGCATTTGCAGGACAGAGAGGTGTGCTATGGCAAGATGGCCGTGCTGCTTGTTATGGAGTAGCAGCCTTGTGCAGAACTGCAGTACAGGACTGCAAATCCAAAGGGGATGGGAATCAAGTTCATTGGATGGGGTGAAGATGCTGGGGTTCCCAAAATCTGTTTCTGGGCTTTTCTTTTTAGTAATAGTGGTGACTAACTAAGTGGGTATGAACGCTGTCCCCAGTGCATCTCCAGTGAAGATAAGTCTGATGCTGCACCAGCTTCCAGGATGCCTCATGATTATTAGCCAGTGTATGCAAAGAGGGGGCCACCAGCCATCAGCCTGGAGTGTTCTTTGAGGAGATTATCTAAGAATCCTCTGTCCTTGTGTCCAAATGAAGCAAAGACAGGGAAGATCCCACTAGCACTGAAGACAATAACTTAGAGGAAAATAGAGACAGGGATATTGAAACAAAGACAAAGAACCACACTACTCTAGAACTTTATTTAGAAGACTGGGGAGATGCATCAGTTTCCCCGTGTTGCTGGAACAAAGGACCACAAACTGGGTGGCTTCAAACAACAGAAGTGTACTCTCTCATAGTTCTGTAGGTCAAAAGTCCAAAGTCAAAGCCTCAACAGGACTGTGTTTTTTGCAAAGCCTCTAGAGGTGGAGGGTCCTTCCTTGACTCTTTTAGCTCCTGGAAGCCCCTAATATTCCTTAACTTATGGCTAATCACTGCCTCTGATTTCCCATGACCTTCTCCCTGTGTCTCTTTTCCTCTTCTTCTAGGAACACAGTCCTATTGGATTAAGAGCCCACCTTACTCTGGTATGACCTCGTCGTAACATCCATTTTAAGAACATTTATCCAAATGAGGTCACATTCACAGGTACCAGGGGCTAGAATCCCAGCATACCTCTTTGCAGGACAAAATTCAACCCACAACAGGGGGTTTAACCACTCCAGTCAAGACTTGAAGAGACCCAGTCAGTGCAGTGAAACATGTGTTACACTCAGATTATGAGAACCTTTAGCAATCTTAGGGAAATGGGCATGTAAACTGAATACAAAGGGAAATTTGAAGTATCAGAAAAAGTTTAGTGAATTTGTGTTAGCCAGAAACATTTCAACAAATCCTCTCTTCAGATCTCTTAAAGGAACCTACCATGAAACAAAGTTTCTCATTTCCAGAAGAGATTTTGAATAAGTATATTATACTGTTTGGGATGGATGTGACCAAAGCCCAGTTGAGATAAAATGACACTATGTACTCACATATGCCATTTGAAATACTTAATACTATAACTGACCTGAAAGAAAATTAAATGCAAGTCCAGTCATATCTCCATAGAATCAGGAACCTACTGGTCTTTGCCACAGGAAATTTCCCTAGGAGCCATGAAGTAGTTCATATAAATATGCTGACATCTTTCAACAGCTGGAAGTACTCATTCTGGGTGTTAACACAGCAGGGAACAATCAGAACTGGAAGAAGAATAAGTGATTGGCATGCTGACACACTGCCGTAAGAATTGCAGTGGGGGACAATTACATTGCTCAAAGAACACTTCACAATTGGATAGGAAGGGAATTATGTCAGTGCTGAAAGATTTCACAGCTGTACTCCAAAACAAACCTGGAAATGCACATTATAGGTACTGGAAACAAAAGAACCTATTATTTTGCCTTCTTTTAGGTAAGTGGTAAAGTACTGGGAGGTGGCAGAAAAGATAATTCTAAAGGGCAATTTAGCCTCCTGTCAGCACCTGGGTCTTGCTAGTTGTCATTTCCAAATGTATAACTACCAATCCACAAAAGCTGGGCTAGGCTTTGTGCAGAAGGTTAGAATGAACTCAGTCTAATAATTCTCTCTCTTTGCCCAGAATGGTTATTTTACTTTATTGATTTAGGGCTCAGAAAAATTTCTGGCATCAGTTTGTAGTAAGACTTTTGGTATATGGTTGAAGGAAAAGAAAAGTGAATTGGGGAAAATCGGAGGGGAAGACGAACCATGAGAGACTGTGGACTCAGGGAAACAAACAGAAGGTTTTGGAAGGGAGGGGGTGGGAGTTTGGGTGAGCCTGGTGGTGGGTATTAAGGAGGGTACGTACTGCACGGAGCACTGGGTGTGGTGCATAAACAATGACTCTTGGAACACTGAAAAAATTAAATTAAATTTTAAAAAATCTGACTTTGGGACACTAGGTGAGCAGAACAAATTCAATTCATTGATTTAAGAAAGTCCCTAGGATCGTTGTGAATTTAAGTAATGGTAATAAGCAGAACACAGTAACCTAATTTACCGCTTCACTTCCCTCCCCTACATCTTGTTTGGGTTGCTAAGTTCTTGTCTCTCACCTCTTGACCAATCTTCTCATTTGGCTGTGTGGTATCTGGCTGGCACCTGCGAATCACCTTTCTCTTTTGCCAGCTGGCTCCTGTCTAGGTTCTTCCACTAGGGGGCACTAGAGGGAGACTGGAAAGCTACTGCTGTGTTGAAGCTTGTTTCATAATTTGAGTCTGGTTCTAATGACTGTCATCCCAGCAACTGTTTGTTCACCCCAGCGTGTGGCAGTTGGTTCCACCTTTTTCCAGACTCCCAGAACCAACCTCACCACGCTCTCTCAGAGTCACCAGCCATGACAGCTGGTGCGCTTTCTTCAGATGTCTGAGTCCTCCCTGTGCTGCCCCCACTTGAGTGGCCCACTACCAGCAGCAGCTGGGCAGCAGTCCCTGCTCAGAGCTGCAGAGGCACTGGCACCCTGCCTCCAGGATCTGTCAGCCAATTCCTTACACTCAATTCTTTCTGTTAACAAACTGGTGCTGAGTCTCTTTTCCTAACCAGACCTTGACTGAAAAGTGTCTATATGAATGCAGTTTCTCTATCTACTGTTTACTGACCTATTATATCTGATGTGTCTGTAGGTCATTTATCGTGTGTATAGCTATAAGAAATAGATGCGTGCATATGTATTTGCTTGGAGCGTAAATGCATCATCACCCAAGCTGCTTGGCCTGTGCCTGAGGTCTCTCACTTGAGATAATGCTCTAGAGTGTTCAGATACTGCCTGACCTGAAAAATCCTCATAGTAGGTATTCAGTCATTAGCTCAATCATTACATGATTACATTGCCTGCATTGATGGCACAGCAACTTTTTAGATCATGGCTTTGAAGAATGCTTAGACTATCTTTTTTTTTTTTTTTTTAGTTTTATTTACTTGTTTTAGAGGGGGAGGGGCAGAGGAAGAGGAAGAGAGAAACTCTCAAGCAGACTCCCCACTGAGCACAAAGCCCAACATGGGGCTTGATCTCACAACCCTGAGATCACGACCTGAGCCAAAACCAGGAAGCAGATGTTTAATTGACAGTGTCACCCAGGTGCCCTGACTATCTTTGATTCCTTGGGTATCTGTTCCAAAACTCAATGAACTATTATCTTGACATGGCTGAAGTTAAATATTGAGACACTAAGGAAGCAGACATATTAATATATATTGGAGAAAAACTACCATGATAAAGAGAAAAGGCACTTTATTAACCAATAACCAGGGTGGATCACCCTTGAATAAACATGATGTTGTGGGAGATTTACTTCTCATTTAGTTATAGCCAGACTACTCTGCTATTTAACCCAGGAAGGAAAACCAGATAGAATAGAGGAAGCTTTGAACCAAGAACATCTTCGGGGCCTCTTCTAGTGGCTGGTAAGATCCAGATTGAGCAGCGGTTCTTCTTGACACACAAGTGTGTGAAATAGCCAGTAAACTACTTGAGTGGGACATTTTTACTTACAGAAATAACTCGTGCCATCTCTAGGAGCTTTAATAAAAACAAACCTTATAAACTTGAACAATAAATCATGAATAAACTTGGATCAATCATATATGACAACCATAAATAGATTCTTAGAGATTGTAAGTCTTCTGCATTGAAGAGTGAACAAGCCAGACGAAAGCACTGGAAACCCAGATGTTAAATAGGTTTTCTACGGAAAGCAAATATTGCACTCAAAAAATGTCATGGTTAAAAAAAAAAAAAAAGGTACACGTGGTCACCAGTTGTGAGAATTTCATGGTTGTTTGAAGCTTTAGGTTTGGTGCTTCTTGGTTTCAAAAGAGCTCAAGTGCACAGAGATGTATCTTCAGCCTCCTGAAACACAGACATTTTACTCTAGACAGACCAGATTTGTAGTAATTATAAAGAATTATATCTATATAGTGTAATTAATTCCTCCTCTTTGACTTCTGGCTCAATCATTTTTACAAGCAACAATAGATACATCCATAACCCTTCTGCTCTCTTTTCCACCCTGGGAACCAGGGCTTCTCTCTGATCAAGGTCAAAGGTAAGAGAGTGAATTTGAATACTGAGCACTAAGCAAAAGGCCTCCTGTACTCCCATAAACTCTTGAGTTTGGAATGAAGAACTCTTCTCCTCAGCCAAGGCTTTTCTGGATCTCACCCTTCACCATCTCACATGATTGAAACTTCCCTGGTCTTTCCATCCCCATCTCTGCCTTCATCACAGGGAGAACAGAATATTGCTCCGTCCAATCCTCTGAGTCCAAATCCTACTTCACAGCTCTTGTTGCCAGTCTTGCCGTGTACAATATGTTACCCACCACCTGTGCTCCTTGAAAGATGCTCTCACTTTGCAAAAAGCATCTTCATCCTGCTGGGGGCCATCCATAGTCACTTTGATATCCTATTGATGACTCAGACAGCATCCTGGCTTCCTGGAGCCATGCCTCTGCTGCTGTCCTCCCTGTTGTCACAGGCCAAACCACAACTCAGGTCATAACCTGGCCCATGACAAATGTCTTCCACACCTCCGCGATGCAAACCCTAAATTCCTCCTCTGACCCACCTCCCTCTCCTTCCATACAATCTCAGCTCCAAACTGGGCCACTCCTGAGCTCTGAGCTATCCTCACTGCAACTTGGCCCTTCCCAGAGTCTTCTTCCAGCCTCAGGAAGCCCTTATTCCTCTTGTGCCCGTGACCCACCTCCACTGGCCATTTCACTTTTGACAGCCTAGTAATTTTTCTTTCCCCCTTTTAGGGGTTTGGCCCTGAATTTGCTAAACCTGACTCCTGGTCGAGGAGAGCCATCAACCTCTGGATACCTTCTGAGCTGGAATTCTAACACCCAACATTTTCTGAGCATTCCTCATACATCTTCTTTCAGCCTGAAGACCCGCATCTCACTGCTAGTATCTAACTTCTTTAAGCCCTCGGCATGAGGCTGCAGACATATATTGAGCTACACATTTGCTTTAGGTACTTAAAGCTGGCCTACTAGTATATTCCTCACCCTTCTTTTTCCACATCTGTTCCAACTGTCCTTAAGCCCAGAGTATCCCCATCATACCCTGCCTTCCATTCCCAAGCCAACTCCGCAAACAGAGCTAATATCCAACCACCTCAGACCTCTCCAACGTAATGACTTTTAAGTTTCCCCATTAATAACCTGATTTCCCAGCTCTCCAACTCAGAGGACACTGTACTCTCCTCCACCCACCCAAGAAAAGGAGCCCCTCGTTCCAGCCAATTTTGGTTCAAAACACACATTTAGGGTCACCTGGGTAGCTCATTGGTTTGGGCCGCTGCCTTCAGCTTGGGTCATGATCCCAAGGTCCTGGGATCGAGTCCCGCATTGGGCTCCTTTGTCCAGCGGGGAGCCTGCTTTTCTCTCTGCCTCTGCCTGCTGCTCTGCCTGCTTGTGCTCTCTCTCTCTCTCTCTGACAAATAAATAAATTAAAAACAAAACAAAACAAAACAAAATAAAACCACACACACACTTACAGCTTCCTTCCATCTTGGAACTATGTCCAAAAAGTCGGAGCCATTTTGCCATCCTCCAATCACTGACCTTGCAGACGAACACAGTGTGTATTAAAATACAATCCCACACCTACGTGGTTACTGTTGGCATACTCCTATTATAGATCCCTATTTTATAAGTGGCCTTTGACTTAAAGACCCCCTGACTAGGAGAGGAAATATTCTGCTGGCTCTTGTCTACTCAACGTTCTGTCAACAAACAGGAGAGAGAGGCTGGTCTTGTGAAAAATTCTTACTCGCCCTTCACCGGCAGTTCCTCAGGAGCTACACTGTTGTCTGCAGCTGAGGCCATGCCCCATCCCTGACTTCCTATGCTTCAAACCTTGGCAGGAAACATAGCTTCCAGGGCCAGTCCCAGAAAACATTAGAGGGGAGGCATACTGCCTTGGCTCTTCTTAACAGGTTGGCTGCCTGGTCCCCTTCCTCCTTATCACAGGAGCCACTCTGGGGCCTCAGATCCCTGGCAGGGGCCTTGACCTTTGGACAACCCCTGAAAGTCATTAGATAGATCAGGGCTTGGCAAATGTTATAGGCTTCTAGGGCCAGAAGCAAAATTGAAGAAATTTTGTAGGAACTTATATAACCGGGGAAAATTGCTACCTCACCTTGGCTTATCTGTCTGGAGTAGGCCATCTGGGAGTGGACACACTTTGTGCCTAGTTGCCATCAACTGGAGTCAGCTGAAGACATTCTTGGGGAAAGGAGCACAGGCCCAAATAGGAGGGGCTGGTGATTCTGGTGGGCAGAGTTCTGGGTATCTCTGGGCAGAGAGTGAAGGGGAAACCAGCCAGCTCACATCACCTTGGATTTACTTACTAGAGGGGATTGACTGTCACCTGCTCCCTTAGTCCATGTCCTAGGGGCAAAATCAGTGCATGAAACCCTTGGCAGGGGGCCTGGGCACCTGGTGCCAACCCCAGAACTCACCATGTTGCCCAGGTCCTTCCCAGGCTGCTTGGCTGGCTACTGCTCCCCGCATCACAGTGACCTAGCAGGGCCTCAGCTCCATGGCCCTGGGACCAGCCACTGAAGGCGTTATAGAATAGTTATGGAATTAGCTGGCTTTTGTCACAGGGACTTACTTGGCTGCCCAGCCCTCGTTCCCCAACTCCCCTATTTGAGAACCTTGGTAGGGGGCCTGGGCCTGTCATGCCAACCTCTAAACCACTAAGAGGGGAATCACAGTCTTGCTTTGGCTCTTTTCAGAGGGACTGGCTATTGAGTACTCTATATCCCCAGGGTTACCCCAAAACCTCAACCCTTGGTAGTGGGCTGGGACACTGGTGAAAGTCCCAGTAATCATAAGAAGGTGGTTCTCACATTATCTTGGTTCTTCTTAGAGGTGGTCGGTTGCCTGGCCTCCCATTCACCCACCTCCCTAGCACCACTGGAACCACGGCAGTGCCTAAGACTCTTGGCAAGGGGCCCGGATGGCTGCTGCCAGCCCCTGAAGCCATTAGAGACTGACTACAGGATGGAGGCTATTGAGCATCCTTGAAGGGTTCAAATTGAAAAGGGCTGTTAATTTACACACCAAGTTTCAAAGCCAGAGCCCTAAAAAAAGGTGTAAAATATCTCATTGATACTGTTATCTTGATTGCATGTCAAAAGGACGATATTTTGGATATACTGGGGTAAATAAAATATATTAAAATTAATTCCACCCGATTCTTTTTCCTTTTTCAAGATGCAGCTACTAGACAGTGTAAAATTATATGTATCTGGTTCAGGCAGGGCTGCAGTAGAGGAGTGACACTGTATTGTTGGGATGCTTTTCCCACATCACTGTGGCCACATTAGGGAGTCCACCTTGGCCAGAGACATGGTCCTTTGGTGCCAGCCCCACAGTGATGAGAAGTCTCTGCATTGCTCTGGCTCCGAGAGTATGTTGGCTGCTAGACCTCAGGTTGTCAGATTTAGCAAATAAAAATGCAGGATATCCACTTACTTTTGAATTCCAAATATGCAACCAATAGTATTTTATTATAAGCATGTTCCATGTCATTATTGGTTGTTTCTCTGGAATTCGAATTCCGCATTCTGTGTTTTATCTGCCAACCCCACATTTTCTCTGTGTCCTCCCATCTCCAGGGCCACACCAGTGACTCAGCCATCAGTAGGGGGCTTGGACCACTGGTGCCAGCCACAAAAGACCTTACAAGTACTCACTACCTTGCCTTGGAAAATCTTAGAGAATCCTGGATGCCCAGTCCTGTCCCTTGGGCCACACTAGCACCAGTCGATGCTTCACAGAGGGTCCGAGACTCTGGAGGCTACCTCAGAAGCAATTAGAGTTTGTTTGTACACTTCTTTTGTGTATATTGACTGGTCTGATGGACCCCACTTCACTGGGCCAACATTAAAACCCTTATGTTGACTAGATTCTTCTTAGTGTATGTGACCTCCATTTTGCCCATGTGCTACCCATCACCAGATCACATGAATGCTCAGCCCCTTGATGAAGAGCTTGGACCACTGGTATCAGCTACAGAAATCATTGGCCTAGTCTTGGCATTGCCTTTGCAGCTTTCTGTGTGTATTGTAGGCTGGCCTTCACAGTCCCCACTTCACAGCAGCGGATGCCTCATAAGCCATTAGAAAGTGATCACTGTATTGCCTTGGTTCTTCTTATGGTGAACTGGCTGTAGGGTCCTTCTCTCCCCCCACCCCCACTGGTTCACAGTGCTTTATACCCTTGACAGGTGGCCAAGTCTCCCTGGATCTCCAGGCATGTGCCTCATGCAATATCCTCCTTTTTTGTGGATGAGGTGCGGGGACAAGGGGTCAGCCTGCGGAAGGTGTTGCACATGGGCCTTGGCCATCCCAGAGATCTCCTACTTGCTTCTGGCTGAACCCTTCCTTTCCTCAACTCCTCACTTCTCTGTCAGTGGATGGTGGACTCTACTGTGGGCTCTGCAGATAAGTCCCAGCCCAGCTGGCCAAACTGGTCAGTCTCACAAGCCTTTGCATGGGCTGCTTCTTGTTTTTTTATGGCCCACCTTTGCTCATTGGTTTTGTTGCTTGGGTGTTTTCCAGTCTCACTTCTAGTTTCTCCTTTGGATATGTGATGTCTTGATGATAAATGAGGGAAGGCATTGGGAGGATGGGCACTGCACTGAGCCTCACACAGGAAGGTAAAGCATCTGCTGGGATTGTAGCTCAGCCATGAAAGCCTTGTGCGGATCTGGAAAAGCTACTTCAAACTTCAGCCTCAGTTTCCTTCCCTGTAAATAAAAGGCTGTGTCCATTTGTGCTTTTGTGAGGATGAGAATGATGCCTGAGTTCTTGGGAGATGTCAGGATGTTATCTTACATATTTATGGTTAGGCATCAACTTTTTGCTTTCTGGTTCTGTTGTAGGAACAAGGACAGCCCCCACAGGCATGGTTGGGTGCTAAGAGAGAGAGAAGATCACCCACAAATTCAAGACATATAGACTCTGTCTATAATTGTTTTTGGAATAGAAGTCAAGGTGGTGCCCTTTGCCTGTTTTTCTCATGTCTGGCATAGATCCCCACCTAACCCAATGACTTTGCTTCTATCCTACCTACGCTGAGTCTCCTTGTCCCAATTCTCAGCTGTGACATAAAGATTTTCCCAAATACCATCAACATTGAAGCCAACATTTTAAAGCAGTAGGAGTCCCTCAGCCTTGGCTGTAACTGTTAGCAGACCCTGGAAATTTTGTTTTGGCCTGAGGAGTTTGGCCAGTCAACTAGGCTCATTTAAATCATGGCTCAATTAATCATGGTGTTTCGTGTGTTATCACAGTGACTTGGTGGTGTGAGCTTAAAGAGCAGGTTAAGAGCACCTTTCCTCTGGGAAATTTCAGTCAGTGGATGGGCAGTCTACAGTCAGTGGATGGACACAAGATATCAGGGCAGATGTGGAAAAGGGGTGCTGGCCCCTGGACTCCACTCTCTGTCCACTCTCTGGAGTTGACAGAGGGCTGTCTCTCTGAGCAGAGACTCGTTTTGTCACTAGTGACTTGGTATCTGTGGTCTAGTGGGAAATCTCCCTATGAGAGACACTAAAAAGTGTTTTTTGTTGGTGGTGTTTGTTTGTTTTATACTAAAAGGAATGAACCTAGCACCACCACACCTGGTACTAAGGGAGATCAGGGCCAATTGATGGACTTGTAGGGCTGTTGTACCAGTCCTAGGAAAGCATAGTTAGGCCCATAATGAAAAGGGCCATGATGATGGTAGGTGCTAGTTGCTGATTTATTATCGCTCACCTGGGCTCTATAGCAGGGAGGTCTGGAACTTTCTAAACTTTCTGAGATCCTCTGTGTGTAAAAATTAAAACAAAGTATTATCTGGGGCCGCAGTGGATGCCAGCTCTTCCTGTCCCTCCCCACTTCCTTTTCTTCTTAGAGCCATGAAGAATAGGAACAACTTGATAGGAGGATGATGGACACCATGGAAACTTTAGCTGGGGTTCCAGTCCCAGCTATGGAAGCTCTGGTCTGTCCTTGGTCTCTAGAGTACTGTATCCTCTAAGAAGGTCAGAGTGATGGACAGTTACTCCCCACTATGGATCCCCCAGGCCTGGGACTTGAGCCAACGAACACCAGGCTGGTTGGTGTACAGGCATGAGAATTCCTTCTTGAGTAGCTCTCTTCACTAGAAGAATTCTGAAATTAAATGTGCTTGTCATTTGTAATGCAATTAATACCACTTGGCAAGGATAGGGACCAGGATGCCAACACCAGATAAGGAAGGCTGTGTGGAAGAACTCTGCTAGCTCTGGGATTCTATGAGCTTAATCCTGTTATTATTGTTAATATGTGTAATTTAAAATATCAATGATGCATATCAATAATGAGGATTTAGTTCATCTTTTCTAAATATATGGGTCACACATATATAGCATTCCACAGCTTGCAAAGCAGAACTGTTGTAACCCTGGCAGAAACCTACTGAGCCATTTACAGCTGAGAAAACTGTCTCTCAATGCCAAGTTTCTAGCCCCAGCCCCCAGAGCTGGCAAGTGGACGGGCAGTCAGGGTCTAAGGGCTTGCCTGTGCCCTAGATGGGAACCCTTTCTGGGCCTTGCTCTGACTAGTCCACTGTGTGATCTTCAATGAGGAGTCAAGTCCCATACCCACCTAACTCCCCAGGTCCCACCCCCACCTATCTCACAAACACCGGCTGATGGCCACCTTCCCACAGATGTGCCTGGGGCTCTGTGGCCCTCTGGTCATGCCTTCCATTTCTTCCTGGAGCATGGGTCCCCAGAGGCACAGGGACTCTTCCTTCTAATTGAATAAGCCACCATATAGTCAAAAAAGCAGCGGTCTGGGAACCAGGCCATTTTTCAGTCTTTTGAGGTAAAGCGTCACAGCCTTCAGTGCACTGCTATGGAAAGAATGTGTCCTTCCAAAATTCATACGTTGAAGCCCTGATCCCCAATATGATGGCATTAGGTGGTGGGGCCCTAGGAGAGGCTTAGGTTTAGATGTGGTCACGAGTGGGGACCTGTGGTGGGGTTAGTGTCCTTATAGAAGAGGAAGAGACTAGAGACTTTGCTCCATCCTGTGAGGACACAGCAGGAAGGAAAACATCGATAAACCAGGAAGAGGGTCTTCACCAGAATCCAACCATGCTGACGCCATGATCTCAGGCTTACAGCACCCCAGAACTGGGAGAGACAAGTGTTTCCTGGTGAGGCCACCCAGTCCATGATATCTTGTCACTGCAGCCCAAACTGACTAAGACAGGCAGGGGCAATGCTCGCATATTGAAAATCTTATTTCTCAGCAGTTTGGGGGCACTTGTGCAAGGCACCTAACAAGCTCGGGGCACATGGTTGATAAACTCTCTCTTTTCCTAGGGGATGTGGCCGTCTAAATCTCATTGCTCACATGTCAGGCCTTTGACACATCACCCAGAAAATTTCCTGCGCTTCTAATCTCCTGTGTTCCCTGTAGGTAATTGCACAGAAAACCTGTGCTGTAAGGAGAATTACAAGGAATTATACATCTCCTTTCACCTCACTAGGCTTTCTTTCTGACAGAGAAACAGGCATGTTTTCAGGATGGGGTGGGGGGTAAGGGGACAAGCCATGTAATTGAGCCATACACTTTCCTCATCTCACTAAAAAATCACAGTGGGAAACTACCTAAGCTTAGCCCCAACAGAGGCTCAGAGCCTAGGGCTGATGTGGCCCTCTGAGTTCTGTCCATGCAACCTCCATGAAGAAACTGTGGTCTAGATGTGGGACTTGTTCAGCTCATACCACTGGCTTAAGCTGACCTGGCTGTTAACCACCTTGGGTTCTTTCTGCTGCTTCATGGCTGAGAAACACCCTCTCTTTCCTAGAAAAATGATCAGTAAGGATTGGGAGGTTTGTGTAGGGCAGGACATCCAGTGAGCTGCTTTGCAACAGCAGGGGTGGAAACTGGGGTTATTTATAAATACTCAGAACATGTTATGAGCCCCCAAATGGGGATATGAGGTGTGATCATGGAACTGACCTGTGAAACCAGGCCTGTCTGAGAGGCTATAGCTGCATGGTCATCTTATCCTGGTTGGTATCTCCAGGAGGTCAGGCGTGATAGAAGGGAATCATGAAGGACAGATGTCCTGCCCTACCCATCCTGTCCCCATCCCTACCCAAAGGGTGCTCAGACTATTGGTCTGTTGGAAGGAGGATAAATGTTAACAAGGGGGTTGAGAGATGTCAATGATGTCAGAAAACTTAGCTCTGGGAACTTTCAGGAAGACATATAAGATAAATGAAGGTATTCCACAGAAATCACAATAGAAAAAATAGCAGCTGCCCTCCGTGGCAAGCACTGTCCATGTACTACCTTACTGGGTCCTCATTAAAGCCTGCGAGGTTGATATTATCACTCCCCACCCCCTCCACGCACACTTTACAGATGAAGATACTGAAGTTCAGAGAGGTTGTCTCTGACTCGGCAAGTGTATGGCAAAACCAGGGTCCTGATGCAAACCTTTATGTCCCCAGAGTCAGAGCTTTTCCACTGTGGTAGAATGAGAGCAAAACACGAGTTCTTACATCAGACAGGTCCTGATTCACCGTATGCCAGCCGTGCGACCTTGCATAGGTGACTTCTCTGTGCTTTCATTCTGCCATCTGTAAAATGAAGATTATAAGATCAAATGAGATGAGACTTCAAAAGCACTGGGCATAGTTCCTGGTGAGGGAATATGGAATAAATCCGTACTGCTGTTATTCTTGTTCTTAAACCTTCGTTATAGTAAAGGGCATCTGCAGCTTTGACCAACGTTGTGTTATTTGAAAATCTAAATGGAATGATCTCTCTTTCCCCAGTGTACTTCCCCAGTCCTCCCCTCTCAGCAAAGGACACCACTGCTATGGACTGAATTGTGTCCCCTCCAAATTCATAGCTTGAAGCCCTACCTGCCAGTGTGGCTGTGTTTGGAGATAGAGTTTGTAGGAAGTAATTAAGATCAAGTGAGTTTCTAAGATTGGGGCCCTAACTAATGGGACTGGTGCCCTTAAAAGAAGAGAAAGAGACACCAGATCGATCTCTCTCTCTCTCTCTCTCTCTGCCATGTGAGGACATGGTGAGGAGGTGGCTATCTCCAACCCAGGAAGAAAAGTCTCACTAGAAACCTATCTTGCTGGACCTTGATCTGAGACTTCCCAGCCTCTAGAATGGTAAGCACATAGATCTCAGTTGTTTAAGTAACACAATAGATGTTATTCTGTTATGGCAACCCAAGCTGACTAATAACAACCCTACGTGAAGAGTTACACAAGCTAGAGTCAAGGGTGTCATTCTAGATACTTTTCGTTCCCTCCAGATCCCACGTCATCCAATATCATATTTTATCAATTTTGCCTTTAAGACTTTTCTCAAATCTCATTCCCCTTGGTTCTATGAAGCACTTTCATTATGGACTTTTTAAAAGATCTTTAAGAATAGAGAAAAAAAATATGAGAAAGCCAGTGAACCCATCACCAATCTCAACAACTGTCATCACGTGGTGACTTAATTCATGTATGGCTTTAGCCAGGTTCTCATTTCAGAGTATTTTGAAACAAACCCCAGACATCATACAATTTTACCTATTTATATTGGTATATTTCTGTAAAAGGTAAGGACTCCTTTTAAAACATGACCATCTTACCAGTATCATGCTTATTTTTTCCAATAATCTCTTAAGATATCCAGTCAGTGTTTATATTTCCATAACTGACCTGGGGCAAAAAAAAATTCTTACAGATTGTTTGTTTGAATTGGGATTCAAGTAAGATTCATCTGTTGTGATTGGCTGACTTGTCTTTTAAATCTCTTTTATTTTTATGTTCTCCTACATCTTTTTATCTCGATCCAATTTTTAAATTAGTAATTTGGATCATTTGTCCTGGAGAGTTTCACACAGTCTGAATTTTGTTGATTATCTCCTAGTGTGATTTTAACAGGTTCCTATTCAATCAGTGTGTGTGTGTGTGTGTGTGTGCATGTGTGCGTGCTTAGCCATGTGTGCATGTGTGTGTACACCTGTTCGCAGATGTATGTGTGTGCACACATGTGTGCACATACATGCTTGTGTGCATGTGTGTGTAGAGAAAAGAGAGAATGTCCTTATATGCCCCCATTTCAGTTGCTCCCTCCTTTGCAGGGGTTGAGGAATTAAACATATCTTTTTATCTTTTGGTATCTAAAAAGGTTTGTATTTTTGTTCTACTTTCAATCCTTAAATAATGGGTCACTCTTAGGTTTCACTTAGAAAATACTTAAACTTTCACCTCCTATCACTCATTTTGTTGTTATGAGTTTATTGATTTATTGGTGAAATTCTTTAGTTTTTCTTTATCTCCATGTATTTCCATGACCCTAGTCTCCATCATTTGCTTTTCTCCTCTGAACAATTGCAATGGTCTCCAGACAGCTGTCCTTGCATCTAGCAGGTTTCCTGCCAATGAGGTGTCCCCCAGCAGCCAGCCAGACCTTTTCCAAACAGACTTGTTATGACACTGGCCGGGATTCTCTTTGCACGTAGAGTGCAATGCAAAAGTGAAGGTCTCTGAGGCCCAGTGTGACCTGGCCCCTACACAGTGGGCTGATTTCCTCCTGAATGCACCTCTTGTTTCTTCCAGCTCATCATGCTAGCTTCTTGGTCCCTTGAGCACATCTACGTCCCACGTTAGGGCCTCTGTGCCTGGTGTGGTCCTCTGCCTGGAATGTTCCCACTCAGTGTTCGCTTGGCTGGCTGCTCTTCTTCTAGGTCCCCCCTGGAGTGGCCCTTCCTCAGGGAAAGCTACCCTTGATTCTCTCCACTGGAATAGAGCCCCCCAACCCCCACACTTTATCCCATAGCATCCTCTCCTTTACGTTGTGGCCCCTTCATTTTTGTGTAGACTTAGTATTTGCCTTTACCACCAGCTTGCCAATTCCACAAGGTCCGAAGAAACCTTACTCACAACTTTCTCTAGTCCAGGGGCTGGGACACAGTAAATGCTCGATAAAAATGTGAGAATCCATTAATAGAAACAGTGTGCCAGGGGGGTGAAGTATAAAGAAGAGAGAGGTGGAAAGGCATGCATTCCAGCCCTTTGCAGTCTTTGGGGAAGAAATTTCTCTGCCTTTGTTCCCTCTGGTGGTAGCGGGGCCAATGACAAAACCAGGGGCAGTCAGGCCATGGTGGTGGGTCCTGATCTTTGGGATTATCTTAGGGTCTTGGTTTGGGGTCCCCCAAAAGCTAATTCTGAGATGAAGATTTGAGTGTAAGTAGTTTATTTAGAGGTGAAGGACATTCTAGGAGAGTAGGGGGTGAGGCAGAGGAGGGAAATATCAATAAGGGGACTGTCATCAAGTCATCTTCCCCCACTGAGAAGGGTTTAGTCCCATGGGGGTGCTCTGGAAGCCGGGGGAGGAGCTGGGACATTTATCCATCAATACCCTTAGTCACAGACTGATGGCTGCTCTCAGGTGGCATCTATTCCCAGGAACTTCTGGGCCTCTCAGCAGGTGACAAAGTGGGCTCCAGCAGGTAGAGAAGGCCCTCTGGCAAAGGATGTGCTGAGGGGGTAAAGTCAGGGGACATTCCAGAGCACAGACAGCATCCCAGAGACCCCTGTCACCCCACAGAACCTGGCACAGGGCCCCACAAGAATTACCCAGACAACGTGACTTCCTCATACCACAGACAGACATCCTGACAGAGGCCGGATCGGTGGCCTTGGGAAAGACTGAAGGGTGAATCCCACTCATGCAGCAAAGAAGGTCTTGAGTGCTGTACACGCCTCTGGTGTGCATGCAGGAGATCAGGTCAGGAGAATCCACCTGCCATACCCGCTTGTTCTGGGTGACTTCTGGGTGGGTTAGGGTCTCTGCTAAATGACGGAGGAGGGGGGGGCGCTGGGCAGAGGATGATGACCAGTTTGCACAGGCTTCACCTCTCAAAGCACTCTCTGTGCATTTGTGTTCCCACTGGCAACTGCTGGGGAGGTGAGTTGGGGGAACCTGTTGCCCTCGTTTACAGATGAGGAAACCATGCCGAAGGGGAGGTAACTTTGCCAGGTCCTGTCCCCAGACACTGAGGGTGGCGCCTGACCCTAAGCTCCGGCTTCTTTCTTAGGGATGAGTGTCTGCATGGGTGGGTGAAGCTGTGCTGTAGAAAGGTAAATGGGGACAGGGAGGGGACCAAGATCATGGTGAGAATGCTGTGGCAGCTTTTCCAAAGCAGCGGGACAGGTGACATTCTGAGGAGCAGCCACAAGATGGCAGAGGGACTGCACACAGCTCCTCTCTGGTTTCCTTGGGGGCTGGGGGAAGGGGACCAAGGATGAAAGTTTGCTTAACATGCCTTGAGAGTCATGGTGACTCCTGAAGGGTTGGCAGGAAATAGAGGAGAAAATGCAAGAGACAACGGGAAACTCTGCCAAGTACTGTGTGACCATGGGCAAGTTATTTGACCTCTCTGGGCCTCAGGCTCCTCTTCTGTAAAATGGTGGTTTGGGACTTAAAGCACAATTTTAACACTCTTCCAGTTGTTTCAGTGAAGGAGGCAGGACCACTGAGGGACCTGAGGTCATCTGTGGCTCAGGCTGTGGGTCCGGACCAGCTGGTGGCTGGCAAGAGGGTCACAGGTGACCGGAGGAAGATGGGACAAGAGCGGTCTAACCAATGGCTTCAGGACAGGGTGAGGAGGGAACAGGAGAATGGTGGAAAATACACTACAGAATGTGGAGAGCAAGGAATCACTTAGAGGTATCTCCCTGGGCATAATTCTCAGTTGAGAGCTTCAGCTAAACCATCTTTTCTTTGCCACCCTCCCCCACCCTCCCCAACACCCACCCTTGCTGAACCCCCCTCCACCACCTACACACTTCATAGCTCACGAGCCTGTTTATTTTCTTCATGGCTGCTATTGCTCATTTCTGCCTCCGCCCCCAGAATGTGCACTCATGAGGGTACGGACTCCATTTTCACGTTAATGCCGAGTCCTTGGTGTTTGGAACAGTTCCTGAAGTATAGTGGTTGCTCAATAAAAAGCTGCTGAGTGAACGCAGAATGGGAGCGGTGACGGAGACAAAGCCTGGACTAAGAGTCCGAGACCCAGGGATCCCCATTGCGGCCACCAACGTGCGTGAGATTTTTAGGAACCCTCTTCCCCTCTCTGGGCTTCACTTGGCTCACCCTTAAAATGAGGTGTTTGGGTTCCATGATCAAGCATCTTAGAGACTTAGAGACAGAAGCTCCTTCCCTCCCGGTACTCAAGTCCCAGACTTCAATCAATTCAATCACTCCCCTGTCGTGCTTCACATGCCCTTCAAGGAGCCCCAGAGAGCTGATGGAGAAGGACCTTGTCCTGCAAGCACCCATTCGATCAACAAACATTCCTGGGGGCTTACTGTTTGTGAGGCTTGTGCAGTGCAGACCGAGGCAGAGCGTACACTGGCCTTGCAGGGCTCTCACAGTTTAGCGGGCAGGGGTAAGAAATCCCAAGTCTTCTTCCTTCATTCCTGATGGTGGGAAAGGCCAAGTCCTAGAGGAAGAAAATTATCCAGGTGTGGAACTCTTAAAAAAGAAGACTTCTAATAATAGGAAGGTGGGGCCTGTGGAAATATGATGTCTGTGCACCCAGCTCTAGGAAAAATAATGGGCTGGGCGAACCAGACTTTCAGCTCCCCAGCCCCGCTGGTGTGGCTCTTTGGATCTGGTCCCTGGGAAACCCAGCTAGGTCTGCCCAGCCTGGAAACGTGTCCTACCCCACCTGCTCCCCTCATCAGAACATACTGGCCCTGTGTCCCTTCCCTTTGGTGCCCTTCTTTGTGTTGTGAGATTAATCTGAGTAGGTAGTTAGAGCAGATCCAAGGAGTTTAAGGAACTTATGATTTACCCTTCCAAAATATGAACTTGAATTTATTTACTACAAAAATCCCACGGAAGTAACTCTAATGGTAGAATTTCAGGCTATCGACATGTCGGGTTTGGGGAGAAAGGTATGAAGTCAGTTGCGGGTGATGACTCCAGCTTCTCCCGTCCCTGGGCCTGAGAGCACAGGTGTCAAAGCTTCTCGAGAACCTTGCCGTTCAAAGTGTGGTCAGAAGCCACTGCATCAGCGCCCCCCAGAAGCTTGTTAGAAATGCCGAATGTCAGCCCCTCCCAGAGCTACAGAACCTGACTCTGCACAGGAGTCCCTGTGACTGCGTGCACCCAGGGTCTGGGAGAGGCTGGGCTGGAATGCCCCTTGGTCCCCAGGAAGGATGCCACTGGCAACCCCAGCTCTACCTCTGACCATCTCTGCATTCCCTCTGCAGAGACAAGCTATTTACTCGTTAGGAGGCAGGAGAAGGAAAGGCCCTGGGAATTCTGATAAATAAGAAGGTTGTTAGCGTAATGAGCCACAGCAGCTCCCTGAAAGATCTCCCCTTGTGAGACAGGGTAGGCTGGCTAATGGGGAGCCCTCCTTAGAGTTGCAAGTTCCCTTTTCATCTGGTCTGGTGTTTGTTCACGAAGGAAGTCAGGCCATCAAACAGCATTTGCGATGTTCCTCTAAAAAAAGACCTATAATCTGTGTGCAGACCCCTTCCCTTTACCCTTCAGACCCACGCTCCACCCTTCTCTTACTGCAAGGGGGCTCCCCTATCTGGACTGCATCACCCAGCTCCCTGCCTTCTGGCTTCCAGGGGGTCCAGCCAACGAGAAGCCCCAGGAGGGGGTAGGAAGGCGACAGGACAATGAGGTGGGCTTGTGCTCTCCCAGGGCAGCCCCCCAACAGAGCTTTGCTTTCCAGGTCCCGCTAACTGCTCCTCCTAGCCCACTCCTTCCTGTCTGGGGGTGTTTGCAGCACCTGCTGGGGCCAGCTCAGGTGGGTGGCCCTGCTCAGTTCCTGTCCTTAAACCCTGCCCTGACCTTTTTAAACAGTCCCTTGCTCCTCAAATCACCCAGTTTGAATGAGTCATCTGATCCCGTATGGACTCTGCCTGAGAAAGGACTGGAAGAAAACACACCAAGGTGGGCTGCAGCCCCTTTCCCTTCCTTGGATTACCTGTTGGAGTCTGACCCTCCAGAGATTCCATTTTCATCTTCCTCAGTCCCCATGCACACTTCAGAGAGTGTGAAAGTGTATTTTGTTTCTAAACATTTGTCTCCTCTGGCTTTCCAAGCAGAGGAGGGGCCGCAGCCTGGCAGCCCCCCTCCCCCAGGGCCATGGGGGAGGGCAGAGCAGGAAGAACCACACTGGAGGGGGTTTTCATTGGCACGGTGCTAATTCCCCTCACTGTGATCTATGTGTTCTGTCCTGGAGAGGGGGCATTGGCAGCAGATGCTGGATTATTGGCCCTCTGTGCTTTGCTTTCCGGGGAGTGAGACTCTCTGGAAGGCTGTGGAGTAGGGGCTCCCCCAGGTGCTGCCCTGCCCCAGCTGCCCCTGCACTGTTGATCAGGGTCCTCACTGTCCTTGCTCCAACTATACTGGCCCCCTCCCTGCTGTTCCTCTAGCACCAAGCACACCTCCCCCCTCTCCATGGTGCCCGATACCCTTAGGGCTTGCCTACCCCTCGCTGCCTTCAGGTATCTGGTGAAATACCACCTTCATCAGAGGCCTCATCTCTGACCATCCTACATAACATGTCTTCCCTCCCCTTCCTTGTGTACAGTGAGGACCTCAGCACCGATGGACGTTTTAGCTGTCTACAAGCTCCACAGGGCAGGCTCTGTGTCTGATTTGCTCACTGCTATATGCCCAAGCATCAAGAAAGCACTCAATGAAGTTTTGTGCAGTGAATGAATGGACACTCTCTCTTGGTCACCTTGGGAAGTCCGATTTGCACAAGGTGGGCTGCTCCAAACGTCCACCAGCACTCAGAGAGGGAGCAGCTGGTCCTCCAGGGTCAGCACAGCATGACAGGTGACTGTGTCCATCAACTACTTCTGGTGGCCTCAGGTACACTTGCAGCCAGATGCAGGCTCTTCTTCCTGCTCGTCCCTGCACCCCTGCACTGGTCCCTGTCTGTCGCAGGAAGCCTTGGGGAGCTGAGGGACACCTCTGGAGCTTTGGTCTCTGGCAGGGCCTTATTCAGCCCTACATTGTGTTTCTGCTGTAGGAGCTATAGTTGTGTCCCAAGCCAGGCACAAGTATCTCATCCTTGTTAAGAAAGATCCCACCCCTGTGAGAAATGCCTAGAACCACTGGAGGAAGCCCCCACTTTCCCTGACGGTCAGGGACCTGGGCTAATCCTTTCCTTCTATGGTCACAGAAGCTTCCCAGACATTGAGAGCCCAGGAAGGATGAAAAGCCTCAGTTTAATTCTGGAGGTCACCTGCCTTAAGAAATGGCACAGTTTTGACAACTGCCTTATTCTTCAACATTTGCAGATGGAGTAGGAGGCTGGGACAGAGAGCTCAGCACGCCCCAGCCACCATCCCCCGGGGGAGAGGGAGGGAGAGAGACGGGGGCCACAGATATTTGATATGGAAAAGACCTGCTAGGTCGTGGAGTGGGTCCCCTGGGGAAGATGTGGCGGCAGAAAAAACCCCGCCTGCTCATTTCATGCTCTAGCTGAGGGCAGGAGCTGGAGATGGGAGCAAGTTGAAATTAGATGGGAATTTATTTAAGGTCTTTAAACATTTCTGCACTCAGGGGGGCCTCAAGAGAACCACAGATCATCTCCTCCACAGTCTGCATGGGAGCCACACAGTGACACATCAGGCCCCTGGGCCACCCGAGCACACAGTGGGGGAGAAGCCTGCACCCTCCCACTCTGCCTCACCCCAGAAGGTCTCTGCTGGCATGTCCCAGGGATCAAGGGGGGTCACACCTCCCCACCTGCCCCGCCTGGTGCCTCAGACAAAAGATATGAGGGGCAGTGGCTGGTGTTATTTTGCTCATCCTGTGCTTCAGGGGAGGGCTAAGCAGAGGACAAGGCTTCTCCCTGCATTCCCTGAGTCTGCCTTAGCAGCTTCTTCCCAGCCTGCGGTCACTTTTTCTACTAGGTAGTGTTGCCTCACAAATTTTTCTAAGCTTCCCTCAAAGTATCCAGGAACCGCTTTGTAATATCTCCAAGGAGGAAATGAAAAAAGAGTACAGTACTGTGCATAGTTATCAGCACGGGCTCTGGAGCCAGACTGCCTGAGTTCAAATCCTAGCTCCTCCACTTACCAGCTGGGCCACCTTGGGCCAGTTACTTAACTTCTCTGGGCCTCAGCTTCTGTACGTGTAAAAGTATGGATAACATCAAGAGCCATCCAGGAGGGTGGTTGTGAGGATGAAATGTGCTAAGATAATCAAAGTGCTCACATAGGTCCCTGACACACAGGGAGGGGTTGACAAGGGTTAACTATTATTTCTTCTGTCTGTTTAACAGTTTTTCCAGGGGATCTTGCTGGAGATTGGAGAGCCACTGTTGGACAGACGAGCAAGTATGACCATAAAGCTCCTCAGGGAAGGCTCTGGAAAGGTGGTGGGTCTACCACCTAACTGCCTATCCATTCATATATTCATCTGTTGTATGTTCATTCATTTGACATCTTTCAAGCGCCTGAGCCAGCTGGGGATGAAGAGATGATGGACACGTGGTCATTGCTGTTCAGTGCTCACACTCATGCCCACACATAGACAGGGAGGATTGTGTCCCAAGCTCACCTTCCTTCCCACCTGACCTGGAGGCCACAGCTCTCCATCCAGAGAAAAGACAGACATGCAATCGACTATTTACAGCTGGGTGCAGGGAGTGCTCATGGAAGCACGCAAGCCACGGTAGAGAAGAGAGTGCTGTGCCTACAGTTGGGGGCACCTGAGGGGCCGGCAGGATCAGGGAATGTACCTTCAAGGGCCTACTTTTGAAACCCAAATGACAGGTCAGGATTTGGGGGGCACTTATTGATGTGAGAATCATGGGGTTCATTTCCAAGTGTGGGCTCAGGAGCCAGAAGGCTTGGATGGACATATGGACTTCCTGTGTCCTGGCTCTGCATCATTTAACCTGTCTGTGACTCTGTTTTCTCATCTGTGAAGTGGGGATAATAATGGTACCTTCCTTAGAGGGTTATTCCAAGGATGTATGAGTCTTTAAATGTAAAGCTTTGCGTGGAGTGCTTGGCACTTAGTGAACGCTGCCTACATTGAAACTACCGCCATGAAAATCAGGAATGCTTTTAACTTAAATACAGAAATTCCAACTAGTCGTGACATGAGGAGTAAGGGGGTTATTTGTGTTCCTCGGCAGGAAACTTGAAGGCAGGAGGTGTGGTGAGTAGTCTCTGATTGCTCCTGGTGACCCGACTCCTCATTCATGGGGTGACCCAACTCCTCATTCATGGGGTGACCCCACTCCTCATTCTTGCTACCCCATCCCTTCTAGGGTGAAGCTAGGAAAAGGCTGTGCCTTCTATCTTGGGAGTTCTCTGGCCCACCCTCAGACCACTAGCTGCCACACCATGAGGACACTCAGGCAGCCCATGGAAAGGCCCAGGTCACGGGAAGCCGGCTGCCAGAAAGAAACCAGAGTCTGGAAGCTGATTCTTCAGCTCTGTCAGGCCTTGAGCTGAGATGACTGTAGCTCTCATAGTTTGACTACAGCCTCATGAGAGACCCTGATTCAGAGGCATCCAGAGAAGCTCTGCCCAGATTTATGAACCACAGAAACTGTGAGTATTTGTGTGTGTGTGTGTGTGTGTGTGTGTGTGTGTGTTTTGGGGGGGGTGCTTTATTGTGCAGCAGTAGATAACTTATACAGAGGCCACCCACCTCAATGTTGCCATCAGAGACCCAGGCCCCTTCTGTCTTTCCTCTTCTCCTCTGTAGCTTGAGGCCTTCATCCTCAGGGTTACAAGATAGCTTCTGTTTATCCAGATGTCACATCTGCATACTAAGAAGAAGGCCTAAAAACCAGACAGCGGGGAGACCTGCTGGGCCTGTCCTTTCATAGAAGTCTTCTCAGAGAAGCTGCCCAACAACCTCCAAACACATCACATTGGTTGGAAGACCCCCATGGCCACCCTGGTCCTTCAGTGAATGGAAAGGTAGACCAGATGACTTCTCAAGTTTCAGAATACCAAAGTTATACCAGAGAACCCAGCAAGGGCTATTCAGGCTGGGAGAGAGAAGGTGAGTCCCTTGAAGGTAGTGACTATCTAACTCAGTTGTGATTCCCAGGGCCTAACCCAGCACCTCAGTAGTTGGTACCCAAATAAGATTTTTTGAATAAATGAATTAGGTGATAAACCTTCAAAGGCAGGGATTGTATCTTCCTTGTGTTTACCCTGGTGCTCGCCTGGGCTGGTAGCTTAGGATATGATTGCATTACGCTGCTAGCGCACAGAGGGCAGGGAATGTACCTAGTTTTTATGTGCAGCTCTGTGCCTGGCCCAGGGCCTGAGACACAGAGAGACATGCTTCAGGGTTTGCTGAATGGTTTAACCTTCTGGCTGACTGAGAGCTCTGGTGTCATGTCTCCTCCCTTGGGAGACTTGCTTAACCTTATGATGCAGTCTCCATCTGAAATGGGAACCAGGAGCCTCACCCTCTTGTGAGGGAATGGGCATGCTTGGCCCTCCAGTGGGCCTGCCCTTTCCTGGCTGAGATTATCTCTGCCTGCAAACAGGAAGATGATCAGGAAGCCTGCTCCTGGCTACCTCTCCCCCGCCCTGAGGAATTTCCCCCTCAGCTGGGGAAGGAGAGGTCTGGGTCCTGCCAGGACACCTCACCCAGGCTGCCTTCACTGTGCTCTCTGTGGGCTCCAGAGCCCAGTGTTGGGAAGTGCTGGGACAGAGGCCCCTGGTTCAAACGAAGGTCCTTTCCAGGAGGCAATCCAAGGAGCTCCTCTAGCAGTGATGCTTCAGTTGGGGCACACCTAGGTATGCTCAGAGGTGTCCTAGCAGCAAAGCCCCTAATGCCCTTTACTCCCTGAAACCCATGTCATTTCCCTGTCTGGAAATGCCCTTGACCCCTTCCAATTTGCTTTCTAATCTGTCCCCACCCAAAAAAGGGAGGAAGTTGCCTTCTGAGTAGAACTGGCCCTTGAAAAGTATTTCCATGTCAAGAGATGTTGGTCAGACCCAAGGAATGTTTCAGGGGTCCATCATTAGAGAATCATTCGTGGAGCCACCATGGATCCTTTCCCCTGGAGGTCTATAGAACAGGAAGAAATTTTCAGCTCCTTAGAATGCAAGGGAACATACGTGGTGAGGGCCAGACAGCCCTTCCCCCATGGCCCTCTGTCCCCAGGTGCCTGACGTTTTTATTCTTTGGTGGAATATTCACTGCTCAGGTGCATCCTGAATCCAGAATGCTCTGTCACATCACGGATCGACAGCACGTAGAGATGGTAGCCTATGTCCCCACAGCTGGACAGGAAGCACCTTGAAGGTAAGGGCTGTTTGGTGTTCATACTGTGGCCTCAATGCTTAGTGAGCTCTCCGTGTTAAGCACATGAACCATCGAAGAAGTGGATGGTGGGGCCCTCAGGAGACATTTAGATCCATCCCCTTGCTTTGCAAATGAGTTAATAGGGCTCTTTGTTGTCAATTGAAGGTCTGTATCACCATCAGCTAATAGGGAGAACAAGCAGATTTTTATATGTGGCCTGAGTCAGGCCCCGCATCAAGCGATTGTGAAAAAGGGAGTGCGTGCTCAGAGACACACCTGACCACATCAGTACCTTATGAAATTAAAAAGAAAATTAATGATTATGCCATACACTTTGGAGACTCTTCTTCATCGGCAGAAGTTTAATATTCATAACTTGTATGTTACATATCACCATCTCCGTTTATCGGTAAAGAAACCGGGGCTCCGATAATACTGTGGGCAACTTGGAGGGCTGGCTCCTACAGTCTAGTGGTTCTGGTCTGGAGGGCAGAAACTGAATCACGTGCACTGTACTTGCTTCCTGTTTTGCTGAAACAAATTCCCACAAACCTGGTGACTCGAAATCATACAAATTCATCATCATGGGGTTCTGGAGAAGTCCGTACTCAAGGATCCAAGGAGCTATGTTCCTCTTGCAAGCTCTGGGGAGAATGTGCTTCCTTGCATTTTGAGCTTCTAGGGAAGCCCTGACTCCTGCCCCTTCCCTCTTACTCCCACTCTGACTTTCTGGCCTCCCTCTTTGAGGGCACATATTGCATGGAGCACTGGGTGTGGTGCATGGAGCACAGGGTGTGGTGCATAAACAATGAATCTTGGAACACTGAAAAAATAAGATAAAATTAAAAAAAATAAATAACCTTTGTGATCCTTTTGGGCCCACCTTGATAATCCTTCCTCTCTTCCCACCCTCCCTCCTTTCAGTCTTTCTTTTTTAAGGATAATTGAGATCAGCTGGGAAGCAACTTTCCCCTCAAGATCCCCCCAGAGCCCATTCAGAGGGGTGAAGTCCAAAACTGGACACAGATTGTCGAAGGAACCAAAGGAATAGTCCCTTTAACTGCCATGGGCATCATCTAGCATAGTTCTAGAATTCTGAGAAATTCTGGTGAAAAAGGGAAGGAAGGAGGGGAAGAAGGAAAGGAGGGAAGGAGGGAGGGAAGGTTAGGTGGGAGGGAAAAAAGCACAGTGGGCTGAGAGACTGTGTGGAGACCCTACAGCCTGCTTGCATGCACTGGGACTCATGATGGATACCACCCTGCAGCTCATTTATTTAACAAAACCTTATTGAGCACCTGGTGCTGTGCTGGGCACTACGGGTGAAACAAAGATAAATAATAGATGGGGCGTGCCCTCAGGGTGCCTTCAGTCTAACAGGGAAGTGCGGATCTGAACACAGCTAATTTTCACTCAGGGAGAAGGGAAGTCGGTAGCACCCCCAAGAGAGAAGCATGGATCCCAGCCCCAGGCCTCCAGGCAAGCAACTCGGCACTTCGTCATTACTGATGGGTTTTGCCAGGATGTGAAGTGTGAAGAAGTGGGGAGGGGAGGGTGGGTCTGCGTGTACTGCCCCACCCGGGGCCCACTCCCTTGGGATGGGACTTAGTAGCCACACTCAGTGGTCACTCAGCAAGTACTGTTTGAGGGTCTCCGGGGAAGCAGACCCTGGCTGGCTGGGGACAATAAGGACCCTCAACAGCCCCTTGTATTGTTCCCAGGCCATCTGCTTCCGGTCTTGGTGCCCAAGCTGTTTCTGTACCGGGAACATTCATGGGCACACACTTACCCAGAGGTGTGTGCACCACACTCACACTCAAAGACACACGCAACACACATTCTGTGTCACTGCTACCACTAGGATGTAATAATCACAGCCTGAACGCAGTGCCCTCAGGGCTGCCTCTGTCACCACCCTCCCCCTCCCCCCACCCTGGCCGCCCCCCCTCCACCCACTCTCTCTGGTGGGGGCAGGGCACACCTCCACACTTTCCTTCTTGCCTTCCTGTCCTGTTCTCCCCCAAGAGCCTGGGCGCCTCTCATTGCTTCCCTCCACCTCCTCCTTTCATCTCCATTTGTACCCTGTCTGTCTATTCAATCTGCCTCTGCGTCTCTCTCCAATACTCCCTGGAGTGCTGTGTGTGTGTGTGCACACGCGTGCTTGTGTAAGAGAGAAAGAAAGGACAGAGGGAGACCATTCCTTTTAGGAGTTTTCCTCCTTGATTGAGCTATAGTTTCCTGCTAAAGAATCACAAATGCAGCAGAGCCCATTTCCTTCGCCTGGGGAAGCGTGATGCATAAATCCCGGCAGGATGGGGCCAGGAGAGCTGAATGAGGCAACAAAACCCCGCCTGCCTGACTGCGTGGGGCTTCCCCATACACCTGCTGCCTCTGCTCCCCGCACTGACTAGCTATTGCTTGTCCTAGGGCCACATTTTAGCCTCATAGGGACAAAGCACAGGCCAGCTCTGGGCAATGCTGATGCCTCCTGGCCTAGGCAGGACTGGAATTCCCCTGTCCTTGAGGAGGTCACAAATCAACATGAAGGATGGAGGTTGGCCAAGAGGCTGGCAGAGCTCCGGGTCCTGGAGGGGGTAGGCCTGAGGACCAGGGAGGGGGAAAAGGCACTTTTCATTCCTCTGGGCCTGTGTCTATACATCTACTTAAATCACTTGCCTGAAACAGTACTTGTCACACCTCTGAGAAGACTGTATGAATTACTGTGGGACTGGAATGAAGTTAATAAGACCCAGGAAGGTTATACAGCATTCCTGAAGCCACACAGCAACTGGGTCATCTGGTAGACTCAATTCCATATCTGCCTTAACTCTTTCACCACTCAAAGCACAGGTGGTTTCCTGGGAAGGGAGATGCTACAGCTTGGTATCTGGGCGCAAACTTTGCATGCTGGCCCTGGTGAGGTGAAATTGCCTAAATAAATTCATTCTCTTTGCTGGAGGCTGGGGCTTTGAGAGGCCCAACGGCGCTCAGGCTTTCAGTTGTCTGCCCAAGGCTATGGGTTTTAGAAACCAGATCCTGAAGCTTGTTTCCTCATAAGGAAACTCTCTGCACTAAGCCTCAGACTTTCTCATCAGAATATGCATGATAATTTATCTGCTTTCTTTAATTTATGCAGAGATGTCAGAGTTTTGAATTTATGCAAAGGTGTATCAGAGGCTATTGTGCGTTTCTGTCACACAATGATGGCTTTCCATGCACACTTGTTGTAAGAAAGCCTGCTTGACCTGGGTGCAGGTAGGACCCCCTGGGAGCAGCCCTCAACCAATAAAGGATGAGGATTGGTGGGTAAATATCCCAGCTTTCTCACCTCTCTGGAGGACAACCCTGAAGCATCAGCTACATCTCCCAGAGGTCCACCCTGAGGAGAAGCCCTGGTATCCCCAGGGTATCCTGCTCTCTGGAGTGCCTTGTGCTGACTTTTTTCATTCCTACTCTACATCGGGTTCTCCTGAGATCGATGCCATATAATCTACAGGTCCTTGAACTGGGTTCTATTTCTGGGGGAACTCAACCAGGACAGTCACACTGAGGAGAAAAGGAGCCAGAACTCAAACCCAGGGCCATCTGATTCCAAAGCCTACACACGCCTTCATTATCTCACATATCTGTGACCAGGAAAGCCATACCCGCTCATATGTTTACTTTATATATGGCAGACATGCATTACACCCTCTGAGGGTTGAGAAGGCACTTAATACAGTTGCAAGAAACTCTCATTTCCCTTTTGTTTTGCAGGTGCTTTCTGGTATTGGTTTATAGCTTGCTCACAAGCTAACCAAGTTTCATTGAGTCTCTCTGCTCAGCTAACTAACCCTCACACCCTCCAGGCAAGAGAAGGAAGCATCTTCCCAGTCCCAGCCCTGCTCAACTGTAGATGGCCCAGAAGGACACACCTACTTACCACCAAGCATGTTAAACTGCTTTCTTGGGGTTACAGGAAATGGAAGTAAAACAGTACAGAGAAAAGAACTGAGAGGTGTTTGTTTGCTTCTCTTGCAGACGAAACAAGTTGGTGGGGGGCGGGTATGTGAGGTGTTAGCCTAAATACGATTCCCTAAAAGCACATGACACTTGACATTGACTCACATTTTCATCAACATTGACTCCCTTCAAGTTGGCGCAAATATCTTCCTGCTTCTCCAAGACTCTTCCCTTTCACCCAGCATTTGCAGCAGGTTCTGGGTGGTGACATGAACCTTCCCAGTTGGGTTTAGCCCAGCAATTTCTCAGGGTCCATAGACAGTTACCCAAGGTGGTTGGGCAGCCTCTAGTTCAAGGGCTAAAGGCTCAATGGACATTTAGAAATTTGACCTGGGGAATCCGCCCAGGGTGGAATCAGGAGAGGAATGGATACCTGGAGTAGAATTCCTATTAACTACTTGTTATCCTTATTGGCCATGACTTATCCTCTGCTGGGACACTTGAAAAGACAGGCATGTATATGCACACCGATGAATACAGGTGGATTTCTCTGTCTTAGGTTTCACATACAAGATGAGGCTTTCTCTTCCCTCTTGCTATTTTATTCCACATTTTCAGTCATTTTCCCTAATGAAACTATCAGGCAGAACTAATCCAAACATCGGCTTAATTAATCAACATTTGGCAGTCTATAACTACACGCTCCAGTCCAAATTGCTTGTGACAACTTTCTTAATACAATACCAAAACATCTACAGGGAAGAAGTGGCTCTGTCAGCTGGCTGGAGAGCACAGATCTTCAATTTATCTAATATATTTTAATAAAGTTGCAATAACCCTTCAGTCCCCCAGGTATGACAGGGAGCATTTTGCCACCAGAAAATGTCATTATTTTATTTTTAACTTAGTTGAGAAAACATAAAATGCCCTTGTGAAATAGATGTGTTCTCACCAAAAACTGCCCCTAGATAGAGGGTGAATTCATGCCCCAAGGGTGCCTTTAGGTCAAGTGTTCAGACCAACAGAGTTCCTGGGGGCTGGTGCTCTGGCTAGCCAAGAAAGTAAATGCAGCCAGAATCCTTTCAGAAGCTATGATTCTCTTTTAGACACTGACCTCCCAAAAGGAAGAAGAATCAGAATGAGAATGATAATTTTTCCTGCTTATTTACTACCTCAAGGTTCATAGAATACTTTCATGCACCTGGTCTCATTTGGTCTTATAGTATCCCTGGGATGTAGGTAAAGGAGAAATTTGTTCCTTCTTGTCTCATTCCTTTACTCAACACCAGTACACTTTAAGTACCTACTGATGCTAGGAGCTGGCTACTCATTAGAGACTCAGGGGTCAACAAGATAGACTCCAGTAAGCAAGGTAGATGTGATCCTGCTCCACTAGCCATCTGAATTTACCTGTCCAGGTCTCCTACTGTAGGTGGACCTGCAGAGACTGTATGGCCTGGGGTACCTGCCCTCCTCTTTCCAGTTAGATTTGGCCAATGGGAGGCAGGACACTGAAGGTGAGATGGTAGAGGCTGAGGTGCTCATCCCCCAGCTCTCTTCCTGCTGGGCTGTAGACTGGCAGGCTTTGCTTTCCGCCCCCCGAGGCCAGCTCTCATTTCCCCTAAGTAGAACCACAGCTCTCTCAGATTCCAGCAACCACTCTCTCCTCTTGTCCCTACAGGTCTAGGAGAAGTAACAGCTTTACACTCTTCCTACCCCAAATTCTCAAAATCAATGACCCCACTAGAAAACACCAGGCATTTCCTGCAGGACTCTGAGTGTTACATGTAACTTCATATAACTTATAGGCTGGTGGTCATTAACCAAGTAATTGCACAAGTAATTAATTGCAATCATGATATGTGCTACAAAAGATGGGTGCAATGTTTTATGAAAGTATGTAAGCAGGCATCTGACTTCCTCTAGGTAATCAGAAACAATTTGCCTATGGAGGTAATATTTAAGAGAATGAGGAGGAGTAGCTATGATGATTTCAGGTTGGGTGGGGTGTGCAGTGTTCCAGGCAGAAGGAATGACATGTTTGAAGACCTGAAGGCTGAAAAAATCTTTGTTTTAGAAAGAAGTCGGGAGGGCCACTGATGTGCATGGCCTTTAAAAAGGCCAGATGTGATCATGGCTGAAAGCCCCTCTGGGTCAAGGGTAAGGCAAGGAGGGTGGAAGGAGAGAGAGTCCATCCGGGATTTAGGGCTGGGATGAGGGCCTGGAAGTGAGACACTAGGGCACGATATAGAGGGAAGTGTTCACTCTCAGGGCCATTCAGGTGGAGAGGTGGCCCTGACAGTGATGTCTCCTTAAATTTCGTACCCTAGGTGCCTGATTTTCTTCTCCCTAGTCCTTGCCTTACATAAGGAATTCTGAAAATGACACCAGGAAAGGAAGAGTCCTTGGGTGAAATTGAGGACAAGAACTGAAAAGGTGTCTTGAGCAGAGGGGCAAGTTTAAATGGAGATAAATTCAAGGGGGGGAGGGAAACCAACAAAAACTAGGTTTGAAGCAAGAGAATCAATGCTGAAGTTCAGAAGGCACAGGGGAGACAGAAAAGAGGAAGATTCTCTACCTAGCTCGTAAGGTAGATCTGGGCTCACTCTCCTAAGACGTCTGTAACCTTGTCTGTGTTGGGGACGGGAGTTGTGAAGGGCACTGAGCTTGAGCAGGCATGTTCCCCTTGGCCATGACCAGGAGCACTTATAGGCAATTTCTCTTTCCTGCTCAGAGCTTGTAAGAAACAGAGCTGGTACTAGAATCCAGAGCTCTTGACACATGGCCCAGTGTTCTGGCTAAAAGTACTATCATCAGCAATGGCCCGAGATCCCAAGAATTACCTTTCCTGTGCATCTCAGATGTGTGCCCGGCCAGCCTGGCCCTTCCAGCTGCACAGAGCTCCACCAATTGCAAAGGTAAAGGGAAAAGATCACACACACAGGACCACCCCACTTTTGGCATCAATTTCAAGTTGGGGGGGGGGCCAAACCACACACCTTTTTGATGATTTACTAGGAGAAGTCAGAGAACTTACAGCTATTGTACTCACAGTTATAATTAAAGAAAAAGATACAGATTCAAAACAGCCAAGGGACAGAGGACACGAATTCAGGGAAGGGACCAAACATGGAGCTCCCTTTGTCTTCCCCCTATGGACTTGTAGACAGCATTACTTCTCTGCCATCCATGTGTGACAAGACATCTAAGTAATGACAACCAGGAAAGTGCACCCAAGCCTGGGGTCCAGAGCACACACTGCCTGTGAAGCTGACCTTGTTTCCAGTCCTCAGGAGGTATAACTGATACCACATGGCCCAGAGCCCCCATCATAAATCTGTCCGGTGGTCAGAGCTCCTGGCAAACAGAGACATTGCTTTCATACATGACAATCTGAGGACTAGTAGCCAAGGGCAAAGGCCAGATCTTTCCTTGTGTAAAGTTAATTCTTCACTGCATATTAGCCCTTGTGGAAGACCTCTGTATCTGCCAACAGCTCTCCAGGTCAATGGGAAGCCTTGTTTAGACTGTAAGCCCATAGCCTGGCAGGCTTGTGTCCGTTTCTCAGATGGTAGACAAAAGACCTAAGGATACATAATCCAATTTTTAAGAACATAGTTTGTTTTGTTTTATTATAAAATTAACAAATGCACATAGTAAATTTTTCTAACAATACAGAAATGTATAATATAGAAATTTCCCCATCGTACAACATGATCCAGAAGCGTATATGGAAGAGAAAGTTCCCCATAATTCAAGAAATAACTGTTCCTAAAAATTTAGTTTACATTTTTCCATTTTTTCATGCATATTTTAACATATAAATATGTAATTACTTTTAACAAAAATGATATACTATATATAGTGTTCTGCAGCTTGCTTTTCTTCTTAACGCTATATCATAGATATGACATGAAAATGTCACCACATATAAATGAACGTCATTTTTTCAACGGCTGAATAGTATTTCACTGTGAATGTACCAGTTTATTTAATGGCTGAATAGTATTCCACTGTAAGTGTACAATTTATTTAACCAATTGTTTATTGACAGGTATGTGGGTTATTGCCAATTTTTTTCTATGGCAAACAATGCTGCAATGAACATCTTTGTACATATATAATTGGGCCTTGTGCTAAAATTTCTGTAGGGCAAACTCTTAAAAGAGGAATTTCTGGATTAAAGGATATGTGCATTTTGCAATTTAATAGATCTTGCCAAACTGTACTCTGAAAAGCTCATCCAATTTATACTCATATTAGCAATGTATGGGAGTGCTGGATTTCTGCCCTCTTTGCCAACTGGCTGTTAATAATCCTTTACATAAATCCAAATATTTAAAGTAAAACCAGCATTATGCTTCTCATTCCTAGAGCTGGATGGCTGCCCACTTACTCCTCAATGCCCCCACTGGGGGACAGCTCTCTTAGCCCCTGTCCCAAAATGTAAGGATTGGGTGGTAGGAAATTTGGGTGGCCCAAGAAAGCTGAACTCTGGAGGAAAGCAGTCAGATGGGGACTGATTTAACGTTTTGTTCATGTAGACACTTGGTTTGAGGTTAAACATTTGAAATTTACTCCCCTGGGTATGCCTAATGCCCCACAGTTTTTCCCTAAGTTAGATGTATTAGCTTTTTATTGTCACATAACAAATTAACAGAAATTTAGTAACTCAAAAAACCATGAATCTATTATCTCACAGTTTCTATAGGTCAGAAGTCCAGGAATGGTGCCACAGCTGGGTTTTCTGTTTAGGATCCCACCAGGCTAAAAGCAAGGTGTGGTAGGGGCTGCGTACCCATCCGAAGCTGGAGCTCATTACCTGTGGTCTTACGACTGAGGTGTCTTTTTTTCTTGCTGGCTGTTGGATCCTACAGGCCACACTCAGGTCCTTTCATGTGGGCCTCTCACAATACGGCAACTTCTTTGAGAGCCAGCAGGAGGGTCTTGCCTTGGTCTGCCATGACCCAGTCTTATCTAAGTAACAGTAATCACAGGAGTGAGTATCTCATCATATGCCCAGGTCCCACCCACACTCAAGGGGAAGGGATCATGCAGGGTATAGAGCTGGGGGTGGGAGTCTTGGAGGCTGCTTTGATTTCTACCTACAGCCTTAGCTAACATGTGAATGGATTCTGTGTGCCCTGGGCCCAGGGGAGGGCCTGGGGAGAGCTGCAATCCCAGATGGACTTCCCTTTGGCAGGATAATTCTAGTCCTCTTCTATTTTTTTTTTTTTCTTTTATGTGGTTACTGTGGAATGTTTCTGATGGGCCATCCAATAGAACCATGAGGGGTGTCTGCTGGATCTCACCTCCCTTTTCCTGCCTTGTCCCTTCACTCAAAGGGATGGGTTCAGGTAGCTATGATTATTCTACAAATGTGGTGGGTAACAGGCCAAAACAGAGCAATCAATGTTTCCCTTCTGAAAATCTGGAATGAGGATTAAAGATACACATTCGTTGTGGAGGAACAGAAGCTGGGAGGATCTGGAGCTCATACAGGGGCAGCAACTTTATGCCACCTGCACAGAGAAGAAGGCATTCAGTCAGGAAAGAAAAACTAAGGACTGAAAGTAGCGTGTAAAGAGAAGTAATGATAGAGTGACCAATTCACATGGTTTTCCCGGGACTGAGGGCACTCCCAGTGCTAAAAGCAGAAAGTTTCTGCCAAGCCAGGATGAGTTGGTCATTCTCAGTAAAGAAGAGAGATCTGTGGCCCCGGACAGGGACAGAGAAGCTGCCTTGAATCCTGATATTCCCAGCCCTGGGAGAAGCCTGGCTGGGTTTCTTGCCCTGAGTCCCATGGACCACCCCATAACCTCCCAACGCCTTTCTGTTTAAAGTGGCCTGAAAGTTTAACTCGTGGAAAGACCATACTCGGCCTCCCTTGTCATCAGAGTGGTCCCATGTGACCGGATCCTCTTCAGGGAGGAGAGGAGCAGATGGAATGTGTCATTTCTAGTCCCAGGCAGTTAACCCTGAGCATGTGAGTTCCATTCAGGTTCTCACCCACTCTGTGGCTGTAAGTGAACAATGCTGGGATAGTCGTGTTGAGGAAGGAACTGCTCAATCCTGATTACAGTCGGAGAGCTTCCAAGGAGGGCTGTTGGACCTCAGAGGGCTTTGTGTGAATGAGAAACCAAACATTTTATGTTAAGCCACTGAGATGTCAGGGCTTTTATTTGTCTCCCCAGCAGAGTTTTCTGACTACTACAGTGGGTCTCTTTTACTTTCGACCAGAAAAGGTTTTTACTAAGACAGCTCAGGTCACCATTATCCTCCGTTTTAGAATGTCTAAGAAGGTTCTTATTTTGCTTACCTGTAGAACAATCAGAGATGCTGACCAATCCGCACCCAGGACCAGAGTGCAGAACAGAAGCTGAAGGATGAGAGCTGACTTTGCTAAGGTTTCTAGTTCCCTGAGCCAACTTTAAGCCGATCAGAAGATAACAGAGATGAGGATCTAAGCAGACAACCCCTGTGACCACAGCAGGGCAGTCAGCAAGGCAACTTCACTGCACTTGGGCCAACTGAAGAGACCAGGGTCTGGGGTCTGAGGACTGGGCCAGGCAAAGGTGGACACTTGGAGAAAGATCCACCTGGCAGCAGGAATCCTAGGTACTCACCTGCCCAGTATCACCTGCTTAGGGAAGGTGGAACTTGGTTTCCAGATCATAATACTTATATCAGATAAACTCCTAGAAACATGTACATTGCCAAAACTGAAGAAGAAGATCTGAAGAAGTAGAAGATCTGGGGCACCCGGGTGGTTCAGTCATTAAGCGTCTGCCTTTGGCTCAGATCATGATCCCAGGGTCCTGGGATCGAGCCCCGCATTGGTCTCCCTGCTCAACGGGAAGCCTGTTTCTCTCTCTCCCATTGCCCCTGCTTGTGTTCCTTCTCTCACTATGTCTCTCTCTGTCAAATAAATAAATAAAATCTTTAAAAAAAGAATAAATAGAAGATCTAAATAGACCTACAATGAACAAAGAGATTGAATCAGTAATTAAAGATCAACAAACAAACAAAAACAAAAAACTTCCAATAAAGAAAAGTCCTGGAATAGACACTTCACTTGTGAATTCTACAAACATTTTTTTTTAAAAGATTTTATTTATTTGTTTGACACAGAGAGAGAGAGAGAGTGCAAACAAGCAGGGGGAGCAGCAGAGAGAGAGAGAGAAGCAGACTCTCCCCTGAGCAGAGAGCCGGATGTGGGACTTATTCCTGGGACCCTGGGATCATGACCTCAGCTGAAGGCAGACACTTAACCGACTGAGCCACCCAGATGCCCCTCTACAAACATTTAAAGAAGAATTAACACCAATTCTTCTCAAACTCTTCCAAAAAATAAAATAAAATCAAAGAGGAAGAGAAAGAGGCACTGAGGAGGAAGTAACATTTCCTCACTCACCCTATGAAGCTGGTACTCCCCCCATACCAAAGGCAAGCGAAGTCAGCCAGTGTTCCAGCAGGGGGAGCTCACACTCACAGTCTGCTGGGTGAAATGGAGACCCTGGGCTGGATGGGCACCTGGGACAATCAGCTCTGGATCCCCCAGTTCCCCCGCCAAGGGCTCTGTCTTTACTGCAGGATGTCCCTACAACCTCCCTCTGCTTCTCTTGGTCCCCCAACCCACTATCTCACCACTCAGCAACAGGCATGTACCATATGGGTCGACATTCCTGTTGCTGTTCTAGCTTTTCCTTATCCTATTCAGTCCTTCCCACACAATGCACACAAATCACCTGCGATCTTGTTCAAATGGAGACTGGTTTAGTCACTACAGGTTAGGGTCTGAGACTCTGCATTTTTTTAAAAAAATAACATATAATGTATTATTTGCCCCAGGGGTAAGGTCTGTGAACCGTCAGGCTTAAACATTTCACAGCACTCACCATAGCACATACCCTCCTCAATGTCCATAACCCAGCCACCCTATCCCTTCCCCCCTCCCCCCAGCAACCCTCAGTTTGTTTGAGACTCTGTATTTCTAACAAACCCCAAAGGAATGTCTATGCTTCCAACCTAGGGCAAGATTTTGAGTATTGAGGGTCTATAACACCCATTCCAGAAATGCCTTTTGACCCCAATTTACATGGTTGTCTCATGGAATTTTGGATAAGTCATTTCTAGCCAGGGAACCCTGGGTAGAAAGACTATTCAACCTACGCCAAGGGAGAACCAGGATCCTGACTTCATCAGGGCAGAGGCCACTGCACACCGCATACCACACACACACGCACACACATGCTATAGCAGCCCCTAACACCCCACATACCACAAATAGTAACACTCTTAGTACCCCCACATACCATACACACACATTCACAGACACACAACACTCCCCAAATCCCCACATATCCCCCCACACTAACATTCCAGAACCCAGTATACCATAAAATACACATATTAACACCTCCTAACACCCCCACATAACCCACAACATGAGTAGCCTTGGTGACACACAAGACCACACTGTGGAGTATGAAGCACTTTTTGCACCAAAATGCTTCTAAGCAGAAGACAGACTTTTGCCTCAGGCGGGGCTGGAACATTGGGTGAAGGTGGAGGCAGAGCAAAGGAGATCCTGATGGGCCAGAGGGGAGTCCAAACCAGAAGGAAGGCAGGCTAGAGGCAAAGGGGCTGCTCTGGGACCTCTGGCCTCCGGTAGGCACCAGCAGCTGCTGAAGGAGCTGCTGGACAACAGCAGGTGTACAGGGCTTATGAGACATGGTGATCCTAATTTTACAGATGAGGAAACAATGGTGGCTAGGTGCTAGGTGTCTTGCTCCTGATGGCAGGAGTCATGGATCCATAGGACCACCCAGAAACCACATTACTGCCCCTAAGTCTGCTCAGAAGCTGGGGAGATGGATGCAGAGAGCCCGCTGTGTGTTGGTGCCTTCCCACTGACCAAGGAAAAGAACAGGAGAGTGACAGGGTTTGGTCTGGGGAGGGTCTGCTGACACTGCTGTCCTAGGGCTATGAGGGAAGGAGTCCTCTATTTCTCTGTGAAGAAGGTAACCTGGGTGATAGGATAACAGAGGTCACAGCAGAACTGCTGCTTCAGCTCCTTCTGTCCTCTCCAGAGTGAACCAGGCAACATGCAGAACTGACAGGGGAATGGAGTTTATGAATGCCCTTGCCTCTAGTCATGCACTTGTAAGAATTTGTGATGCTAAAGGCACTCAGAAGGGACAACCATTGTCCTTACTGAATATGCTTAAAGCATGAGGGATGCTTGCAGTTCACCCCTGGGTCCAACATGTGCACACACACACATGCATGCACTTTTACATGCATATACATATACACACATACACACTTTTACATGCATACACACGTGTACCCACACATACACACTTTTTCATGCATATACACATGTACATACATCACAACTTCTCTCCTAACATCCCTATATCTTGCATTCCCTTTCTTCACTTCCACCCCCAACAGACAGACAAAACAATAGGTATTTAGTGGTCTACAAGGCCACAGATGCTGGCAGCAACCAATATCTCACTTGAAGACAGAAATATAGAAATCTTCAGTTATCAAACTCCCAGCCAAACCAGAATCATGCAAGTTCTAGGCCTGGAACCAGAGCCCCACACTCTTTAGCTGTGTGGCCCTGGACAATGCATCTGTCCTCTTGGAGAGTCAGCCTCCTCATGCAGAATACAGTGCAGGGCACTTGCTGCCGGGCTTATACAAGGCTTGGTTGAGGTTTCACATGGGAAAATGCTTGGTAAACTCAAGTATGGTATGAACATGAAAAGTCTCCAGTGACAATCACAACAGCTCACTGCTGGCATTATTAATGGGAACAAACGTCCAGACTCCTGGAGGAAACAAGATGCTTGCGAAGGTATGCCCATCAGTGGACCCTTCTTAGACTGATCCCTTGGTGGCATCCCAGGCTGACCACTTCACACAGAAGAGTGTGTAATCCCCGCTCCACAGTGCCTTTCCTCACTGCAGTTTCCCTCCCTGGAGGCAGGCACCGGGCAGGTGTTGTCACGTTCCTCTCAGGGATTACACTAATTATACAGTTATCTCCTTGGCCAGGATGTGTGGCATCTTCAGCCAGTGTGGCTCTCACTATCAGCTTCCCAGGCCGGCTGCCCCTCGTGGGCATCCAGCCTGTTGTTGTTACAAGCCCCAGAGGTGTTATTCTGAGAAAAGGGACAAAGGCAGCTAACATAAATCCCTCTGTAGTGCTCACCCAGCAAACGTGCATTGAGCATTTGCTGCTCGTCAAGCTCTGCACTGGGATCCGGGATGTGTGATGGGAAAACACAGTCCCAATGCTTAAGGAACCCCCGCTGGAGAGGGAAGGAGTTGTAATGCATGTGCTGAGGACCACAGCAGCTAACTACCAGTGTAGATGGCAGTGTCACCAGGAGGGGCTTTACAGGAGGGGCCATGCATAGGAGGGACTTGAAAGGGAGCAGGACTTTGTCAGGTGCAAAAGGATCCTAGGGACAAGGAGAGGACTTCCAGGCAATGGGAAGAGCACGTGCAAAGGTGAGGGGCATAAGGGAACGTACATGTTGAGGGAAGAGTGTGAAGCTGGGTCTGGCTGGAGCATCAGGTCCGTGGGGCACTGATGTTCCAGTGTTTACGTGGTCAGTGTTTTTATACGTGTCTGTCCTGGTCTTCAGCTCTTTGAGGGTAGAAATTGTGTATTTCTATTTCGTTTTGGGTGATTCAATAAACATTTACTGAGAATATGTTCTATGTAGGCCACTCTGCCTTTTCCTAAGGGGAGGTCAGAGACTAGGTCAAGAGTAGGTTCCTGTCCTATAAGAGCTCCTAGTCTATCAGGGGAGAGCAACTCAACTGTTGGGGACAACAGAGCAAGGCAGGACGCACAGGAGCCTGAGTGGAAACACTGAGGGTCTGGGGAGTCTGAGGTGGGGTGGGAAAGAGATTAATGTCAACCAGGAGGGATCCAGGAAAGTTTATAGAGGATGTGGTGTTCAGCTAAATCTTAAATGTCAACAGGAAAGATGGTGGGATATTTATCTTTATAAGTGTAAGGACTGGCATATGGGAAGTCCCAAGGTATGAAAAATGTGGGTCAGTTCTGGACTAATGATGAGATTCCCATGGCAGCCATGGTAGGAATATAGGGAGTGTGTGTGTGTGTGTGTGTGTGTGTGTGTGTGTGTGTGTGTGTAAGGAGGAGAAGGAGTTGAGAAGAAGCTGACAACTTCCACTATAAAACATTCACTGTGGACCAGGCTGTTACATATTATATATATTTGCAAGTTTTACATATATTAACTTACAATCTTCCTAGTAGCCCCATGAGGTAGATTGGTAGATTTTATTATATTCCCCAAGGAATCGGAATCTGAGGCACAGAGAGGCCAATTAACTTGCCTGAGATTCCACAGCTAGTAAGAAGCAGAGTGAGGATTTGAACTCAGCTATTCTAGTTCCATGCTCTGGACACTACTCTCTCCTCAGATGGTGCTGATAAAATATAGCAGATACTGTTGACTTCTGCTCACTGCCATTACCCTCCTCTCTGCTGGCAGAACCCTGAATTTGTTTGGCTGTCTACTCCTCCCCACAAGATTCTAGGATAAACCTCTACTAATTTAAACGAACTATGGTAATCTCATAGCCCTTGCCAGTCATTGGTTCAGAAAAGGGCATATAACCTAATTCTGACCAATGAGAGAAAAGACTCCTGCTGGGGGACTTCAGGGAAAGATTCTTTGGTAATGAGCAGAGACACCCAAGATGAAATGACCTATCTTCTGTACATGATGTTCTCATGTCTAGAACGGTAGCAGTCATCTTAAAACTAGGAGGGGAGCTAAACCAAAATGCTGAAGATGGTGAATTGGAAAGACGCAGAGAACCTACAGAGAACCTATATCAAACCATGAAATATATCAGCCTGGGCAGTCCTGCTCTGGGGTATCCTGTGGCATAAGATCATTAATCTTCCCGGTTAAAGCCAGTTGATATTGAAGGTTTCTGTAACCTGTCACCCAGCACATTCTGGGATGCTTATGGAGACAGGCCACGGTCAGGTTTCCTCACAGAGCCTACTGTGGTATCTTGCACCCAGGCAGTGACAGCCAGGAGAGAGGAGCCTCCCAGATCCTTCAAATCACCAATCATAGCTAGCTACTCCAATCCAGCCCTGGACAGTGCTCACACCCTACAACAAAGCAGTGACTGGGGGCCAGGTGTGGCTCCACACTGAACCCACTCTGTGGCCGTGGGGAAGTCATCCCCTGCTCTGAGTCTTAGATTTATTATCTGCGAAATGAACGAGTTGAATTAAACATTCTTTTAAGACCCTTCCAGCTTTCTGATTCACTAATGAGTTGTCATCTGTCTAAACCCATTAAGCTGCTTTACTGAAAAAAAATTAAGTGGGCGATGGTGGTGGCTAAAGAGGGGGGGGTGGATGGCTAGTTTATTCCAGGGACTGCCTCTGTGTCATGTGACAGGCTGAGAAGAATGTTTTCTCTGCAGAAATGGAGTAGAAGGATTTGGAATTGTCCATTTTCACAAAGATCAGGGAGAGAGGCAACGGAGAGATACTGGAGTGTGAGGTGGCTGCTTACCACGCCCAGGCACTAAGTTGGCTCTGAGGACCAAGGAAAGAACATGGTTCCCTTCGTTACAGGGCAGGAGTGGGAGAAGGGAGGGTAGGCACTGGAAAGTCAGCTGCTGTGGTTCTTTGGTCCCTCGGGCTAAAGCATCCTGGAGATGGAACAGCATCACCAACCCTGTGCAGCTAGAAATACAGGATTGCTTTAGGCTGTAACATCTGCTTTACATCCATGTCCAAAGCAACCACTAGGCTAAATTTTAAGATGTAAAATATTTATGCAGAACTTCTTCTTCTCTTCCTTTTGTCCCCCTGCCCTGCCCTATCTCTTGGACTCAGTTTCCTGATCTTGCTTTTTGGATGCCACTCCTCACCCGTTCCCACCCCTACCACTCAATTCTGGGTATTCCACCTGGCCTGTCCTTCCTGAACAGCTCTCACATTGCCTTTTCCTATTTTAAATCCCAGTTTACCCACTGCTCTGTTTTCCCAGTAGAATAGCCTCAGATTAAGTGTCATAAAGGCAGCCTGGTTTGACAAATTCACACTAAATTGTGAATGACTTCTGGCTTTTTGCTAGAACTACCTATTTCTTTCTTGTTTTCTTTCTTTCTTTTTTCTTTCTTTCTTTCTTTCTTTCTTTTCTTTTCTTTTCTTTTCTTTCCCTCCCTCCCTCCCTCCATTTCTCTCTTTCTTTCTTTCTCCTTCCTTTCTCTCCCTCCCTCCCTTCATTCCTTCCTCTTTCTTTCCTTTGCATAAAAAGTTTACTAAATTGAATTAATTTCTAATTGTCAAAAATGTTGGATACCATAACAAAAGTGAAGAGACTATTTTCTGGCAGGGAAGAGAAATTTGGGAGTAGGTAGGCATTGGGACATGCATTCAACTTTCTCTTTTATGTGTCTACTTTTTGCTAACCTCAAAAATATCCTACACAGTCAGCAGATAAACTTGGCCTCTAGAAGCAATAAGTCCAGCACGCTTAACCTGACAATGTTAAAAATATCCTAAAGTCGAAGCACGCACTGCTCTGGAGGTGGAAGGAAATGGGACTGGGTGATGGTGATGTATGTCATGAAGCAAAAAAGGATGAAGCTGTGGGAGACCTGGCTTGTCTATGCTGTACTAGGATTTGGACAGACCTCAGGGCTTATAATAGCTACCACACCCCGAGGACCACTAGCCGCTGCTCTGAAGTCTTACGTGCATTATTTCATTAGTCCTTTCTGACAAATCAGTGAGGTAGGCACTACTATTAACTCCATTTTACAGATGAGAAAACAGAACCACAGAAAGTTAAGAACTTTCTCGAGGTCATGCAGTAACAGAACCAGGTTTCGAAGCCAGGTATTGTGGCTCCAGAACCATGCTCAAAACACACAGCGCTGCCTCTTCTCATCTGTGATGTGGGTGGCCTGTCCCGTACCCCTTGTGTCCTTAGCCTCCTGCTGACTTGTTGAAGTTTAGGGGCTCACCTTTACCTAAACCTTTTCCTATCCATTCCCTTCACATGGCCTGTCCCGTGCTCTATCCAGCTTGTCTCATGACATGAAAATATCATTAACCAATGACAAAGTGTATAAGGTGAGTGTTATACTTGAGTTATTAAATTAAGTATTTTCTGCTTGTTTGTTCCGTGTCTAGCAAAGGGCTAAATACCATAAGCGGTAAAGAGATCAATGCTATATGGGTCCCTCCCTCAAGGAACTCGTAGTCAAGTTCAAAAGATAAATGTAAATAAGTCTAATGTTGGATAGAAAGGGCTGTGAGCCACAGGATAGGTAAAACAAAACAAAACAAAACAAAACAAAAAATAGAGAAGAGGACGAGACTACAGCCTGGGGGGTTGCTCTGGAGGTGGATGATGTAGCTTTGAGCTTGACTTTGAAGCCTGAGTTGAAGAAAAGAGCAGTCCCACTGGCAGAAGCAGCATGAGCAAAGGCCTAGATATAGAAAGGCACGAGCAGATTGGAAGAACAGAAAATGACCCCATTAGGCGGTGCAGTGGGAACAGCTGGCAGGGAGTAGGGGTTGAGTTTTGCCAAAAACAAAGTTTGGGTACAGACTGGAGTCTGGAGAGATTGATTCTTACCTTCTAGGTGCCATATGCACAGCTGTGTGCTGATGTTCTGACCACAGCAATTTAGATCTTTGGTTCTCAAATTGGGTTCTCTCATCTACCGATGTGTGTGTTAGTGGGGACAGGGGGGGGCGCGGGGGGGGGCGGGGTAGTTTACCTGGCAATGCGCGCTGGAAGGACTAAATCCACAGGGTGAACAGGGTGCATCTTCTTGGAGCAATATTTTTATTTGTTGGATCGTGTTTCAAAACTCCACTTCCATATGAAAATAAACATGGGTAAGTTAACGGTATGAAATACAGCACTGGCTCAGGCTCGGCAGCTAAGACAGGAGACTTCACATGGGCCCTTTGGAGCTGCATTTGGAAGAGACAGTCGAACTTTAGCCACCAGCAGGAGCAGCAACCAATCAGAACTGGAGGAGGGTCTGGGAGGACCCTAGCAACAGCCGGGTTAACCCTTTAATTGTAGGACCACTGGGAGGACCGGAACCCTAAGGGCAGGGGTGGGTAGCAGCAAGGGGAGGCACGCAGGGGCTCAGGACAGCATCCATTTTCCAGCCGGTAGGGAAGTATGTCCGTTCTCTACCAACCAGCTGGATGTCCACCATGTCTACCTTCCCAGGAGCCCCAGGGAAACCACTGGCTTTCACTGTCCATTAAGTCAATATTGGGGAAAACTTGGAGGAGCAGTACTTTGACCCGAAGGGTGACTTCATGTGAGAGCTAGGGATCTGAGGGTGGAGAAGAGGTTTTCCAGGGTGCTGTGTGGCTCTGGGGGCCCCCAAATCACAACATCCAAGTGACCATATGCCTAGGCTTGCTGTTGGCTTGGCCTGCCTGGTATATCCTTCACTCACACAACCAAGGGAATCCCCGTCTCTGAAAGTGTCCCCCACAACACAGCCTTCCCGTAAGAAAGCACAGCGTACCATGCCCTAGGCTTGTCTAATTTCACCTATAAGTATTTTTCTCACAAGTGCTTTGGAGGAAAAAAAAAATCACCCAGACTCTTAGCCATACATTAAGGATACTTGAATGCATTTGAAATATAATGAGTATGCAGCCATAAAAGACATGCCTCATAAGAATCTTTTGAAAGAAGAAATAAAACAAATGATCCTGCCTTTGTATCTTGCCTCTCAGAGGCGGCAATGAGTCCCTTGGTACTCTCCCCAAATCACAAACTCAGGTATAAATTACAATTAGTAATTAGGTTCTTGTGCAGGAAGTGCCATCATTAATGTTAAGCAGGCAACCCTTCCACCTTTGGCTTGGCTACTTCAAGCAGCTCCTGTCTCCCTGGGCTCGGTGGGGAGGCAGAGGCTCCCAGCCCTTCCCAGCTGGCACAGCCCCATGCCCCAAGATAAAACAGACAAGTGCTGCGTTCTTTCCTCTCAGCCCTTCCTGTGGCCACCATTGACCAGGTGACTCAGTTCTGGCCAGTGACATATAAGGAAGAGTCTGCAGGGGCTTTTAGGAAAATCTTTGCTCTTCTCCTGTAAAGGGAGAGATGATGAGCGGGTGCTTTGGCCGCCCCACTTTTCTACTGTTCTGGACACTCCATGACAGGAGAATGGGATGCTGGAAACGGTGGAAGCCATCTCGTGAGCATGAGTGGAGATACGGTTGACACACTGGAAATGGCAGAACCAATGGATGGAAAGGCCTGGGTCCTTCTTAATGTGGATGTGCTCCTGGCCCACCCCAGAAACGGCCTTCCTCTGCAGGCTTTATTATGAAAAAAAAAAAAAAAAAGCGCTCCTATTCTTACCCTGCTCTTACTCACATACTGTGACTTGTGGCCAAGAGCACCCTCTATTAGTCAGGATAAACTAGGCTCTCTGGCTGTCACACACTGATTCACAAATCTCAGGAGCTGAAGCACAAAGTGTTCATTTCTGACTCCCTATAAGGCCAGAGAGAGTCGGGCAGCCCTCCTCCATCTTGTGGCTGTCAGAGCGGACCCCCAAGGCCACTGAGCTGAGAGAGAGGGGGCTGCACAATCGTGTCAATTGTGGAAAAGCCCGGGCCTGGAAGGGGCAGACGTCACTTCTGCACCAGGCACTGTGCAGTGGGGCTGAGACAGGAAGTCCACCAGCAGGTGCTTGCAGCACTGTCTCGGCTGTGCCTCTAGTTGGGAATTTAAAAGGAAGACTTGACAATCTTTTACACCACAGCATCCCCAGTGCTCAGAGCATCCAGTGCCCAGGAGACACTAAAGTAGTAAATAAATATATAGACTGCCTTAACATATGAAGTCACATTATATATGCACATACATTAGTGTATATTAGTATTTTTAATTCATGAATCGCCCATGTCCTTAAAAAGCTTAGTATCTAGCTAGAGTCGAATGAGTAGATGTGCTGGCGTCCCATTGTGGCAGAGGCCCTTACAGAGGCAGCAGTTCGGTGGGCACTGGGGTGAGGGGGCTGAGGCACACAGGCTAGCTTGGCCTGCAGAAATCAGGGAAGGCTTCAGAGAGGAGGTAGCATATAGCTTGGGTCTGGAAGGATGAAGGATTTGCTGGGGAAAGGTGGTGAAGTGGAAAGCCTGAGACTCCTGAAGGAACAAACTGTGAAGAGAGCTAGCCAGTCTGGGCAGAGTCAAGAATGTGCCTCTCTGTGGCAGCAGGAGAGGGAAAGGGTGTGAAGGGGCAGGTTTTAGGAGTGGGGGCAGAGGATCTAAGGGTCTAAAGCAGAATTTCTCAGTCCTGGCTGCATATTAGACTCACTTGGGTAACTTAAAAAGAAATGCCCATGATCAGGTTCCCCCCACAAACCAATTAAATAAGATTCTCCCTGGGTTGGAGCGTGGGCATCCATACTTCTTAAAATCCCCGTGTGATTCTAATGGGCAGCCTGGGCCGAGTGCCACTGTTCCAGAGGTGGGCGGGGGGCAGGTTTGTTTGTCTTACTCAGAAACTGAACCGCAGCTCTGTTGGTCAGGCCTTTCTTTCCTCCCTCACTGATCTCCATACTCCCTTAAAGGAAGTCTTTCAAGATCAGATGGGGGTAGGGGTGCCTGGGTGGCTCAGTGGGTTAAGCCTCTGCCTTCAGCTCAGGTCATGATCTCAGGGTCCTGGGATTGGGCCCCGCATGGGGCTCTCTGCTCAGCAGGGAGCCTGCTTCCCCCTCTCTCTCTGCCTGCCTCTCTGCCTACCTGTGATCGTTCTCTCTGTCAAATAAATAAATAAAATCTTTTTAAAAAAATCATATGGGGGTAGAAAAGAGTTGCCAAAATATTCCTTTGTCATTAATTTTTTCCTTTGCACATTGTTTGTCTCGGCCTGGGTGGTCCCCCTCTCCCTTTACCTGGAGTATCCTGGGGTCTAGGAACAGCTGTGCTGGCAGCTGGAAGGAAATTTCTAGCCTCTGGAGGCTCCCAAGACAAAGACAGGGCAGATGCCAGCCTCCGTTTCTGATTAATTACCAGGTGTAAGGAGGACCAGCCCCACCCAGAGGTGGCTCCCAGACCTCGGTCTGTGTACAAACAGTCTCTGCTCCCATGCGGGACTTCCTGCCTTGCCCTCTAGAGCCCCCAGAGCAGCCCATGGCAGAGGGCATTCCTATAAGTTTGACCAACACTGCATTGTCTACGTTGGCCTATTGACTCAACAGATACCTAATGGTTCTCCCATTTGCTAGACTCTGGCATCCTGGGACAACATCCCCCTTTTCTTCTTTAGCAGCAGCTTCTCTGGGCAATTTGCCTCCTCTCATCACTCTGAACATGTTCCCAGAATGCAGACTCATTTTACTACCAGCCCACAGTGAATTTGCTGCAGGAACAATTTTGTAGAGTGCCTTCGAAAGCCAAGGAAGAGTGTGGTTTGTGTTTGCTGTTAGGTGCAGCAAAGGGCAGCATCTCAGCCCCTGCAGCCCCATCTGAAATGTGGTCTGGGGTCCTGCTGGTTGCAGGGCTCGTGGACTAAGGCTTTAGTGCTAAGGCATTGCTGCTCCTTCGACCCTCTTGGGTTGCACCTTTTTCAAAGTTTGGATTTCCAGCTTTTGAATGATCTCTGTCCTGGCATGCATTCATTCAACATATGTACTGAGTGTCTACCTCATATGCATTTGCCTATTGCTATGGGCTGAGCATGCAGACACAAATGGGCCCTGCATACAGGTAGTTTACCATCCTGTAGGAACTGACATGGTGAAACCAGCACTAGCCAGCTGTGTGTCCAGCATAAGATCACCTTACTTTTTGGATAAAGCTCACTCCCAGTGCAAACTAGACCAGTGGTTTTTCAAACTTGGGTCCTTGGAGCCTCTGAGGAAGATAAAAGAAGGGGCTTTCTGGTGAGCAGGGTCTGGTCCTCCTCTCTCTCTCTTCAACTATGGCAGGTTCTCTCCTGTCTATTTTATGTGCAGGAGTTCGGAATAAGATCATGTGATGGTTAATTTTGTGTGTCAACTTGGCTGGGCTGTGGGGTCCAGATATTTGACCAAACATTATTTTCAGTGGTTCTGTGAGGGTATTTTTCTTTTATAAGATTAACATTGAAATTGGTGGACTTTGACTGAAACAGATTGCACTATATATCATGGGTGGGCCTCACCCCATCAGGCAAAGGCCTTAATAGAACAAAGACTGACCCCCAGCAAGAAGGAATTCAGCTAGTACACAACCCTCAGACTTGAACTTCAGCATCAGCTTTTCCCTGGGTCTCCAGCCTGATGGCTGAGCCTGCAGATGTTGGGCTTGTCAGCCTCCATAATACCAGGAACCAATTTCTTAAATACCCCTCTCTATTTATTTGTTCATTTATTCATTTTATATACTGGTTCTGTCTCTCTGGAGAACCTTGACCAATACAGATTTCACCTGAAAAAGTTCACCTGCTCAACAGAACTTTAAAAATGACAAGTCTAGAAGGGCTTAAGATTCTTCCTATTTCCATTTGTTTGTGATGCCGTGTCCTGTCCTGGCTTTACCCACTGCTGTACCTCAAGTCTGACTTCTCCATCCTTCCTCTGATCCTTCATGACACCTTGACCCTTGGGTGCAGCTTCCTTCCTGGTTCCAGATGTCTGTCTGGTTGGGGCTTTGTTGTCTGACTTATAATAATTACAATTTAAATGTGTCTAGTAGTTCACTGTTTCCATATGTTGCAAACATTCTCTCATTTAAGCTCCACAATACCTATTTTACAGATGAGGCTGCTGAAGCTAGGATGGCTTCAATGGCTTGCCCAAGGTCACACGAATGGTCAACAGCAAATGCAGAGCTAAATATTCTTGAACTCAAAATCCCAGGTATTTCCCTCTGTACCATGCTGGCACCCCATTTCGGATGTTACACCAGAGGACTCTAGGCACTCAATATTCCTCCAGCAGAGGGGGGCTAAAGGCTCCACCGCCAGGGAAGAGAATGACTTGCTCCCTGATTTCTGGAATGAGTGGGTGGAAGACCCTTGCAATAGAGAAAAGTGACCTCAGACGAACCCAGCAGCTGCCTGTCAAGCCAGCATCCTCTGGGGTTGGCCAGGTTTCCCGGCACTTGCTGGCAGAGTGTCCGTGATTCATAGCAATGTGGGGACTTTACGAGCCTGTGATAAAACAGTAATCATCAGCTGTGAGGTTGACATGAGATTATGGAGCTGCACAGTTGAATTGAGTTACTGTGCTTTCCCGGGGCTGTTCATGCGACGGCAGTGTTGACCTAGTGAGGTATCAGTGGCTGCCGGGCTCTGAATGGAATCTTGCCAGGATGCCTTCCCTGAGATGGGGACTGGAGTGGGGGTGGGGACTGGTGTGGGGGAGGGGACCCAGGTCAGAGTGGGGACTGGGTTGACAAGCTCCTGCCTCTGAGTTGTAACTTCAGAGACTGTTGTTGTTACGTGTGTGTGTCTGCACGTGCGCACATGCGTGCGTGTGGCTGCCTCCGAGGCACAGGGTTGAGTTAGCCATTCACCTCCATTCGTGGGATGCCTCTTCTCAGAGGCCACAACTAATCTGTGGGCAGTTCCTTCAAACTACACTCAGGCTCTGTGGGGCCCTTCTCACCAGCCTCTCTGACATCACTCTGCCCGGAACCCGCTTCCTCCCTCATGTGGTTCATGGCAGTGGCCCCCTATTGGGTTCTCTGCCTCTCTGCTGCCCCACCCCAGTGCCCATTCTCAACACAATGGTGGGAATGACTTGTTTTAAAATTCAGTCTCTTTTCTGCTCAAAACCATTCCATGGCTCCCCACTTCCATCCGTGTGAAGGCTGAAGTCCTCCCAGTGGCCTACGGGGCCCCGAGTGGTGGCGTCCCCAGCAAATTCCCGTCCATCCTCTCCCAGCATTTGTCCCCTCCCTCACTGCCCCAGCCACGGTGGCCTCCGTGCTCCTCTGTGCTGTTGAAACACATCACATCAAGCTTACACCATCTCTTCCAAGGCTCCATCCAGGCAGGTGCCCCTTCTGGGAGCTCTTCCCCCAGATTTTCACTTGGCTTGTCCCTCACCTCCTATGCTTAGTGAGGCTGACCTGCACCTGATTTAAAATCACAACACCCTCCCCACTCCACCCCAACCTCCCTTACGCTGCCTTTTCTCTTTCCCCATAGAACTTTTCAGCTTCTAACACACTAGGAAATATCTATATATCTATATATTTATATCCATATCTAATTGATTATTGTTTATCTCCCTAATAGAATGTAATCTAGAAAGTAGGGATTGTGTTTGCTTTGTCACTGATGTATATCAAGTATACTGTAGGTGTTCCATTACTGTTTATGGAATGAATAATCAAAGGGCTGCATTTTTCCATCAGACCAGGGACCCTTTGAAGGCTGGAACTATGTTTCTTCCATAAGACTGGGAGTCTTCCTAAGGCAGAAATTGTGCATTCCCCACTAAAGAGCCCCTTATTTCATTACACTATGTCCCTTGGCCCTGCCCTCCATCTAAGACTTTATAAACCATAGCCAGAGAGAGGAAGGAAGGGAGACAAGGCTCCCCACAGGTGTGGGGTGTGGAGGTCCTGCCACAGCTGCTGTGTTCCTGTGGTTTTCCCCTGTTAATCTGATGCTTCCTACCAGCCTATGGAGCTAATGCATTAGGGGTGTTGCTTGGGGCCCCCATCCCTCTGATCTCTCTTGTCCTCTGGGTGGGCCAGTTCTAAAGTCAGGATCCCTGTTTTGTTTCTTTCCTCTGCTTTTATGGAGCACTGTGGAGCATCCTGCACATTTTCTGGGAAATTTGCCCTCCCAGCCAGTGACTGGAGACTCCAGGTGCTGTCCACACTGTCCACCTTGTCCTACCTCCTCCCCAGCCTGCCTGGGTCCTACTTCCTTCCACTCGGTTCATCCAAATGGTGTTTGCCTCTTGGGGTCAATTCCCAAAACACTGCCTGACAGTCACTTGATTCTGGAATGGATATCCCTCACCTGCTTCGTTCTTGCCAGCCCCTGGTATCAAGTGTCTGAACCCATGGAGGCCATGTGCCGTGGTGGAGAGCACTGACTGGGCAGTTGTGACAAGCTCCTTTCCAGACCTCCAGCTGGGGGGAGTGTGACTAACATCATCGTGCCCCCAGCCTTGTCTGAGTGTGACAGAGCTAAGACTGGCCCACTCCGGGGATGTGGAAGCCCTGTGATGGGCCACTTTGGCTTGGGGACACTGACAGCCTTGCTGAGCCTTCTCACCTGAGTTGCTGTACTCTCTGCCAGGATCAGGCTGTACCCCCAAATGCCCAATCACCCATCCCGCCCTCCCCAAATCTGGCAGCTCTCCCAGCCTCCCCTAACTTCTCCATGTGTTTCCCTCACAGACACTGACCTCTCTCAGAGTCTCCTTTGGGGACAACCTAGATTGATACTCCTGCCTTGGGCCTTGAAGCCAGACAGACAAAGTTTCATATTGTGGCTTCCCAGAGCTTCTGTATCAGTAAGTTAAAGCCAGGAATCCCTACCCACAAAAGTTGATGGTGGGATCATTAAACAATTGGGTGTAAAGCCCCAGTTAGGGGCTTTCCACCCCTAAGCTTGCCTCCTGCACCTTGCCTTGTTTGAGCTGATTCCAGCCCCTGACCTGGGCACTTTTCCTTTGCTGCTAGTGACCTATCTAACCTCAGCTCCTTCCACGCTGCTGGTTCCAGAGCCTATGGGGTCCCAGCCCAGCAGGTCCTTGGCACTGAGTGTCCTCAGGTCTCTAGGGCTGCAGGGTCCCTCTCAGGATGGCAGCTCATCAGCCTGCTGCAGAAGAAGCAGAGCCCGCACAATTTACCCACATTGCGGCCCCGCCCCATCCCACTAATGGGTGTTTTAGAAGGAGCTTTTCCACTTGAAGCCTTTTTTTTAAATCCTAAAAAGGAAAATTACTTGCTTAATTTAATTTGTTTAATATTCCTGTTAAAAATGAGGTTCAATTAAGATACCCAGAAAAACCATAATGTTCATTTAACAGAAGAATGAAATTTGAGTTCTACAAATGCATTTTTTTTCTCTTCTCTGTTTTTTTTTAAAATGCAAATCCAGCTAAGTGAATTACTGATCTTTATTAGATGCTTTAATTACAGGTTGTTAATGGAAATATTACTGAAATTAAACTCAAATGTGTTAACCAAAGAAAAAGCTTTATGTGTCACTAAAATAACCAAATTTCAAGACTTTGTCGATATGGTCAATTGAAAAACCACCTGAGAAATTATCCCCTTAACCGTGAGACAGTGACAGACTTTCGGTGGAGGGCTGGTCTCTCTGAGGCCTGTGGTGAATGGACTCCACCCTTGTAAGACAAAAGCTTCACACATGTGGGCCCACTCTGCACACACGCGTGGGCAGGCCCTGCACGGAGCCCCAAACCACCAACTCTGCAAACGTAGCAACAAGCCCTTTAGGCATGAGGGCACAAACACAATCTGAACACAGGTACCGTACAAACTCTGCTGGGTCTGGAGATGCTCTCTGGGAAAATCCAGAATCTCTCCATATACTTATGCATCAAAGCTTTCCTGCATTTCCTTCCTTTGAGCACAGTGATATGCCTCGTAAACAAGGTCCGGCCCTGATGAAACAGGCCAGAGGCCCTCAAGATCTCCCCCAAGATCTGGAATGCTTGATTCCCAAGGGATCGGTGGGGGTGTGCTCGGCAGCCCCCTTCCGTCCTACTTCCCTCTGGTAGATTTCTCTTGAGGTGGCACTTCATATAGCCTTGTCAGCTGTGTGGGGGGAAACCATGTTCCTCCAGGGTGACACAGTCTCGGGGGATGAGCTAAGCACCATATGCCGCTGGGCCTCCTGTCTCAAGACAGCTTGACTCATTTGACAAGAATTTGGGTCTCTTTTTCACTCTGATGAGCCAACCAGCTCATTCTTCACCTTGTCCCTACAGGCCATTCTGTCCTTTCAAATTGGGCTTCAAGTGTGACTTCAAAATTTCCAATGAAAACTACCCTTGACAGGGGTGCCTGCTCTGGCTGCTGCCAAGATGCTTGTGGCATGAGGTTTTGAAGCCAGTCAGCCCCGGGCTAGGGTTTCTGCACCCCTGCTCACTGGCAGCATGGTCTTGAGAAGATGGTTCACCTCCCTGAAGCCATTTCTTTAATTCTGAGAAACGGAATTACTGTTGTTCTCTCCTGCACTCATGAACCTGCCCAGTGCCCTCCTCCCCTAAAAGCACTCTTCCACCCCATGCTCTACCTTCTCTCCTCTTTGTCCTGAGAACTCAGTCAGGTTTCCTATGTCCCTGTCCTCATGTCCCATTCACGTTTCCTCAGTCAGTGTTCTAGCGACAAGTAACAGAACTTATTCTGGGTAGTTTAAGCAGATGAAAAAGAAAAAAAGGGATCCCGGGTATCTTCCAGAAACTCTGGGAAGGCCAGAGAAGACATGAAACCTGCATATGAAGAGCAGTGAAAATCTTTACCAGTGGCTCTGCTAACCTTGGATGTCGAGGCCCGAGCTGTGGCTGACACCACTGACCATTGGCTCTGGACACCAAGACAGTCTGGAATGGCTGACTCCAAAGTGGACACCTCCCTGCCATCCCAACCAGAAAACCTGTTTCCTCACCTTGCTGTTTTCCACATCGAGTGTCCTGTTGGCGTGGCTGGTTGGTGGAGCCCAGAACATGTGGCTGGCATGCAGTGACAAGGGCCGCTTAGAAAGGGGCCTCCCCCTCCAGAAAGAGTGGCTCACAGGTTGAGAAATTTATCATGTATAGGAAAGGTGATCAGGGCATGCTGGCAGGCATAACAGGCATGCGTCTCATGCTCACCCACTGACCCTGGGGTCTCCGTCTTCCAGTGTTCCACTGAAGTGCTCTGGGGAGACTGCCACGTTGGGCATCTTCTTTGTCCCTCCATGTCTGTCCACCTTCCTCCACCCTCCTCTCTGCCACAGAGGATGAACTGGAGGACCTGCATCTACCTGCTGCCTTACCTGTCTTCTGGCTTCAGGCTGAGTGGGGCCAATAGGGAGCCTTGGCTGGAGGCTGGAAGGAAGAGGGAGAGAGATCCGGGAATTTATCCGGCCAACTTCCTACCTGTGGTGTCCCACTAGGCTGGCTGTGTCCCTCTGCCAAATTTCTGAACCCATCAGACAGCCCTCTTCACTCAGGACTCCCTGTCTCCAAGTTTGTGAACTCCTCCCTCTTCTTGGTCCTCAGCCCAAGAGGCTGACTGCTCAAGCTCTTCCCTGCTACCCCTCCCCAGCCACTGCACTCTCCCAAGGCTTTCCCTGCACCAGGATCTACTGTGACCAAGACCCTCTGTTAAAATACCCTGAAATTGCCCAACTCAAGAATGTTCTTTCTTTCCTGCTAGGACCCCGGAAAGGACCAGGGTGACCTTCACTTTGCCAAAGCCAGTGGACACTTCTCAGCCTTGATCTTGGTTGCATTTGACATCAGAGTTCTTCCTTCCTCTACCCTCTGCTTTCTTGGCTTCCAAATCCCCCTTTGCCTAAGTCTCCTTCAAGAGTATCTCCTCTTCTGTATGCTCCTGAGCGTGGCTGTTCCCTGGGGTTCTGTTTATGGATCCCCTCTCTTCTCCCTTGACAAAATCTCTATATATGAGCTCATCCACCCTCTTAGTTCTAAGCCCACTTCTTTGCTGATACCTTCCCATTCCATGTCTCCAGTCTACCCCCGGGTTTAAGTTCAGGTACCTACTGGGAGCATCCGCCTGTATATCATTTAAGTATCGCTAACTCAACAAAACCCAAACTGACTTGTCATCCTCTCTCCCTAGCCTGTTTCTCTCCATGTTCCAAATCTTAGTGAGAGGCACCTATTCAGTTTCCCAAGACAGCAGTCTGGAGAACAGCAGGTTCTTCCTTCCTCCTCCTAGGGATTTTCCATCTTGTTCCCTTCTTACATATTTCTTGACCCAGTCCTCTCTTTCCCAACCTTACTGCCAGTGCCCTGATCGGGGACCTCATCATAACTTGGGTGAAATGTATCAGTCCTCCTTCACAGATTCCTAGGATGCAGTGTATCCCAGGGAAAGCTACTGCCCTCCTTGCAGCCAGTGTTAGGATTTGAGAATGTGACCTGACTACATTAGATTCTGCTGAAAGCCCCTCAGTCCTCTGGAGAATTGATTGAGTCCATGCTCCTTAGCTAGCCTCACAAGCCTCTTGTGCCCTCACTCCTGCGCACTTCTGCAGTGTTTCATGCCACTGCCTGTCTCCAAGCTCATGCTCTCATAAACTGGTTGACTTATAATTTCAAACATAGACTGTGCTGTTCCACATCTCCATGACCTTGCTTATGTGGTTTCCTCTAAACCAGGGGACTATTCTCCCCCTTTCCTCCCCTATCACCTGCTCTGCCTTCAAGGCTCAGCTCCTTGGTCCTTTCCTCCTGATGTCCCAGGTATGGGGACCATGCATTCCATCTTCACATTTATCATTTATAGTGCCTTTTTTCTTTGTGTCCATCACCCCTGCTAGACCATAATTTTCCCGATGGCAAGAATTGTCCCTTAATCATTTCTAGCACTTAGTGTCTGACACATAAATGTTTATTGATCTGAATTGAATAGGGTATTGGATCATCTGAGTTGCAGAGCCTCTAAAAGCCCTGATACCCTGAAGTTCTTGGGGACAGGATCTACAAGAAGACCTTCCTGCCCTTACTCAAAAGTGGTTTGGGTTTCTCAGACGGGGTCTTGGGAAATTAAAGAATGTACACTTCTCCCCTCCAATGAACAGCTCTTAGAACTGGGGATAGCAGCATGTACCTGCTCCTTCTTTCCCCTGGCCTGGGAATTTACTCCCACCAGAGTTAGACCCCCTCTGACACCCTCCCATCTTCTTAGCACTCTGCTTCTCCAACCTTCCCTCCCCTTGGGGTCTCCTCACTGGAAATTTTACATGTTTTCAAGGTTGAAAGAGGCATAAAGCATTAATATCCAGAGAAAGAGTTTAATAATCATACAGACCCAGCTTAAAATCTTCTTACCAGCTTTGTGACCTTGGCAGTTCCCTGACCTCACGAGCTTGTTTCCTCATCTATAAGATGGAAGTGATAATTATAACACCCAGATCATGGAGGTTTTGTAAGGATTAAATGAGATAATGGACGTCAGGCACTTAGCTCAGCCTGGCTAGAAGGCTTAATTCAAATCCTGCCTCCCCTGAGAAATCTCTGGTGACTCAGAGCCAGCCCACAATAGTTTCCCTCCTCGGAAGGGTGTGACTGAGTCCCAAATTCTCTTTCCGGCATTGAATCACTCTCCCATTTCTGAGCCTTCCTCATCCCCCACGTGCGAGCCATGTGTTTGTTGCCTGTCTTGCCTCCCCCACTAGATTTTAAGCCACTGGAGAACAAAGATCATGAAGCCGATAATTCGAGCCATCGCAGGCAGTTTGACGGGCACCTTCCCCTCTTCCCTTCAACCAAACCCCTTAAAGTATCCAGCACAAGGCTCGGTGTGTGCCCTGCTGCTTCTTGATCAGACCTGGACGTCTCCAACAGGGTGGAGGAGGCAGGGGAAGAGGAGGAGGGGGGACAGCTGTGGGGACCATTTGTGGGGAAAAGTGGCCCTTTTCTGTCCTAACAACGAGGGGCTAAGTAGTTCCTAGAAAGCCTGTCACTCAGATGAAGCACAGGGAGGCTATCCAGGAGATAAGCTGGCGGATTACTCCTTCGGCATCTGCAAAAAGAGGCCCCGACACGGCCCGGTTGCCAGAGTGAAGAGTAACGGCAGTCCGCTGTTCACGCCGGAACAACGCCAAAGAAACGCCAGGGTGCTGAGCTCGGAGTCCACGGAGCTGAAGCTAGTTATGTGGCCTTTAGAGAAAGTCAGAAGCCGGGCAGGCTTGCGCCAATACCCACCTGTGCACTGGCTGGCGCCCCTGTGTTTCTGCCTTCGCGCTGGGTCCTAACGCAGCTGGAGGAAGGGACTTAGAACACCTAGCACACGCCGCTGCCGGGCTGCAAAACCGGCACCCCCGCCCCCATCCGTGCTGGCAAAACCGCTGGCCAGAGGGAAGGCACGGGCTTGTTTCAGCAGGGCAAAGCCAACCCTGGGCTCTTGCTAAACCTGCAACCCCGCCCCTGGAGGCAGAGCCCTCCAGTCCTTTCCGACGCCCCTTTTTGGCCTGGGCGGAGCTTGGAAGCTCGACCCTCCCCCACATCCACCCCCGAAGCTTCGGGGTCCTCCTGTTCCTGGGTGGCGGGTCATCTCAGCCCCAATTCCACCAACAGTCACAGCACGCGCCTGTCACGCCTGCGGCGGCCAGAGCCTCCCACGCGCCTTAACTGGATGTGAAAAGTTAATTCAGGTATAAACGTGAAGGCTTAATGAAAGGAGAGCGCGGCGGATTAATTATGCCCCTTTTTGCCAAGGTAACCGCACGCACCCCCGCAGCCCTGCGCCAGCAGCAGCTGGTGCCCCCGCCCGCCGCCCCTCCGCGGTGGCCTCTCTCTCGTGCCTTTGTTGGCAAAAGGCGGGCAGGCACCCTTTCCGCCTAAGCGCAGCCCGCGGACTGGGGCTGAAGAGGAGAAGTACTCGTTTTAATTACGGCATTTGGGAACAGAAATCTGCAGGGGTAGTTGTAAATAAATGTGTGGCATGTGCGGGCCTCCTGCCAGCCAGTGAGTCAGGCGTCTCCACCACACCTCCGCCAACCCTCCGGTCTTCTTTGACCCTCAGCTGCGTGTGAAGGGGGATTTACCGAGCTACAGGACACACTCCTACCCTTAAGGGGCTGGAGCACAGTCGGGACTTAGTAATTGTTAGTAGTATTAGCTTACTGACCATGTCCTATGGGCGAGGCATAGTGCTAGGCACATTATAGGTTCTTCAAATTTCATCATGTTCACAGTGCTATGGAATAGGTCTTCTTGCTCCATTTTGCAGATGGGGAAACAGAGACTCAAAGAGGAAAAAAGTAAATTGCCCACGGTTGCATGGTCTTTGATCCCTGTTCTGGCTCTGTGCTTTTGTGCTGCCTTACCCTACTGTTTGCTCTTTAAGAAAGACACAGTCCCAGGGGTGCAAATAAACAGCCCAAAGTCATATAAGGGAGTGTGTAACTCTGCAGAGCAGACAAGAGGTGATGCTTGGAAGTCCTAAGTAGGAAGATGGAGTGGGCTTGGGTGGGCAGGGCAGCTTCCTGCTCTGAGGTGGGTTCTCAAAACGCATAAGGGCTTGCCTCCTTGTTTCCCCACCTTCAGTTTCCCCCTCTCCCTCTCCACCATGAGTTCATCCTGGGAATTCCACATTTCTTCTGTGATGGCAGAAGACAAGCCAGCCCGTTCCTAGGACCTGGAGGAGGAGGCTCCACCTGATACACATTTTCCCATCCAGGTGGGGCGCCCCACCGTAGAGGGCTGTCCCATCCTGCCATGCTTGAGCAGATATGACTTCCGTGCCCTGCTCTCCCTCCCGGAGCTGAGGGAACGGAGAGAGTGCTGAAGAGTCTGACTGACACTGCAGGCTATGTCTGGGGAACAGAGCTTCTGTGTCTATTAGAATAGGAAATCTCCAGGGGCTGCCGAATCAAGGGACTTTTCTCTCCACAGCTGCATTTGTGTGCTTCACTTTCATCCAGAGAGCGGACAGGGCTGGCTGCAGCTGCTCAGACACTGCATGGGAGTCTCAAGGGCAGCTGCCACATTCAGCGGAGGGACCTCCTAACCTGGAGAGTCACTGAATGCAGGTGGTGAGGGGTGGTGGTGGAGGGAGGACAGCTGCGGGAGTTCAGAGGCTCAGAGAGTTCAGGAGATAAGCTCAAGGTCACGGAGTAGATCAGAGGAAGGAGAAACACAAATCTGCATTTCTGGGTTCTCAACACAGGCCCTTGGTTCTGATGAATACCACATGTTTCCTCTTTGGGTGTGGCTTCAGCCCAGAGAGCCCACAAACGGACAGAGAGGCATAGGAACTCACCTGTGACAGGTGAATGTGGGCAATGCTGATCACTGAGGCTTGCTGAGGACTTTGTCAGGGGCCAGGCATGGAGAAAAGTGAATTCTCTGTGAAGGAAGATTGCTGGCATTATCTCCCATTTTAAAGATGTAGAAATTGAAGTTTAGAAAGGCAGGTTGACTTGCTCAAGACCACCCAACTAGCAACTGGTGGGACCTGCATTGGAAATATGAAGAGTGGAGGGTGTCTGGGGAAAGTGGTGGCCTGGGCTTCATGGAGACAATATTTATGGGGCACCTCATGTGTGCTGGACAGCACACCCCTGCTGCAGATACAAGCCAGATGGGGTCCCAGTCCATGTAGATGCCTAGAGTTTAATAGGGTGGCTGAATGCGCCTGCCATGAGATGGCAGGGTGGGGGGGGGGGGCAAACATGAGTTCTGCTCAGAAATGACATCCCTACAGTGCTTATTCTCCTCTCTTGCTACAGGATAGGGTCCCCTGTAGCCATGCAGGATCACTTGCAATGTCATGGTCCCTCTGCAGACCCACAGAACCCAAACCTTGGTGGGGAGGAGTCTGGGCATCAGTATGTTTTATAAACCCTTCAGGTGATTGCAACTGAGCATAGGTTAGGCCCACCACTGGACAGCCCCTACCACCGCACTTGAACAAAGCAAACCTGGAACAAAGCAAACCTTAAACTAGAGAATCTGGGGTGTGTTAGGACCACCAAGACTGCACCTTGGGAAGTAGTAGGGTCCCTCAAGGGCAGGAGTAGAAGGCAGAAAGGGTTGCTGGGGAGACTCCAGACACACCATCAGGGGTTGCCCCAGATGACAGAATGGTGGTGGCAGAATGACAGGTTGATGTGAATTATCTCAAGGCTCCTGGCTGTCATCTGCCTGGGAAGATTTTATTTATTTATTCCGGTTTCTAAAGAGGGTCCTTTTACTAGAGTGTCTTGAGATTTAGGTGTAAAATTTAAAGCCCTAATTAAAATACATAAAACATTGCATGGAGCAATTAGAGTGGCAGGAAGTGGCATTGAAAAAAACCTCATCAGCCGTGAGTATTTGAAACTGGGAAGAATCCAATTTACTGGGCAGTAAGTGCCTTGCCCCTCACACTGAAGGTCACATTGAAGGCCGTGGGTGTCTAGGGGCCTCCACTCCTCCAAGCTGGTTGTTGAGAGATGATCTGTAAATGTCAGGACCCTCAGTCTGAGGGGAGACACCGCCCTGCCTTTAGGGATTTCCTCATCAAATGTCCAGGTGTACAGCGAGTGTCTACACATGCATCTGTGCAAAGTTGGTTTCTTTACAGAGGAAGGCACAGGTATGAGTATTTGAGGTTATCCACAGTCCCGCTGGAAATTCTGTATGTATAGTTTGGATCTCAGGGTTTTAATCAGATATGTGTGTTATCCCTTATATATTTGTGATTTATAAACATGCATCAAAGAGTATCTTTCTTCAGTATCTATCCCTCCCAGATAATGGCCAAAAAGAGACCCAGAGGTCTCTGTTTACCAATGACAAAAGCTGATAGTCATAGCATTGGGTCAAGTACTGTTTCAAAACTTCCCATACCATAACTCATTCAGTCCTTACAACAGTCCAATGAGATGAGGACTATCGGCCTATTTTACAACTGAGGAAACTGAGGTACAAAGCCTAACTCCCTGGAAGTTGCATGGCTGATGAGAGGCTGACCTGGGTGCCAACCAAGCTGTGCTAATCCCACAGCCCTGGCACTGGAGTAGGGCACTGCCTGAGCCTGGCATGTTGGGCCCAGTCCCACTGGGCACTCCCTGGGACCCCTGATCCCCATGTAGATTCCACCCGGCAACTGTGCCTTCAGTTTGTGCACAGGGAGTCTGGGTCCTGGTCCAGACACCAGCTCATGGTGTGACCTGAGAGAGCCCTTCTGCCTGTCTGGGCCTCGGTCTTCCAACTGGAAGAAGAGGGGGAGTTGAGTTAGATTCACCAATGGTGAATGCAGAAACACCGTGGGCAACTCTTTTAAAACATGGATTCCTGAGGCCCCACCCTGGGGGTGCTGATTAGGGCAGGCTCAGTTGGGGGCTCCAGTAGTGCTAGGGGATCCTAGGGCACTTTCAAGGCTGCAGTAAGAACGATGATCCCTACCGTAGCAGACTTTAGCAGCTACTCTTTACTGAGTGCTTATCACGCGCCCAGGCCTGTGCTGTGTGCTTCCAGTGACTCTCTCATTGAATCATCACGGTGATCCTACACTGCTGATGCTGTTTGAAGATGAGAAAACAGAGAGAGATGAAGTGGCCCGCCAAGGTCATGAGCCAGCGATTACCATAGCTGGGACGTGTACACAGCTGGCCTGACTTCAGTGTTCACTTTCATGTCCATGAGAACACACTGGCACTTGGCTTGCTCAGCTCCCTATACCACTGTCCCTGGAGTCTCGATGAATGGATAGTGGGCAGTGTGATCTGGTCTCCAGCGGCTTGTACAAGGCTAGGCAAGATGACTCCAACTAGCTGCTGCCCTGCCTGGCCAACACCTACTCAGAGTCTCTCTTGAGAATTTGAACTGAGACATCAAGAGGGACCATTTGGATAGTGTCGAGACCTGGGGGGATAAGATCAGAATTGGCCCTAGAGTTGGCACCTGGCAACTCAAAGGTACATTGACACTGAGTTAATGGGGACTTTTTCCGAGGAGGCTGGTTTGCAGAGAGGTGGGGAGAGCAGATGGACAGAGAAGAGAGACCAAGAGATGAGAAAGAGAAAGACGTCTCTGAATGCCTTTCTAGGTCCTTGAGGCCAGCCTGCACTACCCACAACGAGCATTGCTCTTTGCCAGTGTCTTCATGATAAATCTTCTCCACTTAAGCTAACTCGGTGGGTTTCTGATGCTTACAGTTGAAGTATTCCTTAAAATACTTGCCCCGGCTTCCCCGCAAAGTTTTTAGGATCAAATCACATAATGGATGTGAAAGGGCTGGTGACCTGGAAGGAACTACACCAATTATGAAATATCTGGAAAGCACTTGTAAGCTTACATATAATCAACGGATCGCTGCAAGAACTGAGACAGGAGGACTTACTGCGGGGGCAGTTTAATTAAGGGAGCGCTACAGAGGAAGTGGTTGTGCAGTGATTTGCAGGTATGGGATATGGAGGGCAAGAGAGAGAAGGAAGACCCTCCAGGCAGAGGAGAGAGGACAGCAGCCAGTGGTGCATGTGGGGGAGGGAAGGGTGGCAGGGGGCTGCCTTGGCTGCTGACCAGCAGGGATTGATCTGGGGAAACTCTAGCAAGTGGATTTTTTTTGGGGGGGGGGGTATGTGCTGGCCACCAGCGAGCCATTGGAGGTTATTGGGCAGGTGTTTTTGGAAAGACAGAAGCCATCTTAATGGAGTAGTCAAAGAGGGGAAGGGAGAGACTCATTAAGAAGCTAGTACAGTTTCCAGAGGGAAAAGCTTCAAGAAAGAGAGATTTCTTGCATGAAGAGTGACCAGGACTAGGTCATAGGTTGTGCTCACCAAATGGGTCACTCCGTTCATTCATTCACTAAATGTTTCTGAGCATCTACTGCAGTTAGCGCTGCTCCAAGCAGACGTGATGTGGAGCCAATGGACCGGGCGTGGTCAATCTGGCTAGAGAGATGGGCATTTATATAACAATAATACAAACCGATATGAGATTACAAGTGGTGAGAAGAATCTGCTACAGGGGCTTTGCCAAATTGGGAAGAGGGTGGATGTGCCATCGGGAAGCCTTAGGGAATCCCAGGAAGTAAGGCTCTCCTTGTGATGCAGTCCGAGGAGAGCTTTTCTAGGTGAGGAGCAAATGGGAATACATTCCCAGTTCTGAGCACAAAGGCCGGGAAACTGGTCGAACACAGAGTGTGCAGGGGCAGGGCATCTTGGTAAGGGAAGGGGTTGGGAAAGCAGGTGAGGCCTTGCAGGCCCTGGTAAAGATGTTGCTCTTGATCCTGAACGCAGTAGGAAGCCGTGGGAGCATTTTAAGCAGAGAGGGGCATGACTGGATTTGTGATTTTAGAAGTCCACTCTGTATGGAATGTGGAGAAAGGATGGGGGTGGATCAAAAGAGAATTCTAGGAGGCCGGTGAGGAGGAAGCACTGGAAACCAACCCTGATTATCTCAGCCCCAAAGGATCAATTGGAATGAGTCAGGGGACTCACAGAAAGAGAAGGCTCTGGGGACCTCAGTGACTGTTTTGGGTTTAAGCCCCAAGACTCTCATTCCCCCTTCTCATCATGTTCTTGGGGCTCTCTCCATGCTAGGGATATGGCTGACAGCTGCTCTGGGGTCATATCTTCACATTCTACCCAGAGAAAAGGGAAAGCTGGGGGGAAAGTCCCTGGGTGGCATACCTTGTGACTTGGAGAGGCGCTGGGGTAGGAATTCTGGGTTTAACAGCCCCACAGGAAGCAGACAGAGACAGAGAAGAGCCTTTCCCTAAAGGAAGGAGTGAGACTGAGAGATCTTGCTGCCAGAAAAATGCCAGAAGGGATGTGGCTCAGACCAAAGGGAAAATAAGTGTTGAATGTAGAAACTATTGCTATAATCTACATGGGGAAAACCCTAGCCCCAGGAATAGTTTTATCTTTGAAGGAGGATGGAGAAGGAGTCACAACATTTATGAAGTTATAATGTGCCAGGTAGTTCACTTGGTTACTTTCCCTATCTTCACTATAGCACTGTGATGTAAGACCCATTTCACAGATGAGAACACTGAGGCTCAAGAGAGCTAGGGCAGCTTGCCTGAGATCACACAGGCATGCAGCAGCGGGGCTGAGAGTTGATCCTGGCAGTTTGGGGTTGACCCCAATTCCCATACTTTCTTGTATCCTGTGTGTTGTCTACCTGGGAAGTGAATTTGGGAAGAGAAAATAGTGTTGCCCATTAACCCTGACTTTCTAATCATGGAGAAGCAAACCAAAGAGAACAGCTTTGGTGACAGTTTGAAATCCAGGCTGCCAGAAAAGGCGAAGGGTTCGGGACAGATCTGGAGGTCGAAAGGTCATCCTGGGAGACTCCAAGGCATGTGGGTTCCCCATTAATGTGGATCTCTGTGGGCTCTTTACCTCCATTCTCTTCCCCTCCCCCCAGATGTAGACTGGTTCACTTTTTTGCTGATCTCCTAAATGAACAGAAGATCCAATTGCACGATTTTTCATAACTCATATTTTAGGAAAGGAAGCAAGATGATTTTGCACAGGTTTGTCTGATTGCTGGATTAGCAGGCACCTTCCAACTTCTTAATCCTTATTTAATTCCTTGATCAACCTGGTTCAGCTCCACGCAGCTGGCCCCTAGGCAATTCGGGAGAAAAGCTGTGTTTTCAGGAGTTAAGCACCAGCATTGTGTTTATTCTTTAATGTGATCAAATTGTGCTGGCGTCTGTAATGAGAGGGACAGGCTCACAAAGAAGTGATCTGCCAGGTACAGAATTCAAAGCCTGGAGTCTGAATCTGGAAATAATGCAGACAGAAGAGGGGCAGAACAGGGCTCAGGCTTGGGAACAGAGCCAGGAGGAGAGTGGGGCTGGTAAAGGGCCCCATGGCCTGGGAGCCCCAGGCTGAAGCAAAGATTGCTCACATCCCAGCCAGGGTGCAGGCAGCAGAAGGATGTCACATTCAGACTGCATCCATTCAAGGTGAGGCCAGCATGCAGACAAACCAGTGGGGATGGCGCAGTGTCCAGGAGCGGTGACAGCAGCCCCATTCCCACTGGTAGGTCTGAAGAGCCAATGGGAGGTCACAGTCATGGGGACCCAGAGGCAGAGCACGCTGTGTGGAGGACCTCCTGTTGGGAGCTGTGGCCCTACGGAGTGGGACCTGGGAAACAAGCACCACAATCTCATCTTCTCCCTCCTCCCATCTCTTGGTGGTGTTCTTCATCGGCCAGACCCAACTGGAAGTCAGGAGGTGGGAAGCCTATTGAGGGCTCCCACATAGAGCAGCCTCCTGGGGTGCAGGCAGTGTGGGTGAGGGGAAGAAGGGGAGCGGAGACAGAGGGTCAAGCAGAAGCTGTTCAGCACAGTTCTGTTCCGTCATCCTCTTGGCCTCTCTGGCTCTACATTTGGCTGTGGGCTGTGGAAAAAGAGCAATGGGTGGGTGCGGAGAGGGCCAAGGTTCTGCCAGTCTGCTGAGTCTGCCTTCCTTGTTCCCTGCATACCCCCGCCCCCCGGCCAGCCACGTCTCCATGTCCTTCCTTTCTCCATACCTTCCTCAGGGCTGATTAGGCGAGGGGAACTAGGCAGACAGATTGTACCTGGTTTAAATGTGTTTCTCCTTCATGGTTCATACAGAGAAGAAGCAAAGTCCAGGTTCTTACACCTGCTTTGAACCTCAAACGAGTTTGGACACAGCTCCCCTTAGGAGAGAGGGGAGGAGAATCACCTGGTTCAGGTGTGCCAGGCCTGCCTTGTCTTGACTCTCATCCTTCTCAGGGTCTGAGAATCTGCTGAAGTGGGGCATCATTGAGACATGTGATCCCTCACTGTTGACTCTTCTACAGTTTAATGTGTACCTGTCCTTTCCTGTCCCTTCCTTCCAGGAAGCCTTTCTGGGATGACTCCTCCTGAGTTGTTTGCCTTTATGCCACAGCCCCTCCCATTCACAAGTTCGGGTTGTTCTGGCTATGGCTCTGGCAGGGTGGGTTCTGGCCCCTTGGACTGTGATCATCCCGAAGGAGAGTCTCTTTGGAATGGTGCCCTAGCTCTTCCTCCACCAACGGCACCAACTCAGTCAATGTCTCTGAGAAGCCTGTGTGGTTGGGGTAAGGCAGGATGCCTATAGAAACATCTGTCCAGACTCCAGAGAAACATTGCTGAGAAGTCAAACATAATATATTCAGGATCGCATGGCTCTGCAAACAGAAATACCACAGAGCCAGGGTCCAGTTGTTAGGATTTTGGAAGCTGAAATTGTTAGATTTGGAAAGAAGCAAAGAAATCACCCAGTGTCATGGTTTACACCAGGTTTTGGCTACAGATTCTTTTGTTTCCCACAAATGTAATCTTTCATGTATTCCCATAGATAACATAAGCAGTAGCAGCTTTGGTTGAAGCGGGAAGAGGTTGGAGCTCCACTCACTCAGCCATTGATGGTCCTGAGACCTTAGAACCAAAGGCTCCATGTAGCACAAGGCCAACTCCCTGAGTTCATCCATCCCCAGTGTGAACGCTGAGGCTACAGAGGGGCCACTTGCCTGAGCCCTTAACTGGCAGCATTCCAGGCCAGTGCTCCTTCCCTATGCCAGTCCTCAGGAGCCACAAGGAGCCCGCCTGTGGATTCAGAGCACAGCCCATGGAGCCAGGCCTGGCCTGTGAGGAGTGCAGGACATCTGGAGTCCAAACAAGCCTTTGAAGCATCTCCTGACTTACCCCACCTTATTAAACCCCAATTACCGACCAATCCAGTTGCCAGGTAACCCAGGGCTTTGGGTTCCAGAGGGCCCAGTGCAGTTCCTCTCTTGCTCCTGGGTGGGTGCCTTCCTTTCTGACCTCCTCCCAGGAGTTCCCAGGTGACCTGGCCGCTCGGCTCTGTCTGGGCTCCTGTGTGAAGTTCAATTAGCATGCTGGACCAGTGCTGGCTGGCTCCACATATTATTTGCACAGGTTAAGTATTCCTGATAAGGCTTCTCAAATCAGAGGGTTGAAATGAACTTAATTAGAACTCAGAATACTCAAGGTAGAGATAAAAGTCAGCACGTCTAGGTCTCTGAAGCAACAACCTGGGGGTGGGGAGAGGAAAAAGAAACAGGTAAGGGAGCCTGGTCCCAGGTCGTGATGAAACCCTTGCTTGTCTGGAACAGAGAGCAGATGGGAGCTGATTCTAGACTTTACTCCAGAGCCCTTCTTCCCCCCCTTCTTCTCCCCAGAACATCCCCTGGAGAGCTGGCGTGCAGTCCTTACTGAGGGCATGGGCAGCCCTGGGTGCGGGGGACGAGGGAGGAGCAGAGGGACGGGGCTGGATGGCGGGGGAGGAAAGGACATGCAATTTTTATTAAAATTTAGGTGACCAGCAGCCTGCCTCTTCTTCCAGCACCCATGACTTCCTCGAGGTTGGGGGAGGAAGTGCTTCATCACAGATGACAATCATCCCTCACTCTTCAGGGCTTTACAGTTTACCACACCTACCTAATTTGTGAGGGGGATACTCTTTCACAAATATGAGAGCAGTGTGTTTTCATTTCCCCCACTAAACCTTGTTCTCATGCAGCCTTCCTCCTTTAAGGCTGAGTGGTGAGTTTGTCATGGCAGCAAGGGAGAGGGTGGGCCTGCTTCCAACAGAGACTCCATGATCCAGAGTGCTCCAGTGGACTGGGTGGGTTCTACTGGGCCTCTAACTGTGACCCTGGGCAGGTAACTTCTCTATGCCGTGTAGCCTTTCATTGGCACCCAGGGCTAAACTAGTGCCTCCTCGGTAGAGTAGGTGTGAGTGAGGTAGACACTGTCTGCTGCAGAGTAAGTGTCTCATACATGGTAGCAGATCTGGAGGACTTGCTCAGAGGGCTTTACATAAGGGATGTCCATCACACAGAGTGGGGAGCCCATTGGTTCTTACCCTGAGGGCTGTGGGGAAGGAAGGGAACTGGAGATGGGCAGGAAGGTAATAAGACCCACATTTGATCGTTCTCCAGGCTGAACCCCCAAGGACCAAGGCATGCTGGATTCATGGAGGAGACACCAAGAGCAGAAGAGATTCCAATTCCCTTCTCATTTAGGACTTGAGAAGGTCTTCACCTCTCAGGCTGCTCCTGCCCAAGGTGGGGTGGCTATCCTGAAGGCAAACAGAGGCTGTGGTACAGATAGGGAAGGGAAGGCATGGAGTTGGGTCTCCAGACACCTGGAGTTCTGTGAGTCTGGTTGGGGAGTTTTTCATGAGGTTCAGAGAAGGCTGCAGGGCAGGACCTCAGAGGGTCCCCACCATCACTGGAGGCAAACTGGAACCAGTTCTATATAGAGTACTAGGACAGCCCAGCCTCGATGGAGTGGAGAATGAACAAACCAGAAGGTTATCAGCCTTGCCCATCAGCAGTGGAAGTCCTGCTAAATACTTAGGGGAGACCACACTACCCCATCCCAATGGACACCAACCCACATACTTCCAAGGACTAGCCTGAGGCCAAATACATCCTCCTCTCCCAGTGCCATACAAGCACTGCCCATCTATGTAGGTGCCTGTTGGAAGAGCCAGCGGGGAAGAGAGACAGAAAACTGAGAGATCAACACGCTGTCTGCAAGGACCTGAAGAGTTTCTTTAAAGAACTGTTTAAATCATTGAATCAGACCTAGATCCCCGTATTGGACTCACACTTAATTGCCCTCCTCCCCCATTAGCTGCAGAATAGGATAGCAGAAGACAGCTCCAATCAGCTAATGGAAAATGAAGAAAAGTGGTTTCTCGCACATCTGAGTGTGCCGTGAGTATGTCTGTGACCTTGCCACACATATATTACCTTGTGTGATTCCCGTATGTGCTAGAAAATGTCCATGGCTGGTCAGCTTAGAGTGGCCATGTAGTCTGGGATGACAGAGGCCATGGTGGTGTACCCAAAGTCATCTTTATTATCACCAGTGGCCTCTGGCTCCTCTTACTAGCATTTCCTTCTGTGCTGGGCTCTTAGCTAGGCTGAGTTTGGTGAATGAGTAATTGAAGGTCGTTGCAGCATAACTCAGGGGGAAAGAGCTCAGGCTGTGGAACCAACCAGACCAGACCTGGGCTGAGACCCCAGCCCTACCACTTACAGATGTGTGACCCTGGGGAAACAACACATCAACGTCACAGCTGAAGGTGAGATTTAAATGTGTGTGCAGAGCACAGCACCATACCCTGGGTATAGAAACTCCTCAATAAAAGGTACCATGTTTCTGAATGAGTGAATAGGCCATTTTCAGAGATTAGCACGCATGCATGCATCTTATACTGAAAGCCAATATAATGTAGCATTTAAGAGTGAGGGCTATAAAGCCCAATGGCCCAGGTTCGAATCCTGTCCTCATCACTTACTGGCTATCTATCAATGGAAAAGTTACGGGACCCTTGACCTCAGCTCCCCCATGTGCATCTGAGGAGGAGGATAATGATACCCACGGAATAGGGTTGCCGTGAAGATTCAATGAGCTAATCCCTATAAACCTCTTGCAGGTACCTGGCATAAAGTAAATATCCCAGAAAGGCCAGCCATCATTTTTATGACGACATGCCAATAGATGTCATTCCATGCCATCCCCACGCCTGGTGCTGCTCTAGGTCCTGTGTGGGATATATGAGCAATGTAAGACATGCCATCTGGCCTCAAGGAGCTCATTGAGGAGGCCAGATGTGCATCCCCCAAGCACCCATGCTCAGGCCTGGATTATGGACAGGAGTGACACTAAGGTAACCATGTGCAAACAGCAGAGGCCACAGAGACTGGAGGGTCAGCAGAAGAAGGGCAGAGGACCGAGCGGGGCTTGGGGAGGAAACACGGTGCCTGCAGGTACATAGGTGGGCCAGTGCACTCTTCAGTTTTCACACACCCAGTGTCTGTTCTCTGTGTGTCCCCTAACAGTTGAGCCAGTGATGGTGTAACTGACAAGGGCTGCCTAGAAGTCCAGACACCTGCTGTCTTTTTTGGGACTTCATCTTCTGAAGAGCAGATGACTTTGGGCAACTCACTGGCTCTCTGAGTGTCAGTTTCTTTAAACGTAAGATGGGAGTAACAGCATCTATCCTTCCAGCCTCACAGAACCATAGCCAGAGTAAAATAAACCAGGAAGGAAGGGCCAGGCAGGTTGCTATGATCTTTGCATGAGTCCTTGGAGTCACTGGAGAAGACTCAAAGCTGTGACCCTCTAATGGAGGAGCTAGGAACTTTTATCCCTGCTTTGGGGAGGGCATGGTCGTGTAACTGCAAAGGCTTAGAGACTTCCTTTATTTTTCAGCTTTAATTTCCCCAAAGCCTTGACATTAACCATGGGGCAAATAACTGACATTTGTGTTTTTCCTGCACTGCAGCTATCTGCCCCTGGATGTCCCAGCAGGTGAGCACAGAGGCCCCAAGCTGGAAGCTCCTCAGGGGAAGATGATATTGTAATCCGTTCCAGGACTATTTGTTGAGTGGTGACCTTTCTTCTCTGCCCCCACGAGAGGCTGGCCTAGGGGGTCCCATCTGCTCCCCCCTCCCCACACCATGCATGCCTACGCTCCACCTCCAGCCCCTCTTCAGCTCATCTGCCAACCCAGAAATCAAACTTAATCACCTTGCATCCAGCTTCTGCATTGCAATAAATAGTTGTGGTAGGCTTCTGAGGAGGAGAAAAAAAAATTCAGCATTTAAAATATTGAGCCACTCAGAAATAATTATTCATGAGGTTTTTGTGCATGCATTAGACTTTTCCCTCCAGGCTGAGGGCCGCCTGCTGGAATGAACTTAGCCACAACTTGGCCTTTCTTTCCCTGTTTTCTTTTTACTTTCTTTTTTTTTTTCTCCTTCCATTTATGATTCCTCAACACATTCAGATTGAAACATTAAAAATGCTCATCAATAGGACATGGACAGGGCCATTCAGAACTCATCAACAGAAGGCACATACTAATGGGCAAGGACCTTTCAGATGGGCTCTCCTGCAGAATGCGCCCATGCCTGGATGTGGGTGTCCAGACTGTTGTGGGGGAGACACAGCCCTGCCTCAGGAGCTTTGGTCTGAGGGGAGAGACACAGTCCTGTCTTCAGGGAGCCCCAGTCTGAGAGGGGAGACACAACCCTGCCTTAGGGAGCCCCAGTCTGAGGGGAGAGACACAGCCCTGCCCTCAGGGAGCCCTAGTCTGAGAGGGGAGAAACAGCCCTGCTTTAAGGAGCCCCACTCTGAGGGGAAACTCATTCTTGCCCTCAGAGAACCCCAGTCTGAGGGGGAGACACAACCCTACCCTCAGGAGCGCCAGTTTGAGGAGAGACATAGACTTGTACTCCGAGAATCCTCAATCTGAGGAAAGAGAGACAGCTCTTGCACTCACAGTGCCCCAGTCTGAGGGAGGAAAGAGCCCTGCTCTCAGAGGACTTCCTGTCTGATCAGAGGTTCCATTCTGATCTGGGAGACAATTCTCTCAATCACAGTGACTTTCTAATAGGAAAATGTGCTTGAGGGTTCCATTTTCAGTGGGGAACTGTACTTATTCATCCATCCATTTAATAATATTTATCAAACACATGTTGCACTTCTACACTAAGCACTGATAAGCACTGGGGAATTCACCTAAAAGACTCAATCCTTGTCCCTCACAAACACCATCTTATTAAGGAGGCAGATACGTGAATGTTGTTACAATCATTTATGATAAGTGCTGAAAACAAGGTGAGTCCACAGTTCTGGGGAGGAAGACAGCTTCCTTGGAGGAGCTGGCATGCCTTTATACTCATGTTCCCCGTGTTTCCATTTTGTTGTGGAGTCCTGAAAAACTATAGAGATGGGAAGAAAACAGTGTGGAATGTAGACTATCTGAATCTCTGTACTGATATTTTTCACTCATCTATGAATTTGTTCAATAAATATCATTGAAGACCATCTAGATTATAGTATTATATTAAACTTAGGGGCTTGAGAGGGGCCTAGGCATAATTCCTGCTCTCAGGCACCTCATGGGCTTTAGATTTCTCAGCAATTCTCATTTGATATTTTCCAGAGTGTTAGAACAAACATCCCCTGCAGGTCACCTGACCCCTTCCCCACCTCCTAGTATACAGGTACTTGGGTGAGACCCTGACCTTCCTGGGAGATCCATCTGAAACCCACTGCATGTACCTGACCCCACCCTACTCTTAAGCCATCTCTGCTTATATCTGATCAGCTTTCCTCCAACACTCCTCCTGCAAAAGTATCCTATTCTCGTTTGGGGGTGCTGTGGAGTTACTGTCCCCTCAACCTACTTACTCTGTCTTTTTGGCTTTTGCTGTACTGCACACAGGCTGGTCATCTCTTTGGTTTCTACATGCTAAAAAGCCCTGAAAATGATGACCAGAAGATAGGTTTCCAGGCATCCAGAATCAAGATCTGTGAGACACTCCTTTCATTGGTCAGAGTTGTGTCACGCAATGGGCTCTGGGGAGATGGGGGTGCCAGGAGACGGTGAACCAGAAGAATGCTTTGGGGATTGGAGCCATGGCTTTAGGGCCTGACAGGCCTGCCCTAAAGTGGTCAGGGTCAAATGGTCACCTTCATGAGACCTGGAATGTGAGAATATTACTCTTAGAAATAGCCATCTTTAGAGCTGGTAGAGACTTCAGGCATAGCTGAGTTAGCTATGGGCCAAGCTGCTAGAATGATCCTCAAGACAGAGTGGCTGAGGGGAGTGTATGGGATAGGGCAAGGACCAGTGGGTAGTCTGACAACCCAGAGTCCAGGCTGTGGGCACATCTCTGCACCCCCCAACACGGGCTTTTTCTGTCACTGAGTCCAAGAGGGCTGCTCCAGTGGGGGTCAACTTCCTGCCTGTGGAATGGATTAGGAAGAAGTAGAGAGCAGGCCTGTTCTTTTTTTCAGGATATGCCCTGGACAGTGCTTAGGCTCACACTTCCACTCTTAACCCAAGGCCCGAACTTAGTCACCTGACCAGTGCTAGTTGCAAGAGAGTCTGGGAAATGTAGTCTGTAGTTGGGCAGCTATCAGCTCCTCTAAAACTTGGGTAATACCAAAACCAAGAAGAGGGAAATGGACACTGGGACATAATTTGAAGTTCCTATCACAGATAAAGGAAGCATGGCAGGAAGTTTTATTTTCCCCAAACATTTCAGATGCCTTTTTGTTCCCCCTGAACAGCAAGATTAGAGGAAAAAGCACCCAGAGCGAGCAGGTCAGAGGCAGAGAGATTTTGAATTGCTCTGGTGCTGCCTAGGAATGGGATGAGTCTGTTCAGCAGGCGGGGCTGAGGAAGGGGTGGTGCCTGCAGCCTGGACCCCAGTGGCAAGAGATGAGCACCATGCCACAATAGACTCAGAGCAGCCAAAGTGCTCACAGCCAGTCCGTCCAGGATTCTGGCCCATTGGCACTGCCCTGGCCTAGCGTGGGCCCCGCCTCTTAGCATGCACCTCTCTACACCATTTCTATATAGAATAATGGCTTTTTGCAAGCATGTGCCTGAGGGCTTGCTCCACTGGAGGGCACTTGGGCCTTCCCATGAGCCAGCAGTGCCAAGAAGTTACCCTGGGAAATAGCCCCCAACCGATCATGAGTAAGTAGCAGTTTGTGCATAAACACCCAAGTCTAAGGCATGTCCTACATGGTGTCCCAGAGCTCCCCAGAGATCAGCCCCCAGTTGCCCACTGAAGTAACATATTCCCTGCATTGCTTTCCTCTCCTTTCTTATTTCCTCTCTTCTCTATGGGCACTTCCTGTTGTCACCTCCCACCTGAACCACTTGGCCTGACTTCAATTGTCTCAGAGTCTGCTACTGGGAGAACTTCAATCCAGGCACCCAGGTGATCAGCCTTCCCTGCTCTCTCCAGGTAGAGGGAAGACCCTACAACCAAGAGAGGGGTAGGGTGCAAACCAGGAAAGACAAGAAGTCATGTCTTATTGTCACTGCATTCCCGGCACATGGTATAGTACCGCGCACAGGATGCAGGGTGGGTGCACACAAAGTATTCAGTCCACTGAATGAATGTAGCGCACTCTGTCATCAACTTGCTGCATGACCTTGGGCAAGTCACGTCACCTCTCTGAACCACACATTCACCATCCACAAAGAGGGGATAATAACATTACCTACTTAGAAGAAGAAATGAAATAAAAGCTGTGAATGAGCTTTGTGATTCTAACGCCTTCTGAATTATAAGAGGTGAAAGATTGGAAAGCTTTTTCTTATCCTCGTGGCGGCTTTTCAAAATGCCCAAGTAGGAACATTTTAGTGGCAGAAAAACAACATCAATTTTCTCATTGAAATTCTTTTATTCAACAAAGTAAATAATCTTCTAGTGGAAGGAATATGCATTATATTTTCTATAGGATTCATTAAAGTTGTTTTCATTTTGACTTAAAAACATCAGTTTGGGAATATTTATTCTGAAATCATTCTGTGCAAACAGAAAGACTGCTCCTCACTTATCTTCTCATTTGATGGCCGAGAAATGGACCAGGGGCAGCTGGACCTTTCCTAGGGCCACAGGGTTGGTTAGAAGAATTCATTCATTCTGTAAATACGTCATGGGCACGGGGTCTACCCAGGACTGTGCTGCCTGTGGCTGGGCCTTAGTGAGCCCAAATAGACATGGCCCTACCATAACGGAACTGTTAGTCTTATGGGGTGAAGAATGAACAGAAGAGTTGCACTATGACCTGAACTGTAAGTGGTCTCACAGGAAAAAAAAAAAAAAGTCTTTCTCCAAGAACTAAAGGGGTGGCGCTAGCGAAGTTGCAAGTGTCAGAGAGAGAAAGTACCCAGGGGAAGACTGCTTGAGCTGAAGTCTGTGACATTATCTGGGAGGAAAAAGGAAGGAGAACCTTCCTTCTCCAGACTACAAGGAGACAAAACATGCAAAGGTCCTGTGGCCTGAGGTGGTACCTGGTGGGTTTGAGGAAGTGAAAGAGGATCCTTGTGACCACAGTGTGGAGAGTGAGGTACGAGGTAGAGAGAAATGAGGTTGCAAAGTGGGCAGGGGGAGACCCTCAGTGTCCTTGAAGACCATGAGTCCATGCTAGGGTCCAAGAATGGAATCCAAGTTTAATTCATTTTTCCCAAATATCCAATGATTATATTATGAAAAATTAAAACATACAGAAAGTGTGCACAATGGACACCCAGATTCTACAACTAGCATCTCACTCTATTTGTTTGTTCACATATCTTCCCATCTATCATCCCTTATCCACCTCTTAATCCATCTGATTCTTTATGCACTTCAAAGGAAGTTGCAGACATCTGTGCACTTCAGCCCTAAACACTTCAGCATGCACACTGTATCACTGACAGATGTATAGCCCAAATCCTTATCAAGACACCAAACGTGCCATCATGCCAGAAAGTTCCTCTGTTCCCCTTCTCAGTTAATCCCTGCTCAACTTCCAGGCTGCAACTATTCCAATGTTTTGCATCATACGTTGATTTTGCCCACTAGAACTACATATAAACAGAATCACTCAGTACATATCCCTTTTTGAGCAATGCTTTTTTCACTCAGTCTGTTTTTGCACATATCAGGGGTTCATTTCTTTTTTTTTTTGTTGTTAAATAGCATCCACGAGATTTCTATATCACATGCTCGTTGTTGATTCTGTTGTTAATAAGCATTTGGATCACTTCCAGTTTTGAGTGATTGTGAATAACACCGCTATGAGCATTTTTGTATATCTCTTTGAGGATGTGTGTTTTCACCTGTCTTGAGTAAAGACCTGGGAGCAGAATTGTTGGGTCAGAGGGCTGACGTATGCTTCATTTTCTAAGAAATACACAGACCTTTTCCAAAGTGTCTGTACCATTGTGTATCCCCATGAACAGTGTAAGAGAATTCCAATTGTTCCATAGTCTCATCTACACTTTGGGTTGTTAGCGTTTTAAATTTTTTAATTGGTAGTTATGTAATAAGAGTTCACTGTGGCTTTAATTCATTTTTCTTTGATGGCTAGTGATGTTGCTCACGTTTTCCATGTGTTTGTGGGCCATTTGCACTGCTTTTTGCTGAATTGTCCATTAAAATCTTTGACTATATTTTTAAAAAGTGGATTGTTTATCTTCTAATCATTGACTTTTAAGAGTTCTTTCCATGCGTCCTGCAACTGATTCCTTTGTCAGATGCAACAGGAATTAAGTATTCAGTAAGTGTTTGTTGAGCCATTACTTATGTGCCAGGCAGTGTGCTAAACATCGGACAGCGTGAGGTCTGTCTTGTGGAATGCTACAAGGTGTCTTCTGACTACCAAGTCCAGTGCTCTTCTTACTACATTCAACTTTTCCTTCAGAGGGATGGCTCTGGGCTCTCTCTGTCTTTGAAATCCTTGAGTGAGCATGAAGGGCTTCAAACTGACTCCTGAAACTCAGATGACCTGTTTTTGAAACCCAAGGGGCAAGTCATCTAACTTCCCAGGGTCTCAGTTTACTCATCTATCAAAACAGAACCAAAAAAGTCTACCTCCTGCATTTCCTATGAAGAACAGAGGGGGCACACACACCAGGCATAGAGTAGACCCTCAGTCAATGTTCATTTCCTTCTTTCCCTTTTTGGGGGATAGGAATCTGTCCTAATCCTAAGTTGACTTCAGCAAGGCTTATTCTATCCTTGCAGGGCTCTCATGGGGAAAAATTATTTAGTTTAAAAATGGGATGTTATCAGCAAAGGAAACAGTCAACAAAGCCAAAAGACAACTGACAGAATGGGAGAAGATATTTGCAAATGACATATCAGAAAAAGGGCTCATATCCAAAATCTATAAAGAACTTATCAAACTCAACACCCAAAGAACAAATAATCCAATCAAGAAATGAGCAGAGGACATGAACAGACATTTCTGCAAAGAAGACATCCAGATGGCCAACAGACACATGAAAAAGTGCTCCATATCACTCGGCATCAGGGAAATACAAATCAAAACCACAATGAGATACCACCTCACACCAGTCAGAATGGCTAAAATTAACAAGTCAGGGAATGACAGATGCTGGCAAGGATGTGGAGAAAGGGGAACCCTCCTACACTGTTGGTGGGAATGCAAGCTGGTGCAGCCACTCTGGAAGACAGCATGGAGGTTCCTCAAAAAGTTGAAAATAGAGCTACCCTATGACCCAGCAATTGCACTACTGGGTATTTACCCTAAAGATACAAATGTAGTGATCCAAAGGGGCACATACATCCGAATGTTTATAGCAGCAGTGTCCACAATAGCCAAACTATGGAAAGATGTCCATCAACAGATGAATGGATAAAGAAGACGTGGTATATATATACAATGGAATGGTATGCAGCCATCAAAAGAAATGAAATCTTGCCATTTGCAACAACATGGATGGAACTAGATGGTATTATGCTGAGCGAAATAAGTCAATCAGAGAAAGACAATAATTATATGATCTCCCTGATAAGAGGAAGTTGAGAGGCAAAGTGGGGTTTTGGGGGGTAGGGAAGGAAAAAATGAAACAAGATGGGATCAGAAGGGAGACAAATCATAAGAGACTCTTAATCTCACAAAACAAACTGAGGGTCGTTGGGGGAGAAGGGTAGGAAGAGGGTGGTTGGGTTATGGACATTGGGGAGGGTATGTGCTATGGTGAGTGCTGTGAAGTGTGTAAATTTGGTGATTCACAGACCTGTACCCCTGGGGTTAATAATAGATTATATGTTAATTAAAAATAAATGAGATGTTACGATGGTGCTGAGAGGGGAGTCCTTATTCTCTCCAGGGCTGTGCTCAATGGCCCCTGCTTTCCAGCATTGATGAGGTTTCCTGGGTTTGCTAAAGGAGTCTGTTTTTAATGGGCTACCTGATTTCTCTCCATCAGCCAAGGACTGAGGAGTTACTGGCCTGGGAGTGAGAATACCCCACTCCCATGTGGCCCCATCCCTAACCTGCTGTGTGCTCCAGGCACTATCTCCCCCATTTCCTGTACCCCTTCTGCTGTGAAATGGAACAAAGAGGGCTCTATGGTCTGGTCTCTCCAGCCCAAATATTCTGTGTCTGTGACTTTCTCGTGTCCTTGATGGATACTGGACCAGAGCTGGAGACACAATTTCAAACAAAATTACCATTCAGTCAGCAAGCATTTATTAAGCGTTTTTGTGTATTCTCATGTTTTGAGGAATACTATGGGGAGGGAGGGGGTGGAAGCACGCGGAACTATTATGTGCTACATCACAATGCAAAGAGTCCCAGTCAGACTAAGATTTAAAAAAAAAAAAAAAAGAATAAAGGGGGAAAAACCCATTAATGTCCTTTAAAAAAAAAAAAAGAAGAGGAAAAAATTAAATAAATAAAAGGAAAACAAAAGCAAAACACCCGCATGCCTAGTTACACAGCTGCCCCTGCTCTCAGTTTCCCTTCAAACCAACTTCTTAACCATTAAGAATTGATGATTCATTTGATTCCCCCAACTGCTAAAATTGGGACAGTCTCACCTCCTCTTTTATTTCTGCCTAATTAGAAAACATATCTCTGCTGATCGACACCTCTTCCCTGTAAGGGTTTTGAAAGTTGTTTTTTTTTTTTTTTTCACCTTCTATGTTGGTGAGATAAAAGCCAGATCTCTTCTCTCATTTATTAATTCGGTAAATCCAAAGCTTCATAGGAGGGATTTGTGCAAACTGTGGGTGAACAGACAGCAGACACATGGTGGCAACAGGAGACAGGCTGGCGGTGCTGGGAAGGGCTTTGGTCCCCCGGTTCTTGGGTCAGTCCCAGGAGGCAGCACTGCATAGTGCATCAGAGCTTCCTGTGTCACCTTCTAGCTGGAAGATCTTGGTCTCATTGCTTAGCTTCTCCGGACCTCAGCTTTCTCATCTGTAAAGTGGTGCTGGCGATGATGCCGACCCACCAGAGTGCTTGAGAACAAAACGTGGCAGTATGAATTGTGTCCTGCATATCATAGGCTCTGTGTCCATGTTAACTGTTAGGATTACCACTCACACCTCAGCTCTTGGGGAACTGTCCTGGTAACCAAAGACATAAGGAGGCCCCCTAGCTTCCAGCCACTTGGAAGCACGGGTCCTCTTGAGAAGACAGACACAAGAGGCAACCTCAGGATCCCTCTCTCAGGCCTTCTCCCTTGGGATACTTCTCTGGATTTTCCCTGAAGCTTTATCCTCAAGGGACAATTTCTCCAACATCCTTTTCCTTCAGAAGCTCCTGGTCTCCATTTATATGTAAATTGGATGCCTGAGTTCAAGATGGCAACAGAGTTTATTGAACTTGGCTTTTTACATTTCAAGGGATGCTAAAGAAATACCACCAAGGAGAGAGATGCAATCTTTTGCCCAGAATAAATCTTGCTTTTGCCAGCCCCGGACAACCCTCCCCTCCCCCATTAGTGGGTGCTAGGCCTAGGGGCAGTGATTTCTTATTCCAAAGGGTCTCCCCAACACTGTTCCCCAGGGGCTTATTTAACCAGGCCCTCGCCATCTTCTAGCAACACCTTGCAAGGGCTGGCACTTTCTACCTCTTTAAACTTTTTTATACATGCCGCAAGTGCTTCCGAACAACAGGGACAGGCTAAAGGTCAGCCTGGGGCAGAGAACCCCATAGCATTGCCCTTTCCTTCCTCCTGCAGACCTTGCCTTCTCCCAACCTGGTCTGTCCTGAGCTGAAGGGAACCAGGGAAGCAGAGAAGCATGAGAACCGCATGTCATATGTTCGCCTGTTGGCTAACCACATGCTCACCTTCATCATCTCCTTTTATTCTCAAGAAACCTCAGAGGAGATGCCTCTAGCAGCCTAACTTCCCAGATCAGGAGGCTGAAGTTCAGAAAACGTAAGGAATCACCCCAAAGCTGATGCCGGAAAGCAGGGTGCGTTCCTCTGCTGTGGGTGTGACTCTGTAGGGGTGACAAGACCAGGATTTGGCTCTGGACCTGTGGGGCTCCTCATCACCACTGCTTTCACATGGGATGGACTCCCCCCTAAACCTCACCCAGCTGAGTTTTCAAATAAGTAAGATGCCTGCAAAACCTAGGGAACATAAAAATCTCTTCTGGGTGCAATTTAGTGTGTTTGGAGATTCAAGAAGTATACCGGGTGCCGAAGTATTTGGCAATTTAAGACCATCACTGCCGTGCTGATTGCACAGAAGGTGGGCAAGCTTGTGCGCAGCCGCGGCTTTGGGACAGAGGAGCACGTCATGGAAGGTTTCCTGCTTGGTCGCGGCTTATCTTCCTATGAAAACGGTGATTGGATTTCAGAGTCAAAGAGGGCTGAAGCTCACAGAGGATGTTTCGGACATGAAAACTATTTGATGCTAGTCATCAGTCAGCCAGATAATAGCGAGTAGTAATAGCTACCACTGAGCTCCCGTGCTAAGCAGTTCTTAGATACACATAAGCGTATAAATAACACAGTATCTCATTCAAAGCACAGGAGCCTGGGAGTTAGGTATTTCCCTTTTTAGAGACAGGCACGTGGCTGCCCAGAGATGTTAAGTGGCCTGAGGTCACATGCCTGGGGGGATGGGACTCTGGCAATCTGACTCCAGAACATGCATTTTAGTCCCATTCTGTATTCTGTAGCTTGTGACTGAGCCCTGATGGGAGCCGCGTGATGCTGGGTGCCTCAGAGCAGAAACTCCACTGATGTATGTTCATGGCCCTGTGATGTGGGGCATCTCCGGATTTGCTGAAGATCATGCCTCAAGTCAGTTTGCTCCTGCCTTCAGAACCATAACGGCGGCTGCTGGTGATAACAAGTTCACACGTGGTAGTACATTGGAGGCGAGAAGGGTGAATGCCACAAGAAAGGAAAAAGCAGAACACTGGGGGTTCAAAGGAAGGAGTGACCATCCATTTGGTTGGAAGTAGGGGTGTTTCTCAGAAACAGCTTCAGAAGCAGGTACTGCCAGAGAGAAAATGGTCATCCTCTGGGACTTTGCTCATATCCTCTATGTTATTCTCTTCTCTCCCCACTCCACTTCCTCTGCAGTCTCCCCTGAAGGGTTTCTTTCTTGGGGAGGCCTTGATTGAACGTTTGGGTCAGGATAATTACTCCTTTCGTAAGCTCCCAGGCCACACACATCTCTATACCTGATATTGCTCGGGATTGCCCACGGCTTCTTACCTGAGGGCCTGTGTGTTCCCTGGGGCCAGGAGGACACCTGGCTTGTCCTGCTCTGTACCCTGCTTCAGGAGAGGGTTGGACAGTCTGCACCAGCTGGGAGATTACAATGCTCCAACCCACTGTGCCCTCAACCAACCAGATGAGCTCTAAACCCGAACGCTGGAGTGGCGAGAGATCCCACATTTAGATGACATGTTACCAGCAAGTGGAGCTTCCAGGAAAAAGAAAGGACTCTGCTCAAAATGAAGCCCTGGATCATTCCCAACAGCACTGTCTTTTAGAAAAGCAGACTCCCAGGGGCACCTGGGTGGCTCAGTTGGTTAAGTATCCGACTCTTCATTTCGGCTCAGGTCATGATCTCAGGGTCATGAGGTTGAGCCCTGCTTTGGGCTCTGTCCTTAGTCCAGAGTTTACTCGAGATTCTCTACTCCCTCTCCTTTGGCCCCTCCCCAGCTCTCTCTCTCTCTCTCTCTCTGAAATAAATAAATAAATAAATAAATAAATAAATAAAAGCTTTAAAAAAGAGAGAAAAAATGCATACTCCCAGGCCCTCCCAGCCTTGCTAGTCGGAATCTGCATTTTAACAACATCCCCAAGCAATTTTGGTATGTGCATGAAAACCTGGGAAGGCACCAGGAACTGTAAACAGAGAGGTTGAGTCTGCTGTGAAACTCTTCATGGAGTCTGCTTACCACAGGCACAGCACACAAGAGTCAAGTTCAGGAAGGTCATGTCCGAGGAGTGTGCTAAATCCCAAGGTTAGTGTCCAGGAGTGGGAAGGTTGGAGCTGCAAGAAATATCACTGATGATCCCACAACGAAGGTCACTCACAACCTTCTTTCCCTCTGACCTATACCCTGGGCCTTCCCCAGCTGGGAGTAGCCGGGCATGCAGGGTGAATCCACAGGGTCTGAAGTCCCTTTTGGGAGAATCACAGCTGGGCCTTACCTCTGCTTGCTGTGTCTAGTGCTGTCCCGATTCTTGTGCATGAGTCCATATCTGTGTGTGTCATGCGTCACTTGGGAGTCTGCACACAGTCTTCTTTTTTCACATGCAAAACACTTTGCAGAACATAGGTCTCTACTGCAGTCCCTCTCCACTTATGTTAGACTTAATTATTTAAATTGAGTCCATTAGTGGTTCTATATTTAACTTTTTAATTGAATGAATTATTAGTCTATTAATAAATGATAAAGTTTAACAGCTGTTAATGAGCATTCAAAATAGATAAATTACTTCACTCTGTATCACAATACCAATATTTGCCCATGAAACAGAAAAGTTGTCTGTATAAGAAACCCTACTCTTTTGACCTGGTTCTCTTTCCTGTTAGCAAATATGAAGCAATTAATTATTATATTGCATAAATAAGAAAGAGAGGGGGAAATGGAGATTGCATATGTGTTGTGAGCCCATTTTGTGTCTTCTCCAGCTGCCTCCTGTTCCCCACAACTGGGGGGACAAGGAATAATCCAGGAGGGTTGCCACTGGCTCCATGGCTCCATACATGAGTCAAAAGTAAATCGTCCATCACTCTCTCTCTCTCCAGGTGTTCCCTCTGGCCCCCCCTTCCCTGAAATGTTGCTAGTGGAGCCTCACATAGAACCAGCAAAAGTGGGGGATGGAGAGATAGCTACTCACTGACTATGAAAAGCGTTCAGGAAAATACTGTTACTTTTATTGCATAGTGAGTGTAATAGGCATGTAAATAAAAATATTTTATTCCGCATTTTGATCATTAAATTTCATTGCCGTACCCCGTGTGTTTTGTTATGCAGACTGACGTCTGCTAAGAATGAGATTCTGGAATTGCCTTTTCAGTATGTGTGCTTCTGAGAGAGATTCTGGAACAGGTTTTTGGAGCTTCCCCTCACGCAAAAAGCTAATGCAGGCACAACTTGGAGATATTATGAGTTTGGTTCCAGGCCACTGCAGTTAAAATAAACACAATAAGACAAGTCAAATGAATTTCTTGGTTGCCTGCTGTCTATAAAAATTATGTTCACACTATACTATAGTCTTTTATGTGTGCAATAGCATTATTTCTAAAAAAAAATGTACATACCTTCATTTTAAGATATTTTATTATTAAAAAGTGTTATCATCTGAGCTTTCAGGGAGTCATAATCTTTTTGCTAGGGGAGGGTCCTGCCTCGATGTTGTTGGCTGCTGACTGATCAGGGTGGTGGCGGCTGCGGGTTGGGGTGACTGTGGCAGTTTCTTAAAATAAGACATCAGTAAAGTTTGCCGCATCAATGAACTCTTCCTTTCACGAAAGATTTCTTTATAGAATACGATGCTGTTTGATAGCTTTCTACCCACAGTAGAACTTACTTCAAAATTGAGGTCAACCCTCTCAAACCCCACTGCTTCTTTATCAACTACATTTATGGAATATTCTAAATCCTTTGTTGTCATTTCAACAATCTGCACACCAACTTCACCAGTAGTAGATTCCATCTTAAGAAACTACTGTATTTGCTCATTCATAAGAAGCAATTCCTCATCAGTTCAAGTTTGATCATGAGATTGCAGCAACTCAGTCCCATCTTCAGACTCTACTTTTGATTCTAGTTCTCTTGGTATTTCCACCACATTTGCTGGTACTTCCTCCACTCAAGTCTTGAACCCCCTTGAAGTCCTCCATGAGGACTAGAATCCACTCCTTCCAAACTCCTGTTCATGTTGATATTTTGACCTGACCCCATGAATCACAAACGTTTCTTTTCTTTTCTTTTTTTTTTTAAGGTTTTATTTATTTATTTGACAGAGAGAGACACAGCAAGGGAGGGAACATAAGTGAGGGAAGTGGGAGAGGGAGAAACAGGCTTCCCGCCAAGCAGGGAGCCCGATGTGTGTCCCAAGACCCTGGGACTATGACCTGAGCAGAAGGCAGATGCTTAATGACCGAGCCACCCAGGTGCCCCTACAAATGTTTCTTAATGACATCTACAATGATGAGTTCTTTTCAGAAGGTTTTCAATTTACTTTGTCCAGATCCAACAGAGGAATTGTTACGGCAGCTATAGCCTTATGCAGTGTATTTCTTAAATACATTTTGAAAGTTGAAATGACTACTTGACTCATGAAATGGATGCAGAATAGTTGTGTGAATAGGCATGAAAACAGCATTAATGTCATTGTCCATGTCCATCATAGCTCTTGATTCACTAGGTATGCTGTCAATGAGCAACAACATTTTGAATCTTTTTTTCTGAGCCACAACTCTCAACAGTGGGCTTAAAATATTCAGTAAACCATGTTGTAAATAGATATGTTGTCACCTGGCCTGTATTGTCCCATTTATAGAGCATAGGTAGAGTGGGTTTAGCATAATTCTTAAGGGCCCTAGAATTTTCAGAATGGTAAATGAGCATTGGCTTCAACTTAACGTCAGCAGCTGCATTAGGGCCTAAAAGGAAAGTCAGCCCATCCTTGGAAGCTTTGAAACCAGGCACTAACTTCTCTCTGTGAAAGTCCTATGTGTCATCTTCTTTCAATAGAAAGCTGTTTCATCGGCGCTGAAAACCTGTTGTTTAGTGCTGCCCCAGTCATGGATGATCTGAACTGGATCTCCTGGAGAACTCGCTGCAGCTCCCCCCCAGCACCTGCTGCCTCCCTTTGCACTTCTGTGTTATGGAGACGACTTCTTTCCTTGACCTTCATGAACCCACCTCTGCTAGCTTCAGACTTTTCTCCGGTGGCTTCCCCACCTGTCTCAGCTTTCCCAGAACTGAAGAGAGTTGGGGCCTTGTTCTGTATCAGGCTTTGGCTTAAGGGAATGTTGTGACTGGTTGGGTCTTTTCTCCAGACCACTAAAATCTCCTCTGTATCAGCAATAAGGCCATTTTACTTTCTTACCATGTCTGTGTTCACTGGAGTGGCACTTAATTTCTTTCAAGAACTTCTCCTTTGTGTTCACAACTTGGCTAACTCTTCGGTGGAAGAGTTCTAGCTTCGGGCCTGTCTTGAGTTTTGGCATGCCTTTCTCACTGAGCTTAATCATTTCTAGCTTTGATTTAAGGTGAGAAACCTGAGACTCTTCATTTCACTTGAACACTTAGAGGCCACTGCAGGGTAATTAGTTGGTCTAATTTCAATATTGTTGTGTCTCAGGGAATAGGGAGGCCTGAGGAGAGGGAGAGAGGCAGGAGAACCCTGGCTGGTGGAGCAGTCAGAACACACTTAGGTGTCTGCAGTGAACATAAGAGTACAGATATCTGTTAGAGCTAGTGATTTTAATTCCTTTGGATAAATACCCAGAAGCAGGATTGCTGGATCATATGTTTGGGTTATTTTTTAGGTTTTTGAGGAAACTCTATGCCATTTTCTATAATGACTGTGCCAGTTTACATTCCCACCAATAGTGAATAAGGAATTCCTTTTCTCCACCTGGGGGAATCTCCCTTTAAAAGACTTTTCTAAAAGCCCCATCCAGTGACTTTCCCTTAGAATTCACTGGCTATCCCTACCTGCAAGAAAGACTGAGAAATGTCAGCTTGTTTGTTTGTTTGTTTAGATAGCATATTTTCACTCTAATTAAATTGTGATTTTGATAGAAGGGACCCTGGATAATTGTTATTGAATCTCTGTCATGTAAACAAAGGCACAGAATAACTCAGGCACCTGTCCCAGGTCCACTGACTCGGGTGGAGGTTGGTAGATGACAGGGCATTCCTTGAGGTCCTGGCTGTTTGGGTAGAAGAAAGGGACCCTTGTGCTTCATTTTCTTACTTTCTGGATGGAGTTAACCTCAGAAGGTAGGGATGAAGGATGTGGATGGAGGTTATCGTGGTGTCATTTTAGGGTGGCTCCCTTCCCTCTCAGACTCCATATGAGTGCTCTGGTCCCTGAACAAGTTTTCCTGTTTTATAAAATGTGGATGCTAATATGACTCATAAGGTCACAGGAAAGAGTAACAGAAGAAATTATTAGTATAAAACTCATAGCAAAATAATTGGCACATGGTAGATGCTCAGATATGGTAATGGCTTGTTATGATGATGATGCATGTGTGTCACATACAAGTGCACTTTTGTGCATGTGCACATGTCCCATACAAACACATGTGTGTGCATATGCATGTGCACATGACTGTGCATGGAGGGGATGGCAGGACAGATGGAATGAGAGATGCTGGCAGGCTGTGTGTACCTGTGCCTTTGGTTCCTTGTGTCCTGTTCTCTGCTCTGTCACTCAGGGTGTAGAGCAGGGCAGGTGGGACAGTGATGGACTGGCCTCTCACAGAATTGAGTTTCCATGGGAGGTTCTTTAACACTAAAAATTCCACAGTCTAGTTTTGAGGGCAGTAGGCAGAAAGAAGCTGGGTTGCCAAGCAACCAACCATTAACAGGAAATTAGTTGCTCATCTCCAAATGTCCTGTCCCATTTCCATTCCACTTCTCCCATTTTGCCAAACAGAAGCACACACACAGGCAGGCACATGGACATACAGACACACATGCACGCACACACATAGCAATATATCTGAGTGCCACCAAGAACTTCTAGAGAATTTGCATTGCTGTGCCCACCACCAGCTGGAGCAGACAGGTCAGAGAGTCCCCAGCCACCTCTTCTACCTGTCTCTGCCTCTCCTCCAGACGCTTCCTGCCCTTGCCCATCTTCTCCATCCATGTCTCAACACTATTTATGCCCTGGGCCCTGATGTGCATGTCTGTGTATGTTCGTTCTTTCTCCTGCTCAGACTGGGAGCTCCCCAAAGACAGGAACCATTTCCCCTCCAGGGGGCTAGAAGATCTCTACGAATGGTGGTAGCCAGTCTCTCAAATCTACTCCAGCCTGATCTCTCAAATTGCACTCAAACTCTATTCCAGATCCTACTCTCAAACCTGACTTTTGGCCCACATTTCTTGCTTCAGGACTGTGGGCTGCACCTGTTGTCAAAGGGAAGGGGCCATCTCAACACTAACTCAGGGTATGTAAGTCATCGATGACCCACATGGGGGAAGAAAGGGAGCAGAACAACCTTGCTCATCTCTCAGAGTAAACAAAGCAAGACCAGTGTCTGGGGGCTCTGGTCCAAGGCTGCTTCTGCCTCAACTCCATCCCAGCAAAGAAGGATGAAGGGGAGTGCCCTCTTAGGTCACCTGGTATTTCCTCCACTGGGGCACTTCCCTTCCTTGGACCCATCCTGTCCTGGTTGTTGTGGGGGAATGCTAGAGCTCTCACAGATACAAATATATCTGCAGAGAAAGCTCAATACACAGGGTCACCATCCCCAGCCTGAGCCCCATTTCTTGAAATTTGACCTTGAATCCTGAGGACCATTCTCAAACTATCTCTCCCTCCATACATCCACTGATACAGACGGCTGATATTCAATTAGTGATGCCATTTGGGCCAGACACTGTGTGAAACTCTGCTGTGATCTTCCCTACCACCAGAGGAAACATATGGCCCAGGGAGAGTAGTAGACATGTCAATAATCAGGTACAGTTGTTATGTGCCCAGAGGAGTCACATGAAGGGCTATAGCGACCCAAGAAAGTGGTGATTCAATCTGTGGAGGTTGGGTGGGGGTGGAGAGGGGAACCAAGGAGCAAGTGAACTTTCAGTTGGGCTTTGGTGTATGCATAGAAGTGTGTCACAGAGAAATGTTTGGGAGAGTATGGGAGAGAGGGCATTCCAAACAGAAGTAATAGTCTGAATACAGGGGCTGGGTATTTATAAATAATCACCTTTCAGGAATCTGGGGAGAGTTTGGCTATGTTTTGGAAGTTAATGTTTAAAGAACATGGGATGGGAACAAGGAGGTTCAGTCTCCAACTCTGACCCTGATTGGCTTGCATTCTCAGAAAATTCATGCCACTTCTCTGGGCTTCAGCTTTCTCATCTGTAAAACAAGGGGCTTGGGTGACTTCTGAGGTTTTGTGTGCCTAGTGTTCATCTGATGAAGTGGAGAAAAGGAGGTCCCGGTGGGTGTGGTCCGTGGCTGGAGCTAGTCTGCACACTAGAAGGCCTTCCTCCTCAAGTATTGACCTTCCCCTCTAATGCCTTCCTGGGGTCACAGGGAGCACAGACCACTCTGAGAATTGCAGGGAACTTTACAGAAAATTGCCCATTTTGAAAGATTTGATTACATTTAAGATCAACATGGGAGGCTTTTCAGCAGGGACTGGCAGGTGTCCTGGAGTGGAAGGACAGGCTGGGAAGTGTCCTGGAGACCAACAGGTAGTTCTGAGGCCACCTCTCTCTGAGAACGTCCTGAGCGGGGAGAGTAGTAATTGTTTGTTTCCCTAAAGCCCTGGCCTGGAAGGAGCATTATTAACACTCAGAAGAGGAAGGTGTACAGCTGGCTGGGGGAATGGCTTGGGTCTTCAGCCCCTCCTATGAAGCCCAGCTTCCGTATGAGCAGAGCAGGGTGCTGCCCAGACATCTCTCCTGTCTCAGCAAAGCATTCTTTCTCTTGCCTCCAGGAATGCCCCAGAAAGATGAGAAAGGGCTTGTCCTTAACACAGGAGGGAGTGAGTCTGTTAGACTCTTGGAAGGTCACTATAAAGGAAAGATCAAGGAGGTGTCCAGAAGGGAGACGAGAGGGATCCCAGGACAGGCTTGCTGTTTCTCCGGGTGAGGCCCCCCCCACCCCTGCCCTCCGCCCCCCCACCCCCCAGGCCCCTGCTCCTTCCCTGGGGCAGGGAATGCTCAGAGCTTGCTCAGAGACCTTTGGGCAGCCCCTCCCACTATGAGGCAGCAGGGCTTGTGATACCCATTGACCCCATCTCAGGCTTCCATAATCATGACTTCCAATGCCCTTCAAGTCCTCGGGGAAGGGGACACTTCTGCAGTGACAGGAGTAGGGACAGGAGAGCTTGACCTATTCCCCCGTCCCCGAGGGTGGTCACTGCTTCCTGGCCTGAGGCTTTGAATCTTCTTCAAAGCCTTTTCTTTAATGTGAAAGAAATGTAATTTATTTGTCAAATCAAAGGCTCCTTAGCTGTGCAGAAGCTGCTTAGCCCAAACATCTCTGCCTTGGGCAGAGCAGGGGCCTGATGACTTGCCATGGGTATGCTTGTGCATATTTAATTTAATTTATATTTATGGAGCTCTGGGCTGTCTGCCTATGTGGGGCCTGTGTGCTTGATATCCCCTTATGCGGGCATTTCTGTCTGCAGGCAGGCATGCATATATGTGTATGTGGCATATGTCTGCATGCCAATGGCCTCCAGCATCTGTGCTCACACATGTAGTGCGGGCTTGGCTGGGGGATTCTGGCTGGTTGGGGCCTCTATGAAGATGTCAGGGCAGGGCAGACAGAAAGCCTGTGCCAAGCACCCAGACCACACCAAGATCTTCGAGAAGCTCTTAAAGGCAGGGTGTTCAGGGAGTGGAGAGTAGGAAAGGCCCAGGTCTATTGAGATACAACCTCACCATTGTTGAGGGACTTCAGGAGTCCAGGGCCTCTCTCTGCCCTCCATCTGGGCAAAGGATTTCCACCATAGCCCCTTATACCTTATCATGAACCCTGCAGGTACGTTCCAGCCTTCTTGCCCCATTGGGGCAGAGGCTGGCAGCTGGCTGGGGAGGGAGGAAAAGGATAGGGATATGGGGGGCTTCTTGGGCAGCTGGACAGAGGAGAGACTGAGCAAAATGGGGGCCTGCATGTTACCTTTCCCAAGAGGGATATAGACAGTTGTGGGTGGAGCCCCTGGACTATATCCTCAAACCTGGGCATCCTCTAGCCTCCTGGGAGGCCTGATCTGAAGACAGATTGTGTCTAGAGGGACTGGGGATGTGGAACATGGAGATGATATGGACTGAAAGACCAGCCATAAAGGAACAGTCTCATCACTCAGAAGGGAGTTACATTGTCAATTTTTATCTGCTCCTTAAAAAGAAGAGGCAGGTTTTCTACTTGGAGCTGGCTGGGAAGCCAGGGCTTGTTGAAGGCTTCAGGGAAGTTGCCTTAATGAATTTCAAGGGAGGCATTTGGTGGAGTTGGGGAGGGGCCAACCCATCTCAGCACAGGAGGAGCAGAAGGGGATTATTTTCTGCAAAAGGTGGGGTGAGGAGAGCATCTCCCCTCCCCTGATGCCCCTCCTCTCCTCCCTCCCATCCTGAGCTTCCTCTTCCCAGGGTCCTTTGTCTCCCTGGTGTCTCCGTCCAGACTCTCCTAAGCCCAACTGGCCAGCATCTCCCTGGCTCCTGAGGGACCACTGTATGCCTAGCTCCTCTCTGTGATGGCATCCAAAGGTTCCCCTGCTCCCCTCCCTGGGATGGGCCAGGAGGCACTGCCTGCTTCCTGAGGTTCCCTCCCTACCTGCCAGCTCCCCTCTCAGCGAACCTGCAAGTTTTCAGGTTTGCTCAAGAATAGTGTGTAATTAACATTCTGGGCTGGTCAGTGTGCAGGTATCACAGGATTCTGGGAACCAAGGTGGGGGGATCACTTGCTGGCATTCCCCGTCTTTCCTTCTCTCTTCCCACTCCACCTGGATGTGCGTGCATCCGCATGTATGCTCCTTTTCTGCGTCTGTCTATTCTCCTCCCTGTTACCTCCCTCCTTTCCGTCCTGCTCTTCTGGACTCCTGCTGCCTCTCAGCCTCTCATTGTTGGTGTTTTTTCTGCTTCCTGTTTCTCGCCCTGGTGTGTCTGCCTGCCTCTTTCTCTCCAAGCGTTCTGATCTTGCTTTCGGTTCCTGTCCCTGTCTCCCTTCAGGTCTCCCTCTGTCAACCTGTCTCCATCTCTCCCCACACCCCACCCCTCCCTTTCGACTGTAAACGTTCAAATACATGAAAAAGGCCAAACCCCATGTGCCTGGCAGTAGAAAGTAACTTTGCAACTCCAGGAGCGTGGCAGAAACTGTGTGGAACAAAAGGTTCCCAATTACTGCCTCTCAGTGCTGGGTTGACTGCTCTAAAAAAAGAGGAATTCCAGGCAGGAGAGGTAGGGAGGCTTTGGTGAGGCCATGGGGCTGGAGGTCAGGCAGCCAGAAGTGAGTGTGAAAGAGCCCTGAATATTTTCTCAGCCCCAGGATGCTCGAGGGGGATCATTTTCACCTTTTTCCTCACCTGACTCCAGATTCAGAGCCCAGTGCATGTTGGTGGCCACACCCATCAGGACCCCTCCACACCCATCAGGAGCCCCCCATGCCCATCAGGATCTCCCCAAGCCCACTGGGATCCCCCCATGCCCATCAGGACCCACACATGCACGTACACCATCAGACTCCCCACAGCATTGCAGCCTCACAGCCCCCCAGGCGACACTCTGTGACGGATGACTGTCAGGGAAGTCACCCCAGAGGCTCCAAATTCCCTTCTTATCTCAGTGAGGATCTGTCTCCCAGGAGCTAAGCAAAACCATGCTTTACTCATTTCTATTCCTTCCTGCTTTTTCGTCTTGTGGGGAGGGGATGGCAGGAAGGAGTTTTCCAAAAGGAAGACCTCACCTTTTCATGTTTACAGGGACCATGTGAGGTTTAGGAGAAGCTGGCATGGACTCTTGAGTGCGACCTCTGGCTCTCCCTTGTGACCTTGGGCAAGTTCTGTCATCTCGCAGAGTCTCGGTATCTTTGGGTGTGAAACGTGGTCTTAACTGGATCCATCTTACAAGGTAATCATAATAGTGTCTATGTGAGAGAGAGGTAATGCCCATCCCAAGGGGCCAATTGTTAGGAACAGGTGCAGTTGGAGATCTGCCAGACCACACACACAGTGACCATTGGGAGCAACAAGTGACAAAACTTGCGCAACAGTTTTGCAGTGTCACACCTGAGTCCATCTGGGAGGTCCAAGTGGCTTCCGGCAGGTGCCTGTGGCTTATTTACATCCATTTCTGAATGAAAGGCAGACTTGGGGCAGCCAGCGTGTGTAGCAGGTGCTGTTGGTGCCAACGTGCATCCCCTCAGCCCTTCACATCTCCCTGCACCGGCCCAAACACCAGGCAGCAACACCAGTGACAGCCTGAGGGCCTCTGTACAGTCTGCTGAGGTGGGACAGACATGCTGGAAATTGTGGGCCCCCGGAGCAGCCCTCCACGGCTGCCAAAGCTGGTGGATACATACCTCAGCTCCCTCACCCCAGGGAGGAAATCTTGGAGGCTTGATGCCACTGTGTTACGTGAGGTCCCCTGCGGGATGGAACTCCAGCTTCCACCGTGTTAACCCGCTTAATGGCACATCCCTTGGGGGTTCCTCACCTTCTCTGTCCCTCTGTTTCTTTTTCTCCCAATTAGCTACTTGTGTCACACCCTTGCTTCTACAGAAAACCAAACCGAGATGGAGGGTACTGCGCTAAGATTTGGGGTCTCAGGGTCAGGAGCCTTGGGCTCTCTTTCCAGCACTGATGTCACTTCGCTGAGGGTTCTTGCCTCTCAACCAATTTTGATCTTCGTTTTCTCATCTAAGAAATGGGGCTGCTAAAAATTCTTTTCTACCCACCTAGCGGCTCATGTGAGGATAAAATGAATTGATGTAAGGAAGAAAAAAATGTAAACCATAAAGCAACATAAGGAGTTCCTGTCGTCATTAGTGTTTCATCTTTCCGTGCAAGCTCAGCATCAAAAGTCTTTAGGAGCGGAGGGCTCTGGGCTGTCTTCCCTGGCACAGGATTTGCTGAGCCTGTCGGCCGGCCCCCTTTCATCCCGTGTGTACCTTCTGCACTGTGATCCCACATGCTCTTCACCTGCTTCCCTGACTTTGAAGTATTTAAAGCAGCTCTGGAATTCCTTACCAGAGGCCTTGTCACATTATTTTCTTGGACATTTGACTCTAAGTTTGCCTCTGACCTTTCCCTGTGATAAATAATTAACAATAAACTGTAAATACATGAATAGATTCTATACGCATAACCCAGCCGCCTCCTTTGCTTGGCCTCTTTTCTCTTGACTAGTTAGCCATGCCGAGGTTTTTTTTTTTTATTCCTTTCCAGAAACTAGTCTTTTTTTGATCCTCGGCACACATTTTTCCTGGCTTTCAATGAGGATTTTCTTTATTTTTTTTTTCAATAGTCTATGCTTTTCTTATGCTTTAAATTTTTTTAACTTTCTTTTAACCATTCCTTTTGACTTTTCCCCTTTAACACATGCTCTCATTTTCCCAATTCCTTTCTACAAGAAATGAGCAGTAGCATAATGGGTATTTTCGGTTCTCTCAGCAGGGGGTTGAACTTCAAGTTGCCGGGGTCTGAAGGAGGCAGAGCTTCACCCACAAATGCTTTCTGCCCAGTCCTTACCCTTCTGTCCAAAGAGCCCTGCCCCCTCCCGACACTGAACGCAGCAAGCCCAGTGCCTGTATGTGACGAGTGCCCCTAATCTCTATCACCACTGGGGACTTGCTTCACGATGCCACTTTATCACGCACACCAGCTGCCTGCACTAGCCTCCCCTCGCCCTTAATTAATTATACCCCGTGCTGTAAGAAGCCATCTCCCTCCCAATGACAGCCTTCAAGCCCTGTCAGATGAAGCAGCAAAACCCTTTAATCTTACCTGATGGCTCCTCTCCTTCCTTATCATTTCTCCCCTTCCTGCCAACCCCGGCCCCTCTGTAGATCTGCTTGCATTTCTGGTACAAAGCCGTTTCATGGGACCTGGACCCTGCAGTGAAGTCAAACCCCAGGAAGCAGGCTGTGGGGCCCACTGCACAGGGCAGGGAGCAGAGGCAGTGTATTTTGGTCGGGAGGGCCCAGAAGCCTGCATCAGGAGGCATGGGGATGGCTCACATGAGCCACCTTTCGGTTGGGGGAGTGGTGGTCCCCAGGGATCAGAAATAGGCTTTTGGTCGTTGTGGTGAGCTAAGGAGAATGTACCCAGGTTGTGCTATTGTGTTACACACAATGAGAGGCTCGGCAAACGGAAGCACAGACAGTACTGGGTTCTGCAAACCATGATACAGACAGTGATGCCTGTGATAAAGCTCGGCAAAGAGTAGCACAGAATGATCAGCTGTGCTTTCATGGTGCCCAGGGCGCAGACACCATAACCTTCACTGTGGTGGGCTCTAAAGATGGCCTCAAGCAGCAAGGGACACTGCACCAATGGAACCAACAGTGCCAAGCTCTGCAGACCCTGTAGCTGTCCCCATGCAGACTCTGCAAACAGGGACCTAGGCACTGAGGCTATACCTGCACACAATACCTATGACAGTGACAGGATCTGGACATCCACAAAGACTCTGGCATCAACACTACTAGGCTCAACAATCAGGAACCAGGAGGATTGGGCTCTGCCTACACCAGGCCACCAACAGAGACAATGACAGGTCCTTGCAGACATCTACACAAGCAGGGCTTACCTCTCACAACCACCGAGCCCTGCAAATAAAACCAAACTCCACAAATGACAAACAGTGCCACGCTCTCTAAATGGTGGTCCTGGCAGCGACAAGCTTTGCAAACAGCTCCAAGCTCTGTAAATAATGACACACGGTGCCCAACTCTGCAAACAGCCAGTGGAGTGCTGCAGCTGGGGTGCAGTCAACAAACTGGGCGGGGGGTCACAGCTGGTTATTTCAGACACGGATTCCAAGAGCCACCATCCTCCATCACCTCCTTCAGCATTCTCCTTCCGCTGCTCTCACTGTATCCACAGGTTCAAGTTTCCTTCAGTTTAAAAATCCGTCACAGGGGCCGGCTCTCACATTGCACCCTCCACTCAGGCCCTGAGGCTCTCCCCACCTGAGTTTTGCAGCTGAGCTGCCCAGTGCTCCTCAGACTGTCCTTGCCCACGATGACTGGTTTGTGGGATCTGCCACTATTGCCTGGAAGCAGGACAGGGAGGGGAACGATGACCCACAGGGCATGGTGAGCATGTGCACATATTCTCTATTTCACTGTAATCCCGTGAGGAATGGGACATAAGGACCCAGAAGCACACAGCCCCCCCACTTGTCAGGGTGAAAGTTCCTGCACCTTGGCCCCACTTTGGGATTTGTGTCTGTCCCACTCAAAAGCTGGTGAGTCATTATAATGCATGACACAGGAAAGCAGGTAGTTGTGCAGACTCTGGACAAAACCTGCTTGAATCCTGGCTCTGTGGTCTGTGGGAAATTATTTAACTTCTCTGTTCTTTGGTTTCCTTATCTGAAAAGTGGGGGTCATCATCATCCTTACCCCAGAGCGTTTTGGTGGGGGAGAATGACGTGAGTTAATACACGTAGCCTGTCCAGAAGAGTTTTTCCAGAAACACATAACCTCTCAGCCCTGATCTGCTTTCATGTCCCCAACCTCCCCCGAGTCCCCTGACTTAATGCCACACCCATCCTTGTTCTTGGTCAAATGTACCAGCACACCTCCCTCTCCTTGGAGCCCTGAAACACACTGTCCCTTCTGTCTGGAGCGGGCTTTCCCATGTCCACCTGGATCACCTCCTCAGGTCTCTGCTCGAACATCACCCCTTCCCTGTCAAAAATCGGACCCTCCCTAACTCCCATTCTCCCATATCCAGCTTTATTCTTCTCTGGCATTCATCACTGCCCAATGCCCACCATTATGTAAGCCCCAGGGGGCATGAGGCTCAGGGGTGGGTAGCAATAAGCAGGACGGATGCATGGGAACCTCAACCCTGGAGGTGAACAGACATAGGGGCTGAAAGATACAAAACCAGAAGTGTCCAGGAGAAAGCCACAGCCCCATTGCTGTGAGCACCAACAGAGCATGGTCAGATTACTACCTTTCAGCTCACCTGTCTACCTGTGACACAGTCCTTCCTGCTGCCTGCCAGATAGGGCTTGGGCTGGTACAGAGGAGGAGGCAGAGGAACAAGAAAAAACAGGTAGAGGGGAGATGGAACATGCATGTGTGGCCCTCCTGCTCCGAGGCTGGAAACTGACTGCTACCCTCCGGCAAGCTCCCTCCAGCCCAGGGGACTGCAGGCCCCTCCCCGACTTCCAGTGCTTCAGATGTGCAGAAACCCATCTCAAAGGCCCTGAGTGGAGACGTCTGGACAACAGAGAGCGAGGATGCTGCCAACCCCTTGGGCGCTGTAAGCAGGTAATCTCCTTCGGCACATTCGTCATTGAAGGAGTGGGCCCTCCTCCAGGCCTGCAGTTGATAACCTGGGTCTCTAGTGTGTCACCTGCACATAAAACACATTAACCTTTTAGGCATCTTGATGGCTGTGTGAAAATCACGGTGTGCTGTATCACCTAGCCCTGTTATTTTCGGAGGTTCCTCGAGTCTGGGTTGGTAGGGGGCTCCTCCACTCCATTTGCAGATCCAGCCTCTTCCTGTCATTGGTCCCTGCTCTCCAGCCGGCAAACCCTGGGTATCCTCTCCAGGCGTGAGTGGTGCTGCTTTCACCTGCTCAGAATTTCCAGAGCTTGTTGGAAGGAATCAAAGCCTTCCTGCAAAAACTAATGGGGATAGATTTCAGACTCTGAAAGAGTATTTTAAACCAATGAATAAGCAAAGACCAGGATGTGGGAACAAGCGCGAAGAAGCAAGAGGTGAACACCAAAGTTTCCGTCGCACCATGTGGGGATCAGAAGAATGAGGGGCTAAGCAGACCATCACTGCAGGGAGAAACCCACATGGTCACTGGTCACACTGGTTAAGGGTATTATGACATCATCCATGAGGAGGCCAATTCATTCATTCACTCGCTCGCCCATTCATTCATTCATTCATTCTTTCGTTCATTCATTCAATAAATAGCTACCGGGCACCTGCTGTATGCTGAGAATTGGCAGCAAGGTTTATGGGGCAAACAAGACAGACGAGAGGCTCACATTTTATGGGACTGATTTCAGAAGACCCTGTGTTTCCTTCCAAATCTATGTTCTTTGCAAATATCCACCTGAAACTGCACACTGTCAGGGTATACATGGGCATCAGTTCAGCATGAGCAAGTGGCCAGTGCCAATTACACACCCCTGCGTGCTGTTTCCTTTACAGAGCCTTTGGTCGACTTCACTAAGTCTTGAGTTAGAGAGACTTTAGCTCCACTTGTACACATACAACTGAAATGAGCAGATGGGCATGACTCTCAGGCTGTCATGACTAGGACTCTGACATCCAAAATGACCAAGTCAGGGAAAGATCCTCGATCCACACTTGCCCACAGACACACACATTCACACACAGAGACACACACATTCACACACAGAGACACACACACTCACCCGCAGAGATATGCCCATTCACACACAGAGACACACACATTCACCCATAGAGATATGCTCATTCACACACGCATTCACACACATTCATACACACAGGCACACACATTCACACACACAGGCACACACATTCACACACACAGGCACACACATTCACACACAAACACAGACATTCACATTTACACACACAGATGTATTCACACAGATAGACATTTATATTCATCCACAGCGATACCCACATTCACCATAGATTCACCATGGAGACATACACGTTCATATACACACACATTCACACACACAGACACACACATTCACCTACATGGACACACACATTCACACACAAAACAGACATTCACATTCACACACACACATTCACACAGACACACACATTCATACACACCAACACCCACACATTCACACGTAGAGACATAGATATTCACACACACAGACACACACATTCACGTACATTTAGCCACATAGACATACGTATTTACCCCCAGAGACATACATATTTACCCACAGAGACATACACATTCACTCACAGAGACATACACGTTCATACACACAGACACACATTCACGCACACACATTTATCCCATGGACACACACATTCATACATGGACACAGGCATACACAGTGACACACACAAACACATTCACACATAAAGACATTTATACCCACACATTCACACTTATACACACAGAGACACACACATTCTCTCTCTCTCATTCTTGCTCTCTCTCTCTCTCCTGCAGATGGCTATGTTAAACAGGCTCCTTTCTGTCTGACAGCACTACAGATAGGAGGCTTAGGGACAACACGGTTAGGAGATGGGGGCTCCTGGGCCTCCTGCTGCCAAACAGTTCTGTATCCTTGGGTACCTGTTCTGATATATGAGGGTGACATATCCACTTACTTCACAGTGTTCTTGCAAGATTTCAGTGAGATGAACGAGGCCATGCCTGTGAAGTGGACACTTGTCTTTCTTTGGGGCCAGTGCCTTGCTCTCTCCCTGTGTGTGTTAGGGTCTCAGGAGGTGGCAGAACCCATCTTCCACTGCCAAAGACGTGGCTTTGCCAGTTGTATGCACCTGCCCAGACCCAGGGGACCCTGGAGCTTTATCTCGGGCTGCTATAATGGCTTTAAGAGATGGAGGTGACCATGCCACTGCTTTGGTGGCCCGTGACCAGTCGGCATCCATGGTGTAAGTTCCATGTCTCGGGTCAATCCGGCAGCAGTGGTGTCCAAATTTGGATCACTTTAGCAGCCCTCTTCGGGTGTTATTCTTGAGTGTGTAGCCCCAAACCTGGTTTCTAGGCCCTTTAGAGTCTATGAGTAACCAAAGATGCTTTTAGTAAATTCTTTTCCTGTTTAAATCAGCCAGAATTGGTTTCCGTCGCTTGCATCTTAGAGCCCAGTCTCATAGTGTGTGAAGTGTTTGGCTGGGTGCCTGGAACACACATAGCAGGTGCTCAATAAATGTCAGCCACTGGAGATGACAGGCATGCAGCTGGAGGGGGCAGGTGCAGAGGGAAGAACTGTGAGGGCCACTGCAGCCCTCAGGGCGGAGCATCAGCTCTCCCACACCATGTCTCCACCAATGGGGCACCAGGCTGCTTTTCTCTTCCCCTTGATTCCCTGCCACTTGCCTGCCTCCAGTCCAGGCAGGGTCGGTTTATTTGTGCAGCCCAGATGCCAAGAAATGAGGGGAAGAGTGTGCAGCAGGAGAGGCGGGGATGAATTCTGTTAAGTGGCTCTAAGTGGGAGCCAGTTTCCTGCGGGATCCCAGGCACCAGCTTATTCCCCGTATCCCGCTCCCCTCCCACCCTCAGGTAAACAAGCTTATCTATTTTTGCTGCTTGACTTCACCATCTTGATCTCTGCGCAAACACATCCCAGATCAATGGGCTTCAGAAAACAATGCGGGGATATGAGAAGGCCCATGAAGGCAGAAGACTCAGGGAAAGACTGTTTGCCAGAGCCTGTGGGATCAGCCTGTCCTCTTCCTGCTTCCTGTCCCCCCAGGGTGACTGGGCCGCTCTTCAACCCTGCCCTCTTCCCATGGGAGATACATAGCACCTTTACCAGGAGGGCCGTACATGGCTGTTTGGTTTGGGGATGGCCCAGAGGCACCAGCGGAGGGCACGAGAGGGGCTTCGCTGGATCTGGACTGGTCCAGCTGGAGGAAGGAATATGAGGGACGGCCCATGGCCAAGCCCAGAGGGGCACACATTCTGATCACACAAAATCGATGGGAATGGACTAAGAAGGCATTGAGAATTTTGCTAGCTTGATCAAGTTCAAGAAGAATCCTCTCGTTGTCTGTGTCTCGGAAGTGTTCGTTAACCTCTGAGGGAGAATCATGAACTAGTTTTCCTGTGTTGTCAGCCCGAGCATGTATTTTAGCTCCTATTCTCTTCCTCATAGGTCCTTCTGTGGCTGCCATTAGGCAGTGGTGACTCCATTTGTTCAGCCATAGGGTCCTCCATGCCCCTTTGATCCTGTCTCTGCTTGGCAACACATGGGGAGGGTTCTGTGTCCCTGTCCTGAACACTCTTCTGCTCTTCAGTTCCCTCGCCCCTGCAGTCTGTAGCACCATGGGTGTGAAGGCAGGGGCCCAGCTGTGCCCTTGAATACCTTCTCCCAAGTGAGACCTGGGCAGACCCAGGGCCTAGGGGACTTGATGGTAGAACCTGGCTGTGTTCTCATTGACACAAGTCTTTCCCTAATGGGCCAGAGCTGTGAGAGTAGGAAGAAAAGACTCTGTTCCTTCTTTCAACTTAGTAGCTGTTCTTTCTCTGCACAAGACAAAAGCTCTTGGTGAATTACATCTTCATAAAATGTCTCCACCTGGTGATGCCTCTCTCAGCCTCCTCCCCTCCTCCTTGAGGTGACCTCCTCCTTCAAGCTCTGAGGCCATTTCCCCACTCTTCCCTGGAGAACTGCCTCCCCTCTCCAAGAAAGAAGAGGCTCCCCTATCTCCAGCCTCAGCCCTCTATGTCAGGATAACCCTTCTCTTCCCTAACCAGGCCTTGCAGGTTCAAGCACAGAGGATAGTCTCTGGTTCAGTAAGAGAAGGAGATATGTCTTTTATAATCTGTAAGTCTCCGTATCTTTTTGATTCTTCTCATAACTTACTAATGAATTGGGTTCCTGTGGTTGGTTTGTTTGTTTTGCCTTTTAGTATGTTTGTTTGTTTGTTTGTTTGTTTGTTTTTAAGAGGTCTCCACGCTCAGCACAGAGCCCAAAACAGGATCTGACCCTGAGATCAAGACCTGAGCTGAGATCTAGAATCTGACACTTCACCAACTGAGCCACCCAAGCACTTCTTGACTTTCTGTTTTATAGAGATTTCCACTGTCCAACTTTTTTTACTTGCATCCTTATGGTATCCTTTAATATGTTCCTTTGTCCTCTGTGATTCCTGCCAATTGGAACTTAGATCCACAGGCTTGAAAGAGATCTCTTTCTCTCCCTCCTGCTTTCCTCCCTCCCTTCCTTCTCTCTCTCTCTCTCTCTTCCTTCCTTCCTTCCAATTTACCTCATGAGTAATGTATATTCATCTATCAGAAGATACAAAAATCTGTCTTTGTTTTTGTGGGTTTTTTCCTAAAGGTACTATTTATTTGTTTTAGACAGATAGAGAGATCACACAAGTAGGGGAAGGGACAGAGGGAGAGGGAAAGAGAGAATCTCAAGCAGACTCTGCATTGAGGGGCCAGCCCAGCATGGGGCTTGATCTCACTAACCTAAGATCTTGACCTGAGCCAAAAATAAAGAGTTGGATGTTCAAATGACAGAGCCACCCAGGCACCCCTGTTTTTGTGGTATTAGTGGCCTAATGAGCAATGCCTGGATCCCTTAATTCATAGGGATTGCAAAATGGTACAATCTTAATTTTATTATTCTTCCTTCATTTATTAGCTGGGTTCTTTATTTCTTAGCTGAATTACATGTACAGAGAGAAACTTTCCCGGATCTACCTTCTGGCCTCAGTGGACCAATGTACATAGGGAACCTTCCCAGACCTACCCTAGCAAGCACACTCAGCTTTCCAGCCCAGGTACTGGGTTAACAAAGAACCCAGGGCAGGAAAAGGCTGGAGGTCACCTAGCCTATCTGCCACCCTCCTCTGTGACAGTCTATCTGATTGGACCTGAGTAAGAAGGGCTCTAGCCCTCTTGCTCTCAGGGACCTCTAGTCTGAGATATCAATACTGATTTTAAAAGCAGGATTTAAAAGCAGTAGTGTACTTTCCCATCACTGTGGAAGATCACCCCCACTGGGATCTGTCTGAATTCTTAGGATGAGGGAATTGTCTTTACACCTAATCCCATTGCTTATTCGTTCTGCTAAATACCAGGCACACGCAACCACCTAAGCAGTAGCATTTGGAGAGAACAGGAAGGAAGGGGTGGTGATGATACTGTGCCATTGAAAAGCAAATTACTTACAATTAGACTTTAGACATTCTTTTTCTTAACATCCTTTTGCTGGGTCTCACTGTCTGCCATTCCCATGGAAAGCCCCAAACTCCCAACAGTTTTTGGAATAACTTTTCTTTGCCTCTCCTGACCCCCTGTCCCTGACCCGTGCCTCCTGTTCCCAGCTGTGCCTCTTCCCCAGCCCCCAAGAAGCAGCTCAGACTTGAGACTGGGTATTGCCCTCACTTTGGGGCCTTGTCTTTCAGTCCCAATCAGGACAGTCTCCTCAACAAAGAGCCATTTGCCTGCAGGGGAATTATGCTGTCCCAGCTGCTAGGACAAAGCAGGTCTAGTCAGTTGGGGGTTTTAAATAATTTTGTATTTCTCTTTGTGTTTTAAGAATAATGAAGAAACTGAAGCTCAGATATGTTACAGACCCACCCAAGGTTTCAAGGGTCATTATGCCTAGGGCTGGGATTCAAGTAAAGATCTTTAAGCTGCGAAACCCAAATATGTGTCTCCATCCTCCATGCTCATCCACCCATCACAGTCACTGGCACCTTTTCGCAGGGTGAGAGCAGATATTCAGCCTATCCAAGAACCCGCCAGGAAAGACAGATTTATTTAACGGGAATCTGAGGCTGCATGCGACACCTGGCTCTTATCTCTGCAGTTAAACAGGACTTTTTATGGAGCCTTTAAAAGCAAGCTACTTGGGGCATAGTTAATCGTCAAGAGTGCAGACTCTGGAGTCACACAGCTTCAGTTCCAATACCAGTCCCACCACTTAGGAGCTGTGTGGCCACAGGCATGGATACCTGCCATGCCTCAGTGTCCTCACTGAGCAACAGAGATAATAACAATACTTACACCATAGGCCTCCTCCCGGGTAATGGCTTAAGAGGTTGCAGCATTAGCATCACCTGGAAGTTTTCAAGAAATGAAAGTACTCAGGTCCCTCCCAGACCAGACCCCCTGAGTCAGAAACAGTCAGGACTTCACAGCCGTCTGGGCTGAACATGCCATCTAGACAACGCACATGTACACTGAAGCTTGAGAACCATTGCTTAACACATGTGATACACTTGGAATGACCTGAGACAGAGTAAGTGCTCAATAAACATGAATGGCTTATTACTATCATTATCATTAGCCAGAGGTGTTATTCATTACCCCGAGGGTCTTGGGTAGATAAAGTTAGCCAGCTCTGGAGGAGAAGGGAAGAGGACACTTTTCATGCTCAATTAAGTGTTCCGGGTCCCTGTGGACTAGTCTATCTTGTTCTGTCCATTGCAGAATTTCCAGCCCCAAGAGCAGTGCTCTGGAGATAACATGGACCTCACAGTTATTTCTTGGATAAATGTGGCACATCTCTTCTCACTCTCTCTCTTCGCTTAGTCTGTCCTTGAGAAGAGGAGGGGACAATGGAAGCTAAGGAATGGACTTCAGCACCCATTGGAAACTCCTTGCCTAAAGGGAGCCTTCTCTGTCTACACTGGTCTTAGTGTACATACCCCCTTGTTTTTGTTAGCCAATTAGAGTGTGGTGAATCCAGGGGGAGGGAACTGTGCTACCAGGTCTTCTGTTTATATTACAATCTATCAATAAGAAAAATTCAAGAGATGGGGTGCCTGGGTGGCTCAGTGGGTTAAGCCTCTGCCTTCGGCTCAGGTCATGGTTCCAGGGTCCTGGGATCGAGCCCCACATTGGACTCTCTGCTCAGCGGGGGGCCTGCTTCCCCTTCTCTCTCTGCCTGCCTCTCTGCCTACTTGTGATCTCTGTCTGTCAAATAAATAAACAAAATCTTTAAAAAAAGAAAAGAAATGTTCAAGAGAAAAATGGATAAAAACCTTGCATACTTCTCAAAAAAAGGGTAGTTGAATGGCTCAGAAACAAGAAAAGGTGCTCAACATCATTGGTCTGTAGGGAAATGAATATTAAAACCACAATGTGGTATCACTACTTACCTACAAAATTGACCAAAGTGAAAAGATGGAAAATCCTGGGTGCCGAGGAAGGTATGGAACAGCTGAACTCTCAACCATGGCTAGTGTGAGAATAAAATGATAATACCATTTTGGACAAATGTTTGCAAATGGCTACCAATGCATACCCTACGACTCAGCATTTCCACTTCTTCATATTACATATCCAACAGAAATGCATTCTGAAAGACATATCTAGAGTGTTCTAAAGCACTATTTTTCATAGACCTGAACTGGAAACTACACAAACAAAGCATGTCTGCCAAGAGAAGAATGGATAAATCAAATGTAGTATATTCACACAGTAGAATATTAGACAACAATGAGAATTAAGGAGCTACCATTACACTCAATGATGTGGCAGAACCTGATGAACATACCTTAAAAAGAAAGAAGCCATACATGAGAGAATATGTGTATGCTGTTGATTACATTTATATGGAGTTCAGCGACAGACCAAACAAATGTAGTCATTATCCTGGGGAGCACAGTATCTAGAAGCAGCACAAGGGGGCTTCTGAGGTGCTAGTAGGGCATGTGGATCTGAATCCTAGTGACACTGATGTGTTTGGTTTGTGAAAATTTGTTGAGATGTACACTACCAATGCATGCACTTTTCTGCATGATCATTTCAATAAAAAGTCTCTTACTATTCTTAAAGGAACAGCCCTGTGGAAGGGAGAGGATCCAGAATTCCAGACCAGGACCCTGAGCTCAGACCTCTTTAGCATTCCACATCTCAGTGTCCTTATCACTAGACAACAAGGAAATCCAGACCCAAGAAGAGAAGGAAATCACCCTAGGTTAATAGGCAGTGGTTGGCAGAGTCCTTACCTTGGTCACGTATAAGGAGGTTGCTGAGGCCATCTGCTTATAGAATCAACCGAATGACGTCTGCAGAGGTACTCTGTACCTGATGGCATGGTGGAACTTTGTGGACTGCTATCACTAGCATTCTCTGAGCCAGAGATACATCTGTGGGTTTCTCCATTACCGCCCAGCTTCATGCTCATTCTTTCCAATGACACGCTCTCGTTCTTTCTTGAAAGTGATTACAATTCCTAAATGAGCACACAAAAATAAACCTCTTCATTAACCAGGGGAAAAAATGTACCACCTGAGTGGAACGTGCACCAGAATGCAACAGAAGCAGAGCAACATATGCTGGACTAATTAGCCCTGTCTCCACAGATGGATGTGTTCAGCACAGTGGTTGTGTTTTGGGGTGAGGTAACTGGGAGCTGTCCTGTTTAAGGCAGCATTTCCAAAGGCCATTCTTCAGAATGCCAGTCCCATGAGATGTTAATTGGTGCCATGAGGTGACAATTCCGTGCTTAAATATATTTTGGGAACTACTAGTTTAGATATTACTTGTTCTTTGCTGCACTACTTCTTGGAAACTTCAGTATGCTAGTGAGTATAACAAATCACCAAGACAGGATCAAGTAGGTAGTATATCTCTTATTTGATTATTGGATCCCTTTTGATATGTCAAGCACTTTATGAAAAGTATTTCCTAAAATCCACAATGAAAAACATTACGTAGACTCAATCCTGGTACAAGAGTCAGGGAACCTGACTTGCAGATCCAGCCTGGTTATCAACCAGCAGGACACTTTAGATAAGGCCTTCTTTTAGCTGAGCCCCCAGGTAATTGGAAGAAAAGGACTTGAGGAAAAGCAAGAATATGGATATGCCAGAGAGGGGGAATGGTGTTCTAACCATGGTCTTACTTCATTTTTTTTTTTTTTTCATTTAATGCCATGTTGTTAGGCAATGTGGCTTCATTATTTATACATGGAGCAGAGGGTGTTGATCTCTTACCTAAAAGCTGTTACCTACCTTTTTTGCTAAGAGAAATCTGATTTTCACCATGTAACATTGAGCCCAGTGAAAGGGTGAATCCTTTTTTTGTTGTTGTTGTTTTGTTTTGTTTTGTTTTGGTCTAGGAGTAGCCTTACAAATCAGTTCTGGCCAATGAGATACTAAGGGAAGTTTTCTTGGAGCTTCTGGGACACTTTCTTGTCTGATGAGATAGAGCCATTCAAGAACAAACACTCTTTTATCATCCCCTCCCTTCCTGATTAAAAAGTGGTTAGGTGAGGGGTGGCTCAGTGGGTTAATCCTCTGCCTTCCACTCAGGTCATGATCTCAGGGTCCTGGGGTCATGATCTCAGGGTCCTGGGATTGAGCCCCATGTCAGGCTCTCTGCTCAGTGGGAAGCCTGCTTCCCCCACCCTCTCTCTCTGCCTGCCTCTCTGCCTATTTGTGATCTCTCTCTCTCTGTGTCAAATAAATAAATAAAATATTTTTTAAAAAAATTGGTTAGGTGACTCAGTCAGTAGAGTGTCCAACTCTTGATCTCAGGTCTTGATCTCAGGATTGTGAGTTCATGCCCTGCATTAGGCATGGGGCCTGCTTAAAAAGAAAGAAAGAAAGAAAGAAAGAAAGAAAGAAAGAAAGAAAGAAAGAAAGAAGTGATTAGGGAAGGATGTGATGGTTGGGTGTGGCATTCATCTTTTGACCATAAGATAATAAGGATGAAAACCAATAAACTGAGAAGGCATAGAAGTGGGAGGGAAAAAACCTGGCTCCTTGATGACATCATTGAATTGCTAAACTAATATTCAAACTACCTACCTCTCACTTCTTGTCAAACCAACAATAAGTGCCTTCATGGTCTCAGTTACCATTAGTTTGATTTGCTCTTACTTGCATTCACACAGAAACTTACTGGAAATATTTGTGTCTGTTTTTCTTTCATTATTCTATTTTCTGTTTTAAGGTGAATTTGTGATTGATTTAATAGTGAGATAGGAGGCTCTAATGCAAAAATAGACAAAACCCTGAGGTCTCCATGACTTAACCCAATGACAGCTTATTCCTCACACTATGATAGTCCAATGTGGGTTGGATAACTCCATTCCAGCTAGTAGATCTGGAACACATGGCATATTAGTCAGGTTAAGCAAGGCTAGGCTGCAGCAACAAACAATCTCTGACATTTCAGTAGTTTAATACACAAAGGTTTATTTTTGGTTCCTACAAAGTCTATTCTGTGTCCATTGAAGCTCCAAAGAAGTTCTCTTCCAAGCAGTGACTCAGGGATCCAGGTTGCATTTTATAGATATAGTCTCTGGGATAGGTGATTTCCAGGTTGCAGAAACTAGAAAAGGGAGAGCTGAGAGTCAGGCACCAACCTTTAAATATTTCAGCCTGGAAGTGATATCACTTCTCTTTATAGTCCAGTGTCTAAAACTAGTCACACATCCCAAGTTAACTTCTAGGGAAGCTGGGAGATACAGGAGAGCATATGGATGTTTGGTGAGTACTAACTGTCCCTGACACAGTTTAATAACAACTTTTAAAATAACCTTGTCTCTGACTGAGAGTCTGAAATGTGTTAAATGGAGGCTGGGTGCAGGGAGAGGTGGTGACTGAAACTTCCCTGACTCTACTGAATCCCGCTTTCAGAAGCCAGGCCAGGTCAGGCCCTAGATTCAAAGTAGCACAGAGAAAGAACCAGCTCAAGACCCAGAAATCTAAGTTCTAGTCACTGTGTTCCTATCAACCTCAGGCAAGCCATTTCTCATGGGCACATCTAATCTATAAAATAAGGGTTTTGACCCTGATTAGTCACTCTGGCTATACAACAAGTCACTCCCAAACCTAAAACAATAATTTTTAAAATTATTATTTCTCATGTTTTCCATGGGTCAGGAATTTAGGAGTGGCTTGGCTGGGTGGTCAGAGTCTCTTATTTCCAGCAATTTGAAGGTTTGGTTGGGGCTGAAGATCTACTTCCATGGCAGCTCACTGATAAGGCTGGCAAGTTGGTGCTGGCTGTTGGCAGGATATCTCAGTCCCTCTCCACGTGATCATCTCCACAGGCCTTCTTGAGCATCCCCATGGTGTGTGGCTGGCTTGCCCCAGAACAACCAATCCCAGCCACCAAGATGGAAGCTGCATGCCTTTACCACTTTGAAAGTCATACATCAACACTTTATGACATTCTCCAGGTCACGCAGGCCCATCCTGATTCATTGTAAGAGGGGATTACAAAAGGGGGTAAACACAAAGAAGAGAAATCATTGAGGACCATCTTGGAGGTTCATTTCCTAGACTCCGCCTCTAAATTCTGACATTCTTTGCCTACAATCCAGGACAGTCATTCCCCCTCTCCAGAGACACCTCTCCCTTCAAAGAAAGTGTAGGTGAGACCAAACCTTCTTAAGGTTTCTCAAAGCACTCCTGCCTCAGGGTGCCTGGGTGGCTCAGTTGGTTGAGCAGCTGACTCCTGCTTTCAGGTCTGGTCATGATCTTGCAGTCGTGGGATCAAGCCCTGCGTCGGGCTCTGTGCTCAATGTGAAGTCTGATTCATATTCTCTCTCCTGCTCACTCTCTCTTTTTCTCTCTCTCAAAGAAAAAAAGAGAGAGAGAGAGAGAGAGAGAGAGAGAGAGACAAAGACAAAATGCTTCTGCTCCAGGATGAGAGATTTTCTAGAAAAAGAATCCTAAGAGTAAACTCATTTTTTAATTTAATTCTTTCAAGTGTGACAGGCACTATTTTCATCAACCCCATTCCATAGATTGGGACACGAGGCCTGGAGAAATTGACTTGTCCCAGCATATACTGAGACGGATTTCGAGCCAAAGCCCATGTTTCTAATACCTCCTGGAACCAGGCTCAGCTCCAGAGAAGTGGCTAGTCTAATCCCTTGCTCCTGTCCAGCCTTGAGCCCAGGTGCCCTCTCCGCAGCCTGGGAGGGGGACAGGTAATGTCTTCCTTACAGAGAAGCATTGGTGGGACCCCAGTAGCTGCCATTCCCCTTCAGTGCTTCTTTCTTCTTTGTTTCTTTGACGGATCCCACCCCACCTGGAAGGACGTGTACCCCAGGAACTTTCTTAAGGATGGGAAGTCCCTTCATCCTTTTAATATTTCTAGTGCACATTGAGCTAATGGTGTTGGTGCGAGAACAAAACAGTGCGTCTCTGCTTAAGGAAGTGATAATAGAGTTTGATATATCTGAACAAGGAGAGATTTCTTTCTGAGCTGGTGTAGTAGGGCTTAGCTGTGAAACTGCCCTTTTCTTTAACTGCCAACAGCAAGAAAAAAAATCTCTTGACCACAAATTTATTAAATGTTGTGGATTTAGATGATTTAAAGTTCATGCTTCTGTTCCTGATCTGCCTATTGCTGAGAAGCCCAAAGACTTAACCACCTCAGCAATTGGCCTGCATTTGAATGAGACAAAGGAGCGTTTGACGGGGCTCCAGGTCTGAGGACAGGAGGGGGACCAATGGGCCCTGAGCGGCTCCCAAAGGTGCTGCCATTCCCCTGCCAGGGAGGGACTAGAAGGAACAGTGAATACCCAGAACCAGCATCACCCCCAAAGCCCATTTATTCAGTCACCCATGTGTCTATGCCCATGGTTAGCTAAAACAGGTGTGGGGCACTGGGTGTGTGGGTCATGTGCTGGGGGTGGTGTGTGTAATGGTGGGCAGCCGGAGTGCTATGGTTGAGAGTACAAGCCCCAGAAACGTGCTAGAATATTGGCTCCACTACTTACAGTTGGGAAAGCCGTGTGGGTTTTCTTATCTATGAAATCAGGATGACAATAATAATGTCACCTATCTTAAAAGGTTCTTTTGAGGATTCAGTGAAGTAACCCTTCAAACATTGCCCCACATGGTGCAAACACTTAAGATGAAAGCTACTCTTATTTCACATGTTCTGGGCATATATCTCTATAGACTCAGATTTGGGATTTGCATCTGTGTATGTTTTTCTATATCTGTGTACAGTGTGTGTGCATGAGGGCATCCATGTGCAGGGGTGTGTGTAAATTCAGTGCAATTAAAGACAAGGAACTGGCTGGCAGTGTGGGACTCACCCCTTCCTAGGCAGACTGTGGCATCCATGCCTTCCAGCTAAAGAGCCCACCTCCACCAAGGGGGCTACACACATGCTCCCCTCCTTTGCCAGGCAAGGGTGGGGAGCACAGACAGACAACTTCATGATCCCAAGGTCAGAGGCAGAGAATCAAAGTTTCACCTAGTAGTATAATTAAACTTCTGTGGTTTCATGGAGAGCCAAGGAGCCAGGGATAACTCTGGCTGATTTTACTCCAGTTCTTGCACTTTTGGACATTAGGTGGGTTGGCTAGTTCATTGCACCACTGGCTCCCACTGGGGCTCCATGCTATCCCTGCTCCTTGAAGGCTGGGGCTTCAGGGACAGAGAGTCAGCCAAGTATAAGGCTGCTGGGACTTCCATGTGCTGCCTGCCCCTGGCTGTCACATTTGACTTAAGAGCAACTCGGCTAGTCAGCCCCATGAAAGGATTCAGGCTACATTTTGTAGATCAGGAAATAGTCCTAGATCAATGACATGGTTCAGTCAGATCCCTGGTCCCCGGCTTTCTCCCTCGAGGTTGATGCTGAGGGTGCTGCAAGTGGCTTCTTGGAAGGAAATGATGGCAACACTATCTTCTAGTCCCTGCAACTCGCTCAGCAAGCAGGGACAGCATCAGGGGAGTGGAGACCCATCCTCATGTGAACTTGTGTGCCCGGCTTAACACCCAACCCATCACAGTAATTCCGTCATCGCTCCTTCCATCAGTCCAGTTGTCTTGTCCTCTATACCTGGGAAGGACACTGGGACCCTGTCCTCCACATGTCCTCTCTGGGCCCCCTTGTGACCCATATCCTATTTTTGAGGGGAAGCAGAGGACTTGAAAAGCCATGAGGAGTGATGTCAACTGTGCCACAGTGGACTCTGGTCATGCTGCTGGCATGACCTGGCAGTGTGGAAAACGCATGGCCTGGGAGTAGAAGCTGGGGATGAGGACCTGTCTCCTCACCTGGAGACTGAAGGCAGATTGGTGGTTCAGACACTTTGCAGAGTGTGGGATTCACCCAGAGAACTCATTCCAGGGGAGTGCTCCAGCCCCCCATCACTGATGTTCTAATTCAGGAGGGATAGGATGGGCTTGGGCCCTCCATCTGTACCAGGCATCTCAGGTGATCCTGGTATGTGTGTTCTATATTTGTCCCTAAGTTTCCTTCAGCTCTCAATCTGGGAGTCTTCCAGCCCGTGATTCACTAGAGCATAAAGGCCATCTCTCTGGGGGCTGCGTGGAGGGCAGTGGTTTTTGCTTAGCTACTGGAGATGGAGAAAATCCTGTGTTCCACCACTCCTAGACTGTGGCCCAGATAAGAAGCACTGTGGGTTATATGTAATGATTGGAAGACTAAATAGCTACAAATATGCCCTTTCTTGCAGAGAACATGTCAGAGGGGGTAGGTGCCCTCCCTATTCACCCAAAGCTCAAGCGAAAATGTTAGCATAATCTTAACTCCCCTTTACTCACATTCCACTTCCAACCCATCAGCAAATCTTGACAGCTCTACTTTCAAAATCTGCTCAATGTGTCCCTATACCACCATCCATCCTAGTTTGATCTACCATTGTCTCTTTTTTGGGCAAGAGCCTCCCAACTGGTCTCCTGCTTCCACTCCTGCTCTTTCTGGTCTAGTGTCCATACAGCAGCCGGAGACATCCTTTTAATCCATGTCTTTCATCTGTGCAAAATCTTCCAGGGATTCCATACCACACCCCACATAAAACTCTGAGTCTTTATCATGCTTTCATGAGCTAGCTTTCCCTGACTACCTCTCTGACTTCATTTCCTACCACTCTCTCCTCCCCTACCTCTGTTCTAAACATAGGTCTCTTCACTGTCTCTTGAGCACCCCAAACCTGCTCCCACCACAGGGCCTTTGCACTAGCTGTTCTCCCTGTGTAGGATGCTCTTCTCCCCAAATATGCATGGTTTTCTCACGTACTCCATTCAAGTCTATCTCAACCGGCAGAGAGTTCTTCTGTTCTCTGATGCGGCTTTGTACAGTAAAATCCCCTGCGTGTGTTATTCCCTTATCTAGCTTTGTTTTTCATGTATGTGTACTGGTTTATGAAGACTTTTCCCTCCAGAAGAACGTAAGTTCTGTAATGTCAGGGAAGTTGATTGTTTCCTATTGTGGTCCCAAAGCCTAAAATAGTACCCAGCACACTGCAGGCTCACAAAATAATACAAGTGGAATGAGTGATATGAGTGGATGAATGGGTGAGTAGAATGACAGTACCTCAGGCCTGGGGTTGAAGCTTGTCTGATTTTTAAAATAAGCATATTAGTCATGAGCTTTGTCATTTCCAATGTATTATTGATGAATTATGAGCAATACACTCATCCCCGCCTCGGTTACTGGGATGAGCTGGTTGTTATCGAGTGCTCATGTGGCGTCAACACGGCTTGCCTGGGCCACGCAAATGCTCAGTCAGATTTTCAGGGAGTGCCTCAGAGGGCCCCGTTCTTGTTCAGTGTGTATTCTCACCACATAACCAGTGTGACCCTGATCAGGGCATGGCAAAACACGATCCCCCACCAAGACACCCTGTGTCATACTGGCGGGTAAGCGATATTTGGCCTTCCAAAGTTACCTCAGGATTTTAGAAATATAACATTTTCACTGTATTCATTTGTAAAATAGCATAGACTAAATGGCTTAATCAGTAGAAGTGTATTTTCTCACAATTCTGGAAGCTGGATGTCTGAGATCAAGATGGGATCTTGATGTGATCAAGGCTCGTTCCTTCTTAGGCCTCTGTCCTTGGCTTGCCATTCTCTCGCTGTGTCTTCACACCGTCTTCCATCTGCATGTGTCTGTCCTGAACTCCTCTTCTCATACGGTCACCAGTCAGACTGAATTAAGGTCCACCCCTAATGACCTCATTTTAACTTCATGACCTTATATACACCCTGTCACAGTCTCAAATACTAGGGGTTAGGATTTCAACAAAAGACTTGTGGGGGGAGGCAGTTGACACAACTCAGCCCATAACGTTTCCCTAATCCCCTTTCAATCTTCACAGAAATTTCTTGGATAAATAATTTTATTTATTTATTTTTTTAATTTTTATTTTTTTAAAGATTTTTGTTTATTTATTTGACACAGAGAGAGAGATCACAAGTAGGCAGACAGGCAGGCAGAGAGAGAGGAGGAGGCAGGCTCCCTGCTGAGCAGAGAGCCTGAAGCGGGGCTCGATCCCAGGACCCTGAGATCATGACCTGAGCCGAAGGCAGTGGCTTTAACCCACTGAGCCCAGGCGCCCCTTATTTATTCATTTTTAAGACTTTACTTATTTATTTATTTGAAAGACAGAGAGAGCCAGCTGGGGAAGGAGCAGAGGGAAAGGGATAAGCAGACTCCCTGCTGAATATGGAGCCCAACACGGAGCTTAATCTTACAACCCTGAGATCATGACCTGGACCAAAATTAAGAGTCAGATGCTTAACCAACCAAGCCACCCAAGCACTCCTAGCATAAACAATTTTATAAAGACTTTATTTTATTGTTTTAACAGAGAGAGAGAGAGATCACAAGTAGGGAGAAAGGCAGGCAGAGGGGGAGGGGAAGCAGGCTCCCTGCTGAGCAGAGATTCCTAATGCGGGGCTCCATCCCAGGACCCTGAGATCATGACCTGAGCCGAAGGCAGAGGCTTAACCCACTGAGCCACCCAGGCGCCCCAAGAAAAAAATACAATTTTTAAGTAAGTTTCCAACATGGCTTTTAAGTGGTTTAATTCTCCTCATGATGCATATGATTATCATTCCCATTTCACAGAAGAGAGGGGCTGACTGAGGCCTTGTCAGTGAGTTCAGTGATAGGACCAGGACTGGACTCACAGCATAGTGCTCATTCCAGCACCCAGTCAACTCCTGTCCTTACAATAAAAGGCAGCAAATCAATACGAAGCCTTAATTCATGAAGCCAGAACTGCCATTTTAAACTTGTGCACTAAAACCCTCATGGAGGAGACAGCTGGCAGGGAGGGGGTCTTTATGCTCTTGCATCTCTAATAAGGTTAATTGCTCTGCCTAGCACACTGTGTACCTCTAGTTGATTTGCTGTGGATGGAACAGTGGGAGGAAGGTGAGGTAAATAATCAGCACAGTCACTAAGCTGACAACTTCCAGCAGGCCCAGTTCTGTTCCCAGAGACCCATGTACAGTGTTTGAGAGGAGCCTGAATGCCACCGGGAGGTGGAGGACACTTTAGCAACAGAGCCGTTCCTGCTGTCCTCCAACCTTTCCATTTGGTGAGGGAAAAAAGTTTTACACTTGATAAGCACATACCTGCTCAGGTGACGCTTTGGAAACTGGAGCTGGGTGAGCAATAAGGGAGTGAGCAATAAGGGAGTGAGGCTGGGGGTGTTTTGGTGGCTCCGTAGGTTAAGTGGCTACTTTCAGCTCAGGACATGATCCCAGGGTCTTCGGATCGAGCATTACACTGGGCTCCCTGCTCATCAGAGAGCCTGCTTATCCCTCTCCCGCTCCCTCTGCTCGTGCTGTCTCTCTCTCTCTGGCAAATGAATAAATAAAATGTTGAGTGGGGGGCGCTTCTTGTGTGAAAGGCTGATACACTTCTGTAGTCCTGCCTGCTTCTGCTGGGTGGATGAGCCCAACCTACTAGATGTGTCAAGGCCCTACAGCATTTTCCCTAACATCAGCTGGTTCTATCCACCCCAGCCCCTTCCTTCCTTTCTTTAATGGGACTGTAATGCCTGGATTCACATCTTGTGGAGCCATCTTGTGTCTGTTAGACTGAGCATGGGGATGAGAGCCAGCTTGTTGGGGGAGGGGGGAGTGAAATGAGTCTCTGATGATAAGACTGAGTAGCTAGATCAATACCAGCAACACCTGCCCCTGGTTACTTGCTATTTAGGGGAAAAAACCTCCTTTTAATTTAAACTATGTGGTTAGGTTGCCTGTTAATTGCAGCTAAATGCATTTCTAATGATACATGCGATGAGTCAAAAACAAGCTGTCTGTAAAGATCTGCCCTGAAGAGCCACCGGATCTTCAGGGATCCCCTACCTGGTTTTTAACTGGAGTGAATGGAAGTGGCTTCACAGATAATGGTGTTTGAGAAGGTCCTCATCGCCTACAGGACTTCTCTCCTCATCCCTTCCTCTCTGTAGGGTGAGAAGTGGCTTTGGCTCTCAGCAAACAGTATTCTCAGATTCTTGCCATCTTAACCCCATCTTGTCAGATACTTGCCCAAAGAAAGATCTTTTCCCTAGATAAAAAAAGAAATCGAGAGGATCACTCTCATGGATTCAACCTTGGTGTCTCCGCAATGTCTTCCATCTTCCCTCAGCAGCCCTCTTTCCAGGTCATCCTTAGAGATAATAAACACATCCCCAGCTTACCATATAGGGTGCAAGGAAAAACCCAGAATAAAATTACCAAGTACCTCAGGAGAGAGGAATACTAAAGCATGACCCATAATAACAATTTCTCACATTTTCCAGCATGTTCCCAGCTAATCTCTGAAGGAGGATTTTTAATCCTGTTTTCTGGGTGAAGACCTTACCTGGATCCAAGCTGGCAAATCACAGGTGCTGAACAGAACTTTGGAGCTGAGCTATATTGTTTGGTGATGTTCTAACCTGTAACCAAGCTCACTGGTGACTCTGGGGTCTTTAGCTGGGAGGGAAGTGGGAAAGGCTGCGAAGGAGGGGCTTCCAGGAACCCCATCCTGGCTGTAAACTGATTCGCCTTATGTTTATACGCTTTTATACATTAGGAATGAGGTTTCTGGATGTTGGCTGCATCCATGGAATGCTCAACTAACCAATATAGTAGCTAACACTTGCAGAACTATTAACTCTGTTAAAAGCAATTCCACCGCCATTTGAGTTGGGGGAATATTCTTATTCTGCCCATTTTCCAGGAAACTGAGGCTCAGAAATGTGATGTGTCCTAGCAAAAGTAACAGCTTCCAAGTGGCAAGGATAAGGTTTAAATAACAGGGTTCCTAGTTCAAGTCCCCTGGAGGTGATGGCTCCCCCTTGTGGAGACCCCAGGCTATGGTAGAGCTAGAAATCATGGAATGAGGGAACACATGGCCAGATGGGAGAGGGACAATCTGAAAGGGGGATACCCAAGTCCTACTCTGAGAGAGTTCAGGGACTTCTGAAAGGGCCAAGAAGACAAGAAAGTCCGCACGAAAGGAAGGGATGTCTCAAGGGGAAAGGCTGTGTCTGTGCCAGCCCCATGCCCCTTCCTGCTCTAAACCTAATGCGAGAGGCAGAGGTAAGGCAGTTATCCCGAGGGCTTCCTAAGCGAGGTGAGCCTGGCCAGTTTTTGAAAGAGGAGAGGAAATAAAGAACAGTATTGGGGGCTGGGGAAGATTAAGAATAAAGATTTCTGCCCAGGAAGAATTCTGGAGAAGTTTGCCCCTGGTGGGGCCACCTGTTCAGGCTGCAAAGTTCTGCTACATTTGGGTCTGTCTGCTTACTCATAGCTCATCTCCCTGGCATGAGAGCTGTCCATTCATCTCCAGAGCCAGCTCAACCTCAGGCTCAGTGGAGCAAGAACAAGGACAAGTGCCAAGCCACCTGTGTCCATCACAGCTGCATGGCCAGCTCCAACTGGCTATGGAAGGACACCTTGGAGGAAGTGCAGAGAGCTGGAGCAGAGGTGGGGATTGGAGCTGGATTCTGAGTTCCCCCATCACTTGGGAACATTGTTTCCCCCATCAGACTGGGAGCTTCCTGGGCACAGAAGCTGTTTCCCCCATCAGACTGGGAACTCCCTAATCAGCCTGGGAGTTCTCTGTGGGCAAGGCTGTGTCTCCCCCATTAGGCCCGGGGTTCTGGGAGTCCAGAGATCTATTTTCTTCCAGCCTTAGATGTGAAGAAGGACAAATAGTACCGTCTGTGGTGGGACGGGGTGGGGAGCAGGGGGCTTGTCTGTCTGCGCTCTGCTCTTCCTCCACCATGCTATGATTTAAGGGACTTGTTGCCAGCAGACTGTGTTTTTGCTCAAGTTCTCTTTCCTAAAAACAATCTTGGGAAAAACTCAACATTATCTACCCTTCCTCACTCCCACCCTCAATTTCTCTGCGGCGCGGATGAGAACACCAGCTTTCAGTTTCATGCTCTGATTGGCTTATTAGTCGAGGCTACTGCCAGTCGGAACAGAAGCGACGGGCCGGCCCAGGTTCCGCCGCAGGGATCCTGGGTAATGTAGTTCCTTGCCTCCTCCTTGCCTTCATGGAAGAAAAGGGCTGTAAATCTCAAAGTAGCTTCTGTGGGAGGAACGCTTCTCCCTTTTTCAGAACTGATGGCAGTAATGGTATCATTGGAGTAATACGAACAATTTTCTTTATATTCTAGCACAGTTGAGTGATCTCCTGAAAGAGCACGTTGTTTTGGTACAGATCTGCAATGCTGTTTCTGATAAGACTCTGCCCCCTCTCTGCTGGTGGAAGTTGCAGCTCCCTACTGGGTAGGGCTGGGGCTGGGTCGGCGAGTGGGCTTTGGTAATCAGGACAGGGCTTGTGCTTGCCCTGGAAACGTCACTGTAGTGGTGCACCGCAGGGCTTAGTCCTCGCATGTTGGCCCAGGCTGGTACTTACTTGTTTACAATGAGATCTACCAGTCCACAAAGAAATGAAAAAACAAAAAATATGTGAGTGACTTGTTTGCCATAAAGTTAAAGGCATTTAAAGGATTGTCCTTTGTTTTTTTTTTTTTTTTTTCCTACTTTTTGATGTAAAAATGGGTGGAGATATGTGGGGACAAGGGTGGGGGCTCAGTGAGTGGGGATGCAGGGAGAGGTCTCCCCTTTCATGGATCTCGAGGTGATTGCTTATAGTTGTTTATTCATAAATACAGTGTCCAAAAGTCAAGATATGTTACTAAGTATCTGTACATTCTTAACTATCTGTGCTGAAGAAAGGGAGAGGTGGAGATAATAGAGGGAATCATTCAATAATGGAAGTGAAGCAAGGAAGGAAAATAACGTTTATTAAGGGCTCATTCAGAAAGGATAATTGACTTGCCCAAGGTCACCCTGATAGTTAATGTTGGGTCTGGGACTGGAATCTATGTCTCCTAATGCCTAGTCTGGTGCTTTTTCAAGTACACCACCTGGATTATGGTAATAATGATCATGAGAGCCGTGAACAGCCATGAGCGCACACTAAGCACTTCACGAGTGTTTTCTCCCTTTGTTCTCATGGCAGCCCTGAGAGGTAGGCTTAGGAACTCTCATATTTACAGGTGGATGAATCAAAGCTATTTTCAGTTCAAATCAAGACACATTCGCAGAGTGCCCGCTAGGTTTCATCCAGGTGCTGAACTAGGGACAGGAAATGGAGCATTAATAAGACAGGAATCCTGCCCTTAAAGAGCTCAGTGGGGCAATATAAACAAGGGGGTTATTTCAGTAAAATTTGCTAAGCCCCGCGAGAGATTTATCCAAAAGGGGTATGTGGGAGCTCACTGGGCATGAGGCCAGATTTCAGGGGAGGGGAAGTGGTGAGGGAGTGGCCCTTGGAAGTCTTCCTGGAAGAGCTGATAGCTGAGTTCCAATCTTCCACGGGGTGGGCCTTGAGACAGATTGGGGGGGGGGGGGAAGGGTACAGATTGGGGTTGGGGGGTGGCTCTGGGCAGAAGGATTGCATGGCAAAGCTTCTGGGGTGTGGTAGCAGCACAACGTATGGGGGCAGGGGAAGAGAGGGAGAGAAGGTGGTTACAGGCTTGAATGTCATCCTTTGGGCAATGGGGAGCCATGAAGGGATTGTAAACAGGGATGTGGCTCATTCAAAAGTGATAAGGTGCTTTGAGGCAGCAGAGGAGGGATTAGAAGAAAGTGGTTGTGGGGTGCTATAGGGACGAAGAGAGCAGGCAGGGGCTTTCCTATTTTAGACCAGCCGTGAGTGCCCTGAGCTGGGGTCCTAGGGAGGCAGGTTTGGAGATATTTAGGGAATGGGGTCACAGGACTTGGGGACCAGATGGGTGTGGGGATGAGGGGAAAGAAGGTGTTAGAGGAGCTGGATTTCTTATCTGGATAATTATCTGGTTGGTAGGGCTGGGATGGGAGGTCTATAGGAGACCCAGGTGGGAAGGTGTGGATGGTGGTCTCAGTGTGGAACACAATGAATATGAGAGATTTATAGAACCTACCACCTCCCCACCATCTTCAGCAAGTCCTAGCTCTGCTTTCCCCTCCACAGCCAACCATGTGGGTCAGAGAAGGGGCAGAAAGGTGTGCCTCTGGAGCTTGATGAACCCACAAAGAGTAGACCTCAAGTGGTATTACCAAGGACCTGGGTATCTGGGATAAAAGAAAAAGGTGCACCCGGCACCTACCCTGAGCCTTGGCCCAAGGAACAGTGAAGGGGCATGAGATACCAGCCCACACCCATACCAAACCCACCGTCTGGACAGAATCCTATTAGGGCCCTTACAGAAAGACTTTTCCTGGCCTTATTTCTCGCCTGCCTGGGAGGTGATGGAGAAGTGGGCCATCTCACAACTGGGTCATCGTTTTAGAGGCTTTACCTCTCTCCTGCGGTGATTGAGATAGAATAATACTCTAAATAATTATCACCACAAGCCATTCATTTGTTCTTGCTAATGAATGTCTTGTTATCCTTGTCCTCAGTGCTGTGCTAGACACATAACGTACAGACTCATAAGACAGTCCCTGCCCTCAAGGAGCTCACAGACCATCAGGAAACAGGTGAGCAATGACCTCTGTAATAAGGTGAGCGCTGCTTCTGTAGAGGTACGTTTCAGGGATGTTCGTGGTGCAAGGGCCTCAAGGAGTGCTAAAGAGCATAGGCTCTGGAACCACATAGCTGTGATTGGATCCTGGTTCCTCTTCTTTCAATGCTGTGTGATCTTGGGCAAGTTGATTAACTTCTCTGGGCTTTCATTTTCCATCTACAAAACGGGAATAATATCACACCCATCTCCTGGGGCGGTGGTTGTGAGGATTCAACAAGTTATTGTAGAAAAAGAGCTTTGATCAGTGCCTGGCACAGAGCAAGACCTCCACAGTGTTAGCCGTCATTCATTTGAGTACCATCGTCTTCATCACAAACTCAGGAGTCTGCAGGGAGGAGTTTGCACAGAGGAGAAGCTGCTGGGAAAACTTCATAGAGCATGTGACATTTTGGTTAGGCAAGAAAGGTGACATTTTGCTAATGGAAAAAATCAGGCCCAGGGAAGCTGACCCAGGCAGAGGGAGCAGGACCCAAGGCAAAGAAGTATGCAAATGCAAGGCAGCTTGGGGAAATGGCCAGGCTTCCTGGCTCCATGGAATGTGGAGGATGTAGAGAAAGAAGTTCCTGGGAGGGTAGCTTAGGGACAGCTTGGGAAAGGCTAGAATGCCACATGAAGGAATTTGGGCTTTATCCCACAGGCAAAAGTGGTCTTTGAGGAGTTTGTTTCAAGAGGGATGACGCGACCAGAATTGCCTTGAGGATTGTGATGGCAGCTGAGTGGAAGAAGGATCAGAGGCAGGGAGCTGACCAGCTGGGCCAAGAGAGAGATGGCAAGGGTTTGAGCTAAAGCAGTGTAGGGGATAGTGGGGGAAATGTTTAGAGGACTGTGCCAAGCACTCGGGTTATGTGAGGCTGTAGGATTCGAGGGGAAGCTGGACCCCCCCACCCCACCCCAAGTCCCGCTTAGCAACCAGGAAAGACATTAGAAGTGCAAGGTGAGAGGTTGAGACTTCCAGGCAAGTGGACCAGGGCCCTTGGGATCCCTCTACCCAGCGTCCCCGGCTTTACAGCCACCCCCATACAGGCCATCTGCAGCTGTGGTCTATGCCTGGCCCTGGTGCAGCACCCCGGCCATGGCTCTGGGCCTGAAAGGTGATGGATTTTGAAGGCCAGCAGACCTAGTTTCCAGGTCTGGCTGAGCTACTCACAACTAGCTGTGTGACCCTAGCAAGTCTCTTTACCTCTCTGAGCCTTGGCTTCCCTCTTCTGTAAAATGAGGACAAGAGTAGCTACCTCGGAGGGTTATTTTCAGGATTAAATGCATAATGAATAAAAATGCCTAGCACTACACCTGGTACCAACAGGTGCTCAATAAATGGTAGGTGTTCGTTGTTGTTATATCCCTGGCAGCAGTGACCTTGCAACCCCCTCACTACAACCCCTCCCCCATCCCCATTGTTCAGGACTCCCTCTGCCTGACCCTTCTTTATCACACCATGTGGGATCCAGTATCCCTAGGTGGGTTTCTGGCTGGCATGGAGAGAGGTTTCTGCCCTCCCCTGCACCAGCCCAGATTTCTCTTGTGTTTAACCCTGGCCTCTGTCTGAAACGTGTTGACCTGCACTTTGCTCTTTGGGCAGTCTCATTACCTGGGTGGAGTCAAGAGCCTCTGTCCGGGTGGGAATCTTTGAAGTTCTTCTTGGAGGCAGAAACAAATTGACCCCAAGACTCCTGACCCTGAGTCTTTCCGTAAGTATCTTACTGCTCACCCTCTTGCTCACTGGCTCTGGGCCTGGCTCCAGAAAGAGTTTTCCACTGCATACGATGAGAGAGAGGCTGCTGTGTATTGGTCTCATGTTTATTTCCAATCAGTGTATGGGGCCGGGGAAGGCGTGGCCGGATGTTCCGCATCTCTGCAGCCTGGCTCTCTTGCTGCTGAACAGATCCTCAGAGCTGATTGAAATGTGCTGCGTGGGCTTGGGAAGGAGGAAGGGAACACAGCAGCGCAACCACAGCCGTCCTGGGTCAGTGTCTTTGCTGCCCTTCCCCCACCTGGCATGATGCCCCTTGCAGGCTGGGCTGCCACACCCACCATGACTCTTCTACCCGGCTACATCTGGGAGCAAAGCCAGGCATCTTCCTCTGTCTGTGCCCCCCCCCCCCACCTCACTCTGGTAAAGCTGGGCTGCAGGGCAGCCTTCAGGGGCTCAACCCACTGGGAAGGGGAAAGCGCTCAAGGACCCTCCTTCACAAAGCTCTCTAGCTCCACACCCCATGATACCAAGAGGAAGCTCTCTGGAGGAACCACAGATGGGCCCCAGCTAGAATCCCACCACCTGGCTTTGTGCTGGTCCTTGTGTCTTGTAACGCTTCATATTTTCTTGTCTTCACATGGCCATCTTTCCACTGTCTTTCTTCTGTTCTTATAAGGACATTAGTCATACAGATTAGAGGCTACCCTACTCCAGTATGACCTCATCTTAACTCATTTTATCTGGGTAACCCTATTTCCAAATAAGGCCATGTTCAGAGGTACTTCAGCTTATCTTTGGGAGTACACAATTTTATCCATAAGAGCGAGGGAGTCTTTGGGAAGGTTTTCCTCCCAGATACGGCAGCAGCATCAAAGAGAGCCACCATCTTGGCCCCCTCCTGTGCTGGATCCCATCCTGGGAAACCTGCTGGGGGCTGTGGCCATCTTGGGTCCTCAAGAGAGATTATCTGTCACTAAGGTTGGCAGCAAAGGAAATGAGAAAGTGACTTGAGATTGCTGAACCACTGCCCAACCCTGACGCCTCCTATCTTTCTACTTCTGATTAAGTGGGACAAATGTGCAGAAGCCACATTTTTGGGGGGTTCATTATGTGTAGCCAAACACATCCTAGCTAATCTAGTGATCCCTAATTTCCCTGCTCAGTTCAGGGAAATGTAAGAACCTTGGGGTTTCAGAGCTGAAAGAGAATTCTGAAGTCACCTAGCCCAACCCTCATGGAACAAATAAGAAAGTAAGGCTCGGTGGCAAAAGAGACTCACTCAGGGCTGCCACAGATTAGGGACACCACCAGGACTCACACTTGGTTCTCCAAATTCCCAGTCTCTCACTGCATTTCACAGGCTCCCCATATTCATCACTCTCTCTGTAGGGAAGGTGGGTGTCATTTGAAAGAGAGGACCTGCTGGGTGGGCTGCTGAGATGTCAGAGGAAGGAATCGCATGATGGGACAAGAGATAAGAAGAATTCCAAGGGGGGCACACAGTAGCTTGCCACACTGCAGAGGCTGTTCAGCCTCAGGGACACACATTTATTCTAATCACACGCACTGTGCAGGGCTTGCTGCTCTGAATTATGCACCTCAGAAGGGCCTTTCATCTCGCCAAGGGTTTGATGCTGGCATGCCTGGCCGCTTGTGCCAGGATACAGTTTAGCCTCAGAGCAATCCAGGGCAAGGAGGTGGAGAAGGCAAGTGGAAATGCCTCGGACCTTTCCTTTCCTGAGGACTCTGCCTGCCTGCTTGCTTCCTTCCACTGAAGCTGGTGGGATAAGGCAGCATGGTTGGTGAAAGGGAAGCAGAGATCCATCATCACCTGGTCAGTCTAGGCGCCTGGGAGGGACTCATATGATCGTGTACTTGGCCGCTTTCCAAGAGTACAGAGAAATCTAACTTCATCAGCTTGGTTGAATCAAGATCTGCTAAATTCAAAGAACCTAGAACTCCAGAGTACTGGATGGAAGGCACCTGAGGCATCTCCCAGTCTATGCTGCTCATTTTATAGGAGTGGACACCAAGGCACAAGAGGACTTAAAGAGGCTTTCCCTAGAGGCAGAGCCAGTCAGAATCCTAAATGTCAGCCTCTACCTTGCCCACTTTTGTCCGAAGCAGAGCTGGCTCTTGAGTTCAGTCAACAAATACATTTGAGGCTTGGGGTTGGCAGCTTCTGAATGGGTTCCCTGATCCTTGCCTCCTGTTGATCATGACTTTGTGTAATCCCCTCCCCCTGAGTGTGAGCTGGACCTAGAAATTGCTTCTAACCAACAGAATATGGTAAAAGTGACCAAAGTCACTTCTGTGGTGAAGCTATAATGGACTGTGACTTCCATCTTACTAGATATCTCTCTCTCTCTCTCTCTCTCTCTCTCTCTTCCTGGCTTCTCTTCTCATGAATTTGCTCTGATAAAGCAAGATGAGGAGGCTCACACAGAAAGAAGCTGAGGGCCAACACCTGCCAATGGTCAGCAAGGAACTGAGGCACACAGTCCAACAACCATGGAAGAACTGAACCTGCCAATAACCACAGAGTTGGAAGCAAGTCCTTCCCCAGTGGAGCCTTCAGATGAGACCATGCCTTAACTGACAGCAAGATCATAAACTTGGAGAGATCATGAAACAGAAGACCTGGTTAAGCTATGCCTGGATTCCTGACCCAAAAACTGTGGGGAAATAAATGTGCAGAGTTTTAAGTTGCTACTTTTTATTTTTTTTATGCAGCAATAAATAACAAAGAAAATCCCTATTCTAGGTTAATATTTAGGATTACATGCCTATCATATTGTAGGCAGTATTAGAAATGAAAAGCAATGGTTAATGTAGATTTACAGGAACTTGCAGTTTGATGAGCTGAGATACAGCACATGAAATAATAGTATCCAACATTTAGCTGAGGTTTCTTCCATGCCAGGGATTATGATACACTTTCCATGCATTACTTTTTTTGATTTTCATACTCCTCACAATGACCCTATGAAGCCTATTACTAGCCTCACTTTACAGATGAGAAAACAGAGGTACAGAGAGGTGACTAACTTGTCCAGGGTCACACAACTAGTAAGTGATGGAACTGGAATGTGAGCCCAAACAGTCTGACTTCTGAGGAAAAGAAGATGACATTCGTTCATGGAGAAGACACTCAGATGCCTCCTCTCTGCTTGCTATTGTTAGTTTTTGGGCATACAAAGATATCCCCGTGTCGTGAAGGAGCCAAAGGTTCTGCCCTTCACTAGTGATGACCTTGAGCAAGTTACCTAACTTTGGTATTCTCATCTTTTAAAGAGATAAGAAGAACAATCCACATGGGGTTGAAATAAGATTAAATGAGCTAGAAAGTATAAAGCACATGTAATAGTTCCTGCCACATAATAAGTGTTATGTTTGTTAAATAAAAATAAATAGACAAATAGAGATGCCTGGGTGGTGCACTCGGATAAGCATCTGACTCTTGGTTTCAGCTCAGGTCATGGTCTCAGGGTCATGAGATCGAGTCCTGTATTGGGCTTCGTGCTCAGTGTGGAGTCTGCTTAAGACTCTCTTCCTCTCCCTCTGCCCCTTCCCCTCCATGCTCTCATTCTCTCTCTCTCTCTCAAATAAATAAATAAATCTTAAAAAAAAAAAAAATAAATAAATAGCCATGTCAGCAGAAATTGATGAGTGTGTGGAAATTGGAGGGACTCCATTTGCTCAGAGTACAGTGGGAGCTCAGAGGGGGCAATGTCCTTCACCTGGCATCTTTTGTACATGTCCTTTTAAGGCCGGGGCTCATTGGTGGGCTTCCTATGCAGCCTGTGTGTTTTTTTTTTTCCCCAATACTTCTTTTCCCCTCATTAAGATAATTAATGGTTCTAAGGCCAATCCACTCCTGCCAAAATTCCTGATACTTGACTGGTGTTCACTTTTCAGCCTAAGCTTCTCAGGATGAGGGATTTTTGAAAACAATCTTTCCAAGTCCCAGGGTTCACTCATATCTCTGGCTCCCCTCCCTCCAATGCACAAAAGCTCGGAAGTCATGGGGCATACTCCCCAGGCTCTCATCCTTCCCCTTTTTCTGATAAACTTTTCTCTATTAGCCAGAACAGCAATCCTTCTTGATACTTTGCCCAAAGTCCAGAAGATTAAATCATGCCCAACAGGGGAAATGTAAAGACCCTGAAAATGCATCATAAACCGTAAATGCCAAAATGCATCCACAAATAAAGAACTGTTGCTGGCCAGACTGAGGGGATATGTGCAGAAAGCAATGGCAAGGAATGCTTTGAAGAGGAGACGGGATTCCAGCCAGGCCTTAAAGAGTGGTAAGAGAAGGGAGGACGGAAAAGATAGGAGACAGCCAAGCAAGAGGCAACCAGCACCACCAGGGTACCATGAACTGTGTAGCAGATGTTGCTAATATTTACCCACATTGGGTTCTCCCTTCTGCAGGGCACATGAGAAGATCATGAACCACCCTGACACACTCGCTGTTATGTGGGGTGGGGGGTCATTGGACTCAATTTGGCCAGTGGGTTGCAAGTGGAAGTGATGTGTGTCACTCACACACTCAAGCATGTAATGCGTGCTGCGAGTCTTTCATGGTTTTTGCCCCTGCCATGGCAACCACAGGAGCCTGTGCTGAGATGGAAGAGCTGCCAGACTGAAGGAACCAAGGAACCAAGCACAATGAGCCACCATAGGAAGGACAGCTGTCCCAGAGAGTTGCCTGGACCCACAGTGGATTTTGAGTGAGTAATAAATTAGTGATTGTCATATTGAGCCACTGAAATCTTGGTGGTGTTTGTTCTTGTGATGACCTAGACTTCCCTGATGTCCACAGAGGGGTATATAGTAAGTAGCGGGACATGGGGTTTGATTAGTTAAGAGGGACCAAAGGTGGCCTCTTATGGGGCATCAGAATCACTTGAGGAGACTTTAAACCACCACAACAATTCTAATTCAACTGGGCGTCTGGGCAAGGGTTATTTTTTTTTTAGAGCTGTCTGGGTGGCCTAAAGTGCCACCAAGGTAGAGAACCATGAATGCAGACTCTTCACCTCTTATAATGATATAATCTTAACTAAACTGCTTTATTCTCCCAGCCCTGTGTTTTTGGTTATAAAAGAACTTCAAACTTGATCCTGTGGATGGTTCACTTTGAGAACATCTGTGGCTGACAATTTTAGTCTGGAGCCGGCTTCTCTGTTTGCTGCCCTGTCCCCTTGCGCAGTGTGCACTTGGGCAGGATGGGCGCCATGATGCTTAATACTTCTAACCTGGCCTGTGCCAACAATTCCAGACTCCTCTCCTTCTGGTACAGTTTTGACATTTTATCCACTAATTGGATTAACAACCTAGCACCTGTTGTCCTCCAGATAGCAAAGATTGGACAGCATCCTCCATTATCACAAAAATACTCATTTTTATTTTTATCAGAGTTTTATATATTTTAGTCAAATGGGTTTTTAGTGTGAAGGGACAGTGTTCAGCTGCAACCTGTCCATCCAGAATCCTTCTCCTCAGGGGCAACCTTTCAATTCTCTAGCTCTTTCCTTTGGTACTTGTTTCCTTGTTATTGGCTCTTCTTAGATTTTTCCCTCTGAGATATTAGCTGTTGACTTCCTACCATGGAGTTTGAGCATTTAGTGTTCTGTTATTCTTCCTCCTAACCCCCCATCCCCAACAGCTTAATCACATTCCCCACCAGTCTCCCAATGGAGTTTTATCCCTATGTTTGGTTAAAAATAAGTATTGGATGTTTACATTAACATTTATGATTATATAAATACTGTTTAGTAAAGAACTGTGTATGGTAACAGTGTCTTTATTAAACTATTTTTAATTTTCTTAGAGCTAATAATTGCCTCTATTTTGTTTATTCCTTTACTCACATTTTAGACTTTGGGGAGGGATCAGAGCTAAACGACTGTGTTCTATCTGCCACATTCAGCTGAAAACTATGGCAGTTTTTCCACTGTGAGAAAGTGTAAAATTTACAAACGAGTCCTTAAAACCTCTCCCCTCCCCCCAAACTTTAAAAGGAACAGTCTAGATGTCTGTTATACCTGTTTACTCTTGTCTTCTAATTTCTAAGATTAATAGATAGCTCCTCTCGGTTGCCCACAGGAAAATGTACGTTTTCAGAGTTTAGGGGAGCAGGATCTATTTTTTTTCTCTTTATTCAAATGCTCCCTGAGGCCAGAGGATTTATATTTACACTAAACTCCCTAAGGCAGGGTTATGTATCTTCATGAGACTGGGGATCTCTGAGGGCAGAGAATTTTCTCCCCTTCAGACTGGGGCTCCCTGAGGTAGGGCTGTGTCTCCCCCCTCAGACTGGGGTTCCCTGAGGCAGGGCTATGTTTCCCCCCTCAGACTGGGGCTCCCTGAAGGAAGGGATATGTCTCCTTTCTCAGACTAGGGCTCCCTCAGGGCATGGATGTGTCCCTTCCTCCTCAGTCTGGGGCTCCCTGAGGGCAGGGCTGTGTCTCCTCCTTTCTCTCCATCTTTTCCTTTTTATCTCACCTCAAGTCTAAGAAAGGACTCTGCATTCGGGAACTGGAGACTCTGTTTGGTGAACCCCCAGGAGCTGCTTCCTCCCTGTCCTTTCTTCTGCTGTTGACCTTGTCCCTTCAGGAAACACAGAAAACAAGCTCTTCAGAGACATCCTGAAGGGCTCTGTCAGGTCAGCAGCCCCTACTGAGGCTCTGTCCTGCTCTGAGTCTTTCAAAGACATTAGCCGTCAGCCCCTACTTGCTCCCAAGGATCCCCTCCTTCCCTCTCTTTTCCTTTGCATATAGCTTTTCTTTTTTATTGACATCTGTGAAGAGACACTGTGGATGGCATAAATAATAGATCATTAATTTGGAAGCTCTCCAGTGAATGAGCCTTGCCACCCAGTGAGGACACGTGTTATGTAACCAGCAAATTACAGTGGCATCAGAGGCAGCATGTCTGCTGAGGAGTATAAGATCAGAGGAGTGAGAGAAGCAGGGAGGAAGGCCACTTTGCAGGAGGGTCTGTGGGGAGCCAGGCCCTGGGCTGGTTGTTTTAGGCTGACTTCTCTCATGTAAGCCTCACAGTGACCAGAAAGACGACACTGAAACTGGTTGTGGAGGGAGGACGGGCTGGCGGAGGCGGGAGCTGACTGAGGCCTGCTGTTTCCAGGACCTGGCCTATACCTTAACAGGTGCTGACCCCTGATGTTTCCCGATCATGGTAGGTTGCTTGGGGTTGTGCCACTGCAGACCTGATGGAAAAAGGAACCCAAAGGAAACATAAAAATAGGAAAGCCAGACTTACAAGCTGTCGTCTCTTGAGGAAGAAGCCCCTGGCCATTCCCTCAGGCAACACTGGTTTCTCCACCAAGATGTTTCTGAGGTGAACTAAGGCCCTAAGAAGATCACCTTGTGTGTCTGTGCCAGCTCCAGCATTGATAGCCTGTGGTGCCTCCTGACAGGGTATCTCAGGTCACTGTAGTCTCAGCAAGGGACACACAGCCCTGGCCTCAGGGAGCCTCAGTCTGAGGGAGGAGACACAGCATCTGCCCTCAGGGAGCCCCAGTCTGAGGGAGGAGACACAGCCCTGACCTCAGAGAGCCCCAGTCTGAGGGAGGAGACACAGCATCTGCCTTCAGGGAGCCCCATTCTGAGGGAAGAGATAAAGCCCAAGTCCTGCTTATATGACAAAAGGGGAGATATTCAGGGACCCAATTTTGAGGACACAAGTGAGATTCGGTGAGCAGGACACAAGGTAAAGGGCAGCGTGTGGTCAGGGCTGAAGAAGTCCCATTCGATAAGCTAGGGTTGGCAGTCAGGAGGCCTGTCCAGATAGGCCGTGCACACTCTTGGAGGGTTTGTTCTCAGTGGCTGCATGATAAGGAGGGCTAGGCAGAAGTGGGAGCAAAAGCAGGTAACAAAGTGAAGGGACTGGGGTGAGTGCTAAATAAATTGAAGCTGTTATTCTGAGAGAATGAGGATGGGAATGTCAGTAAATAACATGGAGGAGCCTCGGAGCCATGAACTGTTCCTGCCCCTCTATTATCAAAGGTCCCATCACAGGAACTTCCAGAGAGATTTATCTCCATTTCAGTACCTGACTCTACCAAGTTGGAAATTACAGTGAGACTGGGGAGCAGAACCCGGGGCTATGGTGTGGGAATGGGTACTTAGGAGGAGTATTTAAAGAAAAAGCTAAGGCCAACTCAACCACTGGCTCTGCAAATGAAGAGGGATTTTTTTTTTTTTTTTAAGAGAGAGAAGTAGTTGGGGGAAAATTTCTAATGAATCCTATCCAACCATAAAATCATGTAGAAAATGAATCCTATCTGACAATAAAATAAAAGTGAAACAAATTACTAAGTTCTCATATGTGTAGGACAAATTAATTTCATGTTTAGAATACTAATTGCTCGCCGAAGGGTCTGTAACCACATGCTGCCTGAATTTAGCCTGAGCCTTAAAACTTGGAGGCGGTGGGGGGGCGGTGGCGGTGGTGGTTGGCATCAGGAGGTTGGCTGTAGCCCTGTGTGGAATCTTCTGCCTGGACCCTGCCTTTGCTGTGTCTCTCTCCAGGGCTCAGGGCACAGTTGGTAAAACATTGCCTGGCACATGTGAGAGCCCTTAAATTGTTTTCTATATTTTCTGCTTCCCTCAGATTGAGGTGTGCCTAGGAACAACAGCTGTGTCCCCTCCATCAGAGCAGGGCTGTGTCTCCCCCTCAGATGGAGGCTCCCTGAGGCAGAACTATGTCTCCCTCAGACTTGGGGCTCCCTGAGGCCGGACTGTATCTCCCTCCCTCAGACTGGGGCTCCCCGAGGACAGGGCTGTGTCTCCCCCTCAGACAGGGGCTCCCTGACACAGGGCTGTGTTTCCAGCTCAGATTGAGGGCAGCATATAAATCTCCCCCATCAGACCAAGGATTTCCTAAGGGAAGGCATCTTGAGGAAGACCACAAATTCTTTTCTCTGAAAAATGAACAAATACACAACATATCCATCAGGGGTTCATAGACCCCATGCTGGCTTCCTGGCTCTTGTCAGATAGAGAAGGCTGGAGTGTAGACATGATGTAACTGAGGTTAGTCTTGTATACGGTCATATGAAGGACATCAAGTTTTCATTTTGCTTTTTTTGCCCATAAGGCCTCATGGTGTGAAATGTGAGTTAATTCCAAATTACCTGCATTGAGTGGTTTTATTAGCGGATCTTCTGTTAAATGTTTTTTAAAAAATCCCAAAATTGTATGTCTTGCTCTCAGGAACTCCTGAGTCACTTGACCCAGCTTGAGGGGTGCCTGTTCAGAAGAGGCTTGACTCTTGTCCCAGCGGCCCAAGCAAGTAGCGGCAGTAATACCATTACTTATCTCCTTCTGGGGCTCACTACACCAGCAGCTCTACATATATGCTAATCCTTATATCTTTGGGGGATGATAGGCTTTATTGTGCCCATTTTACAAAAGACACAAACAAGAGTCCAGACACTTTACTAACTTATGAAGGACTGCATGGCAACGAAGTTTTTGAGATGGAATTTGGGTCCAAATCTGTTGAACTCGCCTCACACACTTCCAAACACCATTAGGAAGGTCAGCCTGTCCCTACTTTAGCCCCCCAAATGTGATCACATTCTTTTACACACACACACACACACATTGATCTCCTTAGTTAAGACAGAGGATTGGGAGCTAGGTACATACATTTTCCTCCAAAGTCTCTGAGCCACAGTTTCTAGCCCCAGGTCTGGCTTCCAGGCATGTAGCCAGGCTGATGGGGGAGGTGACCTGGCTGGGATGCTCTCCTTTGGCTCGTAACTCTGAGTAAGCACCTCGTAGATGGCCAGCATCATGGGCACACACGGGAACCTGGTCTGACATGGGTGCATTCTTGTGGACAATACTTCCTGTCAGATGTCACCCCTTAAGAAGTATCTGTGGGGCTTGTCCTGGCTTTGGTACCACTGCAGTCCAGACTAGCTGTATAGCTTTCAGGTAGCATCACACCTTCTCTGGGCTTAGTCTCCCAACTACACAAGGAGACTTTGAGACTAATCCAGTGGCACTTAAGGCCTCCAGGTGGGACATGCTGGGATCTGTGCTCCTCTCTGTCTTAGGGTGAGTGGTAGGTATGATGGGGATGGGGCATCTCTTCCTGTTCAGGCCTTGCCTCTCAGACCTTTCATCCTTCTGATGACCCTTGCACCCTGGAAATGCTGAGCACGTGCGTCTCTGTCTCAGGGAGACAGACCAGTGACCAGGATGTCAGGCTGTTCCCTGAGGCCAAGGACTGAATTTACAGCTCTGGCATCCAGTGCACGATACAGTGCCTGGCTTGTTACTCATATATAATCACAACTGATGAATAAGTAAGTTAATGGATGAATCAATAAACACACAGGAGCAAGACTCAGCACTTCCAGATGATCCCCCTTCAGGTCTGATTCCTCCTCCCACCCTGTTCCCATACCCTCCTCCAACCCCCTAATCTAGAAGGTGACAGCCTCCCTTCTGCCATGTCCTTTTGTATCAGCGGCTGAAAACCTTTCACTGACAATTACAGTGTGTCTCCATTCCCCTGCCACTGGCCACGCCCACTGCTCCCCACTTCTCATCACTATGCACTTTGCTGCTTCCCCACCCCCTCCTCCTTTAGCTCTTGCATTTCCCCCACCAAAATGAAACATTCGCAGATAGAGGGAACCCGGTCTCCCACCTCCACTCAGGGGTCTGAAGGGAGAAGGGAGGGCGGCCGCGGGGTGGGGGGCTGACCTATTGAAGCTTGGACTCCAAGACTCCACCACAGAGACCCCCCTCTTAGAGCATAATTACCTCCCATTAATATGTTAATCTCTCCTTTCCAGAAGGAAGGCCACTCTTTTCCTTAAATAATGAAGTGCTGGGAGGACATGTAATGCCAGGAAGTAGCTGGGCTTCAGCTGAGTGTTTAACGTTTTAATTAAAGTCTCTCTGATAAATGTTTACCATCGTTTCTGATGCTGCCTGGGAGACAGACAGAAAGGAGGAAGGAAGTAGGATGGGAGCAAAGAGAAGAAGGAAGTGGGAAGAGGAGGAAGAGGAGGAGGAAGGAAGCAAAGGGAAGGGAGGGGGAGGGGCATGCAGTGAGAAAAACACCAATAGAAGGAGAGCAAGCAAGAAACCAGTCTGGAACATCCCCCCACCCCCTTTTCAAGCAAAGCCCTGTCCTGATGATCCTCACTTATTCCCCCAGGCCTTTCTCTCACTCTGATTCTTGGGGCTGTAAACTCCATTCCAAAGATAAGACAACTTTTCCCTCCAATCATCCCGTGTTACTAATTCTTGTCCTTCATGGCCTGCCCACATCACCACTTCCCCATCCACCTGGCAGCTGGGGTCACACAGGAAGCCCACCTGCAGTGAGGGGCTTTGGCTCCTCCCCCTGAGGGAGGCATTTCCTGGTCCCCTGGTTCTCACCGGAATCCTCCATGCGTTGGGTCAGCTGAGCCGCAAGTGACAACAAGATGTGGTTGTGGGGTTGGCCATTTGACTGCCGTGAGCTGCCTTTTAAAACCCTTTCTGAGAATTCGACCATTCCCTCTGTTCAGGGTAGCCTGTGTGTGTATGTGTGTGTGTGTGTTCTCAGGCCCAGCATCTCTAGTCTCCCCTCTCTGCTGCCACCCCTCTTTGCTAGCCTTAATTACAGCAATTTAGGAGGCTCGCTTAAGATTGCAGAGTAAACCTATCAATATTTCACTTAAGAATGGATTTCTGTCGGATGGTATCAGAGGCTATAAATGAGAAATATGAGACTTGTTCTCAGGTAGCCTTACACACACACACACACACACACCCCTCTGATGAATTATTAACACGTGATTTCCTTTCTGTCTCAGGCACTGGGAACAGCTGAGGGCTTTATTCAGCTACAGTCAGAGATGAATGTTTCCACTGAAGCTATTTGCCTAAAACACATTCAAATAAACCCAAGAAAACTATGGCTCTGTGTTCTGGGGTTTCCTGTTGGTAAGAAGCTAGGAGACCCTGCTGCACTGTGCACCTCCATCTCCAGGTTTGTTGGCAGAGGAAGGGTCATATCCCCTGGCCAAGAAGGCAGGGACACCAACAGGTAACAAGGCACAGTGTCCATGCTGGGGCAGAGAAGGGACCAGGGCTCATGATCCCTCTTGCTCTGCTTGCCTTGTCTTCCCCTAATTCTATGTAGATCCAGAGCTGTACATTCTTACTCTCCTCTGCTTCTTCAGCCTTGGGGTCTACAGGTGGGCTACTCACTGCTTTGCATTTAGCATTGGAAATAGATTCATTCATTCATTCATAGTGAATGAATGAATTCATTCATTCATAGTGGAATGAACATGGGCTTTGTGATCTGATCTGACACACCCAAGTCACTTGCTATCTGTGTGACCTGGTAAGTCTCACCTGCTCTGAACCTCATTTCCCCAGCTACCACTTGTATCCATCTCATTGGATCAATGATGGAAAATATAAAGCCCTTACAATAAACATCTCTAAGGCAGCCCCTTGGCTAGTGGAGATGATGGTGTGATTTCTCAATGTGGTTGGTTCTGGGGGCACACTTTTAAAAGGATATTTACCAACTTATTTTGTCCAGAGAGAGGTGACTAGGGTGCTGAATGGTTGGAAAACCATGGACATGTAAGAGCAAATAGAAGGCACTGGAAGTATTCACCTGGAGATGTTATGCTTCGGGGTGACGTACTTGCCATCTTTAAATACATCTTCAACATCTTCTTGCTGAAGAAGGATCAGAGGTATTATGGTATAAATAGAAATTACAGGAAATTTTTAGGTTAATGCAAGGAATATTTGAACAAACAGAAGTGTGTGACAATGGAATGGACTTCTTTGGATGGTACTGAGTCTCCACTACTGACCATCTGCAAGACCAGCTGAACAATCCCTTGGTGAGGATGTCATAGAGGTGACTCAGCACTCCCAACTGGAGACCCTATGATTTTCTGCCAACTAGTCTCCAGTTCTCTGGGGAGGGACCTTTATTAGAGAAATAATCCTCTCCTCTCTCCATTGAGTCTCTCCTTGCCTTTGGGAGGAGACAATTTCTCTGTTGGTAAATTTGGGGGAGAATCTGATTGTTCTCTACTTTGAAGATCTTTCTGCTGACAGAAGACCCAGATTTGGGGCTCCTTCCCACCACAGGATTGGGAGAGGGGACCGCAGATGCCTGGCTCTGCCTAAGACTCACTGAGTCTTGTCAAATTCAGGCAGGAGTTGTGATCAAGACCCCCTAGGTAGGAAACTCTACCTATGGCACAGTGTCCACTGTTGCAGTGGTGTTAAAGATAATGTTGTGGTCTCTAGCTCCTTGGCTCCTTTATCTATTTCTTGGAAAGTTTTGAACTGAGTGTGGAAGAAACAGTATTAGATACCCCCCCTCCAAGATTCTAATGTATATCAACTTCCTAAGGTTGGGACACTGAGAGGTCAACGGCTATTTGCTTCCAGATATACTCCCTGCCCATCTTCACACATTTCCTAACCTCTGGCGAGGGTCAGCCAATGGGAGCAATAGAAAGAGACCACAGGAACGAAAAAGTAAGAAGCCAAGGTATTCTCCCTCTCTCATCCTGCTTCAGTAGATGTCTTCAAGGTGGCTGGATCTCCAACATGGTTCCAGCCTCTGCCAAACAGCATTGCTGTGGTTTCCGATACCACTACCTCCTGTTGTCCCTCCAGCCCCGAGGGTCATAGTGGCTTCCTGCTGACCTCTGGTTGTTTCCCCTCCCTCTATTTTGGTTTCTCGCCTTCCAACACTCATGTAACCAGTTTCTTGTATTCCTGACCTCTGATGGGAATATCTAAAGTCATTTAGATTTTCATGAATGGATCATGAATGATACAGAACATAGTCTCTACTTGGAGAATTTATGTAGTTGATTCTCCGGTGGCAAACTTCTTAAAGGTCCCCATGTTATTCACAATTCCCTGGGGATCCATCCAAACCTCACGTCCCTGACCTCTATACTCCCAAGTCCTGGATGTCCCAAAGAGAGATGAAGTCATGGAGACCTGCAGGTTATAGTCAGGATGAGGGTGGAGTGTAACAGCCTATAGGGTGGGCTTTCCTTGCCCTGAGAAGTCAGTCACTGGATGCTCCTGTAGCTGGGAGGAGAAGTATAACAGTCCATTGTTGGAGACAATCTTGACCTGATTTAACGTCTCCATAATGCAGAGAGGCAGAAAATATGTGCTTTCTGTCAGCAGGAAGATCCCCAAAGTGCAGAGCACTCAGATCCTGCCCAAAACTCACCCGAGCCTGTTCCATTCTAGACTGTCAGCCCCCTGTTCTCCACTCCTGCCTGCTCACTTAGATTCTGGTCATCAAAACTTCCTGCATCTTGGCTTGTGAGTGGTCTGGTCCAACCCATCTGATCCACGTGCCCCTGTCCTGTGGAACAGTCCTGGCTCTGGGCCTCCAGGAACTTTATCCTGTATCCATCTTTGACCACACTTACATATGACAGGCCTTGTCAGAGACCAGTTTTTTTAATACCCCAGGTGCCTCACAGCTGTTGGCACCCATCAGTGAGCCCTCCTCTGTCTGAGGACACTGCCAGAAATGCAGCAGGCATCTCATCTCCTTTCCAGGGGCCTGGAAATGGAGCAAGCCTGGGGCTGCAGACGTGGAGGTATGCACCACGGGAGATCTGTTGTACCAGCTTCATTCTGCATCATTATCTGCCCACGAGCAACCTTAGAAAGTTGATTTAGAGTTTTCTTGCCTGAAGAAAGAAGTGGATGACTTAACAAAATCCCTGAGATTATTCCATGAACACCATGATAGACCCTAAGAGTTTCAGTCTACAAATTCATCTCTATCGCAATCAGAGCTTTTGCCCTCCCCATGTCTGTGATGGCCATGAACTCTATCATCACCACCATCACCATCACAATAACACACCATCGCTGCTGTCATCACTGTCACCTCCATCAAACACCCCCACCATCATCCTTATCACTCCCTCCCATCATTCTTACTGTCACTCTTAGGAAGATCACTATCACTATGAGCACCATTACCCTAATCCATACCAGAATAGCATCAATCAGCACATCTCACATGCCATCCACCCCCTCATTCCTCTCCTAGGAGGGTTTGGCTGCACCAAGTACGTAGGGGCTTTCAATAGAGATGGTTCTACTTACATAGGAAACCTGTGTAGAACGGCAACGTGAAGTCAAGACACAAAGAAATAGAGAGGGGTTATTTCTGCACAGGGCATTTCTGTAGTGGGAGGAGCAGTGGGTAAAGGGATGGAAGGGGAAATCCACCGCTGGGGAGGGAGCAGCCAGAGAAGGTAGTGGACTCTGTGTCTGGAATTGGTGAAGGCACTACATGGGAACTACATGGGAGGATCAGTCGGAGTGGCTGGAGGGTAGGGGATGAAGGTGGGTTGTATTGGCTGTTGCACTCCTTCCTCCAAATAGCCCACTAAGTGCCCAATTTCCCTGGGCAGGGGCAGGATAGGCTGGTGAGAAAGAGGAAGACAGCCCCTGGAGTCTGGGAGCTGCCCTCGGTGCCCTCCTGTTGAACATAAAGTTTCACAGGACATCAACAACAGGCAAGGCCACCTGGGATCATGATAGATCAAGACAAAACCAAGTCTTTTCTGCATTCATGTGTGAATGCAGACAAAGCATGAACATTGTCCAAACCATAAAATGCCAAACACCCCTTTCTCCAGCCAACATGAGGGACTGCTGGCTTTTCACCAGTTACAGCTCTAGCCTGGTTCCAGGTTGTCTTGTCTCTAGATCAAGCTGGCTGATACCCAGTCATAGAATTGTTGCTGCTTTCTGACAGCACTTAACCCTGAGTAAATCCCAGCCTCCTCAGATCCTTCCCCAAATCACCTAACTGAAGCCTAAGTCCTATAACTGCTTCTCTCTAACCCTGTCCTAGTCCTGAGATGCCCCATAGTCCCCTGGAGCATGTTCTCCCTCATGGCAGCAAGTAATGAAGCCACCATTCTCCTACTGCTATGTTCCTGGGGGTCTGAAGGGCATTGACAGAGGTGTGGAGGGCATTACTTCTAGTGCCTCTGAAAGGGTAGTAACACCCATTCCTCTCATAGGGGGTCTTCCCTTCTCCTGGAAAGACAGATGGGGTGACCAGCACATGGTGCAATCAGGAAGTCTGAGCACCACTTTCTGGGCCCCAGCTTCTCAGCTGATCACCCTGATAAGGGAACAAGGAAGTGTAGGTTAATGGGCCATCATCTTCCCCTGAGCCACTGGGTGAAATGCAGGGTCCTAGACCTTGCTCGTAGAGGCCTCCAGAAAGAGACCCGAAATCCATGATTTTAACAAGCTCCTCAAGTGGAACATGTGCAACAATGTTGAAATGAGAGAAATGAGGAAATGAGAACCTGTCGCTTGGAGGGCCTTCAAGGTCACCAAAGACTCAAGACTGGGCCTGGCAGGGCCGGGCTCTGCAGGTTTCCCCACAGAGAACTAAGAAAATCTCCCCTACCCTGGAAGCCATCTCTTTCCTGGGCTCAGGCCCCTGTGATATTTCATTTCTACTCTGGAAAGTCTACACAGTATCAGGTCCCTCCCTGCCTCCCTAAGGGGTCCACATCTTTTTCTAGAGGTCAGGGCATGACGCTGCTCAATAACACTCAAGGTAAAGGCAGCTGCCTCCAGCAAAATGTGTCTCAAAAGGGACTCACATTTCATATCTCGAAGTGAATGAAAATGTTAATCAATAGATCCATCATCTTGGCCCCTCTGTCTCTGAGCTGCAGATGCAGGGAACACAAACCAAAGATGGTGTTTAAATAGACACACACAAACACACAGGCACACACACACAATTGTCCCACACAGAGGCTGAACAGGCAGACTGCTCTCTTATGGTCAAAGTCTAGAAAGCCTCTGTACTCTCCTGTCTTCTCATCCCAAGCTGTCCTCACTGGCCCACCCTTCCTTAATGAAGATGGCCCTGGCCTGGTGAGACCTTAGGGTCACCAATGGCTTTGGGTTTGTCGGTGGTAGTCCCACCCAAAGCTTACATTTTGCTTTATGGAGGGGCAGACCCAGCAACACCCCCTTCCTCTTTAGATCTCCTCTCCACCCTGACTCATGTCCAGCAATTCAGGCCCCAGGTCAGATCCTTGCAGCTCGGAGCTGATACTGGAGTGGGTTAAGACTCTGGGGCTGTTGGGATCGGGGGAATGTATTTTGCATGTGAAAAAGACGTGAATTTGAGGGATCTGGAGGGTGGGATATTATGGTCCCTCCCAAGTCATATATTGAAGCCCTACCTCTCACGATCTTAGAATGTGGCTGTTGTCTGCTGAGAGGGCCTCTAATGAGGTCAGTGAATTAGGGCAGATCCTAATCTAATCTGCCTGGTATCCTTATATAAAGAGAAGATAAGGCCACACAGACACACCAGAGAGGGTGAACCGTGTCCCTCTTTTGACTTCTCTCCACCTTTATGCATCCTCAGCAGATGGGGCCTGGGCCACATGCCAGCAGCTCATAGTAGCTTTCCCACCTATTTCAGCACAGATGTGAAGCCTTGGTGGGGCAACGTCATACAGTCAAGCCTTGTCAAGTTGCCAGAGGGTCGCTCAGTCTCACTGTGTCTAGTCACACCTGCTGCAGAGTCACTGCCCTTCCCTTCCTCCCTCCTCCAGCCAGCCCCATGGTAACTGGGACCCATAGAGCAGCATGGCAGAGCTGGGCAGAGTCAGAAGTCCTGTGCGAGCCCTGGCCCTGTCCCTTCCAATTCTGCAAGCCTGCACAAGTTAGTAGAATCTCTGACCCTCGGTTTCCACATCGGCCAGAAGCGAGTTCTACCATCTCTACCCCCACAGGGTTGCTGTGAGGATTAAATGAGCTAAAGCTGGCAAAGCACCGAGCCCGGACACTGGCACAACGAACATTAAGTCTTCAGGGATGTGCGTTCCTCTCCTGACTCACGTCACGCTTCCCTGACACCTCCCAGGGCAGCACTGGGCTCTACACCATCTCCTGGGATCCTTTTCGGCCGCCTTTCTGCTATTATTGACCTCACTGCAGACATGTCAGGTGAGAGCTTTATCTGCATTCCTGTTCCCTGGCTTCTGGAAGCTCCTCTGCCTCCCTTCCCACCCCCAACAATACTTGCCGCATGCGGCATTTCTGGGCCAGCACCCGGGCGGCGCCAACAAGCACGCACAAATCACAGAGCAGCTGCATCCACGCACTTCCCGTCTCCTCCACCAGGGGGAGCGCTTGAGGACGGAGGCAAGCTCCTCCCTCCTTCCACCTGCTCTGTACTTAGCCTCTAGCAAAGGGCACACAAGGCGCATGCTCCGGCTTGCCTAGGAGATGCTGGAGTATGCCTAAACCCCGGTGGAAAGATTCGGTGTGGGGTTTCCTGGCCTTTATTTTCAGCCTGACTCTGAACTCCTGATCCTAACACCACTGAGCACCTTGACTATTAAACTAGGGAATGGGGAGTTGAAAAGGCCCGAAACTAAGATGATTGTCATCTGTTATCCAAGTATTTCCAGCCTGTACCTGGAGAAGAGGCCCATGGACACTTGCCGGGGGCGGGGGGTGTTTCCATTTGCCTGTGCTCAGATGAAGGTGCCACCGCTGGTTTTCTCGCTTACTCCACCCCACCTCTCTCCCAGACCGAAGGAACATATGCATCTCGGATGAGGGAACCTACATAGGGAGGAGTGTGATTATGTTGGGACTCATGAATGAACTCCCTCAAAGAGACAGATTACTAGGGATAACAGGGGCCTGGTTGCCAGGCTGGAGGCTGTGGGGACCCCTCCTCTTCCCTAGGCTTGATAAAGCAGCTGGAGGGGTCTAGTACAACTGTGAGTATGACAGAACCCTACTCTGCCCTCTCGTTTAAGCTGCACGACCTTGGGCAGCTCCTTCGCTCCTCTGAGACTCAGTTTCTTCATCTGGAGAATGGGCTTGCTGTGTGGATGATGTATGTTAACTCATGAAAGTAGCAGAGATCTTCAATAAATGGTGGTGGAAGCTGGTGAGGTCCTTAAACCTTTCAGTACAAACAATAAAAACAATAAAAGACCAACTCCCAAAGCCACTACCCCCAGGCAGAGCCTGAATGAGGCCCCAGCCTGAATGAGGGCACAGAACTTAAGTATGTCAGAGTCTCCTCTCTGCCTCCCTCCTCAGCCCAGTGAGTCCTGATGGTGGTTCTGGGTTGGTGCCCCTGCAGTTTGCTGAACCCTACAGTTTTGACAGGCAGCCCCATGAACCCAGAGGCTCTATATGGAAGGCACCTAATTAATCATTGCAGTAATGGTTCCACCAGCAGTAGCCCTGCGGTGCGGGGCCATGGGTGTCGTCCTGCAGCTGCCTGCACACATTCATCCTATGACCTCTACCCCAGGCTGCATGACTGGGGTAAAACCAGGCCTGGAAAGGGACAACTGAATTCCTCTGGCTTCCAGAGATGTGGATGCATCTCATTCCGCCTTCCTCCGTCTTTCTGAGGAAACACATGGCTCCGTGTTTCTGAGCTCTTTCCCTGCTAAGAACCCAAATGCAAGCAGGAATCGTATGCACACCACAGCGATGACTGAGGAAGAGCACTGCATTCAGAGCTAGGAGACTGTGACAGTAGAGTCCGTGCTGCCCTTATGGGCTGTGTGCCCAAGGTAAGCCTCTTCACCTTTCTAAGCCTCAGTTTCTTTATCTGTGAAATGGGGACAGTTGGCCCATCCTGGCTAGAACATAGGACTGAAGTGTACTACTTAACAAATGTGAATTGCTTTAGAGGCTATATCAAGCAATAAATGCCTGGAGATTTCCTTGTACTTCATGAGAGGCCCCTCCCTGCACAATGGATGGAGACAAGGTGCCCTCTGGCTCCTCCCTGTGGACCTTTCTGAGCATCGCTCCAGCTGTGCCCACATTATCTTGATGGATGAGTCAAGGGTGGGGGTTCCTGTGCATGGGGCAGTAGACGTTGTGGGGGCAGGGCTGCCCGGTCCCATCATGAGAACCCAATCTGTGTAAGCAGCATGTCGGGGAGGACAGGATGCTCCAGCTTCAAAGAAGTTTCTATGATTCACAGCACCTGACCTTCACTCCCACCCCCACAATCAGACCTGAGCTCTGTGAGGACTGAGAGAAGATCCACATGTACTGGAGATCCTGCTCCAGCTGTGGGCCTTCCACTTTGGTTGGGGGATGTGGCCCACTCTCTGAACCTCCCGGTCCAGGTGGAAAGTCTCCACATGCAGGGGATCCTCACACATCAGTCTAGAGCAAAAGCAGCTAGAGACACCTGCCAGGTGGTTGGGGGCAAATGGTCCCTGGGGTGGGGCAACTCCCAGGGGAGGGGGTCTGGGAAGGTCTGTGCCCTCACCCCATGAGTGAGGGAATCAGCTCCACACCCGCTTCCTGAGCCATGAACATAAGCAGAGACATGTTCCCCAGATATGAGAATATGGGTGAGCCATGAACGTAAGCAGAGACATGCTCCCCAGATATGAGAATATGGGTGAGCCATGAACGTAAGCAGAGACATGCTCCCCAGATATGAGAATATGGGGATCAAGGGACACACTTGTGCCCTCAGCAAAATGCACACCGTGCCTCTCTGACTCAGCTGATTTCTTTAGGGCACATTCCTCCACCCCCAAATGGTCTTCCCAACCATTTTAGGTCTCAGCCTTCCCTTTTGAGAAATAGAGGAGACTCTTCTGGTCTCCCTTTGTCCTGAGAACAGAAAGCTTGGAGGTAAAATGATGATCAATATAATAAGACCTCTTTCAAGCAAAAGTACTAAGGAACTGAATCCATCTCTCTCTTTAGCAGGGAGAGCTAACATTGATGCAGCGTTCACCATCTGCCAGGCACTGTCCTAGTGGTTTTTCATATATTACTCATATCAGTCCTATGATGGAGGTCCTGTTAATATTCCCCATTTTATAGATGGGGAAATTAAGGCCCAGAAAAATTAAGAGACTTGCCCAAGGTCCCACAGTTACCAAGTAGTACCTGGCATTCAAACCCTAAACAGCCTGACTCTTGAATCTGCATCCTTAAGCTCCACTGATTCTATCTCTTGCAGTCCTGGCTGTCCTCTAGATACTTTTGTGTCCATCTCTCATGCTGGACTGTGAGTTCATGGAGTAGGAACCTGGCTTATTCCTCTTTGACCCTCTCTAGCTCTAGGCATAACTCCTGGCATAAACCAGGTGCCAAGAAAACATTTGTTATGAAAATAAATGAATAAATGGTATGGTGGCAGGTGCCAATGAAAAGATTTTTGGAGTCTAGATCAAGGCGGGTCCTGAAGTCCTGGCAGTGCAAAGACAACAGAGGTCTCCAGCAGGACAGGCACTGTGGAGGCTGTGCCTATTCTCTTAACCCTGGTTGCACACATGCTCATTGGAGTCACAAGACTTAGGAGTAACTGGGATCCAACTACAAGTTTTGTGTCTTGACAAACTTTACTACAATGTACCATGAGAAAGTACATTGCAGCAAGGTTGCTAGGGCCAAATGAGGCCACCACCCAGCCTCAACCGCATCCCCCCGTCCCCATCAACAGCAAATATTCTGAGACCCATTCTGCTTTGTATTATTATTATGATCACTAGTATTATTACTAATATTTTTCCTCTAGAGGAAACTGTATTTTTCCTCTAGAGGAAAAGTCACTTCACATGCTGTGGCTGGAACGCTAAGTGTTCTAGAAGGAATTGGAAATAATCATGACAACAGGTGGGGGTGTGTACGAGGCTCACAGTAGGTGAGGAAGGAGCAGACCCCGTTTCTTCCCAAGAAATCCTTCTCTTCACAAAGTCCTGGACTGGGTGCAAGGCTTCCAGAAAGTGATGTCTTCAGCCTGGGGAAGCAATGGGGGAGGCAGCCGGGAAGGTGGAGGTGCCCTCCGCCTGATTGTAGGAGGAAGGGGATAAATATCCAAGGTAGCGTGTGGTGGTGGGGAGACGGGCTGGTGTGCAGTGTAAGAAATAATGAGTTAAAAGAATCATTCAGTGAGTAAAGAGAAATATCAGGAATCAAATTGCAGGGAAGATTTCAAGTAATCATAAAGGGTTTTTCAAATATATTCACTGCTAAGAGCTACAGATGTCAGGGGAGAAAATTGGTTCACTTACCAATAATAGTCGCAGAGGCTGGGGGAGAAGGATGCAGACAGGGAAAATACTTAACCAGGCTTCCCCACCTCCTTCTCCCCTGGGACACTTGGGGGTGGGGGAGGAGTGGCCTGTCCCTTGACTGAGAAGGGTGGGAGTGGGGGTGGCTGTGCCTCTGGGAGGTGGGTGGGCAGAGCAGGCTGGGCAGGAGGAGCAGCTTGGACACTGTGGCCCCAGGAGCCTGGCTCCGGTGTGACTTCCTCTTCCCTTCCCGACCCAGGCACAGGTTACGTGAGGTGGGGACAGGTGTGGTGCTTGGGATTGAGTAGGTGGCTTGTTATTGTCACCAAGAATTTATTGATGGTTTAGGAAGAGCAGAGCACTCTGCCAGGTGTGTGACAGATTGAAGTCATAGACATGTGGTACCTGCCCTGGGTTTACAATCTAGCTAGGGAGTCAAAAGCAATATCCAAGGGAAAATGAGAAAGACCACCAGCACCATGCAGGGAGATCTGGACTGACCATGCTGCTGGGGTTGGGGGGGCGCTGGGTGCTTATCAAGGGCGGACTCAATCAGGGGGAGCTTCAGGGGCACTCAGTGGCCCTGTACACCTGCATTCTGCTGCAGCGTGCCTCCCCCTTTCGGTAGCCCTCCTGATGTGGTATCAACCACACAGACCCCACCTTAACCTGCCAGGAGAAAGGCCAGGGCAGTTCTGTCCTAAGGAATGACCCTGGGCAGTGGGTTGAAGCTGAGTTAAATGTCTCTAAGTGTGGAAGCATATTATTGGTCATTCTAAGAAATGTCAGGGACAAAGTTCATCTCATGTCTTATGTAATTTTCACACCCGTTTCCTGAACCCCAGTTCCTTGAGGGCGATGTGAAGAGGACCAGGTGACATCTACACGCACAGTGGGTTATGTTACAGGAGAGGAAACTTTGCTAGGGAACCTGAACCTTCTATCGCGGACAGTAACCATGCTTGTCCTTGGCTCCAGAAGAGACCATAAGTTTATTAAACTGGATAGTAGGTATGTCTGCCTCTGCTGCAGCAGGTGATACAATCCCTAGCCTCCAAGACTGTGGGCTACACAAACGTCCTTGAAAAGACAATCCAGGACAAGAAGCAATCAGTTCCTCACTTGCAAGATGTGCAGAAAAGCAAGGCCCATGAATAAGTCTCTTTGGACATTAACAACTATGGAATGCACTTATTTAGTATAATTACTATTATATTTGTGTTTTCCTGCTGGAGCGGAGCCTTCATGAGGTCCAGGATTGAGGTTTCTTTTGCTTACTGATGTATTATCAATAAATAGAAAAGTGCCTGGTACACAACAGGTGCTCAAAATGTGTTGGTTAAATGAATAAATGATTGCGTGAGGAAGGAGAAAGTCCCTGCTTGAGTATCTCCTGTCTGGGAAATTTCTTTGCCAGATTGCCAGCATTCTGTAAGGAGAAAGAATCCCGGTTCTGAAAAAGGAAATTAGTTCTATGTGCACTGAATCGACATGGGTCTCATGCTTCCCCTGTGTGTTCCCTGTGACTCTCTGTTGCTGGCGCCTGGGGATGCAGGGAAAGTGCTCAGGGAAGAGCCAGCTGGTTTTGACTTTATCTGTGCAACAGAGAACGTAGGAGTGTCACTAGGCCCCAGGCATCTCTCCTGGACCTCCCCTTCTCTTCCCTGCCTTTCTCAGGCTGGTAATTAAAAGTATCAAAGCAAAGTAGGGCTGTCTCATTACATGTCCTGTTTATGTGACTCTAATGTGCTTAGAGATGATTGGAAGCACGCGGAAATCAGCCTCGGAGCTCATTCTGCATCCAGCCCGGAGCTGGCAACCCTGAGATAAGGCTATCAAGGCCGGGCTGTGAATTAGTTCTAAAGTAAACCAATAATGCGTTAATGTGGGTGAGGAATTACAAATAACAGAGATGCTGCACATTTCTCTGATTAATTAGCTGTTTTAGTTAATTTGGTTCTTGTAGAGACAAATCATGGGACCTAATAGTGAAGCAATTTTCTGTTGGTCACGAGGGCACCAACATGGAGCATCAGGCCTTAGTTCTCTCAGGCCCACAGGGACCGCAAGCAGCAGGACTCCATTCGGTGGGGGGTGGGGGGGTCACTATGGCCACGTGGGAACTTTTCTTTACTTCTGGACTCTTTCCTCAACCCAGGAGGAGAACACAGAGTAGAGGGAAGGATGGGCATTGGGACCAACAGGCCTCCAGTGCCCCATTCAGGAGTGTCTGGTGATTCTTAAGGACAGGAGACTGGGAGAGGAAGATGAGCTTTTGGGACTGTGCCGTTCATCTGGGACTTATCACACAAGGCTCTGGAGTCTCTTCATTTCATTCATTCATTCATTCAACTGTGGGGGGTTGATTTGTTGTTATGGTTGTTTGTTTAGCCTTTTCTACATCCTAGGCTCTTCGCTAACCCCAAGGATGCCAAAATGAAAAAAATGACAATTGACAACCTCCGCGAGGAGAAATTCCTAGCCCAGAACTAGGATAGAGTTGTTCCTGCTGCCCCATCACAGGCATTTTGGAGGTGAGGGTCCAGAGTGGGGAGAGAGGTAGGCCATCTTCACCCAGACACCACACAGGCAGGGTTTTGTCCACCTACTCCCACCACTGCCTGGATTTGGACACAATGGAAATGGTTTGGGATCTTTGTTTATTTTTATTTTTTTATTTTTTGTATAACAGAAAAGCTGTTTTTTTTCAGGCAAAAACTTCCAGAGACTCAGGATCTTTGCCCACTGGGACTGGGGCTTTGGATACCAGACTCATCATCTGCTCAACCATAGACTTGCTAGTGCTCCAGGGTGAGTTCTTGCCCTGGTCCCAGACACCCAGACACCCAGACACCTGTTCCCCACTTTGCTTTTGCCTCTAGATATAACTCCTTCCCCAAGAAGTCTTCCTCCCTATGGCTATCCAAGTGAATGAGACTCAGACTGGTCTTAGGAGATGTGTAAGAGTCCCAGGCTCTCTATGGCTCATATGGGGAAGGCAAGGCAAGGGAGTTTCTCAGGGAACTGAGTATGGATAATAGGAACACCCACCCAGGACTCAAACTCAGCACCAGTAGGCGCCATAATGTGGAGTGAAGAGGGCCCGGTAGAGACTGTTGGACAGAAGGACCCATGTCCCATCTGAAAAGAATAGCCAGTATTCAGCCTCTTTCAATTTTGCCAGGCTGGATTGCAGGCCTGGGGGTGTCAGATCTTCCTTATTTTCAGAAGTCAATTCAAATTTTAACGTGTGTGTGGGAAACCTCTTGATTTTAAAATGCTGGACTTGAATTTAAAATATTTGAATATTGCTGTGTAAACAAACAAAATATGCCTGGGGACAGTATTTAGTCTCTGGATGTGTCAATTAGAATTAAATTTATCCAGTATTAACAGAAAACAAACAAATAAACAAATAACAGTGGCTTAAATAACAGTTTATTTCTCTCTCACTTCTAAGAAATTCAGAAGTAGTTAGTCAATCCTAGACTACTAAAGTGTTACATGGCATCCAGGCTCCTTCTATCTCGCTCTTCTACTGTTCATGGCCTCTATTCCAACATTATCTCATGGTCCATGACGGCTGCTAGATCCCCATCCATTATGTCTGCATTCCAGCCAGCAGGGCAAATGAAGGGCAGAAGATCATTTCCTTCCTTTTTTTTTTTAAAGTTTTATTTTTTTATTTGACAGAGAGAGAGAGAGAGAGAGCGAGAGCACGTACAAGTAGGGGGAATGGCAGGCAGAGGGAGAAGCAGGCTCCCCACTAAGCAAGGAGCCCAATGTGGGACTTGATCCCAGGACCCTGGGATCATGACCTGAGCTGAAGGCAGACACTTAATTGACTGAGCTACCCAAGCATCCCTGTTTCCTTCCTTTTGATGGTATTTTCCAGAAGTTGCACACTTTATTTCTTTTCATATCCCATTGGCCAAAACTCAGTCATATAGTCCAACTTAGTTGTAATGAAGGTCAGGAAAAATTGTTATTCTAGACTTAAGATAATCATGTGCCTGATTTTAAAAAGTACTAATAGAATGAGGAAACAAGAGAGTGGATTTTAAGTGACAGCTAGCATCTTGGCCCCCGTTTGCCTTCATTTTGAGAACTGGTTGACCCAGTCTGCTCTTTGTGGTGGGGCTGGGAGGGGGGCATGGGATCTGGTCAATTGGAGACTGACCAGTGAAAGGACATGGCTGTTTTAAAGAAGGGTTTATTCTCAGGTGGGGCACTCTGATAGGATAGTCTCTACCAGGGTGATTTGGCTGCACTGAATGCATGGCTCCAACAGACTTTTTAGGGTTATTTCTTTCTTGATCTCTTGTAGGAGCAGGACTTCTATTTTCTCCACAAGCATCTCTCAGTCACCAGTAGTCAATATTTAGGCCCCCAGTACCCTCAGCCCCAGCTTGGCAGGGCAGGAGCAATGTTTTAAGTTAGCTCTTGTACCACCATGGGGCTCCAGAAAAAGGTGGGGTGTCACTAATGTGTTCCCACCGTGGAACATAAGTGGGGAAGGACCTTCAATTGCAGTGAGAGTGATTCAGGTAAAAAAAAAAAAAAATCAGGATCTCTTAACTGAGTCATGAGAGATATGGAAGCAGCTACTAGAAGAAAGGGTGGCGTTTCTTTTCTTGTGGTGATGAGGCTCTGAGAGTGACACAGCTGGAATTAAGTCTGGCATCCATCTGACAAACATGTATTGTGCACTGACCATGTGCTGGTTACCAGTCTCAGCACAGAGCACAGGGTGTGGAGGAAATACTGAGAAGAAAGAGACATCAAGCATATCCTTGGGGTCTCACCAAGATAACTGGAACTGGAATGAAAGAAAAAGACTCTGAGAACTACCCTTGTTGGGTATCAGTCATCACCATAAAGAATCGTCATCATTACCACCATTATCATCACCATCACCACCATTATCATCCTTACCATTATCAACACTATCATCACTATCATTGTCATTACCATCACTATCATCACCATTATCATCGTTCTCATCACCATCACCCTAATCATCACCATTATTACCATTGTCATCACCATCACTATCATCATCACCATCATCAATGCCATCATATCATCACTGCCATCACTGTCATCACCATCATCCTCACCATCACAATCACCATTACCTTTATTACCATCACCATCACCATCATTACCATCATTATCACCATCATCATCACCATCACCATCATCACCATCATCATCAGCATCGTCACCGCTATCATCATCATCATCATCATCATCATCACCATCATCACCATCATCATTACCATCATCATCACTATCATCACCAGCACTATTATAAACACCATCATCACCAGCAGCAGCAGGATTGCTATGGAAACTAACCTTCCTCACTGCTGAAACCACTCCTTACATCATGACCATTGTCATCACTATTACCCCCCAAAATTGCATATGTAGTTTTGAAAGGGATTAAACAGAGTAACCAACCTCTACCTATGGAAATGGGACAATTTGTCATATAATATAATCATATAATTATTAGATGATAACATGTAACATTTGTTGAGCATTTACCATATGCGAGAAACCATTCTAACCATCCATATGATTAGCTCCTTTAACCCTTGAGCAATCCATAATGTAGCTACTGTTATTATCTTCATTTTACAAATGAGGAAACTGAGGCCCAGAGAGAACAGTGTGGAATGAATGAGCATAGGGAAAACAAAGAAGTCAATTCTGAGACCACAGCAGGTCCCTGGTGAGTACAATACTTTGTTTTCTGGTTGGGTGGATGGGAGGCAAAGGAGCAAGGACAGGTCTTCACTAACTGCTCTGGGTGACTTGGAGAGCTTTGCTGTTCTGACTCATCCTCAGGGCCCAGACTCTGCATGGAGAACCAAAGGACAGCCTCTTCTGTATAAGGAGGAGTCCAGCTCTACAGGTTTCCCAACCCAGCATCCCTCTCAATCCCTACAGAGGAGGAGCTGGTCTTGTCCTTGGTCTTAGAGGATACAGGGGAGCACCTGATACTTCCTCAGGTCAGTGAGCCGAATTTTTCCAGTTTCTCTTATCAGTGCCTCCTGGACCCATCTCTGAGTTCTTCTTCCAGGACACCTTGATTTCCTTTTCTGCATACTGAGCATATGAATGCTTTACTGGTAGGATCCTTAGGAAGGTTGTGACTTGAAAGCACATCTGTAAACTTGGTGGCACTCCTCTGTTCAGTCTCACTTTCTCCCCTTGACTGTGGACTGACCTCCGTGACCTGCTTCTAGTGAAATGAAATGAATGTGGCAGGAGTGTTGCCGACTTCCAAGGAGGAGGTCACAAAAAGCAATGCACCTTCCACCTGACTCTCTCTCTCTCTGGTTTCCCATAACTTGCTCATGGAACCTAAACACCATGCATGCTGTGGGGAAGCCAAGGCACATGAAAAGGCTATGTGCGGGTGTGCCCTCTGTCAGCCTCAGTTCAGGTCTGATGACAGTGAACGTTGAGGTCCAGACGTGTGAGTGAGAAACCTCTGGGAGGACTCCATCTGGCTTTATCACTCACTGTGGACAAAACCCTGAGTAAGAGCTTACCAGTTGATCCCCACCAAACCTCAGATTCATGAGAAAGGCAAATAACTATGATTGTTTCAGGTCAATGCTTCAGGGTGGTTTGTAGGTATGGGAACGGCGTTCAATGAAGGTGCTTTATACCTGATGCCTCACGGAATGCCTGGCACAGTGTCAGTTTGCCATAAAACGTAGCTCTCCTGGTGCTTTATCTTGTGCCCCGGGGTCAGGGCTGTACACAGCAGGCTGGGGAGCACACCCTCATGGGAACCCCTGACTGACGTCTGGTGTCTTGAAGATGCTGTGGAAGAAGATAGAGTGGAATCAAGAAGGCTGGAGAATGAACCTGGGGGGAGAATCGAAGAAAACCCACACGGGAGCTAGCTTTGGCTGACAAGGCACAGGCATGGTCCTAGGCATTCTACAGCCCCATCCTCATAGCCAGGCTCTAAGCTGGGCTTTGCCCCATCCTGCAGATGAGAAAACCAAAGCTGGGAGATGTGCTTTGGGGTCCAGTCCAGGATCCCGGAGTCTATCAGCATAGGCGCCGGAGGGTGCGCCGGCTGCCTGTGCCCTCTCCTGCCACCCTTTCCTTTACATCCACCTCCTGGATGGATGCTTTCCTCTTACTCTCAGCCAATCAATAAACAAGTAATTACCTCGGCCCCTAAGGTGCTTATCAGCACTGTGGTGCCAGGAAGTGCTTCCCAGTGTCTCGCATCCGTCTGTACTGCTGAAACTTCCTTAGTTTGAAGACCAGGAATATGGGCTTGGTTTCCTCCCTTTAATAAACCTCTGGGAACCTGATAATTCTTACTAATTTCCATGCTGCTCCCCACTTGCACCCAGCTCCCCATACCCCAACTTCTCCAATGGAAGAACAGGCCCTCTGGCCTCCCCTGGGAGGTCTGGGGGCTTTTTCTCCTGGGACCCATCGGTCAGATCAAGAATGCTTTGACGGAGCAATATTGTCCTCAGAGGAGCACAAACTGACTCTTCAGGGGGAGGGGGAGGAATCATCTCAGCTGTCACGATGCTGTGTGGCCCCCACAGATACAGGGTAAATCTGCAGTGTTGATTAGGGGTTTTCTGCCATATTGCTCCAGGACAATAATGACGAAAAATGTTGCAGAACAGTGATCTAGATCCCTCACCCCAGAAGCTCCTGGTGCTGTTGGTTCTTTCTTGGGTAAGGATGGCAGGAGTTGGAGTCTCCCTGCATGGAGGCGAAGGTCCCATGGCTCCTCTAATTGTCTGGTCCCACAATGGTGTCGGGGGAAGAGGGGACCAAGCAGGGACCAGCTCAGAGGCAGGGACTCACACATCTCCTTTTTCCGGAGTCCAGCTCCTAGCACTTGCTCCTTGTGTCAAAGTGCACAAAGGAGTGTTTTCTTTAGAAAATCAATAATGATCGATTATTTATTCTGCTGGAAATAAATAGATTTGGCCACCAGGGTCAGAGATTAACTGAGGCTGTGGGCTGCACCTGGGAATTCAAGCATCTGTGTTTTAGGCTGGGAATTCAAGCATCTGTGTTTTAGATTCCTCCCTCTCTCAGGTTTCCACCCCACCTTTGGCGCCGGGGCCAGCACAGGTCAGGGGATGACAGAGCCTTCTCGACCAGAGGGTCGGCCACCGCCCCACAGCTGCAGTCCACAACCTTCACGCAACAGGCAGAGATGACAGAAGGGTGCTTCTCCCGGTCTCTGCGTGTGGAATGAGTGGGCACAGAGGGGCCTAGTATGTGCTGTGAACCCGCCTTCCCTGTGCTAGGCGTGTGTTTGTTATCTGTGTGTGTGGTGTGTGCTGTGTCTGCTGGCACATGCGTGTCTTGGTGTGCATTTTCTTATGGGTGTTGTGTGGTTGTATGTCTGTCTGCGGAGCTCCTTCTCTTAGTTGTTGCACCAATCTGACCGCAGTGAAATGCCAAGCAGGGCAATTTGCATGCCAAGCACGGGCTGCGCTATTACCTGAGGAGAGAGGGTTGGTTTTTACGGGAGAAAATTAACTCTTTTTTAAAGGTGTTTAAAACACCTCAACTCTTTCAGATTCTCTAAACATTTAGGGCAGTGTGAAGCACAGGGCTGGGGGTTTAGGGTACAGCTGCCTGTGAGGCTTGCAGGCTTGTTCCAGCACAGTGGGGACTTAGGGTAATAGGACAGGGGCAGGGCTGGAGGCTGAGGGCTTGAGGTTGAGGTATCAATAAGCACAGGCAGATAAAATGGAAGAGGGGTAGGTGGGACCAGGGAGAGAGACAAAGGATTGAGAGGAAGGCATTGTTGGGGTTGGAATCCCAGCTTTGCAGGTGACATTGGTCCTGGAGTGGGGGAGTCATAGCTGTTTTCAGTGCCTGGAAGAGCACAGGAGAGGACACTAGATAGTGGTCAGGACAGTGGCTGGCCCATAGGAGGACCTCCAGGGAGATGGTGCTGGATTGATAAATGGTTGAGCCTCCAGGTCTCAAAAGCAGACACTGCCTTGGATCTAAGACCAGATACTGGTCCTTCCCGAGCCCTGGTTATGAGAGATGCCCGGATCCCTACCTGTGTGAAGGCCCATGTGGCCAACATACCCAGCCCTTCAGTGCCACTATGGTAGTGACAATCCAACCACAGCTGGCTATACACTTGAGCTCCTCAACTGTACTGTTGTTCCAGGAGCACTTCTCTGGAAAATGGGTCAAGCTAGGGACCCTGCCTGCATGATCTGTAGACAGCTCTTAGCACAATCCATGGCCTATTGTGGGCACTAAGCCAATAATACTTATGACCATCATTCCTGTTCTACAGATGATCAAATCAGGGAACAGGAGAACCAGCAAGTTGTCCAAGGGCACACAGGGCAGTAGAGAGCAGCCCCAGGATCTGGCTCTGGACCTCTGGCTCCAGGGCCTGCATCCTTCCTTCTATCAGCATTTGCCTTGCACTTGCCAGGATCTGGCCAATGACCAGAAACCTACTCTTTTACTCCTGCCAGTGGGCTGAGCTTTATCCTTGCCTGTGTGGCTGTCAGACCCCCTGATACTATCAGCTCACCTGGTCACCGAGATTTCCAGGTCATATATGTACCCTGGTCCCCCCATCACCACTCTCTTCCCACCTACCGACCTTGTCCTTCCTGGAGGAATTACTGCCTGATTGCCTTATTCCTACCATGGGGACGCCAACCCAGAAACCCCTGAGATTATTACCTCTACTTCAGTTGTCCCCCAGACTGCCGTGACCTGAGAAGGCAAGGGCTAAGAGCTAAGTTTAAGGGCAACAAACTGCCAGGTGTCTGAGGGCCCCTCTGGTCAGGCACTGGTTACTCAAGGCTTGACTATTGTGCAACATTGGTCAGTGCCTGTGTTTCTCTGTCTTGTCTGATTCATTCTTTAATTTCCTTTCATTTCTCTTTGTTCATTCTTTGGCTTCGAGTTTGCTGGTTCTTTAAACTTGCTGAGGAGGAAGTTTGCTGTTGTGGGGAAAGCGACCAAATGCCATCCTCTGAGTTTTCTTTTGGCTTTGTCCTCTTGCCTAAGTATCAATTATTGTCTTAGATCCTTTCCCAGAAGTGCAGACGGTGTGCACGCTCTGTTTCATGTTTCAGACCCTTTGTCTTTTCTTCGTGACTCAGTGATCTGTTGTTCCATTTGCACTGAGGGGCCGTGGGTGCAGGAAGTATCCCTTCCCCAGCCATAGGTGCCAGCTCTCATGCCCTCCCTGACTGGGGAGGTACACTGTGCACAGATAATATGCTCTGCTGCACATAGATATATTCGTGCATGGTATATTTTCACCAACAAATATTTACTGATTGAACATTGAGGTCAGGCACTATTGTAGGTGCTGGGGAGCATTGGCCAAAAAGACAGAAGAGGACATTGCTCCTTTGAATATCACACACACACACACACACACACACACACATCACACAGACACAGATGCACGCATACAGCCATGTGTACTTCTACCCTCCCCTGCCCCACACACCACTCTTTTTGTCTACCCTCTCCCCAGGATAACGCTTTTGGATGCCTTGACCAGTCTGATCTTGGTAGTGTGGATGCCACTGCCCCTGGACAAAGTGTTCCCCCAGCCATGTAGACCTTGGAGGTTCTCCACTCTGCCTTGCAGAAATGACAGGATACGTATTTACCCAACCAGTCCCCTCCTGCCTATGTCGCTGAGCTCTGTCTCCTGCGCTCAGAGGCTCACTGCAGCTCTGTCTGCAACAGGAACAACTGGAGAAGACCCAACTGTCCAGCTACGTAACCAAAGAAAATGATGGAACCAGAACTGCATGGATCAGCATGAATAAATCTCAAGCACGTAATGTTTCATAAAGAAAAGCAAGTCTTAGAAGGATCCCGTTATTATGCCGGTTTTATAAATCACGAGAACATATAAGTCAGTGCTATGTGTTGTTTATGGATACGTGACTGAGGAGCACAGAATCCCACACAACGGGAGTGGGCATGAGACACCAGATTCAGCAGTGTGGTGGCCCGGAGCCAGGCGCAAGGGTCAGGACTGGGTCAAGTTCATAAGGGCTTCAGCTGAAGCTATAATGTTTAACTTCATAAATCGGTTGCTGATGTTCACTGTGCTATTATAAGTTTTATGTCCAAACTATTTCATTTTAAAAGATAGGAGATCAGAAGAGAACCTAAAGTGTGTGCTTATCCAGGATTCCTCTGCAGTCAGAGTTAGAATCCTACTGGAGACTTTATTTCTTCGCTTGATTTGTCTTCAAGTTGCAGGTAAGATTTTTCTTTTCTTTTCTTTCTTTTTTTTTTTTTTTCTTCAGATAAGAGTCTTCCATTTAGAGAAAATGACTGGAGTTTCTTGCGAGAGATGGCCATGATTGTCTGTGAGGCGTCTGGAGCCTTTCACTCCTGTTTGGTTTCCGGTTCACTTTTCTGCTAACCGGCGCTAGCACTACCAGTCTGGATTTCCCTGCCCAGCCGACGTGTGTGGGATGCATGGAGTAGGAGGCGTGTGGTGTGGGAGAAACCTTTCCCTGTGGCTTCTTGGCTGGCAAGGAAGGTGGGGCCAATCCTCCTCAAAACTGAGCCTGTAAAGTTTTTTCATGTCTGGGAGCCTCACTCCATCACACAGAGTGTGAAAGTCTGCAACCTGACCTATGCCCCGGGGGCACCACTCCATGTCCCTCCCTCCTCAGAGCTCACTGGTCCAGTGTCCCAGCCCGTCAGTGTCCTGCTATCTGCCAGGTCACCTGGTGGACAGACCCTACTTAAGGATCTTTGGGAGGACAGCTTCTGAAAGTGTGGCCTTGAAGGGAGTGTAACAGACTGTGGTGTGGGCATCATCTTGCCTCCTCCGCCAGGGTGGCCCCCATGTTGAGGGTTGCATTTACCCTGTCGGCTGGGGTGACAGACAGGTTGGGTGTGAGCAGGGGGTGGTGGGGCGAGGCACATTGAGAGAGGCCCTGGTTACTAGGGAGCCCCTTCTGCTGCCCCCAGGCCTGGCACTCACCCACCCCCTTCTCGCCTGGCTACCAATAGTGGTAATCTATCTTCTGCGGCCCCTTGCATTTTTGTTATCAGGGAGAATCAAATCTGGCAAAATAGCAGGGAAAATGCTTGCATGGGGCTTTTCAGCAAAACCCAATTAAAGTGGGAACTGGACTTGAAAATGAGCCACTTTGCTCACTCCCTTACTCAGAACATTCCCTTCCTTCCCACGTGTGCTGGGCACTTGCACAGGGTCACCCAGGCCTGGGATGCAAACGGCAGTCAGTGAAAGATGCTTTGGCAACTGCACGTAGTCCCACACCCTCCTGTGATGGAGGGGCTGAGGGTTCCAGCTTTCTTTTTTTTATTATTATTTTATTTTCTCTGAGTTCCATCTTTCAGTGGGGAAACTGTGGCATTTCCCCACTAAGTACATTGCCCAAGGCAGCTCAGCTGGTCAAGGGCAGAGTAGACATAAAAATCTTAATATCTTTGGCTTCCCGGCACAACCTGCCATGCCGTGCTGCCTTGAGACATTTCCGTCCTGATCTTCTGGGATCCCAAGCCCACAGAAAGCTTAACTTCCTCTTGCAATCTGAGCAAGACAGGGGTAGGCTCAGCTGCACTCCAGTCCACCCCCCACAAGGACAGAGGGGTTCTCTCAGTGGGCAGTGCCATTTAGAACTGTCAGTGCTCAGCTGGGATGCCTCCGTGGACAGAGCCACCCCCTCCTTTCAAGCTGTCCCAGGCGGCCGCTGTCTCCCCGCTGAGGAGTTCTGCTGCTGGAGCTCACCTTCCCTGAAGCCTGGATAGTACCAAACACCAGCAGTAGCTATGACTTCCCTATCTCCTCCTCCAAGCTTCCATGTCACAGCAAATCCAGGTGGTATCACTGTTCCCATTTTACCGTTGAATGTGCTGAAGCGGGAGGCCACACAGGGAATGTGAATCAGGAATTCAAAACCCATGCTGTCGGTCTGGGATGCCCTGAACAGTGCTCCACTCTGTTCTGACTGGCAGGCCTTTGCAGACTGCCCCCTTCCCAGGGAGGAATTAGCTTTTATTCTATGCAGCTTCTCTCGTCCTTGTCAAGGCAGCCTCCTGGGTATAAAATTCTATCCCTTCCACACATTCCAACACCTCCCAGGGCCCTACAGACCAAGTTTCTTAAAGTTTCATCTGTTACCATCCCCACTTGAAACTAGAGAAAAGAAAGCAACCTGTCTATGGGGGAGTATTCTATAGGATATTATTAGAATTTTGTCTCCTTGGAAAAGAAGAAGTCATGTGATTATATTTAGGGTTAAATAGTGAATATACTTTGATTTGAAATGAGTCATAGTTAATTGTGTGTTGGTCATTGAGACCTGGCCCAAAGAATGCTTTCAGTCCTTGGGTATTACCAAAGTGGTCTTCCTAAGTGTGAGAACATGGTTACTTCAGTGTCGATTGGATCCCCTGCCTTACTGGGTCTTAGGAAGAAATAAGGCAGTGAGAACTGATTTTGGTGAATTCTTTAGACAGCAAGTAATAAAATATCTGACTAAAGTGGTTTCACTTAAAAGGGTTTATTCAAGTCACATAACCAAAGGTCCACATGAGATTTGGGGCAGCTCAATATTATCAAAGCCCAGGCTTTTCCTGTCTGTCCACCTGCTGGCCCTTAATATGGCAAGATGGCTGCCCAGCTCTTGCAGCCAGACGGGGAGGGGTATGCCTCCTCAGGAGGAATACATTTCCCGGTGCCCCAGCCCTGGCAGGCTTCTTTGTGGTCTCATTGGCCAGAGCAGGGCTATATGCCCAGTCCTAAACCAATCACTGGCAAGAGAGAATGGGATTATCACAATTGAGTTAGACCAAAGAGATTTCATCCCCTGGGGCTTGGCACAGTCCCATCCAAAATGGAAGGGAGGAGAAGGCAACAGCTGCTGGGTAGCTGTGAACGGCAGGGTGTACCTCAAAGAGTCAGCATGCTTCTGAGGTAGCCAGCAGAGCTGGTCTTGAAATGATAGACGGGCAGCTGCAAGTGGGGCTGGAGACCAGGGGGTGGGGGTAGAAAGGGGTCTGATGCCTTTGATGTGTTATAGCCACCTTTCCAAATGATGCTCTGGGCTCCAACCCTATTCCTGAATCTCCCCAAGATAGGAGACATGAGGACCCTCACAGAGGAGCCAGATTCCAGGCAGGTACAATGTCATGCTTGTGGTGTGCTGTTGTGGTGAAGGGCATGGGCTGTGGAGCCATGTGGATTGGGTTTGAGTGGGCTGTGTAATCCTGGGCAGGGGACTTAATTTCTTGATGTTCCAGTTTTTCTCATCTGCAAGTGGGAAAAAGAGAATCTACCTTTTGCAGACCTGGGAGGACAGCACCTTGGTTTAAAATTTCTGCTTCTCATTGCAGAGCCTGTGGCATTTGGTGTCACTTTGCAGAACCCCTCAGCAAACAGATTTCCCAGAGTGAGGCATCTCTTCTCAGAGTGCGGTAAGACAAGTTCATGCAACCGTCCTCTTGCATGAAGCCTTCCTGGATTGCTTCAGTTGGTGGGCCTGATACATCTTGATGATCTAGACGTGGTCCCCATAGCTCACTTCCCTTTCTTCCCCATCTCTGAGTGCTGTCTCTGTCAGTGATCCCTGAGAAAAGCTCATGTTTGCAGAGTCATGTACAGTTTTAGTAAATGTGTCCATGTGTATTATTATGTTGAATCCCCAAAACAGCTTTATGACATAGGAATACGTTTATACAAGAAACCAAAGTCTCAAGAAACTAAGCACCTGGTTCAAGGGGTGGACTTGGAATCAGGTGGAAATCAAATCCAAGCCCTGTAAAAATAATAAATCACACTTAACCTACTATTTACTATATGCCAAGCACTGTTCTGTTATCTCGTTACATCTTCTCAGCTAACCTAAGAGGTAGATTGCTGTTATTAGTCCCATTTTACAGTTAAGAAAACTGAGGCACAGAGAGGTTAAGTGAACTCCCCAGGTTATCACAGCTTGTTGGTTCTGGAGCCAGGATTCAAACCCAAGCCAAATGGTGCCAAAGATCATGGACAGAACAACCACACTACACTCTAAGCCTTGTGTACCCACCATTCCAGCTTATGGGGGACTCTGTTCTCTATTATCCGCTCTATTAATCTCTAATGCCAGGAACAAAGTTGTCCCTCCCCTAGGCTGCTGCGTGTTGTGAGTTATTCACCGGTCAGCTCACATTCTAGGCCTCTAGGGACTTATCTCTCAAACTCTAGTCCACTTCCATTTGGATCTTTGATGCGTTCAGTGATACATTCTTGTACAAAACACATGGACAAGAATATAATAGATCTGACTCAGATGTCAGTATGCCATGCTACTGAAAAACCCATTCCTGAAGTCCAGCATTACCCCAACTCAGATTGGGGAGAGTCAGAGCATCATCATCATCAGAAACACTTAGGAGCTCCCTACCACACTTGACTTGGTCCAGGGGCAAGCCCATGGCCTCACCCTTGACCTCAGCTACAGGAGCCTCCAGACAGCTTCAGCCCTGCCACAATGGCTTTGACCAATCATCTCTTCTGCTTACCCAGGCCTAGGAATGGGGTGTATTGAGGCTGTGTCCAGTCTGCCTAGCAGGGCAGGGACACCCCTGCCTACCCACCTGGAGAACCAGGGGTGACAAAGACCTTAAAGAAGATCTGGTCACAGCGGGGGTTGATGTTTTTGACATGTTATTGCCACCCTGTTCGGATGATGCTCTGAGGTCCAACTGTGCTTCCCCGAATTGGAGAGGTGGGAACACTTGCAGAGGACCTCCAGGGAGGGGAGGCAGTTGTGAGGCCAGCTAACACCTCCCTCTGCCTTTGCCTAGACCTGGACCTGCTCCAGATCACCTCTCCTGGAGCACGTTTTCCCTTTCTACCTGCTCCCAGATCTGGACACATACAGGAAATCCAAGCCAGTGTCCATTCTTCAAGGTCAGCCTGAAAGGCAAGTTGAGCCAGAGGAGGATGACGGGGTCTCTCCCAGCATCCCTCCCCCTTCAACTTCTTCCTGAGCTGCCTGGTTTGGGCTGGCGCCTTCCCTCACCGGCCTTTCAGCCTGTTGAGAAGAATGAGCCCCTTGAAGGACACTTTACAACTCCATAAATAATCAGAATGTTGAGCACATAGGATGGGAGTCGAACCCTCCAAGTGGGTGGAGGGGGCTGAGCACTGGCTGGGGTTCTTATCCCAGGGCCCATTGTCCCAGCACCATTTCCTCCAAGGAGCTGCCTGTTAGCTCACTGGGGGGTGTCTGCCCCTCCTCCCATCCCTGGCTGATCTTCCTCCTGGAGGGGTGGAAGCCAGCAAACAGCAGAGCTCTTGCTGCCCAATGAGAGCCAGAGGTCCGGACTGAGTGGGGAAGCAGCCACTTCACAGAGTTTTTCTGCAGATGCAGAGATGGATGCCCAGGAATCGATCCCTTCTGAAGATGAATCACATCGAGATGCACAAAGAAAACCCCTTTGGTCTGAACAGGCAGATAATGTTCCTGACAGGGCCTCCACTCCATGTCAATTTGTTGTGATTGGTGGGAGGCAACAGGGGAGGAGGAGAGGGAGCTCCAGAGAGCTGGACAGCGATAGGGCTGAGGACTCCCAGAGATACATGCTGCGGATGGAGAGAGGTTGAAGCAGTGATGCTGAGACAGGGAAAGAAGGAGAGACAGAAGCACAGAGAAAATGCAAGAGCCGTGAGGAGATTCAGAATGGAGGGCAGAGGTGTTTTCTTAGATTTTTGGTGGTAGGAGGGAGTGTGTTGGGGGCTGGGAGGCTCTCAGTCCTTAACCAGGTATTCAGGTCATATTAGGCTTGTGCTCATTGCTAATGATTAATTAAAACGATCGGTCAGCTCTCAATTACCAGTGAATTGTTCCAGAATGTAGCTTCTCCGTGGGTCCATGGGGGTCTCCCTTCTATTACAGATGTTTGTATGGGTGGGGGAGAGGCAGATATAGACAGAGAAAGAGACTCATGTTGCATGTGAGGGCCAGCCAGATTCAGTTTGATTCATTTTTTTTTCCTTTGGAATTAGCAATGCTTGCCCAAACTGTTCAGGTAATTAAGAGGTAACTGTGGGGGAATTCATAGCATGCTCTGCCTATCCTTGATGCACGACAAGATCAGGCTTTTTCTAATTATAATCTTAGAGCTGGAGAATTTCAGGATGTGGTTCATCAGAGATGGGCAGAAACCCAAGATGTCTTCCCGTTTCGCCCCTTCTGTGGCATAGGTGGAAGGACAGAGGCACGGAGAGCCACAGGTGCCCTCCGCTTCTACCTGCACAGGTCAAAGATGGAAGTGTCCATGTCCTTCCAGGGGGCAGAGGCAGAGCGCCCCCAGGGCAAGCCTTTTTCAGTTCGGAATCCTCCTCTCTGCACTGCCTCTCAAGGAACCAGTGCTAGAGCTTTTTATTTCTAGCCCTGACCAGACTCTGCAGGGTGTCTGAGAGGAGTGGACCCCAGAGACAGATGAAGAAAAACGTCCATCTTTGATGTTTATACAAATTGTCTCCTTCTTGGTGCTTTTGGAAGTACATCATTAGATCCAGGGAAAGGATGGAGGATATGCATTGAGGCCATCTTGCGGGGCAGGTCCTCAGGAGACCCAGGACTATAGAGTGGCTATTTCTATAAACTCATTTCAGGAAGTGAATAGCTCCTATAGTAGCACTTCTCAACCATGGGCAATTTTGGTGATGCTTGGGGACATTTCTGGTTGTCACACTGGGGGGTTCTATGGGTATCTGGTGGGGAGGAGCAGGTGATGCTGTTGAACACCCCGCAATGCAGGATCAGCCCCCACAACAAAGATTTTTTCTACCCTAAATATCCTCTCCATCCCACTCTCCTCATCTGACAGGGTGACCTTTCCAAAAAGAGGAGACTCGTTTTTCAACGGCACTCCAGAAGTTGACTTGCCTGCTAGAACCCCAGACTAGTTCTCCAGGGTCATCTGTAGGAGACATGTTCACTAACTGGAGTGGCTCTCAGTGAGGGCTGCCCTTTTATACCTGAGATCAGGAGGGAAGTAGACAGAGGTCAGCCTAGACATGTTGTCCTCTTTCCTTCTTTTCTCTTCATTCTTCCCATTTCCAGTCTTAACTCTCAACTTCTTTCTTATCCATGTTCTTCTATTCCAGCTCCTTCTTGTCTAGGTCCTTGCCAAGTGTCATCTGATTGTCTTGATGCTTTTCTCCTGTCCAAAGCTAAATATTGTACACAAGAAAGCAAAGGTTTTCCTCCTTCTCCTTGGAACTTAGACCCCACACAGACAATTGCCACCAATCCCACTCCCTACAGTTTGGTGTATTGTGTCAAGGTGTTGAGATCCTACAGAAATTGGCTCACAGTGAGGCCTCTAGCACATCCCTCACATTCCAGAGCATAGCCCCAGGGTGACTCCAGGGTGCTGACCTTTCCCCTGACCACTCCACCTGTTCACAAGAAAGGGACTCAAAGAACTGCTTAAGGATGATGATAGAGCAGAGGCCATAAACATGACATGTGTGGATCGACGGTTATACTATTTACTGGTGTGAGTGACTGGGGCAGCAAGAACATGAGCATTTGTCACATGGAGTGGCAAAGGGCTGGCTAGATGGGAACATTTTTTTCTCCATCTTTGTGAATACAAAGCTGTCTTCCACCCAAGGTGAGCTTGGGTAGAGAAATTGGAAGAATTGGGATTCACAGAGCTTAAACCCAGACACTCATTCTTGCTCATTTTTTATTCTGGTCAGGGTTATAGGATTCTAGAGAGGTGGCATGCAGAAGTGAAAAGAGCACCAAGAGGAGGTAAGTGGGGAGGAGGCACTTCCCAGGAGCCTTTTCATACAACCAGACAATAATGAGTATCTTCCAACTAATAATGGATATTCAGGTGAGAAAACCCACGACAGCATCAGAGAACCTCCCAGCCTTTCCTTCCCCTCTCTCTTCCACCCACTCTTCCTTCACCCCTGTGGGGTACACAACCCTTTCCCTACCACCTATCTTCGTCCAAGTCCCACTTTGGCGCCTCAACTCTGTGTATGCACGTGCGTGTGCATGTGCATGCATGTGTGTGTATAAAAGGAGAGGCCCCCCTGGGAGATAAATGGGCTTTCTCCCCAAGACATGCCTGTGTGTGCAGACCTTACCATTTCCACAAGGGCTTTGAGGGCGATAATAAAATTAAATTAAATAGAGCACAATGTAGCTACATTAAATCGTGCAAATGTCATATCAGCTTACACATTGCTTTCACGTTTAATCACCAGAACATCCTGTGAAGTAGCCTTGTTAGCTCTGAATTACAAATGAGGAAACTGAGGTTCCCATAAGATAAGCCAATTGCCTAAAGATTCACCACCAGCGGGGGTGCCTGAGTGGCTCAGTGGGTTAAAGCCTCTGCCTTTGGCTTGGGTCATGATCCCAGGGTCCTGGGATCGAGCCCCACATTGGGCTCTCTGCTCCGGAGGGAGCCTGCTTCCTCCTCTCTCTCTGCCTTCCTCTCTGCCTACTTGTGATCTCTGTCTGTCAAATAAATAAAATCTTTAAAAAAAAAAAAAAAGATTCACCACCAGCGAATGACAGAGGTAGGCCTGGAGGCCACTTCTTGTGACTGCCAAGCAGGAGTTCTTTCTACCACACAGAGGGTTGGCAAGAGCAGAGGATTAGGTGCGCCCAAACATCCAGGACAAGAGAACCTCTGTGAGTGAACCATGAATAAGCTTCCATTCAGACAGTCCAGGCCAATGGCTAGAGAAGGGAGAGAGAAGGCAGGACAGTTTCTGAGGGTAGATGTGTAGGAGTAGTTGTGCGGAGCAAGCATGAGGAGCATAGGGGCTTCAGGGACAGAAGGGTACAGGCCCAAGGGGGCTGTGGGATAGAGCATCCTGTAGAGGTGATGAGGGACAGAGAGATACCTCCATCAGCTCCCTCTAAGGTCCTGTTTCCTTCTGTCCCTGCCTCCTTTACTTGGCATTTGTCCCTTCCAGAGCTTGTCCTTGGCACTTCCCAACCCCTATGCACATAATCTAGAGGATTTCTGGGGCGCTGGGAAGATCACAGGAGGCCTGAAAACACCTGGTCCAAGACTCTGGCTCAGAGCTCAGTCTCTTCCATCGCTCATTCCTGCTTCTCTACTCTCCCTGCCCTTGGACACCAGCCTCCTGTGGTGTGGCCACAGGGACCCTCATCTGCAAGGACTGCAGAATGATACGGGTCACCTGGTCAACCCTCAGGACACAGCAGAGGAAACAGAGAGGGGGGGTGGGGCTTGCCTGAGGACACATACTGACAAAAAGGTGGGAGGAGGGGAGATGCTGGCACACTGGTCTCCTGAGCCAAGCCAGACTCTTCCCCCATTGCAAAGGCAGGAGCTGGGGATGGCTCTGGCACCCCCGAGGCACCCTTAATGGCATGGCACCCCCGAGGCCAGCAGGACCACAGCCTGAAGCACAGCCTGCATCTCCCAGAACTGGTCCCAGCCACTCCGTCTTCCCTTGTTTACTGTTTAATGTTTCTAAAGCACATCTCAGTTCAGTGCTTTTGCTACAGTAAATATCTAATAATCATTTCAGACTGTATTACTTGTCTCACAAAGTAGTGCCTGGAAATGGTGCTTATTTAATTTTGTGCTGAGAGAGAAAGACTCAGAAAAGGCCTGCAAAACACCTGTCTCATATCAAGTGAGACTGCCTATTTGTGGTCCAGAGAGGAGGGGTGGCCCTCAGACCAGTACCTGGGACTGATGCTCTTAAGGATATCTGTGCTTTTATTAACTGGATTCAGCCAGCCTTGCCTTTCAGAGAAGCTGCTGAGATAATGTGTGAGAGGAAGAGACAGAGACAGACAGAGGCACACACAAAGAAGAACTTAACATTCACGATTAAAGCAAATCTCTGAGTATAAATATAAAAGTGTATATGCCACAAGTTACTTTGTTGGTGTGTATGTATGTGCGTCTACATATGTATGCATATACAAAATTGTGTCCATGTTTTTCCTTTTCACAACCAGCTGGTAGTCCCCAAAATGGTTCCTGCAAAAGAGAGCACAGCTGGAATGACTGGTCATATCCATCACAGTTGACTTTACAATTTGCTCTCATATTCACTGTCTCTGTTCATCTAACATGGATATTTTCATGCCCATTTTACAGATGAGTATCCTGGGGCTCAGAGAGCTCAGAGCATAGACTGAAGTTCCAAACACTGCTCAGTGTCAGAACTTGAGTTCCTGATTCTGTGGGACATGTGGGACCCCAGATTCAGAAATATTAGCTGTGGTGTAAGATTTGAATCCTGCAGGACACGGGGGTAGAGAACAATCTTGCCTGATTCACGATTTTCTCATCTGCCAAATGGGGATTGTGGCATCATCTGCCTATGTTCTAGGTGGTTGTGAAGGATGAATGGCCGGTGTGAGAATTATGTAAGGTGACAGGTGTAAATGCTCTCCATTGTGCCCACCCCACTGCAGACACCTGTACGTGTTTGCCTTTTTTGTTACCAGTGGATCAAGTTTCCATCCCCTGTCTGCAATCCCGTGGGCTCACTTTATCAGCAGTCCCAAAACCCTTTGATCGTTCCCCTTTGCCCTGTTGCATGCTATTGAGGACTCCAAAGAGCTCTGATCTTTGTGACTTCTATTTTTATCGACTGAGAAATTTAGCAAATACCTGTTATTTTTAAATAGCAATAACAAGCCCATCACTAGTTACTATAAATCATATTTTATGAAAAATAACTGTATCCTACAAAATAAATTTGTAAAAAAAGTGACTGACTTTTACATTTTTTGGAAATCTCTTTAACGTCTGCCTTATTTTGAAGACAGCTGGATTCTCCTGTTTCTGCACGCAGTGTGTTGTGAGATCACATGTCATGCAGCCTTTGGAACACGCTGCTGCACATTCATGAGAGAATGAGAGTAGGAAAGGCAAATCACATCTTAATTTGATTATAAAATAATTTGGACCTCATGGTTCCCCCAGAGGTCCCAGACCACGCTTTGAGAACCCCTGTATGGGCTGAATGTTGAGCTCCCTCCCTGCTCAGTCAGGCTGTGCTTCTCTACATTTCTGTGATGATCCCTAAAAAATTAAGATCGACTAAGACAAAAGCAAGCAGTCGCTTCCTCAGTTTTCTTTCCAGCAACAAACCATGGCCCAGTACTGATAACTAAGGTCTGGTGACTTCTAAGCTGAGCCATTAATTGTTGCCAACTTCTCTAATGGCAACCACCATTGGCCTCAAACTGAGGCTGTTGACTGATGGATTGATAGGATATGCTGTGTCTTGGACAACACACTTCAGTGTAAGGAAGAGAAAACCAAGCTCGATATGATTGCAACCATAAGTGAATTGATTATCTCACTTAGCAAGAAGCCCCAAGGTTAAGAAGTTGTAAAGTTGCTTATTTCAGAGGTTTTGTCTTAATCACCAATGCCCCAGGTCCTTTCCGTCCTCTTTCACCGTAGGCTGATTATATCAGCCTCATGTCTCACGTTCACAAGAGGGCTGCAGCACCCCCCACCTTCACAGGCAGACACAGCAAGATCGTCATCAGAAAAATCATTCATGGGGTACCTGGGTCGCTTAGTTGGTTAAGCCTCAGCTTTTGGTTCAGCTCATGATTGAACAGAACCGATGTGGAGACTGCACCCCTGTTCACATCCCTGCTCAGCAGGGCACCTGTTTCTCCTTCTCCCTCTACTACTCCCCTGCTTGCGATAACTCTCTCTCTCTCTCTCTGCCAAATAAATAAAATCTTAAAACAAAAATCATTCGTTCCTTTGGGATTCTTTCTATGAGTGGGAAACTTTTCCCGTAGCCAACTTTCCTTTTAATGTTATTGGCCCAAATGGGGTCAGATGCTGTGTCCGTTTCTTAGGGCTGCTGTACCAAACTACCACCATCTCCAGGGCTTAGAAATGTATTGTCTCACAGCTCTGGAGGCCAGAACTGAGGCCAGAAGTCCAAAATCAAGGTTCCAGCAGAGCCACACTCCCTCTGAAGCCTGGAGGGGAAGGATCCTACCTTACTCTCCCAGCTTCTGTGGCCCCAGTCCTTCCTGTGCTTGTGTAGCATCCCTCCAATCTTCACGTAGCCCTCTCCCTGTCACACACATTGTCGTCCCTCTCTGCATGCTGTGTCTGTATCCAAATTTCTCTTTTTATAAAGACACATTGCATTGGATTAGGACCCACCTTAATGACCTCATCTTCATCATTTGCAAAGACCCTATTTCCAGATAAGGTCACCTTCACAAGTACAGGGTGTTAGGATTTCAACATATCTTTTGGGGGAGGCATAATTCAACCCCGAACACCTGCCTTCTCTTAAATCACTGGCAAGGAGAACGAAGTCATTGCCGCTGGTTTCCAGCGACCGTCAACCAAGACGTAACAGCTTCATTCCAGGTGTTTGGACATGTGGGAGTGTTTTGAGAAGTCCTAACACTGGGGCCCCTCTGAACACACAGTCCCTGGTGGCAGAAACACAGCTCATTCTGTAACTGTATGCCAATAGTGCTCCACTGAGCTACACTGGGGTCTAATCCTGGGCATGGGGCCTCTGCCCTGTGCACAGGCCCCGGGAGTCTGACAAAAATGGGACCAAAAAGCTCTGCAAGAGACACATAGAGGGGAATAGATTTGGGAAGGTCATTAACAAGGCCTGCTGACTTTTGCACGGACTTCATGGTGTGTCCTTCCAAAGACCTCTGACCCTGACCAGAGCATCCGGCAAAGCAACAATTATCTTCCTCTCTTCCTCTTGATGAGGGTGAGGGAGAAGGGTGGGAATGATTTTCTCATTTGTTTGAAATCTCTCTCTCCCCTTTCCCAACATGTCCACACCCAGCCTGTATCTTCAGTGTTAGTAATGTGGCTGATTTTAGCAGGGTTGAGGGGAGGATAGAAAAAAAGAAAAAAAAGTCACACATAGCTTCAAAACACAGTCACTATTACTTTTTTGTTTTATTTTATTTATTAGATGTTTCACCATGTGTGTCTTGCTTACCAAAAATTGGAATCCTGCTTGTATTGAAAATCAGGCCCACTACTTTTAGGGGAGCAGTGTCTATTGTTCTAATGATAAAACTGAAGGAATGCAGAGAAATATAAATCACAATTAGCTAGACTTAATTCTCCAACGACAGCCATTGTTACTCTGCTGGATCTGTTCTAGTCTTATTTTTCCTCCCTATGCATTCTAAAATAAAATATTTGAGATTATACCACTATGTACATAGATTTTTTTTTAAACCCTGGTTAATCAGTACATTTAGAAGTTCTACAAAAAGATAGTATAAAGAGTGGCTTGGTGGCATAAAAGATCTGTCACTAGACTCTCAGTTTAAAAAGTATAATGATTCAGAACATTAGTGCTCAGGTTGCCAGAAGCGATGGGGCCTCTACTCCCAGGCAGCGTGGGCTGGACGAGAACACCGTGGTCTGCTTGGCATCCTGTGCCCTCGTGGGATTGTGGGGAAAGCCCCAAGCCCAGGTGGAGGCAGATGCTTCCGTCTCTGGGGTCTACTCTGACTATTGTTATAGGCCCCTCTAGTCCCCTCCTGGGAGGCCTCCTGGACAGAAGTGACGGATCTGGGTGGGTTGCCCACCATGCCTTCACAAAGCACACTCTCACGCTGTCTCCTTGTGCCTCCACTTGCTTGAGCCCCTAACAGGGATAGAATGCTGCTGGTGCTAGGTGGGTGCCTGACCTGGGAGGGCACCTTTCTGGCTCTAGGCCATTTCCTCCAGTGGAGAAGGATGGAGGGACAGACCCCCTCTTTCATTTCACAGGTCCTCCACAACTCTATCATCCTCGATCTCCTCCTCTCTGCCCCCAGCTGAAGGCAGAGTGACCCCTGGCACCATCCCAGCTGATGGTGAGTGAGCACAGCAGAGTCAGGCTTTAGGGCCTCCAGATGGGCTCTTGGACTGCGGATGGTCTAAGTACCCACCTACCCAGCCCTCTGGGAGACAGAGGGCCATGTGAAGCCCCAAGGAGATCATCAAGGGCCCTGCTAGCCCTGGGATCACATCCTGGTCACACCAGCTCCCTTGTCTTGCAAATATTTGCCCCTGCTCTGCAAATCCTGCTCTCCAGGCTCCCTCCACACCCACTGTGCTTACTCCTGCTGTCTCTGCTTCCCCCAAGACCTCCTTGCCCTCCCTTCCTGGCCCCTCCTCCTCCGTCCTAGGCTGTACCCCCTTCCTTCCTGCGTGAAGGGAAAGGTTAAGTGGAGACACGCTCACCCTGTCGGTTGCGATAGAGACGCAGCAACTTTCTCCCCTAATCAATCTGTCAGGCATGATTAGGCTGCTGTGAGTCTCAGGCCACTCAGTGCAGCCAGCTCAGCCGGCTGATAGCTTCTGGCACACCTGCACACATTTGTGTGTGCATTTACACACACTTGCACACACAGACATGCGTACACACATGTGTACACACACTTGTGCATGCACTGGATCTGAGGCCTCACTTTGTGACCAGGGAAACCTATTTAAGCAGAGAAGCCCACCCCTCGGGTGACAACCCACCACATAATTCACCCCATAAGCATGCATGGAGTGGCTCCCATGTGACAGGTCTTCCTCCAGGAGCTGGGAAGTGTCTGCCCTCAGGGAGCCTGCAGGTTAGTAGGGAAGGCAGACAACCACTGGAAAACTTAAGAAACATGTGAAGATTGTAGCATGGCCAAAGACGCTCAGGGCTTGGAGGAAGGAAAGGTGACAGCGGTCAGGGGAGGGAAGGGGCCTGGCGGGTGGTTGGGGGATTCTAAATCCCCTGTTACCACCAATAGCAGACAGCCTGGGGGCAAGTCTCCTTGGTCACTGACCGTTGTGTGATCTTGGGCCAGTCACTTCATTTCCCTGCTCCTCAGCTTCAGCATCTGTAAAATGGGTTATGACCACGATAAGGTGGTTCTGAGTTAATATGTGTGAACTGCTCAGGACAGGGTCTGGTGGAGGGGAAGTGCTCAGTGAGCTCCCCTAGGATTGATCCAATCAAGGAATGGTGTCCACCAGCAGGTGGTCATCTGGAGGACTCAGCATGAGCTCAGCATTAACAAGAGGTGGCACAGACGGACAGAACAGGGCGCTGAGGTTGGAGGACACAGGGCATGGAGAAGAGGCAGGCCAGGCTCTGCAGTGGAGGGCCTAGAGAGGTAAGGCCTGTAGCCAAAAGCATGTCTTACCCACTTCTGATTTGGGCCAGGCTAGGCCTTCAGGCAGAATTGAATTTCATCCTCCCGAAATATATCCTTGTACTCAAACCTTCTTTATAAAAACATCATGTGAAATGGCACAGTTTGGCCCATATAGCTCTTGTGGGAGCCTGGGAACTGGTTGGTCCAGGGCACATTTCCCTTAGCTTCTGTCCTAGAGAACCCCCTTTCCTTCTCTGCCCCACCCCTCTTACTCCCCACCCCCACCCCTGCCCCCACAGAGATCCCTAGATGTGGCAGAACCATTGCCAGTAACTCACTCTGTATGGACACCTATAAATAAGTCAAGCGGAAAGTTACACAAACAGAATTAGGACATCCTCAGTTAACACTTGGACTCTCTGCTCCCCATCAGCCCTGGTCAAGATCCCAAACTCTCAACTACCCTGTTCAGATTTCCTGGATCTGACATGGGATTGCCCAACCTAAAGATTTCTGCTTCAGCTGCCCATGCTCAGGACTCATATTGGGACTGCCGGGAGGGGGAGACACAGCCCCATCCTCAGAGAGCCCCAGTTTGAGAGGGAGATTTTATTTTATTAATTTTTTTAAAATTTTATTTAGGGACACCTGTGTGGCTCAGTCGTTAAGCGTCTATCTTTGGCTCAGGTCGTGTTCCTAGGGTCCTGGGATCGAGTCCATCTTTGGGCTCCCTGCTCAGCGGGAAGCCTGCTTCTCCCTCTCCCACTGCCCCTGCTTGTGTTCACTCTCTCGCTGTTTCTCTCTCTCTCTCTCTCAAATAAATAAATAAAATCTTAAAGAAATACTTTAAAATTATTTATTTATTTATTTATTTGAGATAGAGAGAGAGCACAACGGCAGAGAGGGGCAGAGTGGGAGGGAGAGAGAGTATGAAGCAAACTCTCTGCTGAGCTCAGAGCCTGACCTGGGGCTGGATCCCATGACCCTGAGAAAATGACCTGAGCGGAAATCAAAGGTGGGACACTTAACCAACTGAGGCACCCAGGAGCCCTATGTGGGGGAGATTTTAAACAAACAAATAAATAAACAGAAGACTAGGACATTAGAGAAGAGACTGAGCACTTCTGGAGAACTTCCCAGGGCTGTTAACTCCAAAGTTGTTCTGGGAATGGGGAGCAGCAGGAGCGGGAATCTCATGCCTCCTAGGTAGAATCCTCATCCTGAGGGCTGCAAGCAGCTGCCTGGATATCGGCACGTTCTTCATCCTTCCTTTTCACACTGAGCTTCATTCTCCCCAAAGGCTTTTTCATGCCCTCTCTGTTGTTGGAGCTCTACAACTCCTTTACAATAGCTCTACGGAGTCTCTGAGGAAGACAGACAGAGGGCATCATCCCATGGTGAAGGGAGGGGAAACTGAGGCTCTAGCCTGATATCGTGAGCAGCCTGTCCAAAGCTGGGCCTGGAATCCTGGATCTTGGCCAGAGGTCTTCTGTGCCCATTTCCCCTCTAGTGACTCTAGTGCCTTTTCCTCGTGGCGGAAGTAGTTGCAATCCTTACCCATTATAGAGACTGATGCATAATGAAAGTCAAGCGATTCAACAGGGGCCTGGCGCATGCGGAGCTCTCATAGTGCTGGGACTACTACTATTTGTTATTGTGTTTATTCAGTGCTTTCCCCAAAGCAGACCCTGGGACAAGGATTTGGACTCCGTTAGTTTATTCAGGAGGCAAGCCCCAGAAGCGACAGCAGGGACGTGGGGAAGTGGGGACAGAAGTGGGGATGGAGCCAGTTTTGGGTGTCAGTGAGCAGCTACCACGGTGGAGAAGTAGTTCTCCCTCCCACTGAGGACCTCTTGGCTCTCTGTGTAGGACACGCCACCGTCGTGCCCCGTGCCCAGCACACTGCTCAGCTCAAACCAGGAGCTCAAGAAATATCTTTCGGAATATGAAGATGCCCGTGATAACATTGTATGGCACCTCTTCACTTCTGCCCGTGCCTCTCCATGCCACATGCCCACCCCTCAAGGGCAGGCCCGGGACTCTGTGTCCTTGAGCCTGGCGTGGTGACAGGTACATGGCCAGTAGGTAAGACTCAGGTATTGACTGAACAGAGGGGATTCCTGGAATCCAGGGCATAAGAGAGCTCCATCTTGGGTGAGGAATAGAAACCCGAGTCCAGACCACTTCTGCGCCGAGGCCGGAGTGGGAGGCAGGCAAGCCACGGAGAGCTATTGGAGAAGGCTGATGGATGAAAGATTACAAGCGTCAGAGCCACCTGGAGAAAAGGCAGGAGCTAATGTGCCCTTGCCTCACCAAATTGGCTGGCCTGTGGGACTTCCAGCGGAGCTGGCCTCTGGCTTGGGAAGGCAGGTGTGGAGCCCATGTTGTACAGAGAGAAAAAATAGGAATTTTTAAGAAAGGAAGGTCTGCAGAGGAGGCTTTGTGAGCAACAAATGAGGAGGCCCCACCAGAGAGTGTGCCACTTTGGCAGCAAGAAGGAGTCTGAAAATAGCAGATCGGGCAGAAGGGCCGCCACAGCGGGAAGGCGGGTGGATCCTGAGGGGCAGCAGGGCTTCTGTGGGCATCTTCGGTCTAGTGGGTGATTGAGAGGGGAAAGACCATGGGAGGCGGGGAAGGCGGAGACCACGGGAGCGGGGAGGCCTCCTCAAATGGCCTTTTTGCAGTTCCCTTTCCTCCAGCCGAGGTCAACCTTGCAACAATGGCTGACTCCCCGCAGGATACAGTTTGAAAGGACTATCCGTAGGTCATTGTCACATGATGCTGTATGAAAAGACCACCTCGAAATTCACTTGTCTAAAACAATATGTATGTATGTATGTATGTATGTATGTATGTATTTATTTATTTTTGCTTCTCAGATTTGTGTGCACTGGTTCCCCCAAGATGTGGGGTCTGTGTCTTCTCCCCTTGAATCTGATGCTCAGCTCAGGGACTGCCTATAGTCACCTCAGAAATGGCCTATCTCTAATTTTTGTTATGCAAATCATAAATGTTGGTTTAACTAGATATTCTGCTCCTGCCAGCTGAAAGTACCTTAACAGATGCCAAGGTATTTCAAGTCACATCAAGAACCAGGGAGAGAATTTTAGCCTGGGGGTCTTTCCCCCAGGGCCCCAGAGACTAGCCTCCATTGGCCAAGCAGTGGATCCAGGAGAAATAGCTCTTCTCTCTTATTATCAATCCTTAAGTGGCTCTGCCCCGCTCCATCTACTCTACCTCCATCTCCAACTAGAAGAGTCTCATGTTCTCTCTCACCATGGCTCCCATGTCTAGCCCCATATTTAGGACCTGTAGTTCCACCAGTGTCCCCTCTCCCAAACCCAGCAGTGTTGTCTGATTCAGGGATTTAGGGAAGATCATGGTTCTGCGCTCCAGCCCTCAGGGAACCATCCACCGACCAATTGGCCCTACTGTTCTGATCTCCCTCCCCCATGTGGGCTTGGAGCCATGTGCCTCAGCTCTTACAGTAAGAAGCTTCAGCCCCAGCCAAGTGGGTTTGCATGCAAAATTCTCAGGGATTTGGAGAATTACTCATCACATCCCAGCATAGCTTCCAGGACAGGGGTCTGGAGCAAGGAAGAAGGGAAGCACAAGGCTCTGGACCAGTGGGTTCTGCAAAAGATGCAGCCAGGGGACCCAAGTGCTGGAGAAGAGGAAACCCAAACAGGTGTCATTTGTTTCCCTGTGGGGTTAATGACCCTGCTGTCCTTCCCTGTGCATTTATAACTTACTCTGTGGGAACAGGATGCTGTTGCTCCCTCTCTGCTTCAAGGTGCCTTCTTTCTTTGTCTCCACTTATTAGGCATGTGTGTGTGTGTGTGTGTGAGTCATTGTCACCATGTGTGTTGTTCTCTCTGTACCTGGTCCCTATTAGCCTCTTTTCCAGCCAGGTATTTGCTGACTTTCTGGGAGTCCATTTTTGTCTCTACTGGGTCTTCATAAAGGCCTTCAGTTTTGGGGGTGCCTGGGTGGCTCAGCAGTGAAGCATCTGCCTTTGGCTCAGGTCATGGTCCCAGGATACTGGGATGGAGCCCCACATGGGACTCCTGGCTCAAGGGGTCTGCTTCTCCCTCTCCCTCTGCCTCTCCCCCCCTGCTTGTGCTCTCTCTCTCAGTCATATAAAAAAAATCTTTGATTTTTAAAAAAAAAGGCCTTCAGTTTTTAAACTTGGAAACTGCTTAGGTCTAGGACACAGCTGCACATGGCATTGAAAGGTGGATGACATTTTCTTCTCACAACTGATAAGTACTTCTGATCCTCTGTCCATGGTGGGACACAGATTTCCTTCTCTCTCAGAGTCATGCCTTTCAGCTGAAATTGTGCAATGCCATTTTCCTTAACTCCGTCAAATGGAATATATTTGCTTGTGGGCTGCATGAAGACTCGAGGAAAATTATGCATTGCAGGTCACTAAAGAGAACGACCAGACTTTGACCCCAGGCTCTTCCCAGCCCCAGGGGCCAGGCCTGGGGCAGTTTTAAGGTCTCTAGCCACCATCCATGCTTCCTCCAGAGAAGGTAAATGAGGAAGGGCTCACCGCATCAGACATCTGCTCTATCGGCTGATTGGCAGTCATCCCCCACAACCGTTTGCCCCCACTCCCCTATCTGGGAGCCGAGCTGTCATATTCTTAACCATCCTGATGACTAATGTTGGAACAAAATCCTCAGCGAACTCAGAGGGGGCAGGAAACTTTTGAGCTTGGCCCCCTGCCCCATTCCGTGCTAGGGGGGTGGCATTTTCTCCAGGCAGAATAACTCTGCAACATCTGCATCCTGGCTTTCCTTGGCAACCTTCCTGCTTGTTTAATGGAGCTAGATTGTTCCAGTTAAACCTGTGGGGTTCCAGGCTTTCTACCTGGGTACAGTCCCTGACACCTGGACGTGGGTGGGGAACTGAAGAAGGCATGCGTCCCTCGGCTTGCAGAGCAAATTCAGAACTGGAGGTCTTTGGGGTTTGGTTTGGGGTGCTAAGAAGTTAGGAACGTCAAGGGCTGAGAGAAAGATCCCTAGGCATAAGGGATAGCTGGCACACTGCTCCCCCCTTGTTCTTTACCCCACCCCTTTTCCCATGAGGGAGGGCTGGAAAAGGACCGGTGAGGAAGCCTGGCTTATAAAATCGGTGTGTGCTCCCTTCTCTTTCTTGATCTTCACCAGAGGCACCGTTTGACTCCATGGAGCCCAGAGATTTCCAGGTCTCAGGGGACCTCTCTGGGGTCATCAGCCTAAATTACTCTGTCTTGACATACAGCACTCCTGGACACGGGGTGGGGACAGGGGATGAAGCTGTGGCTGTAACAGGTTCTAGAGGTCCATTATGGTGCCTGCTGAACATCAGAGCAAGGAAGAGCATTGGCTCTTTTGTCTGACTCGCTCATGTTACCCTGGGGGAAACTGAGGCCTAAAGAAAAAAGCAACAACACCACCGCAGATCCAGACAGACTCCATAACTCACACAAGCATGTTTATGGAGGAATGAGTCTTCTGAGCTGACTGCCTCTGACTCCAAACCCCCACCCTCAAAACCCAGGATTCTCTGGTCTGGCTGCGTGTTCAAACTTCAAAATACCCATGACAGGGCTGAAGCCCAAACTAACTGAATCAGAATCTCTGAAGGTAGAGTCAGGGTATTGGTATTTTTTTTAAAGATTCTATTTGTTTATTTGGTGGTGGGGTGGAGAGCATGGGTGGGGGAAGGGACAGAGGGAGAAGCAGACTCCCCGCTGAGCGCAGAGCCCAACAAAAGGGGCCAATCCCAGAGCCCCGAATCATGACCTGAGCCGAAGTCAGACCCTTAACTGACTGAGCCACTCGGGCGCCCCTAGTGTTTTTTTGTCTATTTATTGAATAACATCCTTCTAGAAAAGTCTACAGATCCTAAATTACACACTTAATGAACACTCACAAACTGAAGACATTCATGCAACTAGCACCCGACTTAAGAAACAGAACATGGCCCGCCACTAGGAACCCTCCTTGTGCCCCCTCTGGGTCTCCCCCTAAGGTTGACCAATATCCCCACTTCTGAGGTCTGAGACCGGTTTCGCCCATTTGCGAATGTCACACAAATGGAATAAAAAAATACGTATTTTCTTGCACGTGTGGCCTCATTCATGAGCATTTTGTTTGTGGGAGGCATCCCAGCGGCTGCCTGTCATTACATTTGTTCATCTCATTGTGCTCCAGAATCTCATTGTGTGAATGAGCCACCTCTATCGGTTCTCTGACTGATGAGCGCATGAATCATTTCTGGGTGGCTCACTGTGACCAAGGGTGCTATGAACACTTTTGTGTGTGTGTTTGGAGGGTATGTGCCTGCGTTTCTGTGGGTTCACACCTAGGGAAGTGCTGGGTCAGGAGGCACATGGACGTTTAGTTGCGATAGTGCCAAGTAGTTTTCTGGTGTGATTGTACCATTTATACTCCCACCAGCAGTGTGTGAGAATTCTGGTGTCTCTACACCCAGCTAGGACTTGGTATCGTCGGTACTTTTTCACTTTCGGCAGCCTGTGGGGTGTGCAGGGGTATCCCGCTGTGGTTTATTCTGCATCTCCCTGATGGCTAGTGAAGCTGAGTACCTGGACGTGTTTATTGTCCGCTTAGGTAACCTCTTTTGTAAAGTGCTTGGTAAAATTTTTTTCTCCAGACATCTGTATTTTTTTTTAAAGCTCCCCTGGTGATACTAATACATAACTGGGGTTGAGAATTTCTGTGTCTTAGCCATTAGGGTAGGAAGCTTTTGGCTTTGGGAGACAGAATTGGTGAACTCTGTGTGTGTGAGTGTGTGTGTGTGTGTGTGTGTGTGTGTGTGTGTGTGTGTAGGTGTAGAAAAGGTACCTATAAGGAGCCATAACTCTGGAGGCTGGGATGCCCTTTGGGAGCAGCTGAGCTGGACCCTTCTGGAAGGCACACTTGCCAAGAGAAGGTAAGAAACTCCCACCCAAGGGAGAAGTAAGGACCACGTCACAAGCACAGAGGTGGCTGGAGCAGCAGGTGACCAGAGCCCCACAAAGCTGACCCCAGGAGCTGCTGGCTGTCCCAGATGGCTCCCACTGATTTAACACCCTCTGAATTAAAGGGCTTGCGGCAAGCTCGGCCCCGTTGGAGCCGTCTTTATTAGGAACAAAATAAAGGAAGGTCACTGAGCCACATAAACCAGAAAAAGTGACATCAGATATCGACTGTAAGAGAGGGGGATTAATGATGGTTTGTTGACAGGAAGGCAGGAGCCAGCCCCAGCTGCCCCCCGCCCCCGCCCAAGTAGGGACCTGGAGGCAAACATTTCATTTTGACGTCTGCCAGCATAGCCCAGATAATCAGATTTCTCTGGGAGGACAAGGCAAAAGCATCAATAAAAAAGGGCAGATTTATCCTCCCAGCCTCCCAAGCTTAGTAGGTATGGGCTGGGCTGGTCGTCCAATCAGAGCAGGACACTGTCACCGCACCTTCACTGTCCCCGGTGTCCCCTTGGGTTGTTCAGCACAGTGGGTGGGGTGATATCTCACAGACCCCTGCCCTCCTTGGCTCCCATGGGAGCCTGATGATCCCACCCCAGCCAACAGCTCCTTGAGGAGCTGGACCTACTTGGGCTTGATTATCCCATGCGCTGTAACAAACATGCTCCACAGAGTCAGGACCCATCAGGGGACAAATTCCAGACTAGGCAGCAGTTGTTAGTTCATAGATGAATCCCAGGACCCAGTGTTGGAGGCACCTAAGGGCTCCCTGGCCCAGGACATCTCTCCTTGGACTTCCTAAATGATCTTCCCCGCAAGTTTTACTCTGTAACCAACCTGCAGAGAAATTTTGACATTCGTTTGACCATGTTGAAAGCAGTGGTTGATTGTTTTTCTAGCTGGAAATGTTTCTAGAAGGATCATCTAGTCCTTCCCTCTCACTGTACATTATCATCACGACGATCCTTTTTATGGAGAACTTGCTATGTGCCAGGCACCGCCCTAAGTGTGCTCCACACTTGAGTGTATTTTATCTCACAACAATCCTACGACACAGGTGCTCTTGCCATGGCTCTTCTACAGATTAAAAAAACTGAGGCACAGAGAGGTGATGTGATTTATCCATGGCCACACAGTCGCAGTATATAAAGAGATAAAGACTTAGAAAAGGACAATAATATTGTCCTCATAATTGACTGAGTGCATACATTAATGTCAGATGCTTTATGTATTTTATTTTTAAGTCTTATAAAACCCCTTTAGGATGGTGTATTACTTTGCTAGGGCTGTCGCAAGAAAGTATCACAAACTGGGTGGCTTGAACAAGAGAAATGTATTGTCTCGTGGTTCTTGGAGTCCAGATGTCCAAGATGAAGGTGTCGGCAGGGCCACACTTCCTCTGAAGGCGCTAGAGAAGGGTTTGGTCTGGGACCCTCTCCCAGGTTCTGGTAGCTCCTGGGCTCATGGCAGCAAAACACAAATCTTCATATGATATTCTTTCTATGAATCGCTGTGTTCAAATTCCCCCTTTTATAAGGACACTAGTTATATTGGATTAGAGATCCATCCTCATGACCTCATGTTAACTTGATTGTATCTGTAAAGACTTCAGTTCTAAATATGGCTCTATTCACAGTACCAGGGGCTAGGACTTCAACATTTTTCTGGAGCACCTCCATGCAGTCATTGCAGGTGGGCATTCTCCTTTGTTGTCAATGAGGAAAGGAAGACTGAGAAGAGAAGTGGCTGGGCCCAGGTAGCAGAGCTGATCTGGGGAGACGCCTACACCCACACCCAAGGCTTCCGCATAGGGCTAACCTGGCAAGTTTTCAAAAGCACTGCTCCCTGCTCCACTTGAAGAGATTTGTTGATCCCCAGGTGAGTCTATGTGTGGCCAAGGTTGAGGTCATCAGAGTTCAAGCCCGGGCAGCCTACCCCACTGGTGTTGCCTGTGTCTTGGGTTGGAGGGAGTCAGAGCTGCCCAGATGGCAGCCTGCTGGCTCCACCACCACTGCCCTCCCCTGAGTGCCTTTCTGCATAATTCTTCCATTAGGCAGCTCCCTGGGGACACCTTTAGCTCATGTCTACCATCCTTAACCTCCCTTTGCTTTCCAGGTGGGTGCTTGGTTCTGCGGTTTAAATGGAAACTCAGCACCTTTCCTGCTTTTCCAGGGAGCTGAGGCATTGCTTGCTTACTCATTTCAATGATCTCTTAAGACTTACCAGGATATAAGCACAGAAACACAGGATTAGTGTAGAGAGACAGTTGTGTAGCAAAGATGCCAAGTAGGCAGCATCACACCAACCAGGGGATGCCCATTGCTGGCAGAATGGTGGCTTCCATCTCACAGGAATGCAGGGAGTTATTCCCCCTCCTGAAGACTGTCACTAAGGAGTCAACAAGTTTAGGGTCCAGGCCAGTCTGGACCATAGCACAAGCTAGAGTTGTAAAGAGCTTTACCTGTGCAGAGCCCTACAACATTCATCCCTTTGTGTGGAAGGTCTATAAAGCAAATCTTGCAAACCTTGCTCTTTAGATAGACGGTTTAGAGATTTTACATGACTTACTTTCATCACAGGTGGTATCTGTGGATACAGGGCAAGACCTGGGATTCCTTCTCCCCTGTTCTTTCTGGTTATCTCTCATGCAAAATACCAGGTTTCAAAAATATGTGTATGTATATAGACATACCTAGACCTAGACCTGCATATATATATATGCCACCTTGTTCCATAAGAGAATCTGGAAGGCCTTACAAAAACACATATACTATAAGAGGATAAAATAAATTAGGAAGCACAAATAAAAGGGAAAAGGGGAAAAGGAGGCAAAACCAGGGAGGAAGGTTTTGGCTTAAAGATATCCTCTCCGATATCTTTAAGATATCCCATGAAACAGAGTCTGAGGATGTTAGCACCAAGAAGTTAATTAGCGGTACTCTTGGGACCTACACTTGTGGCAGGGAAGGACAAGTGGCAGGACTGGGCAGGAGTAGAAGCTGGGCCATGATTCAATCACTGTAACAGGAAGTGAATGAAGATGGAATTGGGGCCAAGCCAAGCCATTCCACTCCCACCTGGATCAGTCTTTGGATGTGGGCTACTAAGGGGAGTGGTGTGACCTTGGGTAAGGTTGCTCTCTTCAGCCAAGGGCAGAATTGTCAAAATTGAGCAAATAAATATAGGAGATCCCCAGTGAAATTCACATTTCAGATTACCAATAAATGCCGTTTAGTGTAAGTATGTCCCAGATAGCACATGGAATATACTTATACTTTTTATCTTCTTTGAAAGGATATGTTGTTCATCTGAAATTCTAATTTAACTGAGTGTCCTAAATTTTATCTAGACACCCTAGGGAAGAATTCATTTGTGAGCAGCCAGTCAGCAACACCGAGCAGCTGGAGGAATGGGTACCTGAGTCCTGAAGGAGGGATCTATTCAGCACAACATTGCATTTACTATGGGTGCTATACATTTACAATGATAGAGTCCAAGGTCAAGTCTCAGTTTCCTGACAGCCAAAGAACAATACATTTTAACTTAAGCAGTGGCCTAACGTTTTCTAAATCTTGGAAAATTTTGCTTAAGAGAAATGTAGATTTCTTTGGTCATGAAACTCAAGAAATTTCTCCTTGGGCTTTGTCAGAGTGGGAATAAGGTAATGTACTGGATGGTTATTCTTACTCCAAGAGGTGGTGGTCTGGCTAATGTTCCATCTTGTGAAGGACAAGGCTTTATTTATGCACATATTTGTTCAGCACATATTTATGAAGCCCCTGCTGAGACCCAGCCCTGAGCTGGAGGCCAGACATTTGGTGGTGGACAGGGCAAATATTACTCCTGGCCTCACAGAGATGACAGTCTACCCACCTGGGATCTAACGCCTCAATCAGGATGGCAACTAGGTCTCAACTGAAATACTAATCTGTTGGTAGAGGCTGACTGGACCTCTGAGGTGGGAAGGTTTCACTATCAGTCAAAATTCAGGTTAGACCACTGTAACAAAGAGGCCCCAACATATAGTGGCTTAAATAAGACAGAAAGTGTATTTTACAGTGGGTCATCTGGGGCAGGTGAGATGGCCTTGTGTCCCTCAAGGTTGCCAAGGATTCAAACTTCTATGTCAGTGCTCCAAAATGACAGCTCACCAATACCCTGCCTGCATTCCAGCCAGAGGAGGGCAAGGGGAGCACATGCCTCTTCACCATAGAAGCATAACAAGAAAGTTGCACATATCCTTTTTCTTCCCTTTCATTGGGCTGATGTTAGTTACACAGCCACACCTTCCTGTGGAAGAGGTTGGGAATCAATGTCCTTGTCTCAGAAGCCATCTGTCCAGCTAAAGAGTGGGGAATCTATTTTAATAACAGATTAGTAAAAGGAGGAGGAGAGAGTGGCTACTGGGGACCACTAGCAGTCTTACCCACAGATTCTGAGAGGAAGGGAGTGCTGGGACAACATGATGTCTGTCATGGATATAGGATATGGAATTAAGGCACTTGTGGCACCTGCAACTCACAGGAATGAGGCTTTCTGGCTCCAGATTCTTGACAAATCCTCTGATATTCTACCCAAGTACTTTCTAAGACAGCCAGAAGATAAGTGAGGATCACAGGTCAGATTCTGATGACTGGGGTGAGGAAGAAAGGGTCAGGAAGAGCATACCTCCATTTTTGGAGCTCTGACTATTCATTAGATTCACTTTGGCTGGTCATCAGACCTCAAGATGAGGTTGGCATAGGGGACAGAGGCCACACAAGAGAAAGGGAACTGGCATTTAAAAAAAGATTGCATGTACCAAGCAAGTGCTTTTTATACTTTTACATGGTTACATAATACTCACAGCAGCTCAAATTTTGTTTTTGTTTTCAATCCCATGGTCTAGGCAAGGAAACCAGGAGTAAAAATCAGAGTCAAATTTGAAAATAACAACTACCTTGACTTAATTGATATTAATAGAATACTACCTCCAACAACTATAGAATGCACATTCTTTTTGAGGGTACCTGGTATGCTGCATGGGATGGAAATGTTCTGGTCCATAAAATAAGTCTCAATATATTTAAAAGGATGGGACTTATAAAGGGTATGCTTTCTGGCCACTATAAAACCAAATTAGGAATCAATAACAATGAAATATACACATAACTACAAAGATTTAGAAATCGAGCATTTTTCTAAAGGATCATAAATTAAAGAAGAAATCACAGAGGAATTACAGAATACTTCTAAATGAGTGATAATAAAAAAATACACCACATTAACATCTGTGGGAGATAGCTAAAGCAGTGCTTGGAGGGTAATTTATGGCTTTAAACATCTACATTATAAAAAAAGACATGTCTGAAATCAATTATTTAAGGTTCCACCTAAGAAGCTAGGAAACAGGGGCACCTGGGTGGTGCAGTTGGTTGAACATCTGACCTTGGTTTCAGCTCAGGTCTGACCTCAGGGTGGTAAGATTGAGCCCAGCATCATCTCCAAAAAGTGCAGAGTCTGCTTGGGTTTTCTCTCTCCCTCTTCCTCTGTTCCTCCCTTCCTCTCTTTCTAAAATAAATAAAATCATTTAAAAAAGAAGCTGGAAAACAGACCAAAGCAAACACAGGGTAAATAGAAGGAAAAGAATAAAGATAAAAGCAGAAGTCAGTGAGGTAAAAAACAGACGACAAAAAAAATCATCTGCCAAAAGCTACGACAAAACTTCTGGCTAGATTCATTAAGAAAAAAGAAAATGAAAAAATACAAAAAAAACAAAACAAAACAAAACTAATCTCAGGAATGAAGCGAGAACATCACTGTAGATCTTAAAATATTAAAAAGATAATAAGGAAATATGAGTAACTTTGTCCCAATAAACTTACTAATTTAAATTAAGTGGAACAATTTCTTAAAAGAATCAAATTGCACAACTGATTCAAGAAGAAATAGAAAAATATTAATTGTTCTATATCTAAGAAATCTAAAGAAATTGAATTTGTAATTAAAACTTTCGCACAAAGAAAATTTCAGGCTCAGGTGATTTCACTGGTAAATTCTATCAAGCATTTAAGAATGAAGTAATACCAATTCTACTCAAACTCTTCAAAGGACTGTATTGCCCCCCCCCCACACCCCACGTGCCCTGATCCATATGTCGAGACCCTAAGCTCTAATACTGGTATTTGTACTTGGGGTGGGACCTTTGGGAGGTAATTAGGTTTAGATGAGGTCATGAGGGTGGGGTCCCATGATGGGATTAGTGTCCTTATAATAAGAGAAATAGATCCTCTCTCTCTCTTTCTTTCTCTCTCCCTTTCTCTCTCTCTCTCTTTTTTTCTCTCTCTGCCATGGGAAGACACAGGGGACAGGTAACCATCTACAAGCCAGGAAGAAAGTTCGTATCAGAACCTGACCATGCTGGCACCTTGATTTTGGACTTCCAGTCTTCAGAAGCGTGAGAAAATGAATTTCTGTTATTTGAGCCACCCAGTCTATGATGTTTTGTTATAGTAGACGGAGCTGATTAATATAAACTTTTCCATAAAGCAAAGAAGGTGAGAAAACTTTCTAACGCATTTTATGAGGACACCATTACCCTAATACCAAAACCAGAAAAAGACAATATGAAAAAAAAAAGTGTAGTGGACCAATATCCCTCATGAATCTAGATTTCTTACCCCCCACCAAAAAAAAAGTCTTTAACAAAATATTAGCAGAATGAGTACAGCAATGCATACATATTTATGTGACATCATGACTAAGTAAGGTTTATTCCAGTAATGCCAGATTGGTTTAACATTCAAAAATCAATCAATGTAATTCTCTATATAAGCAGAATAAAGGGGAAAAAAATGACCACATCAGCAGATGCAGACAAAGCATTTGACATAAATGCAACACCCAATTACATTAAAAACTCTTAGCAAATTGAAAATAGAGGAGAACTTCCTCAATTTGATTAAAAATGTCTACAAAAACCTTATAGCAAACATTATACTTAATAGTTAAAGATTTAATGCTTTCTCTCTTGTCAAGAAATATGAAGAATCTGAATTTTACTCTACTTGCAAGCTAACAAGTTAGCCTACCACAGTCTTATGGATATTGTATTAGTTGGCTGTGGCTGCCATTAACTAAATACCACCAGATGGGGCTTAAACAGCAGAAATTTTACTTTTTCCCAGTGCTGGTGGCCAAAATTTCCAAAGTCAGGTTTCAATCAACGCTAGCTTCAGGTGAAAGCTCCCTTACAGGCTTCTGACCGTACTTGGACCACACATGGCCTTTCCTCTGAGTGTGGCAGAGAGAGAAAGAATGAGAGAGAGAGAAAGAGAGAGAGAGAGAGAGAATGAGATGGGGGAAGGGAGAGAAGAAGGGAGAATGAGAGAGAGAATGAGAGAGGGTTGGGGGGAGAGAGAGAAACAAGCTCTCAGGTGTCTCTTCTTATAAAGACACTGATCTTATAGGGTCAAGGCCCCATCCTTGTGATCTCGCTTAACCCTAGTCATCTCCTTATAGGCCCTATTTCTAAATGCATTGGGGTTAGTCACATTGAGGTTTAGTGCTTCAACATATGAATTTGGGGGGATTCTGTTCAATCCACAGCAGATGCTGACAGGTGACAGGAGACTTCTGGGTCAAAAACAAAGAGCTTAATTGCTCACTGCACAGCAGGTAGCATAAGTCTCATGTTCTTATCATTGTCCCCCAGGTTCTATTGGGCCTAAATGAATACTTTGCACAAACTAGTTTGCGTCACAGGTGAGGAATGCTTAGCTTAGGGAACTCCGATCTTTTGTAAGGGGTTGCATGCAAACCCTCCCAGCCTTTGCCCTGGAAGGACTACCCTAGACAGCTAACAAATCATTCTTCTTTTTGTGGGGAGAGACACTATCTCTGTCTTCCTAGGCTGTTTACTTACAAATACTCTTGAAAAAATAGACCAGAGGGGCGCCTGGGTGGCTCAGTGGGTTAAAGCCTCTGCCTTCAGCTCAGGTCATGATCCCAGGGTCCTGAGATCGAGCCCTGCATCGGGCTCTCTGCTCAGCGGGAAGCCTGCTTCCTCCTCTCTCTCTGCCTGCCTCTCTGCCTACTTGTGCTCTCTGTCAAATAAATAAATAAAATCTTAAAAAAATTTTAAAAAAGAAAAAAAATAGACTAGAATAAAAATATAGTCCAGAACTCATGTCTCTTCTTACAGAGGAGAAATCTCTTGCACAAATGCGTGCGATCCATGGAGAATTATTGTCCAACAGTCCTAACATAGCGAACACAGGAAGGACACCCATCTCACCACTTTAATTCAATGACATACTAGACATGATGGCCAGTGAGGATTCCAAGAAAGGCATAGAGATTGAAAAGAAAGAAATAAAACTGTGTTTGTAGATGATCTGGCTGTTTACATAGAAAATGCTCAAGAATTAGGATTTCTACTACAAAACAACTATTAGAATTATTAAGTTACTTTAGAAAGATCACAAGATATAAGGTCAAATGCTAAAGACAACTAGATTTCTATACACCAATAAAAAATTCTTAAACTCCTACTTAAATAGCAAACGAGTCATAAAACACTTAGGAACACATTTGAGAAAATAAATGCAAAGCTGAAAGATACGAAACACATTGAAAAGAAGTAAAGAAGATCTAAATAACTGGAATGATATTCCATGTTCATGAATTGGAAGACTTAAAATTGGTATAATGTCAAGTCTCCTCAAATTAGATTTTCCCCCTTAGATTCAATGCAATCCCAATCATAATCCCAACAGATTTTTTTTAAAAGGTACGGATATGCTAATTTTAAATTTTAAATTGAAATGCACAGGATTTAGAATATATAAGGCAATCCTTTTAAAAAGAACAAAGCTGGAGGGTTTATGCTGTTTGTCTCCAAGACTTATTATAAAAGCTACATTAATCCAAACAGTATAGATTGACATAAAGATCAGCTAATAGGTCGGTGGGATAACATAGAGGGCCTCAAAATGGACCCATATACCTATAAACATTTGATTTTCACCAAAGGCACCAAATCAATGTAGAAAAGGAAAAGAGGAGAAAAGGAAAGTCTTTTTGACAAATAGCACTGAAAGAACTGGATATTAACATGGAAAAAATTTATCTCAGCCCTTGCTTTACACACACACAAAAATTAATTCGATATGGATCATAAACTATAAAGCTGCCAGAAGAAACTAGGAAAGTATTTTTGTGACTTAGGGATAGATAGCAAGGGTTTCCTAGAAAGGATTAAGAAAGATAATAACCATAAAAGAATATGTTGTCAAGTCAGACTTCATAAAAATTAAAAACTTCTGCTCATCAAAAAACACTATTGATCCTGGGATCAAAAAACGCTCAGGTCCCGGGATCGAGCCCCGCATCAGGCTCTCTGCTTGGCGGGGAGCCTGCTTCCCCCTCTCTCTCTGCCTGCCTCTCTGTCTACTTGTGATCTGTCTCTCTCTGTCAAATAAATAAACAAAATTTTTAAAACAAATAAACAAACAAACAAAAAACACTATTGAGGAAGAACCAAGAAAGCCACAGATCAGGGGAAATGTTTGCAAAACATATATCTAACAAAGAACTAGTGTCCGGAATGTATACATCATTCTGGTAACTTAATAATAAAAAGACAAACAACCCAATAAAAATAGGCAAAGATTTGAACAGACACTTCACAAAGAAAGATAAATGAATGGCCAATAATCACATAAAAATGCTCAATATCGTTAGACATCAGGAAAATGTAAATCAAAACTACACTAATATACTGCTGCATACCCATTTGAATGCCCTTAGTTAAAATGACTGACAGCACCATTGTTGGGAAGATGTGGAAAGGAACTGGAGTTCACATATATTGCTGATGGGAGTGTAAAATGGTACAATTACTGTGGAGTATTTTGGCAGGTGTTTTGTTTTAATAAAACTAAACATACGTCTAACCTGTGACCCAGTTAAGTTCATTCCTAGATATTTACCCTTATGAAACGCGATCATATGTCCACAGGAAGTGTTGTTCATATCAGCTTTATTCATAATTGCTCAGAACTGAAAGCAGCCTAGGTGTCCATCAGCAGGAGAATGGGTAATCAAACTGTGATATATTCATTCAATGAGCTACTACTCAGCCATCAAAAGGAATGATTTACTGATTCACCCAGCATGGAGAACGCTCAGAAGCTAAGTGAAAGCACCCTTATGCAGAAGAGTATGTACTATATGCTTATGCTTCCATTTACATAAAATCTGGCAAACGATGCTATGGTGAAAAAAATCAGAACAGTGCCTGTGTTGCAGAATTGACTGGAAGAGATGGGAGGGGACTTTCTGGAGCTTTGGCAGTGTTCTAGGGCTTTGGGTCACATAAGCACGTGTATTTGTCCAAACTCATCAAATGATATATTTAAGGTTGATTAATTCACTGTATGTAAATTTCACCTAAAAAAGAAACTGTAAAACAAGCATCAAACTCTAGTTAATGACACGTATACTGAAGTATTTAAAGATAAATTACCCTAATGTCTGTAATATGTTTTCAAATGCATCAAAAATAAGAATTATTAATGGATAGATAGATAATAGACAGATGACAAAGTAAATGTTCAAAAATGTTGATTATAGAATATAAGTGATAAATATATGGTGTTCATTGAAAAATTCTTTTCCCTTCTCAGTATATTTGATGTTTTTCATTTAAAAAATGTGGGGAAGGGGTGCCTGGGTGACTCAGTTGGTCAAGTATCTGCCTTCGGCTCAGGTCATGATCCCCAGGTCCTGGGATTGAGCCCCACACCATCATTGGGCTCAGGGGGGAGTCTGCTTCTCCCTCTCCCTCTGCCCCTCCCCCTGCTTGTGCATTCACACACACACACACACTCTCTCTCTCTGTCCGAAATAAAATAAAAAAGTGGGAGGAATATGAACAAAATATTATTGAAAAGCATTTGCATACACCCCCAAATTTATGGGGATTAAAATTTTTTCTTATAATGATATATGCTAGGATGCTTAGCTTTTAAGCAACAGATTTGCAGCAAAAGGCTGCCCCAAAGAACAGAGATGACATGCATTAATTAAGGAACTTTCATATAAATGTATAACCTCAAGGCTAATCTTTTCGGTTTTTAGTATGATATTCTGCCTTCATCAAAGTCATTAGCGGGAATGAGAATGTGATTATGTCTCCACACGTCTGTTTGCATTTCACAGCTGCTAGTGAGGCTCAGTCAACACTCTCACGTGCTAATAATTGTAATCAACCCATTTGTTCATTTAAGACAAACAGACGATTACTCTGTGAGGAAGAAATACCTTGAGTCCTAATTTGTTAATTATTAGTTCTTATGAACATTATCTAGTTATACTGTTTCTCTTCCCAAACATATAGAACCTTGAAGCTACTATTTTTTTCCTTCCTGGAGGATTGGTCTGGGAAGTTTTTTCTACTCCCCATCTAGTTTGTAAATACCCAATTAAAAGAAATATGCAGTGGTTATTTTACACACATGTGCATACACACACATACATGATAATGGAAGAGGGGGAGGAATTCCATTTTAGTATTAATATTATATTTATATTATAATAAAAGTCACAATATGCATGCTAGAGCCATGCCAGGTGGTGAAAAGGATGCCCAATCACATTTGAGGACTGATGCACCCATTCTGCTGTGTACAGGCCCTGTCCTCAGGAGCTCTGTTCCTCTATGTGAAAGGTCCTGTTTAGGAGATACATATCCTTCACCAACTTGGAAACTGGAATGGGACCCCTTATTCAAAGATGTACATGCGTCTTACCTGGAAGTGAAATAAAGACTAATGGAAGCTCACTGAAACTCTTCCTTTTGGTAGACTTCATGGAAGAGGAGAGCTCCAAGATCAGCTGAGAATGACAAGAAAACATAAAAACCAACAAAGAGAGGAAGAGGTTACTCCGGGAGGCTATGTGTGAACAAGAGTGCAAGGAAAGGACATACAGAGGCTGTCATGCACATGGGGAGAGATGGCTCACCTTCCCACACACCAGCTCACTGAAAACTCCCAATCCCATGACATCCCTCATCATAGTTGGGTCTTCACTTTGAGGTCCTCTGGGATGAACAGAGGGCAACCTTGATAAAACTGTAAGGTCATTGTCACAGGTTCCAGCCTCCTGATCAGAGCACCTCCTTCCCTAGAAGATAGTCAATTTCCTCTTGTTTCCAACACACCTCTCATGGGTGCTCTACAAGCCATCATTGCTTGGTTTCAGCCTTTGTAGACTGTGGCCATAGGAACGTTATCTACTCATTGATTTCTCTAGCATGCCCCCTTTAACCTCTACGCTAAGACAAATGCTAAACAGGAAACTTCTACCCCAGAGGATGCTTAAAGAATAAGAAGGAGGATGGGAACGAGGAGACAGGGGCCCATAACAGATGAGACAAGGCCATTCTCCACGATAACTAACTCATCCTATTTTTATCTGGGACTTTGCAGGTTTTAGCACTGGAAATCCCACATCCAGAGAACCTTTCTCCCCAACCTTTGTCCTGGGAAAAATGGGATATTTGGTCACCCATAGGTCTCCTGTGCCCTCCAGAAGCTAGGTGGGACGTTACTGATCTCCTACCAACCTGGGAGATCCCAGAGAAAGCAGGGGTGGTAGAGCTGAAGTTTTACCCAGGAGTACCAGAGCCCTGTCTCTAGCTTACAGCTGCTTCTTCCCCTTCCTTCTGTCTGTTCTCACCCCAAGTCTGTTCTGGAGACTGAGGAAGGAATGGTGATAAGCATTGCCTTCTCTCTGCCGGCCCTGCAGTGGAGGGACCTGAGAAGTCACAGAGCCACCTGAGTTTGGGTCACTCTGCATTCTGGGCAATTGTTCAGAGAGGGGGACCTTCCATTCTGGTCATCCTCAAAGACCAGCCCTAACCGCTTGGCAGCCAGCCTCACATCTCCTCAGGGTCCCTGGCAGGAGTGTGACAGTCATGTTAGCCTCGTGTCAGGCCTGCCTCTCCGGCTTCTACTCTGACCACTGCAGCAGCCTGCGTAAGTGCTGCAAGGCACCATGGATCTGGCAGCTGGCATGCAGGAGCAGGGCATGACACTCGCTGAGATGCACTGGCTGGGTGGGGCCCCCTGCCCTTTATATCATGGCCTCTATCACCTTTTCCACCCACCTCCAGACACTCAGCATCTTCCCTGGTACGAGGCAGTGGGTGACATTGACCCAGTGTCCCAGGCTTTCCCTGTGCCAGTAACACCATCTGGAAAATGGATTTGTAACCTAATAATAGTGGGCTTAAGAAATGAGCTCACTGATGGGAAATTTGGGCTGTAGGAGTTGGGATGTTAAGCTGTGTAAGTGGCCCAGAGCCACTGTCTTTGCTGATAGTTACGGGCAGGTTTACAAATCACATTTGGTTACAGGTGTTCATCCAACTGACCTCCCAGTAATGGGGCACCCAAAATGTGCAGCCAATCTGAGCCGAGCATGAGAATCACAGAGAAATAGAGTTTGTCTTTGGCAACCAGAAGTTCCTGGAAAGGAGAGTGGATCTAAACCCAAGAAGCAGAGATTGAGGTTTTGTTAAGGAACTGGTACAGTACATGGCATGAAGCAGGGCCTCTGTAAAAAGGCACAGTTATTGTTGCTCTAGAGAGAGTCTGAGGCAGAGATAGACAGGAGAGTCATGGAGGGTGGGAGGAAAACGGAAAGGGGAAAATGGTTACGAGAAGCATACATTCCAGAGTCCTTCCAAGGGCATGCTCGAAGGAGTGACAGTTAAAGCCTTCCATGGTGCCTCCCCGGGCTGCAGATTGCTAGGAAAAGCCCCAGTTCATAGATGAATATGCTGATTCAGACTAGAGTTGGGATTTATGGGCAAGACCCTTAGCTCCAAAGACCGTTCACCTTCCCTCTCTGTTGTGTCACCCCACAGTGTGCTTCAAGAATTGGGTGAGGGAGCTGCTAACCCGGGAACACCTTGATGGGAGAGGTGTGTTGGTTCCATCAGATAGAAGCTCTTTGAGAGTGTGAACTGTAAAGACTGGCTCCCTAGTCAAACTGGGGAATCCCCGAGGTCACAATCTGAGTCTTCCTCTCACACTGGAAATTCTGAGCTCATGGCAGCTTGTTGCAAGAGGGGGTAGAAGGCAGGGCTGGTCTGGCCTGGCCATGAAAGCCACCCCTGAGCTGGGCTCAGGATATTTGAATCCTCTTTGTCCAGGGATGATGGAGACTGTCCTAGATCCTGGCCAAGTGGTGGGACTCAGTCACACCCCAAAAGGAGGGGACCAGTGTGACAGGGAACAAAGTATCAGGCCACAGCTCTGTCACAGCCTGCTGCTTCCACACCCCTCAGGGCTATTTTCTGAGTCTTTTACCTCACGCTCAGTGCTCTGAGAGCAGGCCCTGCATGTGGGAGGAGCTGGCCCCACAGAGCTCCAAGAGGACTACAAATAAGTGTGTTGTACTCCCTGCTAATGCCTGAGTTATTGCTTTCCCTTCTCCTCAAATGAAAGAAGCATTTTATTGGCTTGGGTTTAGAAACAAAGCATAAAAATGGCTTGTTTTTCTTTTCTGACATCATGAAGCTCAGGCTGGAGAGAGAGGCGCTAGGGAAGAATGAGGAAAGTTGAAGGAGAGAAGTGGGAAGGAAAGCAGGGAAAGGTGGGAACGGGCCAGGGAGAAGAGGAGGAAATGATGGAGTGGAGGGCAGGAGACTTCTGCGGGGGTGTGACTTGCTGTGGAGGAGAAGGAGGAGAGAGGAGGAAGGAATGCTGCACTGTGGGACATGCATCCATCTCCCTTCCCAGTGGGAAGGCATGAAGAGCCAAAAGTAACAGAGTCAGTTTCAATTGAAAAGGCTTACACTCCCTGGAGACACTGTCCATCTCAGGCACGAGGGTTGCAGAGAATGGCTTGGAGGCCAAGGGAGGGAGAAGGGTTTTCTAGGCTTCTTCTGGTCCTAGGTCACCACCCACAGGGTTTTGCACATTTGCTTGTGTTTGTTTCTGTTTTTAATCCCTGAACTGGAATTTAAGGTCTCCTAGGGATAGGGCTGGATACTTCTCTTATTTTGTGAAGCAGGAATGATAGTTTCCTAATTTGGGATGCCTTATACCAGCTCTTCTCCCTTGGTGTGCTAATAGTGCTACATAATGCGAATGGAGATGGTGTGCTGCAGGGTGAAGTGGGGGCAAGACTCCCCCTGCACCCACTGCTGCTTCCCAAATCCAGTGTGCTCTCTCAATTCTCCCTGTCATTCCCACACTGCTCCTCCTGCCGAATGCCATCTCATGCCTCAGTGCCCTGTCATTTGATGGTCATCCTTTATATTTTGACTCAAACTTTGTTTCCTTTCTGGAGTTTTTCATGCCACCCCAGGGATATGTTCCTACCTTACCCTCTGTTTATCTTTATCATTGTGTCATGCTGTATGTATTTTGGTTATCAGTAATGTTTTCAGTTAAGCATTACCTGGGAGGTCTTTGAGAGCAAGAACTGAATCTTATTTACTTTTGTCTGCTTAGCACAGCGTCAGAAACATGGTAAGCATTGACTCATATTCAAGGAAAGAGGGAAGGCAGGAGCTGCAGGAAGGCTACAATGTCACTGGTGATACGTAAACTTTGGGTTGAGACAGCCATAGATGAATATCTTTCCTCTGTAACTTATAAGCTATGTGGCCTTGAGAGATTATTTTTCAAGGTTACCCTGAAGACTAGAAGTAATACATTCTTAAGACACAGCCTGGCACATAGTAGGTGCTCAGTAAATAGTAGGGACTGTATGCCATTCCTCTCAAGTGCTAGAGTCCATCCTTAGATGCATCACTACACCCCCCTTATCCTACCATCAGATGGGATCCTTCCATAGAATCTCTGGACCATTTTTTCTAGGAGGCAGACATGGATTTTTTTTTTCATGGGAAGAAATAGTCTTCCTGCATCTTTGCCAGCGTTGACAGCGTGTCTGCCATAGGACTGTTGATAGGAGGTGCAAATGTATTTCCTAATTTGAGATGATGGTGTTTGGAATGCCTGGAACTGGGCTTTATTTAGCTCTGAATTCCCCAAATAGCAACATGGAGGAAAGAGCCTCCATCCAAACATCCCATCCAGCTGGAAAATACAATAATCATATGATTATGATTATTATTATTTATTGACTAAATGAATTAATGGGACTTGGATATCCCCTGGCATCAAGAATAATGGGGTTTCATTTTTAATTTTTATTCTTTTAAGGTTATTTATTTATTTATTTATTTAGTAATCACTATACCCAACATGGGGCTTGAACTCCTAGCTCCAAGATCAAGAGTCACTTTCTCCCCCAACTGAGCCAAATCCACTAGAATAATGGGGTTTTAAAATACCAAGTCTCAGAAGACCTCAAAGTCCATATAATCAAATATAGATGCTCTACAAATAAAGAAGCTGAGGCTGAAAGAGATCATGTGATTTGTACACCCAACATCAGACCCCAGACTAGACCAAAGTTCAGATACTTAGACTCAATTTAATGGTATTTGTTCTTATGTTTTAAGGTATTAAAACATAAGAAAGGGCATTGAGCTGGCTTTGACCAAGAAATTAGTCATTCTCTGGTACATCCCTATGTCTGCCTCTGCCTTTAAAGGCTTTCTTTCAGTGCTATGAAGGCCACATGGAACACTGGGAAGGGAGTCAAAAGACTTACATTTTAGTCTCAAATCTGCCCAGAACTAATTGTGTGACCTTGGGTAGGTTATTGAACTTCTCAGGGTTTCTGCTTCTTTATTCACTGCCCATTTTTTCCATCCATCCATCCATCCATCCACCCATCCATCCATTCATCCATCCATCCATCCATCCAACAAGTGTGCATAGAAAACCCATTAGCTCAACTAGAGATGCTTGGGATCCAAGGAAGGTACTAGCATGATCCCTGCCTTCCAAACCTACATATAGTCCACCAGTAGGTGGTAGAGAACTATCTGACATGTTCACAAAAGAGAGTAATGAAGAGCTGGCCACATTAAGGAAGGGCAAAAGAGGCATGGAGAACCCAAAGTAATAAACATCCTACCGACCCTTTCTTTCTGGTATTGAAAGGTAATGAGAGCGGGCCTGTGGACTCCTGCTTGCCCAGAACTCCTGCTTGTGTGAACATACACATGCATACACGCACTCCTGCCTGTCCATAGCTGCCCTCAATGAACTCTCCAACTAACCTAGGGGAGGCATGTTGCTGGTCACAGAAAATCAAGTCTGCTGGGAGGGGTGTGCTCATTTTCATTCAGAGATGCACAGGGACTATATATCTCAACACTCCTCCAAAGCTCTAAGGACATCAGGCATGGGGCACATCAATATGCATCAATGATTTATTGAATACTATTAGGTGACCTTGCAGAAGCCTATTTCCTTCTTGGGCCTCAAGTTCTATGTCAGGAAAATGAAGAAGGGGTATTAGACCAGATGCCACTTGAGGTCATTCCCAACTTTAAGAATCTGCTGTTTCATGAATGAATAACCTTAAAAAAAAACCTTCCCCTTCGACTCTTAAACTGATATTTTAAAAAATATTTTATCCTGAGATTCCAAAATTTGATGTCGCAATCCTCTGACCCTTCATCCCTGCTCCTCCATCATCCCTCCATTATTGTCTCTCTCCCAATCCCCTAACCCCTCAATTCTGCTAACTCTAGTCCCCCTCTAATCTCCTGGATGATGTTAGTCAAACTAGAACTCTTTAGCTATGGTTGGTGGGGATGCGGTATCTGTCCCCTCTCTGCTATGTGCACATATACACCTAAACCCATCTGTGAAATGCAATGAGGCAAGGGTCCCAAGAGGAATTCCAGCTCTTGTCCGAGTTAATAGGAGAGGGGATGAGAAGAGAGGGACTGAATTTCAATCACAATGTGATTATTGGCCTTTTTGAAGTTTTTCTGAGGTTTTTTTTTCACCTGGTTGGCTCGATATCACTAACCAAATGCTTGTCTCACAAATCAGCTTTGGCCGCAGTTCAAATTTAATTACATTCTAGCAAAGTAAAAGCAAGAAAGCAAGCGAGAGAGAGAGAGAGAGAGAGAGAGAGAAGTGGGGGGTATAGCTTATGTTTATAGACCAGACAACTCTATCCTAAATCTTCAAATCTTCCCAAGTGCAACAGTCAATGTGAGCCAGACACAGATGGGTCAGCTCTGAGATAGATGTGAAACAATAACAAGCTTCTTGTAATTTGAAGCTAGTGAAATTACAATGCCAAGGCTGAGAGAAAATTGAGAAATTGGCAGAGTTTGGTTCAAGTGTGCCAGCTGCCTGGTTCTGTCCCTAGGACTGCCTCTTTGTTCTCTATTTAGCCACTACTGTCTAAGGCACTCAGGCTTTTACCCTGTGTCCCTTATCATATTCTCCTGTCAGTAAACTTATTCACACTAAAGTGTAAATGACTGAAGATAAATTGCCTTTTCTCTGCCTAAAATTGTGTTTTACTAAGAATGAAACAAGGACAGACAGACTAACACACATGCCAGGACCTAAGAATCAAATTAACAGCAAATAAATATGGGTGTGTTGAGTGGCCATGAGAGTAGATACTGAGTGACTATAGACCTATACCCTATGGAATATTAGTAAATATAGGCATGAGAAAGGGTGACTCAAGTTCTTTGCTATAGAAAATAAGAGAAGAAAGCCACTTGTGTGGGGAAAGGTGATGATTTCTGTGGAGGATAGGGTGAATTTGAGGTGCTTATGGGCATCCAGTGGGGGTGTTCATAGGCCTTTGTATATTCTTGTTTGGTTTAGAGGAGAGGGCTGCACTGAGTCATGTGTTTGGGAGCAATTAACTCAGGAGAGAATCCCAGAGCATAAGTAGGTATACCCAAGGAGAATTCATAGAGTGAGAAGGGAGGGTAATCAAAGGCAGGAAGGATTTGAGGAACATCAAAAATTTCAAGGAGTGCTCAAGAGATTAAGAAGGTGTGATCCAAGAGGTAGGGAAAAAACCACTGTGGTCACAAATAATCAAGGAAAAGAATGATTTTTAAAGTACTCAAAAATGTGAAGCATTGAAAAGAAACGAAGTAAGGAAATGTTTGTGGAGAAAGGGCCACACAGAACATTGTAATTATGAGGTCGTTGGTGTCCTAAACAAAGGTGGTTTTGGTGGAATTATTTGGTTATATGCCACATGTAGTGAGTTGAGGGATGAATGGGGTGAGTGGAGGTGTGCATATGGAATGTAGGTTACTCTTTAAGAAAATGTGGCTTTTAAAAGAAGGTGAGAAGGGAGATGAAAAGCTAGAAGTAGTCTTAATAAAATGGAAGAAATTTTGACCTGCTTCTGCACTGAAAGAAAAGTCAGTAGGAAGGAGAGGTTGATGAGGAGAGGGTGAATTACTGATGGGACAGGATCCTTACAAAGCTAGAAGGAGAATGGCTCTACATCATGGATGGAAGGGTTTCCCTTGGGCAGAGGAAGGAACACTTGCTCCTTCATGGAAGAAGGAAAGAAGAGATGTATAATTGTGAGAGCAGATGGGTTTTTAATGGCATTGAGGGAATCCATGTCTGATGGTCTGATTCTTCATTGTTAACAGGGATGCCCTATCACTTACTGAGAGGAAGTTTGGGAAGTTTAAAGGTATTCAGAAAAGTTGAGGAAGGTTAGCACAGCTGTTGCAGAGAATCAGAAAAGGAGATTACTCAGGCCCAAGTTTCAAGGGGGAATAAGGGACCAGATTGAGGCATGAGATCCAAACTCTGGTCCCAGTTCAGTATGCACATTTTCTCCCAGGGCTCAGCAGCAGAGGTATAGAGAAAGATGGTTAAGTGGACCAAATTTGAAGGATTTAAGAATGCATTTGTCAGACTGACAAGGAGATGATGATGCTGGAGATTCTGGAAAAATGTGGCGAATATGATTTTTTTTTGGAGCTAGACATTAAAACCTTGCAGTGTGTGTGTGTGTGTGTGTGTGTGTGTGTGTGAGAGAGAGAGAGAGAGAGAGAGAATGTGTGCATGCACACACATGTATGTATATATTGTGCGATATTGGGCAATATTGTGAAGACTGGTGAAAAAATACATTTGTATTAGTGGAATACTCTAGTTTACCCCCATATAGACTTTCTACAGGGCATCCTTAATCTTAGGCTAGCTACCTCCTGACTTCTCTCCATAGCTTCTCCATCTTTCTCTCTTGCTTTATTTAAGCAGGTCTCAACATGATTATAAAGGTACACCTGCAACCCCTTCCCTTCCTTTAAAATGCCTTCTAATTCAGTGTGCACTCAAAATAGAAATTATTTTGTATTACATACTATTTGGAATTCTATGAGTTTCCCCTTTCCTTCCATTGATACAGGTAATCAAAGCCAGGTTACATTTGATCTTCTTAAATAGCAGGTATAATCATGCCAATGGAGCACTCCCATGCCCCCTCTGGGTCTCACATCTCCCACCTGCACTATAAGATAACTGAAATAGTGGCTCCAAAGCTCCTGTCCATCTCTAATGATGTTCTGAGCTTCTAACCCCTAGCAGCCTATACTAGCTCAACCCAGTCCAGCCCACTTAGCTAGATCAGCCTGAGTTTCAGCATGAGGACCAGTGCTCAGTAGCATCAGTGGCTGCTTGAAAATGGCATACAGCAGTCAGGACATAGATGCAAAGCTTCTTTTAACCTCTCTGGTCCCAAAGTCTCAGGAGAACTATGTAATTAACCGGGGTCAGGGCTGCAAATATGCAAAACGATGTGAAATTGTTGATAGACAATTTATAGGAGTGAATCATAAGGAAATTTATGGGTTTGTTTATTTATTTTTATTTTTATTTTTTTGCACTCATTCACTTGACCTTTCCCTCCTAACTCCACTCCCCAACCAGTTCCACCAGTTCCTGATGGTGCATTCCCAGTGATATGTGGCTGCCAGGGTCATAGGATCCCAAGATAGAATGGGAACTGGACTAAGAGTTGGAGACATCTGTGACTCCACCCCAGCTCTGCCAAGTATGACCCTGGACAGGTCACCTCCCTCTCTGGAACTTAATTTAGTCATGAGATGGTTGAGCCAGATGTCTTTTAAGATTCCAAGCAGATTGTCTTAGTCTGGCTTTCCTCAGAAGCAGACACAGAGTCTATGATTCAAGTGCAAGCAGTTTATTTGGGACATGAGCCCAGGAAGCACTAGTAGCAGAATCAGGAAGTGAGACAGGGAAATAAGCCAACCCAAGTCTGTTAATGAGCGGTTTATCACTGTGGACAACTGAGGTTCAATCTCAATGGGAACTTTTGGGAGGTGGTGTAGGACACATGTTCCAGAGTTGTCCCTCATGAGAGGTGATGAGGTAATTAATCACCAAATTCCTACTTGTCATTCATTGGGTGCTTCTCTCAGGGTGCTAAGTCTCTAGCATTTACAGCCTTTTCTGGGGTGAGGGAGAGGGAAGCATGATCTCACTGCTAGAGAAAGCCCTCAGGCAGGGAGATGCAGGTGCTTGCAATAAGAGACTCTCAGCAGGCACAGAACCAGTGAGTGCTAAGGGGATATGAGTAGGACACTGACAGCATTTGCCATGAATATTTAAAGTCCTCAGAATTCTATGACTTCCTTTGACCAAACAAAGAGTGAGAAGAACCATCCCTCTTGAAAGGACTAGTAGGCAAACAGTTCTTTTTCTTTGAATGTCTGACCCTCCCTTCCTCTAAAGCTTAAAACTCACATATTCTGAGAATCTTTCCTACACTAAGAAGGCTAATAGCCTGTGTGATAGTCTCAAACCTACTAGTTTCTATGGGAAAATTAGTCAACCTCTATGAGTTTCAACTTCTATACCTGTGAAGAAGGAACACTAATCCTTACCTTGAAGAATTGTCATTATAATTAAACATAATGAGTAAGTGGGTGAAAGAGGAGCAGGGTTGGGCTGGGGCTGGGGTAACTGAGGAGAATACATCTATTTTTTTCCAATAGAATGTCCAATGGTCCATGCTACAACATAGGAAGAGGACTGGGGAACAGGAGCTGAATCTGAACTAGCTTCTATATCCAAGGAGGCAATCAATGTAGTGGTGGGACACAACAGTGGGACTTAGAGGTAAAAGAAGTACACTAAGTTCTGTGAGACATATATTCTTGGCTCTAGATAAGACTTCTGCTTTGAAGCATCAGACATAAAACCAGATGACAAAGTTGGGAAACATGTTCCAGGACAGTCCCAGGAGAAAAGTAAAATATGACTCATGATATGAGGAGAAACGGGGGGAACCCTGATGTTTGTGTGTAGGGCTTACATCAGAAATTTTGCTTAGAACTTCCACAGAAATATTCATTCTAGAACTTACTTAATGGAGGCAAAAGGCGTATCACAAAAAACATGGCCATCACTGGTGAAATTGACCACTCAGGAATCAGGTGTATGTAGAGGAGTAACACAATCATTTTGTTTGATTAAAAAGTTGTCAGAGTAGGGATAAGGGACTCTTGAGCCTTCTAACACATGCATGGACTTGTATGGACCCTGAAGAATTGGTACCTTGTATGGAAGGACCTAGAAGAGGCTGTTCATCAGAATGACCTACTGGATAAAAGGGAAGTGTTTGGGTATTCAGAAGTGTACAAAATGATGATGGATGTCTAAAGCATCAGATTCACGAAAACAGGAAAAAAAAAAGAGCAATAATGGGATAGCAACTGATGGATGGACAAAGAAGAGAAGGCAAGACAAATAGGGGTGGAGGAGGGAAAGATTCAGTATTCACCAAGGAATGAAGGAGTCTTGTGTGTAGACCTCTGGGCAAGAGGGAACTGTGACCAGTGCTGAGCCAGTTTGGTTGCAGTTGCTGCTAGGGACTTTGATTTTTACCTGAGGCCTGCTTTGCCAATCCTACCACCTCAGCACCAAGCTAGCCCAAGTGTCACTGTGCTGAAGTCAAATGTCATCCCATCTTCACCATGTGTTGTGATACTCCATCTCTTCCAGGAGCTCCCTCACTTGCTGCAACTATAAACCACCCTCAGCCTAAATGGCATCTGGCAGCTAGGGACAAGAAGTGGAGTTAGGAGGGAAAGAGACTATCTGTTGGGGGTGGAGAGGCACAACAGTGGAGACAGGTGGCTAAGGAGGGAGAGAGAAAGAGCTCTGGAAAGGGAAGAAGGCAAAGAGGAGAAGGGGATAAACAGAACCATTTTGGTGCAGAGGACTAGGTGGAGGGAGCTCTTTCAGCAAGTAAGGGGTCCCCTGAGATTCCATGATGAATGAGCAGAGCAATTACCGCTCTACTTGGCGGCATGCTATGTACCACACAGATGGAGAGCTGTCCATGATACCGAGGTAACTGTGCATGAAAAACCCTCATGCAGCAGGCCCATGAGAGTGACACCCTGCCCAAGGGTGACAGCCATCTGCCCCATTGTATGAGCACACAGCATGAGGCTACACATCTGTGTTTCGGCAGCGCTCAGCCACACACACTTACTGGGGCCCTTATCGCTCTGTATTACAGTTAGCTGTCTGCCTGTCTGTGAGAGTAAGACCTCTCTGAGAGCAACTGCCTTCTCTTATAGATTGCTTATCTTGGAGAAAACGAAGGTCTCCCTGGAATGTAATGAATACTTTGAAAATTGGGGGAATAAGAAGTCATTTGTGCACAGGGATGCTGGTGGCTGGTGCATGTGTCTGTGTGCGTGTGTTGCCCAGATAGGAGGGCAGAGCATGTGAGGGCAAATTAAAAAAAAAATCAGAGAGGGGTTCCACTACAATATTTCTCAAACTCCTCTGACTGGTTGGGGAGAGTCAACCAGGATGCATACTAAAAATACACACTCCTCTAGTGCTGTCCCTGAATCAGAGCTCCACAGTTGGGCCTGAGAATATGCATTGTCTCTCCCTCCACAGGTGATACTGATGGCCATCCAGGCCCGAGAACTGCTGCTTTACAGGCATTTATCTACTGCATTTAGGAGCAACTGATTCCTAGGAGACTAGTAAACTGAGGGTCTTTTGACGGCATCCGGAACAAATCCACACCTTACAAATGAAAAAAAGTTGAGGCCCGGTGAGGAGATTGGCCTTACCCAACTCCACGCTGCCACCTGGTACTTCTGTTGGGGAAATGTCACACAGATTCCCCCCATCGCCCCCGCCGCCATCTGCGTGGTCCAGGTGATGCGATTCCTCAGAGACATTCGAACGCGGGCGCAGCACGCAGCGCGCTGTCCAGCACCGCGTGCTCCTGAAGCACGCCGGCCTGCAGCTGGGCGAACTCCCGCGTCTGGCAGGGCGGTGAGTTATACGACTGGTGGGAGGCCCTGCAGTGCGGACTGCAGCAGTGCCCGCCCGCAGTGCCCCCTGCCCCGCCCCCTGCCCCCCCCACCCCCCCCCCACCCCCCGGCAGCGCGCGGAGCCCGCCACAGCTGTAGCGCGGGGCTCCTCTCGCCAAGCGTTCTCCAAATTCAGGACGGTTATAAATGGCTACAGCGTGGAGATGGCGACCCGGGCCCTGGCACATAAGCTAGCTGCTGGCTGATCGATTTCCCTGTTAAGGGACAGCACAAGCAGAGGAAGTAGATTAAAATATAATGTATTGCATTGAAATTTAACACAACGCTATACATAATATTCAGCCGGATTTGCATATTCACGTTTCCCCCCCTCAATTTCTCCTGGAGAGTCCCATTGGCCCTTTCTTGTTAAGCTTCTGTCACTGCCGGACAAAGAAATTTAATGACTTGAGGGGCTAGAAGGGCCTTCAAAATGTCATCTACCCAGCTCTCTGTGTCTGGCCCAGGAATATTGAAATCCTGAACTCTGCCCTTAAACTTGGTGAAGACAGAAGAAGGAAGGCTGAAATGGACCCGTTGGGTGGTTTCCATTTCACCTTTGACCCACTCCATTGTGTCTCCTGTCTGGGCCTTTCATCCTCAAACCTTTTCTTTTGAATTAGGAGAAACCAGCTGGACTTCCTTTGCTGTCCTCTAAACCCTCCCCCCATTTCCTGGCCTCAGCAATAAACCCACCCTTCTATTTTCATTAGCATCCTTCTCACTTGATTGGGAGCCCAGCTTATAGGGAATAATGTTAGATAAATGCCGAGTCTCCAGAGGCTTCAAATGGTGGTAGGACAAGTACCTGAGAAAAGAACTCAGTGTGTTGAAAAGAATGACAGCCAAAGAATCCCATTTAATTTGATGGCGCGATGAATATTTAAAGTTTTATAAAGAAATACAGGAAAGCAATCAGGCTTATTCAGGCGTGTGCTCCGGGGAACAGCGTAGCGCTCCCCATGTGTTGGCAATATGGGGATGGGAGATGAGGATGAGGGTGGGGGTGGGGGACGTGCACATAAATAGTCCATATTCTCCCCATTCTTTGTATTGAGGTGAAAAAAGAGCTTACCAGTGCAGTTTAAGAACAAGCAGAGGGGGGTGGGGTAGGAAATCCTCCCAGATAATTATCATAACGCGCTGACACCCTAAACAGTTCCTTTTTAAAATTGAATTTCTAATATCACCGCTTTGGAGATTATAATATTGAGACATGAATCCCTTGGCAAATGATTCAGGAACCATACACGCTGTGATAAAGGCACCTGCCACAAGAACAGGAGGGGACATAAATCTCCTACCATGTGTGTGGAATGCCTAATGGTGGCATCCTTTTGACAGGGAGGGGGGTCATCAGAAACCTTCAAAGTGCCTTTCCAAGGGCAGTTAATTCATTATAAATGTGTACCAGATATTTTCATTTTGTATCAGCCATTATGTCAAATCTGGTTATCAGGGTATTAGCATGTGGTGCAATTCCTGCCTTCAGAAAGCTCCCAGTCTTCTTGGAGAGACAGGTGTTTGTGTACAGGACACTGCAAAGCTAGTTCAGCACCGAGCAAAGAGGACAAGCTAAGGGCTGATGAGACAGAGAGTGGGCAATCTGTCAATGCTGATTGTGGGGATAGGGGAAGGCTTCCTATTACTCACTGTGTCAGTCACCATCGCTGCCCTGCTCTTATCACTTGAACATTCACCTTTACACAACTAAGTTGCTACTATGAACATCTGAGACTTTACGTCTGAAGGTTTTTCCTGACCAAGGGAGTTAGTTGTACTGGAGACTTAATGTCCCTGAAAGCCCTCAGCCAATGATAAATGGCAAGTAGGTGGCTAAATACTCCACTTCCTCAGCCCTGGAGGGGACAATTCAGAGTGTGCTTCCTACTGTAGCCCACAGATTCCCAGGGGAATGAGCTCCAACTGAAAATACTTGCTTGATGATGCACCCTTTATTGCGTTCTTTTCCCTTTCTTCACTCTTGACTCGCCTACTGACATTTTCTGGGTCACCTCCTGAATCAAATACTTGTACTCAAACCCCTATCTAAAAGTCTGTTTCTGGCGGAACCCAAACCAGTACAATACTAATAGCTACCTTGCATGAAAATTCAACCCCAGCAGGCGCTGTGCTGGCTTTTATAGTTTCCAATCCTTACAATAATCCAGAAAGGCAGAAATTATTTTTCCATTTTACAGATGAAAAACTGAGGCCCAGAGAGTAAAAGTGACTTTTTTCAAGGTCACGAAAAATGTTAGCGACCTTAAACCAATGAAGTTCCTAAGACTCATGGGTGACTGTTATTTCCCTCTCACTAGAACCGCACCCAAGTTGAAGGGAACAAGGATACCTTTGAAAGTGTGATAGACAAAATAGCCTCTCTCAAGGGGAAAACGACCATGCATATCTACATGTGAAATTGGCTATCCAGTTTCAGGTGGGTCCTAGTTCTCCTTAGAATCACCCATGGTCTTCAGATTAAAAAAAAATACTCTTAAGAAGGAACAAAACTGTCAAAAAACCTGGGGGCAAAATAAATTCCTGGGGATTTGTGTAGGTGGGGAAACTAGGAAGGGAACCTAGTTCGGGAGGGAGAGTGGATGACAAACATATCACAGTTTGATGCATTGGTGGACCCCATGGAAGTACAGAGGAGGAAAGTAACTTGGGGAGATGGGTGGAAAGAGAGTGCTCTCCCCGGCTGAGAGAAAGCTGGGAAGGCATGTTGGAGGAAACTCCTATTATCCCAATAAAATCCAGAGCCTGGAGGAAGGTGTGAGAGTTCCTCTCTAGCCTCAATTACAGATTCTTATTCTGAGCCTTTACTTCCCTGGTATCTCAGTTATTTGACCTCTGTACTCCCCGTCTCAAGGCCTTCAACTCCTTCATCTCTTCACTTCATTCATCCACATGTCACATGACATCCTGGGCTTTCTAGCAGGTAAAACCATGTCATCTGGAAAACAGAAATCACCCTAGGTATTTCAAACAGAGGGGGGTTTGATACAGGGCATGTGTAGCAAAGGTGTTGGTTGGATTTTAAAAAGAAAAAAAAAAAAGATTGGTAGCTTCAAGAAGCCGTTACTGTTCACAGAGGTGAAAGAATAAAAAGGAGAAAGTGTCATGCTCCAGATGTCAGGGTCCTGCATTCTCTGACATGGCGGTGACATAGCAGAACCACCACTAACACTGGGCAGAATCCCTGAGCCCACGTCCCTGACAGTGCTGCCACGAGAAGCAGAAATAGCTTCCACCTTCTTCGTGTCTTCTAAGCTCACTGGAGTGCATCCCATCAGTAGACCCTATGCAGAATCCATCTAGAAAGGGAGTCTTGGGAATGAGTTTTGTGTGTCCAGACCCCTGTGGTACAAGGGGGAGAAGGAAAGAGCGGTTATGGTCACTTGCCAACAGGCAGATTCGCACAATCTTAAAAACCTGGAAGTCCGTGTTCTTTGCTCTGGCCCCAGGCAGTTATTCTTTTATCTGCCCCTCCAAGTCTGTTGAACCCCAGTTTCCTCTTCAAAGCAAGCCTACCCCATGTCCCACCCTGTCCTCACTAACCTGCTTACCCAGGACCCCACAATCCACCTTTCACAAGGACTCCAAGTGTACTGCATTGTCAATACATCTCCACTCCCTCCTGAGTATCCCAAATCTTAGAGCACATACATGCTGGTTCTTTCCATTGTTTCCAGGCTGATAAATTGCAGAGCAAAGTCCCATGCCCTCCTTGAGTTTCTCACCATAGCAAAGTAAAAACAATGGGTTTCACTTCTGCCTGAAATACCCATATTCATCCTCTGGCAGACTGCCAGTTTCATCCCCAAGGGGCTGCTCCAACCACCTTCTCCCCTCAAGTCCCACTTCCTCTCTCTGTACCATGTAACTTAACAAGATCAAGACCACATATCACTTCTCTCCACCTCAAAATCTTCTCCTTTTCCTTTGTTTATTTCCTCTGGTCTCTGCAGAAGGACCCCTTTCTCTTTCTAGGGTTCATGCCTGAACCCTTCCTGCCCCTCCCTTCCCCCAGGAAGATCTCTTCTTGCTTTCTCTCTACACCGGCTGCTTCACTCTGGCTTACACCCAAGTGTTTCCCACCCCCAAGAAAGTCTTTCCTCCATTCTGATTTCTCCTGAGCTTCCATCCCACCTTCCACCCTCCTTTCACAGCTAAACTTCTCGAAAAAGTATTATATGCTCACCGCCTCTACTTCCTCACCTCCCACTCAGTCCCAACCACTAGCAATCTGGTTTCCATACCCATAACACTGTAGAAATTGCTCTCTTAAAGGCCACCAATGACCCCTGAATCGCCAAATATGAGCTCTGCTTTACTAGTTACCATCTTCATAGACCTAATCCTTTGCCAGGTCAAATACACCATGTAACCAAATTCTGAGCCAGTGGTCCTAGCTGGTGCGTCATAGCACATGGGTGTGCTGGATATTGGTCACAGTCAGGCCTGCGATGCACCATTCAACCAGATGGGTGATTAAAATATGGAAATATTTCCGAGCCACTGCCAGAGTCCCCTCTCCCCTACCTGGCTGCCAAAGCCCCTAGTCTAGGATCCCAAGACAGACCTCACCGTTATGTAACAATGAGGCAGAACTATATCTTGTATGGCTGGGGGCTTCTGATCTTCTTGGTTGGTACTTGTATGTACCAGTTGTTAGAAATTTTCAGTATCACCATGCTTACTGCTGTACTGAGATATTGATTACTACGGTACTGGGAATAGCCACATGCAGGACCAGGTGGGGATCTGAGGGCAAAACACTGCACCCACCTCTGCCCCAAAGAACAGCTTCTCTGTTTACCCTCCATGTGGCATACAAATATCATTTTCTATGTGAGCCTTGGCATGGCAACATTCAGAAGCAAAACTCTCAGTCCCTCCCCCTCCTTGATTCCCATGATAGTTATATGTTCTTCTATCCCTTTGTGAGCTGCTTTTCTATTTCTTTGCCTGGCTTCTCTAACAGGGTGACCTTGGACAAGTTACTTAATCTAGTTGAGTTTCAGACTCCTCATCCATAAAATGGGGCTAACACTTCTTTGCAAAGAGGATCATGGGTAATATGTGTAAAATGTGTAGTGTAGAATGTCACATGGAATAAAGCTGAGTAAGTGTATGTTCCTAACCCCCACCTCCCTCTCACTCTACACTTTCTTCCCTGGGGATTTGCTCCACTCCCATGACCTTCAATTTTATTCTACCTCTGACTATTTCTTCCAAACCCATTTATCAAATTTATCCCAGGCAAGAGGCCCTAGGTTCCCCAAGCTCCCAAACACCAAACATCCAGTATGGAACCCATCATTTCTCACCTCCCACTTTCTCCCATCTTCCTAGTAGCTCTCAAGGACACCAACCACTCTCCCAGTTGAGTAGGCTTCATAACATGAAGTGGGCTTTAACCGCGATCCTCCTTCCCCTCAGACCCCACAATTTGTCTCTTCTGGGGTCTGGTCCAATCTACTTCTCACATTCAACCTCTTTTATTGTCATTTAAGATATCCTTCGATGTGATCTCTTTTCCCTCTTCCTGGACTATTTCAATACATGTATAAATGTGTTTCTGTTGTTCAGATCCTTCCCCCTTCAGTTCAATCACCAAACATTTACATGGATCTGTTCAAAACACTACAGTGTCCAGTTGTCTGCATAAAGGAACCCAGACCCATTACCTTCATGTTCAAGCACTGGTAGCCCAGTCTGCTCCTCCTCCAGCTATCCTTTCATAAAATAATTATAGTAATAACAACAACCAACACTTCTTAAAAATTTAGTATGTGCCACTCTAATATTCCGAAGTCATTTATGTCATTTAATCCTCTCACCCAGCTTATGACATTGTCATTGTTATTAATCTCACTTTACTGTTGAAGAAATGGAACCACAGAGAAGCTCAGCAACTAGGCTAAAGTAACTTCCCCTACAGGTTGGGGATTTGAATTTAAATCAAGAGTCTATATCCAGAATCCGCATTTCTTACCACCTTGCCTTCTTCACCAGAAAACTCCCCATACTCACTTTACTGCCCTTCCTCCCTGCTTTCACCTCAACTGTTACCTCCACTTAGACGGCCAGTTTCTCTCATCTCTTTAACCCACCAAAAAATGCCATCTATCCTTCAAGTGTCATTCAAATGTCAATGTCTCCTTGAAGTCTTATCTGATTTCCTTGCTTGCAAGTGATCTCTTTATTCTGGAAATTGAGAATTTTCCCAAACTTTTCACTTTTACCTCTTCTTTTATAGCCGTTTGAAGACAGAGATGGTCGGCTCTATCAGAATGTAGGATGGGACCACAGCTGTTCTTTCCCTTCATCGTTTCATGTACTTTTCAGATGAAACCTACAAAGGCAGTGTTATTAGAGGAAGTTGAGTTGTTGTCCTGCTTGGGACCAGGAATGGGTCAGTTTCTGCTCCACTCTCCAAGTCCCTTTGAAAGAAAACCCAAGGTCTTGATTAAGGAATGGAAAGAATTATGTAGTCAGTCAATTCCTGCTGTGATAAATCTCTTGGGTGAAGGATGCTAAGTCAGGGACATAAATGACAATGGCTATGCTTCCACAGTTGAATGGATTCTAAAACAAACCTCATACTTATGACTATATGCCCCAAACAATACAAAAGAAAGCAGGGAGAGGGACTAACCTCTGGTGTGAAAGCAGGAGGTCTGCCCTGCCCATTTGGAAGCTTGGGATGGCAATTTTTCCTTACCCTGATTCTTCTGAGACAAGTTTTTATTTTATAACCAGTCACTTCTAGCATAAGCTCTGAAGTTACAGTATCACCATTAGGATGCTGGCTCCCCCCACCCCATCCCCCGCCAACTCTCTGACCTAGAAATTTACTCAGCCTCTCTGTGTCATGGTTTCCCTATCTGTACAATGGGATAATAACAGTACATGCCCCATGGGATTTTGTGAGACTTAAATAAAATAACCACTTTCCAGGGCAAAGAGGAGTGCCTGGCACATAGCGTGCCATACGTGCTGCCTGACAAGCCTGCTGTCATGATGGCAAGAGAGGAGATGGGGCTGGGGGTGCAAGGTGGTCTGAGGAAGCACTGGGAAGGCTGGGGCAAGTGCCTAGGTGGAGCTAAGGGTCCTGATCCTTCCCAGGTCCCCTTGGGCACTTGCCACAGCCCACAGAGTTTCTGCTTCAATACCACCCTTAGAATTTGGGGGTTGCTGGCAGGAGGCAAACCCAGGGAAGTCAATAGCATCGGTCTATTGTCAACGGTCCATTAAGCCAAGGCACCTCCAGTTCCACTCTGGATGACTATTTAATTTTTTGTTCTTCATCGGATCCTAGAGATCATTTAGCCCCAACTCTCCCATTTTAGAGATGGAGAGGCTGAGACCCAGAGAAAGGAAGAGCTGAGCAAGATCACACTAAAGAACCAGAATCCAGTTCCACTCTCTTCCCCCTGGTGCTCTTTCTCCCACTCTATCCCACAAGCCCAGGGTCTCTTAACTCTGCATTTGCCAGGGTGGTTCTCCCTGGCTGCAGAAACCGCACTGAGCTGGTCCTGGTTGCCTTAGCCTTCCTTCCCTTCGCCGGATGCCTACCCCACCTCAGGTTGTACCAGACAACATGCCACTCTGGAGTAGCATCCAGGCCAGTCTCAGAGAGGCCACTCTGTAGACAGGAAGGCGTCGGGGACGTGGAAGCAGATGATTTGGTCTGAAATCCAGGGTCATCCATTCAGAGCTTCAAACTCTTGGAGCCATCATGTTATCTATATAGGACTTAGTGTCTTTGTTGGTAAAATGGGGATGATGATGTATTTCATGCGATTGTTGTGAGGAACAAGTGAGGTAGCATTTGGGAACGCTCTTTATAGACTGCGAGGCACCCTGCCAGGGTTGGTTTGTGTCCTTTCTCTCTGGGAAGAGACTGCCTTCTCTTCCCTCCCTTCTCCCTACATACAGTATTTAGGGGAGGGTTGGGTGGTGCATAGAGATACTCAGAGAGACGTTTCTGTCTCTGTTGATTGAATATAATGTCTCAAGATCCTCTGACCTGTTGATGCATCAGGCACCCAGCCCCAGATCTGCTGTTGGGGCAAGAGGGTGAGGCTGTGAAGGGAGCACATGGGACCTGGGGAAGGGGAGGAGTAAACAGAGGGCTTGCTGATGAAAAGTAAACTGGATTTAGAAAACATACTCGAGCTAATGGCTGTAGGTGGTGTTAGTCATGCTGTTAAGGAATTTGGGAATACATATGCATACTAATAGGGATTTATTTGGGCTGCTTCTTACTCCAGCATTTGGGAAGGGAGGAGGGGTAGAGGGTACTGCAGGATTAAAAGACACTGGACCTTCCTCTCCAGAAAGTACACTCCTGGTTAGGGGTTGGGCCTCAGGTTCTGAAGATGCATTTGTCCTAGTTCCACAGGGCCAGTGGGATAAGCTGGGGTCAGGCTGGCCGTTGGTCCTGGGGGAGGCAGAGCGAATAGGGTGGTAAGAATTTAGGAGTGGTTCTCCACTTCCAGCCCTTACAGTAGACTCAGTGGAGGGAGATCCCAAGGCTTTATGAGTCTGTGCCCCAGTATCTGTCTTATTTCCCTGGGCCACAAAGTCACTCTTTAGGCCACAACATGCCATGGGAGACTCTGAGAAGCATCTAGTGGATTCTTGGGATTATAGACTACACCTCTTTTATAGAGCAAGCTCCACAGTCCTACCCTGTGACTCCATAGGCTCAGGCAACTGCCTCTGTCCTACCATCTAATCTGAATCCCTCACTGCTACTTATACCCATTTCTTTTCTTTTTCACACTTGGTGGATAAAGAAAAGACAGGCTCCCTATAGCTCTTTGCACAGGGGTCCTTCTATTGGTTAGGAAGGGCCAGGCCAACTTGGTCTTCTCTTCCTCATACTGGAGGTCTCCCCACCCCAGACTCTCCTGAGACAGCTTCTGAATGGAAGCTGTGATCCTACCCAGCAAGGGGGTATTGGGAGCCAGCCATGTGCCCAGAAAGGTGCTGGGGGGTGTGGGGTTGGTGCCTAAAGTCCAACCAGAAAGCCAAGGGATGCAGACAATAGGGTGAGGCTGGTCACAAGTGCTCAGGAGAGCAGGAGAAGATGAGTCATGGCTGGGGGCAGGGGGACCGTGGGTTAAATTCAGGTTGGAGTATTAAAGCTATATCCAAGGGTGCAGCATAGCCCAGGTATAAGGTGTGAGGCTCAAGACACAGTCACCCTCTGCTACATAGAGACATAGAGAAAGGGTATGTGAAAATATCCTTAAGTACCTGCTGAGTGCTCTCTGGGAAATCATTTGTCTGTCCTGCACTTTGGGGCCTCAACTCTCAAACTGAAACAAAGAAGTATGAACCAAGAGCCTGAGATATGTACATGTCCTTTGGCACAGTAGTTCTACTTCCAGAAATCTAGTGCAAGCAGAGACACAAGAATGTGGGTAGAGAGTTAAGCTCAAAGATGTCCATTACAGGGTTATTTAGAAGGGTGAAAATGTGATATTTCGAAGAATCCAAATGCCCATCATTAGAATGGCTTGTGTAGCAGCTTGCTCTCCTCCTTGTTCCTTCACCCCTACCCAGGCCATATGCACCCCTTTGGGAAGCACAGGCTCTCCTCTGTGGTCAGCAGTTCTTAAAAGCACCCAGTAGTTGGCACAGCAGTACCCCTCCCCAGCTCTAGTGGGTTTGTTCAAGCAATCAAAAAGTCCACCATCATTCAGCTTTCCATTATTGAATTTCGGGTTATCTTCTGGGTGTTTTCCACTGTGAATGGTGATGGCAGATTGGCTTTCTCTTGGCATTTCAAGGTACATCTGGGTCCCCACCCTGATTTAAATGCCAAGATCACTGGGGGTGGGGGTTCCTTGAGCTGGGCGGGCCCTCAGAGAGAACACAGTCCAACCCCTCCAATGGGAAGGGATTGTCACATTGATTGTTAGTACAAAGCCATTCTGAGCATCTAGGCCACCTGACTCCTAGCCCCATGCTCAGTGGCTAGGTGAGGATTCGAAAAATAAACCAGTTGTCCTCAGAATTACCCAAAGTGCAAGAAATGAACCGTTCATTTAAATAAATCTCATGCATATGCATTTTTTAAAAAAAGAAAAGAAATGATCCAGGTCCTGGCTCTTCATGGTATATCCATTTCCTTCTCTGAGCTGGGAAAACTTTTTGATGAGGCATTGGGTTCACTTTGGAGCAGGGATTGGGGCATCCATCCCCCATCCCTGAGTGCCTGGCCCCTCCACGTCATCCTAATGCTTTTTTGGTTTCCCAGAGCAGCTCCATCTGGCTCTGGTGCCAGCCTGGTCCTATCCCTGCCACTAGATTTTGGTTCTCCCATGGGTGACTGTAGGGTAAGGAGATAACCTAGCCTTCTGCCCCTTCTCTTGGGGGAATTCAGAGCCTTGAGCCTGAGGTATAGTTCCTCCTTCCACTCCTAACCCCCTCCCCAGAAACCCCCACCTATGGCATGCAAAACCACAGGTAAGCAAGGAAAACAAACACTGGCCATGCTGATCTCATCCTTTCCCAGCCTCCTTGCTTCACTTCTCCTTTCTATCCTCTACCTCCTTCTAAGTCCTCCTCCTTCCGCTCCTTCTCCTTTCTTTTCTCCTCCTGTATCTCCACCCCAGTTCCTGACTTTCTTGTTTTTAAGTCAGCATACTCTGATGTACCTTGACTTTGCTCCTGGTCATGCACCCCTCCCCCCTCTCCCCAAGCTTTCCAGAATCCCTGGCAGGAAGGGCCTGTTTTTTAGGATTTGCAGTAGGCTGACCTGGCAGTTTCCCTGGATACCCAAGGAGAGGGTGCCCAGGACATGGGGTCTAGGTGCCTTGGCTTCTGTCAGTATGCACTCACCTGTGAGCATAGACAGGTAGGAGGCAGGGTCTTCTATTACAAATTTATCCAGCTGAGCCAATCCTGGGCTGCAGAGACACATCCACAGGCCACATGTGCCTCCCCGTGGGTATTTGGGACGGTGCTGGGGAGGTGCTAACCATTAGGAAATAAGAAATAGATTGAGACATTTTCCCTGCCTCTGTATTTACCAGCTAGAGTACCAGCAGGAATCTCAAATTTTCATTTCCTTCAGAGGGACAGGTACAAGTCCCTCTTGGGAAGCCCAGTAAAGGAGAGCCCAGTCCAGCCTTCCCAGGAACTGGTTGCTGATTTTAGTGCGCAAAGAGGATAGCCAAAGGAAGATGACACCCTGGCCAGACCCAGACCTTCTGATGCTAAGCCCACAGTCGGCTTGGAGTAGGGACTACCTGCCACGTGCCGTGGACAAGTCGCTTTACTCTTCCAGCCCTCAGTTCCCTCCTGTGTCTGATGAGGGTTGCTGGGAGGATCAGGCAAGGAAAGAGTTGCAAAGGTGCTGTGCGAACAGCCGGCGCCACTGCACACCTCACGGATCCCCGTGATACTCACAGAAAGTCTAAGTCTGTGTGTGCGTGTTCCCGGCGCTCATTTTTCACGGGTCCCTCGCCAGGATGCGGGACTCGGGGCTGGGCCCTGGGCTGGGTGGGCGCGATCCTCCCAGCCCCCACCCACCAGCGCGGGGCCGGCGCGGCGGGTTTTCGTCCTGCAGGCGGCGGGCTGAAGGCTGCACGGCGCGCTCCGCACGTGAGGCGGCAGCACCGGCCCCGGCCGCAGCGGCGCAGCCCCGGCGGCCCGGCTCGCCTTGCGCAGGGGCTGCCCGCGCCGCTGGGTCGCCGAGCCCGCCCTCCCGGCTTCCGCGGCTCGCGGCCCGCCCGCCGCCCCTCCGGCCCTCTGCGCGGGGCCCGTTGGCCGGCTCTCGCCGTCTCCGCGCCACCCCCGAGGGGACCGCGAATCCCTCCGGTTTCGCCGGCGGTGTAGGTCGGCGCTGAAGGGGGTGCGCTGGGCGGCGGGCCCGGCTTCTGCAGCTCCGCCGGCCGCCACTGGGGGCTGCCGTGCCGGCGAGCTCGGCGGGGACGGTGCGCACTGCCCGGGCTTCCCGGGCGCCTCCGGCCGCTGGGCTTTCTCCACCGCCGGCCCCGCGCTGCCTCCGCAGCCAGCCAGGCTCCCTCCCGGATCTGCGCGTGTGATCGCTGTGCGTGTGTGTGTCCGGGTGCGCGCGTGTGCGCGCGCGCGGGGGGCGGTGTGCACGCGGGGAGTGCGGGGGAGTGTGTTTGTGTGTGTGCGTGTGGGTGTGAGTGCCTGGCTCGCTCTCGCTGAGACACACACACACTCACACACGCACAACCCGGCTGGTTCGTCTGAACTTGAAGACACCCCACATTCCAAGATGCCCGAGGTCCCTGGGAATGCCCAGGGTTCTTCGATCTGGAGAATCCTACCTGCGTCTTCCTAGGGGGGATTATCGTTTTGTTTTTTTTTTTTTTTTGTTTTTTGTTTTTTGTTTTTTAATCCGGAAGAGAAGAGAACAAGTTGTGCTTTTTCCTCCCTTCTTTTCGCTAAATGCCATGGATATAATAGAATAAGCCGCTCAGGGCTCTACCCGCGTGGACGTCCGAGGCCACCATCTGCCTGCGTTCGCCGGAGCCGGAGAGCTTAGCCCGAGCCTGTCTCGGGCGGGGAAGGATGCGTGGCCGAGCCGGGGAGCCCGGGCGCCCCGCGGAGCCGGCCTCGGAGCCTCCCAGCCGGGGATAGATGCTGCCTCGCCCAGGTGAGTGGTCGCCGCCGCCGCGTCTCTGCGATCTGTGTGTTTGCGGGAGCTTGGCGCGGGGCTGAACGCGCCGGGGGGAACCGGGAACTTTGCATCCCTTTCTTTTTCACTCGAGCACTCCCTCACCCGGGCACTCGTGCGGGCACCTTCTCTTTTCGCCCATCCTTATCGCGGGAGGTTTCCTTTCCTTTCTTTTTTCCCCTGGAGTGGGGGTGAAACTCTGGCGAGGAACGAGAAGAGTGGGTCCGTGTGAGGCCGGCAAACAGGAGGGAGAGACGGGAGCCTCAGGTGTACCGCAACGTTGAAAGCAGCAGGAGAACTTTGCCGCCCGACCACTCTGTTGCATGTCCCCACAAGCGAGGCCTGGCTTGAGCTATTGCTGGGGGCTGGGTCGGACGCCAGGGCTCCCTGCGCTCTGTGGGCTGGGTGGGGTGGGGTAGTGCTGGGTGCGGAGGGGTTGATTCAGCGCTGATGGAGGGAAGGCAGGCATCATTGCAGTTTGGGGAAACAGGTAGGGCAGGCTCAGGGCCCTGTCCTGGCCTCAGGCAGAAGGCAGGGAGATCAGGGGGATTGTGTGTGTGCAGCTTGGGGCATCCGAATGGCATGATGAAGCAATATGGAAACTGGCATTAGCCATGCCTGGTTGATAGGTCTATCTCCCACCTAGCCCTGCCCTGGTTCTAAAAGGTTGGCCTCGGCAGGAAGGAGGAAGAGGGATGAACTGATCTGAGGTCCGGGGTGTTGTGCTCTGCACAGACCCCAAGGCAATGACAGGGAGGTGTCCTGCTCCTCTTCCTGTCACCCCAGTACAAAGGACATAGGCAGCAAGTTTGAGGGAGACCAAGCCCCTGAAAGCCAGAGCCTGAGAAAGAATGAGGAGTGAGCCTGAGCAGAGACTGCAGAGGGACTGAACCAGGCCGACACCAAGTGCACGCTGAGAATCACAGACACCACAGTCAGATAGACAGACAGACAGACAGACAGACACTTGGTGGGGAGAGGGAGCTGGAGTCCTAGGCATGGCTATAGATGCTGACCCCCTGGCTTGCCACAATGTTGTGTGTGTGTGTGTGTGTGTGTGTGTGTGTGTGTGTGTGTATGGGGGGGCGCTGTGGCTGCAATGGGCTGATTGGTCTTGTGGGGCTGGGGGAGGGTGCTGGCTGCTTCAGGAAACCGACCCCCATGGCTGGGGAGGAGCAAGGCTAGGGAGGAAACTGCCAGGCTCTGAGCTGTGAAGTTGCAGGGACCAGGGCGGAAGGTTCTGGGTGGGCTGCTGTCTGTGCAGTGGGGGTGCAGTTTGGAACTAATGATGGGGAGGCCAAGGTGGGGGACTCGAGGTGGGGGAGACTGGGAGTGTGGGTCCCTAGTCCTGGGGTTGCGCCCTTGGCTTCATACAGCCACACACAGGGGAGCCCAGCCAGCTTGGGACTTGGTGTGGGGTACTTTGGAGGCTGAAGGGGGTCAGGATCGCGCAGGGAGGACTCGGAAGGAAGCTCTCATGAGGGCCTCGTCTTCGAGCTGTCAGCCTCCGCGGACCACACCAGCTGCCCTGGCCCCTTCTGCTGACGCTGGGATGTCGTCTTTCTCTTCTGACTCTGGCTGGGATGCAGAGTTCGGTCCGTCCCTCTCCTCCCGTTCCTCACATGCGTCTACTCAGGCCCCCTGCCCAGCCCTCAATTTAGAGCTTCTGGTCTAATTCCTGGTCAGGAATATAGTTACTTATCTTACTGCCCTGCCCTGGGGAATACAAACAGCCAACTTGGCATTTCAGTCTCAGCTTCTGGAGCAGCTCCTCCGGAAGGTCGGCTCCCGCCGCAGCTCCTGGTCGCCTGGACAGGGTGCCCGCGGGGCGGCTGCTGGGGCTCAGACTCCCTGCTTCTCTGCGGTGCCACTTCCTTCCCCAGGCCCTGGTCTGAGAAGCTGGGGAGTGCGGCCTCAGAGAAAGTGAGCACGGAGCTTCCCGAGAGGCTAGACTGAGGAGGAGCTGGGGTGGGAAATGCAGATGAGGTAGGTGGCGCCACTGGGGAAACTTGGCAGGTTTTTGGCCACCCAAGCTCTGGTTTGGCTAGAGTGTTAATCCGCTTTCTTGTCTCAGCTGCAAAACCAAGGATCCAGGGTTTCCCGCCCCCAAGTGTCAGGGTCCTTGAGTTTCTCCAGCCGGGTGGGTGAGGAGGGCCTCTCCTCCTTTCAGAAAGTCCCCTGGCCAGGGTCGAGAGGAGCACCGTCATTGGCATCTGGGCCATTCCCATTCTGATGGGGGAGGCCTCCAGACTGAAAGCAGAGAAGATAGCAGAGTACCACCCATCAGAGATAGACAAGTGGAAATGGACTCTCCAACTAAAGCAACAATTTGGGTGTTTTGTGATTTTTTTTAGGAAGCCATTGGTGTTTTAGGGTCCAGCTTATTTGAAGGGTTAGAGTCATCATATTCTGGAATGGGACCTATACTTGGAGGGCCTGGGTTCAAATTCTGGCTCTGCCACATTTTTGTTGGTTGACCCCTGGAGCCTCTGTGTTCTCCTTGGATGAAAGGAAATAATAGCACATGCCGCACAGATGTTTTATAATCTCCTATTTGTCTCAGTGCTCCCCAAATCCCTGCTCAGATCTGGAGAAGTGTTTTGTTGGAGGGGGAAGGGCCCCTCAGAGACAGGAGGGTAACACCTCTAGCTTTCCCCACCCACTTAGCTCTCAGGAGGGTTTGATGCCGTCACGGGTAAACTGACCATCGAACGACTTCAGGAAGCCTTCCAGAAAACTTTGGGAATTGATATTTGGAAAGCAAATTTCACCTCTGGGGTTGTGGCATCTGCCTCCCTCTCTTTCTTGTTTGCTTCAGACTTTTACAGCCATGCACATTTGCTCAGGAAGCACAGGCTCTGTGGTTTACAAGTGTCATTTGTCACCCTTCCCAGTCTGAGGCTTGAGTGTGAAATTTCTCCCAGAACCTGGCCACTGCCTTCTCTTCTCTGCTTCTGCCTCTTGCTGCCCAAGAGTGGCCTCAACAGGATGGTATAGGGACCAGACCCATTGAATGGGCATGACTCCTGCTGGGGTCTGTGCGGGACCCAAGATTGGACCTGGGTCCCATCTGTGGAGTTAGGGGGCACACCGAGCTGGGGAGAGGTTCAGACCCAGTATGTATTTAGCAGGGTCTGACTAATGAACCAACCGGAATAGGAGTGGAGGAGGAGCTCTCACCATAATGTCTAAGAAAAGGTATTTTCAGAGAGCAAGCCTTCAGATATGAAAATGGGGACCACGGAGAGTAGTCATGTCTAGCCTGCTCAGAGTGAGGGCAATCAGGAGGGCTCCTTGGAGGAGGTAAGGATTTCAGGAAGAGCAAAAGCCCATAAAAGTCCATAGAAGACAAATTTTGTTTTCTCTTAAATTCTTAGAAGTTACTGGGGATTTGGGAGGTTTCAAGGGTGGGGTACTGAACAAGCAGAATGGATATTCTGAGAAATTCCTGAGGCTGGTCAGGCCCAGCTCCCAGAAACAATTTCTTGGTTGCTTATTATGTGCCAGGCACATTGCTAAGCCCTTCATATTATGATCTCATTGAATTCTCCCAGTTCTGTGAATTTGCCCTTATTGCTACCCTACCTTCCAGATGAGAACAATGGGGTTCAGGGAAGTTGGGACCCGCCGGGTCACTAATACAGGACAGAACAGTCACTCGACTGTCATGTCTGTCTGATTTCAAAGCTAATTCACACACTTAAGTCCTCTGGGATGACTTTTCCTGCAGGTGAGGAACAGGGGGCCCCATGGGCCCATGCCTCTCCAAATTCTGCCAGCCTTCTGGGGAGGCTGACTTCAGAGCCCCATTGCAGACCCTGGGAGCCCAGCCTTGCCTGTGCACATGTCTGTCTGCCCTGCCCGCTCACTCCCACCAGTTTGTAAGTTCCCTTCAACTAGGCAACACCATCTTTGTGGGTAGGACAGAAGATGGGACGGTAGAGTGAGCACCAGACAGAGGGTCTGGGAACCCAGCTCTGCTGTGTGTATGACTTGAGTGAGGAGCAAATCTCTATTCCCTGGGGCCTCATTTCCTTACTGATGAGTCAGGATGCTAATGCTTACGGCACGTGTGAAAGCATTTTATACAGCGAATAATACAGTTAGTGCTCAGGGTTATGTTTGTGACCCCTTCCTTATTGAAACCAAGTAAATAAAATGTTAAATGTACTACTTCTTAGGGATGAGGGCATGGAAGGTAGCCTCTAAAGTATCAGTTTCATGCGGGACTAGGGTTAACCAGGAAGGCCACAGGCCAGCCAGGTGGGGGCTATGTCTTTTGGGAAAAGGGAGGATTCAGAACCTGCAGAAGAAGGGCATGTGGGCCAGACATTTGGGTGGCATTGGTGGCAGGCAGCTAGGAAGGGACACCATGACATAGACATCATTTACTTTTGTAATCGGGCAGGCATCGGTAGAGGTTGGCACTGGAGTAGGAAGAAGGCATTTTCCTTAGGCCGATGTTTCTAGACCTTCTTTTCACTGCGACCCTCTCCAAGGAGCCTTCTTAGACAGTATTTGCACCTAATTGCACCCCAGGATGGATTTTAATACCATAGGTTTAGTGCATATCTGTTTATGTACTGCAGGTGTCTCTGTGCCTCATATACCAAAAGTACGATTTTTTTTCACCCCTCCCAAGAACAAATTTTTGCCCCCTTGGGGGCGCTGTTGTCCCCAATGAGAACGCATGCTTCAGGGCTAACAGACCAGGATTAGAAAAAAAAAAAGTGGATTATAACGAAGCAGGGAGAATCCAGGAGATGGTGAGGAGGACAGATTCAATGTGACGGGTCACTTCCCCATGGGTGGTCCATGGGCCAGCAGCATCAGCATCTCTGGGGAGCAGGCTAGCAACGCAAACCCCATCCCATTCTGGACCTCCTGAATAGGCATCTTCATTTTTCAAGAAGGGAAGTGGGGGCGGGGTTGGATGCACTGCCCCCAAACCCAAGGCTAGTCTTTGAGCAGAGGGCTGAAGGACAAGAAGTAAGAAGGCAAAGAGCAGAGACAGCCGTGTGCTGGGTCACTGGCTTGTTAAACCATTGAGTTCAAATGCAGCAAGCAATTTTAAGGAGCGACATTGCCTCTACTTGTCCTCATCTATCAGTTTTTACTTTTTTCCAGGTGATTTCCTTGCATTGTAGCTGCAGGATGTTTAGAGGGTTGGGGGTCCTGGAGAGGAGATATGACACTATATGTGGCCTGGTTTCTGAGCAACTCAGGGCCAGGCCACCCTGGGTGTGAACAGATCTGGACCTTTTTTCTTGAATACCCCTAAGGGTGAGGCTAATGGGGACCAGACCAGCCTGAGGGACAGACTGAGACCGGAGAGACGAGACTTAGGTTTTAAACCATGTCAAGCCGGATTAAGTAACTCAACTGAGCTCTTGTAATTTATCAACCTACATGGGATTGTCTGCCGTAGACGCTGGGAATTCTTGAAGCAGTCCTGTGTTAACAGGGCAGCGCTGGAACACGAGAGCCTGCAAAATCCCAAAGTTGGGCTCTTTAGAGTTCAATGCATTTATTATGAGCATGTCCAGTATTTGTCCCCCCATTGGCAGGAGCTGAACACCAGTCAGTCTGCTCAGACACAATCACGGTGAGAAGCAGGACACCAAGTCTCTCTTAAGCCCCCTTCCTCTGGGTCAGACCCCCCAACCCATCCCTTCACCTGCCCCACTTTGACCTAGGCCAGCACTGAGTGGTCTTCCTTCTTGTCCAAACTCAGGGCCCTAATATCAGTTTGGTCCTCCCATCTCCCCTTCCCGAAAACTCACTCCCTATTCCCTTCCGCAAAGCTAGCGGGATCCTTCTCACCTGCGATTCCTCATCTGGTGCCCTAATAAGGCAGCTTGAATCAAACAAAACTGGGGTAGGGGATTCACTTGGGTCCCCAGCTGAGACTGTGGAGGCTCTTACTTTTGACAATTGACCCTTGAACAACATGGACTTGAACGGTACAGGTCCACTTGCGTGTGGATTTTTTTTTTGGAATACGGTATAAGACTGAAAACGTATTTTCTCATGATTTTCTTAGTTACATTTTCCTTTCTTTAGCTTTAATGCAAGAATACAGTATATAATGCAGATAACACACAAATACATGTTCACCGGCCATGATATCAGTAAGGCTCTGGTCAACAGCAGGCTATTTGTAATTGTGTTTTTGAGGCAGTCAGAAGATATACATTGATTTCCAACTGTGTGGACATTCGGGGCCGTTAGTTCCAGGGCCAACTGTAGCTGTAAACTAGGTCTCGCTATTAGATTTAACTCTTCCTGGTCCCCCAAATGAGTGATATATGGTCACTCAGCCTGTAGGACTTGGAGGAGCTTGGGGAGTGAGCTCAGCTCGGGCTCCAGCTTGGGTCTCAGAGTCTGACGAGAGAGAGAGATGTGGGAGCCTCCAGAATGATGGCAATGAGGGTAAAGGCATGTTTGACTCTCTGAGCTCCTGGAAATCCCTGGAAATTCCTAACAAGGGCTGTGAGATGAGGTCCTGCCATTCTAAAGAGGTATTGAAGATTTTGGGGTGGGCAAGGTTGCTCCCTTGATTCAGTGCCCCCCCCCCCTTAATGAAACCATTGTTACATCCACATAGGTCCTGCTGGGGCAGAAAAGCAGGAGGGTGGCTGGTGAGCTGGGGTCATGAGGTTAAAGATTAGAGGTCCTCTTACAGTACAAGGCACCAGGGCTGGTAGTGGTGGACTCCCTGCTGTGCAGGGGAGCCTCGAATGAGTTTTCTCCGTTCAGCTCTTCCAGGATCTCGCCCAGTGGCTTGGGTACCCCATCTCCCTTTCTGTCCTCACCTGTGCAGTGGGGCCAAAGGCTCCTCAAGTCCCTTCAGTTCAGGTGTTTGATCCTTTGATTTATAAGTCCCTGAATCTGCCTGAGGAAAGGTACCTCGGCTGAGCACCCCAGGCCCCAGAAGTGACTTGTCCTCCAGCTTCCTTCTCATTCTGCCTCCACCCCAGACAGTGCTGACCCAATGTTTCCTTCAGCTTGATGCCCTCTGACTGCTGCAAACCTGCCCCAAATCCCGTTACTAGGTTACTGAGTTCAGTTTTGAATAACCAGGATCCCAGGGCTACAATGTGAATGCCAGTGTCTCCTTCCTCCCTCACTCCAGCCCGTGCATGCATGTGTGCATGCACACACACACACACACACACACTCCTGCATACTCACACGTGCAATTATACACGTGCACACACACCCACAAGCAGGCTTGCATATATGCACGTTCTCACATACTCACACATCTGCACGCCCTCATATTCACACACATAAACACACTCCCCCACACACATGCGTAAACACGTGCATGCACACATACACACTCTCATACTTATATCTTCATACACATGTGCGCATACGCACACACCTGCACAGGCACACATTCATACAGGCTCATATACATTCATATACTCTTACCCACGTATAGACACACACACACACACACACACACACACACACTAGCACATGCTCCCTTTGTCTGCTGCTGTCAGTTCTCCTTCAAAGACATGGACGCATGCCATCCAGCCCTTGCAGAGCACTGGCCACCTGACAAAGAACATTTCTGTGCCTGGTCTCCTGTAGTTCTTATGCGTCTCTGAGCTGGGCAGCGCCTGTTTTGCCCTCCTCTGCATTTGGACGAGGAGCTACACTCAGATGAGGAAGACCACAGCTGTATGAGAAGCCAGACTTCAGATGCCATGCGAAAGTTCACAATCACAACAGAACTGCCACAGTGGGCTCCCACAGGTCACTGGGCATGCTGTAGAACATCCCTGGGAAACAGGAGGCTTTCTCTGTCCCTGAGGGAACCATGGGGAACTGGGTCCCAGGAGATGCATGCATGGGGTGATGGAACTGGCCCTGGGACGAGTGTGCACTCACATGGCTGTTTGGTGATCCTTCCTTCCTGCCTATCGGTCGCTCTTAGACGCTTTGGTTCAGCAATGGAATGTGCTGCCCTCAGTCAGCCGCATGAGTGCCCCAACCCCAATCCACCTCCTTTCCACGGAGATGGATAGGGCGCAGGAGAGGACTGGGACTGGTCATCACCAGGGTCCCAATTTGCTTGCATTTTTTGTGCTCCTGAGGCTGTAGGTTCTGGAATTTGCTGCCTACCCTGGGAGCAAGGCTTCCTTTAGCTTGTTCCAGCATGCCCCCTCTAACCCCTGCGAGCCCTCAGGTCAGGAGAGCCTGGTAGTTTAACATCTGGTGAACCAGCCCTTGCTCCATCACCCAGTCCTCTCGTGGCTGGCTGGTTGGCAGTCCTCACAGATTTCAGTGCAGTTCTGCAAGCAGCTACTGAACGCCTACTGTGTGCCGCCCGGCAGGCCAGGTGCTGCAGAGATGAGTCACCTCTCCAGCCCGCATGCACACGCAGCCCCCTCACGTCCACCACCTGTACATTTTCCAGCCCTGCCTGTGACCTCCAGGACTTGGTAGAGGTGGGGGGCGGGGGCCCAGTCTGGCTTCTTTCTCGTGCCTTCTCTCACCTGCATTCCCATGCCTGACTTCCCACACCTGCATTCCCATCACCTATGTGTGCGTGTGTCTTGGTGCAGGACTTGGCTGAAGGTCACACGTGATCTACACACCTGCAGACCATGGCGTTGGTGATGATGGTGGTGGGGATGAAGACCACTTAAGAAATGTTCTCACACTGAAAAAAAAAAGAAAAGATAAAACAGGTTGTCTCACGCTGCTTTCCCAGAGCCCTCCTCCATCCCATTACTAAGCTGACATCTTACCATCTCACCCAAATGCAAACTGACTGGATGAGGAGATTTAGGGGTTGTGGTCCCCATTTAGGGGCAGCTGACCCTGGAGGAACCATGTAATCTTCCTCCTGGCCTGGTCATCTGCGTCACCGGGGCTGAGCTGGCGAGAAGGGGAAGTGAGGAGAGACCTTAGAATAGACATAAATCCCAGGCCCTCTGTCCAGTCATGGCTTCTAAGCACATGACAGGTGCGGACCATCACACTGCGAGGAGGATGGTGGCCCAGCCTTCGAAGGGCAAGAACCTGGGCGTTGCCTGCTGGCAGGGAGGAGCACACGGGGGTTCCAAGTAAGCTGGGCAGTTTCCTGACCCTTGAGAAGCCTTCTCTAATGGGGAAAGGCCTGCTACTTGTCCTGGGGCAGCTTTCGTCAAAGAGGAAGATGCGGCAGATAAACAGGGCGCATTATGTGGGGACACTCAGACACTAAACCATGGGGACGCAGCAGTCTTCCTACGTAGGGACTATGTGTGCGCTTGGGCCCCCCATTCCTAGGGTTTACGCTCTGTCCTGTTTTCCTGGTTGTATGAACTCAAGCTGGTTCTTCTCTCTGCCCCTCGGTTTCCTCGTCTGCAAAACAGAGATAATAATAGTACCCATCACATGGGGTTGTTATGAAAATGTAATGGATTACTATATGTAGAGTGCTTGGAGCAGTGCCCAGCACACAGTGAACACTGTGTAAGCATGAGATGTGGTTATTCATAGTGGGTATAATAATGGCATTTCCCTAGGTGCGGAGAAGAACACTGTAGATCAACTTAATTGATACTGTTTTCAAATAAGCACCCCTTGAATTCTATGGCAAATTGGGGAATTTCATAATACTCTCACATATCCCATTGGACCCTCCTGACAATCCTACCAGGCAGGCAAGACTGATGTTATGATTGTACCCATTTTACATGAGGGGAAACTGAGGCACAGAGGTTACCAGAGTGGTTGCTGGTCCAGTTGGGGTTTCCATTCTACTTCACAGCCACACTGTGTTCAGCTGAGCGGTTAGGGGAATTTGGTTTGGAGGGTTTGGGTAAAGTTGACAGATGGGCTCAGAACTGGACCTCTTGCCTGGTTCTTTTTGGTGCTGGGATCAGATTGTTGGGAAGGGAGGCACAATGTGTGTGTTTGGGTGGGGGGGCTAGTTTCTGTCGTGTTCCAGGTCTCTGTGCCCAGACTGGGTCTACACAGCATGGCACAGGGGAAGGTGGGTTGCGTCTATACAACACAGTACATCAGGGGATGGGAGTTAGTGGCAGGGTCACGGAATGTACTTATTTGGACCTTTTTGAAACTGTTATGAATGCCCTGGGATGGGGATGGAGGTGGGCTGTGCTTGGGGTCCTAAGAGGGCTGTGGAACCGGGACAGGGGGAATGTCTGTCAAGAAGGAGACCCTTCATTCAGCCTGGTCTGTATTCGAGTAGAAGGCCAGAGAGAGACATGCCCCTGGGCCATGATTGCTGCCCCCCAGCCTCCAACACCCATGTCCTAGGGCCCATCCCAGTAGTGGGAAGAGGGACCTTCTGGATCCTTCGGTTTGATGGAGCTGGGAAAGCAGGAAAATGAGCCTTGAGCCAGGACACAGAAGAGGGAATGAAGACTTCCAGTGGGGAGAAACCAGGCCCAGAGGAATGCTTATGAGCTGGGGTTTCAGGAGCGCTGGGAGAGTTGGGGTACGGGAATAGATGATGGGGTCAGTGTCTAGGGTGGGACATGGGATGGCGGTGGAAAGTAGGCCTGTGGCTATGAGGAGGGGACAAGAGTCAGGGAGGCAGTGAAGGCCAGAAGAGGCTAAGAGCCCCAGCGGGGAGAGCAGGGGTTGGAAGCCAACTGTGGCCCGGGCCTCAGTTGGCTTCTCCTGCCACAAAACCTGGCAGGAGGTTCTCCTGCTCCTGCCACAAAACCTGGCTGCCTGGAACCAAAGCCCCACCCCAGATCCCCTCTTTCCAGGAGACAAACCCAGGCCCCAGCCTCATTTCCAGGTCTGTGGGATCCGCTGGGGCCATAAATCTTGTGCCATGTAAGTATGGCTCATAATTGGGAGGCAGGAACCGACAGCTCCAGGATAAAATCTGAGCAGGGAGGGAGCAGCAGGTCCTGAGTTACAGGGGAGGCTGGCAGGAGCTGGTGACTGGCCCAGCTTGGGGTGTGAGTAATCTCAGGCCGGCCACCCTGCCACGCAGCTGCTCCGTGGTGCTGGGCTGCTATTTACTGTATATTGGTTTTTAAATTACAGTACAACATTGATTCCCTGCTCTTCAAGCTCAGGCTTCACTCGCTGTCCCTGTCTCACTCAGGCTCTCTCTGCCTCTCCTCCTTTTCCTCCATCTGTCTTGTCTCTCTCTCTACTTGGTTTTTAATGCAGAGTATTATCTTACTTTGTATCATAACCTGCTAGTATTATGTTTATATTACCTGATATTTCTGAGAGTATATATTCTGTTCATCCCTTCCCCATAGACAACAGCCCTTGATAGTTTTTCAGGCTCGGCTTGCAGCCATGTTTATCTGCTTTGGACCCCAGGACAGTGAGGAAGTAGGGGAAGCAGAACTGTCAGCACCTAAAGGTGGGGAAATTGGGCTCAGAGAGGTTAATGGAATGACCAGGTCACGTTGGATCGAATGATACGATATACCACCAGGATAAGGGCTTCTGGGTACTGAATGCTTATGGTGGGCCCGACATTATTCTAATGTAAGCTTTGTGGACTTGTTTTATTCCCACATTAATTCTTTGGGGTGGGCACCACTCTATGTTCATTTTAGAGGCGAGGAAATAGGCCCAGAGAAGTCAAATAGCTTGACCAAGTTCATGCAGGTAAGAAGGCAGAGCTTAGATTTGAGACCCAGCGGCATGACTCTTGAGCCCACACTCTTGTCTGTGATTCAGGCTGTCACATGCTGTGATCCCTGGGCTGGAGTGGGCTGAGAGGATGGTGGGGATGGGGGGAGGGGGTGAAGCTGGCTTCCCCATGTTGCTAGAGACATTCTTGGCCTCACACACCTTCAATGTCTGTATTCGTTTCACTGCATCTAAGGGAAAGAGAGGGTCCATTGCACCAGCTGGAAATGCCCCCACAGTGGGGGTCATGGACCTGACTGGGCCCCCAATATCTGTAATTTGGGCTGCCAGGCCAGGGCGGGAGGGTGGGCACAGGGGAGGGGTGGTGGAATCCCAGTTGGGTGGCTCGTTGGCTGTCTGCTTCCTTCTTTCCTGTGTCCCTGCAAGCATGTTGCTGTCCTGACCTCCATGAGGTCCTGATGGACTGTCTTTGTGCACTTACCCTCGCTCTTTGGGTTTCTGCACCAATCACTCCCAACACTGCTTGGGGTCCAGGCCCATCTCCAAGCCGGACCTGGCTCCCAGGGACACAGCAGGCCAGTGGGCATCAGGGGAGTTGCTGAGAGTGCCTGGATGTTCGGCAGCATCCAGCCCCGTCCCTGACTGGGGGGATCCTCCTGGGCATTGCCCTCTGCGGCCTGAGACTCCTGTCTGAGCAGAAGTTCAGAAGGCATCCTGGCTTCACTCTGGACTACAGCCACGGGCCCTTCCTCTCCAGACTCCTCCCAGTCCCTGCCTCATGCCTCCATCCTGAGCACATGCTGCCATTGCTTGAGTCTGGGTCACATAACACAGCTCATCTCACTGTTCCCACTCTCTTTCCCATGCGGAAGAGGAGGCAGGCATTTTGGGACAAGCAGGAATCCCCTACTCCATCTGCCTCTGCATGGCCCCTACTAGGGTGGGGAGGAGAGTGAGTAGCGGGGCCTGAGCCTGAGGAAGTTGCTGTGGCCTGACGTCCTGGAAGTAAGCTCTCCCGTGGGGGTGCAGCCTGCATATCTGGGCTCCCACGGGCCTGCTGCAAAGTGGGGCTTCAGGTGCCTGGGCTCCCTTGCCAGGCTCCGTACATCTGCCCAGGTGAAGGGTCCTCAACCAAAGAAAATGTCAAGTATATGGTAAAGGGACCCTTCACTTCCCTCCCATGGGTTCAAAATCATTAACTCCCACCTCTTGCAGAGCCCAAGCTGGGAACATCATTTAGGGGGGGTGATGCATTTTTTGTTTTTCTTATTAATTGGTACTATTCAATAAATAGTACTTTGTTATATACTTTGTTATGCACTTGTTATGTGAGAGGAAGTCCAGCACGGTGAGACCCAGGAACCAGACAGCCTGGGTTCAAATCTTAGTGATTGCACCTATGAGCTATGAGGCCTTAGGCAGGCCACTCCCCTCCAAGCCCAATTTCCACCTCTGTAGAATGGGGCTCACAGCAGCACTGAATCCCCAGGATTGTGGTGAGTATGAAATGAGTGAATGTCTACAAAGCATTCCAGTGCCTGGCCCTGGGTGTGTATTGTCTGCTGGAGCTGTGATCAACACGTTTTCTCTCCATTAGTTCCCTCTCTGCCTTTGCAAATAGGTATTACTACTCTCTGTGTAGCTGTGGAAACTGAGGCTCAGAAGAACAAAGGGGTTGTTTGCCTGGGACTGAGGGGGTTCCTGGGATGCAGGACTTTCAGTTTTAAAACCAGGGAAGTTCCAGGCCACTGGGATGAATCCCAGGTCCCGCAGAAACTGCATGGCCAAGCCAGGATTTAAACCCAATTGTGTTTGATTCCCACTGCCCTTAACCACCACGCTAGCCTCCCTTGGGGCCAGCCTCTCTTAGCTGCTCACATTTGCTAAGCTCTGGCAGGCAGTCTCCTATTTCATCCTCACAAAGCCCTGTGAATTAGATAATCTCATCCAAAGCATACTCAAGAGACAACTGAGACAGACTCAGAGATGTATAGTAACTTGCTCAGGGTCACTCAGCCAGGAAGTGGCTGAGCTGGGATTTGAGCCCAAGCTCTCTGGAAACCGTGCCCTACACTCTTGCTCACTCTGCTTCGCCTCCCTTTGTATCTTTTCCTGGTTGCCTCCATGGTCCATGGTCTCATTTCTTTATCCCAGTGGCCTGTGGAGTAGACAGTAGCCCTCTTTACAGCTCTGAACACAGAAGTTCAGAGAGGTCAAGTAACTTAGCTAATGTCACAAAGCTTGTAAGGGACAGAAGCAGGATGAGGTTTCATCAGAGGTTCTCGGCTGGCACTTCTTGTTGTGGTTTCCTTGTTTGATAAGTGGGAGGAGGCCCCTAGCTGAGCCCAGTCCCGTTCAGATTCCTAGAAGGCAGGAGGTCTCAGTCATCACTGAGTCGCACGTGCAGAGGGCTGGTTCCCATGTTTGGGCTCTGGGGTGTCATCGGATCCCCCTGGCAGGTGGAGGAGGCAGCCTGTCGCAGAGTGGACAGGCTGCCAGCCCCACAGCACCTCCCTCCCCCCTGGACTCCCACTGGCTGGGGACTGACTACCGCATGGGCTGTGTTTTCCTGGAAGGGCAGCAAAAGCTCTATTAACCCCAGGCTTGCTTCTGAAGCAACTAAATAAAAGAATTGAGAAAGACAGTGACAAGAGTCTATAAATTCTGAATGATGTTCAGGAAAGTGGACTGGGCCTTAGCGCCTATAAAAGCCAGGCAACCTGCTGTTGGGGGTGATTTATGGAGCCCTTCATCTGCCTGGGGGTCACCTGGCCATCAAGCTTCCCACTTGTGAGGTATATATATTTTTTAAAATTCTAAGCTCTTTTCATAGTTGTTGAAATTTTGTGGTTGTCCTCGAGCCGCTCATATGGACAAATTACTTCCCTCTTTAACAGATGGGAAAACTGAGGCATGGATGGATTCGAATAGCCTAGGCACGTATAGTGACCGAGGTCCCTTGACTCTGTCCTAGGAAATTCTTACTAACACTTATACTGATTAGTCCTTACTACCTGCCAGGAATGTTCTAAGCACTCTATGCTTATTAACTCTTAACCCCTGCAACCACCCTAGGACATAGGACTGTTGCCACTGGGGTTTCTAGTGGGGAAACTGAGGCAGGGTTTAAATGAGTAGCCCAGGACCACACAAGGGGGCCTTGGAGAGCCAGGATTTGGATCCACACCCTTGACCATCGTGCTGTTAGCAAAGAGACAGAATGGCCTGTGGGGGTGAGGAAGGGGTCCCTACTGTTTCTGCAGGACCTGGCTTCCATTGCCCAGAAGACAGTGCTGTGTGCCCTGCGCAGCTTCAGCACTGCCTCATAACATTCCTGAAGAAGCAGTGAGGGCAGGCTGGTGGCAAATTGCCATGGACCAAACCCTGAGCAAGGAGTCTGGGAGCCTGGATGCCTGGCCTCAGCTCTGCCACCTGCTGGCCATAGGACCTGGGAGACCCCCTGAGCCTTCCCATCCCTTTGCTTCTGCCCTGCTCAGATCTGGACATCACATGGTTTTTTGGGGGGCTCCCCTGGCAGTGGTGATAGCAGCAGAAGGAGGAACACAGAAGGTCCAAGGCCAGACCTGGCCCTATTATCACTGTGGAAACTCAGAGCAATAGTTGGTTCCCAAACTGCAGCTAGATACCTGGGCTATTTAAAGTGTCTGGCACCACCTGGAACTTGGTGGTTCTGCTGTTTTAGGAGGAGTCTGAACTGGGACTGCCTCCTTCCCCATCACCCTGCCTAATGGGAGTTTGATTGAGTTCACGGGGAAGGGACGGGCTTGACCATCCTTGCCCGTTACTTAGGGCGCTAACACTGCTTCCCCATCAGGTGTTCATCCATGAGGGTGGGGAGAGGGGCTATGCTGGGAGCAGTGGGAGAGCAGCATCCTCTTCTTCTGGCCAAGGTCTGTGGAACCCCAGATCTATGGAGGAGAAAGTGAGCACGGGGACCTCCTCTGGTGCCTTCCCTTCTTTGACATTCTTCGGCACACTGTCGGCCTGGCATGCCTCCATTCTTCTCACTTGCCGATGACAGGTGTCTCTGAACATCTAGCATTGGCCAGCTGCTGGGCTACACAGGTCAGTCAGACCTGGTCTCTGCCCTCAATGTGCTCCCTGTCCAGCAGGGGAGGCTGAGAGGTAAACAGGCAGTTATAATGCACTCTAACAGATCTCGACTGGAAGCAAGGAACAGGGAGAACTTCTAGGAGAAGTTGCGTCTCTCTGGCTCCACTCCGGTCACCTTTCTCTAAATGGCTGCTACAGCCTCCTGAGGGCCCTGCCTCCCCAGGCTCCCTAGCCCACCCTCAGACAGTGTGCATGCCTTGTTGAAGACTCATTGCCCTCAGGATAAAATCCTAATTCATTAGGTGGCCGGCGGAACACTGGTCCCTTCAACTTCTTTCCCCTGGGTGTGCCCACCCCCGCCCCCCTACTGGACTTCCCCAGTTCCCAGACTGCTTCTTGCTCTTTCCCACCTCTGGGCCTTCACATTCACTGGGTCTTCTGCCTGGAACACCGGTTCCTCACATCCAGCTTGGCTGGATCCTTCTTCAGGTGTCTGCTGAAATGTTCCCAGGGGATGGCCTGACATCCCCCCACCCCCAGGCTAAAGTTGGTCCGTTGTTGCTTTCACTCAGGACGGCTTTTGTTTTTTTCCCATATCCTTTTCCCTATTTGTTTTTTGCTTGTTTGTTTGTTGCTTCTCTTTTGCAGCCTGTGAACAACTCGAGGGCCACAGCCCAGTGCTTAAACTGGTCCTGCAGCAGTTGCTCACCGGCTGTGTGATCCTGGGGAAGTCACTTTCCCTCTCTGTGTCCCCATTTCCCTGTGTGTAGATGGGGAAAATAATAGGACCTACCCCACAGAGGCATTGTGCTGGTTTCATGAGTTAATATATGTAAAGCTCTTAGAGCAGTGTCTGGCACGTGGCAAGCACTCAATAAATATTAGCTATCATCATTATTTTTATAGCCAGTGCTTAGAATAGTGCCCAGCTCACTGAATATTTAATGATTAGATGAGACACCTGGGCGGAATCTTCAAGGGAGTAGGTCAGGTTTGGTTAAAGAGAGAACAGTGGATGTCAGTCCTGGCTGTGCCCTGAAGTCACCTGGGGGCCTCGACCCCACTCCCAAGAGAGTTTGATTTCACCGTTCTGGGTGCGGCCCTGCCACTGGAGTTTTCAAGCTCTCCTGCAACTCAGATTCCAGGGTTGTGAACATCAGAGATGGGGAGGGGTAGGCATTCAGGGCAGCGAGAACATTCTGTAGCTGGGGACACCTTGCAAGGAGAAGACCTTGAAGAGGGGTATAGAGAGAGACCAGGGGAAGGGAGTTGACTGTAGCCCAGGAAGGCAGGGCCAAGTCCGGTAGGGCCCCGCATGCCATACTCAGGAGCTCAGGTTAGGCTTTGTGGGGAAGCCAGTAGGGAGCCTGGGAGGCTTTTCAGCTGGGAATGATATGGTCCGATTTGCCTGTAAGGAAATTGGCCTGGGTGGATGTGTGGAGGATGGATTACCGGGAGTGACACTGAAGGCATGCAGATCAGAGCGCAGAAGGCCTTCTGCTACTGTAAGAGCGGTTCAGGGCCTGGCTCGTACAGGAAAGGTGGACATGCTTGTCCCTCTTTAATGACTTAGTCCTCCTTGGTGTGTCTGCTCAGTGAAATCTGATCAGTGCAGGACTCCTGCTTGCCCCCTTGCCCCCAGGTACAGGCACAAGCCATGTGGATGTAACCCAGGTTGGTGTCCATGAACCCCATCTCCTCCTGACCACCGAACGGCTCTTCTGTCTGGCTTCTAAGGCAGACTCCCAGGTCGCAGTGAAAAGTCTCTATTCCATAGCCCCGGGGCCCCCAAGCTAGTTCTCACTGGGAAGCCCCTCCCAAGCCCGCCTCCTGGTCCACGATACCCTCCCAGTCTGCAATCTAAATGGACCTGTTTCTGCTCAGGTTCCAGGCTGGTTCCTGCCCCCCGCCTCCCCGCCTCTGCCCCAAAGCACCAGACCCCATCCACCCATCCTCCCATCCTTCCCTGCTTCGTAGGCAGAGGTCCCGCTTCCCAACGGCCAGCTCCCCGGCCACTGAGCTGTTCCCATCTACTTCTTCAGTTATCCTCCTGCACATGGATGTGGGTCTCAGAGCTGCCTTTGGATGGCGGGGCTCTCTATAAAGTGACCCACCACCCACCCACAGTACCACGCTGCGTCCCACATACTGTCACTGGGTGCTCCAATCTGGCTCTGCCACTTACAGGCTATGTGATCTTGGGCAAGTCATTTGGCCTCCCTGTGCCTCCGTTTCCTTCTCTATAAAATGGGGTGAGAACTCAAAAACATTTAGTTAGTTCAGGGCCACCGGGCATGGTCATGGGTTCAGACCAGCCATCCAGTTCAGAGAACATAGGCTGTACTTACCACCATATTTCTTAGCATTAGGGAAGGATTTGGGACAGGACGGGCTATAAGGCATCTTCATTTTCACCTTGTGGGAGGCCCTGCCGCTGCCCATGTGAACAACTTTTTTTACCCCACACCCACATGGGGCATGTCAGCTGCTGTGGCTAATGGCTGAGATGCATGTGAGTCTCCTTGCGACAGAGAACCTGCTGCCTCAGTTTCCCCCCATCTCTATACTATCTTAGAGATCCCAGGCCCAGCTGCAGGCTCACAGTGGTGAGATTGGGGGTATGTCAGTACAAGGACAAACACCGCAGCCCGGGTGCACCTTTCCTGTGCTGTGGAAGGACATCCCGGGCCATTTTCCCAGGGAGGTGTAGACCAGGCCAGGCTGCTGGCAAGCCTCTATCTGCACCTACCATTTCTCGTAGGACAGGACAGTCGGGAGACTGCTGTCAACTATAAAAGCAAGAACTGGATTGATAAGAGAGAGGGAAGAGAGAAGGGAGAAACTGCAGACCACCTGGGAAGAGTGAATCTTGTTTTCACATTGAGGGGGTAAACTGATCAGCGGGTGGCTGGCAGAGTGGTTAGTCTGGGCATTTCTCTTCCCCAGCAGGCTGTCTAGGGACATCAAAGAACACAGTGGGGATTTTCCAGAAGAACCCCAGAACTTCACCTGGGGAGGCAGGGTCTCTGGGGGATGTCTTCCAGGGCCCCCTCACCAGCACCCCCATCTTAGCGGGCCAGTTTGCACTCTCCCCGCTGTAGGCCACCATGGGGTTAAATGGGTAAGGCACACAAAGTCCTCAAAGCAGTAAGGAATCAGTGTTCACATGGAAATGAATGCACGACACGAGTTTAGTAAGTTCTACCTACTATTCTTCTTTCTCTCCCTGGCTTCCATCTCTTTGGCCTCTCCAGCTGCTGTTGCCTGATGTCGCATATCTCTTCTGGAACTGAGATCGGAAGGGGAGAGGAGGAAGATGGGGACCCAGAGAGGAAGCCAAGAACGCAGACAGCTTTGGAATAGTTGGTTTTAAGCAATAAAGTAGTCAGGTTCCTCCCCTGGAGCCCTTTAGGGCCTTGAGTTGAGAATTTCTTTAGTCTCCTTTTGGCCAAGGCAGCCTCAACCAGAGGCTCACCCCATCTCCCATGATTTCGTGCCATTGGCCAGTGCAGGCTGTGTCCATCGTTTTGTTTTTCCTCTCAACATGGAGGATAGCTAGAAGCCCAGAACCCAGAGAGAGAGTGTCCTGCTCTCTTCTAGGTGGGACATGGGGATGAGGAGGGTGGTAGCAGGAGGCTGTTCTCTTCCTGAGTGTCTTCCCTCTGTACTTCTTTTTCTCTAGGAAGCCAGGTGGGTTAAGGGATGGGGGTCTCAGAGGCTGACCGTGGAGCCTGGCTGTCCTAGGGACTTGCAGTATGACCTTGATCAAGAGGGTCTCCTCCGTGACCCTCTTCTGTTTCCTTATCCTTAAGCTGGGAGATGGAAGAGCCATGCACATCATACCCTAAGACCTCAAAGGAAATTGGCCTACCTCTTTCTACTTTAAGCGTACTCTTCATGTTTTTCTTTAAGGCCACTCTCAAAGGTCATTATCCCAAGGTTTGGCTGGAATGTAAGTGTTAGGGGGTCCCATAGTGATTTGTCTTAGGGTCCAAATCCCCTCTCAGATGGTCTTGACTGTTACACACCCTGCCTTGGGGCAGGGAGAGCAGTCCTCCCTTTGACTACACATTGGGAGCTTTTCTTAGAGATGTGGGAAGGCTAGGAACTCCAGATCCTTCTTAAGCGTTGTTCTTGAACAGAGAGGTGCAATGATGATGTGTTTCTGAGTCCATGTCTCAAGTGTTTAGAGCTTTGACGGCGGGGCTATCTGTTTCCATCATTGCACACAGCGCCTGGTGTGGCCACACACGTGGAGGGGCTGCTTTGCCAAGACTTACATTTCTGTGATGGAGAGGATTGCAGTGATGGCGGAGGGAGGGGGATGGTAGTGGAGGACATTGGGATGATCGTGGGATGGACGTTATGATCACAAGGATGGTGGAGATGGTTGTTGTGGTCAAGGCATAGGGAAAGACTGGGAAGATAGGTAGGGCATCAGAGGCAGATAAGTATTTTTGCTTGGAGCAACAGAAAAGAGCATTGAAGGCTTATAATTGAAGGGAAGGGGGACCAAGGTTATGTTTTGAAAAGCTCACTGTAATTGCTTGGTGGAAAGTTGCTCAGAGGTTGGTGGGGTGGGTGCATGTAGACCAATGAGGAGGCCATTAAAATAGTCCAGGAGAGGGAGAATGGTGGCTTGGAGTGGGGGGTAGAGGTGGCATGCAAGGGAGTCGGCAGATTGGAACTGCTTAAGTGGTGAAATCAACAGGGTGTGGTGACAGTTACACAACACCTTGATCAGACTGGAGGTGCTATGCGTGGGAAGGACACTCAGAGATGCACCTTAGATCTGTGGCTTGGACAACTGGATAGGTCATAGATTAATAAGCTCCATGGGTCCAGGAACTTTGTCTTGTCTACCTGTATCCCCAGGTCCTCAGGCAGCAGCTCACTCAAGGTAGGGCCTCAGTAAATGTTGGCTAGGTAATATTGCTGTTGACCCTTGGTCATGACCGTGATTGAAAGTGTCTATTGTAATTTTTGGTTCCAGTGTCCTCCATTGGAAACCAGACACTTTTGGAGCTGGCTCACGGATGGTTAACGGACATCAGGCTGGACCTCAGAATCACATGCTTCTGGGTTTGAATCCTAAGAACTTCCTTTACGGGCTGTGTGATTTGGGGAAAGTTACTTAACTTCCCTGGGCCTCCATAAATTCACCTAACACATGGGGATACAAAGAGGTCTTACCTCACAGAGTTACACTGATGGGGGCACAGTGTGGGGTGATGGGGAGGAAGTGACTGAGGGTGGGGGGAGCCACTGAACTTCAGGGACAGGGCTGGACATACCACAGGAAACCGGTGCTGCTTCTGCAGGCTTCTTGCTTCCACCCTGATTTCTATTCCTGTTTCTCGGCTGTCCAAGAGATGAGACTGTTTGTGACATGGCCTCCGGGGCTCATGGCAGGCCCTCTGTGCCGATGGGAAGGCAGACCACCTGGGGACTGCTTCCATATCTACCACTGCCTCGGCTTAATCCCAGCTTAGTCACAAAGAAATTTGTTTTAAAAATAGCAACAGGTGCTGTTCATCCAGATGGAACCCCCCTAAAAACCACTGCTCCCTAATGGTCTTTGCACCATGATAAATGACTGTGGATTGACAGGGAGCCCCTGGCAGCTGCGGCTCCCTGCTCTCTTCTTCCCTTTGATGAAGAAGCCAGGAGTCTGCAAGCCTGAAGACCCTTGAGGACCCCCCAGAGGAGGAGGCGGTAGGAGTTCACTGGCCCCGGGGCTGGCCCTCCTGCTCTCTTCCTTTTGTATCTGGGCTAGAGGGGGAGGGAGATAGAATTATAGACACTGAGCAATGGACAGGATGCAGGGAGGCAGATATTGCAAGAGCAGGACCAGGGGAGGCCCCGTCTGCACCCGAGTCATCTGTGGGTACCGTGCAGGTGTACAGGGAGGGATCTCTACAGAGTCAGCCCTCAGGAAGAGTCAGGTGGGGCCAAGAACCCATTGGTGGGTCAACAGCACTTGGTCAAAATCTAGACATAGGCTGTAGGACTATGATCCACACTCCAACACACAGAGACCCGTGTACCAACCCTCACACCCTCCATGGCCAGCCCCTCCAAGACTTGCTTGCAGTCTCTTGGTGGATGCAGCCAGGGTCAAGCTCTATATTGGGCCTAATGGTGTGTGTGTGTGTGTGTGTGTGTGTGTGTGCGCGCGCGCACGCAGGTGCCTTTGCATGTACAATGGAGGCTCAATAGGCAATTTCTAGAAAAGTCTTCACCTCCAAGAGGTGACAGAAATAGACTGGGCTTTTTTTCAGAGCTTTCTCTGGCTAATGAAGAGCTGTGTGTCAGTAGGACCGGGAAACCCCTCCCCTCTGCTTGTCCAGTGGCTGAGACCCTTCAAGCCTCAGGGGCAGTAGAGGGAGACTAATGAACTCTGCCTCTGGCTGGAGTCACAGGGTTCTGGCAGAACCACACCGTCTCCAAGTGGTCCCTGTTTCCCTGGGGGGCCGTGAAATTGGAAGATGTGCATCTTCTCCTCTTCCTTCTCAGCATACCCTCCCTGATGGCCTGGCCCAGTTCCTAGTTACCACTCTCCCAGCACCCTTCACGTCTCTGTATTTCCCTAATCCGTGCACTGTGCTGTGGCACCTCCTTCTGCCCAGCCGAACCCTACCTTCCCCTAACCTCCACCTCCAGGAAGTCTTCTTTGATTACTCCAGCCCAGCCTTCCCTTCAGCTCCTACCTCATTCCTCATCTATGTCTTTTAGCAGTCTCTCATCATATGTCCACTTTTAAATGATTTTCCTCTACTTCTCTGTCGTCATGGCCAAGCTGGACTGTCATCTTCCAGAGGGCGGTTCCTGTGCTCTTTAGTCTCTGCTCTGTTCATTCATTCACTCACTCACTCTTCAAATACATCTTGAACTTCCTGTCTGATGGGAGTCAGACACTGGGCTGGACCCTGGGACTGCAGAGGTGAGCAAGACTTTTTTCCTGCCGAGGGGCTCCTGGACTCCAGCTCAGCAGATGGAGGGGAGATGCCCTTGGCTCCCTGCAGCCTGAAGTTAGAGAAGGGGGTAGAGAGGAGAGGCCTACTGGGGAGAAGGGTACACCTGGAACCTCAGAAAAGTGAGCAGCTGGGGTGGGCCCTCCTTCCTCCAACCCCTCAGCCCAGCCCCGCTTGTCCTCATTGGGATTTCCTTTCCATCCTGACTCTCCTGCTAGGACTCAATGCGGGGAAAGCCAGGTCTCTTGTTTATCTTGTGTCTGAAAGGGCTGTGCTTCCCTTGCCCTCATTTCAGCCCTTCCATACTGAGAAACCTCCTCCAAACCCTCTAGCTCTGTGGCCTCCCCCAGAAAGTGCGAGAAGAGAAGAACCCATGAATCCAGCGGCTCCCTAGACCCACTGAGCTGGCAGGGACTTCGGTAGCCAGCCCCCAGCAGGGAGAGGGTGCTGCCATGTGGCCCGCCAGTTGCCCAGTGCGCCAGCCCCTCAGGTCTGGGCAGCAGTGGGAGCAGGGCTCGTGGGGAGGTGTTAGGAGAGATGGCTGCCTCTCCCAGGTCAGTCTCCAAAGCCAGCCATTGGGCACCCCTCTGTGGGGCTCCAGGTTCCCCACCTACAAAAGGAGGGTTGCTGCAGGAGCTGCTTGGGGGTCCTTTCCAGCCCCGAGGCCGTGAGGGAAGGCCAGCTTTCCTGCAGCCCACACAATGCCCCCCTTTTCTTCCCGTTCCCTGGAAAGCAGAGGAGGTGTTCCCATGGCCAACTGTAGAGGGCATCAGAGGGGCTCGGGGCTCCTCCCAGCTGCCCTCTGCCTGGGGCCTGAGCTCCTGGCACCACTTCCTGGCCCTGAGGGCCGAATGTCCTAAGGCCCCCTTGAATATGCCTGCCTGCTGAACACAGTCTGCTGATGACACGGAGGTGGGGGACCGCTCTGACAGCTCAGATGCTTCACGCAGTTGCCGAATGACATTTCAGAAAGGGAGCACACGTCTGTTAGGGTCGGGTAGATCTGGGGGTCCTCTGGATCATCTATGCTAGTGGCTTTCAAACTTTATCGACTGGAATGCACAGTAAGAAATGTCTTTTACTTTATTTTATTTCTTTTTTAAAAAGATTTTATTTATTTATTTGACAGAGAGAGATACAGTGTGAGAGGGAACACAAGCAAGAGGAGTGGGAGAGGGAGAAGCCTGCTTCCCACCAAGCAGGGAGCCTAATGCTGGGCTTGATCCCAGGACGCTGGGATCATGACCTGAGAGGAAGGCAGATGGTTAACCGACTGAGCTACCTCGTGTCACAAACCTCGTATTTACATTTGATGCATACAAATACTTAACACGTGTATAATGGACACAAAGTATAAACCAGCATTCTTACTAAGTACCTGCCCTATTCTATCCACTACCCGTCCCCCCTACCCCACCCCGTCCTCTTATTATCTGTTAGGCCTGCTGGTTATGCACTACTGCATCGATCATGTGACCCACCAATGGCCCACAGACTACAGTTTGATAAACACTGATCGGAGTGAGCGGGCAGATCTGGTGTGATGGGAGCTGGGTGCGTCTGTCTTTTCCAAGGCATGTTAGTGAGAGCAGTTTGGCTCCTGGGGCATCCTCAGGCTGGCTGATCCAGACAGAGCACATCACACTTAGCAGAGTGCCCTTACCAGAGATCCTTTGCCCAGAGGAGTCAGGCACCCCTCCTCCTGCCTTCTCTGCCCCTGGGACTTCCTGATGCTCCCAGGTAGCTCTGCACCGGTGATGGTCCCTGGACTTACAGGGGCTGCCCCCCCAGGGATGGTGTGTCTCACGTCTTGCAAGCATCCTGGTCTAGTCCCAGGGAGAGCCTGTAGGCCTAAAGCACATGGCCTTTGAAAGGGTGGGGGTTGGGGGGCCCTGCTGCCGGCTGGAGTGTTGTCTTAGTCGGAGAGGGCCTCCCAGACTGGACTTCTTTCAGCCCACAAAAACGGATTTAGCACCTCCTCTGGTTCCCACACTACGGTACATTCAGGCTGCAAGAAGGAATAGTTCTCGTCACCCAATGTGGACTGAGCTTCCTCTGAGCGCTGGGCCCAGGGCTAAGGGGGACAACCCAAAGATGGACATCCCATCCTGTTCTCCGAGAGCTGGAGATCTGGGGCTGGAGGGGTGGAGGGCATGTGCGCACAGGTGGTGAAAACTGTCCTTGGTGTGGGGAGGGGCAAGTCAGGACTGTGTCTGGGAAATGGAAGAGGGAAGGAGTCTGGCCTTTGTGACCCAGATGCTCTCATGTGGGTGGGACTGGGAAGAATGGCAGAGAGGGAGAAATGAGGATTCCTGAGGATTTCTGAACAGGACTCAGGGAGTCTGCCCAGGATGGAGAGGTGGGGGTCTGGAGGGTTGGAGGGGCAGAGTCAATGCTATTCAGTTTGGGGAGGTGCTGGGGGCAGGGGTGGAGATGGCAGCAAGGACAGGACAGACCTGGGGGGAGGGGCAGTCTTGAGTCCCAGCCCACCTAGCCCCTCTGGGATCTCTGCCTCTCCAGCCCCTGCCTTGGATCTCAGAGGCTGGTACTTCTCAGGGTCAAAAGTCTGGGCATTATAGGAGGGGCTAAGTACCACCTCCGCCCCCTCCACTTCTTCCCTCCCCCTCCTTCCACTCCACTCCAGGCCTGGCCAGGCTGGGACAGGCTCTCAGAGCTCTAGCCTGAGATTGCCCCAGCCAGGCCAAGAATTCCCAGGGTGAGGGGTTGTTGCATGCACAGCCCCTGTCTGCTGTAGTCGGGATTTACAGTGGCGGGAGTCATAAACTAAATTCGAGAAACGGCTCGAACAGTGGCATCGGGCAATAGACTGAGCGCTGGAGGCGCGGTAATGGGTTTACTTAGGAGCCCTGATTTACAGCGTCATCAGGAAGCCTCCCAGCCCTGCTCTCCGCAGGAGCGTTTAGAGGCTGATCCCTCCCTGGCTGCCAGCTCCCATTCTACACTTGACAAATGCAAGAGACACAGAGGAGCCCTCCCTCACCCCCACCCACCTGCCATCCACCCCACCCCCACCATGATCAGTGGCTTCATCTCTCACCATCTTGACACGCTTTCCTGCTTGGATCTGCACCCCAACATATGCTCCTTTCCTTGTCCCCATTAATCCTTATTGTCTTCCAAAGTCACTCCCGCGGGCCACCTTCCCAGCCAGCCTCCCGCCATCCTTCACCCTGATGCTGGCACCCATGGTGGGGCGTGTGTGTGTGTGTTGCTGGTGTGCTCTGTTTTCCCGCGCTGTGCAGGGTCATGGTGCACAGTGCTGGGTTACTGTGCAGCCTGGCTGGTGGACCCTGAGTGCCCATGACTGCTGTAGACCTTGGGCAGGTTACATAACTTCTCCATGCCTGGTTCTCATCTGCAAAATCAAGGTGCTAATGGCATCCCCCACCTCATAGTGGGTTTTATGGGGATTGAAAGACAGAATGCAAGTGTTTAGAATAACAGAGTAGGAGCTCTGTAGTAATAGGAATAGGAGCCATTACTAATAATACTAATAAATTTAATGATTCTAACATCAGCATAGTTCTTGCCTTCCTCTGCTAGACCCCAAACTCCACAAAATCAGGGACCCTCTTCCCCATCAGACTCTCCCCACCTCACCCTCCCGTGACCTGCTTGCCTCCTAAGCTCAGCTCACTGACCACCTGAACTCCACATGAGCCAAGCAACCACACCCATGGCCCACCCTATTGCAGACCCTCTTGTAGCCGCTGGCCAGGGTGGGACTGGAGAAGGGAGAGGCAGAGCCTTAGCAAAGGACAGTGACCCAGGCCTTCAACAGTCCAGCAGAAGGAAGTCCAGGCTGTTCCTCCACTGGCCGTGAACTGGCCAGACCAGAAGAGAATCAGTGCACTGTTCCTTTGGGAGGGCTGAAGGTGTGAACTGATTTCCTCTAGTTCCCAGGCTCGGCCCAGCCGCTCCTGTAAGGATCCCTAGGGGCTGGAGGAGGTGTGCTGTTGGAGGGTCCCTCTGGGTGATCAGAACAGCTTCCCTGGGGAACCTCAACTTACTCAGGCCCGGGAACCCTAGAAACCCCCATCTGCTGGAAGGCACCTCTTCTCCTCCACTTCTTCATGTGGGGTGTCAGGAAGCACGTGGCACGCCATCAGGGGTCTCCAATACTCACCGCAAGAATCTGTTACTGCTTTCAGGTAAATGGGCAAGTAGATCTTTGCCCAAAATATAGAAAAGCCTTCTGTGCAATGAACCAGCATCGTCATCTTCGATATCAATGATAGTCATCTCTCACATCGCCTTGACTGTGTGCCAAGCGCTCTTGTAAATTCTTTGTAAATATTAACTCACCAAAACCTCACAAGGATCTTATGAAGTAGGTGCTGTTTTCATTCTCATTTTACGGATAAGGCCCAGGAAGTCTAAGTAACTTGTCCAGGGTCACCCAGCAGAGCCAGGATCTGCAGACTCCATCACGGTGTGTGAGAGCATCCCTGATGTGACGGCTTGGGTCCCAGCCATCCCACCTCGGCTGCTCCAGTTTCTTTCACTGGGCACGCCACACACTCATCTTTGTTTATAGAGGTCCAACTGGGCCCTCAAGGCCAAGGCCTGTCCCTGAACCCAAGGCCTCCTCAGAACCTTGCCTGTGGATCTTGTCTCCTTGTGGCTCTCCCGGGGTAAAGGTCCATAGAGGCAGCCATCATCCTTGCCCTGTCTCTGAAGCCCCACACCTCTGCTTCTTTCCCTTTTCTGGTTTGTCTCTGTCACTTCTTTGAGAGAGCCGAGACATCACTTCTTCTTTGAGGGCAGGGTCGTGTCCTCTGCTTCTTGGAGCCCTCCAAAGATCAGCCGTGTGCTGGACCCATGGGGGCCTCAACCCAGAGCGAAGGAGGGTCTGAGGAATGGTATGATGCCCTCAGTCACGAGCTCCCAGCCGCCCTACCCCAGACTACTGGTGGGCGGGCTCGGCTCCAGCATGGAAGGCAAACAGGCTGTGAGACACAGGGATGGAGGGCGGGGTGCCCGGGAAGGCACCTAACAGTTGAGCACTGACTGGGATCCTGCTGATTATTACGTCTGTTGTGTAAGGCGCTCTCAGTTTGTGGTGACATAGGTTAGACACATGGAAACCTACCTTGGGCAAGATCTGGACTGGAATTATATCTTCAGAATCAAGCCTTGATGGCTGTGGCCTCAGGATTTCTGGGCATGGGCCAGATTTAGGGTCACTCGGGAGGACATGAATCCCAAGAAATCACCCATTCAGAAGAAGTCCCTGGGCATGAGTAGGGGTGTGTGTGTATGTGTGTGTAAGAGAGAGACTGGGTTCTAGTTCCCTCTCTGCTGCCAACCAGCTGTGTGACCTGGTGCCCACCACCTACCTGCTCTCCCTTCTGGAAACACCTGACAAGAGTATGGCCTCTGAATGACTGTAACGGTGTGAAGTCCCGCACAATCGGGGCATGGGTGCTAGCGTCCTGTGAGAATGGTCACCCCGTTCCCCTGCTCCCACCCTTTCAGGAGAGCACATGGGCTTCATATCCTCTCCTCGCTGCTCTGCGTCTTTGGCATAATTTCACAGGGGCCCGTCAGAGAGTCAGGACCCAGACAAGGGCCTGAATTCATACAGGACCCTCTCATCTGTCACAGAAGTGCTGGACAGGAAAACTGGCCATGTAGCCTGGGCCCACATTGAGGAGGGCCCTCCCTCCAGTGCCCATGGCTCCTCCCGTGCTCCCCAACCCCCAAGTTGGGCCAATATTAGATCCTCCAGCTGGAGGGACCCTTTCCAGGTGGCTCAGGTGGGCAGGGTGGGTGGAGCTCGAGGACAGCGCGTCTGATGACAGAGTCAGGTACTCAGGACATGTCACAGAGCCTGGAACAGTCCATTCTCAGTGTATTATTATTGTTAGGGTTATCCTGACTTTGAGTATGCCTCTTGCCCTTAGGGAGCTCCCAGGCGAGATGACATGGAAGTCAGCAGGGAAGAAAGATGTACAGATGTAGCACAGGAAAGCAGTCCAGGCCCGGTGAGAAGCTATGTGGACGGGACACATGCCAGAGATATGTGTCGTTAGGGTGGGTGCTCTGTGGCAGGGATTCAAGGCACGATAGAGTGGGCTGGAGCAGAATCACTGCTGACTGCCCTCTATTCAGGGCAAGGAGGCTTCCTGCCAGGGAGGAGGTTTCTGAGGCCCTCAGGAAGATGGGAGAGAAACAGGCTAGGGGCTGTGGATGTGGGACCGAGAATACAGGATTGCTCTCACGATGCCGGCTGCCCTCCCTTGCCCTCTTTGGAGGAGTGGCCTGTGAGGAGGGGGCTCTGAGTGGTGACTGAATCTGGCTCTTACCTCCCGGATGGGGTCCAGACAGCCCATCAGTGGCTGCCACCCATCCCTCTGTAATCAATACTCTGAGAAAGGTTTCCTGTATCCTGCCAGCTTATTTTCATGTGTGTGGGGGAGAGAAGGAGTAGGGGCCCCTGACCTCCTTACCGGTGGGTGAGCTCATCTCCGGCCCAGCCTCCCCACCCAACCCCCAATGAGGAGGAGCTAGCAGGAGAGCACCCCCCTCCCCCACCCACTCCCACTGCCACCCTGCAGACTGCATTTACTGTACTGGCCTTTCTGAAGTTGGCAAAGACAATGCCTAACATTCCTAGGGAGAAGAGAATGGGGGAAATTATTTAATCAACTTTAAAGAAGGATGGAGTTATGTTAGATGTCAAGAAGAACTTTCCACCAGCATGCAAGGCAAAAGCCTTTTTTATACATTATAATTAATTATACATTATTGAAAGTGGGTTTGTTAGAAACAGAATGTCAGCCTCACCTCCCGCTTTTGCTGTGGAAACCACTGTGCTCGTAGGCTGACTTACTGTGGGGTGACTTTTAACCAAGAAGCTGGCTGGGGCAGAGATAAAAGATAGCTGAAAGATATGTAGGTGAAAGTCAGGACAAGAGGGGTTTTTCAGGGAGAAGAAGGGGGGCGGAGTGAGGGAGGCAGAGACAGAGAAACAGAGAGAGATTAAAAAACAAAAGCTTAAAAAAAAAAAAACAGCATTTGAGACTTCGGGCCTATCAGCTGGCCCCCTTGGGCCTCAGTTTGCTCATCTGTGAAAGGGCGCCTCATTTTAGCTTAAGCAGCCAGTGAAGTTGTGATTATGATTTGACAACCTGATTACAAAGCGATGGTCTGGAAGGTTGAGCAATTGTTAGGTCCCCTTTACTTTGAATTAATGGTTGTTCTTGGGAAACAGGCAAAGAAAGGAGTAAGAATAGTCATCTGTTTCCTTGGGGCCTTTCTGCTTCCTGTCAGTGTGTCCTTTCAGGCTGGTTCCTATCAGTGTTTTCTATCTGCCTATGCATTTATGTATCTCCATCCGTTCACACTGCCCCCCACTCCATTCATCCGCTCGCTCACCCATCTATCCATGCGTCCCTCTGTCCATGCACTCACCTCTCCATGCACCTTGGACTCTAGCTTATTCCTGGGTGGCACCGAGGTAGGGAACCCATGGCTCTGAAAGACCCAAGGAGGGAAGAGCCTTGGTAGGGTATGAGGTTGGCCCATTGGACAGAAGCCTCCAAAACTGAGGTGATTTCATCTCTGGTACCCTGGGTCCACTTACATCCTCCTACCCAGATCTCTGGACCTCCTGTTCTTTGACACACTCCCTTTTGCTTTTGCATACCCCACAGAACTCTTGGGAGGGGAGCAGGCAAAAGGGGCAGAGGCTTGTGCCCAGTAAGAAAGCCCTGATTCCCAGGGGTGGGAATGGAGGGCCCACAGGAGGTAGGTGGATTGGGGAGAGAGGGCTGTGGAGGGTAACTTATGTTTTGAAGACTGAAAAGTCAGCCAAGACAGGGGAGGCCTGTCTGAAGCCACGGGAGACACAAAGGCTTCTCTGGGTCCCTGAGCAACAGTATCCAGGCCAGAGCGATGTCTGTGGCCAGAGTGATATCTGCCCAGATGACCTGAGAGGGAGAAGCACAGCCCAGGTCCTCGCCCGCCTCTGCCCACCACTGCCTGACAGAAAGAAGCACAGCCAGGTCCTGTCCTACAGTTCACCGAGCACCTGCACTCCCCACCTGAGGCCACTTATGGAGCTCACATACGAGTAACCAGCTTGTCTTCATCACTTGATGGCACACAGTTCTCTCTTGGCCACTCCGATGTCCACTCACATATTCCGTGTGCTCACCTCTCCGCTCTCGCAGGCTCCCAGTCCAGGACACTGTTGGGAAAGTGCTTTCCTGTTTAGGGACAGAGAGTCTCCAGGTCCTGAACTTACCCATTTCTCCACTCTCCCAGATGTCTTGTGTGTGTGTGTGTGTGTGTGTGTGTGTGTGTGATGCCTCCCTGACTTGGACCACATCAGGTTTTCCTTCCATGTCACTCTGTTTCCAGTGCTGCTAGAAGACCAATCAACGAGTGTAATCATATATTGGGTTTATTGCCCTCTGTGTAGGTTTTGCTGATTATTAAAAAAAATTATAATAATAGGTTGTCTTGAACTCCTAATTGCTTTGTTTATTCGATCTACATTGGTTGATGTTTACTGTAGCCCATATCCCTGCAGTCAGGTGGCAGAAATGGGCTTCTTTCTCAAAGGTGAGTCAGGAACTAGAAGTGGTGGAGGAACTGAAGAGGCAGAGGCAAGTGAATGAGAAGGGAGGTGGACGGTTGCTAGAAGAAAAGACAGAGCTGAGGGCACACGCCTGCCCTGAGAACCAGGAAAATATCAATGCAAATTTAAGACAGTGTAGCTCTAGCTAATTGTTGACCGGCTGAGTACGTTAATGAAGTGATTCAGTGCCGGTTTTTACTGATTAAGATGAAATGGGGCTAGAATTAGAGCACTCCCATACAGAATTGTTCTAGTCGAGAAAATCCCCGAGTACATGATAGGACCTGCTTTTAGTTATTATTATTATTATTTTAAGGATACTTATGAGCCAAGATTGGGAGGATTATGCAAATATAAAAAAAATAGTTGCTGAGCCAGGGTGATTGGAGTATGAGTGTTTTTCTTCCTTTCCTTTTCTGAAAATCTTTTAATGATATTTTATAATGAAAAAAAATTTTTTTCTGCAAGAAAGAGAAGTAAAATTTGAGACCTAGGTTTTATTTCTGCATGAGCTAATTATTTAGCTATAAATATACCTCCTTTTTCATGGTGTGGTGTTTTTCTGGGACTTCACTTTTTTGAGCCCCATAAGATTGTGTCTGCTCAGCTCCCTATATGAGAAGTTGCAGTGTCCACAGGTGAGGGGGGAGCAGAGGCATGGTGATGTTTTAGTCTATAGCGCATTGCCCTTTGAACAGTGGGCTGGAGCCAGCAGCCTTGGCATCGCCTGGGAACTAGTTAGAAATGAAGATTCTTGGGCCCTACCCCAGACCTATGAAATTTGAATTAGCAGTTTAACAAGAGCCCCCGGAAACTTGTGGGCACGTTAAGATTTGAGCACCGCCGTTCTAGAAGAGCGGTTCTTCAGGTTGAGAATTCATCAGGATCACCTGGAGGGCTAAGTGAAACAGGGATTGCTGGGCCCACTTTGGTTTCTGATCTCCTCAAGAGAATTTGCATTTCTAACAGGTTCCCCGGTGAGGCTGAGTGGCAGGTTGGGGTCCACACTTTGGGAAGCATTGTTCTCAAAGAAGGAACAAAGAGCCGGGGCCCCCAGTGTGGGAACAGTGTGGGAACAGCGTGGGAATGGTGCACCTCTCACCCTTCTGAATGGACTTGGGGATCTCGTCTTTTGTCTTCAGTTTCCCATCAGTCCAGTGCGTGGCTTGGATTTGATGAACTAGATCCTTCTCCTTTCACGTCTGATCTTTTCTTAATTGATTCTGTCATATTTGCGTGTCAGAGCTGATCAGAGAAACTTTTATAAAACATTCCATGGTTCTTCCTGAGAATGCTCTGTTAATTCCCCCACCACCCTCCATTGCTAGCCTTATGACACGTGTCTAGTCTTAGCGTGGTGTCCTCTCCAGCTCTGCGACGGAATCAGTCCTCAGCAGCCATGCTTGCTCACATGTTTTGTGGTTGTCTAGAGTTGTTTATTCATCCAAAACACACATTACCAGTCACAGTCTATACTCCTACTGGTGGGTTAGGTGCTATAATGGGACCAAAAGAAGAGGCCTGAGCTAGAGATTCCTGCACAACGTATCTTTTAAATACAAAGAATGGAAAACTAAGTAAAACAACGGAGAATGTTTATCAGTTCACATGTTTGGAAACCTGGGCAGTAATGTGGACTTCAGGAGCAGCTCAAACAAGCCTCAGTCTCCATTTCTCATGAGCTCTTGGTGTCCTGTCCTCTGTGTGCTGGCATTGTCCTCCTTTGCTGACTTCCTCCCTGGCCTCACCTCTTCATAGTGGGCTTTCTTGAAGAATGGGGATTTTTGGAGGGCAAGAACCATGTCTCTAACATTCTTTACAGGACCCACAATTGCCTAGAACTGTGTGCCTGGCAGAGTTGACCTCTGTAAATATCTCTTACTGGGGGCTTTGTCCCCAGGAGTCACTTTTAATAGACTGACTTGGATCACAAGTTCCTTGAGAACTGGTCTTTGTGACTTGGGTCATGAACCGTCACTAACTTGCCAGGTGTCACACACAGAGAGCTGGAGATGGAATCAGCTTCTTTAGCCCCACAGGAGATCCTACACGGAAATTGTTTATTGTTTATTTATTGTTTATTTCCTACACGGAAATAAACAATTTCCTACACGGAAATTTATTGTTTATTTATTGTTTATTGTTTACGGAGTGTTTATCATGGACTCTGGAAGGTCATGCTAGTGTCCACCACAGTCCCGCCTCTTTGGCTGCCAACACCTACCCTTGTATGACATGCCTGATTTCAAAAACACCCACCCACAAACAGGGTGCTCACTTAACACCCAGATGTAGCTTATGGCCCCCTGTCTAGCATCTCTAGTGTGTGTGCCCTCTTCATCCCATCCAGATAAGACTCCTGATGTTTCAGGCTCTGATCTGTTAAATGGGAAGCTATCTACGCCTCAACACACCCAATATGCGTCAGTGGAGAGAGACTATGAGAATTGCAAAAATAAAAAAAAAAATTGCAAACAAAAACATACCCCTTCTGATTGGAAAGAGAAAAAATGGAAAGCTATGTTGTGGTCACTGGTCTGTGGTCTACAGCATACACTTCTGGCAGTGCGTGCCTTCCTTGGTTGGCCAGTGGGGGGTGGGGTGGAAGTCTTCCTTGTCCATTCCCCTCTCCAGACCCCTGTGAGATGGTCACTATGGAACACTTCTCCTCTCTACCTGCTTTAGCAGTTGCTTCCTATTAGATAAGGCTGGGAATTTGGGCATTGCCTTAAGGTTTGAGCAATCAAAAGCCATTACCAGCCAGACTTGACAACGTTACTCTTTCTCTGAAGTCCTTAGATTTCCAGCCTGTTTACTTCCCAGTCAATACCATGTGCCAATAACAACAGCCAAAAGATATTGCTGAGTCAGTCTTAAGACTGAGAATTGTCTCCTAGTGACCTCCTTGCTCTGCTCAGTCCCTGGCCCTTAATGTCCTAGCTTCTGCCTCTATGCTATGCCTCCCAGGGGCCTCCTTCTCAGGATAGGGACACACCACCCATATGCCCTTTGCTCACTGGCTACCCCTCAGCTGCACTCTTACAACAAAAAAGGATTGTCTTCATGCCAAGAAGGGCTGTTGGTGTGTGGTCAGGGAGTTCAGAATTCCTAGTGATACCAATTTTATGTTCCATTATACTTCCCTGTTACTTACATTTGCTCCCCCCCGACAGCATCATTTTTTCCCCCCGCCAAGCTCCAGATTACCATCATCTCAGGAAATCTGGATTACAAACCAAAGGTGGAAGCCTCTCTTAGCAAAGCCATATATATTTTTTGCTCTCTGTTCTCAGTGGGCCACCTTGAATCAAAGGTCACCTTTGTATTGTAGGACCTTACATTTTATTGAAGGCACAAGAAGTAGTCAGTGTAGTCCAACATCCTACATTCATCTTACCTGCCAGAGTTCATCAGGCATCAGGACTGCAACACGAGGAGAGGGGCACCGTTTAACCCTATCCTTGCTGTCGGGTCTGCCATGTTCCCTGTCTGCCACATGGGGAGTGACAACCCCGATGCTGGCACAGTTGACATCTTTGTGCCGGTTAGAAAGAGCCTCTCACTTCTCAAGTCACGTGACTGTCATTTTCTGGAAAGTTGACTTGTAAAGATACAAATCTGTACTAGCCGTGAATGTCAGTGGTGCCCCCGGGGGTGTGTGCAAGCTGCAGACCATGGTGGCCTTCCCCGGGTGGCCACACTTGATTGTTTTCCAGCGTGTCTCTTTGGCCTGATGCATATGCCCTGCCTGACATTGCCGGGTAAGTTACATCAGCATCCCACTTCAGATGCAAAGTCTCAATCCCTTGAATGCAACTGATTACAAGTAGACAAAAACCTAATTTGATCTGACTTTTAAAAATGAATGTTATTAGCTTGAGTCATGAGAAAGTGGGGTGGACTCCAGGCATGGATTCACCAGAGTTTGGCTTTCCCTTTAGGCTGGACTTCCTCATGGTAGCAAGATGGCTGTGTGTCCACAGACCAGGCCATCCAGAAGGAGAGAGAACACATTCACCCAACGCTCTTGGAAGGAGTTCTGCATCACACTCTGATCAGACCTCCTTGGGTCTTGTGTTTCTGTGATAACCAATCACTGGGGCCTTTGGAATTAAATGCACCCTTTGGAATGGTGTGGGTTGGGGTGAGGGAATGGAGTCAGCTTTCTAGAAATTCATGGCTTCCCCCAAACTAAAATCAGAGACTTTTGGGAAGATAGTCATACATTCTCCTGATATAAATATAGTGCTAATAATGCTGATGGCTATCATTTATGGGATCCTGCTATGTATATTGGATCAAAATAACCTATAAGGTAGGGGCTATTTTTACCCCTAATTTTACTCCCATGTAAAAATAGATGAGAAAATGGAAGTTCTTACCTAAGTCACATGACTGGTAAATATTAGAATGAGATTTGACCCAAAGTCTGCCAGACTTCAGAGCAAACTGCTTTCTGGCTTTCTAGTGGAAGCTGTCTATTGGTCAGGATGCCATCAGGCAACAGAGGGCACATTCGAATGGGTTATTTAAAAATGAACTATTGGGAAAGCTGGGCACGTGACATGGGGAAGCTGTAGGGATCCTTCAGGAGTACCACGGGACTAGTGAGAGTGGGCAGCTATTGCCATCCTTAAACTTGAAGGGGTGAAGGGACGGAGTAATCCTGAAACCCAGAGAGCGTGTGAGCTCCAGAAGGTTGCCCAACAGGAGCTGTCACCTCTGCTTGAAGGTCACAACCGGAGTCACAGGGAGGGAGCTGCGTGTGTTGGGGGTGGGAGAGGGTGATAAGTAATCTGAACATACTCTCCCACCTCCCTCTCACCTCCTTCTGGACTTTGCTGCTGACCTGGCAGTAAGGGAAGCAGAAGGCAGTCAGCATGGTGGCCACTGATGGGGGACACAGGGACCAGTCTCCTGGATGGGGAAACGAAAGTGACAAAGACATAATAAGCTAAATAGAGTAATAGATACAGTATTACGAGGCAGGAACGTCATCGTGGTTTGGGGCCCCTTACTAGGGTTAATCACGACTTGCTATATTGCCATTTTTTACCATAGACATACACTCTTCAGTCTGTAACATAGAGTAGCTGCAGTTTATGGAATTCCTACTCCACCAAGTACTTAGCATGTTATTTCAAATACTCAGTAACTCTCAGAAAAAGAAACTATTATGAACCTCATTTGAGAAAGGGGGAACCTAAGGCCCAGGGAGGTCAATTAAATAAGTGATGAAGGGGGTGCCTGGCTGGCTGAGCCAGTAGAGCCTCTGACTCTTGATCTTGGGGTTGTGAGTTCGAGCCCCCCGTTGGGTGTAGCAATCACTTTAAGAAAAGATGTATGAGTAAGTGATGTAGAAGTTAAGAGCCAGGGATGCGCGGGCCAACTGCCTGAGTTCAAATCTTACTGCTACCACTCACTCTTGACTCTTTGCCTATTGCGTCACCTCCCTGTGCCTCAGTTTCCTTCTTTGAAAAATGGGATAACAGTAGTGCCTGCCAATCGGGTAGTGAACATAGATACAAAACACTTGGAACAGTCCCTGAAAGAGAGCAAACAATAATTGACATCAGCTCTTACTATGCACTGGGTGGCTTGGGTGGTGTGATTTAGAAGCTGCAGAAGTGGGGTTTGAATCCGGCTCCAAAGCTTTGGTGGCTCCAAAATGCCACCCTGTCATCTGGCCTGTATGATAAGAATTGGCCAAGTCAATGAAGGCATGTCTTTAGGGGTTCCGCTGAGCTCCCCACTAGTATTGGCCAGGAGGTGGCTTATGAATTTGAGCCTGGCTACTCACCTGGCTCCTTAATGAACTGGAGGAGTCTAGCTGTCAGGGGTAGGGAGATGTGCAGACGCTGCAGGGAGGCTTGGGGTCAGTATCAGCAGGTCATTGGGGTTAATAGCTCTGCTGTCTTTCCCAGGAAGGATGAGTTATGATGTACTTGGTTTGGCACAGACCCTCTGAAATGTGCCATATCCTTAGGACCCAGTAGACACATCAAGAGCCACATCCTCAGCTAAGGTCATGGCCCTGCTTCTGTGCTGCCCTCTCTTGCTGCCTGCCAGCACAACCACCCATCTCCTAAGGACTGTGGGCTGTTTTGTTGAAATCTCTCTACCTCCCTTCTCTCAGCCCTTCTCTCCCTCGGCAGCCAAGCTATGATCCTCAAACTCAGCCATTAAGATTCCCTGGAGTTTCCCCACGTTGCCCCCAAGTGCAGGGCAGAGCCCACAGGAGCCATCAGGCTGTAACGTGCTAGCTGATTCTCTGCAGGGAAATACTCTCATTCAACAAGTCGTTACTGAATGGGCTCTTGGGCAGGTGCAATTCTAGGACCTGAAGATACAAAGCAGAAAGAGAAGAAAAAGAAAAAGAAACAGTAATGCAGAGTCCCTGCCTTCTCAGTGGTTACATTTTAAAATAGCTCTCACTTGCAGGCAGGAGGATGTTTGCAGAACTTTTGAATGATGCCTAGAATTAGAATTTTAACTCAAGAACTAGGTCTTGGGTCATACCTCCTCCCCGCTGGCCCCCTGCCCCTCCCTGTCCATCCTCTTCCTTTCTCCTATTTTACTTCTCTCTCCTCTCTCCCACCTTCCTTTCTTCCACCTCCCACACCCTGCCCCCCTGGGACCTCTCCTACATGTCTCCTTCTCTCCTTTCCCTTCTGTCCCCACAGCCTTTCTGCCATGGAGGTAACCCACTTAGCATGCTCTGGGGGTTGCCCCATTGCTGGGGTTTGGAAGATGGGGGAATACAAATCATTCAGTCAATTTGTTCTCAATAAAGGTGCTCTCCCCTTTGCCCAGAACACGTTGTTGCAGAGCAGTGAGGCTGGGGTCGCTGGGCTCTGCATTACCCAGGAGCCAGCTGTCTTGCAGGGTGCTACAGTCCCTGAGTGTCCTGCCTTGTCCAGGTACCCCACATTCATGGTGCTCCCCAAGCCCCCCACTGCTCAGTTCTTCAGAATTAAAGGACTAGGCTCCTTACTATCTGGTCAATTTCCAATAGACTAAAAAATAATACCATTTATTCAGCCCTCATTCCGTGACAGGCCCTGAGCGAAGCTCTGTTCATGAATTAGTTCATTTGGGGCCACAACCATCCCATGAGGGGGGTGCTTTGCTTACCCCCAGTTTACATACAGAAGCTCTGGCTTGGAGATGAAAACTGACTTACCCTGGACCATCTGCTAGTAAATGGGGAAGCAGGATCTGAATTCAGGACCCGGTGCTTCTCCCACTATCCCCCCTGCCGTCACCTGCCCTTGGTGACAGCTCTTGTCCAGTTAACATATCCGAACTCCTCACAGCTTCAAAGACCCTGTCACCCATTTGCTCTATCCACTCATAAAGATTCAGGTTTGTGGTCCAAAGAGGGGAGGTGGCTTGCTTGAGGTCACCTTGGAGCCAGCACAGAGCTGAGATGTCGTCTCTGGCCAGTACCCCTTTCTCTGCCATGAAAATGCAGCTTACCCTCAGTTCTGCTGGAATGGGAGAGATGGGCCATCCCTTTAAGCCAGCTGGCTGCTTTTTGAAGAGGAGGATAGGGGGCAGGCAAGAGCTTGGACCAGTTTTCTTCCTCCTACTCTGTCACCAGTGAGATGACTTCCTAGTTCTCTCCCGCTCCAAGGTTTGAAGCTGGGACTTGCGGGGGTGGGGGGAGATCTGGGCCCAGAGACCTTTGGGGGCAAGAGTGCATGGTCCTCTGGGGGAAACACGGGATTATAAGTGGCTGTTTACTCAAATCCACCCTGAAATGCTCAGCCACAGGAATGCCAGCCTGGGGCTTTCATTTCCTTCTCAAGTTGACTCAGACTCTTGTTTTAAATAATAAAACAAGAACAGGTCTCAACAAGTCAGCCTCGGGTGGGACTTTGAGATCTGGCCTTAGAGAGGATGGATGAGACGCTCTGTAGACTTCCCTGGGTCAGGCAGGTCACTGTGCTTGTAGGGAAGGAGGGCATGAGCTCTGACTGAGGATGGTTCTAGTTTCTCTTTCTGTCTTCTTTCTCAAAGCTTGCCTGATTGGATAGGTGCTTCCAGGCTTGGGTGGCACTGGCTGGTCGCACCCTCCAGGAAGAGACAGTGGATGGCTCCCGCAATTCAGGGTGGGGATGGTCGGGGGTGGGCTTGTCCTTGCCAACCCCTGGAAGGAAGTTGGGGGCCAGCAGGGTACTTCTCCTGGATGAGGCTGCCCGGCCCAGGTCTCTCTGGCCCTGAGCTGAGCATTTACAATCCAGCTGCAGGCATTTGCCACACCATGGACAAGGACAGGAGACCCTCAGTGGAGTGAGGGGAAGGGGAAGGAGGGGAAGATAGAGGGGAAGAGGGGGAGCACCAAAAGAGGCAAAAACCCGGGTCGAGTCCCTTTCCAGCATGTTTCTTGGATGCCTGGCTTTTTGCCGATACAAAAGACGCCCAAGCAGGGAAGCCCCCAACGCCTGCAGCTGCTTTCCGCTCTGGGCTTGACCCATAATTATAATCCCTTTCCTTTGATTTTCTCTGCGAAAACAGCAACATTCCAGCTAGCCTTCGAGCTGGGAAAAAAGCACTGTGCAGAGCTTAAGAGATCTATAAACACGATGAAAAATCACAGTCTTGTTTTCCCACAGCTTGTTTCCCTAGGTGAGTAGAGGGAGGAGGAGAGAGAGGACAGAGGAGCTAGGATGGGGGTAATCAGGAATAGGGGTGGGGAGGATACAGATGTGCAAGACACCTGGGTGTGCATGGACCAGAAGCTGAATGGAAGCCAAGAATATGACTCAGCTGCTGAAAACCTAGCTAATCATTTCTGGCGGCAATGAGGGAGTTACGAACACATAGATGTGTATGCATAATACGCAGGTGCCCCGTGCTTCATCCAGAAAGGATTTATGGGACTGGTATAAGCAGGGAAACCAGAAGAGGAGGGATGGTGGTCTCTGTGGAGTCTTTGCTGACTGGTGGGGACTGAATAAGCCAGGGAGATGTCCATGCATCAGAGAGGGAACAGATGTGTGGTCTTTTCAACATGCCTGATAACGTATGAAAATGCGCCATTCAAAATTAATCCAGAATATCCCAGCTTTTAAAGCTGGTAGGGGCTCTAGAAGTCATCAGACCCCATCACTTGCTTGCAAAGGGTTTGCTGACCATTTTGCAGTGGGTCACCTAAGTGGCAGGATGAGGGGAATGAGGATTAGCACCCTGATCCCTAGAAATCACTCCCTTTGCAACTCTGCCTTCATCTAGAAGGTGCTTTGGCATTAGACGCCCTTTGGGGAAATGTGGATATGCTGGCTCTGGGGAGTACAGCACCTGCTGCCTGCACAGATACCTAGGGGGCCTCCTGCTCCCCAGGCAGAGAGAGTAGCTGGGCTCAAGCTAGATATCTGAGGGACCTGCTTTCTGGGTGGAACTGTGAAGGGGTGTCAGGGACAGCTTCACCTGTTGAGAGAGGCAAGGCATGGTCAGATTTGGGGACAGGGCTGGCTGCAGAGAGGGTGAGTAGGACTTTTTAGCATCTTCTGCCCAGCTCAGAGGTCACGTCTTGCAGGGTACCTGCCGTGGCCTGGATGGTAGTCACTCTCCTGGGAGGGGAGTAAGCGAGGAAGCCCCCGCTGCCTGGGGCTGCTGGCTGAGGCCCGGGATCTGGATTCTGCAGATGGTACAGAGCCAGCTGAAAGTCTGTGTTTTGCTGCAGTGCCTCCTGCCCATCCACCCATGTGCTGCCCCCCAGTCCTTTCCTCCTCCTTGGCCTGCACTACCTGGGCTACATGCTTAAGGATCCCCTGCCGCCACCGCTTTCTCAGGGCTCTGGGTTCCTAAGTAGGAAATTCACAGCCTGCATCTTTTGGAAAGGTGACTGGGGGCATAGGAGGCTCCCTGCAGAGTGTAGACCTTCCTCCTGACACAGTCCTCTTTCTTTATCTGTTAAAATGGACAAGAGTGTGCTGACAGTAAGCATCCGTGCCAAAGCAGCAGCCTGCCTGGAAATGGGGTGCATGTGTGTGCACATGTGTGCATGCATCCTTGTGATTGAATGGCCAGTCTCTGGGCTCCTGTCTGCACGAGTGCAGGTCTGTGTGATGGAGTCCCTGCCAGGGCCTGCTAGGGTGGAGATGCCTGCTGGACATGGCAGCATGCACTTGCACGTGGCAAGGCCCCGTGTGTTCACGCGGGGGGTTGCATTCTCCACTGCATGTCTGTGTGTCCGTAAGGATTCGTATGCCTCTCTGGGGTGAGTCTGGGTGCCTGCCTGACATCGCACATTGCTGCGGTGTCTGTAGGGTGTGTGGGTTTGCGTGGCATGGTAAGAACCTCTGGGGGCCGGCAGCCGAATATTGGGCATGTTTCTATGGGGGTGGGTGCCGCAGGGCCTGGAGCAGGGGGATGTGGCTGCCCCTGCTGAGGCCCGTGTTTCAGCGGAGCCATGTTTCCCAGCATCCTCTGCAAGTGAGACCATCCCCACTGGTGGCAACCAAGACCTGTCGGCTGCACCTGTGGTTGGCATGTCTGGGATCTGGCCAGTGAGCTCTGTGTCTCCCTGGGCTCTGCCTCACATTTGAGACTTCTCTCCACCATCTTCACTCTCCGGGGGAACAGAGAAGGCTCCCTGGGTTCCCCTGTGTCATCAGGTCCCCTGTGTCTGCCTGTCCTCCCCCCAACCCCACCACATTCTGTCTGGGGTCTCAGGAATACCACCCCCCCGCAGGGACCCTATCATTTTTTGATACCTCAGTGGAACTGGGACCCCAAAGAGTTCTCAATTGTCCCCAGGGGCCACACTTTGCTGGGCTCAGCTATTGGCTTGTGGGGGCACATCGTGGCATAGTTAATTCCTCTTGGGAACACAAGGCAGGTGAATGAAGGGACAGATGTGTCCCACAGCCTCATGGATGCTCAGGGAGGTGTCACCCAGCACAGGAGGTGGGGGAGGGACGTATTTGGGGGGTCAGTCTGTGCAGCAGCATTACTGCTGAGCAGAGCCATCACGGGCTGAAGTGGGTATTCATTACAGGGAGCCTGGCTCTTGCTGCTGGCTGGCTCGGGAAGAGGGCCCAGATGTGCTGGTTCTACCAGCAATGCAGGACATTGGTGACAGAGTTAGAGCACATCTGTGTCTGTGCCAGTCCTGGGCATGTAAGTTCTAGCCGCTGGGAACCAGGGAAAGGTGTGGGCAACCAGGGCACAGCATAGACCCAGGGCTCACTGCACCCTTCCTCCTTTCCTGGGGAGAAATCTCATTCCCTCCTGATCCCAGTGGGTTCCTGTCCCCTCAGACGGCCCCCTTCTGGCCTGAAGAGGTAGCTAGGGAAGGACTTTAATTTGCTGTGCCCTGTTCCATCACTGAGAGGTTTGCTTCCTTGGACTCTGCAGACCCCCACTATACTCCTGAGGCCCCCAGGGCAGTGGTATAGGTGTGTCACCAGGACAGCGTGCTCCCTCCACCACTGGGGTGAGCTGCCCTCCAAGCCAGGAGGGAAGGGAGCACAGTGCTCTGCAGAAGGCACAGACTCGCTCTGCATTTCCCTTTGCATAATGAAAATGCCATTATGTTTTCTGCTCTCAATAATACCACAGCAGAGGCAGCTGGCAGCCCCTTGAGGCGACATCCTCTTTTCCCACACTGCCAATCACAGCAGATCCACAGAGAAAACCACATAGTCTCCAACCTCTCTGGTTGCCTCCTCCTCCCCAGCCAAGGCACCTGGAATACAAGGATGTTCCAGTCCTCTGTGCTGAGTGGGAGGGATTAGGCAGATCGCGAGGGTCTGGTGCTGGGGGCCCAAAGGGAAGAGGCCCCGGAACTTTACAAAAGCTCGGGATCCGAAAGGAAACTTAGGTTCAACCTGCTCCCTATACAGATGGAACCCCAGAACCCTAGAGGAGGAATGGACTCACCCAGGGTCACTGGCAAGCTCATAATCATCAATTTACGAAGAGCCCTGGGCTGTTCTGAATCTTTTATTTATAGTAACACTTTCAGGTATGGGGTAGCATTTTCTCTGCAACCCAATGAGGAAACTGAGGTACAGAGTATTTTAAGCTAGCCAGTGGTAGAGCTGGTATTGTGACCACAGTCAAAGTCAACATCTGTTCTCTCAATTGCTATACTCCAAAGTCGGTGACTATGCCAGGAACATGACCCTGACTCTTGGCCTGGTGCTCTTTTTACATTGAGGGAGGTTTGCCAGATTTCAAGCATCCCAGCATCTGTCCTTTCCTGGTAGCTCACAGCTTCCCAGAGAGGTGATGGAGAAGGGAGGGGAGGAGTGAGGATGATCCTTTCCTGGTCCCAGTGGGGAAACTGAGTCAGAAACTGCTGTACCCACAGTGAATAGGTAAAGGTCTACAGTGAAACTAAGACCCTGCTTCCCACACCCATCTGAAACCTCTCTACCTTACACAGAAGTTTAGATTTCCACTTAGTCTCTGCTCCAGACACCAAGACATGCCAGGCAATCATCCTGAGCTCCCCAGTGCCAAGGGCCCTGAATCATGTGCTAAGGAGCTATTGAGAGAGGTGGGGTCTGGGGGGAAGGAAATCTGTGCTGCGGGACTGTGCCTCCCCATCTGAACCCTGAGGGCAGGGATTCTGCTTGGTTCCCCTCTGTGTCCCCAGCTCCTAGAAAAACACCAGGCATATAGTGGGTGCTCAAGAGGTCTTCACTGAATAAATGCATGAAATGAAACTGGAAGCTTCCCAAGGCTGTTGAGAGTGGCTGTTTCCTCCACCACTGAGAACTCTCTGTCTTTATTTATTCCTCCGTTCTCCACACAGTTGGTATTGGCTCACACTGAACCCCTGTCAGAGGCTGTCAGGGAAGAAACATCAAGATGATTAAAGTTGGGAAAATAGTACCTCTGGGGCGGTGTTGACAGGATGGGGGTCAGTGACCCCCGAAAAGAGAAAACAACCTCAGAGCTCTGTTTAAGAAGGCTTGAGATATCTGTGGCTAACAGCTGTTCACCAGCCTCTGTCCCCTGAAGCCTGGCCTGGACAGGCGAGGCAGGTGGGCAGTGGGCAGGTGGGGTGGGGGAGAGAGGAGAAGCTCACTCTACAGAAGGAGTGGGTCATTTGGGGCTGGGACTGGTAGGGGGTGGAGAGAGGATCTGGCTGTCCCCTGCCCTGTGTCCTTAAAGAGGAAGGAGTCTGGAGGGAGTCCCAGACCCCAATTGCAGGGAGGGTGTACAGGGCAAGAGAAGGATGAGGTGCCTGCTTTGGGTGCAAAATTTAAGGGGGTGCTACAGGTAATTGAAACAAATAATCTGGGCGGCCGGAATAGCTCAGTTGGGAGAGCGTCAGACTGAAACAAATAATCTTTTAAGGCAATATTTCTAAAAAAAATTAATGCAAAAATTTGTGCTGAACAAGGAAAGATAAGATCTAATACTTAAGCTTGCATGGCTTAACTTGCGCCCTCCTGCTAGCCTAGTCCTGGGTCTGACACAGAAGGGAGTCAGAGAATGGGGGGGCCCATGGGGGTGGGGCAGGGTTGTTGAGAGAAGACCTCTGAGTTTGAGAGGGGTGCGGGTGGGGATGAGTGGGAGGTGTGATTGGGGGAGGAGAGGACTGGGGTCTGTGGTGAGTGGGATGTAAGACTGGGAGGCATGAACAGTGGGAGAATATAGAGGCCTAGAGAGATGAGGGCCTCTCTTCCCCAGCCAGGCAGTCTCTCCACCCAATTGGAGAGCACCCATTGTGCCTATGGTCATTCACACTGGGGTGCAGGAATCCTGAGCCCGGGAGGGGGCACTCTCTCCTCTGGACAGAGCAGTCCTAGGGAAGGTGTTGGGTGGCTGGGGGCCATGTGGAGCTCCAGTGGTGGAGTGCAGGGTACAGGGCCTGGAAGTAAGGGAGCCTGTTCCCAGGGGCTTCCCATCACTGCCACCAGCACCAACCCCATTTCGTCTGTCAGCCCCAGAATCGTAACCCCTCAGCTCCTGCCCCTCGCCAGACCACTGAATGCCCAGGCTTGAATAATTGTTTCCGTAGTTTCACCTTCTCAGAATAGCTAAGAAAGAACTGGAAGAGGCAGCCCCTCACCTTGGCACCTAGGCTCAGAGTAGAAAGGGTGTGTGTGGGGGGCGGGTTCGGGTCCTGGGGGGTTTCTTCCATCCATAGTCCTCAGGCATGAGCAGGGTGACACTGGAGCCACAGGGAAGATGATAGAGCACAGGAAAGTGGTTCCATGGGCCTGCATGCCCCCATCAATCTCTGGGGTCCTAGGGTCTCATATTTGCAGCTGGAGGGTGGAAGGATTTGGGGAGGGTAGTTTGCCCCCATCTCCCCTCTCCCATGACTTCTGATGTCCCTCCACCTTCAACACTGAGGAAGTATCCCTTATTCCTAGTGCTATGCCACGACTTTGAGAGCTGAACAGCAGCATGGTGCTGGGTCTCTGCCCTGCACTGGGCCTGTGGTCAAGTGGAGAGGTGGACCAGCCCCAGAGATAGGAACCATCCCCATCAGGTGTGGCTCAGGATCAGGAGAGAGGTAAAGATAGTGGGAATCTAATGGGGGTTGGAGTGGTCAGGGATGCTTCCTGGGGGAGGGGGCTCTCAACTCTGGTAGTAGCCCCCTTAGTTCCCATGGCACTTGATCCTTGAGAATTAGTAATTGCCTTGTTTGAGTTTCTATTCTTGAGGCTCTTTCAAACCACATTTGATTGTGACAGGCGCCTAGAGCCCGTTGGCGATGCTTTGGCTGTGGCCAACGAGTGAGGGGATGTGTATCTAGGAAATGATCCTACCAGATGAATATTCATTCCACAGGATTCCTAAAGACCTTCTATGTGCCAGACACTGCTCTCCGTGTCCTAGTCACTACCTTCATGGACCGTGATTATCTAGGGTGATGTGCCCCCTACTACCTGCTTCAGATGATGCTAGAACGTGCTCTGGCAAAAGCAGTCTTTTAAGGTAGTGAGCTCCTAGACCTTGGAAGCAATTAAACAAAGATTGGATCACTACCACATCAGACCTTGTGGGTCTAAATTCCAGCTTGGTGTGTACTAACTTTCTACTCTTTGACAGTTTTATAAACTCTCTGTGCGTTAGATTCCTCCTCTGCCTAATAGGAATAGTAATAATACCTTCCTCATCTCATTGTTGTGAAGTTTTAGTTTATACACATAATGTCATGAACCAGTGCCTGGTACACAGTAGGTATTCAATCAATGATGCCTGAATACTAACAGTAGTACGTGTCTGATTATCCCCCAGAGTTTCTGTTGGCCTAGGGCTAAGGTGGGGTTCTCAGCCTCCCTCTGTCTGGCCGGGTTTTTCCTGGGATGCCTCCCTCTGCCTCTGGCTCCTCAGTGGGAGCTGCAGCAGGACAGAGCCTCTCCAGACCAGGGAGGGCCTCTCCTGCCCCCTGGGACAGGTCTCGAGTTTCCCAGCTATTACCTACGTCTCAGGGGTTCCCAGCCAAGAACAAGCCCTTCCCATCCTCCCATTCCTCCCTGTTTCCACTGCAGACCCAGCCCTCTGTCTCCTCACTTGGGGCCTGTCCTTTCATTTACATAACTCAGTGGAGCTGGGGAAAAATCCGTCCGCTCCTTAGTCCTCATTCAGTTTAGTTCTGAACACATAGAAGGTCACACACTGACCTTAGGAAAGAGTGAGCCTGTATGTGATATGAGTCCTGGGTTTCTCTTCGGGGAAGGCAGTGACTTTGACTCCTCTCTCTGACTACAGGCTCCATGAAAGTAGAGGTTATTTCTCCCCACTCAGACTGGGGTTCCCCGAGGGCAGGGCTGTGTCTCTGCCCTTAGACTAGGAGTTCTTCAAGAACCTGACTTTGTAGAGTTTTGCCCAGGTTCCTCCCCTCCTCCCGGTGAGCCTTCCCAGGTCTCCTGTCTGCTTTGCTTCTGCCTGAAGAGAAGCCTCCCGTGACTGGTCACATGCAGCTGGCTCCTGACCTCAGACTCCTTTATTCTCTCTCCTCACCTGCCTCCTCCATCCTGGGCCCACATTGTGTACTGCTAACCTCCCTGATTGGGCCAGACCCATCTGCTTCCACATCGCTGAGCCAGCTGCAAAACCAGGTCACCCTCCTCCTTGTCTTTCTTGTCCTCTTTCCCTAATCGAATTATTTTTCCTCTGCATTGTGCATGAAGTTTCGGCAGACGTGGGTTCTCTGCCCTCGCTGGGAACACTGAGTCTAGCAATGAGCGGGGCATAAGAGTCTCGCTGCCGAGTCAGCACCTTCCCCTGCTCACCCCCTCTTGCTGGCCTGCGCCTCTAGCCTCCGGGCTGTGGGGCCCGGCACTCAGGAGCAGAGCTCAGAGTGGGTCTGGAGGAGCGCAGGAGGGCGCCATGCTCCCACTCCTGACACCGGCTCGGGAGGTGCAGTGGGGGAGGACAGGTCCAGGTGATTCCTGGAGCCATGCATATCAGAGCCCAGGTCTGATGGACCGCAGTGGGGGTGTTTCCTGACCTCGGGCCATTCCTGTCCATCCTGGGACTCCAGGGCAGTGGCGGGGAGGGCCGGGTCCCTGTTTCTCTCTCCTCTTGGGAACTTCAGGTCCAGGTTGGCTTTCAGGCTGCCCTCTCATCTGGTCCCGAGAGTCAGGACACATCTGCCCGCCTATTACTCCGGGTGGACAGTCATAAAATTCATGACAATGGTAATGATGTTGATCATGCAGTCTTGTTGTAAATGCTCCAAAGGCTTCCCAAAGGGCATTCCCTTCCATCATCTCACTGGACAGGCAGGCAGGGGGGCCAAGACTCAGAGACCTCAAGAGGTTTGTTTATGTCTGCAGAGCAAGGCAGGAAACCGAGGCCTCCCTTCCTTCAGCCCCCTCTTGCATTCTGGGGAGACTCTGAACCCCAAGTCCTGACCCGTGGCTCCCTGAGGGACTAGAGTGGTAATGAGAAACCTGGGCTTTGGAGTCAGACAGACCTTGGTCCAAGCCCCAGCCTGGCTGTTCACTGTCGTGGGTCTTTGGCAATTTACTTTATTGCCCTGAGCCTCAGGGGCCCCATCCACGAAATGGATGATAGGACCTCTAACTCAGGGAGTTTAGAAGGTGTGTGCAGGACACCTGACTCTTGGTCAGTATTCAGTGGGTGTCACCTGTCTTGTTCCTGCCTGAGAGTAGAATTGCCCCTTCCTTTTCCTCCTCCTCAGACTGACCCAGCAAGGTGGCCCTACCCTGTGCCCAGTGCCCCAAGGGGAGTCACCACATTGTGGGGTCCGGACAACAGTAATTCCCAATGTGTATTATTAGGCTCTTACTCAGGGCAGGCACTGTCCTAAGCTCTTTACATGTACTTCTGCAGTAAATTCTCATAAAATCTTTATGAAGTACCCATAATTATGAAACTCGCTTTCCAGGAAGGGAAACTGAGGCACGGGGAAGTTATACAGTTGGCTTCAGAGCATGCCCATCTCCCCAGGATTTACCCAGGGTCCACAGGAACAAGGTGACAGAGCTAACACTGGGCCTTGGGGCTCCCGGCACCCTCAAAGGTTTGGGAAGTAGTCTGAGCACAGGCTCTGCAGTTCAGACTCCCTGGTCCACAGTTTACCCGCTGTATAATCATGGGCAAGGTCCTTAGTCCCTCTGTGCCTCCATTTTCTTATCTGGAAAATGGGGATAATAGTTGTAAGAATACTTCTGACACGAGGATTCAATGAGCTAGTCCATATGAAGAATGTAAGACCACGCCTGATAAATTCCAAGTGCCTGGTAAATGTGGGTATCCGTCGTATTCATGGATGATCTTAGTATAATTATGCCCTGCAGCTCCCTTCCTCTCTTCTTCCCAATCCAGGCCTTGCTGAGGGCCACACCCCAGCTTCCAATAACCCCGTTCCTCCTTATGATTCAGCAACCCACTTGTTTTTGCAGGTGCAGTAAGCTAGTTCACCAAGTCTTCTCTCTCGGGATAGCAGATCCCCACATCTAGGGGCCCTGTCTGCCCTTGATATTTTTTTGTCCAAAGAAGGGATGTTCTGTGATGTGTTCCTCGGCCTTTGGTGTGGGCTGGCTGACCAGCCAGAGGCCAGGAAGTTGTGCCCAGCTCTGCTGGGGGTGAGGGATGGGAGCTAAACGGGTGAGTATCAGAAAAATTATTTGAGGATCCTTTAAGGAAAAGAAAATCTGATCCCCCTCCCTCTGTGTGTGTGTGTGTGTGTGTGTGTGTGTGTGTGTGTTTCAAGCAAGAGAGCAGTAAAGTAGAAAACATCCCACTCATATACTTTTTAGAGCAGGGAACAGATAAAAAAAATTCAGTTGGTACAACAAGTAATAGAAAATGTATTTTGGTTCTGGATTTTGTATTTTGTCCAGTTAAAGGGATGAGGAAGAAAGGATAAGGAGATGGAGAAAAGGCAAGAAAGAGAAGGAGGAGAGGGTTGGGAGGGGCGGAGAGGAGACAGAACAAAACTAAACAGATACTCACGGGATGAGCCTAGCCGATGGTCTCTAGGACATCTCCGGAAGGCCCGGGAACATCCTCAGCCAAAGGCGGTTTAGGACTCTGGCCCTGAAGACCTTTAAACGTTCTGTTGCACTTTTACAACCACAGGCAGCCTGTCCTCTTGTTGTCCCTGACCTGCAGGTCAGGTGAAGTAAGCCAAGGTCTGGATGAAGCCTACAGGCAGGAGGACTTCATCACTGTCTTGCTGGTGCTATTCCTGTGTTGTGCTCAACACCCACCTGCCTGGGGCTCAAGGTACAGAATTGACAGGGTTCCGCCCTTAATGAGCTCCCAGCCCAGTTGGAGAGGCAGACATGTAAATAACGATTATAATAAAAGTCAGGCTGCTATAATTACTATAATAAAAGTTCAGATGAAGTGCACGGAGGAGAGATTAATTAATTCTGACTGGGAAATCCGGAACTGCTTTGTAGGGAATAATGAGGCATCTTGGAGGAGGTGCAGGATTTCCGTAGGCAGAGCGGGTGGAGGCAGTGGGGGGTAGGATACGTTTTTCATCAGAAGACTTGGATTTCATCTCTGACTGCGCCACTTCCCAGCTGTGTGCCTTTGGGCAGGTGACTTACCCTCTCTGAGAGTGTTCTTCATCTATGAAATCAGAAGAACCATCCCTCTCTTAAAAGGTTATCACATGAAACCATAAAGCCTGTGTTGCTGGCATGTAAGACATAGACTGCCAACAGATGTAAAGAGCTAGCGTTGGAGTCCATGGCTTCCATAAGGGGACTCTGACCGCCAGAGCCATTGTCATAATGCAAGGATACAAGCCTGATGGCTCCATGGAGCCGAACGCTTGGCAGCAAAGCTGAAGGCCAGCTTTTCTGGGCCTCGAGCAGACAGGAGCCTATGAGTCCATCTGAACAGAGTGAGGATTCTCTGTGGTCCTTGGAAAAGCCATCACTGGCCCTTCAGGGGTAGACAGGGCTCTTTATGTACCTGTGGCCACTTGGATGTTCTGGGAGGTGTGGGTCAGCTTCCGTCCTGCAGCATCTGGACACAAACTAGAAGTCAGTCATCTTAGGGTGAATGTGCCTCACTCCGGCAGTGGTCCCGTCCATCCCTCCCAACCACTTGGGAGTGAATACAAGACCATCTTATTGCATTCTTGAGTGAATGTGGTGAGCTGTTGGGAACTGGGGATCCATTCCCGCTATCTCCGGGATCTGGGGGCCCCGTCTAGGATTAGACCACCCCCGGTCTAAAACTGTCCCGAAGTGGGGAAAGAGTTGCAGGCAGAGGGGAAGTCAGCTCCCAGATGCCTGGTACACACTAATGTTTGAGCAACTCCACAGATGCACCCTGGGTCACTGTCCACCAGCCTGGGTTCCTGAGGGAAGCTTCAGGCGATGGGATCAGAAAGGTAGGTGGGGCCAGAATGAGAACTGGATCATCTCGGGTGTATTAGGCCTGGCTACATGCCAGGAGCCTTGTGGGTGCTGTTCAGAGAGATAGGCTCCTGCCCGCAGTGTGTTCACAGATCTGCGCTTGGTGACTTTGCTTTAGGTCCTGGGGCCTGGGGGTGGGGGTCTGGAGCAGGAAGTGGCCCTGATGGGTGTGTGTGAGACATCATTGGTGGGGGGGGGGTGGTCAGGACCTGCTCCAGAAGAAGCCTGTAATAGGTGATGTCTCCGGAGAGGACAAGGGGCGCACAGGAGTGAGGCCAAGGCAGTGGGGGAGGAGGGATTAAAAACCTATTGCACAGGTAGAAGCAGCAGGACCAGAAATGCAAGGGAAGCAGTCTCCTGGACAAAAAACTAGCACATAGATGAGACCGCGGTCAAAGCTCCTCGGGGAGGAGACAGGAGGGAGGAATCAAGCCCAGCTCCAAGGGCTCCAAGGACTGCAGTTCTCCTCTGCAGCTGGAGGAAGGATTTGCTGGGATAGACACTCAGAAAACTCTTGGAAGAATGGACCGCAGCTGTCTGTCTGCCTCCTTGGTGCCCTGGGCACTCCCACCTCAATGTGCACGCAGCAGAAGGGCACCCGAAGGGTGTGTCCTTGGGTGTTCACTGGCAGGACCCAGTGTCCCCAAGCGGACACTACCCAAATACTGGCCAGCAGTGAGCAGGAGAGAGGACTCAAGGGGCACCGCCCAGCAAAGCAGGGGCAGTCTGAAGTTACATCGCACCCTGTGCGGGATCTCACGAACGAAACCTCCTGACACGGACAAAGCCAGGCAGGAAAGAATACAATCTGCAGGATTCCATTTATGTAAATTACAAGAACAGGTGTGGGATCAGTGGTGGCAGAGGTCCAAGCAGCAGTTACCCTCGTGGGAGGGGCTGGGTGGGGCCGAGAGGGGTTTCTGGGGGTGGGGGCAGGTTTGTTCTGTTTCTTGATCTGAGTGTGGGTTCCACGTGTGTTTCTTTTGGGCAAATTCATTGAAGTTGTAATAGGTGGGCTTTCCTCTACGTGTCTTGCATTTCAATTAACAACTTTAAAAATATATATATTTTATTTATTCATCTGAGAGCGAGAGTGAGGAGAAGAGAGAGAATCTCAAGCAGACTCCTAGCAGAGCACAGAGCCCAAAACGAACTCGATCCCATGATACTGAGATCATGACTGGAACCAAAACCAAGAGTTGGGTCTTTAACAGACGGAGTCACCCAGGTGCCCCTCCACAAACAACTTTTAAGAAACCTTTCCCTTTTTTGAGTGTCTCTGCCAATGCCGCTGAGTAAGGAGTAAGGTTTGGAGCAATCTGGCAAACAGTAATGACAGTAACCCAGGCTGGGAAGGTGAAGGTAGCAGGAGGGGAGGAAGTAGAAGGGAATTATGGGTGGGTTCGCTTGGGTTTGGGGTGCTGTGGGCAGTCAGGAGCAGATGTGAATGGGGTGCTGGGAGCAGGCATGGAGGCTTAGCCGGGTGAACAGATGGAGGGCTGTTAGTCTGGCTGGCATGGGGAAGTAGCCCTGGGTCACCAGGTCAGGTACAGACAGTAAGGAGAACCGCTGGCAGAAGGTAGGGTGCTGGGGAGCCCCAGGGTTCAGGGACGAGCAGGGGGGTGGTCAGAAGAAGAGGATAAAACCTCAGAGGAGGCGATTTCACAGAGAGCATGACCAGTGTCCATGTTCGGAAAGGCCAAGCATCCTCGCTGTGACCGTCCCCATCACAACACTGTCCTGGTTTCCTCCAGTTGGGTTGCCTTCTCCCAGGACTTTGCTCTCCTACGGAGTTACCATCCAGTTACCATCCAGTTACCCTCCCTATTCCAAACCTCACCGCCCACCCCCACCCACCAGGTTAACCTGGGGGCCCTTGTCATTTCTGGAACTGCTCCTGAGCCAGGGCTTCCCTGTCCTCTTCCTGTGCAATTGATTGTTCCACCCCCAATGTAGAAGTTCACATCCATCCCTGTTAGACTCTATGTCTGTGTCAGCCCCAGGGGCAGGTGGAGAAAGGCGACATTGCCCTGCACAGGCGTGTGTGTTTATGTGCAGGTGGCCCAGAGCCCAGCCCAGGACCCTCCCAGGGTCCAGGAGGAGCAGGCAGCAGCCACCCCAAACAGAGAGACCATCTCTGCTTCAGTTCCTTCTATGCTGACTACCCCTGGGCCAGCTTGTCATGTTAAAACATGCGTGTCACCTGTCACATTCACTCATAGGGACCACAGGGAACTTCTAACCAGGGAAATATGGGAAGATTTGCAAGCAAATGAAAATCTGTGCTTCTATTTGGTTATCTGTGATATGAAATTAGGGAGTTCAAAACAGTAAGAATCCTTCGGATTCGAGTAGAAGTAAGAGTTACCCTTTATTGTAACTTAACTGTGTGCCAGGCACTGGACTGAGCATGCACCCAGGTTGATACAATTGAGTAATCACATCTATCCTGTGGGCTCCGTGCTGCTATTACTCCTACGTTATGGCTGGGGAAACCGAGGCACAGAGAGGCTCCTCTTGCCCACACTCAGCTGGTAAGTGGCAGAGATGGGATTTGAGCCCAGAGAGCTCAAACTCTCTACCAGCTTTTGTGAAGTGTCATTAGTGAGGTGAACATGGGGAGCCATGGCAGAAACTATGCATAATCTAAATCCATAGACGATCCTCAGGCCCTTTATTTTGGGTTTAAAATGCACAACTTGATGGCTTGGCAGCGGATTTATTTCCTTTCTATATTCCATTTGGTTTAAGCAAATATGAAAATGAGTTACATTTCCCTTAAGCCCACATTGACCAATGATGGGGAAAAAATGTGGAGAGCGTGGAAGGCAACTGGGTCCACAAATTTAGGTGAGCGATAAATATCACATTTTATTTTATTTCCACTGCCATAAATCTGACCCAGAGCCCCCACCTCACACTGATGTGGTGGGAATTTCTGTTTCTCTTATGATTGGGACTTTCTATTCTTATTCTGCTCCAGGTTATGCAAAGATCCTGGGGTCCTTTGAAGTGCCAGCTGACTTCGTACCTCTTCTCAGTGCCTTCAGAGTGGCTCTGCTCTGCCTTCTTCCCTTTAGGACACTGCAAATAATTTCATCCCTAATTCCCTGCCTTCCCCCCCCCCCTAAAAAAGACAAAAAGGTCAATGACCTTGGCTTTTTTTTTTTTTTTTTTTTGGCTTCCTGAGAACATCCCTGAGGCCTGGAAAAATGACAAAGGAAAGAGGGGGAATCAAGACAAATTAGTACCAGTATGCCCACAGGGAGCTCCTGCTTACTGGGGGAGCAGGAGCCATCCATGCACTGCCTTTCCCAGATGTGCAAATGAACTGAGCCCAGAACATGTCCTGGGGGTGGTGGGAATGGGGGTAGGGGTGCAACTGGCCTGGGTGACCACTCTAGCAGGCTTCCTGGAGAGTCCACAGGTGAGAATTCCTGGAGAGAGGATCAGGTAGCCTGGAAGACTCTGCCTTCCCCAGGGAAGGAAGACTTGTTAGCCTGAGCCCCGGGGCCCTCAGCCTCTGGAGTGAGCTGTGTCTCCTGACTTCGAGGGGTTTCCCCCTGCCTCCCCAGTTGGCAGCGGCAGGGTACACTGGAAGCATCTCTTTGCTTCTAGAGGGGTTCCCAGACAAAGTAAGGAAGGCAGAGGCATGGGCTCCCATGAACACGAGAGGGCTTTGGAGTCAGCAAGTCCAGCTTCCTCCTCACGTCTGTCCTGGAAGGGAAAGGGGCACTTTGCTGTCAGGTGCCTTGGCTGGGCCCATGTGCCCACAGGGCGCCGAGAGTGCCTGAGTCCAGGCCTTCCTGCCTGATCACGGGCTCTGCCTGACATAGCCGTATGGTTCTACCTCAGCAAGATGCGGCTGGAACTGGGACCAAGAATCTTCTTCATCACATTAGAGTTTGAGGGTTGGCAATAGGAAATTAAAGGTTTCCTTTAAGATACCGCTTAAAGAAGTAAGTTAGGATACTGTGTAGAGGTTCCTTGAGATCTGGCCCCAGAGATAACTGGATTTACATCCCATCTCTGACCCTAGCCAGCTGTGTGACCTTGGGCTGGGCAGGTACTTCTCTGAGACTTCCATTTTCTCCTCTGTGGATGGGAATAGTAGTCACTTAATAGGATTATGAGCTCTTGTGTTGAAAGCACTTGCAATTAGGAACCACATATGGTAGCTATTCTAGTTATGACGACCACTTGGCCCGGTGGCTGGGGGTTCCTCACTCTCCTTTATAGGACCCAAACTACAAACTGGACTTGGCCCAAAATCTAGACTCTAACTACATAATTTCAAATGCCTTACGGTGTTTTCATTTTAATTATTTCAAAAATAGCACCATTAAGCAATCATTAATGGGTAGAATAATGTATATCGTAAGATTTTCAAACTCTATGGTACTTTTCTCTTTAATCATTTACATATTCAGTGCATCTTCAGCTTGGTGTGTATTCTTTCTTTTTTTAAAGGATCTGGAATCTAGCTTCTTATTCTTAGTTCAGATTGGCCCATCATCTGTAGTGGCTCAGACCTTTTCCTTCTGTAACTGGAGGCTTGGGGTACTGGAACGTGTCCAACTTTGTGGTCAGAAAGATCTGATTTCAAATTCTAATTCTGCTACTTGCCTGCTGTGTGGCTTCAGATAAATCTCTTAACCTCTCTGAGCCTCTCTACCTCACTGTGTTTAACAGTCTATTACAGCGTAGATGATGTGGCCAATCAAATAAGATGAAATCTGCAGACCTCTGGCTTAGAATAAACATCCATGGATGTTAGTGGTTTTTTTTGTTTGCTTGTTTTTTTCCCATTTTTCTCCCATCTCCATACCTTTGGCTGTTCTGGAATATTATATTGTTGGACAAGGGACTGGAAAAGAAACCTTAGCCTGACTGCAGTTCTAGACCCTTCCTTCAGTCAGCTTCTGTAGAATTGCTCTCCAGTGCAGAGAAGGCCAACTTTCATTTTACTTTTACGGGTGAGTGAAATGCCCATCTTCCGAAGGAATTCCTAAAAGTGCCGCAGACTGGGTGTGTAGCTGGGCCCACATTCACAGGTAGTTCCCTTAGCCAGCTCTGGTGTTTCAGCCTTGTCTCACAGAGCTCCCGCTGACAACTCCATGTCTGTGCCCTCAGTGGAACCTTCTAATACAAAACATTGAATGAAAGTTTGGGGCTTTTCTCTTAGTAGAGATATACGGCCTTCATCAAAACTCTGCTCGCCTTCCCCTCCTGCAGCCCCTCCTTGCCAGCAACACGTAACTCAATGCTGGTGTTGACAGAAGAGGGGTCAGGACTGCATTCTTGTCTTTGGTTACCGCTTTGGGACTCTGGGCTCTCAGAGATCATTCTGTGGGAGAAGAATCCCAAATCTTTAATGGGCTCTAAGGCAGTGAGGATGATGGATAGGGAATGTATGGGCAGGTGTCCTTCTCAGTCCTTAAAGGTCATCCAGCCTGGGTCTCGATGGATCCTATCTAAAGATGGACCCGATGCCAGACAGACCTCTCCCGGGCAGGTGATGCTGTGAACGCCGCTTCACCTCCTGCATGTTAATCTTCCAAACCGTAGTGCAGAATAACATCAATGGACGCTAGTCCCACTCGTGTCCCCATCTGTCACATTATATCAATTTCATCTGTAAAACATGGGCTGAGAGTGGTTCCTGAAGCCTGGGGTTGAAGACGCGGTGAGGGCAGGAGTGGCAGGGCCTTGAGTGGGTCGGGGGTCTTCTGGTCCAGTCATTCGATACGTCTTTGGAGTGCTGGGGGCTCTGGGGGCTGCTGAGGCCACGGAAGAGCTAGCCCTGCCTTGGCCTCAGAGTAGACAGTGGAGGCTAGACACGGAGAAGCGTAAATGCTGTGGCGGGGGGACTCTGGGAGCTCCGGAGCAGCGGGGAGAGCCCCAGCCAGTGTGAAAAACAGGTGTGCTAAGGACGAGCTGGCTATAGACCCACTCACCATGCCCTCCTGGGAGCACGGGCTGGAGAAGGCTGTCATATTCCGTCTTTGCTAAGGGTTGTTTTGTGGCCCCTTTGAGTGTTATAAAAGGGTTTTAATTTGGCCTCCATGCTTTGGAATGACCTTTCCTGCTCTATGGGACAAAGGCCTTGCTGTGGTTTTGAGACTCACTCTGGACCACGCTGCCTGGATTCAAGGCCCCGTTCTGCCATTTCGCACCTGTGTGCTAGATAAACTCTCTGAAGAAGGCTTGCTCCCCTCCTCTGTACCTCCTTCCCTGCAGAGGCTGTCCCATACACTGCTCAGAACAGCACCCTCCCCCACCCCCTACAGCGATGGAAACATTGCCACTGGGAACATCTTGGTGGTCAGGACAGGAGGAGACTGTGTCAGGGGTGGTCTCGGGGACAAAGTTCCAGGGCCAGAGATGGGCAAGATTGTGTAGGAGGTAATAGCGAGAGCCTCTGTGTGGAGGTCTGGCGGTGTAGGAAGACTTGGGAGTGCAGGTGGGCTTCCTGGAGGAGGTAATGGGGGTCAACTGGCCTGAGGGAAAAGTGAGAGGAAGTTGTGACACCAAAAGAGCCAAGGGGCAAAGGGTGGGTACAGAGTGTGTTTAAATCTCAGTTCCTTCTGCTCATAAACTTCTGCAGATGCATTTTTCTGTCAGTTTTATATTAACATTTACATAACAAGTAGATTGAGAGATTGCATTATTTACATATATATGGAGGCCGGCTGGAACTGGGGATCCTCGTGCCTGTATGTGACGTTTTATTGATTAATAAATTAGACACTTACAGATCAGGCACAAATCAAATGCCTCCATTTTAGACACCCATCAGGTGCAAATGAATGTAAATTGGCGGCCTCATTTGCATACGGAAAACACAGTATTCAGTCATCATTTGTCATAGGCACCCTCGGAAGGCTGTAATTTGCCTTGTGGAGCCAGCCCTCAGCAGGGCCACCCATGGGCTCTGGGTGCTTTCTGAGACTGGAGAGAAGAGCTCCCTCCTCAGTCACCAGCATGGTTCCAGAGAAGGGCGCTGGAGCAGAATCAGCATCCAGGTGGCCTGAACTGGAAGAAGTCTTGAAGTCCATCTATACCAGTCTTATATTTTACAGATGATGAACTGAAGGCCAGACAGGGGCCGTGACTTTGCCTAAAGTCACACAGCTATGTGGGCGCTGTGTCAGGACTAGAGCCTAGTTCTGACCCCAAGGGCTGTGCTTCAGCTGTGATGCCATTATGGTTTTTCTTAACAGGACAGAGAGGAAGAGTCTGCAGCCTCAGGAATCATTGGCTCCTGATTCCATTTTCTGGAGCTGCTGTCAGGAGTGGGGAGTTCGGGATAAGGATGATCCCTGCTCTCAGGATGCACTTGATCACAAGTCTCTGCCGAGGCCCAATTTCGGGGTGTCTGGAGGCCTCTTGCCCCTGACAGTATCTCCCCCACCGTGCTCCGACTCCCCAGACTCTTTCACGGACAGAGAAGGTGTTTCATTAGATAAGAAAAGGTGGTTTAAAGAGTGGGAAGGACCAGCTTGGAGCTCCGTTTTTATCTAATCTGTTTTGTGACCTGGGGCCAGGCAACTCACCTTTCCGTGCTCTCTGTAGTGACAGAAGGTCCTAGAATTTATTTAGGGGATTTGCATTCCTGCCCTGATGTAGGAGGGGCTTGGCCCAGTCGTGTGATTGTCTGTGGCCTTGGGGGTCTTACTTAATTCAATGCCTCTGGCGTGCACACAGTCAGTGCTTTGTGGACCGAACTATTATTCAGTGTCTCTGGTAAAAGAAAATCTTGTTATGCTCACTCCTGAGGGCTGTTGATAGTAAAGCACCCAGAAATGCTTCAGTGTCTTCCTTCAAGCAGTAAAAACAGGGAGGGTGGGGGGAGGCTGGTTCAATGACTCCGTGTGATTACTCTTCTCCAGAGCCCAGAGCTGAGGACCGGAGTTAGGGCCCTGCCTGAGCATTTGTGCAACCCACTCTCTGTGAGTTCAGTGGGTGATGCCATCAAGGGGCTGTCTGGAGGTCAGAGGTCAGAGTTCTTAGTGGCCCTTCAGACGGAGGATAAGGAAGGTTCACATTCTCCAGATGCTGAGCACTTACTGAGTACCTACTGTGTGCTACGTTCACGGGTGTTGTCACATTTGTTCACCCTGGCCTTCTAAAGGCCCCTCGAGCCTCGAGCTTATACCTGTGGAGACTCGCTGGGTCCTCGTGCCTTTTGACAGGCTTGGTTTTCCTGATGTCACTCAGAGGGCAGCCCAGGCCTGTGCCTGTTCGCCCCTGGCACAGGCCGTTTCCAGACCCTTCTGCCCACATTCAGTGGGGCTCCACAGCTGATGCTTCCAGCCCGTTGCACAAAGCTGAGAGAAGCAAACTCTGAGGCAGGGCGCGGGGAAAACCTCGTTGGCTGTCATCCCTGATTCTGCTTCCTTTAAACCCTGTGGGTTCCCATGTAGATGCTGCTGCCTTGCTAAGCCACTGGTTTCCAAACTGTAGTGCTCCTAAGACTCCTGGGCCCTCCGCCACAAGAAATCTGAAGTGGTGAAGGCCGGGGGCCCAGGAATTCTGAGGCAGGTAGACAGCGACCTTCACACAGTCCCCTTGCCCGTCGGCTTGCTTGGCTTCCATGCCAGCTCCCAGCTGTGAAGTGGGTCACCTGCCGCTTCAGCTGGAGAGGAGGGCAGGTGGGGAGGGCAGTTGTCTTCTGAGGGCTCCACGCACCCGGGACCCTCCCTGTGTCACCTCCACTCTGCATGGAGGTGCAAGCTCACACAGCTCTCCTCCGGCTTCCCGGCAAGCCCATGCTTCAGGTGATGGGCGCTGGCCCTTGGCCTTTTCTTCCTGCAGAGCTGGCTGGACTGAGCCTTCTGGCTGCGTCTCCTTCCTCTGCGAGCACCAGATTCCCTTGGTCATTGGCCATACTCCTCAGCCAGCCCATTTCACAGATGAAAAACCTAGGCTTAGGGAGAAAGGAACACACCCTTTGTCTCCCAGTGGGGTCCTGCTTGGAAAGCCATGGAGCTTTGCTAGAGGTCCTCTTTCGAGCTGTGCTCCAGCTTCCCCCAGCCTGGGGTCCCTGGAGCTCTCTATCAGGGTCTTGAATCTGTTCCATCCCTGATGCAAAGGATTGAAAGGAGGCAGGTCAAGGTGAAAGGGCCCTTGAATCTGCACACAGCTCAGTCTTACTGTCTGGACACCTCTCTGCACCCCGCACCCCGCCGCCCCTGCCACGATACCCCGGCCTCCAAGCCCCTCAAGGGCAGAGCCCCAGAGCATCTTGTCGCTGTTTTGTGAATCTCAGATGATAATTATGTGTATAAAATTCGACTGCTTAAACCGTTCAGGATTAATGGGCACCAACACACAGAAATGCGCCTTGCCTGTAATTAGCGATTCCCTGGCAAATGCATTTTGCAAAATAGCACTTGATTTTAATAACAGGCTGTTAGTATTAGAACACTGTGCCCATTTTATTTCAAATTGTCAAAGCAGCCCCCTCTCTCTGGTCGCCCCAGCCTCCACCCGCAGGTGCCTTGGGCTCTGAGATCCTGGTTGGGGGCCTGGCGCCCCCTGGGAAGGGTGTCTTGGTGGTGTCCTGGGTACTGACCCATGCAAACAGCTCTCTGCTGGGAAGGGGCACACCAGACCCAGCTGTTGCAGGTTGGAGGGAGAGTCTCAGCCCTCGTCTGGGAGATTCTCCCCCTCCCCTTCTCCTCCTGGAGCACCGCACTTGCGTCCCCACCTCTTCTCTCTCTCTCTCCTCTCTTGCTGGCTCCAAGGTCCCCTCTGATCAAGTGCTGTCTTTCTTCAGGGACAGCGGCTCCACGTCCTCGAAGGCTTCCTTGTGGGTTCCCTACCTCCTGCCCTCCTCTCCTCACTGCCCCTCTAATTCCTCCTCCCTTCTCATCTCTGTTTGTTTCCACACCTTGGGCAGAAATGGGGAAGATGCTGCCCCGGCCCCTGGTGTCCAAGCACTGCCCCCTGAGGATGCTCTATGCTTGGAGGGAGTGGGGTCTCAGGCCGGCAGTTCCCCCTACCCCCTGCAGACGCACGACCAAGCATCTGCCATGAAGACATGTTTGGGCAGGCCGGGGTTGGGCAGGGGGGCACACTTAGCTGTGGCTGCTGCCTGCTCCTCCCCACCACTGCCACACCCAGAGGCCCCTGTCCTTGCTGGCATCACTGTGTCACCCAAAGCCAGCTGTGACCAATAGAGGTACCTTCTTATTGGGGAATAGGCTAAAGGGACAGGAAGACCAAGGTGCCTCTAGGTAGGTCACACAGATGGCTGGGCAGTGGGGCGGGCCCCAAGGCTGCAAAGAAGGGGACTCCCCTGCTGCTGCAGTGAGAGCATGATCCCAGATTTTCTCTTCTTCCCCACATCCACCCACACAACTGACCCTCCTCCCATATTCCCACAACCACCTGCCCGGTTGCCCAGGCTGGAGACCAGGACATGATCCTTGCCCCTCCTCATTAGTCCATACGCAAAGCTCCCCATCCCCCCTCTGCACTCCCTTCTCCACCCTCGTCACCATGGCCGTCAGTCAGAAACACGGCAGCATCTCTCCTTGGCTGGCCTTCCTGCCTTTTGCTAATCAATCTTCATGGTGGCCAGAGGGTTCTGGCTAAAACCAGAGCCAGGTCTCATTGCCACAGTACTCAAAACCCTCAGGGGAGTTCTGTCACCTCAGCATAAGGCTCCTCCACCTGGCCCGCCTGCCCTTGTGGCCTCATCTCCTCTCCTGTCCCTTCCTACTGCAGGTACGCCGTCCTTTCCCCAGGACCACCGAGTCTTTGTAGATGCTGTTCCCTCTGCCTAAACTGCCCTTCTCTGTCCCTTCTCCTCCGAGAAATCCCAGTGCCCAGAACAGTGCCTGGCACACAACGTGTGCTCAGTTAGCGTTTTCTAAATGAACAGTAGACCTTCCCCATCATCTAGCCCCAGTTCAAAAGTCCCATCCTCTCGGAAGCATTTCCACCTGCCCTTGGTTTACCTGCATCCCCTGGACATTATTTGGACACCTTTGATGTGCAGCTTTTCGTACCTGAAATGAAAACAGACCTGCTGTATTTGTTGGCTATTGCCAAGTAACAAATATTCAAAGCCAAGGAGGCAGAGAGCAGCGATGTGGAGCTGGGCTGCATAGAGTGGTTCGGCTGGGTATCTCTGCTCCCTGTCTCTCTTCCTGGGTCGGGGAGCTGGGGGCTAGCCCAGACAGAGTCTCCTCCTGGCAGCGGCAGAGGCGCAAGAAGGCGGGAGGAACTCTAAGGCCTCTTAATGCCCAGGCTCCGAGCTGATGCAGCATTGTTCTACCTTATTCTCTTGGCCAAAGCGAGTCTTGCGGCCAGAGTCAAGGCCACGGATGGGGCAATAGACTTACCCTTTATGGGAAGCCCTTGAAAGTCTTACAGCAAAGAACATGGATATGGGGGCTGGACAGAGAGATTTGGGCCCACACCAGTGCTTGAATCCCCATCTACCCACTTATCGGTATAGAGAGTCACGTCGCCTCTCAGAGTGGTCGTTTCCTTATTTTTCAAGAGTTGTTATGAACATTAGAATAATGTATTCATTCACTTGGTGCATATTTATTGAGCACCTACTATGTGTCAGGCACTGTTTTAAGTACTGAATAATCTATGTAGAATGCTAATTCTGGTCCACATAGTGACCCCCCCCCAAACCTGGCCCACAGAGGTGGCGGCAGCCCCCTAAATGGCGCCCTGATTGGTTCCCCGGGGTCAGGCCTCATCCCCGTCTCCACCTGCATCCTGCCACTGTTCCTCTGATACTGCTCAGGACAGCCACCCTGAAGGATCCAGACCCCACTCCTCCTGCACTCTCCACTTCCATTCCCTCTGCCCATAATGCCCTCACGCCATTTACCAGATCGTGCTCTTCCCCGGCCCCGGCTCAGACACGGCTCCTGTGGGGGATGCTCACCACACCGTGTTGTCATAAGGCAGACCGTCCGGGGCAGCCCTGTCCCTCTTCAGGTCCACAGAGCCCGGAATCCAGTAGGTGCCCAGTGCTAGTCCCGGGGGAGGGTGAGACTAAAGGGGTGGATGGATGTATCTGGATTGTCTCATCTGTAGAGGCTTGCAGGGGTGTCTAGAGGAGCCATCAGGAAAGGCATTAGAGAAGGAGGCCAGCTGCCCTTCCTAGAGCGTTTACTAAGTCACCCTATACTGCGCTCAGGAGTGTGCTGGACCCGGGCACTGCCCCCATGGGATATGCATGCCCAGTACATTAATCGAGGGAGGGTGAGTGAGGATGCTGGTGGAGAATCAGCCCGCCCAGATTCAGATTCAACTTCCTTACTTGTTGTGTGTCAGCGTCTCCCTCTGGAAAGTGGGATGATAACAACACTTGCTTCAGATGGGTGTCGGAAGAATTCACAGAACAAAAAATTTATTGGCCACCAACTCTGTGCCAGGCACTAGAGAGAGGAGAGCACGGAACAGAATAGAATCTTAGCACCAGGCTGAGCTCATAGTACACACTCAGCCAACATTCACCATCATTCCTCTGTCATCTGGTCCAGTCCTGTCATTTGACAGATGAAGACAGATGAAGAAACTGAGGCCCAGAGAGGGTGAGGCATTGACCCAAGGTCACACAGCAAATTAGGGATGGGACTGGTACTAGAAACTGAGTTGCCTGACACCTGAGCAATGCTCTTTGTACTTCCCTGCTGGCTTTTCCTTGGAAAGGGGACTGCTGGGAGATGAGCAGTTTGCAAAAAGGGGTTGGGAAGCAGGAGGAAGACTGGCCGATCGCCCTTGCTCCCTCCTAGCACTTGTGGACCTTGATTGAGTGATTCAATTTCTGTTGTCATCCCCCAATTGTCCGCATTAATGGAGCAGAGATAATCCTAGAGTGCAGCTAATCCCATAACCTGTTCTTCCCGACTCTGTTGCACGTACACCGTGCCATCATGTGCATGCTGCTGACCGGTGCGTGCGTGCATGCGAGGGGAGCTGGCACATTGACCCCCTACTTAGGCTTTGCACAAATTGATATTGTAATGAGTATGCTTCCTGCGAGTGCATCTGCTCAGCTGGTAGGGAGACGTTCTGGGCAGAAGGTTCTGGTTGGGATGAAGGTACCAGGAGTTGAGCAGAGAAATCCACATGCTTAGTTGTCTTGACAGATAGAAGGGAGTTCAAGAAGCTCCTCTTCACTTGTCGAGGGTCTGGGTCAGAGACCAGGGCCTCATGCCCTGCCCAGAGTGACACACAAGTGAAGCAGAGCAATTTTTTAAAAAAGATTTTATTTATCCGTATGAGAGAGAGACAGAGAGAGCACAAGTAGGGGGAGAGGCAGAGGGAGAAGCAGACACCTTGCTGAGTCAGGAACTGGACAAGGGCCTTAACCATCTTAGGCGTCCCTAAGCAGTGTGACTTTTGTCTTAAGCGTCTGAGATTGGATTCTTGGGGAGGTGTGCATTTTAGAAGGCCAGCCTGATCTTTCTGTCTTGTAGATCTGGATCCTCCCCTCAAACCACATCTCCATTCTCTTCTGCATCACAGGGCAGTGTGGACATGGCTCTCACTCCCTGATAACACAACTTTCACTTGACACGAAGTCTTTTGGAGACCGTGTGTCAATTCAGTGGAATGGATTTAGATGGGGATTTGGGACACCTGTGATCTGGTGGTGGGGAGGGTGTGGGCAGTATCACAGCTGTGAATGATAGGAGCAGGGCTGGTCCACTCATCTGAATACCTGGGTGAGAGTCCTTTTGTCACAGGCAAAGCTGTCCTTTCTGGCTAGTGCCGATTTTTAGGTCTAGAACGGAAGCACTGTGCGAGCAGGGTCTCTTTTCCGCTTTATACCCTGGTGTATTTCCCAAGCACCCAGAAGGGGGTCTGCTACAAAGCCGCTGCACAATGACACCACTTGGGGCAGAAGTGAAGACCCCAGCACAGAAGACAGTATGCCTAGCCCCAGGGTCTTTACCCGCCCTTTTCTTAGATGAGGTTACTCCAGAGAGCAGGAGGTATCTTCCCCAGATGACCTGGCACATGACACTCATCCCTGGCCGCTCAGTGGGGATGGCGCCTGTCCTGGCCACCTCATAATCTTGCAGGACCCTAGACACTTGAAGGTAAACAGGCCAGGACCAGCGTGTAGGGTTCGTGAGTGGCAACTCTAGGTGAGAGAGGTCAGAAAGCCCCCCAGCCGATGATAGGGGGAGAAACCCTTTGGCGGATTATTGCCCTAATAAGGAGACCACGTGGCAAGATTCCTATGGTTCCTACCAATTAAATCAAGTGACTCCCTTCTGGGTGTCCCACAGTTATGTGTATGTACGGGCGCGCGAGCGTGTGTTTGCACACGTGCATGTACAGAGCTTCCTTGGCTGCCTCCTGTGGCTGAAATGCACATCCTTTCTCTTAGCCATCATCTTGGGTCCTGTTTCTTTGTGGCTCTTTGGGTCCCTAGGAAGTCAATTAGCTGACCCTCCCAGGCCTGGCCTGGAATACATGATTTTGGTGCAGACACTGACCAGAGGTTTACTCGGCCCCTGCGGGAACCTCCGTAAGCCTACTAACCCGTGGAAAAACCATGTGGAGCAGGCTCACATGCCTTCTCTCCAGCTTGGGAGACAGAGCCTCAGATCTTGCTGAGTCCTTGTTCCCAGCACACCGAGCCAGGAGGTGCTCCCACTGGGTTTCTGGGTTTGGGTCCCCACAGAAGCAGACCTGGAGACAAGGATTGGAGTGGAAGTCCTTTATCTGGAAGGTGGACTCAGGGCCCCCTGACGGGTGGTGAGGGAGGGAGGGAGGTAAGGCAGGGCAGGGAAGATAGCCAATAAAGGCTGGGTTTTCAAGTCACTTACCCCTGGTAGCGACTGGAGCTTAATCCCATGGGGGATCCCTGGGATTAAGTGTAGTGTAGACACAAGCCTCCAAGTTGTGCCACCTGAGGGGGTGAGTGGACTGGGGTATTTATACCCTGCTTTGGTGGGCATTGATGAAGACTTCTTGTGCAAGGGAGTGCTAATTCCCAGGCACTTTGGGCCCACCATGTGGGCAGGCAAAGTGGCTTTGGTACAGAGAAGCCATCAGCTGAAAAGACGCAGGGGCTGGCGGCTGGGAGTCGGGCACATCAAGGACATGCCAAGGGTTATGGGCAGAGCAGCCCCAACACCTGCCACACAGAGCTTCGCACCTCAGCGAGTGTGACCCTCAAGCTCATGCTTTTTTCATCGGATCTCACTGAATCACACATTCTGCTCATTTTTCTTCTGGGGCTCCTGTTTTCAGGGACCAGATCAGTGCACAGTTTCCAGTCTGGAGGGCTTTCCAACATGCAGTTGAGGAAGGAGACACTAGCCACAGTCTGTACGAAATTCCCCAGCCGGCTTCCCCAGGCATCTCCCTGGGTCCCCTTCCCTCTCTTCACTCAGCATGTTTTGAAAAAGCGAGCTCTTTTTAGCATGTGGTGAGTGAGGCCAAATTAGGAAGGTAAGGCTGAAGTAAAAATAAGCTCACTTAAGCGTGCCCAAAATAAATGGCTTTCGGATTATCTGCAGCTTTGATCACGCCATCCGCTCGAAGAGTGACCAGGACTGCTGCATTCACCTGTTGCAGGCCGGGGCTGCCTGGTGGCTAGGCAGAGCGGGCTGCTGCTGGGGAGTTCTAGAGATTGGGCCTCGAGCCAGAGACAGGATGGGGGCGGGGGCTACATATGGGAAAAGAGCGGGGCTTGGGAAATGGGGACTGACTGGCAGCATTTCCCTCAATCTGCTGTTTCTCCAGGAAGTTCATGGGTTTTATGAGGGTGTGGGGAGAGAAAGAAATGAAAGAGCCCTGTGGTCAAGTTAGGCTGAAAGAAGCTGGAATTGACAAAGTGGAAAGCTTACTTACTGCAGGACTTCTCAGGTCCTTTACCAGGCAAATCAGCAATGTGATTTTCCAAACAAGGAATAAGAGTCCGCAGGTATGCATGTATGTACATGCATGTGTGTGTGTGCATATACATTTTGTTTTTGCCAAAACTGTTTGTTTGGATCATGGAAGACTTTCCTTCACGTACAGTTCTTGGGACTTGTATAAATGCCCTGTGGAAAGTTCTTTGGGAATGCCATTTGGCACTTTTCCAGAGCTCTGTCATATCCAGTTCACATTGGATACTATTAAAAGCAGAAAGCAGAAGTTCATAATTTCTCACCTTTGGATTCTCAAGATTCCCCAGGCCTGTCAGATGATGCTCTGACTCCTTAAGCCAGATGTACCAGCCCCCATGACCTGGGTGGTCCCCCTTCTCCTGGAGGCTCCCCTGGGAGCCCTGAGCTTCCAGACCCACGGACTTTAGCATACCTGCCCTTTCTTGGGAAGGTCCTCCTTCTAACCCCTTCTGCTTGGCGAGTTCCTATTCGTGCTTCAAAACCTCAGCTCAGACATCACTCTGGGGGAAATTTTCCTTGATCTTGCTGCCATCTCATGAGCCTTCCCGACAACTCTTAAAGTTTCAATCCCTGACCCCGGAGCTCTCTATTCCCTTCCCTGCTTTATTTCCCCCCTTGACACTTGGCAGCTTTGCATGGATTATATCATTACCCTCTTTGTTTTGTTTATCATTTGTGGTCTGTCTCTTGCCTCCAGAATGTTGGCTCCACAAGGGGTAGGGGTCACTGTTCATGCTGTTTTCTGTTTGCAGGACCCAGCACACAGTAGGTCCTCCAAAATGCTTGTTAAATAGGAGATTATGGTAAACATTTGCTCAGCTGTCCTTCAATATCTGAAATGCACAGTGCTATCGGACACTTGGGCCTAGAACTAAATGCTCGTTGCAGCGTCTTGCCTCCCAGGCACACTGGCTTCTCCAGGGCACCTGCTCTGGGCCTCACCTTTGTGCCCCATCAATTAACAAGTCCCTGCCACTAAGGACACACTAAACAAAGCCCCCTTTACGAGCACCAGTCACCATGTTTATAAACAGAGAAATCAGCTCTCCTTCCAGCAAAGGTGGGGGACCTTGCATCTTGCAGACCCCAACCCCATCCAGCCCGGCAGCCTCTTTTGATTTCTCTCTCATCTCCCAGCTGGCAGTTGTTCTACCACATGGGGATGTTGGCAGGAGTTTATTTCTTCCTACGCAGGAAAGTGGTGAGTATTTTCTCTCCTCATTTTTTCTTCGGCATTAAGAGCAGGGCCCTGGCCTCCTCCCAGTGGGTCTGTCTCGTCCCAAGGTGGCTCAGAAAGTGAGTCCAGAGAGCTGTGGGGCCGAGGTGGGGTCTCAGGAGGAATGCAGGTTCTGCTGTGTTCATTTTCCCTATGGCTGAGTCCGTATGGGTGGAGGGGCAGAACCCAGAGGAGCTGAATGCGGTCGGGAGCGCTCCCAGGCCGGAGTCCAACAAACTAGGAGGGTGGGGCCTGCCCGGGGCGGGGGGGGGGGGGGCGCGACAGATGGTCTCTGCTACCAGGGTCTGTCTGAGTTGCTGAAGGGGATACTACAGTATTTCATTGCATCGAAGGTTCCTTTGATTAAAAGACAGACTATTATTTTAAGAAAGAAATATTGCTGCTGATTCCACTTGGACATGATATTGATGGTAAGGTGCATTCCATTTTCAGAGATGTTATATGAAATCTTAGGATTAACAGAACATGGCCGTGTTCTCTGCAGGAAGTGGGGGCAGCGGGAAGTTAAGTACCCCCTGGCGCACATGACACAGGGCAACAGAGATTTGTCCTCTCTGCCCAGAAGTAAAGTGTGCAGAGAGTCAGGTCTCTTGGTGGGGGCTTGGAGACGTGGGTCAGCATGCACAGGGAGTGTAGGGAACCCGGCCAGGAATCCTCTGCCTTAATGATCTGGGTCCTAAGATCCACAAGTCTGACTGTAGCCAGAGTTCTTTTGACTTAGGAGTTCCGAAATGCTGCTTCTGGCTGCTCACCGCCCACTTTGCCCACCTCTGCGTGTAGCTTCCTTCCTTGTTCCCCTTCCCCTTCTTGCCTCCTCTTTCCTTTCCTCTTTGTCTCTACCTGTCCTCCTTTCTTGTCAGTGACAATTATAATTATTGAAACCTACACCCCTTGCGTTTCTTCTTTAAGAAGACCCTGCCTAGAGGCACCTGGGTGGCTCAATTGGTTAAGCGTCTGACTCTTGATTTCAGCTCAAGTCATGATCTCAGGGTCATGAGAAGGAGCCCCGAGTTGGGCTCTACGCTGGGCAGGAAACCTCTTTAAGGTTCTCTCTCTGTCCCTCTCCCTCTGCCCCCACCCCTCTCTTTAAAAAAAAAAAAGAAGAAGAAGACGACGACCATGCCTATTGCAGGACACGCTGCCTATTTTAACACAATTGTGTTAAGACCTTGGATCATGGTCTAAGTCCTTTCTTCGCCCTCATCCCCCTTGTCCTTGGCCTGGACTGGCTGTCACATCACCACCCCATGCCTGGCTCACAGTCACCCTCTCAGTGGCTCTTCTCCTTCTCCAGCTTGTCCCATGTGCTTCCTGAAACACCTGTCACACCTCCTCTCAGAAACTCGCTGCGCCTCTCTCTGCCCTGGCACCTCACAGACAGGCTGGCACGGGACACAACACTCGCCCCAGTGACACACGGCGTGGGTTCGAATCCCTCCCACCCACTACCAGCTGCGTGACTTGGGGCGAGTTACAAACCCTCCCGCTGCCCCAGCTCTCTGTGGATAACAAGGATTCGGGTCCCATCCATTCTATGATCTTTGACGTCTATGAAACCAGAACGCCCCCTGCGATCTATGACTTGTCAAAGTTTAATTAGCAGCGACATGTCTTTCTTGAGGATATCAAAACAATCTATCTTCTAATCTAAAGAGCCTGAGAGTTGATGAAACGTTGCAGTGTCTGCTTCAAGGGTTGCAAGGATTACATTAGCTAACATGACAAATTCTTAGCATGGTCGCTGGCACACAGCAACTGGCTCCTAACTATTGTTAGTGCTGTTAGTACCAGAGTAAATTCTGTTTGCCCTTCCTGTTTCAAAGTCTTTCCTCATGGCCCCCACTATTAGGCACGATGATTGCTCTCTGCAGCCCCTGCCCAGGCTCCCTGTGGCCTTTTTCCTTCTGGTCTCGCCCTTCCCCCTCCAGTGGACCACCACCTGGCCCCCTGTTTACCCATGGTTCTCTACCTTTCCTTCTTGCCAGAAGGAGCGTCTGGTCACACTCCTGCTTGCCCTTTCCCATCTGTAGTTAGCTTCACCCTCTCCCGAGTTGACCTTTTCCATTTGTACAGCTTTCCTCTACTTCTGTTGTGGAAGTCTCACCTTCCCGATGCTCCTGGGAACAGAGAGCCCTGTCGTTGTCATGTGCTAACTCCTGGCACTCTGCCAGCCACTGGGCTGGCAGGGAAAAGACTGTCAAAGTGGCCACCCAGTCTGAAAGAGCACCCCTACCTGCCCTTGACCCTGCTTTCTTTGCCTTTGGCATATTACCCAGCCTGTTGTTCTGGGCGTGTATCTGGAGGTTTATTGTTGGCTTCACATGCTGGAATGTAAGCTCCCTGGGGCCGCAGTCCGACCGTCTCCCTCATCCCTGTGCCCCTGTGACGAGCCCAAGCCGAGGACTGGTGTGATGTAGGTGCTCAATTAATGTTCATGAAATTAATATGCATGTTCTTATTCACTGACTGGTTTATTGACCAATGGAAGGCAGAGGGTTGTGGGTGGGGGTGGGGGGTGGCTCAGATTTTCACAGACTCAATGATCAGGAGAGAGATGGGGGCTCCAGATATCCAGGGGAGTCACCAGCTGGAGTTTCTAGCTTTGCCAGACTTGATGCTGTTCTCCTTGTGTCTTCACAAAATCCCTTCATGCTACATGAAACTGGGTCCAGGAAGTCAAATTATGTGCTCTAAGGGTGTGGCTCAAGCTTCTTTGACCATGTTCCACAGTGATACGTGCCATTCACACCACAGACCCACATGTGAGCCCTCACCCCATACTCTGAGCAGGACACTTTTATGCTCTGTGTCCTTTTATTCCACTCTCTGCTCTTTCATTATGTTTTATTGCCAGACATGACCCACTGCATTGAGTTTATAACCCATAAATGGGCATCCCAGTGTTCCCGAGTGTGAAAGGTGACCGTCACCTCAAGCCTGCTGGATGCGAAGCCCGTGTTCTTTCCAATGAGCAATCTTGGTGGGGAAAATAGGTACAGAAACGCACATGTATTAAGAGAACAGTATTATTCTGGGAAAATAAGTGGGAGGTTCTATCAGAGCTCAGGAAGGAAGTTCTGTGGGTGTGTCATCCCTGGCCGGGTCATTCAGGAAGAGAGAGCCCACCTTGCCTGTGGTAGGCACTCCAGAAGGTTCTTTGACTAAATGAGGGAGCCAATGTGTAGCTAAATGAATAACTTCCCCGTCCCTTTCCCTAGCACCAACCCTGCAGTTGGAGGGAAATGATGCCACACCGGTCGTCATGGTCCTGAGAGGGAAAGGATGTCAGAGTCCTGGCATGGAAGGGGCCAGGGAGATCATCTTGTCCACCTGTCATTGCACAGATGTGAGCACTGAGGTCCAGAGAGGAGACATGCTGTGGTCACTAGGGGATCCGGGCTGGGACCTCCCATGTGCTGGCTCCCAGGCCAGGGCTAAGATGGTGTGATGAACACAGAGTCCAGGCCTTGGGGTCCAGAACACAGTGCTCCCGCCATGATTATTACTAGTACTTAGAGCAGCGTCTTTGAGCATTTACGGAACACTAAATTCACCACAAGCATGGTTTTAAGGGCCTTACATGTATGAAGTCATTTACTCCTAATGCAAACCCTATAAAGCACGTGCCCTTATCAACCCCTCTCTTCCTGGAGAGGAAACTGAGGCACAGGGGAGTAAAGCAACATGCTCAAGCTGGTCCACTCGTTTGTGGTAGAGCAGGGATTTGAATCTCAATGCGCTCTGAGCTGTGTTGATGGAGGCTTGGTCGGGAGGGAAACAGAGCCTCTCTGGGTACAGGCAAAGTAGCCAGGTCCTCTCTGGGGGTTGGCCCTCCCCCATGGTGGATTGGGCCCCTTGGGAAACCTCCATACCTCCGGGATGGCTGATGGCACAGCTGGCAGGAGGGGGATGTGTGGTGAGGACAGGCAGAGAGGGGCCCTTGAGTAAGGCAGGCTGGGATGGCCCGGCAGGAGGCTAGAGGAGGCTCTGCCCTGTCCCTGTGGCATGTCCTCGGGCAGGAGAAACAATTGCCATTAAAAAAATCATAGAATAGGACCAGGTGCCAGCACTGTGCATGGATTTTCAGATCTAAGCCTAGGAGGAAGTGGGGGCCCAGAGGGGAGGTGACTAGCCCCAGGTGACAGCTGGGGACCAAAGCCAGGTGTAGGTGTCAACCACCCTTCCCCAACTCCCGAGCCTCTGCTCTCACCCCCGCGCTGTAGTGCAGGCTATGGCCTGCTCTGTGCCCCACATTTCCCAGGGAAAGAGAGGCTCCCCCTTCAACTGTTCTGATAGCTGTCAGGTTTCTGGCTCCTAAAAGGCACACATGTTTGTTAGCTATTATTCATCTCACTGTCATCGTGGCATCAGAGTCAGAATGCCTGGCTTGGAGTTGTGGCTTGAGGCTTAATCAGATGCAGAGAGAATCTGAAAATTTTCAGGGCCAGGGGCCTGAGCATTTTGTGAGGAGCTCATTCAGAATCCACTAAGGGCACGACGAAAAGACAAGTCAAAACAAAACAAGATGTCACCGGCATCTCTTGGCATTTGCGATGTGCCAGGCGTGGGGCTGGGCATCTTCTTTATGTCCTCATTTCCCGTCCAAGCAGTAAGGGAGGGGTGCCTGGGGGGCTCGGTTGGTGAAACGCCCAGATCTGCTGGGATCATGATCCTGGAGTCCTGAGATCCAGCCCCGAGTTGGGCTCCCTGCTCAGTGGAGGGTCCACTTCTCCCTCTCCCTCTGCCCCTCCCCTTACTCATACTCTCTCTCCCTCTAATGAATAAATAGAGTAGAAAAAAAAAAAAAAGCAGTAGAGGAGAAACATCACTCTGTCCAGTTTTCAGATGAAAAAAACAAGGTTCGGAGGGTCTCAAGAAACTGCTTCAGCCTTCTGGGGAGCTGTTTGGCATTGAGGCCAAGAGCAGGGACTCTCCGAGGACCCCGCCCTCAGTCAGCCTTGGGGTTTAGCCTTCTGAGCCTCAGTTCCTGAAGCCCTCAGGATTAAATGAGATACTGTGTGTTCGGGATTTAGTGTGTGTCTGACACAGGCTAAGCACTCTATAAGCGGTAGTCATTGAAATCCCATCTGTGTTTTGTTAGGGTACAGAGGACAGGGGGAAGAAATCCCACTTTATATCATGAACCAGGCCAGAGCGATATTGCTCTGGATCAGGGACTAGGAAACGCATCAGTGAGTGTTTATGAAGAGCCTGCTGTGGGCAGGATGAGTGCAGTGTCTGTCGGTCCTGCCGAGATGCTGTGTGGAGCCATGTAGGCATTGAACCCTGGAGAGTGACCCCAAGCCCAGAGCTCAGGGGTCCTCCTCACAGGTACCCCCCACAAAATCAGTACCAGTTAGGCATCCTCACTTAGCTCATCAGTACGATGCTTTCTAAGTTAATAGAGTCCTTGATCTGTTCAGTGTTATCTAATTCACGAACGCTGTTCCCCTCTCAGGTATAAGACTTAGACATTCCATGGTCTTTTCCTTTCAGCTTTACATCCCTGCCAGGCAAATTAGGGACAGATAGTCCCATCTGGCATCTGTGACAAAGCTGAGGCTCAGAGAGTGGAAGTGAATCTCCCAAATTCTCCAGACTGTGGGGGCTGGGACTCCAATCCTCCCAATTGAAGAATTCTCTCTGCCCCATCCCGGGATCTTTCTCAGAGGGAGGCATGTCTGACTCCGGCTTTGGGGACAGTGACATCTCTGCAGAAGGTCTGGGACAGTATGGCTCAACAGCTGGGGGCACCCTGTCCAATTTGCAAGGCATCTAGGACCACGCGTGGTGAGCCTCCAGCAGGCTGGCATGTTCCCAGAGACAAGACACAGTCTTACTCGGAATCCCAAACACCAACTGAACGAAATACCCGTTAAGCTCAGAGAAGAGTTCTGGGCTGTACTCCTGCCCTAGCTACATAATTTTAGAATATGCAGGATGCAGGTTTGGCTCTAGTGCACACAATGTTTCTGGGGGTATTTTTTTTTTTTAATAGTTCCATTCATGCTTCAGAGAGCTAGCAGATTCATTCTGGTCAGGGCTCTGCCTTCAGGTCAAGTTCCTGTGCACATCTCTGTGTGATCAGAGAACGAAAATGCCCCAGGATGGTTTTTATTCTAGTGGGCCGTTGTCTGGATGAAACTAGGCTGGACTACCAGGTTGAGAGGAAGACATTCTCTGAGAGAGGAGGCTGGGTGTCCATACCCATTCTGCTTTCCTTTACTGGAATGGTCTTGAATCAGGCATCTTGCCTTCATCCCACATCTGCTCAGTGAGGGTGCTGGACCTTAAGATGTCCTTTGGCCCTGATTTTGTATAAATGGATACCATTTCAAGCCGTGCCCAGGCCCCTGGAAAGATTTGGCCCCTCACTGGGGCCTTTGAGGCCAAGCCTTTAGGATTCTGGATATTGTGACGGGAAACATCTTGGGGCCCTTTGCTCTAGTGGGCCTTTGGCCCCAGACCCTCTTATATATCTATGCGTCTTGGGGCCCCACCTGACCAGCTGGCAGAGACAGCCACGCTGAGGAGGCCCATCCTGGAGACTCACAGCAGCACCCCCCAATCCCGGTTAGGTAGCGTGAAATTAAGATGGGAGTTGGGGCTGGAGCGCCTGGGTGGCTCAGTGGGTTAGGCCTCTGCCTTCTGCTCAGGTCATGATCTCAGGGTCCTGGGATTGAGTCCCACATCGGGCTCTCTGTTCAGTGGGGATCCTGCTTCCCCCCTCTCTCTCTGCCTGCCTCTCTCTCTACTTGTGATCTCTCTCTCTCTGTGTCAAATAAATAAATAAAATCTTAAAAAAAAAAAAAAAGATGGGAGTTGGGGACAGGTAGGTCATCCCTATGTGGGCTGAAATCCCAAAACCACCTCCACTGAGTGCCCTGGAGGCCACCAGCATAGACCTGTCCAGGGGTCCCCAAACAGTGCTCTGCCAATCAGGCCGCCCACCTCCCAGAAGTGCAAGCTTCCCTTCCCTCTTCCCACCCAGCAAGGGGAGGCTTTTGTGTGGCAACTTCCTGATTTTACATTTTAATTTTCAAAAAGGAAATAAATTCTCTCCAGCCGTAGCTGTAATTGACTTTGGAGTTGTGACTTTATCATGCAAATGGTTATTTGTGGACTTTTAGAAACCTGCGTCACGGAGCGAAATTATATACTTAGAGACTTCCAAAGCCATGGATTGCGGTCCCAACAGATCCTAATGATTCTCTGGGTGCCATTAGGGTGTAACGTGGAAATGCATATTTAAAGGATGATTAAAAAGCAAACGAGCACGCACGGTGAAATTCCTTGTGGAAAGTGGTGATTAGACCCACCGGGAGACTATTTGCTCATGTTAGGGATCTCACTGACCAGCCCCCCTCCCACCCCTTGCCCCACAAAGCCCAAGAGGCCCTGATGCTGCGTTGTAAACAATCGTGGACAGAGGCCTGAAGGGAGAGAAGGAGGAGGAGGAGGAGGAGGAGGAGGAGACCCGCCAATCTGCCCCCTCACAGAGGGAGCCTGCTGGCTGCTTTGCCGAAATCACCAAGGGATCTGGGACTGCCAGAGATCTAGGGGCATTTTCGGCACCCCGCCCCCCCCCCAACCCAGACCACCATCACGTCCCATAGTCTGGAAATAGTTCAATAGGAAAGCACTTTAGCAGTAAGTGAGGGGCTCTCCGTCCCAAGTAGGTAGGGCAGTTTATAGGGACGGGAGCTTTAGTCTTGGGTGAGGTTTGAGACCCTGGTTTCAGACTCCGTGCTGACACACTCAAGTGTGGTCAGCATGCCTTTGGTCACTGCAACCCACACACATGGGAAGAAGATCCTAATATCAGATGTGATTCTGTACATAAAAGAGTTTAAATATCATGAAGGGCTGGAGGGTGAGATTGTCATGACTCCCTCCACATCTGTTTCTTGGTCTTGGTGAAAGCAGGTGCTTTCTGCCGGGGCTCCGGGTTCAACTCCTGCCAGGTGGCAGTCCATTACTTTCTGACCTGTGTCCTTCCTCGCTTCACTGGCCTTAGCTCAAGGGGGTTCCCATGGGAAGGAGGCTTTCAGTTGCCCAGAACTCCCTAATGTTCCTCTTACCTCATTCCTACTCCCACTCTCGTAAGTGTTTGCCCCCATCCTGATTGCCTCAGAACCCCACTCTTCACCTATGACAGTGAATTGGTTAGAGACACTTTTCCTGAGCGCTTAGTATGTGCCAGGCACTGTGCTAAGCACGTGCTAAGTCTCTCATCTCATTTCATGGTTATAGTCACCCCATGATTATTCCAATCTATAGGTTAAGGAACTAAAGTCCAGAGAAGTTAAGTTACTTGCCTAAGGTCACACAGCTAAGTGACCAAATCCAGGACTGATCTCAAAATGCCAGCGTTTAACCTTCCAAGTTATAGACTTCTCACTTGGATCAGATGCAACAGCGAGCTATGGAGGGTGGTTCTCTGCAGGCTTTTCTTGCTATGTGCATCCAGTCTTTCCTGGGAGAGGCCCTTACTCCAGCCTCCAGCACATTCATCCTGGGGCCTGAACTACATCTTCCCTCCCTAATCCCACATTCTCTTGAACAATTTTCTCTACCTCTCTCCACCTCTGCATACACATCTTAGAGTGGGCTCTCTTTTCTGCCTCTTTCTCTTGACTCTTTCACCTGTTTTGAATTACCTTTCACTCTATTCTCCAACGTAATGGCTCTTTTTACCATCACCAGTGGCCTCTGTGTCTCTATATCCAGTGGGCTGACTTCTGAGAAGCATTGACTTGAGTGTCCACTCCATCCTTCCCAGCACACTTTCTTCCCTGACCTCCAGTGATAGGCCCTGTCTGGATTTCCTCCTGAATTTCTGGCCATGTCTCTATAGACTCACTGGTGTTGGAGCTTTGCAAGTCCAGGTCCTGTACCTTCTCCCTTGGAGATCTCATCATGCATGGTCTTCGTGTTCTATCTGGACTATCTTCGTGGACTATCTACAGAAATGAATCCCTGTGAAGGTGTCTTTTGAGCTGCACAGCTACATATTCGGCTGCCTGTTCAACATCTCCTCTTGGATGTCTCAAAGCTACCCCAGACTCTCCCTGTCCCCAGCAGAACTTGTGACCTGCTCCAACAATGGTGGTCGTCTTCCAGCGCTCTTTCCTAGCTGGTGGCATCGCTGTCCCTGCTGCTGCACGAGGAAAAAGCTAAGGGTCACTGTTGGCAATTCCCTCCCTCCACTCCTGCTGACAGTCAGTCCCTCATGGCGAGTGGTCAAGTCCATTCCACCTGCAATTAGCTGTTGGATTCATGCATCTCTGTCCTGTTTCTCTGTTGGATCCTCGGACTGGCCAATCCACGTCCCATGTCACAGCTCAAATCCTGTCACCCACACCTCACTGAAACACCCTTTTTTTTCTGTTGCTTTTGAGATCATTTCCCCAATCTGACATGGCCCTTAAGGCCTGCGTGGCTGGCCATGTCCACCCTCCAGACTTATTGCTCATCCTCTTTGCCCTTTTGCTCCATGGGCTCGCATGGGCCATGGCCAGTCAGTTCCTGGAGCTCACTGTGCTCCCTCCCTGTGTAGTCTTGGATGACGTGAATACCATGCTTTCTCTGTGTAGAACATTTTCTCACTGTTTGTGTGCTCACCAATCCCATCCCCCACCACCACTGTCAAGTCTTGGCTCTTTTGTTCTTTTCTCTGATAGAACCATGGACCTGCCTTCAGGGCACTTTCTTGTTCTGTAAGCCTCACCCATTAGTGTGTATGTTGACTGTTTCTGTCATCCTTGCTGGCCTCTCAGCCCCAAAGGATCAGATATGACATCTGGTTCTCCTTCACCATCCTGGTACCAGGCACCCCGCATTCAGTCCCTTCCTCAATCCACGTGTACTTCCTGAGGACGATCATGTTCCAGCCACTTTTCTGGGCTCTGAGGAACATGAGGGCGAACACAACAGAGCACTTGATAGATGTGAGTGAATGTCCCTTTTTGTGCCTCACCTTCAAGTTCCCTCCCTACTCCCTTCCGGGAAGGACAGAAGTCAGAGCTTCCAGATAGAGGGATGGGAAGGACCAGTGCCTGCTTCCTCCTATAGACGTGGGTCCATATCTTTCCAGGGCTTGTGACTGCAGCCCTTCTTCTCTGCCTCATTCTGACAGCCCAGCAGGCTCCCAGTCAGCCTCTGAAAATCCCCCCCCTCCTTCTAGTTCTCTCTGAGCCACTGGGCATGACCCACACCCCATGGCTCTCCATGCAGATGCTTCATAGTGTCTTGTATTGCAGGCTGGTCCAGAGTGACCCTTGGAGCTCTCTGGGCTGCAGCTTTCTCTGCAGGAAGATGGGGCTGATGATGTTCACCCTGAGAGTTCCTGTGGGGATTAACTGAAGTCATGTGGATGAGGGTGTTCTGAGCCCATAAGGCCCTAGACAGATGGAAGTGTTGTTATTTTAACGGTATTGTCGCTTAACACTGTAGGGCCGTTTCCCTTTGCAGGGGGGTACATCCTGTCTCCTGAGCGATCACACCTGCTCTGGATCTCCACTGGGCTCAGCGAAGGACAAGTCACAGGGAGTCGAGATGTGCCGGGTGAAGAACTGAGGGTAAAACATGCTTAAATGAGGCAGAAATTTCAGACTCTTCGAGGCCTTCCTATTTCTCTAGCCCCACACCACTTGGATGACTGGCCTCATCTTGCCATGGTCCCAGTGGAGGGGACCCCCAAGCCAGAGTATTGGGGGCAGAAGGAGGCACATTGGCATAGGTCTGAGTCCACACCCTGGAATAGTTTGGCCTAAAGTGTCCTAGACTCTCCCAATTAAGAAATGCAAGTTGATAATTTGAAAATCAATGTTATAAAAAATTTAGAAAATGCTGTTAAATGTAAATAATTGTCTAGCACCCCACCATCCCAGATAACCTCTGTTAAAATTCTGTGCTTCCTTTCAGTCTATTTAAATGAAACCTTAGATATAATAGTAAGTCATATTTAGGCTATGTTGGACATTTATATGTGTGTGTGTGTGTGTGTATATATATATATATATATATATGCTTAACACTATATATGGAGATAGTGAGGGATTTTGCTTTTTTTCACTCAACATTTTATGCTGTTTGTTTTTCTATGACATTAACTTTTGGGGAAAGAAACACCATTTTTAATAGTTGCACCTGTACTATCAAAGCTTCTAATCAAAAAGAGTAATTTTTGCTTAGAGCAGAGAATGTAGGGTAAAAAAACAACACAGATATGTACAGAGGGATAAAATAACCACTACCTATAAATCACATATTCAAGGATAACACAGCTGACATTTTGGGGGAGGTCCTTCCTGTACACTCTCTTTCTAAACCTGTACATATTATTTTTGATGGTTTCAGACTGTCCGTAGTCTTTGAGGCATGCTGTTCTTCTTGGAGGTGTGTAGTTAATATTCTCCAGTATTGGTGCATATTCTTCCATTTGTCGTTGTTCTTTTTTTTTTTTTTTTTTTTTAAGATTTTACTTATGTATTTGTGAGAGAGGGCATAAGCAGGAAGAAGGGCAGAGGGAGAAGCAGACTCTGCTGAGCAGGGAGCCTGATGTTGGGCTTGATCCCAGGTCCCTGGAATCATGACCTGAGCCAAAGGCAGATACTTAACCCACTGAGCCACCCAGGTGGCCCTGTCATTGTTCTCAATAGCTACAGCCCAGTATCCACCCAATGCCTGATGGTTGGAGCTGTAGGTTTGTTCCACTTGTCATTATCAACAACACTGTGGTGAACATCTTTGCATGAAAGCCTTTATGATTGTTTCCTTGTCCTTCGCTGCTTTCACGCTCCTCCAAAATATTTAAAGGAGGGGTTGTTTACAAAGGTGTGGACACGGTTGACCAAATCAGCAAGGATGTTGATGCCCCCAATGATAGGCTGTGTTGGGAAGCCATGAGCTACCTACTCCTGGCCCAAAGTGATCAGGTGAGGAAGCAGAAGGTAGGTACCAAAGCCAGAGGGAATATCCAATTTCACTGTCCTCCTGCCTTCTGACCTTCTGTGGGTACATCCCGATGGCTAAATCCAACTGGAAATGGGGAAGCAAGGGACTGGGAGATGCCATCTGCAGAGGCCAGGCTCCTGGAGCACGGAGTGGCGGGGAGTTGGGGGTGGGGCAGGGGGAAGAGTGAGCACAGCCACATCTGCTAGTACCCTAGGCTGGGGACAGGCAGGGCGAGGGGCCCTCATCCTCCATTCACCTCATAAGCAGCTGGTGGCCACCTGTCTGAAGAGAAGGGATGCAGAAAAGGATGGGAGGCTGACCGGAGCCAACATGCTCTGAGTATTTGTCAGAGTGCTCTCTGAGGGGGATCTATACACTAATCTAGTACTGAATACATAGACATATTTAATCTTTACAAAACCCTGAGGGACATTCTATTTTCCCCCATTTTACAGATGAAGAAACTGAGGCATAGAGAGTTTTAAAGACTGTTGCTCCCACAGCTAGTAGGAGGCAGAGCTGGTATCTGAACCTGGACCACCACACCCCCCGCCCTCCACCCCGCCACCCTATGGGGTCAGCTGGTCACTGGGCTTGCGCAGGGACGGGCTCGCAGCCCGGCATTCTGATTTCTGCTCTGCCCACTCACTGCTGCCACTCTCTCCAGCAGGAGGAAAAAAGCAAAACCACAGGCAACCTGAAGAGAAGCCCCACAAAGCCCCTAAACCCACTCCAATTGTATTTTCTCTCTATCCCTTGGAAAATAAAAATTGCTGAGTGCCTGCTATTTTCCCCGAAACTATGTAGCAGAAATCTTCTCCTGGGCTCTGACCCTGGGAGTCAGCTTTCCGCCCAAAGCACATTTTTACAGCCAAGTTATTTCTGATTCTTTAAAAGCAAAAGCAAAAAAAAAAAAAAAAAAAAAAAAAAAAGTGTCTGGAAGGAGCAGGCTCTGTTGTAATGTAATGTCTCAGCAAAAATCCCTGGCCGCTGGGCGCACGCACGCTTGGCTCCTGTCCTGACCACAGGAGGCTGGGAGGCGTCTTAGGCAGCATGGGGCGAGTGCAAGGCCTCAGGCAGCCCTTGGCGCTTTAATTACTGCAAGGACATGATAGCGAGGAGTAGAGATGATGCAGTATTGAAAGGAGAGGAATGCACAGTCAGGGAAAGGAATGGACAGTTTACAGATCTGACTTTGAACTTGGAGGGCCCCACTCCTCATTCCAAGTGAACTGCTTCCTGGGGCATCATCAAAATGCTTTGACTTTGGGGTTGTATTTAAAAGCATCAAGAGCCGTGTGTGTGTGTGTGTGTGTGTGCGCGCGCGCGCGCGTGCGCGCGTGCGCACATGCACGCTCGCGTGCCCGTGTGTGGCGTGAAGTTGTTTGGCCTGTTTGTGAATGTGACTTTATGGGTCATCATAAGGGCAGGGCCCATGTTGGTCTCGCTTACTTATATCTCTCCAGCACCAAGCATGCTTCCCAAAATGAAGCAGGTGCTCAATAAACGTTTGTTCAGAGTCTCTTTGAGCACCTGCACGTGTGTGAATGAGTCTGCGTGCAGAGGTCGGAGGGGACTTGTCTGTGCATTTTGGTGGACGTAGCAGCAGAAAGCCATCTCCCGAGGGCAGCGATCTTGGTGAGCTCCCTTCCCTGGTGGGTCCCAGGTGCCGAATGCAGTGCTGGGGTGCGGCTGCATGCCCATGGTGGGGGTGGGGGGCTCTCAGAGCCGGCCTGGGCGTGAGTGTGAGCTTATGCAGTGTGCGAGAGATCACATGTGAGAACCGGAGCCTTTGGAGAGCGTGGTGCCTGGGAATATCTGGGCTGGAGGTACCTGCATTTGGGAGCAAGCGTACATGCTTGTTTGTTAAAAAATGGGGAAAGATGTATGTGTAGACAGCGACAGGGTTGGTGACTAGAAGCAGAAACAACAGAGAAATTTCTAGAAATATCTTCATAAATATGTAAGGATTCTCTCCTGCAGGCTCTGGCTTCTCTGCCCATGGCCCTGGCATGTTTGGATTTGGGTCTTAATTGTAGACCCTTCAACCACAAAGGCAGCTTAGATTCAATTATGAGGAAGGGCCCGAGGGCAGGAGACTGGACTTTTTGGCACACACACTTACTACTCACCTGTAGCTCAGGAAGAACCTTCGGCTGCCTCCCATCTCCCTTTTCCATGCAATGCCATTTTTCCTTCCACTTAGTCTCTCCAGGCTTCCCTGCCAGGGATGGAGTGTTCAGCGTGGACACAGGTCTGTAGGCACACCGTTTTCCAATCTGCATCCCCTCCGGATGGTCTGGATCTCGTCCCCCTTGCCTTGCTCCTTCAGTCTCTACCCCACCCCCCCATGGCTCTGGTTCCTCTGCACCCCAGCAGCCATCCCCAGAAGTGATTCTTTCCTTCCTCAAGGTCAGCTCTGTCTCAGGACTGCTCCCCAACAGTAAGGATGATAAATGGCTGTTGTGGTCCGAGACTGGGGAGGTGACATTTCTCTAGCCTTCCAAGAATCCCCTGTGTGCCTGCTGTTGTTGTCCTGATCTGGGTTTTTTGATCATCCTCGTTTCCTGGGGAGCCCAGGGCCCTCTCTGCAAAGGCCAATGCATCAATCCTGGGGAAGACGGGAAGGCGGGGTCGGGGGAGGTGTTAAGGAAAATCTAGGGCATCTGCTCTGCAGAGCCTCCTCAATGCAGCTGTGGAAACTGAGGCACTGTCTGGCACTCAGCTTCCTCTCCTCGCCCCATTCTTGTTCTGTTGTAAGTGCCTGCTTTCCTGTCTCCCAGAGACATGATCTCACTATGCGTTCTGTGTGGCACAGGGACTTATTAGATGCTAATGTAAGGCATCTAATAAGGGGCTCCCAGAAAAGGAGAAAAGAGTGCTTAGCCATCTTCCACTGGAAAACAAAGCCACAGGACAGGATTGGAAGCAGGTGTCTGGGGTGGGGGGGCAAAGTGTGGGGGGAAGCTGGACTAAGGGTGGGGCAGAAAAGACAAGAAGGGTCCTTGGGACAAGCAGAGATTGACAGGGCAATGGGCTGGGCCTTGCAGGCTTGGAGGAGACACTGGAAGAGACGAGTGCTGGCATGCTTGAGGGTGAGAGCCGGGGAGGGGTCTGCTGGTCAGGGTCAGGGTTAGGAATGGAGGAATGGAGAGGGGGCTTTCTGAAGTTGGGACAGGGAACAAAGGCAAGGGTGTAAAGGAAGGGGAAGAGAATTTGGAGCTGGACAGGCAAGTGGGAATGAGACCAGAAGGGTCCCTTTGGGGTGCCATAAAGTCCTCTCCTTTTCTGCAGAGTCAGGTAGGGACCACAGCCTTTGCACCCTGCTTTACATGTAGCAAAGATCTATCACATCCAATAACCTCATACCAGTCCTGGAGGTCCGTAGATATTAGAGCTCTTATGTTATAGATCCAGGAGCACAGAGGGATTAACTGGCTTTTCAGGGTCCATCAGCAAGGAACTGGAGGACTGGGACAATTAGTCAGGTCTATTTGATAAGCACCTACTATGTACCAGGAGCTTTTTAGGTGCTGGGCTTAGAGTCAGAACTCTGCCCTCAAAGATCTTGTATTCTTGTGGGAGGAGGCAGAGAATGGCACACAAATGCATCAGTAAGACACTTTTCAGTACCTACGGAGAAGATAAAATAGATTATGGAAGGTGGTGGCAGATGGTGGGGTGCCTCTCAGGGGAGACGACCCATAAAGTGAGATCTGAATGATGAGGCTGGCATGTGAAGATGGGGCAGGGAGGAAGAAGGGTCTGGGCAGAAGGGATAATGAGTGAGAAGACCCCAGGGCTGGAAGGAGCTATGGCCACAGTGTTCAGAGCTTCCTGACTGAGGGCAGAGCTGGGGGGAAGATAAGGCTGGAGGGGTAGCCAGGGGCTGAATCCCACAGAGCCTTGCAGGTTTTGATCCTCAGTGCCACAGGAGCCTTGGAAAGGTTTGAAAACAGTATGGGGACCTGACCTGATTGCTAGATTCTGGAGGTAGAGCCGAGAAGATTCAGGGATGGATGGGGTATTTGGTGCGAGGGGAAGCAAGGAGGAGTCAAGAGCAGCTGGATGGGTGCCTAGTAGGGCATTTCAGAGATAGGAGCTGCTCTCAGGGAGGCAGATGTGGAATGGGAAGAGGGAACTTACTGTTTTCTGTTGGTTCAAGTTGCCCAGTGGTCATCCAAGTAGAGACAGCAAGTTAGTAGCCGACTCTGTAATCCTGACCAAGTCCAGGGGAAAGGTCTGTGATGGAGATGGGATTTTAAGAGTCTTCACCCACTACAGGGATACCACTGGGTATGATCAGCTGTGCACAGAATATAGACAGGAGAGCAGAGGGCTGAAGGACAGAGTGAGGGACGATGTGACAGTAGAGGTCTGGGAGCTGGCATGGGAGGCTGAGAAGGAGCAACATGTGAGGCCCGGGGCAAACCAAGGGACTGTGAGGCCAAAACAGCGTTTCAGAAAGAAGATACGGTCGACTCAAATCAGAAGCTGTGGGGAGATTGGATAAGGACAGGACGGAGAATTGGCATTTGACTTTGAGATATCAGCAAGTCCTCGGTGATCTTGATCAGCAGCTTTGTCATGGAGAGGTGGGGAGGAAGCAACAGAGATGGGACGAACCACTAAATCTTTTGCTGGGGGTGAAGGTGGGCCAAGGAAATCGAGGGGCTGGAAGATAATATGGGGTCTAGGGAAAGATTTTTTGCTTTTACGATGTGAACCACCAAGACATGTCTGTCAAGGGGAATGACCCAAAGAGAAAGGGACAGTGGAGATGCAGGCGGACAGAGGGAATCATTGCAGGAGAAAAGTACCTGGGAAGATGAGACCAGACAGAATCTTATTCGCAAGTTCAGGGCTTGGTCTTAGAAAGCAACAGGGACCTCCCCCCTCCACCTCCGTTTGAACAGAAAAAAAGGCAGAAAAGGTGAGAACAGATGCAGGTAGGTGGGTGAACTAGGGGTGGGAAGAAGAGATGTGCTTCTGATTTCATCGATTTCTCTATGAAGTGTGCATCAAAGCTGTCATCTGGTGGTGGGGGGTCAAGGAGAGAAAATGATGATTTGAGGAATGCAGGAGATTGTTGAAGTATTTTTTGTGGAGGGTTAGAAAACAAATTTACCAGGCAAGTACAGAAACGTTACCTGGGAGCGAAAGGTGTGCCTCGTCGTAAATGTGACAAGTGCACAGGGCAGTGTGATGCTCTGTACAGGGTCCTAGATAGCGGTGGGCTGATGGGGTGCAGGTGCGAGTAAGTGGAGGGCTGAGTCTTACCAGGGTTGTGGTTTTCCCAAGTGATTGCTAAAGGAAGGGGCGGGGGGCAAGGGCATCTAGGGTGCTAGGAAGAGGATGGCTGGGGGGAGGGGGTGTTGGTCTGTGAAATCTGGGCTGAGTAATGAAGGAAAATAAGAACGGTGTTTGGTTGGTAGTAAGCAAGGTGATCGCGGATGAGGGGGTCCCAGCAGGTGGCAGAATTGTTAGCGTAGGAGCAGGAACACTATAGGAGATGGAAGCGTCAGACAACGGGATCCTTGAAGTTGAGGCTTTAGAGGACGGGTAGTCACGGGTGATGACGAGGTCTAGGGTGTGGCCATGTGTGGGGAAGGTTAAGGAAAGGAAAAGATCTTTGGCGCTGGGGGGAGAGGTCAGTGGTCTGAGGGACCATGGCATGGAACAGATCATCTGTAGGGCACTAAAGATGTTGAGAGTGATGGTCAGAACAGTGGTGTGGGAGAGAGAGAAAGAGAGAGAGAGTGCACCTATCAAGGGCTGAGGTCATCAACTGGGGACTAATCTTTAATTCTTGGAATTTCGAAGTCACCTAGTAATGTGGTTTTAAAAGGATTTGGAAGACTCTCACGTCTTGTTTGTAGGAAGCCTTTTGAGGCAGTTGGACAAACAGCTGGAACACAACTATGGCTGCTGTTTGGAAATAGGGTGAGGGGAAACTGAACCCCTTACTCTCACCTCCACCCTGGGTGGGGGATTGGGGTGGGGAGGCTTTGGAAAAGCTCCGTGGAACCTTCCAGTGACACACAGAAGACCACTGATTGGATCCAGCGGGCCTTGTTTTACATAAGAGGAACAAGAGTGCTGTTTACCCAAGGTCACCCCGGTCGTGGGGAGCTGAGCCAAGAACAGAGCCGGGCATCCTGCTTCCCACCAGACCTGGGCTCCATCACCCCCACAAACCTGTTTTCCCACTCTGTGTTGCTTTTCCCTGAGCGTTCTAACACTACTTGTAAACACAGGACTGACCACACAGTGTTAGCAGAAAGCTCCGCTCCAGCCCATCCCCAGGTTGGTCCATTTCATCCTGGCTGGCCTTTTCCGGGCTGCAGGATAATGTTGTGCCATCATCACATGGGGCTAGGATCAGCTGGAAGCTGTGCAGTGATGGCTGAGGGACACCCAGCTACAGGGTTGGCCCTTGGGGGACAAGATCTGGGGCCATAGATGAACTGCAACCAGGGACTTGGCCATGACCGGGCTCTTAGAGCTTGAACTGGACATGGGTGAGGTGGGATGGACCCACAGATTGGAGGCCAGGGTCCAGGGCAAGGCCAGCACCCAGCTAAGCGGACTGCCCAAGAAAGACATCATTGTGGCTGAGAGACAGAAGCCCTCTGCAAGGCGGTGGGACAGAAATCAGATTGCAGGAGAGTAGAGGGTCAGGAGGTGGTAGGGAGACAGAGTTGGAGGGTTTCCAGAAGTGCTGTAGAGCATGGGGGCTTTTTAATAGGTCCCACTGGGCCTCACCTATGGTAAGGAAGGTGCTAGACAGGACTCTGTATGGGGGAGCATATCCAGACCAGCAGGTCAAGCCTAGTAACGGGTGACACGGAAGCAGAGGGTAATACTCAAAGCCAGCATTCTGAGCCATCTGCCCATGGACCGTGGAACCCCACCCAACCTGGTAAGTGGGAGACAATATCTGTACCCCTGGGAAGAGGCTGGTAAGTGTTAAACAGATCCCTTTCTCAGCCAAATGATCCAGAGTATAAATCAGGACCCACTCACTATAGCAACATACTGGCAGGGAACTGCAGTTCCAGACAGGGAAACTGAGGCAGAAGGCCAGGATGGGTGAATAGGGGCAGGGGGCTCACTTCCCATCCCTGACCCCCGCCTCTATTCTGGCCCCAGTGCACAGAGGACTCCAGGATGTCCCCTGTGCCCTGAAGCCCTTCCCCCCACCGCCTCCGTGCCCCCGGGTCAGCAAAGCTATCGCTCCTATGTCCCCTCCGTCCCCTTCTTGGAGAGACCTTTCCTGACTGGTCTGTCTCAAGAGCTCCTGTGCCTCATCCTTCATTCCCTTCCAAGTCCTTAACCCGCTTTCTGTTACCTCCAGCGCATGTTGTTTTACTACCTAACATCTTAGGATGTACACACTGACTCGGTACTGTCCACCTCCCACACTAGCTCTAGACTGGAAGCTTCCCTAAGGCAAGGAGTTTGGTTTCCCTATGCTTTCAGATTTGCTGGGTGGGGCCCCCCAGCAGAGGAGGGGGGCCCCGGCTGCTGTGGCTGCCTGCTGCCCGGCTAACCTCCTCCCCGAGAAGAGAACTGGGCTGCTGTGGGCCCCAGGGCTGGGGAGCAGAGCTGGGCCCCTGGGTAACCCCAGGCCGCTCGTATCAAGGCCGATAAGCTTCAGTAAGTGGCTCTAAAGATAATCAATTGTTTTCATTCTGAGCGAAACAACCAGCTCCAAGAACCTCTATTTAAAAACCACACACATACGCCAGATCTATCTTTTGTTAAATTGTTGCACATGCTGATCTGATTTGACCTGGCAGGTTTAAATGCGCTTCCTGCTTGGTGCCAGAGAGGGGGCTGGGAGGGGGGCTGCGGGGTGGGAGGGGCAGCCGAGCAGGAAGGAGAGGAGGATCTGGAGCTGACAAGGAGGCAGGGATCTCACCTTCTAGCTAGACCCCGCCTTAGCCTTTCCAACTCTGGGGAGGGCCCCCCTGCCCTGTGGGAAATCCTGCCCTCATCCTGCCCTCTTCTTCCTCCTCCTGCACCTCCTCCTGCTCCACTGAGCCAAGAAAATGAGTGGCTTACTTGGAAAGGACCTTAAACCACAGGGTGCAAACCCTTGATGTTCCAGGGAGGAAAACAGACTCAGAGAGGGTAAGCTGCTTGCCCAAAGTCACACAGCAACATAGTGGCAAGGGGGAGCTGGGGCCTGGGACACTAGAGGTCCCCCTGGTACTCCGTAGGAGCTGCTGGGGAAGGAATCTTATCTCTTCCGCAAGGTGGAGGCCTTGACAAGGGCAAGGGCACATCTTTCTCCTTCCCTGCCTGCCGGGCACACTCCGAGATGGGCACCCAGTGAACGTTGTTCAGTGGATGGAGGGAGGGGTCCAAAGGGTCCTAGGGAGGGGAAGGAGATCTGGTGGAGCAGCTTGGGCAGATCAGGCTCCAGAGAACACAGAAGCAGCAAGTTTTGAAAATATTGCCCTTTCTCTGCTCCAGACCCTGCACTGGCTGCCAGTTTGCTCAGAATAAATGCCAAAGTCCTAATGATGGCCTGCAAAGCCCTGTGGGACCCCTCCCTGCCCTCACTGTTATTCCTCTCCCTACTCATCTCCCTGCAGCCACACTGGTTCCCTTGTTGTCCCTCCTGCATGCCACGCAGGCTCCTGGATTTTACAGGTGGGCCCCACAGGCTCTGAAGGAATCAAGGACATGAGGCGTCCCTGGGGGCTCAGCGAGGTGGCAGCCAGGGAGGCTGGGAGGCAGGGAGGATGGCAGGACAGGCAGGTAATAGAGTCCGGGGAAGGCAAGAGACTGCTTCGCCCCAGCCCAGTGGGCAACGGAGGGAGTCTGATGCCCACCGTCTGAGCCTAGGAGAAAGTGTTTGCTTGCTTGCTCCTCTCCTGGCAGGTCTAGGCACCATGGGTGGCTGCTCAAGGACCGCACGGCAGCAGCCCTGGTGTGCTCCAAGAAGAGGTCAGAGAGCAGGCAAATAGTGGAGAAGCTCAGGGCTGAGGAGGACCCCAATGGCAATTCCTTCATGTGACAGGTGGGAGTGCCTTGAGACTCAGTTCCAGGGAGGAGCATGTCTACAGAAGAGCTGCAGGTGACCTGGAGGGCTGGGAGCCCTGAGGCCAGGGCTGCCAGTCAGGTGGCCCTTTCTTCTCTCCCAGGGGCTGCTGTCCCTGCCACTCTGCCCCTCCTCTCTCTCTCTCTCGACACCTGTGCTGGCCTGAGGCATGTCCATGGCCATAAATAATAGTAATAAAGAGAGAGTCTGTGCCAAGTGAGATGATTTTATGAAATTACATTTTTGAAAAGGTTAATTCTTTCATCTCCCCACTTGGACTCCAATCTGGAGAGGCAAATGTGGATTAATTGGTCCCATTTCCTCCCCGGCCTCCATGGGACACGGACAAGGTGTTTGCCTCCACCGGGGTCTGCCTTGTCCCTGCAGGCTTGCAAGAAACAGCTGGCCTGGGCCCTCCTCCTCCCTGGAGTTGGTTGATCTTCCCCCGTCTTGACCCCTTTCGGGCTCGGGGCCAGCTTGGCCCCTCCCCGCGCTGCCCATGCTGTCCCAAGCCAGACAGTGGCACAGAGTCCCATGAGTGAGTTTGCAGCTTGCCTGGGGAATCTGGCAGACGGTGGGACAGACGGAAGGGGAGGGAGAAAGAGGCCCCCAGAGAGATTTTGGGAAGTGGCCGTGGAGGGCAGCGTGCGGGAGGAGCAGATGTGGGTGAGGTGGTCCAAGTGGGGGAGCCTGAAGCTGAGAGCCCCCAGACACACGCATGGAGTGGGCAGGATGGGTGAGTCAGAGAGGGGAAGGGAATGGAGACAGATGGACAGACAGACGTGAGGGAGGAGCAAGGCGCCAGTGGGTAGACCTTCTTCCTGGTCTCTACTGTCCACCTTTTCATTGTTATTTTTCCCCAAATCAGGCAGAGGAAGTTGGGGGAAGAGATCCCCTGAGGGAAAGCATTTATCCCAACAGGAGGCAAGAAGAATGGGAAAGGAGTGTTTCCTTGGGGCTCAGAGGTGACCCCTGTCCTGTCTTACTTCTCCTCTCCTTCCCCAGGTGGCACTCCCCTGTGTCCTCCTTGTGTCCCCAGCCCCAGCTCTCCTCTCCTCCCCTTCCTCCCTCTCGTGGATGCCTGGCCTCCTCCACCAGGCAAAGCTGGGGTGTTGTCGGCAGCTCTAGCTTGTGTCCCCAGCTGCCACCCATGCCGCACCGCCTCAGACAGGCACTGCCCTGCTCTGGGTCTCAGTTTCCTCATCTGTAAAACAAGGAGGTTGGACGAGCTCATTTGAAGTTCCTGAGGGCGCTGAGAAGTGGAGAGCATTGAGTGCTTAGAGGAAAGGGGTGCTCTGGTGTTTAGCAGCGTGAGAATTTTATTTTGGTGGGAGATCATTACTGGTTTTCAAGTACAGTAAAGTGGACCAGCAGGGACAGAGAGAAGGCAACGAGATGGAGGCAGGCTGTGCCTGGGTGTCCATCTGTCTGTCTCTGGGGCGCTCTGAGGTGTGTGTGCCTCTCTGTGTTGCGAGGTGCAGAGAGGGATGTGCTGGCGGGTGCTCCTTGTGTGGCTGGGTCCGTCCTCTTCTTGGGTTTGCTCCTAGCATTCACACTCCCCAGGGTGAGCCTGCCTCCCAGTCGTGATCTAGGCCCCCACCCTGAAGCTTCAGGGGATACAGAAGTGGACCTACTCTCAAGGAGACAGAGGAGGTGAGACTCCATCCTGGGAGTGTTTCACCTCCAGACCAGACCAGGGAGCTTGTGCCATAACTGAGATTACCTCTAATCCACAATGGTGTAAGAAGGAAGCATTTGGTCCACCAGAAGAGGGCTGAAGGGATCAAGGGGGATTTCCTGGAGAAGGAGACATTAACACATAGATTGATTACACGCTGTGAGCCACAGGAGGCTGGGCAAATGGCTCAGTCGAGGAACAGAGTGGCAGGCAGGTGCTCAGAGGACTATGCCTCAGCCAGATATGAGAAGAGAGAGACATAGAAGGGCTTCTCACCAGAAGTGAGGTTGAGAAGAGGGATGGCTTTATTTCGGTGGAACAGAGGCAAAGGGGTGGTGTCAGGATGGAGTAGGGCAGAGGGAAAGGCAGGTGGGCCGTGGGTGGGGACCCTGCTGCCTGGTGGTCCTGAAGAAGGAAGGGGTGGGCTGGAGAGAAGATTCAGCCTTCCTGGCACCCTTTCCCGGTGGCTCCTGATGGGGCCAAGTCACCTACTTCCTGGCATGGGTCTCCTCCTGACAGGCGTTCTCCCTGTTTATTCCTGTTCAAAGAGCGGGGAAGACCTATTTCCCTCCCGAGAGCCTATTTATTCTGCTTTCTCATTTTCCAATCCAGTGACTTTACAGCTTTTTTTCGTCTGGCTTCATCTTCCCAACAAGAGGAACTATTCCCTCTCCTTTTCAAGCCCCAGCTGAGGAAAGACTGGGGCCGCTGCTCTGGTTGGGGGGCCTGGGGCCTGCTGTGCATCAGCCAGGTGGGCCTGGGGGCCTCACACTCCAACCTGGGCTCTACGAGGCTGGGATTTGAGCTTCTACCAGAGCCACTTACCCTCTCACTACCCTGTAGCCCCAGGGCCATCAAGAAGCAGAGTTTGGATGAGACGGGGAGAGAACCTGAGGTGGAGAGGAGTGGGGAGCCAAGGAGGGGGGTGGGACCCCAGTATGGCAATAGCTGGTGGGCCTGGGGCCCCCTCTGCTTTGCTCCTATCATCTATCTTTCCCCCCTAATCTTAGGGTGACCCCCTAATCTTCACCATGCCCTGATCCCACCAGCCTTGGATTTGCTGATGAAACCCACTGATTGTCCTCCGCCTAGTCACGGTTCCTTTGACTTCTGACCATCCCTTCTCACCCTCATCTTTCCAAAAGTAGCCAGTCCCACACTTCACACCTCTCCGCCCACCTCTCCTCTCTTCCGTTGACCTTCTCAGGACACATTCGTCTTGCAGAGGTGGAAGGAGAGACTCTGTGGGGCTGTCATTTCCAGTGATGAGGAAGACTTCAGAAGCAGAGGCTCTTGGGGGACAGTAAGGGCTTGTTTATGGCCCTGTTAGGTCTGGAGATGTCCTGAGAGTCCAGCTGTGAGTCTGGAGCTCAGGGTGGGGCTGTGGCTGGGGACATGGACTTGGCGTATTTCCCCGAGGGAAAGGGAATAGATAAAGAAGAAAAGAGAGGGCCCAGAAGGGCCTGGAACAACAACAACAAAATTTGCTGAAAGAACCAACAAAAGAGACGGAGCCGGGCAGGCCAGAGAGGAAGGGGCAACTAGGAGCCGGTGCCCTCTGTTTCCAGTGTCTTCCCCATGTGGCTCGTCCCTGGTGGTCTTCGGGTCACTTCACATATGGGGCTCCTATCCTCGGGGAACAGACCAGACAGAACACAGATTGAATCAGAATCCCAGCGCCCCCTCCAGCTATGTGGCCTCGAGCAACTGGCTTTGCCCCCCTGAGCCACACATCCTCATTGCGCATGCAGAAAATTCAACCAAACCCAGGAAACACCTGGCACCTAGTAGCCCCTCCATAAATGTCAGTCCTCCTTCCCCTCCTTACTCTTCCTAAAATAAACCACCGTGGTATGCATCATCTCAGAAGGAAGTCCTGTAGAGTTTGAGATATTTGTCTTTAAATACACTATCTTACACTTGCCCACACCGAATCTCATCTGTCACTTTTCTGCCCACTCACACACACCCTTGTGGGATTCTGTAGTGTGTATCCCTATTGGCTTGACATTTCACTTCCCCCAAAAAACTTAGTGCCATTTGCAGATTTCCAGCTCTTGCTGTGTACTCCGTCTTCCAGATGATTTATTAAAATTTCAATCAAGATGCTCTGTCCTAACCGCGGGGCACCTCTGTTGGCTGTTCTCCACCCAGAGAAGTACCTGGCATATCTCCAACATTCTGCTCATTTTAACCCAGGAACAGTTCCGCTGAGATACCCACCACCATCCCGGAGGCCCTCCGTAAGCCTGAATGAATTTTCCCAGGAGGGCTTGCTACCTGCCAAGTTCCCCAAAAAGTCTTGTCTTCAGGGCTTGGGGGTCCTGCCCTTTCCAGAGACCCGGCCGTTCTTCTTGTTAGGGTCAGAAACTGAAACTCATTAGGCCATGGGTCTCAAGTCTCCTCTAAGATGACTCTTGTGGGGATTGTAGTCTTACTGGGTCCTGCTTATTACCCCCTCGACCCTGCCCTTCCAGTTCACACCTGTTCCCACCACCTCCCCCTGCATCTTTGGCTCAAGGGCCTTTTCTGGCCACAGGCGCATGCTCTGCCCAGGCAGGGATGCAGGCCAGAAGTGCTGAGGAATTTCACTGCGAGAACAGCTCTCCAACACTGACTTTTGGGCCCTGCAATCCTAGCACCCTCACCCCTCCGCAGGGAGAGCACTGAGGAGGTCCCAGTGGGGCTGAGCTACAGTTGCCCACCATTGTAACATGCTTGAGAACACACCTTTATGAGCTGCCTTCTCTGCCCCACCTCACTTCCCCTACACCCTTTCTGTGTCTTCAGGACCACCTCCCCAGTAAACAATGTGCCCTTGAATCCTTGTCTCAGGGTCTTCTTCTGGGAGAACTTAATCCAAGACACTCTGGTTGGGCCACGATAACCAAGGGTCCTTGAGCTGCAGCTCGCCTGATTCACCTTCCAGGGCTTCAAGTCCAGCCCCTGGGCACACTCCACACCAAGAGTTCTCCCCAGTTCTGGTCCACAGACTGCCCTTGCCGGGGCCTGGACCAGACTTCCCCTCTAGGTCAGGGCATTTCCAAGCGTTGCTGTTGATGTTGGAAGAGTTTATCTCGTCACTGGCTGCATTGTCTGCTGATTTATCTCTATCCAGGGGAGTGGGGCCCAGCTGCAGACAGCAAACATATTGAGTAAATTCCTAATGAACTGATTACTCAGCTTAGCATTTTAACTGCGGCATTAAGCACCCTCTCACCCTCATAAACATGTTGAACTACTGAAGGGATTATGGCTTCCAGGCTGGCCACTCTGTCACTGGGAAAAATTAATCTTAAGGTTTAATCAAAGCCAAGACCACAGACTGCAGTAGGGACGGGCATTTTTCTTTCCATGATGCCCAGGAATTGGTAGGGAATTCACAGATTCCTCTGACTTGGGAGTGACCTTGAGATGTCCTCTGGTCCATCCTCCTATGTCTGTTTCACGCAGATCCTCTCGGCCTGATGGTTGAAACCTTTTCTAGACATGATCCAGCTGAGAAATACCCTTTTGTAGATAGGAGGGGAAACCCAAGAGGAAGTAAGTTGATGACTTTTCCTACCCAAGGCTGGAATGCAGTGCAGAAAGCAAATGCAGGATTCTTGCCTATTCTTGGCCTCTTCTGTTAGGGATTCACTATGACCCCCAGATCCTCATCTGAGGGCTGTTAGAGTAGCCAGGACTACATTTGGACACTCAGTGCATCTTCCCCGAGCTTCCCCATCTCTCCGGACCTCTGTCAGCTGCTGTGTGATCAGGCTGAGGAGTGAGTGTGGATGGCAGAGCCCATCTGTGCGGCTTTCACCTGTGCACACTTGTCAGTGTGTGAGGCCAGAGGGCTGTGTGAGGACCGCGTCCCTCAAGGAAGGGACCAGATGTTGGATTCTGTGGCTGGAAGCTTGTGGTCTTAGTCCAAACATGGTCACCGGTAGGACAGAGGAACTGGTACACAGCAACTGAGAACAATTGGTGTGTGGTTCTTGAAGGAAAGGAAGGCCTGGGGGTGGGTGGCATGTGTGGCTCCAGAGAGCCCTAGGCTATAAACCCTCCACATAGGGTCCTTGGGGGCAGTCGTGGGTCATCTAGGCTCCCACTCTCTGCAAGTAGTGTCCAGACAATTAAGAATGCAGCGTCTGCATCCTCCCCAAGGCCTCCTGGAGCAGGACCTTTTCTCTGGAGTCCCAGGTGGTTCGTGTGCACATCTAAGGCTCAGCTGCTGGGGGTGGGGGGGGGGCTAGCCATCTAGAGAGGCTGCTCTGAATTTAGCAGGTTGGGGTGGAGCCAGCCAGGGGCCTCCCTCCTCAGTAAGGGAATCAGAGGGGCCCCACAGCCAGGGACCATGAAACATGAATGAGTGGTACCCGGGCAGAGACCTCTGGAGATGAGAGCTCTTGGCCAGCTCTGTCCCTTGACCTGTCACCACACTCTGTCCCTGTCAGGCTGGCTGTCTGCCCACCAGTAAATCCTTGCTCCTGGAATACGATCCTGTCCTTGGCTGTGGGGAGGCCCTTGGCACAGCCTCTCTGCTTGAGAAGGGGAGGTGAGAGGAGGAGCCAGGCCGTGGAGCTGGCACTGGCAGCAGGAAGCCTCTCCCCGAAACCCCTGGTCCAGGTTGTGCCAAAGGAGACAGGGAGTTGTGCCCATGGCACAAGCTGAGACAGTGTGGGGCCAAGACAGCTATCCTCCCTGAGGCAGGCACCCCTATAGACTTGGGAAGAAGGGGGTGGGAGAGACTTAGTGGGTGACCTTGCTTTTGGACCAGGAATGCTTGCAGGGAGTCAGATGCTCCCCGTGAGTGTTTGGGATATAATGGCAGAAGCTGTCTCAAAGCTAACCAATACCTAAGAACGGAAGGGAACCTCACGCCTCTGAGCTGCCAGGCCTCCTCTCCCCACTCCCCTTCTCTAGTCGCTTGCACATCCTAGGATCACTTCCCCTCCTTTCCTGTCACTCCTTGGTGTTCGTAACTACAAAATCAGGATGGCAATAGTAAGCGTGCCATGGGGTGACATGACAATTAAACGAGTTGATTTGTGGAAAGCTCCTCAAATAGAATACGGCACACCGTAAGTGCTCAATAAATGCTCTTCCCTGCTGTCACTCTTGTTCTTGTGCTCCCACTGGCTCCCCCGCAGAGGCCAAGGCTGTCCCTTCTGGAGATGGGACATCTCCCACCCCCTTCCCCAAGAAGACCTGTGGCCCCGGGAAGAGTGGAGGCTGCACAGGTGCCACTGGGTCCGCTGACCACCTTAGCAGCAAAGCCTGAGGAGGCAGGAACAGAGATGAGAGAGGCCGGGAGGGCAGTGGAGGAGAAGAGAGGGAGGCCAGGTGGGTTCACAGAGACAGAAGATGGTAGGAGTAGGGGGTGGGAACAATGGGAAACAGAGGAAGGAAGGAAGGTCCCTGTGGTATCTGTCAGTAGCAGGTTTTTCTACGCCGCCCCCCACTGCAGCCCTTAAGGTGAGTCTTAGTCACCCATTTTGTGGATGGGGACGTGAGGCTCTGAGAGGGGACATGACTTACCCGGGATCAGTCTGGCCGGTTTTCACAGATTCTTTCTTCTCAACCACCCTGGAGCCTCCTGGGCTTTGGGGGATGGAGAGAGAGCTCCAGAGGACAGAGGAGGCCGCAGCAGGGACGGGGGCCAGCAGGGAAGTGGGCGCGGCCCCTGGGGTAGCTCAGGCCTGTCTGGGAGCCCCTGGCAAGCCTATGACTTCCGGGAGCTCACGATGGTCACTTACCCCCCAGAGGGCTGGGTGGCTCTGATGTGCTTCTGCACTGGGGCCATCTCCCACTCTGGCCTCCCCGCCTAGAGGAACAGGTGGAAGGGAAAGGAAGGGAACGGTGGCTGGGCCCTGGCCCCTGTGAGGGCAGGCAGAGGTGGGGTGCTGAGATGGGCAGGACAAGGGCCAGGTGGCTGCAGGGGTGGGAGGGGCGCTGCCAAGGCCACTGGAGGGAGCTGAGTGCTGACTTCAGAGAAGCTGGCAGGTGTCGCTATGGCAACCACAGCCAGTGACATCTTTGAAAACGAAAAAGGACAACAAGTTTGAAGATTTTATTTGCTGTTTTTGCACTTTGCTGGGAGGAGAAGGCTGAGTAGACAGGTGGGGTGGGGTGTCAGACGTAGGCTCCCCCTGAGGGGAGGATGTGGTTTCACCCCCGAGGAAGGCAGTGGAAGTTTCTCCACATAGGCTTACGGACCCCCCAGGCCATGGCATCCTCTCCTGAGGCTGGGCCATCTACATTCGTGTCTTCCAACTCCTATGTTGAGATCAGGGAACACCACGGGGCTTGTCAGCCGGGTCTGGTTCTATGCCGAGTAATCCACAGATAAATGGGCTTCAGACTTAGAACTACCGGGGTTGGCGGGGAGGGGGGGCAATTTCAGAGGTCAAGAAGAGTTTCCATGTCCCATCCTCCCTACCCCCGCCTAAAGTACCCTGTTTGTCTACATGGCATTTCACATGCATCCAAGAAGCACAGGGAACAAAAGTTCAGACTCCAGAGTCACACTGCCAGGCTCCACAGCCCCACTGTCTCTTCTAGCTATGTGGGGAAGCAGGTTAAGAACTGTAACTCAGTTTCTCCACGGGGGAACTGGGTCAATAATAATAATATCTACTTCCCTGGGTTGTTGGAAGGAGCAAATGAGTCAGTGTAAGTAAAACACTTCAGACAGTCTGACCTGGTGCTGCACGGCTTCCACAGTCTCAATGTTGGGGCCATGGAGCTGAGGCTTTGGATGGCCACACTGTGGGCCCGAGTTCCTCACCACCCCTCCCTTCCTGCCCCAGGCACGGGGACCTCTTATACTGGGCACCGCCATCTTGATCTCTCTCGCCCAAAGAGCCTCCAGCACACTCACCGGGTATCTGGAAGGGAGAGGAGAGTGCCCTCTGCTTATGTCGGCCTTTCCAGGCTCCCCTGGGCCTGCACACACACCTAGAGCTGCCGAGCCTCAGGTTCTTCAAGCTGCTTTCCATCCCTGGTGTTTCAAAGATTCTGAGCAAGGAGAATAAGCCAAAAACAGAACACTGATTTCAGCCCTCCGAGGAGGGCATGTCTGCAGTGATGAGAGTGTGAGCCGGAGACTGCTTTCCCTAAGTAGTTTCCTTCCTCCCAGACCCGAGCCCTCAGAAGACCTGTCTTCTGAACTGACCCTGACACGTGTCAGGGACCCATCCACGACTAGCAACTCATTCAAATTAGCATGGCAGTTTCAGATAACGTGTAAGTGCTCTAGAAAGGTTCTCTATGGATGTTTCCCCCAGAATTGCTTTAACTTTCCTTCTCTATGTACAGGTGATACTGTTTCAGGAGTCGTCTTAATTTCTGTGAATTTCAGTGTAATTAGGTTTTGCAGTCGGTGTCCGCTTAGCAGCATGTTATTCCTAAATCCAAATAAGAGCTCCACTTAGAGGGCACCTGGGTGGCTCAGTTGGTTAAGCGACTGCCTTTGGCTCAGGTCATGATCTTGGGGTCCTGGGATTGAGCCCTGCATCGGGCTTCCTGCTCAGTGGGGAGTCTGCTTCTCCCTCTTCCACTCTCCCTCCTTGTGTTCTCAGTCAAATAATTAAATAAAATCTTAAAAAAAAAAAAAAAAAGAACTCCACTTAGCAACTTCTTCTATGTTCCATCAGGCCCCATCGGATTGGGAGTCTATGTTATCCATAATTCCTATTCACAGCTTTGCAGGATAGACCGTCTTATCCTTACTTCCAGGGGAAGAAGGTGGGGCTCAGGGGTCATGGACTCACTCAAGATCACAAAGAGAGAGCCAACTAAAGAGTCAGGCTGCAAATCTAAGACAGGCCAGCTCTTGAAGTGCTCCCTGACTCACAGGGCAGCCTACACGGTGATTAAGAGCCTGCACTCCTGACCAGTCAAGTAGGGCCAGATTCCAGCTTGACCAGCATCAAGCTGTAGGGAACCAACTTCCAGGCCCCCATTTCTTCATCTGAAAATCGAGAATAAAACTTCTAACCTGGTGCTGTTAAAAAAAGCAAATGAGGGGCCCTGGGTGGCTCAGTCGGTTGAGTGTCTGCTTTTGGCTCGGGTGGTGATCCCAGGGTCGTGGGATTGAGCCCCGCATTGGGCTTCCTGCTCAGCAGGGAGTCTGCTTCTCCTTCTGCCCCCTCCCCTCACTTTCTCTCTCTGTGTCTCTCTGTCTCATAAATGGATAGAAACTTTAAGAAAAAATAAAAGCAAATGAGTGAGTATATGCAGAGTTCTTAGAACAAAGCCTGGTATACAGCAAGCGCTGAATCAGTGTGTGATGTCATCCTTCCTACTAGGCCATGGCTCTGGAGAAGGGGAGTAGATACATGTCTCTCCCCAAACATTGATTCTCAAGAGTCCTCGAAATTTTCCTAGAAGTAGGCCTTAAAAAAAAAAAAAATCACAGGTTTTAAGCCAAAACTATTTTCCCAAACTTATTTCTCAGCAGCACAGATTTGGGCTGGCAGGGCCTCACATGGTAGAGAGAAGAATGCATTGTACAGCCAGATGGACCCGCAGTAGAACTTGGGCTCCACCCTTCACGCAGGCATGACCCTAGCACGCCCTTCACCCTGCCAGGATCCCTGGGTCGGCTCTGGGAGGAGGGCAGAGCCGGCAGCCCCCAGCCCAGGCTAGTCTTCCCACGAATGCGCTGAGCTCTCGCTCCGGGTCTCAGCTTACCTTCTCTTTACACCAAAGAGCTTATCCCACATGGCGCTAACAACCCAGGCTCAGGTTTACAACCCCACCCCATCCCAAAGCATTCCCAACCCAGAGCGCCCCTCAGAGTCCTGGGGGACAGCACCAGATGCTCAAGCCCAGAAGGAGAGGGGAGAGAGACTCCTAGCAATTCTGGGAAGTGAGAGCTAGAGGAGGTCCTAGAAGGTTATGTGGTGCACTCCCCATTTTATAGATGAGAAAGCTGAGACCACAGTCAGGGGTGGGGGGGTTCCCCATCCAACATTAGAGCTGGGACTAGAACCCCTGTGTTCTTTCTGCCTTGTAGTCCCAGTACCCTCGACACTGTATCAGCTCGAGAGTGTGAAGTCTGACACCTCTCCTCTGGGTTTTTACCACTTGTCAGCTTGAGTAAAGCGAATCAGCCCCAGTGTGTTTCGGCACAAAGATTGAGAGACACACGTCTTATTCACTGTAGTGCTGCTGCTGCTGACAATAGCTCTAATTATTGAGTGCTGTGTGCCAGACATTGTTCTAAGTGCTTTATACTCATTTACTCTGGGAAGGTGGGGACCATACTCATTTCTCGTTACAATGAGAAAACTGAGGCACAGAGAAGTTAAGCAACTGGCCCAAGGGTTCCCAGCTGCTAAGTGCAGGAACTTGGTCTTGAGCCAGACAAAATTCTAAAGCCTGCCTTTCAACTGTGTGTCTATACTGACTCCTTAGAGTGTAATTATTCTGCGTTTCCAGTCTGTGGAAGCCCAAGGAAGGGAATTGTGCTGGATTCAATTCAGTTTAACTCCATTAGCGTAATTGTCAAGACCTACTATATGATCAGCTGGATAGCCAAAAGCAGTGACTGCCTCCAGATTAAATGTATCGGTATAAATAGGTTTCTGGATTGACCTCAGACACAAATGTGTGTGTGTGTGTGTGTGTGTGTGTGTGCACGCGCTCACATACACACATGCACAAACATACACAGACACAAATACATGTAAAAAGAGAGAGAGACAGAGAGAGAATGCCAAGGGCATGGTCAGACAAAGAGTAGAATGAATTCAGAGAACCAGAGCACCCAACTCTGGTCCCGGCCCTGCTGCTGTCCAGCCAGATGCTGCTAGGTGGGTTAATTTGCCTGCCCTGTGAGGGATGGGGCCACATCTACACCATTTGCCCCCAAATTTCCATGTGTTTTCACTCAGCAAATAATGGATTATTTCCTCACCTCTGCTTTCTAGCTGTGTGACTTTGGGCAAATTATTCAACCTCTCTGTTCCTCAGTTTCTCCCATCTATAAAGTAAAGATAATAATTTGACTTACTCCCCGGGGCTGTTGCAGGATTAAATGAATTGACATGTGTAGGGGACTTCGAGCTCCGCACAGAGTAAATATGCACCAATGTTAACCACACCAGTGGTAATGACAGTGATAATCTGATTACTGTAAAATGGGCCAGTAATAGCACTTACCTCCTAGGGTTATTCCGAGGATGAAATAAGATAACAGTGCAGAGAATGGGCTCAGCCTTCAACTCACACCGGAGGTCAGCGATGGAAGAAAGAAGGGGGTGCAGAATACCGGGACACCTTGTCACTCTATCTATGAGGAAGAGGACAGTGGCAGGGTGCGCCTTGGCCTGGAGTCTGTCGAGGCAGCAGACGAGACATTTCTTTTCCTAGCTTATCCCTGTGACTTGCCACCCCAAAGCTGCCACTTTGCACGTGTGACCCAAACTGTCTCTTTAATTATCACATGGAGGAGGAGAAGCCATAAACAGGTTTATGATATTCACGGTTTGCTGCGTTGTGTTACATCCCGCGTGCATGTAAACAACATCTTGTGGCATTGTCTGATAAATGAAACATCTCTCCTGCCTGGGCTTGGAGAGGAGCATCGGGTCCCCAAAGAGGGGCACAGGTGACTCAGAGCCTCAGCCGCTGCAGAGTTTGCTTGGAGCTCCTAGAAGTAAAAGCTCAGGAAGGGACAGGGAGTGGAGAATGCCTGCCCCAGTGAATGGTCTGGTTCCTAGGATGGGGCGACAGGATATGCCCAAAGCCCTCACCGAAGCACCTAGAGCAGGCTGGGAGTTGTTACCGAGGACGATCACTTCTGCAACCTCGGGGGCTGGGAAAATATGCTCTCTGCACCACACCACTCCCAAGACTGTTCGCCCTCTAGACCAGGCCCTGCAGCCCAGCCCATCACGAAGTCATTTGTGCAAAGAACCTGACTTCCCAGCTCAGCTCCGCCATCCAAGGGCTGGGTGACCTACTGACAGACTCTCCACCTCTCTGGGTCTTCTCCTTCTCCTGGGCCCACAGACCATGAAGACAACCTTGTCAAAGGCAGGCAGCTGGATCACACTGTCCCTTGAGCTGTCCCAGCAGCTGTAAGAGCCATCAGCCTCCTCCCAGTCAGCCTCCAAGGAGATCCCTTGGACTCCAAAAATGAACCAACAAAGACATCATGAGAACAAAAGGGATGAGGAAACCCATCACCTAGATGACTTCTTTTCCAACTTAGGGAGAGCTAGAAATCACCCAAAAGTCTTTTTAAAGTTACTCAAAATACTGACTCCTGTACTGTTCCCAGCATTTCTGATGCAATTGTTCAGCAGGAAGCTCAGGCCTTTGAATTTTGTAAAAGCTTCCCATAAGCCTAATGTGCAGCCAGGGTGGGGAACCACTGACCTAAATCATCCATTCCCCGTTAATTAAGAATTGAAGGTAATTTTAATTAATTAAGAAGATGGGAAGAGATTCTGGGGAACCAGACGTCTAGGACTTTTGGCAGCCTGACCTGAGCTGTTCCTGGGATTCCAGCCCAGACAGCCTGGAAAAAAGACACGGCTCCTGACTCTTCTTCCCACTGAATGTGCACTGGGGCTGGGATGGGACATGTCCGTGGGCCACCAGCGACTCCTAGACTGGGGCCGGGAACTGGGCAGAGTGGTCAAGGGGAGAGATGTGTTCTGCCTGGAAAGGTAAAGGAAGCCTTCTGGAGGCGGAAGCCTGGAGCTGGGGCTTTGAGGGAGGTGTACAAATTGGCCAGGTGAGAAGCAAGAGGAGACAACAAGACCCCCAAGCGGGGAGAGGAAAACATCAAGTATTTCAGTGCAGGTGGTCTAGGAGTGCCAACTCGACACTCACCGGGCTCCCTGTGTGGTCAACCTCTTACCAGGCTTTGCTCCTGTGGGTGGGACACCGGCCGCAGGGGAGCTTGGACCCCTCCCTTCAGACTTACAGTGAGGCCAGAGACGCAAAGTTCAAAGGGAATTTCAGGATGGTTGGTAGAAAGGGAATTCCTAGTGAGGGTTCTTAGTTGGCCTGCATTGTAAGGAAGGTTGCTTGGAGGAGGAGACCTGGAGAAAAGCACATGCAGACAGGACTCGGTGATGGCTTGGGGCCGTGTAAGTATGGGGAGGGAAAGCAGTGCTTATCTGATGATCCAGCCCCTGCCTTGGCCTGGGCTGTGGGCAGGGCAGGGCAGGGCCCATTGACTGGAGGTACAGGGAAGGAGATAGTCTGAGCAGAGCAGCTCCAGGCCAAGCTGCAGCAGAGCAGTAAGGGCCCCCAAAGCCACAATGGGCTAGCTGGACCCATTCCATATTTGGGGGGTTAAAGAAAGCAGTCTGGACTATATTCATCTTTTTTTTTTTTTTTACCAATGCAATCATAAAATATAATTTTGAATATCTTCTTATGGAGGAGGAAGCCCATGAAGGCAAACACATGCCTAGGGCCAAGGAAAATCATGTCACCTTGAGGCATCCAGTTGGCTGGGATTCCCAATCCCTGGGTGTTTCTCTGAGCTCACCTTCGATTAGCTGGGTATTTGGGGGCAAGTCACCAAGCCTCCTGGAACCTCAGTTTCCCTTTCTACAGCCCCAGGAGCAATAAACCCATCTCAGAGGCAGCACCCTCCAGGGGGCGCTGTCCACCTGGGCTACATGGAGGACTGTGACCATGGAATGTGCAGCAGGGCTGAAGGTCCCACCAGAGGGAGGAACCCGCAAAATAAGAGCCGCAAAACCACATTTTCAAAAGCAGCTCCAAGGAGAACAGGTCTTAGCACTTTGGAAGGGATCAGGGCTCTTCCCTCATCCTTACTGTTCATCCCTGTACCTCCATCTAATCTTCCCACTGAAACCCAGAGAATCTCTGGGTCTCCTGTGCTGGTGAAACCCTCTGTGGGCGCAGCCTGCAGAGCTCTCCGTGCACCTCACCTGTGCACACGCCTGGCTCCTCCAAGACACCCACCAGCCCCCGAGGTCTGGGACCCTGCTTTGTCCATAGTCACCCACCGGCCCAAGCAACACAACTCAGCTTCCTGCAGCAGTGGGCACCGTCAGAGTGCAGGCCATGCTTCCCTGTGGTCCTGAGCCCCATCCCCAAGCTCCTCCTTCTCCACCTGCCACCAGGGACCCCACTGGGCTCACCTCCGGGTCTCTGTCTCCTGGGATGTTCTCAGCCCAGCTGTCTTCTCCCAGCAAAACAGCAACAGCAGCCAGTCCCCGTTGTGCTTGGGTCAGTCAAACGCTCTTGGCGCCGGTGCTGGGGTCCCAGCTCAGGCCACATGCCGGCTTCATACACGCTCTGCGAGCCACGCCGACCTCTGGTGATTCCTCTTGCCCTGGGCTATTCCTCCTTGAAGCTCCAGTCCCCGGCAACCCTGAGAGCTTGGGCAGTTCGGGTGCAATGGATCTCAAGATGAAATTATCCTGTATTATATTTAACGTGGGCCTTGACCCCAAGATGGTTGTCCTCTTAAGAGACAAAAAGGGAAAAGATACCAAGAAGCACAAAGACAGCTGTGTTAAGACCGAGGCAGAGACTGGAGTGATGCAGCCGCAAGTTAAGGGATCCCAAGAGTTGTGAGGAGCCACCAAAAGCCCGGTGAGATGAGGGAGGATTCTTCCCTAAAACCTTCTGCAGGAGCCCGACCTGGATTTCAGACTTCTGGCCCCCACACTGTGGAAGGAGCCATTTCTCTTGTTTCAGGCCACCGGGTTTGTGGCAATTTGTTACACCAGCCCCAGGAAGCGAAGGCAGAAGAGGCATGATTTCCAAGAAAGTGCCCCTGCTCTTAATTTTCCAGCTTGATAGTTTTCCCCATTGCATCCATTCTACCCATCAGCCTGCCTGAAGACCCCATGTGTAAATTACCAACAACAGTAAGACCATCCTGTATTTATTGAGTGCCTGCTGCATGCCAGGGACTGGGTATTTGCAGGCCAGTGGTCACGCAGGGTAAGCGTGAGAAGGGGCGTGTAATGGTGATTCAGGACTGTCTCCCTGGGCAGTGATTCCACTGCTCGGGGCCTCCACGTCCTCATCAGTCAAAGCAGGATGATCACGGCAACACCCACCTGCCAGCTAGTCATGAGGATTCTGTGGATTAACATCTATGATGCCGTCAGAAGCCCACATGGTTCTCTGCAGGTGTTGGCCACTGTCATTTTCCCCCTGGCTCAGGTGAGGTTAGGAAGCCCCAGGTGGAATGTGTCACTTTCCCAGCACAGCTAACAGATGGCTGGGCTGGAGTTTCATCCCAAGAATTTCTGACTTTAAAGCAGAAACTTGTTCTAGTCTGACACACACTGTCTCCTTTCCAGGAGCTTCCCAGAGACTTGACATTTAAGCTGAGAGGAGGCATGATGTTACCCGAGATGCATAGACAGGGCTTCTCGCCCAGGGGTGGTAACTGGGGGCTGCTTGTAAGTCACAGCCACCACTCCTGGCCACCAGCTGCCAGGGAGCAGAATCTAGGAGCTGGGCTGGGGCCCCTGGGGTCACCTTTCTTAAGGAGAAAGAAGGCAGATGAGGAGACTCAGAGGCACGGGACTGGGAAAATGAGGTGTGAGCTGGCCTGGAGGAAGCAAAGAGGGGGCTAGACACAGAGGGGCAGGGACGGCGTGGTGTGTTATGTGTGTCCTTCATCTCAGCATCTCACCCAGGGAGACCCATTTCTGTAGCAGCCTGAGAAACAGGTGTGTAAGTAGCTGCGGAAGGGCACAGCTCGAAGGGAACGAGGGTGTGAACACCGGAGTGGAAAGAGACCAGAGACTGCAGGTCAAGGAGAATCGCAGTCCTGGAAAGTTGGAAGCCAGTGAAAATGAGGTTTGGGAAATGACATGGTTCTTGGCTATCAGCCTGCCAAGGTGCCTGAAGGTGGGGGCTGCAGCCACAGGTGGGAGGGAGGCCGAGGGGAAAGCCCGATACCATTGTGTCAAACGATGCACGGAGTCATGACCCACCTGGGGCTCCCCATTGGGTCTCCCTGGCATCACAGGATGCAGTTTTCTCCGTGATTTGTAACAGCACCGCGTGGGAGGAGGCAAGTGTCTCTATGCCTGGAAGGAAGTACGTATGTATGTGCTGGGTAGGCTTTTGTAGGATGGAGGCTGTGGGTTCACAGCAGGGAAATCTGAAAACTGTATGGGGAGAGTGGGGGTACTTCGCAGACCATTCCCAAAGGGCATTGGGCAGGCCCTCCGGAAATCCTTAGTAGGCTAAAGATGACCACATTGGCCCCTCTACTCCCCATAGTCCTCCCTCTCCTGTTGAGTCAGGGTGACGGCCAACACTGAGGGTCTTCAGTTCTTCAGTGGCCATCTCAGCCAGCGGAGAAGTGAAAAGTTCAGGCAGATGATGTGTGGTTGTCACATGACGAGAAGAAATCCCCAGATTCCTGGTGTTCACCAAGACCCGCCTGTTAGATTCCCGAGTTGGTGGAATTGACCAGTTATTTTGACCTAAAGATACCCATCCAACCCTGGGGAGGAAAGAGAGAGGATATGGAGGGAGGGCAGAGGGAGGATGGGAAGCAGACAGGGATGGGGCAGGGGACATTACAACAACCTGACTTTCTTTCTCCTTTGGGCACACACACACACAAGGAAGCTTCTCTTCAAGCCCCTGCTTGTGGAGTGGGTCATCTGTTTGTCTGAGTGACTGAGTGTATGACCACAGCCAGAAGCTTGCGGGATACCTAGGGGTACCACGGTCACTAAGTGTGAATACATAGGCTTCTCTTTTTCTGGGTAGAAACAGAGGATGCAGGGATGGGGTCCCCCCGTTCACCTTCTTCCTTCAGGCAAGTGTATCCTGGCTGCGGGTGTGGGGCAAGTCCTCTTGCAGAGCCCTTCTCTTTTAGCATCATCAGTAATGAAACCCTCTCTGGTTGGTCGGGAGAATGGCTCCCCCCAGCCTGGATGGCCGTTCTGCTTGTGCTCCGAGAAACAGGAAGTCTGAATGGTAAGGATGATAGCAAGCACCTAAACTACTACTTGCATTATTGACTCATTCCACATCTGCAGCAGCCCTAGGAAGGGGGTACTGTTCTTTCCCCTCCCCCCATTTTACAGCAGGGATGGGGGCACTTTTGTGAGCTGTTCCAGGCCCCCCTGCTCATCAATAACAGAGCAGGGATTTGAACCAGAGCCAGTTGGGTCTAGTCTGTGCTCTCGAGTTTACATCACAGCACCTCTCAGAGGGCAGCTCGGATGTATTAAGGAGACGTTTTCATAGTCAGAGTAACGCATCCTTTACAGATCATTCTGTGAAAGTAACCCTGAATCGTGATGGTCTAGCCTTCACTTGAATACACCCAGTGATGGGTGGCTCATTACTTTGCCAGGGGGCTCAGATCCATTTTTCAACAGTTTGAATTTTTGTAGAAGTCATTTGGACCCTGATCCCCAAACTTGCCTCCCTGTGCCCCAAAGCCCTGGCTCCATTTCTGGGGCCAATGAAGAAAAATCCATTCCTTCTGCCTGATACCCCTCAGATATTTGCAGCCCAGCCCTATACCCCATGACTGCAGACTTGGATCGCACAAGCTTGGGGTTCCCTAAGCCCCCAGTCCTCTCTCCTTCTTTGCTATAAGTGCCCACAGCCCTTGCCCGTCAGGCCCAGACCTGCTGGACACACTCTTGTTTGCCAACATCCTTCTCAGCCTGCTATCTTTAGGCCTGGAGACATCATGGTGTGACACTGCCACTCCTGGTCTTTGACCTCCTCTGTAGGGTGTGGCCTCATCAGGAGGCTGGGCATTCTGGGTGGTCCTGGCCCATCTCTGTCCTGCCCTGTCTCTCACGCTGCACTCCCGCCCTGGTGCCCACCTTAAGGTGGGCCACAGGCCTGTTAGAGCTGAACAGAGAATGACAACACCTGATACAGGAGCCAAGGCAAAGGAGGCCGTAGGGGCTGGGATGAGGGAGCTGGGATAGGGTGGGTGAGACACGGCACAGAGGGGCTGGCTGTGTGACCTTCTGAATCTCTCTCTCTCTCTCTCTTTCTCCTTCCTTCCCTAGCTCAGGAAATTCTAAGCAAGACAGGAAACAGCCTCTTAAGTTGTGATTAAATGGAAAACACTTGGCACCATTTCACTGCTGGTTTCTACTTCAGGGAAGATGGGGAGGGAGGACATTGCATTTCCTCCGATGTAGTGGAATAAACATGCACAAACCACCACCCAAAACCAGCTTGACTGTCAGCTACATCTGAGTTCAATCCCATCCCATCCCACACCTCTGACCCCCAAACCTGAACCTGCCCTCCCCGACCTCTGTTCCACCCCATCCAGCCCGGCCTATGCCTTTGGACCACTTCTGGGCTTCCCCTCAGCTCTGGGAGTGGGAGCCTATCCCTTGAACCTCCGGATTGCTATGAATTTAATCATGTGGGGAACTTAATTGCCCCAAAGATCCTGAAGCTGTCAGGTCAAATCATAGGTGGGTCAGGATGGCCTGGATCTTTTTCGTCAGATATCTCTCTATTCCCTCCAACTAATTAATGTCTTATGTGGGGTGTCTCCAGAAGAAAACCGAAGTGAGGACTTGAAGCAGGTACTTTATTTGGGGGTGACCTTAGGAGACACCAGTAGGGAGGCAGAGAAGTGAGAATAGGAAGTGCAGGAAGCCAATATGGGGCCGGTTAATGAGATTACTGATCTGAACAACTAGGAATCATACCCCTGGACCTGCAGGAGGGCATGTTAGTTTCCTCCTGCTACAGTGTAATGAATGACCACAAACTTCACCGCTAGCAACAAAATACTTACGGTTTTACCATTCTGTAGGACAGAAGTCCAAAATGGGTCTTACTGTGCTGAAATCAGCCTTTCCGGAGGCTCTAGGGCAGAATCCCCATCCTTAAGGTCTCCAGTGTCTAGAAGCTGCCACACTCCTTGGCTCGTGGCCCCCTCCTTGCAGCGGGCATAGCTGTGCTGCACTCAGAGCTCCTCTTCGGCTTCCCTTTTCCACATCTGAGGACCCTCTTGATGACATTGGGTCTACCACGATAATCCCGGATAATCTATCTAAAGGTCAGCTGACCAGCAACCTTAATTCCATCTGCAAACTGAATATCCCCTTTGCCATGTCACCTAACATATTCACAGAGGCTTAGGATGTAGATAAGCTGGGATCCCTATCCACTGGCTCCCATCCAAGATTCGTTGCAGGGGGAGGTAATTTCCCAGTGTTTATGCTCTTGCTCACTTGAGCCCTGTGAGTCCCCGTGCCCAGAGAAAGCCGGGAGGCAGAGTGGCAGATGCGTGGAGGAGGAAGCCATCAGTATGCATGGGGCTGCTGACCACCGAGGGGCATGGGCGGCTCACCAACAGGGACCACGACAATTAATTAATCTATTTATTCATCAGAAATTGAATGTCTGGTTAGGCCGGGTCTTTACCGGGTCCTGGTGAGAGAATGATGAATCAGACAGTAGTCCTCGCTCTGAAGGCTTTCACAGTCTAGCGGAAGGGATGGGCGCGTATGGGATAATTATAATGCAGTGTTGTAAGTGCAGCCCTGGAGACTTGAGCTGGGAGTTCACACAGTCTGAGGTGAAGATGAGGGGAGGACTCGAGAAATAGTCCTGCAGTGTAAAAACTGAGTTAACACTGAAGGACGTTTAGGAGTTGGCCAGACGACAGGGGCAGGCCCTTGTTGCAGACGGAGGCGATGGCATGAGCAAACAAACACACCTGGGCAGGGAACGGTATGATGCATGCAGGGAGCGTGAAGTGGACTGAGTAGCCTGGCTTAAGACACTGGGCAGGGAAGGGTACAGATCCCTCTGCAGGGCAAGGCAGGGGCTCAGGGACCCACAAGAAGCAGCCTCCACTTCTGTTCTGGGGCCGAGCCAAGGTTAAGACTCATGGCTTGTGTGCCTCAGTCGTTAGGCCTCTGCCTTTGGCTCAGGTCATGATCCTAGGGTCCTGGGACCGAGCCCCTCCTCAGGCTCCCTGCTCGGTGGGAAGTCTGCTTCTCCCTCTCCCTCTCCCTCTCCCCCTGCTTGTGTTCCCTCTCTTACTGTGTCTCTCTCTGTCTGTCAAATAAATAAATAAAATCTTAAAAAAAAAGAAATACCCATGACTTAGCCCCTGTTTTTCTCTTCATTGGCAAATGGCACCATTTCTTAGTTTTAGCTGAGGCGCCCTCCATTCTTTATAGTAATTATTGCTCGATCAGTAAATGGAAAGGTTTTAATTTCACAAGGGTATGTGCAAACTGCACGTTTTGCATTCACTCAGCTTTAATCAATACAGGAACAGGATTAAGAGGCCCCAGCAAGTCTTGTGATCTTACCTAAGCTAATAAAAAATGAGCCTACATAACTACAAATGAGACTTTAGCTAATGTACTTGTAGATAGCTGGTGACCACATTTTTCTGGCTTATATCAAATTTTCTCTAGTTCATTCGGGTATTGACTACAAGAATATGTTTTGTAGATGCAGGGGTGCTCTATCATTGCTACTACAGTTTAAGATTTCACGTCATCTTCTGTCAAGTCACCCAATTACATTAAATTTCCATCTCAAGCCTGATAATCAGCGATCTCCATCTGCTCTCCTGCTTTATTTTTCTCCTCAGCACTTACTACTTTCTCTTATACTCTGTGTTTTATTTGTGGGTCTCATTTGCTCTCTACCTCTCCAAACTAGAATGCGGGCTCCATGAAGGCAGGGATTATTTCCTTGTTGTTTGTCTTGTTGCTTCACTGCTGGATTCCCAGAGCCTCGAACAGCACTCGGCGCTTGTCAGAAGCCCAGTAAATTATTTGCTATTGGAAGGAATGCAATCACCTGGTACAGTTGTGGTACACACAGTATGTGTAATTTCTAACGTCAGCTTTTGGCTCTAAAATTCTGTGTTCAAGCATATATTCTCTGCCCTCTCTTTCCAGCACACGGCCAATTTTTAAAATAGCATTTAATGGCCATCGCATAAAGATGTCACAGCATCAGCACTGGCTCAGAGCAGCTGGGAGACTGTGAAGCCCCCTTGTTTTTTTGTGTCGATCCCTCCAAGGGACCACGGGGGTAGGGGGTGCTTCCTGGCCAGGCTCACCTGCTTTATTTGTAACCCAACTCCCTGGATAGGGTATTCTGCTAAATACACCATCTCCCTTATCTGCCTCTCCTATGGTAATGCTCCTGCTACACAAGCCAGACAATTAGAGGTAATTGGGATAATCGTCATTTATTATGGCAATTTGCATTTCTACAGCAGGCAGCACAGAACTTACCACCCGGCTTGGGAATGTGCTTTTTGGATCAGGGCTGAATTCTGCTCTCCATTCTAAAGCACATTTTAGAACCCACCGGATTTATCCCTTCTTTGCTTACAGGAGGGCCTTAGGACTGCCGTAGGTGTGAGTCTCACCAACTAATCAGAAGGGGGCATGCAGATGAGGGTCTGGCACTGAGGGCCGCCTCCTTCTGTCACCTGGGGAAGAGTGTACCTCGGAGGAGCACTGGGTCTGTAGCCAGACCCCTGGTGACCGATTTTTCGCTACATTGACCAGATGTTTGACTTAATTGACAGAATTGTTTCACTGTCTCAGCTGAGTGGCTCAAACCTCATGCCTGCTGTTGGCAGGAACCTCAGCAAAAGAGCCCCTGTGATGAAACAAGACCACACAGGAGACCACGCCGGGGCTCCTGCACTGGCCCTTGCTCCCGTCTGCGGCCACCTTCTCTTGTGCCCATCTTGGACACTTCCCTTACGCCCAGCTTCACGGGCCCCTGCTTGTCCTGCTCATGAATGAAGACAGTATTGTGCCGTGATTATAACTGCAGCTTCCAACATTGGAATCTCTTCTCCAGCAGTTAGCTGGGTGACCGTAAGCAGGTTACTCAACCTCTCTGTGCTGTGGTTTCTCATCATCGAAGTGGAATTGAGTCGTACCTGACTCATTGTAGGGCTGATAGGAGAAGCAGGTGAGATCATGTATGTGAGTCCCCTTACAGAGTGCTCGAGACAAATACTGGACGCTGTCATTCAAAGCTCCTCTCTCCAACCACTCCAGCAAGCCTCATTGTGCAACTTCACCAGCCCTTCTACATGTTATAAAGTGCAGAGAAGCCCAGATAAAAGTGGGTAGGAGATTTGGAAAAGGGAGTGATTGACCTGGTCAAGGGGACATGCAGGTTTTTTGAGGGGAAGAGGTGGCATTTGTTTGGGGCCCTGAAAAGCTGATCAGATGGAACTTCGGCAGAGATGAGGTGGAGGCCATTAGGAAGCAGGAAAAGGTGGGGGTATGCGTGAAGAAAAGTTCATAGTAAAGGGCACAGGTTTGCATCTGTACCTGAAATATCTCTATTTGTGTGAAAAGGCTGAGTTTACAATGTAACTGCAGCTTATAAGCAAGTTCTACACCACACACCGCCTCCCCAAATCTCTTACTCTATCTCATCTCACCCAGGCAGGGAGACCAGGGGAGATGTCACCACCCACCCCACCCCCACCGAGAGTGGTAGCTCCTCTGGTCTTGGACTTCACTCCTGTGACAGCCCCATCAGAAACTTTGTCCACTTCATTGAGAATATGGTGGCCAAGTTGGAGAGTCACTTTCCTTAGATTGCTGGGGAAACTGAGGATCATTAGATGGTGGGGTCCCACACACTGGGAGATCTTTTGGGCTCCCCCACTCCCACCTATCTGCCTAGGCTCCTTCCAGCCAGGTCCACTGGCAAGAAAGATTGGTCTCATTGTTGTTGGTCCCCTAGGTTCTTGGAAAGCATGTGTGAAATAAACTAAAACACTGGCAACAGCTTCTGTTTATCCAGTGTATTTGTTAGGCTATAGGTGAAGTTGCTGTACCAAGGAATCCCGAAAGAAAGTGGCTTAAGTAAGACAGAAGTGTATCTTACTTTCACACAGCACTAGCTGGTTCAGCCTGGTAGGGCAGCCGTGATTGGCAAAGTCACTCAGACCCGTTTCCTTCTGTCTTATGCCTTCTTCTCTCCTTGGGCAGGGTACTCCCCTGTGTGGCTGCAACTGTGTGGCTGGAGAATTTGCTTTGTAATACATGAGGATTGGAAAGAGGAGCATGATTCCTTTTTCTTTAAAGCCAGGGATTAGAAGTGACACTTGTCATTTCTGCACACTCTCCTTTAGAGAATGCAAAGTCACGTTGGTACGCCTAACCCTATGAAGGGCTGGAGAGCAGAGTCTCTGGCTGGTGCTTTGTGCCCAGTGAGGTCTGTGGGAAGGATGGGGGTCTGTTAACATAAGGAAGCAGGGTGCCTAGTGTTTCTGTTGTGACTGTTGGGGGAATAGAAAAAGTCGGGAATTATTTCATGTTGCTCTGGACCATCACCTACCAGTGGAGCCAGGACTTATAAGCCAACATGTAGATTGCAGTGGACATCTCTGGGCTCAGTACTAAAGAGAACATGGGTTTCTGATCCCTTTGAGCTTTTGCTGCTCTTTAATAGTACTGGATTTCATGAGAATGTCCATTGCCCAGCCCTCCTTGCCCTCATGCACTAGGGCCATCCCTGCTTGCCTGTAGAAATAACACCAAGTAGCAAACAGAGTTTCCGTGCTGGTACAGCCCCTGCCCATTCTCTGATCTAAGCTGTCTGTCATTTCATCCGTTCCTCACCTGTACCCTAGGAGGAAGGCTGGACAGTTAAAGAAGAGAAGACAGCCTTGGAGAAGGTAAGGGATTTATTGTTTAGAACAAACTAGTTACACTTTAGTAACAAGTGGCCCCCATTTCAGTACCTCAACATAACAAAGGTTTAATTCTCATCCTCACAAAATGCACAAGGGGGCCTGAGTGACTCTTCAGATCAACCACCCTCCATGCGGTCCACAAAGATCCAGGCCTCTAATGGTTCTGTTTTCTTGTAGTTTTACCGTCTGACACACACAGCCTCCTTGGGACTCATGGCCAGGCAAGAGAGAGACTGGATAGTCCTCTCTAATAATGACACACATTGTCTGCTCATATTCCAGGGTTCACCCCTTAGGGAGTGATATCATAATCTTGACTAGTGATACCATTGACTATTATGGCTTTGATCGTGGAAGTGGCTCATTCTGGATCATTGTTAGCATGGGATGTCAACAAGATTATGGGAACAAATCAATGGCATGGTTGACCCTGCCTTGGACCTCTGATGTTGATCAGCTGTGATTCTGGCCTTGCGAACAGCTGCCACCATAGATGTTAAGCAGGCTGACCTAGAGACACATGTAATGTCACATGTCATAGTGGTTCTGCTCTGCCTTCTGTTCCCAGAGGACTTTTCACTGGAGATTAGACACTTTGGAAGTCCTCTCAGAGTTTCCACTAATGGGTCCAGCCTTTTTCCTGTGGCTCTGTTTCTCCTTATGTAGGAGGGAAAATAATGGTGATGTGGGGTGTCCATGATATTATTTTCACTGGGAGAGGTACCCTTGGAAGTGACAAAATGAAAGAATGATTGTTCCTGGAAAGTTGTCCACTGGCAGCCTGGGGAGTTACTCATTTTTATTTTTATTTATTTATTTATTTAGTTAGTTAGTTATTTTAAGATTTTTAAAATTTACTTGTCAGAGAGAGACAGTAAAAGTCGGGGGAGGGACAGAGGGAGAGGGAGAAGCAGGCCTCCTGCTGAGCAGAGAGCCCTACACAAGACTTGATCCCAGGACCCTGGGATCATGACCTGAGCCAAAGGCAGATGCTTTACTGACTGAGCCAACCAGGTGTCCCATTACTCATTTTTAATATGAAAAGGAGCAGTGATGTATGGCCCATTCCCAAGGGCACATCCCAACAAGGCCTTCCTCTTGTACTTTGGGATCTCCTACAAAGGGACTGTTGCCTCCCCTGGTCACATAAGAACTACATGTGTGACTGGGGAATAGAAAAGAGCCTGTATGTTTTGAACAATGGGAAAGTCACACAAGTATGCTACTTGGCACTCTGGCTCCTTCTCATAATTGCCAGGAAACCAGGATCAACAAAGTACCACTGAATTCTGGTAATGAAATGTCTGCTCTCCCCACCACAGGCCCCGTGGCCTGTCCAGACAGATACTCATTAAGTGAAAAGGCTGATAATTCATTCACTGCAGGGCCAGACATCAGCAGAGGATGCTTCTTCCCTGGGGAATAGCAGGCCTTGCCTTTTCCCCCCAGTTCTCTACCTCCTGTCAAACCCACCCCCCCCCAACCTGGGGCTGGTTACTCTCCCAGATAAAGCCCATTATGCAGGTCTCAGGAATTAGAACTTGTGCAGGAAAAACCATACCCAGAGATTTCCAACCTCCCTTCCTGAAGTAGATATGGTCAGACAAGTAATGGTCTGAGATCCAGTGTGGCCTTCATTCTCACCAGCTTCTAGGATAGGGGTTCAACTTAGGGGGAAATCACCTTCACCTTGGAGAATCTGATGAAAGTTGTGGATATCCTTTCCAGAAAAATAAATGCATGGTCACACAAAATTCAGCGTATACTTTCAGTAAGTTCACAGGCCCCAGAAACCCTTCCTGTGCTAGATTATGTTCCATATATTTGGCTCCCTTGGAGATACTTCTCTTCTGTTTGTGGGGAGCAATGATAGTAAAGCTAAGAGTAACATGGGTAGACATGTCTCGATGCTTTCTTTGACAGGAACAGCACCTTCAACTCACATGCACCTTCAACTCTATGCCCATATAAGTGTGCATCCTTCAGGCCTCATGCAAAAGTCCCTAAAATTCATTTCTGGTCCTCCTTTGCCCTCTATTATCCGAGAACCTAAAGAACACTGCACCTCTGATGATAATGGTGATTTCCTTCCTACATTAGATGTTTATTCACCTTCTATGTTCTCTAAAGACCATTCCCAGGAAGTGGGGACCAGCCATATATGTTTCATTAATGGTTGTCCCATAGTACCCATTATGGTCTTTTATACATAATGAGTGCTTAGTAAATGCTCCCTGGATGAATGGATGGATGATGAATGAGTGCCCTTGCTTGGGGACTGTCCAGTCTGCCTGCAGCAGGATGCAGCTGGACATTAACAAACACCACCCACTTGGCCTTCCTTGCAGGCCTCAGCACAGTTGCATCTCCCAAACACACCTACTCAGGGACACAGACAAGTCTGTCCCCACGAGGAAATTCTCCTTCCTCCCTTGCAATATGCTCAGGGGCCTTTGACATTTAACTCCAGTGCAATTTGTTTGTTTTCTCCCGAGTTGAAAATACCAACAAATGTCACCCGCCTTCGCTCCTCTCTCTTGACATGTGACTTTGATGGGCCGGGAGCTTGCAATACTAATTAGCATCTTGGGTGTCCATGAACTAAAAGGGAGATGCAGAGCTCTGGGTAGGGAAGATGTGGGTGTGGAGATGGTTCCTGCACTGAGAAGGGTGAGCCCAGAGTTAGGAATGGAGGTGAAGATGCCTGCAGAGATGGGTGGAGCAAGGAGGTGGGATTGGACAGTCCTTCTACCAGCACCATCAAAGGGAAAGATGGCTTGATGGCCTAGTGCCTCTCACTGTCCAAAAAGACTTCTCCCCATGGCCCATTGGATCCAGGCCAGCTCGACTTCTGCCTACCACCTACATTTCTCAGGATGGAGCTGGGAGGTTACCTTATTATACTTTTTGGAAATTGTACCAGTTAGAAATAGATTTCATGGTGAGTGATAAAACAAAACAGGATAGAACAAATAAAAGTGGCCTAAATGGGAATGACTTTTATTTTTCTCTTGTGTAAAAGTGCAGAGGAAGTTCTATATTTGAGTGAATAGCATTGCACCAGTGTTGATTTCCTGTTTTGACTATGCACTATGGCTAAGCAAGATGGGGAAAGGAAGGTGAACAGTCTATGGGAATTCTTACCATTTTAAAAAACTTCTTATGTATCTTAAACTATTTCCAAAAAAAATAATTAAAACAAAACAAAACAAAACTACAGGGAGTCCAGGGCTATGTGGTAATACCATGGTACCCAGGCTTCTTCTATTTTGTTGTTTTCTATCCTCAACACATGACTACCAATTAGTGGACCAAGATACATATTCAATCTCTATCTGTTCATCTACATTCCAGCTCTTAGTAAAGAGAAAAGGACAAAGAAGAGTGTGTTTTTTCCTTTAAGGAAATCTCCAGGGCATCCCCTTCTAGTGGCTTACTCACAGCCTACTGGCTAGGACTTGGGTCATATGATCATACCTGGGTACAAAGGAGGCTGGGAAGTGTAGTCTTTATTCTGCATGGCCTTTAGGGCAAATAACACCTGGGGATTCTTACTGGGAAAGAAGAGAATGGATATGAGAGGACAACCAGGAGTCTCTGTACTTGGAGGAAGAGCACAGTGCTGAGTGTTAAGGAAGACATGATTGATTTGATTGCCTTCCCAACTGTCCAACCTGACTTCCCCATTACCTCTCCCAATTCCACCAAGAGGTTTCCCTCATTTCTTCCCTTTAGCAAGATAGACTCAGTTCCCCTTCCTTGGTCTACTGAGACAGCACCCCATCTCCTCGGCAGTTCTTGGGAACTTAAGCCAGAGGCATTCATCTTCCCTGGCTCTGCTGTCGGATGGCAGGAGGCACTTAGGTAATGTGAATTAGGAGAAATGATTAGACTCTCTCAGCCTCACAGTATCTCCAAATACCACCCTCACGAGTCAGAGGATAGTGCCTAAAATTTCATTAGGGACTTAGTTCCTTGGTTGAAGCAGTACAGAATTCTTGTTTCACCTAATCGGACGTTAATATTTTAACCACTGATTTATTTGATCTTTTGGAGTGTTGCGGCAAAATAAAAATTCCAAAAGGTTAGAGCTGGAAGAGAATTCAGAGATCTCATTGCTCCCAAACACCCTTCCCTTTGTACATTTGAGGGAGTTGAGGGTAGTAGGAGACTGTGGACAGATGTAGTCACGCCCTGTCAGGGGCAGCTCCCTTTTGCTTTCAAATTCCTTCTGTTCTCCTGATTACCATAATAATAATTTTTTCATCCTACCCTGGGCTGGAGGCTCCCTGAGGTGGGGTCTGGAGGCTCCCTGAGGTGGGGTCTGGAGGGGAGCACTTTCTTGCTGAGTTCACCAAAGCCCAGAAGTTGCTGGAGAAACACAACCCTTGCTGCCTCAACAAATCCCTGAACCTCTTTCTCCCAGTGATAGCAGAAAGTGTGAGACCCTATTCCAAATCAGCAAGCCGCCTGAATCCTGAGGGCCGTGATATTGTGAATAAGAGGAAGCATTCACACTCCCTCCCACACTGGGATCCCCGGGAAGGACATTGCTCAGGGGCACCCCCTCATCCCTCACCTGCTTGTTCTCTAATACTGGGAGCACCCCTCTCTTTGACATGTCAGGTAGGGCCTCCTCGCTCTGAAACTCTGGGGTGAGCTCCCTCTCTCCCTCTAAAATAAATAAGTAAATAAATAAAATCTTTAAATTTAAAACAAGGTAAAATGAAATGAAATAAAGTGAAATAAATAAAATATTCTCTAACCCCAGGTCCGCAGTTAGTTTAGGTAGAAGACATCACCAAATAGTGACAGTGTGTTTGTCTACGGTGTTGCAAAAGGTAGCCATGTTTGGGGGCAGAAGAGAGACTGGGCTGAGGCTTACTTTTTTTTTCTTTAAGATTTCATTTATTTATTTGTCAGAGAGATAGAGAGAATACAGGCAGGCAGAGGCAGAGGGAGAAGCAGTCTCCCTGCGGAGCAAGGAGCCCGATGTGGGACTCGATCCCAGGACCCTGGGATCATGACCTGAGCTGAAGGCAGCTGCTTAATGGACTGAGCCACCCAGGCATCCCTGGGCTGAGGCTTACTTCTGAGTCTCACTCCACATCCTAGCATCACTGCAACTTTATTTATTTTTTAATTTTTTTAAAGATTTATTTATTTTAGAGAGAGAGAGCAAGCACGTGTGCATGCAGAGAGGGCCAGGAACTTTAAGCAGAGTCCCCGGGTGAGCATGGAGCCCAAAGTGGGGCGGGATCTCAGGAAACTGAGGTCATGACCTGAGCTGAAATGAAGAATCAACGCTCAACCAAATGAGCCACCCAGGTGCCCCAACATCACTGCAATGAGAAAGCTAATTAGTGCCCCTATTAGTTTCCTAGGGGAAACTGAGACACAAGGTGGAAATGTGCTTAGCCTGAGGTTAATGAGAAGTTCCGTGGGGGTATTTACCCCTTGCAAAGAGGAAGTATAAATAGAGTGTTCCTGAAGAACTACTCTCATGGTGAAGAAAAGCTAGACTTTGTTACCAAGGAACCCTAGTCTGAGGGGATTACACAGCCCTGCGGACAGGGATTCCCAGTCTGAGCGGAGAGACAGAGCCCTGCCCTTAGGGACCCCAGTCTGAGGGGGAAACACAGCCTGCCCTCAGGGACTCCAGTCTGAGGGAGACACAGTCCTGCCCTCAGGAAGCCCCAGTCTGAGGGGGGAGACACAGCCCTGTCCTCAGGGATTCCCAGTTTGAGGGGAGACAGTTCTGCCTCAAGGAGCCCCCAAACAAGTGGACACAACTCTGCTTCTTTGTGAGTTTGGTTTGAGGAGGGAGGCGGGGTGGATTTTGCTTTTGTCTTCAGACTCATGCCCCCCACCCGTCTCCCTCTTCCCTCAGTGCTGGGTCCCTCTGTCTGGCCTTTCGTAGATTGCAGCCTCCTAGAGAACAGAGAGGAGCTATTTACTCAGACTCTGTATGGAGCCCAGCACAGCAGGTGCTCAATAAATATTTATAGCTGCTAAGGATTTAGCACAATAAATACACATAACCTCAGTGACAGAAGTGTAATGAGCATGGCACACAGCAGCTGTGCTGGCGGCCATTGGTGGTAAGGAGCAGGGAGAGAAGGAGTTACTAACGAACCAGAAGTGATCAGAGAGGAGGCGTGGAGGACCCTTCTTTTTTGTGGTCCCCACAGTGGTGGGTGAGCGGAAAGCACCCCAGAACCCCAAGCAGGTCTTTATTATGATTTTCTGGGTCTTAGGCACTTTCGCCTTTGAAGGCTCCTTCACTAAAGAAAAAAAAAAAATCTGTTTTTTCCTTGGGCCTGGAGGCATCCTATCCCCAAACTCCCCCCAGCCTAACCCTGGAAGGGGAGCAGCCGGACTGGAGGAAGATTCAAGTGTTGCTTCCTGACCCCAGCTTTACTTGCATTCACCTCCACCCACGTGACCTACCACCACAGAATTCCTTCAGCTACTGACAGAGATCCCCAGGGGTGCTGAATTCTGGAATACGTTTTACGTTTTTGCTTTTTATTTCAGTGGCAATCTCAGATCCATTCTTTACCAAAGATTCTTTTGAGAACAGCCGGTTGTGACTTAAAGACAGTCACAGAATAAGAATTATAATGGGTGACGCTGTTTGGCGATTTCACAATGTGCTCAGCTCTGCCTAAGTGTTTTACATGGAGTGACCTAGTTAATCTTCACAACTCTATGAAATTATCCAGTTTCATAGGCAAGGAAACCCAGGCACTGAGAGGTCAAGCAGCTTGCCCATGATCACACACTAGTAATAGCCAGGATTTGAGTGCATGTGGTGGCTGGACTCCACAGTCTGTGTGCTTCCCACTAGACCCCTTCTCTCGAAGTCAGGCTTCTTAGAACAGCACTTCTCCAACTGGGACTTCTGAAAGGGTCTTCCTTTGAAAGGTTTCTATAATTACTCGGCTTTGTTAAATACTGCTTTGACTCCCACAATACCTTGAATCTTTGTCTTTCTAGAATGTTCTCAGTAAGCTCACCAACCCTAGATGCTGAAACCCTACCCCCTACCATTTAAGGCCACTATTAGTGCTACCCCCTTCAAGAAGTGTTCCGTTGCTCTAGTTAGGAGGAATGTGTTCTGAAGACTCCTCATAGCATTTTGCCATCCGCTCTCTCTACCCTCAGTTTCCCCACTTCTAAAATGGGCAACTAGTATTACACTATCAAATGGTGTAAGTGAGATAACATGCAAAAGGGGCTAGACACACTGTGGACACTACCCCCCACCCCTGCTGGATTACAGTTAGTCAGGTATGTGTAAGCTCCTCCCGAGAAGAGGGGGGTTGTCCTGTCCAGTTCTCTCCATCCCCATGTCTGCATGCCCATGAGCAGTGTGTGCTCAGCAGAAGCCCAACTGAGTCCCGGCTGCTGAGTTTGGCAGGTCCTGTGTCTGGGGGTGGTGGAGGCTGTGGGGGTTAGTATGGAGGGTCGTAGGAGGGAGGAATTGGCTGCAGTGTTCCAGATCTCCAGACAGTCTCCAGAGCAGAGGACAAAAGAGCAAAGAAGGAGAAGACAAAGAAGATAGGCAGAGGCAGAAGGAGACAGGGAAGGGTGGAAGATCATGGGAAGAAAGGGGGACAGGAGGAAAAAGGAGATAAAGGGGAGAGATGAGTCTGTAAACTGGGAAAAAAAAAAAAAAAGGAAAAAGAGAAACCCTGTGAGGTTTTCAGACTTGAAGACAGAGACATGCCCCACACTTGAGGGGCTAGGGTGGGAGTGGACTTAGGGTTAGGGTGCTCATGGGGTCCCAGTCTCCATGTCCCCCCAATTTCATTCAATGAGCTGGAAATAGACCTGAATAGATGACTGTCCCCCCCCCCAACCGTACACAGAGCCTAATTGTCCAGATGTGGAAACTGAGGCACAAAGAAGACAAGTGGTTTGCTGAGGACCAGGACAGGGCCAGGATGGGGACCCAGGGCCCAGAAGGCTCACACATGCTCTTCCTGCTCTGCTAGTCTGTGCCTGTGAGTCAGGACGCTCACATTCCAACATGAAGAAAGACAATATTAGAGATGCAGAGAGCAAATCCCAGGGTAATGGAGCCTGGTGTTTGCAATAAAAATTTAAATGTGCCGTCCTGGTGGTGACAGTGACTTTTATCTGATCAGCCTGTCAGCGCTTAAGAAGGCCGGCTCTGTAAATGGCAAAACTAAATTGAATTCATATTTACTGCCCTTGAGTCTGTGGGGTTTACTGCTTTCAATGGATTAATCTCTCCCTTCTCTGTCTCCTCTTCCTCCCTTTCGCTCCCCCCTCCCTCTTCCTCCTTGTTTTTCTTGCACTTCCAAGTGGCCTTATTATCTGCCAACTCCTTGGGAAAGTTGACAGCAGTGAAGGGCTCTCTCTCTGAGTGCAGACTCTTTTCCAAGAAAACTATCCACAGCCCTGCCATGTGGCCCAGGAGGCCAACCTGTGTGGACAGTGTCATGCAGGCCCCCTTGTCCTCTGGCTTCCCGGGTTTGGCTGCTGGAAGGTCCCAGCGGGAGGAGAGAGGGCAGTCTGAGAGAGAGGTGCTTATTTCCTTGGCCGGCTCCCTCCCAGAGGGCAGTTGGTCCACGGATGTGGCCTCTACTCAGGGTCACAACTCCTGTTGGGCCACTCTGCTCCTGTGGCTGTGACAGGCCCAGGTTCCTGAAACTGCCCTCTGCCTTGGCCCCTCCAGGCCTGGGAGCGAAAGGTTAAAGGCCTCTCCTCTGTTGCCAGTTCCCAGGTGCTAGAACTCCCCAACCCTACCCACATCCATGTACATTGTCCCTTCACTAAACTTCCTTCAGGCAACCCTTCCACTCTGTCACCTGTTTCCTCCGAGAACCCTGAGTGATAATGCGTCTCCATCCCTGGTCCCCAGAACTGGGAGGACACGGGAAAGCCACACAGCGAGGAAACAGACAGGAGGGCCTTGTTCCATTTGCTTATTACAAAGTGGGAGGAAGCCTTTTTTTTTTTTTTTTCTTTTATGGCTTTTTCTTAGGCCTTATGTCTGCTAGGGAATCTGTGAGGGTTATCAAACAGCAAACGTAGCCCCGACTGATTAGTCCTTTTGCTTTTGTATGTCACCTTGTAAGTCTAGATTGACCATCAGCTGAGGGTTCTGTTCCAGGGCCAAGGAAAGATCAGATAGACCTTGGAGGTGCAACACGGGATTCTTTATGCCCATGTCCCACCTTGCGGTGAGCAGCCCCGGGCCCACCACCACAAACAGGCGAGATGAAACAGGCAAAAAGAACTCCCATCAAGAAGCCAATTTGATTGTCTAAATTCTTTCTGTTTTAATAATCAGAGGTGTTATTAGGAGCCCGAGATTAAATATGCCATGCTTGATGTCCTAGCAAACACATAATAACAGGGCAGGATAATAACTGCAGGCCTTTGTAATGAGACCTCCTCCTTCCCAGAGCAGCCTGGGAACTTTAATGATATCCCACCCCGGGCTGCTCAACTGCAGCCCTCTGCCTACCTGCTGGACGGGCCACTTCTGGGAGGACCGGCCCTCGTGGGGACCCTAAGAGTGGGGTGAGGAGAGGGAGCAGAAGGACACTGGTAACTCTAACTCCCAGTTCCAGAGGGAGTACTGTGGGCAGAAGCTGGCCAAATAGGGATTAGACACAGCCTTGTCCACATGGAGCCCTGCTTTGAGGGGGGAGATACAGCCCTGCCTTAGGGAGCCCCAATCTGAGGGGAGACGCAGCCCTGCCTCAGGGAGCCCCGGTCTGAGGCGGAGACACAGCTCTACCCTCAGGGAGCCCCAGTCTGAAGGGGAGACATAGTCCTATCCTCAGGGAGCCCCAGTTTGAGGGAGACACAGCTTGACCCTCAGGGAGCCCCAGTTTGAGGGAGGAGACACAGCCCTGCCCTCAGGGAGCCCCAGTCTGAGGAGAGAGATTTAACTCCTATCTCCAGTGACCTTCAAGTCTGATATCCTAGTGAGATATCGACCCTATATTATGTTCTCCAGCTGGAGTGAACTTTAATGCTCTCTAGTCATTGCCTACCCAGTAGCCTGGATGGCTTGAAGAAGAAAAGCCAATTTTAATTTTAGCCTGAGCCAAACATAATGAGGAGAGTAAATCATAGTGTGAACCTTCCCTAGCCAAATGGAAATGAGTTTTGGATTATCTGCCGTTTTGAATTATCCACCCCACTGCTCCTTTCATTAGCCCAGTCCCAGAGAGGACCACACACTGAGGTTACCCCCTGAACGTGGGGCCCAAGGAAAAGTCAGGGTGCTTGGGGGCAGGGTGCTTATGAGTCAGTGAACCCAGGGGTGCTCTGTGATTTTGAGCAGGGAAGGGTTAAGATGGCAAGAACTGGGTTCTTCAACATGAGTCTGTTGTGGGGGTTGGGGGAGACTTTGGGCAAGGGAGAAGGGACTGGAGAGGTCCCAGTGACTGGAAATGCCTCCCTATGTATCCATACCCTCCACATTCACCCTCTTTGGTACAAGTGGAGTGGTCCACCTGGCTTCTGGAGCAGGATGCTTGCTTGAGGCTCCAGGTGATAGCATCCAAAAGGTGCTCGACATGGGGGCAGGGGGCATTTTAGAGAAGGAATCTTGAAAGTTGTGACTAAATCAAAGCAAAGATGTCTCTGTGTGAAACCAGAGTTCCCACACACTCACCTAGGGGCTGGAATAGAGGCTGACAGACAGGGACAGGGAGGAAGGTCAAGGCTTAAATTGATGCTGAGAGTCGCGAGCCCCGTGGGCTGTCTGTGTCCCCTAAGCAGGAACAGATCACAGGCAACCATGGAGACTAATGCATCTGTAGTTGACAACACAGTAGCAAAACAGCATTTGTTTCCATCAAAGCCGAACAAACAAGCTTCCTCCCTCTCCCCTCCTCACATACCATCGGCTCACGGGCAGCCTCATTCACATCCAGGCCCCCATTCGTAAAACCAGGCCCCCCTTCTCCCTCACAGCCCTCCATTCAGACCAACACAACCCGTTCACTCACTCACTCACTTGCTCACTCACCTTCATTCACAAAACACCCCCTCACTCACACAGGAGGCGCCTCCAGGCGCGTGATCAGTCAGACGTGCCTGCTTCTTCACACACACACACACCTTTCCATTCACTTTCCAACCCTGGTATCGGCACTCCACATGCGTGTGCCCATGGGCCTCCCTCAAGCACACTCACTCACACACTGGCTCACAGCTGTCTTGAGACAAGAGGGAGAGAGCTCCACGGCCCTGGTGGTGACTACATTGGGTGGAAAACAATTGCCATTCAACTCTTGCGACCAATCCTTTGTGTGGGAACTCAGGTCTCCCTCCTTCCCAGAGCTGCTAGGTTTTGTTTTGTTTTGTTTTGTTTTTGTCACTGACGAGAATGTGTGTGACTTTCATACCATTTTTTAATTTCCACATGCGGAGCATTTCCACAGTGGCCCAACCTCAGTTGGTACCTCACACAATGAAAGTTATAATGAAGAAGAAAGTTATAATGAGCTGGATTCCCCAGAAGTGGACTTGAAACAAGGATCTGAGTGGAAGTGGTTTATTTGGCGGGTGATTGCGGGTCATGCAGGAAGAGGAGTGAGGGTGGGGAAGGGAAGATAGCCAAGCCAATATGGGGTGTGAGGAGCAGATGACTGCAAAGGGCATTGGGCTCACTGTCACCGGAGACCTCCAGGCGACCGAAGACCGTGCCTCAGAGTCATCTCGCCAGTTGGGGGAAGGAGTTGAGGTACTTATCCTCCGTCCCCTCTCATGGGGAAGCACTGGTTGGGCCTGCTGTCTAGGGCACTGCTTCTCCAGCATGCCTGGCCTGCCCCAGACAAGGGTGAGTGTGTTCCTGCTACAAGTCAGCATGCGCAGGGTGGCAAAGGTGCCAAGGGCTATAACTGGTCACTCGAGAGCACTCATTTTCTGTCAGTTGCTCATTCGTTCTCTCATCAGACATGTCCCCGATGCCTCCTCAGTGCCAGGTACTGAGCTTGCTACTGGGGATTCAGAGCTGAACAAAATACAGTCCCTGCCAAGAAGGGGTTCCCAGGTGAATGGGGTAGGAGAGAGCAAAACACATAATTACATCGCAACACAATAAAACCTATCATGGATGCATTAACACAGAGGCCTAATGCTGTCACTGAGAACAGAGAGGAAGCAGCTCTGAGCTTAATAACTTACTTATGATAACAACTGCTTATCTTGCACAAAAGAAGTTTAAACAGAGCGTAAATGGGCTCATTCTGCCCTTTTGATGTTTTCGGTATTATTTCCCCCCACCCCGTTTTTTTACCTGTTGCCCATGCTGCCTTAGACCCGTGTTTTAAACAAGTTTATGCCAAAGTTTAGGGATTTGGGATGTGGCCTCTGCCTCCACGGTTTTGTTCCATGCTAGCACAGAGAATGTTCTTGCCTGCTTTGTATGAGTGTCCTCTGTAGCCAAGAAACTCTCGGAGGAGAAGGGGCTCCCGCTTCCCCTCTCTCTCTCTCACCTCCCTCTCTCCTGTTACCCCCTTCAAAGGAGAAGCTGTGACTCCAACATCAACATAGGAGATGCTTGAGTTTAAGAGGCTGGGCCTCTCCCATCAGACTGGGAACACTGAGGTCTCGGGCTCTCTCTCTCTCCAGTACAGACTCATGAGGCTTGCTCCCTACCCTCTTTCTGAAGGTTCTAGAAGGATCTGCCTACAGGGCAGCATCTGACAGGGAGCTGGAGAAATCAGCTCTCTTGTGTTAATTCATTTTCTTATCCCTAAAAGGAGCCCCGGTCTGTTACATCCTGAGGGGGTCTGGGTGGTGGAGGTGCTGGAGATGGAGCCGAAAGGGCCAGAAGCTTCACCCCGGAGCCAAACATGGGGCTGGGGGCAGGGCCCCCACCTGCCAACTCCAAGACCAGAAAAGCAGCCCCCTCAGCTCTTGTCTGGAAGTTTCCTTTCCCTATCCCCTGGCTCCAGAACCGGTCCCTCCAGGGCTCGCCTTGAGTGGTCTGACTTATGGGGAGCAGCAAGGGCTCCAGGAGGGCAAGTCTGGAAAGAAGGCGCAGGCAGCTGCCTCTCCTGACAGATCTGAACCCCTCCCACTTTTATTAATTCACACTTTCCTGGCTGGGAGCACCCTGGAGGGGCCATTTCTTTTTACCTGAAGCCGAGACAGGCATCTTACTTGATTTACAGGCTCTAGGGGCGGGTGGCTCCTTGGCTGGTTGCTAAGGTATCTTTTAAATGGAAATCAGGGTGGAGAGATATCACATATATCGTGCCAGCCATCTGCTGAATGTTGCCTCTTCTGTCTGGAACAGCTCGAGGTGCTTCTGACAGGGAGGCAGGGCCCAGGGCCTGGAGGGAGTGAGGAGGAAAGTCTGTGGTCTCACCATGGAGGCAACGAACGGGAACTTTCCTTTTCTGCCGCCATGTCCATTAGTTTTCTGCTTTCGGTCCTTGCCTTTCTTTTTCCCCTTTGTTTTAAATATAAAATCCCATCTGGAGACTCTGATTACAAACCATCAGCCCTAGTTCCACACGCTATATTTATTGCCAGTATATTTAAGTGTGTGCGTGCATGCGTGTGTGTGCATGCATGTGTGCTTGTGTGTGTTTGTGTGTGTGTGTGTGGATCACCACCATGAGGCCTGACAGGTGGGTCTTTCTGAGCCAGTTAGGCCCCTGCTTCTGAGAACAACATCCCTAAGCAGGAAATGCAAGTGCCCAAATTTAGTCAAACAGCTTGGCCGTCACAGGTTATGAAGAATCCCACTTCCTCCCTGTACACCACGCACATGGAAGCCTCTGGGCTGTGGGGTTGGGGTGGGGGGAGGGGTGTCTGCTTTCCTCCAAGGACAGCCTAGAGCCAAAGAGTCATAGTTCTCTGGGTAGCTGGGAGAGCTTGGGCTGGCCCAAACCTCTTTGAACCTCATTTCCTAGTGGTTGAAATGGGGATAGCAATACTCAAGGCCACAAGGTATGGGAGCGTAGGTTGTTTACTGTGCAAGGCTGTCCAAAGAAGGGGCCCTACAAATGCCCTGCAGGGGCACCTGTTCCTAACTGCACACGAGTACCTTATGGACCAGTGGCAGCTATCACCTCGCAGAGCGTCTGGGAAATCGCCTGAAGAAACACAGGGAGGGAAGAGACACTGTTCGTGCTTAGAGATGCACGGGTTCTTTTGAGCACCGCAGACCCAGGGAAGAGTGTTTCTCCTCCTCTCCGGGGTCCTCTGTCTGCCTCTCCAGGCAGTCCCCTCCCTTCCCTTCCCCTAGCCCAGGCTCATAGACATTCTGAGCAGACGAGCTCTTGCTCCTCTGCAGATGGATTCCTTTGCATGAAGGCTGATGTTGACATTTGATACCAGCATCCATTTCACAGCCTCGCTTCTGATCCCCATGCACCTTTCTCAGCTTTGTCCACAAATAATCCAGGAGCCCCTCCTGCCTGCTTTCATCCCCTCCTTTGTTCCTGAGACTGGACCTCTACTCCTAATCTCCACCTCTTCTTGCTCCCTTCTGCAACCTCCCCCATCAGACATATTTAGGAGAACCGAGTTGCCCCTTCCAGCCCAACTCCCTGCTCAGGAGAGGGAGCCCCCACTCTGGGCGTGCACTAATTATGCACACCTGCATGTTCCCCTTGCCTCCCTCCCAACCTGGGCTTTAAGCTGCTTTTTGTTTGGTTGTGAGAGTCATATATTAAGTGACAGTTCTCAGAATACAATTTTAATTAAGATTCAATAGTCACTTCTCTGTCAGTAATCTTCCATGCTGATGACTTAAAATATATTTACCCAGTTCTATTATGTCACAGCTTTGAATTCATTAGATGTCTAGTAATCCTTAACAAACTTTTAAAAAATAATTTCCAAGGACAAAACTGTTTGAAACAATGAGCCCTGCGCGGGGTGCACACCCCGGAGTGTCCCAGGCTTCCCTTCTTGCTGTCACTGCTGCCCTCTAGCAGAGGGCAGGTGACGGGACTGAGGACAGCCAGCACCAGAGGATGCTGTAGGATGAGGCAGTCTGCCCACGGTGTGCTGATGCAGCCCAGACGGCTGGCATTCCCAGGGAGAGGGGCCAGGCGAGGACCTGGAGGGACAAACCACAGAGAGCTCGCAAAGGCTATGAGCTAGCTTGGCCCTGGGCTCCTAGGAACTTGATAAGCCCTCCCATTTCCTTGCGCAGCGTGATGTGAAAATGCTGGACGTGCCTCTTGGCCTTTGGTCACTTCAGTGTTTAGGCGAGAGCTGTAAGGAGGATGACTTTTTCTCGGGGCCCTAGGCTTTCAGCATAGTACCCTCCCCCTGACACACACACACACGCCACACACACATATGCACACACACGGCTGCCTCCCACTTACCTAGGGAGGGACATCTCTGGATCCCCAATGGGTAGAGGGAACACCGTTCACCTCTACTTAAGAAGACGCAGTAGCCAGAGGAACAGGGACTCCCTGACTGTAGGACCAGAGTGAGTCATGCTGGGAAGGGCAGCTAATGCTTGACGGAAGATGCTTCTGAAGTTTTTGCTATGACCGCACCTCTCCATAAAGTGGTTTTCTCAACTGATCAACCGAATGAACCCTGAATAGGGTTAATACAGACCTCAGAACCTCAGTGACAATGCCAGAAACTCCCTTGGCTCAGTTCCTACTTCATTTTCATTTAATTGATATTTATTGGGCACTTGTTAGGAGTTGGGTGTGGTGCTAGGCCCCAGGGATACAGTGAGGGGTGAACAAGGTAGCTAAGTTTTCTGCCTTTTGGCGTTTACAGTCTAGGAAGGCAGATAGATAAGGAAGGAAGGCATTATAATTAAAAGTGCAGTGAGCACTCTGTAGGACAAGTATAGAATAAGGGACACACAGCAGCAGAGCTGAATTTGGTCCAGGTTGTGCAGAGGCTTCCTGGAATAGGTGATGTGGAAGCCATCAAGATGTGGAGGGAGAATAGGAACTTGGCCAGGCAGGAGTGGAGGGAGAGAGTGAGGCCAGCAAGAGACCAGAGTGTGTTGGCAGTCTTGGAGGAAGATTGAGCATTGCATTTATAAGTGAGAGATGTTGAGCCTCACTGGGACGTGAAAAGCAATGGAACGGAGAGTGGTAAGAGATAAATAAACCTGGTAGTGGCCATGGCCAGCCCCTTGCAAAAATGTGTTCTTGTGCTAAAAAAAATAAGAAGAGGGTCAATGCAGATGGAGAAGATTCCTGTTTGTTTCATCAGGGTCCCAGCTAAGTAAGACCCGAGTGCCTTTGAGCACAAAGACAGTGGCAGGCAGAAAGCTTCCACATGTGGACACCTCTGGGTTGGATATTCCTGGTAAGACCTAGGTCAGGGTGGCCAGGACCCCTCAGGTCTGTGAGAGCAAGGATTGGCAGGTTGGGTTGTGGCTCAGAAGAGCCCAGAGCAGAACTGTGTAGAATTAGGCACATTGGCAAGGGCTTTTAATGACGGTGATTGTAATGAAGAAGATAAAGAGGGAAAAAAAAAATCCACCACAACAAGAGGTTAGTAAACTTTTTCCAGAAAGGGCAAGGCAGTAAATACTTTTGGCTTTGCTGGTCACATGATATCTGTTGTAACTACTCCCTTTTGCCACTGTAGCGCGCACACACACACAAACACACAATACACGCCATATCTGTAGACAATATGCAAATAAATGAGCACGGCCATGTTCTAATAAAACTTTATTTCCAAAAACAGGGCAGGCTAGACTTGGCCCTCAGCTGTAGTTAGCCACTACCTGCTCCAACAGTGCTGTCCAATATGGTACCCGATGACCACATATGACCAAGGAGCACTTGAAATGTGCTCTCAGTATTAAAGACATACCCAATTTTGAAGACTTAGTATGAATAAAATAATGTTAAATATCTCATTGATAATTGTATGTATTGCTTACATGTGAAAGAATATTTGGAATATAGTGGTTTAAATAAAATATATTAAAATTTATTTCACTTTCCCTTTTTATATGCCCATGAGAAAATTTTAAGTTACATTTAATGGCTAGTAATCATCTTTCTATTGGACAGGGCTGATCAGAAACAACACTCTATCCAGATGCAATACAGATTAAGTCTCTGACCCTAAGGGGTCTTAGGTGGGGGATTTACCCTGAAAGACACAATAATGGAATTCGTATCTTCACCATAAAGTCGTATCTGATTGGAATAAGTTTTTAAATTTGCTTTATATCCTTTTAAATCTGCCAGGTGTTTTTTTCTGCACTTGTGCTTCTCAAACTGGGAGCTCTGGAGCCCTACTTCCTCCAGATATTAATGATGGTTGCTTCCAAAAAGGAATATCTTTAGCTTAAAAGGAGGGAAGCAATGCAGAATTAAACACTAATCCATTTTCTTTACTGCGGCAGAATTCCTCAACCCTTCTGTACTTGCTAATGCATACAGAGCTTTTGCAACAGCAAGAAAAATCAGGCAGTGCGTCCCCAACTCCGTGGCCTCAGAAGGCCTTCCTCGGCAGCACGTTGTTCTGAGAGAAGCCACCCAACCGGTGTGCAGGATTCTCAAACGTCCAACCCCATTGATGTTTTTAGCACCACATAAATAGAACTAAGTTAGTACAACATGGAATAGTGAGAAAACTGTAAGATTCGGAGGCACAAAGACCTGAGCCAGAGTCCATTCCTCCCTTCCCCAGATATCCATTCATGCAAAAGCACCAACTAGGTACCAGCCAGAGCCTCATGCCCTGAGTATGTTGTAGTGAATAAAAACAAGTCCCCGCATCCTGGGACTTTGATGCCAGTACAGAAGACAAGCAATACACAAGACAGGTAGATGAAATAAATACACAGTAAGGTAGATCACCATGAGCTCCCAGAAGAGGACACAAAGCAGGAAACAGGGACATGCCATCGGGGTGGGGCCTCGGGGAGAAGGTGACTTTTGAGTGAACACTGGAAGGAGGCGATTCAGGGTGGACGAGTCCTCATCTATATTCACAGATTAGCCCTTCCTTGTGAAAGCTGTTCCCAAAGCTCAAATGAGATGATGTGCATGGAGGTCTGGGCAGAGGACCCAGCACATACCAGGGTGCTCAGAAGAAGTTCATGCCTTTGCTTCCAGCCTCACCCCCTTCTCCACTTCCCTGAACTCCCAAAGCTTTATCCACCATGTAGATTCTCCATGGGGAAACTTACCTACTTCCCCAATAACTCTGGCATCTCCGGGGCCAGCTCTCTCCTTGTCCATGTCCTTGTTCTTATGAATGTTGGTCCAATTTGATTTCACTCCAAGTCAAAGTGCTTCAAAATACATTCAGAACATACTTTTCAAATCTGATGATTATCAGGTGAACCACTGGTATGGAATCATCCCTCCATTTGTTCAACACATTTATGGAGCACCTACTGAGTTCTGGGCACTGTGCTAGATGTGTGGGATACAGCAATTAACAAAATAGACAAAAGAACCTTCCGTTGTAGAGCTGACATTCCAGTGGGGGAGATAGGAAATACTCCATAAACATAGTTAATAAGCAAATTACATAGTCTGTTAGAAGGTGATAAGAGCTAAGGCAAAAAAAAAAAAAAATAGAACTATGTTAGCGGGATCGATAGGCAGAAGAGATTAGACCTCACAAGAGTACAGGCTGTTCTCTGCTGCTTCAAAAGGCAGGGGTTAGGGTAATAGGTGAAGCCCTGGTGGGGCATTAGGAAGTTGCTTCTTGACCCTGACCTTGTATCCCTCCCTTCCAGGCACCGCAGCCTGAGTGACCAGACCATGGAGACCCTGCTTGGTGGCCTGCTGGCGTTTGGCATGGCGTTTGCCGTGGTCGACGCCTGCCCCAAGTACTGCGTCTGCCAGAACCTGTCTGAGTCACTGGGGACCCTCTGCCCTTCCAAGGGGCTGCTCTTTGTGCCTCCTGACATTGACCGGCGGACGGTGGAGCTGCGTCTGGGTGGCAACTTCATCATCCACATCGGCCGCCAGGACTTCGCCAACATGACGGGGCTGGTGGACCTGACCCTGTCAAGGAACACCATCAGCCACATCCAGCCCTTCTCCTTCCTGGACCTTGAGAGCCTCCGCTCCCTGCACCTCGACAGCAACCGGCTGCCCAGCCTTGGGGAGGACACCCTGCGGGGCCTGGTCAACCTGCAGCACCTCATTGTGAACAACAACCAGCTGGGTGGCATTGCCGATGAGGCCTTCGAGGACTTCCTGCTCACACTGGAAGACCTGGACCTCTCCTACAACAACCTCCATGGCCTGCCCTGGGGCTCCGTGCGGCGCATGGTCAACCTCCACCAGCTGAGCCTGGACCACAACCTGCTGGACCACATCGCCGAGGGCACCTTTGCCGACCTGCAGAAGCTGGCTCGCCTCGACCTCACCTCCAACCGGCTGCAGAAGCTGCCCCCAGACCCCATATTTGCCCGCTCCCAGGCCTCCGCCTTGACCGCCACGCCCTTTGCTCCACCCTTGTCCTTCAGTTTTGGGGGGAACCCGCTGCACTGCAATTGCGAGCTGCTCTGGCTGCGGAGGCTGGAACGGGATGATGACCTAGAGACCTGCGGCTCCCCGGGGGGCCTCAAGGGCCGCTACTTCTGGCATGTGCGCGAGGAGGAGTTTGTGTGCGAGCCGCCTCTCATCACCCAGCACACACACAAGCTGCTGGTTCTGGAGGGCCAAGCGGCCACGCTCAAGTGCAAGGCCATTGGGGACCCCAGCCCCCTCATTCACTGGGTTGCCCCCGATGACCGCCTGGTGGGGAACTCCTCAAGGACCGCCGTGTATGACAACGGCACCCTGGACATCTTTATCACCACGTCTCAGGACAGCGGCGCCTTCACCTGCATCGCAGCCAACGCTGCCGGGGAGGCCACGGCCATGGTGGAGGTCTCCATCGTCCAGCTGCCACACCTCAGCAACAGCACCAGCCGTACCGCTCCCCCCAAGTCCCGCCTCTCGGACATCACCGGCTCCAGCAAGACCAGCCGGGGAGGTGGAGGCAGTGGGGGCGGGGAGCCTCCCAAAAGCCCCCCAGAACGTGCTGTGCTTGTGTCCGATGTGACGACCACCTCGGCCCTGGTCAAGTGGTCAGTCAGCAAGTCAGCGCCCCGTGTGAAGATGTACCAGCTCCAATACAATTGCTCCGACGATGAGGTACTGATCTACAGGTGAGCCGGGGTGGCAGTGGGGCAGGGAACTGTCTGGCTGGGGAAGGAGGAGGCGCTGGGGAGGGTTTTGAACTGTTCCCACACATGCCCCTTCTCCTAGAGGTGCCTGGGGGAGTTGTGGGGCGAGCTGTGCCCTCGGTGCAGGTAAGAGGACATGGAAAGCACATCGACTCAAGTGTAGGAAGAAAGGAACCCTGTGGGCAGCCCCAACAGATGTGTATGTAGGAGGACCAGGCCCCCCGGGGCGTGGCTCTGGCAGATGGGCATGTGGCTATGAGCCTCCGAAGAGTGGATCCGGCCTTCACCCGGACATGCATGTAGTCATGCTTCAAGCTTAAGGTCAGGAAGAGTAGAATTCGGATCACAGCCCCGCCACTTGATAGTCATTTAATCTTCCCGGCCTGCCTGTTTGTCCCCATCTGTAAAATGGGGACAATCTGTACCTTAGTCTGGACACTTGATTGCAGGTAATGGAACCCAATCCAAACTGGCTGAAGAAAGAGAAAGGGAAAAGGGAGAGGTAGGGTGTGGGCTCATGTAGTATTAAAGTCAGAAAGCTGCTCCAAGCTCAGCCAGATCAAAGGCCTTCCCACAACATCCTGTGTTCTTAGACTTTCTTACCTTCCCTAAGCTCTACTTTCTTCTGGTTGGCCTCACCCCCCACACCGTCTCTTCCGTCTGAGCAGCCCTCAAGGGAAGAGAGCGTCCTTTTGTCCCACTCCCAGCTGGTCCCACAGGAGCCCTGGATGAGCTCTCATTGGCAAAAGCAGGTCATAGGAGCCTGGGTATTACAGGTGGGGTCATCCTGTCCAACCCCCCCAACCCAGTGCTGGCATCTCTGGGCACCAGTCTCCTTTATCTGGAAACAGAGATAATGATGTTGACCTTGTAAATTTATGGTGAGGACCAAGGGGTCATTTCCTGGGCCTGGTAGAGAGGGAGGTTAAGACTAAAAAGCTGCCCCAGAATCACCTCCATCGTTCAGAGGGAGGAGCTCACAGAGTGATAGCTCCAGGCCCCAGGGTCCAGGCTCCCACCGAGGATGAGTTCCCGTCTCAGCCAGCTTTAGTTTGCAGTAAACATGAAGCACATGGCCAAGAATCTCACTGCTCAAGAAATGCCTGGTTTCTTCGGAAATCCTCTGTTTTCTTTTATGCTTTTATTTTATTTATTTTATTTTTTCAGAGAGAGAGAGAGAGAGAGAGTACTGGAGAGTAGATTGGGTCCAGAGAGAGGGAGAGAGAGAATCTTAGGCCAGCTCCATGTGGGGTCTGATGCGGGGTTCGAGCTAATGATCCTGAGATCATGACCTGAGCTGAAATCCAGAGTCAGACACTTAGCCGATTGAGCACCCAAGTGCCCCTCTTTTATGCACTCAAAATGATTATTCTGAGAAGTGATCCCATAGGCTTCATAGACATACAAAGAGTCCCTGGTGCAGGAGCGGTCAAGAGCATTGAAAGTTCTTCTGGCTCTGATCTCAGCTGATGAGTCTCTGGGCGGGAATGTGTGAGGGAGAAGAGCTTATAAGGAAGGCATTCATTCCACAAATGGAGTCCCTGAGACTGGGGTGCATCATGGAAACTGGTGGAAACCAGGGCACTTCCCAGGCCTGGCATACGCTTGGTTTGTCTGGAGAGCAGCTTCGCTTCTCCAGATGTACAGAAAGCAGCGTTAGAACCTAAATTAAATGTTTGCACACACACACATATAAAGAGATCTATAGATATATCATTAAGCCTAAATATACATGTATGTATTTTTCTAATTATAAAAGTAATAGTCACTGTAGAAAATTTGGACAGTAAAGAAAATGACAAAGAGTGGGGCATCTAGGTGGCTCAGTTTGTTAAGTGTCTAGCTCTTGGTATTGGCTCAGGTCATGATTTCAGGGTCATGAGATCAAGCCCTGTGTCCAACTCTGTGCTCAGAGCGGAGTCTGCTTGGGATTCTCTCTCCTTCTCCGTCTGCCCTCACCAACAAATAAATCTTTAAAAAAAAAAAAGAAAAGAAAATGACAAAGAGAGAAATAAGAATTATCTGTAACCCCACCAAAGTTAATCAGAGACATTTGGCTTCTCAGTTTTATTTCAATTCAGAACAATATTTATGGTCAGTCTAGTTTGTATTTCTTAATTCTTTGCACACCACATTATAGCTTGCTTAGTTCCCATGGTAGTAAAATGTTTTTCACTTCTCTGCACCACAATTTCTGTACCAATCTTCTACTGTTGAACATTTAGGTTGTTTCTCATTTTGAACATTGGAAGTAGTGCCTAGATGGATCATTGTACCTAAATATATCTGTGCAAGTTCAGTGATTTCCTTAGCTTACTTTTCTAAGGGTTGAATTACTGGTTTAATGAGTAAATTATAATCTTTATACATCGCATGTAAATATTTACTGACCCCCCGCACCGGTGGAAGGCGACAGCGCCCATTTTGACCACACCTTCGCCAATGACTGAATATATAATCACGTTCATCTCTGCCAATTTTATAGGTGAGAAATGGAACTTGTTTTAATTTGCATTTCTCTGGTAACTTGTGAGGTTGACCTTTGGGAAATAAGTATATTTCTTCACTTGTGAATTTATTATATGGTCTTGACTTTGATAAAAAGTGTAAAAGTGAAATGCTGCCTGCTCTGAGGCTCACACAGGCAAAGGGCGGAGGGAAGACAGTGCAGTGGGTGACGGGGGAATCGGGGCTGTTGGTGTTCAGACAGCAGCATGCCCAAATGGTGCCCCTCCCTGGGGACCCCAGAAACCCAGCCAGGGACACAGGAGGGGCTGGGGTTTAGCTCCTGATGTCTCTCAAGACAGAGTTCAAGCGGCTTACATTTGGTGGCTCAGAACCTGGAGACACTAGGTTCATGAAAGTAAATGAAATGAGAGCATCAGAAACCTTGGAATTAAAAAATAATAATAATAATTAAAAAACAAGAACAAAACAAACAAACCCTGCTGACTTCCTCTGAGGGCGGTCACAGGGACCAGAGGAGACAGAGCTCAGAAGGCTCTCCAAATAATGTGAGTGCACAGCTCCTGTTGGAGGTACACGCATCATTATCATTATTGTTAGTAAAAGTAATAGTGATAGTGAGAGGAAGTCCATTATCTTGCCTGCCGAGCTTGGGGGAGGAAACGGAAGAGGAGGGTTAAATACACAATTCAGTCTGAGTTCCAAAATCTTAGAGAAAACCTTCAGAGTGAGACTAGGCAGATGACAGGAACGGCGATGGCGGGTCACCGTCTTTGCCGGCTTACTGCATCTGACCCGCCGCTCAAGCGCAGAGTCTGAAGTAGAAATGGCCCAGAGAATCAGAAAGCTGTCCCGGCTCACGCGGCCAGAAAGAAGCAGGCAGGATTTGAACCCAGGCCTTCTGGAGTCCGCGCCTAGACTCGGCTCTGTGGCGGAGCCGCCCAGCGCCCCGGCAGCGACTCTGGCTCTAGAGAAATAGGGCACCGAAATAGGCAACAGAACTTACAGAAAATGAACTGGGGCTGCACAGTGGCTTCTGACATGCGCAGAGTTGAGCAGGGAAGTGTACACAAGAAGGGAAGAAAGGCCCAGAGCGGAAGAGGAGGAGGCGTGTGCGCTGTGTGGAGTGAGCCAAAGGCAGCCCAACGGGGCTTTTTAATCCGTGTTGGTAGCAAAAAGGAAAAATGACAACAGTCTGCAGGATGGGAAGGAGTTTGCAGTGAGACTAGACCGGAGCCAACAGGCCAGCCTGGCCATTTCGGATGGGCCCCCGACCTCGGGGCTAGGAGTGCAGGGACAGCAGGGAGGGCGCGAATTTGCACTGAGAGCTTCCTCCAGCCGGGCACTATTACAGCAAGGGCTTTATGCGGACCAACTCATTTAGTGTTTACTATGCCCGAGAGGGGAGAGCTATGATTATTCCACTTTCCATTTAAGAAACTTGTCCAGGGTGTGATACAGGGGCAAGGAGCAGAGACAGAGTTAGGATCCAAGCAATCCAGGAAGGGCAAGACCTATACTACTGAGAAGGAATAGAAGAATGTGGGTGGGTCCTGGTCCCCAGGCCCCCAGTGTCCAGTCCCAGAGTAAAGGAAGGGGTAGATGAGGTTCCCAGGCTGTGGGCGTGGTCCTGAGGCAGCACGGACAGAAAGAGAAGTGCCTCAGATGGGAAAAGGGCGGATATTCTGCTTTTCCAAGAATAGACTGAGTAAAGCATAGGATGCTAGGCTGGGCATGGAGTCCCTGCCAAATTCTAGAAAGGATTTCACAACAGATGGCGGTAAGCCCTCAGAAAAGAATGCTGATTGCCAGGGCCCAGCATGGGTTCACAAGGAGAAAATCCTGCCCCATTGCTGATCTGTCTTCAGGAGACACTGTGGACCTCGCGGCTCAGACAGGCACACCTCCCCATCATTCTCAAGGGCAGCACCTCTCTGTGGGCATCCTCCTCCTACAGCGATTCTCCACTGGATCCCACCCCCATGCGTCCCCACGGGAAAGTGGATCCGAATATCAGGGGATGCTAAGTACCCTTGGAAAATGTCCTAGGAGTTTCCACTGGCTGTGACTCACTACCATAAACAGAGCTTATTACAATTTTACAGGACATTTGACAAAATCTCACTTTGTGTTTGGGACAAAATGGAGAAATGCGTGCTGGTGAAATGCACTTGAAAATGGTCATGTAACCAGACTGATACACTGATGTGAAAGCGCAAGGAAGCCTCTGCCTTGCGCCTCCTCTGCTTCTGTCCCCGTTTCTGTTCTGCTCGATTCATTTTCCTATTGTCGTGGATAATAACACAGAAAATGTGTATTCCCTTCCCTCTGGTTCAAGGACTCAACTGAACAAGCACAAGGTGGGGGAAATCTGGCTTGACTGGAGTTTTGTGTGGTCTAGGCTCTGAGTTTTCACTGATCTCAAGTCCATTATACCTACAAAGTGATGGAGCTGCTGAGACTCCGATGGTTTTTGGTTGTGTTAACAGGAGGAAAATGCTCAGCTCGTGTGAGATTCTGATTCTAACCACTGAATCATTCAAGCCAGTTGGAGCAGAGCCGTGGAATGTTTGATACAGGACGGCGTGGTCTTAAGAGTCATTTTACTAACTGCAGTGTGTCCAGAGATCAACTGATGAGAATGGGATTCTGGAAACTCATGGGAGATGGAGGAAGGTTACCTTGGAGATGAGGCGACTCAGAAAAGAAGACCTACCTCCCTTAACTTATTCAAAAAGTTTAGGAGCAGAAGAGCGGAAAACACATGAACACATGCACGCACATGCACATATGAAAGTGGGCATCAGCTCATTACAAGGGAAAAGTCCAACAGCAACAGCCTTACATACCTCTGTCATTACTCTCCATGTGGCCGTGAAATTTGGTTTTGTGTCTTTCTTTCTCTCCAGCATGTGCTTTCCATGAGTACTCATCTTTGTACTCCCAGCTCCTAGTAAGTCCTGGCCCACAACAGCTACTGGGTCAACACTTGATGTACTTAACAGAATGGAAATGAGCATCAGGGCTGCCCAACAGCAGAATAAGTAAGAGCTGCCACAAAGTAGTGAGTTGCCCATGCCGGAAGGGTTCAAGCAGAACTTGGTTGACCAGGGACACTGAGTGGGCAGACTGACTTTAGGCAGGTATGGAAACATTTGGCTTACATGATCCCAGCCCTGATGGTCTCTTATTCTGTGCAAGACCTTTATAATCCCATGATTGAGGCAATACAGTTATTACTCTTGCTAAATCCACCTGCTTTTACCAGCTGGGTCTGATAATCTAACATCTTACCTCCCAGAGTTAGGGTGCCCTCTGTCATAGAGGTTTGAGCCCCAGGGCCCTAAGGCCACAGACAAGGACTTTAGAATGGGCTCAGATTGTTCAACCAGAACAGGACATGAATCATCAAGAGGTCATCATTGATCCACATTTGGGGCCCACAGAAGCCATGGGGGGCTGTAAGCAGTTTCTGAAAACATCAGGTTCTATTTCACATACCAGGAAGGAGAAAGCAGCCATAGGTAATCCCAAATCATGGATAACTCAGGATTTGAATTTGACTATGAAATAGGGTCTTGCTCTTTTATCAGATAATTAGCTCCTAATTATCTAATGGTTCTTGCTGACCTCCAAGGCATTTGTCCTCCCTGCGTACACATGGCTGAGCCCTGCAGTGGCCTGGCATGTTTCCCACGTGACCGGTGAGGGCCAACTCTTCCATCTTTCTGCCCCAGAGCCTGTCCTTTCAGGAAGTGGTCAGCATTAATGAGGACAGTGTCAGAGCAAGGAGGGGTCACAAGGGGAAGAGGGAAGGTGGCAGGAGAGGAGTCAGAAAAAGGGGGGCCTCCCTCCCTCCTGGAGAAGATAGCAACCCCTCCCGGCTCAGGCTCATCCCTGGTATGACATGGAAAGTTAAGTGCCCCGCATGTCATTATCAGCCCAAGTGACATTCACAAACACTTGTCTCCAAGAGTCATCAAGAACATCTGTCACCAGGCGTGATGTTGGAACCATCCCCAGGAGGGCTAGGGAACAGCAAGCATGCTTCTAAAGCACAGTGTGGAATTAGCCAGGATGCAGTCTTGCCTTTCCCTTGCTTATTATGCTGTGGTCATCCATAAGTAGGGCAATGATGGATTATGAGGAGACACACTGAAGTTGGGGGATGATAGCAGCCATTCCATGTCCCACTCCTGCTCTGTCTGCAGGCCTCCCTTTCCATGTTGTCTTCTTCATGAATGTCAGACATTACAGCATCCCCCATTCTGGGGAGACCGGACCACCCCACTGAATTTTGCGGTGCTGGGGAGGGGGCATCTTCTGCTGTTGCTCTGCCTTCCATCTAAGGAAAGGATAAGAGGGACAATTTGGTCAAGTCCCAGCCCATCAGGATCTTATCAGTCAATGCTTAAGTGGAGATCTATCTCTTATCATGAAAAGACAGCCATCTCCACCATGGGATGGAGGGGAATTTGCCAATGAACCTGAGACTTCATGGATATGGAGAGAAATTGGTAGGGGCAATTGTTTCCTAGAGGGAGGGGGAGCCCAGGTACAGAACCCACTGTCCTGGGGGACGCTTCCCTAGACACTCCAGCTTCTACTGAAAATGTTGATTGAGCTCCCACAGGTAAAGGAAGAAAAAGATGTAAAGGAGGAAACTGGGGTGGATGGGTCAAGGGAAGCTTCCCCAGCAGCTTGCTGGTTAGAACCAAAATCAAAATCAGCCTGCCTTGGATTTTATATGTTTCTAAATTTCTTGCACACTATTAAATTACGGAAACCTGACATCCACAAGGGAGGGAGGGACAGGATAAATATAAGGCTCATTTTATAGATGATGAAACTAATTATCCCACGAATTGAGTACATTTCCCAGGATTCCAAAAAATACAGAGGTCTCCTATGTTCAGTGCCAGGTACCACGCTGTGGCGCACATCTCACTAATGGCACATGATTTTTTGGTTAAGGCTATAGACTTGGGCCAAGGAGCACCAATTGTAACTTCTCCTTCTGAGAAGGGTGGGGCAAATCACTGGGAGTCTGCTGGATTGTTTCTCGAAGCTTTAGTTGTTTCCTGCATTTCTAGGGCCCAGCAGTGTTGAGGGAAAGTGGAACAGGAGGGCCAGTGAGAACCTTGGATCCCACTCAGAAATAGCCTCCTGGGACCAGCTAGCCAAAAATCAAGGCAAGATGAGGATTTCTATGTGGTACCAGGTAAGCCATTGTGAAATAACTTAGTTGTTAGAGGCATCCCAGAGGAAAACAAGTCTGCGTAAGAAGTCCAGAGTGGCAATTAGGATGAACAGAAAACTCAATGACTTAATCTCGTTAGTGTTTATACATCTCTCATGTAAAAGAAGTACAGCAGAAGAGAGTTTAGGTCTGGTTTTCTGGACAGCATGGCCACCAGGGGCCTAGCTCCTTCTAGCTTGCTGCCCTGCCATCCTCAGCACAGTTTCTGTCCTTAAGGTCACTTCATGGTGCAAAATGGCTGCTGAAGCTCTAGCTATCACATCTCCCTTCTATACACAACAGGAAAGATGAAAAGTAGAGACCAAGAGGGCAAAAGGAAGTTCCCAGAAGCCCCGGCCAATAACATCTGCGCACATCTCACTGACCATACCTTTCTCTAAGGGATGCTGAGAAATATTTATTTGTTTGTTTTTTAAAGCTAGGCACAATGTACACCCATTAATATAGAAAAGATAGGGAAGAAGCTAGCACTTCCAGAACCTCAGTTTACACTCCACCTCTACCATGTGCTAGTCCTGGGACCATGAGCAAATCATATCATTGCTCTTGGACTCCATGTTCTCCTCTGTAAATGGGAACAGAGATTCCTCTCTGCATATTTCCTGGGATTGTGATGCAGACTAAATGAGGTCATGTATTTGAGAAAACATCTTTCATGGTCAAGTGTGCGATGCTGAACACATATAAGTACTTACTGTTATTAGGAGCCTGCTTGCTTTCCCGTCTTGCCCCTCTTCTTGGCCCTCTTCTTCAAACTGCCTCTTAGGGCTCCAGTCTTCAAAGCCACATTCCAAGAGAGCTATAAACTTGGAAAATGATCTAATAGGGTTTTAAGAGATCAAGGCACAAGATGCAAACCCTTTCAGAATTTTTTACAGTTCAATTGGGAAGACCCAAAAGAATGAATCTCTAATGGTGAAATTTCAAATCCCACAACACACTTCTGCATAGGGAAGACATTTTTCAGGGGTGCCTTCCAAGAACATTTCAAATCATATCACTACCTTTCTCATCCTTCCTTTCCTGCTCTGCACAAGAAGATGACACTGCTCAAATTCAAAAACCTCCAGGGCATCTGCTCAGAGGTGACTAATTTCTCTACTTGTCATTCCCTCTTCATTTTCAAAAAGCTCTGGCTGGAGACATCTCCGAAGATAGAAATAATTAGCAGGAGTAAAGGGATTATAGTGTATATCTGGTCTGCCTTGCTTCTGAAATGTGACTGTTCCCCCCGTTGGTAAGGAAGAACTGAGAACCAGCCCCTTGTTAATTTTATTATACCTTTGGTTAGTCCGTGGGTGGAAGTGGGGATATCATTTATTTCACACCAGGAAAACACCAAAGAAGGTTCCCAGAGGGAGGGCCTCAACTTGTAGGAATGTGTGGTGCTGGGGTCAGCGCAGGTGGGGACGGTCATCATAATGCCATCAAACCCTTATCTGACAACTTGCCCAGGTCGGTTCACAGCAGCCACCTCTTTTCAAGAAGCACCTGGGGTGCAGAAGGTGTGACACCCAGGCACCCTGACCCCAAGTCCCAGGTTTCCACCTCCCTAGTGTTCCCAGATCCTGGCTGAATGCTTGAATCTTTTGCGGAGTTGTATCTTCCCTCTGAGGGATTCTGAGTCAGCTTGGGGTGGCGCCCAAGCATCAGTGTTTTTAAAGCTCCCCCAGCGACTCTGACGTGCATTCAGCATCATGCCACATGCCAGTGAAATCAGACGTGTGGGCGGCCCTAGTGGGCCGAGCCGCTGTGCATCCCACGGTGGGGGAGGGGCGCGGGCTGGTCTCTGAACTTCCGGTACAGGGAGAAGCCAGAAGACCTGCTCATCTCATCTCTTGGAGACTTTGCTTCCACCTTAACGTTGACATAAAAATCCCTTAGAATGGGGTTATCTCCCAAAAGGTAAAGTACGCACAGGCAAGTAAAGCACCTTGCACACTACAGTTGCTGGAGTCATTTGTTCTTGCCCCTTGTTTGAGCCTGAGTGATGAATAGAAGGACGGACTCGGGAGCCCCAGACATGGGCTCTTGTCTTTCCTGCTCTGAGCCTCAGGCTTCCTCTCTGCAGAATGAGGATAGTAAGGGCCCTACCTACCTTACTAGGTGGCAGCAAAATGGAAGGAGATATCAGATGTGACAAAGAGCATCTTCATAGAACGCCAAGTGCTTCTAGTGGCAGAGATCGGACTATAGTGCATTCATCAAATTTAGGGGGTTGTTTTCTGTTTTGTTTTTCTGTCATGTAGCAGAATCCCAGCCAGAGGTAGTTCAAGGCTGGTATGGAAGTTCCATGGCCTTCAAGGACTGAGGCTCCTTCCGAAGGTCAATGGCAAAATCCTTACCACATGGCTCATGTCTTCTATTCTCATTGACGCTTCTGCCTGGGGACTCTCCAGCAGCACAGGTGGACGTGCAGGGGACCTGCCATCCCCAGGAGCTGCACCAAGCCTCCAAAACTGGGAGTTGGAGGATTCATACCCCAGTTTCCTCTTCCTTGGATGATGGGGGAGGAGGATAACTGAGGCGTGTTCTGTGCTGCCTCCAAGAGGGTCCAAGTGGGATTGAGCCCCTATTGCCCACAGTGGAACCCTACTTAGTGGACCCCCTGTAAGGACTTCCTTCCCCGTCTCCTGACCAGACATTCCTGGGCCCACCTCCCATATAAACTACTGGTATTCGAATCCTTGTCTCTCGGTCTGCTTCTGGGGAATGTCATTAGGCACCACCTCCTGAATGGGTTAGCCCCCAGAATTCCCACCCCATGACTCTGCCAGAGGCTGACAAAGGTAGTCGTCTGTTAGGGATATCACTGCCCCAAATAAAACCAGGGCTCTGCGGGGAAGCTGGGAGGGGGCGAGAAAGACAGGGAAGCACACAGTCACTGCAGAGCTGTATGGGGGAAATCTTTGGTGTCATTAACTCTTCCTGGCACCTGCCCACACAATCCCAGAAACCAGTAGCCAACATGGAGCTGAGGCCAGCCTAGGAAAGATGATCCAGGCTGTTTTTCTGCCTCTCTCTGAGTGCTCTTTTCTCATCTCTGGAGACAGTGAGACAGAGAAAAGCAAAGAGGGATGTCTTAGTTCTTGCCAATTAGGGCTATGGCCTGCCATATGCATGTGTGATGGAAGTGGGCACCCTGTGGGGGACAGAAGGGTTCAGGACATGAAGTCAAATTAATGCCCATCATCTTCTAAGTCGCTGAGGTGGTGGGGGCAGAGAGGGAGCAGGCAGAATCACGCAAACCACAAACTGCAGTGTGCCAGCCCAGGATGAAGGCAGGGCCACGGAGACGTGCAATATGGATGAACAGCTCATTAACTATTTACAAAGGGGAGCTATTTCTAGCTGGGGTGGGCTCCAAAGATGGGCTCCGACTCATTCTATGGCTGCAGGGCTGAGGCTATGGGTGGAAGTCCTGATCCAGATGTGGGAACTGACTTGTATTGCATTGTAAAAGAGATAAGTGTTTGGAAATTAACCATCATGGGGAGCTATGAAACACTTAACCTTGTAACATGGTAATTAGTTAGTGATGATACTAAGTTTAGGGGCCTTTCAGTGTGGTAATTAGCCACCTAAAAGGTTAAACTCTAAATGAATTGCTTGGTGAACTTTATCCACTTGAGCTTTTTCATGAGCTAACTGAAGTGAATTCACATGCCTGGGTATGGGGGGTGTTCTAGGAGGTGGGGCTTCTGGAAATGGGTGGAGTGGAGTGTAAGGCATGTCCCGGGGAATAGGTAGGATTTGGAGGGAAGAGGGGAAGGTGTAGCTGTTTTAGGTGGAATCGGTAAAGACAGAGCAGAGGCAAGAATGCTTAGTCCTGGTCAAGGACTTATAAGGGCTGCTGGTGTATTAATCAGCTGCTGCCACAGTAACGCTGTGTGACAAGCAACCTCAAAATCTAGGCGGCTTACAACCACTAACGTTCCATTTTCTTATTTTGGGTCTGCAGGTTTGCTGGAGTTCAACTGGTCTTGGGTAGCCTGGGCTGGGCTGGACTGGGCAGGGCTGGGCTGGGCAGGACAGAGCGAGCTGGGCTATGGCTTAGGTTCTCCCTACATATCTCATTCTGGAGCCCAGTAGGGGCGATGGCTGTTCAGAGTGTGTTCTTCTCACAGTGAGAGCAGAAATGTGGGAGAGCAAGCCCAACAGAAGAACCAAATGCCAAGCTTGTGGTGACATCACATGTACTTAAATTCCATTGGCCAAAGCAAGTTAGATGGCCAAGCCCAAAGTCAGAGGGCAAGGCATGCACTTCATCCACCATCAGGCCATGGTAAGGCTGCGGAGGTATTTTCTTTTGGGAAAGTGAAGAAACAGGACCAACAACTCAATCTGGCGCACAGGGCCTACCTAACAGAGGAACTGTCTCTAGGGCAGGTTCTCAAACTTAAGCATGAATCCGAGTCATCTGACATACTTGTTAGCGCACGGATGCAGGACCCTGCTGAGTTTCTGACTCAGTTGGTCTGGAGCAGAGTCTGACAATCTGCTGTTCTAATACATTCTCCCAGGGATGCTGATACTATCACTTTGGGGACAACATTTCAAGACGCTCTGGTCTAGGAAAATAATAGGTTTGTTTAAAGAGGATGGGAGGGGTCAGCCTCTTGGTGTCCTTGAACATCACACAAAAGAGCTATATTTACTGAATCCTTACTACCTTCAGTTACCTCCAGTTAACTGTTCTAAAAGCATTCTGTGTGTTTTGTTCATTGGTATATGAACCCTGGAGGTGTGACATAGCCATTTGACAGACAAGGACTATAGAGCCATAGCAGGTGATGTGAATTATAAGGCCCCCCAGCTTGGAGTGGGTGGAGCTGGAACTTGTAGCCAGTGCTCTGTCCTGTCCTGAAAGTCAGGCTTCCTCCTTTTGACAGTGGGAAGCCAGGTCAAGTTCTCTGGGAAGGAATGACCTGTGGTAGAGAAAGCTCTGGATTTGGAACTGGATGGTCTAGGCACAAACCATGCTTTGACTTGCAGTAACTAGATTTTGGGGTAGTTAGATCTGTTCTGGAGTAGACTGTCAAGAACCTAGGGTTAGAACAAGATAGGCAAATTCCTTACATTCTTATGAAAGAGATGGAGAAAAAAATTAACATGTGCATTTGGAAGAAAAATAATTAGTATAAGGGGACACAGAATGAGGGGTTATTGCTTTATATAGGTAGTCAGGAATGGTCCCATTAAGGAGTGACATTGGAAGAGAAACCTGAATGGAATGAGAAAAAGAGCTCAGCCAGGGGAAATAGTATGTGCAAAGGCCCTGGGAGAGGAACAAATTTGTCTTGTTGGAGAAGCAGAAAGGACTCCAGTGTATCTGGAGGAAGAGTGACAGTAAATGAGGTTACAAGACTGGATGGGGCTGGATCATGTAAGGCCCGCTAGGCCATGGTGAGGCCTTGGATTTTATGTTGAAAGAGATGGGAGCCACTGGTGGGGAGGTCGGGGGGGGGGGTGAATACAGAAGAATGGCATCATGTGATTAAGAAAGAAGATTCTGGCTGCTAGGTGAAGAATAGACCTCAAGGGGGCAGGGGAGGAAGCAGGGAGATCAGTTAAAAGATGGTCTCAGGGGTCTTAGCTATGTCTTAAGACTCCCCCTGCTCCTTAAGGTTCACGTCCATAAAATGGGTGTCCTCAGTGTCCTTCGATGGGGGAAGGAGATCAGGGTGTGGGCAAGTGAGTGAGCAGGAAATACTCCAGTAGGGAACAAAGCAGCCCTCTGTCATGGTTCTTCTGGCGGAATTCATGGGCTTGCCTCTGCTGGGCTGGGGAGGCTCGTGGAGGCCCAGCAGCAGTCTGGAGTGGAAAGGAGTCCCCATCTGCCCCCCCGCAGAGCAGACATCTCCAGCATCACTGTCCCAGCTCCGCAGTCAGCGTCCCCCATCCTCTCCGCCCCCAGCCCTCTCACTCTGATAGGGAGTAATTATTTATGTTCTTGTTTAATTAGCTCATTAGGCATGTGCTGCAGTATTTCTGGTAATAAATCTCCTCCTCTAGTGGCTCTTCAGTGCGTTTTTGCTGGAGCCAGGCCGCAGTGACAGAGGCGGCTATTGCAGATGTGAGGCTAGCTGGTGGTTGGGGCTCGGTGACCTGGGTTCTGTCCCCTGCGGGGCGTGTGGCCAGGTGGGGAGGCTGCAGAGGCCCTGGGCAAGGAGACAGGATCTTGGAAGCTGAGGCGGTGGCAGCAGCCGGCACCGAACGCCAGAGAGATATTTTTACCACCCGTCAAAATGCCACCGTGTGTGAGCCGGTGCCAAGGGCTGCTTCCCAAGGCTGCTTTGCGCTCCTCCCCCAGCCTTTGATTGTCGCTCAAAAGAAGGTCTGAGTGAAACAGCGAGACTTTGAAAATTCCCGGGTCGGCTAGGCTTGTGCCCAGCAGTTCTTTCCCTCTGGCAGGGGCTGGAAGAAAGCTGCTCTACTCTAACAAAAGTGAGTGGGTGGGAGCTGCCAGGAAAGCACCGGTGCCAAGATTTAGACCCAAACCACCCTCCCCCCCCACACACATTCTGTCTAAGATGGGCCTACGAGTAGGACCCCACCCAAAAATATTTCCTTCATAGAAGATCAAAGGGCCTGAAATTCCACCATTAGAAATGCACTTCTTTGCACTTATCATAGGCAAAACCTAGGTGATGCTGCAGTGGTTTCCTCCGGGACTGGTCAACAGAGGATATGGACCAGAGGCAAGGGCACAGTGGAGGTCCCAGCAGCAAGAGGTGGGAGGGGGTCAGGGAGAGGTCATAAGGTGACCTCAAAGCCCAGTTCCCCTGTGTGGACATATTGCCAAGGACTTGAGAGAGCTCAGGGAGAAGGAGGGAAAGCCAAGGTCTTGGGACTCGTCCAGCTATTTATTTGGCACAACTCTCTTGTATTCTGTTCTCCTGTCTTTAAATGGGCCTTGTTCTTGCTACTTGCACAGACTGAAGAAGGTCCAGAGTTAGAAAGGGACAGTTCAAGGTCATCCAGGCCAGCTCTCTCCTTTCTTTGTGAATCCTTATGATGCCCACCACTTCTCCCATCTATCACCCCACCTCACCTCCCCACCATACCCTTAGGATGTTAACTGGCCCCATATGGGAATAGCTTGCATACACAAGAAACTACCCTCTCTTTTTTTCCCCCCAAGAGCCCCAACTACCATTGGATGCTCTAGCTGAGAAGATTTTCCTTATTATAAGCCCCCAACTCCATCTGCCTCTACTTCCTGCCCTTCCATTTTGCCTTCATCCTCATCAGAAGTAAAATGTATTCTGGTTTCAAAATAGGTCCATTTAATGTTTGCAGATAATTCTCATGGTTTGCCGAATGCTATTTTTTTTCAGCTTCAATATCCTCCTTCCCTGCCTTCTTCCCTTCTTGCCTCTCACCTTTAGTCATTGAAGCAGCCTTTATTTTATGCAGCTAATGTCAAGTCTGGGCCACTCACAGAGGAAATGGCCACTCACCAGGACACACCTGCCCTGCTGCAGCTCTCATTTCCCAGGGAGGCGGACCTAAAGGACTCGGTACTTAAGGAATACCTGACTCAGTTACTATGGCTAGAATAAGTGCCGTGCAAGCAACAGGCAGGTCCTGGAAAGGTCAGGGAGGTCTTTCTGGAGGAGGTGACCCAGAAGGTCAAGTAAGAGCTCGGTCGGTGAAGAGACACAGGAGGTATTTCAGGTACAGGGTGGTGGTCTGGTTGTCTCTGGAGCAGGAAGGGAGCGGCGGGTACATTCTCTGGTAGTGCCTCCGGCTGTGCCCTCCCTCTGCATGGGTAGGGTCCACTGGACAGTATGCTGGATGTCACTGGCCATTCCCAAGTGGACTGCAGCACCCCTCCTGGGCTGGGGGGTACCCCTCATCTGGAGTACGATCAGCCCTTTATGCTCCTGTGGTCCCAGGCCCACCCAGACTGGATGCCCCCAAGAAAGCTGTTCCTCTCACTTTGTTCTGAGGCCATCACATACCCCCCATGCTCTTCCCAGGATAGAATGACCCAGGGCTGCCCAGCGGCTCTGTAGGCATGCCTTACTTACCTGGCACAACCAACCATCCTGGGGTCCAAGGCCTCTAGCTCAAACCTCCTTGCTGATCTCTAATTTGCCATAAAGTACTTTTTTTTTTTTAATGTACTTATCTCCTATGTTTTCATGTGGCAAGTCATCATATGTCTTTGGTTAGAAGTAAGTGGATTATAAATCACAAAACCAACTGATGGAAATTAGGTCAAAAGTGCCAAGTAAATGCAGATTTTTTTTTCTCCAGTAATGATGATGATAATAAGAACCAACCTTTTGGAGAAATTATGACATGCCAGATACTATTCTAGTGGTTTCCATTTATTAGCTTATTCAGTTCTTCCAACATCTCAATGCCGAGGGTCCTGTTATTATCTTGCTTTTACGAGTGAGAAAACTGAGACTCAAAGAGGTTAAGTAACTTCTCTGGGGTGTTCTGCCAGGGCTTTGAACCCAGGCAGGTGGGCTCCAGGGTCTAGGCCTCACTGCCTTAATAATATGCAGCTAGCATCTCAAAGCATGCTCCGTGCGCCCCCATTGCACTGTGCATTCGCACAACAACCTGAGAAGTGGCTATTACTATTAAGCCCATTTTATAGGGTAGGGATCTTCAGGATCAGAGAGGGTAGGTTGCACCAGGTCTCTCAGCTTCAATGTAGCAGAGACAGCATTTAAATTCAGGTCTGCCATGTTCCAGATAGCTCCTGAGCACTCTTCTTCCTCCCAGGCTGTGAGTTAAGGTAGAGAAGAGTGAGAGGGATATCTTGGGGTCACTGGTAGTATATTCAGTCTGTGGTTGGTACAGTGAGTGGAGCATGTGATTCTTGATCTCAGTGTCATGAATTCAAGCCCCAGCTTGGGCGTAGAGCTTAGAGAAAGGAAAGGAAAGGAAAGAAAAGAAGAGAAAAAGAAAAGAAGAGAAAACAGAGACAAGTGACCCCATTTCCCTTCTAGATCAACCCCTACCCAGCCACCTAATCTTTTCACAAACCCAGAGCCGTCAGCCTGCTGTTACTCAGAACCACCATGAGGAGAAAGGGGAAACGTGAACACATCCCTCCCACCCCCACGAAAGGAAGGAAACAAGGGGAAACAGGTGGGTGTTATAGGGAGGGATCTCAGCCAGCGTGGAAGAACATCCGGGCAGTGCTGGTGATGTCTAACAAAAAAAAAAAAAAAAAAAAAAAAATCTTTCCTTTTTTGAAAGGAGAAGGAGGGCCTGGCTGCATAAAGGGCCTGGAAGGTTCCATGGGAGGCCAGCAAGCTGATGCACACCTTTTGCCCCTTCTGTACACTGAGGAAAGTGATGGCCGGGCCCTGGGGCATTCTCATTTATAACTTGCCATTTGAACCATGGCTGTTTGGCCTCCCCATTGCTGCCTCCTCCCGGGACCGAAATGAAACACGGGTCATGGGTTCAACCCTAGTGATGGGGTGTACTCAGGAGAGAGAGAGAAGATTTATGGCTTGGTCTCTGCTCTTAATGAGTCATCATCCCCCAGAGCCACTGTGGCCACTGCCTTGCTGGCCGGGTGAAGCCCAGAACTAGTGCTGAGGGGCAGGAGGTTGTGCAGGGCTGGAGGATGGTGCCATGAATCTTTGACAGCCATGGGGCTCCCTGGCTCGTGGACGTGCGGCACAGGGAGCCGCCGATGGATCACAGCTGGGCTGTTGACCTTGAGTCTTAAGCAAAGTGAGGAAAAAAGGTCATATTTATTCCATCAGAGCCACAGGAGCTATAAAATATTGGAGTGTGGATAAAGAAAGTGGTGAATCACTCATCACTCTTGGGAACTTGGCTGCTCTGTCTTCCGGCCCCATCACCCACTGGGCAACCTGAGGATCAGTGTGCTCGGAGATGGGGGACTCCAGGGGACCCCAAACGGTGCTCTCCCTGGAACAAAGAAGCACCAAGAATCGCTGAGATTCATAGGTTCCTGGAACGTAAGGTGTCCTTCATTGCAAATGTGACCTTCTCAAGGAAGTTTCCCTGGCCCCTCCCACTTATTGCTGAGCCTGCCTTCCTTCTACCAACACTTTTATCTCCTTTTAAACTGCTACACTTTTCCTTTTTTTCCCATAACATGTTCCATTTTATGACATATTCACTCATTTACCAATTATGTTTATTCTTTACTTTCTGCCTGCCCCCTGCCCTCAATGCTGAGAATGTCAACTCCACAAGGCAGGGACTTGTGTCTAGTGCTCACTGTCATATCCCCAGTGCCTGGGGATATGCACGGGCATATAACAGGTGCTCTGGGAACATTTCTCGGATGAATGGACCAGCCTGGAAAGACCTCAGAAATGATCTAATCCCAACTCTTCCCTGTGCTCAAGAAGAGCAGAGATCCAGACAGGAGGCATGGGACTTGTCCGGGGTCCTAAAGCCTGTTAGGAGTCTCCAGGCTGGCAGACGAACCCAGGCATCCAACTCCTGGGCCAGAGCTGGGGTCCTAGTGGTCTGACTGGCAACCACAGCCATTGAGGATGTGCAGATGTGCTTGCTGGTCACATTCTGCTAACCACCTATAGGATCTGCTAACAGATGTGCTAACCACCTATAGGATCCGGAGCTGGCAGCCCGCGGTAGGCAGGCTGGGGCTTCCTGGCTTCCTGTCTTGATTAAAAAAACAAAAAACAAAAAAAGTAATGAACAGACTGATAACTAACTCCCTAAGCCAAAGGGGGTAAAATAATATGGGTTCCGGGACTGTGGGAGGTCGGGGAATTTTTACAAGGTGGGTGGGAGGGCGATGAACCCCTCCCCCTCTGCCAGGCCCTTCACAGGGATCACTCATCTCCTTCTGACTCTCAGCTGTGATGGAGCATAATAATAATAGCCAACATTTATTGAACTATGTGCCAAGCCCTGTTCTCAGTGCTTTTAGGTATTCATTCATTTAATCTGCCCGACAACTCTATGAAGTGGAGAGCTTCTATTATCGTCCCCATGTTACAAATGAGAATCCGGAGGCAAATATGCCAGCATATAAATGCTTCCATTCTGGGTGCTTGGGATGCATCGGTGAATAAAACAACGAAGGATCCTCATCCTCATGGGGGAAGCAGGCAACAAGCACAATAAATGGGTAAATTATCTGGGTGTGGGGAGGGAGTGAGTGCAATGCAGGGGAGAGCGGAGCAGGGTAAGGGGTTTGGGGCGGTGGCGAGGTGCAGGCTTACACAGGGTGGCCGGCATGGGCCTCCCAGAGAAGGTGAGACCTGGTAGAGTCTTGAAGGAGGTGAGCCAAGCTGAGGTCTGCAGGAAGGACATTCCTGGCAGAGGGAACAGCCAGGGTCAGGCCCCAGGACCTGAGCAGGTCTGAGGAGCAGTGAGGGGCCTGGATGACTATAGTAGAAGAGCGAGAGGCAGAGTCTAGGAGGTGGGGCAGGGAGGGAGAGGGGCCAGGTCCTGGGAACCTTGCAGCCCCCCCTCAAGGACATCTTCTTAAATGCCCTGACTTATTCAAATGCTCCCATGAGCTCACAGCCTCAAACCAACAGCCTTCTCTCTGCTCACACTCCTAGGATGCTTCTCTACCACCTGATAGACCCACTCTCATGCACATGCTGGCCAGGGACACACACACACACCAGCCAGTGGACACACACTCACATGCTCACACTGGCCAATGAATGTACACACTGTGGAGGAAAGCAAGCCAATTCCAGTGGCTTCAGACCCATACACCCCAATAACAGTGCTGGAGAGACGCCCAGAAAATTATCGACCCAAGTCTGTGATGTACTCACACGGGATTTACTCACATGATTACTCCCATGTAAGAAGATCACAGACCCACATGGCCATCCTCCAGGGACACCAAAATGCATTTAGTGGCTCTCTTCAGTGCTCAGTGTCCCCACAGGCTCTGATGCCCAGGCCTGGGGAGGGCTCAGGAGGGAGAGGATGGTAATCCTGCTGCTTTAAGCTATTCTCAAGTAGAACCAGGATGGGGCACCTCCAGACCAGGCCGGCCTCACCTGAGAGCTCCCAGATAATGAAAAAGTCTCACAGGAAGGCTCATCTTCTCAGCACTGAGTCCCTGACCCCCCAGATGACCTACCAATGCCCCCAAACAGCTCACCTTCTGCTCTGCAAGACATCCTCCTGGGGGATGGACGGGTGTTAGTGTCCTCTCTGAAAAAGAATAGTGCTGATGAAGATCAGTAGCCAGACAGACACACAGAGATAAATGGAGAGATAGACGATAGACGTGATAAAGCAGGTAAGCATTCAGCATATTCATACATGACCTATTGAGTATATACTGTATGCCAGTATTTTTGCATATATTATTTCTAATCTTCCTATGACCTTGCAATTTAGGTTTGCAAACAGCTTTTACAAACAAGAAGAATGAAGTTGTGGGAAGTTAAGCAAAGGGGTAAAGATGAGGCAGCCAGTAAGTTATGAGTCAAGATTTGAGTTCACAGCCCGGGTCACTCGGGTGCCAGATCCTATCCACTGTCAGGGTTGGGAATCTGGCCCTTTGCTGGCTATTCCCATCTGCCCTCCTTCTGCCTCCCCCTGGCTCCTGTCACCCCTATTCTGATGATGTTTTTACAGAATTCTGGAATGTCAGAATTGGATGTTGAAGCACATAGAAGAGAAGTAACCTGCCCAAGTCCGCACAGCCAGTCCCTGACAAAGCCAGAGTTAGACCCTTGTCCATCCAGCCTGAGCCTGAGGGTAATTGATGGGTGGGGACAGCTCTGTTCCTCCATCCACCCTCCCACTTGGCTGAGCACAGCAGCCTCCCCACTGTGGGGAGGTCTCCCTCCAGAGGTCATTCTTTCCTACCCCTGACTGATTCCTTCCCAGCCAGCCTACTTGTGAGAGGCAGAGGTGTCCTGGGAAGGACAAGCAGGAACGCAGCCCAGAGAAGTGCTGGGCAGGCTCCTCCAGCCCACCGGGTAGAAAGGGGATCTCTCTACTGGGGGAGAAGCAGCAGAGTGATGCTGCCACCTGGCCAGCTGGATGTCCAGCAGGCTACTCAGTCATGGGGGCCAGCCTCCAGCCATGCAGCTTGGAGAAACCCTCAAGGACACCCTGGACAGTTTCTCCGTCTCTGGTTTGTGCACGGGTGCTGAACAATCCCTCACATTTGTGATCACTTTACCACTTATGTGCTGCATCCCAGGAGACTCCCATCTTCCTAGGTTTGCCCAAGAGTCCTGTGGGGCAGGTAGCAGGATTAGCACTCTGTGGGACAGGCGACAAAGCTGAGATTTAGACGAGTGAGAGCTCCTTGTTGGAGATTGCTCAGCTAGCCGAGGAGGGTAGGCAGGAATGGACCCTGATCTTCAGACACCGAACCCCGGCATCATCACGGCTGCTTCCGACTGCACATACGCGTTCTAAGCACGGAATTCAGTACTCAGCAAATACCATATTTAATGTTTACGGAGATACCAGATGATAAATATTATGAACCCATTTTCCAGGCAAGAACACTGAGTAAGGCTCGGAGCTGTGATGTGAAGTGACTTACCTACATTACAGTCAATGAATTTTTCCCTCACAGCACAAATTCCACCTCGGGATTGAGCCAATTCCCTTCTTCAAGGAGCTTCTCATCTGACAGAGAGAGGGGATTGTAACAAGGGAGGGAAAGGCAGGACCCCCAAACTCAGCCATGAAATGACTGAACACTTCATCTTGATTTCTTCCATCAAGAGTCAGCATTGACTTCCCCACCATCGTCAAAACACGACCTCGTGTTTCCTGTTCAGGCCTCCTGCCAAGCGTTTCACATACTGTAATTCATTTTCTCCTGGTGATGTTCCTACAAAGCAGGTACTGGCATTGCTATTCAACTCAGGCAGAGAGTGATGTAATCCACCTGGAGTCTCACAGTTAACCAGTGGCAGGGCGGGGAATTTAATCCAGGCCCTGCCGACACCACAGGGGACGCCATGAATCACCATGTGGTTTTCTTCCCCAACCTTTTTGCACCCATTCGATTTATACCACGTTCTGCTCTGGAGCTGCCCAGTTCTTCAGCCTTCAGGACAGATGGAGAAGCACAGACACAAGGCCAGGGGCCACCCTGTTTCACCCAGGCCCTTCCCCACATGCTGCCCATCCCTGATCTGACAGGGCCCACCGAGCCCGTGGACAACAGAGCCAGGAAGGCCCTGCTGGTGGGGACCGCCCCCTGAGTGTGCATCAGCCACATGGATGTGGCAAATCTGTTTCCAACAACCTCTCTTTGCCCCACCCTCTTGGCAGAATTTGCTTAGTGATGGCATTTTGCAGGGGGGGGTATTGTGTGTGTGTGTGTATGTGTGTGTGTGAGAGAGAGAGAGAGAGAGAGAGAGAAAGAAAATATACGGAACATGATGTTGACCATTTTAGGCATTTCTGAGTGTGCAGTTCAGGGTCACAAAGTACTTTCACACGGTTGCGCCCCCACCAACTTTCCATCGTCCCACACTCAGACTCCACACCCGTCACACACCAGCTCCCCTTTCTCTGCCCCCCAGCCCCTGGCAGCCACCCTTCTTTCTACCTGCCGTCTCTGTGAACCTGACTACTCTCAGTACTTGTGTAAGTGGAATTGTGCCGTCTTTGTTGTTAAGCATCTGGCTTTTGCACTTAGCGGAATGTCCTCGAGGTTCACCCATGTTGTAGCCTGTGTCAGAATTTCATAAAAGTATGCAATGCTCCATGAATTTTCATGTCATCTGTGTGCGAGGGCCATACTCATCTCTCTATCATCCCAGTTTTTGTACGTGGGCCGCTGAAGCAAACGCTGTGATAACATTTTTAAGGAGGTGGGTGCCACAGGTGACTTTGCCCCTGGGCGGCTCCCCCCATGAAATGATGGATCTGCCAACTGGGGGACTTGTTGGATCAGGTACTTCATTGGGCAGCACTGAGCTGAGGTCTGACAGTTGTCTGGGTGCATTCTGAACGCGGCTAGTAGGGAATCTTGATTTCAAACACTCCTGTGTTTACAATGAGGTATAATTGGTCTGACACCTTCTGTGGTTTTTTTTTTTTTTTTTTTGTTCTCGTAAGTAATGAATTTTTAGTGAGCAAGCGTTTCTCAACTCCTCAAGGAGATAAAAGACAACTATCATCCCCATCGTCCTCTTCGTCCTCTTCTTGGCTGGGGGTACCAAGTGTCCCTGGGCAAGGAGTGGAAGGGGCAGCGGTGCTTATCCCCACTGGCTTTAATTTTTTACACTCACAGAGGAGGCTGGTACTGCTGTCCCCATCTCACACAGGAGCAAAGAGGTTCAGAGACAGAAAATGATCCAGAGTCACACGGTTGGGGGCGGAACCGGCCTTCAAAGAGAGATTTCTGTCTGATTCCAAAACCCACACTTTTTCCTCTGAGACATGTTAACCTAGTCCTTGGGGACTGGGACTAAGGGCAAGTAAATACAGAGAGAAGGTTCACATCTGTCGAGATTTGGATGAAGGGAGGCAGGAAGAAAGTTAAAGACACACAGAGAGAGGGGCCTGCTCTGGGCTGGGGAGCTTGCCTGGGTCAGCTGCAGTGGCAAAAAAATGAGCCAGCAATGGTAGAAATGCTGCTTTAGGGGAGCAGAATGGGTACAATGGGGCTTCATAACAACCCCGGGCGAATCACAGAGTGTTTCCACTGACTGTGTGCGCAAGGGGAGCCACCGATGGGCTGCTGCTCCCAGAAAGTGCAATGCAATCTTGGGAAGGAGTAGGGGAGGCTCAGGAGAAGTCTGACGTCTGATGGGGGGCAAGGGGGGATGGATGGTGGGGTCTGACCCCACTCTCTGTGCTCAGAATGTCCCAGAGAGGAGGGCTGACCCCAGACTGCCATGGGACCAGAGGTGAGCAGCCAAGAGGCAAGAGGAAGCTGGGGCCCGAGAAAATGTCGGAAGGAATGGGAATGTTAATTCTGGAAAAGTGGAAACTCAAGGTGGGATGGGAGTCACTGCACGATTTGAATGAAGCCCCCATGGGTCCAAAAACAAGCAAATACACAAAACACCACCTTGCTCTGCGTGTCCCCATGGGGTTGGCTTGGGGTCCATGGGAGAAGCAGCAGCTATCAGGACAGAGACATGAGCTGGGATTCCCTCTGCTTGGGGTTGTGCGGAGCTGGATGGACTTCCTGATCTGTCCCTGACCTGTGGGAGTGCAGTGCTGACAGCCAGAAGAGCCTGTTTCAGAGGGACTCACACCCATCTCAAGTGGCCTTCCTGAGGTCTGTGTTTGGAGATGGCAGGGGAGGGGGGACAGTCCAGCAGACATCTGGGAGTCGCCAGATAAGCACCTGGACTGGAGGGTAGGCTGGGCCAGTGAGGGCACCAGGACAGACCACCAGGTCTCAGATGGCTGCCCCTGAGTGGGGCTCTGTGCCTGCCTCCCTAATCGGAACTGAGTCTAACCTCACAGCTGCTGAGTTCATCGCTCTGCCTGCCTTGGGACCAGATGACACCCTCGATCACCAACTAGGATATGTTGAGTGTTCACCAGGGACTCAGCACTGTTCACAAGACAGGTGCTGACTCATTTTGTCCTCCTCATGATCCTGTGAGGGAGGCCCTGTCTTCTGTCCCCCTTTCCAGGGAGGTTGAGTGGCTTACCCAAGGTCACACAGCCAGTAAGTGATGGTGCCGGTTTTGAACCCCGATGACCCAGGACCAGCACTCTCGCCCTGACCTCCTGGCTCGATCCTCTCCGCAAGGGTGCACAGTGGAGCAGAGCAAAACTCCCTCACCGGCACAGTAGTACTAGCCAAACACGGGGCCTGGCAATTTCCTGCCCCCCTCGCTGGGCAGCTGGATGTGCCCTGCTTCCCGAGTCAGGGAGCAAAGGAACGGTCTCCCCGGGTCAGACCCTCACCTATTCCGGAGTAAGCCCTCACTCTGGGGAGGTGAATGCTGAGGTAGCCTGCAGGGGCTTGCCTCACTTTGGCCTGATTTCCAGACATCTCTGCAATCACTCAGCCAGGGCTTAACTAATGCAGTCCCCATGTGTCTTCTGAAAAAGACTCTTAGAGTCCCGTGGAGGCTGGCAGACACATGTCCCTGCAGTGAGTGTCCCAGGCACTAGGCCGGCCCAACCAGGACCCAGGCACAGCCAGGTCTCCCACTCTCCAGCTGGTGTGAAGTTTGCCAGCCACAAATCCCGAAGCCTGCGTTTCCACCCTAAGAGATCTGTTTCCTTTGGTTCGGCATTGCCAGCTCCCTTACATAATAGCTACTCAGGAGGAGCTTATTCTGCGCCAGATACTGACCTAGGTTCTTTGTGAATCATGACTCATGTAAACCTTGTAATAACCCTATAAGCCCCCATTCTACAGAAATTGGGTATTTTTAGGCCACTGAGGCACAGACAGGTTAGGAGATTGCCTGTGGTATCCTCTTACAGCTGGGAAGCGGTGCGGCCAGCATTTGAACCCCCAGACTGGCACTGGGGTCTGCTCATCACCCTGGCACTCTGCTGCCTCTGCACCTTCTCTTTCTTTCTAGCGGAAGGTATTCCTGGGAGGCGTGACGTTTATCTCTGGGATTGGATTTATCAGGGATTTTTCTTAATAGAGACTTATGCAATGGAAGTGTAACTAATAGACAGGCAATGGGAAAGCAGGAATGAGGATTTAGAAACAGAGAACCAGAGGGCGGCCCAGAGTCTCCATTTGCCAAGGCAGACAGAGCACTCCAGGGACATGTGAGCTTGAGCCAGGCCCAGGGGAACCCCGAAAAGACCCCACTGAATCTAAGGTCTGAGGAGCCAGGAGAAGCCAGAAGGACTGAAACGAAGGGATAAAGCTGCCCAAAGTCACTGAGAGACCTTGTGGGGATAAAGAGAACTCAGAGGCCTTATGGAAACCTCTAGGAGTGGTCGAGTTGGTTGGTGTTCCCTGGCCTGGCCCCATCCGTTTGGGGTGCTGGGGCTCACACAGGAAAGGGCCTACCTCCTGCCGGAGTGCTCAGGATGCCCTAGGAGAGCACCGTCTGATGGAGCTCTGGGATGGGTTGGAGGATGCTCCGCGGCCACCCTATCCCGTGTGGTAGCCTCCAGCCACATGTGACTAGCGTGACTGGGGAGCTGAATGTTTAATTTGATTCCATTCTAATTAATTTGAAGTTAAATTTAAATAGCCACATGTAGCTACTGTGTTCAGTGGTGCAAATATAGAACATGCATTTCCTTCACCTGCCCAACAAATGTTTTTAAGGGCCTCCTTTACACGAAGTGTTGTTCTGAAGGCTGGGGAAATATCAGCGAACAAAACAGGCAAAAAACCCTGATCCCCAGACGGAGAGCTGAGATTGACTCTACTGCAAGGAGAGAAAGATCATTAATAGTAAGCATAATAAATAAGCAAATGATAGCATCTTTCAGGCAATAACCATAGAATGGGGGGAAAGTAGAGCAGAGTAAGGGGCATGGGAGAGTAAGAAGTAAGGAGCCAAGAGAGAGATGAGAGATGAGAGGAAGCCCACCATGTTAAATAGAAGGTCAGGGGAGGTAACATTGGAGCAGAATTGAAGGAGGCGAAGTAGTGAGCGTAGGGACATCTGGATGAAGAGCACTAAGGTAAGGACAACCACCAGTGCAAAGGTCCTGAGGCAGGAGTACCCTTGGCAGGTTGAGAACTGGCAGGGAAGACAGGTGCTGGTGCAGAGTAATCTGGGTAAGGAGGAAGATAGGAAATAAGGGAGGTGAGGTACAGATCACATGGGGCCTGTGGGCCATGCGAGGACTTTGACAAGCAAGACAGACCTCGCTGGGGTCGTTGAGCAAAGGAAGGACCTGATCTGACTGACTTTTAACAAGTTCCTCTGGCTACTGTGGCAGGAGAGGCAGAGGGAAGGACAGCAAGAGGGTTTACCCAGAGACCAGTTCAACAAGGTCTCTGATTCCCACTGGCCTGCTCTCCTGAGGGCTGTGAAATGGAGAGTGAGGGGCTTTGCTTCAGAATCTCAATAATCTTGAATACGGCTTCTTTACTTGCTGACAGAGTGAAGTAACTGTCAAGAAGACAGAGGACCTCTGGACACCCAGGGGAACCTGTGTTCTCAGGAGGGGCAAAGGCAGAGAGGCAGTGACAGATCATGGTCCCTGGCCCCTGGCCCTGGTCAGAAGTTGATAAGAGGTTTCTGATTCTTCAAGCCCTCACTCAGTCATGCCAGCTCCATGATAATTCCATTCAAAAGAACAGCCGTGTGACTTTCCCTATTATCACTCAGGGCCATGTGTTTAGGGAAGGCCAGCATCTGGCATGAGACATCAGAAGAGGGAGTCTCACGGCTTGTACTAGTAATTCCAGTATTTCTAACTATTCTCTGATCCCTAGACCAGAAACAACAAATACAGGACACAGGTTCTTCCAGACCCATACCACTCTGTCCCACTGAATTTGAACACAGCCTCAAAATCCTTCTCAACCCTGGTGCCCAGCAAATACTCTGAGTTGTAACCCAACTCAACATATTTACAAGCCTTCCAGAACCTGGCTCATGGCAACTACTTTGGTGACCTCATCTCCTACCATTCTTCCTTCTCATCACTCTATTTGACCATACCAGCTGCCTCACTCTTCCTGCCTCAGGGCCTTTGTACTGGCAGTTCCGTCTGTGAGGAAACCGCCTGCAAATATCCATGTGGCTCCCTCATCATCCTCAGACCTCACTTGAGCTTCAGGAAGCAGCCTGATAACCCTGATGGCTCACTGAAATCCTGTCTCTAACTCTAATTAGCTATGTAACCTCAGGGCAATTCAGTTCCTCCCTCTAAAATGGGAGCCAAATTATGAAAACTACTTTTGAGGGTTATGGTGAGCATTGATGGAGATGTTGTGAGAGTGCTGGATTCAAATCTTGTCTAGGCACAAACATTCTATGAGACGTTGGGCAAAACACTTCTCTGAGCTTCAATTTATTTATCTGTAAAATGAAGATCATAATAGTATATCTCCCTCACAGGGTTGCCATTAGGATTAAATTAGTTTAATACGTGTAGCATACTCAGAAGAGTGTTCGACATATGGTAAGTGTTCAGGAAATATCAGCTGTCGTTGTAGTAATACATGATTTTATTGATTGATTGATTGATTGATTTAGATTGCTGTCAGTTAGCCTGACTCTAAGACCTGCTTGCTGCTAAAATCTGACTCTGCTCAATTCCATTCCAGGTGATTCAGTAGAGGCCAGATCACGCTCAGGGGCTTGGCAGGTCTGGCTTACAACACCAGCTCAGCCACCATCCAGTCCCCTGCCCTTGAGCAGGTGACCCACCTGCCTGAGCCTCAGTCTTTTCATCTATGGTGCGGGGATAATTATTCCCGCTTACACAGGCAGTGCACAGAATCAAAGAGAGCATGCTGGTCCAGTGCCCAGCACCCAGGAAGGACTCAATAAGTTGTGTGCCAGAGAGAAGCAGCTTGTGCAGGGAAGCAAACAGGCTCCTCTGGGGGCTTGTGGGAAGAGAGAGAGGCTGGGGATCCAGGGCCACTCACTATGGTTTAACGAGGCTCTTTCCTGCGCCCGGAGATCTTGCAGCCATCCAGAGAGGTTGGCAGGCTGGTGGTTCTGAGAAGAGCTGGTAATGATGCAGAGCCAGGGAAGTGGAGTGGGGCAGCTTGACATGGCTTCTCCGGACTAGTGCACGGGCCCGGTCGGCAGCCATGGTGCACCATGGATGGGAGGCAGCAGAGGTGGGGTTAGTCAGGATGTCTTCTTTACCTAGAGACGCGGGCACCTCTGGCTTTTACCACGCCTCAGGCCTCGCTGTCACCTGCATGGTCCAAACAGGTCGCCATACCCCGTGTCTGGCTGCAGGAGGGAGGGAGAATGTGGGGCTGGCAGTGCCTCTCTTTTAAGGCCTGGCCCACGCATGGCCCACATTCCATTTGCCAGAACGTATCACCTATCTACAAGGGAGGTGGGGGAATGTAGTCGGGAGTGAGCCCAGAGAGGGGGAAGTGGACTCTGGTAGTCAGCTCCCAGGCTTTGCCCTGAGGCCCTGAGCAGAGACTCAGGATCTCTCCCATTCCCATTCTCCAATGCCCAGATACCTTTAGTGGTAGCTGTTAGGAAGGATCGGGCCCGGCCTGCAAGTGTCTCTGGGACAGGGCACATGGGAGTCTCCTCAGAAGGACACACAAGAGGGTCTGGGAGGGTTGAGGCTCGGCAGAAGTGGAGCAGAGCAGTGACTAACACTGGGGGGAACCGGCCCCTCTGCACACCATCTGTGTGAAGCACTGCCACACCCCCCCCCACAAACACCTCCATGCCCACGCTCACACGCCCCAGACACCCATAAAGGTGGTCAGGAGGCCACGCGGTGAGCCTCAGGCATATAGAAAAATGCCTCTCCGGAAAGATCTCCTGGGGACCAGCCAGTGTCTGGGAGTCACCATTAGCCAGCCATCATATTTAAAGAAGATTCTCTCCCATTTGTATAGGCCTTAACATTTAACAAAGCACTCTTTCATTCACTCAACCGTGAAGTAAATATTTACTCAGTGGTGACTCTGGGCCAGATACCATGATTGGCAGTGGAGCTACGGAATGAATAAGACAAGGCCACTGTCCTCAAGGGAGTCGGTGGCAGCTCATGAACCGAGAAGGGCTCTAAGGCAGGCAGGCACGAGGGCAGGGGCAGCTCCCTGTGGGGTCAGTGGAGTCAGACATGACCTTGGGGTTAGGCCCCAAAGGACACAGTCACCCGGTGGAGAAAGAGATAGGAAGGCTTCCAGGAACAGGGGCTGCTGGAGGCAAAGGGGTCGGGTGGCTTATGTAGAAGTGGGGAGAGACTCAGAGAAGGTGGCCAAGTGTTTCCTGAAACTGGAGTTCCATGAGGAAGGGCCAAGATGTGCTGCTGCTGATGTGAAGCCAGGAGAGTCTTTTCCTGAAATGCCAGGGGGAAAATGAAAACAGGTAGAACATTCTCGTCCTGGGAAGACTACCTCCCACGCCACTCAGGACTCAGTCAGGAAACATAAAAATCTGCTCTAGATCTAGGAGGGAATTCAGTGCAGGGGTTGGGCTACACAGGGGATGGAATCGCTGGGGCTTCAACCAGGGGTAGGGAGGCATCTCGGAGATGAGCAACAGCAGGAAGCCATTGCCCCCCACCCCACCCCACCCAGGGTTGGGGAGCACAGGAGATGACAGTACCAGAGCCAAAGATCCAAATCCATCTGGCAGGAACCAGAACCCCAGGAGCTGATAGAAAACCACCACAAGAAGCAGAAAAAGAGGAAGAAATAGCTGGCTTCTGCCCCACCTCTGGTCTTCCAGCCTTCTTCCGGGCCCCCACTGGCCAACTCTTCCTGGAAGCCCGAAGCTAAGGAGCCTGGGAACAGGCAAGGGAGACTGGGAAATGTAGTTCCTTGGCACACGGAGTGGGGACAGGTGAAAGGGAAGGCAGATAAGTGAGCAAATAGTCGGGTAACCAGTATGCTCCCGATTCCTTCCCAAACCTCCGGCATCAGCTGTAGACATCAGCTGTAGATTTGTCTGATAGGATTACGCTGAATGAACGAATGCCGAATGAATATTAATAGGGGAAAAAGAAAAACAGCTCAGAAGCAACCACTTACGTTTGTTTTGTTTTTCCTGGGTAAGTGCTTGGGGTTGCAGCTTTAAATTGTGCTTTAGGAGCACGTGAGCTTAATTAAATTTAACATGTTGGAGCAACTGAACTTAAAATAGCAGCTCATGTTTTCTGCTAGCGGAGATGTCGCCATTGTATGTGATAGGAAGAAACCTATCAGGATTTCAGGATGTCTTTCACAAGGAGGGCTGTGACCGATGCTTCTGTCAGATATAGCCCGTTGCCTCTCCAGATCCACTCCTCTGTGCTGCTGTGTGCCCTGGAAGGCTGACCAGTGTGCCTCCAGGAATCCCGGCTTTCGGAGGGGTTCAGCCATGGGGAGCAACAGCAGAAGCTTGGGAAGAGGGAAGAGAGTGAGGTCAGGGTCTGCTGACCTCCCCTGGTATGCTCAGGGCTAGACTGGGGAACAGCTTGGCTGCTACAACCCTGGGTCATGGCGTGTTCCCTCATGGTCCCCCATCCCTGAATCTACCCCTTTGTAACAAGGTCCTTTGTAAGCAAAGGCTTTAATTACCCCTCTGTTAGTACACCTTCCGCCACTAATGGGCCCAGCTGTTTCTGAAGTGTTTTCCTAAAGACTGTGGGCAAAGTCAGAGGGTGTGTGGGTGTAGGGGCAAGAATGTGATGGGCAACCTGGTTTGGGAGCTCAGACTGTCTCCTGTAGGTCACAGTCAGCCCTTGAGTATTTCAGTGTGGCAAGGGGCGTGGCCAGAGTTGTTTCAGATGGTGCGCTCTGGGGTTGGTTGTGCTGAACATGGACGTGAAGGGAGCACAGGAAGAGACAGGGGGGCCTGTTTGGAGGCTGCTGCACTCGTCCACACCAAAAACGGCAAGGCCTAAGCAAAATTGTGAGTATGGAGATGGAAGGCAGAGAGAAGTCCAGAAGGTGGAACGTGGGACGTGGATAGGAGTGAAGAGGGGACCTAGGCTCTCCAGCTCTAGCCTGGAGGGTCAACGGTTGTTCTGGGGACCATGAATGGGTAGACAGGCCCACATGGGCTGAATTGACTTTGGATAGAGTCCATTTCACACTACTTTCTCATGCAGTTTGTCTTTTTGGTTGCCTGGGGCAGGAAGCAGCCTTGCTTATGGCTGGAAGTGTGGGCTCTGAATCCCCGAGGATCCAGATCTGGTCTCGGCTCCCCCCTCCCGAGGGAAAGTGAAACTGCTTAGCTTCCTCCTTCCCTAAATGGGAATGATGTTAATGACTTCCTTCAGGGGGGCCAGGGGGGTTAAGTGAGATAATGTACACAAACTTCCAGGCACAAGATGAGGGCTCAGTTGAACGCTGGTTGTTACTGTTTTTGCCAAAGGTGGACTTGACTGCCAAGGCTGTTCGGAGCCAGCTGGCTCTGGCTCACGTAAGTACACACATACACACACATACACACCCAGGATCCCGGAGCTTCTTCCCTGCTCTTAATCCTGGGAAGCGGGCCTTTTCCTCTGGCCACGTTTCTGATGCACCGGTTACAGTAGGAAGCTTTTCCCAGCCTGCTCCTCTCACCCTGGCGCCAAAGATCAGCCTGCCCTATTGCACCCCGTCGGCGGCGCACCCACTGTGGCTTGATCCTATTCTGAGCTGCCCTTACTTGGGAAGCAAGGGGGAGAGAGGTCAGGCAGGGTCCCACACAGAGTCACCCTAAGGCCTCAAGAAAACAGGACAGTGTCGGAGAGGCAGGATGGCACTGTGGTCCCCTGAGGCCCCGACTGCCCAGTTCAGATCCCAGCTCTGTCGAGTACTAGCTAGGTGCTCCTGGGCAGCCAGCTTAACCTTTCTGTGCCTCTGGTTCTTGTCTGTAAAATGAAGATGACCGTTGCTATTGGGAGTATTAATCCCCTTAAAGACCTCGGAAGGGTGCCTGGCCCACAGGAAGCCCTCACTTCCTTCACCCCTCTTCTATATTTTTAATTAGTGGTAGTGGTGGTGTGTGCTTTCCAGGAGAAGACAGCTAAACGCAGATAGGAGTTCCGGGCTCATGATCCATTCCCCGTGTCCTAGGATTGGTGCCAAGGGTAAGCGCAACACAAGATGTGAAAACCCCATCACATCACAGGTGTTCAGTAAGCAAGCTGGCCCATCCCGTCCTCAAATGGGTGCGCTCTGACATTGCGCATGCCCCATCGAGGTGCTGGGAGGAAGAGGTTTGGGCTCAAATTCCAGCTGTGTATGTTTGTTTCTTACCTCTACCTCCCTGCCTGCAGAGTAAGGATCATGGTAGGGGCTGCCTCAGAGAGTCGCTGTAGGAACACGTGAGCTGACAGCCACAGGGCTCTGAAAAGGGGGCCTGGCACACAAGTGACCCTCAGGGTTTGCTCCTACTGTTGTCACTGTTCTGGGTGCAGATAGCTCCTGCCACTCTGACTTCTGTCATCAGTTCCGAGGGGGAATGAAGTGGGCTCTGCCCAGTGGATGGCCCTGCAGGCCAGAGAGCCTGCTGGTGGAGGCATGCGAGCCTTGGTGGGCTCTGAGCCCTGCTCCAGGGAAGGGGCGGGTAACAGGCCACAGGCTGGGACAAGCTTTTCAGTGAGATAAGGAAACATGCCCTGTGTTTGTCACCTGTAAGGAGCAAACCCAGACTATGGACATGGAAACCAGTGTTAAAGGCCAGTGGCCCCTCTTAGCAGTCCCAGCTGTGTGACTTCAGGCAAATCACTTAACCTCTCTGAATCTTGGCCATTCCTCTTTTGTGCCATGAGAGGACTAGTCCCTATCTTCTTGGGATTGCCACGATGCCCAGGCGAAAGACCTAAAGGGCTGGCCCACAGGCCCTTGCGGACCCCTCCCCACCCTGCACCGACCCCAGCCCCACCACCCCACCTCCCCACCTCTTGTAGCTGTGGGCTGGGGGTGGGGTTGGGGACCAAAGTTTCCTCCACTGTGGCTTCCCCATCTGCAGAGCAGGCTGGGAACGTGAGGAGGGAGGCAACGGCCTCTCGTGCTGCCCACTGACGGGATGTCAATAGATGCCTGTCAGCTCGATCCTGAGCGAGGAGTTCCTGGGTGGAAGTTTCCAGGCTCCGGTATTTCATATGTGAGATCTCAATTAAGCTGCCCGGCTCTGGGTTTTCGGGGTTGATGGGTGGCGATAGAGCCCTTGAGTAGTAGGGGACTGGAGAAATGGAGGGGCAGTGGGAAGGGCACAGAGGGATGTGGCCCCCTCAGGACATGGTGACTATCTCTGCAGGAGTGTTTATGGGGTGACACGGGCATTGTCTCTGGAGATATCACAGGCAGGATACGTGGACAGGGCCTTAGAGATCAGGGATTGTGCCCAGGCTTCCTGAGGGTCCCAGCAAGAGAGGCCCAGGACAGTAGACAGTCTCCAGTTTGGGAGACTGAGGCCCCACCATACCCTCCCCTAAGGTGTAGGTAGGGACCAGTTGATGCCACCGCAAGCAGAGACTCTCTTTCCCCAGGCCTCTCTGGATGAGGTTGGCCTGCTATGCCCGCGAGGGAAGAATCATCACTTCCCTCTGGGAAGCAGAATCGCCCTCCTGTCTTCAGATTGCACTGTCCCCCTCCCTTCCATGCCTCCAGCTGTCTTCTGCTTAGACCCGGCCAACCCGGTTTGCAGCAGCAAACGTTCTCCTGCCAGGCCTGAGAAAGCCATTTGCAGAGGAGGATGGCATGGGCTTCGAGAGCAGGGCCTTGACTGTGACTCCCCAGAGCACAGGCCCAGGGAAGGGCTCAGGCGATATCCACAAATCTCCAGGACACAACAAGGGTGGACGGGGTCTGGGGTATCTGGAGTGGGGGCCCTGGCAGGCACAGCTCCCACAACCTCCCAGAGTCTGAGGGAGATAGTGCGGGACTCAGGCTGGGGGTCCCTTTGTTCAGACTGGGCTTCTGCAGGCTTTAACCTCTCTGCCTCTCTGTGTCTCTCCCTCTGCCCCTCCTGTGGTCCCTCTCCCGTCTCTGCCTGAGGCCCTCCCTTCTTCTCTGTACCTCCTTCTTCTTACCTGCTCTCCACTCCCCCCTCCTCATTCCCTTCATCTTCACACTCCTGGTGTCTGTGTTTCTGCCTCTTCTGGGCCCTTGGGCACCTGGTCTGCGTGTGCAACTCTCACTGACGCTTCCACCCCTGAATCTCTCTCTTGCTGCCCTTTTTACCCCCACCTGTCCTTCTCTGACTTCTTACCTGGGCCCCTCTCCTCCTACCTCTGGGACAACTTCACCACCTCCCATGCCCTGTTCCTGTCCCCTGCCATTCCTTCGTGCCTTTGCTTCCTCCTCCTATCTCCCCTCCCCTCCCATCTCCTTGGCTCCTTTTCCTATCTCTTGGCTCATCCCTCTCTCTCCTGCTCCACCTCATCCCCTCTGTGTCCCTGTGTCTGTCTCCCTACCGCCAACCCCTCCTGTCTCTGTCACTCTCTCTCTTTCTGTCTCTGCCGATCCTCCCTGTCTTTCCCCTCTGCGTCCACCCACTCCAGGATGATCCCAGCCTCCAACAAGGCCTTCGTGGTCAACAACCTGGTGTCAGGAACCGGCTATGACCTGTGTGTGCTGGCCATGTGGGACGATACAGCCACAACTCTCACGGCCACCAACATCGTGGGCTGCGCCCAGTTCTTCACCAAGGCTGACTACCCACAGTGCCAGTCAGTGCACAGCCAGATCCTGGGTGGCACAATGATCCTGGTCATTGGTGGCATCATCGTGACTACACTACTGGTCTTCATTGTTATCCTCATGGTGCGGTACAAGGTCTGCAACCAGGAGGCCCCTGGCAAGCTGGCAGCCGCTGCTGTCAGCAATGTGCACTCACAAACCAACGGAGCCCCGCCACCTGCTCTGGCTGGCACGCCTGGTGGGGCCCCCACGCAGGGTCCGCCCAAGGTGGTGGTACGCAATGAACTTGTGCAATTCAGTGCCAGCCTGGCCCGGGGCAGCGACTCCTCTTCCTCCAGCTCCCTGGGCAGTGGGGAAGCCGCAGGGCTGGGACGGGGCCCCTGGAGGCTCCCACCCCCTGCCCCCCGCCCGAAGCCTAACCTTGACCGCCTGATGGGGGCCTTTGCCTCTCTGGACCTCAAGAGTCAGAGAAAGGAGGAGCTGCTGGACTCCAGGACTCCAGGCGGGAGAGGGTCTGGGACATCGGCCAGGGGCCACCACTCGGACCGAGAGCCACTGCTGGGGCCGCCTGCAGCCCGGGCCAGGAGCCTGCTCCCCTTGCCCCTGGAGGGCAAGGCCAAGCGCAGCCATTCCTTTGACATGGGGGACTTTGCTGCTGCAGCTGCGGCAGCTGGAGGGGTCGCCCCCGGTGGCTACAGCCCACCTCGGAGGGTCTCGAACATCTGGACAAAGCGCAGCCTCTCTGTCAATGGCATGCTCTTGCCCTTTGAGGAGAGTGACCTGGTGGGGGCCCGGGGGACTTTTGGCAGCTCCGAGTGGGTGATGGAGAGCACGGTGTAGCCCTGGGGGGGCCTCCTCCCGCTCACCCTTGCAGAGTGGATGAAGGGGAAAGAATCTGTACTGGCAAGTCTTTGTGGAGTTTCCATGGTGATGTTTACATCTAGGGACAGTTTCGTCTCCCTGTCAACGCCCCCCCCCACCCCACCACCAACCCACACCACCTTCTAAGCCTGTCCCCCACCACCCAGCTGGGGTGTGCTCAGGGAAAGCAGATTCGATCGCTAAAATGTTGGACTGAGCCCTGAGTGTTTGGAAAGGCAGACTCCCTCCTTTCTGATCACGAATGTAGTATGTAAGCAAGCGGCTTTGGATTGCTTATGGTTTTTATTTCTTAATTTATTTTCCCCACTTCCCAGACTCCTCCTCTTCGTTCACACAGATCATGGAGAATTTACTCTTCATGTGAGGGTGCGTTCTGAGCAACCCTGGTAGTGGGGGATTTTTGTCCTTTGACAAGAGAAGGGAAAGAGTCTGACTCCACACTTGTTTGGAGGGAAGACTGTGGCATCTTCTGCCCAGACTCCTTATTCCCAACTGTCCGCATGCTTGGGGGAGATAGACAACCACCCCCATATTTGATCCAGCTCCCTCCGCTCAGATATCATGACCCACACCCATGACAGCAGGCTAAGCCAGAAGGGTAACTTCCAGAACTTCTTATGTGTGGGAAAGAGAGAAGGGTTTTATGAGCCATAAGGGTATAAAGGATATAAACTTCTGGAGTTGCTGTAAGATTTTTACCTCTTTTGGGGGGAAGCTGGGACCAAAATTCCCCATGAGCTTATGGTGGGTCAAGAGGGCTTCTCTTGAGGAAAGCAGAGTGGAGTGGCAAAAGGAGCACTGGACTTGGAGTCCAAAGCTCTCAGTTTGGGCTCCAGAGCCACCACTGAGTAACCAGCTGAACACCTTGGGCAAGACCCTTTTCTTTTTGGACCTCAGTCTCTTAACTCCCAAACTACTGGATTGTACCCAGTCTTTAATGCCCCTCAAGTTCTAAGGACTAATGAAATCTTCCGTGACTCTAGATGTAATGGCTTCCAGATCAGCAGCACAAGCAGCACAAGCTGGTAGAACATCCTTATTTTTCCTACTTGACACAAAAAGAGAATTCAAGAGGTTTGGGAGGGGGAAATTGGAATCTGTTTAGAATGGTAGAGTTTTGAAGTTTGGAGAGGTGTTTGTAATCATCTTATCCTTAACCCTCTCTCCCTCCCCCACCCACCTCAGAGTATACAGGACTTGCCCAAGGTCACACAGTGAGTTAGTGACTAAGTCAGTGCAGGTGCCAAGGCCACCTCCTAGGATGCTGTTTGGAATTCATTATGCTTTCTTCACCCCAGCTCAGGCATTTCTGTGTCTAAAGTCTATCCCTTGTTTGTTCCTGAGGAAGGTGGCCCAGGGTGGGAGATAGGGGACGACTTTCCTGGATGCCAGCTTTGAGGAAGATCCATCCATCCATGGAAATGACAGAGGGTGATGGGCAGGTGCACCTAGGATCCTTTCTACCATGGGATGAACCCCCACACCCCGGACCATGTCAAGAGGGGGCAGAGGACATGTAGCCAGGGAGTAACTATTCTAGAAGCATCTGGAGGACTTTCCCCTGCATCTCTGTCTCTCCTGGTCTCCGTCTCTTCCAGATCTCTCCTCACTGCCAACATACTACCTCTCCCTCGGTCTCCCAAACCATTCTTTGCTCTTCTGAGTCTCTGCCATTGATCTAGCTTCTCTCCTGTTCTTCTCCCTCCTTCCACTTGCCAACCACACTGCATACAATGTCTAGGTGAGTCTACTTCTGCTGAAGGGTTCTGATGGGCTCCACCTGGCCCTGAGCTGGCAGCCTCCAGCCCCACTTGGAACACACAAGAAGCTGGTGGGGAACTGTCTATGCAGATTGCCTTCTGGCTTCAGGCCAGGAGCCTCCAAATCCCTTGTCTTTGTCCTTCTCCCTTCCACCCCTCCTGCCTTCTCTCACCTTCCCTCCACTCTCCTGTCTTCATTCTTGTTCTTTCTGTTGACCCTCTGCCTTCCCCAGACCCTTTCTGGTCCTGATGGTCATTAGTAGCCCAGGAAAGTCTCTTCCTGAGACACGTTAATTTTCTAGGCCAGTCCTGGGGCCAGAGCATAGGCCTTCCCCAGTCAGGGTGGCAACCACAGAATTGGGTGACTTGAACAGAAATCTCTCTCTCCCTCCCTCTTTCCCTGCCCAAGTTTCTCTTCTCTCCTTTTCCTCCCTGAACTTTTCTTGTTCAGTATTTCTAAATGTAGCCATTGAGGCAGTGACCCGGAATACCACCTTTCTTTTTGCTTTTGGGTTCGGACACCCAGAAGGTAATGGTGGACACCGGAAGGGGAGGAACCAACCATGTATTTCAGTCAGTGGCCCCGAGCTCTGTCATGACATGATATGTACTTGCACTTGTGTTTGTCATGTTTCTGACTCGGAGTTTTGGAAAGCAGCATCCATGTGGTCAGAATATAAATGCCAACTTTCTTTGCTAAAAAAGAAATGTACAGTAAAATGTACAGTTTAAAAAACAAAACCAACCACACTCCTTGGGAGAGAGAGAAAAAAGAACATTCTCCTATCTGTGAATGTCTGCTGTTCATTTCTCTGGAAACTGCGGTTTTCTGAAGGTGGCTTTGAAGTGGCATTTTCTCTTGCACCTGTGTTTGTTACTGCCCAGTGGGAGCCTGCTTCCTGCCAAGTTCATATATAAGATGGGAGCCGTCTGAAATAAGAGAGAATGGGGTCGTCCTTCTGAAATAAAGAACAGTAGAGGGATCTGGAGGGAAGCTCCAGGCGAAGAAGGAATGGTCCATCCTCAGCGGCCCTGCCTGTCCCACCTGGTATCTCAGACCTGCCCTGCCTCCTTTTTCCTGTACTGTGGCCACCACCACACTTAACCACTAGGGGCGCACGGACACCTCCCACCCATCTTCGTTGAGCCTTGGATGACAGTTTTTCAAAAAGGTTATTTCACGGGGAAACTTGGGACAACAAACCAAAGCATAAACCCAAGGTATAGAAACGAATAAATTTCTCTGGAAACAGCTTCCCAACCCTAGCTACATCTAGTGGCTAGATTAGCACTGTCCAACTGGAATAAAGTGTGACCCACATGGTCATTTTAAATTTTCCAGTGGCTGCATTAAACCAAGTATGAAGAAACAGGTTGAATTAATTTTAATAATATATTTTATCTAATCCAATATATACAAAAGAGTATTATTTTAATGTGTGATCACTATAAAATTGTTAATAAGACCTTTAAGTTTGGGGTAGGGAGGGGGAGTTTTATTGTCCCCAAAGTTTTGGAAATCGAGTGTGTGCTCTCAATCCAGACTAGCCACGTTGAAAGTGCTTGAGAGCCACGTGTGGCCATTACTGGTCACTATATGGGACAGAGCAACTCTAGACAGAGAGTGATTGACTTGCCAGCACACCCTTTGGAAGGGGAAGGAGGCTGACAGTTACTGAGCACCTACAGGTCCTGCGCTGCTACTAATTAGACATTTCTCACTGCAGCCTCTCAAAGTAGATATTCTCATGCTGATTTCACAGATGAAGGGCCTGAGGCCCAAGAGAGGTTAAGTAACTTGCCCAAGGTCACGCAATAAGTCTGGCTGCAGAGCCTCAGCTCTTTCCATAACATCACCCCTGATTCTTTCTTCCTCCCTTCACCGCATTATGGATTGTATTTTAGACTGGTGGAAGTCCTCAGATTTATAGCCTAATCTGGAAGCTCTTGGTTTGGCCTCAAGGCTGGTAAAATTCTCAAGTGTTGACTCCAGGTAAGGGTCCCTTGGTTAAGTGGTTTCCTCTGACCTCACACCGGCCTTTCTGGCCCTTCTTTGCTTGTGTAACACATTCCCTCCCCTGACAGGAAAGACTCCCCCAGGCTTCAGAAGGTCCTGCTCAGACCACCCTTGTGATCAGCCCTTCTCCTGGCCTGGAGTCTTCTAGAAGATCCCTTGCTTAATAACCTTCCACCCCCAGCCTCATCTGGTCCCCCGTGCCCTGAAAGCCTGTGACTTTATCCCTGTAAGATAGAAAGCCTCATGCCAGCTCCTTCCAATGACCAACCCCATCTTCCCACCACTTCCTGTCCCTAAACTCTCCTCCCTATCAGGAGAAGCGCTCGCCCACCCAGATCCTCTTTCCTGAATGAGAGAAGCTTCCGTTCTCTGCTCTTTTGCAGAGAAGAGGTAGCTGATACACTCTGAGCCCAACAGAATTATTAAGCTTTCTGACAAATACTCCAACGCCCTTTCCCCAAATTCTTGATAATGACATTCCTCAGTTTCCCCTCAAAGGAGATGCTTTTCATTTTGCCATCATAACACTGCTGAAAGTCCAAAAGAATTTATGCACATTTTTTAAGGGATATAATTTCCAGCTGGTTAAAAGGAAGGTCATTGTCTCAGGCTTCCCCCTCCCAAGACAAGTAGTACCTTTTTCTCCCCAGGTCTCTAGGTACTGATTTTTCTGAAGCACAGCCTGGGTATTTGCGTGTCTTCTATTTTCTGTTCTCTGTGTGTCTGCAGTGAGGGTTTCAGGGCTTGAGCCAGCGAGGCGGGACTTCCTCTGTTCTTACAGCCACTGCTGTCTCTGCAAACTGCTGCTGCTGAAATCGACACACTTACTCAAAAGACAAGATTTGGCAGACAGCAGTCAAATCCCTACCACGCGGTTTTAAATAGCACACCTAGATTCTCAAACCCAGCCGCTCCCGTGATGCAGTTGGCAGCAGGAAACTTGTTGTGACAAGGCTTCTCCCAGGTAAATACCTTAGGTTTCTACCTTTGCAGAATAGAATCGGACCCACCCAGGTTGCTCTCCCAACATCTACATGGAACACTGCTGCCTTTACAGTTTAAAGATAGTTGTTTTTTTTTTTTCTTTTAGGCTTTAAACCCAAGATCTTCATTTCTGATCTTTCATGATCTCATTTAAAGTCTCCCACATCACAGCCAGTCAGTGTTTACTACAAGGCTCAGGATTTCCCTTCCCTACAGTCTCTAGCAGAGGGAATTGTTATGCTCTCCAATAGACCGAAGAGGGGAGCTGGCTTTTGCATCTCAAGCTATCCTCTGATGCCCATCGTAGCCACATAGCATCTTCTGACGGACCCAGCCATCTTGCTCGGTGTCCTCGTTTTGGATTCTTGGCATCTTTCTTCAGCTCACTGACTCCAAGCAAATGGGTCCAGATTGCAGGCTCTTGTCTGGTTATTTTCCTCTTCTTGTTGGGGTCCTTGAGCTTCTAGCTCCTTTAGCCAACAGCCGAATGTGCTCCTGTTGAATGAGAGCCACTATTCTCCCCCAGCATCTTGAGCTGGTGTCTGGGGGACTGGGGCAAGGAAGATCTCATTATCTCATCCCTTTCTGAGATGTCAGTGCATCTTGCAGACACCCGCTTGGTTTCTTAGTGATGAGGGGGTGAAACTGGAATTGCACCCATCTCCATGGGATCCCCAAACCCATCTGGTCTGCAGCCAATCAGCCCACTGACCAGCCTCCCACGGCCTCAGGTCACTCTGTCCAGCTGCCCATCTGCTTAAGTGATGATGAGCACACCCCCTCTTCTTTCACCACCTCCTCTGTACCATGTGTTCATTGGTGCTCCCTGGCCACCCAGCAGCGACTTGACCAGGGGTGAGTTCGCTTTCCCTTGACACCTCCTATGCTGTATTTGAGGTGTCTCCTGTTCCCCAAATTGTACTTACCTCTGTTAGCTGAACTTCCTGACACTGTTCCCACTTTCTTGCAAAGAAAAAAACCACAGAGCCTCATACTCCCATCACCGACTCGGCACATCCTGACAAGAGGCAGGTATCTTGTTCCCTGTCGGAAAAGAAATGTTATGAAGAAGAAGAGAGTGAAGACTTGGGTTATACCTACTAATTCTGAACGTTTCCCTCCTGGGTTCCCTATCACATTCCACCCATTCCTCCGGGGATCTCTCGAGGATACGATTCTGCCTGTCTACCCAGGATGGGCTAGTTGCCTTATTTACCCAGACCAATACGGGGAAAGTTTTATCCCTTCATTAGGTTGACATGAAATTAACATTTTCCAAGTGGACATTGAACCGCAAAATTAAATTGCTAATAATAGCTGACATTGAGATTTTTCCTATGTGCCACGCGCTGTTCTAAGAGCTTGGTGTAATCTCACTTTATTATCAAAACAACACAATGGAGTAGGTATTATTAACATTCCCGTTGGGGAAGCTAAGGTAGAGAGGGGTTAAATAACTTGCCCCACATCACACAGTGAGTGAGTGGCAGAGTTGGATAAACATTCAATAAATGGATTTGCACTGAGTTACCTGCAGAGCTGCAAAGGCGAATAGAAACGTAGTTTGCTGGGTTTCATGTCAAAGGCCTGAATCCTGGTGTGTGAACCTTGAATTTGAGAAGACCCAGCCCAGTAGAAAAAGTGAGAGAGGTGGAGAAATCAGCGCTGTAGGCATTCAACATGCATTTGCTGACCTGCTGTGTGCCCCACACTGTGCCTGGTTTTAAAAAGAAATCAAAATAAAAGTGAAGGACACTGTGCATGCCCTTGAGGATCTTACATGTTTCCCGGAGGGCCAGGGACATGAGCTAGTTTCTATATCTCTGATTTTGCAAAGATGGGTTTGTTTTTTATTTCAAGATAATGTATAGCTCTGGGGAACCTACTATCCCGGAGGAGATGGCTGGATGGATGGACTGGTCAGGGCCACAAGCCCCAGGTGACACCTCTGGCTGGAAGAATTCACTAGATTTTAAGTTCCAAAGGAACCTGGCATGGGGACTGATGAGGTTTGTGCCAAATTGGAACCAGGTCAGGACTGGAATCCTGCACATGGGCAAGCAGGGGTGGATGGCAGCAACTAGCTGTCCCAGGAGTTTTTGAGGAGGAGTGGTGGGAAGTAGGATGGAGAGAACCAAGGAGTCCTGGAAGAGGGGCAGTTGCAGAGAACTTGGTCAGGGTGGGGGGTGGTCCCGAGTAACCCAAGGCAAATACAATTGTTCCCGTGGGTGAGGGGCCCTTTAGTGGGAAGAGCTGGGTTCAGAGTCATTTCTTGGCCCTGGTTTCCTTCCTGGTAAAGTATCAACGGTAAGTATCAACTTTGGTAAGTATGCCTGAGAAGTACCATGTAGTTCAATAGATCACACATCAGACTGGAAAAGGCAGAGTGATAACAGTCATTATTATTAATGATATGCATCGTTGAAAACATTATTATAAATTACAGGGAATTAGTAACAATATTAGGTATCTCAGACTCAGAGAATCTTAGGGCTGCCAGAGCTATGAGGGGCCATCCCCTCTAGCCTCCCTCAATGGGGATTAGAATCTTCTGTTCAATATCCATGAAAACCGTCATTAATCTTATTACAAGCAAGATTGTGCATGATGAATTTCAGAGTTCATCCCAGGCAGGAAGTGGCTCCCCATACTCCAATCAGATCAAGGCCTGATGGTTATGACACCATATTCCTGGTGGGCCCATGTGGGGCCATCATTCCTGCCTTCACAAGAAATCTAGAGGCCAGACAAAAAGCAGCTCTCAGAATGCTGTGGCCAAAATCATGATGGGAAACTAGGTACAGAGCCAGGACCTTGGCTGAGAAAATCTCCATGGGGGAGGACGCTGCTCCCTTGCCAAATCACTGTTGGTCTCCATGAAACTGAGAGAAGGAAGGAGGCCAGAAAGGGGCACAAAGCACATGGTAGCCTCCGCAGTCCCTGATGCTCCTTCATGTTGCGAGATCTACAGTCTCAGTAGCAGCAAGGAGGACCTGGAAAATCCCTGAGTGCACCCCTGGGTTCCCTTGCTTATCACTTCCCTGATCCCTGCTCACCCTTTATCCTCATTCCAGGTCTGGCATAATAACCAAAATCCAACAATGGGGCTCTGGAATGACCTAAATGCTGCCACCAATGAGAATGCAAGTTGTTTTTTCCAAGTTCTTATAGAGTTTATGGAGCAGAAGATGGTCTCAAATGAAATCTTCAGACCCCAGAACATGTGTTCTCATCACTCCCAACCCCCACCTCCCCCACTCCCCCAGCCACTACAGTGATGTCTGTACTGCTACAGCAAAATACAAGTAAGTCCCAGAAGGCAACCAGAAGAAGGAAAGAAAATATCCACATGGCAGAAGGACAATCAAGCCTAGAAGAGGTGAAAAAGGATATGGGGCCCTGGATAGCTGCAGCATAGGGCTGAAAAGGGTGACTCTGCCAGGAATTCCCCATGGGCATGAAGCTCTCTCAGCCCTTCAGTGCCAGGTCAGCTGGAACAGGGTCAGAGACCATGGTCTACTGTTAGTTAAGAAGAGGGGAGGGGAGAGGGATCAGGCAAGCATGAGTAAGGAAGAGGTAAGGGGCAGAATCAGAGGAACAATTGGGAAGAGACAGCTGTGTGAATCTAGGATATAGGTCTAGCCCATCTACCATCTACATCCAGAAGAGGGCAAGAGAGCAGAGGCCTGCAATGGGGCTCCATCTGGAGCATCCTTGTGGGCCTTCTACATAGTGAAGCCAGGAGACAAGCAGGTCCACCAAGAAACTGAGGTCGTTTTCAGGATTTGAGTGTTCATACTGTATATGTCTTGAGGCTCTTCTTCCCTGTGGGAAGGCAAAGACTCCTGACCCCATAAAAGAAGAGACGCTCATTGGGAAATCATGGCTGTGTCTCTACCCGCACATCAAGGTTTAGTAAAGGAAGAAAGGGCTGGCTTCTCCATGAATACTGGAGACTCTAGGGCATGGTCCCACCAATAAATCCGCTTGTCTCTTCTAGGTCTCCACGAAGGCATGACTGGACACCACATGAGTGGAGAGTGACTGAGGGTGATGAGCCCCTGGCCTTCCAGATTATTTCAGGGTAAATTTATTGAGGGAGAGCTGTTGCACAGAAGAGTAGATGTCTTTCAGAAAGTTTTATGGAATATGGGTTGGCCATAAAGCGGCTAGGGAAGGGGAGACTCAGGACTCTCCTCTCTTGGTTGTGAGGCACCATGAATAGTAAAGCTCTTTGTTGAAGAGTCTGTTATACAAAGGGCTGTCCAAGCAGGGAAGAGGAACTCATGTGATTTTCTGAACAGTGCAGTAAGCATCTTGCATACTTCATGTGCCATTACTCATAATCCTACAAGGATTATGACACAAGGGTTAGAGCACCCATTTTACCACTGAGAAAACTGAGACACGGAAAGGATACACAACTTGCTGCAGGTCATATAATTACCCAGGGAAGAGCTGGGTAATTAGTCACCTGATAATTGGAGTTGCCCCAAGTTTACCTAAGAACAGTGAAGGACTCTCCGTGAATCACCTGGAAGGAATCGTGTGAGCGATGAGAGTTAAAAATGAAAATATAACATTAAAATTTGGAAGACATGGAGAGATCTATTGAACAAATATTTAATGACTTCTGTGCCTGTCCTAGTAGTGCCTGTGAGAAAGAGAAGACTGCCCCAAAGGCCTTAAACATCCTGAAAAACTGAGGATTAAACAAGCCCCAAGTCCCTATTTGCTTTTTTGCTTTTGTTTTCTAAAATGTGGGGGTAGGAGGAATAAGCCAGTAGGCCCAACAGGTCAAGGGCACTGCAGACCCTCTCCTTCAAGGGAGCTGAATCTTTTTCCTGTTTTCAGTATCCTCATCTGTAAAATGGCCATGGTATCCCTCTACCTCCAAGGAACCCCTGGTTTGTAAATCACAGAGCTCTTCATAGCTATGCAAATAATCCATAACATTTGAGAAGTCACCAATTCATGATGATTAATGACCTGGATCAATGATAACACTGTTATAAACTACAGAACACTAATGATTATTATATGGGTATTAAGCCCAGAGTCTCAGGGCTGGAAAGATCAGAGATCTCCAAATAAACTCTCCTCTGCTCATCAATATCCCTGTCAGGTGGTATTATTCTGATTACAATTGATTCTATACTTTTAATTTATATGTCCCCCAAGGTAGAGAACACATTTACTCATTCCCTATGCTCCAATGAGCTCCACACTTAAAGACTGTGGTTCCAGCTTTGTACCATTCCTGCTCCTTAGGAGACCCCAGAGTCATTACAGAAAACTCCCAGAATATTCCGTGGTCCTCATTGGAGTGGAAAAACACAGAGCAAGGGCCCCGAAGGTGGGGAGTCTTAGGGAGATCTGTTCTCTTGCCAAATCAGCTCTAGTCTTCATGGCACATGGGCAAAACAAGAAAGGAAGAGGGGGGCAGGGCACTGGGCAACATCTGAAGCTCCAGTGAGTGAATGCTTTGTTTTCTGCGAGGACTTTCATTACCAACTGTGAGACCCAGGAAAGTTGCCCACCACCTGCCAGGTGCACAGCACAGGCCCATTGATGGGGTACCTGTACTCTTTGATCAACAACCCTGTCCCATCAGGAATTGCTTCCTTATTAATTCTCCCTTTATCCTTAATCAAGGAGTAGGAGAACTAAGTTACAAAAATAGTAACTAATAAAATTCCAGGACCTCAGTATGAATCACTATTTACCCCCTTTTACATCCTTCCTAGTGACCTGACATTCCAATGGAGAAATTTGTTCCTTTGGTTCTTGCCTTACCACAAGGTAGATGCTCAAAGAAAACCCTGCCAGGTGTCTAGCAAACCAACTGGTGTCTGGTCTCTCTGAGATAGTGAAAAGCATTGTTTAAAGAGGGAGGTGGGGAGAGCCAGGGATACCCCTTATTAACAGCCCTTCCTGCCTTACCTCATTGCCCCCTTCTCTGTGGCACGAACACCATCCACTGGTTTTGGATGGAAAGAAAAGGACTATTCAGTCTTCTGATTCAGGACACCAATCACAAGTCCCAGCAGTCAAGGACACAAAGCCTTTATTAAGTTGGTCTACCCAACCAACTGAGGTCTGAGGGGCTCAGTCACCTCTGGGTGTCTGGACAGGCCCCTTGACTCTACAGGCCTCCTTCATGGAAAGGCAGTTTTGAGGAACAAGATAATGCACAAAAGAGGGAGAATATACCCAAGTGAAGAGCCAAGTTTCCACGTTGATGGTAAATGGAAGAGTCTTTGGGTCTGAGCGGAGTTCTGGGACAAAGGGGGAAAAGATGAGGGGAAGGGACCCACCCTCTGCCCTGATACCAAAGCCTACAGTGGGGCTCCTGCTCACGCCCAGCCCTCTCTACTGAGGAGTCCTGTGAGCCCTGACCTTTGAAGGAACCCTGACCGGTGAGGGCTAGGTCTTCTCCTGCTGCCTGAAGGAAGCTCAAACCTCCTCCCTGAAGGGAGAGTACTGGATATCTTGAGGGGGAAGGCAGAGTGTGGCACAGGGAACAAAAAGCCCCAGGTCCCACTTGCAGATCCTTTTCCAGAGAGCTAACACTTCAGTAAAGTCTGCAAAAGGAGGAGCCGGGCATGGTCCTGCCGTGAGGGGACTCCTGAAGGGTGGCTTCCTAGTTCCTAGAAGATGACCACGTGCACGAACAGCCGCCATGCTCTTGGTTATGGCTTGACTGACGATCATGGGCAGTGACCCGTCCTGTGAAAGTAAAAGGACATCAGGAGAAACTCGATACACGCAAAGGCAAAGCCCACACCGTTAAAACCGCAAGTTAAAACCACAAGCAATCTGTACTCCACTGGTTTTCAAAAGACATTCCCTTCACTCCCCTTCTTACCGAGACTCTGACCTCTGCGGTGTTTCCATCCTGTCATGCGTCAGGTCAGAGGGCACGCTGGCAACCGGGTGGTGTTTTTCCCACGCCACCGCCCCCCCTTGGCCCCCCAGCGTAGGAGGGAGACCCTGGCCTCGCAAAGGAGATCTCCTGGCTTCAGGTCTGCACTTCCGTCCAACCCACGCCCCCTCCCCTCGCGGCGGGGAGGGAGGGGAGACGGAAAGCAGGAGGAGGAACGTCCCGCAAACCCCCACACCCCAGCGCCTCAGGCTGGGGGCCAGGCAGGCAGCAGCCCCGCCAGGCTCCTCTGGCTTCTCCGAGTCCTGCGCTCTCCCCCCACCTGCAGGCGGCGACCCCTCGGGAAGGGGGGACGGCATCCTTCCACGGGAGACACAATACACAGGTAAAGGGAAATGCGAGGGGGATCCCTCGGCAAGGGGAGGGGCTCAGTACGGGCTTCGAGCGGCTCCCGGCAGCCAGGCAGCGCGGGGCCGCGTCCCGAGGAGGACAGAGAGGTGGCCTTGGGGACAAAGGCCGCAACGTCTGCAACCAACCTGGGGTAAGAGAGGGGGATCCCAGTTCCCCACAATCTGGGCCTCGGGGAGTTTCCTGCATCCTTAAGGAGTTCTGATCTTCCTTGGGGGGTGGGGGGTGCTCCTAAACCGGTCTGTCAGCTACGAAGTCAACTCAGAGCCATCTCGAAGATACTAAGCAAGGCGCTGCCCAAAATTAACCGCCAACGGCTCGCGCTCCGGCCGTTGGCCACGCCCGCCGCCCCGCCCCCGCGTCCCTCTTCCAATCAGAGGCCGCGCTCCTCCCCCGGCGCGCCCCCGCCGACCGTCGTGGGTCACGTTCGCGGACGCGAGAGGGGTGTGCGGGCTTCCGAGGAACGCTGCTCTCGTGAAGGTGGTGACCAGGTGGGAGGGGACGGAGCCCCAGGTACGCCGGAACGGGGGTCCGCCCCGGTCTCGTCTCCGAGGGCAGTGTCCTTTTCTTTATATTTACCAGGCCGTGGAATCATAGGCTGTGTGCTCCCAGAGTCCTCGCTGCCGTTTCATCCTGCCTCGGAGGAAAGCACCATCCAGAAGGCAGTTGGCCTGACGTCTGACGAGAGTTAGGGGCAGAGCTGCAATTCCCACCCTCCTAACGTCAATTTCAGGCATTTTCCAACCAACCGAAGACCTCTCATTAAAGAGAAATGCTTGACCAGCCTCATCCAGCTCCTGGGGCCCCAGACCCCTAAAGAAAGCTTGGCCATTGTCCCCCACTTCCTTTCTCCCCTGCTTCAGGGCCTGGGGAACCGGGTTCTCACTCAGACCCTTAGGATCAAGTCCAGCCAAGGGGAGGGGGTTGCTGAGCTGATGAGAATGCCCCTGACCGATGAAAGGAGGACAATGCCTTAGAGGCTAGTTGGAGGAGGCTCAGGTGTTTATATTTACTGGGCACTTATTTTGAAAGACTCCCTCCTGGAAAATTCAGAATGCATCATCATATCTGAGCATCCCACATGCCTTTTTCAAAAGTGCACATAATGTAAAGTTCACCATCTTAACCACTTTAAAGTGTACAATTCAATGGCTTTCACTACATTCATGACCTTGTGCAACCATTACCACTACTGGATTCCAGAACATTTTGTCACCCCACCCCCTTAAAAGAAGTCTCATACATACTAAACCGTCACTATCCATTCTTTTCTTTAGCCTAGAGCAACCCACTAATCTGTTTTCCATTTTGATGATTCGTCTATTCTGGACACTCTGTGTAAATGAGATCACACAACACGTGGTTTTTTGTGTCTGGCTTCTTTTACCTAACATAGTGTTTTCAGGGTTTCTCCATGCTGGAGCATGTATCAGGGCTTAATTCTTGTTAAGGCCAAATAACATTCCATTGCATGCATATACCTTATTTTGTTTATCCATTCACATTGGCGGACATTTGGGTTGTTTCTACTTTTTGGTTATTATGAATAATTCCACTATCAACATTTGTGGGCACATTTTTGTTTGAATTTTTGTTTCTAATTTTTTTTCGATATATACCTAGGAATGGAATTGTTGGGTCATGTGGCAATTCTGTGTTTAACTTTTTGAGGAACTGCCAAAATGCTTTCCACAGTGGCTATACCATTTTACATTCCTACCAACAACATATGAAGGTTCTGGTTTCTCCTTATCAATGCTTGTTATTTTCATCTTTTTAAAAAAAGGTTATAGCCATTCTAGTAGGTGTGATGTGGTATCACATTGTGGTTTTGATTTGCATTTTCCTTGTTGTTGTTTATTTCATTACTTTTTTTGGCTGGTTTTGTATAGTTTGTATCCTTCATAATGTGTGATCATTAAAGTCTGTTCTGTTAGATTTATGGTCAGCTAGTGATTTCACAGAAATTTCCTTAGATACTTGGAACTAAACCAAAACCAAAAACAAAAAACCCTCCCAGTTTTACTGGGTGGTGTGTGTACTGTACGTGTGTATGTGTGTACATTAGGACATGCATTCAACACTCAGCCAAACATTTTACAACTTTACCTTAGCCAAAGATCAGCCAGGGACAAGAGCTTAGGGCCTCCTCAAGTGTTTTCTGAGCATGTTCCCAGCCCTGGGTATGTGTATTGCCTTCTAGATTCCCAGAGATATGTGGCAGCATTCCAAAATCCTTATTCTTAAAAGAATTTCTATTTCTTTTTTAAAGAATTTCGTTTTCCAGCCTTTCCTTCCCAGGCTTTTTAGGTTAGACTATTGTTTCCCCTAGCTGTTAGTCCTTGCCTGAGGAAGCAGCAGCTAACACACTTGATTTTAAGTATTTTTGACAAATTCTCCCTGGGTAGCTGCTTCAACCCTGGGATAGTTCTGAGTTAGGTGAAATAGAACAAGCTATTTGAGACAGTTCTTCAAGAAGCCACCAGACAGGTCAAAACAAAAACTACAGTTGTTTGGAATTGGGTCTGTTCTGTTCCCTCTGGTGCCAGGTACGTACTGGAAATACCAGCTGCTGTCGTCAGGCCACTGCCAAGCTGGGGAGTGGGAGATAGTACCAGGTAGGTTAAAATGTCACATTTCATTGAGCCTCATATGTGTTTTTCTCAGTTGATCATTCCTGTGCTTGCTGTATGATATTGATTAGATTCCAGAGTCCTGTAAATGTTGATTCTCACAGGTTTTTTTTTTTTTTTTTTTTGTCAGTTTATTCATTGCTCTTGTGGAGGAACAGACTTTTGGAGTTCCTTACTCCACCATTTTTGCTGATTTCACACTCTATTTCTCTTATAGGTAACTACTCGTTAGAAGCTAAATTTCTGAGAAGCTTTCTTACTTGCCCATGTTGTATCCAGTAACACTAAGAATGAGGATTTGGACACAGATCATCTGACTCTAGAGCCTGTTTTATCCAATTGTTTATTGGATATTTATTCTCTCATTCAAGTAAATTAATTCTGACATCTACTAAGTGCTAGGTATAGTTCTAGAAATGCAGGATTGTCTCACTGTACAAAATAGCAGATTTCTGTTCCTGAGAGCTTGTATTTTTTGGAGGCAGATTCATAATAAACTTTAATAAATATTTCATATTAGAACTTAAGAAGTGCTTTGAAATAAAGACATTGGGATGCTTATTTTGAATAGGGACTACTATGGGAGTGATGTGAATATAGTATTTATTTATTTATTTATTTATTTGACAGATACAGACCACAAGTATGCAGAGAGGCAGGCAGAGACAGAGAGGAGGAAGCAGGCTCCCTGCTGAGCAGAGAGCCCGATGTGGGGCTCCATCTCAGGACCCTGAGATCGGCCTGAGCCGAAGGCAGGGGCTTAACCCACTGAGCCACCCAGGTGCCCCGTGAATATAGTTTTTTAACATTTATTTTGTGTGGGTTGCAAATTTTGTAGAAAAGTTGTAATAATAGTACATGATTTTCTAAGCATGCTTAAGCAGATCTATTTATGATTAACGTTTTGTTATATTGCTTTATCTCTCTCTTATTTGATAGTAGTATAAAATTGTGCCTGTTTACTTCATAATTAGCTATTTTCGAAGAATAAGGAAATTCTCTTATATAAGCATGGAATAGTTATCAGTTAGGAAAGTTAACATCTATACAATACTATTACCTAATCAACAGCTCATATTTTGATTCTAAATTATGCTACAGCCTCTCAGTTGATTGATTATCATATGAAATTACATTCTTTATCCCTGACAATAGTCTTTGTTCTGAAATCTACTTAGTTTCATACTGGTATAGCCACTCCAGCTTTCTTTTGATTAGTCATAGCAGTTTAGCTTTTCCCATTTCTTTGTCTTAATCTATTTGTGTCTGTATATTTAAAGTGAATTTTGTGTAGGCAATGATAGTAGGGATTGCTTTTTTTTAAAATCCATTTTAACAATCCCTGTCTTTTTATTGGGTGTTTAGGCCATTTACATTAATGAGATTATTGATATGTTTAGATATAAGTATACCACCTTACAGATTGATTTCTATTCATCCTACATGTTCTTGACTTTTATTTCCTCTTCATTTTGCTTTCTTTTAAATTAATTGAACATTTTTCTCCATTTTCTCTCTGTTATTGGCTTATGAACTATAATTCTTTGTTTTGCCATTTTGGTGTTTGTTTCAGGACTTATAGTATACATCACTAAATTATCACAATTTACTTTCAAGTGATTTTATACTACATCATTATATTATAGGAAGCAACCTCTCCATAGTATATTTCGTTTAATTCCTAGTAGCCTTTATGCTATCTCTGCCATACATTTCACTTCCACATATATTATAAACTTTACATGGCAAAGTTTTTCTCTTAAATATAACTATTTTTAAAGATATTTAAATAATAAGAATAAAATCTTACATGTTTATCCATATAGCTATCATTTTCAGTGCTCTTTATTCCTTTGTGAAATTTTATATTTCCATCTGGTATCATTTTCCTCTGCCTGAAAGACTTCTTCAACAAACCTTGTAGTGTGGCTCTGCAGACATGAATTCTTCTAGCTTTTGAATGTCTAAACAAATTATTTATTTGCAGTAGTTTTTGAAAGATACTTTCACTGGATATTGAATTCTAGGTTGACAGTTTATTTTTTCAGTACTTTAAAGATGTTGCTTCACTATCTTCTTGCTTGCATTGTTTCTGACTAGAAATCTGCTAGTGCCCTAGTCTTTTTTTTTTTTTTTCCTCTTTATGTAAGGTGTCTTTTCCATTGGTTGCTTTTATGGTTTTCTCTTTATCACTCGTTTTGAGAAATTTTATTATTTGGCTTAGAGTGGTTTTCTTTGTGTTTCTTGTGCCTGGGGTTTGTTAATCTTTTTGAGTCTGTGACCTAATAGCTTTTATCATGTTTCAAGTATTTTAAGCCAATATTTCTTCAGATTTTTTTAATATCTCCCTTTTCTATCCTCTCTTCTGGCGACTCCAATTATAGGTATAATAGGCAGCATGAAGTTGTCCTACTGCTCACTGATGTTCTTTTCATTTTCTTTTTTATTATTTTTTTCCTGTATATTTCACTTTGGTTAGTTTCTATTGCTGTGTCTTAAATTCACTAATCTTTTCTTCTCCAATGCTAATCTGAGTTCTTAGTCCCATCCAGTGCGTCTTTCATATCCAGCATTGTAGTTTTCCTCTCTAGGTATTCAATTTGGGTCTTTTTTGCATCTTCTTTGTCAATATACTAACTTTTGGTTACAGTTATAATAACTGTCTTAGTGTCTCCGCTAAGTCTAACATTTGTGTCCAGTTCTGGTTGGTTTTAATTAATTGACTTTCCTCCTCATTATGGGTTACATTTTCTTGCTTTTTTACGTGCCAGGTAATTTTTTATTGGATGCCAGACATTATGAATTTAAATGCGTATTCGTCCCTGGGCTTTGTTCTGAGATACAGTTAGGTTACTTGGAAAGAGTTCAGTCCTTTCAGGTTTACCATTAAAGTTTTGTGAGATAGAGCCAAAGCAGTGTTTAGTCTAGGTCGAATTATCCCCCACCTTTGAGGCAAGATCCTTATGAGTACTCTACACAATTCTACATGAAGTATGAGCTTTTCTAGTTCAACTGCTTGGAGCAGACATTACTCTTGGCCCTGTGAGATTACCCAGCAGTGTTTCTGCTGATCCTTTCAGGAGGTTCTCTCTGTGGTTTTGGTTAGTGCTATGGTCTGAATGTGTGTTTCACTCCCAAAATTCATATTTTGAAATCCTAGCCCCCAAAGATGATGGATTAGTAGGTAGGGCCTTTGGGGAGTGCTTAAGTCATGAGAATGGAACTCTCATGAGTGGAATTAGTTAGCCTTATAAAAGAGGCTTCAGAGAGCTCCTTGCTTTCCACCATGTGAGAACTACAGTAAGAAGTCTGCCACCAGAAGTCTGCCCTCACCCAACCATGTCAGTACATGATCCCAGACTTCCAGCCTCCAGAACTGTGAGAAATGGATTTCTGTTGTTTATAAGCTGCCAGGTAATGGTATTTTATTATAGCAGCCCGAATGGACTGAGACAGGTGGTTTCCTCACACATATGTGCTGACCAGCATTCTATTGAATACCTGAGAGGGACCCTCTGCAGCTCTCCTCTCTCTCATACTCTGTCCTGTGAACTGCAGTTCCCTTGATCCCCTCAGACTTTCAGCTTCTCAAGTCAGGCAGCAGTCCACTGGGCTCCCTGCACTGGGCCTGAAACCCTTTCCAGGCACTAACCTGAGAAAATTGTAGAACTCATCTCATTTGTTCCCAAGTCTTCAGGATCACTGTCCTTCATGGTTTGGTCCTGGTATTGTTTCATATATTTTGTTTAGACTTTTTGTTATTGTTTTAGGAAGGAGAATGAAGTCGGTCCATTTTTCTCCATCTTTTTTTTTTTTTTTAAGATTTTATTTATTTGAGAGTGAGCAAGAGAGACAGAGCTTGAGTGGGGAGGAGGGGCAGAGGGAGAGGTAGAAGCAGACTCCCTGCTGAGCAGGGAGCCCAATGTGGGGCTCGAACCCAGGACCCTGAGATCGTGACCTGAGCCAACGGCAGATGCATAACTGACTGAGCCACCCAGGTGCCCCATTTTTTTCCATCTTTGGAAGGGCTTTTTCAATGTTTGCTTTTTATTTCTACTTTTACTGCATTGTGATCAGAGAATTCAGTTTGTAATATTCCTACTATGGAACCTACTTATGTTTCCCTTGTGATATAAAATATGATCAATTTTGATGAATATTTCATGTCTGCTTGAGACGAAAGCATATTCTTTATTGAAGGGTACAGCATTTAATACATATTTATGAAATCTAATTTATCGTTAATGTTGGTTAAGTCTTCTCTATTCATACTTATTTTTTGTTCACATGCTCTTCTTGGCCTGAGAATGGTGTGTAAAACTGTCTTATCATTATTATTTCTATTTTTCCTCGCATTACTGTCATCTCCATTTCATGGAGAAGTGGTTTCTGTGTAATCTGGTACATAGATATTAATAACATGTTTTATTGTAGTTTGTGGCTTTTTGCTTTATAATAAATATATATATGTATATATATTTTTAAAGATTTTATTTATTTATTTGACAGAGATCACAAGCAGGCAGAGAGGCAGGCAGAGAGAGAGGAGGAAGCAGGCTCCCCGCCAAGCAGAGCCGGATGCGGGGCTCGATCCCAGGACCCTGAGATCATGACCTGAGCCGAAGGCAGAGGCTTTAACCCACTGAGCCACCCAGGCGCCCCTGTAATATATTTTTATTTGTCTCATTTCATGCTTTTTGGCCTAAATTCTGCACTGTCTAATATTAAGTTTGCTACCCTTCTTTTGAATTGTTCTATTTAGCTAGTGTGACTTTTCTTATTCTCGTTTATCTTTTAGCCTTTGGATAACTTTGTTTTAAATGTTTCTTCTAGTGCTCACTTTGGCAGCACATATAATAAAATTGGAACAATACAAAGATTAGCATGGCCCCTGCACAAGGATGACACACAAATTCATGAAGCGTTCCATATTTAAAAAATAAATAAATAAATATAACAAATAAACAAACAAACAAATAAATAAATACTTCTATATGTAGAGGAAACTGGTGTTTTGCTCTGTAAGATATTTTGAAAATCTATTTCTTTTACTGAACAAATTAATCTCCTTCAAATTTATTGATATGACTATATTGGTATCAATTTTATGTTATATTTACTTTGTTTCTTTCTATGTCTCCTTTGCCTTTTGTTTTTATAAAAATTGCTTTGATATTATGGAAGTGTACATATTTGCTCTAATAGTGACCTTTGTATTGATATCATTTAAAATATCCTGATTTACCTTTTTTATCACTTAACTATGAACTATCTGAACTGTCTAGATTGCTGATTCTAAATGGTATCATTTGATTCCTATCTGTTTCTATGGAGCAGTGACCTTATTCTAGTTTGGTCTTTGTCTTCCTTCCTGGCTCAAGTTTTTAGTTACATTCTTTCTACTTGGTTAGAACATAAGCCATTTACAAGTTATTTTCCACCTTTGCCCCTATCCTTGTTTAACTTTTAGATCTACATGCTCTGAATATACTTTAAATATGCCACATACTTGCCATCATTCTTGCCAGAAGTTCCCCCCACCAGTCACCTCTTGATCAGATAGAATCCATCCTCTAGCAGGTTATCTAAGAAGGGCTCATGTGTACAGACTTCTCTCACTCCTTGTATATATAATTTTTCAATAGCCTTGATACTTGAATGATAGCTATGCAGCATGTAAAGTCCTTGGCTCACAACTTACTTCCTTTCTTTTGGTTATCTGAAAATAATGCTCCATTCTTGTCTTGCTTTGCATGTTGCTCTTGAATATCCTGATGCCAATATAATTTGCATACTCTTTTAGGTATTATGGCTACTGTGTCTGGAGGCCTTGAGTATGAGTATTTGAAGACTTTGTCTTTAAAGTCTAATAATTGGGTGGGCTTTGTCTGTGAGTTGATCATTCTCAATTTTCCCAGGCACATCACTGACCTTTACATAAATTTAGGTTTTCTCCTATTTCTATAAGGGTTCTTGAATTCTGCTTTTTTTTTTAAAGATTTTATTTATTTATTTATTTGACAGAGAGAGAGAGACATCGAGAGAGGGAACACAAGCAGGGGTAGTATGAGAGAGAGAAGCAGGCTTCCCACTGAGCAGGGAGCCCAATGCAGGGCTTGATCCCAGGACCCTGGGATCATGACCTGAGCTGAAGGCAGATGCTTAATGATTGAGCCACCCAGGTGCCCCTGAATTCTGCTTTTAATATATTAGTTCTACTCCATTGTTCCCTCCAATCTTCAGGGACTCCAATGTTCTTGAACATGGGGAGAGAGGTGGGATATAGTAGAAAAGTGGAGGAACTAGTTTGAGGTAGGAGCACAGCTAGCTCATTACTACAGTGGTCAAGAAAAGAGAGTGTGGAAATGGATGCTGACAGATGGTCTAAGGAACCACACGTTTAGTTGCTTTGGTTTTCTCAGTGATAAGGAAGCAAGATTAAAGCTAACTCTCTAATTCTCCCCACCTGGAAAAAAGGATGGTGAAGAGTCCATTTGCCAAATTTAGATTTGTGGCCTGAATATGAATCATTTACCAAAATTTGTGAACTGTGTTCCCCAAAGGAGCTCTACCTGGTAGAACACCCAGAGCTGCTTCCTCCTGGGATTTGTTCATGTCCAGAGGGACCAAAATACAGCACTGATGGGGAATATGAATGGAGGGAGAGGCCAAGCACACCTCTGCCAGGAATCTGGAGGATTGTCTGTGGGAGGTATGAGGACCTGCCTTGTAGTGCTTTGGAAGCAGTAAGAGAAAGACACAGGGACATGGCTTTGAGTGAGTATAAGAAAGTATAAGGGGCTGGGTAAGGCTGTTGTATGAGGTAGTGAATCCTCTCTCCCACCGAGTATTCCTTAAGTGGCTGAACATCGTGATGTCGGGGATGTTGGCTTAGAGATCCCTGGGTCAGCAGGGTGATTGCCAAATAGTCTCCATAGCAACTCCAAGTTGACTATTCACTTTCTCTCTCCATCCAAACTCCCCTGTCAAACAGCTCTTGTCCACTCTACCTTCAACATATATTCAGAATGCAACCATTTCTAGCTTCCTCCATCAGACTCCCCCTGGACCAATAAATACATGGTTTTGTCTCTCCTGAATTATTTCAATAGTCTTCTAGATGGTTTTTCTGCTTTCTTCTTGGCCTCCACTCCCTTAACCCCAATCTATTCTCAGAACAGCAGTCAGACTGATCTGTTAAACTATACGTCAGATAAGACCACTCCTCTGTGTCAAATTCCACACTACCCATAGTCCTAACAATGGCCTTCACAGTCACATGTGATCTTTCCCATGGCCTCCCGGCCCAGCCAGCCAACAGCACGCCTCCCTGCCCTGCGCTTCCTGCTCACTTACATAGGCCTCTTGCTATTCCTCAGACATAGCAGACATGCTCTGTCTGTCCTCAGAGGGTCTTGGCAACTTCTTCTTCCTGGAATACTTCTGCCTTAGGTATTTAGAGAGCTCACTTTTTTCCTACTTTCTCCTTAGATTCCATTACCTGTTCAGAAAAGCTCTGCTTGTCCACCTTTTATAAAGAAGCACTCCCATTCTTTTGTGTTCCTTTATTTTGCACAATAGTATTTATCGGCTACCTATTATATATTTAATTATTTGTTTGTATTCTGACTGCTTTGTCTGGCAGTGGCTTTGTCTGGTTTTCATTGCTAAATTCTCAGTGTCTAGAAGGGGCCTACTATAGACAGAACCGGTGCTCGAGAAATATTTGTTAAGAGGATGAATACGTGAATCGGTGTAATTGTGTTTTCAGGAGGACGCAGGACAATCTGACAATCAGCCAGGACTTGTCTCCTTCCTCTTGGAGGCAGGAGAAGGACCAAGGCTTTTATAACTCAATAAGCCTTTAAAATCTTATTATGTTCCAGTTCCAGGTAGGATGAAGTAAACACAAGGCTGTCTCTCTCCCTCCCTGGGTATAAAACCTGGACAGAGTACATGTTGCAGCTATCTGAAGTCTCTGAACAGTAAGTACCAGCAAGTAGACTGGGGGCTGGGGGAACCAGGAGTCCAAGGACCACCAAACTGGTCATGAATGGGACATATTTTGTACTTGGGTCTCTGCTGAGCAGAACTTAGCATAGCCTGAGACCTCAAGTCAGTGCTTGGTGAGAGATACAGAAGAAATACAGAAGCAACCCTCTGGTTCTGGTCAGAGCAGTGAAACTGGGAACTCCTACAAGGCAGAGCATAGGTGCAGGGGTGGGGAGCTCTGATTTTTTCCTTTTGCTTTTCTCCACTCTTGCATCCCAGCCATCAGGGTGTGCGGGATGGGGGTCCATGGCAGGAGCAGAAGTGGTGGCAAACATGGCTGTCAATGTAAAAAGGCAAGGGCTAGGACTCTGAGGAAGGGAAACCTGTATTCTGAACTCAGGGTGCTCTTTCTTCCCATTTTCAGGGCTGTGTCCCACCCAGTGGCACCTCAGGACTCTTGATACTTGTCAGTCTTACCTGTCACTTTTTAACCCAGATCTGTGCGGTTGGGGGTACAACATGCTCTTGAGGACATAGCAGCTGTCATGTTTGGGACCAGTCAAAAAGTCTGGCCCCAGGCCCCCTGCACCCCAAAGATACCCCATGTCCGGACCTGCTCATCACCCCATCCAGGCCCTGGCCTCTTCAGAGGAGGAGCTGGGCTGGCCAGTTGGATCAGAATGTAGAGCCACCAACCTTCTAATAACTGTCTTGGTCTCTGGGTCAGCCGTGACAGCCTGAATATAGGGAATGGGTAAAGCTGGAGCCCAGGGGAAGGGACAGAGCAGGAGCTCTGAGACCTGACCTTACAGAATGTTTCAAGGGCACTGGATGGGCCAAGCCATGGCATCTGTGATGAAAGATGGGCACCTGAGAGATAACCTCACTTGATTGCTCAGAGGCTGCATGAAGAGGAAGAGGAAGGCTCTTAGCAGTGTACAAGGGGGGCGAGGGGCAGGGAGGAGCTTGTGTTTCTTTACACAGCTCCTTCTAAGCACTTCATATGCACTATGCCAGTTAATCCTCACTAAACTTGTGACATGGGGTAAGTCACCTATTTTCCAGAGGGGTAAATTGAGGCACAGAGCAGTTAAACCTCTATGCCGAAGATCGTGGTCCTGGCAAGTGATAGGGCTGAGTAAGCCTTCAATAAACACATTTGCCTCCATTGGAATTGGTATGAACAAAACTCAGAAAATTCTTTGATTCCTAGACTTTTGAATCCCAACCCATGGGCCATGAACTTTAGAAGGCAGAAACCAGCAGCTGTGTGAGGGAGATGTAGAAATCACAGCAGTTCACATTTAGTGGTTTGCTGAATACAAGACATTCTGCCCCCTGTCATGAGAAATGAAAGAACACCGGCTATGCCCATGGGACCTACACAGGTCTCCCTGAGGAATTTATCTCTGACTGACAAAGACTGCTGGGTTTTCCACACGTCTCCCCTGGTTGCCTTGTCTCTGAAGAACGCGCTGCCAGGCAAGGATGGACTGGCCCGGGTTCCTCGTGGGCCATGGGGGCCTTCTCAGCTGAGAGAATTCATGGCCCACTCTGAGGTTCCCTGAAGGCCTCACTTATCCCAGAAAGAGACTAAGGGAGTCCAAGTAGGAGTCAGTCAAGACAGACTGCTGTTTCTGAGGAGGAGGAAGCCTGAGGAACAAACCCCAGCTTTCGGGTTGAGAGGTGCTATGGTCCCGTGTGGGCTTGCAAGGGAAAGTGTGCCTCGGGCAGTGGGCCGAGGGCAGCAGGAGTTTCTTTCGAAGGCCCAAATCAAGGGGGCTGCTTTTCCCTTCCTGAGTGAGGGGCTTTAGTTTGGGCCTCAGTTCTTTAATTGGTAAATGACAATGAAGAGAGATCTAGCTCAGGGAAATGTGTCTTTATAAGCTGAGAAGTACAGAGTAATTAAATACATAACACATAGAACTGGGGAAGCAGAAGTGCTAACAGCCTCCCTTGTATTAATTATGGGTGCTACTGAGCACATTGTCATCATTTACTTCATATTCATGATAATAGTCAGTATGTTGTGTTCTAGAAACACAGGCTGGCATGGTCAGAACCTCGGAGGCCATCCAGCTTAGTCTCCCTTATCTGATATTAGAACTCTCTAGCTACTGTTCATGCCAAGGAACACAGATTTTATCTTGAGTAGTAATGAGCACTGAGGAATGAGCAGAATTCATCTGGGGAATGGAAGAGGGGTTCTCATGGCCCTCCCCCTCCAGGCAGCCAGAGCTATCGGATCCATTCTTGTCCTCTTGGATCCCTGAGTGCGGGTAGAGCCAGCATTCAGCCTGGTCTGTGGTCACCATCTGAAGAGGAAAAGCAGATCTGGATGAAGATGTGGACTGGGAAAATTTCTGTGGCATCTGCTATCCTCTCAGTCCAGTGCTGAGGGAAGAAGGAAGGGCAGAGAGGCCCAAGGGGGTGAGGGTGTGGGGGCGGCCCGATTCCCCAGGCCCAGAAGACCCCAAAGGAAATGAGACCAACTGTTCTAGCTATCAACAAAAGGCCCGGAAGAGCTGTTGGTACCCCTGCAGAGCTACATGTGACAAATATGGTGGGGGGCGCCAATTCCCTGTGAATCCCAGCCCCCCGCCACGATGAGGATCACACCCCTGCCACATGCATCTGATACCTAGGAATCATGCTTTCCCACAGTTGTAATCACTAAGAAGCCACACCAGGGAGGAATGCTGCCCCACCGGCCCCAGGGCTTGACCCGTACCTGCGAATGGTCGGAGGTCCCATTCCCTCATGTTGACAGAAACCCCTCCACAAAATGTGAGGATGCCCAGGAAGGTGATCCCACTCCTTCGAGGGGCTGTTGTTCTGCTGTGGGACATTGAGGCCACAGCAGGTGGTCACTGCTGGAAGGGGAAATAGAGGCAGCCATGAACCAGGCTCCCTTCCCTTTGATTCTTACCTCTCCTCTCTCCCAAGCCCAGTCTGCCTGGGTGGGTGGAAGGTAAACAGACTCTTGTTTCAGCTGAAGCAGGAAGGAGTAAGATAGAAAAACTCCCTTAAAGAAACCTTGTCCACCCCAGCCTGCTGCAAGACAAGCTCTGTGGGAGCCTGGGTGTCCCCCGGCCCCCCAGCCATGGGGGAAGCGAAAGTTCTGGGCTCAGCCACAAGGCAGGCCACAGGTGCACCAGGACACTTGGCCAAGGTGCAGGAGCTCGTCCACTCCAAGAGCTTGACTTCACATGGTTGTAAGTAGAGGGGCGGAGCTGACCTGCAGGACTCAGAGGGGAAGAAGGGGAGCTGGAATGGTGGGAAGGGACCCACTTTCTTCTTGTACCAGGACCCCAGCGCATACCTCAGCCCCTCGCTTCTGAGCAGCCCTGAGGTCCTTCACTGGAGAAATGAGGAGGGGTGGGGAGGAGGGCTCTTTTTGGGCTGTCTCTGCTCTCCCTTCTTGCTCAAGTGGGATGTGGAGGGGCCCAGGTCCTATGGGCAGGTCCTTTCCCAAGAAACTGAGCTCAGCAGCACAGGGAGGGAAGGAGACTGGGAAGGACTGGGTGGGGGCTCTCTACAACTGGGAACAGTGGCTTTTCCACATTCATCTCTTTGTATGGGGGGAGTGGTCTCCTGCTCTGTGTTCCGCTTGACTGCTACTGTGGGCTTTGATTCCTGTGAAAGAGAATGATGATGGGGAGACACCTAGAAGGCAGGTGGGAGAGACACGGAGGCAGTCTCCAAGTCGGGCCCAGCCTGTGTCCCTGTCCCCCAGCCAGATGGTCACCCAGATTAGATCTCTCCCCTGAAACACAGGAGGAAGAGGTCGGGGTGGGGAGAGCCATCTTTAAATCATCTTAAAGGAGAGGAAATGGCAGACCGGAGAGGTCTGGGTGTTTGGTTCAGGTTCCCCACAGAGCGTAGAAGGGAGCCCCTGGCCTTGCAGAGGAGATCTCCTGCCCCCAGTTGGGCAGTTCTGTCCTGTTCAGCTCAAGCCCCCACTTGTCACAGTGGGAAGGGAGGTGAGAAAAGGAAGTGCAAAGGAAACCACTGAAAAACATCCCACAAACCCTGGGGGGAGTCAGCCTCTGGCTCAGGCCTTGGCTGGCATGGCAGCTCCTCCAGGCTTGCCCTGCTCCTGGAAGTCCTGCACTCTCCTGTCACCTGCAGGGTCATCCCCTCTGGAAGGGAGGATGGCATCCTTCCACGGGAGATAAAATACACAGGTAACAGGGTGATGGACATAAAGGAGGGCGTGTGATATAATGGGCCTGGATGTTATGTAAGACTGAGGAATCATTGACCTCTACCTCTGAAACTAATAATGCACTATATATTAATAAACTGACAGACAGAGGACAAGGACGTGGGGCATGTTGGCAGTTGTGACAGGAAGGATTTCAGAGACATGCGCCCAGGTCTTCCAAAATGTCTCAAGGCAGGATCCTCCTGCCCTCTGTTCTGGAGAGCTTTGCCCAGCCCTTTCCATTCTGTGTGCTGCTCTGGGCCGGGGGAGGGTCCTTCACATGGAAGCAGGGGCTTAGGGGACCTGCCAGGCCAATGAGGACCAGTTCTGCCCCTCGCCACTAGGGCCAGCTCTTAGGTAGGCACCCACTTAGGTCTCCACCTTCTGCTCCGGGAAGAGATCTTATTGAACTTCTTTGTCTTTAACCATGAAGGGGGTTGGGTATTCTGCCCCTCTGATTGTATGAATGACCACACACACACACACACACACACACACACACACACACTTGGAGCATCCTTGAAATTAGTCAGGCCTGAGTGCCGGAGAACAAGGGTCATATCCATTAGAGTTTTGCTGTACCTCGACCACCACAGACCACGCGTGCTACATGATCCTGCATTTCCCACATACCTCCCGTTGGAATGGGATGCCCAAGCTTGGAGGAGGAACTAGGTCCAAACAACCAGAAGCTCAGGTCCTTGCAGCCCCCCTCTTCCTCCGTCTTCTTGTTTAGGCAGAAATGACACCTCCTCCCCCCAGGTGGGTCCTGGCCTACAAGGGATAAGGTGGGGGCCAGGGAGCCTGGGTGAAAGGGGAGCCCCCTCCATCCTGTCTGATCTCAGACCTGCCTCGCCGGTGCCCCATGTCTGGCTATATTTAGCAAGCTCAACTCTGTTAACTAGAGCGACTGGGTCACCCCAGCCCTACCTCCCTTCCCGAGGACTCTGCAGGGGCCAGCTTCTCACACCTTTTAATCAAGTCTTCCATTTCTCCAGGCAACCCACACAAAAGGCCTGGGCCAGGTGGTGAGGATGCTCTGGCTCCTACACGGAGGCTCTATTTTCTGTTCTGCCTTCTTCCAGGCTGGGTAATTATGGATCTGTCCTCAGAGACGTTCTGTTTCTGAGCATGGGCTGTTGGAAAGCCCATCCACGTTAAGCGGGTCTCGCCACTTCTGTCTGGTGTTACACTGCAGAGTACTATATCATAGACACACGGCTGCCTCTGCCCGTGTCAACGTGGTCGAGTGCACGCTCCGGCATGTGGACAGTGTCTGTGCGTGCGTTTGTGTGTGTGTATTGGTACATGAGCAGTGTGCTCATTGATCAGTCAGTATTTGCCAAGTGCCCACTACATGCCAGGCCAAGGTGCTCTGGGTGCAAGGCTCACCATCGTGAAGGGCGGGGGAAAGACAGCTGCGTCCCTGGTTTACATTTTAGTGAAGAAACAGTAAACCCCGAAGTCAGATCAATGCTAACGAATGAAAGGTGCAGTGGACTAGCTAGGGGTGGCTACTTTGGATAGGGTCATCAAGCTCTGGAGAGACTTGAAGGCCTGGAGGCCAAGCATTCCAGGCAGAGGGAATAGCAAAGACAGAAGCTCTAGAAAGGGATGAGTGTGGTGTTTGCAGCTGGAGAGCCGTAACATGGTTGGGGGAGGTGGGGCAGCAGCTGGTAGGATCTGAGGTCAGGGATGAGAGCAGGGGCCAGGTCCTAAAAGGCTTCAAGGAGTCAGACCTTGGACTCTGCAGTTTCCTATGGGCCCAGTTTCCTATGGTGCCACTCATTAGCTGTGTGACCTTGAACAAGTTACTTAACCTCTCTGGGTCTCTGGGAGGGGGGTGGTGGGAGAGGTATGACAGCACCTCCTTTAGAGAGTTGTGATGATCCAATGAGTTAACAGAAGTAAAAGGTTTAGTATACCACCTGTCTCAGAGTGCATAGCCGTTTTTTTAATAAGTATTTGCTATTATGAACAGCCTTACTGTTAGTACAAAAAAGGAGCTAAGGTTTCAAGAGATGGACGTTTCTCCGCTGGGAATAGTTCTGGTCTGGAAATTAGGGGAGACCTGAGCCTTACTCCTTGTCTGTCTACAAGTCCCTGGGTGTCCCTTCCTCTAAGTGGGTTCCAGTCTTATGGGACCCCAGCTAAGCAGTTGACACAGCAGTAACCCCTGAGGTTTTAATAAGAAGATAAGATTGTTACCAGAAAGGGAGTTCAAATCTCATCAAGAGAGTGTCATAGGCAAGGTAAAGGTCAAAGGACACACCTGTCACCTGAAGCAGGGAGGGGAGACAAAGCAAAGAAATGAGAGGGGGCAGGCATGGGGCTGGAGGGGATTGGAAAGCAAGGCTGGTTTCCCATAAGGCATCTGTATTGACCTGGGCCTCACCATGCACTATGGGGATGGCTGGGATGAAGGCCCAAGTTCAGATAGGCACTGGACTTTTCATCATTCAGATGAGGGAGTTGGTTGAGATGATTATTAAACTCTTTTAAGGCACTCCTCTCAAAACATCATGGGAGGCCGAATTGCTGGCGGGGCTAATGGGGTGCAAGGAAAGCATTCTTTGAGAATAATGAGCCCCAGGTCTGTGGTAGTCTTGGGATACTGTGTTTGGTTTCCTTTTTCTAGCTGGAGGTGGAGAAAGAACTAAGGTTAATAGTCCTGGCTAGGGTCCCACTCTGTGATCAGACCTCTTAGGTGTGTAGCCAGCCAGTTCTGGGGAGGACTCCCATTAGAAATACTGGCCCCTCTCCCCAACCAGATGAGAAAAAAGCACTGACAAGTTCTGCACATTTACAGACACACATTCATACCCCTAACATGGACAGGCTTCTGAAAATGTTTAGGTAAATCAAATTTTTGTAACTCAAATTTTGTGTTCAGTGTACTTTGGCTGCTTCCTGTTTAAAGAAGCCCAGTTGCAAGTTTTTTTGTGAAGCAAATATCTCCCCTCCTATAAATATCAATGTTCATATTTAGGCTTTCAAAGTATGGAACCCCCTGTCTGTTCAGGTGTGTGTGTGTGTGTGTGTGTGTGCATTTGCATTCATTCTGGCATATAAAAGGATCCATGAATACAAATGCTTTCCTTCTCTCTCAGGCTTTGTTGTGATATGTTGCTGGAAAAAAAGACACACTGTTCAAGCAAAGGGCAGACCCTGAGCGGCTCAGATCTCTATCTGAGCGTACTTCCCATCCTTCCTGCGTATGATTGCTGCTCCCCAGGGTACACCCCATGGGCCCACCTCAGGGCAAGGCACAGAGGGAACTTTATAACTTGGGGAAAATGCAAAATCTGTCTGCTGCCTGGAAAGGGGTGGGGCAGGGGAGGCAGATGTGGGGGGCATAGAAGGGGTAAATAGGGAATTCTCCTGGAATTCATTCACAAGATTGCATGCTACCGTCAATTATTCATCAGGAAACATCCAGGGGGCCACCATTATGTGCATTCTGCTTGTCTGCGGGACCAGGGCAGCAGCCCTAACTGTTGTGTATTTCACGGCTCCTAAGAGTGGCTTGATTTCCCCTGGTGAATTCATGGCACCTCCTGGGCGTTAAGTCTTGTCTCCCCACCCCACACCTCTGCCTTCTGCCTGGGGAAGGGTCCCCCCACCCCCCCATACTTCTGCAGGCTGGCATGGGGACTGGCTTGGGAGCCTCTGGAAAGACTCTTCTCCATCATTTATTAATGGTCCCTGGCCTCTTCCCTGAAATAATTAGGGTTGGGATATTTTCATATCATGCCGTTAATTGCCATCTGCACTGCTTAACAAGTGAGGGCACTGGGTAGTAATCTGGAGGCCCACCGAGGATGGGACATGAGTCACGGTGTTGGCTGCCACAGCCTCAGGGCGAAGGAAGGGAGGGTGGGAGCTGGCACTGGGATGTGGGAGGTGCTGGACTCACAGTTCACAGGGAAAGTGCTAAGAACCAGGCTTCTCCTTCAGGAGCAGGAGCGGGAGATGAGATCCTGGCAGAAAGCTGGGTTCTCACCACAACAGACACCCACAGGATGTCCCAGGAGCTGCCTCAAAAGCACGCAGATTTGGGATCAGAAGCCCTGTGCTCTAGCCCTCTGTTCCCTGAAGCAGAGTCTGAGCTGGGGATTCCTCCGTGTGTGTGCGTGATTTGTTGAGGGAGCAAGAGAAGACAGGAAACGAAGAATCTAGGCCAAGATGTCACTTCAGGCAAGGTCTTGCCTGAGTCTGATCCCTTGGGGAATTCTGGAACCTGAATGGCCCCTTGGAGTTTGTCCCACCTGAAAACAAGGGGCCAGCTTTGATATTTAGACATCGGTGTTATTACTAGTCAAGGGCTATGGGAGGGGGAGTCATGTGACAGAGGGTCTCATCTCCTGGGTGTATCCCAGGAAAATGGCTTCTATCCTGCCAAGTAAGGACCACCCATTGGAGAAGGCAGAGTTGTGAGCCATCAGGAACCAACAGCCCAGCAGCTTGTGGATGGAGATCTGGTGGGGTCTCTGACACAGCCTTCCGGGCTAAGAGACAGCAGACATCTGGACTCTTTAAGCGTCCGCAGAGAGGACCCACAGCCTTCCAGGGCTGTCTTGAGGCACAGAAGGTGGTGCGGAGGCCATCTTGCCACCGCCATGTACCCTGGAAGTACCCACAGGTACCACCACACGAACCCCAGCTGCTCAGGGAAGGAGCGCCCGGATCCAGCCCTGTACGCGGCTGGGGCCACAGACTGGTGCTTGACTGGATTTACAAGGCTTCCCTCACCACACTCTGGCCGGGCCTGGGTGTCCTCCATTAGACAAATGTTTCCCTGGGAATGTATTATTCTTGGGGATATTTTACAGAGAGGGGCTGATTTTCGGTTCTCGGTCATGAATTCCAGTGTCCCTCCCAGGCCGTGTTAGACTAGAGTCAGGGAGAGGGATGAGGGCCAAGCAGATGGCCACTGAGGGGACTGTGGGAGGGGCCTCTTCCTGCCCTCGTCCATTCAGGTGCTCTGACGGGGAGGCTAGGAAGGGCTGAGCACTCAGGCTGGTGACAGCAGGGAGGATGGCAAGTACAAAGGAAGCCCTTCTCCCTGCCCCACTGAGCCCCCTCTTTCCTTACACGGTGCCCCAGCTCAAAGGAAAAGGGGCCCCTGCCAAAGGTGGCTTCTGTGCCACAAGCCAGAAGGAGAGGTGATTCCTGGGGGAGGCGGTGCAGGAGGGGAGAAGAAATCCCTCCCTCCCTTGTGGCACTGGGGAGGCAGGCAACACTGTGAGCCTAGCAGGTCTGTGGGCTAGAGTGGGGAAGGGGGGCATTGTCAGAAGAGCCCTCTGCTGAGCCTGGGGCTCTGTGTGGCATGGAAGACAACAACTGTTGATAGTGCTAAGGTCAGAAAGGTTGACCTGCTATCTATCAGAAGTTTCTGGGAGAAAAAAAAGAAATGACACTCTGGCACTTTCCACCTCAAGAAATGGCCCAGAGTCCTTTAGCAAACCTCACCTCCCATTCCCCGTGAGGTACCTCCGTGCCCCCTCAGGATGGTGCCAGCCTGGCCTTTCCTGGAGGAGGAGGGGTTCTACTCCCAGGACACCCTGCCCCAGTCCTGACACCCGGCCTCCTGGGTGCATCCTGTTCCCTGGGAGGCAGCGGTGGGCAGGCTGGCCTGTTCCTCTGCTGGACTGAAAAATCTAGAAAATGGGAAACATGCATTTTAGTCGTCGTTAATGGGAATGTGAAATTATTTCTTGGGGGGAAACAGCATCTGTATGCGTGTGTGTGTCTGTCGGGGGTCAGGTCACTCTGTCCCCCATCCCAGGAATATAGATGCCTGCTTGAGGAGGGGGTCAAGACTCAGCAAGGACAGGCCTGACTAAGGAAAGCTCTGGCCACTGCTGTTCACACAGCGTGAGGTTAGGCCATGTGTCCCTGAGGTGGGTTGGACAGGTGAGCGAGGACCCGCTTCAAGGTCCAGAGACTTGGATTTCCTTGGGGGGATCCCGATGGGGTCAGGCCCAGGGGACCGGAGAAGGGAGGTAGTGTAGAGTCTGCCAAAAGGGTCAGGGTAGGCTGCAAGAGGGAGGTGGAGCTGGACAGAAGTGCGGCATTTCAGTTGGGAGGGAAGAGGAGGAAAGAGGGATTGCATCGGGAGAGCCACTCTGCTAGCCAAGCGTGGAGGGGGGAAGCAGAAAGGGAGGCCTGGCTGGAAGAGAGCCTTGCAGGAATAGTTAAGTATCATCGACTCTAATGATGTCAATACTAACTGAACACCTCCCATGTGCCAGGCACCAGGCTTAGAGCTTCACAGTTAACTTCTTTCATCCTCACAATAACCCCATGGGAGAGGTACTACTATTCCCATTTTAGGGAGGAAGAAACTGAGTCCCAGAGGTTAAGTAATTGGCACAAGGTCACACAGCCAGTGAGTGGTGGGATCAGGATTTGAACCCAGATGTCCCAGTTCTGGGGCTTCTATCCCTAATCAATAAACCTTTGTGGGCAGGCCAGCACATACTGAGTGCTTCTTGTGTGCCAACACCATTCTGAGCCTTTGATTCATGGAGTCCTCGTGGTTAAGCCCTTTACAGAGGAGAAAACTGAGACATAGCAAGTTTCACAAAAAATTACTCAAGGTCACCCAGACAGCAGGGGAGCCCTGCTGGCCCCAGGCAGTTGAAGTCTAGTGACTCCCTGTGGTGTGGGTGGGGGGACAGTGTGGGTGGGGCCTGGGACATGGAACTGGGAGGTGCGGACTTGCTTCCAGGCCCTGAGAGCTTTTGTGCGGGTTGATCACCAAGAGGGAGGAAGGATGTGGGCAAGATGCACACAGCTGGGGCTGTGCCAAGGGGCCACTCATGACTGGGCAGGAGACGCAGCCAGCTGATAGGCACGTGAAGCCCTTTCTGGAAACCCCGCTTACCGAGCAGCGGGACAGTCTTCCCAGCTGGGGCAGAAAGGCTTTTTCTTCTGTCCCTTACTCCTCCTGCTCCCAGGCAGCCTTCAGAGGCTGGGGCAGCGGCCAGGGTCTGCCTCCTCTGTGGTTCCCGTGGCCTAGTTTCCAGGCGGCTGGCAGGTACTGGGCCGCGGCAGACAGGTTATAAATATCCCCAAGTGACAGCAAGGCCTTCACTGACGTTGATGCGGATTAAGCTGGATATGCAGCCTCAAGGTCACTGGCATGGCTGTGGCTTCCACCACTCTCGGAGGGTCTAGGGGAGGGGGGGTGGTGCAACGAGGCCAGAGCAGGGGAGCATGGGCCTGAGTCCTGGGGGCCAGCCCAGCTCAGGCTCTTCTCCCGTACGGTCCAAGTCCTTCACTCCAGCTCTTAACTGCTCAGTTCCTCTCTAATCTCCCCCTACCCCCAGCCTCTTCTGCCTGCCCTGGAGCCTGCCCTGAGCAGGTTTTCTTGGCTGTTGTCGGGACCCCAAGGCCTTAGGACATAAGGCCTTGGTGGGGGGATGGGTTGGTGGCCAGGTAGGAAATAGGTTGTCAGGTGGGGGAATGGGTTGCTAGGTGGGGAAGAATAGATTGTTAGGTGGCGGGATGGGTTGACAGGTGAGGAGATGGATTGTCGGCGGGGTGGGATAGGTTGTTAGGTCAGGGATGGGTTGTCAGGTGGGGGATGGGTTGTTATGTGGGGGATGGGTTATTAGGTTGGGGATGAGCTATCAGGTGGAAGGAATGGATTGTCAGGTGGGGGCACTTCCTGGCCTGTTCCACCTTCTGCTCCAGCCTCACCTCCTCCCCCAGCACCATATTTCCTCCACTCTTTCTGAATGGAGCTGGGCAGGAACTCTCGGCTGTACCAGCAAAGCCGTCCCCTGCTCCCTGGGGATGTCATGCGTGCATGTGTGTGTAACCATGTCCGTCTGTTTATCAGATAAGATTTAGAAATCTCAGAGTGTCACCACGAGGTGGGACCTGAGGGACTACCGCCTCTGATGGAGGCTGAGAGGGCCCACGGGGAGGACATGGCTAGAGTCCAGGTCTTCTGAACTTTCTGACTGCCAACCCAGTGCCTCCGGATCCAGTTCAGTGCCAGGGAGCCCGAGGAAGGTCTTAGCAGGACCCTAGTTAAGGAGCTGATGCAGGTGAGGAACAGATGGGGCGGGGCTCCTCTGGCCTGGCTTCCGGGTGGATGGCTGCTGGGGCCAACCCAGCAGAGGCCGGGCTTAGGGCAGGAGATTGAGTGGTACTCACAGGCTGGGAACAAGCTGAAACCAGGCCAGGGCTGTAGGGTAGCTGAAGTCCAGACGAGCACTGAGGGTACTGGACGTTGTATATTGGTGCTTGGCACTGATGTCCACCCCCTTCTGTGGTTCCCTCTGTATGACAGCAGCTAGAAGGATTAAAGTGACATTTCCCAGAATCTCATGTTCCTGGGATTCTGGCTGCGATTTAAATTTGCCAACAGGAGGCATGCCCGTGGGATATGGAAGGTGGCAGGAGCCAGAGGCCATTCCTGCTGCAACGGTGTCAGAAGGTCAGTGGGCTCCAGCCAACAAGAACCTTTGCAGCACCTGGTGTATCTGTGGTCTTGCCCCCGGCTGCCTGGTGGGGCCAGCTGCGGCAGCTTCAGTAGTCCCTGCAGTGGCAGTCGCTGTCTCCTGGTCTTAGGCTCACAGTTGTGTACAGGTGACCTTAAGCCAGAAGCCTAGCAGTTGTCCCTGACCTCCATTGGTCTGACCCATCTGACGGATCTGGAAGTTCCTATTTCCCTTATATGTTTGTTTCTTCTTCCTCCCTCCCTCCCTCCCAATTTCTCCTCCTTCCTTCCTTTCTTTCCTCCCCACTTCGCTACTTCCTTTCATTCCTCCCTCCCATCTCCCTCTCTCCCTCCCTCCCTTCCCCTTTCCTTTCCTTTCCTTTTCTCCTTATCTTCTTTCTTCTTTCCCCCAGGTGTTTGTCTTCTGCATGGATTGACACACGGGACATAGTCAGAACAGGTGGATGCTGGGCTGAGTGGAGGACTTGGGCCTGATTCAGAGGCCGAGGTGGACGCTGAGCCTGGCATCTGTGACAGGACACAATGTGGTGGGACAGAGCTGCAAACCACAGGTGTCTGCAGACCCAGGGTCAGAAGCTCTCCGGGCTTCCAGGCAGGAACGACGAATTGGTCTGGACACTGGAGAAGAGATGGTAGACCTCCTAGCAGACCCCTTCAGAGATGACCTAGCACCCTGTTCAGAGACTGAGAGTTCATCCCTCCTCCACAGAGCCAAGGGAAATGGGAAAGCAGATCCAGGCACAGTTACCAGGAGCTTGGGAGCCGAGCTGGGTCAGGTTGCTGAGACAATTCTAGTTCATCCCGAGGAGGACGTAATGATGGATGAGCTGACCCTTTCAAGAAGGCCGGCTGCAAAAACGCACAGACTGTCAGGAGTGTTTCCTGGGGAACTTGCCCAGGCTTCCTTAGCTCCACAGGGCTCATCTCGACCTCCTCACTGCCTCCAGGAAGCCCAGATGCAAATCAGTCTGGAAGGAGGACGCCCTGCGGTGGGAGGGGGAGGGCACGCCCAGTCTTGGGTCCTGCTATGCCTACCTGACTGAGACCTGTGGTGAAGGGGATGGGGAGGTGGAAGCTGCCAGAGGGGCACATTCTCACCAGACCCACATCTGAGGGCCACACACTCCCCCTGCAGAATTAAAAATAAGAGACTGTCAGAGGCCAAAATGACTGAGTAGTGAGCTGGGCATGAGCCATGCTGTTCCTGCCTCCCAGCTTCTGATGAATCAGATTGGTCCAGACGCTCTTGCCTCATATCCCTCCCTCCACACCAGACACAGGGACCTCCCCTCCCCCCACCTGGTGAGCTGCCCAGCCCTCGGGGGTTCCCCATCGGTGAAGTAGGAGTAACAGTAGTACCCATGCTTGGGGGGGTTATGAGGGCTAAACCTGGATTAGAGGTTAAGAGATTAAAGCAGTACCAACACGTGAGCATCCCAGAAATGTGGGCTGTTGTCACTGCTACCATTACTAATGGAACCCATGAATCAGATGATTGTCCTAACTCTCCAGTTAAACTGTCCTACATAAACATTTTCTGGCTCTCTTTCTCAGGACGTCAAACCTCACACTGGAGATGGAAGGCAAACACTCCCCGTTCCCACCCTGTCCTGAGCGGCCGGCATGTTCTGCCAGACACAGGTGGCCCCCGCCGGGACTCGAAGGTGGGCAACGTGGCAGGGGGCAGACATCAAAGATACTGTTGGCTGAGTATCGCTGCCTGTTGAGTGACAAGCACAGCCCCGTTCCGTGCTGAGAGGAGTTATCACTCCAACATTACAGATGCAGAAGCAAGGCTCCGGGACCTTGAGGAAAGCACCCAGGGTCCTAGAGCCAGCTGGCAGAGGAGTTGGGATTGGAACCCAGTCTGTCTAGCTGAGAGTCACGGGTGCAGTACCCCATGGAGCCCCTCCTTATGAGCCTGTGCCAATGCCACCTCTGCCCTTTCCTGGCCTCGCCCCACCCCTGCAGCCTCCTGCCAGAGCCTTCTGGCCCAGGGCGGGCAGCTAAGGGTTGAATATGGAAGCGCAGGGCTTTGCTCCACTCTCCTGGCTTGCCTGGGTGGCTGCCAGGTGGTTTTTTCCTTCTTTTCTTTCTTTTAGTTTAAGCTCGTAGCTGCCATGCTACTCCAATATGGTCGACGGGGGCCCCAACTCCTTCTCTGTGCGGAAAGGACAGGACTGGCCTCAGCTGGTGGTGAGGGGACATGGCCACTGAGCTGCAGGCCTTCCTGGCAGCGTGAGGGGCACCGTCCCTGTGGGACCTGCTCCCGGGCTCCCTTTGAGAGGAGCAGCAGGGAACCGGCTCCCTTTGCCCGTCCGTGTAGGAGACTCAGAGATACTCTGGAACGATCTGAAGCTTGGTTGGGCGCTCAGCCCTCAGCCGGCAATCCTACCACTCTCAGGGGCAGCAGACTGCGGACCCACAGCCAGATGGTTTGTTTGGCCAACGCAGTGTTTCACAATTTTGAATTTTGAGAGTCTGCACCCTCTTGTTGTTCCTGGTCCCCATCCCTCCCTGTTGTCCTACTTACTACAAGTAGCATTTGCCTTCTTGCTACCTTGTGAATCCCACCATCTCTACACTTCTGGTGAATGCCGGTGGCCCTGGGAAAGGTGCAACCTCATCATTACTGTGAACTAGACCTTGTGGGAGCAATATGCTCTCAGCCACCCTCCAGTAACCCAGTCGGCTAGGGCTCTGGGGGCTTGGGAGCAGGCGGCGTCACTGCGGAGCTTGGGGCAATGCCCTGGAGTTGTCCAAGACAGCAGAAGGGACAAGTGCCCTGGTCAGGGAAGGGTGGAAGGTCCTTGGCCATCTTCACCATGTTTCCGGGGTGGGCCTCCATGGAAGGGTCCCGGCCACCATTTTTTTAAGGACCTGCCACGGGCCCGGGTCAGTGCTAGATGCTTCAGAGACATCATCTAAGTCAGGTTTCTGAGGTAAGGATATTATCCACATCACAGATGGAAGAACTGATGCTTGGAGAGGAGGAGCCCCTTGCCCAGGTCCTCACCATGGACAAGAGGCTGCGGGGGTCATGCCCATATCCAGAGCTCATGCATCTGCCTGGCATCGCTGTGGCACATTCTCTTTACATGGCAGCATCTCTCTCTCTTTTTAAAACTATGTTATTTATTCATTTGAGAGAGAACATGAGCAAGGGAAGCTGCAGAGGCAGAGGGAGAAGCAGGCTCCCTGCTGAGCACAGAACCCGACGTGGGGCTCGTTCCCAGGACCCTGGGATCATGACCCGAGCCCAAGGCAGACACTTAACAGACTGAGCCACCCAGATGTCCCAGCAACATCTCTTCTATCAACTCAATGTTGACGGAACAACAACGTTCATGGAACGTCTCCTTCTTGCCGGGATCCAGGAGGGATGGCCCCTGACTACTTCCTGGGCTGATGGGGAAAGGCAGGAGGAGCAAGATAAGCTTCCGTCTCATAGAGACGGTGCTGCAATATTCCCACCACTGCCACCAACAAAACAACCAGCAACATTTCCCGAGGGCTCACTGTATGCCAGGCTGGCCCCGGGCCTCACAGGTATTAACTCTGTCAACAGCCTGAACGAGCAGGTCCCGGCACCATCTCCATTTTAGACAGGATATAACCACATCACAGAGAGGTTAAGTAATGTGCCCGAAGCCACACAGCTAATAAGTGCAGGACCATGGTCTCTTAACCACGGCCTAGGCCAACAGAGCCACAGAAGTTGGAGCAAACACACAGACGGTCTCACCCGCTGCTTAAAACAGGCCCCCGTGGGGACTTGGGGACACACCTGGGGGAGGTAATTGACTTCCCTGCCCGAGATCTTCAGCCCATGACTAGTGTAGCTGGGTTTTCAACCCTGGTGGCTGGTCCCCGATACTTCCCTGGTGCCTTGACCCACACTGGCTGGCAGGATACATTAGCTGATGGAGAGGAGGCGATGAGAGCTACAGAAAGGGAATGTCCTCAGACACCCTCAGCTCTGAGGTGGAAGGCCTCCATAATTTAGTTTATGGCATGCAGGCCTGCTGACCTGCGTCTGTCAGAAGGGGCTTTGCCAGCAGCCTCCGTCCCCTGCTTGAGATGTGCAGCCCGCCTCTGACGGACGCCCGCTCAGCCTCGCAATCCCCGAGAGTGATTCCGTCTCATGGATGAGAGACTCCGACATCTGTACCTGTCGGGCGACAAATCCACACGCACGCTCCCTGTCTGGTTAGAGATGCACCCGGCCTGATTAGGCCTGTGAACCTGCTGGCTGCTCTTGAATCCCTTTAGCGGGAGGCCGCAAAGAGAAATGGAAATCGGGGGCAATTCTCGCCGGGAAGTTGCCTGGTGACGTGCAGGGAAGGGCGTAGCGTGGAGGCAAGGGGGAGCGGGCAGAAGGACCCTCATGTGACGTGGGGATGGAGGAAATGGCCAACCAGCAGGTGCAAGGCAAGGGGGCCCTGTCCCTCCTCAGTGTCCTCAGTAAGGGTCACGCCGGCTATGGCTGGACAGAGTCCCCTTGGTGGCCTCTTACTTAAGACCCATCATTGCCATCCTGGGCTCTCCCAGCTCTTCCTCTCCCTGCCTGTCTGTGCACTCCTCCTCTTCCCTCTGCCCTGCCCCACCTCCACTGTCTCCCTTCTAGCCCTCTGACTTCCCTGCCCACTCTGCCTGATTCTCTGAGCCACATCTCTGACACCTACTTTTCCTCCACTTTTGCCCCCAAACCTGTCCCAGCCCCCCTCTCTCAGGACCCCCAGCCCGCCCACCTCTCACCCCTCTCCTGCCACGGGAGGCAGAGAAGGTCCACACAGCAACCCTAGCAGTGTCCACAGCCCCCTGGCAGGCACCATCTTCAGTGCTCAGACTCTGCAGACCTCCCCTGCTCAGGGGACACACCGATGATGTGGGATGGGCAGGGGACGGGACAAGGTAAGGAAGGGAGGGCAGCCCTGGAGATGGGGAGACTCAGCTCAAGGACCTCTGAGATCCAGGAGAAAGGGCTTCTCCCCTCTTAGAGTGAGCAGGGATTCCAGCACTGGGGCAGAGACAAGGGCAGAGGTGGCCCATGGGGAAACACCTCTCACTCCCGGCTCAGGATGTGTCTGCCTCCCTCTTTCCTTCTATCTCCCTGTTCTCTACTCTGTCTCTCTGTCTCTGCGTTTCTCTCACTTGGCCCCTTGGTCTCTTTGTATCTCCAGCTCCGTGCAGTGTAAAGGGGGAGTTGGAATAACTTCTCAGCATTAACCACCGCTCCTATGCGGGGCAATGTTATCTTAATTGAGTCTCAGCTTGTTCACAGCCACTCAGTTGCCATAAATAATGGATGTCCAAATGGACTGTAAACCAGGGTTGAACAATGCAGCACGTTGCCATTGCCACCAGCTCCAGCTTTCTGCGAGGAGCCCAGCCTCCCTCTTAATAATGTATAGTCCAAGCCCACCACAGCCAGACGTCTAGAGGTTCCCGATGAGAAGCCCCAGTGTGGCTATGGAACAAAATGAAGCTATAGGGAAGGAACTGGGAACTTGCCCACCCTCTGATCTTTTTAGTGAGAGGGCAGTGAGTGTCCCAAAGACTGCAGGTCTTCTGGGCAAACCCTCCTGTCCATGATATCACTAAGACACTGAAACTGACCCACTTGCTCCTATGTGTACTAGCAGATGGTCTCTTGGTCTATAGCTTTAATCTTGGGGTATGAATCCTGTGGCTGTCTGCTCACCAGGTCCCTGAAGATGGCACCATCTTCTGCGAATGCAGCAAGCTGTTATTTAGAGAGTCTGAAGCTATTTAACATACTCGGGCTGTTTGCAGAACCTCCCTGTTTGTAGAGCCTACCAACGATTGCGAAATGAGGGCTGTCTGCAGACTTGGATGCTGTTGGCTGCTTCTGAATTCTTCCCTGAATTCAGTCAATGCCTTTACTCATCCCCAAATTCCAGTTCCCACATGCATTCCCCCTCCTGCTGGCTGCTCTTCTGGCCCAGGATCTTCAGCTCTGCCCCACGGACCACCCATGTCAAAGATACCCCCACCACTATCCCCCATGCTGCTGCTGTGCCCAGAAAAAATCTGTGAGAATAGGGCCGAAAAATTCGTTTCAGATCTTGAGGTTTCTGGGGCAGGGGGGTTGAGAGTGCTCTGGAAGGGTGCCCCATGCTACTCAGCTGTGCCTGGTAGGTGAGGTTCTCAATGCCTCGAGGCTTGCTTTTAAAGCTCTGGGCAAACACAAGCTATTAATAAATCTCAGTGTCCACTTTATTCTAACACATTCTTGTTGGTTTTGTTTTGGATGCCTGTGGGGTGGATGATGGGAAGCAAGCTGTGGTTGTTTAGTGGTTTTTTACTTTAATGGCTTTGGTAATATAGCTAAAGCCTGTTCAGCTTCCATTGTTACTGGTACCCAAATGCTTCAAGCACATCCTCACCAGGTTTCTGGTTATCTCTGTAACAGGTCAGGCTGGAGGGACACAGGTCACTGGGATATGGGGTCCTCAGAGGAGCCGGGGGTGGTCCCTCTGTGACCAGAGTGGAAAGCAATCTCTTTCTGTCCAGTGCCGAGGCTCCTGGTGGGATGGTCTCTTCGTTTCCCCTCCGTGTCCTCAGACTCATTTTGTCATAGGCAGATTTTGAAATCACTGCTACAGGGATGAATGATACTCCTAGTAACACTTCGCGTTCCTATCACACTGGGCAGCTAACCCAGGGTTTCACAAACATTCTTGCGTGAGTTGTTCACGAAAAACATGAGGGAAATGAACTTCGGAGATGTGCGGGACATCTCCAAAGGGTAGACCCCCACGCAGTAGATGCCACATTCAAGTCACCCCTCTGAACCGCCGTTCTCAAACACAGCACGAAGGTCAAAGAGAACCTCAGCTCCCTCAGGAGTTGCGGGGAATGCCCTGAAGTTTTTTGCAAAATACTACGTGGCAGGTGTGTACAGCTGCTTCTGGGGCAAGGGGCTGGTGCTTTCACGAGATGTCAGGAACGTGCCGGGACCCCCGCGGCCAGCCTTGTGTAGCCAAGACTTCCACGGTCTCATGCGCCCATCGGCACGTGTTCATTGATCACCGCAGGTGCAGGTGCTATGGGGAGCACTGGGGGAGCAGATGACCAGGGTGCATGAGGGCCTTGCCCTCAAGGAGATTTTGTTCTAGTTGAGGAGGAAACAGGCAAGTGAGTTAAAATAAAATAAATGAAAAGGGAAATGCTAGAGTGTGCAAAGAGGCAGGAGGGATATAAATAGGATGACAATCCAGGAAAACTGGGATGGCAGGTGGGGAAGGTCGCCCTGTGACGGGGACCTGAAAGAGAGTCTCCTTCTTTCCTCAGGCTGGGAACTCCTCAAGGGCAGAAACTGTGTCTTCCCCGTCAGACTTGGAGACCTGGAACGGAGGGAACCATGAACTCCCCTAACCGCGGGGGTCTAGTGTGGGACACGGCAGGTAGGCATGCTAAGCCCTTCTGTCATCTTGAGATACTGGCAAGTCTGAAATGTCCTTTAACTTGGGGATCATTCACTCTGTTTATTTGACAAAGACCTTCCCAGTCCCAGCCTCATAACCCTGGTCTTCCTCTCCCTTTGAAAAAAGATCACATCCTTTTCCATCCTTATGATTTCTTTCCCAGCATCATATTCCAAGAATAGAGATGGGCTAAAGCCAGCCAGACCCCTCCCCTGGGCCTCCCGTTGCCTCTGCCCCTAGGCCGGGCACCCCCTCCTCCCATCCACCCGCCCCATGTTTCAGAAAGCTCCAGCATCCTGTCCCTCTCCCCTTCACAGCTGAGCATGTAACCGGAATTGGCTGTTGTAATGGCAAACTAAACGATGCCCTAATACCCAGATCAATCTTCCTGTGAAATAACTCATTATTCAGGCTCCAATTGCGGGGGATGGAATGAAGACAAGAACAGTTAAAGGAGAAACTGCTGTACAGGTAGCATTTGGAAACTCCCAGATGAGGGGTAGGGGAGGAGGACAGAGAGGGAGGGGCCGGGCCTGCCAGGAGAGACCCGGGCCGGCCAGGCTTTGGAGGAGGGGATGTCAGGTCAAGACATTTCCCCTTAACTTGAGAGGACGGGAAGCTGGACGGTGGGCCACTTCTGTAGAAAAAAAAGAAGGTGGGGGCAGGGCAGAGCCAGAAACAAGCTATAGGGTTGCAATAGGTGATGCTTTGTTCCAACTGGTCCCGTGTTGTCCAGAACACAGGGCTCTGGATAGACAGCGAGCCACAGAGGCAAGGGCCTGGGGGAAGAGACTTAATCTCAGAGAATGGCCTCAGACCACTGAAGATCATGTCATGGAGAACAATGAACATGGTGTCTATGGACACAGCTGCCAGTGGAGGGAGAGAAGGAGGGCCAAGAGGTCACCCCAAATTGGCGGTGACAACAGGAGCGGTGGAGCCAGGACCTCCTCTGGGGACTCCTCAGCGCAAAGGGTCTCCCCACCCCCCCCAGCAGGTCACCAGGGGCTCCAGGAAAGAAGGGTGTTGTCGGAGCAACTCTCCATCCCAATACAATTCATTCATTCATTCATTCATTCATTCACCAAACATTCCACATCTCCTGCTATGTTTCCACCAGTCAGCCTCAGGGGAAGCCATGGGCTGAGAGTTGAGAAACCTGGGTTGTAATCCTAGCTCTGGGACAGACTGGTGGTCTGATGCCAAGACAGCCTCATCGGATTCTCTGGACCTTGGTCCTCATCTGAAGGGTGAGGAGGCTGGGAGTGGGGACAGCAAAGGTCCCAGGCAGCCCTGACGTCGGAGCGTTAGTCCTCAGGGCTGAGGCTGGCTGCGCTGGGGGCTGAGATGGGAGCAGAGTGCAGTGCATGCTGGGCACAGGCGGCTGGGCAAGTGTTTGAAAGAAAGACAGAGGAAGAGTGTGACATAGAGAGAGAGAGAGAGAGAGAACGATAACGATGGCGGAGAGAACAAGAGAGAGCTAAACAGAGAGGGGGAAGGAAGGAGAGAGGGCAGAGGTGGGAAGAGGGTAATCATCTGAACAATGAGGAGAAAATCCTGTTTGACGCAGCTCCATTCAACACGTTCTTGTTGGTGTATCTACCACGTGCCAGGTTCAGTTCTAACTTCTGGGGAACAAAGGCCGATAAGCCAGCTGCTCACTGCCTTTGAGGAACTACATGATAACGTGGAAAAGCAGCAAGATAACACAATGTCACCATTTTTCTATGGGGACCTTAATCTCGAATCCACGGAGAACAAAAGCAACAGCTAACACTAGTTTCTTACTAACTAGCCTAATCTTTACAGTAATCTTGTGAGGTGGTTACAGAGTATCATCTCTTGGAGAGGGGGGGAATCTGAGACTTGGTGGGGGGGTGGGGAAGTGGGCAGTTTTGCTAAGGTCACCCAGTCAGGCACTGGTGGAGTTGGGATTCGAACCCAGCAGCCTGGTCTCAGAGCGTGTGCTTAACCATCACCCTGTATGAATAGACGGGGGAGCCTGGTGTAGAGTAATGGCACCTGCCCTCCCCAGCCTCAGGCAGGATAGAAGCAGCTCCTAGCAGGCAGCTTCATTCCAAACAGGACTGATTCCTTCCCCTGCGTCTGCTTTATTATAAAGATAAGAAGTCTGGGGCTTCATAAAGGAATGCACCTCCTAAGAGAGGAAAGGAACTGAGCTCTGCCCAGGGGAGCTCTGACTCTGCCCATAGTCAGGACCAGCCCCTGGCCAGGATGGAAAGCACGTCAGCAGGTTTTCCCTGAGACTTTCTAAAATCTCTCTAAGTGGTAGTGGATGCGTGGTTTGAGTCTCTGACCGCAGACTAATGATTAATTCTCTCTGAAACTTAGTCTTCCCATCTGTGCAGTCAGTGGTTGAATGATACCCATGCACTCTTAATTCTTTGTCCCCTCCACTGTATCTCTCCTGTCCTGCATTCTTTTCAGGTGTCACAACCATAAATGTTGTATCAGAAACTGGTTCAGGAGGTAGGCTTGGCAGGTGAGCCATTTCCCACAGGCAGATGAAGAAACAGGGAAAGGAATGGCTTTGTCTTTGTACTGAGGAATCTATTTGCCTATCTGTGCTGAAAGATACAACCTAAAGTAGCTAAAACAAGACATAAGCTTATCCCTATCATAAGAGCAATTTGGAGACTAGCCAACCACACCAGTAGGCCGGATCTTCAGTGTCAGGGACCTGAGATTTTTCCGTCTATGTCATCCCTATACTTTGCATGTGGCTTCCTCCTCTTGGTCCTAAAATGCCTGCTAGAGATCCAGCCTTTGCAGTTACGTTTCAACTAGCAACTAAGAGAGAAGGGATTTAGAAAGTTGTGCCTTCTCTTTTTAAAGGAAGGCTTCACATGAATCCCATCCGACGCTTCCACTTAGATCTTGTTGGCCAGAACCCAGTCCTGTGGATACAGCGAGCTTCAAGGGACGCTTGGTAATACAGTGTTATCTGGTAGCTGGCTTTCCAGCCTGGTGCTCAGCTAGCAGTTTTGTTACTACAAAAGAGGGGGAGAATGGATGTTATATAGACACTTAGTAGTCTTTGCCTTTTTCTCTTGACTTTAAATATGCTGATATCCAGGTCGAGGGAAATTACCAGTTAGGGGATCTATCACCAAGGTAAGGCCTTGGCATAGAATTCAAGACAGGAGTCCAACATTCTAGATTTGTCCAGACTGGGGTAGTTGAAGAAGTGTTAAGGGCATGTGACAGAAACTCCAAGCGTGCGGCATGACAGCTCTACCACTTGCTTGTTCCCCTCTAACTTCCTGTGTCCTGGGCAGGAGCAGGCCCACCTGGAGTAAGGAGCGGGGCTAAGCTTCCTAGCTGTGGGGTTGGGAGCCAGGGGACAGGGAGCTGGGCAGCTCATGACACCAGGCATATGGCCTGGGAGAAAGGGAAGGGGGAACAAATGGAAAACGTCAGGTGTTTGGACCAAGGACAGGAAATTATGGACTCCTTGTCAGCAGCTGAAGTTGACTCTGTCCCCAGGGTGGGTCCCCATGGAAGACAGAGAGGGGCCGCTCCTGGGGAATGGGAGAGGGAGAGCCCTGGAAGCTGGCTAACAGCGGACCCGCTCTGCAATGGAAATGGTGTTCTAAACAGAATAAAGCTTGGGAGGCAAAACAAAGCTATTCCACTGAATAAATGTTCTGCATTAAAGCAGCCAGAATAGCAATGAATTAAACATCAGGTCTGAATGAAGGGAAAATGCCGTGATTTATAATTGCTTCAGGCAGGAGGCAGCCTGGGAGAGAGGCTGAGGCCCCATCAGGGACCGGGTTTCCCCACAGAGTTGTGGAAGCACTGAGAAGAGATATGGGCTGCCTTCAGGATGGGGAGACTGGAATGGAGTTTTCTAGAAAAAGGGGGCAGGCTGGGGAGAGGAAATGTTACCAGGAAGCCCAGCTGCTCGGCTTAGCTTTGTTGTGTGACCTTGGCTAAGTCACTTGGAGAGACTGTCCTCCTTTTCCCATCTGTCTGATGGGGATAACAACACCTGCCTCATCTCGCTTGGTCCTCTGGAGGATAAAGGAGATAATGGAGGGTAAAGCGTTTTGCAAATGTAACGTGCTGCTCTTGCTTCCCTGGTCTCTGCATCTCTGTGAAGGCTGCGTTCATGCTAATGCTGGGCTGTCTGCTTCTCTAAGGTGATCTGTCTTGGGGAGGCAGAAGATGGGGAGGGGGAAGAATAAAACAAGATGTATAGAAATGCCGCTCTGGAGATGCCTGTCAGAACAGCTCTGTGTCGGCGGTCTCCCCCCTTCCTGCAGGCAGCCTGGCATTGTGGTGATGATTCTGGGGGTCTGGCTCAGAGTCCCCGCTCACCTGCCTGTGAGCATGAGACAAGGGCAAGTCAGGTAACTCCTCTGCATCTCAGCATGGTAATGGTACCCTGTCTCAGAGTGTCCTCGTGAGGATTACATGAGGTGATCCTAGCAAAAATACTTGCAGTGTTGCTTGGCACATAGAAACTGCCGTGTAATTGCTAGCTCTCATTAAATTTCTCAGACCGAGCCCATCCGCTACACATCTAGAAAAGGAGCCACGGACTGGCTTTAGAGGCTCCCGAATCCTGCCAAAGACTTGCTACTCATACTCTGCTCTGCACAGAAATCCCCTGGGAGGTTTTGCTAAAATGCAGATTCTGATTCAGCACTCCTGGATGGGAGTCGGGATCCCACGTTTCTAACCAGCTCCTGGGTGATGCTGGGGCCATACGTTGAGAAGCAGAAGTTGAAGGGATGGTCGCTATTTCAGGAGGCTGTTGGGTCAGCAGGTCTGTGCTGCTGACCCTCCACCCCCACGTCCCACCTGAAAGGAGCTGCTTACCAAAGCTGCCTTCCTATGGGGGGGGGGAGGGGGCAGGAATCACTGACATACAAGAGGGATGAGCCTTGATTTTCAACTGACAGGACTTTATCCGCTCACAGAAAACCACCCAAAAGGTTCAGGCAATCTGTCTTGCTGGGATATTTCTGATCTATTACAAATGACACAAAAATCCATTCCTAAAAATTCCCAGCATCTGACGATGGTGCCAATGCTGCTGGGAGAAAAGTGTTGAGTGGGCGGGCGTAGCTGTGGGCAGCTCCCCGCTGGACGCCCCAGATCCTGCCAGGCTGACAAGCCTGTCCCTGTGGACTTCGTGCCTGGGGCAGCTTCCCTTCCCTGAGCCCTGCTTCCTCGGAGATAAATGGGGATCGCAAGAGACCACACTTTATAGGGCAATATGCACGGGTGTGGAAAGTTGTTCAAGAATGACTAAGGGAAGAAACCAAATTGCAGAAAAGCCTAATGCCATTTTAGAAAATGTACAATAACATATATTTGCAAACCCACGGGAGCTTCTGAAGGTATATATACCAAACTGTTAGTAGCAGTTATCTGGAAAGGATTATGAAGGACTTTTACTGTCAATATTGTGAATCTCTATATTATTTGATTTTTTAAATGATGAAAATGCATTACTTTTGTAAATTTTGTAAAAAAGAAAAATCTGCTTTAAAATGGCTAGGGCCAGTCTTATTGGAGAGAGAACAATTGGCAAGATCGTTACCCCTACCCAGCCTAGACCATAGGCTTTGGGGCCTCAATGAGAGTCTCACTTTGCTCTCACTCACTGTGTAACCTAGGCAGCTCCCTTAATCTCTCTGAGCCCTGCGTTTCACATCAGCAAAAAGGAAATGGTAGTCGTATCTGAACCAGAGATCAGCATTCAGGGAGCACTGGTGAGGACCAAGCAGCAGCTCCTTATCCCCGAATTTGGACACCCCCCCACTCCCCCACCCCCCACCAGAAAGCAGGACAATGGGAAGGCTGGGAAACCCACTAGGCTTCTTAGAGTAGTGGAGCTGGGGTTCCCTCCAACCAGCAAGGAGAAGAACAGATCCCGTTGCCCAGACTATGACATAGCTCTTGTTACCCTACCTTCCAGCCAACATTCTCAGGCCTCAGAGCCTCTGTCCCTGCTGTTCCCACTCCCAGGGAGCCCCCCCTCCCCCACTTCACCTGACTGCTTCTTGCTCACCCTTCAACACTTGGCTCCTGCAGGAATCTTCCCTGAGCCCCTTGCCGGTCAGGAGGCAGGGGCACGTTCTGCGTGTTCCCTCAGCAGGCTACATTTCTCGAACTCCCTGGGCTCATCCCAGTTCATAGTCATCCTCTCCTTCCCTGTCTGTTTCCCATTTAAGACAAATGGGCAGGTATAGGTCTTATTTGTCTCTGAATCCCTGGCACCTGGCAGAGAGCCAGGCACATATTTTTACCTCTCTTTCAGCTTTCGTACATCTTTTGATTTAAGCCCCTTCAATTTGTCCTGGAATGTCCTCGTTGGTTCCTTTGGGCCAAGGCCAATGGGGCTTGTCTACAAGGAAGAGGGAAATAGAAAGGGGCGGGATTGCCGGGGTGGTGGTGAGGGCATGGTGCCCTCTAGTGGCCAGGTGCAGGGGCGGCTGCAGCTTCTCTACCAGAGAAAGAAGGGAGAGGTCAGGTGGGACTGGGGCCCTCCATAAGACCAATGAAGGTCCCCACGCGCAAGAAAATGAGTGGGGGGCCTCTATGTTAGCCATTTCCCCAGCGCTGCTGGGAGCAGTCCTCCTCCGTGGACCCACGTAGGGGCTGTGGCTTGACTTTAAAATAATTGCAAAACAAGAGGAAGCCCAGAGACTGCCCCCTGGTGGAGGGAAGAAGGCAGCCGCGTGGAGGTGCACCAGGGCAATACTGAGACGCAGAGATCCTGGAGGTGTGTGATCTGGAAGAGGGATGTGTCTCCTGCTCAGAGACTGGTGAAAGCCTGAGAACAGAGAGGTCCTTCAGGTAGGGGGACCTGACCAGTTTTCTCTTGCAGGGAAATCATATTTGAAAGCCTCTTGCTCCTCCCAGCATCCTTCCAGTTTTGACATCCACGAGGCTCCCTTACATCTCCATGACCTTCCCTAAAGACCCCCTGCCCCAGACCCATCGACCAGAGTCAGCAGGTGCTGGCCAGGCTCCCGTCCCTTCCTGTCATATGGCCCTAGGGACATTATTAGATATCTCTCCCTTTCCACACCTCTAGGACATCACGCCCCCAGTCACCGCTTGTGCCTGGCCATTTGTAGGGCCAAGGAGGGGCCCACTGAGACCTTCTGAGCAGCCAGCCTACCTCCTCAACGTATCTCTCCCTTTCAACCAAGCTTCACTGCCTGGGGTGGGATGTAAGTCTTTTTGCTGCTGTATGAACCCGTGTCCTGGAGTTCTGTCCCCGCCCCCAAACTAGAGAGGTGCTCATTAGCATCCACCTGTCTTCCTCAGCCCCATTTAACTCCCACTTCCCCTAGGCTTTCCCTACAGGTTCTATTTTTTTGCCCTAACTCTTCATCATTTCTCCTATTGGCTCTGGCTCCTCCCCAGAACCTCCAAATCCTTCTTAAATGTGACAGCTAAAATAAGATCCGGGAGAAGGCCAAGTGCAGTGGGATGATCGCACCCTGTCTTGCATGTGCTGCTTCCTCCTTCCTGGGTCCTGTCCCAGAGGTGTAGGCTGGCCCGTCACTGGGGATGTTACCAGGCTTGTGTTCCCTGTGGTCCCAGGTCCCCTTGGATTTTCTCCTTGTCTCTTCCTGGATTGGCAGGGCTGGCATTGAACTTCTAAAAGCCTTGCCTTCTATTTCACCCATTCTGAATGGATTGTTTTTCTAATCCGCCAAGCTTCTCCTGCGTTATATCGTGGCTTTCTTGGACTGTGTCTGCCTTCTGGCGCCCCAGGATAAGCCAGGATCTAGTCCTAAGATGCACCTAACTGGCTTTGGTTTGTTCATTTGTTTGCTCACCCATCCATTTAGTTAAGGGCTCTTTAGTGAGTCCCTCCCTAGGGCCGCTCTGCTGGCTTGGGGATAATGCCGTGTCTAAGGCAGGGCAGGCTGTCACGGAGGACTTGGTCTTAGCAAGCAGCATTGATTTGGGGCAAGGGCTGTCTGGGGGCCTGTGGGGGACTATGGGGGGGCTCTCTCTCTCTGGGAGAACTCACTGTGGCATAGAGTAACTATATTTCTGTAATGCCAGGGATGTTGTGGTAAATAAACAAACAAAAAACACCAACCTACCAAACCAAACCAAACAAAACTCCAAGTCTCAGTATATTAACACAATAAAGTTTTTTTTCCTCCTCATGTGTGCATTCCAGTGTAGGGTTTTTATTTTATTTTATTTTATTTATTTATTGGGCAAAGAGAGAGAACACAAGCATGGGGAGCAGCAGTCAGAGGGAGAGGGAGATGAGGTTCTCCACTGAGCAGGGAGCCCTATGTGGGTCTCAATCCCAGGACCCTGGGATCATAACCCAAGAGCAAGGCAGACGCTTAACCAGCTGAGCCACCCAGGTGGCTCATTATAGGTTTTGACTGTCTAGGACAGCCATCCTCTCTAGAGATTCCAGCTGCTTCTGTCTTATGGCATCATGTCAACACATGTCAACATCCAGGTTAGTGTGTCAGGGAAAGGAGAACGTGGGGATCCCACCCACACTTACTTGTAAGTGTTTTGGACTGCAAGACACCCACATCACTGCTGTCCACACGCCACTGGGCAGGACTGTCCCATGACCCCAGTGTCAGTGCAAGGGAGGCTGGGAGATACCACCTGGCATACCTTCAGATGGAGGAGAGAGATTGGTGGACACATAGCGTTGTCTCTCCCACTGCGATGCACACGGCTGGAGCTTAGACAGAAAAGGTCAGCGAGTCACCAACATCTCAGTCAGCCTTCTCTCTTTAGCGACCTGTTTTCAAAGCAGCTCTCGATCTTAAAGAAGAGGGCTAGGGCCAGAAGCCTGATATTTCCCACCCAGGGAAGGCCCTTGACAGGGTCTCATCCCTGGGGCAGTCAGTGTAGACCTTGGCTCCAACCTGACCTCGTAATGGGATCTTGGCTAAGGGGCCTCAGAGTCTCAGCACAAGGTGGTCTGGGGATCCCACTGGGTTGGTCTGGAACCTGTTGTTCTCAGATCTCTGCCATGCCCTTCCCAGGCATCTCAGGGTCTGGCCAGCTGCAGGCTGCCTTCCCCAGACTCCGTGTCAGCCAGGTTGTGTCTCCCTGGTGGGGACTGCAGGGTCAGAAAAGCAGCAGCAGGGGACCACTCCTCTCTCCCTGCCTGGAGCAACTATGGCCCAGCTCCTGTTCTCGAGGCCATCATGGTCCCAGCTGTCGCCTGTGGCCCCTAATCCCAGGCTCTGTCAACAGCTCCTCTTCCCTCTCTCTGTCCGGCTCGAGAGCTGGCTGTGGCTTCTGGAGATTGTTAATTTCTAAATTACTTCACCGCTCCATTTGGCTCTTGGCTCCTCCAACATCGTGTAACCAGGGCCTGCAATGCATTCCCTCCATTGTGTACTCGAATTGATTTCTCTTTTCCCATTTAGATCCAGGCTGATACACCATGGACTTGGCAGGACCCTGGTGGGGGAGGGAGGAGGCAAGTAGGCAGAAGGGAGTGGATATTAAGTGAAGCAGAAAATATGACAAATAGAGATCAGGTGCAAACAATAGTCTCCTTCCGACCTCTCTTTTGTGGTCTCTAACACAAGCATTCACCTTCCCAAGGGCTGTGTCCTCCAAATTGGTCCTTGGCAAGGAAAGGTGAGGAGAGTGGAATAAACGTGTGTTAGAATAGACCCTGGTGAGTTGGTCCTGAGGCAAAGGAGAAAATGGGCAGAGCTGAGTCCTCCGAGTTAGAACTGAACTTTCTAGGAGCCCTGTGGAGTCAAGACCTGGGTTGCCCCATCCATCCCAAAGCCTTGTGTGGGAAGAGCTGGTGGGAAGATGCTAGGGTGTGGGCAGGGCCTTGTTGCATCACATAAATCACCCTCAGGAAGAGGACCGGCTCCTCAGCCAACACGATGGGCTCACTCCGCCATCCATCCTGGCCCAGCTCACGGCAGCCCCAGCCGCGCAGGCAACAGGCAACAGCCAGAGTTCTCTGTATGCAGAAGAGCAGCTTTGAGGATGGCAAATAAATAAAATCAGAAACCATAAATAAAACCGCCAGCCTTGCACGGGGTGAGCCAGCAGCCCCCTGGGGAGCCGGGCTCTGCTTGGTGATTAAATTCCGAATCAACCCTGCACCACCGGGGCTGTAGGGCTGCAGCGCAGAGAGACGATCACAAAATAGTAGAAAACCGAGGGATTTTGGACTAGGATTCAGAATTTTAACATTTTGGGGGACCTTCCTGGTGGCTTTCAACCCCAGCTGCACCTTGAGATCCCCTCTGGCACCTTTTTTTTTTTTTTGGTAAACCAGAGGACCAGACCCTGTCCCTCCCCGGCCCCTGATGATGTTGACTCAGTGAGGCTGGGTAGGACCTGAGCTCTTCTGATGTTTCTGAAATGGGCTCTGGTCCAGAAGCTTCCAGCTCCACTGATAAGGAATTCAGGGGTTCTGAGAGCAGGGCCAGGGGTTCCTCCTCGGAAATCGAATCATGCAGCTCTTTTCCCAATGCACAGAAGAAATCAAAGTAATGAATAGAATGTTCTGTATTTAAAGTTTTCCCCCATAAATTTTTCCTCTCCTTTTGGCACCTGCTGCTGCGTGCCTGCCAGTAATCAGTGAGAAACCAATATGAACAGAAAATCTCAGAAGCCATTGATCACGTCTACTTTTTTTTTTTTTTTTTTTTTTTGGTAAGCCCATGTGCTTCAGCTTATGTTTTCGTATTGTGTTTCTAGCACAAATTTAATTAAAGGTAACATTTCCAGGCGATTTAAGCTCTGGATAAGAAAATCAGGTAGTGCTCAAATCTTCTTTAGAACAATGTGGGTTAGGTGTAAATAAATAAGACTCCATCTTTGGACCATCCTCAAGGTGTCCAAAACAGGTGGTACAGCCTTCCTAGAGGTCAAGGCCACAAATCTCAGAACTAGTCTGCCAGGGGTGAGTGTCAACCCCACTGTGAATTAGGCATGGGCCCTTGAAAAAGATAACCTCCCCGTGTCTTAGTTTCTTCATATGGGAACAGGGATAGTAAATAGCATCCATATCACAAAATAAGTCTGTGTATCTAAATGTCTTCAGTCGCATGGGGCACTTAGTGATGCTATTAGCTAAACCCATTTGATGATTCAGTGGGGGGTGTGGGGTAGCAGAGTTAGTATCTTTAAAGTATGCTTTAGTCAAGGAAATGGTCTTTTTTCCATTTTTTTTAATTTTAATTTTTTAGAACTGTTTTAGGTTCATGGTAAAATTGAAGAGAAGGTACAGAGATTTCCCATATACCCTATCCCACACATATGCTCAGCCTCCCCACTATCAACATTCCCCAACTGACAGGGTACATTTTTTACAACTGATGAACTTACATGGATTCATCAGTATTTCCCAAAGTCCATGGTTCCCATTAGGGTTCATTCCGAGTGGTGTACATTCTATGGGCTTGGACAAATGTGTAATGACATGTATCCATCATTATAGTATCCCACAGACCAGTTTCATTGCCCTGAAAAAAATCCTCTGTGTTCTGCCTACTCATCTGTGGCAACCCCTGATCTTTTTCACCTTTTCCAGAATGCCATAGAGTTGGAAACATATAGAAGGTAGCTTTTTCAGATTGGCATCTTTCCCTTAGGGATGTGCATTTATGTTTCCCTCGTGTTTTTTCGTGGCTTGAAGGCTCATTTCTTTTTCACACTGCATAATATTCCATCGTCTGGGTACCACAGTCTGTTTACCCATTCCTTACTGAAGGATGTCTTGGTGGCTTCTTCACATTTTGTGGGATATGAATAAAGCTGCTGTAAACATCCACCTGCTGACTTTCACGTGGACATAAGTTTCCAGCTGCACTGGGTAAATGCCAAAGAGAGCTACTGCTGGATTGGATGGTCAGACTATGTTAAGTTCTGGAAGAAACTGCTAAACTGTCTTCCTGAGAGACTACCATCTTGCATTCCTACCAGCAATGGATGAGATCTCCTGTTGCTCCACACTCTCGTGGGTGTTTGGTGTTGTCAGTGTTCTGGATTTTAGTCATTCGGATAGATGTGTGGTGATAGCTCATTGTTTTCATTTGCATTTCCCTGATGACATATGAGGTGGGGCATCTTTTTGTTTCTCACTTGCCATCTGTCGATCTTCTTTGGTAGGGTGTCTGTCAAGGTCTTTGACCCATTTTTTAAATTGGATCCTTTGCTTATTGTTGAGTTTTAAGAGTTCTTTGTATGTTCTAGATAACGATCTTTTATCAGATGCATCTTTTCCAAGTATTTTCTCCCAGTCTGTTATTTGTCTTCTCATTCTCTTGACATAATTTTTAAATCACGCAGTAATCCATGAGTCATTCTCCTTCTAAAACCTCCAACAAGATAGTAGTATATAGAGAATTACAAAATACCAGCCCCTTTTCAAGAACCTCTCCATCCAAGGCCACTTCTTCCCTGGAAGATCTCTGCTGTTTTTCAGCAGTCTGAGCACTGCCAAGTCTTCTCTTCAGAATTCCTATGGAAGTAAGGCACCTGTCCTGTTCTCTAGGGACTGACAGTCTGGGAGGGCAGACAGACAAGCAAAGAAAGCAAGGCCAAGGGTGGTGAGTGGAAAAAGGGATCTAAGAGGAAGAAGCACGTGTAGTTTTCCAGCTTTACCTGTGAGGAAGTTTACAGAGAGGTCCTGGTACCAGGTAAAGAGCTGGACCAGTTGTTCTCAAAGTGGACTAGCAGCCTCAACATCAACGAAGGCTTGTTAGAAATGAAATCCCCAGGCCCACCTGGACCTGCGAGTTAGAAGCTCAAGGGGTAGGTTGCAGCAGTCTGAATTTTGACAAGCCCTCTAGGAGATTCTGATGGATGCTGAAGGTTGAGAACCACTGCCCTAGAACTAATCCCTCCAGAGGCATTCCCTGAGACTTCCTACTCTCCAGCTGATAAACCAAGGAGAGCTATGGACAAAATGGCTGCCAAGCTGCCCCGGGGAGGTGATGTCACAGGCATGAGCTTACCCACAGGGGCAGGGGTACTGAGCAGAGCAATGAAAGGCACACAGCTGCCCATTGCGTGGGGGTGGGTGTTTGGTGTGGAGAGGAATCACATTAGCCATTTCTCCTTCAGACCAGATCTCTTCCTGGGAGACAAGTCTCAGCCCCTTCTCTTTGCTTAAGGGAAGTGTCGCTCCACACTGCTTAGCGGATTCCTCTGGAGGAGTCTGCAAAGTGCACACACCATCCATAATGAATGAACCCATTTCCTGTGCAAATCAGGTGGGAGTCAGGACAGATTAACCCTGGTAATGGAGTTAAAGTCAAGCTCATCTGTTTGCAAGACTTGTTGGGAAGTCCAAGTCCCTTGGTGCAGCTCCGTCTGTTGGGAATGGAGCAGAGAAGGAGGCATGATGTTCCCTTGAGAATATGTGTTACGTGTGCATGCCTGGGCTCCCTTATGTGTGTGTGTATATATTTTCCCGTAGACATTTTTAGGAGAGAGGGAGGAATATGAAAGCCATATTTCACAGTCTGAGACCCCGTCTTGGTACAGTCATGGCTGAAGCTCTTCAGCCTCTTGCTTTTCACCTTTGCCCCACCTAAGACCCAGGTCTGGCCCTGACCTACAGCCTGGTATGTGAGTAGGTGGGGGAGCTCTGCTACTTCCTCAGTGTGAACCAATGATTTCTTCTTTCAAGGTTTACCTATTCCTGGAGTCTCAAGAGTTAAGATTACAAAAGAACCATTAATTTCCCATTAAACCAATTGGTTCCTCCAAGGGAATAGGTCTGAGAGAGCAAATTACCAGCAGAAGAAAGGCAGTGAGACTCGAGACCCCCCTCTTGCCCCCAGAGTCACTCACCTTTGGGTTCTCCCCATGATTACTTTGCCATCATTTGGCTGGCCTTGGGAGCACTCTGCCTCCTTTAAGGCTGTTTTCCAAACAGGCCACCTTTTCTTTCCTCTTTCCCTAGGCTGGGACAGTTAAATGAGGCTCTACTGGAAAATCAAGGATATGATAAGAAAAAGAAAATGCAAAACATTACAGCTAACTGGACAGTCTGGATCACAGGGACACTCCCCCTTCAGGTGGCCTGGTCCCCTTCCCTCCCCACCTCATGCCAGCCTCATTATGCTGGTGCCATCTCAGCCCCCTTGTGGTTGAGATTTAGGAAAATGAGGTCCAAAGAGAGAAGGATGCTTCCTTCTGGTTGTTTAAGAACTGACTTCAGAGTTCTGGGTGTCTGACTGAGGACTCCACCCTTCTAGGTAAAACTGAAAGAGTGTAAGAACATTCTCTTTAGGGAAGATAGTATCCCTTCCCAAAAAGGGATACTATCCCCCAAAACAGGCACCGATGCTGGGTTTAGGTACCAATAAAGGAAGTCTAAATCAATTCTAAAGATAAATAAACAGAGACTCAAGGGCCATTACTCTGGAGACATGCCCATGTCTCTGCTTGGTCCGTAGATGGTCAAGACTGGCCTTTCCCAAGCTGCTGTACCCTTCTGACATTGGCCTCATGCTAAGAGATGCACCTGGTCCTGCCATCATGCATCGTTCCCTTTCACCCTCCTCTTACAGTGGACAGGCTTTGTTCTGACCCTAGGACTCCCAGTCTCCCTTCTCCAACCGACATGACCTTTCAATACCTGAGCCATGACTGAAGAAGCTGCAGTAAAGGTTTTCAGAATGACTTGAAGGTATCTAAGAATCTATAGTAAATATGGGCCTAAATCCACACAGAACAAGACCCAGGGTTAGAGGGGAGTTGCAAGTCCCCAGCCATCAGCCACATCCCAGGGATCCAGGCCCCAAGGAAGAGGGTCTGAAAGCTCAGACCCCTGCTGCTTCTTCCTGGGAGAGCCCAGGTCTCAGATGAGCACATGCCATTCCTCATGGGGGAAGTTAGCCCCTGCCTTTGCTGAAAACCTTCTTATGGCTCCCAACACTTACTTCTGATAAAATCCAAATAGCTCAGCACTGCCCACAGGCCCTCCAGGCCCTTGCCCCTGCCCGGGTGCCAAAGCCACCCAAGTGCCTCCTGTCTGTACCTCACACCACCCTCTGTCTTGTGAGTTCTGACCTATCCTGTACAAATGGGACCTCCTCTGGGAGCCCTCCCTGAGCATCCTAAAGGAGTTCCTTGAGCTCTTCTGTAGTCATCTACCACCCATGTCTCTGTCATGTCTCCCACAGAGCTCCTAACATCCTTCGGTAATGATTTGTCTACATATCACAGCAGGCTGTGGACCCCCAGCAAGTGTGAGGGGTGTTTTCTTTGTCTCCCTGCCGCCCACACACTGAGGGACACATGGGAGAGGCCAAATGAACAGGAACTGAAGCGGTTCAGCTAGCCCTGGCTAGAGAGGCCCACGGAGCTTAGGAGAACATGGATTCCCCAGGGACTCAGCCCCTACAAGGGCCATGCTTTTCTCCTAGCAGGACCCACTCACATTCCCAGAATGCCTTTTTGTCTCCCAAAATGCTAAAGCAGAAACTGCAGGGGAAGGAAATATGTAGAAACCCACCAGATGACTTTCCTTATTGTCTCTATGCCAGGTGTCCTTGGAGGGGTCAGAGCCCACTCTCCACTCCTCCCACCTACCAGATGGCTTCTTTGTAATAGGCAGGTCTAATTTTACAGCCAGAGGGAGGCAGCAAAGATGGAAAACTGCTTCAGGGACTTTAGTACCCTCCTTCCCACGGGACCAGGCTCCTTCCAGAGAGCAGACCTTCAGAACCCAGAGCCAAGACCATCTTCAGACGTGGGCAAAGAGAGTGCTTATTGCACCGAATGGTGAGGGAGGAAAGCTGTCTCGGGAAGTGGCAGCTCCCCGTTTCCCTCAAATACCTCTGCCCACTGACTGTAACACTGCTCTAAGGCCCAGCACGGGCACTTCATACCTGGGGGTGTGGGTTTAGACTCTAGAATTCAGATGTCCCTGAGAGGGATAATAACTTGAGCAGTTATCAGTATATTCTTCAGGACTAGCCACCTTAACAGATAATGAGAACTGTCTTAGTCAGCCCAGGTGGCCATAACAAGATACCATAGACTGGGTGGCTTAAACAATAGCAATTTATTTCTTATAGTTCTGAAGGTTGGAAGTCTGGGATCAGGGTACCAGCATGGCTGGGTTCTCGTGAGAGCCTTCTTCCTGGCTTATAGACAGTGTCCTTCTGGCCGTGTCCTCATCCACCAAAGAGAGTGCTCTGCTGTCTCTTCCTCTTCTTATAAGGGCACTAATCTCATTGTGGTCCTCCACCCTCATGACCTCATCACCTCCCAAAGGTCCCACCTATAAATACCGTCTCATCAGTGGTTCGACATATGAATTCGGAGGCATAGAATTCTACCCCTTACCACCCCCAAATTCATATCCCTCTCACATGCAAAATATATCCATCCCATCTCAAAGCCTTAACTCATTTGCATCAACTGTAAACTTTAAAATCTAGAGTCTCATTGGAGTATCTACACCAGACATGGGTAAGACTCAGGTATGATTCACCACGACAAAACCCTTCTCCATTTGTGCACCTGCAAATCCAGATAGGTTATGTGCCTCCAGGCATAGGAGGAAACACTCCCATTCCACAATGGAGAAACAGGAAAAGAAGAAGGGATAAAGCATCCCAAACAAGTCAAGGAAGGAAAACTTCACAAGATCTTTAATCTTGGGAATAATCCTCTTCAGTTCATTACTCTACCTTCTGGACCCTTGAGGCGGGGTCCAGTGTATATATATTGCTACCAGTTGGTATTCTGGGTCCATTTGACTGGTGAGGAAGTTGAAATGGGCATGATCAAAGTCATCCAGTGGGTAAGTAAGGAACTAGCTAGGCTGTAATGGAAGCCCAAGATAGAGCCTCTTTCTCACTGCATTCTGGCCATTGTAGACATAGTCCTGTGTCTGGCTCCAGCATCTTCTATGATGATGTTCCTACTGATGGTCCTCCTTGAAGAGAAGTTGTGGAAGGACTGATCTCTCCACATCCCACCCCAACCAGGCATCCTCTCCTTACTCCCCCAGCGAACTCCAGCTCCTCCTGACCACACAAGAGCTCCCTGGCTCAGGACGATGGTGTGCTGAGAGTTGGCATCCCCAAACCCAACTCACCCTGACCATCTCAAGCCCAGAAAAGGAGGAGGATCCTTTGGACCTTCAGGGCTTTCTTTGCTGGAATTTGGGAGTTGAAGTGAGGAGAAGGTAGAACCCCAGGGTGTCTCTCAAGTGAGGTCTCTCTAAAAGCACCTACAGGGAGAGACACTGAGAAATGAACAGGGCTTTCTACTTCACACTGGATGGGGAATCCTCAGGTTCTCCTTTGAAATAATTAACTAGTCAATAATAAAATGAAGAACAATGCGGGTTTGAAGGGATTGGAGCCTCAGTCAATCAAATGTGTGAACGAAGAGTTATTTCTTTTCAAATTGAAATAGGATATACATACAATAAAGTACACAGATCTTAAATGTACAGCTTGTTGAATTCTTACCTATGGATACACCATACATCCATACAGTTTTCCAGCACCCTTCTGCCCCGGCTTCCTAGTCTCCCCCCTAGTCTCTAGTCCACCCCAGAGGTAACCACCATTCTGATCCCTGTCACCAATCTTCAAAGCGAAGATTGCCTTCGCTTGCTCTTGAACTTCATATACATGGACTCATACAGTACGTTTTCTTCTGTGTCTGCCTTCTTTCACTCAGCACAGTATCTGTGAGATTCATCTATGTTGTTGAGTGTAACAACAGTGTGTTCATTTCCATGTGTGCATGTACCACAAAGTAGGTGTCTGTTCTACTATTGATGGACATGGCTGGGTTCCAGTTTGGGGGCCATTATGAATAAAGTGGCTGGGGACATTCTTATGCATGTTGTTTTATGGACACGAGCCCTCATTTCTCCAGGGTAAATGCCTAGCAGTGGAATTGCTGGGGCTTAGAGAGGCTTTCACAGTACAATTAGATTATCTTGGAGGGGTAGGTCAGAGACACTTGTCTCAAGGACCCACCTCACCACTGTTTGATGTTGGGTTGCCTACTTGCCCTTTTTGGGGTCTCAGCATCCTTCATCTATAAAATGAAGGCTAAGACATCCCTCAGGTAGTCAGTGGGAGACCTAAGAGAGATAATATAACACCTGTCAAGCTTCTTGAACAAGCACTCTTTATTAGGAAACTTAAGAAAATAATAGTTCTTGTCTACTTCACTCCACTGCTCATATTTCACTCATCTCAGCCCAGCCTCCCCTCAGGAAGAGAGTCCCTATGCTCTTCACCCCAAAGCCAGGTGAGACATGTAGGTATGCACCTGCCTTCAAAGCTTGTACCAGTCCCTTGTGCTGGAAAGATGTGCCCTCTAGGGTGGGCATGTATGGCTTGTTCCTTATCTTCTGGAAAGGCTCCTATGAACCATGTGGTTCTGGTCAGGACTGCTAATCACAGACCCCATTTCTGCCCCCACAGGGCCAAGTCTGAGATCAGTGTAGGGTTGATCACATGACAGAGGCATGGCCAATTGGAAGCCTTCCCTAGGAGCTTTCTAAATAGGATCTCAGAAAAGAGCCCTTTCCTCTCTGGTCACAGTTTCCAGACAGAGGCCACTTCAGAGTTGGTCATTGATCAGTTTTTCAACAATTCCCTACTCTCCAACTACAACACAAAGTATAAAGGTCAGTGAGATTTGAGTTTATCCTGAGAAGAGCTGGGGAGCAGAGGGGAGAGAGAGGGAAAGAGACAGAGCTGCTGACAGCCATGTTTTTGATTCCAGGCCAGCTTCTTCGCTGGCCTTCTAAGTTATTTGGGTACAGGAGACAATAAATCCCTCATTCCTTTTAAGCCACCTTGAGTGAGGTTTCTGTCACTGGTTCCCAAGATAGTTCTGACAAATATACTCTACGTGAAGGGTTCACACCAAAGGCCCTTGAGGGCTTCCCTCTAATCCTTCTCAAGCTCCATCCACTTGGCCCTTCTCTTTGCACCAAACCATCACAAGCATGCTCCTTGCTTTTGAAGCCACGGTCAGTGGTCCCTTATCAAACATACACATGGCGTGTCCAGCCCTGGTGCGGGTTCATGCTGCATGGAAGGCAAGTGGAAGGCCTGGGTCCCCGACCTTGAGCTTTGTACTGTCCCTACACAATTTCTCATAATTGCTCTCTGATTTATGCTCCGTTCCTTGGCGTGATATTGACAAACGGAAGATTTGATAGATTCTCTCCAGGTCATCTATTTAAGGTATCCTCAGTTAATGCAGGAAAGAAATGATGTTCGGTTTTTAAGTGATTGAACTCCAGCCACATGTTATTTTTAGCAACGTGCCCAGAGACCTGAGAAGCTGCCCCAGCCCAAGTTGGGGAGTGGACCCATTGGCCCCGGAAAGATTGATCCTGCTTGACTGCTGCCTTCCTAGGTGGTCTCAAAAAACTCTAAAATTTTATACCAGCAATTCTCCTCAGGAACAGGTGCATAGTGAGAGAGCAAGACACCTTGACTCTGTAGGCAAAGACCAAATAAAGTTGAAGGAAGAAAAAGGCGAGTTCTATCTATTCCTGCCCCAGTGCCTCCAGGACCCTAATGGCCCATTAAACCAACTGCCTGACATGGCCCCTTTGAGAGGGATGCCAGAACACAGGCTACATTTAGCTGCATTTTTTGTGTTTGTTTGTTTGTTCTCGCTCTATTCACATCCTTTGCCATATTACTTTGTTGTGTGTACTCACCTGGGTAGAGAAATATCTGTCCCTTGCCTTGGTTTTAGCTTGTCATGTGACTGCCTTTGTCCAAGGAGATATTCATGGGGAGACATGAAGGAAGCTAGGAAAAGTGCCTCTTATACCTCTGCTCTTACGATGAGGCCATGTCCGGGCCAGCCTGCTGGAGCATGAGAGACATGTGGGGTTGAACCAAGTCAGCCCCGTCCTCCTAGCTACAGCGAGCCCGTGTCATCCAATAACCAGTGCACCTCCTGACACATGAATACCTCCAGCACAGGCCAAAGACCTAGACAGCTGAGCCCAGTCTTTATAAAGACCCACTGTTCAGATGTTCACGGTCTAAAGTCACTGAGTTTTGGGGTCATTTGTTAGGTAGCATTAATTGTGGCAACACGTAACTAATATACCTGTGATCATAAAAAGATTGTCAAATCACACATGTGCAGACAAGCTGGGTGGGTTAGAACACTGAACCACTGAAAGTTCAGAGTTAATTAAGGTATTTGAAGCCAAGAGCTTTTTAAGAATTGCTTCCTAGGGTCTACAATAACTGAAGTATATATATGCACATATACAAAGTATAGATATAAAGTTAACCAATTGTCTCAATTATAACCAACTTATTGATATGGCAGTGAGAGCTATTAAGTCATTTAGAAAACAACTTCAGCTGTTAGTCACATAAAATATTTTTCTTGCAATGGGAACAAACCCGCAATTTTCTTTATCACAACAATCTTGACCTTTTTTCTCTCTTTTTTTTTAACTCTTAGTCCTCCATTGCTAGCGACGCCTTCTCCATGGGTACCCAGGGCCCTAAGGCTGCCTTCTGGTTAAAATGCAGTGAATCGGGGCACCTGGGTGGCTCACTGGGTTAAGCCTCTGCCTTTGGCTCAGGTCATGATCTCGGGGTTCTGGGATCGGGCCCTGCATTGGGCTCTCTGCTCGCCAGAGAGCCTGCTTTCCCCACTCTCTCTCTCTGCCTGCCTCTCTGCCTACTTGTGATCTCTCTCTCTGTGTCAAATAAATAAATAATAATCTTAAAAAAAATGCAGTGAATCCTCACACACTTGGTCACTGGAATGGGAGTGGGACTTGAAGCACACTTTTCTGGCAAAATACTTCTATAATTGGAAGAGAGGAAAAGGAGAGCTCAGGGAACCTGAAATGAGCTACAGGGGCCCATGGTGGCGTGTCCTTGAAGATTCGTCTTTAATCTAATAAACCTACGTGAAATTTGCCAATGATTCTGGATTAATGGTCCCCTCAGGAGTCCTGCAGAAACAAACACAAATCTTTTCTGAAGAACACACTTCAAATACAGATCTCAATGAATTCTCAGATAAAATTGCGAAGAACATGAGTCCATGGTTTATAATCACCAGACGCACAAGGAAGCAAGCCACCATGAACAAGAGTTATCAGAAATAACAAACGAGAAATCAGATCACCAAAAATAAGAACTACTGTAGTCATAGATACCCAGGACAAAAGTAGTATGTTTGATGTGTTTAAAGGATTGAAGGGGCATTGAAAGTAGAAGGGGCAAAGTGAAGAAGAACTACCAAAATTGACCAGTTTGCAAGAGAACTAAATATGACTTTCAAAAATGAAACAAACAATGAAATAAAAAACTCAGTAGAAGAGGCCAATATCAGAAAGCAATGCTGAAGTGAGAATCTGTGAACTGGAAAACCGACTGAGTTGAACTCATTGCTAGGAACTTGGGTCCATGGCATAACGAGACTTGATCTCAGTTGTTGGGAGAACCAGTGGTAGCTGGACCCAGCCCAGCTGGGGCCTGTCCCCTGTAGTGAGATGGGTGGATAGAAAAGCATTGGCCATTCTACATTCACTTTTAGGGAAGACTTTGTGGAATTGTGAGGACAGAGAAGCAGAGGGAGGTCTGGTCTGTTCAACAACCAGAGGCTGGAGGACCACTTGCAAGGCAGCCCACCTGGCTAGCGAGCTGGTGCTGGCTGTCAGCTGGGAGCTTGCTGGGGCCTCAGTTCCTCTCCATATGAGTCTCTCCACCGCTCATTCAGACTCCCTCACAGCATGGCGGCTGAGTCCCCAAACAGAAGGCGGACATGCATGGCTTTTTTACTATCTAGCCTCCGAAGTCATGTGGTGTCACCTCAGCTATCCTCTTTTGGTTGAGATAGTCACAAAGCTCTGCCCTGGTTCAAGGAAGAAGGGGAGTGAGAAGGTTCTAGAAGAGCATATGGGATGAGAGATGCTGCTGCACCTTCTTCAAAAAATGCCACAGGTGATAGCAATCCGGGGTCAGGTGATGGCTGGAGACCTAGGCACGCAGCCAAAAAGGCATCATCACCGGGCTTGGATTCAGTGGCAGAATGGCACCCCCTGAGTGGGGACAGTTGACAAGAGCAAGGCCAAGCCTGGGAGTTTATTAGCAGATGGCATAACGGAGTGATTAAGAGCAGATTCTCTAATCAGATTCACCGCATCTGAATCCTGGATTTCCCAGTTAGCAGTTTAGGATCTTGGGCAAGGAACCTGACCCCTCTTTGCCCAAGTTTCCCCATGGATTGGGATAACGATAGTACTTCCCTCACAGGTTTGTTGCGAGGATTCAGCCAGTTAATATAACTAATTGCTTAGAACAGTGTCTGGCCCACGGCAAGTGCTGTGTAAGGATAAGCTAATATTGGTAATAGGCTGTTTCACAGAAAAGCACCAGGAACCAAACAGGGAACAAAACCGCCAAATGCTGTGTATCAGAGCTCCGAAGTAAGGCAAACTTCCAGCAATGAGAACTTCCGGTGATCAGAAGGATGCTGGGGGCGGGAGTCCCAGAGGCCCAGGGGTGGGGGAGGTGGGGCCTTGGGGCATCCAGGAAGGGGTCCTTAGAGGGGAGAGAATGGTCTCTCACCTGGGGCCTGGCGGTCTCTCCTGGCTCAGAGGCAATACCAAGTTCAAACACTCTAAAATACTCCACAAGGTTGTTGGAGCCGTAAAAATAGTGAGGAGTCCTGAGGCTACTTAGAACAACTGTTTTCTCCTTAATGAGCCGCCATACGAAGCATTTAATTAAAACTGCCAGTACTTCCCGAGAACGTGGATGGAGGGAGTGTGGAGGGGCCGGGTCCCTGGAGCTGGCCTGTCAGGGATCTGGGCGCCCCGCAGGGGTGGGGTGCATCCCCAGCCTGCTCCTTTCCCACTGGTCACACATCGGCATTCCGGGTTCCCAGGAGCCCTCACAATGGTTTCCACCCTCCTCATCACGGGGAAGAGTCACCCTCCCCTGACCTCACATCTCTGTGGGGCCGCCTAGGGCAACTTGCTTTGCCTCTCTGAGCTTCCATTTCCCCATCTGGAAAATGGAGGAAAGGAGACCTCCTTGCTAGGGTTGGTGTTGGATCAGAGGAGATATATCCTGGAGGGGCCCTGTGCTCCTTTCCTTCCAACCCTGGACATTCCTGCTCAGAACAGTGGGGACCCTGAGGGCTGCAGGCGCTGTTTTCCAAGCCGTATGCTGTAAAGGGCTCCTAGACAACGGGCTCCTGAAGGCCAAGTGAGTCTGGAAATGCTGTGTTCTCCATGCACAGTTCCCCAAGTGCAGGGTGCAAAGCACATGCATATTTTAAAGATTCTGAGAAGTTCTGGCATGGAGACTCCTGCTTTGTTTAACCCAGTGTTTTCTAAAATGTCTCACTGTAGAAACACTTTTTTCCTTCTTTCACATGAATTTTCTTTATGTGTTTCACCCATGAGCACCATGGGGGGCAGTCAGAGGAAACAGTGAGGTGGCAGAAATCACATGTGCAACGTCACCTCATCTCATCTGAGAAACAAGGGTAATTGGGGTGCCTGGGTGGCGCAGAGAGTTAAGCCTCTGCCTTCGGCTCAGGTCATGATCTCAGGGTCCTGGGATTGAGTCCCACATCGGGCTCTCTGCTCGGCAGGGAGCCTGCTTCTCCCTCTCTCTCTGCATGATCTCTTTCTCTCTGTCAAATAAATAATAAAATATTTAAAAAAAAAAGAAAGAAACAAGGGTAATTAACACCCACCTTTCAGGTGGCTGTGAAGATGAGAGGCATTGTATACAAAATGCCCAGCCCAGGGCCTGGCACACAGTAGGCAGGTAGGAAGGGAAGCCTCCCTGACTACACAGGCACACTGACACAGGGAATGACACTGGAGGATGCACATACCAAAGGCAGAGCTGAGACCAAAAAGGTCAAGTTTTGCATGGCCCAGCTGGGGCTGAGCCTAGGGCCCTTTCAATCACTTGGACCATCGTGGGGATGGCTCTCAGCAACAGGCTAAAGTTTGTGCTTGCAGAGGAGGGCTGTGTGGCCTTGGTCAGGGCTTGGAGGACCACTGGGCACAGGGATAGGTAAGGGAGTCAATAGTGACACTATTTATTGAACACCTACTACATGCCAGGCACTCTTAGCCACCAAGGATACACTGCTGAACCAAGTTCCTGCCCTCATGGAACTTAGACTGTCAACCGGATTTTTTAAAAAATTAATAATATATTAGGTGAGGATAGGAGCTACCAAAAAATTAAGCAGAATATAAAGGGATGGAGAGGGATGGGTGGGTGTTATTTTCCAGAGGATGGTCAGGGAAACCTCTCTAAGGAGGTGATGTGAACAGAGCGTGGAGAGAGGCAGTTGACTTCATTGTCACCCATTGTCATCCTCACCGCCATCACTAACATCCTCATCTCTGAGCCCACACCTGCCTGGTCAACTGCTGAGCTAAGCACTTTTCAGGAACGGGCCTTCCCCGGGTGCACTTCCAGAAACTGCCACAAGGTGGAGTGGTGACTCTAACCGGTTTCGGGGGCTGAGATTTTGCGGAGGAATTCAAAAGACTTGAATCCAAGGCTGCTGCCTCTAGAATCCTATAAAGGTTGAGAATCATCTCTGGCTGTCTGCAGCCCCAGGAAGCTCATAGAACTGGGTTGTAACCAGGACCTATGGTTAGTGAGGGTCTTTGGCCATCTGCCACCCAGTGAATGGGAGGTTTGGACTGGGTGGGGGGGATGGAGGGATAGAGAGCCCCACAGAACTTTTAGGGAAGCTGAATGAGGGAGGGGTACACAGACCCCCAGCACAAGGTCCAGGGGGTCCCAAGTCTGAGACTGGCACCACCCAGAGAGCCGTTCCAGCCAGGATTTCTCCTCATGATGGGTGATGGCTTTGGACGTTTAAGACATCCATTTGCTTCTAGCTGAGGGGAAGGCAGGTGAGGAAGTGGCAAGAGGAAAGAGAATTGGCTGTAAAAGCTGAGTCCTGATTCGGTACAGTCAGGCAGCAGGGAGCAACAGCATCTCTGCGTGTGGTTTATGGCTGGCTAGCTGTGCCTACAAATTCATCTCAGCATTGGGAGAGGCAGCTCGGAGCTCGCTGGTTGCCTGCCACGATTCTGGATTGAAGGGGACCCGCTCAGACACCCCTCCCCGCCCCTGTTTTCCTTTGGACAGTTCGTGGTGGCATAACTGCCAAGACCCCCTGTTTGGGGTCATCCCTGAGGGCCCACTGAAAAGAGGTAAGGTGGCTTGCTCCGCTTGGCAGCAGGACCTACCTACCTCCTTTCCCCCTCATTGAGAGGATGGATTGCCCTCCCAGACTCATTCCAGAGAGAATCGCAGGGTTTCCAATTTTCCTGGTGTTTTGCTCCCCAGTAACATGTGAACAGATGCTACAAGGTTCTCTCTGAGGATCCCTGGGTAGGGAGGGCAGATTCTCCACAGCGAGGTTCTTTGCTTTTCTCTGGGAGGAAAAATCCATTTTGCACTGCTCTGTGATTTCACTAACCTTTCAAGGCACAGGCTGAGGACTTAGGGTGTATTTCTACCTGTACTCTGGGTCTTTCCTCCTGGAAAGGGGGAGAATAATACTTCCTTCGTACGGTCATCTGATCAACTTCTTAAGATAATATGTCTAACAGCACCTGCCACCTCATCAGGACTCCGCAAACAGTAATTATTTTTAGGTCTAGAAAGGACGAGGCACATCTTCATATCTATGATCTTGTTTAGTCCACTGAACAACCCTTTTTGGCGCATTCTGCTTTTTTTTTTTTCTTATTTCGTTAATTTTTTTTCCCACAAGAAATACCTGAGAACATTCTCATCATAACAGGATTGAGCACTGCATCAGTGTTTTGAGTAAAATATAAGCGTCGCCCCTTACCACCCCTTGAGTATATCCCCTACCCCACTTTCCTGCACACAGCAGACTCCCCACAGGTAACTACCGATGTAAGTTTGGTGTTTATCTTTCCAGGTTTTAAATATATATCCTTTTTTTTTTTTTCCAGCCAATGTCGTCCTTTAAGCTGTAAAATTCAGTTTCACGTCAGATAGCATTAGATGAAGATTATCCTTTGAATAAACTGGAGAGTTCCTGTTTCTCTCGGGCAGCATTTAATTCCATATCAACGCTCAACATGTTAATTGCAAATGAGCTTTTGAAAACAGGCATTCAGGAAGTGGTTTGGCAACACTATATAAATAATTCCTGTTAAGGTCTAGACAGTCATAGAGATATATATGCGGATTCTCTGACTCACATTTTACCAAATGGCCACAGCCTCTGTTCCAAGCTCTGATCAGGGGATATGGCTACAGATCCCAAGGATGGGATTCTTCAGGCCACCTTCTGTCAAAACGAGTAGCTGAACACAGAGGATGTATCTGGCTGCACAAAGATTAGGTCAAGCCGAATTCTGGGGTTTTGCACTCTGTCGGGGCAGGGAGGACAGGGTCTAAGGAACCTTGAGGGCTGGAAGTGGACCATCCAGTCCCCATCTGCCCACCTGCCCTCAAGCTGTTCCAGGCAACAATCACTGAGCCACACCTGCTGAGTGTCTGCTGGCTCTGGGGTGCACTCTTCCATCCACCCCACAAGCCAGCTTCAGGAGCTGGTTACGATGGTCAGTAGTCCCCTTTTATAGGTGAAGAGACTGAGCTTTGAAAAGCAACACATCCAAGAACATACCACTAGGAAGAGGCAGCCCTGGGACCGGAGCCTGGTTGGTTGAAATCCCAGTTTCAGCAAGGGGGACTCATTCTTCTATTTTCTTTTACTTCTCATTTATTCTTTCATATTTCCTGGCCATAATATGTGAGTCCATTCTGATTATATGTAAAACAAAAATGAAACACTTTTCAATCCCCAGTAGTTTCCTCCTTCCCCAGAGCTGACCACCCTTATTTGTTAAGTGTGTCCTTCTGGACTTTCTCACACACACACGCACGCACGCATGCACACACACACAGTTGCTATTATAAAAATATAAAAGAGATTACGCTGTGAAAATATTTCTATGATCTTTCTTTATTAGCAGTGTATTTCCAGATTCATATGTTTGGACTTATTTCCTTTTTTTAAATGGCTGGACATTGTTCCACAGTACGACTATGTCATAATTTCGCTATTCACTGTTGATGGCCAATTTACCCATCTATAAATTGGAGATAACAGTTGTAGTTGCCACATAGGATTATTGTGAGATCAAATGAGATAATACATATAAATAGCTAAAAATTAGTCATGGCGCGCGATAACCACACATGCACAACTATTAGCTATCGTGATCTTTACCAACATCTCCATTGCTAGTACTGGTGGACATCATTTCCAGTTTTTTGTTATAAAGGATGCTGTAATGAAAAATTTCTCTTCCTATTTTGTGTGCCTATGTGAGTTTGCCTGTGGAATAGATTTCTAGAACGTTGGGTGAGGAGTCTGGAGAGAGAGGTAGGGTGTTTCTTCCCTGCGTCAGCCCCACGTCTACGATGTTGACATTGTTCTAATACGGTTCCACAGGGTAGCCCCTCTGCAGACGCTGACTCTCACAGGACCCAAGAAACAGTCTCCCCCTTTCCTGGTCTCTTTAACCCTTGAGTGGTGACAGCTTCCTGCTGCGGCTGGCTTCTGAGGGCCTTTGCCATCCTCTAACTCTGCTCATTCCAATAGAAGCTCATCCTTTATGTCATTGCCATCATTTGAACCATCAGGGGGTGACCTCTGTGTTCAGCCTGGACCCTATCTGACACACTGGCCTTTTGTTTTCTATCAATTGCCTGTTCATATTCTTTGCCCATTTTCTATAGGATTGCTTATGACTTATAAATACTTTTTATAAAACATGAATAATAGTTCACAAAGATGACATTTTAGTCTTAGTTTATCTTAAAATTTTTAATGTAATACATGTTTATAGTAAAAAAAAAAAATTCTAGGGGCGCCTGGGTGGCTTAGTCATTTAAGCTTCTGCCTTTGGCTCAGGTCATGATCCCAAGATTCTGGGATCAAGCCCTGAGTTGGAGCTCCCTACTCAGCGGGGGGCCTGCTTCCCTGCCCCACCCCCCTGCCCGTCCCCCTCCCCTGCTCATTCTCACTTTCTCTCTCTCAATTAGATAAATAAAATCTTAAAAAAAAATTCCAGTGACACAGAATGATAAAATGAGAACCAAAGGTCCTGAAGGAGAGGCCTCCCCCATAAGCTCTGGATGTGCACAGGGATGCATACTGACAAATGAAGGAAAATGTGATTGTGACTGTGGACTGGACACTTGCCACAGCTCCAGCCGTCATTCGGAGGTCATTCTGTTTCTGGAGATTGTGCCTTCCCAGTTTTAGCCGGGGCTGCACACCACTCCTGCAGTCGGTCATTCCATACATGGTCCAGGGAGCCATTGACTGGCACAGCTGTTCTATGGACAATCTCCTAATTAATCATCTTGACTTTGGCCTGCCTTCTACCTCTGTCCCTCAATTGTAGACCGCAAAGGAAGGGGTCTCTCCCATCCCTGCCAACACCCCCAAGTCCTGGTGAGATTGGGGTGGTGGTCCCTGTGCTGGATTCTCCCCTTATCTGAGTCTGTCATTCCCTATTTTCCACCCAGACCTCTGCTGCTCTGATAGCTCCCTCCTGTCCACAACAGGTAATGGGTATACTCCCTTGGGAACTTCTTAACTGTCACTTCAGTGGAGTTTGGGCAGGTGAAAGGGGTAATGGATATGCTTAGTCCTATGTAGGAAGCCGACATTGACTCAAACCCCAGCAAATACAGGATTGTTGCAGTTCATGGGAGAGGTGGGTCAGCAGCATAGCCCCACGTGTCCTCTGTCCCTGTCCTCCAGCCCCTCCTGCTGGCCCTTCCTACACACATGCACCCACCCGCCCTGTCTGCTCTCAGACTTTGGAACACCTGTCAGAAAGCCTGTCCACACTGCCACCTCCTTCAGAGGGCCGTGGCCAGAGCCTGGCTGGCATTATGAATTCCCTGTCACTAGTGCTCAGTGTGGGGTCCTTCCCAGACCCTCTGGTCCTCTTGGCTGAAGCCCAGTGCCCATCCCCCTTCTCCTGAGACTCTGTCTGCCCCAGCTCCTTGACTGTTGGCAGCCTGTGGCCCGCTGCCTGACATGGCCAATAAAGTTTTATGTCACGTCTAGGGCAGCTTTCGAGCCCAAGCAGCCGAGTCCAGTAGTTGAGACAAAGATCATATGGATCACAAGACCTGAATTATTTACTGTGTGACCCTTCACAGATGGTTTGCTGCCTCCTGCTCTGGGCATTCTGCTCTCCCATATCTGAAAGGGGGAGAAGGCTTTGGGACTTCCTGCCCTTGATCTCGAGACCTGGTCAGTTGCTCCTTCTGGAGAATGAAGGAGGTGACCCTTGACCCCTCTCCCTGGTGCTCAGGGTGACCCAAAGCCTTGCACATGGTCCACCATGACCTGGCCTCTGGGCAGGGAGGCGGCCCCACAGCTGGATGACCACACAAAACCAGGATCACAGTCTGCAACATGGCCAGGCGGCCAGCCAGCCAGACACAGGTGTGACCCCAGCCCATCCACTGTAGGTGAGGAAGCTCCCCTGGAGGAAGCACTGGTGAGGGTGACATGGTTGGGGAGGGCAGACTAACAGGGTTCCTTCTGGAACCGTGTCTGCTAGACAGACAGGCTCATGTCTCTGCAGTCATGGGTGGCCCAGCCATGCAGGCCTTGCCCTCAGGCAGGAGGTGCATGTGGAGGGAGACATGGAAGGTCAGCGGAGGTTTCAGGAAGGTGCGTAGCATCTCAGGCAATGCTGGGAACTGAGTTCAAGAGCTCCCGGGTGCCACCCCTCCAGGGAACCTTGCCCCTCTAGGGGTCAAAACATAGCAAGGTTGGACTCTCACTAATTCTCGTCACTCTCCATCATCCCTGGGACACCACCAATACCTCCTCCCTTACCCCTGCCCTGCACCAGTCCCAAGATAACCAATGAGGTAATGCCTTAGAAACTTCTAGTTTCATGATCTATGGAAGCTTCACAAGTAGAGTTTTACCGGAACACAGCTTTGCCCATTCACTTACATATCGTCTTTGGCTGCGTCCTTACTACGATGGCAGAGCTGAGTGGTTGTGACCGACTGTATGGCCTGCAAAGTCTGAACCATGAAAGCTTACGATATTTACTATCTGGTTCTTTATAGGAAGTGTTTGCTGACCTCTGATATAAATATCTGCCCTCCAGGGTTGATATACATGAACTAATATATATAGAATTCTCAGCACAGGGCCTGACAGGTGCACGTAGAGAAATAAACAGATGTCAATGACAGGGAATGTATCAGCTACTGTTTCCCCTCTGCCCTCCAGCCAACAGCTTGTCCAGTGGAACTTCCTCCAATGACGGAAATGTCTCGTCTGCACTGTCCTATGCAGTAGCCACCAGCAATATGCGACTATTGAGCATTTGGAATGTGGCTAGTGTGATTAAGGAATCGAATTTTTAATTATGGTTAATTATAACTAATTTCTGTCCTAACTTAAAATAATGCATGTGGCTAGTGGCTCCCATAGTGGACCGCAAAGTCCCATAAGAAGACGCATGCCTGGAATAATGAGGAGTGCTTGGTAAATGTGGGCTTTACTTGGTTCTCCCCTCTGGTCTTCCCCTGGCCTCGATCTGCCCTCAAGGCCCTGTGCTTTTCCTGCTCTCTTTGTCCCGCTTGCTCTCCTTGGGACATGCCTTTCCTCTCCCTACTGGGGTTCCCATCCATACCCTGCTGGGCTCTGCAGGCCCTTCCTCACAGAGTACCCATTGGCACCCACGCCTCATCCTCGGCCAACTTAGCTGTGGCTGTAAATCAGCTCCGATAATTCGCCATCTGGTCCCAGACCTTAGCAGAAGAGCAGAGGGAGCCAGGCCAGGCGGATTCTGGCTGGAGGCGGGTCGGCAAACCAGGCACTCCATCATTTCCGAGGCTGGCGTGGTTCTCGCATGACACCTGGTGCCAGGAGTCTGTGCCAGGCCTGGGGCAAGGGGCGGGGGCGTCAATCACCGAGGAGCCAGGGGCCTGGAGGGTGGAGAGTGGCCGGGAGGCTGGCTGCAGGTGTCTGGGATAGGGAGCAGATGGATGGCCCAGAGACAGCAATAAGGACGGGGCTCCTGGGCAGCGCCCCTGGAGTGTTATGTTCTATAACCAAGGGGCTTGTTATCATCGCCGCAGCTGTGGGCCCTTGTCAGCTGCAGGAAAGGGCGCTGGGGAAGGGTTGTTGGAGAGTGGAGTCCCCATCCAGTGACCGCCTGTGCCCGGCCAACTTGCCGCTGCCAGCCTTCCCCTCCCACAGAGGTGGCCAGCAACAGGGCGTCACTGCCCGCCCTGGGTCACTGAAGGAGGGCACCAGATTAGAAGGTGGTGAGGAGACCCTGGACCCAGAGCTCAACAAGGACATTTAAGTCATTTCTGACTCATACAGGGTTGAGTAAGTACTGAATCCTCCTGATCTTTTTGGGAAGAAGCAAATGGAAGGACTCAGGAAACCTGACCTCTAGGCCTGGCTTGGCCTCTGAGAGCCAGCTGTGTTATGGGACAAATCACCTGCCTTTGACTGGAGAATGAAGGGGTTGGACTGGATCTGTCATTCTTCATTGAATGGAGGGAGGATGTTGAGAAATCTGTGGGGGGCGCTTTGGGTTGTTCCAGTGAGTAGGAGGTGTGATGGGCATGAGCAGGGGTCGGGGGGCGCCAGTAGGGGGAACAGGGATGCCAACATCCTGCGAAGAGTGATTATTCCACACAAGAGTAGTCATTCCATGCCTACTGGCAGGATGGCTTCTGGTCCCTCCTGCTGGGACATCCTGTTTGTCCATAGCAGCTGGTGCTGGTGCTCCACCCCACATCCCTGACCTTGACCTTTTGACCCACTTCTGGATTAACTCCCAACTGGCAACCCCTGCCTTTCCAAGCCCTATGCCTGAGGATGTTCTCTGGCAGCTGGATTCCTCTCTGCCTGCCCTCCTGGCGGCCAGACTGCTGGGGAACGAGCAGGCCCGGGGGAGCAGCCCTCACCAATAAAAATACGTGCAGGACCACGAGGGACTTGGAACTTAACCAGAGCCTGGGGAAGGATGGTGGCTGGGGCAGGGCATACAGATGGCAAGGACCCCATGCTGCCCAGTGTCCCCATTTCCTGAGCAGACACGGGGACAGCTGTGGGAGACACCCAGATTCCACTTCTCTCATTGGTACCTTTCTCTAGGCCGATCACAGGGTGCAACCACCCCCCGGCCAGAAAGGGGGAAGAAATGACTCAAAATACACCGGTTGCACCGTACCCAGTGCTCAGTTATTGATAAAAGCCGATGATGCTCTCTTCCCCCGCACCACGGCGGGGCTGCTTCTGTCAAAGGAGAGGATGGAGCAGCTCTTGGCTACTTCCCATCCCTCCTCTTCTGTCTGGTCTCCATGAAAAGCCCAGCATTTACCCTAAATGGTCCCAAAGACCAGGGGCACCCAGGTGGCCATGAGTTAGGAAGGAAGTGTGTGCTGGGGGCAGGGGAAGAAGCCAGCTGCTCCACAAAGAAGAAAATGAGGCCATGTCTGTGAGGCAGACAGCAGAGGTTGGCTTCCCCAGATGTCATTCCAACCTCTTTGCTCCTTCCCGACATTGTCACCCAAGCGACAATGGTTCTAGCCAGTGAGTTACAGTAGATACGTGCTAGAGCCCTTGTGGGGACAGCGTTTGCTGACCTGACAAAGATGCTTCTGCTCTCCCCTCCACCAGGCTTCTACCTTCTTCCTGCTGGAAATGCAAATATGATGGCTGGGACAGCAGCAGCCATCTTGTGTTCTGAAGGAAAAGACTAAGAAAATCTAGCTTTGGTGCTGACATCCTTGAACCTGTATCAGCAGCTACAAAACTCTGGATTCTAGTCATGAAAGATAAACGACAACAACAACAACAACAAAAACTCTCTTTCTTAGACCCTGCAGTGGGTTTTCTCCTCATTGCCGCCCAGGACATTCTTTTTTTTTTTTTTTTTTTTTTAAGATTTTATTTATTTATTTGACTGAGAGATCGCAAGCAGGCAGAGAGGCAGGCAGAGAGAGAGGGGGAAGCAGGTTCCCTGCTGAGTAGAGAGCCCGATGTGAGGCTCAATCCCAGGACCCCAAGATCATGACCTGAGCCGAAGGCAGAGGCTTAACGCACTGAGCCACCCAGGTGCCCCTGCCCAGGACATTATTAATGGACACAACTGGCCATGCTTTCTTGCCATTTCACCATTCGGTCACATCAGAGCCCGTGTGCACCAGGCCCCTCGGCCCAGCTTGGCTTTGAGACCATTGCTGTGGACATTGGCTACCCATGATGTCCTCTGACAACACCTTGCCTGAGCAGCTCTGCCACTCCCCCTCACACACTCTGTCTTGGCAGTGGCTGCCTGTAGCAGCCTCCTGCTCAGTCATAGACACAGGCACAACCCCAGAAGTGTAAGGATGTCGACACCCGCAGGGCAGGAAGCAGCCACTGCCCAGCAGTGATCAGGGAAAAAGGAAACATAGTCCCCCTTCCCCCACCACTCTGGGTAGACATTTCCAAAATAGTCAGAAGGAACCTGGTGTTGGTAAGTCACACTTATATCAGCTTGCTCTCCTTTCATTCTCCACCCCCCATTTCTGATCCTTCCCCAAATATACTATTCATATCCAAAATCCTGTTTTAGAGTTTTTTTTAGGGGGGGGATGGGGAGAAACCAGGCTAAGACAGGTCAGATCACTGGGTGATCTTGGACAGCCTGCTTACCCTCTCTGGACTCAGTCTTTGCCCTACATAGTGGGTAGGTATGGGGCCATGTGTTCTCTGCTCCCCCACTCCCCGGACATCCCTGTGCCCTGTTCTTGCCCCCTCCTCATGTTAGTGGGTCAGCCCTGACTGAAGTTTCCCCGGAAGCAGGGCCCACGATGGCCTCCGCTTGACTGTGGGGGACCTGGTCCAGCATCAAACACAGTGAGTGGAGAAGGAGGAGAAACAGCTAGAAGGAAGTGTTAATTACAAAGTGAAGCAAACCAGAAAGAACCCCTCAGGCTCAAAGCCAAATCATGTGAAGGGAGAGAAGGTGGAGGTTGCCAGGCGGGCATGAAGCCCATTAATGAGAATGAGTCGGGGTGGTGTGTGCCAGCGGGCGCAGGGGTCAAGCACGCAGCCCGGTGCTAATTAGCTGCAGTGGCCTTGGTCATAGGTCACTGAGGATGGAAAACACTCAGTCCTGCCAGGTCATCGCTGAAGGAGTTGGGGGAGAGGGAAGGGGAACCAGAAGATGGGTGAGGGACCGGTGAGCAGGTGGGAGTCACGGGGCTGGGATCCATGGCTGGCACTGACTTGTCAGATCCTTTGGAAACAACCCCAAATCTCAAGGTCTACTCCTGTGGGCTGGTCAGAGGCCATTCAACAAGCCTTCACTGAGCACCTGTCTCTACCAGGCTCAGGGTAGAGGGGACATTGTCCCAGATCTCACAGAAGTCTGGATCCAGTGTGGAAAGAGCTTCTAGATGGGGCAAAACACAGCCTAGGGAGCACTCACCAGAGGGTGAAGCTTCAAGAAAGGTTTCCAGGGAGAAGCATCTTCTTCGTTGAAATCTGGGAGAAAAGGAGTAATCTAGGTAAGCAAAACAGGGTGGCTAGGGAGGGGGAAGCATGCCTGGCAGAGGGAGCTGTGTGTACAAAGTTCAGAAGGGAAGACAGCGTGACAGGGTCAAGAGCCACAAGTCCTCTTGGATAACTATCCCTCGGCCAGTTGCAGTAAGCCACTGCTCACTGGGACACGTACCTCTGGAGGGCCCCCCACCTGTGGCTTCTACCTTTTCCCCTGGGCTTTCAGAGGAGTAGAACAGAGTGGCTCAGGGTGTGGCCCAAGCTGGTGTCCTAGACCCTGGGCCTCCAGCTTAGGATTCCATTCTGCCCTCTGGAGTTGGAACCAGCAGGGAAACTTTTAGGTGACAATTCCAGGGGTCGGGTGGGAATGAATGTTGGTTACTCATTCATTCATTCAATAACCACTAAATACCTATTCTTTGACAGCCTCTCTGCGGGGTGCAAGAACCACAAAGATAAATAAGTCTTGTCAGGACCCTGCCCTCCCTGAGAACCCAGCGCTAGGGAGAAAGACACATATACAAATAATCACAGAAAATCTCAATTAACGGTCACATAAGCAAGATAGAAGCCTGTTTTTGCCTCACAATCGGTTGGCAGAGATAGGCAGCCCAGGGCTGGTATCGCAGCACTGTATGCATCTGAGACACATCCTTTTTTCTTGTTCCTTCACCCTCCTCAGCACATAGTGTCCACTGTGTGATTCACACACACTGTAGCTGCTAGAGCTCCAGCCATCTCAACCACATTCCTGCTAGCAAAGTAGAGGAAATGAGAAACAGCAGGGCACTCCTCCCTTTCAGGACACTTCCGAAGAGTTGTCTACACTGCTTTAGCTTTTGTCCTATCAGTTAGAATTTAGTCAAATGGCCATACCTACTTCCAGGATAGGATGAGAATCCAGATTTTACTCCAGGAGTCCACGTGCCCAGCAAAACATTAGGGATCCTGTCACAAAGAAAGATGGAGGATAGAGATACCAAGAACATCTAAGCAAAAACTGCTAGATCAGAATCCTCCCTAACCAAGGATGGCAGAGTTCTGAGCTAGAAATTTCCACCTCTGCATCTGATTTGGGCCAAGCGCACTCTGTTACGTGTCCATTCCAGAATCTTGGATGGTTGTTAGGGCCTAGGAGACTGGATCCTTGTGGGCTCTAGCTCCAATAGCAGACTCCCCTGCCCAATCAGCCTCCTCAAGCCCAGATTTTTCTTCCTAGTGCTACTTGCCAATAAGGCTTTTGCCTTCCTAACTGCTCAGCCTCTGCTTCCCAGAGGTCCGCCAGCCCCTGGGGTGCCACAGACGCTGTTCCTGCATCGATCGCTGTGTTCTGCTCAGTGCCACTCCTGCCTCCAGCGGCTGCTCTGGGTCAGCCGGGCTTGGACCACCTTCTAGCACCTCTCCCTGCGCCCTGTGTCTCTTACTTCCCGCCCCAGGCTTCTCTGATGCCGCAGCATAGTGATCAAACTCATGTGAGTTCAGTCCTTGGTGAGTCACAGACAGAAACTCCACCAGGTGAGTTGTCCTGCAAAGGAAACTTTATTTGCAGCAAATAAGGACATCACGGGGAATAACTTCCAAAGTCCAAAGACTCCTGGAGCAAGGGTGGGATGGGTTCCTTCTGTTTAGCGTTAGGATAAATTTTTAGATGGGGGAGACTTGTCATCGTTTGTGGAGGCTGGCAGAAGTTTTCTCAGGTGCCTTAAGAAGTCTCACCCTTACACGCACAGTGTCTGGGTTGTAAATGAGGCTTGGGCTCTAACTTGGGCGGAGACTTTAGTATTATAATGAGGTAAAGGTAACAGCTGGGCACTCCGTAGTCACTCCGTGGTCCATCTGCGCAGGCCTGAGTTGGGGTTTGGGTTCAAACTGGTCTGGGGGGGGTCTGGGCTACTGGAGCCCTTCCTCCAGGCAGTGGTTATTACTGGAGGGATCCTTTTGGTTTCCATCAGGGGATGTTATTCCCACTAGGTCTTTTGCCTGAGTGAAGAGATAAGCTGGAAAGCTGAGTTTATGGAAAAAAATGTGGGACGCAGGTCAGTAAGTAGAAGCAGGTAGACAGTAAAATTCAGGTCTTAGGGTCTAGTGGGTGACAGCATGGGTCTCCTCGGGGTACTTGCTGGGTGCTTAGGTGCCTGCAAACCAGAAAGCATGGCTTGCCCTTGGCCCAGAGCAATGGAAGCAGTGGAGAATTTTTCTGCCTTTCATAATCCTGGGTGTAGAGCACTGGGACACTTTGTTCCACGAAGTTCCTGAGACGTCCTGCTGAGATCTAGTGCCTGTCACTCCCAGGGCCAGCCAGGCCCACAACGCAAACTTGGAGTGACTCTCCCTGTTCCAAGTTCTGTTTCCCCATTTCCCTTCCTCCTGCTCACAGGGACCATTAAGCTGCCCACAGGCAAGCAAACCCTTGGACTGCTCTCCAGCACCTGGCTGAGTTGCAGGCTGTACACAGAGGCCTTGCTCTCTCTCTCCCTGTCCCTCCTCCCACCAACAGATCAGGAACTGCCCAAGAAGCACTTGACCCAAACTCAGAAACCCACGTTCAAGTCCTGGTTCTGCTACTTTTCAGTGGTGAGTCCCTGGGCTTAGCGTCCCGGTGTCCCCACACTCTGATCAGTAATTTGGCACTAGGTGTGCTTCCGTTTTGGCCGTGTGTTGCACACCGTCAGGACACACTCTCGTTGTGTTTGGATGGTACCACCCCTGGAGTTTGGAACACAAGGCTCTGATACACCACAGGGTACATTGAATAGTGAGTGGATGCTTCTAACATGTTGCTTGACACATGGTAACAGGTTTATGGAGTATCATTCCGGCCATTAGTCTGGGGATCTCCTGAGGGCAAAGGATCTGTCTTTCTTATCAGACTGAGAATTGATGAGAGCTAAGACTATGTCCCCTTTATGGGGTAAGAGAGTTTTCTGAAGGCAGGTCTCTGCCTTACTCCAACAGCTAGGAGCTCCTCCACTACTCTTCTGACTTTCTGAGAGCATTAATTCAATGTCTTCTCTGAGGGCAGGGCTGTGTCTCCCCTTCAGACTGGGGCTCCCTGAGGACAAGACTGTGTCTCCCCTCAGACTGGGGCTCCCTGAGGGCAGGGCTGTGTCTCCACCTCAGACTGGGGTCCCGAAAGTCAGGGCTATGTCTTCCCCCTCAGACTGGGGCTCCCAGAGGGAGGGCTGTGTCTTCCCCCTCAGACTGGGGCTCCCTGAGGGCAGGGCCATGTCTTCCTCTCAGCCTGGGGGTTCCTGAGGGTTGGGCTCTGTCTCCCCTCTCAGACTGGGGCTCCCTGAGGGAGGACTGTGTCTTCCCCTCAGACTGGGGCTCCCTGAGGGCTGGGCTCTATCTCCCGCCTCAGACTGGGGCTCCCTGAGGCAGGGCTATGTCTCTTCCATCAGACTGGGTCCCCCTGAAGGCAGGACTGTGTCTTCCCCTCAGACTGGGGCTCCCTGAGGCAGGGCTGTGCCTCTCCCCTCAGCCTCAGGCTCCCCGAGGCAGGGGTGTGTCTCCCCTCAGACTGGGGGTCCCTGAGGGCAGGTATTAGGAGCCTATCTTTTCCTTGCTCCCAGCTCAGCAGCTGTCACTCCTCCAGGCCCTCCACCCCTTCTTGGCACTGTTCCAGTCTCCTTCCTGCTCTGTTCTCTTCCAGGCAACATGCTCTCCTGGTCTCTGTTTCCCCTGTTTGGGCTGAATCGGTCCCCTGCTCATCCCTGTTTCTTGCTGTCCTCTCCCCTCCTGCCGGTGTGTGTACGAGGACGAACAGGCTGCATCTTGCCAGCTGAGCTTACCCTTTGGTGATTAAAAGGAACATCATGCTGCCAGCAGAGTAATCCTAATTACAAAGTAGAAACCACTGCTTTTTACCAAGAGACCAACAGGGACATTCTGTGTCTTTTCCCAGCACAGCAGGAGGTGTACAAAGCTGGCACAGGCTCCTAGGGAGCTGGGTGGTGGAGCTCCCTGGAGAAGCTGCCTCGTGCCCTCTGGTTTGCACAGAGGGAGTGAAATCCCTCCCCAGCCAGGTTCATTAACAGGCATCCGTGACCCGGAAGCATGGCCCTCTTCCCTGGGAAGCACAGAGGCTGCTGTGAGAACAGCAGCCCAGGCTGGGGACTGGGGCAGCAGAGAGGCTCACACTCAGCCTACCTGCTCAGGGACTCACCCCTGTGGATCTGCTGCACCCCTGCCCCAGTCCACGCCAACGACTCCCTCCCTCCCATTGCAAGGGAAGCCAGAGCTTCTGGGACTCAGTGAGGTGCCTGCAATTTTCCAAGACACAGATCCACTTTTTATATTCATTTTCCCTTTCTTCCCCTCCCCATCCCTTCCTCCCCTCCTCCCTGATGTCCATCATTAGACACAAATTTTGGGATGGTGCTTAGCCCTAGGGAAATGCCGTCAGCAAGGGAGGCAGGACTTCCCCAGGGCACTTTCGTTCTAATAGAAGAGACACTAGCAAAGAAATGATTATGATTCTAGGGGCGCCTGGGTGGCTCGGTCAGTTGATCATCTATCTGCCTTCGCTTTGGGTCATGGTCCCGCAGTCCTGGGATTGGACCCCGCGTTGGGCACCCTGCTCAGTGGGGAGCCTGCTGCTCCCTGTCCTTCTGCTGCTCCCCCTGCTCGTGCTATCCTCGCTGTCACATAAATAAAAAATTAATAAAAAAAAAAGAAATGATTATGATTCTAGAAAATATTAATGAATAGGTGTGTGGTGGTGTTACAAGGCAAGAATACAGGGTGTCTTATGTAATCTGGAGTTACAACCTTACATAAGCAAGCCCAAAGTTACCATGTATCAGGAGTTGTCACAGTTCACCCCTTCATTTATTCATTCACTACTTACAAAGCACCCACTATGTGCCAAGTCCTGTGGCCTGGGTGGGAAGGAAGCCGACAGCATCCTTACCTCTCCCCTCATGTCTCCAGATGGGGAGACAGATGAGGCACAGTCCAGACAGTAATACCCGTACAGTAATACCCGGCACCAGGCCTTTTGTCTTTCGGAGACTTTCTAGACTTTGATCCTTACTCTGGGAGGCGTTGTCCATCATTGTCCCTCCTCCCCTACAGGTGAGGCCACCAGGGTTTCTCTGGTTGAGTCTTTTGAATCTCTTGCAGTAAAGACAATAGGAATTCTGGCAGGTCAAAAGGAAAGCTAACCCTTTCGTGGGAGTCACTATGAACCTGCTGGTTTATGATCGGCCTTCCCGGCCACACCGTCCCCTCGGGGGCCGCCTGACAGGTCATTGCTGCCTGGCCTGAGAAGGCCAATGTGGTCTGCAGGCCCATGCAGCTGCGTGTGCTGACTGGTGTTTCCAGGCCTGGTAGAGGCCCACTTCTTTCCTCGATGGCGACAGTGTCCCGAGGCCTTCAAGGAGGAAATCATTTTAAATGTAATGATTGACTTTTACATATGTCTATTGACTTTTCTCCACATTCCATTGGCATTTTCCGATACTTAGCTAACAGAACAGCCCAGTTTCAGCAAGTCCAAGCAAACGAGGATGTGCTTATTCATTGCTACTGTTCCAATCCGGCAGGCCTCAGCCTTGGGGGCCAGTCTCACTCTGGGGGTGGAATGTCAGTCCCTTCCTTCTCTTGACCACTCTCCAGGCCTTGCAGGAACTCTCCAGCCCAGGGGAGGGAGAGAGGAAGGAGACCTACACACGATTCAACTCACGGTTATCTGTGGTGCCATTTCAAGGCCAAGGACGGGGGATAAGGGTGGGGCAAGTGAGGCTGTTGAGACCTGTGAGGTCTTTGTCTCATTCCAGAACTTAACTTACCCCTGGTCAGGCCTGACAGTATGTGTTCTGTGTCAGAACTTGGGGAAGTGTGTGGAAAGGCACCAAGAAGGATCATCTTCCTCCAGGGGAAGGAGGGACACGGCCCCATGTAGCAGGTGCTTCAGAACCTGAATAACATTTCTGTGGCTCTCCCTGTTTTGATCTCTGAGCCGGAGGGGAAGATTCCTGTCTTCTTCTGCCATCTAGAAGGTTAGGGCAGGCCCCACCCACAACCCCACTGGTGCACACCAGCCACCTTACAAATACCTATAGGTGCTTTTAACTTTTTAAAATAAAATGTTTATAAAATACTTGGCCTTTGGAGCCCTTTCTCCTGTTCATGGTGAGCAAGAAGAGCCGGGCAATGACCATGGCAGGGACAGTTCAAGCCAAGTGTGATGAGAGTAGGGGCATAACGCCCCAGGATCCTCACTGCTGGGGCACAGGAGTACAAGATGCCCAGCCTGCCCGGACTCTTGGAGCACCTCGGGCAGGTTGTCAGCTCTTCAGTGCACGTGGCATGGGCTTCCTTCCCTGGGTTTCCTGGGATCTCTCCTAAATAAACTCTTTGCACTCAAGTCCTTGACTCGGGGCCGTACAGGGGGACGCCAAATGAAGATAGTGGCGTCAATAGGTGTGTGGACTCAGATCCCATTTCTAGGACCTAGAGCTTGGGCCAGTGACTTAAGCTCATTTTGCCTCTTGGCTGGTAAAACGGGGCATAATGACAGACACTACTTCGTAAAATTGTCTGAAGATTGCAAGGGTGATTACACAGAAAGCTTTGTAATAAACAGTACCTGACTCATGGCAAATGCTCAGATGTTATTAAAGCATGAGCCCCACAAGATCACGGGCATTTGCAGTCCCGCATGCCAGGCGTGTGACCTTAACTGTTGTGAGTCTGGGCTCGGGTGCCCAGCCTGGCCTGGCCCCTGGCCCCACTGTGCACTGTGCCTCTCCTGAGATCGACAGCCATTGCCGGGCAGGGGAGTCTGAGGCAGACCCCGGGTGAGTCCTTCCAAAGACACTCATCCAGGCTGTGAAGGTCAGACCTGGGAGTGACAATTTCTTATTAAATGGGGCCTGTTCTCTGGCTTCCCGTCCCTTCACGCTAGGCAGAGGTGCCCACAAGAGGTTCAGGGCAGCCTCTCTTAGGACTGCAATTTTTAATTAGCCTCTGCTCTTTGAAAAGACTAAAATGTTACACAAATGTGAGTTGTTAATAAAAACAATTAATCTTGTTGGGGCCAGCAGGGTCTCTCCCTTCTCCTTGATGAGGGCAGTTCAATAGAAAACAGAAAGGGGACCAGAGGTCTAGTCCCAGCCTGTTACTAACTCACTCAGTGACCTTAAACAAACCCCATCTTTTTTGTGGGGTCTTAGTGTGCTCTTTGATAAAATGAAGTTGTAAAGACGACTCCCATCTCTGATTCCAAGGCAGATCTCACCAAGGGTTGTAGGTGGAGGGACCAGACATTTATCACCTAGATGTGCCCAAGGATTTTCATCCATGGACTAAATTTATTCTGCACATGACCCTGTTGTATAAGGACTGCCTGGTTTGTAGACATGGGCACCAAGATGGGGAGAAATTCCCTAACTCATCCACTGTCATGAGTTAACAGTGATGGAGCTGGGCTGTGGGATGCACCTGTATGGGTGTGGGTGTGGGTGTATGTGTGCACTTGAACATGTGTGTGCCTGTCGGTGTATGTGTGCACTTGAACATGTGTGTGCCTGTCGGTGTGTACACGTGTGTGTGTGTGCATGTAGGGCTGCATGTGTGTGGGTGCACACGAGTGGCATCTGGTCGACATCCGGTTTCTCCTGAGAGGTCTTGAATGGCGGGCACCCCCTGTCCTATTCTCTCTCCTCTCACTGTCCCCCCTCTTTCCTTTCTCCCCTTGCTCCTTCCCTCTCCTTCCCTCGTCTCCAGACAGCACCACCTGAATTGGTTTTCTTTTGAAAAGAAAACAAAGCCTGCTCTTTCCAAACTCCAAGTGTTTTTACCTGCTGGAAAATCCATAACCATTAACCAGATCTGCTGGAGGGGGGAAAAAATCCCAGGACCTGCTGAGATGGTTCTAGCAAAGGCGGTCCTCCCTGGAGCTGGTTAAAAATTCAGAGGGAGCACTGGGCATTGGCATATGATATGAGGAGCAGTCTTTTACTAAAGAGATTTAATGGCCCACAATTCAATTTGAACTGAAAGAATCCCCCCGACGACTCCTTATAAAGTCTTCCCGAGCCCTAAGTCGATATCTATGGGGCTGGTGAGGAGCAACTATCGATTAGCTGTCTCTGCCAATGAGTGTTACAAGCCAAGGAGGCTGGAGGGGAGTCGTGCGCACAGTTACACGGGCGGCACCTCATAAAATCGGCCCGTATCGACTGGCAGCTGTGCCGTCCAGGCCGGGACAAAGGATGGCTCATGTGGGGCCTGAGAGCTAATCAAAGTCCCTGGGAACCCACTGGGATGGATGAAGCCACAGTCCGCTCCCCTTACTGGGGGGGAACACGACAAGGGGACAGAAGCCTTGTTTCTCATCACTTCAAGCCCACCAATCCCCGGGTGCGAGGTAAGACCTGCTCCTACAAGACTTCACATTTCCTGTGTTCTAACCAGTTAGCTCAAAAAGAAAAGTAGGAAGTGTCTGTGACGCCCCATTTGTCCTCATGCCACAGATTCGGCGACCTCGGCTGTACAAGAATGTAAGTAACCAGGATTCCAGAGTCAGAAAAACAGGGCTTCTGGGCATTAAAAAAAAAAAACCTCATGCTAAAGCTTATGCGTTAAAATACATGCTGCGTTCAAGGAATAGCAATTTAGGCCCTCACTCCAAACCTGTTAGCTCTTACTTTATACACAATTCTAATACACTTGGTTTTTCTGGTTTACATGCCCTTTTTATAGGAAGCAGCAAAGAGGATCTAAGCAGGACAGGATGGCTCTGCTAAAGGTAGTAACACTATTGGCAACAAGAGGTAACAGCTGGCAGAAAGAGCCAAGGCAAAGCACCTTGAAACCAGAGTGGAATAGACATAGGCAAATAGTCACACGCTCCTGAGTCTCTGTATTGGTCCATGCTCAGGCTGCCCTAAATAAATAAATAAATACATAAATAAATAAATTAGTTAGTTAAATTAAAGTAAATACCATAGACCAGGTGGCTTAAACAGACATTTATTTTCTCTGAGTTCTGGAGGCTGGAGGTCCAAGATTGGCGTGCCAGCAGGGGTAGTTTCTGGTAAGATCTCCCTCCCAGCCTTGCGAACAGCCACATTCTTACTGTGTCCTCACTGGGCCTTTCCTCTCTGTGCTGGGAGGAGAGAGAAAGCCCTGGTGTCTGTCTCAGTCTCCTCCTGTTCTCATACAGGGAGCAGGCCTGCTGGAGTAGCGCTCCCCCGCTTACGACCTCATTTAACCTTCATTACCTCCTTCAAGGCCCCATGTGCAAATGCAGTCCCAGTGGTAGGGTAGGGCTCCGACTCAGTTTAGTCCGTCATAGCCCCCAGAGTCTGCAGTGCCCCACCTGGTACGACAGCTGATGATCAGGGAGAGTCATCTAGAACAACTTTGAAGTCATGTGTCGTCACTTCTCTTTAAGATGGTGGGGAAATAAGGGCTGCATTTCATAAAGATTTCCCTTCAAAAAGTAGAGAATATTTGCCAAAATATTGAGTTGTAAGGGAGAGAGCTCCATTTAAAAAGAATAAATATCAATCATTTTTTAAAAGATTTTATTTATGTATTTGTTAGGGAGAGACAAAGAGAGAGCACAAGCAGGGGGAGCAGCAGGTGGAGGAAGAAGGAGAAGCAGGCTCCCTGCTGAGCAAGGAGCCCGATGCTGACCTTCATCCCAGGACCCTGGGATCTTGACCTGAGCAGAAGGCAGACACTTAACTGACTGAGCCATCTAGGCGTCCCTAAAAAGAATATCACTCTTGTGAAATAATTCTTTTTCAGAGTCCTGACAGAGCTGTGAACAATATCACCCTTGAATGAGGGTCCTTTGAAGAGAGTTTAATAAAGAGGCTGTTACAAAGATGTGGGCAGATAGGGAAACCACAAGGTGAAGAGACGGAGCCCAGTAGCCAGGATGGGAGGGGTGAGATGTATGCCTCTCGGATATATGGGTGAGCCCAGCTCACTGAGCCCCTGAAGACAGAGAAAGCTACCCACAAAGAACCAGAATGTTCACTCCAGGGCTCAGGCAGACCACAGCAAGGAAGAAGGAGATGGAAAGTGAGTAACCTGATCTCTCTCTCTCTATCCACCCTCCCTCCAAGCTCCAGATCTGACCAGAAGTCAGACAGCAGGGGGCCTAGGGGTTGACCGAATGGTTTCAGCCTCCCGGAGTAGAGAGTGGACTTGGAAGAGTAAAGCAAAGATGGTCCCTGACCTGGTCCAAGGTGCACAGGTCACCTTGCCCATCCCTTTGTGCACTGGGTGTAGGAGCTGGAGGGGGGGAACCCCAGCCCTCTCCTGATTTCCCTCTTCCCATCTCTGGCCTGGTTGTATTCTCTTATCTTCCATAAAGAGGGTGGGAACTCACTTAAAAAGCCTCCCCAGCAAACCTGCTGTGTCTCACCATCAAACACACACAGTGGCCTCTCTTCAACAGGAAACGGAACTCCTTTCACCCCATAAGGCATTTCCAAATGAAACACCACCATTTATTTATTCCAACCCTGCCCAACCCAGGGTTGGGCCACCACCGGTGCTGAAAGGAACAGAGCCGGAGCCCAAGCCATCTTCTCCACACCTGCACCGACTGATTTGCACCAAACGGCTCTAATTAGCACATTCCGAGCTATGATTAGGCTTCCAGGGGAAGCATGCAAAATGCCATTAATTATGGATGTGATCTTAAATTATTCACTTGGAATGTTTTTTTTCCTTGATATGCCCCTTTCATCTCCCACTAACTTTTTGTCACATCCAAGAATAGATCCAATTAAGCCTCAAAAAGCGGAAGTTTGTTATGCTAAAGCAAAGGTAAACTGAAAATTAATCACTTTTTTTTTTCTCCCCAGTTGTGGTGTTGGTGATCAGGAAGCAGCCCAAAGAGGAAAAGGCATTTGATTTTCTTGCCTACCTTTCCTTTCTGCAGCATCGCGGTCCATATGGCTCCTCAGTGCTGCCTTGCTCTTTCTGCTGGGAGCTTGGCTGAGGGTGTCTTAGGTGCCCCAGAAGCAGGTCCTGAGCTGAGGATATGTGTGCAAAGGATGTATTTGAGAAGCCAGAAAGGAGCTGGGGAAACAGGACAAGGAAGGTGAAGCAAGGTACAATTTCAGGCAATGTCTCAGGCTCAGCCTGATCCTTCGGGGGGAGCTCTGTAATGTAAATTTCACGTGGGTCTCTAAGGCAAGGGAGCTGAGTCCTCAGACTCCCACACCAGCCAATCATGGACTCAGGGCTGCTGGGGGCTGGAGGGGGTGCCAACTCCCAGGCATTTACTTGCCTGCTGACTACAAGTATGAACTAAGCAGTTCTCAAAGGCAGTTCTTTGAAAAGAACATCAGGCAGAGGCCATTAGAAACAAAGTGGAGCTGGAAACCGACTATACAGAATGGCAGAGTCTCCACTAAAGGGGCCTCAATGGGATCATACACAGAAGAATGGGAGCTGGAGAACAATTCTGTTTCGGGCCCCCAAAGGTCAGCATGCCTGCAGCGTGGTCTGTGGGCACGGATGCTCCGAGCCTGCGTGTGGACCCAGCACCGCGCTGTGTGCGGCGGTAGAGACGCTGGCAGATCCCTTGGAGCTTACCCTCACTGCCAGAAACCCGGCTAACACAAAGGGAAGGACAGAGTGGAGGGTGTCTAGATTAAAGAAAGAGATGAATGGTTGAGAATTAATTGCTGGAAGGGTTCATAAATGTGAGTCAGAGCTGGGCTCTGGAGGATGGAAAGGAGAAAGAATGAATCCTTACATACGATGGTTTATGAAAAGTACTCTCCTGCGTGTTTTCTTGTTTAAGGATTGGAGTAAGACTCTGAGGTGGTATAATGTCCCCATCCTACAAATGAGAAAAATTGAGGCTGAGAAAGGCCGTGGGGTGACTTGTGCAAGATGTTCCAGGGTCCCGTGGCAAAACCACACCTGGAGTTTTTGGCTTTGGTTCTGAAGGCCTGTGTGCTTTCCTCTAGTCACACTGTCTCCCAGGGAGGAGGTCTGCAGACCGGGAGAAGAAGGAAGGGCGTTGGGTGGGAGCAACAGTTGGAGGAAAGGGTTGGTGGCTGAAATGGGTCTATAAAGACCATCAGGAAAAAAGCTTGTTTAATTAATTACCATGTTGTGGTGACATCGTGAGCCATTGGTTTCCACCCCCTTGACCTGCCCCTACTTGTCATAGTGGAATGAAATAGTCTCTCTCTAGAAGGAACCCAGACCCAGAAACAACCCCCGAGGGGAAGTTGCTGCCCATCGAGGCCTCTTGCTGCAGACAGGAGCCATGCAGGTGCCCTGAAGGGCCAGCAGTCGTACACTATAGAGGCGATGCATATGCAGGCTGAGAGCCAAGGGTATGCACAGCACGGGAAGGACCCTGTTGGCCAGAGACCCAGGCAGGGAAGGCTGCCCCACATGAGCCAGAGAGGCCAGAGCCCAAGAACAACCAGAGATGCCCAAGGACAGTTCTGCCCAGGGCAGTGGCTGCTGTCCTCTATCCCAGCTCAGCTTCAAGGTAGCATTCAGGAAAGATGGGCTGTCAGACATTTAGTGAGCATCCCCTATGTACTGGACACGGGTACCCAGCCTCCCATAGACTCTGACTTGAAGTATTTTAAAATCCACTCAGAAATTTTTGGTCCTCCTCCCTTCAAGTGGTGAAGTTAGATTCCCCTGTATATGGGCTGGATTTGATGACTTTATCCCTAGTCAGCAGAATGTGGTAGAAGTGATGATGTGTGACTTCCAAAGCTAGGTCACAAAAGACATTGCCACTTTTGTCTGCTTCTCCTTCTCTCGAATGGCCTACACTGGGGGAAACCAGCCAGCACAGTGTTAAACCCTCATGCAACCTTGGAAGAGGCTGAGGTGAGGAGGGACAGAACCTCCCACCAACCCAACGTCAACTTTGCAGTCCTGTGAGGGAGCCATGTTGGGAGATGTTGCTCCTCCTCCTGGGCTCCTCCAACCCCGTCAGGACTTCAGGTGACTGATATCTTGACTGCAGCTTAATGAGAAACCCCAAGCCGCACCACCCAGCTAAGCCATATCCAAATTTCGGGCCTAGAAACCATAAGAGAGAAAGAATGGTTATTGTTGTTTTAGCCACTAAGTTTAAGGGGACTGGAGAAGCAGCAAAAATTAACACAACAAGACAGAGTATCCAGAACCCCTTGCAAACAGACCTTCTTGATTCCACCTAAGGCACATATCAGCACAGTATCACAGTAAAAACACAAAAAACCTGAATCCAACAGGCTTAAAAAAAATTAATTCAGTTAACTAACATATAGTACATTAGTGTCAGAGGTAGAGGTCAGTGATTCATCAGTCTTCCATAACACCCAGTGCTCATCAAATCACATGCCTTCCTTAATGCCCATCACCCTGTTACCCCTCCCCACCTCCAGCAACCCTCCGGTTCTTTCCTATACTTAAGACTCCAATGGTTTTTCTCCCTCTTCAATTTCTTCCCATCCAGTTTTCCCTCCCTTCCCTCGTGATCTTCTGCTCCGTTTGTTACATTCCACATGTGAGTGAAACCATATGATAATCGTCTTTCTCTGATTGACTTATTTCTCTCAGCATAATACCCTCCAGTGCCATCCATGTCAATGTAAATGGTAAGATTTCATCCTTTTTGATGGCTGCATAGTATTCCATTGTACATATTCATCACGTCTTCTTTATCCATTCATCTGTTGATGGAATCCAAAACTTTCGAAAATAATGGGCAACTTTGCTGAAGATTCTTTAGGAAGAGGAGAAATCTGGTAGGAATTGCATCTCAGAGCAGAGACCCAAACTCTTTACAATCTTCTTTGCCCTCCTCTTCTTTCTGGAGAATGTTCTCTAGATGTATCTGCTTTTGCTGGATCTTCCAGCCCATCTGTGCCCTTCTTCCCCAGTGCTTCCACAGCTAGCATTGTTCCAACACTCTCCTACCTGTCACCCACTGCCAGTACAGCAGAGGAGTCACCAAGCAGGACAAATGCACTTGCGAGATTACATAGGCTGGTCCTTTTCACAGCCATGTGAGCAGCAGTGACAGATGCACAAGGTCAGTGCAAGTCCAGGGCAGAGCATGTCACCTGCTGGGGGTGGGGGTGCACCAGAGCTTCACAGAGAGACAAGCTAAAACATGGAAGATGCCAGGAGAAGGAGAGGCTGTTCCTGGCTGAGTCCTCAGATGGAGCAAAGGCACCATGACAGAAAGGAGGGCGGCATGTTTGTGGAGTGCTCCTCCATAGCTCTTATGCCTGAAGAGAGAACTCCAGAATTCAGAAAGCTCCAGCCAAACTGCCAAGGAGCTCAGGGATTCTCAGGGCAACTTGAGCTTGCACTAACCTTGAGTGTCCTTCCCTTCTTGGAAAACAACCCTGTCTGGGGTTCAGTTTGGTCACCAAATAGTGCAGAGGGCTTTGGGCCAGCAAGCTCACCTCTCTGGGCCACAGTTTACTCCTCTGACTACAAGATACTCTGCTGATAGAAGAGGCTATGCAAGGTCACATGACTCTCAAACTGTAATCAGCTTAGGAGAGCCTGCAGAGCTGGCTCAATGCTGATTCCAAAGCCAAGTCAGGGCCTGGGAATCTGCATTTCAACAAGGGTCCCAGGTACTTCAGCTCCAGGTGGTCCTCTCATTTTAGTAGTTTTCTAAAGTGTCCCGATGCCAAGAATTACCTGGGAAGTTGTGAAAATAGCTTCCAGATCCTTCTCCTGGAGATTTTGGTGCAGGGAACCAGCCTAAGGCAATGGTTCCCAAACTCTGGCCCCAGGAGCAGCAGCAAGAGGCACATCTAGGGATTTGTTGTACCACCCATGCAAACTGCCAGGCCTCACGCTAGAGATACTGAATCAGAAATCTGTGGGCAGTGTCCCCAGTTGCTTGAACCAGCTCTCCAGGTGAGTGTGTGGTCTGCTAAAGTAAGACATCCACTGGCCTAGAATTTGTGTTACTGAACAATCACGGCAGGTCATTCTTAGCATTGGAAAAGGTTGGGAAGCCTTGCAATCATCAAAGACATTTCCAACTCCTACTTCCCAAGGTTCGAGAAAGCCTAGATTCTCCCCAAGTTGCCTCTGTGCCTTTCTGGGAAAAGGTGTCTAGGAAACAGCCAATATTTCCCCTTTATAAGTAAGTAAGATTCAGAAGAACTGGGAACTGTGTAATTACACCCCTCCCCAGTATACACATGCTCCTTGTATACACACACCCACTTCTCCATGCCTGGCTTCCAGGGGCTCCTTTGAGAAGTGGAGGTCATGAACAAATGTCCTGAACCTAAGATTTACCAAGAATGAAGTTGGGTCTGCAGGGTCCACTTCCTTTTATTAATTCATTCCTGCCGGCTGACATCTCATTTTCTGGAAGGTGACCTGTGAAACCTGGCTCCCTCGCCCCTCCCCCCCAACCCCTCTCCCTTTCCTTCCTACAAGGCAAGAGCATCCCTCAAAGAATAACAAGGAGATTGGAGCAGGTGCTGGGCCCACTAGTCATCAGAAAAATGAACAACTTCCTCTGCTCCCTTTTCAATACATTGTTAATTCTAGGGCAGACCCTATGTCTCAGGACTGTGGCAGGGAAGGGCCATTCCTGGTCCCTCAGTGTGCTTTGGCTCCAGAAGACCCTTTCTTCTTTCCCTTTCTCCTAGGGTGCCTAAAATCCCACCATCAGTGCAGCAAACTCTTACCTACACACACACACACACACACACACACACACACACATATTATTTATGCACCCATCCAACTATTCATTCTTTCAGCATTTATCTATTCAGCACATTCTTGGGCTCAATAGTGTAAGGACCTGGTAAGCCAGAGGGAGCCATTTTGTTGTAAACTTGGATTGACCCTGCCCCTCCCAGAGGAACTTACTTGCAAAACCCAGATATGGGGGCAGGCCAGGCCGGATGGAGACATCCAATCAGTGGGGTGCACATATATTTACTCTGGTAAATTGAAATTCAGTTGGTCACCCGTATTGCTGACCTAGCATGACTGTGCAGTTTTCCCTGTGTATTGCAATCTCATTGGCCACCTGTGTGTGGGCTGGGCTCAACCCCACCTCTATAAAAGTTAGTCTGTGAGGCTGGGAAGCGTAGTCATCGGGAGCATTGTCGTTGGGTAGTGGAGTCGGGAGCGGTGTCGTTGGGGTCAGTGTCCTGGTCGTCGTCGCCTCTTTGTGAGAGACGCCCCCACTGGTCAGTTTGATTTTGGGTGCTTGGTGCGAAAAAAAGCTTTGCTTGACCTTCGCTTTGCGTCAGTCTCGTTCCTTTGATCACGGACCCTAACAATAGCAGTTGAAGGTGCTTGTAATTGCTTCTGATCCGAAAAAAATATTTAGGCCTTGGCAGACAAAGCTTGACCCCAGTGGCTTCATTAGAGCTTCCCAATACCTGATAAAGGGATCTTATAGGTAGAAAGGATGGAACTTGGGTTGGGAGGGTGGGGTGAGAGATGGCATTAGGGAAAACAAAACAAAACAAAACTTGTCTGCCTTTAATTCACCTTAGACACATCTTTACTGGGCAATTCACACACTAGGGGCTCGGGAGAGGCAGTACAGAGTATGACCGGCAAATTCTGCGTGCCAGGCTGTATCACCCAGTGGATTTCCTCCTGTGTTGTTTGAGAGGCATGGCGGCATTGGGGGCGGAGCCTCAGTTCAGTGGTCAAGAGGACTGAATGTTCTCTGAGCAGATCCTCCTCGAACTGCCTTCTTGGAGAAGCCAGTTTATCTGTAAGCCTCTTAACTTCCACAGTGAGTGAGGGAGCTCTCTGCCAAATGCGGGTCCTCATAACCACCCCGCTGTTACAAGCAGATGAAATGGGATGGCCGCACCTTGCAGGCTGGGGAGAGCTGTGTGGCCTGAGTCATTCTACAAAGATATATCTAGCACCTACTATCTGCCAGACACAATTTAACTGGAGGTCAGTGAACACAATGAACGGAAATCTTTGTTGTCATGGAGTTTCTGGGGCGGGGGCAATGGATGTTGATTAAACAGATAGCAGATAACAGATAACACTATCTGGTTAGCTTGACTACCATAGTGTCAAGGGCTCTGGAGAAATATATAGCAGAGTGAGTGGGGTTAGGATGTACTGGGGAAAGGGGGTGCTGCTATTTTATATAGAATGGCTAGGGGTGCCTGGGTGGCTCAGTCCATTAAGTGTCTGACTCTTGATCCTTGATCTCAGTTCTGGTCTTGATCTCAAGGTCCTCAGTTTAAGCTCTGCATTGGGCTCCACACTGGGCTTGGAGCCTACTTTAAAAAAAAAAAAAAAAAAAGGAATGGCCAGAGAAGGTCTTTTAGTGAGGGACAAAGTGATTTCTGAACAGGAGCTGAAGGAAGTGGGGAGGGAATCACAGTGTTATCTGGGGAAAGAGCATACCAGGCAGGGGAAACTGTAAGTGCAAAGGCCCTGAGGTGACTGGGGCTTGCAAAGAGCATCAAAGTTGCTAATGGAGGGGGAGCCAATTGTTAAAATTTCAGAAATTTTGACAGACACTTTCAAAACACAACTGTTATTTAAAATTATACTACATAGGGTTACCTGGCTGGCTCAATCAGAAGGGCTTCCTACTCTTTTTTTTTTTTTAAGATTTTATTTATTTGTCAGAAAGAGAAAGAGAGCACAAGCAGGAGGGGCAGAGGGAGAAGCAAGCTCCAGTCCGAGCAAGGAGCCCGATGCGGGACTCGATCCCAGGATCCTGGGATCATGACCCTAGCTGAAGGCAGATGCCTAACTCACTGAGCCACCCAGGCATCCCAGGGCTTCCTACTCTTGATCTCAGAGTCATGAGTTCAAGCCCCATGTTGGGTGTAGCGATTACTTTAAATAAATAAAACCTAAAAAAATAAAATTACACTATATAAATTATATATACTCTATGTTATATAAATTAAATACTATATCAAAAATGTTATATTAAATAATTATTAAATAATATATCAAATATTATATCAAAAAGAAAAGCAATAAATATTCAAAACCCATTATTTCCTAATTATTTAGCTACATTGTACTATGATCCGTACTCTTCAGATTATTTACATCTGTTGTAGGTGTCTAGTGGAAATAGCGTAAAATGGAGTGCTATCAGGCATCTTTTCCAAAATCTGCATAAAGGGACAGCATGTCGGTATCTTCCAATCAGCCATGCTTGGGAGTATTTATTTACACCAGGGAAATTGGCAAACATTAATAATCATTATGGCTTCTTCTTTTCTCCAGATAGTTGATTTTTAACACTTTCTAGCCCACCACTGTCCACTGCACCCTGCAGAACAGATCTGAGGCAAGAGCTTCCTTTCAAGCCAGAAGGTCTCTGAGTCCAAAGGAGGCTGCCAGAGGTAGTGCTGAGAAAAATCTCAGGTAGAGACAATCAGGGTGTGTTGGGCAGGACCTCCAGCCCCAACTTCCTCCCTGAGTCCCCATATTTCTCTTGGAGCTGTCCCTATTGCCTTATTGCCTCTGTGTCTCCAGTTTCCCAGCAGACTGCAGCTGATCTCTTATTTGCCCAATTCAGTTTAGGGGTCCATCTGAGCTCCTTTGTGTGCCTGGCCCCATGCTTGCAGCCCCCAAGGTACGATGACAACGATCACAGTTAACATTCATTCAGGTAGACATGGTTATCGTCCTCCTCTCATAGGGACTCTGAAGCACAGAAAGATTTAGTAACTCAGGCAAAATTGCACAGCTAGTAAGTAGCAGTCATAAGTTGAACCCAGGCCATGGTTCCAAGAACCTGCAGTTAACCAGAAAGTGATGCAGCAAGATGAGAAGTTGAGGCCCTAGCCTCAGGGGGCTCATGCAGAGATTGGGAATGTTTGCACCTGGAAGGATAGATGACATTTGCAGGGAAGAGATGGCACTCAGAAGAGGGGGTTCCAGGTGGAGGGAACAACCAGTGTGAAGGTCCAGTGGGAGGGTTAGAAAAGGGAAGTGTTTGGGGAATAGCCAACGGCCCTTTGAGGCTGTCTTTTTCCACATCCTCACTAATATTAGAGAAGTCTGCCTTTGGGTGCTTGAAAGCAACAACTTTCCCAAAATAATTTATCTTCAGGTTTGTCTGTGTCTGATAGTTCTTTGCTTAGTGATTCACATTTCACTCCAGGCAGTAGTAAAGTGAATTACTTCTCTGAACAGAGACTGGGGAAATTGAGCATGTGTATGTGTGTGTGTGTGTGTGTGTGTGTGTGTGTTGAGGTGGGAGGTGGTAGGGAGGAGCACAGGCAGCGTGAATCAGGCTTGGGACTAGCATTTTCCTCAAGTCAGTTGATTATGTGTCTTGAGCAAGGTTGGGTAGTAGAGGCTGGTGGGAGGCTGGGCAGGGAGGGGGATGGCTGTGCACAGATGTCCCCATCACCCTCTCTCATGGCTCAGAATCTGCTGGTCACTCTCAAGGGGTTAATGGGACAGTGAACATCTCTGAGTCAACTGTTGTATAACCAACACCCTCTATAAGAGCATCTGGGCAGTAAATCTTCCTTGGAATGACAAATCGCTCTTTCTGAACACTGAGCGGAGCCCACGCCATATGCAGAATTTCCATCTCCCCAGATAAGACTGTTGGCCACTTTATACCTGTTCCTTTGAACTGTAAGCTCACCATGGGCAGCTTACGGATTGTATCCTGTAAGTTTAATGCTGCGTTGTGTAATGGGTTGCAGAAAACAAAAAGGCCCCAATGGAAATTTACAATGGGGTTTGGAAAAATACTCTTGGGCAAGATAAGAAAAATCATTTTTCTTTTTTTTTTTTTTTTTTGCCTGGAATTTTAAAGAGAAGAGTGCTGGTGAACAGAGCCCAGAGACTCATTTCTCTAGAAGGTACCAGAGGTTAGGAAAATCTTGAGGGCATTCACTACTCCAGCCAGAAGCACAAGATCTCTAGAACTGAGGACTCAGGTCTGAGAGGTGAGTGATCTCAGGACAATGTCCATTTGACAATGGCAGAGGAAATTATGGAATAAGGCCATTGCACCCAAGGTGGGCCAATGGTGAAAATGTGGGTTACATGTGTCTGGAGGGGCTCCTGCCGAGGTTCAGAGGTGACTCTTTTGTTCATGTAGTTATTGGGGGTTGCTCATTCTGGATCTAAAAAATTAGTCAACCTCCTCCAAATCAGAACCCTTACCTACAATATATTTTCCTTTTTGCCTGGGCTATGAGGACATTCAGAGGTAAAATTAGTGTTCAGATAGTGACTAGACATTCCAGGTTCCTGATATGCCTATTTCTTGGTGACTCTGTTTTTGGTCCTTGTTAAAACTGTGCTTTAAAAAAAAATCAGGGGGAGGGCACCTGGGTGGCTCAGTTAGTTAAGAATCCAACTCTTGATCTGAACTCAGGTCTTGATCTCAGGGTCCTGAGCTCAGGACCTGCATTGGGCTCCACACTGGGTATGGAGCCTATTAAAAAAATATATATTAGAGGCATATAGTACTAAAACAGAAGTACTTTTCAAGGATGCCTAGGTGGCTCAGTTGATTAAGTGTCTGCCTTCAGCTCAGTCAAAATCCCAGTGTCCTGGGATCTAGCCCCACATTGGCCTTCCTTCTCAGTGGGGAATCTGCTTCTCCCTCTTCCTCTGCCCCTCCTTTTTAAAAAGATTTTAAATAAGTAAAATCTTTAAAAAAAAAATACATGCTTTTCAAAAGCAATCCTTACTTGCAAAGAGTGACTCTTCTTGAGGCCCTGCAGAAGAAAGGTCACTGGGGAAGAACTGCATGATTAGTGAAGGGGGCCTTTGCTTCCCCTCTATGTGGTGTGGCTCTCCTCACCTTCAGGACCCTCTGTTTCCCTCATACTGATCCTCACATGGTACCTCTAATAAGCCTACCTCCCCAGTGGTTCTAGATCCTCTACATCTGTCTGGCACCATCCCACCCAAGTCCATCCAGGCATCATCCATCCAGCCAGCCAGCCATTCATCCAACCCCCTCCACTCTTTCAACAAACATTGAACATTTTTCCTCTGTACTAGTAATACAAGGATACCAGGACTCAGTCTAGCAGACTTTGCATCTAGTAGGGTAGTAGATTTGCCCATGAATAAGTTCAAGAGGTGTTAGACAGCTGGGAGGACAGTCAATACAGGGTTCAGAGAAGAGGAGAAAGCATAAGCTTTGGGGACAGGCTGTCTAGGCTTCAGATCCTCGCCCCAGCACTTGATAGTTATGTGACCTTGGGCAAATTACTTGACTTCTCTGTGTCTGTCTTCTCAACTGTCGAATGGTATCCCACTGTACCTACCTCAGAACGTGGTTGTGATGGTTACCCACTGTTCTGTAACAAAGTATTCCAGCCATCTTATTATATTGCATGACCTGGTGGGTCAGATACATAGGCAGGGTTTGGCTGTTTGATGATTTGCTCTGCATGGTGTCAGCTGAGGTCACCCAAAGTTTACCCAGCTGGCCTGGAGGGTCTCAGATTGCTTCACTCATGTGACTGGAAGCCTGGGTCTAGCTGGAATGTTGACTAGAATGTTCAGATGTGCTCCCTCCAGCATGAACATCTTGGGCTAGCCAGACTCCTTACATGGTGGCCCAGGGCTCCTGAAGAGACTGTGCCAAGAGATGGAAGGGGAAGCTGCTAGGATCTTCAAGCCTGATCTAGAAACTGACACAACACCACTTCTACCACAGTCTGTTTGTCAAAGCAGAACTTGGACCTGCCCAGTTTCAAGGTGAGAAGTCATAGACCCCATCTCTCCAGTGGAGGAGTGGAAGGAGTCCATGGCCATTGTTTGAGTCACCATAGATACAAAAGAGATGAAATGAGGTTAGTACACAGAAAGCAATTAGAGCAGTGAGTGACAGAATAAGGGCCATAAAAGTGTTTGTTGTTAATGCTATCATTATCCCCCCTTGAGCTGAGTCTTAAAAGGTGAATTTGAGCTCTCTTAGTAGACAAGGAGCTGTGGAGAGAGGGGATTGGAGAGTTCCAGTTAGATAGTATTGTTTGCACATATTTGCATCTTGTGAGCAATTTGATGAGAGTCCTGGCCTTTGCTAATTCAAAGTAGATGAGCAGACCTCGAAGGTATGCAAAACATGTAACTGACTAGTAATTAACCATCTCACATTCCTCCTAAGGAGGAGCAGGGACCTAACCTAGTGGGAGACATGGAGGACAGGATGTCGCTTGGAGGCCAACTCCTCACTCTGGATGTGCAGGCTCAGCTCTGAGGTGCTCACAGACCCTAGGACACACAGATGAGCAGACACAGCTCTGGGCTGCTTGCCTGGGTTCCCCCTCCTGGAGCCCACTGCGTAATTGGAAAGGGCCATTTTAACATCTTAACAGAAAATGGAGTTTTTCTTTCCTTGATGTCGTGATTTGACTAGGAGTTAGCAAAGCATCAGTCGAATCCTAAATGTCTACTTAGAAAAATCAAGCCTTCATCTCGGCTTGGCACGGGGCTCCACTCTCCCCTTGTGGGAGGAAGATAAAACGCTTTCATGCGTGTCCCCCTGCCTGTGAACGCGGGCTGGTTAAACATCTCTGGTAATGGCTGAGCTGTGCCAAGGATTTTATCTCTTCCCAGGAACAGTTCCTGCCTTTAAACGGCTTCCACAGGGAAGAGCCATAACGCACACTCAGAACACAGGCTGAGAAGAACGGCTTCAGGGTGGAGGGAGTTGTAGAGGGACAGGCTCAGCCATGGTGTGAACCTTTGGCCCTTTACATAGATTACCTTATGGAATCCTCACTACACTGGAGGACGGGGATGGGGAAAAGAATGAAGGTTATTTTGACCTCCTTTTACAACTGACAAACCTGGAACAGAGAAAGGCTGAGTGGACTGCTCAAGGTCATGCCCACTGCATGGGCCAGAGTTACAACTGCTATCCAAGTGTGTCTGACACTTGTATTTTACTCTACCAGGAAGTAGAGGGTGGGTCTTCCCCATCTCCCCTCCATTGCTCTTCACCCCATTGCTAACCCTCATACAGACAAGGACCTCTGATCTCAGAGGGTCCCCACTCTGAAGTGGACAAATTATTAGGGTCCCAGCTTGGTTATATGGCTTCCTTAGGAAGACCTCAAAACACGGTGTGTGCTCAATCTGACCCTAGAAGGGAGAGCACAAGGTGTGCTGAAAGGGAAGGAAAGGGAGGCATTTTAACAGAGTCTTAGAAGAAGGGTGAAAGAGGGGCAGTAGGCAGATCATTTTCTTGCTTGGGGAACCAAGAGCTGTGCGTTCCACATTCCAACCATTTTGTTAAGACACCATTCCATAACTTTAGAAAAATTATGTCTCCACTAAGAGCCCCAGTTTCTTCATTTTAGAGTTGAGAGACTCTGCTCTGGGCTTTCTGAGGTCTCTTTGAGTCCTGAGACTCTGGAAATTTATCAGGGCTGCTACACACAGTTGTATGGGTTGTGCACTATACAACTCCAGGTAAGTGCCTCTCACAGACTGCCATGTGAGTTGTACATGGCAGTAGGCGTGGATTCTACAAAGGCAGGATGGCAAAAAGGACATGAGTAGGTGGTGAAGTGGGGAAGGGTTCCAAGCAGGGAGATGGAATGGCCTGTGATTACTCTTTTCTCCAATTAAGAGGTAGGCAAGTACTTACACCGCATGAAGGAGTGGTCAGGCGGGTATGTCTGATTCTGTAGAAGAGGATCTGTGGGGTTTGACACTAATTACACTCACTACCTACATCTAATTAGGACATTTAGATTGGCTCTGATTTAGAACAATAGAGTTGGGGTACTAGGCAGAGTTCCCTTTGGTATATGAGATGTTGGGTCACTGGTTTTCAGAAGCAGCTTCCTATGGGAAGTCCTCCATGACTGAGTCCTATAAGCCTACAGACCCTCAGCCACACTTCCTTCAGGGTTTAGGTGTATGGTTTGTACTTGTTGATAAACTATTGCCTCTAGAGGCACAACAGTTTATCCCCCTCAGACTGGGATCCATGAGGGCAGGGCTGTGTCTCCTTCTAAGACTCGGGCTCCCTGAGGGCTGGGCTGTGTCTCTCCTCAGACTAGGGGTCCCTGAGGACAGGGCTGTGTCTCTCCTCAGACTGGGGCTCCCTGAGGGCTGGGCCGTGTCTCCTCCCTCAGACTGGGGCTCCCTGAGGCAGGACTGTGTCTTCTCCCTTAGATTGTTTACTGACCTCAGAAACATGTCTCCATTCTTAATTTATTTGATGTTCACTGAGGACCTATTAAGTGCTAGGCACTATTTAGGAACTCAGACTATTATGTTGATAAACAATAAACACTGTTTAGCAATAAGCGCTAAGAAGAAAATAAAATCACTAATGTATGACAGGGTTGTATGGCTATTCCAGCTGTGGTTTGCGAAGCCCTTTCTGAACAGGGTCTTCTGATCTGAGATCAAATTGTAAGAAGCAGCCAGTCCTAGGAAGGTCCAGGTGAAAATCATTCCAAGCAGCACCAACTGCAAGTGCAAAGGCCCTGAGGTAGGAAAAGAGGAACAGAAAGGTCAGTGTGTCTTGACCTAGTGGCACAGAGATGAGGTTAGAGAGGCTGGAGTGGGCACTACGGAGATGTCACCAGGCCTTGTAGACCACAGTGAGGAGTGGAAGCTGGCAAGGAAGTGGTTGGCTCCCATGCCCTGGGACGTCCCTGAACTTTCTGTGGCTTTTCTGTGATACTCTGACTGGGCTGAATGTCTGCATATGAGAACTCTGTAGCCTGTTTCGCCCTTCTCAGCTCCCTCAGCTGCTCCCAGCAATAAGGGTGAAATGTGCTGCTAGTGTGATTTCCTTTCTGCAGTCACCCAAGCCCCAATCACTGCTCCCCCCCCCCCCTGCCTGGGGACAACATTCCATGAATTCCCTGTCCCTCCAGCCTTGCTATTACAGACCTGGCCCTGGAGTTGAGCCCTCATTTCCTGCTCCTTAGCACCATCTCTATCAAGCCAGTGAGGGGAAGACCTCCTTGACCCCAAGTTTGGATTTACAGATGGGGTGCCTTAGAAGCGTGTGGCTAGACCGTCTCAGGAAGGACCTTGCCTCCAGTTGTTCTTACGAAGCTGACAGTAGTCACCTGAGGCCCCCTCCCCCCACCACCATCCTGCCCTTTCTCTACTCCCACATCTCAGACAACCAATGACAGGGGTCAGTAAGTGCCTGGCCTTGTCATGTCCCCCACAATCGGGCCAGTAAGGGGCCAGGCTAGGAAGTCACGGACCTATTGATGAAATTTGGCAAGTTGTTTAACCTCTCAGGTTCTCCGTTCTCCCATCTGTAAAATGGGAATAATGGCATGGACTTTGCTGGGTTGAAGTTAGAGAAGAAATACTTGGGAGGACGCTCCCCACGTCGTACCGTGTAACACATCTCATACTGACTGACTATGTATCAGGCACTGTTCCTCGTTTTTACCCGGGGCATCTCATTTGGTCTTCATAGCCCCATGACCAAGGCACATTGTGATCCCCATTTCTCAGATGAGGACACCAAGGTAGAAGGAGGCCACCCAGCTCTCCGGAAGGCCATCAGATGGAGGTTCTCAGCCAGGGATGCCACTGTCTCCTTAGGGGACATGTGGAGACAGGGTCGTGTGGTTTGGGGTCCTCACAGCATCTGGGGTGGGCAGGCGGGATTCCCGATCAACGTGTCCCCTGGGCAATGTGTAGAATAGTCCTACACAAGAAGAACTGACCGACCCCTAGTGACAATAGCATCCTAATTTGAGAAACACTCCTTCCAGAACTCCTCATGAACAGAGGAGAGACTGAAATCCAGATCGGATGACTGGTCCAGGCTCACCTGTACACCAGGACAGAGCTAGGACCGGAGCCATGTTCCCCCTTGACGACCAGCATCTTTGCCACACAGAGCGCAGGCCAGGATTTGAACTGCTTTGACCTGCCTTCAGGATCAGGCAGGCCAGCCTCGCTGAGTCAGGCCCCCGTGATTCCCCAGTTCCCAGCCTACACAATGACCCCCTCACCCAGCCTCAGCGTGAAAGGTGACCTCCGTTAGCTTTAATCAGGGTCTCAGATGGCTACTGCCCACAGCCACCTCCCACAAAGAGAAGGTGTTGATTGTTATATTTCTGCCCTCAGTACCCTGCAATTAATAATTGCCATTAATCTGGCACACTTCGTCAAATAACGCAGGGCCTAATTGGCCGCGGAGATTTTCTCCTTTTGATTGAGACAGTTCTTCTTCTAAGGGGTTCTGCAGCCAGCAGCCGGTAACTCAGCAGGACCTGTCAAAGGCTGCAGTAGGATAATTTGCATGACATTTTGGGAGCAAAGGTGAGCAAAGGGGTGGAGGAGATGGGCCCTTTGAGCTGGGGGCAGAGGGGCAATGATTAGGAAGTGCTGGGATAGATTTATTGAACTCTTGACTCCCTCTGGATGCCAGGCTGAGCAGCACAGGGTTTTTCCCGGTCTTGGTCCAGCCCTACTTCCTGTTTCCACTTGTGAGTATGTGGGTGTGGGGGTAGACAGGCTCTTCTGTGACCTAGTAGGGGAGGGGGGGCATTCCCTCCTTTTTGTGGTCCCTGATTGCATCTGTTAAAATTCTTTTTATTGTAAATGATAGACCACTTAGCTTGGCCTTAGATAACATGATTGAATGAATGAATTATTGAAAAGTTCAGAGAGAGAGAGAGACTCAGAGAGAGAGAGTGAGTGAGTCTTGGCTAGCTTCAGGCATGGCTTGTTCCAGGGATCCCCACTGGCATCAGGACTCAGAGCCCACTTCTTTGCTCTTCTCTTGGCTCTGCTTTACTCCTGGATCCGTTTTCTCTTCTGGCCACCACCCCTCCCCACCCACCCACTACCACAATAGTGGCTATGTTATCATCCGGATACACAGCTTCTTCCTGAGAGGTCCCTGAAAAAAAAAAAAAAAAAGAAAGAAAGAAGGTAGCTTTGGAGAAGCCCCTGGCAAATATCTCAAAGCTCACTGACCCAAATCTGTGGTGTGTTCCCTCCACTTCCTTCCTCCAGTATCACTATGGTCCAGGTGATGGAATTAGTTTCCCTGGGGCCATATCATCATATTTGTTACATACAACAGGAATCAGCCAATTATGACCCTTGAGCCAAAAGACATGTGTTCGCAGATAGTGTTCTTGGAACACAGCCATGCTCTTTTTTTTTTTCTTTGCATATGGTCTGCTTTTGTGTTATAATGGCAAGAGTGTCGTGACAGAGAACTTATGACTTGCAAAACATTAAGTTTTTATTCTCTAGACCTTTGAAGAAAGAGTTTGCAGACTCTTGACCTGGAATGGCAGAGCCAGAGGGGAGTCCCACCTTATCTCCCTCCACACCTTTCCCAGCACAGGCAGAATCAACTCCCGTCTGCTCGAAGACAGTGGGTGTCTCTTGCAGTTGAGGCAGGATGAGGGATAGAACTCTCTGGCTCCTAAGGGAGCCAATGTCTTAGCAGCAAGGGAACAGCTGAGGACATAGGTTGAGGCAGGGAAGTGGTCAAGGGTGTACAGGAGAGGAGAATGGGACTCAAGGAGTCACCAAGGGTAGGTTGGTACCTCCACAAACTTTCCCAGAGGGAACTGGGCCTTGAGTAGGACATGGTGGGTGTCCGGGTTCAGCCTCTAAGGCTGGGCAAGTGGTGGACATTTCTGACCTTCAGAAGCTGACTCCCCAGGAGAGAGACAGTCTCTGCTGAGTGCCGGCCCCCAGCAGCCCCTTCCCTCTGTCAGCTTCCTCTGTTAACTGCCCAGGAAAAGGTACTGGAGTTGACATTTCTATAACCTTACTTCAGATGCATCCAGAAACACATGGGGATCAGTCCCAGGGCTACATCTTGCTATGGTTCTTTCATCCGGATGCAGGAGCCATGGACAAAGTTCATGGACAAAGCAGGGTCCCTAAGTAATACCCCTGGCTAATACGTATCCAGTGCTTACCTGGGCCGGGTGCTATATGGATTTGGTTACTCCCCATAAGCACCCTATGGGGTCGGGATGGCCATAAGTCCCAACTTACAGATGAGAACAATGAAGGCTGGAGAGATAACTTGTCCCAAGTCACATAGCCTGTGTGGGTCCTCTGGGAAGCAGACTTTAGTTTTTACTGAGGTTTATTAGAATTAATACTTGTGACAAATAGAAAAGGGGAAGGGAGTGGAATTGGGCCAAGAGAACCTTCAGACCATAATGTAGACCTGAGAGCCAGGAAAGGAAAGGGGAGGGCAGTGCCTCCCACTACCATGCACCATGAGGGAGTCTCAGCCAGCCCGATGCGGAGCAGAGCGCACTCAGAGGACAGCCCCAGCACCCTGCTGCGGTCATTGCTGTGGCTGACAGGGAGGAGCTGGCCCGGGCTCCACGGCTGAGGTGGCCCCTGAAGGTGCTATGGCCTGACATTGTCCACCAACCACCCTCCTTTCCACAGAAGAGCAAATTCCTTCTTGCAGGGGAGTCTGAGAGGCATGCTTCTGTGGCCCCCTCGCAGCCTGCAGCTCCAGAATAACCCAGGACCCAACCTCCAGCAGTCTGGGCCAGAGGCTCACAGGCTGACAGCCAGGCTCTTCCTCCTGCCAGATGGGGCGGAGCAGAGTAAGGAGCTGAACTGGAGCTGAAGCCTGGGTCCTGTCTCTGCCTCCACCGACGACGGGTCCTGGGACAAGTCACTGCATTCATTCATTCCATTCATTCATTCAGCCAGTCCGTCCAACACCTCATGAGCATTTGGGGTGTGTTGCGTCCTTGGCTAAACCCCAATTCAAAGGTAGGCCCCGGCTTCACGGAGCTCTCATGCGGGAATGGAGGACCGCTGGAGGACCGCAGGAGCTCACAGCGGGGCTGGACAATATCATAAGATGGGGATAGGCACAACAGAGTACAGAGATCTGGATGCTGTCATGGGCCCCCGACTCCATCTGAGAAAGGGAACAGTTGGACTTGAGGATCTCTGAGACTCTATAAAATCAGCTGTGGGTCCAAGGTGGGGAATCATGGGGTCTGCTCCAAGCAGATCACAAGGCCGGGATGGGGGTGAAGACCGGGCCAGGAAGGCAGCCTGAGCCTGTACAAGCTGGGACATGCACAGCCACCCACCCCTGCTTCCCAGAGGTGGCCTGTTCGGTCTCCAAGCTGCATAGTGAGTCACCGACCTGGGGGAAGGTTCGCACCCTCTGGTTCTGGATACAATGCTCTTAATATCCCAGACTGCAGGACAGGCCCTCCATCTCTGCCTTCCTGCCGATACCGCTGGCCCAAGCTGAGAGCCAGGCCAGCTGGGCAGGAACCTTCAGTTAAACAACAGACATTCATCAGCTGATGGATGAGGCCCAGGGAGATCAGCAAACTCGTTTGAAAAGGCGACCACCCTGAATTTCCTTAGTCCTTTCCCTTACCCAGCCTTGCCCAGACACATGACCTTGAAGAGGTCCCTTATCTTGCTGCAAATTATTGCCAGGAAAATCTATGGCCAATTAAACAAGCAAATTCTCCTCTTGTACTTTTTACTTGTGCTCTCTTAAATAAGCTCTGGCCTGAGACACGCGAGAAGATGCCTGCTTCGCCGCTTCTCCTCACCAGAAGAAACATTTTCCCCCAAGCACAGGCTCCAGGGTTCGGTTATTAAAACAGCAAAACCCAAATGCTTCCAAGATAAACTCCTGATAATGCGATAATAGCAGTCACCCTGGAGAATTCCAATTGGTGCCTCTCACCAGGGGAAATGTCATCAGCAAGCAAGCATCCCCGCTAAAACAACCCCACAGGTAATTTGCTGGTTTACTGCTCAGGTGTAAGACACAAATGCGACTGGGTTCCAGTGGCCAATGGAAGAGCATTGACAGGGACGCCCGGGTGGCTCAAGTCATGATCCTAGGGTCCTGGAATCCAGTCCTGCATCTTCCTCTCTGCTCAGGGGAAGTCTGCCTCTCCCTCTGCCTGCTGCTCCCCCTGCTTGTGCTCTCTCTCTCTCTGACAAATAAACAAAATCTTAAAAAAAAAAAAAAAGAAAGAAAGAAAGAAAGAAAGAAAAAAGAAAAAGAAAAGTATGGACAGTGAAAAGTCCCTTTCTTCAACTTTGCCAGTGAAAGAGCCAGAAACACTAGGCGTCCCTGGTCCGTAGAGTCTTCCTCTCTCTCACTCCAGAGCCATTTTGGGCCAGTGTTAAGGAACATGTGGAAGATGGGGACTTGGGGGTGGGGGGAGGCCAGAATTTCTTCCCTACAATTAGCCAGATCCCACCCACCTACTGACATAGAAATGTTGGGGTTCAGAGCCAAGGGCCAAGAAAGAACTCTTGAGATGAGATGTCTTCTTTGCAAAACGGTGGTATAATTAAAGTATGGGGAAGGACCCCATGGGCAGAAAAGAGCTGTGCTGGGGTTGTGAGGGGCGACTGGTTATTGACCTCAAGTTGGGAGGGGGTTGGAGACAGCACAAGCCTCCAAGGTATTTTGGAAGCAAAGTTTCCTGGACCTTGAGGGGGCTAGCTCTCCTTAGGAAAAGGTCATTTATTGCTGTTCAGTAAAAACTCAATCATGAGCCCCTTCAGATGTAAATCAGTGGGCCCTGGGCTTGGAGGATGATTGCTAACTTGTATCTTGGGTGGTAGAGATAAGGGAAGTTTCCAAAGGAATTTTTATATGCTGCAGAAGACTTACAGGATTGGGGGTGGGGGGGGGGTGGGAAAATGTTAGGCTAAGACTGCCTTTTGCCCTTAGCAAAGTGTTAACGTCGAGGCAGATGAGCTCCCCTAGGAAGATCACTCTTCGTGTTTCAAGGACTTGTCAGTGTGCTGTAGGCAGTAAGGAAATTAAATTTTTTCTTTTGCCTTTGTTTCCCACATGACCTACCCTCTCCCAGCTTTGCCAATAGCACTAGCATGTGGCCTATTCCTCACTGCGCCCCCAGCTCAAGAGTCATTGTCTGCGTCTCTAATTTTCTTTTAGTTTCTGCCTGTTGATTCTCTCTCTGCTCTTTTTTCTGTCCCACTTCCTCCTCTCTCTTCTCCCTCTCCCGAGGTTGGTCCCCTATGACTTTGCTCTTCAACCTGTGTGTCCTCCTGTTAAAGTAGGCAGCTGGTTAGGCTTTAAAGGATGCCTGGAAACCAGCAAAGGGGGAGTTAAGCCCTTTTATCTGGAAAGGTAGCAACCTGCCCAGCTGCCAAGAAGCCAGATCAGAGCAGACAGGCCCAAGACCAAGAGAGTCGGAGACCTCAGCCGAGTGAAGGAGCAAAGCACAAAGCCCTACTCCCAAAGATATCCCCTTCCTGAATAATAAATATTCTACCCTTCAGTTACCATCTGCCAGTAAAAGAGAGACTCAGACCCTGGGCACAGTTGTTCCCTTGAGCTCCCCGCTCCCACATCTCAAGTGTACTCTCTCTTTAATAAACTCTTCCCTTGGACAACTCAACCCCTGTTCGGGTCCGTCCACCGGGCAACACTACCACTCACATCAGGAAATTCCTTCTAAGCCCTAGGCCAGTCTTGGGGTGTCTCAGCTGCATTTCCTCCCTCCCCTCACTGTCCTCACTCTGGTGATCACAGTCTGGTCCGAGGGAATGGTCAGCCTCCCCAGCTGGCAGAACTAGAGCCACCCAAAGCTGCCACCAGCCCAAGGGGCAGCTCTGTGTCCATTAGAAGGAAGTGCCCCTTCCTCAGGGCAGATGCCATTTCCATGGCAGAGAGAACATCCCAGAGGACTTCAGCCGCATGCTCCACCTTGGCCAGGCACCCCTGTGTACAGGGCAGGGAAGACAGGAATGCCAGGACCTATTCTGTGCAAGATGCAGCTCTGGGGATGGGAACAGAGGAGCCCTCTGTGGGCTAAGGGGAGTCCTTTCCACTGCTACAGAGGCAAAGTGACAGCTATCGACGATTCCGGGGTATAGACTTAAATGGAGAGCTTGTTTAACATTGGAGATTCCTCCTCCCCCCCGGAAATCTGCGGGACCTGAGGTGGTCTGGGGTCCCAGAATCGATCTCCCCCAGGGAACTGAGCTGCAGGCCACACTTTGAGAATCCCTGGTTCCCCAGAGCATGGCCCTAGGACCTTTTCAGATTTGCACCCCAGAATGAACCCACGTTCATTCTCGCTCCCCAAATAATTGTATTAATCTGTAAGTTTTGTACACGTGATACCGAGAGCCAGGCTATTACGTGACAGAAAGAAAAAATTATTAAAGATAAAAATAAATGTACCTGGAAGTTGCAATATTTCCTTCCTGCCAATGCCCCTCCCCCATTCTGCCTTTTAACTCTCAGGGTTAAGGTCCTCCCCACTGTGGAGGCCAAGGCCACAGAGACTGGGAGAAGAGCTTTAGCCACTGAGAATGGGAGTCACCACACCGGGGGGCCCTTCTCACCCAGTCCTAGCCTCTGCCTTCCTAACCCCAATTATCAATGCTGATTCACAGGCCGGAATCCCACTCCTGATGACCAGGGTGACATCTCAGGCTTTCCTTCCTTCCATGGTGAATTCCTCCTGATTCCATTTTCTTCGGAGAGGACAGTGGAGCTATGGCGGGTCATGGCAGGGCCCCTGTTGGCTTTCGAGGTGCTCCTTGACGGTGAATGCTGTAGAGCCATGCCCCACGGTTTTGCCTTGCACTGAGGATGTTTGGACATTTCTCTCTGTCTCGTTTGGCCTCAGCCAACATGCTATGAATCAGGCCTGTGCTGATTTAGTGGTACGTCATATTTCGGGGGACAACTTCCTCACCTGTAAAATGAGACAGTTGGCCTGAGGGGTTGCTAAGGCCCCTTCTAGCTCTGACAAGGAGGGGGGGTGTCCTTAAAGCTTGGTGGTGGCATTCAAGAGTGATAGGTAAGTGGGGACACTCAGAAAACAACAGGGAAGAGGAGAAGCTGCTTAGAAAGGAGATAACCATCTTCCAGCCAGTTCTCAGGGAGAGAAGGACATGAGAAAGCCAAGGTCACTGGAGCAAGGGCAGTAGGACTGCTGGGCCTGGTACCACGCAGGATCAGTAGCCATGGGATCTGGGATCTAGATCAACCTCTGCCCAGAGCAAGTTCCCTGAGCAAATGCTGTTTTTTCACAGCCTCAGCTGCTTTTTCCAGACAGGATTGGCTTGGATGATCACTGTGGACCTCATCATGGGTGTCATCTAAAATGGGTTTTTGGGGGGGCACCTGGGTGGTTGAGTCAGCTAAGCATCTGCCTTCAGCTCAGGTCATGATCCCAGGGTCCTGGGATCGAGCCCCGAATCGGGCTCCCTGCTCTGTGGGATGCCTACTTCTCCCTCACCCACTCCCCCTCCTTATGTTCCCTCTCTCACTGTCTCTCTCTCTCTGTCAAATAAATAAATAAAATCTTTAAAATAAAAATAATTTTTTTTTCAAAATGAGTCATGAAAATAAATTTTAATTATTTAGTGAGGCAGGTAGGGCAGGGCAGAATGGAAAGTTTTCTTGAAAGGTGTGCTTCAGGGGTGTATGTGTGTTGTGTGTGTATGTATGAGATGTAGAGAGAATGAGAGAGTAGGCAACTGAAGGAACCCCATGAAGAAAATCTGGGCTTTTTTTCCCCCTTTGCTTCTTTTCCTGCTTCTATTCTTGTGGAGACCTGCACCGCTGCTTCACACACACCTTCGCGTATGTCTTCCTTATGAAGATCAAGGAGCTAATGATTTCTTCTGCGTCATCCAACACAACAGACAACATCTAAGCAGCGTCCATGCGAGGTCGTCGTGATTGTTTTTTCAAGACCACTGATTCAAGACCTCTTGATGTGAGGACCCTGGGCTCTCGGGCATAAGTGACTTATGGGGAACACCTGAGCACTTGTCCTTGTTTGACCAGTTCCTGGATGCCTGAGGACATGTACACCACACCACCATTCTCAATAAAAACCAAGCCCAAGCAAAAATGAGACTCATAGCTCCTTTTCCTTTCGAAGTCTCCCCAGTGCTCTGTCTATATATATATCCTCAATAAAATCTGGTCTAAATTCTTTCTGGCTGTCATTTGATTTCCATCCTGTGCCAAGGTTGGTTCTGTGGGACCTCCTGTGGGTCCTCGGACCCTGTCTGCCTGTGTCATGTGTGCACAGGCTGTGTCACTGTACCAGTTGGGGTCCCAAGGGGAAACAGAAGACACTCTTAAATGAGAACAGTCTGAAAAGGGTTTAATAGGTTATTTACAAAACCAGGGAATAGTGAAAGCAAGGTGCAGGACACAGAGACCTTGGTCAGAAGAAAAATGGGGAAGGGAATACTTTCTAGACCTCACAGAGAAGGTGTGAGGAAAAGGCCAGCTTGAGAGGAGCTTTGGCTATTAGTGGAGGGTTAGCCAGCCTGCTGTGACAGAGCAGGAAGGAAGCTGGGAGAGAAAATACCTGAGTCTCACTGCCCTCCCTTCCGTGTCACACTGGAACTGCCCAGTGGCCCCAGAAACCCAAGGGCAACAGAATCACTTGTGCACGGCCCTATACCTCTTGGGGCAGAGGACAGTAGATCCCAAGGGACAAAGGGACAATTTCTCACACAGGGAGGTGTCAAATCTATTTCATACCATGGTTTTCAGCAAAATACACTTATGAGCCATCGCCCACCAGAGACCAAGGTTGCACTGGGAGTCTGCATGAGTTATAGTCAGTCCGAATAAGGCCAGAATCCTGGCAAACTGCCTGACCTTGGACAGACTACTGAACTGCAGGCAGGCCGGGTCTGGGGACCCAGAGAGGGGGTTCTATAGGACTAGCTAAGAAGGTCCTTGAATTCACCCAGGATAGAAATCAGACGTGAGCCAGCAGGAGAAGAGAGCAGAGCTTGTTGAAGATGGAAAGAGAGCAGATACAAATGGACGCTCTGGGAGACTCAGAAAGGAAAGGAACCCAAGTCTCATCTTTGAGGTCAGTTGTTTTTATTGGCAATTGTAATTTGGTGCACATGTCTTCAGAAACTGGGCAGAATGAGGACAGGGTCCAGGTGTCCTTCATAAGTCACTCATTCTCTGAAGCCAGGGGTCTTGGCATCAAGGTGGCTAGAGTCAGTGGTCTTGGAGAACGTTCAAGAGGACCCCGCCTGGTCACTCCTTAGATATACCTATTCTGCTGGAAGATTCCAAAGACATCATCATCTCCTTGCCCCTCACAAGGAGGACATATGCTATTTGCATTACAAGATATGTGTAGAATGAGCTGGGGGTGCAGGTCCTAGCAGGAACAGAAGCTGGAAAAGAAACGAAGGGAGGGATGGATTTTTTTTCCTGGGGTCCCTTCAGTTTCCCTGTCCCAAACCCATCTGAGCCTGAGCTCCAATACGTGCAAGAGGTGTGAGTGATGCCGACTGTGTTGGCTTATCACGTGCACTACAGATAGTAATTGGGAAATGCCAGGTTTGTGGGGTGTTCGGTAGTGACAGCGGTGATCCCGTGTTCTAAATGCGACAACAGGAATTATTCACAGCCCCTTCACAGCACTGGGCTTTGGGGAGCAGTCTGGCCCATCTCTATTTCTTTGAACCTCACCCTTGTACGCCGTGGGCCTTCTTTCTCTCCGTGCTTTCCACCCAGCCTGTGGTTACTTTGTCCTGTAGGCAATTATTGATGGAATGATTTATAAACTACAAGGTGTGTATTGTTCTTGGAGAAAGCACAGGCCAGTTGTCAACAGAATTTACTGAGAAATTAAGTGGTAAGAAGAATTAAAGCCCAAGGAAGGAACCAGGGCAGGAGCAGGAGTGGGAGGAGCTATTCTGGGGAGCGAGGGTCCTGAGTGTTCTCGGAGAACTCTTGGAAGTTGGAGAGCTCTTGGAAATTACCCAGAGCCCTGCGCCTGCTGGGGGCAAGGGGCCTGTTCCAGACCAGCGGGGAAATTGGGGGGGTGGAGGGCATCCTCTGCCCCTGCAGCCGCAGCTCAGATTGAACCCATGTTCCCCCAGGCCCCTGCTCAGCAGACCCTGCCTTTTGACTTTGTGGCAAAAAGTCACTTTCTTTCACTCCTTAACAACACTGAGAGTCCCTTTTCATGACCAATCAAGCCAGATTGCCCAGGCTTCTGCTAATGGACCATATCTACCAGGAGTTCAGTTTTCTCATCTGGGAAATGGAAATGATAACTCCTGCCTTAAGGGATGGCTGCAAACTGTGAAATCAGGGATCTAGAAAGCCTCAGCCAAGTCTATAAATGGAAGCTTCTGGTCTGGCCCATCCTGGTAAGCATCTTGCACAGATAACAGCTCTGGTCATGCTCCCCAGGCAGGTCAGGCTCTTCCTCTGCAGGGATCCTCCCTCTGTGACGAAAAGCCACTGATGCCATTGACGACTGCCCGAGGCTCTGGTAAAGATACTGATAATTGCACGGTGAGGGGGGAGGGGATGAGGGGGGCAGCTTTGCATTAAAATCTGGGGCTTCACTTACTTTCCAGCAACACACACACACACACACACATGCTTGCTGGAGGCTACACATGAGGCTTGTCCTTCGTGCTTTGGTAGCAGAGGAAGAGGATCAGGAGAGCAAGCCAGGAGCGCTGCCTTGAAATGATAATAGTACTGTGACTCCCACAGATGCTTTCTCCCAGGAGCACCGGCTCCTGGCTGAGAGTGGGGTTCCAGAACCAGCCTGCTCAGGCTCATCCCTAATCCTAGCCTTCTCGCTCTCCTGCTGGGTGGCCTTGGGCAAGATACTTAGGCTCTCTGTGCCTTGATTTTTTTAACTGCAAATGGGGGCCTTGGTATGCTGTGATGCAGGTTTCCTGAGTCAGAAGGGGGCAGGAGGCTGGGATAAGCTCTGACATTGATGGAATGCTCCACGCATGTGAGGCTCTGGCCGGCTTCTGCTGTATCACCATCGTCCCTCCAAGACAGGTGTCCGGTGAGAGGAGCCCTTAGAAGAACTAAGAGTAATTCCATCATTATGGTTATTTTTCCAAATATATTACCCCAAATGGGACTTGGGACAAGTCGTGAAGATCCTTACACTTCACCGAAATAGCCAGAATGAAGAACGGGAGGACATTTGGTTGAGGGGAAAACAGGGGCAAGGGAAGACTGTGCAGAAGACCTTTTGCGTGGTGCTGTGGGGTTTCCGGAGGTGGGCCGTCACGGGCTCTGAGCACCAGAAAAATATGATCAGTTGCAAAATTCACTGACGAATGCAAGTCGGTTGCAAAACGGCTGAACAACCCCCCAAACAGAAGGTTGAAGAAAGAAGTCACACACAGCAGAGTACGTGCTGTGCGATTCCATTTATATAATCAGTACAAGCACAGGCAAAACTAATCCGCGCTGTTAAGTCAGGTTCATTGTTCTCCTTGGGGGTGGGGCATTGACAACAGATTGGGGGCAAGGGAGTGGCCTGGGGGTCCAGGTAACGTCCCTTTTCTCCAGCTGGGTATGGATGACCTAGGTGTTCCCAGTTTGTGAGAATTCATCATACTGTATGGTTACAAGAGGTGTTTGTGTACATGTATTTTTCCCTGAAATTTTCAAATCAAAGCAGTCGCTAGGGGAAAGCACAGCTTTTTGGTACCCTGTGTGTGTGTAACTAATGCTATTGTTAATGACAGAAATAAAGAACTAACCTGCATTGTGTGCTCTGCTGACCAGTACACGGATTTCCCTCACAGCTGTCCTGCGAGGGGGGCTGGTGCCCTTTTAGAGAGCGGCAGCTGAGGCTTAGTGAGGTTACGTCACTTTCCCTCACGCCCAGACCTCTTCCCTGACAGAACACACACCCCCGCACCCCTACCCCCATACCCAATAGTGAACACCTGGAAGATAGAGCACACAATGTGGCATACAACTGGTGCTCAATTAACGCTTGAGGGACAGAGGAAGCAAGGAATGTCATTGCATTGTCACCTGTCAGCCCATCTTGGCATTCGGAAATCATTTTTGTCTCATGTCTAATTTCTATCCCACTTATAGGCAGCACCAAAGGGCACGTAACTGCTTTTGTTGCTAGTTCTAGAACTTTCTGTCACCCGGGCCTCTGCCTCTGAGCTGCACAATTGTTTGGCGTAATTGAGGAGTGAAGAGATACTTCTGCTCCCAAGGGAGCACACTGGGGTGGGAGAGGGAGGATGGGGAAAGAGCAGGAAGGTGGGGGTGTTAGTGGGGAATGGATGCCTAGGCCTGACTTCCTCCCTCCTGCCCAAACCCTTAGTTCTTAACCCATCGCCAGGAAGTCAAAGTGGGTGAATGACCCCCAGATGGATAGCCCATCCCCCCACTGCAGGGCCTCCATTGATCCTGTCCCTATCCTCTGTCTTGGCCCCTTCCCACTCTACTGGATTCTTCCTCTGGATTAAGGTCAACAAATAGTCCAAGGTGTGGCCAGTTCACCAGGAAGCCTGCATTCCCACTCTCCTAGCCAAACTCCTAGGGATTTGGTATCTCCTGCAGATACCAGAAAGCTCCAGAGTCCTGGGGGGGGAGTTGGCACCCTCTTCTCATCCCAGCAGCTCTTTCCCCTTTCTTCCAGAATTGTCAGGGACATGGCTTTCCTGCCCTTTGGAAGGATCGTGTCTTTCTGCCACTGCGTGTGTTACACTGAGTCAACATTCAATGAATAATGAATTATAATAATAATAACTTGAGGAAATTTATGCCCTAGCTTCAACTGGGTCCAAAACATAAAGGGAAAATTCACTGTAAATTACATCCTGGGACTAGCAGGTGAATAATGCAAGCGTCTTTCCCCAGAGACTTCCAAATCAACTCATTTAAATTAATAAATCCCACTCTCCTCTGTGCCTGAATAACGGGCTTATTTATATGTCTTAGAATTGGCCAAAATATCCGAACGAGGGAACAGAGCAATTAGAATGCTTTCTTCACACACAGAGATTTTGGAGGTGCCGGCTAAGCTAGCTAACTCTCGTTTTGGCTGAACGTAGGAAAAGGAAAAAAAAGAAACCCAAAACTGAATTCAGTCTGATGAATAGATTGCTTCTAAATCTCCATGCTGCCAAATAACCCAATTGCCTGAATTTCTCACTCTTCAGTTACTTTCTTTTCTTATTATCTAGGGATAGGGCTTCTAGGCCTGAAACCTTGATTTGGACCAGTCTTTCTTGAAAAAAAAAAAAAAAAGAAAAGAAAAGAAAAAATCCTTGCCGAGCTCAAGACTGGAAAACATGGTTTGTTCTGACAGGTCCTCTTACGGAGACCCCTTGTATTCAGAGCCGAAATTTAAATTAACAGAATGGGGGCATGAAACCACCAATCAGAGTGGGGTAGTGTGGGGCAGCTTGCAGTGTTAACTCTCTAGTTTGGGGGTGTTAGGTTGGGGCAGAAGGGGATCCTGGAGGAGAAGCAGGAGGGCAGCCGCTCTTTACCAATGGGAATGAAAATATTTAAAAATTTCAACAGTACAGATGACCGAATAGCAAGTCTGCCTCTGTGAGTTAGGAAGAGCTGGGGGTGGGGAAGAGGTTCTAATCTGCCTTTTGTGGGTTATATTTGTTCTCCTCCCTCTGACCTTATCCGTGGGCCATCACCCCAGTTCACACAGCTATGGGGCAATGCAATTCTGATGTTAAGTCTCTGGAGTTAGGTCAAGTTTCATCAGTTAAGGGCACAGTCCCCAACCAATCTGCCCTAACTTCAGACACTGGCCACAATTTTGGGCATTCTGCAGAGCTACCCATACTTCAGACCAACTGGCTACAAATTCAGTGGTAGCTCTTACCTTCTCAAGTTTGATAATTCACCAGAACGACTTGTAGAACTAAGGAAAGCACTTTACTTAAAATTATCGTCTTATTATAAAGGATATAAAACAGGGACAGCCAAAGGAGGAGATACAGATGAGGTCCAGGAGGATCCCACATGCGAAGCTTCTGTGTCCTCAGGACGCTTCACCCTCACAGTACATGGATGTGTATCAGCAACCAGAGAAGCTCACCCATGCCACGGTCTGGAATTTTTTGGGATTTCATTATGTAGGCGTGATTGAAACCTTGGCCACAAGTTGGCCCTCCCAGGAGGTCGAGGTGCTACCATGTGGTTCAACATCCCAACCATCTAATCACATGAGGCATGACCGGCCCACATCTTGAGTCCTCTTTGTAGCAGAACCTCAGGTGTCCTCCACGGGCCGACCATGAATAACACAGGAAATTGCAAGGTTCAGAGGTCCCCTCCCAGGATCTAGAGACAAAGAGCTGCCAAATTCTTTATTATACCACCTATGGCTTAAATGAATGTGCTTTCACTGAGGCCTAGCTTCTGTGTCCATTAGGTATATCCTACAATGCTATTGTGTGTGTGTGAGAGAGAGAGAGAGGGAGAGAGAGAGAGCGAGTGCACAGACACGGAAGTGTCTGAGAAGGTGGAAAGATGTTGAAGCAGAAAGAGCCTTGGACTAGAAGTTGAGCCCCTGTTTCAGGTTGGGTGGAATGTTATCCTCAGGATGGACAAAGACAGTAGTCATTCTGCCACTAAGCATGACTCAGTACTCTTAAGAGTTTGGCCACAGGCTGGAGGATAGATGGTCTCAGAATGGGCCAGAGGATGGGAAGAATTGTGGTGAGTGGGGCCATCTTGTAGGACATGGAATGTCGGAGTAGGGAACGGCCTGTGTCTACAGTCTTCTGTGTGTGTGTGTGTGTGTGTGTGTGTGTGCATGTGTTTGTGCCTGCGTACACACATGTGAGCATGTGTGAAGGTGAAAAGGAAGGACAAGCTGACAATACTCTCCAGATTTAGAGTACAAGATGAACCAATGGCTGGCTGATAAATGGTGCCCCTCACACCACCATGCCTCAGGAACCATTTAGAGAACTTTGGCTCCCCATTCCTACAAAGTTGGGGCCTGCCAGATTCCCAGGGAGGGAGTACACTTCTGCCAGGGGACACTGCACTTGAAGCCATGATCACAATGTGGTCATCTGGGGCTCCTCCTTCCAGCAGACCTGCAAGCCAAGGAAGGAGTTACCGTACTGTTCAGCAAGAAGTAACTGGCCCTGACCACCAGGGGATCTAGGGGTGCTTCTACACACTGGGGGCAGGGAGAAACATATCTAAAACTCAAGAATTCACTGAGCTGGGGCTTCCATGCCAGGTAATGGCTAGGACAGCTGGTGGAGTCACAGCCTGACAATGGCAAGTTGTCTCAGACCCCTTGAAATAAGGCCCAGCAGTTTCCTACCAGACAAGCAATCCAGATCAGCGGACCAAGGAGAGGGCCATCTAGGATGGGTATTGGAGGAGGGAGAGGATGAGTATCATTGATGGTCTCAGGACCAGTTGCAATGACAGGGACCATAGCTGGCCCCACAGAGCTTCCTGTATTAAGTTTGGGCCAAGACTGTAGGGAGCCACCGCCATGAAGGATAGATATTCTAGGGTGAATTGGACGTAGTGGAAGACCCAAGAAGATTTCAGGGTTTCGAGGGATGGATGGTGCCACACACCTGTACTGTTTCACACCCTTTTGTCCCCACTTCTCACTCAGCCATGGCCATGGCAATCAGTCCTGTGCAGGCTACAACAAGCTTTGTGCAGTTTCCAATATCATAGCGTCTTACCTACATCCATGCCGTGTACCTCTTGCTTCCTGTGCTGGGGCTTCACAGACACCAAGGCATGGACACCGGCAGGAGCCCACTCAGCACGCACCCATGAGCGATCCAGAAGTGTGTGGTACTTACAGCCTATGAGGCCACACTTGACTGATGGGGGATGGAAGACAGTAGACTGGGGCTTCTCCCTTTCATTCTCCAAGCACAGACTTCTGAGATGTATTTCTCCCAGCTTCCTGTCAAAATCAAACCCCTGTGGCCCATGCTAGTGGCCAGCTCATGAAGACAGTCTTCTGGCTTTCCTTCATCTCCATTTTCACTCTCTCGCCCTTCACTTTTGCTCCATGGAGTCACATATCAAATAAACCACCTGCACACGAGCCTTTGTTTTGGCTTCTGCTCCGAGGCACAAGCAGTCTCTTCCAAATGTTTATTTTCAATACAGAAGCTAGAGTGATCCTTATATGAGTTTGATCATGAATCCTCTGCTCAAAACCTAAAGTTCTAGACATGCTCCTCCCAGCTCCCACCTTGTGGCCGCCCCTGCCTGCCCCCAGCTCCTTAAGGTAGACAGGGTCAGTTACCCCCGCTGGAATAGCTACCCCTCTCCTGGGATACGTGGAGAGATCTGACCCCCCAACAACTGCTCTGACATCATTCCCCTCCACCTTCTCTCACCTACCCACTTGCACTCATTCTGGGCTCTTTGCGGCTCTCGGACACATAGCCAAGCTCCTGCCTCAGGGTTTCACTCTGGGTCTTCCCTCGGCCTGGGGTGCACTCTACTCCAGATGTTCACAAGGACAACACCATCACTTTTTTTTTTCAGATTTTATTTATTTGTCAGAGAGAGAGCACAAGCGGGAGGAATGGCAGGAAGAGGGAGAAGCAGACCTCTCTGAGCAAGGAACCCAATGCGGGACTCGATTCCAGGATCTGGGGATCACGACCTGAGTTGAAAGCAGATGCTTAACCAACTGAGCCTCAACACAATCATTTGCGCTAGTGTTTCCTCTAATAGTATCTCAAGGGAGGGTGACCAACCCTCACGGTTTGCCTGGGACTCGGAGGCTCCCCAGAAGGTGAGACTGTTGGTGCTGAAATGAGGTTAGCCCCAGACACACGGGATGCTTGCTCACCATATTTCAACCAGACTGGACTCTTCTATTTAAAATTTCAACATCACTTGTTCCCTCCCTCACGTCCCTGATTCCCACTTGCTCTGCTCTTATATTTCTTTTCTTTTCTTTTTTTTTATAAAGATTTTATTTACTTTATTTGACAGACAGAGATCACAAGTAGGCAGAGAGAGAGGAGGAAGCAGGTTCCCTGCTGAAAAGAGAGTCCGATATGGGGCTCGAACCCTGGACCCTGGGATCATGACCTGAGCCAAAGGCAGAGGCTTTAACCCACTGAGCCACTCAGGCGCCCCATATATTTCTTTTCTTTCATAGGATCCTCGCCTCCAACCTCCTACGCAGTTCACTTCAATGTGTTAGGTTTATTGCTCAGAGTGTTCCCTTGCTGTATCCCTAGAATCTAGAACAGTTGAGGCAGGGTTCTCGAAGTGTGGTCCCTGGACAGCAGCAATGTCACCTGAGAGCTTGTTAGAAGTGCCATCCATGGAACAGAGTAGAGAGCCCAGATATGGACCCTCAACTCCATAGTCAAATAATCTTTGTCAAAGCAGGAAAAAATATACAGTGGAAAAAAGACAGTCTCTTCAATAAATGGTGCTGGGAAAATTGGACAGCTATATGTAGAAGAATGAAACTCGACCATTCTCTTACACCGTACACAAAGATAAACTCGAAATGGATAAAAGACCTCAACATGAGACAGGAATCCATCGGAATCCTAAGGAGAACATAGGCAGTAACCTCTTTGATATCAGCCACAGCAACTTCTTTCAAGATATGTCTCCAAAGGCGATGGAAACAAAAGCGAAAATGAACTTTTGGGACTTCATCAAGATCAAAAGCTTCTGCACAGCAAAGGAAACAGTCAACAAAACAAAGAGGCAACCCACGGAATGGGAGAAAATATTTGCAAATGACAGTACAGACAAAAGGTTGATATCCAGGATCTATAAAGAACTTCTCAAACTCAACACACACAAAACAGATAATCATATCAAAAATGGGCAGAAGATATGAACAGACACTTCTCCAATGAAGACATACAAATGGCTATCAGACACATGAAAAAATGTTCATCATCGCTAGCCATCAGGGAGATTCAAATTAAAACCACATTGAGATACCACCTTACACCAGTTAGAATGGCCAAAATTAGCAAGACAGGAAACAACGTGTGTTGGAGAGGATGTGGAGAAAGGGGAACCCTCTTACACTGTTGGTGGGAATGCAAGTTGGTGCAGCCACTTTGGAAAACAGTGTGGAGATTCCTCAAGAAATCAAAAATAGAGCTTCCCTATGATCCTGCAATTGCCCTACTGGATATTTACCCCAAAGATACAGATGTAGTGAAAAGAAGGGCCATCTGTACCCCAATGTTTATAGCAGCAATGGCGACGGTTGCCAAACTGTGGAAAGAACCAAGATGCCCTTCAACGGACGAATGGATAAGGAAGATGTGGTCCATATACACTATGGAGTATTATGCCTCCATCAGAAAGGACGAATACCCAACTTTTGTAGCAACATGGACGGGACTAGAAGAGATTATGCTGAGTGAAATAAGTCAAGCAGAGAGAGTCAATTATCATACGGTTTCACTTATTTGTGGAGCATAACAAATAACATGGAGGACATAGGGAGATGGAGAGAAGGGAGTTGAGGGAAATTGGAAGGGGAGGTGAACCATGAGAGACTATGGACTCTGAAAAACAACCTGAGGGTTTTGAAGGGGCGGAGGGTGGGAGGTTGGGGGAGCCAGGTGGTGGGTATTAAGAAGGGCACGGATTGCGTGGAGCACTGGGTGTGGTGCAAAAACAATGAATTCTGTTACGCTGAAAAGAAATATATATATATATATATATATATATATATATATATATATATATATATATGAAGTGCCATCTATGGGCTTTACCCCGGCACAGGGAGTCAGACACTCCAGGGCTGAGCTCAGGGATCTGTGTGTTAACAAGCCCTCCAGAAGATTCTGAGGCACACTGACGTTATGATGTTATGCTTGGCGCCCTAGCACATAGCAAGTGGTCGCTGAATGACTTCTTGTGGGATGGGTCCTCTTCAGTCTTCTACAGAAATGCATCCTCTGTGAGCTCTTCATCAGTAAGGATTTGACTCTGTACCAAGGATTTGTTACCTTGAGCCAGAGGGAGATTTCTCTCCCAGCCTGTGAGCTCCAGCTCGAGAGCAGCCGGGGTCATCATAATTAACCCAACACGGGCTGCCTACGTGCTGTGAAAATATTTCGGTGCTTGCTTATCTCAGTATGTAGAAGGTATTAGAGAAATTGAGCTGCCCTTACATTTTCCCATGATATCTGAGCTGTATTTTTCTTCTTTGACCGGGGAACCTCAATCAGCAACATTATGGTGGATTATTTCAAAGGGTCAGATGGGAGTGGAGCAGGAGAGAGATGCCTGCCTCGTTGCCCTTCCTGCGAAATCAAACATGCTTGAAGTACAGCAGGAGTGATTAAGGCTAGACCTCAGGAAGGACTTTCTGAAGGCCAGAGAAAGTGAAAGGGACCTAAAGAAACCGTGAAACCCTCTCTCATAAATGTTTGAGTTGGGGGTTGGTCCTATGTGTGGGCAGAGGAAATGGCCACAAGACTTTCTGGATTCAGGGAATGGATTGAGAGGTGACTGCCTTTCTGTGAGGACTCAGACGAGCAGGGGTTGTCTCTCGCTCACCAGCGATGAGGCTTTGAACCCATTTTTCCTGGTTTCTTTACCTCAGGGTAATTAAATTAATTTTCAACCTTGGCACTACTGACATTTTCGACTGAATAATTATTTGTGGAGAGGGCTGTCTCGTGTATTGTAAGCTGTCTAACAGCATCCCCGGCCTCTATCCCCTAGATGATGATAGCATCCTCTTTCCTAATTGTGACAACAGAAAATCTCTTCAGACATTGCCAAATGCCCTGGGGTGGGGACCGTTACCTGTACTGTGAGAGTCCCTGAGGATCTATAAGGTTCTTCTTAGCACCGAAATCCCAGGTTCTCAAATAGAGCAAATACATTCCCATGGCCCTCAGGGCAGCAGAATTATGGTAGGGCTTTACTCCGAGTCACAGGGATGTGTCACGTGAACCATGGGCCACCATGAAGGCAGGGTCTCGTCTTGACAGGATCTGACAGGGGCAGAACCTGTCTTTATTTAAAAATTGGGATTTTCTTTCCACTGTGGATTTTTTTTTTTTTTGCGTTAATTTTGATCTCTTTAAAAGGCTTGTCTTCCAGACAAGCTGGCAGCATCTTCAATGACCCCCTACTCTGGGGATTTCAAATCCTTACTGGGCTGGTGAGGGAGGGGGCACTGAGGTCACACACTAGAATCCACCCCCTCCACTTGTTAACCAGTGTCCCAGGCCACGCTTTCAGCAGAAACAAACAGCTAAAGTCATAGTCCAAGCTATTTTTGAGGCATTATCCACAGAAAGACCCTTTCAGGGTGAGGCGAGCAAGGCAGGGTCTCGTCTTGACAGGATCTGACAGGGGCAGATCCTGTCTTTATTTAAAAATTGGGATTTTTTTTCCACTGTGGATTTTTTTTTTGCGTTAATTTTGATTTTTTAGACATATTGTGTTTAAATATTACTTCGCTCCTGAGTTATTTGGTGTCCCTCTGAAATGTTGCACCCTAGCAAGTTTCTCACTTGCCTCCCTCTAGACCTGGTGCTGACAAGATTTTATGATCCGGAACAGCAGACCTGGGGGTGAGAAGCACGGCCAAGGGAGTAACTAACGATCCGCTTGAAGGCCCAGAATACCTGCTGTTGCAGAAGCCCCCACAGCCTCTGCTGAGTGTGAGTGCACTGAGAATAAACTAGACGGAGCTGCCGAGCCCTGGTCCTCAGTGAATGAATGGTCTAGGGCACCACACATCATTCATTCCTTTATTTGCCATCATTCTCTGAGGACCCTCTCTGATGCGGAGCGATCACTTGCAGGCGGGGAAGACAGGCTCATAAACAAACGTGGCCTAATGCTCGTGATAAGGACGGTACAAAGCACCGTGGGAGCCTGCTCGGGCAGTGATTCATCCAATCTGATCGGTGGGGACAGAACCCAAATGCAAGATTCATTCTCAACCCAGGAGAGATCTTGTCAACCACAGGTCATTTTCCGCATTTGCTAACAAGGCTGCCAGTCACGCCATGAGATGTGAGCTGGGAATTTACTTAGCCTCATTTGCTTTAGTCACTTGGATAGTAATCAAGGGACTCCCCACCCCCCTTCGTACAGCTGAGGCTCGGTTGTGTAGAAACAATTAATGAAATGATTCCCACGTAATTAGAGGGCTTAATTGATGAAAAGCCAGAGTATGTTTTTTTTTACTGCCCACTCTTTTTTTTTTTTTTTTTTTTTTTGAGATTCAAGTGGTGGGAGTGGTGGGGACTTTCAAAGAAGCAACAGAGAGGGGAAAAAAAAATAGGCTTGTGAACAGTGGTCTAGCTCCCCATTTTACAGATGAACAAACTGAGGCCCAGAGTGAACAACTGAGTGGTTCAGAGTGCCAGTCTTGAAAGAGGACCTGTAAGTAATCATGGTGCAGGCCCACAGGTGAGCAGAGGGGTGTGGGGGACAGAGGTGTCTACCTCCACTTCTCTGGTTGTACAGGGAGATGCACAAGCTTTTTTTGTTAAGAAATTAATTAAGCAACAGCTAATCCCTCCAGCAGCGATCAATAGAGCTAATAACCCAGGGTTTGGTTTGTGGCAGGAGGTAGGTTCCGTTGTGGCCAGTGCCAGGTGTTCCACACTTGAGGGAGGAGGGGCTGGGTGGCTTAAAAGAGGCTGCCCTTGGATCCGGAGACACTCTTGGTCTCCCCCCAGCTGCCCTGTGCCTACCCTGCTATGCCTTTGAACACCGTGCAGCGGAGGCCTCTGTTCACTCACACTGGCACTCTCTGCTCAGGGAAAGAGGGCAAGAAGCACCACCAGCTCCGTTTCATGGTTGAGGAGACTGGCATTCAGAAATGTTCGGGGATTTGCCCCGGGGGCATTTTGCTATCACTTTGCTAAGCACTTTGGCCCCAGAGCCCAGATCATGTATTTTCTGCCCACCCCAGGCTCTCTCCCTAGACCTGCAGAGGCTCTGCTCCTGGAATACATGAGTCCTAGCTGTCATCTTTCTACCATGGGGCTGTATGTGGCCATCTCCAGCCATCACCAATCAGGGAGACCCAACATGGTCTACCTTTGAGTCCCCTCTGCTACAGAGTTCTTTCTTATAGCTACTTCGCTCTCTTTATATAAACAGAGCCCATCTCCCCTCCTCCTCTCCCAAGACTCCCTGCACTAAGGACCCTGCCTTTTGCCTCCTGCTAGCCCCTGGGTCTGGCGCAGTGCCTGGCTAGCTATGTGCTCCAGAAACATTGGCTCGCTTCCCCTGCTCTTGTACGGCTGACCTTATAATACCCAGGTGAAGATGATGTTGGGATTCTGATTATCCACCCTGCAGCCAGTCCACTTCCCAGATGCTCCAGTAGGATGGTCTTTGTCCTTGAAACAAGGGATTACAATGCAGATGCTTGGGGGTGGGGGGGAGCTCGTGGTTGAAGCAGGTACCCCCAAAGGAGAGAAGACCACCTCTGTGGTCTCTAGGGACACCTCAGGTCCGCCTAGGTGAGCAGCTCATCTCAGCTCCTATCCATGCCGTTTCCAGGTAACTACGAGCCCAGTGCTGCCAGACCTTGGCTTTGTCAAGGGAGACAGAAATCTGAATTTCCCTGTGAAATTCCCTGATGGGACAGTGTTGGTGTTAAATCCATCTTTTTCAAAAGACACTGATCAGAGCCAACAGAACACAGGTCTGGGCTGCCTATCTGCTTATTGGGGAACTCTGACTTAACACTTAACACTTTTTTAGGCTGAAAAGATGGCAGGAAGGGGCCAGGGTGGGTAAGGGTCTGCAGGATGCCTTCCCCATCCCCTCCCACCTTGTAGGGGGTGCAAAGGTTTTCCTATTCTGTACTTGAAACAGTACCCTGTGTCCTAAAATGCCATTCCCTGCTCAAATGGTCTTGGAGTCTCCACTCTGCAACCCCCCCACCCCCTGCCGGTTTCCACAGCCCAACCTCACCATTCTCTTTTCTTCCTTGTGGGTAAATGAGAGGAAAAACCCATCAAGTCCCATGCTTGCCACGGCTTGGCAATGTTCGACTCAAATGTCTTCTCAGCGAATCTCCCTGTTTTCAATTACCTCCTAACTTACCTCCAGGGAGCCCAGCCAAGCGGGAGGATTAGTAAAATAATGAGTTTAAATTATTTAGTTTTTTTCCCCCCTGTCTTTATTCTGTGGCAATATTGAATCTAATCCAGGTCCAGATGCACTGGGTGATACATGACAGGTTATGGCTAATAACTGATCTCATTTTCAAATTAATATGCAAATTCCCTCAGAACTGAGGAATGGAATGAAAGAGGCCTGTTGGGGACAGCGTGGAAGAGAGGTGTGAGCAGGGAAGGAGCAAAAGGGGTGAAGAGGCTGCAGCGCACCCCTACTCCGTAGTCTAATCAGAATCTTCATATGAGATACAGGGGAGGGGAAATTTGCTAACAGGGAAAATCATCTTTGTCAAACAGAGTCCCCAAGTGTACTCATGTCTCCCTCTACAGGGAGGCTGTGGGATCTTTGGACAGCAGAGCTGGAGGGGAATCCTTCCCCATTTCACAGATAAAGGAACTGAGGCCCTAACATAAAAAGCAAGTTGGGAGCAAAGCTATGCCTACAAGTCAGAATACCGAGGGCCCTATGCCAGCAGGAAGGCGAGGGAGAGAGAGAGAGAGAGAGAGAGAGAGAGAACTCTCCCTGAAGGGTGTAGCAGGAGAAAGGAGATTCTTTATTACTCCAGACTCTAAAAATATGTCCCTTTTAGTTTAAGGAGCAGGTCCTCTGTGTATGGGATTCTCTACTGGGCCATACCCAGTGCTTGGCCAGAGTGCTTATCATTTCTGATAAATACCAGTTGGATGGCTGAAAATTCTGAAAGCCGTGAAAATGGGGCACACATTGGGCCACATACGAGAGACAGGCTTTTGCCCTATTTATTCATTTAATCATCAACTTCAGAAAACCAATGAGAAAGCAGAGTCCTGGCAATGACCTGCCAGAGGGAGAGACGTCAGAGCAGAGGTGGCTCTGGATTCCAGGGCTCCTTGATCTGTCCCAGTGCAAGCTCTGTCTCCCAGGCCAGCTCAGTAGGAGCCACCAGTGTGGTTGTACCCGACCTGGAATCCTGTTGTGTGTTTTGAAAAAGTTCATGGAAAAATAAGTTATCTTCTCAACTCACCCTGGAAGATGGGTTATCGGAGGGAAGGGGCCACTGGCTGCACATGACCCGTAGCTAGTGAAGAGGGAGTGGTGGTTCTCTGGGCCAGGAGGGAGCTGGGCCCAGGCATAGTGTCGTGGTGCAAAGACTGATGCCTGGGATGCTTCATTAGGCAGGATTGTCTCAGCAGGATCTCTGTTCCCTTAATCACTTAATCTTCATGTTGGTTTCCTTAATGTGTATTTACCCTCCTGTCTATTTGCTTCTCTGGGCTGCCATTTCTGCTGTCACTGGGTCTGTGTCTCAGATTCTGGGGCTGTTGAATCCTAGAGGAGGGGAGGCTGTGAGGACAGAAGCTTGCAGACCAACGGGCCCGGAGCTGAAGGAGTCAGTGAGGAGGGCTTAAGGAGACTTGAACAGACTCGCGTTGTCCAAAATGATAGCCACTGGCCAAACATGGCTGTTTACATTTACACTAATTAACATTTAGTAAAATAAAAAATTTAGTTGCTCAGTCCTCCTGGCATTCACATTAGTGTCCAAAAGCTACCATGTGGCTAATGGCTATTTTGTTAGCATTAATACATCATTTCCATCATCATGGAAATTTCTGTGGGATGATGCCATTTTCAGGTGATTTTTGTGACTTAAGCATCTGACTCCTGGTTTGATTCCCAAGAAAATCTCTCTGGTCTCTGGGCTCTAGGTCCACCTGCGATGTCCAGCTCAGGGCTCTACCTGTGGTGGGGCTTGCTACGTGACACCCCATTATCCAAAATCAGAAGACGGGATGAAGTGACCCAATTCATCCATCCAGGAGTCAAGCCATTTATATTCCAGTAAGAACTCTTAAATTAGTCTTATAATCAACCAATTATAAGTGGGAGTCAACCCGCTTTGACTTGGGGAGGAGGGATTTCAAGGTAAGAAAACCAGTGAGCACAGAAATGAGGTGGTGTTGGGCTTCTGTGGGTGACACTGGTTCCCTGCTGGGCCTTTCCTTCCCAAATGAAGGGCTTTCCCAAAGTTCAGGACCACATAGCAAATAGTTTTTAGATGGACTGCTCTATCCAGCACCAAGGACAGGGAAGAAAGGAAGGAGAGAGGAACAGAGGGAGGCAGGGAAAGAGGGAGTGGGGAAAAGAGGAATCAGAACGATGGGAAGGATCAAGATGAGTATAAAACCCCTGAAGCCAGGGGCTTGGTTAAGAGTCTGCCTTCAGCTCAGGTCATGATCTCAGGGTCCTAGGGTCGAGCCCTGTAGGCTCCCTGCTCAGTGGAGGGCCTACTTCTCCTCTCCCTCTGCTTCTCCTCCTGTTTGTGCTCTTTCTCTTTCTCTCTCTCTCTAAAAACAAACAAACAAACAAACAAAAAACCCAAACAAAACAAAAACCAAAGCTGGTACAGTATCTTTGAAGACACAGGCGTCAACACGTGATTGCCTTGCGTGGTGCTTGCAACAAAAAGATGAGGAGGCAGGGGCACCTGGGTGGTTCAGTGGGTTAAAGCCTCTGCCTTCGGCTCAGGTCACGGTCTCAGGGTCATGGGATCAAGCCCTGCATCGGCTCTCTGCTCAGTAGGGGGCCTGCTTCCTCCTCTCTGCCTGCCTCTCTACTTGTAATCTCTGTCTGTCAAATAAATAAATAAAAATCTTAAAAAATTAAAAAAAAATGAGGAGGCAGCTGGACACCTATTCTTATCATGCCCATTGTGCAGATGAGGAAATTAAGGCTCAGAGAGGCTAAGGGCCTTGTCCAAATGAGCCTTCTCTGGCGCCAAGTGGCAGTCCTCTGTTCTGCCTCACAGGTCTTGTGGCTAAGGGCCGGAGCCACGGAGTGCTGGGAGGCCCAGGCCCCGAGCTGCTGGGGGCAGCGACAAGCAAGAGTAGCTGTGTGCAGACTGTGGAGTGACAGGTCTTATTTGCTGGCTGAGAGCAGGAAGCCATTCAGCAGTGGAAGCAGCAGGTGAGACCGCAGGAGAGGAGCTGCAGAGAGGAAGGGAAGGGGTGGAGGAGCCGAAACAGGAGGCAGAAGTGAGCTCAGTAAAGGGGAGAAGGGGGGAGGGCATGCAGCCACTGCCCAGGGAGAGGCACCTGCTGCCTGAGCCCTGGGGTCACCTGTCAGGCCGGTGGCCAGCTGGCCGCTGGCCACTGACCCGCAGGGCTGGGAGGTGAGCAGTGGGGCGGCTGGGAAACTTCCAGGTTTAAGTTCATCTCCCTGGCAATTACATTCTTCTCAATCAAATCCCTTTTTGTTACAAGTTGTATAGCAGGTGGGCTGTCAGTGTGCCCCCCCACTCCAAAGTAGGGGCCTGGTTGTCTTGATTGCTATTTTGTAAACATGTTTAGCAATGATCCAGATCCAAGTAATGAGTACTGTGTATGTCTCTCTGTGACCCTGTACAAATGCGTGTGTTTGTGGGCGCACACTCACACACAGACACACACACACACATTCATGTATCTGTGAACTGAAACAACAGTTTCTCAAAACAGTACTCTTACTGAGATGTACTCTCCCCTTCTCCTTTCTTAGCCCCTCTTGCCTCATCTCTGTATTTTTCTTCCCTCCCATTCACTTGCATTGGGAAAAATGCTGGTCACAACCTACTAAATTGATTTTACTCTTCACTAATGGGTCTTGCCCTACAGTTCAAAGCACAGTGATCTGATGAATCATATGAAAACCTCTTGCTGCCCTTCCTTCTTAACGATGCTGCCTACGCAACCCCTTCTCTTTTAAAGATGCGATCTCTGGGAACGTGGGCCTCATAGAAGACCAGGTGAGGGTCTGTGGAGGCTTCTTCCTTGAGGCAGTAGGGGAAAGAATCTCATCACTTCTCCTCCTCAAACACAATGATGCAAATGATATTTATCCAAGGGATGGTCAATTTCTTGGCATGGGAGTTGGCTGTTCTTGTAAAGCGTATCCATCAGGATAATGGGCAGAGTTATCAGACCCGTCTGTGTATGTGTGCCAGGGCCCACACAAGGAACTTTCAGGTTTTATTTCATTTACTCTTTGCTCCAATCCTGCGAGTCCAATATCATTAGTCCCATTTTATAGGTGAAAAAAAAAAAAACTGAGTGCAGAGAAGACAAATAACTAGTCTAGGGTCACGCAGTGGCAGAGCTGGGATTTAAATCCAGGTCTCTGAATATCCAGAACCTCTATTATCTCTGGAACATGAAATTATTTTAACAGTTGAACATCCGCATTACCTCAGAGAACAAAACTGGCGTGTCTGGTGTCCGCTCCCTGTCTCTGCCTCTCTTTTTCTCTCTCTCACACACACACCATGTAATTACTAAATCAAATCTGTATATAATTTATTGCCCAATTTGTCTTGACACGTGTACCAGGCATAATGGATCCAGCCATATTAGGTCCCCTTGTGCCCCTTCTGAGAGGAAAATGAGCATGATATGAGAGATGGAAACCTCCATGGGGGGTTGTCTGTACGCCAGCAACCTCCTTCTAATGCAAGCAAAAAAAACTACATTCCTCAGACTTCTTTGTAGCTGTTTTTCTGCATGTGAATTAAGTTCTCCAACTGAATGTTTTTGCATAAGACTTGGGAAACAAAGATGAAGTGGAGGCCATCTTGTTGCTTCTTTGGGATATGTTTCCACTGGAAAGGGAGGTTGAGGAGATAGAGTGTGTCTTCCCAGTGATGGCATTCCAGTGCTCATGCTCCAGCTTCTGGGTGATGAGAAGCAGCTGGAGAGGGCCCAAAGACTGAAAACCATATCCTAGACCTGATCTTCGGCCTTGAGAGTAGTTCAAGAGAGACAGATACATGGGCACAGCTGCAAGGCTGGTTTCCTGAGTCAGGATTCCTGGTCCCTGCCTCATGGCTGTGGGTATGATCTCAAACTCAACAGCAACAGTGGTGGCCAACAGCTCCACTGGTTGGTCAAAGTCCTGGTGTTCTAAGAGGCATTCCTGGACCCAGTCTGAAGCCTACATACTTCTTACCCTTCCCAGAGGTTTTAGGCACTCTCCATTCCATGTTCTCAATCCCTTTCCATTTAAAATACCTAGTTATTTTCCATTTCTGGTGCAGAACCTAGCTGATTCATTTTCCTTTGCCCTCCATACCCCGAGCATCCAGCCCCCTTCTAAACATGCCCAGGGAGGGGACTCTCCCTTCCAAGCAAGGATAGCTATTCTACCACCAGCAGCTGAGGCTTGGTTTAGAACCCTGCTCAGTTTTTCACTTTGGCTCAGTGATTTCTGTGAAGTTATCTGCACCTATTGTTCACAAATAAAAATGTACTGTTTCATGGATGAATTGGCTAGTTTTGTTAGTCAGAACCCTGTTCAGTCTCAGGGAGCCTCAGATAATTAATCAGGTAATCCTTCTCCTTCTGGGTATTCTGAGATCCACAGGGATTTCTGTGGAGGTAGGAGGTTTCCAGGGGGAGTCCAATAGGCTGCTTTCCAGCCCTGGAAATTGGCAGGGTGTCACTGTGCCCAGCTGAGCCCTTAGAAGCCAATTATAGACCACATTTTCAGTTCCCTGAGTTCTTAAGAGTAAGGTTAAGGGGGTGTTTGTCTGTCACCTGGGCAAGATTTTGTTTGTTCCCCAAAGAGGGAGAAGCAGTAGGGTCTGAGTGGTTGGATTCCCTTCATCCAGGTGTGGTCCTGCATTGATGCGATTGCTTGGTTTGAGGAGGGGGCATCTACAATAGGAATCCTGGGATGGAACCACAGGCAGAGCTACCAGGCCTGCCAAACAACACCCTTGAACAGATGAACAAAGCAGAGCCCAAAGAGAGGAAAGGATTGGTCCCAGGTCATACTGTGAGTCAATGAGAAGACAGGTAACAGCTCTGGACTCCTGAGCCTGAGCTCAGTGCTCTTCCTACCTCAGCACACCATCTTCCCTTTTCTCCAGAGCACACAGGAGATAGTCATTTTTTGCAAAAGATGGGGCTGGGGACACAACCATCATGGTGGAAAAGCTGGTGTGTGAGTTAGCTAGTAAATTGTCCCTGCCCCCCTTTTAGGAGATGAGGTGCATCCACCAGGGTCCTGACAGTAAACAGATGGCACACCAAGTGGGTCATCTGAGGAAAGTTTGATAAAGGGACATTTACAAAGCTGCACACAGGGAATGGGGAAATGATAAAGGATGGTACAGTACTGTGGGAGAGGGTTTCGAATCCCAACCTAGGTTGGAAGGCCAAGGGGAAGGATAGTATGTGAAACACAGAGAGAGAGGGAGTTGTGTGGGGAGCCTGTGTGACAGGAACTGGGACCTTTGGTTAAGGGACATGTCCAGTGTTCAACCTAAGCAACACCACCAAGAGTGAACCAGGAGATAAAGACCCAGATTTTTCTCTCTCTCTTCCTGCTCTTCTGCTCCCTGCCAGAGCTTCCCACTGGCTGAACCCAACCACAACTAGGGAAAAGGGGACCCAGAGATACAGTGCACAGGAGTGAGCTTCTTGGGCACAAACAGTGTGGGGATTGGATCTAAAAGGCAAATTTTTATCGGGAGTCCTTCGCCTTGAGGTCAGGGAGAGAATCAATTCTCCAGTTTATCTGGGTACTTGCAGCAGGGGAGTGTGAATGGTGGTTTCAGAGAACTAGCCCTCCCCTGCCTGATTAGAATCCAATTCCCCTGTGGAGAGATCCTGTGGGCTGCTCAGCCTACCATGACCCTCAGAGATTGAAAGGAATGGCTTCGAGCGCATCTGAAAAGCCTCGTTTCACCAACTTTATTTCTTGGGGGAATCAAAAGGATATGTTTCTACGGAGGGGTGATTCCTGCCAACCTAAAGAGGCATGTAGAGACTGACTAATTTAAAAGTCACTTTAGAGAGGGGGTGAAGGGGAAGGCTCCATAGCTCAGGGGTTAGAGCACTGGTCTTGTAGAGAGGGGGTGAGAAGTGGTCTGAGACACAGAGCAACACTCTCGGAGCATCCCTGAAGCAGCTGGATTAGGGTTTGGACATGTCCTTTAGGCCAGGCACCTGGCATCCTTCTGTTTACAAATGGCTGCAGCTACCTTCTGAAGAAGGGCGAAGATGGGCAGGAATGTTGTCTGCCATCGGAGTACACACAGCTATTTTTAATGCAATGTGGGAAATTTCAGAGGACCAACCATGCAAAATAGACATAAGGAGTATGAAGAACCTCATCCAGGTAACTTAACACCAATTTATACATTAAGTGGGCTTTTCTCAACAGTTCCTAGTTTTTGGCTCTGTATCTCCCTCTCTTTTTGGGACTGTCCTCCCACTGGACCCTCTCTTGCTGGATCACCTCCCTCCTATCCCAGGCCAGGCAGTCTTCTTGCTCCCCAAGGTGTCTGATGAAGCATAGCCCCTTTTCTTTTGGGCACCTGGTTCCCCTCCTCAAGCTGGGGTCTCAAAAGGGCATGTTGCAGACAATGTGTAGTTTAGGTCCTTCAAAAAGCAGATGTGAGGATGGGATTAAGTGTGCAAGAACATTAGCAGTGGAAACACCTGTGAAGGGAAATGCAGAAGATGCCAGGAGGGGCTGGAGAGCCGATGCAAAGAAAGACAGACCCTGAATGAAGGAGGGAGAAAAAGAATGTTGGATGGGAACATTGAAGGCTCCTGTGGACTCTACAGAAGGTTTGGCAAGGCTGTTGGGGTGTCCTCAAGCCAAGTCCCTTGGCAGAGGAGCCTGAGTTTCTCAGGGACCTGCTTACTTTAGTATCCTTGTTGCATTCCATCAATGGTTAGGAGCAGTCTATTGAAAGTGTGACCTTGGCACAAATGTGGCAAATATATTTCAGAGCACAGCAGCTGCGGCTCCTGAATAACTAGGCTCCTGGTACTCAGAGTCTGCAAGGTACATTCTCAGGGCTGCCACAGCTCCCTACCATGTCCAGCTCACCTTGTTCTTGGCTCACAGATATTCCTCCACTAGGCTTTTCTCCCTGCCTTTTTCAGTGCCTGAAGACTAAGTCTTCCATTCTGATGAATATGGTTTTTTTTTTTTTTCCTTCAAGTTTCTTCCTCTGGTATGGCTTTGTTCCTTTCCTTTCCTTTCCTTTCCTTTCCTTTCCTTTCCTTTCCTTTCCTTTCCTTTCCTTTCCTTTCCTTTTTTCCTTTCCGTGGGCTCTTAACACTTCTCTAACTCTTCTACCCTTCACCCTTTCATCTGACTATTTCATATCTTGTTGAATCCAGTTTTCTTGAAAGTCTCAACATTCCCTCTTGAATCTCCAATCTATCATAATAATACCTAGTTCACCAGTGTTGGACAGAATACTCCTTTCCTCCTCTCCCCACCTTCAATATCCCCTATGATATTGACGCATGGATCCTCAACAAAATACTAGCAACCCAAATCCACCAGCATAGTAAGAGGATTATATACCGTGACCAAGTATGATTTATCCCAGGAATGCTAGGGTGGTTCAACAGAAGATAAGCAATCAGTGTAATATACCACATTAATAGAATGAAAGGGAAAAATCCAGATGATCACCTGAGCTGATGATGAATATACATTTGACAAATACAATATCCTTTCATGATTAAAAAAAACACTCAGAAAATTAGGAATAAAAAGAAACTTCTTCAACATTATAAAGAGTATTTATGAAAAACCCATAGACTCAGTGGTGAAAGACTGACAGTTTTCTCTCTAAAGCTCAACAAGAAAACGGAAGCCTGCTTTCACCACTCACATTTCACCACTCAACATTGTACTGGAAGTTCTAGTCAGAGCAAGTAGATGAGAATAAGGCATAAAAAGCATCCAAATTGATAAGAAAGAAATAAAATAATTATCCATGTATATATATATATATATATACACACACACACATCCATATATATACATATATAATTATCCATATATATATCATCTCAAAGAAACCATAAAAAATCACCTAGTACCAATAAACAAATTCAGCCAAGTTACATGGTATAAAATCAACAGTGTTCCTATAGTTCAGCAATGAACAATCTGAAAGAAATTAAGAAAGCAATTTCATTTACAATAGTGTCTAAAAGAATGAAATACCTAGGAATAAATTTAATAGTGGAGGTAAAAGCCTTGTACAAAACTACAAAATATTGCCTGCAGAAATTAAAGAAGACCTAAATAAATGGAAAGGCATCTCTTATTCATGGGTTGCAAGATTTAATATTGTTAAGATGACAATACTACCCAAAGCAATCTTGAAGATTCAACATAATCCCTATCAAAATTCTAAGTCTTCTTCTTTTTTTTTTTTTTTTCCAGAAATGGAAAAGTTGATCCTCACTTTCAAATTGAATTTCAAGGAGTCCGGAATAGCCAAAACATTCTTGAAAAAGAAGAACAAAGTTGGAAGGCACATACCTCCCAATTTCAAAATTTAATACAAAGTTACAGTAATTAAAACAGGGTGATATAGGTGTAGGAAAGACATAGCAGTTAATGGAATAGGATTGAGAGTCCAGAAATAAATTCATAAATCTATAGCCAACTGATTTTCAATAAGGGTGCCAAGTTCATTCAAGGGGAAAGGATAGTCAATTCAACAAATAGTGCTGGGACAACTGGATTTCCAAATGCGAAAGAATGAAATATGAACCCTACCTCACACTATATTACTCAAAATGGATCCATGGTCAGGGCGCCTGGGCTGACTCAGTCAGTAGAGCATGTGACTATTGATCTTGGGGTTGTAAATTCAAGTCCCATGCTGGGTGTAGAAATTACTTAAAAAATAAAATCTTAAAAAAAATGAATCAATGGCCTAAATATAAGACCTAAAACCATACAACTCTAAGAGAAAGAGTTAGGGGTAAATCTAAATGACCTTGGATTCATTAACAGGTTCTCAGATATGACACTGAAAGTATGAGCAACAAAAGATGAAATGGATATTTTGTGCAGAGGACATTATCAACAAAGTGAAAATAACTTACATAAGTGGGAAATACTTGCAGATCATATACTGAATAAGTGTTTAATATCCAAAATATATAAATAACTCCTAAACTCAACAAAAAGAGAAACAACCCAATTAAAAATGGGCCAAAGAGTCCATAGTCTCTCATGGTTCACCTCCCCTTCCAATTTCCCTCAACTCCCTTCTCCTCTCCATCTACCCTTGTCCTCTATATTATTTGTTATGCTCCACCAATAAGTGAAACCATATGATACTTGACTTTCTCTGTTTGACTTATTTCACTCAGCATAATCTCTTCCAGTCCTGTCCATGTTGCTACAAAAGTTGGGTATTCGTCCTTTCTGATGGAGGCATAATACTCCATAGTGTATATGGACCACATCTTCCTTATCCATTCATCCGTTGAAGGGCATCTTGGTTCTTTCCACAGTTTGGCGACCGTGGCCATTGCTGCTATAAACATTGGGGTACAGATGGCCCTTCTTTTCACTACATCTGTATCTTTGGGGTAAATACCCAGCAGTGCAATTGCAGGGTCATAGGGAAGATCTATTTTTAATTTCCTGAGGAATCTCCACACTGTTCTCCAAAGTGGCTGCACCAGTTTGCATTCCCACCAACAGTGTAAGAGGGTTCCCCTTTCTCCACATCCTCTCCAACACACGTTGTTTCCTGTCTTGCTAATTTTGGCCATTCTAACTGGTGTAAGGTGGTATCTCAATGTGGTTTAGATTTGAATCTCCCTGATGGCTAGTGATGATGAACATTTTTTCATGTGTCTGGTAGCCATTTGTATGTCTTCATTGGAGAAGTGTCTGTTCATATCTTCTGCCCATTTTTTAATATGATTATCTGTTTTGTGTGTGTTGAGTTTGAGGAGTTCTTTATAGATCCTGGATATCAACCTTTTATCTGTACTGTCATTTGCAAATATCTTCTCCCATTCCGTGGGTTGCCTCTTTGTTTTGATGACTGTTTCTTTTGCTGTGCAGAAGCTTTTGATCTTGATGAAGTCCCAGAAGTTCATCTTTGCCTTTGTTTCCTTCGCCTTTGGAGACATATCTTGAAAGAAGTTGCTGTGGCTGATATCAAAGAGGTTACTCCCTATGTTCTCCTCGAGGATTCTGATGGATTCCTGTCTCACGTTGAGGTCTTTTATCCCTTTCGAGTTTATCTTTGTGTACGGTGTAAGAGAATGGTCGAGTTTCATTCTTCTACATATAGCTGTCCAATTTTCCCAGCACCATTTATTGAAGAGACTGTCTTTTTTCCACTGGATATTTTTTCCTGTTTTGTCAAAGATTATTTGACCATAGAGTTGAGGGTCCATATCTGGGCTCTCTACTCTGTTCCACTGGTCCATGTGTCTGTTTTTATGCCAGTACCATGCTGTCTTGGTGATCACAGCTTTGTAGTAAAGCTTGAAATCAGGTAACGTGATGCCACCAGTTTTATTTTTGTTTTTCAACATTTCCTTAGCAATTCGGGGTCTCTTCTGATTCCATACAAATTTTAGTATTATTTGCTCCAGCTCTTTGAAAAATACTGGTGGAATTTTGATTGGAATGGCATTAAAAGTATAGATTGCTCTGGGCAGTATAGACATTTTAACGATGTTTATTCTTCCCATCCAAGAGCATGGAATGGTCTTCCATCTTTTTGTGTCTTCTTCAATTTCTTTTAGGAGTGTTCTGTAGTTCCTCGAGTACAGATCTTTAACCTCTTTGGTTAGGTTTATTCCGAGGTATCTTATGGTTTTTGGTGCTATAGTAAATGGAATCGATTCTCTAATTTGCCTTTCTGTATTTTCATTGTTAGTGTATAAGAAAGCCACTGATTTCTGGACATTGACTTTGTATCCTGCTACATTACTGAATTGCTGTATGAGTTCTAGTAGTTTGGAGGTGGAGTCTTTCGGGTTTTCCATATAAAGAATCATGTCATCTGCGAAGAGAGAGAGTTTGACTTCTTCCTTGCCAATTTGGATACCTTTTATTTCTCTTTGTTGTCTGATTGCTGTTGCTAGGACTTCTAATACTATGTTGAACAAGAGTGGTGAGAGTGGGCATCCTTGTCATGTTCCTGATCTCAGTGGGAAGGCTGCAAGCTTTTTCCCATTGAGGATGATATTTGCTGTGGGTTTTTCATAGATAGATTTGATGAAGTTCAGGAATGTTCCCTCTATCCCTATACTTTGAAGCGTTTTAATCAGGAACGGATGCTGGATTTTGTCAAAAGCTTTTTCTGCATCAATGGAGAGGATCATGTGGTTCTTCTCTCTTCTCTTATTGATTTGTTCTATCACATTGATTGATTTGCGAATGTTGAACCATCCTTGTAACCCAGGGATGAATCCTACCTGGTCATGGTGGATAATCTTTTTAATGTGCTGTTGGATCCTGTTTGCTAGGATCTTGTTGAGAATCTTAGCATCCATATTCATCAGTGATATCGGTCTGAAATTCTCCTTTTTGGTAGGGTCTTTGCCTGGTTTGGGGATCAGGGTGATGCTGGCTTCATAAAAAGAGTCTGGAAGTTTTCCTTCTGCTTCAATTTTTTGAAACAGCTTCAGGAGAATAGGTATTATTTCTTCTTTGAAAGTTTGATAGAATTCCCCAGGGAATCCGTCAGGTCCTGGGCTCTTGTTTTTTGGGAGGTTTTTGATCACTGCTTCAATCTCGTTACTAGATATCGGTCTATTCAGGTTGTCAATTTCTTCCTGGTTCAATTTTGGGAGTTTATAGTTTTCCAGGACCTGAGGGTTTTGAAGGGGCGGGGTGGGAGGGTGGGGGAACCAGGTGGTGGGTATTAGGGAGGGCACAGATTGCATGGAGCACTGGGTGTGGTGAAAAAACAATGAATACTGTTACGCTGAAAATAAATAAAAAATTAAAAAAAAAATGGGCCAAAGACTTAAATAGACATTTTTCAAAAGACAATGTACAAATGGCCAATAACCACATAGGAAGATGCTCAACATCATTTGTCATCAGAGAAACGCAAATCAAAACCACAGCGAGATGCTACCTCATACCTACTGGCATGATGATCATAAAAGCAATAATAATAACAATCATGAAAATAACAAGTGGTGGTAAGGATGTAGAAAGTTGGAAATCTTGTACTTTGTTGGTGAGAATAGAAAATGGTATAGCTGCTATAGAAAACACTTTGGCAGTTTCTCAAAAAATTAACATAGAATTATTGTATGACTCAGCAATTTCACTCCTGGTATATACATTAAACAATTAAAAAGAGATTCAAACAGAGACTTGTACACCAGTGCTCATGGCAGCAGTGTTCACAACAGCCAAACAGTGAAAACAACCTAAGTGTTAATCACCAGATGAATGGATAAGCAAAATTTGGTATATCCATGTAATGGAATATTATTCAGCCATGAGACAGAATGAAATTCCAATACACGCTAAATATAGAAGAATCTTGACAATGTATTGTAAGTGAAATCAACCAGACACAAAAGGACAAAAATGGTATGATTCCACTTATATGAAATATCTAAAACAGCAAATTCATAGTGACAGAAAGTAGATTAGAGGTTACCAGGGACTGGAGATAAAAGAGGATGGAGGATTTATTATTTATTGAGTACAGAGTTTTCATCTGGGACAATGGAAATGTTTTGGAAATAGATACTGGTGATGGTTACACAATTGTGAATGTAGTTAATACCACTGAACTGTACTGCTAAATATGGTTAAAATAGCATACTTTACTATATATCTATATTAAATATAGATAGAGATATATAATATGAAATACTAAAATATATAATATAAAAATAGAGAATATAGGGGTGCCTGGGTGGCTTATTTGGTTTAATGTCCCACTCTTGGTTTCAGCTCAGGCTACGATCTCATGGGTCATGAGATTGAGCCCTGAATTGGGCTCTGGGTTCACTGGTGAGTCTCCTTGAGATTCTCTCTCTTTGCCCCCTCTCTAAAATAAATCAATAAATCTTTATAAATATAGAATATAAATTTACATAGTATGTAAAGTATTCCATATTAAATATATATTATATATTCATTTTACCACACACACACACATTTTACCACATTTTTTTTTAAAAGTGCATTATTATTGAGCTGGGGACCACTGTGGGAAACTGGGGTTCCCTAGGGAACCACCCAGAATATACCTTAGAATGTCTCTTTGAAGAGTGGAAGGTTGGGGTATTTGTCTGCAGGTTTCTGTCTCCCTACAGTTGATAGTATCCCTTTGGATTGTTAACCCCTCAACATTTCCTGGCTGTGCCCAGATAAGATGATGGGTTGAGTCCCCAGGGGAGCCTTCCCAGGGTTCCCCAAACAACATCACCAGCATGCAGTCATCAGGGTAATAGCACAGAGGGTGTTCAACTGAAACCCAGCCCCTCTGGGGTTCCTGTCTTTTAAGCATCACCATATTCAGTTTTCCTTCCCTTCTGAAAACTGAATCTCAGAAATCCAGGATGGAAATAAAGATTCCCAAAGAGATGTCTTCCTAGAAAGTGAACAGATGATTACAGTATCTCCCTGTAGGAAGATAAGGCAGGGCCTTCCAGAAGCAGGTCGCCTTCAGGACAAAACCCAGTATAAGTGGTTTATAACTCAGGTCATGGGCAACAAAGACAGGCGAGTTTCTAAATCTAACTGCCTTTGGAAATCAGCACTGCCATCTCAAGTACGAACAAAGGTAACAGAAATGATGGAATAAACCTTCTCCTGGGCATGGGCTAGTGGAAAGAAACAGAAGTAGAGGTCAGACTCTCTCAGCCACCATGTTGCTGTGAAGTTTGGGCACCCTTCCCTTCTCAGTTCTCTCCTTCCTGAATCTTAGTTCTCCTGATTGAAAAAAGCACGTGTTAAAAAGGAGACAACTCCTGGGGTCCTTTTGAGCAACATTCTTCCTCAGTCATAGGATCCTCATCTACATCCATCTTGGGATATACATTCACGTTACAAGTTTCCTGAGGCTGAATCTTTCTTTGCTGAAGTTTGAGGGCATGGATTCTTGTCCCTATCATCCCAATGGGTTAGTATTGACTATGTGTCAACAAGCACTCTGTGCTGAGAGCCTGGCTCTGACCTCTACAAGCTCCTGTCATCAAGAGAAAAGACAGGTGTATATGGGGGCACAGATTAATCTTTCCTGTCCTTTTCCATCCTCTTTGTGGAATTTAGTCAGAGCTTGGTATGTGTGAGGTTGGGTATGGGTAGAAGTTGGTGATAGAAAGGACTAGTCATTCGATAATAAAGTATACATGAGAAGAAGCATGGCATAGCAAGGACAAAAAGATTTGCAATTAGAAAGAAGTTCAAATCTTGGCATTGCTGCTTATTAGCTTTATTTTCTTGAGCAAATTACTCAAACTTCTTTTTTTTTTTTTTTTGTTTGGGCAATTGGGATAATGCTGGCACATAGGGTTGTTTTAAGATTAGCAATAATCTATATAAGTACCTGGTGAATACCAGATGATCAATAACTCGTGGCCATTATTATTTGGGGCTAAGGCTATAATAGTTAGCATTCTTTTGGTTGCAAGCAACAGAAACTGACTGGCTAAGTTAAGCAAAAAAGGAACTTTGTCTGGAGGATGCTGGGATAGCTCACAAAAATCAAAGAAATAGCATAACCAGGATGCAAGATGGACAGATAATAGTATCACTTTGAGGATCTAAGCAACAGGAGGAATGGACTTCCTCTCAAGAAAACACTTTTGGAAAAGTCACTTCCAAAAATACCTGGAAGGGAAAAACTACAGAGTTCAGACATGACCCTTGGAAGCCTTGCTCCCTCCTGGGTGTCAGAGCCAGACACTGGGATGTCCTTGGAGGCCAGACTACCACCTCAATTAGTGTCCACTAAGGATGATGTCTTTTTAATGATATCCAAGTCTGGGCTTGACCTTTGCCACTGAAGGGATCTTGAACCCTGAAGAGTAGAGTAGCCACAATAAGCTGGAAGATGATTAATGGATCTTACCTTGCTATGTATCGCTTGCAACTACAGTCACCAGTTACAGGCATGGTTGGAAAAAGATTGCAGTCTATATTTTGTGTTCATTGGTTTCTGCAAGCTTCCATTATGCATACTGCTCATCAATATCTATCATATGATAAATTACACCACAGATGCTTTTGTATCACACCTTTGCATGCTTCTTGTTCCCTTAGAAACCCAATGAACAGAGAGTCCTACCAACACAATGTCCAACTTACTCAATGAGGTAGCACAGTACTTCCTAGAATACCAAGTGTGAGCACTGAATGGAGCCAGAGAGATCAGCTGGTCCACGTTCTCAGTCCTGGCTGTACATTGGAATCCTATGAGATGTTTAAATACTAAGTGCCTAGGCCCCACTTGCAGAGATTCTGATGTAATTGGTCAGGTAGGGTCCAGGAGTCAGTATTTTAAAATAACTCCCAGGTGATTCTTGTGTGAGTAGAGATTCAGAACTCTTGATTTGATCCAAGCTTTATTTCACAGACAGGGAAGGTGAAGTGCAGTGAGGAAGATGAGGAAATGTGCTTAGGGTCACATACCTGATTTTTTGCTGAACTGGGACTTGAACCCAAGTGTCCTGATTATGCATTCAGTGCTCGTTCTCCTTGGATAATTGGCTGCTCTTGTCCTGTGAAAAGTTGGAAGGCTTCCAGAAGGAGTGACACGACTTGGCATGGATTTGGGATGGAATCTAAGACTAAAGGAAACCAAGACTAGGGCAAGCAATCCTGGGACTCTGAAGCATTGTAAATGAACTTTAAATGTGAAACACACATTAGAAACTGTAACATATCATACCATGCCAGTTTCTGGTGTGAGTGACTATGCCAGGGAGCACTAGGTCATTGTTTTGCCAACCTGTACTGACGTGAAAGAAAAAGGCCACCGCTCAATATTTGAGACAAAAACTGGCCAAGAGACTCCTCTCAACTCAGTTTGTCCTGGGACCTTCATGTTGCTTTTTCTCTATGCAGCTGAGTTTGTACCTTTTCTCAGTGTAGGGATACATGCCCAGGTGGCAAAAAGTTTACAAAAACGGTTAAAACACAAAATGTTTAATGGTTATATCCGGGGTTGAGGGAGTATGAATCAGGGAGTTATACACAGGGGCCTGCTTGGAATGAAGAGATATGCTAGTTAGGAACAATCTCTCCAAGCAAAGCAAACTGCTGGATTTGTATAGTTTTGGAGTCAGGGATAATTTGGGGATTGTAATGATTTTAGAGCTGAAAGTAGGCTAATGCTAGCTTTGAAATTGTGCTTACTTAAGCAAGACTGCACTAGAGTAAGCTGGCTGCTGAGTCACCTTCAACAGCTATCATTGGTTGCTTTTCAGAAGTGTGTTCAGTGAAGCAAGTTATCACTGATAAAGGACTGAGGTAAGTTGTCACTGATTAAACAGATTTAAAAGTGGTTCTATAAAATCAGTCTTTGTCTAGATGTATAGAAGTTTCATTTTTATTCTCAGTCGGTGGTAAAAAAATTATAAGTTAAGGGATCTATGTGCCCAGATTGAAAAAAAAAAAAAAAAAAGAAAAAAAACCTGAACCAGATGTCTAGCATAATTCTTCAAAATAGACCCAAGGTGAAGTATATTATTGCAAAATTTCAGAACACCAGGAACAGGGAGAAGATTCCAAGTCACTTATAACTGATCGTGAATCAGAATGACTTTTGACTTCTCAATAGCACCTGGGAGCTAGAAAACAATAAAGTAGGATCTTAAAATTCTGAAGGAAAATTATCTTCAACTTAGAATTCTATACTCAGCCAAACTATCACCCAGAGGAGGATGGGTGATATTTTCCAAATAGGCAGAGTATGAAAAAATGTTCTTCCTTGTGACCTTTCTCAACAATATGCTTGGGGATGTGTTTCACTAAAATGAGGGAATAGACCAAGAAAGAGGAAGATATACAATACAAGGTAGAGGAGATGCATCATGGGAGAGAGACCAATATGATAAATGGAGGTCCCATGATGACAGCTGTACAATAGGCGTAGAGGGCAATTGGTTCAGTTATGTGTAACTTGTGATATTTCTTGAAGATTTGTAAATGAGGATCCCAGCTGCCCATATTAAAAAAAAAAAAAAAATCTACAGGTGGAATGTTCTGGCGAGCCCAGTGTCTATCTCTTCCAGGCTTGTTATAACTATGTGCCCTGCTCCCAGAATATGACCAACAGACAGTTCTGCTTAGTTTCCTGTGGGAGCTTTCATCTAACAGGGGCCACATTTCCCTGTCCTTACAGGGCTATGTTTGTGCTTGACACTCAGTTTAGGGATACATGCATAGGTGGCAAAAAATAAAAACAAAGAATTACTAAAATAAAACAATAGAATGGTTGCCTCTGTGGGTGAGTGGTTATACAATCGAGCTGTAACACACACAGACTTTTAAGGTACTGGTATTTCTTATATAACATCATAACGATTCTTTAAACTGTAGCTATTTCTTTTTTCTTTTTTTTTTTTTTTAAGATTCCATTTATTTACTCGACAGACAGAGATCACAAGCAGGCAGAGAGACAAGGCAGAGACAGAGGAGGAAGCAGGTTCCCCGTGGAGCAGAGAGCCCGATGCGGGTCTCGATCCCGGGACCCCAGGACCATGACCTGGGCTGAAGGCAGAGGCCTTAACCCACTAAGCCACCCAGGCACCCCTAGCTATTTCTTTTTTAGACTCTTCTGTATGTATATTTCACAATTTAAACAATCTGTATTATTTGATATAAATAAACCAGCGGTCATGCTTACTAAGCTTCTTTCTGAAGGTGATTATTTTCAATACTATAAAAGGCTCACTGAAAACTCCAAATGGTCAAGATGAACAGCTTCACTGTTCTCTTCCTGCTGCAGCAGAAGAGATATAAAAAATAAAAAATAAAAAAATAAACGGATGCTTGACTGTTTTGAAATGTAAACACAATGGAACACTTTTTGATTGTTGATTACCTTGTATATTTATTAAAGGCAAAACAAATGTCCATTCTCTCTCTCTCTCTCTCTCTCTCTTTCTCTCTTACACACACATACACTCTACAAGACTTCCTAATAATTGTTCTATTGGAGGAGGTGACAGTATTTCTTTCTTCACCATGAAATGACACCTGAAACTTCCCATTTAGTTGACACCAAATGGGAACAGGAAGAAGAAAAGGGTATACTCAGTCCAAGTGTGTGTTTATGTGAGAGGGTAAGAGAATATGCCCCAAATGAGCAGTGGCCTTTGACAATGACCTCACCTAGCAGTAGGACTATGGTCAAAGGATATCTGGGGCTCACCAGTCAGATCAGTTGTTCTTCTACAGGGAAAAGCCTAAGTAAGATAAAGAGAAGAAAGCCCAATAGTAGTCACTCCAACATTCAGCCATCTTAGAGAATACAGTGAGTCCCCTTTAAGGAAACCAGTGGGGAGAATCAGCTCCCTGTCCTGTCCACAGTGAGAAACACGCTAGGTGTAAAAGGAGCAGTATCAGTCAGGACTCAACCAAAAAAGCAGATCCAGCTACACTGACCTTTAGAGAGTAAGCAGGACTACTGTGTCACTCCTGCCTTCCAAACCTTACTCAGATTTTTCCTGTGGCCAACACTAGCCCAAAATCTACATTCTAGGAAATGCATTTTGGACATAGCCAACCTAACACAGCATAAAGCCACAGTCCACGCTTTAAGGATCTGACATTCACATACATCTCTCTCCTTTTTTCTCAATCATAAACACATCAACATACTTTATTTATAACCTTTAACTTTTAAGAAAGTGTTTTCTATATACAATTACATTTGACTCTGCACTTACTCCCAATATACTATTACTAACAAAAATAAGATACTATTAATGGAGTGCCTTGTAAATGGCTTAAACCATGCCATTTTAACCTTTACAACAAGTCTATTAGCTATGTATCATTTTCTACCAGTTTCAGATAAGGAAATTGGACCTTGGGAGATACATAGGTCTTTATACAGAACTTCCAAATACAGGCAATAACAAAGTCCTGCTTCTACCTAACAGGAGGCAACTCTGTTTTTCAGACCACCAGTAACACACCAACCTTTCCTCATAAGAGGAGATAGCATTCTTTTTATCCATTTTTAGGTTAAATGAATTCTCTTCTAACTGTGTCATATCTTCCCTTTAATATCTGAAGATACAAAGTTAATTACTACTAATACATCTTAGTTGATAGGATGGGGAGGAAAGATGGGCTAATATCTACAAAATACATTCATGTCAATAGAAGAAAAACATTCATAACTACTTGCATCTTTGTTTCTGAATGTGGTTATATAATTATAGCTGGTATTATAACTTACCTTCTTCCCCTATTCAAATTACATTCCCTTTGTTCCTTAGCAAACACCTCAAATGCTCATGCTTCTTTGCCCAGTGGAGTGACCCAAACCTTTATGTCTCAAGAATCTGGGTCATTGGGTTTTTGTAGTTCTTCTGTTTAATACAGGTTGTGGGAATATTAGCAGGCACTCCAAAAAATTGCCTGCGTTCCATAAACCCATCCTTATCCCCCTGTGTAGTGCCCCATTTCCCCTTGTTAGTCAGGATGAATCACCCCAGTTGACCCTCTTTTTTATTTGTTGATTCACTGACAAGAAGAGCCCAGAGTGGCAAGGTGGCAGTCCTGACTTCCAGTTTAAGGAACCATAGTTGTGTCCCTTGGCAGAACATTTTTCCCTTGGCAACAGAGCTCAGAGTAATGGGGCTGAGAAGCAAAAATTTTGCTAGTGACTCAGTAGGAGTATCAGTGAGAAAAGCCAATATCATTTCTACCCTCTGATTCCTGTCCCCATAAATCCTGCTATAGGTGAAAATATATTAGTTTGTGATTTAAATCATATAACACAACCTGGAGGGGATTGTCTCAGTCTTTTTTTTTTAATTTTTTATTTCTTTTCAGCATAACAGTATTCATTGTTTTTTCACCACACCCAGTGCTCCATGCAATCCGTGCCCTCTCTAATACCTACCACCTGGTTCCCCCAACCTCCCACCCCCCGCCCCTTCAAAACCCTCAGGTTGTTTTTCAGAGTCCATAGTCTCTCATGGTTCACCTCCCCTTCCAATTTCCCTCAACTCCCTTTTCCACACCATCTCCCCATGTCCTCCATGTTATTTGTTATGCTCCACAAATAAGTGAAACCATATGATACTTGACTCTCTCTGCCTGACTTATTTCACTCAGCATAATCTCTTCCAGTCCCGTCCATGTTGCTACAAAAGTTGGGTATTCATCCTTTCTGATGGAGGCATAATACTCAGTCTTGTGAGGTGTTGCCACCTAGCTCGAGTGGTGACCAAACCTTCAAGTGACTATTCCAGTTGATTTTTCCCTCTAGGATAGCCCTCACTCCCCAGATCAGGAACCAATGAGGGGTTTCTTCCAGCTACTATGTTTACTCCAATTACATATCTTAAAATACTTACAGGGTGGTCTTGGGGACCCACTGGACCCACTGTGATTACCTTATCTCCATAGGCCCCTACTCTGACTCATGAACCACAGGGGCATTTTGAATCTCCATGAACTAGTGTCACTGTCCATTAATCTCCCCAAATTCTGGCTATTTCCCTTTCCCACTGCATATTCTCCCTGGTAAATGGCCTTTGGCCCTTTTGCGGAAGACTAGGAGGAAGATTTACAGCACAAAATTTTGGTGTTGTAATAGGGTCCTTCCTCAAGGAAACCTGGCCACTTCTTTCTGGAGGTTCAGGGCCTGTGAATCGACTCAAGTCTGAGAATTGGTTGAAGGGCTGGAACTCTCCATCCTCGTAATTTAGACTTCTGTTACCATACTTAGAGCTTTCCACTTACATCAATCAAGTAAAAATATAGTAGGTTGCTCCTCTGTCTCCCTTTTAGAACCACCATCATCAATACCAAATATTTCTGCTTATCAAACCAATGTGATTACTGCTTCAGCTCTGTTGCCCACAAGATTGTCTTGTCACTGGTCGTTAGGTGACATCACCACTTATTCCCCCATCACCCAGGGATCCATTATTCCCACTGGATTCAGGGAGCCCAGTTTGATGGCAAAATTTCCCATAGCTATTTCTGGCCTTTAGAGTGTAGTTACTATAGAGCTCTTCCACAATGCTGAATATGTGGAATATGAATATGATGAATATGATTTTTAGACCCTTAATGAAATGTATATCCCCTAGGTGGACATATATTTAGGGAATGGGGGAGTGGGTCTTAAATAAGTGGGTCTTAAATAAAAATTCATTCTAGCATTCTAGTTTCCCTAAGCCTTTGGGTGGCTTCCTTTATAGTGTACCAAAGAACAGCCGGCATTTGAACTTGATTTAGTATAGTCCATCATGGGGTTCAGGTAATTCTGCCTAACCCAACATTACATTTCTCACATTCTGATCTAATACATTTAAGAACCATTTTGTACATATATTCTTCAGATTTCTATCTATATAAATTGGAAGAAAATCAAGAAATTCTTTTCGGCACATGCGGAACCTCTTCACAGGTAACAATGCATACCCCACCCTCTGGGGCTCGTCTGAATTTTTGTCTGGTTATTGATCTAAGCAATGAGAGGTGGCAGTGGGTCCCAAGGAGAGTCAGTAGTCCCTTACAAGGCAACTACCTAGGGGAGACTGTTACAGGCTCTTTATGTATGGGGAAACCAAACTCCTCAGCAGGAGTAGAAGAGGCTGCTTCTTTTAGAAAAGGAGAATTGGCAGGGTTTAGGGGTTCAAGGTTTCCAGCTTCAGTAAAATCTCTCCATATGTCCCTATTGAATTCTACCCCCCACTCTCTTTCCCAAGAAAGCCTGGGAGGTTAGCCCAAGAGTCTAAGAGGTTGAAATTCAATTTGCATTATAATTTAACCACCTGTGAGATTAGACTTTGGGTTTGGCTTTCAGAAATCTTGGTGGCTACAGGTGATAAAGATCTCTTTTCAGTCAGGTTTTAGAAACCCTTAGCAGAACTTAAATGGGAATTCAAAGCCCTGAGCATATAATTTGCTTTCTCCAAGTCCTCAAACACAGGAGATACCAGTCAACCCCATTATATTATGTTGTCACCAAAACATTCTACAGCAATAACCACCTGGTAACCTAAAGCCTTGCCTTCCACAGACACTTGATTACAAATTTCTACAAGTGTGCAGACAAAAGAAGCTGTTGACCACTGTTTGTCATGGGCTGCCAATGTCCTCTTCACCCCTGGGAACATGGTCATTAATGCCTTTACATCTAATCAAATCAGACGACCCACCACAACTAACCCAAAACCAGTTCAGAGAACTCATCCTTTAGATTCTGTTTCCTGGAATCACTTCTGATACCCAGTTCTGTACCAGAGATACAGTAGGCATGACATAAAACTTGGGGTTTATTTGAGGTATTTGACATTATCTGGAGGTGGTAAAATCTCAGTTCAGCTATTTTTTACTGTCTGGTGCTGACCCTGAACTTTCCGCACAGGTGTTGGGAAGGGAAAACATGAACCGGGGCTGGGGAGAGGGGGCAGCAGAAACATCTGGATCCCACGAGGAATGAACTGAAATCTTTGATTGTCTCTCTGTCTCCGAACTGTCTCTCTGGATGACTTGAAGAAGATACTGGTGCTCTCCCTGCAAGGCCATTCCACATTGGGCTGCTGGAAGGGATCACAGGAGAGCTGGAGTTGCAGAAGACCCTGCTACTGCCCATGCCAGCAAGGGGAATTAGCAGATTGGCAAAACACATGCGAGCTAAAACAAGCTGAATTTCATCTTTCAGTGAGTAATCATGGCGAATGCTTCACTTCTACCTTTCAAATCTCCTGTCCATTTCTCCCACGGCTCTAAATCAAGCACATAAGGGGAAGGGAATTCTGGGAAATGCAGTTCAGCTCCACTAAGTCCAGAGGTTATAAAGGTAACATAGTATGCTGGGCAGCTAGAAATACATGTGCAAATGGACAGATAGGAGAAACAGCATGGTGTTCAGGGCAATTTTGGACATATAAGTTTGTCCTGAATCTCCCCTTTAAATGAATCCAGACTATCCACACTAGGATTGTGAGGAAAGCTGCACAGGGCACTACAATCTCAGATCTATTCAATCCACCACTCTGGACCTTCCCTTTGCTGGTTTTCACTGCCCCAGGCCTTATCTCTATACCGCAGCTCTGACCCAGGCCCATCAGATTGTTGACCTGCTCCTGGGCCTACCTTCAGCCTCTGGCCTTGCTGTCCTGCGGCTGACCTCTAGCTTACCTGTAGGACCTATAGATGCCCAGTTGCTACAGCCCCATGGACTCCACCTAAATAGATCTATTGTTCACCAGCCCCAACAAAGAGAAGAACAAAAGCAGGAAAATGAGTTTTGCAGGGAAAATGAGTTTTGCAGAGGAGTAAGGATAACGCTGTTGCTTGCTGCTGATGGTAAACTGTCTAGCACCTATGGCTTTTAAATTTCTTTCTTTATCTGTGTTAAGTTTGTACAAGTTTGAATGAATCATGCCCCTGCCAAGCTTCTTGGGTTGTGTGTGTGTGTTGGGGGGGGGTGCTGTGAGTAATAGACCCCTATGTGAATTATGGTTAAGAAAATCCTATAGCAGTTGGAGACCTCATGTAAAAATAGCCCATTCACGCCTCCCTAGGAATGGTTTGTTTGGTTTTGCTCATTAAATGTGTATAATTACACCTTAAAGTTGTTTTCATTTGCATTTCTTTAATTGATAGTGTGAATGCCTTTTTCCTTGATATGATTTACCATCTAAATTTCCTTGAGTTAGCATTTTCTTCTCATGTGTTTTGATCTCTTATTTTGTGAAATCTGGGTATCGACCTAATGTATTTTATCAAGTCTTCATATATTTTGGGCAATAAATTTTTCTGATTATATTTAAATATATTTCCCTCTTCTGTTGCTTTCCTTCCGGTATTTCTTTCATTGTTTTTCAATGTACAAAAGTCCTTGTTTTTATGGATGTCAACATCCATCTTGTTCCTGATGATATCCTCCATTTTTAATATTCATAAATTTGTTTCCCTCAAGAACTGTGATAAATATTCTGTTGTATTTTCTAGATAATTTGTTATGGGTTGGATTTTTATACTTATCCATGATTCCTCTGAAGTCTATAGAGAGTAGTATTGAAGAGCCTGGACTTTGGTGTCAGAAAGGTATGAGTTCAAATTCTGTCTTTGCTTCTTCCCTCCCACTAACCATGGAAAAACATTTGTCTTCTCTGAAGCTGTTTTCTCAGATCAGTTTTTCTTCCTTAAATACTTTTGAGAGGGAAATATAACACACACAAAGTGCATAAAACATACCTGCATACCTTGTCATCATTTCTACATTACTTCTTCATCTTTCATTCTCCACTCTTCATTCTCCATTCCACTCTCAGGTATCCCTGGAGGTTTTAATTTGAATTGCATAAAATGTCACTTTTACTGTGGGCACTGCTGGCTTACATGATAACCCAAAAGGGGGTGTTTGGAGGCTGACAAGATGGCTACCACTGGTAGGTCTGACCATAGAGGTAGTTCACCAAGAGAGGATGTCTCAAAATGAATTAGCAGAAAGATGAGCCAGAAATGGGGACCCAAAATACCATGTTTTCAAATAAGAACTGGGAGGTTAAACAGAGAGGGTGATAACGAAATGAACAAAGGAGGAAGGAAGCGGTCAAAACTGTGTCTATAACATGGGCTATCAATGAGGTGCTCCTTTCATGATGACTTTGCCCACCCTAATAGGCAGGGAGAAAGCACTAATGGGGCTTAGGAGCACTGGGGAAACATAGGGATGCTCTTACCATATTGCATTTGCTATTCCTTGGCATGAGGTAGTTCTCTCTCTCCAGGTATTAATGTCTTCTTTTTGCCATTAAATATTTATAATGTTATTTGAATAAATCTCTCATAGTACAGGTTGATATTCAAATTTTTATTACCATAAATGGGCTCTTTGTTTTCATTTTTCCTTCAGTGTGCTACTAGTATGTAACAATGCAATTGATTTTTCAGGCTGTATCTTGTATCTCATAACTCTTACAGAGTCCATTTATTACCTCTAATAATTTTTTGGTTGATTTCTTTTGATTTTCTAGGTCGCTGGTAAAAAGCAACATTTTTATTCCTTTTCTTTATATATTTATGTCTTTTATTGTCTTTCTTCTCCAGTAGTGATTGCAGGCTCTTCTAGTGCTCTGTTCAATAGACACAAGGAAGAAGACATCTTTGTTTTGTTCCTGTTTGGTTTTATTTTTTTTTTTAAGGAAATGACAAACATTTCTACAACATATATCATGTGTTGTCTATAATAGACCCACAACATATGTAGGTCAAAATGAGATGAATAATCCACTTTAAATAATTAATGCAAGTAATTTAAAGAAAGAAGCTATCTACCTAATCTTGTATACAAAATGGATTTTTGAACATGCCAGAGATATTTCTGGCACATATTAAGATAATAGAATGATATTTGCTATTTTGCTTTTCTACTAATAAGGGTCAATTATGTTAAGGCTTTTAATTTCTGTGTGACAGTTTTGATCTCTACAATTAAAACTGGTTTGGGTTTAGTGATTCATTCTCTTAAGATTCTTAAAGGATTTTTGCATTTGTTTTTCCAAAATGAATTGTTCTAGGTCATGATTGGTATCTATCCCATGTGAATGAGCCCATATTTGCCTCAATGAATGTTAGCTAACATTTCATCTTCTTTTATAATCTTATAGACTACAATAAAAGTTAAGTACCCTTGATTTTTCTGAAAGTTAAGATATCTACCTAAGGAATAGATCTGGAGTAGGTTCCTTGTGTGGGATAAATCTTTAATAATAATACTCACTGTTCCCTATTCTGTTATTAGTCTAGTCGTGTTCTCCTTTTCACATTAGCTGGTGGAATATAAAAACATGTATGAAGGATTATGCACTTGTAGTTAGATATCAACTTTATTACCATGTAACTGAGAATAATTTCCTACCAAATTACAATAAATACAAAAGAAAAATGTATTTCCATTCTCACTTACTGACTTTATTAATAATCTCCTTGAGGCTGGGACTCAGCCTGATTCACCTATTTTTGCACAGAGCCGAGTGCAATACAGAACTCACTGGAGGCATTAAGTAAATGTGTACAGAATGAGTGAGACAAAGGGTGAACCTCTTCTTGCATAAGATGGAGGTTTAGTTTTCAAAGTTGTCTCTCCTTGATTTTATTCCCAATTCATACTTCCTCTTTATATCTTGGGAGTCTGAAGTGTTTTATGAAATAATATATATATTTTTAATTTTTTATGCCTTGACTAGTCTGAAAAGGTGAATTGAAATATTAAAGGACATAAAAACATTGTAATTTTCAAGGTAATAAAAAATGTTAGGTGTGAGAAAATAGACATGTTAAGCACTGAGAAGGGTTAGGTATTTTCAATAAATGGTAAAATTTAATCTTTAATTTTAAACCAAAGACTGTAGACAGAGATGAGGAGAGACACTATATCATACTTAAAGGATCTACCCCAAAAGAAGATCTAACAATTATAAATATTTATGCTCCTAATTTGGGAGCAGCCAATTATAACAACCAATTAATAATCAAATTAAAGAAACACTTAGATAATAATGCTATAATAGTAAGGGACTTCAACACCCCACTCATAGCAATGGACATATCATCTAAGCAGAAGATCAGCAAGGAAACAGGTCTTTGAATGACACTTTGGGCCAGATGGACTTCACAGATATATACAGAGCATTCCATCCTAAGAAACAGAATACACATTCTTCTTGAGTGCACATGGAACTTTCTCTAGGATAGATCACAGACTGGGTCACAAATCAGGTCTCCACAGATGCCAAAGGGCTGGGATTATTCCCTACATATTTTTAGACCACAATACTTTGAAACTTGAACTCAGTCACAAGTAGAAATTTGTAAGGAACTCAAACACTTGGAGGTTTAAAAGCTTCCTACTAAAGAATGAATGGGTAAACCAGGAAATTAAAGAAGAATTTAAAAAATTCATGGAAACTAATGAGAATGGAAACACAACTGTTCAAAACCTTTGGGATACAGCAAAGGCAGTCCTAAGAGGGAAGTACTTGTAATGCAAGCCTCTCAAAAAATTACAAAAATCTTAAATACACAAGCTAAACTTACACCTAAAGGAGTTCAAGAAAGAATAGCAAATAAAGCCTAAGCCCAGCAGGAGAAGAGAAATAATAAAGAGTAGAGTGGAAATCAATGAAATAGAACCCAGAAAAGCAGTAGAACAGATCAGCAAAACCAGAAGGTGGTTCTTCAAAAGAATTAATAAGATCAATAAACCCCTAGCCAGACTTATTCTAAAGAAAAGAGAAAGGACACAAATTAATAAAATCGTGAATGAAAGAGGAGAGATCACAATCAACACCAAGGAAATAAAATCAATTCTAAGAACATATTATGAACAACTATATGCCAATAAATTAGGCAATCTGGAAGAAATGGATTCATTCCTGGAAACTTATAAACTACCAAAAATGAAACAGGAATAAATAGAAGATCTGAACAGACACATAACCTGCAAGGAAATTGATGCAGTAATCAAAAGCCTCCCAAAAAACAATAGTCCAGAGCCAGATGGCTTCCCACGGGAATTCTACCAAACATTTGCTGAAGCTGTTTCAAAAAATAGAAACGAAGGGAAAACTTCCAAATGCATTCTATGAGGCCAGCATTACCCTGATCCCAAAACCAGACAAAGACCCCATCAAAAAGGAGAATTAATGACAAATATCTCTATGGACATAGAGGCCAAAATATTCACCAAGATATTAGCCAATAGGATCCAACAGTACATTAAAAGGATTATTCACCATGACCAAGTGGAATTTATTCCTGGACTGGAAAGTTGGTTCACCATTGCAAATCAATCAATGTGATACATCATGTTAATAAAAGAAAGGACAAGAATCATATGATCCTCTTAATTGATGCAGAAAAGGCATTTGACAAAATACAACATCCTTTCTTGATTAAAACTCTGCACAGTAGGATAGAGGGAACATACCTCAATATCATAAGAGCCATCTACAAAAAGCCCACTGTAACTATGATTTCCAATGGGGAAAAACTGAAAGCTTTTCAGTTAGCCAGAGGAATGTTGAAAAAGCCAATGCTGGTGTCATCACAATGCCTGACTTCAAGTTACATTACAAAGCTGTGATCCTTAAGACAGCATAGTACTGGCACAAAGAGAGACACATGGATCAATGGAACAGAACGGAGAACCCAGAATAGAGAACTCAAATCCATGGTCAACTAATCTTCAACAAAGCAGGAAAGAATATCCAATTGAAAAAAGACAGTCTCTTCAATAAATGGTACTGTAAAAATTGGACAGCCATGTATAGAAGAATGAGGCTGGACCATTCTCTTACACCATACATAAAGATAAACTCAAAATGGATGAAAGACCTAAATGTGAGACCTCAGCTGCTGGAACTTCTTGCTACACACATCTCCAAAGGCAATGGAAACAAAAGCAATAATGAACTATTGGGACTTCAAGATAAAAAGCTTCTGCCTCACAAAGAAAACAGTCAACAAAACTAAAAGGCAACCTATGGAATGAGAGAAGATATTTGCAAATGACATATCAGATAAAGGGCTAGTATCCAAGACCTATAAAGAGCTTCTCAAATTCAACACCCAAAATCCAAAGAATCCAGTCAAGAAATGAGCAGAAGACATGAGCAGACATTTCTCCAAAGAAGACATACAAATGACCAATAGGCACATGAAAAAATGCTCCATATCACTTGTCATCAGGGAAATAAAAAACATAAGGAGATACCACCTTACACCAGTCAGAATGGCTAAAATTAATAAGACAGGAAACAAATTTTGGCGAGGATGCAGAGAAAGGGGACCTTTTTAGACTTTTGGTGGGAATGCAAGCTGGTACAGCCATTCTGGAAAACAGTATGGAGTTTCTAAAAACAGTGTTCTAGAAAACAAAGCTCTAAAAGTAGAGCTACCCTATGACCCAGCAATTACACTACTGGGTATTTACCCCAAAGATACAAATGTAGTAAAATGAAGGAAAACCTGCACCCCAATGTTCATAGGAGTAATGTCCACAATAGTCAGGCTGTGGAAGGAGCTGAGATGTCTTTCAACAGATGGATGGATAAATGTGGTTCATATATACAATGGAATATTATTTAGCCACCAGAAAGGATGAATACTTAGCATTTACACTGATGTGGATGGAGCTGGAGGGTATTATGCTAAGGGAAATAAGTCAGTCAGAGAAAGACAATTACCATATGGTATCATTCATATATGGAACATAAGATACAGTGTAGAGGACCACAAGGAAAGGAGAAAAAACTGGATGGGAAGAAATCAGAGAGGGAGACAAACCATGAGAGACTTTTAACTATGGGAAACAACCTGAGGGTTGCTAAAGGGGAGGTGAGTAGGGGATGGGGTAACTGGGTGAGGGGCATTAAGGAGGGCATGAGATGTGATGAGCACTGGGTGTTATATGTGACTGATGATTGTTGAACACTACATCTGAAACTAATGATGTACTATGTGTTGGCTAATTGAATTTAAATGAAAAAAAAAAAAGAAAAAATTTAATCTTTAACTTTGTGGTCTCTCACAGTACATGTTTAATTTCTTGGTGGAGTTTGCTTTATGGAATTAAGTGTAGATATTGCCAAAGTTGTGATCTACCTACCTCTTCTAGAGTCTCTGTACTTTTCCTCTTTGCTATACATGTGCTCTTGGCTTACCACCATTTCCTGTACTGATCTCCCCACTTGGGGATTTTATTCTGCCTGTGCCTGGCCAGGTAGGGGCCAAGGGTTCCAGTTCTCTACACCTGGTACAATTTCTTGCCCTACCATCTGTGAAAGAGGCCAGCATTTGAATTCTTCTGACTTTAAATATAACCTTTCTTTTCTCCTTGGCCCCATGAAAAATCCTGTCTTTGTCTTTAAAGACAATTAACAAGTTGGTCTGGTTTCTGGAGGGGTAGAGAAATGCCCCCCCCCCCACGATATACCTGCTAAGTTTGCTTTTCCTTTCAGAACACATTTAGTGATTTCTTTTTAAAACTGTGTCTTATTTTTTTCATTTAATTTCATTTTTTCAGTGTTCCAAGATTCATTGTTTATGCATCACACCCAGTGCTCCATGCAATAAAAAATGTGTCTTGTATGTTGGGCTTTTTCTCCTTCTTCTAGCAACTCCTACACTCACAGAAATTTTCTTGATCTGTTTTCAAGCTTCGTAAGTTGCTCTTCATTTATCATTTTTAACAAAAATGTGTGGCTACGTAGTACCGTAGTACTGGTTTCTCATGGACAGCCAACCTCTGCAACAGGGACTTGTAGGAGTCTGATCTAACACATGGTGCACTTCCCAGTCTGCTGCTGGAGGATGTAGTCTAAAGGGGAACAGGGAGGAGGTGAAGCATGGGGCAGGGGAGGTTTGAGGGAGAGAGGTATACATGGGCCATGGAGAATTCCGAAAGCTGATATCACAACAAGCTTGGAAAATGGACTCTGAGGCCCTGAATTAGTGAGGAGGTTGCTGGAATCCACCAGGCTCAGACTAAGTCTGAGTTTAGAGACATTAAACTGTCTTTAAACCCATGCCTGGGTAGCTCAGTCAATTAAGCGCCTGCCTTTGCCTCAGGTCATGATCCCAGGACCCCGAGATTGAGCCCTGCATGGGGCTCCTTGATCAGCGGAGAGCCTGCTTCTCTCTCTGCCTGCTGCTCCCCATTCTTGTGCTCATTCTTTCTCTGTCAAATAAATAAAATCTTAAAAAAAAAATTAAAAAGACATGTATGTTGCATGTTAGAAACTGGTCTTTCATGTGTTGAAATCAAATAATAAACAGGCTACGGAAGTTGGACCTTTCTCTACAGACATGAGCAGGAAAGGAATAAAAATCCATATACAAAGAAGGCTACCAAGAGCCACAGAACTTGCCTTCCCTCGTCCTGCAGTGCTGGCCCCAGACTGGCTATGAACTGCGGTGCCCCAATCCGTGTACAGGAGCGATGACCTCAGGTGACTCAGGTCTGACCAGAGCTTTCTGGAGTCAAATTGCGTTTGTGTTGTGTCCCTGAATCTTATACTTTTATCAAGATTTCCTTCTTTATCTGGAAATAATTATTTTCTGCCTTTCCTATCTATGGGTCAGCTGGGGTTGCATGTTGGTGTCCCAGGAGGCAGGTTTGGGAGGGAGCCACTGAGCTGTGATGCTCTAGCCAAGGACAGCCTGACTGACCCCTGGGAGCCCTGGTACCTCTCAGAGTTGTTTCCTCATCCCCCCTGCACCCATCAGGCACTGGGTATGGACTGCACTGTGGGGACCATGACCTTGGGCAAGTGGCTCTCTCCAGCTGCAGCAATCCTGAAGGGAAGGATCTGTCAGCTGTGGGCTGTGGGCCTCCTGCTGCCAGCACCATTGTCTGGGCAACACTGAAGGGGGATGTGGGCAGCACTTGCCAGTGCCCACCACAGCCCTGCACCAGGGCCTGAGATCACCAGGTTGAAAAGCCTCTGCTTGCAAAGAGCTCAGACTTCGTCATGTAACTGGGAGATAGGGACGGACACAACCCATTTTCATATAATATGGCAATTACTGTAATTGAAGTGTGCTTAAAATGTCAGCATGGGTTTGTGTATAAGTATGTAGAAAGGATTATTTATAATTACATGGGTTTTAAATTAACTTTTAAAACAAAATATTTTGAGGTCTGTTTTTCCTAAGTCTGTACTCAGCTACAGCTCTTATTGTTCCATTTACAAATCCACTAAATTTTAAATAAAAATGAAATGATCATTTTCCATGGGACTTTTGAATAATCCATCAATTCAAGATGAACACATTTTAATTCTCTCTAAAAAGTCTATTTTATACACTTAGCTAAATTTACTATTTTAAGTTATATTCATATATTAATATATTTTGTTTCCTCATTAATGCCTTTAAATGCCTCATGACCTTCTGAAATATTTAAATAACTGTAGTAAATTGACTTAATTTATAAATATCAGGCTAACATTGACAGTTTCACTAAACTTACTCAAATAAATTTACAACTTTCAACCTTAAAATCACAGGCCTAAAATCAGTTATTAGGGGGTGCCTGGGTGGCTCAGTCATTAAGCGTCTGCCTTCGGCTCAGGTCATGACCCCAGGTTCCTGGGATCAAGCCCCACATCAGGCTCTCTGCTCGGTGGAAAGCCTGCTTCTCCCTCTCCCACTCCTCCTGTTTGTGTTCTCTCTCTCACAGGGTCTCTCTCTGTCAAATTAATAAATAAAATCTTTTAAAAAATCACTTATTAGTTTTAAATTGGTTTCTTTAACAAATATATTGCAAGGGAATTTTTTTAAAATATGAAGTGATTAGCCATGAATTAAAACTTAGAGAAAGAACTAATCATTATTTGTGGACCTTACTTGGCTTCAATTCAAAACAATGGAAAAAACCCTTAACAAAACATTTATGGCATTCATGTGACAGAAATCTGAACACTGACTGAACACTTCTTGTTACTAAGGGAGTATTAATACTTTTTCTATATATATAATGTGCTGTGACATATAAGATTTGCTTTCCAATTATGTGGCAGGTAAGAAGTTGATGTAGAAGGGGAAGGTTTGTCCTTGAGTTTGTGGTAATTGTTGGACTAGGTGATAGGCTCGTGCAGGCTCATTGGACTATGCCATAAATGTTTGTATTTGTTTGAAATTCTGCATACTAAACAATCTTCAAAATTTAAACTGGAATTTTAATGCCAATTTCTGAGATTCCTTAAGATATCATATTTTCAATAAAAACCCATGAAATATTAAATTCACAGATTGTCCCTGTGTACACAAACCATATTCTTTACTAATCCGAAAGCACGAATGACACGGATGTGGTTTGTTTCACCATCTCTTCTAAAGTTACTTAAGGTTGAAATGATATCCACTGGGCAGTGGGGCTCACTCCAGGGAGTAGCATTGTTTTAAAGCCCCCCAGGTGATTCCGTGGGGCTGCCAAGGTTGAGAACATTGTTCAAATACAGCATGAGAGTCTCCTGGAGGGCTTGTTACGCTGGGTGTTGGGTCCTTCCCCCAGAGGTTCTGATCCACGGGTTTGGGTAGAGACCCGAAGGCTTGCATTTCTCACAAGTTCTAGGTAATGCTGATGCTTCTGGCCCAGGGACCCCAGTTTGAGAAACACTGTTGCAAGGCAAGCAGGTTTACTACCTAAAGAGAGTGGAAATACCTAGGTCAATAGCTCGGGTCCATTACACTGATAGTGTCTAGTGTGGACTGAAGTTACTTTCTATGACCAAGCATATGAATGTGTGTGTGGAGGGGCATGGGGGCGGCTTCCTAGTCATTTGGGGTTTTGCACTCTTTGTCCTCTGTGTTAAAATCACATCCTCAAGTCATTGTATCTTCTAAGAAGGGCTTAGGGAAAGCATAGATAACTTCCTTTATCCTACCAGCTTCTTTCACTGCCTACCTGGACTTTCCATATTTTTAGCTCTCTTAAGACATTTTAATGTCTTCTGCTCTAGACAGAAGGCATTTGAATGCAAGAGTTTAGGGTCCTGAATTTCCTCATAGTTTGTTTGACGTTGTCATTGAGTTGGAGCATCACAGTCTGCCTGGGGAATCAGGGAAGGCTTTCAGAGGAGGTGGCTTTTAGGTGAGCCTCAAGGGATGAATAAGAGTATGGCAGGTGGACAAAGGAAGCACGGGCAGAGGGAACCCGTGAAATGAAAAATTATTTTCACAATTTCTGGTGTGTCAAATGGGGTGTGTTGAGGGTTGTAGAAGGAGGGAGGAATGAGAGATGAGGCTGAGCAGACAGGCAGGCAGGGACCAAGTATTGTGGAGGGGGCCTCATATGACATGCGAGGGAAGAGTTAGATTTATCCTGGACATACCGAGGGAACTAGTGAACACTACATCAAAAACTAATGAAGTACTGTATGGTGACTAACATAACATAATTAAAAAAATGAAAAAAAAAAAAGGAATTTTGAACAAAAGAGTGACCCTATGAGATTTGCATGTTGGAAAGATTATCCTGGCAGCTGTGTGGAGGATGGACTGGGGATCACGCCCAGAAGCAGGAATTTACCAGCAGGAAGATTATTTGAGTAAAAGCGATACATGAGAACCTGTCCAGGGTATTTGTAGCAGAGATGGGAAGAGAAGACAATGATAAAGGATGGATATGCTTGCATGCTGATAAGAGGGCATGTATGTGTTTGTAATCTGTTTTGTCCTGAAAGTATTTAAGACAGCTTAGGTAAATGCTTAAAACTGAAACAAAAATAAAATCTTTAACAAATGTAGAAGAAAGCAGGACAAACAGAAAAGCAAAATAAAGAAGATAAGATGAGGCCATGAAAAAAGTTCACATTGGGGCATTTAGGTCCTTATGTTTGCCCAAGGTAGGTCATGAACTTGTCTGACTTTCTAGAAATCAGTCAAAAGGGAGGCTCAGTCCATTACTTGACTCACAGAAACCATAATGTAAAAGCACTCCAGCCACTTGGGAGGAACACCAAGAGGACTGGTTCTGAAAATAGAGAAGTTTCTCCCATGGAGCCTCTGAAGGAGAGCAAGGGTTGATGTAGCAAACCAAAGTCTTAATGTCACAGAGTGAAGGGACCTGGTTTTCTAAGAAATGGTTCCTATGGGTAGAGAGTCAAGAATTTGGGCAGAAAGATGGGGATTGCTCACTGTCTTTCCCTTCCATGAGGGGCCTGGTAGGTAGCTACCAGGCTGAGCTCTCTGACTTGCAAATATCAGTCCTGTCAAGCAAGGGTGGATGCCTTTCTAGAGATAAAAAACAAAACAAAAACAAACAAACAAACAAACAGTAACAACAACCAACAATAACAGTAAAGAGCAGAGAGGCTCTGGAGGAACAAAAACCACAGCCAAGCAGATGTGGAAGATTGAGGCAAGGATTTGGTGCCTTATAATCCAGAAGGCTGAGGGATTGGTTAGCAAGTTAGACCATTGGCTTGGGTAAACAGGTTAACAGTTATGCAAAGGCAAACAAAGCAAGAGAGGAAGCAGCTTTGAGGATTGGGTGATAGTGAGAGAAATTGTGAGTTCACTTTGGGGCCACACTAAGTATGATACTCCTGAAAATATAATCAGGTTTTTTTATGGTTTAGTTTTGGTCTTCATGTGCTGTAGGTGCCTCCTGCCATACCCATTTGGCCTACCAAGGAGGTCATTGGTAACAGTTGCCCTGGCCACCCATGGATTCCTGTCCTAGAGTGTTTTCTTCTTGATGGAGCTAGGTAGGTTGGAAATATTATGAGTTACTGTTTCAGGAGTGACCCTCTGCCAATAATGGACAGGACTTGGTGAATAAATGCCAAACTTCCTGCCCCTCCAAGTGGATAGTTCTTAGGTATGCTCCTCACAGCGTCTTAGGCATCTTGTGGATCTCCAACAGGACTGACTGCCAGTTGCCCACAGTGGTGACCCACTCATTATTGAGCTCCTTATTGGCTTTCCCACTCTGCATGGAGCTTCCTGGGGTCACTTTTCAATTACTCAGTTGCATGCAAATCCTTATGAAGGCTGTCGCTGGCTTTTTAAAAAGATTTTATTTATTGGGGCACCTGGGTGGCTCAGTGGGTTAAAGCCTCTGCCTTCGGCTCAGGTTGTGATCCTGGGGTCCTGGGATCGAGCCCCACATCGGGCTCTCTGCTCAGTGGGGAGCCTGCTTCTCCCTCTCTCTCTGCCTGCCTCTCTGCCTACTTGTGATCTCTGAAATCTTAAAAAAAAAAGATTTTATTTATTTATTTGAGAGAGAGAAAGAGAAAGAGCACAAGCAGGCAGAGGGGCAGAGGGAGAAGGAGAAGCAGATAGCCCACTGAGCAGGAAGCCCGACATGAGGATCAGTCTCAGGACTCAGAGATCATGACCTGAGAGGAAGGCAGAAGGTTTACCGACTGAGCTACGCAGGCGCCCCAACAGATCAGCTCTTTACAGTATCCATATATGCTAGTCCTTTCTAAGGCAGTTCCTGAGCAGCAGAGCCCAAGATGGGGATTCCCGTTCATGATTTCTTTCATTCATTCATTCATTCATCCATTCATCCATCCATCCATCTATCCATGCATCCATGCATCCATCCATTCATTCATTTTTAGATCTATTTATTTATTTAGAGAGAGAGTGTGCACAGAGCATGGTGGGGTTGGGGAGGAGGGGCAGAAGAAGAGAGAGGAGTGAAGCAGACACCCAGCTGAGTGGGGAGCCCAAGGTGGGGCTTGATCCCACAACCCATGAGATCTTGACCTGAGCCAAAATCAAGAGTCAGATGCTCAACCAACTGAACCAACCCAGGCACCTCCTTGTTCATGATTTATTGGGGCAGTCCTCCCAGGAGAAGAGGAATTGGGGAAAAGGAAGGGCAGGGGATAAAGAGCTAAGTAAGGATGCTGTATCAGGTAGCCATTTGCATCAGCCTGATCCCACAGGGAGTTCTGGAATGCAAATTGAGCTGTTAAAGTTGATTCTCACCTTAAAACCAGGAAGCCAGCCTTTTGTGTCCTCTGTGCCAGTAGGTGTGTTAGCTGAGGTCTGGGGAGGCAGGTAGGGTGTACAGCCTCCTGGAGCCAAAGACCTCCCTCTTAGTCACCTCCCAATGGAGGCTCTCCTTGGCCCTGGACAATTCTTCTGAATGCACAAACACCGGCAGCAAGCCTGCGTGCAGAGGGACACCATCACTGCCCTCTATAGGCATCCTAGAGTAGGACAAGCTTGGTACATTGGTTCCTGCAGTTCTTTTTACATTTATGCCAGCGGACTCTGCCAGGTAGTATCAGGGAGAAAGAGCTAGATGAAGTCGGATCCCTGAACTCAAGGAGCTTGCTATCTAGAGAAGGAACTAGACAGGAAAACAGTTTTTGAAGGAATAAGAAAATCACGTTGCAAAGACGTGAAAGCAAACTGCTTTGGGATCTTAACCCGGAGGTGGAGAATTTCCATCTGGGGGGATGACAACCCAAAAGGCTTGATAAGGAAGAAATATTCCAGGTGGTACTTAAATGTCATCTTGAAGGACCCTCTGGATGCTAAAATATCCTTTAGACGCTGTGGGGCTGGGTCGGCTGTTGGAGTTTCCATCACCAGGAATGAGGGCTACCCTTCCCCCAGCCCCAACACACACCACACTCTTGCTCCTAATGTTGGAGAAAGAGGCATTTTGCTGGGGTAGTGGGTTTTTATTTTGTCTAATTTATTTTTTTTTCTTTAAAATATTAGGTCGTTCTTATATGCTTTGGGAGAATGCTGTCAGTATTCTCTTCATAGCTGTCCTGCCCTAGGGTCTCCTACATAGGAGAGAGAGGACAAGCTCCTCTCTCTCACTTCCTCTCTCTCTCTCTACTTAGCAGCCTCCATGCCTCCATAACATGGGCCAGGAATCCTCCCCTGGGGGTAAGGCAAGGGCTGGGTGGTCAGTCAGTTGGGATGTAGGCCTTAATTCCTCTGTGAAGAGGGGGAAACCATGAGCAGCTTCCCTCTCCTTGCCTCTGCCCTGTGTAGTCTGAAACGGTACACTCCCCAAGCAACAAAAATATAGGTTTTCCCTGTCAGTGTTCAATTCCAATTTCCTGTCTGGCCATGTGCCACCTTGAGACAGTCTTTAATAAGGTCCACATTTTAGAACTTACTTAAAGGCCGTGTTGCAGGGGCTACGGACAATTTGGGAATTATTAAAAGAAATGGAGCTTTTCTTTAATTGTCTCCTGTTGAATCTGGACTCCTGACCCCTCCCCACCCATTACTTTTGATGGGGGGTCAACACTCCGGGAGTTGGGGATGGGGTGGGACTGGGAGTTCCAGGAAAGCAGAGGAATTCTCAAGGAAGGAGACACAGATTCAATCTCGAAGCATCTCTCCATTTATTTAATCTCTCAAGGTTTCAATCAGCCAGCCCTTACCTGACTAACTCCACAGACCAGAGAAAAATCATATTTCCTCTTGAGTGAATCATTTATATCCCATAGCCCAGCTGCTACCTCAGAGCCTTCCTCAAAGGCATCAACAGGCTTGAAGCTTCCCTACTTCTTCTAGTTCTTTCTATCTTACACCTCCCTCCCTGGACCACCCCACTCAGAATTTTCTACCTCTGTTAGTGCCTGGCATTGGGGCTGGGAAGTGTGGGAGAAAGAAAGTTCCAAATCTACAGGCTTTGCGTGTGAGAATCTCACACCGTGGGAAGATGACAGGTTGCGGGAAGGGATGGCTGTTCTCTCTTTGAGAAGCATTGGAAGGAGGAGAGGTGACTCTCCCAGTCCCACTCCCTGGGCAGTTATCCCTGCCACCCACCAAAAGACAGAAGCAAAGAAGGAGGGAAGGCATCTAGAACTTTCCACATGCTAGCACGGTAAGAGGGATTTTATGTAATGTAAGGTTACTTAATCTTCTCGATTATTATTCTAATTTTTCTAGTGAGGACAAAGAACTGACCCAGGGCCACACGGCTAGTAAGCGTTGGCACAGGATTAATGACAGAGCATGCCTGAATCCAAAGCCTGTGATCTTTCCACTTTACTTTGCTGATCAAGTGAGTGGAGTTTCGTTATAGAAATATTAAATACTCGCCCCAGAGTCCCTGGGGCTATTTTCCCCAAAGCCAGATTACAGGCTTTGGGAAACCTCAGAGGAGGAGGGAAGGGGTGCTCTTGCTGGCTCACCTGGAGAGCCTGCCCAAATAGGTTCTTCTTTTCTCAGCATGCTGGGCCCTGCTGGCCTAGAGACCGGAATAGGGCAGAGATGCTCCACTGGGGGACATACGTGAAGCCCGCATGCTACACACCATGTCTTCCCAGGCCCCCACAGATGCATACAGGGGCAAATGGGGCTCCTCTCACTTGTTCCTGTGTTCCATCAAAACCCAGACCAGAGGGGCACCTGGGTGGCTCAGTGGGTTAAGCCTCTGCCTTCAGCTCAGGTCATGGTCCCAGGGTCCTGGGATCGAGCCCGGCATCGGGCTCCCTGCTCAGTGGGGAGCCTGCTTTCCCCCTCTCTCTGCTTGCCTCTCTGCCTACTTGTGATCTCTTTTTCTGTCAAATAAATACATAAACTATTTAAAAAACAAAACAAAAAAACCCAGACCAGAGCTTCACACGGCAGGCCAGCAGCAGACAGGAAGACCCCTTGGGCTTCTCCCTTCTATTTCAAAGTGCATGTGTATAGGATATTGGATTTAATTCTTATATCCTCTGCACAAGTTATGCAAAGCAGGTGGTGTGCTTCCTCTTGTTGTTGTTGTTGTTGTTTTTTAAACCAACGTAGTGGTTCTGTGATGAGCCCTCTGGGTCCCTTTCAGGTGGAAAGGATTCATTTCCCCACCTGCCAGGCTCTTGAGGATTACCTCAGCTGAAGAGAGCTTCTTGCCCAGGGTTGCACCCCTCCCATAGCAGCCCACAGCCAGGGACAGATCCACACAGGGATGGACCAGTGTAGACCAGATCCATTCTCATATCCCTCCCACTCCAACATAGTGGGAGGTCAGGGAGACCTGTGTAGACTGTACAACAGAGCTCAACTTCTCCCTCTGCCCTCTCCTGCCTCCACCCATTCCTTCCCCAGCTGATCCGAAGAGCACCCCCTACAAAACCTCCTGCCCATTAACCTCCAGTTCAGAGTCTTCCCCAGAGCACCTACCGCACCCCTGAGGCCTGGGCAGTGAGGTGGCTTCTGAGGTAACAGAAGGAGGCCCACATGGAGCATTGGGGGTCCTCTCTTTTGTGTTCTGTTTTGCCACTAACAGGCTTTGTGACCTTGGAGAAGCCATTTGGCTCTGAGCCTCAGTTTCCCCATCTGTGCCAGGAGAAGAGTTTGGACAAGTTCTTAGTTCACTTGAAAGAACTTAAAAGAACTCATGTGAGAACTGATTGCAACCCACAACTTCCATGTTCCCCTCTCATCTTCCTCCCAGTCCCTGACTTTGTAGCAGGGGTCTGGGCATGGTCCCTGGGTCTCCTAAAGAGATGGCCTCCTGGCCCCAAGCTGAGAACTAAGGAAATCATTTTCCAGGATTTGTCCCTACCCTCTTTTCACTTTCTGTCAAAAGAGAGCCTCACCAGATTGGGAGAGCTTTGATCTTCCAGCAACTTCCACTGCCTGGCATTTCACTGGCCAAGGGGACCATGTCAAAGCCCACCGTCCCCCAGGTGTCCGCAAGTCCGGTGTCACCCTTTGCTCTATCTGACAAGGTGAAAGTGCGGGACGCCAGAAAGAGGCAGGATGCTGTGCTGCATCATGTACGGATGCATTTATACCTGGGAGTGTGGGCTGTAGGTGTGGATGCCTGTGGTAATGAGACTCCATATGACAAGCACCAGATCTACGTCCCACTCCCCATGCCCTTCTCTGCAGTGCTCTTTACCCAGCTACCAAATTGCTCCAGCCCACAGACATTTCCAGCAGCCTGCAGAAATGGAAGTGTTCTGCTTCTTGGCGTCCAGTCCCTGACCTAGGCTCCCACCATTTAGGACCCTTCTTCCCCGTCACATTAAGGGTCCATGATCCCTCTTCTACTCCCCCTTTCCTCTGGGCCAGCTGGGCACTGGCTACACGACCTTTAGCCCTTGGCTTGTTTCTTACAACTTGACCATGACCAACAGATTAGAGAATTACACATGGTTGGCAATACCCCAAAAGCCCATATTGCAAATTGACCGTGCAAAATGATCAGCCTGCAAGCAGAACATCTGTGAGCAGCTCAGGATGACAGGCACCAGGACTTGGCAGGACTTCCTGAGAGCAGAGACTGGCCCCTCTGTAGACCTCATGTGGCTCCTTGCAGCCTTAGATTCTACAAGGCACAACTGAGACTTGGGGCACTGCTGGATCTCTTTCTCAGCACTTCTGCTCTTGGCCTCTAGGGGGATTGCCATTGACTCCTTTGTGAGACCTGTGGTGCAAGTCCCATCTTGCTCATCAGACAGGGGTATTTCAGAGGGCAGAAGAATCATATCAGACAAGGGCTTGCTGGGGGGGAAAGGGTATGTCTCCCCTTCCAAACTGGGGTTGCCTGAGGACCAGATACTCTGTCTCCCCCTTAGATTGGGTTCCCTGACAGCAGGGTTGAGTCGCTCCCTCAGACTGGAGCTCCCTGAAAGCAGGGCTACATCTCCCCCTCAGACTGGGTTCCCTGAGGGCGGGACTGTGTCTTCCTTTCAGATTGGGGCTCCCTGAGGGCGGGGCTGTGTCTCCCATCAGACTGGGTCTCCCTGAGGCAGGGCTGGGTCTCCCCCTCAGACCGGGGCTCCCTGAGGGCAGGGCTGGGTCTCTCCCTCAGACTGGGTTTCCCTGAGGGACAGGGTTTGTGTCTCCCCTTCAGTTTGGGGCTCCCTGAGGCAGGGCTGTGTCTCTCCCTCAGACTGGGGCTCCCTGAGGCAGGGCAGGATGCTAGATATGGGAGTTTCTGTAGGGAAAGCCAGCCAGGACCCCTGTGGAGGGCACAGTCTTAACTGAGGAGATAGACTTGGGACACATACAAGCATGCCAATGTTATGAAAGGTGAGTATAGGCCCCATGTTTTGTGTGGCAAAGGGGCCCGAAGAGATGACCGGGGTGGGAACAGTTAAGTAAACATTTTATCCCCAGTAAAATAGCCAAGCTTCTCCATAGAGATTGAAACCTGTTTACTTAGCTGAAACCAGAGCCATTGAATTCTATGTCTCACACTCTCCCTCACCCCCATCCACACACCCACTTCCTCCTAATCCCAGGGAGCCCATTTCCTACCATTTTGAGAACCTGGTCAGAGGCCCAGAAACACCCAGAAAACTCCTGCCATCCTTTCCAGACATCTTCCTGTGTCTCTCATCGGGAACCCTGAGGATTTCTTCCAAAGACGTTGGGATCATTCCCCTTTATTTCCCTAGTGTGTGTTTTTTCCACCGTGGGTCATCTGTCCTTCAGCGTGGAGATGGTCTTCAGTCAGGAGGAACCTGCAGGACACGCATCCTCTGTGATGAAGCTGCAGGAGGAGATGAGCCCTTGAATTTGGCTTCCCTGCTGTTCTCAGGCTGTGGAGACTGGCTCACCTCCTAGTGGCAGCCAGGTCTCACTGTTCCAGGGGAAGCCAGGCTGTCTGTCTCACCCTCCATCCCATGAGACCTCACTCTTGAAACCCTTCATGGAGCATGGTCACTTCCTGTCCACCCCCAGCAGCGTCCTCACAATATCTTCTCCTTCCCAGGCACCCTCTTATTCCAGCTCTGTAGGTCACGCTCTCGTTAGCCTTCATTTCCGGACCGAATCACTTTTCATCATTTCCTAATTTCTCTTACAAGTTTTGTAAAAGTCAAGGTCCCTGTTAACAAACGATAAGGTCCGCTGGGGAAATGGTAGAAAAAGCCACCTGAAGGGTAAGGTCTGTACAGTGTCCCGTGCTGGGGACAGCAGGTTACGGCTAACTCCCCTGGGCCCTGGGTGACGGGATGGAGTTTCTTCCAGAAAGGCAGACAGTGACCATAGGGAAAGGTCTGTGGCCTTTCGTGACCCCCCAACCACACCAACCTGGCAGGGAGGGATCCCAGGTAATAAAGATCTCGTCTCACTTTCCACCTGTTTCCCCATCTCCTGTCCATACTCCCCACTGACTGAACCCAACTGGAAGCCAGAAGGCAAGGCATCCGTGGATGCAGCCCCTTACAGGTCAGCCTCTCCAGGGGCAGAGCAGGGTTGGCAGGGCGTAAAGCAGACCCGGACACCTTATGTTGGCAGGGCGTAGAGCAGACCCGGACACCTAATAGAAGTGATGACGGTACATTTATTCCTTCCAGTTCTTTCCTAGTTCTGGGATGCAGTGTGCTCTCTGGGGTCAGTCATTAAATGTATTCTTCTCTGAGTGCTGACTGTAGCAGAACCTCCCCCATCTGCCAAGCCCTGTGGCAGACCTCAGTGCATAGAAATAAGACTCAAGTCCTGCTCTCCTGGAGCACAGAGCTATTTTCCTCCCATCAGAGGGCTCCAGCTGCACGGTTTGCTAAATGAGGAGTAGAAAGGAAAGTTAACTTATGGACTCGAACCTGCTAATCATAACCATCAAACCCAGATCAGCACTTTGCTACATGCTTTTCCATATGTTATTTCATTTACTCTTCCCCGTGACTTCCTACTCGCCATTTCTATTATCCTGCAGACGGAGAGGACACAGATCAAAGAGGTTATGAGGTTTGCTCACGATCGCACAGCGAATAAGCAGCAGAATTCCAAAAGCAAAGAACGCTCTCTCCTCCGCATTGTCTCGGCCCCGCCATCTGCCGTTCATGGAGCCTGCTCCACTGTCTACCCTGCGCTGTCATGATTTGGGATCCGGCTTTACCTCTTAACTGAACTGAACTGAACAAGCCACATGAGTGGCTTGCTTTGTGTGCCGCACCACGTCCAGAACACAGCATAGAGTCTGTCAGTACTCGTAAACTGAAGGTTTCAGCAATGAGACCCAAAATACTCCCAGACCCTGCTGAGACCAGTCAGTGAAAACCTCAGTTGAACTTGGCCTGGGAAATCAGGAATCCTGGGTTCTTGCTGGCATAAGACTTGCAAGTGGTCATATTTTAGGCAAGCATGTAATAGGTAGGCTGAAGGCCTGGTGGTTTCCAAAAATCCTTCAGTAGTTCAGAGATCTCTCCATGCATATTTCATAGACAAGGAAGACAGGTTCTACAAGCTTAAGCTTGAGGCCTGGCATCTGGGCACATGGCAGACTCGGCATTTGAACCCCTGACCTCTTTCTCAGGCCTTGGCTCTTTCCATGCTACCAGGCCTCCCCCTGGTGGTAGAGGATTCTTCCACTGAGACGAAGAATTTCCAAGTGACCCATTATAGTCCTTCCTTGTCTCCTACCACCCGGCCCATACTCCCCATCCCACCTCACCTGATTGTCCCTCTGCCCACTGGACTCTGGTAGGAGGAATCTTACTGGAGAAGGAGTCACAGTAAAGAATCAAGGATGAAACACCTGGAAAGGATTCTGTAGGAATTCCTTGAAGTATTTGCTACCCTCCCATCCTCTTCTCTTTCCTTTTGCCAGATTTTCTGGTATTCTGGACACACACAAGTTCTCACAGCCCATGCCCTAGAGAGCAGGCCCTGGGACCGCACAGGCGGCTGGCTCTTCAAAGACACGGCTGTTCTGTCCCCTGGTGGGCGAATAAACACAAAATGCTTCTGTTAAAAAACAAGTCCATTTCACATTTCATTTTGCTTGAGAAAATGGGAATTGCTGAAGAGATGCATGGAGGTCAAGCTCCCCTGGAGTTTTGCAGGGGGTCCCAGCTACTATCTGACCCAGCCAACTCCCGTGGTCCTGCTGATTACTTGGCAGTCCCTCAGTTTTCTTCCCACGCCTGGCCTGGAGCACCCACAAACACATGCCCACTCATATCTACACACTATCTCTCTTTTACCTATACTCCAGAGTCCCCAGAACACAATAGTCAAATGGAGGCGACTCGCTAAATCCTAGTACCTTGGCGCAGCCTCTAGACACCCATTTCTAATCACATCTTCAAACCTCAAGCAAGGCACAGCCATAAAAGAAGGGAAGCCATTCATTTATACTGTACAGAATTTCAATTTTTCTGAGGTTCCCACACAATCATCTTTTATGAGCTATAGTAAAACCACATGTTTATACAGTCTCTCTCCCTAAGTCCCAAACATTTTAGCAACATTATCTTATGTAACACCTGGGGTTTGAGAAACAGGGCCTGAACAGCCAGGCATCACTTATGCAAACAGTTTTGAATTTTCCAGATGTATCCATTTCCCTTCGAGTTAGCAAAAAGCTTATTTGGAAGATATCGCCTCTCCCCTGCCCACCACCCCCAATCTCTTTCCCTCCACCTGCAGGTAATATTTGCCTCTTAAAAGAATCTCTGCCTTTGCAGTAACATGGAAGAGATTTTTCTGATTTGTTTTGCAATTCCTGATGAATATCTTTATCTACATTTCTGTTATAGAGCAGCAGGGTACTGCCTAAAATTAAATCACAAAGTCACTGCTTTCCTCCCTCCTACCCATGCTCAAAATCTGGGATCCACCGTTAACTCTTTTGTGGTCTTCATGTCCTGTATTATTTTAGCTATCAGGACCCTTCACTAGTCATATAAAGTGATTTCTGCATCCTCCTTTCATTTCCTATTGCTGCCATCCTACTCAGACTTGCAAGTTCACAGTTGGGCTATCTCACCTGGCTCTGGAGAAGTTGCCTGCTTTAATACATCTCGCACATTCTAGCCTCCTAAATCTTTGGATTCTCTCCTCTGCCAAAACACTGGCTCATGGCTGCCCAGTGTGTGTGTGTGCATGTGTGTGTGTGTGTGTGTGTGTGTGTGTAAAGCCTTGCTGGAAAATACAACCATGCCCATTTATTTACATACTATCTATGGCTGCTTTTGGCCAAGTTCAAAGCCTCAATTATTTACTATCTGGCCTTTGACAAAGTTTGCAGACCCCTGGTGTAGGGAGTAATGCCTGAATCCTGGAGGCACATGGGCCTTATATAACCTGGCCTCTATCCACTAGCCTTCCCCACCTAGCCTCTGTGCATGTCCTCCACAACCCTGCATGGTATCTGCCTAAGCTGGGCGGGCCCCTTAACCAGCCTACATCTTGCCTCTCTACTGCTATCCATGCATTTGCTCTGCCTGGAGTTTTCTTCCACACGCCCAAGCTCCTGGCAAACACCAGTCGTCCAAAATCCAGCTCCAGGCAAGATGACCCAGTGACGCAGTCTCTGCAGCATGGCCTGGCCTCCCTACCTCCCTTTCCCTGGATTCAGGGCTTTTGTTTCTGGGTCCCACTGAACTCTGACATCTATTTCCCACAACTTCTTCTTGTATATGTGTTTCTCCCTCCTTAGGCCACAAGTTCTTGGAGAGCAAATATTGTGTCTTAATCTTTTTTTTTTTTTTTTTGTATCTTAGAGCCAAGTGTTATACTTGAAATATAGTAGATGCTCAATGTATGTTGAATGACTGAATGAATGAGTGAAAAACCACTGCCTAACTCCTCATCTTGTTCCTTCCTCTTTTTGTCTAGCCTCACAGTCCCTAACCCACCTCACTGATTCTGGCCCTAAGCTTATGTTGTCCTGTCCACTCCCTTCTGGGTTCTTTCCTCCAGAGTCAGCCCCTGCCCACTCCTGCCCACACTCCTGTCCTGCTCACCTCTGGTCAGTGTGGGAGCCAGTGACCCTCCTACATCCCATCCTGCTGTGTGGTTTTATTGGGCATCTCTTGCCTGACTGGTATGGATAGGGACCATGGCTGAGGACTCCTGCACCAGAATCTGGACTCTGCCTTTTTCTTTGGCAAATCAGTGCCTCAAATTTCCTCATCAGTAAAATGCAAGCGATTGGATGTGTTTCACTAGCTGCAAATGATGTGGGAAACAGAGGCTGAAGAAGAATTATTAAATTTCCCTACCCACTGACAAACCCTTAAAACAGGCAGAGTGACATTCCTCTAGGGACTCAACTACCTCTACCTTAATACTTTGCTAAGGGCAAAGGGCAATCATAGCCTGATTGACCCCTACCCCCAAGCAGGATCCTGTAAGTCTACTTTAACAATTCCTTTGGAAACTTCTACTCTAAACCCTCCAAGGTACATGTTGACAACCTTTCCCAAGCATATGGCCCACTGATATACATCTAAAGGGTCTCACAAAAGGTTTTATTACTGGTAATGAATAATCTTTTTTCCCAACAATAACTAGCCCCTCAAGGTCCTGGAAACCATGCTTCCAAAATTCCTCAGAGACTTACGCCATCCCTACCCCCCTCCCTGAGTATGTAATGGACTATTCTTTACAGCCCTGGGGCAACAGCTCTTTCTGCCCATGGGTCCTGTCCCAGTGCTTTAATAAATCACCATTTTGGACCAAAGATATCTCAAGAATTCTTTCTTGGTCATCGGCTCCAGACCTCACCCCACTGAACCTCACCTGTGTTCTAGAACTTCATCACTGAGATGACCCTGATGGATGCACGTATATTCATTCATTCAACAAATAATTATTGATCATGCCTGAGGTACTAGTCAGTGATGGGATGAAAACCAAAAAACAACAAGAGAACAAAACCAAAACTTAACAAATAATAAAACTAAGACCCCCATAAATCCCTTCCCTCATGGCACTTACTTTCTTACTGAGGAGACAGACAAGTACAGTACTTAGAAGGGAGAGGTTCTTGGAGACTGATGGAGCAGAAGAAGGTAGAAATTACAATAGTCTTAGATGGCAGTTTATTTAAAAGGTTATCTACCTGAATCAGAAAGGTCTTTTCTTATAACCCCTAGGAACCTCAAGTCATGCTTTATCATGTTAGTCAGTGGAGGCGAACACTTAATCAAAATATTCATGGAATGAAAAAGGAAAGAAGGAGGGAAGGAGGAAGCAGTGTCCTTCAACATTCCCCACCAAGTACTTTCCAGACATTTCTAATACCAGCCACGGGAGGCCATCCATGTTCAAAGCATTCTTTCAGGGGTATTAGTTGGGCAGTAGTGGTGGTGTGAGATGGATCAGTGAGGGAGAAGCTGAATTTGGAGAAACCAGATGTGAGGAAGGTCATCCAAACACCCAGAGAGGGGCTCGGTGAGATTACATTTCATGGGAAAATTTGGAGACTAGATCCAAGGTCCCTCAGAATGAAGCTGGGATTTCATTAATTCTCATCTGATACCATAGTTACAGGGAGAATTCTGGATATGACAAGTGGTGGCAGGTGGTAAAGGAAGAGAGGGAAGGAAAGAGACCAAGCTTGGGTTTCTGGACATTTCTTCTATCCATGCCTTTCCTTTCTTCCCCACCCTAAGCCCTTCTCCAGAGTGAGTCTGATCCTCACACTGAGTCCATCCCTCACACACCAGACTCTCCTGTGAACCATGTGCCCAGAACCTAGTCTGACCCTGCTCCTTCATTCCCTCAAAAAGTAATTACTCCCGAGTGTGAGGTCCAGGCTCTTCAGTCCTCCAAGACACAAAAAAATCAGGGAAAAAAAGGCACATATGTGCGTCAGTAGGCCATGACCTATTTGAAGCTGCTCCATAAAGTGGAAGGAACCAGACAGACCCAAGGTCAAATCCCAGCTGTGAGAATCTACAGTTCTGTGACATTAGGAGGGCAAATATTGTGTCTTCTCTCAATTTTCTGATATATAATATTAAAGGATACTTTCTTAAAGGTAAGATTATGACTCTTATATAAACGTAAAATGACTGTGTGTCAAAGATATTATTTATCTTATTTAACTCATTAGCTAATGAGGGAGCCACTAAGATAGAACAACTGGTTGAAGGGAGAATTCAAGGAGTACTGTCTATGGGTGATCAGGAACACTGAACTGAATTTACAAAGATCGACAAAACTGGTCAATAACCTTTGGATAATAATCAGCTGCATCTCCACCAAACACACTCATTTGCATTTCTAAGGCCAAGATCATTTGCATTACTATCAGTTTTCTAGGACTTACAGATTGTAAATAGCTCAAAGACAATGAAATGCACAGACCCCACAGAATCAGATAAGCTGGCAGATTGCACTCCAGAGAACACCCAACAGTCATCTTCTCATTGTTGTTGGTTTTTTTCTTCCCCCATTTTAGCCTTTCACAGATTTTCCCAATAGAAATATGGTGATGTTACCTGAGGTAATATATTTAAAACTCCCAGCACAGTTCCTGGCACATCATGGGGCGCTCTGTGTCTGGAAATTTCCTTCCCTGTCTTTCTGTCTAATAAAATCTCAAGGAAAGAATTCCTCAGAGGCAAATACGGCTAGAGAAATGTATAACAAGGGTTCCAGGATTCAGAGGTGAAATTTTTTGCCTCTGGCTGAGAGTCTTTCTGATAGAAGGGGATGGGTCACCTCAGATCTGTGCCTGGTAGCACTTACCCCAGGGAGGATAGCCGGGATGCCTGTACTGGATTTTTGCTCTCATTTTATAACACATACACTGTGGCCACTCCCGTATCTCATGTGTGACTCACAACTCAGTGAGGCGGACTGTCCAGTATTAGAGTCATTCTTATTTTACGGAAGAAGAAAGTGATTCAAGGATTAAATAGCTTTGCTCAACTTCATGGCTGGTAGGCAGCATCAGTACTGAACAGAATCCCATGTTTCAGAAGACTCTGGGAAAAAGATGTACACCCAAGACTCTTTCCTCTCCTGAAGGCCTGAGTTTATTGCTTTCTCTTGGTGTTAGAAATCTCTGAGTCAAACTCAGCTTTTCTGGAACAGAAGGTTTAAGCAAGTATTAAGTTTTACATTACAGATTATTAATCTGTTACAGTGATTTTTATCAACCTATGAAATAACTGTCTATGTAATGTAAGGTTCCTAACTCCCTCTCCAAACCAAATTCACAAGCATTCCACGGATGCTGGTGTCGCTGGGTTCAGGGCCCCCTGAATGCACAGGGGCAGTCCCAGGGGACGACTCCTTGGGGGAAGAATTTGCTCCTGCAGACAGAACCTATGCCAGACAAAGGACAGAGCTGGGACAGTTGTCTGCAATGACCACAGTCCCCACCCCAGCCCCTAAACTCTCCCCCGTGCCAGAATCTGAGTCCTTCTCCTCCAAGGGCCCCTGGCTGTGACCTTCCCTTTACCCTTTAGAGCAGAGGATCCCAGACTCTGCAAACTCCCAGCAGTAGGCTCCTAATAAAGGTTTCTGCTTTTGACCTCTTGTTCCTCTTCAGCCCTAGCCAGTTCACGGGGAGTCACATCATGCCACTTGCTGCTCAGAAAAATCCAGTGGCTTCCTGTTGCAAATGGAGTTTTCTGGTACAGACTGAGCATGGCAATTTAGTGTGCAGGATGTGTAGTAGGGAATGCCTTCGGGATGGACAACTTCAGGGAGGGAAGACTGAGTGGAGAGAGGAGTTATGCTGAAATGCAGTTTCAACCCGTGACAGCTTCAGCCGTCCCCAGGAGGCTTCTGGACAACTCTCTTCAGGAACTTGCCATATTTCCATATCCTCCTCCTGCTACTTCCACCTCCTCAATCACAAGAAGAAAAGATACAGATACAAGAGTCCTCCCTCTGCTGATTTCCTTTCTTCTCATTACCCCAGGCCTCTGTCACACTACAGACAGGACAATGTGGCTGTTGTCTCATTAATTCTCTGATTTCATGTCTCCGTGTCAATTAAATGTTTCCATATTCCTATCCCACAGCTTGAGGAACAATATTAGTTTAATGTATTAAGAGGAAAGTAATTAAATATTTGTTCTAGGGTAATTGTATATAAATTGCATGACAATTGAGCTGGTGATGTAATTAGTGAATCTTAATTAGAGGCCCCTTTACAATCAATGTTTAATTTACTAACAACTGTTTTGGCTTAAGAGCAAATTAAAGGCTTGTCATTGGCTTTCCACACCCATTTCAGGCAGAGCCAGCGACTTACTGGCCACAGTAGTGAAGTCTTCTCTGCTGTTGGCTGGCTCTGTGATCTCCAGGAAATCTTGGGCCCTCTTCAGAACTCAATTTTATTTTCTGCAAAATGGGAACATTGCAAAGACTAGGACTAACAGCTTAAAGTGCATTAAGCATCTCCTACTATTAAGCATACTCCTACTAGAACAGTTGGAAACTGTTCTAAGCACCCAGGAGCAGCTCATTATATGTGGGCAACTCATTTAGGCCCCAAAACAACCCTGTAATTAGGTGCTATTTTTATTGCCTGCATTTTGCAGAAGACGAAACTGAAACACAGAATAGTTTTTGCATGGGGCAGAGAAAGAGAGATTTGGCTCCAGAGCCCATCTTGCCATCAGGTAAGGCCTACTACCTCTCATTATGAAGTCTAGCTTCTCCTTTGGATCAAAAGGACTGTGTACCCCAATCCTCCCAGCACCCAAGTCCTTCTAGTTCATTGTCATTATTTCTCCCTCTCAGCCAAAAGCCCGCTCTATAGCTGAACTCTCAGCTTTGGTCTTTTCTGATTTGTTACCAAAGCTAGTGAGAAAGTGAGAAAGGATTTCAATTTAAAATGGAACCAGAGGCTATGAAATGGAGACTCTCGGGCATGAACCCTCAGAAGAATGGAACTTAAGAACTTAAGAGTCTCATTTCCTGTAAATGCCTGATTTATAGAAGATGGAGATTCCTTTCTTGACCAATGAGCATGTATCAAGAATCCCTCCCCATTCCTAAATCAAATAACTGCTGGATTCTGGCTGAACTTCCCCCTTTGTACTCCTTGCCCATAAATATAGCACTCTCCAAACCCTAAAAAAGACTTACTTGCTTGGGGCACCTGGGTGGCTCAGTGGGTTAAGCATCCGACTCTCGGTTTCAGCTCAGGTGATGATCTCAGGGTTGTGGGATTGAGCCCTGTGTCAGTCTCCATGCTCAGCAGGGAGCCTGCTTGAGATTTCCTCTCTTCCTCTTCTTCTGCCCTCCTCTTCTCCACTCTCCCTCTCTGTTTCTCTAAAAAAAACAAAAACAAAAAACAAAAAACAAAAAACGAAACAAAAAAAAACTTCCTTTCTTATAGCTTGCTAGAGCACATGTTTCCTGAATTTCAGTTCCCTTGTTTTTCCTGAATAAACTCAATTTCTGATAATTTGAGCTTGCTTCCATTTACCCCTTTCTTCAGGGCGACCCCAGTAACATCCTGCCTCACCAACTCCCATTGCCTCCCTGTATCAGTTAGGACGGGCTAGAGTACGCCATGGCGACGGCCTCAAATCTAAATGGCTTACAACAGAGGTTAATTTCTCACTCATGTTCCATGTCCAGTGTGGGAATTGTAAACAAGTGTTCTGCCTTATTTTCTGGACTTCCAACTGTCTATTTATGGCTCTGCTCTAGGCCTTCTTGCCTCTAGAACCCAGGCTGACAGGATTCCAATGTCATCAGACCCAAAAAGGGGAAAGAGAAATAGCAGATCAAGAGCTCGTTCTTAAAGATTCTGCTCAGAGCTACTAGTGCACATGAGACTCTAGCTCCCATTTTATGGCTAAAGCAAGCCACACAGCAGCCCCAGAGTTCAACAGAATGGGATTTCTATTCTGCACTTCCTCCACTTTGCACCCTTGCTTTCTGCCTTGAGATAAGTCTTCATTGCTCTGCCCCTGGACTCCCGAGTGCTGCTCCTGGGCATAAAATGCCTTCTTATTGGAATGCTGTCTGGAAGGGCTTGGGAAATAGCCCATTGTGAATACCTGCAGTCCAGAAAGTAGAGGAAAATATTTATTTACGATTCATAGCATCTCCCTACATGATATCTCAATGTCTTTCTCCGCTGGCCTCCTTCCTTTTCTGCCTCCTTCCTGCCCCCAAATTCCTGACTCCATTCCTCCAGGGCCTGCATAACTAAGGCTAGGAAAATGCTTCCAGTTATTTCTTCATCTTGTAAGTGTTACAGTCCCCTTTGTGAACTGACTCTGAGCTCCATTTTTACCTTTCTGTGTCCCTCTCCCTATCTTAAATGGGAGAAATGAGAGGCAGAAGAGCAGGAGGCAGAGGGTTTCTGTTTCTGCCCCAGCTTAGCCACTAATACTGTCAGCATCACCAGGGGTAATTTTAGTCTACCTTGCCTGCTGCCTTTTCCCAGCACCCTGCCTGGCACATGGTAGGCACTCAATATTTATTTCTAGAGTAAATATTTATTTATTCATCCGAATGAATGGACGGTTGGAATTCCCTTAAAAAGGTTCTCCAAGGGCCCTCCCAATTCTGAGTTTCCCGGATACTATGTGATTCTATAAAATTCCCACTCCCAGATTGTCTTTTGGGACTGACAGGGCAGAGATACCAAACCAAAGAACAATAAATGTGCAAGTGATTTTATACCTAATTGACAAACTAAATGTAGATAAATCACTAGAACCAGATGGTACTTGCCTGAACGTACTGAAGGAACTCAAGGGTGAAATTGGAGAATTGTTGGCCACAATATGTAAGTGCTCATCACAAAGGGATGTGGTGCCAGAGACCTAGAGAGGGTGGTTGTGCTGCCACAGAGGATCCTGGGAACTGTTGAACAATGAGACTGACCATGAAACCAGGCAGGTTATCCACACTAACAATAGAGAGTATCATCATTAGCCAAAGCTACATGCCAGCATAGAAGGCTACTTGGTTCTATAAGGGGAAATCTTTCTTGGCTAAATCTAGAATTATGTGTGGAGACACATATGGTTAGTGGCAAAGGGCAACCAGTGGAGGAAAGGATTCTGGCTTTCAGAATTAAATGCTAAAGTCAAAAAGAAAAAAAAGAAAAATGGACTCATCCAAGATCAGATGTCTTAGAAAAAAACATGATTTAAGATAGGAAACTGTACGGAACTACTAATGATTTATAATTTCATAGGTTTTTCAGCCTTTGAAAGATACTCTGGAAACATTGATCTTTACAGCAACCTTGTGAAATTGGTAGAACATTTTTTTATTAGCTGTCATTTGAGAAGTGACACAGAAAATAAATGACTTGTCCGAGTCACACAGTCAATTGGTAGAAAGTCTTACAACCAGAATGCAGGTTTCTTAAATCCCAAGTACATGTTTTCTTTTAAACAAGATATTTTAGAGCTCAATACCCACAGATTATTCTTATTTATCATGAGGAAGCAGATGTACGAGTTTTCCATTGATTAATGTTATATGACAAATAACCTCAGAAACTTAGCGGCGTACAACAACAGACATCCATTGCTTTTGTAATAAATGGGGTCAGCTGTGGGTGGGCTGCTTCATTCACATGTCTGGGAGTCAGCTGGTGGTCAATTAGGCGATGATCAGCTGTTTCAGCTCTGCTCTATGTATTTCTCACCTTTCTTCTAGGACCAGCAGGTTTGCCTGGGCATGTTCTCAGACTCAAGAACGTATGTGGAAATACACAGGCTCTTAGGGCCTAAGATTGGCTTTGGCATACCATCACTTATGCCTTATTTCCTAGACCAAGGCATGCCACATGGCCAATCCCAGAGTCAAGGGGTAGATCAGGTTATCCTGCCCATGGTGGGAGATCCCCACAGTACCCCCTGGCAAAGGATGAAAACTTGGGGTTATTATCACACTCAACCACGGAAGGCAATTCCAGTATCATTTCTGAGTTTGTAAATGACTAAGCTATGCATGAGAGTTAAATGCCAAGCAGACAGAGTTAAATACTCTGCAGGATTTGGGCCCTGGGGAGAAAAAGGACTGAAAACTTTAGTTTAGGATTAGGGTCTGCTGAAAGTGACAGAACAAACTCACATAACTGGCATAAACAAGATGGACTCTTGATTGTGTCTCACATAAGCACGGAGGTGAGAACCCTCATGCTGATGGGGTCACCCAACTTCATAAAGATTTTAAACTCCTGTGGGTCTTTGTCGCACCGTCCTTAGGGTGAAGGATACCGGTACAACGATGCTTCCATCTCCACAGGGTTGCCTGCCATTTGAAACAGACAAAGCAGCCAGAAAATGCCTGTCTCATCACCACCTTCCAAACCTCACATGACTGCACATAGTATGTGTGTGCAGCAGGGGCTACGGGGACCAAATTTGCATCCAGAATCCTAGCTGCAAGGGAGCCTAGGAAACATAGTTCTAAGCTTCTAGCCTTTGCAGTAAAGGAAAACACTAGAAGTTGAGAATGAATGTTAAGGGCCAATGGTCTGTACATACCATACATTGTAAAAAAGAGGAGAACTTCCAAGAGGAGAAAAACGTATTTCAAAGGATGGGCTTACAAAAGAGTATCATAGTGCTGAAGACTGGATGTTTGTGTCCCCTCAGAGTTCCCATGTGGAGCCCTAACCCCCAGCATGATGATATCAGGAAGTGGGACTTTGGGGAGGTGATTACATTGTGAGTGCAGAGCCCTCATAAATGGGATTGGTGCTTTTATAAAAAGAGTCTCCAAAGAGCTCTCTCATCCCTTCCACCATGGGAGGCTACAAAGAGGAGATGGTCATCTGTGCATCAGGAAGCTCTCAACAAATACCAAATCCTACTGACACCTTGATATTGGACTTCTGGACTCCAAAACCTTAATGTTTGTTGTTTATGAGACACCCAGGCTATGGAATTTTTGTTATAGCAATGCTGAGGGACTAAGATACATATGTCTGAAGCATCATGGCCCCTTGGCAAGACTGTAAAGTGTCCAGGGTTCAAACAGCTATTTTGTTCTCTGACTCTCTCTCTCCTCACCTCAGCTCCTTGTTGGAAAGTTTGGCATTAGACCTTGTCCCCTTGAGAAGTGGGGAAGGGGGAGAGTATGGATCTCTTGCGGGCAAGTCACCTATCATTCTTGCCTTGGAAGGCCAGGGTGGGAGCTGATAGGACTGGGGAGATGAACAAGTGGTTGCAGTGAGTCACCATGATCTTTTCTAACCCACCCACGTGGGGCTCTCTGCACCTTGGAGAGGCACAAATAAATACAAAGGCACATACATTATTAAGTGTAATTACATTGTTACTTTTAGGTTCAATTAAATACTCTGGACATTTTTATAACATAATTTGAGGTGTGATGCGTGCAGCAACAGCATTAACCTTTAATCATAGTTCTTTCCCTTTCAAATGCTGTAATGACCCCATTAATTAGTAATGAAATGATTAAATAGGAATAGAAGCCATCAGATCATGATTCTTCTCACTGAGTCCTCTCCCTAGATTTAAATGAGGCCTTCTGACCTTCCTCCCCCAAAAGAAAACACATCTCAAGATGGGTGAAAGGGAGATGTTGAATTTTATGCAGCCTCTTCTCTCCCAGAGGCACAGAGTAGAAAAGTGGATAAGACAAACATTTTATAATCAGGTATATTCAGTGCTCACTCTTGGGATGTTTATTTGCTCCTTTGTTTATTTGATAACTGTCCCTTCTCAGCATAAGATTTGGGGATCGAGAGTGGTGTGAGTGATGCAGTTTGGAGCAGCACTAGGCCTTTAATGAAAGCAGCTCAGTCCTGATTATTTCCTTCTACTCACTGCTTTTTCCCACCTTCCAATTCCCTCCCAGAGGCTCAATGGACTTTAGAGAATCCCTTTGCTACCCTGTGCTTGAGTTGTCTGAGGTCCACACACTCATGTGTCCATACCGTCCAGTCATCCACCCACTTTCTGCTGTGGGTCCATCCTGGTTTACTGGCTAACATTGTGTGTCAGGAATTATAGGAAACACTGAGGAGATAAAGGCAAAAATTGTTGCTCTTGGAAAACCCTGTCAAACTCAGTCATAAACTGACCACTGCAATAACATATTAATAATAGTGATGATAGAAAACATGACCTAGGGGAAGTTCAGAGGAAGGGCACCTGATTCAGTCTAAGGTATCATGGAGGGCTTCCTGGAGAAGGTGACATCTAAGTTGAGTCTTTTATGATAAATGAAGCTAACAAATGAAGAAACAGGCAAGGGCAAGTATTCCAAGAATGGGATATATCATGAGTAAGAGATCTGAAATAGCTCCTGTTCCCCCTCTGTACTTTAATCCAGTAAATACCCCATAAACTTTCCCATACCATATAGAATTCATGCAAATCATTCCCATCCTGCCCCAGTTCCTGGGCCCTACCCCAGTTCCTAACATTTGGGTCTGGCATTGACTTAGCATCTTACTCTGGCTCCTGTGGACATAGAGGCCGTATCAGGCTCTCTGGTCCAGGAACTCATGGTTATCTTCAGTGACTCCCAGCAAGGTTCTCTACACCAGTTTCCTGTCCTTAGCTTCCTGTGCAGCATACCTTCTCCAACTCCCTCCCCTTAGCTCCATCCACCACTTTGCACAGCCAGCTCTTCCCAATTTGAAGAGAGAATTAGAAAAACACCACCATATGTCTAAACACACACACACACACACACACACACACACACACACACACACACACATTGTGCTCTGGGCCTATCCAGCCACCCAGCTGCCCTCACCTACACTTTCTTCGAAGCCTGAGCCCAATATATCTCTGGCATATACCTTCCTCTCACTTCTTTAGGCCTGATCAGACACACAGAGTATTTCTGATTTTAACTAAAACACAAATTCAGCTGCTTTAACTGAGAGACCAAATAATAACAGCTTAAATAATATAGAAGTTCTTTTTCTTTTTCTCTCCCATAGAGGTCTCAGCGACTCGTCTAGTACTGGCAGGGTGGTTGCATAATCATTAGAGGCCCGGACTCCTTTTATCTTCTTGCTCTGTTAGCTTCTGTGTGCAGCACCCATCTCATGGCCACAACAGCTGCCCCAGCTCTGTCCTCTCAGGGAATGCAGGGCCATTCCATTTAAAGACTTTATTTATAATTTGTTCACATCACTTTTGCTCACACACACCAACACTTAGTCATAAAAATGCATGGGAGGCTGGGAAATGTATTCTGGTGGCTATGCATGCCCACCTATCCATTTTAGGTAAGAAAGGCATATGGGTTTGGGGAGACAAGTAGTAAACCCTGCCATAATTTTTATAAATCTGCAAGTGTGGGGCTCCCCAGATTTATCAGGATGCCAGGAGGCCTGATAATCTTCTGGCTGTAACAGCCTCTCGGCCTCTCTTCCTGTCTTCAATTCCTCACTCATTCAAAATATACTGAGTAGCTACTAAGTGGTAAGCCCCAGGGCTTGGTAAAATAATTAACTAACTCATTGCTAAAAGGAGAGACAAGTCGTGGATATAACTAATTGTAATATTTGTTTAAAAACAAGAAGCCTCATAAAAAAGCACTGATAAAGAGCTTCAGAAATTCAGGGCATGGAGAGTTCTTTTTTGAAGGATGTGGGTGACTTCATGAGGAGGTAGTGTTTGAGCTGGACCTTAGAGGTCAAGTATGATTTCCAGATTCAAAATGGTGTGAGCAATACTTCACTTTTCTTGATAGAGCATTTATTTAGGAAGGCTGCAAGGAACTCCTCTTTCTGGTAGTTGAGAATCCAGGCACAGCAGGGAGAGGAAAGGAGGGCCTCCCCACCTGGTTCTGGTGACCAGGGTAAAGCTGTCCCTTACTGAAGGAGTTTGGGAGAATTGCAGAATTCAGGCTATACCCCATGCTATGCTCTAAAAGGCACACACTCAAAGGCCCTAAACTCAAGGTTTTTATAATCATTAGGGTTTAGAATGGCAATTGGGAGCATCAATAATGGTTCACTATTATTCATTGTTATTGTTGAGAAGAAAATGAGAACCAGGAATTGTTTTAAGTGCTTAGAAATGGTTTTAGCTATGCAGGGAAAGAAGAGATTCTTCTGGGTTGATGTGATTAGAGAGATAGAATTTTAGGTGATTCTTGAAAGACGGTTAATCTTTTGCAAGGTGGAAAGGAGCTCATGAGGAATTCCAGGGAAAAGCCTGATGGGCAGGGAGGGATATTGTAGCTCCAGGAGACATTGGTATCTTAGTTTGGATTCCCCAAAAGCAGACTAAGGGTTTGTGTGTAAGTAGTTTACATGGAAGTGATCTCAGAGAACAAGAGGGACCAGGGAAGTGAATCTGGAAAGGAGGGAGCACCAGCTAAGGATGGGCTTCAAAGTTGCTGTTACCAGTGCCCTCCCCATGTGTACCTCATGGGGAGGCACCTCAGGTCTACACAGCAGATGAAAGAGACTTTGACTCCCACCTCTACTGGTTAAGGATGTTAACTGCCAGGTGAGCCTGTGGGAGTGTTCACTGGGCTCTTGCAGGTGCCCCATGCTTCCTGGGTATCAGAAAAGTCCCAAGGCAGGAATTCAAGGTGTGCAATGCAGGCTAAGGTGAGGTGCTGTTAGAGAACACAGAACACCTGCTCCGAGCCTGTGTGGGGCTAGGGGAAGGAGAGGAGCCAACAGGATGGAAAGTGTTACCCAAGAGGGGTCCCACTCAGGAAGCTTGAGACATTCTGCCATAGTAAACGCATCTCAAGTGTCCACAGATACAGGCAGGGAATTCAACGTGTGCAGGTAGTGGGAGCAGGAAAAGAAGAGGAGAGGGGATGAGGGGGAGAGGATATGCACACAATGTGCTGACTTATAGTAAACACTTCTGATGAGGAGGTTGCAGTGTGTGATTGTGGGGATGAGAATGGAGAAATGCTGGGGGCTCTGTTCCTTCTGAGCACATGCCCAGAGGGCAGCGGAGCCCTGAGGGATCAGACAAGGCAGGGATAGAGTTAAAAGCTGGTAGAAGAACTGGAAAGTGGGTAAACATGTAGGGTTTCCTGATATGAAGAAGGTCAGGTCCATTTCTGGGACTCAGCTTTCTCATTTAAGAGAGGTTGGACCCATGCTTTCATTCTTCAGAACTATTAACATAAATTCTTTGAAGTTCCTGGAGCCAATACAATTAGGAAGCATAAGCCTTGGACAGCATTCAGGAAGCCATAAATCTTGAACAGATCCTTAGATGAAATTACATCAACATGATGGGCGATGTGGTAGGGAAGGGTCTACTTGGCAGGAATAATATTCCATACTAAATCTTGGAGTTGAAGGAGGAATAGGATGACCTGTTAGTAAGGGATAACAGTGATGACACATTTACAGTGGTTCAAGCCCTGTTTTAGTCATTTACATGAGTTCATTTACTTAATCCTTACTGCAATTGCAATAGTAAGATGCATCTGGAAGGTATGCCTGAGGGGAAGGCAGCTTGGAAAAGTGAAAGAATTGGATATTGTCCTGGATCAGTGCCAGAGAGTCAATGGGCAACTTGTTTCTTACCTCTGGGACTATTTCCTAATGTGCAAGAGACATACAGGTGCACTAGCTCTTCAGATTAGTGATCCTATTCAGAAAATTGTTGGAGGAGGTAATCAAAAGGATATGACCACTGGTTGACCCTAGAGCTGGATCCAGGCAATCAGGGGCTCTTCAGTCCCTCCCCATCCTTGGAATGTACATTCTACCTACCATTGACACAGTGGGAGCTGTTCCAAGGATACAACCTTGAGAAAGTAAGATGTTGTTGAAACCATCTGGAAGGTATATGGGATTGAACTTAGTAAGGGCTTTTATATAAACTTTTAAGAGTTGGCTGGTGGGTATGGAGATCTACTCATCTTGCAGCTACCCAAGACAAACCTCATATGTAAGTTTCCTGCCTTATTAAACCTGCCACTTGGTTTGCCCTTTCCTTTCAGTATTCCCTTGCTCTCTATATACAAAGACAGTTTGTGAACCAACAAAACATTTTCACAGTGGCCAGCTCATAATGGGTACTCAGTGATATCTGAGACATAGGCTTTGGTTATAAATATGAAAGCGCCAGGACATTTCAATATTTGGAAGTAAGAAGAAGAAATGTTTGAAATCAGCACCATTCTGGACTCAAAAACTATGGTTTATCCATAGCATTGTATTTCATCAAACAAGTATCTGGGTGGGGGTGTTGCCTAGGTGATTCAGTTGGTTAAGCATCAGACTCTTTTTTTTTTCTTCATTTTTTAAAACCTTTTTTTTTTTTTTAAACATATAAGGCATTATTTGACCCAGAATACAGGTCTATGAATCATCAGGTTTACACATTTCACAGTACTTACCATAGCACATACCCTCCCCAGTGTCCATAACTCAGCCACCCTAACCCTACCCCCAGCCCCCCAGTAACCCTCAGTTTGTTTCATGAGATTAAGAGTCTTATGGTTTGTCTCCCTCCCCATCCCATCTTGTTTCATTTTTTCCCTCCCTAGCCCCCATCACCCCCCACCCTGCCTCTCAGTTCCTTATATCAGAGAGATCATATGATAAGTCTTTCTCTGATTGGTTTATTTTGCTTAACATAATACCCTTTAGTTCTATCCACATCATTGCAAATGGCAAGATTTCATTTCTTTTGATGGCTGCTATATATATATGTGTGTGTATGTGTATATATATATATATATATATATATATATAGCAGGTATATATATATATATATATATATATATATATATATATACCACATCTTTATTCATTCATCTGTTGATGGACATCTAGGTTCTTTCCATAGTTTGACTATTGTGGACATTGCTGCTATAAACAGTTGGGTGCACATGCCCCTTCGGATCACTACATTTGTGTCTTTAGGGTAAATACCCAGTAGTGCAATTGCTGGGTCATAGGGTAGCTCTATTTTCAACTTTTCGAGGAACCTCCATACTGTTTTCCAGAGTGGCTGCACCAGCTTGCATTCCCACCAACAGTGTAGGAGTCGATCTCCTTTTCCTCTTTCTCCACATCCTCACCAACAATTGTTTCCTGACTTGTTAATTTTAGCCCTTCTGACTGGTGTGAGATGGTATCTCACTGTGGTTTTGATTTGTATTTCCCTGATGCCGAGTGATGTTGAGCACTTCTTCATGTGTCTTTTGGCCATTTTGATGTCTTGTTTGCTGAAATATCTGTTCATGTCTTCTGTCCATTTCTTGATTGTTCTTTGGGTGTTGAGTTTGATAAGTTCTTTTTTTTTTTTTTAAAGATTTTATTTATTTATTTGACAGACATCACAAGTAGGCAGAGAGGCAGGCAGAGAGAGAGGAGAAAGCAGGCTCTCCACGGAGCGGAGAGCCTGATGCGGGGCTCGATCCCAGGACCCTGGGATCATGACCTGAGCCGAAGGCAGAGGCTTTAACCCACTGAGCCACCCAGGCACCCCGATAAGTTCTTTATAGATTTTGGATACTAGCCCTTTATCTGATAGGTCATTTGTGAATATCTTCTCTCATTCTTTCAGTTGTCTTTTGGTTTTGTTGACTGTTTCCTTTGCCATGAAAAAGTTTTTGATCCTGATGAAGTCCCAATAGTTCATTTTTGCCCTTGCTTCCCTTGCCTTTGCCGATGTTTCTAGGAAGAAGTTGCTGCGGCTGAAGTTGAACATGTTGCTGCCTGTGTTCTCCTCAAGGATTCTGGTGGATTCCTTTCTCACATTGAGGTCTTTAATCCATTTGGAGTCTATTTTTGTGTGTGGTGTAAGGAAATGGTCCAGTTTCATTTTTCTACATGTGCTGTCCAATTATCCCAACACTATTTGTTGAAGAGACTGTCTTTTTTTCCACTGGATATTCTTTCCTGCTTTGTTGAAGATTAGTTGACCATAGGGTTGAGGGTCCATTTTTGGGCTCTCTATTCCATTCCATTGATCTATGTGTCTATTTTTATCTGAGTACCATACTGTCTTGTTGATGACAGCTTTGTAATAGAGATTGAAGTCTGGAATTGTGATACTGCTGACTTTGGTTTTCTTTTTAACATTCCTCTGTTTATCCTGGGTCTTTTTCTGATTCCATGTAAATTTTAGGATTATTTGTTCCATTTCTTTGAAAAAAAATTGATGGTATTTTGACAGGGATTGTGTTAAATGTGTAGATTACTTTAGATAGCATAGGCATTTTCATAATATTTGTTCTTCTAACCCACGAGCATGGAACATTTTCCCATTTTTTGTGTCTTCCTTAATTTCATTCATGAGTACTTTATAGTTTTCTGAGTACAGATTCTTTGCCTCTTTGGTTGGGTTTATTTTTAGGTATCTTATGGTTTTGGGAGCAATTGTAAATGAGATCGAATCCTTAAGTTCTCTTTCTTCTGTCTTGCTATTTCTTTATAGAAATGCAACTGATTTCTGTGCATTGATTTTATATCCTGACACTTTACTGAATTCCTGTATGAGTACTAGCAGTTTTGGAGTGAAGTCTTTTGGTTTTCCAAATAAAGTATCATATCATCTACCAAGCATGAGCATTTGACTTCTTCTTTGCTGATTCAGATGCCTTTTATTTCTTTTTGTTGTGTGATTGCTGAGGGTAGGACTTCTAGTACTATGTTGAATAGCAGTGGTGATAGTGGACATCTGTGCTGTGTTCCTGACCTTAGGGGAAAAGCTCTCACTTTTTCTCCATTGAGAATGATATTCACTGTGGGTTTTTCATAGATGGCTTTCATGATATTGAGGTATGTAGCCTCTATCCCTACACTTTGAAGAGTTTTGATCAAGAAAGGATGCTGTACTTCGTCAAATGCTTTTTCAGCACCTATTGAGAGTATCATATGGTTCTTGTTCTTTCTTTTATTAATGTATCGTATCACATTCATTGATTTGTGGATGTTGAACCAACCTTGCAGCCCAGGAATAAATCCCACTTGGTTGTGGTGAATAATCCTCTTAATGTACTGTTGGATCTTATTAGCTAGTATTTTGGTGAGAAATTTTGCATCTTGTTGTTAATCAAGGATATTGGTCTGTAATTCTCCTTTTTGATGGGGTCTTTGTCTGCTTTGGGGATCAAGGTAATGCTGGCTTCATAAAATGAGTTTGGAAGTTTTCCTTCCATTTCTATTTTTTTGGAACGGCTTCAGGAGAACAGGTATTACTTCTTCTTTAAATGTTTGGTAGAATTCCCCAAGGAAGCCATCTGGCCCTGGGCTCTTGTTTATTGGGAGACTTTTGATGACTGCTTCAATCTCCTTACTAGTTATTGGTCTGTTCAGGTTTTCTATTTCTTCCTGGTTCAGTTTTGGTAGTTTATATGTCTCTAGGAATGCATTTATTTCTTCCAGGTTGTCAAGTTTGCTGGTGTATAGTTGCTCATAATATGTTCTTAAAAATGTATTTCTTTGGTGTTGGTTGTGATCTCTCCTCTTTCATTCAGGATTTTATTAACTTGTTTCCCTTCTCTTTTCTTTTTGATAAGTCTGGCCAGGGGTTTAACAATTTTACTAATTTTTTGAAAGAACCAGCTCCTAGTTTTGTTGATTCGTTCTACAGTTCTTTTGGTTTCTATTTCATTGATTTCTGCTCTGCTCGTTATGATTTTTCTTCTCCTGCTGGGTTTAGGCTTTATTTGCTATTCTTTCTCCAGCTCCTTTAGGTGTAGGGTTAGGTTGTGTACTTGAGACCTTTCTTGTTTCTGGACAAAGGCTTGTGTTGCTTATATACTTTCCTCTCAGGACTGCTTCTGCTGTGTCCAAAATGTTTTCAACAGTTGTGTTTTCGTTTTCATTTGTTTCCACGAATTTTTAAAATTCTTCTTTAATTTCCTGGTTGACCTGTTCATTCTTTAGTAAGATGCTCTTTAGCCTCTATGTATTTGAGTTCTTTCCAACTTTCTTCTTGTGATTGAGTTCTAGTTTCAGAGCATTGTGGTCTGAAAATATGCAGGGAATGATCCAAATCTTTTGGTACCAGTTGAGACCTGATTTGTGACCAGAATGTGATCTACTCTGGAGAATGTTCCATGTGCACTAGAGAAGAATATGTATTCTGTTGTTTGGGGATGGAATGTTCTAAATATATCTATGGTGTCTATCTGGTCCAGTGTGTCATTTAAAGCTTTTACTTCCTTGTTGATCCTTTACTTAGATGACCCATCCATTTCAGTAAAGGGGGTGTTAAAGTTCCCTACTATTATTGTATTATTGTTGATGTGTTTCTCTGATTTTGCTATTAATTGGTTTATATAATCAGCTGCTCCCATGTTAGGGGCATAGATATTTAAAACTGGTAGATCTTCTTACTGGACAGACCTTTTAAGTATGATATAGTGTCCTTCCTTATCTCTTATTGTAGTCTTTGGCTTAATATCCAATTTATCTGACATAATGATTGCCACCCCAACTTTCTTTTGATGTCCATTAGGATGGTAAATTGTTTTCCACCCCCTCACTTTAAATCTGAAGGTGTCTTTGGGTCTAAAATGAGTTTCTTGTAGACAGCATATTGATGGGTCTTGTTTTTTTTTTTTTTTTTTTTTTTTATCCATTTTGATACCCTGTGTCTTTTGATTGGGGCTTTTAGTCCATTTACATTCAGGGTAACTATTGAAAGATATTAATTTAGTGCCATTGTATTGCCTGTAAGGTGACTGTTACTGTATATTGTCTCTGTTCATTTCTGGTCTGTTACTTTTGGGCTCTCTCTTTGCTTAGAGGACCCCTTTCAATTATTTTAGGGCTGGTTTGGTGTTTGCAAATTCTTTTAATTTTTGTTTGTCCTGGAAGCCTTTTATCTTTCCTTCTATTTTCAATGACAGCCTAGTTGGTATAATATTCAAGGCTGCATATTTTTCTCATTTAGTGCTCTGAATATATCATGTCAGTCCTTTCTGGCCTGACAGGTCTCTGTGGATAGGCCTGCTGCCAATCTAATATTTCTACCTTTTAGGTTACAGACCTCGTGTCCCAAGCTTCTTTCAGGATTTTCTCTTTGTCACTGTGAATTTTAAGTTTTACTATTAGACGACAGGGTGTGGACCTATTTTTATTTATTTTGTGGAGGGTTCTCTGTGCCTCCTGGATTTTGATACTTGTTCCCTTTGTCAAATTAGGGAAATTCTCTGCTATAATTCACTCCAATATACCTTCTGCCCCTCTCTCCTTTTCTTCTTCTGGGATCCCAATTATTCTAATATTGTTTTGTCTTATGGTATCACTTACTCTCAAATTCTCCCCTCGTGGTCCTATAGCTGTTTGTCTCTCTTTTGCTCAGCTTCTTTATTCTCCATCATTTGGTCTTCTATATCACTAATTCTCTCTTCTTCCTCATTTATCCTAGCAGTAAGAGCCTTCATTTTTTTTTTAAAGATTTTATTTATTTATTTGACAGACAGAGATCACAAGTAGGCAGAGAGGCAGGCAGAGACAGAGAGGGGGAAGCAGGCTCCCTGCTGAGCAGAGAGCCTGATGCGGGGCTCGATCCCAGGACCCTGGGATCATGACCTGAGCCGAAGGCAGAGGCTTTAACCCACTGAGCCACCCAGGCGCCCCAAGAGCCTTCATTTTTTATTGCACCTCATTAATAGCTTTTTTATTTCAACTTGGTTAGATTTTAATTCTTTTATTTCTCTAGAAAGGGATTTTATTCCTCCAGAAAGGAATTCTCTAGTATCTGCCATGCTTTTTTCAAGCCCAACTAGCACCTTGATAATTGTCATTTTGAACTCTAGTTCTGACATATTACTAATGTCCATATTGATTAAGTCCCTAGCCATTGGTATTGCCTCTAGTTCTTTTTTTTTTTTTTTTGTGGTGAGTTTTTCCACCTTGTCATTTTATCCAGATAAGAATAGATGATTAAGAGAACAAAATACTAACAAAGTAACAATGACCCCGGAAAAATATACACCAGCCAAATCAGAAGAGACCTGAAAGGAGAAGAAAGGCAGGGGAAAAAAAAAAAAAATATATATATATATATACACACACACACACACACACATATATACACACATACATACATACTGGTGACACACTTGATTTTGGGTGTATTTTGGTCTGTTAGAAGAAACTACCTTCTAAAATTTTAAATATATATATGTATATGTATATGTATATATATATATAAATAAGGGTAAACATGATGAAGGGATGGAATATGACTATAAAGGTGAAAATTAAAAAAGATTCTGTAAAAGGAATTGATAAGAACTTGGTTAGAAAAAGAAAAAAAAAGAGGGAAGAGTGTGATCAGACTGGAGACTAGAATAAAGCCATGTGCTAGATTTAGAGTATATTTTGATCTATTAGAAGAAATTATATCCCAAAATTTTAAAGAAAAAAACCCCATATATGTATGCAAAAAAATAAGTTTAAATACAAAGAAGGGATAAAATATGACTATAACAATGAAAATTTTAAAAGATTTTTAATAAGGTATTGATAAAATAGTTCAAAAAAGTTAAAGTAGGAAAGAGGAAAAATTTTAAAAGTAGAATAAGAAAAAATAAAAAAAAAATAACTTTGAAAGACTAAAGGATCATGGGGAAAAAAGCCATGAATTCTATGTGTTGCTTTCCCCTAGCTCTGCAGTTCCTTGGTTCTCATTGATTAGTGAACTTGGCTTCATGCTCTTGCTGTTCTTCTGGGGAGGGGCCTGTTGCTGTGATTCTCAAACGTTTTTGCCAGAGGTGGAATTGCACCACCCTTGCCAGCGGCCAGGCTAAGCAGTCTGCCCAGGTTTGCTCTCAGCAGCTTTTGTTCCCTGAATGCTTTCTGTACAGCTTTGGAGGACAGAAATGAAAATGGCGGCCCCCCAGTCTCCCACCTGGAGGAGCCAAGAGTTTGGGGCCCCATTCCTCAATGCACCCTCAGAGAGAAGTGGTCAATCCCTCCCATCTCCCTGGTCTCTGGCCATGCTCTGTGCTCACCTGGCCTGTGACTGGCATTTTTATGTCTGGTACATGGCACCATTTTGAGTCTCTGAACCCAGCAGATTCCTGCTGCGCTGCTCCTCCCAGAGCAAGAGGGTGAGTCTCCTCAGATCCGCCACTTGTGGGGTTCCTGCTCCAAGAGCAGTGGCCTGACTGTGCCTTGGATCACAGTTTAAGGTAACCTCAAGCTGAGAGCCCACTCAGCTCCATCTCTGCAGCTGGGTTCCCACTCTGATACCTGGGAGCTCTACCACCCTCAGACACTCCTGGTCTTTCTGTGACCCTGCGGGTCCTGAGACCACACTGTCCCCACAAGGGCTCCACCCCTGGCTTAGCCTCTGGAGCAACATCCCTCAGTGGAGCAGACTTCTAAAAGTTCTGATTTTGTGCTCAGTTGGTCTCTCTCTTGCCAGGGGCTGGCCCCTCCCCCCACGGTTTATCTTCCCATTGCTTCTGATGCACTTCTTTGTGCATTCTACCTTCCAGGAAGTGGTCAATTTTCTGTTCCTAGAATTGCTGCTCTTCTCTTCTTTCACCTGTTGAGTTTGTAGATGTTCAGAATGGTTTTATAATTACCTAGATGAACTCCTGGGACCTGATGATATTTTGGTCCCCTACTCCTCCACCATTTTGCTCCTCCCCCTAAGCATCTGACTCTTGATCTCAGCTTAGGTCTCAATCCCAAGGTTGCAAGTTCAAGCCTGCATTAGTCTCCATACTCCATGTAGCATGGAGTCTACTTAAAAACAAAAACAAAAGAAAACAAAAAAAAAACAGAAAAACAAAAACACAAACAAAATAATTCTAGTATCTGTGGGATGCTATACTGTTCTGGACTCAGGGAATGCAACCTTGAGCTGGGCAGACAAAATCCTTGACTTTGCAAAAATTAGTTCTTCTGGGAGGTGTCCTTCATCAAATAGCCCCATATGTAAACAAATCTTTGCAAACTAATGAGTTCAATGAAAGCCAAATTCAGGAGCCATGAGAGAGGACCTAGAGGAACCCAATCTAGTTTGGTATAAAAGGGCAGGCTGAGTCCTGCAGGATGAATTGAAGACACTAAGTGAAGGACTGTGGAGAGGGAAGAGGGAGATCACTCCAGAGAGCAGAATGAGGTCAGGCTTTTATCATCACCTAAGGTGGAGCTGGAATGAGAACATGAGGGAGGCCAGATCTTTGATCCTAAGTGTATGGGAAGCCACTGAATGGGTTTAAGTAGCTAGGAGGATTAATGCTATCTTAAAAATGTCGCTCTGGTTTCAATGAGGAGAAAGATTAAAAAGGGTCAGTGGGGTATAACAAAATATTAAAGAGCTTTGGGCAAGACACAATTGTGCCAGATATTTCCTTTTTTTCTTCTCTGGTGCTGCTTTGTGCTCCAGGAAGCAGACCTCGGCTCCTTAACCAAACCCAAATAGAGACCTAGGAGCCTGTTGGGGGCTGTATTATGGTGACTCAGTATTCCCTGGATGAACTTGGGAATGAGTACACCTTTATATACCTACGGGGAAAGGTAAGCAAGAACATGTCCTGGAAAAAAAAAAAAAAAGCTAGTGGAAGTGGTACTTTTACATCTGTGTTTAATTTTAAAATCCTGCCATGACTGGATTGAAGCTGGTTGAGGCCAGTTTGGTGTTCCCCTGAGCCCCAGCACCAGCATATAAGGACTGTCCTCATGGGCTGAGGGTCACCCCTGGAGAGCAGACATTGTCTTCCCCCACCACATAGTCAAACATATTTCTTAGTAGCAGACAAACCTGAATTTAAATTTCAATTCTGCTACTAACTAGCTATGAGGCTTTGGGGGAAAAAAAAAACAAAAAACAAAAAACTAGCTTCTCACACTCAGATTCCTCATTATAACAAAAATTTATTAAGCATCTACTATATGCCAGACAATAGGTCATTCTTGGATCGTTATACACTGCTATGGACTAAGTATTTGTGTCCCATTAAAACACATATGTTGAAACTTAATCCCTGATATACAGTTAGGGAAGTGGGGTCTTTGGAAGTGATTATGAAAGCAGAGCCCTCAAATGAGATTAGAACCTTTATTAAACAAGGTCCCAGATGGATCCCACTCCTTTGGCCATGTGACGACACAGTGAAAAGATAGCTGTCCGTGAACCAGGAAGCAGGATCTCAGCAGACACTGAAACCACCTTGAACTAGGAGAAATAAATTCATGTTGTTTATAAGCTATTCAGTCTATGGTATATTGTTACAGCAGCCCAAATGGCCTAAGACATATACCTAATATAGTTAACCTTCATTTTATAGATGAGGAAACAGGCTCAGAGTAGTTAAGTAACTTGCCCATAGTTATCCACAGCTCAAAAAGGGTAGGATCAGGAATCACATAAGCCTTCTTGACTCCAAAGCCCCTCCACATCTCCCCATTGTCTGCAGACAGAGTCAAGAAATGAATGCCAGAATCTAAGATGGTGCACCTCTCTGTGGATACCTAATATCATCCTCTTGTTTATTGAACTGTTTTGTTTTCATCTGAAAAAAAAAAAACGTGTCAGACACATGGTAGGGGACACAGTGAATGCAAATTCTGCTCACCTCATTAGCTTGCTCCTCATAAACATTTTCATCTCTTTGCCACCCCCCCCATCCCACCCTCACCTCCTCCTAATTTCTCTTGTCTCCCTCTCCAACACACCTCTCCCCTTCCTTCCTCTGTCCTCCCCCTTGCTGGGCCATGCTCTTCAGACATCTCATTAAAGTAATTGTTGACCTGAATTCCTATTCTCATGCATCTATAATTATGCTCCACAGGAACCCCTGGGGGATTCAAAACAGACTCTTAATCTAGTCCACATGAATCAAAAACAACTCCCAAGAAAGCAGTTTAATAGCCACAATTAACGGAATGCTTTTTGGCCATCCATGGGAAATGTTCCCAGTCTAGCACTGCCCACTTCCCTGGTCTTGGTGCTCAGAAACATCAAAGGTACCATTTAAAATGGATAAGAGGATTACCTACCAAAGAACTCCGATCACCCATGAAATCAGCCTGAGATCAGAATTATACACGTCTGGATCTCTACGGGGGCCAGAAGACGCCAGTGGGCAGGTAAAGTGGAGTGGGAACGTCGGACTGATATCGGAAGATAAACAAAAGGGGGAGGGAGCCACCAGAGGCGACCGACTGGAAAATAATACCCCAATACGAGAGTGCCCGGCATCTGGGGACCAGCATTAACTTGGAGTCTTGTTGAAAGCACTCAAAAGAGCAAAGACTCGCGCGGGGAAATTGTGGGAATCGGGGCGGATAGGGATAGGGGCTTAAGTCCCCAGACCCAGGGCAGCATCCCCTGGCGCTGAGCCGGAGAGTGCGGCGGAGAAACCTGGTCTTTGTCCCGGAGCCGCCAGTGCGCCCGAGAACGGGTGGAGTCCGGCTCCCGTGAGGGGCTGGGAGCCACACCAGACGGCAGAACGCGCACCTTACTGGAGATGCGCGCGTGCCTCAACCTCCCCTGAGAGAGGTGCACGAACGCCCAGCCTGGTGTTCTGGGACCCACGCGGTGATAGACCCACGCGGCGATAGAGCCGATAGAGCTGGAGGCGCCGCGCCCCAAAAAATCCCCTGGGAGAGGTGCGCGCAAGCCCTGAGCTCTCAGCCCCAGCCAGCGGGAAAATCTCAGTGTGCGATTGCTGCTTGGAACCTCTCTGGCGGTCTGGAGCTGCCCAGACAGCCACAGCTGCCTTGGTTTTGCGTACAAGCAGGAGATCCTGCGTCCCCAGGGACCGCGACTCAGAACCTGCTCTGCCAGCGGCCCAGCGGCTGCAGCACCTGCAGGGGAGCAGACTGAGGCTTCTCTCTGAGAGGGAGGTTGGGGTGCAGTTTTCTTTCCTCTAAACCTCCCAAAACCATCAAAAGCTGTCAAGGCGAGAGAAAAGAAGTGAACAAACATAAAAACCTCCAGAGAACAAAAACCTGAAAAAAACGTTTTTCTCAGAGCCCACCCCCTTGAGGGGGTCGGGAGGACTTAACTCAGGGAACATCATTGACTGAAAACCCACGTGGCAGCCCCCTCCCCCAGAAAACAAATCAGGAAAAAAAAAAAAAAAAGACTACAAGAGAACAACCACCACTACTTCATAGATACAACTTTTATTTTTAATTCTTTCCCACTATTCTGGTTCATTTTTTTTTCTTTTTTTATATAGATAATTTTTTAACCTATTTACCATCACAGTGAGATGTCCAGTACATCAAATTCCATGATAAACTTCTAACCTGAATTTTTTTGATACATACACATGTGTTTTTCTTTTGCTTTTCTATTTTCTTAATTTTTAAAAAATTTTTTAATTTAGTTTAGTCCAGTTTATTCCTTTTTTATTTTTATTTTCTAATAGTCATATAGAGTTAAACTTCAAGGTAACCCCCTTTCTCCAAGCAATGCTACCCCTATAGGTGAACCAATTTTTAATCCCCCTTTTTCTTAGGAAAGTTGAGTCCTTTAACAAAGATATCAAGATACATCCAGGAAGAATCAAAATAACCTTCCTCGCCCACACCGAGAATCTATAACCATGCTCCCATCTTTTTCTTCAGCCAGTGTCTCTGTGTATTTATGTTTGTCTGGATAGTATATAAATCTTATACTTGGGGTTCTTCTTGACGAGGCTCCTCCTTTTTTTTGCTTATATATATATATATTTTCTCTCGTCATATACTTTTATCAGTCTTTTTGTTTGTCTGTTTTTGTTTGTATACGTCATAAACCTTACCCTGGGGCCCATTTGGGCTGAACCTTCACTTTTATCTTCCCTTTTTTTCCTGTCTCTCTCTCTCCCTCTTTTTTCTTTTTCTTTTCTTTTTTCTCTCATTTGGGTGGGGAATCCTGAGTGCTCAGAAGCGTTCCAGGGTGCACCTTGACTGCACCACGGTCAATACACCCAGCTACATCTGTCCAGTCATCTCTCACCAAAATGACTAGGAGGAGGAATCCCCAACAGAAGAAAAATACAGAGGATGGGCCTTCTGCAACAGAGCTAACGGCTATCAACATAGACAATATGTCAGAAAGAGAATTCAGGCTAACAATTATCCAGGCAATAGCTAGGTTGGAGAAAGCTATGGATGACCAAACAGAATTGATTAGGGCAGAATTGAAAGCGACCAGAGAGGAGGTTCATAATGTTAGGGCAGAGCTGAAGGCCACCAGGGATGAGGTTCACAACGCTCTCAATGAGTTCCAATCTAATCTAAATTCTCTAAAAGCTAGGGTAACTGAGACAGAAGATAGAATTAGTGATCTGGAGGACAAACAAATAGAGAGAAAGGATCAGGAGGAAGCCTGGAACAAACAGCTTAGAAGCCACGAAAACAGAATCAGGGAAATAAATGATGCCATGAAACGTTCCAACGTCAGAATTATTGGAATCCCTGAAGGGGAGGAGAAAGAAAGAAGTCTAGAAGATATAGTGGAACAAATTTTTCATGAAAATTTTCCCAACCTTGCGAATGGAACAAGTGTTCATGTACTAGAAGTAGAAAGGTCCCCCCCCAAGATTATAAATTCAAAAAAAACATCCAGGCACCTCATAGTAAAATTGAGGAATCATAATTGTAGATACAATCTCTTGAAAGCCGCTAGGACAAAGAACCTCCTTACATACAGAGGAAAGCCCATCAGAATAACGTCAGACCTGTCCACAGAGACCTGGCAAGCCAGAAAGGGCTGGCAAGATATATTCAGGGCACTAAATGAGAAGAACATGCAGCCAAGAATACTTTATCCAGCAAGACTGACATTCAAAATGGATGGAGAGATAAAGAGTTTCCAAGACCGGCAAGGCTTGAAAGACTATGCAACCACCAAGCCGACACTGCAGGAAATATTAAAGGGGGTTCTATAAAAGAGGAAAAATCCTAAGAATAGCATTGAACAGAAATATAGAGACAATCGACAGAAAGAAAGACTTCAAAGATAACACAATGTCAATAAAAACGTATCTCTCAATAATCACTCTCAATGTGAATGGCCTAAATGCACCCATAAAACGACACAGGGTTGCAGATTGGATAAAACGACAGGACCCATCCATATGTTGTCTACAAGAGACCCATTTTGAACCTAAAGATACACCTAGACTGAAAGTGAAGGGATGGAGAAGCATCTTTCACGCCAATGGGCCTCAAAAGAAGGCCGGGGTAGCGATTCTCATATCAGATAAATTAGATTTTAAACTAAAGACGGTAGTCAGGGATACAGAAGGACACTACATCATTCTTAAAGGGACTATCCACCAAGATGATCTAACAATTGTAAATATCTATGCCCCCAATATGGGAGCAGCCAATTACATAAGAAAACTATTAATCAAGATAAAGAGTCATATTGATATGAATACATTAATAGTAGGAGATCTTAACACGCCTCTCTCAGAAATAGACAGATCATCGAAGCAGAAAATCAATAAAGAAATAAGAGCATTGAATGACACATTGGACCAGATGGACCTCATAGATATATACAGAACATTCCACCCTAAAACAACAGAATACTCATTCTTCTCAAGTGCACATGGAACCTTCTCCAGAATAGACCACATACTGGGTCACAAATCAGGGCTCAACCGATACCAAAAGACTGAGATGATTCCCTGCATATTCTCAGATCACAATGCTTTGAAACTGGAGCTCAATCACAAGGAAAAGTTCAGAAGGAACTCAAATACCTGGAAGCTAAAGACCACCTTGCTTAAGAATGCTTGGATCAACCAGGAGATCAAAGAAGAACTTAAACAATTTATGGAAACCAATGAGAACGAAGACACTTCACTCCAAAACCTATGGGATACAGCAAAGGCGGTCCTAAGGGGGAAATTCATAGCCATCCAAGCCTCCCTCAAAAAAATTGAAAAATCCAGAATACACCAGCTGTCTCTACACCTTAAAGAACTGGAGAATCAACAACAAATCAAACCAACTCCACACGTAAGAAGGGAAATAATCAAGATTAGAGCAGAGATCAACGAGGTAGAAACCAGAGATACAGTAGAACGTATCAACGAAACTAGAAGCTGGTTTTTTGAAAGAATCAATAAGATCGATAAACCATTGGCCACACTAATCCAAAAGAAAAGAGAGAAAGCCCAAATTAATAAAATTATGAATGAAAAGGGAGAGATCACAACTAACACCAAGGAAGTAGAAACAATCATCAGAAGCTATTATCAACAGTTATATGCCAATAAGCTAAGCAACCTAGATGAAATGGATGCATTCCTGGAAAACTATAAACTCCCAAAATTGAACCAGGAAGAAATTGACAACCTGAATAGACCGATATCTAGTAACGAGATTGAAGCAGTGATCAAAAACCTCCCAAAAAACAAGAGCCCAGGACCTGACGGATTCCCTGGGGAATTCTATCAAACTTTCAAAGAAGAAATAATACCTATTCTCCTGAAGCTGTTTCAAAAAATTGAAGCAGAAGGAAAACTTCCAGACTCTTTTTATGAAGCCACCATCACCCTGATCCCCAAACCAGGCAAAGACCCTACAAAAAAGGAGAATTTCAGACCGATATCACTGATGAATATGGATGCTAAGATTCTCAACAAGATCCTAGCAAACAGGATCCAACAGCACATTAAAAAGATTATCCACCATGACCAGGTAGGATTCATCCCTGGGTTACAAGGATGGTTCAACATTCGCAAATCAATCAATGTGATAGAACAAATCAATAAGAGAAGAGAGAAGAACCACATGATCCTCTCCATTGATGCAGAAAAAGCTTTTGACAAAATCCAGCATCCGTTCCTGATTAAAACGCTTCAAAGTATAGGGATAGAGGGAACATTCCTGAACTTCATCAAATCTATCTATGAAAAACCCACAGCAAATATCATCCTCAATGGGAAAAAGCTTGCAGCCTTCCCATTGAGATCAGGAACACGACAAGGATGCCCACTCTCACCACTCTTGTTCAACATAGTATTAGAAGTCCTAGCAACAGCAATCAGACAACAAAGAGAAATAAAAGGTATCCAAATTGGCAAGGAAGAAGTCAAACTCTCTCTCTTCGCAGATGACATGATTCTTTATATGGAAAACCCAAAAGACTCCACCTCCAAACTACTAGAACTCATACAGCAATTCAGTAATGTAGCAGGATACAAAGTCAATGTCCAGAAATCAGTGGCTTTCTTATACACTAACAATGAAAATTCAGAAAGGCAAATTAGAGAATCGATTCCATTTACTATAGCACCAAAAACCATAAGATACCTCGGAATAAACCTAACCAAAGAGGTTAAAGATCTGTACTCGAGGAACTACAGAACACTCCTAAAAGAAATTGAAGAAGACACAAAAAGATGGAAGACCATTCCATGCTCTTGGATGGGAAGAATAAACATCGTTAAAATGTCTATACTGCCCAGAGCAATCTATACTTTTAATGCCATTCCAATCAAAATTCCACCAGTATTTTTCAAAGAGCTGGAGCAAATAATACTAAAATTTGTATGGAATCAGAAGAGACCCCGAATTGCTAAGGAAATGTTGAAAAACAAAAATAAAACTGGTGGCATCACGTTACCTGATTTCAAGCTTTACTACAAAGCTGTGATCACCAAGACAGCATGGTACTGGCATAAAAACAGACACATGGACCAGTGGAACAGAGTAGAGAGCCCAGATATGGACCCTCAACTCTATGGTCAAATAATCTTTGACAAAACAGGAAAAAATATCCAGTGGAAAAAAGACAGTCTCTTCAATAAATGGTGCTGGGAAAACTGGACAGCTATATGTAGAAGAATGAAACTTGACCATTCTCTTACACCGTACACAAAGATAAACTCGAAATGGATAAAAGACCTCAACGTGAGACAGGAATCCATCAGAATCCTCGAGGAGAACATAGGGAGTAACCTCTTTGATATCAGCCATAGCAACTTCTTTCAAGATATGTCTCCAAAGGTGAAGGAAATAAAGGCAAAGATGAACTTCTGGGACTTCATCAAGATAAAAAGCTTCTGCACAGCAAAAGAAACAGTCATCAAAACAAAGAGGCAACCCACGGAATGGGAGAAGATATTTGCAAATGACAGTACAGATAAAAGGTTGATATCCAGGATCTATAAAGAACTCCTCAAACTCAACACACACAAAACAGATAATCATATTAAAAAATGGGCAGAAGATATGAACAGACACTTCTCCAATGAAGACATACAAATGGCTACCAGACACATGAAAAAATGTTCATCATCACTAGCCATCAGGGAGATTCAAATCAAAACCACATTGAGATACCACCTTACACCAGTTAGAATGGCCAAAATTAGCAAGACAGGAAACAACGTGTGTTGGAGAGGATGTGGAGAAAGGGGAACCCTCTTACACTGTTGGTGGGAATGCAAACTGGTGCAGCCACTTTGGAGAACAGTGTGGAGATTCCTCAGGAAATTAAAAATAGAGCTTCCCTATGACCCTGCAATTGCACTGCTGGGTATTTACCCCAAAGATACAGATGTAGTGAAAAGAAGGGCCATCTGTACCCCAATGTTTATAGCAGCAATGGCCACGGTCGCCAAACTGTGGAAAGAACCAAGATGCCCTTCAACGGATGAATGGATAAGGAAGATGTGGTCCATATACACTATGGAGTATTATGCCTCCATCAGAAAGGACGAATACCCAACTTTTGTAGCAACATGGACAGGACTGGAAGAGATTATGCTGAGTGAAATAAGTCAAACAGAGAAAGTCAAGTATCATATGGTTTCACTTATTGGTGGAGCATATCAAATAATATAGAGGACAAGGGTAGATGGAGAGGAGAAGGGAGTTGAGGGAAATTGGAAGGGGAGGTGAACCATGAGAGACTATGGACTCTGAAAAACAACCTGAGGGTTTTGAAGGGGCGGGGTGGGAGAGTGGGGGAACCAGGTGGTGGGTATTAGGGAGGGCACAGATTGCATGGAGCACTGGGTGTGGTGAAAAAACAATGAATACTGTTACGCTGAAAATAAATAAAAAATTTAAAAAAAAAAAAAAATAAAATGGATAAGACTTTAGGGTTTAATTTAGTTTTCCTAGTTAATTAACCGGATGCAAAGATAGGTAGTGAATTTTGTGAACAGGATTCCATTGTCTTTACTTTCTCTCCTCTGGGCTAAAGGACTTCATCCAGGCCTTGAAAATTTAGTTTTTCTCCAACCCAATGTAGAGGTCAGTTCTGCTTATCAGCCCAGGGCCATATATGTTTGTGTATATCACACTGTATTAACAGCAAGACCAGAGACTTTTCTGCACTTTCTCTGTATCCACTCTCTCTCCCAACCTCAAGAAATCCTTCCCCCTTCTCTCCTTTCCATAAATTGCCCACCACAAGACTTCCCTTCATGGATACCAGGCACCAGCATTGCAGGAATGCCCCCATCAGCAGGATGAATGATCCAACTGCTCATTTTGTGGAAGGTTCCAAGAAAGGTGTGGATGTCAGCACCATCTGCCAGCCACACCCTGGGCAAAGAACTTTTTTCAGGGCCAACCTGGAGGAAGACTTGGGTGGGTAATGCCTTGAGCACACCTCCCTACCCTGGGGTCCTCCACTAGTTAAATACCACTTTTCTAAAACCTCATCTGTCCTTCATGTATAGTCTGTAACAGTTGTTCTCAAACTTGAACATGCACCAACATCTCCGGGAGGGCTTGTTAAAACAAATCTCTGCTTCTTAGGTAGGGCCCTTCTAAAAGTTCTTTGTGATGATGATGCAGTTGGATACAAGGTCTTTGTTATTCAAGGTATGTTATCAGTAACCAGCCTCATGAGCATTACCTGGACACATGCTGGAAATGCAGAATTGCAAATCTCAAATCAGATCTGCTGAATCAGAAACCACAATTTAACAAGATCCCCAGGTGATCTGTGTGTGCAGTAACATGTGAGAAGCACTAGTTTAGAAGAATGTTCCTGAGGTTCTAGATAAGCAGGAGTTGAGAGTAAGCTGAGAGGGATGACTGTCCCATCCTGCCAGGGATGTGACAGGAAACCAGTGTCTTCAGAACATCCCTCACCCCTCCCTTCTCACACACACTCACACCCTCTACAGTCACCACCAATTAGAATTATCTCATTGCCCATCTCTGCCAGGGCCTCAGTTTGGGGACAGTTGTTTTTCCCAGGGAATTTTGCTAGAAGACTCCACCCACTGGTTTTAGGCTTATTGTTAGCACCTCTGTTCCCCTACAGATATCTGCCACAGCTGTTTCAGTCCTATAGTTGCTTGTCTGTTCCTCCTTGGAGAGGGAGACCAGCAGCCATTAGTCCCCTTTTGCTTCTAGAATCTTCTTCCAGAAAGTAATTAGAGACCAATAAGATCATTTTGTCTTATTGTCATTATACCATGACATCTCTCATGAAGCAAGATTATTATGCATCCCAGAAAAAAATTAATCCATTTGTATAATCTATATTATTTCTCTGTAAAGGGATGAGAAGTCATTTTCTCCAATACCAAGAACATTAACACATCAGCCAGCCTCTCTACCCTAAACCTATTCAGGGTTCTTACTCTAGCAGGAACATGTAGATTAAGTGGGGAAAAGGCACGGACACTCTTTAATGGGTTAGGGACCTTTACCAACATGTCTTGAACTTCCCAGCAATTCTTAATACACCTCTGTTGCCTAGGCTTTGGTCTACATCTGTGCTGGATCTACATTTTTTTCAGTTAAAGCATATGAATGATAACAGCTGAATCTTATTGAACTGTATATCATTTAGCCAAGAATATTATATGGCAGATGATGCTAATAATAATAACTTAGTACTTACAATGTACCAGTCATTATTCTAAGTGTTTTTTATGTATTAGCTCATTTAAACCTCACAATAACCCTGGGAGGTGAATATACTATTATAATCATCCCATTTTACTCATAAAAAACTGAAGCCTAGAGAGATTACATAATTTGTACAAGGTCATATAGAGGCACATGGCTAGTGAGCCACAAAGTCGGGATATGAACCCAGATTCCTGTTACTTAACCATTATAATATACTACCTCCTGAGTTCTCAAAGTTTATTCATAGTTATGTCAAGCAGGACATGAACTTTTTTGTGTGTGTGTGATTTTTTTTTTTAATTTCTTTTCAGCGTAACAGAATTCATTGTTTTTGCACCACACCCAGTGCTCCATGCAATACGTGCCCTCCTTAATACCCACCACCTGGCTCCCCCAACCTCCCACCCCCACCCCCGCCCCTTCAAAACCCTCAGGTTGTTTTTCAGAGTCCATAGTCTCTCATGGTTCACCTCCCCTTTCAATTTCCCTCAACTTCCTTTTCCTCTCCATCTCCCTATGTCCTCCATGTTATTTGTTATGCTCCACAAATAAGTGAAACCATATGATAATTGACTCTCTCTGCTTGACTTATTTCACTCAGCACAATCTCTTTTAAACTATGGATAGAGAGAAGAGGCTGAGTTCTTCCTCCGAAGTCTCTTCCCTCTATCACTGATGATATTTGTTCTTCCTGATCTTACAGGACAGTTTTTTGTAGATAGAGCTGTTTCTAGAGTCCATGGAGGTCCAGAACTTTCTCTCATGTCCCATAAGAGGCAGAACTTATTTGATTTCTTTACAGCCATCTCCTCCTCCTTTTCCTTCTTCATCCATCCACTCAGGAAACATACATCACACTTGCACCACATTCTTGACCGGAGTGGAAGTCATTCTACTATCCTTCTGTCTGCTTACAATGTAATGATGTAAACAAGTGTGCTTGCAACTGAACACAAGGCAAATAGAATGTGTGTTGTATGGAGATGCAAGTAATACTTCGACAGAGCAAAGCACAACTTATTAATCAGAGTGTGAAGTCCTCTAGAGAGATCAGACCTTGGTCATCTTAATTTCTTAACAACTGGTACTTCAGAAAGTGCTTGACAAAGCACTTGGTGAACAAGTCGGATGAAACTGGAATATCAGAGAAGGATCTGTCAAGATTTAGCATCTCAGCTGGGGTCTCAAATAATGGAATTATTTGTTAGTAGAATTTTGATTTGTGCAGAAAATGAGGGAAAGGAAGTCCCTGGCTAGTGGAACAGCAGGAGTAAATATAAGAAGCCAGGAAAATGAAGGACCTGTTGAGAGGAGAGAATTGACAGTGGTTTCATTTAGGAAGCAAGTGTTTACAGAATCACTTTTCAAATGCACTACAAGAATAAGAATTAACCACTGAGTTTAACATTTTTCTTTTCTTGAAGTTTTTCTGATCCCAGGTTGAGTGTCTTTATCATGTTCACTTGCCACGGAGATGTTGAACAGAGAGTCACCTTCTTGTCTAAAATGTCTTCTGTCACCACCTTCTTCTAGCTGCACAGGTCTGACCTTGAGGTTTCTGAAACATTCTCACTCCCCACTACAGTTCCTCTGGTTATAAGGCTCCTGCCCTACCTCATCGCTTCATTCAAATCCAAAGGGAGACCTGCAGCTAAGCCCATAAACTGAGTCAGGTGAATTGGCTTATACCAGATGGGCTCCTCTTATGGCTCATTCCTTGAAGGGATGGCAGGGAGCAGAGGGGCTGTGAAAATCAGGACTAGACAGAGGGCTTAAACCCTGCATTCCTTCTTTCTTTCCACAAACAATGCTTATTTGGGGTAACTGCTGGGGAAATTCAAATCCAAAAAAACAAACTAATAGGAATATTGGGAAAACTATAACAGGTTAACAAACAATTTCTTCGAAGGGAATTTTGAATACTACCTTTTAGTATTATGCCAACTTCCCTAAAGACACAAATCCTAGGGATGCTTATGTAAACCATAGATTCCAACACCTTCACCCAAGATTTACTGAACCATAATTTCCAGGATAGAGCCCTGATAACCTGGCATTTATCAGCACTTCAGGTGGTTCTTAACAGGAAAGTTGAACACAAGATAATTATGCATTCTGCCTCTGAATAGGCTGTCCCTTGTTTTCCAATCAAGGCTGCTGCCAGCGTGGGAAGCTTCCTCCCGGCCGGCCGAGGCGTCAGGCGCAACCTGATATTAAAACCTCCCTCCCTTTCCCTGCTATTGGTGTTTTATAGAACAGGAAACAAGTGGAGGGTGTGGGAGTAGTTACTGATTGAAAGGAAGGGAACCAATGAGAAACACAGGAGCCACAGCTACCCAGGATGCATTTGGGGACAGGGCTGGAACTAAGGCTCCACAGGATATAAAAACCATGCTTTGTAGCTTGCGGAGTAGTATTGTGTTCATGGACATGGCTGTGGCTCCTGGAAGGTGTCAGGGCAGGTATATCTGCTGAAGCTCGCCTGAGTTGGGCGCAGGGTGAAGAAGAAAAAGTTGGGAGGGTGGGGGTAAAAAGCACTTTTTTGCTTTCAAAAGAGAAAGCATTTGGGGAATGGGGGTCTAGCAGCTCTCTCCAAAAGTCAGTCTCTCTTGGCACTCTCCTGTATGGGCTTTTTCTTTTGTTCTCTTCACGGAGGTCCTGAGCTGATAATAAGGACACCTGCCCCTTTCTGCTTAGGGAGATTTTTCTGTCTAAAGTCTGAAAAACCTGTTCTTCATGGGTTTTCTTCTCTCAACGAATAAGCCTTAAAACTTACGGTAGCTAAAGCAAATTTACATCTCTTCCTTGGGAAACTTCTCTTTTTCTCCCAGGAATGACTTTTTTTCTGCAAATGGTTTGTTTCAGTAACTAATGGCTTTATTGATGGGGTGAAGGTGGAGAAGGTTAGCTCTGCTAAACTCCAGCTGTAAACTCAAGCAATGTGAAAAGCTTGTCCACCTGAGGCCTTGTACTGGAGTGTATGGCCCTAAAGGGATGACTTGCTGTTTCACACTCCCAAGACCCAAATCTCAAGTTTCTGGGGAGTAGAGGTGGTGAAAAGAACTTCTCCTTAGCCTTTCCTCTGACAGGGTGACAAATTCAGGACTTTCCTCCTATCCCCCGAAGTTCCTCTGTTCTAAGTAAATTCTGGCCTGGAGTCTCGGATCCTGGAGATAGTTGCTCTTTGCTTGCTTCTGAACATTTTCACCTGAGCCTCTAAGCACCCTGAAGCTATCCTCTGGGGACAGAGCTGCTGCATGGTAAGAGTCTTGTTGGAAAATCCAGGACAAAAACCTGGCAAAAACCTAAAAGTTTGGAGACCCACATGTTTTCTCCAGCTGAAAATATCAATGTGGGTTGAACTGGGACAGCAGATGGTAGTTAAGGCATCAGCCCTTAAAGATAGCTTTCTTCTAGAGATGGTACTAAAGTTCTCCAAGTTCCATTCCAGGGGAGTGCTAGAGTAGGAATTGGACTGATCGGAGTTTCTCTAACAGGGTTCTAGCCATATAGCTCCCTGCTGACTTAATCTGAGCCAAACCACGAACTTCTCTGCCTCCCTTGAGAGGAAGCAGTGCATAGAGCCCATGCTACAGCTCTGACGACACCTGTGCCTACATCATGGTGACGAGCCTGGCCTGTCTGACAGGACCTAATACTAAAGCAGACTTTAAGGTTGAAGGTCTGCGAGCAGCAACTGAAGTCTAAGTACAGATGAGGGGAACCCTGGGGAGCTGTCAGGGAGCTCACTACATCATGTAGCAGCCCGATGAACAGGAGAACCTGAAGCTTGGAGGTAGTCCATCTGTTAAGCTAGAATGTTGAGTGGGAAGTTCTGATCTTACCTGAGAATCCAGCGAGGCCAGTTGGCATGGAGTTTGCTCAGCTGAGCCAGTTCTGGGCCAAAATTGACAAAGGCTTAAATACAAACTCCAAGGCAGCTCCTCTGAGAGCCACTCAGTGTTTCAGGAGCTATTGTTTCTCTTCAGATGTGTGAGTGGTGGGGTCTGAATTCAGCACCAGCAGGAGCTGATGTACTCTCGTGGTGGAAACCACTGCTGTACAGAGCCTCAAATCCGATCCTTCATGTAAAAACCTAAATATAAATAAATCCTTCACAGCAGTGTGGCATAGGACGGTGAGTTTGTGCTCAGCTGGGTTCTGTCTCAGATTCTGATACATACTAGGTCAGAACCTGGGCAAATTACTGATTCAGGGAAACTGGCTTAAACAGGTTTTGTGATTAAATGAGACCAGATGCAGACGAAGGCCCAACTAATACAGACTCAATAAATTTTAGCTGCTAAGTGGCAGAGTACTTGCCCAGTGTAATCTCCTATGGTTCTGTCATGGTTGTCTGACTTGACACACACACTTTCTCTACATCATGAACTTCACTTGAACTTAATTCCTTATAACCTCTGTAGCTTGTCAGTCTAAAACCAGCTTGGTAACTCATACTTTGCTTACCTCCCTCGTCCCAGGTAGACTCTTTGCACCTGGGATTACATAAACCTGTTCTTTGCGTGAGAAATTGCTGCAAATACCTTGAGTGTTGCTTGTTAATTGCTTAGGGATCAAAGTGTGGTTGAGTTGGATGGATCTTACAAGGTCAGAGCTAGGCCAGTAATATGGAGAACTCACTTAAGGCTGCAACTAGATTCCCTAATGAACTAAAACCAGGGACTGGATAAAATCTGGAGACTCCTATAGGTTGAACAAACTGGCAAACGGTTCTTTTTGTAGACTACAAGTGCCAGTTGAGACTACCTTGGCCCCCATTCTGTAGCCATGGCTATAACTTACCCTTGTATAACTTACTCTTGATTGAAGGCCATAAAGCTATCCAGGGACTCCTCCACAATCAGCTGTAGCATTCAGTTTAGCAGCAAGTCCCTGGGGGGCAGGCAGACAGGTGGTGGGATTGTAGATACAATGGTAGTGACTTAAGCCCAGATCCAGCACCTGCCTGAGCCTGGCGGAGCCCAAGAGCTGTAGCGTGGGCTGCTACTCAGTTAACGTCACTTGGGTGATACTGAGCTTTGTGCCAAGTCACAAGCCTTAAGAACCCATGGTTTGGCGTTATAGCCCTGAAGGGGGTCCCAGCTTACTCAGCTGTTAGGTTAGGCATAAGTTAGGTGAGGGCCAACTGAGTTCTGCCAGGTGTTGCTGATCATGGACTGGATGGTAAATCCAGTGGCTTCTCTGGGCTTTGTCTCCTGCTTCTGGAGAACTGAATGAAGGAGGATGGATCCAGAAGGAGGCAAAATCCAGACTGTAGATGTCTTCCAGGGAAGCTGTTATGACAAAGCTTGCCTTTCAAGCTTTCCCTAAAGGCCCTCAACAGTAGAGAAATGTGGTAGTTCATGGAGTCAAAAAGCTGAGGTCTTGTAGACATCAGGGCTAGATGTTGCTTCAGCCTGGATTCTGCCATTTCTTATTTTAATTGAATTAAGCCAGCTGAGTATCCGGCCTGTTAAAATGAACACACTAAAGCCTATTTCTGAGCCATGAGGTTTCAGCTATAATCATAGGGAGCTTGGCCAGTCCTATAACCAGTAACTATCAGTTGACAACCTTGTACTTCTTCCCCTGCCTAAGTCCTTTTGTCACCATCCAGTGTGGTGCTCAAGAGACTCCTATCTTTTGCATAGCTCCCACCCCCTAGCATAAGCTATCCTCAACCCTTACCTGGTTAGCATATTCCTTTTTTCCAGCTTGGTTCCTGGATTTCCCTCATCACTAAGCTGCATAACCCTTCGATAGGGTAACTCTTTACTTTGGAAGTCACGGTAGGTGAGGGACAGTGGGGAAGGGGGTTTATGTAGCCAGGTCCTTTTCAAGTGGAGGCCTCCTAGCAGGAAGAACAGAAGCCCACTCTTCGAAGAATAAGACTCCCTTCTTGTGCCCTGAGGGAAGAAGGTCCTCTTGAGGACAGCGCAGGCTGTAGAAGTTCCCACCTCTTGGCCAAACTCCACTTGTCACAGCCCATGCTCTCCTACAGAGATCCTACTCCCTGAACACTTGACGAATCCCCAGCCCAGCATGCTTCCTTCATGGGCATGGGGTAGGTGTTGGGCCTGCTTGTGACCTGGCTGGTTCTATCATATTTACCAAAAATGACGGCACCATGGCGTTGAAAGCTCTTGAGGTGATCTGGGATCGTGTGGGAACTGCACGAAAGCGTTAGACTAAGAGGTAGCCCTGTGGGGAAGAAATGGTCTCTTGCCATCCTTTTTTCTTTGAGAAGTTTTTCAGGAAATCAAGGTGAGGGCGAACTGCTGACTCCTTGGACACTTGTTTCAGAACTAGTTACTGGTTCCATCTACTCCTGTCTGCCCCGAATTACTTTTCTTTGTGGCAACTTTGCAGGGTTAAAGCAGGACTGAGAGGACTGATACTTATTTCAACCAATTCCTAGATACCATGTTTTTACCACTAAATAAGCTCTTCTGGAGCTGGCTATTCCAGGTCTCCACAATCTCATGCACAATATAATCTGACAGTTCTCTTAACTTTGTGTTCTCTTTGAAGAAAACTGTAATTGGCAGAGGAGGAAAAAACAACCGAATAAATGGCTCTTCATAGGAGGAGAATCCCAGAGAAGTTTAAGATCATTCAGATATGTCCATACTCAAACTTCAGAACTAGTTCACTTTCCCAACCTAACCATCTAAATCTCCAAACAAGTCCTTTTCAGTCCCTTTGCTTGGAAAGAAGCACTTTGTATTAGGGATGTTGCAGACTTTTTTTTTTTTTTTTTTTTTTTTTGCTGGTCGTTAGGACTGCCTTGCATATTAAAGACTTGTTTCATACCTAGTCTGCCCAGTGGCTTTCTTTAGGGCTGCTGGGGTTTCTCTTGCTTGAAAAGCCTTCTTTGCTTCAGTAACAGAACAAAACCTAAGACAACTTTCAGGGTTCCATCCATTTTAAATACAAAAGTAGTCTAACTTGTTCTAAACCATTAAATGTTTCAATGACCTTTATTGCGTTGTCAACCTCTCCTTATTGACCTGAGATGCTTTTATTCTAAATTAACCTAAGTGGACTTCTACTTTCTGTTCCGATATGAAAGGGCTTAGAAGTCCGGTTTCTTGCTGTAGGGACAGGACTGCTAAATTAACTGAATCAACTCCTAGATCGATCAGAATTGAGGTCACAGGGTAAACTTCTGTCCTGCAAACTGGTGGGAAAGATAATCTTACCTTGCCAAGAGCAAAAGCCATAGCTGGAACTAGCAACAAATCAGAACACTTAAAGGATAATTGTCAAACTGCAGGAGGCTCTGTGGACTAGCTTGAGAGTTTAAAACTCTGGGGACCCGGTTTTAGGAGATCCCCACACTTCCATGAGTTTTACCTCCTAGGTGGGCTGTTTGGGCATGGAGAAAGTGGTCCTGGGTCTTTAAAAGAAATAGCCGGCCTGATGGAACAATCTCCTGGAGATCTACCTTGGCTTGCTAGGAAGACCAAAACCCAAGCATTGCCTGAAAGCAGAAAGGAAAGGTGGGAAAGTCTAACATGTTAGCCTGAAGATCCATAGGTCCCGCCTGGCCTTATAAGCCAGCATTGCAATTTGGCTGGAGTGGGGCAGGACATAAAATCTGTGAGGCGCACTTGGGAATCTGCTATCCAAGCTTTTAGAACTCTGTAGGAGGGCTTTTTCTGGTGCTTTGTCAGGCAGTCCTGTTTCTAGGCTCCAGCCCAAGGGCTTCCATGCTCTATCCTGCCTTGCTTCCATGTGAAAAGCAGAACTGAATCTTCAGACCTTCACAAGTGCAGTTGTCTTGTGTTGCTAGAGTAATCTCTCAGATGCCTACTTAGTTGCTAGCATTTGGATAGATGGTAAGCAGGGTATAAATCTTCAGTGATTAGGAAAAAGCACTTAGATTCTTCCCAGGACTAAACTCTCCCTTCTGGCTCACAGCTTACTAGCATTTTAAGTCCACTGGAAGCTGCATTGGCTGACCTGGTCACCTGTATGGACTTGAGTCTCACAGTGAGGGGACATGGTCTCCTTAAATCCAGCCTATTGACACTTCACCGTAGATAAACTCTTGTTCTGATTTGTGCATTTTTAAAAAGAATAAATGCTGGTCATCAAACATTCTACTCAAGCTGGTCATTCAGACCACTGCAAAAGGTCTTATTGGGAAGGATTCCAGCTAAGGGCAAGACCCCCCCCAACCTGTCTAACTCTCCAGAGTCCAATTTCTTTGAGTCCCATTTATTTAATGAGAGGGCATGGATGGGAGTGTTGACAAGTTCTATAATGAGCTTGTGTTTAACTTTTGAACTTATTTCCTGTTATTAAGCTGCCATGTCAAGTATCTCCTTCTCCATGTCAACAAGATCTCTAGACCTCCATTTGATACCTGATGGCCCCTTTACTTCCACCTTCTGGCCAGAAATGCTTCATACTATCAGCCAGGAATCTTCTGGTCAGGAATGCCTCATACTATCAGCTAGGCAAGATTCAAAAATCGGCTGGCTAACAAGCTAACCAAGAATCCAAAAGTGGATTCCTCCTCTGCTAGTCGAGTGGCTCTCAAAGGTGGACCAACCATGGTACCGCACATCCCTTAGGACTCATTCCCCACTGGAAGAACTGAAGACTTCAGACTAAAGCAAAATGTTCCAAAGGTGCTGCAATTGCTTCCCTTCCTAATTATGAAACTCAAATTAGAGGACTCTATGCTTAAAGGCAAAGCAGTCCAAGTGCCAAATCAGTCCTTGAGCTTTCAGTAAAATGGTTTTGTGATCCTATGGCATGAGTTGTTGAAGTACCCCATCTAGGGTCCATAATTAGACTTCTAAAATTCAATGAAAGAATTTTGGCTTGTCCTCAGAGGTAAGTTAATCTTGAAGGTTCTGTGGTAGTTCATGCTTGGAATCTAAGTGGAGCTAGCAGATAGTAGAGAGCTTGACTTATGCTCCTCAGAATCTGACACCGTCTTGTGAACATTTTAACTTTTCATAGAATTCATGGACTTAATTGCCTTACTCTAGATTAGAGTTCACTGATCAAAAACAGATGATGGCCATATTAGTTCATGGCATACGTGTTGCATGCAAGTTCTCTGCAAGGTTTTCTTACCCACTTCCTCATCATATGCAAATATTCACTTGTATATTTGAAATATATAACTAAATATCTAACACTATAAAAATGGACTTTTTTTGTTTTTTCCACATTTCCCTATTCCTATGCTCCCTTGGTATTGGACATGTAAGCTGATTCCCTACTGACCCAGGTAATGCTAAATGAACTTGAATGGAGAGACATTCTTAGGCAATTATAGTAGCTTTTTGGAAGCACCTAGGTTTTCCTCACTCCTTGAGTCAGCTCTGTTCTAAACTTGAGCCTCCTGAGCAGTGTTAAAGACCTTAGATGAACACATTTTATGAAGGATAAGATCTACTTATTGGGCACTATTTGGAAACTAAACATGAGAATTTTTGAATACTTCTGAGAGAATTAGTTTGGGGGAATTTCCCAAGGTAGAGATGGGAATTCTGTTCTCAGCTGTTCTTACACTCAGATCTTTTTTTTCCAGCTTAACTAGGTATCCACACTTTTTTTTTTGAAAAAGATGACCTCTTATGTTAGCCAGCATATAGTACATCATTAGTTTTTGATGTAGTGTTCAATGATTCATGAGTCATACTAGCATACTTGGGAGCAGTGTCAATGAATCCTCCTTGAGCGGCAAGATGTGAGTAGAACTTTTCCTGACTTATCAAAGGAGTAGAAGACAGTTACTGGAGACTTAGTTCTCCTAAAGGATCACTGATGAGAGCTAGAAGCAGAGTAAGAAAATAAAGGGTCTTCCATCTTGGTCACTAAACTGAAGGAAGGCCAAACTTGGAATTGGTTAGTATTAGAATTGTTCAGCTCTAAACTCTACATGTAACTAAGTACCACCTGCAGAGCTGAACAAGTAGCAGGGAAGATAGCCCTGTAGGGACACATGGGGATTAAAGACTGTGAATTGTCCTAGTTGAAGGAATGCCCCCTCTAAAGGAATAGTACCAGGCACTGGCATCAGCAGCAGATAAAACTAAATGGGAGAGGAAATCCAATCAGAAGTCAAGAATGTAGATGGATCAGAATGTGGTTGATAAACCATAAGATAAATCCTCAGAGGCTATAACCTAGGGAATGTCTGAGGCCCTTAACACTGTCCTGACTGTGCAGTGGGGTGGGTTAAAAAGTCTACTAAACAGAAACGTAGAAAATGTGCTAGTGGGAAACACTTAGATCAACAAAATGCACTTTATTAGAGATGCCTTGAGGTGAGGTTCAGACCTAATCATCTCTCCAGAAAAACCTGGGGGCCTTCTCTGTATCTACTCTAGCAGCCTGCGGCTGTTGAAAAAGTTGGGTTTGGGCAAGGAATGAATCAGGCTTTTACCAACCCTCCAGTTATTTATGTGCAGTCCTTGCTAACCTGAGCCTTCATTTGTACTTTAGCCTCTGCCCGCCTTTTCAGGTCTTTATGTCCCCATTTCTGTTAACCAGGAAATCTGAACAAAGTGAAAACTAGTTTCAAACTTAGTCACTTTTCTAGTGTTGGAATTTCACTATCAGAACTAAAAAGTAACCTTAACAGTAACCTCATTTGAAGATGGTTTATAACCTCTGAGTCTCCTTGAAACTAGCTCTAGATACAATACAATAGCTATTTTTCCTATGAGCTTCCTCAAACTGGACATACCATGGGCTCGGCCATTAGCATGCTTCCTTAAAGTGGTTGAAGCCCAAGAAATTCAATCCTGAGAACACTTTTAGGTACTTCTACCCTGACCTCACCCTGATGGCACTCTTGGTATTCTACCAAAAGCAGCGCACCTACATGCCTAGTGAATGCTCACTAGCCAACCCCCCCCCCCACTTAAAGACAAGTAGTAACTTAGATCTAGATTAAGATGCTCTAAATCTTGGAACTGGTGAAGCTTTAACTTTTGCATGAAATTTTGAGGGGAAGTATTGAATATTGTGACTGTCTATTCAAAGACTTGAATTGTATAGGAGTTGACTAGCTTTGGACTATTAATACCCACCCAGGCTTACAAGGGACTCTGTACAGAATTTTGTACCTGAGTGAGCAAACAGTATATTCATCAGCTGCTCAGTCATGAAAGATCTCAATGCTTATGGCTGGCAGTAAAACTCTGAAGTATAAGTACTAATGGAATGGCAGACCATGAGCTGGAGTTCAGAGAAATGAACATAATGAAAACTGCCATAGTGATGGCAGTAGAGCTTAGTAGCTATACCAAGTAATGTCAAGATGGACTTGCTTAAAGAATCCCTTAATGTGTGCATGTGTATGCCTTTTTCCTGAACCTTCCTCCTTGAAGTACCTAATCAGATTCAGTCTGTCTTCTGTACTTGCCCATCACCAACCCCATATGCTTCAAGACCTAAATTTTGTGTAGGGTATGCACTTGTCAAATGTCTATTTCATGGAAAGGGATTGGAATCCTTACCACCCATCCTACTCTTGATGTTAAGATTCAAGGTTTCCTAAGTGGCCCTTGAAGAAAAGGTCTCAGGTCTGAAAGATTGGGGAAGCTCTTCAGTTGGCCAATAACCAAGTAATGAAGAACAAGGGAGAACTAGAGAGGATTGGGAAGACCATTCCCCTTAAATGGAGGCGGGGGTGAAGTGCTGGAATTCACATGTCTGTGTTCTGACCATTGAACTTCAAACTTAGTCCTATCCTCATAGAACTTTCTCCTTCATAAACTTGTTAAATCTTCTGGGAGACAGGTGGCCAAGCATGGCAGGCAACCATTAGTTGATAGAAATGAACTTGAGGTGGAAATGAAATGACTTTTTTGCCTGAGCCAAACACAAAATTAGAACTTTTTAAAGACTCTCAGAGCGTGAGCACACAAGCAGGGGGGAAAGCAGGCTCTAGGAGCCTGACATGGGGCTCCATCCCAGGACCCTGGGATCATGACCTGAGCTGAAGGCAGTTGCTTAACTGACTGAGGCACCCAGATGCCCCAAGATTAGAACTTAAACACTCCAACTTCGTAATTAACTTTGTTTAAAACCTATTCAAACCTATACAGTTCCTACTGAGTTAAGGAGCTTGTGTTTCATCTGAAAGGATCTATTTTAGCCTGGATTTCCTTGAAGCCTGACATAAGCATTTGTATTTAGCTTATTTGGGGTGTGGCCTAAAGATGGGTGGAGATAGAGTATTAGTATTCCTGTTAGCTTCAGGGGCTTAATTCTGAGACCACCCAGATGCATTCAAAACCCCTCCAGGAATGATTTAAAGGGTACAGAGCTAGAAGCACTTATCCACCAGCTTCTATGCTGCAGGCTTCTTTTAAAACTTAGAAATTAAAAATAGAGCTTCCCTATGACTCTGCAATTGCACTACTGGGTATTTACCCCAAAGATACAGATGTAGTGAAAAGAAGGGCCATCTGTACCCCAATGTTTATAGCAGCAATGGCCACTGTCGCCAAACTGGAAAGAACCAAGATGCCCTTCATCGGACGAATGGATAAGGAAGATGTGGTCCATATACACTATGGAGTATTATGCCTCCATCAGAAAGGACGAATACCCAACTTTTGTAGCAACATGGACGGGACTGGAAGAGATTATGCTGAGTGAAATAAGCCAAGCAGAGAGAGTCAATTATCATATGGTTTCACTTATTTGTGGAGCATAACAAATAACACGGAGGACAAGGGGAGATGGAGAGAAGGGAGTTGAGGGAAATTGGAAGGGGAGGTGAACCATGAGAGACTATGGACTCTGAAAAACAACCTGAGGGTTTTGAAGGGGCAGGGGGGTGGGAGGTTGGGGGAGCCAGGTGGTGGGTATTAGAGAGGGCACGGATTGCATGGAGCACTGGGTGTGGTGAAAAAACAATGAATACTATTATGCTGAAAAGAAATAAAAAATTAAAAAAAAACTTAGTTCCTCCCTGCATCCACATAACTGGAGACCTGGATCTGAGAGTTAATGCTGGAGGGGTTCTACTGGGCAAAATACTCAGCTTGAAATGTTGATGCCTACATGGAGCCCTAGGAAATCAGACTTCAGGTTTAGGCCATGACTGAAATTGAAAGTAAAGCTGAGCTTGTTGGTATTCTCAGAGGGATTGCATTAAATGTGTAGATTGCTTTGGGTAGTGGAGACATTTTAACAATGTTTGTCCTTCTAATCCATGAGCATGGAATGTTTTCCTATTTGTGTCCTCTATAATTCCTGTAGTTCTTGGAGTACAGATCTTCTAACTCTTAAGGTTATTACTAGATATCTTATGGCTTTTGGTGCAATTGTAAAGGGGTGGGACTCCAGTTTAGGATACTACAGCTTCAGAAAAGGCTTGTTCATTTAGATACAAGATATTGAGAGTGCCAGGGAATGTGGCCTGCATGTGGGCCCATACTGGAAAGTAACCCAGGGTTTCTTTTTTTTTGGGGGGGGGGTGTTTTGTTTTGCTTGTTTGTTTTTGGTCATTGTACAAAATGTTTTGTTTCTGAAATGTGTTAATTGTAGTATATAGTTAATCTTTAAAGCTGAAATTGTAACAAATGCATAATATGATGTCCTCTTCTAGCCATAATCCTTTTCTTATCATACATATTACAACTAAAACTACATTTGTGTAGCATTGGCAACACTTTCAAAGAAATAGTGCTATGCTAAACCAAAAGCAAATTGAAGGCCGATTTTTAAATGTTTAAGTAGAGAACAATCCCTAGAGTGGTAATCTCTCACTATTCCCAATACTGTAGCTTTCCCAAGCTGAGATTCTGGCACCTTTTTAACAGGAGGATAATGCCTTCTTAATCAAGAATGATTTATCTAACTCCATTACTAAGGTAGTAGACCTCCCTCATAATAGGACTAAGAAAATGAGCTTAACCTTGTTTGGGGAGCAAGGGAGTATGGGAACTGTACTGAGCATGAAAGCCATGTGCTGAAAACTGGCTTTTCACTGGCTAGGGCAATGGTGGCTAGCTATTCCTTTTTAATTCTCCCCTCCCTCATTAGTCCGCAAGTGAACTGGCTGTTCTCTAGTCCTCCTTAGCAGATACATTCTCCACCCTGTTCTCTGTTGCAGTAGGGGTAGACCCTTATGCATCACCTAATAGCCCCTGAAAGCGGATATCCAGATAGGTTTTGCCACTGGGAGGTATTGGCTAGAAAAGCTACAGATGCCTAATTCCCAACTCCTTCTGCTTTATAGAGACTTCTCAGGCCATAGGTATGTCCCTCCAACCTGTTGCTCCTGCCATGTATGTATAGGACCTTCTTCCATAGTTCTGGATTTCAGAGTTCAGGTAACTCTTACTGCCTTTTGGCTTTATTGGTTGGTAATAGCCTCCCACCACTGCCAGCCCCTGGTTCCCTCAGCTTTTGTTGCCTTGATGATTACCAGTATTTTTCATTCAAACTATTTGAGTTCAGTTAACTGACACCTAGAACTTTCCATCTTTTTGGCTTAGAGAAAAGTGAGACTCCCTAATGTCTTGTTACTCTTCTGTTCTAGAAGGGGAGAAGTAGGGTTCCTCTTTATCTGGTATATACAGAGACCCTTCTTGGCCTCTTGGGAGATATGCCTGACAACCTCTGAATGGAAGGAGGTGGGAGAGTCTCCGCCTAATGTTTCTAAGTAACTAGTTCAGCAGAAGACCCTAACCCATGACATAATAGGTGGAGAAAGAGATGGACCAGGGGTCACAAACTATAGCTGATACAGGATCTGAATATCCATATACACAGATGCAGATCTACCTCAGAACATCAAGTTAATCTTGGAAGCTGCAGCCTGAGGGTCTTATATCTGGAAAGGGCATACCCTGAATTTGCTCCTGGAAAGACTTGGGGTCAGGCTTTAGCTCCAATCACCCAGCTTGGATATTTGGTTCAGTATCCTCCAGTGCTTCAGAGGGACCACTGGGGCCAAGCACAAGGTTGACAGCCTTTGGTAGAATTCTGAGCTACAGAAGTATCAAGGCACATACTTCGCCATCTCACATAGGTTTATCCACATCCTTTCTCCCAGGGCTCCTTGTCTCTCACTTTGCAATCTTGTCCCTTCTAGAATGCTGATCACCCACCTAAAACTAGCCATTAGTCACTACTCAGTAGTGTGTACCCTCACCCTTGTCTACTTCTCCTCCCTCAAGCAGGTGACCAAATGCAGGGCTTGAATTTTTGCCCATGAGGACTTCTAATAGTGCTGCTCTCGGAGCTATGAATGAGACTGCGGTACAGCATCTTTTTGGCTCACAGATATCTAGTTGACCATCTTCAACCAGACTGTCTCAACCAGTCATGAGGACTGCCTTCCCAGATTACCCAGTAAGGCCTAGATGTGAGTTGGAGTTATAAGTGACCTGAAGCTCTGGGCCCCTATGTATTCTGCCCTCTGTAACATTTCTGTTCAAGTTTCCAACTATGCTTAGGCTTGAGTCAAATACCATGAATGAAATAGTAGCTCTAGTTATATAGTCCCTTGATGTCTTAGTAATTCTCCCCCTCTTAGAGGCTAGAATCAGATCAGGAGCTACTTTTATGAACACTGAGTGGTTCTGTGCTATGGAACCTGTCTATTGCCCCAGAACCCATGTGCTATCTTTATCTACTATGCTCCTTCAGCATCTCTTATCAATAGGTTCATAGGGCCCAAACTGTACAGAAGATTATATAAAATCCTGGACCTTTTTTCATTCTAGGCCTTACTGAACACTATTCCCAAGCATAGGATTGTGCTGTTCCTCAAATCCAAAGAGGCCTACCAAGGGGCAGGAGGTGCAAGGGTGCTAGAATAGAATAATTATTCTCTTATGGAATAGATGTTCTGGCATACCCCAAACTACTGGCTCCCTCAAATAGCTGGCCTTGGAACATCTAAAGGATTAATCTTCTACTCTTTGGCATGCAGGTGTCCTAGTAAGGACGTCAATAACTTCTTGATGTTCATCAGGTTGAACACTTATCACTGACTTAATAGACCAGTGTGAACTGTGGTCTTCAGAATCTCAAGACTGTAGATGTCACTTACACTATTGTGGCAGAGCAGGAAAAACTATAGAACACTGGGATTAAGATAGTATACTGCTGCTCATCCCAAGTAAATATGACTCTCAATCTTGCCATAGTAAGATGTAGTGAGTCTCACTATGTAGTAGTGTAGACTATGAGTAGTGTAGACTACTATGTAGTCTAGTGAGACTACTATGTAGTAGTACTACTATGTAGTAGTAGTCTCACTACTACATAGTGAGACTCACTACATCTAGACTCATGTAGTGAGTCTACAGACTCACTAGAACCACTGCAAGATTCTCTTGGTCTCATTTCATCCCCTATCCCTCACATATCCTATCCCACTTCATCAAGGGGAATTAATCAGGCTTGAGATCACTTGATATCTGTGTCCATTCAGACCCTTGCCATAGGAGTTGAAGAGAATGAGTTTACTAGATCAATAGCTTTTGACTAAGTGTCAAAGAGACTGATCAGTAGAAATGCCACATCTAGCACAGAAGACCATAATAGAGATACTGTATTGAGTTTATGCCATAATTCAGCTCACTTTTCTAGGAGCCATCAAGTGAATCAAGCAGTTGATAGGAAGCCCCTTCCTCAGAAGTCTTTTTTAAATTGGGATTATATAGCTCCTAAATTACTTCTGGCTGTGTATGGGGAGAAGTTTTAGGGGATTCTACTTGGCCTTTCCCATCATGATTTGCTTTTGTTCCGTGGGCTGGGAACTAGTGTGTGGTTTCCATCAGTTGCTAAGTGTGTATCTGATTAGGTTGTCTGGTCATCTTCACAAGCTCTAAGTCTACAGACTCACTAGAACCACTGCAAGATTCTCTTGGTCTTATTTCATTCCCTATCCCTCATATCCTATCCCACTTCATCAAGGGGAATTAATCAGGCTTGAGATCACTTGATATCTGTGTCCATTCAGACCCTTTATCCAATAGCCTGTGACATATGAGTGTTCCTCTTTCTCCATTAGTTCCCCAGGCTAATGGGCTTATATCCTGCTAGGGAAGGGTGGGTGCATAGTTACTGTACACTTGCAGTGACATTGTAGGTCCTTTAAGGGAGCCATCTATTTCCTTCAATCTATGGACTGAACCTAGCAACTTGCTTAAATTCAGAACTTGGGTGAGGGATCACAGGGTTCAACCAGAGGAGCATAACCTGTAGGATGAATATAGCAGTAATCTGAATTCATCACAAGGAATTGGCCTATGTAATTTTGGGGGCTGGTGAAGCAAGTCTGAAATCTATGGGATGGACAGTCAAGATGGAAATATAACAGGAAAGTTGAACTACCAGGCATGAGCCAAAACTATTGTTCACAGGCAGTTAGAAAAGGAAGATCATGGACAGGATTGAATTCTTTCAACTGATAAGCCTACCCAGATTATCCAGGATAATCTCCCTTATTTAAAGCCAAATGATGGGGAGGGGGGGCTTTAATCACATCACCTACCTTTTTATAATCCCTAGATTAGTGTTTGGTTTAGTGGCCAGTACTGAAGCCTAGTCAAGCTAACGCCAACATCCTTACAGGGATCATGACTTTTCTTTGCAATGGTTGATATTTACCTTATCTGTTCTTGATCTTTTTATAGATCATACTTTGGCTGCCCATCTTGCACTCCTAGGCATACCATGGTTTGATGAGCTATTGCCACACATTTTTACAGGTCAAGACCATTCTGACCTTGCTACCAGTTATGCCTGCTATGCTCACTGTGCCTCAGGAGTTAAGTGTAGTCATATTGACTGACACCAGAGAACCTAGTCCCATGGCAGCATCTCTTAGCTCTGACACACAGAAGAAAGCCACCCCTGGAGTTCTCGATAGGTCAATGAAGTTACTAACACTCACCATCCCTTTTAGTGAAAACCTGTTTTTTTCCAAGCAAAATCATCAGGTGGTGGCTTCCCCGTTATTAATTATGCTCTCATGACCATCTTTGAGTCTTTTGGCCACTTAATTACCACTCACCCCCTTTTATGACAGGCCACTGTATCCAAGCATCAAGGAACCATCCCTCCAGGTAGAACTAGCTTCAGGTGAGAGTATTAAGGAGGGTGCGGAATGCATGGAGCACTGGGTATTACTCACAATCATGGGACACTACATCAAAAACTAATGATGTACTGTATGGTGACTGACATAACATAATAAAATAAATTGTTTTAAAATATGCTTTAAAAAAAACTAGCTTCAGGCACTCTTGCTGAGATTTTAATTCCTGAGCCCTAAGAAGATAATCCTTATTAATACTCTCCTCTACACAGCCTGTATTCTGTCCTTCTCCAAAATATTCCAGCTCCTGCTTGTGTTCGCTAGATCCTACTTTTTTTTTTTTCAAGGAATAACCTACTTTCTCCCATTAGAGACCTTACTGTCCATTCCATATTAACATAAACCTGTTTACTGGTGCCTCTACCTGACTTTAAGGAATCCTGAGAGGGCACCTGGGTGGCTTAGTCATTAAATATCTGCCTTCAGCTCAGGTCATGATCCCAGTGTCCTGGGATTGAGCCCCATATTGGGCTCCCTGCTCAACAGGCAGCTTGCTTCTCTGTCTCCACCTCCTGCATGCTTATATTCCCTCTCTCACTATCTCTATCATAAATAAAATAAAGAATCCTGAGTGTTCAGACAGCACAAATATATCTTGCTTAGATGCATGTGCTGGCTTTTTGCTGTGTCCTACATGTTCATGAAGGCCTGGTTTTGAGACTAGTTCCATCGTTCATCAGAAGTGAACCCTTTAGGAACCTACATTCCTTACATGATCATACAAATTTCAATATGGTCTGTGAAAATAGTTCTTAACCTGCACCTATTTAGAGAACTACCTCAGCAGTTATTAAAAGGTAACTCCTAAAAGTTGGACTTACTTGAAGGAGGTTAAGAGTTGGAGATCTAATCCAATGTTTTCTTTATTGGAGCAGAGAACCACACAGCCTATCTACTAAATTGGAATAGTCATAGTTCAACTACAGGACACGGCAAGAACACAAATCAAAATCCAATCCTCAAGGGCATGAGGTAGCCATGGAAACTTGGTCTAGCTTGAAGGATGAAATGGTAAGGCAGGTAACTGGGATCAGAATGGAAGAATTCTAAGGGTTGGTGGTTGGAAACAGCAAGAAAGTGAAGACAAAGGTCCCCCAACTCCTTGGTTACTTTTATTATAGCTTCCTTTAACCCTAGCCATGGGAAAACATAAGTTGGAGTAGGATCAGAAAACACTATGAAGTCAGGGTATTAGGTACAAGTTAAACTCCTAGATATTCCATGCCTATATCTTACCATGTCTTTAACAACTGGGACTCTGAATGATCCAGGATACCAGCTCCATAAGCTTGGTAGGGTAATGATCTAGAAATCTAACTCCCAGACCTCAGGTAAGATCTGCCTTAATTTGTTATGAGAGGCAGGTTTTATAGATCCAGTGAACTTGTTTAGTAGGCCAAAGCTCTCAATCAAGGGGTCTCTGATCCCTGTTTCAAGTTGACAAGCAAAACCATATGATAATTGACTCTCCCTGCTTAACTTATTTCACTCAGCATAATCTCTTCCAGTCCCACCCATGTTGATAGGCAGAAAAAAGCTTACAGACTAAATATTCCATGTGAAAGTAGGGAAACCTATTATAAGCATGCATAGCCCTACATGGGGACACATGCATGTTTGTTTAAAATATCTTCACAACATGCCCTGAAATACAGGTACTATCAGTAAAGATAAAGAGCATCAGTCTTAACCTCCTGCATGGACTCGTGTAACATGGCTTAATTACTATCCAGCACTGACATTAACTTGTCATGCTTTGTCCATCCTTTTGATAACATCTAATTACTTGCTGTGTTGAATAGAATGGATGATTAAAGGCTCTTAGGCTAGTTGCTTATTTGTGACATTTGCGGAGATGCAACATTTACCTATCTTAATGGACCCAAGTAGACTTAAATAACATTGGCATCAAGTTTGATCTCCTTAACCTACCTTGTGGCTTATCCTTTATCTGTTCTGTTCCCTCCTTTAGAGTCCTGGAACAAGATATCTAGAGGCTAGATCCCAAACTTGAACCGAACTTCTCATTGCTTTGAAGCACATCTTGGCTCAACCTCCTTTTATGTCAGATTCAGGGTAATTGATCTGCCAGGCTAGAGGCTAGCCAAGGGTATATAAGTCAATTTATCCCCCAAAGCATTAGTCAATTCTGATCTATCTGGTAGAGCATAGTGATTCAGACTATTGTTTTCTTGATGAACATGAAGGATATGCTGGTACAGTTTTCAGGAAAGCCACCAGATCCTTCCAAAACAATCCTGTTGTAGAATCACTCTTCCAACGGTAGTACCTGATAATGCCCACCCATTCCATTCCATGGGAAATGGGTACTGACTCCTCTGGATTCATGGAATTCATAGGAGTCTCTTAGGATATGCAGAAGCCTAAGAGCTACTGAGCATTGTGACATAGGGATGACTGTAACCAAAAAGTGATCTCACCCATGAAGTAGAATACCAAAGGATATCAGAAAGGGCTTCCCCATGGGGTGTGAGAAAGAGTCAAGGCCAGAGCCTTGACTATCTTTCCTGAAGGTAATTCTGATCATCTGGACTACCACTGTGCCCTGGTTCTCCCAGAAGCAAACTAGTATACCTGTTTCAGGAACAAGACTGGATCATCAAAAGGCAGTTAGTCATTAATCAAGATAAACTACTGGATATCAGAATGGAAGAAGCCAGAATAGTAACTGACATGTAGAGGAAAAATTCTGAAGACTTGATTTTTGAGACCCTACTGGTTCTGGAGCCTTGGGAGCCAGTTCACTGGCTAGCCCAGACTTCTCTTAATGGACAAACACTTATACAGGACACTTCTGCCCATTGACACACATAAAATTTGACCTATTGCTCCCACTAGAGTAGTAAAGATGACAGACCATTGATACTTCTGTGGTTAGTCAACTTGTGCACTCTCAGCTAACAAAATTTTGTTATCTGTTCTATTGATCTAAGTCATGAAGCCAGGAACTACAAATACCTACTACTCTTTATTGTGAAGGGAATATTATCAAGTTGAAGGATTAAGAATAGCTTCACAAGATTGTCTAGCAACCTGCAAAGTCACATTGCTACTTGCCTCTGTCATATCTTCTCTGAAGATTTACTTTTGGTCCAAGAGTTCACTTTAAAATTACCTACCAAAAATCTTGGACACATGGTCTTTTACCATTGTTTTTTGAAAGCAAAATTTTATTTCTGTACACTAAATGGCAGTATCTGTAAAACTTATGAAGATGTAGATACTACATAGAGCTAGGCATAATTCAGTGACCATGCAGTCAAAAGTAGTGACAATCTCTTGCAGGGAAATAAATCCTCAAGCTCAACAGTTTAAACAAATGGTTTAAGCAAAATAAAGATGACTCCCATTAACTCCATGCTGAACGAGTGATGTAGCATTGCCATCTATGAACTCAATTTAGTTTGGCCCTTTCAGGCATTACTGGTGGTCTTATTTACCAAATTGCTTTTCAGAGGTTATAGGAACCACAAACCATCCTTTGACCCATTTCAGTCTCCTAAATGGAAGAGGTAGGGTTGGAGAAAGGCAGTAAAACTGTGTGCATTGAGGCAATAAGATTGGTCAGATTAAACCATGGCACTAACTAGATTTGCCTAAAACACAGAATAAGTGACTAATGTAACATAATAAAATAATAAAACTCTCCAGTAGTGATAACACATGTGTGTGATTTGATAGTTGTGGGAGAACCCAGTGAAATGAGCAAAATACTTAATGATTATACTGGAATTGGAATTACTGAACCCATTTCTCAATTCTGAAAATTTAGTTCTAAGATTTGGACTGACTTAGACTGTCTGACAGTACCATCAAAATGGACACTAATATCCCTGGGGACACAGGCCATGAATGGCATTCTCACACAGGTCTGAGATTTGTTCAGAAAAATGACTGTTTGCTGTGAGCTAGTTTGACCTCGCAATGAAATCCATCTTCAACAAATAGTCACTAGTCTATAGCTGGGGGTCCTTGTCAGCTCCAGCATCTTATCCCCAAAGGGAGAGCACCTAACAGCTACATCTCTTCTTGGGTTGGTCTAAGCTTCACCTTTGATATACTTATACCTGGGTATGTAAGTCTAAATTACTTCTTGTGAGTTGTAGCTATTACTCAACTTTCCATGGCAGCTAATGTATTGAGAATCCCTGGACCATGGTCCTGAAGTTCTTATCTTCTCTAATGCTCTATTCATAAGTTGTGTCCAGGCTTATATTTGTGTTTTGACCAGAAGGGGTTGTGTGTGTGTGTCTGCAGTAGGCCCTGAGGGAATTGAGATTATAATTCCCTTATAATCCACTGAAATCACCCTGGTAGGGTACCTGGTGCCAAATTTGGGTGCTCCTCGTCTCCTTGCAGAAAACACTGAAAAGGAGTATGCATCCTTGAAAGAAGTCATACCTCTGTTTCTAGTACGTACTTTGGTTGCTAGTTTTGGATTGTTAAGCCAGGGTGGGGGTAGAGGGAGTGATTTCATGAGCTTGCCATAAAAGTGGTAAATGAGTGTCCCAGTTTCCCTGGGAAGAAGACACTTTCACTGCTAAATGAGCATCTCTGGTAAACCAAAACTAGTTGGGCACCCTAAATAAAGCACAGCTACAGAAAATGCATGTTGCCTGAAGATAAACATTTGCTTAAATGTGTCAATTTGACCTGCACAAGTAAGCTGTTAGATTTCATCAAAGACCTATGGTACAAATTACCAAATGTGGGCACTGCCAGCTAGGATTCTTTTTTGGCATCCCTGGCCGACTAGCAAGTGCTCTGGACTTGCTTGGTATCAGATGTCTTAGTGCCTCCAGATGTTTTTGTAACTGGGGCTGGTGTTATCAATGGACAAGGAGAAGTCCTGTGAATGAACACGGCTCAGGTATATTGAGGAATGGAGCTCAGAATGTGCAAGTGTGTCACAGGTGACCGGGGCCAGGACCATTTCAGAGGCCTAAGGCGGGATAAGGAGTTCCTTAGTAAGCAGAACTTTAAAAATCAAAGTAGAAGGCCAAAAAAACCGAAGTCCATATGCTATAAGGAACCAAATTCTGGAAAAGACAGAGATGACTTATTGGGATGGCAGAACTTTGAGGATTTGGATGATAAAGTATCAAGTATTGATACTTGATTGATATTGATATTGATACCAATTGATATTGATACCAATATTGGCTATTGAGCTGACTCCCTGGAACACTGTGTAAAGTTTCCACGGGCTCAAGGGTTTGTAGTGGATTTGTCTAGCTGATTTAATGTAGGATTGAGGGATCAAGATGATAAGAATGGGAATTTCCAGATGCCAGTCTTGAATGTCACAGGGGAATAGAAGTTACTTCAGGCTCCCTCTTTGCACATAAGCAAAACAAGTTTTTGCAGTCCCAGGTTAGCTCCCTGACAAGGATAGGAAAACAGCTATCAGGATGAGTAGAGCTTCTCCTACAGCCTTAAAAGTTGGCAAGAACCCACAGAACTTTTCTAGTCTGAAGATTATAGATCACTACTCCTTGTACTTAACTCTCCACCACTGCAGGGTAAACCTGTGTACAACATGTGAGTTTGAACTGTGGAAGGAGGCATATGTAGTAGGAAATCCAGGGTTTAATACTAAGAGTTGAAGCCAGTCAGATTTTGAGCGATGGAAATGGTACAAGATAAGTTATCTTTCTTGGATAGAGTAGTTGATCCCAGTATCAACCATAGAAACTCATTGTTATAGCTATTATTCACATGAGCGCTTGAACCAAAAGGTGATAGTCATCTAACTCCAAATATTCTAAGCAGAACTGTGGGTACTACAGTAATCATGGTTGACTGACTTTTTTTTGGCAAGTAAATGTACTTTCAAACATACTATAGTTGAGGGACAGTCTAGTTTGGCAGAATTATGATCAGATTGTAGGATGGAATAGAGGGGCAGTAGATATTTGTTCAGATTGGGCTCATTTAATCTAAGAAGGTAAAATAAGGGACTCTCAACTTTTTAAAATGAGTCAAACAGACCCCTAAAGCATAATATAGTCCTATCTATAAAGCCTTATGTCCAAAGGCAACAAGGAATATGTTCAACATCTAAACACTAATTTTATGTGGCCTCCATGTTAAAGGATTCCTACTACAAGAATAGGTCTCATTTCAGGGGTGAGATTAAAGTCAACAAAGCAGACCTTTCCTTTCAGGATTATTTGGAATTGGTCTGGGGGATCATCCCAAAGTACTTACCCTGTGTTTTCACCTGTTTGCATAGCCTAACATAATCCCTATTGTGGAGCATAAAGAACTTGGTTTTTGGAGCCTATATCCCCTATGGGAATTTAACTCAGTACTGCTCAGGTAACATTCAGTCCACTCTTCCTACAAAAATGTACCCGGGAAGTGAGGTAATGACTTCTGTGAAGCTGTCTCATCAGTCCATTGTTGGAAATATCTGTTGCTTCTAGACATAGTGTTACTAAGAAGTCAGATGTCAAGGTAAACTAAAACTCAAATGGCACCCAAGCTCTATCAGGCTCTCCCTGCTGGGAACAAAGGGCATCATCAAACCTGGGCAGGTCCTCAGAGCCAGTTAGAGTCAGTGGCCCAAAATAATGTAGTCCAAAACAAGGGTGACGCTGAAGGGAAAAACTGATGTTGGCTATGAGATTCAGAATAGAAGGGTTTCAGGCGCTATAAAGGCAGAAGCTAAGATCAAAAATGAGAAGAATAAGACAGAATGCTATTCGACTTAACCCCAGTGGCCACACTGCTGGCAAAGGGATGTTGAAAGGCTCCTACTCAGAGCTGGATCAATATTCAGAGATAAGAATGTATCTTTGTAAGGTATGAAATTCTATATACGTACCATATTGAGCTAGTGAATAATTCTTCAAACTTTCTAAATCTTGGATTTCTTGATCTTTCAAGGAAATTAAATTTCTAGGAATTCTCACTTCAAAACCTAAGCAGAGGGAGAAACAGACTCCCCTCTGAGTGGGGAGCACAATGCAGGGCTCAATCCCAGGACCCTGGGATCCTGATCTCAGCAGAAGGGAGATGCTTAACCAAGTGATCCACCCAGGTGCCACTGGCCTATTGATTCTTTTAAATAAAAGTCGCTGAAGAGAGGGTCTGTAGAGGAAGGGTGCTCAGACCCTCCTCCATCACCCTGGAAGCAGGAAATAAATCTCCCAAGTGAAAAGTACCCTCCCCATCTCAGGAGGTGGAGAGACATCCCCATCCCCAGACTGGGAAATTTAGAGCAAAGTAGGCTGTAGAAACAACCCTGGTTACTTCTAATGTACCACTCCCCCAAAATGCCACTGAGAATTCTTTACTAATTGAGCCTCTTAAAGTTACGTTTTTCTTTCACCTGTGACTTCCTCACAGGTATAGTGTCTTTGTCTAAGAAGTATACAAACCTCCTGCTGTGATCCTTTCTTTGGTCTCAATTTCATTATTGGGCTTCCTTGTGCATATAATAAAATTCTGCTTTTTCTCCTGTGGGGGGAGAGAGAGAGAACTAAGCACAGGTAGACTTGACTTAAAATCCACTTAAACACATCTAAAATCATTACCATTTTTTGTCACAGCTTTTACTGTTTCTGGTTTTTTGCATTACTCAATTTCTTACTACTGTATTAGTACTTGGCATATATTAGTACTTGGCAGTTAGTTTTGGCTACTTGTGTTATTTCATCCTTCCTACTACTGCAAGTTATGTTTTTAAATAAAATGGATAAAGCCTATGGCATAAGAAATGTCATTCTTTATATCTTTCATACTTAATCCTTTCTTACATCAGTTTGTTATTGCATCCTCTGGTGTACCATTTCACATTCCTTCTGCCTCACCTCTGATCCAGCTATGGTTGCTAATATAACTGATAGTACCTTAATTCAGTATCATACCAGCTACTTCTTAATTTATGCCTCAGAGCTTTTCTCTAATTTGGAGGCATAGGATGTTCAGAATCCATGGAGTATTCATGCCAAGCAAACTGGTAGTATGGGGTACTTAGCATTCGGAGGCAATCCTTGGCAGATGGAAGCTGGGATCCAATGGATAAATGCATCTCTTAAGTCCTGGGATGGATTCCATAAGTCTTCTCAAGTAAAATTGTTGGAGAAGCAAACATTTGCTGTTTGTGGCCAACTTAATGCAAACTTCTTTTGGCCTCCCACTTTCTTTACTCTTCAATCATTCCCTGATCATGTCCCTAAGTAAACCATTGGTACAAAAGATTTTTCTGGTTTTCCTGAATCTGAAACAATAGTAGCTTGATCAACTTTCTCTCCAGTCATCTTCTACTTGTTGTTTTTGAAACCTCTATTTTTTCTACTGGGGTTACTTTTCCATTCTTCATGGTTCTGTCTAATCCCATGTTTACCTTAATAGCTTCCTGGTAGATCTTCAGGGATCAACTCTAAGTCCTGGTGTGAGAAAAGTAGAGAGAAGGGGTAAAGTATATTCATGAAACAGTCCTTGGGATAGGGTTGTAGGTGTATTGCTGTTGAGTGGCACCTAGTTCTTAAATTATCAGGCTCAAATGCCATTATGGAGCCAACATGCCACATTAGGTTTCTTTCAGTTCAAAATACTTCTAGTCCAATAAACCGGGAGGGAAGAAAGGGGTTAGGAGACGTACTTTCAGTGGAAGGACCGCCAAATTGTATCCAACTCTTCCATCTTAACCATTGTCTAGTCATGCATCTATATCTAACTGCAAGAAAGATATGGAAAAGCAGTCTCTAGTTGTGTTTCCGTGTGCCTAGAGAAAACCTGTTATCATTGAAGGGAAGAACATTGAGGGGATAACTGGCAGATTCCCTCACCTTTATCCTAACTTCAAGACTGTCTTGCCCTTTGAGCCGGGGGAGAGTATTAATTTGCTTAAACACTTCTAATGTATGACTCAGCCTGAGATGCATGGGATGGAAACAAGGAGTGAATTCAAGACCAGTGTAGAATTCATGCAAATACCAGTAAGTGGTCACTGACCTGGGTCTGAAGCTGAGAGCAAGGACTCCTGTTTTGATCTGTGTTCCTTAAAATGCTTTTCAGTCTGACTAGGATGCCAAAAATGTAACTTACTTGCTGGCTCTACTTGTAAATCTGGGTCTATGCTTGGCCCATTTGTCTAGTAAGTTCTTAGCATCTGCCAGGTTTTAGGACTTCCACAAGCATGGGGGACAAGGTCAAATATTGCTAATAACTTTTCTACCATTATTTAATATCTGATTCATGCTGATGAGGGTACAGTAAAGCTTGTCTTTATGATCCAAGATGACCAATTCTCTAGAGATGACACATTGACAAGAACTATAACACTCACAATTGTTTGTTCAAGGGATGCAATCTACAAATGCATCTTAAGGATGGAAAGTCTTATATAAGGAAAGCCTAACTCTAACAGCAGTACCCCACCCCTCTGAAGCAAAAACCTAACTCAATCACAAACTCGTTTAAATCCTATTAGAGATATGGTAGTCTTTCTAGAAAGAATGTCCCAGCTCTCAACTGATTTTTTTTAAATTTAAATTCAGTCACAGAACTATACTTTGAATCTTTCCTCATTCATTTATAGTAATATAAACAGACCCAATAAAATGCTGTGATTGGGACTTAACATTTTTGAAAGGTGGTACAAGTGTCTTCATTGTAGAGTTGGTTTAAATTTGCTTCTGATATTACTAGGACACCTTCTGAGTAGGCCATCTGCCCTGTTACTTCCCTGAGTCTTGGAATACTAAAAGAAGCAGAGATGTTTGTCATTTTGTTTATTTTATTAGTCACCATAGAGTACGTCATTAGTAAGAAGCAGAGACATTTTTTAATAAACCTACAAAATATTACTTCAGAATGGTCAGCAGGATATGCTGCAGTCTCTTGCTGAAATTTGTCCAGTGATGATTGATACTCCCCTTCCTCCTACCACCCCTTCCCTTCATCTGCCTGTACTTCTGCTGATCTGGGTTACTTGCCTATTGAAAATCGAAGACCCCGCTGTTCCAATAGGACTGAGGCCCTAGGTAATAAGTCATTATCATGCTATTGTTGAAATTACTTACACAGCTACCTAAAACATGGGAACACCAAGAAGCCGCTCATGTTTCCAGACACATTTTTTAAATCTCTGTTATGTCGCAAGAGACTTATCTTAACATAGTAGTAGCTAGCTATTCCTGCTAATAAACTACTTTCTTTACTTGCTGACCTGGAGTTCAGATTCAGTAGACCCTTTACTGTGTCCTGACAGAGGCATTCTACTTTCTCTCCTCAATAACCAGACATCAAGTCCAACAGCACTTAAAGGTCTATGGAAAAGCATTAACTTCAAGTGGGCCTATGATGATAAAGGGGTGATGCTCCTTCTATCCCTTGCTTCCAAGACCCATGTTCTCTAGCTAGTGGGAAGAAGACAACATATAATAGCTATTGGCTTGAAATATCTCTTCTTAAAGATTGTGCCCAAGTACTGAAGAATTTTATGTCCTGGTTGGTTTCTTAGCCATACCTTCAAAAAGCCATTCTAAAATCTTATTGGGCTTGCAGTTTCCAGGTCCTCTGGTAGGACCAAAAATTTTTGTCATATTCCCATTGTATATCTACTTATAGAATGGATTTCTTAGTTTGAGACCTGTTACATAAATAATGTATAGTGAGCCCTTGGGTACAGCTGCTGGCCAAGACACTGAACAGGAGAAGCAAGCCCATACCAAGAATTTAAAAAAATGCATATTTCGGGGCGCCTGGGTGGCTCAGTGGGTTAAGCTGCTGCCTTCGGCTCGGGTCATGATCTCAGGGTCCTGGGATCGAGCCCCACATCGGGCTCTCTGCTCAGCAGGGAGCCTGCTTCCTCCTCTCTCTCTGCCTGCCTCTCTGTCTACTTGTGATCTCTCTCTGTCAAATAAATAAATAAAATCTTTAAAAAAAAAATAAAATAAAAAATAAAAAAAAAAATAAAAAAATGCATATTTCCATTAAGGATTAATCACTGCTCCTCCTAGGCCCAATGGGATCCAATATCCAACGTGACCCCAAGTGACTGGTCCACCTCATCAAGAGAGAGTGAACTTCTCTACATAGCACCATCAAGATGTAAGCATCTGCAGCTTACAGTTTAGATATTCAGCAGTGGCAATAACTAGATAAGTTTTGAGAGGGAGCCCATGCTGTTGGGCCCACACAATAATTTCCTTTCTTGCCACCATGAATACTTCACTGGTTCAGGAAGCACTAGAGTGACTAAGGACAGAAGCTGGTTGACTTCAAATAAACAAGTTAATAATTTTATCTTGTTCAGTATCTTTCAATGTCTTAATGAACATTGACGTTAGACAATCAAATCATTCTACTGATCAAATGACATGCCTCTTCCTCAGAATTTTATAGTCATTCTTCCATTCTTATTTCTTCCAGACACTTGACCAAACAACAAAACCACTTGCCTAGAAGTCCCTGCATATCCTTGCCTCAGGCCACTCTCTTTCCAATACAGGGTTAGATATATAGGATTACCTTGAAGATATTGCAGGTAAGGTTCCATGCCTCTGCAACAAAGTGAGTCAAATGAATTTGTTTGGTTTCCCACTACATATATGCTGTCTACACATTCAGTCTACTAAGTGTACATACCTTATCTGTGCTTTCAAGGAGTCATAATTTTGCTGGGGGAAGGTTTTGCTTGATGGTTGCTGACTGATCAGGGTAATGGTTGCTGAAGGTTGAGGTGGCTATGGAAATTAAGACAATGAACCTTGCCACGTTAGTTGTCTTTCATGAATGATTTCTCTGCAGCACATAATGACCTATGTTGGCATTTTACTCACACTAGAACTTTCAGAATTGGAGTCAATCTTTTCAAAACTTGCCACTGTTTATCAACTAAGTTTATGTAATATTCTAAATCCTTTATTACTTCAATCTTCACAGCATCTTCCTCAGTAATAGATTCCATCTCAAATTTTCTTTCCTTTTTTTTTTTTCCCAAACTTCTCTGTTAAAGTTTGATCATGAGACTGCAGCAATTCAGCCACCTGTTCAGACTCTTCCTAGTTCTCTTGATCCTTCCACCACATCTGAAGTTATCTTCACTGAAGTCTTAAACTTTTGTTATCCATGAGGGTTGAAATCCACTTCTCCCAAGCTCCTATTAATGTTTTGACAATTTCCTTTGAATCACAAACGTTCCATCTAGGATAGCCTTCTTTCCAGAAGGCTTTTCTTTTTTTTTTTTTTAATTTTTTATTTATTTTCAGCATAACAGTATTCATTGTTTTTTCACCACACCCAGTGCTCCATGCAATCGGTGCCCTCCCAAATACCCACCACCTGGTTCCCCCAATCTCCCACCCCCCGCCCCTTCAAAACCCTCAGGTTGTTTTTCAGAGTCCATAGTCTCTCATGGTTCACCTCCCCTTCCAATTTCCCTCAACTCCCTTCTCCTCTCCATCTACCCTTGTCCTCTATATTATTTGTTATGCTCCACTAATAAGTGAAACCATATGATACTTGACTTTCTCTGCTTGACTTATTTCACTCAGCATAATCTCTTCCAGTCCTGTCCATGTTGCTACAAAAGTTGGGTATTCGTCCTTTCTGATGGAGGCATAATACTCCATAGTGTATATTTTGAAAGGACTCTTTCCCTTTAGCAATAGTTCTCAGTGGGTTTAAAATTTCAGTAAACCATGTTGTAAACAGATGTGCTTTTCTAGGCTCTGTTTCATTTATAGAGCATAGGAAGAGTAGAGTTAGCATAATTCTTAAGGGCGCTGGGATTTTCAGAATGGTAAATGAATTTGAAGCCAATGGTCAAGTCATCGGCTGCATTAGCCCCTAATAAGAGTCAATCTGGTGGGTATTGTGGAGGGCACAGATTGCATGGAGCACTGGGTGTGGTGCATAAACAATGAATTCTGGAACACTGAAAAGAAATTAAAAAAATAAAAATTAAAAAAGTTAATCTGTCTCTTTGAAGCTGAAACCATATCTGGCTTCACTTCTCTAGCTATGAAAGTCCTAGATGTCTTCTAACAGAAGGCGGATTTTCTACATTGAAAGTCTATTTAGTGTAGCCACTTCCTTAATTATCCTAGATAGATCTTGATAATTGCTGCAGCTTCTAGATCAGCACTTGCTGCTTCATCTTACATGGTTTCTAAAGCCTTATGAACCAACTTCTAGGTTCACCTCTAAAGCTACCTTCCTCACCTTTCAGCCTTCACAGAATTGAGTTGGGGTCTTGTTCTGGATTAAGTTTAAGACTGAGATTTTAAGGGAATGCTGTAGCTGGTTTGATCTCTATCCAGACCACTGAAACTTGCTCCGTATCAGCAATAAGGCTGTTTCGCTTATTTGTGTTCACTGGAGTTGTACCTCTTTTTTTTTTTTTTAATATTAGTTGCCATACAGCAAACACATCATTAACTTTTGATGTAGTGTTCCATGATTCATTTTTGCATATAACACCCTGTGCTCCATGCAATTCATGCCTTGTACTTTTTAAATTTAATTCTATTTTTTCAGTGTTCCAAGATTCATTGTTGATGCACCACACCCAGTGCTCCATGCAATGTGTGCCCTCAATACACACCACCAGGCTAACCTAACTCCCACCACCCTCCCCTCCAAAACCCTCAGTTTGTCTCTCAGAGTCCAGTATCTCATGGTTTGTCTCCCCCCTCTGATTCCCCCAATTCACTTTCCTTTCCTTCTCCTGATGTCCTCCATGTTATTCTTTATGCTCCATAAGTAAGCAAAACCATATGATAACTGACTCTTTTTGATTGACTTATTTCATTCAGCATAATCTCCTCCAAAACTTCAATTTGCTTACTGATGCAAGATGCCTAACTTTTCCCTGTTCTAGCTTCTAAGCTTAATCTTGGGTAGCTTTTGACTTAAAGTGAGACATGTGCCTCTTTCACTTCAATACTTAGAGACCACTATTGGGTTATTAACTGGCCTAATCTAATTCTGTATCTCTGGGAATAAGAGCGGGAGACCTAAGAGAGGCCAGTTGAAATCTCATGGGCATGGTTCATGCCACTCCGTAACAATTACAATGATAACATCGAACACTATCAATCAGATCACCATAACAGAGGTAATATTTCAAACATTTTCACTATAAGAACTACAAAATGTAACACTCCTATAATAGTAATATTTGGGGGGAGGGGAATGGCATCAACAGACTTGGTTGACACAAGGTTACCACAAAACTTCAGCTTAAAAAAGCTATGAAGCACAATAAAGTGGTGTAATATAATGGTATATGTCTGTATTTGCCAAATCTATGTCCACTAAGAGGTTTTCCCTTATCAGTGTTTTTTCAGACTATACCCTAGCACAGCTATAATACAACAGTGGACATTCTACTGGCACCTTCATTGAGCTTTGAACTGGAGCCACTTTTTTTTTTTCCTCCTGTTGGTTGGTTGTAAGAAACTACTCCCCATGAGGTAATGTGTGAAATTGGGGGAAGAGATGATACTAGGTCTGGACCACACGCTTATGTAATTGTGCCTTCAAGGCTTCACATCCCACCTGAATGTACTATGTCCACTTTTAAAATGTTTGACATTGCCCACCTAACCTTCTGATTTGGTGGGTCTCTCTATATTAGCTCGTGATGGCAAGTACCCAGTCACTTAGAAGTCCCAAAGGTAGACCCCTTAGTCTTCTAGTGCCCTGCAGTATGTCAGGAGCTATCCTATGACTAAATGGTTCCATGCTGCAATTAAAATGGCTTTGTTTCAGAAGTCTTAGGGCTTTCAAACTATGGCTTGCTAGACATTCCCTATTGGTGTTTGTACCAAAGCTATCCCTTATTGGAACTGGTTGGGTTCTATAGGTCAAGTGGCAGAACTTCCTTACAGAGCCATCTACCTTTGGGCCCATTTGAAACTTGTTTTGTTTAGGGTTTTTTTTTTTCCTATTGGAACTTACACCTTCAGCATAACCTGACAAATATATTGGAACAATGTTCCCAAGTGTCATATGCTGCTTCCATTTTAAAACTGCTGCCCCCCCCAAAAAAAAAAACCAGCAAAACTTGTCACTTTCTCTGGCAGTAGGGGGTACAAGGTCTGATACTGTGTCCTTTATCTCCAGTGTCCTGGTATATATCACATGACTGGAATCTTAAAATCCTCACATTGGGAACACTCTGGGTGGGGTTTCTCTTGACACCTGGCATGTCTTTCTAGGGCAGCCAGGGAACATGCTAGTCCTGTTACCAGGTCTGATTTACATGGCCCCAACATCAAGGACTAATGTGGTATTTTGTGGTATATCAGGGTGATCAAGATGCTGTGACCTTTATAGCCAAAGTGTAGGAAAGTTAACAGTCTTTTAAGGCTTTGGAATTGTACTGTTTGACCTCCTCATACAAGTGTAAACTGCCTCAAATCATCTCATGGGAATTAAGAACCTTTCTGCCATGCTCCTAGAGCATATCAGGTGCATGTCATATTGGTATTTTCAAAGATACCACATCTAACAAAGCAGCTGCAGTTGGGGATCACATGGAGAACTAACCTTTACCAATATCTGCCACGATGCATCTTGTTTGTATAAAGACCATAAATAAGATGCAGTGCTAGTGATCCCCATCTTGAGTCTTTGTTATTATGGTGTCATCCCAGAATTCAGTATGCTTAGAATCAGTATGTTGGAAAGAACAATTCCAAGCCCTTGAGACTGTTCTTCTCCATAGCTCTATACCCCAGGCTAAGGAACAAATTGAGCTATTCTAGATTCAGGTCCATTCATCCTAAGTATGCATGCCTACACTCAGGAAATACTTCATAAGGTGAAGTTATAGCTCTGGAACCATTGGACTATGTGCGACTGACCTGAATTACAACTCTTACCTGGCCTCTACTTTGAAGGAACATGACAACATTTCAAATCTCTTGGTCTGAGTTTTAGCTCCGATGTTAAGTAGCCTCTTGTGTACACCTTTGGTAAACAGCCTTGACGAAGGATTAAAATAGTTATGGCATACTAACACCATTCCGGAGACACCCTTTGGTGAGATCCAGTTTATTACCTTCAAGTAGTGGGGTCTAAGTTTGAGGACTACTTTAGATCTGGCAACTGAGTGAAGAATCATGATTTATACTTCTGTGGTTAATACCATCCTTCCCAGTTCTCAGGACTCTCACTGCCCCCAATCTACAAGTCAAATATTCCAGTCATTTGCACATATTCCATGCATGTTAGGAAACTATTGTATAATGATCAGAAGTCCCTGCAAGTCACAATACACTGGTGGCTATGCCAGGCTTTCTGCTCTTCAGAATAATTTCTTTGCCTCTAAAATCTACATGCCAATTCTGGTTGCTATAACCATCGATACTAGGGAGCTCTGTTTCAGAGCAACTTCTATCTCCTTTCTGGCCTGCAGAGGACAAACAGTCCACACTAAGCTTATAAACAATTACTTGTCCTCTTTAATGTATTCTGTATTGTCCCAGTGAAGGGTATGTCCTCTGAGCCTACTAGAGGGAATTCAATCAGCTGGTGGGTATATTACATATATTGTATATATCATGTACACTTATATAAGACTAACGCTGCTGAGCATCTAAGCCTTGACACTATAGTCAGTTCTGGAACTTCCACCTTATTTGTAAAGGTCATTATGATGAAGCGTCAAGAAAAAATCTCAGCATTAGACCAGTTTTGGGTGTCATTTTTAGGATGTTAAATCCTATACAATAGTGGTATGTCATTCTATCCAGCTTTTTAATCAGCCCACACCCTTTCTAAGACCCTCAATATCTACTTTCCAATTCCTGTTGATACATAGTAGGTAATAGAAATATTTCAGTGAATGTTTATTTCTTCCTAAAGAAAGCTTATTTTCCTCTATAGGAAGCCCTAGTTATTTGCTCTGATGAATTGAGAAAAGGTGAGGAATGAGTTTGACCAGCATTATCTTGTATCTGTTTTTTTGTTGTTGTTGGTTTTTTTAGTGTTATGTAAACAATGAATCTTGTATCTGTTTCAGGTGATAGCATGATCTCCAGGAAATGGGCAGTGGGTGAAAGGGTCTACCATCCTGGAGGTTTCAGAGAAATCTGATTCAATATTCTTGGGCGCATCTACTTATGATAACTCTGACCCAGGTCTGAGTCCTATTCCTCCCTTATTGGGTCTTTGGCTTTAGTACGGGGGACCTGCCAGTAATGTACATCTAATCTTTTGCATCTTTGCTATTCTTCAAGCCCAGAATCAAATTATTATAGCCCTTTAGTGTAGGATACAATGCCCTCTTTTTAGGTTGCCGTAGAGGCCCTGGCTGTCACCACACACCCTAAGTTTTGTTGATAGTTAGGAGTCTGTCCTTTTTCCCTTCAGATTTCTAAAGCAATTAGCAAGCACCAGCCAACTCTTCAACTATTACCATTGTTCCCATACTGTAGAAGTGCCAGAACTGTTGCAAACCCCAAATGTGTCCCCTTTATTCTGTCTTATCCAAATATACCATAGGTGAATCTCAACTGTGATATTGTATCATGCTGGCAGCTATCACCAGCCCACTTACCAACAGCATTGTAATACTTATTCTCAACTTTCTAGTTCCAAATTGCTCTCCTAAAAGTTTTTTTTTTTTTCCCCTAGGGCCTCTTCTGTTTTAGCTCAGCTTCCTTGAAAGCAGAACTCAAGACCAAAAATTCAGTGTAAGTGGTCTACTTGAAAATGAATTCCACAGAATAGGACTGAAGAAAACAAAGAGTGAAAAGGAAAGCATTGTGGTTTCTATCATGGGCAATGGGAACTTGATCCCACTGAAATCTCCAGAGATGTATAGGATGCCTTGCAGCACTGTCAGCCAGAAGCCTGGGAATCAGGGACCTCTTCTACTTAATGGATTTCTGCATTCCATTGGTAGATGGTTGCTTTCAGGTATTTAGCCTGAGAGCTGTTGGTGGCTCACTGGAAACTGCTCTGGGGCAAGAAGTAGTTTCACCTCAGTCATGTTCCTCGTGTATCAATCTCCACTTCCATGGAACTACAGCTAAAATCAGCAATGGGCAGAGGGTATATGACAACAGATATGTTAAGCTGTATATGCTTCTAGTATTTCAATAAACATTTAAAAAATGAACTACTTCCAGATCTTACCCTTGTTACTTTTAAATCATCTTAGCATAGCCTTGAATTAGAATGTTCTCTTGGCCATGAGTAACATGTAAGCTAGCCACAGAAAAAAATCAGTGAGTTTGTTAGAATGCAGTAAACATTGCAATGGAAAGTATTCAAAGCCAAGGATTTTTTTTTCTATCTTAAGTACAGAAAAACTAGATAGCTCATTCTGTACCTGCCAGGAAAAGAAGGAACCTACTAGACAACTTGGAGAATGGAAGGACTTTGTGGGCCAATAGCTAAGTGTTGGGGAAGGTCATCAAAGACATGACTTCTAGTTGTCCCATGAGCTGAACCTGGGTCCTCAGACTCCTCACCACCATGGCCGTGGAATGTGGGTTTCACTTGCCTTTTCTACCTCAAGAGGCTGTTCCAAGGACCTAGCCTTTAGATAATATGGTGTTGAACACCTGCATAGTATAAATGACTAAACTCAGTTAAGGCTTCTTTATAAATTCTAAGAATTAGAGTGAGGGGATCTATTTTCTTGCTGCTGTCCAAAACAAGCCTCATGTGAGGTCCCTTTGTTAAAGCCGCCACCTACCAAACTGGAATGGCCTGCTTCTTTAATCTCCCTGCCCTCCGCATATGGGGGAGGTTTCAGATCATATCCAGGAATCTCTCTAGAGTTTTGTGAACTGCCATTAAGGTGGAGGATACCCTTCTCTGAGAGGGAATATATTATCTATTAACAGATTAACGGAGTTTGTTGGCTCCAGAAACTGAGAAGGGGAGAGGCTATGAGCCTGTGTTTCTCCAGTTTTGCTTTTCTGACCACATCTAAATGATTTATCTGGTTTAAGTTTGCAGTAGGAAGGATGCTTCCAACTTAAGGGGGTGAAAGAGAATTATCCAATATCTCCTGGGTCTCAATGTGTCCCTTCACAGAACTTTTGTTGGCTTGGGAAGATGGTGAAGGAGCTAGATGTGAAGAGGCCCCTGGAGACAGGAACTAAGGCAGGAGTTCCCTGCTTTCCTACCCTCCTACCCAAGCTGTGAGTGGGGCTGACCCAAGGTGGAGGAGGTAGGGTGAGGACAGGCTAGTATTGGGAAAAAGATTTTCTGATACCAATCTAGCCACAACTTTCTGCTCCAAGCTCTGCCCACCTGTTCTGTTCTGCCCACAAGACAGTAGGTAGGATCTCAGTAGAGGGACTGCCCTAGCTTAAGTATCCCCATTCAACTGGCCAATGTCCATGCTTATTTGGACCATACTTCTTTCCTCAGCACTTGGTGCTTACTCTTTCAGGAACTTGATGTATTCCTGGGGGCTTATGGAAAGGCACTACAATTGAAGCACCCCTGTACCCAGGCTCTGAGGTGAAAAGTGCAGCAAAAAGTCTTGGGGACCTCCAATTGCACTTCAGTCTACTGGGGCAGGGGCTGTGGGTGATGAACTTGGATCTACCCCACTACCTGCTTACCTCCTTACCCACTTTCATAGGGTAAATAAACACTTGTGCATAGACATAAACATTATAAACTTCTTGCACTGGCTGTGACCTCTAAGATGGTGTTGGCTAGAAATATAGTTGTCTTCTAACCTTGGGGAAAATAATATTTCATAATCAAGGATGGCACAAGCCACAGGTAACTTTATGAATATTCTTTCAGTTAGGTAAGTTGTCTATTTCCTGTTTGCTGAATAATTGTAATGAATGGATACTAAATTTTGACATGCTTTTCCTGTATCTACTGAGCGATGATTTCTCTCCAGTTAGTGTGATGAATTGATATTTTTCTTTCATGTTAAACTAACTTGGCATTCCTAGGATAAGTTTTACATAGTTATGACAGTTTTATATTTGTTGGATTTAAGTTAAAAGTGTAAGGATCTTTGAAATACTTTGAGGCATCTTGATCTATAGTTTTCTTGTAATACCCTTTTCAATTATATCAAGGTTATTCTGGCATTAAAAACAAGTTGAAATATTCCTTTCTGAGTTTATGTAGAATCACTTCTATGTCTGATACATGGTGAATTTTATAAATTGAGGAAAAGTGATAGTCCGGGTTTTGCAAGAAAGATGTCAAGACTGGATTAACCATGGAAGAAACTTACTGGGGGAAACAACAGCTGTGAGAAAATGGGAAGAATCAATGAGGCTGGAGAACTCAGACTGCAATAGAAGTCTGGCCTCCAGTAAATGGAGAATGAAGTTTTGGTGGGATGGTCTTAAGCCGCATTGATTCAAGCAAAAGCTGCTTGTCAGGAGTTCCCCCTCTCCCAGGAACAGACCATTAGTTATACCTGAGGATTCTCCCCCTCTGCCATTATCAGTCAATGCCTGGGAGTAGCCATGAGAAGTGTAGCCTTGGTACAATGCACTGATGTTTTAGAGCACAGCAGTGCAGGACATTGTTTAGTTATGCTCCCTGCAGTCAGATTTGAGATGCATCCCCTTGGTTGTCACAGAAGACTCTCTACTTTTCACATTTCTTTGCCATGGCCTAGGAGTTGAAGGGCAGATCTAATTGAGTAGTATACTACTACTGCTCTAGATCATCTCTCCCAGACCCCCACCATGGGAGCTGGAGCCAGATGCTTGGGAAGTGAGGTGGACTTGATCACAACATGTTCTCTAGCATCAACTTGCAGATGATAGCAAAAACAGCCTAGGCATACCATATCTTCTAGATTCTAGTTAATTGGTATGGTTCCCATGATCAGGGGTGGTGGTGTCTTTCTGACTAGCAGCAAGAAAGAAGAGCAATAGTGGTAATCTAGGACAATACTGGAGCCCTCAGTATTGGGTAGGTAGACTTGGGCAATGTTGGCATTGGTGGAAAGCCTAATTTGAGGGGCCCGCATGTACTTGGCATTAGTTATCTGTGACAGCTCCTCCAGCAACAGGCTTTTATATCTTGACACCAACTTGTTCATAATATTCCTGGTGTTGAGAAACATGAACTATAGGCAGCTTCTACCAGCTGAGATGGTAGGTATGGTTCATGAAGGTGCCCCACAATTTCTCCCCCCTTAGGTCATGATCTCAGGGTCCTGGGATCAAGCCCATTTTAGGCTCTGTACTCAGTGGGAAGTCTGAAGATTCTCCCCCTCTGCCCTTCCTCCAGCTCACATGTATGTGTGCCCTAAGATGAATCTTTGGGGTGCCTGGATGGCACAGTTGGTTGGGCCTCTGGCTCTTGATTTCAGCTCAGGTCCTGACCTCATGATCTCCAGGTCATGAGATCTGGCTCTGTGCTCAGTGTGGGGTCTGTTTATCCCTCTCCCTCCCTCTTTGCCCTCCCCCAAACCCCACGTGTGCTCACTCACTCTCTCCACCTCCCAAATAAAATCCTTAAAGTAAAAAACACCGTGTGCAGCCCTTACCATCTTGACTGGTCTGGTTGCAGTTATGGTTGCAGGATATTAGAGAATGAGGAGCTGTTCTTATTTCCTGGCTTCCTCTGGCATGACCCTGTGGTACCTTTGGTATAGGGTGCCCAAGACTTTTGTACTGCTAGGCACAAGATGTGTTTCAGAATCTTAGTAACAAAGCAGCCATACTCTAAGGCGATGAATCTAAATTTTAACTATTATAAAAAAAATATTAATAACAACTTAGCTATAAGAGTCAGACCAATGCACAATAAGTCCTTCTTCATGTCCTGGAGGAAGGCTGTTACCTTCAAGGTAGATTAGGCACAGGAGTTCCTTTTTCATGTGGCCTTTGCTGGTATAAGTGATGTCTCAGTCCCAGGTGCTAGGTTTGTCTTTGAAGTTGTACTGAGAACTCAGTTTGGTGGACCCTCAGGTTGGAGCTTCTTGGGCTCTCAGTACTTAGTAGTGACAGGGGCAATACTTGTGCCAGATGGTTCAGAGAGGTGTAGTCGTGGCTGAAACCTGATCCCATTGGTATCTGGCCAAAGTGGATGGCTTTACTGGTGACATCTCAAGGCAAGTCAAGGTTGAAAAGGACTGAATTCTGGGGCCTCTCAGATTATTGCCTACTTGTGGACTAACTTTGTCTTGAAGTTGTGACTAATGACAAAGCCCTGCCTGACCCATGGCTTAAAGACCTCTCTCAAGTTTGGGAAAGACCTAGCACCTTTAGTACTGGTTGTTTGTGGTGTTATGAATGATTTGAGAGATTGTCAGTCTGACCTAGAACTATCCGGGACTTCAGGAACCTAGCAAGCTTCTGAAGTGAGCCTGGAGTTAGGGTATGTGGGCTTAGCCACTAGCTCAGTACTCCTTTGTGTCTACATGGCATACAAAACCTTCACATACTATTATGTATCAGGGGCTGAAAGTCCTGTTTTTTCTAGCCCATAAAGTGTCTAAATTTTCATACTGCTATATCATTTCTACCATTTGACACACATTACCATGGCAAAATCCTAAAAAAACAAAAACCATAATGTAAAAGCAAGAATTTTGTCTAAGGCTGGCTAGGATGGTATTGATGAACCTCAAGTTGGATGGTTTCCAGTTCCCAAGCAGCCAACTTGGGTGGTACATCTGTTTTTGTTGCTTAACATTACACTCTGTTCTGGGTGGACACCTACAAAACAACCATTTGAACACCTCTGGTTCTGAATCAATAGTAGAAACCAGTTACAGGAAAAATTCTTTTCCAGAATCATGAAGATGTTCTATCCTGAGAGAGGAAATGCTCTGTATCTATTCTGAGTTTAAAAAAAAAATCTTAGGACAAGAACACCCAGAGAAAGTACATCTTGGTTTTGCTGAAATCCTCTACTTATAATGGAATTAAACTAATGGGAATAGGCAAATGTGCATGTTCCAGAGAACTTTAAGGATGAGGCATTGTTTAACCTGTATTTATACAACAATATTTCTGTATCTTAAGTGATGTACCAATTCTTGTCTCCTCCTTTTTACATCTCTACTTTCTTTTCCTCAGGGGCCAAAATTAGCTTGGCCAGGTACTTGTTTAAATGACAGTAGCTTGGTCTGGGGAAGCCAAGAGCAGTGTGGGGGGTGAGGTCTCCTGAGGGAAATAAGAGGTCTGAGAGCCACAGAGACAAGTAGGGACCATAGGGTGAAGGAGCACCTCCACTGCTACAATTGACTAGGAACTGTGTCCAGAGGCATTGGAAGTAGAACTTGAGGGTGCCCTTATCAGTATTAGCCTGTTCAGTTCATGTCTATGTTCCAACAGGAGCCTATTGAGTAGGTAGTCTGGCTGGATAAGACGATAACCAAACAGATACCTTGCTGTTATAGCTAGGGTTTCTCTGGGCTCAGGTTATGATCATGTGAAGAAGCAGACTTTAGAATTGTTCTTCTGGCCAATGCCCCCTTAACATCTCAGGGATTGGACATGGTCTGGTGGTCAGTTATCAAGAATCTTATTTCCCTCTCTTATCAAGGAAAAATGACTGTTAGCAAAAATACTCATTCAAGTCCAACTCTTCTGGTCTCTGTAATATCCAGCACAAACACACACCTTTTAGTTCCACTATTTGCATCCATTCTCTATTCACCCTTGCCAAAACCTGTTACAAAATGAAACCTGGAGAAGTCCTGCCTTTCCATCTCTGCACCAAGTACCAATTAATCAAATATTTGAAAACTTACTTTGTGCTGGGCACACTCCAAGGTACTGGGCATACACCAAATGTGTTGGAAGCACACCAAATGGAATTGGAAGCACCAGAGCTCTGTTGGCCTCATGTTTAAGTCAGAGGGTTAGGGAGCCAGAAATATGCAGGTAAAGCTTCCAGACTAACAAGTGTCAGACTGAATCTATTTTAAAAAAAGTGTATAGGCTCAGACTACAGCTCAGTATATGGGGGAACAACAAGTCAAATATGTTTCTATTGACCATTTCCCTCACTGAGTACAGATAGCTAGACTTTAGGACCTCTACCATTCTGGGGATTGCTTGGAGAAGGTGGCATCAGTTCAATTACTGTTCTGAATTCCAAAGGTGTTATAGCTGGAGGCTGTAAGATATTACTCCTCACTGGCGTCCAGTTCTTTCTTGATAGGAAGCTTGGAGGGCACACCTCTATGGATGTTACAGTCCAACCCCTATGCCATGTGGATATAGTTTTCTATACATGTTCAAAGAACAGGTCCTCCAAGGTTCTGGTAGGTGTCTTGTACTGAAAGAAAACTTCTTATAAATACTAGTGTGTTGAATTATCCTATTGCTTTAATTGTCCTCAGAGCCACAACTAGTGCTCATTCCTTCACTTCCTGCTATACTCCAATTCTCTCTGCTCTCAGATATCACCTCTGCTGGTCTTCATGATTTACCTAGTTACATGACCCAAACCTAGTTTCCTGAGCCCTTGATAATATACTTCTACTGGGCAACTGCACTTCCTTAGTCACAATTTGTCAACATAACATCAAGAGGTACCAAGATGAATCACAGGAGTTCCATACTTTTCTCTCTGCCCACTCCCCTACCCCCCACCGTCTAACCAGGACCATATCACCTCCTGATCTGAATGTCTTTTCTCTCTGGACTTCCTGTGTCTAGGGACAAGCAGGTAAAAAGTGTACTAGAAGCACCTGTAGCTTATACTTCCTTGGGACCCTCATTATATTCCCTGGAAAAAGTGTTTCCCTTTTAGGGATTAGGACCTAATACTGCAGAGCAGACTTGTAGAGATAAAGTCCCTCAGTTGTGCCACAGGTAGTAGTTAAATGAAACCATTTCTGCTTGGCATCCTTGATTCCCAGACCTATTAGATCTTCCTATTGGAGCACAAAGCTATACCTAGGTCTCTGACATGAATATAATGCGTCCTTAGTGATGCCTTCTGTCCTTGCAAAGTTATGCTTCTGACTCAGACCATCCCATTACTCCCTTAGGCAAACAGCCCTTAGATGTTGCAGTATGTGATACAACCAGTGGAACACATTGTCGTGGGAGCTCTTCCATACCTTTTCTATATAGGAGATCCTCTGGTCAGATGCCATGTTGTATGGGATTCCATAGCTGTGGATCAAGCACCCCATAAGGCTCCTATATAAGTCCCTAGGGGATGAATGCTGGGCTGAGTCTCTGAGCAAGACAGTTGAACCCATATCTGAAATTGGTGTCTACCTATACAATAATCAATTATTAGTTCTTCTTAGATGGAGAAGATCTAACAGAGTTAACTTCCTACCAAGGGCCTGATCTAGTACTATTCCTCAAGGAGACCTACTAGAGGCTCTCTATTGCTCTATGCTGGCAGGTTAGACATTAGTAGGTGGTGGTTGGCCTTGGTAAGAGGGAATACATGGTTTTCCATAACTGTCCTCTTTGCTGCTGTGCCACATCCAATTTGACCATCATGGCAGTTCTTAGATTACCAATGATGAAGCTGGCTAACCTCAACTAGTTATTTTGTATACTTGGTTAAGTACCTATACCATGGTGAATACATTCACATGTGTCATAAGTCCTTATACTTCGTGCCTACTTCCAAATGTTTTACATGTATCTACCCCAAATATTCTTGCCTCTGAGCCTTCAGTCCTCTTCCTTCCAGACCCCTGACCAGGTGACCAAACTACCTGTGGTTGCCCAGAAGTTGTATGTCTTTGGGAAAACGTCTACTCAAGTTTTTGCCCATTTTTTTAAACTAGAATTTTCTAGTTTAGGAGGACACATTGTTTGGATATTAACCCCTTATCAGATATGCCTTACAATTTTTCCCCCATTCCATAGATTCTTTTTGGCAATCATTTCTTTGGCTATGCCTAGGATTTTTAGTTTGTAGTCTCACTTGTTTTGTTGTCCATGTCTTAGATGTTGTCCAAAAAATCCATGCCAAGATCCATGTCAAGGGGCTTTATTATGTTTTCTTTGAGTTTTATGGTTTCTGGTCTTACATTTAAATTTCAAGTTAACTCCTGTTAATGGTGTGGGATAGGGGTCTAGTTTCACTTTATATGTAAATATCTAATTTTCTCAGCACCATCATTAAAGAGACTGTCTTTTCTTCATTGAGTATTGGTTCCTTTGTTAAATATTAGTTGACAATATATGCATGGGTTTATTTCTGGGCTCAATTCTACTATTTGTACTATGTTTTATGCCAGTACTACAATGTTTTGGTTAGCCTTATAGCTTGAAATTAGGAACTGTAGTGCCTCTTTCTGTGCCTAGGATTACTTTGGCTTTTCCAGGTCTCTTGTGTACCTGTTGCATTTCAAAGCCACCCAGAATATGTCTGGAAAGGAGTTACCACCACCTTCAGCTTGCATACTCATTGGACCAACCCATCAACAGATAACTTATTGTTTCATTTTCCTTTAGCTGATCATAATGGACCCCTATACATCTATAGATGTGAGCTCAAGGAAGGATTCTTGTATAACTCATATGGGTGATATAGGCCTGGACCATCTGGTATTGGGTTCAATCCTGAACATACTATCTTCATCTTTTGAAGGATTGTTGCTGAGTCTTGCCAAACTTGTGATCTAATAGGTCTTACTGAACCCAGAGCATAATGGGAGCTTTAGATGTATGCTTGCTTGGTACATGATTGAGGTTTCCTCTCTACCAGGGCCTTGATAATGCATCAACTATTTCTCAAAGCTGTTAGGATGATTAGGCTCCCCAACCCAAAAGTCTGCATTGTGATTCTCTCATGGAGGCTTGAAAGAAGCTTTATAGCTTCCCTTTCCCTGCTAGGTATAATTATTCTAGCGTTCATAATCCATTTTTTCTTTCTAACTACATAAGTCTGTACAGGACTTGATTTTGGACCTATGCAAACATCCATGAAACTACCCCTTCAATTAATTGAGGCAATAGATTTATCCATTGCATCATTGGATTGTATGGCCCAGGGTAGGGGTCTACTACAGAGTCTTTTTCTGTTCTCCTTTTTCTAGAACCTAAAGCTTACCAAGTGCTGAACAAAGAGGGAAGCACGTCTACATTCTGCCTCCACAGGTTGTCTTATTCTAAAGTGGTTGTGACATTATTCTCTTTAACCTTGGACCTCAAAATCTTTCCTGAAATGGCAGGTCCCTGAAATTTCATAGAGCATAACTTATATCCTCTAAATTACATGTATCTTACCAAGACTTCCCATGTAGTAGCCATCTCTATGCAACCAGCATGACTCCTCTTATAAAGGATCAATACATACTAACAGGTCCAAATGGCCCAAGTCTTCTGAATATGTCAGAGCTTGAAAATGAACATATCCTTGGGGGATGGGGGCACTATAAATGGATACTAACAATTCCACATGAATTCAAACTGTCTCTAGTCATGACTGGGATAGAAAAGAACTCCTTCCCTTTATTGACCACATATAATGTATCTGAGGTCATCTTAATCTGCTCTAGAAAAGATAGCTCATCTGGCATGATAGCAGCAACTGAGACTACTAGATTGAGTGCATAAGAATTCCTAGTTATTCAACTGATCCTTCTAAGTTCAGCAAAAGCCAGACTGACGAAATAAATGATGCTGTGATATAAAACACCAGCCTAGCAACTTTAAAATCTTTAAGGATGGTGCTAACATGCTATCCCCCCACCACTCCAAAATATATTTTGATTCACTATCTTGGCTTGATGGTGGGTAGCTTCAGAAATTTTCACGTGGCAATCTCTGCTATTCTAGGAGTTATTCAGTCCAAGAAGTAAACATGTGAGTTACTTCAGTTATGTCTATGCCAACTACAAATTCAGAGACTAAAGGAATGTTCTCTAGGTGGGTGTATGGATCCAGCAGACACATTAAATCTCATACTTTTACTGTAACTCCACTTATCTGGACTAACCAGGCCTACACAAACAAGTCATGACATGGCTTTTGGTCTCTAGGTATTGATACCAACTTGGACCCTGTATCCAAGAAAAGCTTAATGTCTGGCTATTTCTATCCAATTGTCCCAATAGGTGTCTTCTGTGAGCATGGAATGTATTTCTTCTTCGTCGTCTTCGTCGTCTTCTTCGTCTTCGTCTTCTTCTTGGTCTTCCTCCATTTAAGTGTTACATAGTTTTCAGAGTATAGATCCTTTACTTCTTTGGTTAGGTTTATTTCTGGGTACCTTTTTGGTTGGGTGCAATCATAAATGGGATTGATTTTCCTTGACTTTTCTGCTTCAGTGTTAGTGTATAGAAATGCAACTGACACCTGTGCATTGATTTTTTTTTTTTTTTAAATCTTGCCACTTTGCTGAATTCCTGTATCATTCTAGCAACTTCTTGCTGGAGTCTTTTGGGTTTTCTACACAGAATATCCTTCATCTGTGAAGAGTGAAAGTTTGACTTCTTTGCCAATGTGGATGCCTTTTATTCTTATCTGATTGCAGAGGCTAAGACTTCTAGTACTATGTTAAATAGTAATGGTGAGAGTGGACATCCTGTCGTATTCCTGACCTTTGGGGCAAAGCTGTTTTTCCCCATTGAGGATGAGATTTGGTGTGGGTTTTTCCTATATGGCTTCTAGGATATCGAGGTATTTTCCCTCTATCCTTACACTACAGAGCCTTTTAATCAAGAAAGGATACTTCACTTTGTCAAATGCTCTTTCTGCATCTATTGAGAGGATCATATGGTTCTTATCATTTTTATAAATGTGATGTGTCGTGTTAATTTGGGAATGTTGAACCAACCTTGCAGCCCAGGGACAAATCTCACTTGGTTGTGATGAATAATCCTTCTAATGTACTGTTGGATCCTGCTGGCTAGTATCTTTGAGAATTTTTGCATCCATGATCATGAGGGATATTGTCCATAATTCTCCTTTTTGATTGGGTCTTTTGTCTGGCTAAGGGATCAAGGTAATGCTGGCCTTATAGAAAAAGTTTGGAAGTTTTCCTTCCTTTTTTGGAACAGTTTCAGAGGAGTAGATATTAATTCTTTAGGTGTTTAGTAGGATTCCCCTGGGAAGACATCCAGCCATGGATTCTAATTTATTGGGAGCTTTTTTATTACTACTTCAATTTCTTTACTAGTTGTAGGTCTGTTCAGGTTTTCTATTTCTTGTTTTGTTAGTTTGTATCTAGGAATGCATCCATTTCTTCCAGCTTGCCTAATGTATTGGCATATAATTGCTCATAATATTCTCTTATAATTGTATTTCTTTGCTGTGATCTCTTTTGTTAATAATTATATTTGGGTCCTTCCTCTTTTTCTTTTTGATAAGTCTGGCTAGGGATTTATCTATCTTTCAAAGAACCACCTCCTAATTTTGTTAATGTATTTTTTTTTTAATTTCTATTTCATTGATTTCTGCTCTAGTCTTTATTTCTCCTCTTCTGGCTTTAAAGTTTATCTGTTCTTTTTCCAGCTCCTTTAGGTTTAAGGTTATATTGTATAAGATTTATCTCTCAAAAAAAACTTGTATTGCATTTCATAATTCCCTCTTAAGACTGCCTTTGCTGTATCCCAAAGGTTCTGAACATTTGTGTCCATGTATTCTTTTTAATTCCTTAATCTCCTGGTTGACCCCATTTTTCTTTTCTTTTTTTTCTTTCAGATTTTATTTATTTATTTATTTATTTACCAGAAGGAGAGAACCCAAGCAGGGAGAGTGGCAAACAGAGGGAGAATGAGGCTCCCCACTGAGCAAGAAGCCTAATGCAATACTTGATCCCAGTACCCTGGGATCATGACCTGAGCCAAAGCCAGACACTCAACCAACTAAGCCACCTAGGCGTCCACCATTCATTTTTTAGTAGGATACGGTTTAACCTCTATGTATTTGTCCTCCTTCCCATTTTGTTGTTGTTGTTGTTGTTGTTGTTGTTGTTGTTGACAACTTCAAGTTTTAAAGGACTGTGATCTGAAAACATGCATGTAATAATTTCAATCTTTTTTTACTGGTTGAGACCTGATTTGTGACCCAATATGTGATCTCTTCTGGAGAATTTTGTTCCTTTCTGGTCTTTGACAAGAGAGACCAAAAGTAACAAAGGATCCCCTTTTAATTCTTGCAGGGCTGATTTAGTGTTCACAAATTCCTTTAGCTTTTGTCTGTCCTGAAAGCTCTTTATTTCTCCTTCCAGACTGAATGACAGCCTTGTTGGATAAAATATTCCCGGCTGCATATTTTTCCCATTTATCACATTGAATATAATATGCCAATCTTTCCTGGCCTGTCAGGTCTCTGTGGACAGGTCTTCTGCCAGCCTTATGTTTCTACCCTTGTAGGTTAAGGAGTTCTTGTCCTGAATGCTTTCAAGATTTTCTTTCTCTGATATTTGCAAGCCTCACTATTGTATGTTGAAGTGTTACCCTAATTTTTGAGGGGGGCTCTGTACCTCCTGAACTTGAATACCTGTTTCCTTCCCTGATTAGGGATGTTCTTAGCTATACTTTGTTCAAATAAACATTCTGCCTCTCCTCTCATCTTCTAGGACCCCTGTTATCTAGATATTTCATTTCACAGTATTGATAATTTCTCAGTCTTCTTTCATGATCCAATAGTTTTTTTCTCAGCTTCCTTATTTTCCATCATTTTGTCTTCGATGTCACTGACTTTCTTCTACCTTATGTTATCCTCACTGTTAGAGCCTCCATTTGTGACTGCATCTCAGTAATGGCATTTTTAATTTCAGCCTGACTAGATTTTCATTCTCTTATTTCTATAGTAAAGGATGCTCTAGTCTCTTCTATGCTTTTTTCAAGCCTAGCTAGTAACTTCCATAATCATTATATTCATTCATTCATTTATTTAAATAAATAAATAAATAAATAAATAAATAAATAGTTTGTTTTCAGTGTTCCAAGAGTCATTGTTTATACACCACACCTACTGCTCCTTGTAATATGTGCCCTCCTTAATATCCACCACCAGGCTCACCCATTCCCCCACCCCCTCCAAACACCCTCTGTTTGTTTGAGTCCAGTCTCATGGTTCATCTCCCCCTCTGATTTCACCCAACTTACTTTTCCTTTCCTACTCCTAATGTCCTTCATGTTATTCCTTATGCTCCACAAGTAAGTGAAACTATATAATAATTGGCTCTCTGCTTGACTTATTTCACTTGGCATAATCTCCTCTAGTCCCATCCATGTTGATACAAAGGTTGGGTATTCCTCCTTCCTAATGGTGGCATATTATTCCATTGTATATATGGACCATATCTTCTTTATCCATTCATCTGTTGAAGAGCATCTTGACTCTTTCCACAGTTTGGTGATTGTGGTCATTGCTGCTATGAACATTGGGGTAAAAATGGCCCTTCTTTTCACTACATCTGTATCTTTGGGGTAAATACCCAGTAGTGCAGTTGCAGGGTCATAGGGTAGCTCTATTTTTAATTTCTTAAGGAATCTCCACACTGTTTTCCAAAGTGGCTGCACCAACTTGCATTCCCACCAACAGTGTGGGAGGGTTCCCCTTTCTCCACATCCTCTCCAATACTTGTTTCTTGTTTTATTAATTTTGGGCATTCTAAATGATATAATGTGGTATCTCAATGTGTTTATTTTTATTTTTATTTATTAATTTCAGGGTTCCAGAATTCATTATTTATGCACCACACCCAGTGCCCCATACAATACGTGCCCTCCACAATACCCACCCCCACGCTCACCCAATCTCTCAAACCCTCAGTTCCTCAGAGTCCACAGTCTCTCATGGTTTGTCTCCCCCTCCAATGTGGTTTTGATTGACTCTCCCTGATGGCTAATGATGATTAACGTTTTTTCATGTGTTTGTTAGCCATTCGTATGTCTTCTTTGGGGAAGTGTTCATTCATGTCTTCTGCCCATTTTTTTTGACATGATTATCTGTTTTTTGAGTGTCAGGTTTGAGGAGTTCTTTACAGATCTTGGATATAAGCCTTCTGTACTGTCATTTGTGAATATCTTCTCCCATTCCATGGGTTGCCTCCTTGTTTTGTTGACTGTTTCCTTTGCTGTACAGAAGCTTTTTATTTTGCTGAAGTCCCAAAAGTTCATTTTTGTTTTTGTTTCCTTTGCCTTTGGAGACATAGCTTGAAGGAAGGTGCTGTGGGCAATGTTGAAGTGCATGACCATTATTTTAAATTCTAGTTTAGACATTTTTCTTATATCCATATTGATTAAATCCCTGGCAGTGAGTACTACCTCCTGTTCATTCTTTTGGGGTGAATTTCCCCCATCTAATCATTGTGTCCAGAAAGGAAAGGAGAAAAGAAAAAGCAAAAAGAGCAATAACACTACTTCGGGAAGTATTTCTGGTGTATGCTGTGTACATCCTGCTGTTGCGTTTGGCTACTTTTTCCCATTGGCCCTTCCTCTAAAGAGTTCCTCCTTGTTGGAAGGGGGTGGTGTTTGGACCTTTAAGTAGGTGTGCTTCGACAAGTCTCTAGGAAAAGTGAGTCCCTGACATGAATATTATATCATGCCAAATGTATCTGCTGCTTTCTTTGAACGCTGATATCCTGTGACAAGCTGTGTCATTTACTTAGATATTTATGTTCAATACTTTGGGTATCACAGAGTGGAGAAGTGTTGCCAGGTGGGGATAAGTAGGCACATCCTGAGCTATGGCCTGCACACCTTCTTCAGTTTCTGGGGGAGTGATAGTCTAGCCAGGACCCCTGCCTGGTGTGTCTCAGAGCACCCCATCTCCTGCCCTGCCTCTCAAGGTTGTACTATCTCCAAGACAATCCAGCTTTAGGATTGCTTCTATCAACAGCCTTAGCCTGCAGTAGAGGTACCACTAAACTTAGTAATATGGAACCCCTTTCACAGTACATTGAAGGCCTTGATTAATGATATATCTGTGTCCTCTCACAGAACATCTGGATTTTCTGGTCTTACGCAATTCATTCCAGAATGCCTACTTCCCAGAGATTTCTAGTGCTTTCTTCTTTGCTCTGCAATTTCAGAATGATAGAGATGGTCAATTCTAAGGAAAGTTAAAATACCTAAGTTACCTAAAACTGAAATTGCCTTATCTCTGGGAGTCCTTACCAGTGTTTAAATACAGTGTCCTGAGAAAGTACTCCTAAGTTTTACATTCTTCTCCTTTGAACAAGCATCCTTAAAATCTAGTCCTATAAATATTCCTTGGGTTTCTGATACTTGCTAACTAGTTCTAATAGCTTCTTGGGATATAATTGATTTCTTCCTTTATCGAACCCCAGTATGTCCTAATCTCAACTATGTTGAGGTATGCTGAGATTTAATCCTGGTTATTAACCTGGCATCAGGAAAGGATGTCTCCCTATGGGGTAATCTGTTAGCTTGTGTGGTAGAAGCCTTTGTGGTGTCTTCCTAAATTGGGGAGGGAGAGGCAAGGTCTTAATAGAGGTAGGTCCCTGCTATAGGCCATAAAGGCATTGGTTCAGGGCTGACTAAATGATCTCAACATTTAGGCACATCTACTCAGATTTCCCCACCCCATGTTTCACAGTCCCCAGGTTTTTTGAACTAGGGCTCTGACATTGTGACTGACCTGCCTTCACAGAGCATTCAACCATCTTTTTTAAGCTTGGTGACTTTGAGATCCTGAATTTTCTCCTCAGCTATGTCCACTCTATTGCAGGAGATGAGGGCCTCTTAGAAGATAGCTACCAGAGAGACCCTCTGCCCTCTGGCTCTCACTTGGCCTTAATGAACTCTTCAGTCTCTCATCCTTCAGCAGGGCATCACTACAATGTACTAATTATCCAATTCCATTTCCCTTGTACTTAAAGACCTGAATCCTTGCACTGGCCAGAGAATCCCCTCCACTCCCCCTTAACAGGAACATTCTCTTGATCATGGTTGGCAAATCAATTGCTAAAAATTTTTACCACCCTGTATCAGGAGCTATTTATGCCACAAATCAGTTGGGATTGGGTCCTTCTTGGCTGTCTGGACAGAGGTGATTCAGTCCCCAAACCACTTTTAACCAACTATGTTGAGTCCTCAAGAGAGTAAATGCTGAGCAAAGTTGGAAATAAGACTTATAGGGGAAAAGGGAGACAAGATGGCGGGGAAATAGGAGGAGGCGCCTTTTCAACCTGCACCCTAAAGTGAGCTGATTACCTACCAAAGAACTCCGATCACCCATGAAATCAGCCTGAGATCAGAATTATACACGTCTGGATCTCTACGGGGGCCAGAAGACGCCAGTGGGCAGGTAAAGTGGAGTGGGAACGTCGGACTGATATCGGAAGATAAACAAAAGGGGGAGGGAGCCACCAGAGGCGACCGACTGGAAAATAATACCCCAATACGAGAGTGCCCTGCATCTGGGGACCAGCATTAACTTGGAGTCTTGTTGAAAGCACTCAAAAGAGCAAAGACTCGCGCGGGGAAATTGTGGGAATCGGGGCGGATAGGGATAGGGGCTTAAGTCCCCAGACCCAGGGCAGCCTCCCCTGGCGCTGAGCCAGAGAGTGCGGCGGAGAAACCTGGTCTTTGTCCCGGAGCCGCCAGTGCACCCGAGAACGGGTGGAGTCCGGCTCCCGTGAGGGGCTGGGAGCCACACCAGATGGCAGAACGCGCACCTTACTGGAGATGCGCGCGTGCCTCAACCTCCCCTGAGAGAGGTGCACGAACGCCCAGCCTGGTGTTCTCGGACCCACGCGGCGATAGACCCACGCGGCGATAGAGCCGATAGAGCTGGAGGCGCCGCGCCCCAAACCATCCCCTGGGAGAGGTGAGCGCAAGCCCTGCGCTCTTAGCTCCAGCCAGCGGGAAAATCTCAGTGTGCGATTGCTGCTTGGAACCTCTCTGGCGGTCTGGAGCTGCCCAGACAGCCACAGCTGCCTTGGTTTTGCGTACAAGCAGGAGATCCTGCGTCCCCAGGGACCGTGACTCAGAACCTGCTCTGCCAGCGGCCCAGAGGCTGCAGCACCTGCAGGGGAGCAGACTGAGGCTTCTCTCTGAGAGGGAGGTTGGGGTGCAGTTTTCTTTCCTCTAAACCTCCAAAAACCATCAAAAGCTGTCAAGGCGAGAGAAAAGAAGTGAACAAACATAAAAACCTCCAGAGAACAAAAACCTGAAAAAAACGTTTTTCTCAGAGCCCACCCCCTTGAGGGGGTCGGGAGGACTTAACTCAGGGAACATCATTGACTGAAAACCCACGTGGCAGCCCCCTCCCCCAGAAAACAAATCAGGAAAGAAAAAAAAAAAGACTACAAGAGAACAACCACCACTACTTCATAGATATAACTTTTATTTTTAATTCTTTCCCACTATTCTGGTTCATTTTTTTTCTTTTTTTATATAGATAATTTTTTAACCTATTTACCATCACAGTGAGAGGTCCAGTACATCAAATTCCATGATAAACTTCTAACCTGAATTTTTTGATACATACACATGTGTTTTTCTTTTGCTTTTCTATTTTCTTAATTTTTAAAAAAAATTTTAATTTAGTTTAGTCCAGTTTATTCCTTTTTTATTTTTATTTTCTAATATTCATATAGAGTTAAACTTCAAGGCAACCCCCTTTCTCCAAGCAATGCTACCCCTATAGGTGAACCAATTTTTAATCCCCCTTTTTCTTAGGAAAGTTGAGTCCTTTAACAAAGATATCAAGATACATCCAGGAAGAATCAAAATAACCTTCCTCGCCCACACCGAGAATCTATAACCATGCTCCCATCTTTTTCTTCTGCCAGTGTCTCTGTGTATTTATGTTTGTCCGGATAGTATATAAATCTTATACTTGGGGTTCTTCTTGACGAGGCTCCTCCTTTTTTTTGCTTATATATATATATATATTTTCTCTCGTCATATACTTTTATCAGTCTTTTTGTTTGTCTGTTTTTGTTTGTATATGTCATAAACCTTACCCTGGGGCCCATTTGGGCTGAACCTTCACTTTTATCTTCCCTTTTTTTCCTGTCTCTCTCTCTCCCTCTTTTTTCTTTTTCTTTTCTTTTTTCTCTCATTTGGGTGGGGAATCCTGAGTGCTCAGAAGCATTCCAGGGTGCACCTTGACTGCACCACGGTCAATACATCCAGCTACATCTGTCCAGTCATCTCTCACCAAAATGACTAGGAGGAGGAATCCCCAACAGAAGAAAAATACAGAGGATGGGCCTTCTGCAACAGAGCTAACGGCTATCAACATAGACAATATGTCAGAAAGAGAATTCAGGCTAACAATTATCCAGGCAATAGCTAGGTTGGAGAAAGCCATGGATGACCAAACGGAATTGATTAGGGCAGAATTGAAAGCGACCAGAGAGGAGGTTCATAATGTTAGGGCAGAGCTGAAGGCCACCAGGGATGAGGTTCACAATGCTCTCAATGAGTTCCAATCTAATATAAATTCTCTAAAAGCTAGGGTAACTGAGACAGAAGATAGAATTAGTGATCTGGAGGACAAACAAATAGAGAGAAAGGATCAGGAGGAAGCCTGGAACAAACAGCTTAGAAGCCACGAAAACAGAATCAGGGAAATAAATGATGCCATGAAACGTTCCAACGTCAGAATTATTGGAATCCCTGAAGGGGAGGAGAAAGACAGAAGTCTAGAAGATATAGTGGAACAAGTTTTTCATGAAAATTTTCCCAATCTTGCGAATGGAACAAGTGTTCATGTACTAGAAGTAGAAAGGTCCCCCCCCCAAGATTATAAATTCAAAAAAAACATCCAGGCACCTCATAGTAAAATTGAGGAATCATAATTGTAGATACAATCTCTTGAAAGCCGCTAGGACAAAGAAGCTCCTTACATACAGAGGAAAGCCCATCAGAATAACGTCAGACCTGTCCACAGAGACCTGGCAAGCCAGAAAGGGCTGGCAAGATATATTCAGGGCACTCAATGAGAAGAACATGCAGCCAAGAATACTTTATCCAGCAAGACTGACATTCAAAATGGATGGAGAGATAAAGAGTTTCCAAGACCGGCAAGGCTTGAAAGACTATGCAACCACCAAGCCGACACTGCAGGAAATATTAAGGGGGGTTCTATAAAAGAGGAAAAATCCTAAGAATAGCATTGAACAGAAATATAGAGACAATCGACAGAAAGAAAGACTACAAAGATAACACAATGTCAATAAAAACGTATCTCTCAATAATCACTCTCAATGTGAATGGCCTAAATGCACCCATAAAACGACACAGGGTTGCAGATTGGATAAAACGACAGGACCCATCCATATGTTGTCTACAAGAGACCCATTTTGAACCTAAGGATATACCCAGACTGAAAGTGAAGGGATGGAGAAGCATCTTTCACGCCAATGGGCCTCAAAAGAAGGCCGGGGTAGCGATTCTCATATCAGATAAATTAGATTTTAAACTAAAGACGGTAGTCAGGGATACAGAAGGACACTACATCATTCTTAAAGGGACTATCCACCAAGATGATCTAACAATTGTAAATATCTATGCCCCCAATATGGGAGCAGCCAATTACATAAGAAAACTATTAATCAAGATAAAGAGTCATATTGATATGAATACATTAATAGTAGGAGATCTTAACACGCCTCTCTCAGAAATAGACAGATCATCGAAGCAGAAAATCAATAAAGAAATAAGAGCATTGAATGACACATTGGACCAGATGGACCTCATAGATATATACAGAACATTCCACCCTAAAACAACAGAATACTCATTCTTCTCAAGTGCACATGGAACCTTCTCCAGAATAGACCACATACTGGGTCACAAATCAGGGCTCAACCGATACCAAAAGACTGAGATTATTCCCTGCATATTCTCAGATCACAATGCTTTGAAACTGGAGCTCAATCACAAGGAAAAGTTCAGAAGGAACTCAAATACCTGGAAGCTAAAGACCACCTTGCTTAAGAATGCTTGGATCAACCAGGAGATCAAAGAAGAACTTAAACAATTTATGGAAACCAATGAGAACGAAGACACTTCACTCCAAAACCTATGGGATACAGCAAAGGCGGTCCTAAGGGGGAAATTCATAGCCATCCAAGCCTCCCTCAAAAAAATTGAAAAATCCAGAATACACCAGCTGTCTCTACACCTTAAAGAACTGGAGAATCAACAACAAATCAAACCAACTCCACACGTAAGAAGGGAAATAATCAAGATTAGAGCAGAGATCAACGAGGTAGAAACCAGAGATACAGTAGAACGTATCAACGAAACTAGAAGCTGGTTTTTTGAAAGAATCAATAAGATCGATAAACCATTGGCCACACTAATCCAAAAGAAAAGAGAGAAAGCCCAAATTAATAAAATTATGAATGAAAAGGGAGAGATCACAACTAACACCAAGGAAGTAGAAACAATCATCAGAAGCTATTATCAACAGTTATATGCCAATAAGCTAAGCAACCTAGATGAAATGGATGCATTCCTGGAAAACTATAAACTCCCAAAATTGAACCAGGAAGAAATTGACAACCTGAATAGACCGATATCTAGTAACGAGATTGAAGCAGTGATCAAAAACCTCCCAAAAAACAAGAGCCCAGGACCTGACGGATTCCCTGGGGAATTCTATCAAACTTTCAAAGAAGAAATAATACCTATTCTCCTGAAGCTGTTTCAAAAAATTGAAGCAGAAGGAAAACTTCCAGACTCTTTTTATGAAGCCAGCATTACCCTGATCCCCAAACCAGGCAAAGACCCTACCAAAAAGGAGAATTTCAGACCGATATCACTGATGAATATGGATGCTAAGATTCTCAACAAGATCCTAGCAAACAGGATCCAACAGCACATTAAAAAGATTATCCACCATGACCAGGTAGGATTCATCCCTGGGTTACAAGGATGGTTCAACATTCGCAAATCAATCAATGTGATAGAACAAATCAATAAGAGAAGAGAGAAGAACCACATGATCCTCTCCATTGATGCAGAAAAAGCTTTTGACAAAATCCAGCATCCGTTCCTGATTAAAACGCTTCAAAGTATAGGGATAGAGGGAACATTCCTGAACTTCATCAAATCTATCTATGAAAAACCCACAGCAAATATCATCCTCAATGGGAAAAAGCTTGCAGCCTTCCCATTGAGATCAGGAACACGACAAGGATGCCCACTCTCACCACTCTTGTTCAATATAGTATTAGAAGTCCTAGCAACAGCAATCAGACAACAAAGAGAAATAAAAGGTATCCAAATTGGCAAGGAAGAAGTCAAACTCTCTCTCTTCGCAGATGACATGATTCTTTATATAGAAAACCCGAAAGACTCCACCTCCAAACTACTAGAACTCATACAGCAATTCAGTAATGTAGCAGGATACAAAGTCAATGTCCAGAAATCAGTGGCTTTCTTATACACTAACAATGAAAATACAGAAAGGCAAATTAGAGAATCGATTCCATTTACTATAGCACCAAAAACCATAAGATACCTCGGAATAAACCTAACCAAAGAGGTTAAAGATCTGTACTCGAGGAACTACAGAACACTCCTAAAAGAAATTGAAGAAGACACAAAAAGATGGAAGACCATTCCATGCTCTTGGATGGGAAGAATAAACATCGTTAAAATGTCTATACTGCCCAGAGCAATCTATACTTTTAATGCCATTCCAATCAAAATTCCACCAGTATTTTTCAAAGAGCTGGAGCAAATAATACTAAAATTTGTATGGAATCAGAAGAGACCCCGAATTGCTAAGGAAATGTTGAAAAACAAAAATAAAACTGGTGGCATCACGTTACCTGATTTTAAGCTTTACTACAAAGCTGTGATCACCAAGACAGCATGGTACTGGCATAAAAACAGACACATGGACCAGTGGAACAGAGTAGAGAGCCCAGATATGGACCCTCAACTCTATGGTCAAATAATCTTTGACAAAACAGGGAAAAATATCCAGTGGAAAAAAGACAGTCTCTTCAATAAATGGTGCTGGGAAAACTGGACAGCTATATGTAGAAGAATGAAACTTGACCATTCTCTTACACCGTACACAAAGATAAACTCAAAATGGATAAAAGACCTCAACGTGAAACAGGAATCCATCAGAATCCTCGAGGAGAACATAGGGAGTAACCTCTTTGATATCAGCCACAGCAACTTCTTTCAAGATATGTCTCCAAAGGCGAAGGAAACAAAGGCAAAGATGAACTTCTGGGACTTCATCAAGATAAAAAGCTTCTGCACAGCAAAAGAAACAGTCATCAAAACAAAGAGGCAACCCACGGAATGGGAGAAGATATTTGCAAATGACAGTACAGATAAAAGGTTGATATCCAGGATCTATAAAGAACTCCTCAAACTCAACACACACAAAACAGATAATCATATTAAAAAATGGGCAGAAGATATGAACAGACACTTCTCCAATGAAGACATACAAATGGCTACCAGACACATGAAAAAATGTTCATCATCACTAGCCATCAGGGAGATTCAAATCAAAACCACATTGAGATACCACCTTACACCAGTTAGAATGGCCAAAATTAGCAAGACAGGAAACAACGTGTGTTGGAGAGGATGTGGAGAAAGGGGAACCCTCTTACACTGTTGGTGGGAATGCAAACTGGTGCAGCCACTTTGGAGAACAGTGTGGAGATTCCTCAGGAAATTAAAAATAGATCTTCCCTATGACCTTGCAATTGCACTGCTGGGTATTTACCCCAAAGATACAGATGTAGTGAAAAGAAGGGCCATCTGTACCCCAATGTTTATAGCAGCAATGGCCACGGTCGCCAAACTGTGGAAAGAACCAAAATGCCCTTCAACGGATGAATGGATAAGGAAGATGTGGTCCATATACACTATGGAGTATTATGCCTCCATCAGAAAGGACGAATACCCAACTTTTGTAGCAACATGGACGGGACTGGAAGAGATTATGTTGAGTGAAATAAGTCAAGCAGAGAGAGTCAAGTATCATATGGTTTCACTTATTGGTGGAGCATAACAAATAATACAGAGGACAAGGGTAGATGGAGAGGAGAAGGGAGTTGAGGGAAATTGGAAGGGGAGGTGAACCATGAGAGACTATGGACTCTGAAAAACAACCTGAGGGTTTTGAAGGGGCGGGGTGGGAGGGTGGGGGAACCAGGTGGTGGGTATTAGGGAGGGCACAGATTGCATGGAGCACTGGGTGTGGTGAAAAAACAATGAATACTGTTACGCTGAAAATAAATAAAAAATTTAAAAAAAAAAAGCTAAAAATAGAGCTACCCTACAACCCAGCAATTGCACTACTGGGTATTTATCCAAAGGATACAAACGTAGTGATCTGAAGGGGCACGTGTACCCCAATGTTTATAGCAGCAGTGTCCACAATAGCCAAACTATGGGAAGAGTCCAGATGTCCATGGACAGATGAATGGATAAAGAAGATGTGATATACACAACGGAATAGCATTCGGCCATCAAAAACGATGAAATCTTACCATTTGCAACAACAGAGATGGAACTAGAGGGTATTAGGCTGAGCGAAATAAGTCAACTAGAGAAAGACAATTATCACATGATTTCACTCATGTGGAAATTAAGAAACAAAACAGATGATCATAGGAGAAGGGAGAGAAAAATAAAATAAGATGAAATCAGAGAGGGACACAAACCATGAGACTCTTAACTCCAGGGAACAAACTGAGGGTTCCTGGAGGGGAGGTGGGGGGGGGGCGGGGTAACTGGGGGATGGGCATTAAGGACGGCATGTGATGAAGTGAGCACTGGGAGTTATATGCAACCGATGAATCACTGACCTCTGCCCCAGAAACTAATAAAACACTATATGTTAATTAATTGAATTTAAATTAAGTAAATAAATAAAAAGACATTTCTTCTCCACAAAAAAAAAAGACTTATAGGGGAAAATACCTAAGACAAAAGGAAGAAGGGGCAGGCATCAGGAAGGCAAACCTTCAGATGACAATGCTGATCTGACACTGATCGATAGGAAGGATGGAAAATTAGGTAGCAACTCAGACTGCAGTGCCATCCCGAGAGTCTTAATTCCAAAAGGAAGATTTGCTGCAAAGAATACCTACAGAGGAGTTCCTTAGAAATGTTCTGGTTACCCTTGCTATGCTCTATCTTGAGTGTGGCCTTGGTTCACATGCTGTGGTGGATCTTGCAGGTGCTACAGATGGAGGCTGTTGGCTGGTGCATTCCCTGATGATCTGACAGCATACTTCTGCTTGAACATCAGTCTAGGCAGATGAAGTCCACAGGAACATCAGTCTAGGCAGATATGTTCTCATGGGAGAGATGGATAAGATTTAAACAAGCTATTTTTGATTAGTGATAAATTCTATAAAGTTAAAGATGGGATCTGGCAGGAATTGTAAAGGCAATGAGAGTGGTCAGGGATCATTCAGAGAGGACATTAACATTTGGTCCTCTTAAATTTTTGGGTTTTAGAATGTAAGGACTTTAACAGAAATCACTTGAGATGGAGGGCATGCCAAATAAGAGTCTTGGAACATAAGTAGCTAGGAATGCTTGAAGGACCAAAAGGAAGCCATGTGGCTAAAATTTAATGAGCAGAAGGGAGAGGCAGTGAAAAGGAGGGACTATATCATGAAGAATCCCAAGTCCATTGTAAAGAATGTAGGTTTCATTCTATAACAAATGGAAAGCCATGAGGAACGTTTCAAGCAGTGGAGCATGGAGCAACATGAATCCTTTATTTTTTTTTAAGATTTTATTTATTTGACAGAGATCACAAGTAGGTGGAGAGGCAGGCAGAGAGAGGGGGAAGCAGGCTCCCTGCCGAGCAGAAAGCCCGATGCAGGGCTCAATCCCAGGACCCTGCGACCATGACCTGAGCCGAAGGCAGAGGCATTAACCCACTGAGCTACCCAGGTGCCCCAATATGAATCCCTTTTTAAATCTTCAATCACTCTCTCTCCACTCTCGGTCCCTATAATCTGCTCATAGAGGAGCAGACAAAATGTTGTTGGGGCTAAGATAGGACAGTAGAAATGAAAAAGTTGGATAGATCCAGAGCATATTTTAGTTTTACAAATAAATATATATTTCTATCTAGAAATGAAGTGAACGGTGCCTGCTGTTAGGTATAGAGAATGAAGGTAAAGGAGAAGAATTCCTAGCTTTTTGTCTCCCTGAGTAGATTTTAGTGCCACCAATAAGATGGGAAAGACTAGAATAAAGTTTGGAGTAAATTAAAATTTTTTGCCCGCTAAACTCGAGGTGCCTATTATGGTGCCCATGTAGAAATGTCATGTAGATGCTTGCATGAATCAGGAGCTTAAAAGTATTCCAAGCAAGAAATTCTAAGTTGTATCTATTGTTCTCTATGGTTATGTGGGAGGATAGTCTTGAAGCTGCTGATTTGACTACATATCCTCAGAAATTTGACCCAGTAGAAATTCTTAAGAATAGCAGGTGGCAATTACATGCTTTATAATCAACTTTAGGGAGCTGTCAGTCATTAGCCAAAGGTCTGGAATTGCTTTATGAACTTGAAGCAATGGAAGAAAAGGCATCCCAGAGAGGCAAGAGGGGAATGCTCAAGGCTAAAGGTACACACAAACTCCTCAGAACATTAGTACCAAGATATGCACGTCAAGGTGTGTCCTAGTTCCCACTGGACCCTCTAAACTTGGTATTTCTCTTAGGGTTTCAGAACCAAAAGACTAGTGATTTCAGCAAAGTGAAAACTAGCTTGGTCATCAACAATTTCTTTCATAATGGCTACAGAGCTAGACTTCAGGGCTTGAACAAACCCAGTGTGAAGTTTCTGGTTTAAGTAAACAGAGTAGGTTGCAGGTACCAAAACATGGAGAGCCTAGGAATATTCCTTTAAGGAAGAACTATCCTGAGTGTTAGGTAGAAAATCAGAGGTTCAGGAAATGGCCCATGGCCAGACTAGAAGATGATTTGAATTAAAAGACAGAATAACTCAATTTTCCTCTTGTGTCTCTCCTCCTTTATGAAAATGGCTGTGTTGAAGACTCACCTCCCCAATGACAGCCACACTATCTGCTAAACAACTTGAAAGGGCATGTGTGACTGGGAGTTTGAGATGAAGATAAGAGGGTATGTCCTTTAAGAATCAGTGTCAAATACTTTCATTTCTGGTCTAGAACAAGGAGAACGACCAAAGCATCCTGGAAATCCCTACATCCAGAGTTGACTTCATGTCCACTACTATGGATCTAGGTACAGTTAACAAGTAGAAAAGTCAGTGAAATAAGTGAATTAGAGGCTTTGAGTGAGGGATAAGTTAATGGCACTGATAATCAGTGATAAGCAACAAGTTTTCATTTGGTTTCTTGGAGGGGCAGTTAGATATAGACATGTTTACAAAGTTATGCCTTAGCCTTCTGGAGTACGGCTTCCCTGGACTATTGGTAGTTGATTATATTAGAGCATGAACTCCTGGAGGGTGGTCTGAGGATCAATCTAGTATATTTAGTCTGACCATTAAAATCATGGTCCCAAGATGGGAATTAAGCTGACATTCAGTATTTTAAAAAGACTGTTAGTGAAAGTTATTTTATGTGCTCAAAAAATAAGGACCCTGTGCTTTTGCAAGCTGGCTTGGGCCTGTTTCATACCTCCATGCTAAGTAGTGCCTTATTAGGGATAAACTCTTGTTGCTTGGCACATCTAATGGTTATAGATCAATTTGCTCATGGTTTGCTTCTAGATCTATTACTTGTTATTTATGATTAATGGCTCATGTATTAAGATGCCTCTAAATATCCCATGCTCTAAACATTAACCCATGACAACTGAAAGAGATGGCAATTTAATGGCTTATTCTTTAAATAAATCAGCTGTTAATAGTCTGGATCCACTCAGGAAGCCAAAGCCAAAGCTAAGTAGTTCAATAGAAGGAATTAATGTGGGCAGTAAGCTACAAAGGTATTTTAAGAGTTGGAAGCCAAACAGAAAATCCTGAAGAAATCCAGACTACCAGCAAAAAGCCACTTCTAGGGATGCCTGGGTGGCTCAGTGGGCTGAAGCCTCTGCCTTTGGCTCAGGTCATGATCCCAGGGTCCTGGGATCGAGCCCCACATCAGGCTCTCTGCTCAGCAGCGAGCCTGCCTCCTCCTCTCTCTCTGCCTGCCTGTCTGCCTACTTGTGATCTGTCTGTCAAATAAACAAATAAAATCTTAAAAAAAGAAGCCACTTCTACCTTTAGGGATTGGAGGGTCAAGGAGCAATGGTAATACTATAGTAGGAGAGATTGCACAGAGGGGTTTAGAACCATGCAGGGGATGTTTGGAAGAAACTAGACAAGGGCTTACTCTAGAAGATGAAGTGAAATGCCCACTGCTAGAGAGATTCTGCTGAAGTTGTGGTATTCCCTGGTGTCTCCCTTCTGCCTGCCTTCCACTTCCCCACCAAAGCTTCCTGTTGGCCAAGCCCAGGCTGAAAGCCAGATAGCAAGGTAGCCTAGGGAACAATTTGGTCTGGGGGTCATGAAATTTTCTTCTTGCTTTGGTCTGTGTTATACAGCAAAGACAAGGGTTAGCACAACATCCTAACCACTTTATACCTAGGATGTGCTCTTCAATGTTTACCAGCCAAGAATAGTCTGCCTTCTGGTTCCCCGGTTCCCTCATCAGTGAATAATGTACCTCACACATGTTTAATATCAAATTATCTAAGATTTTATCATGAGCTAGTATGGTATGATGGATAAAATTGGTACTGGAAACACCAGGTACATAATACATTCATAGGAAGGAGCAGTTTTTAAAAAGGAAAACAGGGATCTCTTCTGATTCCATACAAATTTTAGGATTATTTGCTCCAGCTCTTTGAAAAGAAGGGCCATCTGTACCCCAATGTTTATAGCAGCAATGGCCATGGTCGCCAAACTGTGGAAAGAACCAAGATGCCCTTCAACGAATGAGTGGATAAGGAAGATGTGGTCCGTATACACTAAGGAGTATTATGCCTCCATCAGAAAGGACGAATACCCAACTTTTGTAGCAACATGGACAGGACTGGAAGAGATTATGCTGAGTGAAATAAGTCAAGCAGAGAGAGTCAAGTATCATATGGTTTCACTTATTTGTGGAGCATAACAAATAACATGGAGGACAAGGGTAGATGGAGAAGAGAAGGGAGTTGAGGGAAATTGGAAGGGGAGGTGAACCATGAGAGACTATGGACTCTGAAAAACAACCTGAGGGTTTTGAAGGCGAGGGGGGTGGGAGGTTGGGGGAGCCAGGTGGTGGGTATTAGAGAGGGCACGGATTGCATGGAGCACTGGGTGTGGTGAAAAAACAATGAATACTGTTACACTGAAAAGAAAAAATTAAAAAAAAAAAAAAGGAAAACAGGGTAATCAGGATTTCAGGATTCTTGCTACTTGATTTTTATATTAGCAGACCCAGTAACTTAATACTATGATCTAATTGGCCTTTAGCTCTCTGTGGGGAGGCCTAGTAACTGTTTTTAGAGGTAACATTGAGAGCATCTAGAGTCATAGCTCTAGAAATGAATGTGATCTAGTAACCTATGGCATTGGGACAATACTCCTAAAAGAGTAGTTCTAGTAACTACTGGAGGGATAAAAGATGGAATGCAAATCTAACATTCTGAGGAGTGCACAACACCCACCTGGATGGCCCTAGGACTGTGAGCACTGGAAACACCCCTGCTTCCCATCTTCCACTGTCAGCCTGAGATTTCTTAATAGATCAGCATTGGTTCCCATCTTCCCTCCTCAGCCATCAAGCCTGAAGAAACCATATAGAAGCAAACATGGAATCCAGGAATAATTACCATGGGGGGCTTCTGTACAGACTAAAAGGGGTAGGGGCTCTTGATATGATATGAGGTGGTATACGTAAGATGACTAGGTTAGTTCATGGCCTGCAGAAAGATACCCAGAACTCTGCAGCTCTAAGAAAATCTCAGTCACCCTAACAGGTACTTTCTGGTACCAAGACTGCCCATAGAGGGGTCCTATGTTGAGCAGAACTAGCCAGGTTCTAGTGTGCTGTGCCCTGCCCAGTCATTGGCTAGGAGCTACCTGGGTGAAGACGGTCCTTATTTCTGATACTACAGCAGATCCCAAAGAAGCTGCAGCTGAAGGCTGTCCACTAACTGCATAAATTGTGTGGATTCTCTCAGGGAGATCTGAGTGGTATATCTCCATGGTTGCTACAATGCCCATATAGTTGTTTTTACACTCCAGGTGTCATAATTGGACAATGGTTACTACTCGTAATTGCACTAGGGCAATAGGCATAAACTGGAACTACCTGGGCAAGCTGACCCATACCATGTCCATAAGTATAATGGCTGTGCCCTGAGACAAAGAGCCCCTGGCAGAGCTGTGTTAGAGAATGTGACTTCAGTTCTGCTCTTGGCCTCTTCCACATGATTGCTTTGAGATAATCACTGACTGTTGCCTAGCAGAAATCAATAGCAACTCCACATGCTGATACAGATGTTTACTAAATAAAATCAGGTTAGCATGGAAGCCCTGGTAGCTAAGGGGGGCAATGATCAGCCCTCACCTGTTTTCAATCTTGGGCATTCAGTCCTTCATCCTGTCCTCATATGGAGCTGGTGAATTCCAGTCTGGGATCCTGCTTCTTCCTAGTGCTGCCCCTCTCTAGGAGGGAGCCCGTAATCCAAAGTTTCTTCCTGGAAATTACAAAACTTCTTCTTCCCTGAAATTATCAGTGCTGAAACAAACCAGAATCTTGCTTTTTGGTCTCTATTCAACATGGTATTCTTGGATAAATCTTATTCCCCCTTAGGGAACTGGCATTTTCATAGGCCCAAACAAGACCCTGGAGTACAATACATCAAAAGGAAAATTGAACAACACAGACCATTGGAAGCAGAAATACTGGAACATTCAGACTGAAAACATAAATTGTAACAAATAGACCCAAGATAAAAGTTCTTCTCATTAAATAAATGAAAACAAAAATCAAAGAATCTAAGAAAAAATGGAAGTTAATAGGACATAATGGAAGAACAGATATAGCTAAAGAAAAAACTAGTGAGTCAAAGATCAGATTGAGGAACTCTCTCTGAATGGACAGACACACAGAAAATAAGGAAATATTAGAGGATAGAAAAACTGTAAACAAGTACATAGCTTCAAAAGAAAAAGCTGAAGTAGTAAAACTTGCCAGACACAATTTCACTTTCCAAGAGCTCATAGAATGTAGAAAGAAGCTCTACAACTAGGTGCAATAACAAAAACACTTAAACCATTCCCGGGGTGCCTGGGTGGCTCAGTCATTATCTGCCTTTGGCTCGGGTCATGATCCCAGGGCCCTGAGATCAAGCTCCCTGCTCAGTGGGAAGCCTGCTTCTCCCTCTCTCATTGTGTCTTTCTCTGCCAAATAAATAAAACCTTAAAAAAAAAAAAAACCAAAAGCTTCCAGAGAAATCATCTACAGAACAAGAATCAGAATCTCACAGGCCTCAAACACTGGATGAAGTAGATGCTAGAGAACAGTTCTTAAAGAATTGAACTTGATTTTATGCACCACTTTAAAACTACATATGTAGAAAATAATCTGAACAATGTGCCCATTATTCAGCTTTAGGAACTACATTTTTTTCAGTCATTTCTACCTGAAATGTAGATACAGGTAAGAAACCTTATGGGTTTCTACCTTAGTTTGCCTTGCTGAAATTCTTTCAAAGCAAATACATGGCCTCATATCCTTCTACCCACAAATATGGACTGAAAAGATTTTATTTTGTGTTTTTTCCTTTTGGTAATCCCTGTCCTGCATCTACAAAACCAACAATCTCTTAATAATCTAGTCAAATTGCACTGCTTGCATCAAATGTCTTACAGCTGGCTCATTCAATTTGGGCTCCAAACAAGTCCACTGCCTTTGGTTGTTGCCTTACCCAAGTTCTCTAGAAAATAGAACTGAGGCAAACACTGATTGGTAATGTTTAATCAGGGATGTGCAACTCCCAAGCAGCAATGAGGGAAAAGGAATATATATATTAAAAAACAGAATAGAAAATACATATAAACTTGTGTGTTGCCGCTGCTTCACAAGACCACAGCTAGTTTCTGCATCTGAATCATAGACAGTATAGGGGGAAGAAGGAAGAATTCATCTGTGGATTTGTCCTGCCCTTTAGCCCTCACTGGTCAAAATCTACCTCTGAGTAAGCTCTCCCACTCTTCAGATGGTTAGCTAATCTATTTGGCAGCTGGAGGGAAATACAAATCCCAGTAGTACAGTATGGCACATCATCAGAGCCCAGAAGCACTTGGAATGGAAGCTCTAGGCATGCTAGTAAGCAGTGTAAAGGTATAGAACAGCATAGTGTTGGTCGGGGTCTGGAAGATGGGTGACTCCAAGAGAATCTGAGGGGATACATCCGATGTTTCCACTAGTGTTTAGGCTGCTTGAACTTCTTGTAACTCTACCAGTGTCCTTGATAAATTAGAGAAACTTGGTCACGTGTCTTTTAGAATGCCCTACATTCTATACTTGCCTTTTTTCACCCAGTATTTGACGCATCCTGCTTTTCCCTATATTTACTGTGAACTGGTAGCGATGCTGCAAGTTTCCAATGTTCTTTGGTGGGAAGACACTATAGGTGACCTGTGCTGCCTATTGCATCACATCTGAAAGTGCCATATGTGCCTGCTCCATTTGCAGTGGTGCTAAACCAACGATAGTTTCTCATCAGGACTTGAGCTCCTGGTTACATTACAACTAAAAACCCAAGTTCTACATGCTTCTCTATCCATATCCTTTACAATGTGACTTTGCTGTTCTTCCAGTCAAGAGTGTGTTTCCTTGCTCTTAAAATCTGAGTTGACTTTAACTTGCCTTGGAAACTAGAATGTGGCAGAAACCGCCAGTTCAAGCCTAGGCTTCGGTAAGCTGTGTGTTTTCATTCCTCCTTCACTGCCATGGTCATCAGAATGAGCCCGGGCTATGGTGAGCTGACTGGAGATCAGTGCATCCCGTTATCCCACCTGAAACCATTCTAGACCAGCCTTAGGTGAGCTGACCTTTATAGAGAGCTACCTCTATAAAACATATTTGAGGCCAAAAGTATAAAAACACTGCTAGGTAGACTCCCAGAGTTCTTCAGAATATTTCTCAGTATTCAAAATATTTTCCCTAGTCACATCTGCTAGCAAGGATGCCAACCTTAAGGGTCAACGGAGATTCATAAGGTTAGAATCTGTGTGCCCAGGTGCTAGAGAAGGTATGGTAGTGGTTGCTTCAGTCCTGTTTCCTTAGTCTCCAGCAAAATACTTCCTGGATTCCTGCCAATATTGTCAATAAAAACGAAAAGCTGGTTTGAGCTACACAAACCTAACTGCTACATGAAAGAAATGTAGTATATGGGCTTTTGCCACTTTGCATGCTTTTCCCATCAGTCCCAGCATTTTGGGAGACATGAAGAAGGAATAAGTGATTTCAAACCATAGTATTCAATAACTACTACCATCGGAATTCCCAAGGCATGAGTAGATGCTGTAGCTAGCCTTCTGCCAGCCCTGTCAACCCCTATGAGTCTGTCATGCTCATGTTGCAAAAGAATTGGTAAATGGTATGAATGTCCCAAAGCATAATGGGCTTACCCAAATTGTTTTTATCCTGATCCACACGTACACAATTTGCTCATTTAGGGCTTTGGGTTAGACAGTCCCATTGCAAGTATTGTCTTCTCATTGGCAAGGCCCATAACAGCCAGTCTGATTCCTTCCAAGGAAGTTTCCTTTTGGTATTGAGATACAGATGGTATTTCAGAATTCAATACTCCTGAATTGGCTCAGTAGTCCTAGAAGAATACCCCATTCACACCAAAATTCTGGTCAGGTTTCCTTGGCTAATGGTGTTAAATAGATGAGGAATCCTGAAATTCTGGCGGATGTTTTTGTTCCTGTCCAGTTTCTTAGAGGTTACTGAAATAAGATTAGGATTGGGATAAGTAGCAGCTCAGAAACACAGGCTTAGGTTGCTAGAACCCTACTCTCTAGTTAGGGTTCTCCTATAGGGTGGTAAATGGACTTTCTCCTTATACTATTTTTGGAAATGAGCATAGCAGTCTAGAATCCTTTTATATTTTGGTAGATGCTATAAGCCTGCTAGACTCAGGGAAGGAAGATCATTGGGTCCGTTTCACCGAAGTCTGTCTTTTCTCTAAAGGAAATTTGTAGACTGGCAAGTAGCATACTTTATTTTGAGTTTTTTTTTATTCATTTTAACTAGTATACTGAGGACTTCCTACATGCTTAGCTTTAAGCTATGCAATTTACATAGTATGTTATATCACAGGGCATTTGTGGTGATTAAAATGAAAGTAGCATTCTTTATGGAAACAAGTGAATGTTCTGAAGTCAGGCCCTGGTCTAACTCCCATCTCCACTTCTTACTATGTGAACTTTAAGTTTCTTAATTTGAGCCTCTTACCTACAACATCCTTGTTGATAATACATTCATTCTGAGTTGAACCTTTTTATCGTCAAATGGTATTAAAATATCCAAAATTCCAGGAAGACTAGTGGTGAACTTAAAAATTCCATTGGAATTCTGTGGACTAAATATAAAATAAAGGTAACAAACTATGTTAAGTTAAAAGGAAAAAGCCCTATCCTGATAACCACTATTGTAGTGGTTTCAACCTCACAATAAAAATATCAGTCAATAAACTGCGGGTTTTAGAGAGGAGTGGTGACAGGAGGGGTTAGCTCCACAATGGGTATGAGGGAGGGCTTAGATTGCATGGAGCACTGGGTGTTATATGCAAACAATGAGTCATGGAACACTACATCAAAAACTAATGATGTCACTAATGGTGACTAAGGTAACAACAAAAATAGAACAGAGCAGATAGAAAACCACCTTTGTGATATAAATTCTTAATGCATATTATGGTCTGATACAAGCTCATTAACTCATCATGGACTGATATTTGTTTGTAGAATGGCATTGGTGTGTGGATCAGACTTAGTAGCCCTGATATATGTCTTTTTTCTCCACAGTGGGGCCAGACTCAGTCATCCTCCCACTTAACTGTAAAAACCCAGAAAACATTGTGTCAGATGATGCTGTATCTTCTCCAATCATACCTGGTTTTCCACTCTGTGGTCTGCTTCTCCCTCTGCCCTTCCCATCCTGCTTGTGTGTTCCCACTCAAGTAAATCTTTATTTTTGATGGGCAAGAGAACATAAGCAGGCAGAGCAACAGAAGAAGAGGAAGAAGCGGACTCTTTATTGAGCAGGGAGCCCGATGTGAGGCTCGATCCCAGGACCCCAAGATCATGACCTGAGCTGAAGGCAGCTGGTTTTTTTTGTTGTTGTTGTTTTTGTTTTTGTTTGTTTGGTTTTTTTATTTTTTATTTCTTTTCAGTGTAACAGTATTCATTGTTTTTTCACCACACCCAGTGCTCCATGCAATCCGTGCCCTCCCTAATACCCACCACCTGGCAGCCGTTTAACCAACTGAGCCACTGGGGTGCTCCTCAATCAATCTTTAAAAAACTTGGAAATTAACAAATCTGGCAACAATTCAGAAAAAAAAATAAAAACAATATAATGGCAAGCTTTGTGGTATTTTAAAATGACCTACTCCCTTCCACCATCCTCAATGCCAGCTCTGTAGTTAACGAAATCAGCAGCCTGACAGCAACAAGAGAACAGAATAGGATTAGAACTCTTTCAAAGCTTGATTTATGCATTGTCACTATCTGTCCTATGTGGTGGTTCAGTGGAAGACCCCATGCATAATGCTGTCTTTCTTTGACCTGACTCCATGGTCACCTATAGCAAAAAGCTTTTTCCTGGAGGAATTTACCAAAAACAATTAGACATCAATAGTTTAACATCTCATAATAACATCATAATAGTTGCCTAAGACGGAGGATAATAGTTGGGGGGAATGCTAAGCTAACCAAAAAGCTTAAGAGGAGAAGCCAGAAATTAGATGCCTGGAGGGGATTTAGAAAGCTCCAATATATTCCTAGGAATACTAGAAAAATCACAGACATGTGGCTGTGTAAATGCCAGGAAGTACCTGAGAAGTCTCTGTGGTCTCACCTCTCTCTGATCTTAAAGCTCTGCAAAAGCTGGAAATGAAGATTAAGGCAGTTTTCAACTGTTTGGCTGAGTTCTGAAGGACATAGAAATTCTGTTAGGACACAGGCACAGAACTTCTCAGGAAAGACTGGAAGAATTACGGTCCCAGGTGATTAGCTACTGATCAGCAGTTTTCCTTAATCACTTAGCTAACTGATAGTCTTCAGAGGTCATGTGACAAAGAATACTGATCTTACTTAATAAAGTTACTAATTGAGCAAATAACAGTAACCCTGGGGAGAATCTGATCTTCAGAGCTGCCACTTACATTGTCCAATTTTCAACAAAGTTGAAACATCAACTGCCTATCTACAAGAAAAATGCAGTCAACAAACTGTCCTGGGAAAACCCAGGCATTGAACTTGTTAGATTTAAACCAGCTATCAAATATTTTCAAAGAAACTAAAGTAGCCATGTCTAAAGTATTCTACAGGGAGGCATGAGAAAGAGGACTCATCAAATAGAAAATACCAATAGATTTTTCTAAAAGACCTAAATAATAATTCTCCATTTAAAGTATCAAGATGGGGGCACCTGGGTGGCTCAGTGGGTTAAGCTTCTGCCTTCAGCTTAGGTCATGATATCAGGGTCCTGGGCTCGAGCCCCGCATCGGGCTCTCTGCTCAGCAGGAAGCCTGCTTCCTCCCCACCCCTCTCTGACTACTTGTGATCTCTCTCTCTGTGTGTCAAATAAATAAATAAAATCTTAAAAAAAAATAAAGTATCAAGATGGAAGAATACTTTAAATCTGCTGTTGAACTCCTCCAAACAGGTAGAAAAAAATCAGTGAACTTGATCTAGATCAATTAACTTGAAGATAGGTCAACATGTCCTAGAATTAGATAGGGATTGTAGTTGAACAATCTTATGAACTTACTAAACTGAATTGTATAGTTTAAAAGAGTGAATTTTATGGTATGTAAATTATCTCAATTAAAAAAAGAAAAAACACCTGATGGGCTAGGGACCACCTACCTTACAAAGTACAACCAGTAAACAGACTTCCTCAACTGCATGAGAATAAATGTAAAACCTAAAGTGAGCTGTGGCTATCCAACTTATGTGCTTACACTTCATGTTGGGGGGATAGGCCCATGTTTGATAGTATCCTTCTGAGAGAAGTTTGGACAGTGTCAACCATCAGGTTTTTTTCTCATTATTAGCTTAATTTTAACTCCAGAAGTTGAGTCCAAAAAATACCAAATATTGGAGAATTTCTTTTTAGGAGCAAAAGCCAACTTTATTTGTAATTGTGCCACCCCAATATGCAGACAGTTTCTTCTTATAGGAAAATAAGTATGACTGATGGGTCCAAAGGCTCTGGTTTCTGCAGTGTTTTTTCTACCATGAAAAACAGGGAAATGAATACCTCTAAACCATAGCTTTGGGTATGGAATCAGACCTAAAGTAAAACAGGGGTGAGAGAAAAGGTGGAGCGATCCCCTGGAAATCCTGGTGTGACCTAAACCCGTAATATTTAAATTTTATTTGAGAGTGAGAATGAGTAGGGGAGAGGGGAAGCAGGCTCCCTAAACACTGAACAGGGAGCCCAATGTGGGGCTCAATCCCAGGACCCTGAGATCACGACCTAAGCTGAAGGAAGATGCTTAAAACACTAAGCAACCCAGGCACCCCTAAGACCATAACTTTTTAAATCTATGGGGCTTAACCATTCTGGCAGTTCTTTGGGATATCTAGCTTGTTCCTGTGCTATAGGGATCAATAGCCTTAAGGAGGCAGAGCAGCTGGGACTGGACCACCTAGCAGTACTCTGGCTCCTGCTAGCACTCAAACTGGGAGAGGTACTGATAAAGGCAAGTGAACATGTTGGAATTCTCCTCTTCCAGACACCCATACACTTCCATGTCGTAAGGGGCAGAGGATAAGGCAGGCACTGTGGTCACCCGCCTGTCCAGCTCAGGGTCACACTGTTGAAAAGCCCTGTCTGGGTTTCCAGTACCTGCCTCTGAGGAATGAGAAGCTCTGGGGAGAATGGGCCCACTGTTGGCAAGGTGTCTGGGTGCTGGAGCTGTGTTCCTCTTGGTTGCAGGCAGGGGTATGGGCTGGAAGCCCTGCCTCTGGCTCTTCCTGGACACTTTTTCTCCATTTAACTCAGTGGTTCTTAAACCAGATCTTCCCTACAGTGTATTGCAAATTGATTTTTTAAAAATTTTTTATGCCAGTGCCTCCTTGGTGATATAATCTGGAACATGAGTCAGGCGAAACAAGGCTTCCAACTCCACCTTCTGTTAGGTAAACGAGGTGTGTTCTGGGCTTCTCTTCAGTTTTGGCTGGTGGCTGGTCTGCCATTTCTGCTCGGTTAGTAGGAAGTCTTCCTCAGGCTTGCTGTTGTCCTCATTGTGTTCCCTCTAACAAGTGTTTCTAAAATATGGTGTTCTAAGCTGCTGAAGAATGAAGAAAGCTCCCGTGGATTATTTTACCCAGAGAGCCTCCAGCAGCCCTGGACTCCTCCCCTCCTGCTCCAAGGCACCTGCCCCAAATATTGAAGAAAATTTAAAATGCACATATAGCTTGGGAAAATGTTAAGATTCAAAATATTTAACTGTACCTTTCTTAAATAAACTGTAGTATAGCCACTACAGGGTATATTGTCCAGTCTAAATAGCCATAGAAAAACACTTGGGTGAAAACCATAATAATAGAACTATATATACTGAATTTATAATCACTATATTTTCTAACTGTAATGAAAAAGTAGTACATAACTTCTAACTTTTCATATCTTTAATGAACATATTTAGACTTTAAAGAAAACAAAACCAGGGATGTAGCATAAATTCCATGGTCATGACATGTTACTAATAGCACAATTTATCTTGCTGCCACCAAGCTCTTCTCTCTCTAAACGCTTGTATATGAAATATTAAGGTCCTAGAGGATCCTAACTTGTGATCTCTTCTTACACTGATCTGAGATTTCTTCAGGAAAGCCACACTTGTTCAAGGATGATTAGTCAGTGAGCTTAAAATACTGTGGTGACTTGTTTAAGTGGCCTTATAAAGAAAGGCTTCACAGATAACAAAATAGTTCCCCATGCAGTGGGGGTAGGCACCACCAAAACTGGTTAGAGGAGGGGTGTTTATTAAAATGCACCTAGAGTCCAGCCTCTTCAGTTTGCTCTGCAAATGGAGAAAAGACTAACATGGAAGCTGCAGTAAGAAGGGGTTCCATTACAGATATTACTAACAAGATGTTCAAGATCTTTGGAATCCCTGAAGCAGGTGTCTTGGGGAGGTAGGTCATTTGGCTATGCGAACAGTTTGTCATACTTGCCTTTGAATCAGGCTGTTCTATGGATAGTCTTCTATGAAGGATCTAAGCTCTGGTGCACTACCTTTATAGATGGCTAGATAGCACCAGCTTCTGACTTTGGTGTCCAAAAGACTCATTTAGGGACAGTACTACTTGAAATATTGTCTCACTGATATATAACAGATATTTGAGTAAGGCTTTTCCCTTAACACTTCCTTTCCCGAAACCTGACGTCTTATACACTTCATGTGTGGAATTGCATTTGTGCTCTCAAGATCCTTGGGGAGATGATATCCCTAGATACTGAGCTCTTATATCTTGGACTAACCACATCAGAGGAAATGGCTATCTCAAGCCACCAAATTCCAAAGCCTTCTCCTCTGTACTTGAAATAGTATGAGTGCATCCTGCCCCCTTAGGAGTTTGAGGTCTTCAGGAGAGAGGCTGGCTTCAGGAGAGGGACTTTCCATTGGAAAATGGGCCTGATTTATTTTCAAGGCCTAGATCTGCTTTAAGAAGAGATCAGTGTCCTAGAAAATCAGTGTTTTACAGGTAGACCCAAAGATCAAACAATGAATGGATATTTTTTCATAGGCCTTTGCTTATCCTGGGTTTCTTGGATGAGTCTTGCCACCTTCTCTCCTTGGACCAGGCAGGTGGAAGATGCCAGCCTAGGAGGCTTTCATCCAGTGTTTTCTATTAAGCTCTGCCTCTGGGTTTACCCTCCTCCCCACTGGAACATAAATATATGTACACCCCACACCATGCTTGGGAAGCCGATAGTTTCCTGTTTTCAGTTTTTAGTTGGTCTCCAGTTTCTAGGTAAGTGGAATATGGAAGGCATTCTCCCCAACCAACATACAGATCATTCTAGAGAACATTTGATCCAAGCTATCAGTGTATCAAGTATCATATATATATATATATATATATATATATATATAGAGAGAGAGAGAGAGAGAGAGAGAGAGAGAGAGAGAGAGAAAGTATATATCACTGTAGACCCTAACAACAGGTTGAGATATGAAGTCTCTGGAACAAAAAGAATGTAATATACAAATGTACATGGCAAGGGTCAGTCTGAGTATTCCTAACTGAGCTGGATTTTGGTAGCCAAAGCAGATCAAAGACTTACCACCAAAGAGTTACCAAGACTTACAATCAAATAATTATATTAATCAAGGCCCACGAGTTTGAGTCTGGAGAATAAATAAATGGAAAGAACAAAGTAGCAAAAAGACCCAAGAACATGCAAAGTACAGGAGCTATAGCATGGGTTGGGCAGTGTCAGACAACCTATTGGTTTCAGTCTCAAAGGATGCTGTGTACTCTCTTTGTATCCATCAGGGTCCAGCCAAGAAAACATCCCAATTATCATACCTAATTCACAAGGTTATAATGAAAGAATTGTATCTAGTTCATCATAGTAAAGATGTTAGAAGGACTGAAAAGCCCAGTGGGAAATTTGAGTCACCTCAGAGGTTAGTGGCAGAGGAAGTCTCTACTATCTCTGTGGCTGGAGGGGTAATGGATAGAGGTGGTGTTATTAGTCCAAGGGGCACAGTTCCAGGGTGAGCCAAAGCAGATGCCACCCAAAGCAGATATAGAGGTGGAGAAATGTGCTGGTTTCTTCCTGGCTTTCCCATCTTAACCCAGTGCCTCCCATTAGACAAACCTCAGGTAGAAGCTAGTTTGCCAGGAACCTGGGAAAAGTAATTCCTTTAATTGGAGTTGATTCTTACTGGTGGGCAAGGCAGAATAGTACAAGAATGGATCTATACCCTTTATCTAGAAAACTTTATCTAGAAAACTTCTCATATGGATGGACACAGGTCACTTTGTAAAGTCCTACTTTCATCTTTATTATGACTATATTTCCTCCCAGACTAACCTCCCCTGCTCCTATGTAGACTTTATTATTCATGGAGACATATTAAACTAGGACTATTTAGTCTTGCAGTCTCTTCCAGCCAGCCCCTGGCTAATATGGAGTTGCTCACCAGAGAATTGAGCTGTTCATTTATCTGTGGAGAGAAAGCCCCATAGTGGACTTAAGACTGGATTGATATCTGCAGTCAACCCAGTGAGGTATGAGACTATGGATTCCGCCTGTCACACCCTGTCATTCTTTCTGCCTGTCCCTTGACAATCCCTGGCAGAGTATCCCATTGCTGCTATGGATGAGGGGCTAGTATCCACCAAAACACCATACATAACTATGATTTATGCTCACCTTATAAAACTTCTCCATCCTTTATTATCTTCCTATTGTTTCCTGCTGGAGTACAGAATCTCACCTGATTTGATCATCCAATAAAAATTCCAAAATAATAATAAGCCTTTATAGAGGGGGAGGGCTGTGCTCCAGTGAGTCAAATGATCTTGACTAAAAATGAAGGTATTCAGAGGGCACCAAATATTTATCCAAACCTGCCTCTTTGGAAATCAACTAAGTATTTTCCATTTCATTTATTGATTTTTTTTTCATTTATTGATATTTAAAAGACCTTTAAACCTAAGAGAGCCTTCAAATCTAGTTGGGAGGCATGTTGTAGGACAGGAGACCCCTTCTATTCTTCCCTTACCTCTCCTCACCTTGGAAAGGGAAGGAAGAAATGACAACCCCAGACCTGCTTAGGCCCTCTCTCAAATGGCCAGTTTCCATCATAAGATAGACTTAGTGGATGTGACCAAGTGCTTGATTGGCAGCTCCAGTCTATCTTGATATCCTGTGGTCAGTACGCAGGCTCTGAGAGGACCCAGGATCTGCTTTTTTGTTGTGGGAGGCATAATCTTAGAACTTAAGGGATCAGAGCTGTAATTCTGTTTGAGCTTGCCAAAGACCACTCATAGCATGCCTATCTGCCCCTGAGATCTCTAACACCACTAGGATTGCTTGTTAATATGGTCCAAGTTTGTAATATAGACAGGATCTACTGTAGTGCTCCCTATTTCTCTGGACTCCACTCAAACAACTTCAAGGACCCAAGAAATGGATCAAAGTAATATTCCCAAGGCTGTGGCATATGCAATGCACATTCATGGAAATGGGGGAAGGGGAAGCTAAGAATAGTGTATGTGTTCTTCCCAAATCTAAGGGCTGTGCTTCTTAGTAGGTGGTCAAAATAGAATAGTTGTCTTTTACCTTAAAATATTGCAGCATGCCTTCAGAATATTGTACCATTTAGGTGTTACTGTTGTGGTAAACTCTCATGTCTTATCACCTACATTCTGGCATACATGTCTTGGACATTCAGTAAACTGGTTACTCCTGTTCACTGGGTCCAGTTATCATGATGTCACCAAGTAGACCAGTGTTCTGGAGAATGTCAAGATTTCTGTCACACCAGACTGTTGTAACAGAGGGGAAAAAGAGCAAAACATTGCCACAAGGCCATGTCATTTTTTACTGACAGGATTCTGAAAAATGCATTTTACAGATTAATAGCTACATACAAGTGTCAGAGCTATGCTGATATGCTCCCACAAAGAAACATCTGGCACAGCAGCTGTGATTAGATCTACTATTTAAATTTAAAATGATCAATTGTCATCAGTCATACCTATCTGGTTTTTGTAAGGATCAGAGAAATGATGGGATGATAACAAACAATTGCCCCTATGTCCTTTTAGGTGTTTGGTACTAATCCCTATAATTCCTCCAGGGAATCTGTGTTTTTGATAAATATTGGGAGGTTGGGACGGGTTAAGACGGTGATACAGTTCAGAGAATTCTATTTGATCTGGCCTTCCCTACCTTCATATCTTTTATTCTACTGGTCAATGAGCCAAAATGAGTTAATAAGCTGCTAAGTATTCTATCAAAATCCTTCACTCAAAGGACTGTAAAGACACAGGGTGGATTTGTTGAACCATTGGCCCCACTGTGGCATGAATGTGAGCCAGGACTCTATTTATTCCCTGTTTTTCATTAAACCTAATGTGAACATGAGGCCCATTGTGTTTGGAGTTCCCTGGTATAAATGTCACTCAAGTATGAGTATTCCTTACCTAGGGTACAACTCTAAAATGGCTCTCTATCCTTTTGAATAAACAGAGAAATATTTACTTTTGTGATATTGTAGGCCTTTCCTCAAGAAGACCCATGCTCCTTAAATATGACCTATTGTTCAGACCTGGAAACTGCATAGACTTTTCTCATTGTAATACTGACCTCAGACTCAGGTTTTGGCCCTTGAATATTTTTTCTAGTTGTACAAATGGGGAAATAACCTTTGTTGCTCATCTAGCTCACCTCCAGAATGCCATGTATTAGTCAATGTCACCGATCTCTGTGGGTTAAGGTATCCTGAAACTATGTAGACTTTGCTGCTTTTTATAGAAATTACCAACAGATATGAGGTCAGGAGGTAAAATGCTACTTCCTGACCAGTGTAGAATCCTGCTATCCCCACTGATGTTAGGAGCCTAAGTCCACGGCAACTTCTTCTACTGCCAAATTTTGATTAGAAAGGACAGTTTAGCAATGACATTGCCACCCTAATGGATTCTTTATTGCCTGAGTCTCTTAGGAGGGTGCAGAAGACACTACCAACCTATTTAGGTGAAAGATTCTCTGATCTTGAGCAAAAATCCAAGTAACATCCTCCCTTCACCTTTTGATCCCTTTCACAATACTCTGCTGAATAAGTTCAAGTATTTCCTTCTTGTTTGCTATAGGTCAATATTTCCAAGCTTTAAAAGAACCCTCTAAGTGACATCTGATTAGGATCATATCCAGTTATCCTAGCCAGGATATTATGTCCTGAGTCATGGAGGAGTGTTCTTGTGTCACACACTCCCTTATCCAACCTTATGTTCTTCTCAGCCCCATACTTCCAATATTAAAAAAAAAAAAATCCATGTTCTTACAGATACTACCATATGAATTTATCAGGGCTTGCAATCCTTTCAGTGAGAAGTTTCTTCCTCTCAGGACAGAAACTGAGTTCTTGGCTTGGGGGACCTGACCCTATTTATTTCCCTTGAGATAATAAGCAGAAGAAGGGGGTGGATTTTTAGGCATGTAACATCCTTCAAGGGATCTGCCTTGTGTAATCTTTTCATGATCTCCAGTCAAGAAGAGCCTGCTGCTTTCCAGCAGAGGAGAGGGGAGGACCACTTCTCCAAGTTTGGAGGATTTAAAGGATATCAGATTTTGGTTGTTGGGCATCCACCCAAATGTACCCATCCTGAGATGCAGGGCCCCACTTTTTGCCCTACCAAGGCTTTGAATGTAGAAAAGACCTATCAAGAGTCCTCACATCCAATGTCATTGGTATCTCTGCTACCTTCATAGTCAAATCCTCAACCTGATTTATCAATGTGGTCTGTCCTCCAGCTACAGGAAATGAAGATTCCTTAAGGGAAGTCCCTGAAATGTCCTTTTACAGCCTGAGTTGATAGTAGTCTGTTGATCTAGCTTTAAGGTTTCTAAATTAGAATTTTAAAAAGCTAAGCTCTTCTATAACCCTTAATTTTCATTATTACAATACTGTTCAGTATTGCAATACTAGAGCCACTGCATTATCCAGTGCTTCCCTTTCTACCTGTATCTCCACCCAGGAAAGGTGAATTTTAAATGGTGATGCTCTAGGGTGTTGCTTGAGATCTCAGCAGAACCAAGACAAGGGAGAGCTTCCAAAATCATCTCTATGAAGGATGCACATCTGGGGCACGTATCCACAACTCCTTTTACATGTTGGTGGAAATATGCCCTGAAGTTAATACTCCTCACTTCCAAAATGTGCTTACATGTGTGGTGAACTGACTTCAGGGGCTTCTGAGAACAGAAAGCACAAAGACATGTAGCTCACTTGTGGCCTGATGCTGTCAGCATGAGTTCAAACTTATTTTAGAAGGGCCCAAAACATCTATAGCCAAAATTAGAAGTGAGCTAGGGGAGTGTGACTCAGAAAAGGACCTGTTACCATCAGGGAAAATGGAGCAATAACAACTGGACTGACTTCTCAATATTGTCAGACCCTCCTGAGACTCTATGTAATTTGTGCCTGGCAGTTCACTCACAAGAGAGAAAGGAAGAATTGATCTGCCAGCTCCTGTCTCCCATGAGTCAGAGGCGGGTTCCATGTAGCCTTTCCCTTACATCCCATTCACATGTGCCTGGGCACTGAGCAAAGATCTCGGCCATCCTGTGTTCCACATCTGAATAGGGAAACCCAGGGGCAGGAGTTGAGGTGTTAGCATGAATGTGATACAACATGCTGTTAGGTTATATCATTGTGAAACCTCCTGCTAGAGCAAGGAACAGGTGAGACTGTAGGGATCTGAAGCTCTATGCAACAGGTATGATACATGCTGTGTATTGATATGCTAGGTGGGCAAAGATACGTAAGAATGTCTAAAGATTGAACAAAAAAACCTATACAGATGTGACCTAAAGGGCACATGATCCCTCTCACCAATCAGAACCTAATAATTCAGACTATATGCAGTTTCAAGTACACATGAAATGCTTATAAAGCACCTGACATCAGGCCACAAAGTTTCAACAAACTTCAAGGCACTGCCATCACCTGTCTTGGTCGATTATCCCAGAAACAAGAGCCTGGGAAAACAACCTGGGTACAGGTGACTTATTTGGGAGGTGATTACTGGGAGCAGGAGGGAGGAGGGGGACAAGAAAAGGCAGTAAAGAGCATGAGGAAGCTAGTGAGACTTGACCCCACTAGGGGCCTCTGAGGAACCCTAGGGAATGTGCAGCAGGTGTTCCTCTGAAGGATGGGAAGCCAGAGAATGTATCCATTACTTTTCAGCTCTGCTGACTTGACGGTTGCCCTCAGGATCATCAACTCCCTCACTCTGAGTTACCCTATCTCCAGATTGAGTGAGTTCCTGGTTTTCAGAAAAAACGCCCTGAAGAATGGGAAAGAAGGGATATAGGACATAATTAGCATGAAATCAGGTGGGCCAAGGGGATGGAGTTGGGCTGCCAAAACTATCTGCTACACACAGATCACCTTCTCTGACCCAAATTTTGTTATCTTTGTTGAATTCAGCTTAACACCCACACATTTGGAATCTAGGAACCATCGATAAATTCTTGGTCTAAGAACAAATCCTAAAGAAAGGCAGAAGATACTAGAAATGAAAGATAAGTGCTGCCATAAATCAAAACTTAAAGGATACAGAAAATAGAATTTAAAAAAAAAACTTAAACTACTTTTAGCACTTCCTAGGTTTGTGAACAAATGTCACTTCTGCCTTTTTGGATTTTCTGTGTGTATATATATACACACACATATATATACACACACACATATATATAGTATGTGTGTGTATGTATATATATATAATCACATGTATACAATAGCAGAACCCAATGAACTAAAAAGCAGTGATTCTGTGGAAAGGCCAAGGAAATGGAAGCCTGGTGAAACTGGTGTAAGTGGGCTCTGTTGGTGCCCACTGATATTCCTCTGATCTTAACACATTACTGAACACAGGCTAATCTCCAGCTGCAATTGTCACATCGCTGTCTAAGGGCTTTCCCCAAAGCTGTAGAAGACCTCTTTGTCTTTGCACAGGGCAGTTCTGACAGGCTGGGGAAATTAACACATCTTTGAAGTTAGTCTGTAAAATGTCCCAGTGTGTTTATACAGGATACGTCAGAATTTCCCCCAGGAGATTAGCTCCAATCATTCCCAGTGGTAAGAGCCTTAATAACCCATCACGTATTGGTTGTCTTCTCTGGTCTCTCCTCTCCACTCTGCTTGCTGGTGTTTCCTAAATAATCTTCTTGCACCCAAATTCTTAGGGTCTACTTTTGGGAAAACTCAAAATAATTGGTCAAAAGATGTTCCAAGTAAACATTTGGATTTTTGAAATGGAATGTAATTATAGATACAGAATAAGAATTTTATGAGCCACTTTATGCCAATTTTGAAAACTTGGATAACATGAACATTTCTAGAAAAACAGTATTCACCATAACACAATCAAGAAATAACATATCTGAATAGCTCCATAAATAAGCTCAGGCCCAGACTGTTTCTTAATTAAGCTCTCTCAAACAGTTAACTCCAATCTTACAAAGTCTTCGAGAAAAAAGAGAGAGGACCCTTTCTCAATTTATTTAAAGCCTGAATAACCTTATTAATGAAACTAAGGATAGCACAGAAAGAAAATTGGGGGCTGTTACTCATGAACAATCTCAACAGACTATATAGCTAATAAAATTGAGTAACATGTCCATTTTTATAGCATTTTTATATACGTATTTTTCAGGAATGAAAGTTTGGTTCAAAGTTGGCATATCCATCAGGGTCCAAACAGAAAAACAAAGTCCCTTTGCTTGGTATATCCAGAGTGTTTTCTAGTACAGCTGACTTTTATACAGGTGATGGAAAACTGGAAAAGCTTAACAGGGTTACTGAACCAACCCAAAGATTAATAAGAGTACATACTTTATAATTTAGTTTTGACTATTCTTGAATTCCATATAATCTGACAAATTGTTTCCTGGGGTAGAAGGAAGCTTTCTTGGGTAATAGAAATGTTCTTCTTGCCCAGAGAAGGAGGTAAGAATAAACATATCAAAACTCATTGTACACTTAGCATATATACATTTGTTATGTGTACCTTATATCAAATCTTAAGTAAAATAATGTATCTTCAGTTGAAGAATGCTGCTAATTTTTACTTCAATGGCCCAACCAGTTCATTTCATTGTGACCCCAATACCTAACTCCTTGGCTCTCTCTCCAGAATTGCTCATTAATTCCTTGTTTTTATATCTTTGAACCATAAAAATATACTGGTGGTTTTTCAAGCTTTTGTCCAAACTGTAATCCTTCTGTGGTCTATTCACTCACTGTGATATTTATCCAGGTATGTTCCCATAATTTACTCATTATTCATCACAAATTAATTCCAATTGATAATTTGTGACTTTGAGTTCAGATGCTTTCTTTTATGACTAGTGTTGCTTTGTACATTCCTGGACAACACTTATATGGGTATACAATATCTCCTTACAGGTATATCTCTCAAGGGTATATACCTGGAAGTGGGTTTTTAGAGCCTGGATATTTTTAACCTTATTTTTCTGAGTTATACATTCTTACTAGTAGGATATAATAATTCCTTTTGTTCCACACCTTTGCCAATTCTTAGTATAGGGAAAAATTCTAAGTCAGACAAAACCATAATGACATGATACAAGAATCATAATTTTAATTGATTATATACATGAAAATATGTTCAACTTGAATTCATTTTTTTGGCAAGGTTTCATGGTAGATCTTTAACCTTATTTTTAGGCTCTGATTCCTAGGAGTTCTCCACCTATTCTGGGTACTAATCTTGTACTGATTTGGGTTTCAAATCTTCCAGTTGTACCTTTTCCTTTCATTCCCTTAGCTTTTGAACATAAACTCTTAATAGATCATGGATAATACTTAGTATATTTAAGAAACATTTTATTACTGAAGTCATAAAGATATTTTATAAAGTTCTACCTCAGGTTTAAGTATTCACACTAGTCACAAACCAAGTACAGATGAATTTAATTCTATTTTTCTCCCTATCTGTAACCTATTAGAGAGTACATCCCACCCCCCGCCACCAGCCAGCAATAGAACTGTCAGTATTAAGTTGCCATATGCATGAGTTCATGTCTAAAATCTGTTCTTTTAGTCTATCTGTCCGTCCCAGCCCAATACCGTACTTTTACACCTATACAAAACTGACAGCTTGTATAATCCCAACAAACTGATTTGGTAGTTGGCACACTTCCAAGTCGAGCCCTTGGCTTTACTTAACCATAATAGCTTTCACTTGCATTTTGGGTAAAATGCTAAATCTGCTGCCCTCCTCCTACCTACCAGCAAATACAGTGAATCAAAAAAGATATCACACCCCAGAAGGGAGTGGTGCAGTTTACATTTACAAATATCTAAAAGAGACAAGGACAGTGGTGCTCATCATATCTCTATTGAATTCAACAGTCTGATGGCTGCAAAAAAACAAAGGATCTGGAGTGAGTTTGCTATGTCTACTAGGTAGTAGCTTCTTTTGCATCTGCAGGGACATCAAATATCTTTGCTAAAAAAGATTAACTTGACCTCAGATAACATGGTATCCAATCATTAATAGGATAAATATATTCTATCAGAAAAACAGAAGTAGTTCACATTTCCATTGAATGGACAGCATTATTAAATTGTCTTGCCCCAGAGCTGTGTAAACTCTCCCATACTCAAAGTTTGAAGACATCAGAACCATCAATGTCTGAAGGACAGCATACTGACTCACCCTACTGATGGCATGCTAACTGGACTAGATGAACAGAAAAGGCTAACACATTGGAGGTATTGGTAAGGCAATATGCTTCTTAGTGTAGAAGACCATTCATATTCAGGGGCCTACTCATAAGTAAAGTTTTTATAACTCGAACTCAGGGGCGTGTTGGGTTATTTCATGCAAAGTAAAAGAGGAATTACTGTACCTTCCACCATGAAGAAAGCCTAACACCTGGTGGGGCTTCTTAGGTTTGAAGGCAGTATATTCCCACCTAGGACGAATACTTTAGTCCACATACTGTGTGGCAAAGAAGGCTGCAAACTCCACGTGGGGCCTAGAGAAGAAACTGGCTCTTTAGTAAACCAGCCTATGCTGTTTGAGATCCTCTAGAAACCCTATTAGCATGACTGAGCAATCCCTTCTGAAAGGGTCAGGTACTAAATGTCTTAGGCTTTGTAGGACATCTGGCATCTGCAAATATTAACTCTCCCATTGTAGTGCAAAAGCAGCTATAGACAACTCCAAAAAGGTGGAAAAACAGGTCAGCAGCAGTCCTATATAAGCTCGGAAATTGTTATAGCTTTAACTCTTAAGTTAGGTCTGTAATCCATTTCAAATTAACCTTTATGTATGGATTAAGGTATGAGGTAGAATTTGTGATGAACTTTTTCCCATATGAATACCTAATTGTTTTAGTCATGTTTATTAGAAAAAGCCTTACTGAATTATGTTTGTGCCTTTGTTTAAGATTGAACATAGAGAACTATTTCTGGACTCCTGTTGATGTACTCAGGGAAGGACTCAATGCCCAGATACGAGGTATAGGACTATTGGTCATCTTCCATCTGTTAGTTCTTCAGGGTCTGCCTTAGCTTTTGATGTGAGGTCTTGCTCTTCAGGGCAGCCCCCAACCAATGACTGTATCACCACCTTGGTCAGTCATTGGCTGGAGGTTGTCCAGAGAAGAGCTTGCCCTAGTTTACTGCTACTTTGGTCAAAGAATTAGCTATTTCTATCCATTTTGGTCCTCCCCTCTGGAGAAAATTTTCTCCATTGCAGATACTTCCAGGTCTGCATTGCAATCTTGCGGACCCTCTTATCCTCTCTCTCTCTTCCAAGTATTAACTCCCTCAAATTTTTTTGCATCCCTAAACCTTGAATATGCTCCTCAGAAATCTTAAGCTGGCAAGTGATCTATGACTACTCTTATGCCGATATCACTATCTTAACTATTGTAGCTTTTGGTCTCAACTGGGTAGTAGAGGTCCTCTACCTTGTTCTATATTAGAATTACCTCAGCTAATCAATCTTTATTTCTGTATGAATTACTGTCAATTACTACAGAAAGAGCTGTTTAGTATTATGTTGCTTATTCTCCCCCATAGATCTATATAGCCATCTTAACATGATTTAGGTCTTATTAATGCATTAGAGATCATTCTACTTAGATCTTTTTCTCTAACATTTTAGATAAATGTTATACTTCAAAAATAAAAAAAAAATTGAAAAAAAATTGAAAATTTGTCAGTCAACATTGGCTCAGTTCTTTTTTTTTTTAGAATACATATCTAATCTATATTTAATGGTAATAAAAATTACCCATGTTTTAAAGCCTTTATTAAACATTTAAATTTTATTCTTTTTATTTTTTTAAATTTTCAGCATAACAGTATTCATTGTTTTTACACCATACCCAGTGCTCCATGCAATACGTGCCCTCCCTAATACCCACCACCTGGTTCCCCCAACCTCCCACCCCCCCGCCTCTTCAAAACCCTCAGGTTGTTTTTCAGAGTCCATAGTCTCTCATGGTTCACCTCCCCTTCCAATTTCCCTCAACTCCCTTCTCCTCTCCATCTCCCCATGTCCTCCATGTTATTTGTTATGCTCCACAAATAAGTGAAACCATATGATAATTGACTCCCTCTGCTTGACTTATTTCACTCAACATAATCTCTTCCTGTCCCAACCATGTTGATACAAAAGTTGGGTATTCGTCCTTTCTGATGGAGGCATAATACTCCATAGTGTATATGGACCACATCTTCCTTATCCATTCATCCGTTGGAAAAAAAGACAGTCTCTTCAATAAATGGTGCTGGGAAAACTGGACAGCTATATGTAGAAGAATGAAACTCGACCACTCTCTTACACTGTACGCAAAGATAAACTCAAAATGGATAAAAGACCTCAACGTGAGACAGGAATCCATCAGAATCCTAGAGGAGAACATAGGCAGTAACCTCTTCGATATCAGCTACAGCAACCTCTTTCAAGATATGTCTCCAAAGGCAAAGAAACAAAAGCAAAAATGAACTTTTGGGACTTCATCAAGATCAAAAGCTTCTGCACAGCAAAGGAAACAGTCAACAAAACAAAGAGGCAACCCACAGAATGGGAGAAGATATTTGCAAATGACAGTACAGACAAAAGGTTGATATCCAGGATCTATAAAGAACTCCTATGGACTCTGAAAAACAACCTGAGGGTTTTGAAGGGGCGGGGTGGGAGGGTGGGGGAACCAGGTGGTGGGTATTAGGGAGGGCACAGATTGCATGGAGCACTGGGTGTGGTGAAAAAACAATGAATACTGTTATGCTGAAAATAAATAAAAAATTTAATTGAAAAAAAAAAGCTTAAAAAAAAAAGAACTACTCAAACTCAACGCACACAAAACAGATAATCATATCAAAAAATGGGCAGAAGATATGAACAGACACTTCTCCAATGAAGACATACAAATGGCTACCAGACACATGAAAAAATGTTCACCATCACTAGCCATCAGGGAGATTCAAATCAAAACTACATTGAGATACCACCTTACACCAGTTAGAATGGCCAAAATTAGCAAGACAGGAAACAACGTGTGTTGGAGAGGATGTGGAGAAAGGGGAACCCTCTTACACTGTTGGTGGGAATGCAAGTTGGTGCAGCCACTTTGGAGAACAGGGTGGAGATTCCTCAAGAAATTAAAAATAGAGCTTCCCTATGACCCTGCAATTGCCCTACTGGGTATTTACCCCAAAGATACAGATGTAGTGAAAAGAAGGGCCATCTGTACCCCAATGTTTATAGCAGCAATGGCCATGGTAGCCAAACTGTGGAAAGAACCAAGATGCCCTTCAACGGGCTCAGTTCTTTTTATTGGACTTTAGTACAACAAACACTTCAAGAGAAGAATTAGTTTCATTGATATCATAAAACAAAAGCAAAAAGGAATCAGTGGAGTAACTCAGATTGGAAATAGCAGGCAGCCATTAGCACCTCATTAGACTAATGAGATAAAGTAAAAGTATGGCGTTCCAGGGCCACCTGAAGGCTATCTGGCAAGAGCAGGCAGCATGGAGAATATGTAGTCACTGGGAGATGGTGCTCAAATCTGAGAGAAAAGTCAAAGTATTTGAGTTTCTATTCCTCTACTGTCCAGTATTCTGTTAGTATGTGCCATTTGCTGAACAAGCCAGAAGCTTGTTGACAGATGTTTTAGTTATCTACTGCTACATAAGAATACTATGACTGTTGTAGCCTAAATCAACACATTTATTAGCTCCATTCCAATGGATCAAGAGTCCAGGCATAGTTTACTCTGCTTCATGGTCTCACAAAGACACAGTCAAGGTGTTGGGTGGGCTGTATTCTTATCTGAAGGCTTGACTAGGAGACAATCTACTTCCAAACTCAGATGGTTGTTAGTCCAAAACCACAAGAAATTGAATTTTACTAAGATTTTGTTTCTTGCTGGTTTTGGGCTGGAAGCCAACATCATTTTCTGGAGATTTCTGGTTTCTTTGCCACATGAGTTCCCTAGACACCAGTAAGTGTTTCATAAAAGTCGAAAGGGAAATAATATATCTACAAGATGAATGTCCCAATCTTATGTAAAGTAAGCATGAAAAGGACATATTTTCATTTTGTTTATGTCTTATTAGATTCAGGTAACAGGTCCTGCCCCTTTTTGAGGATCTTCACAACTATGTGAATACCAGAGGCCAGGACCATGAGGGCTATCTCCAGAGGTGGTCCATCACTAGCAGGGGAACCTGGGAAGTCTGGTTTGCAGAGAGAAGGGTAGCAAAGTATCTAAAGACAAAACAAGGGACTTGCATGAACATGATCTTTTAGGTGCCAAATATCAAATGGTTTGAATCAGAACTCTTTTGGCCACATCTCTTTCCTTTTCTGCTTATTGATTTCACTCCATTCCAACCTATCTTATAGCCAATTACTCTAGCATGTGTTAAATGTCTGAAAACATGCATCTATCTTTGGGAAATAGGTTATAGGTATTTTTAATTTACATAAATGATACTGTGCTATAGATCTCTCATTTTCATTAAACACTCCAAGATTGGTGATGGTTGTTATACTACATGCAGTTTATGGTTTCTAACTTCTGCAATTTTATTTTTCATTTTCTGTAATAAACCTCTAGATTCATTGCCAACTTTTCTTAACACCAAAATGAATATTCTAGAATATTCCCTTTATGAATCTATGAAATTATGTGTGATAATTCTAAGAATGTGACTCATTAGCTTACATCTCTTCATCTCCTATCTGACACCATTAAAGTAGAAGAAAAAATCTGGAGCTCTATGCTAAACTGATAATTATACATTGAACTCTGTATCCTATTAACAGAACATACATTTTCCAGGCATCCCTCAAAAACCAATAGAAATCAATATTATAGTGGGCTAGAGATTCCTAAATTTCAAAATGTAGAAATTACATTGTTACAAGAGAATATAACTTGCAGAGAGAAAAAAAAATTCCTAATAGCCTTCCAATTTGAAATGCTTTGCTTCATAACTACTGGGTTGAAGAATAAATACCCAGAGGTAAACCCATAGCCTTAAATACTTTCAAAAACCACATTTTTCCATTGTATCTACATACCACATCTTTATCCATTTGTCTGTTGAAGGGTATCTTGGTTCCTTCAACGATTTGGCTATTGTGGACATTGCTGCTATGAACATGGGGTGAATGTGCCCCTGGCCACTAACTGGTCACTTAGCTTTGGACAAATGGTTTCTCTTCTCTGTTTAAACTTACTATCTCTAAGATAAGCTGAGATTGGGGGAAGAACATGGGGTGCATATGCCCCATCTGTATCTTTGGGGTAAATACCTAGTAGTGCAATCACTGGATTGTAGGATAGCTCTATTTTTAATGTCTTGAAGAACAGTACATATATATGTTGGAATATTACTCAGCCATCAGAAAGGATGAATACCCATCATTTGCATTCACGTGGATGGAACTGGAGGGGATAATGCTAAGTGAAATAAGCCAAGCAGAGAAAAAAAATTGCCATATGGTGTTCCTCATGTGTGGAGCATAAGGAATAGAGCAGAGGACCACAGGGGAAGGGAGGGAAAACTGAATGCAAAGAAATTAGGAAGGGAGACAAACCATGAGACTCTGGACTCCAGGAAACAAATTGAGTGTTGCAGAAGGGAGGGCGTTATGGGGATGGGGTGGCCAGGTAATGGGTATAAAGGAGAGCACATGTTGGGATGAGCACTGGGTGTTATATGCAACTAATTTAGTGTTCAACAATTCAACAAAAATTCATGATGTACCCTATGTTGGCTAACTTAACAAAATGAAAAATAAAAATTAAAAAATAAAAACTTTTTAATTTATATTGTACTATACAGTTTTTTTATTTCTTTTCAGCATAACAGTATTCATTGTTTTTGTACCACACCCAGTGTTCCATGTAATATGTGCCCTCCTTAATACCCACCATCTGGCTCCCCCAACCTCCCACCCCCCCCACCCCTTCAAAACCCTCAGGTTGTTTTTCAGAGCACTTTTTTTTTTTTTGACAAAACATTCAAGCCTAACCATAGCTTTAGCCAAATTCTACAAACACTTTTTTGTTCCTGGTGGTGGGTATCCACATATTGCATAGAGCACTGAGTATGGTGCATAAACAGTGAATTATGGAACACTGAAAAGAAATTTAAAAAAATTATTCATAGGTGTTGGGTGTTCATCCTTTCTGATGGAGGCATGGAATTCCGTTGTATGTATGGACCATGTCTTCTTTGTCCATTCATCTGTTGAAGAAGGTCTGGGCTATTTCCACAGGATGGTGAATGTGGCCATTGTTACTATGAACATCTTGTAGAGCATAAGGAATAACATGGAGGACATTAGGAAAAGGAAAGGAAAAGTGAATTGGGGGAAATCAGAGGGGGAGACAAACCATGAGAGACTATGGACTCTGAGAAACAAACTGAGGGTTTTGGAAGGGAGGGGCTGGGGAAATGCATTTGCCTGGTGGTGGGTATTAAGAAGGGCATGTATTGCATGGAGCACTGGGTGTGGTGCATAAACAATGAAACTTGAAACACTGAAAAATAAAATAAAAGTACCAAAAAAATCACTAAAGAACAAGAAAACAAGCAGAAATTGACACACAGTTGGTAAATGAGCTTGCTCTTCAAGGAACTGGGCTGAGTGGGGAATAGGCTTCCACTAGCCTTTTTGAGGGTTATGAAGTAGATGTGTATTGGATAAAAGATGGGACCTGGCCACTAACTGGTCACTTAGCTTTGGACAAATGGTTTCTCTTCTCTGTTTAAACTTACTATCTCTAAGATAAGCTGAGATCAGGGGGAAGAAAGGGAGGAGAGGGGGAGGTTTGACAACATATTATTTAAGTAAATACTAGCCCTAATTTTGACTTCAAAACTAATAAGCCAGAATATCTAAGCTTATGAATGTCAAGAGGCTTGAGCAACTGAGTCTATCTGGTTCAGTAGAGGTCCCTCTCCTACCCTCTACTTTTGAGCATAACCTCCAGCAAGTTGTTTGTACTCATCCCTAGGGGGATAGAGATAAATGGGCAGTGTTGTCTTAAGCAGAAGATAGTTCTCTGTGCAGGACTCATGGGACATGAACTCGTTGTTATGGGGGAGTAGGACTATTTCAAGTCTAGCACCACTTTTGACCTCCCATTTCAGGTATGGCCACATTGTACTTTATGAACTTCTTTCTAACATTGACAAATAAGGTAAGGAATAATAAATGTCTTCAGCATGTGCTCATTTTACCACCTTGAACTTGAAATATGATAGCTACAAATACTTCTCCCTTTCTAACATCAACATTATTTAACTTGCTGGGACAACATTACAGTGGTGAAAAATTGTGGTAGCAGTAATGTCATTTTTCTAACTAAATTGGATGCTTCTAATGGTTCATCATTAAATGATGTTTGCTCTAAGCCTTTGGAGGATTCCTTGTATTGAGTTACAGGCATTTCCTTTTATTCCTAGCTTGACAAAATTTACTCAAAGTTTGCAAATGCTTTTTTTTTTGAAACTTGAGATAAACCACATTTTCTCCTTTAACACGTTAATGCAGTGAGTTATTGATATTCCCCCCATATTGATCTATCCTTGCATTTTGAGATAAATTATACTTTGTCCCTATATATTATTAATTTAATATACTGCCATGTTTGATTTTCAAATATTTTTAGCTTCTTTGAATCTTTGTTAATGATGTTGACCTATAGCTTGCTGTTCTCATTCTCTGTGGTATCAAATTATGCTAGCTTTATAAAACTAGGCAATTTTCATCTTTATTTTGGCATTTTCTTTCTTTGCACAATGTATCCTCTTTTATCACTCAGGGTCTAAACCAGGAAAACAGAAAACATTTCAAGTATTTACTACAAAGGGAATCTAATCCAGATAATGAGTTCTTCTGAAGATGAATGTGCTAGAAGCCAAACAGGGGATTGAGATGGTGAGGAAACTGAAAAAATGAGAGGTTGCAGGGATCCAATATCACCCTAGGCTGGGGAGATAATGAGGAGGAAACTGTGTTAGGAAGCCCAGGTTGGGGTACCTGGAGAAAGAGAAGCCGAGGTGGGTCTAAGTCCCAGAGTAGCTGCCTGAGACAAAGAAGGGGAAGGAATACCCTGGATTTCAGCTACCATCCAATCCCCCACCAGCCTTCTCACTGGGCAAAAACTGCTAAGAACCAACAGAATGGGGAGACTGGGAAATTCAGCCTGCAAGTACAGTCAGCCCTCTGCCGTACACTGACTAGAACAGAAGGGCAAAAACTGAAACTGAAAACAAATGTCAGTAGTTTTGGATTCATTCCAGGATCTTGCTATCTGAACAATGCTATGAACATTCTTGAATGTGTTTCCTGGTGTACATATTTAAGAAATTCTTTATGGTGTAATCCAGGAGCTGTTGGGCATGTAGACCTTATATTTTATTGGAAACCACCAAACTGTATTACAGTGCACTTGTATGTTTTCTATCCTCAGCTGTGTATTAAAGTTCTTCTTGTTCCTTGTCCCTAACAATATGAGTTTCAGGGATCTTGTTTGCTTCTCCAGACTCCCTTCTTTTCTCCACTCTCTTCTGTGCTTCCAGAGGCTGACCTGAACACTTTATCACTCAGACTCCCAGCCCTTTGATTGGCCTTGCCAATGGGAAACACTGGCAAGAGATCTAAAGGAAGGTAACTACTCTTCCCCTGGTCCCTCGAGGGGTAGATAGCCACTCTTTACTCTTCACTCTTCCTCTTGGTTACTACACAATCCAGTGTTTTCCCTCTATATACTGCCAACATCATTGTGAAGAATCCCTTTGCAAATTGTCTTATTTTAAACTGATCAAGCCATTTAGTTCCCATTGGGTCTCAGAAGGATAGGTACTCTTTATCTTCTGAATGGTTGCCAGTCTGGGCTTCCATAATCTTGTGTTCAACTTCCATCCCCAGTCATTAGTGTCATTGAACATCTTCATGTCACTGGCTATTTCTGCTTATGTGAGTTTTTCTGAGTTACAGGAGTTCATTATGTAACCTGAATATTAGCTTTTTTTTGGGTTTACATAGTAAAAATATTTTCTCCAGACTTAAAATGTGTTTTTTCTCTCTATAATGCCTCTTTATTTCTTAATTCTCTTATATAGCACAAATTAATCAATACTTAATGTGGTTTTTTACATACCAAAGAATTTCTTCTACTTTACCTCAAAGTCCTAAGATAATTTTAGAAGACAACAGAGTAAGCTGTCTTTTACATCTACATCTTTAATATATCTGGAATTGATACTTTCTGCAATGGCGAGAGGTAGGGTCCATACTCATGCTTTTCCATATGAATAACTTCCTGTCTTACACTCATTTATGGAAGCATTCATTCCTGACTCACCCCCTCCCTGCTCTGAGGCAGCTGTGTCATTTTAGACTTCTGCATACTTGAGTCTATTCTGGGTTCTTCATTCTGTTCTGTTGGTCTTCATTACCACTTTTTAGTCTTTTTCTAGTAGAACATGCCTCTGCTTTGTTTTTCTTTAGCAGTGCATTAGCTATTCTGGTCCCTTTGCTTTTCATATAAATTTAGAATGAACTTGTCAATTACTAGAGAAAACAAAACTTTTGGAGTTTAATATAATCCTGTTAAATCTGATTATGGATGTATTTATTTTGGCATTCTGCTTGTGTTCTTAGAGCTTCTAGGATATGTGGTAGTTAATTTTTTTTAAGCTTTCAGCCTTTCTATCTTTATCCCTCACTTTTAAAAATAGACTATTTTAAAGCAATTTTAGGTTTATAGCAAAATTGAGCAGAAGTTAGTGTTCAACTGTTATCCCTTGGCCCCACTGTTCTATCTCCTACATATTTCTTCTGCCTTCTTTACACTCTTCTCTTTCTGGGAATTTGATAATATTAAGCCATGAGATACTGTTCTGTATGTCTTGGATTCTGAGGGGTTTGTTTTATTTCAGGTTTTACCATTTTTTTCTATTCAAATGTCCTCAAGTTCATGGATTCTTTTTTCAGGTCAAGTCTTCTGAGGAGACATATAGAGACAATCTTTTTCTGATACCATGTCTTTTGGTAACTTTTCCATTTAACATTTTAATAGTTTCTATTTCTCTGCTGAAATTCTCTACTCATGCATATTGTCTGCTAAATCTTCTATCTGATGGCTTACAACCTGTCTGTTGTTCTAGCATCTCAGGTATCCCTGTTGGTTGTGTTGACCATTTCACCCTTTTGTAATAGGCAGTTCTTCCCATTCTCAGTTTGAGCACCAGCTACTGTGAAGAGATAAATAAAATTCTCACCTAGAAGTAGGCTACTAGGCGGTTAGATGTGGAGGTATGTGGTAGTAAGTCAATATGGTCAGATGTTGACTTGGTTTTGGGGTTTTGTTAATGCTCTTACCTTTATGAATTTCAGTTTCTGTATTGGAATATGCTTTTCCCTTATGTTTGTGGTGCCAGAGTTTGGTTGGTTGGTTGGTTGGTTGGTTGATTTTTCTCTGTGTTCCTGCCCATCCTCTGCTGTTAGCCATTTCTCAATGCCTATACCATAGAAAGGTTCTCTCCATGGCCTTCCTCGGCCCTTGCAGTAGACTGCTGATCTTGTTACAAGTGCTAGGATTATGGCAAGGGCAAATCTGTCCTCTATTCTCCTTGACCAGCCTTAGTCTCAGGTTGGTCCTGTGTGCTTGGGCCTCTGGGGTGGTGGTTTCTAAGCAGTTCTATCCTGTACTCATGGCAGCAACATTCTCCCTGATCTGAGCAGGAAAACATATCCTACCTGACCCCCAGTGGTATCATGCCTCTATATTGGTGTAGGAATGGGGGCAGGCTATGGGGTTTCCTGCTCCCTTTTTCTCCCAGATGCTGTGGCACTTGTCTTTAGTCCTGAAAACAGGAGAGAAACACCTTCTCTCTTACAAAGAAGATGAGTTTTGCTTCTCTTCCATAAGCTTTGGTCTTTGCCATGCTCTGGGAGGGAAGCATTTCTCATTCCTCTCCCAGTGGCACAATAGTTTATTTCCTTTTGAGATTAGGTCCAGGGAAGGGGGAGTTATTTGTACCTTGCATCCAGCTGCAGCCAATCCTGAGATACATGGCTGTGCCACCAAGCAGAACTCTCTGGTCTCTGCCGTACTCTTTCTCATGAACAGCTCAAGAAGTCCTTTGACAAAAATCTTGAATGTGAACATCTCTTATGGTTTGCGTACCCAAATATTCCAAACTTTGTCCCACACTTGGCCTTTAAGAATTCCTGAACATTCTGATTTCTTCTTACTTATTTCTGTGTGAACTACCCCTCCCTTCTGTGTTCTGCCAATGTAAGATTGTTCTGTCTCTCCTCAGAGGAGATTAACACTCTGGAATCTAGCTCACTTGGATGCTTTGTAACCTCAGGCCTCTGGGCTCAAGACAAATTAAAATTTTGTAGATCATCTGGCTTAAGGGGAGAGTGTTCTTTTGAAGCTTCCTACACTCTGAACAGAAAGGATACCTTATCCTCCAGTTCCTAATCTGTACTGAGTTTTTCCTTGATCTATGGATTACCTTACAAGTGAAACTCTTAATTCCCAAATATTATATTTTCCATAATTTTTATTGCTTATTTCTAGTCTACTTTCATTTAATTGGCATTCAGTATAAATTGCTTTTGAATTTTGCTTTGCTTTATTTTGCAGAAGTTCTGCATGTGCTTGAATGTGTTTTGCATTTACTGGGTACAGTGTTTGCTGTATGTGCTCCAGTTTATTAATTGCAATGGTCAAATCTTTGACTTCCTTACTGATTTGCCTGTTTTTCTATCAGTTACTAAGATAACTAGATTAATAGTCCAATATGATTATGGATTTTTCATGTCAAAAGAACTACAAATCTTAGCTGACATATTTTGAGGCAGAAAAGCATAGAGATAGTTACTTCAAAATGATTGTTCAGTTTGAGTACACATAATAACTTGATCTCAATTTTTTTCTGACATGTTAGACATAACTTTGGGTTTTAATTTCTTTCTACTTCCCTCCATCTCTTCTACATAATTATTTTGTAGATCGTGTGCATAGCTAGGTTTTCTGAGGCTTGACATCTTAACTGAAGCATTTAGCCCTTTGTTACTAATACTTGGACTTAAGATTTATTCCACAAGGTCTGATTCTTTTTCTCTCCCTGCTTTCTTTTGAAATGATTAGTTTTTCCCCACTATTTCCTTCTGCTAATGAGGTTATTCTTTCTGTGATTTTAGTGGCAATGTTAAAAATTACAAAATGCATTAACTAAAGGCTAATAATCAGTACCTTAGCTCTCTGCCTAGACAACTTTACACATTTGAGGTGTTTAATCTATTGAGGTTATATTTATTCTATCTCTGGCCAGTGAAAGCCTCTGCCAAGAGTTGGTACTCCAGAATTTTTTTTTTAATGTTCAGTTAGCCACTGTATAAATACATTATTAGCTTTTGAAGTAGTGTTCAATGACTCATTAGTTCCGTATAACACCCAGTGCTCATCACAACATTTGTTCTCATCTACTTTAGGGCAACAAGACCAAATTGCAGATATTAGGGGAGTGGCAACAACTCCTATTATACCAATGACCCCCACATTTCTGTGGAGATCAAAATACCTACAAAACTTGGTGGAAAATACAAAGGCAACACCGTTTCCTGCCTCAATGAGTCTGGGCCTTTATGCTTGATTAGCATTTCAGGGGATTCAAATACAGAATTTTAGTAGCAGTGATGCTATAATGCAGAAGGTTCTCAGACTTCTCATCTGTGGTGAATGAAGATGACCCAGAAATCAAAGAGGATATATTGGCTTATACAATTTCTCTATCATTTGAGAGCAAGAGAGGCAACAGTGATTACCAGGATTGAGAAATTGGTTGTTAATGGCCAGAGTAGCACTGGTGAAAGAAGAGAAACTCAGTTCAACTAACTACAAACTATGGCATCATCTAAAGGAATTCTCATCTTCTATAGCCAAAGTGCACATGTAGCTAAGAATCATACCCAGGATATGATTAGGACAATAGCAGAATTACAATGGATGTTAAATTCTACCTCTGATATACTAAAGTCTTCTTTTTTTTGTTGTTTTTTTTTTAATTTTTTATTTATTTTCAGCATAACAGTATTCATTGTTTTTTCACCACACCCAGTGCTCCATGCAATACGTGCCCTCCATAATACCCACCACCTGGTTCCCTCAACCTCCCACCCCCCGCCCCTTCAAAACCCTGAGGTTGTTTTTCAGAGTCCATAGTCTCTCATGGTTCACCTCCCCTTCCAATTTCCCTCAACTCCCTTCTCCTCACCATCTACCCTTGTCCTCTATATTATTTGTTATACTAAAGTCTTCTATACTAAAGTCAGGTCTTGGTAAAGGAGTTAGAATACTGGTTTAGACACACCTGGGAAGATGCACTTTAAATCCTTGAACTACTCATTTGTCAGAATCCTTTGGACCTCTCCTTTTGCTTAAGGGTAATGCAGAAGACTCACATGAGACACACCCTTACAAGCTGATATTTACTGCTTTATTAAGAGGTGCCCCCAATAGTGTAAGAGGGCTCCCCTTTCTCCACAACCTCTCCAACATTTGTTGTTTCCTGTCTTGTTAATCTTTGCTATTCTAACTGGTATAAGGTGGTATCTCAATATGGGTTTGATTTGAATTTTCCTGACAGTTAATGATAAACATTTTTTCGTGTATCTGCTAGCCATTTGTATGTCTTCATTGGAGAAGTGTCTGTTCATGTTTTCTGCCCATTTTCTGACATGATCATCTGGTTTTTGGGTGTTGAGTTTGAGGAGTTCTTTATAGACCTTGGATATAAGCCCTTTGTCTGTAGTGTCATTTGTGAATATCTTCTCCCATTCCATGGGGAAGGGAGTGGAGGGATGGTTGAGCCTGGTGAGGGTATTAAGGAGGGCACGTATTGCATGGAGCACTGAATGTGATACATAAACAATGATCTTGGAACACTGAAAAAATTTAAAAAATTTTTTTAAAGATGCCCCATATCAATCACAGCTTCCAGCCAAATTACGGGTGTCAAGTTCTGCACAACCTAAGTGGGGCAGTCTATCCTTGAGACAAAGAGAAAGGATTATTCACCAGAGAATCTATAGGACCTGGCTGCTCTGTCAGTAGGAACTCAGAACAGACTTATGGATCTTAAAATTTCTAAAGCAGAGAAGGTAGAAGAAAAAGCCAGACAATGGAGATTTGATTGATGTGAGGTGCCCTCACAGGACTAACTAATGTCCTGGCAAAGATGTAGAACCAGTCTTAATATGCTGCTGGTATAGCTATCAGAAGTTCTGGATAGGGTGGGAATGTGGGAAAATGGCCTATATCAGCAGTCTTCAAACTTTGTTGTACATTCAAATCATGTAGGGAGATTTTTTTTAATCTTGACCCTTGACCTTCCCATAATCTCTTACAAATAGATCAATCTCAAGACCTAAGACACAAACATCAGGGTTTTTAGAATTCCCCAGGTGATTTTTGACTTCAGCCAAGTTTGAGAGCCACAACAGCAAATGTGGAGATGGCACAGTTACCTTGTTAAGGTTTGGGGAAAGAGCTCAGAGATGGGCCAGCTAAAAGCTTTTTGTTTCCTTTTTTTAACAAGTCAGGATGTTCCCCAGGGTGCTCCAGGGATCAGTGTTTTCCTTAAAACAAGTACTTCACACTAGTGATAGAAGGCACCAGCATCACTAAGAAGCAGAAGTGGCAGTCATCTACAGGCCTGGGTTGCCGGTGGGTTTATATTGAGCTGGACTCACTGGTGTCCATGAAAATAGTAGGATTCAGAAATAGCAGAGGTCATGCAACAGCACTGATCACATCTACATTGCTGTAAAGCCAGAGTAGCAAGAAGAAGTCTTGATCCGCAAGGCAATTAGACCATGACACAGCTAGTGCAAAAGATTGGCAGCCACAAAGGTATTGCTTGACCTGTATAACAAAAGCAATCAAGAGCAGGTGAAAAGACTTAAACAGGCTGTCCCAATAGGAAGCAGCTCTCTTACTCACTTTTCACACTTGAGCTAAATCCAGCTAACTCACCGTGAAGGAAGAACCTGTGACATTACAGCAAATACGTACAGTAGTGATTCCCCAAAGTCCATCCCCATCCTATGATCATTTGTGTGAGGAATGATATACTGAGGAAAAGAAAACACTAAGCTCTTTCAGAAAGTGCTGGATAAAGGGTTGCACATGTTGGTGATATGAGGGATGGAGAAAAAATGCTCCTGAATTTCCAATTAGACAGGATGTAGGAAGCCAGTTAAATCCTTGGTCAAGGATTCTTCTGAGTGTCTGGTATCACTCCATGGTTATTTCCTTACTCCTCAATGAGTAACTGTGAAGGTATACTTGGAAAACTCTCATATATTTCTCCTATTCTGGGGGCTATATTTTAAAACATATGAAGCAGGTGGCCTGAATGGCTTGAATATTTGACTAGAGTAATCAAGTGTAATCTGTTCCCTAGAATGCCCCAGCAGTCACTCCTTTCTCTAGAACTAAAGGAAAGCATTAGCGAGGATGATGCCAGTCTCTATGAGAAGCTGGTGTTTTGGAGGTTTCCTATAAGCCAGGCTACATGATGATGGCAGGGGCTACACAGAGTTAGGCTTCCTGGTGTCTGTGAAAACAGAAGGATTCAGAAATGCAGAGGTCTATCACAAGCACTTAATCACATCCACATTGCCTCTAAGGGTTGCCGTGAAAAACCACGAAGCCAGAGTGGCAAGGAGAGACCTTCATCCACAGAGCTACTAGACCAGGATCTATGGGGTTAATAAGGAAGTCGGGTAGCCAACAGAAGTTTTGATTTACACAACCGAAAGGGATCAAGAATAGATGAGCAGAAGATTAAGACCAGTTGCTCCAGTGAAAAGTCCAGTATCCCCTGCCCAGTACTCACACCTCAGCCAACTGGCTAACGTGACAAGTACACTGAGCAGTGACTCCCCACGTCCTTCCCCAAAAGCATCTATGTTCACTTAATTTGAGGAACTCAACCCTGTGAAAAGGAAACTACTCAGATTTTCAGGAGTTATTGGACACACAGTTGGATACATTACTGATATGAGAGACCCACAGCACTTACGACTTTTCTATTAAAGGGTATGAGGGGTAGTTATCACCTCCCAAGTTTCTCTGGTCCATTCTGTGCTCCTTTCCCATTACATGTGAAGGCCTGTCTGTAGTGGTTGGATCCACTTGGCAGTTGGTAAGGCTGTGTTGTTTCCTGATATGTGGACTAAGGTTATACAGGCAGGAAAGACCTCCATTTCAATCCTAACCCTTCAAGGGGGAAACCTGTGAAATTATACCCTGTCCAAGACTGAAAACTGGAATACTGTATATTGGAAAGTATACTGGAATGGTAGGTACTACTGTTACCTTGAAATCTTCAAGAATGCGGGAATCATGGTTCTCATCAATCATATTCCCATTCAGTGTTGTACATGGTACATTCAATAATCAGATGGACTCATGGTAGATCATGACCAAGCCCAACAATAGGCACAAAAAGGAACACAGTCTGTTATTGTATATTGTATAGCCCAGAGGCTGCTGGCCTGATATACTTAAGTATGGCCTCTGGTGTACAGTTGATACATCAGCCTTGGTGCACTTGACATTCTGCCATTCTGATAGATGGGTACATATTCTGTGCCAAAAGCCATAGTGAGCCAGGGCCATGGAGAGTCTGAGGGTAAGAAAAATCTAGAATGGGTGGTAGAAGAGGAATATCAATCCCGACCTGTTACAAATTGGTTCTCCCAAAACAGGTGCTAATACAAATTGGGGCATAAGATACTAGGGATGAGCAGCTGCGAAAGGAATGGGAGGAAGCCAATTAAGTAGATAAAGAAGTCAAATTGAAGCATGCTAGAGAGACCTTGACCAATTTGAGGTGCTCTGATATGAGAGTTGCCCACCAGTGTCCCATATTGTGCCTTAAATGGCCATTGCTTTATTTTCCTTCTTCACTCACTGTGCTGCCCCAGGAAGAACTCTACATTGAGTGGGGAGGCTCTGGTATAGACCTTAAAGAAACTAGTGAACTGGCAAATTCCAATTCCAGGATGGAAAGCATGTTGGCCAGGCTAGTTTGCCATAGTGGAGTTAGAATGGAGTTGAAGTCCTATGAAAAGTGGGGAAATAGATATAGATCACATCAGCAGCTTCGCCCACATGCTTGAACTTGTCAATTGCCAACCTTCCTGCTTACAAGTGGGGTCTGCTTTCCTCTATATTACCAAGGCTGTCAACTTATGCTGTCCCTTTTTGTGTAACCTGGTTAGTATGAAGCTGCTGTCAGTCTCTCTTTGAAGTTTATTTGTTCCTTATTTCCCTAGCTTGTTCTGTGTTTTGGTATGACCTTGGGCCATACCAAGGTTGATTTCTCCTCAGCTAGTAATAGTCCTATTCCTGCCCTTTTGTGGATTCCCTATAGGGTCCAGTGTTATCAAAATTCTTTAGCCTGACTACATTGAGACATCCCAGTCACTGGAATGAGCTGAGCTGGTAGGTGACCACATGGTTTCTAATAGTAGGAATGAAGGTACCTGGGTTTCAGCTGGGAACACCTAAAGTTGACCAAATACCAACAGGGTGCCCTGATGTCTGGGAAGGCTGAGATAACTGAGAAAATTAAGTATAAGCAGAGTCAACATGGACAAAACTTATAATAAAGGACTTACCAAAATCTCATCCCAAAAACATGAATCTAGGAAAATATCATCAATGTTTTGTCAGAAAGATACAATTACACACTAGTATCTTCTGATCAAGTTTCAGAGCACAGCACTTCTGGATTCAGACATGCACCATTCTGGACTCCTTCACCTGCCAGGAATCTGGTTCCAGCAGCTCTAATACTGATTAGTACTTTTCCTGCAGTCTAGGAAGAAGGGTTGCTGCTACCTGAGCTATTGCCACAACAAGGGATTTTTAAGAGCTGCATTATGAGTCTTCAGGTTGTTCACAGCCTTGCCTTATTGTGCCTCACTTGGAGTGTGAGATGACTGGGGACCTTCTGAATGCACATCAGATGTGCAGAGGAGTTAATAGTTCCTGGGGCAATTTTGACAGTGGGAGAAAGTAGCTGGTGAATATTCTCCATCACTTGGAGGGATTTGGGGGGAAATTACTTCTTTGGTCTCTAAAGACTTTCAGGCCAATTAAGAAAACAGCTTTTTAGGGAGCTATGACTAACCCAGAAATATAATTTGTTATATTTGCCATCCCCCCTCCCTTGTTTTTTCCCTCCTGTTTTTCTTTATTGTAATGAAGTACAATCCTATCAGCAAAAAAAAAAAAAAAATTGTTTCAGGCTCTGTTCTGGAATACATGGTCTAAAATCAACCCCTATTTTATTGTTCTTGCTAAAATACAAATTTGATTCTAAAGCGCCTGCATCTAACTTTTAATGTGTAGAAGACAGACGAGACAGAACACAAATGATACCAAGGGAATAAAATCTTCCAAATCTAGATTCTGGAACTATTCACAGAGCAGATGATCCACTTTTAAGGAACTGTTTGAAACTGAGTGGATTTAGGTCTTAATTAAAAAGAGGCTTCAAGGGTATTGGTGAAAGTTTACTTCTTGAGATGAATTATTTATAAACATAGATGTTTACTAACTCTTTAAAACTACATGGGCCATAAATATTTCCCCTCTTAAGACAGACCAGGTCAAAAAATTGGAGAAGGAGCACAATCAGATATGGGACAACAGTTAGGTTTTTGGTTAGGAGGATTCCAAGGCTCCAGTAGTTGGAAGAAATGTACAGAATTGGTGAGAGGTGTAATATTCAGTTGTGACCTGTTGAAGGTTTGAGGTAATTGAGATCTTAATGATTCTAAGGTCCTCAGAGGTGCTCAATCAGATGATAGTGTCTCTTACTAAAATGGGAGGCAAATTGAGAAGAAGTTTAATTCTGTTGGAACTTGATTCCTATAGGTCATTCATGTAGAAATGGATATTGGTAACAGGCTGGACAGAACCCTGGGTGGAAAAGGGGACCCATAGGTGAGCAAATACAAGACAGTTAGTGACTGAGCTTACTCTGTGTCTTTTAGAACTTGTTTTGGGGGAAACCCAAGCTGAGGCTGATGTGCAGATAGTTTATTGCAAACATAGCAGGACCAAGGGTTAGTGGGAAATGAGAGACAAGAAAGATACATTGAGCTGGTCATCACTAGAAGTGACTTATTGTTTCATCCACTGATTGCCAGGAGAAAAGAGAATTTATTCGGGATGGGAGGAATTGCTTCTATTGATCAAATGTTGTCAAGTGTAACTCCATGGTTTCTTAGTCATGTGTGCGTAAGTGCTGAGCAGATTTCCAACAGCATCTATGTGATAGAAGTTCCAGAACAGAAAGCCAGGTGGGTGACATGATGTTGGGTTGCTCTTGGGTGAAACTGGTCCTTGTAGCAATGGTTTAAAAGAGAGGTGAGGTCAGAGAGAAATGGTACACAAACATTTCCAACCCACTTCAGGGGGAGCACACAGAAAAGTAAATATAATTGGGTCCCTAGGCAATACCAACCTTTAAGAGATAGGTAGAACAAGGTGCCTAGAGGAAGACTTCAAGGATTAATAGGAAAGGAAAGAGGGAAAGTTACCACAAAAGCCATGGGGGTGGGATTCAAAAAGGAGGGATTAGAAAAATGGTATCTAATATAGCAAAAATCGAGCAAGGCAGGTTGTGACTAATACATTTGGGGAGTCATTAGCTAAAGTCTAGTTCTGAAATGAAAATGATAAAAGGCTGCAACATAAAAAGCAGTAAATATATTGTGATCTGTGTAGACCAATGACAGTAGTATGTCTGTATACTCCTACTATGTGTATATGCTACTGTACTGTGGCATGTACGTTTTCAAACATTCACGGAAAACGAATGCCCTAAAACACCTAACATTTAATACAAAACCTCTTCACAAAAATATGAAAACATTAATTTGTCAGCTATGTGAAAATAAGTGCGCTATTTTCAAGTTTTTTTAACCTCATTTGATACAGCATTTTTAGGATCTAAGTTTAATTTTGTTTTGATTGTTGATTTTAAGGATTGACGTAGCTGAGAAAGATACTTTACAAAGATTGGTAGTTCCAGATGAAGGAAGTCTACACCGCTTGTGGTGTGTTAAATTGTGAAACTCAATGTTTAGTTCCATCAACCAATCATGCAAAACTGTTTTTTTGTGTGTGTGACTTCTGGAAAATTCCCACTCTCAATGTCAATTAATGGGTGCAAACTAATTGGAAGGTGTTGCATTTCTACATTTAAACAGTTACCCCAAACCTGCTGAAATTATTTGAAAACCTAATTTTCTAGTCTGCTGAACTCTTCCAGATTTAAGTATGCAGGCATAAGAGACTTTAGTAGATACTTTTTTCCTAGTATGCAATCTCAACAGTAGCAACATATCAAAATGTGCTTTTAAAAAACTCTGTGCATAGCATGAATTTTTTCAAAAGAGGTTGTCCCTATATCACTCCTACAACTTCACCTTTATCTCCTGTCAAGGTCAGCAAATGTGGAATATTAGAAATTAAAGGACAAATGCATAACTCAGTTTTAAGTATATTCTTTCCATTTTAGAGATAGGGAGCAATTAATTTTTTTCATACTACAAAGACATTTGGGTCAAGTGCAAAGTATAAAAAGTGGACTGTAGTTTAAAAGTCTTGTTTTCATGAAATTAGTCCCATGAATGACATCTTAGTACTATGTACATTGCTTTCAACTTCTTCCTGGCAACTCCCTGTTTGTAAATGATGTGACAGATGAATTGCACATGGTGTAATATCTGTAAGTTTACTCTGGGATAGTAGTTACACTTATATTTTCCATGAAGGGGCCATTTAATGTTGAGTGTGGCTTAAAAAAGTAATTTTAGGTGTATATCCTTTTTGAAATAGAACCTGGCAGGTACCACAATCTGAGACATGTTCAAAACATTTATACTTTCATCCAACTGTATTGCAACCTCCCACACTATGCAATTTGTTCTAAACCTTGCTGCTGCAAATCTTCAGTATTTTCTGAGCATCTGCCAATAGAATTTGGTGATAGAGGAATACACTTGGCTTATTCTATTGTTTTGGCGTATTCTAGCAATTTCTATAATGGTAGGAAGAGCCAAGTGACAAATGGATTTTTATCTTTCACTCTTAAACATTGATTGCTAAATTTAGTGAAATCTTGTGGAGTATTGGAATAAGAATTACATAACTCTATAGAGCACTGCTGTCAGTGGAAGTTCTTCTGTTATGCATGCTTAGTATAAATGTATCAGGATTAACAAGACTTCAAAAATAACACTAACCTACCCAGTCACTGTGTATACTTAGGAAATGGAATTTTTCTGCTATTACTCACAGACATTACCCTAATAGTCTTGATAATTTTAATTCTTCTAGCAGATTTCTTGAACTGATTAGCTATAACATGTCTACTGAAGAATCCTACTAGGAAATAGAAACTATCAGGTTTTCAGCCTGCTCCGTTGCTTGTATCAATCTTTTCAGTCTGTATTTTCATTGCAACAATCTAAATTACATGCTGCCCATGTTGTGAGGATTCATTTAAACAAAATAATTGCCATCACTCAGTGATGGTTTGCCCTAAAAGGATTGATGGGTGAGCCGTGCCTAAGGGAGCCTTGGTCAGCATTTCCAGATTGTGGAGCTCCCTCTCTGCCCACATCTTGTGTCCCAGGTAATCTATGACTATCCAATGCACAGAGGAGCAGAAATCAACCTGTATGTCCAGTGTCCTTATCAGAATTTACCAACATGAATATGAGAATCTCTTTGCCCCAATAGGTTTTATTGGAATAGTTTGTAGGTATATTCATCTCAATTTGGAGACTCCTGGTGTATGAACAAACATATTAAGGAGCTGATTTATAAGGAAATCAGTTAGAAAACAAATCAAAGTTAATTTTTTTATTAGAAAGTGGTGACAGGAGTATTAGGTTAAGGGGAAGGGAATCACTGGAAAAAAGCCAAAGGTACAGGAAAAGAAATAATAGAGTAAGTCAGAGAAATAAGGAAAAGCCTGGTATATAGGAAACATGAGGAAGGATTAGCCTTCTAGCTCAGAAGAGGCCATTTCCTGATAAAGAAATTGAAATGGGGTGAAAGATCTTAAGTAGCTTTGGGAATAGAGAGCTGAAGGAGTTCAGAAGCTGGAGGCAGGGCTATGTTCTAGAAGGAAGGCACTTTAGGTCTGTGGAGACAAAAATATTACAATAGTCACTATATGTAATGAGAGCTAAGGAAGTATATGTGTTAACTTCAGGATAGTCACCTTGCTCTTACTCTGAGAACTAACTGGTTCATGAAAGCTACAGTTGTGGTAACCAATGGATCTCAAAACCAGAAAAGTAGCAGAGTAAGACTCTGGACTCTATATAGGCAAACAAGTGCCCTAAATGCCAAAGTACAGAATGATAATAAATGTAAGGCACATCCATCCCCCAGTGAAAGACTGCAAATGCTCTCTGGACACCTTGAATAGACAAATATTTAGAGCTGAAAGAAAACTATCAAATGTTAGATCTGCCTATTTTACAACATCAAACATTTTTTCACTACTGTTTTTTTGTAGTCCTGTTATAGAACAATTCACTCTTCAGCATTAGTGTTCTGATCACTAGCAACATACGGAGTCATCAAAGTCTTCCAGAGCTCATGTGCTCAGGAGCCTTTTCCACATTTACACAATGTAATCAGTCTTTTCCCTTATTTTTCCAATGACAAGAGATTTGTTTCCCACAGCATAACTTACTCTGATGTTTCTAAAAGGGATTTCTAAAAGGCGTGGTTTTTTTTACTTTTGTTGTTTTTATTTATTTTTTTAATTAATTTATTTTAATAAACATATAATATATTTTTATCCCCAGGGGTACAGGTCTGTGAATCGCCAGGTTTACACATTTCACAGCACTCATCATAGCACATACCCTCCCCAGTGTCCATATCCCCACCACGCTCTCCTGTCCCCCCTCCCTCCAGCAACCCTCAGTCTGTTTTTTGAGATTGAGTCTTTTATGGTTTGTCTCCCTCCCAATCCCATCTTTTCATTTTTTCTTTTCCTACCTCTCCCCAAACCCCCCACATTGCATCTCCACTTCCTCATATCAGGGGGATCATATGATAGTTGTCTTTCTCCAATTGACTTATTTCGCTAAGCATAATACCCTCTAGTTCCATCCACATTGTCGCAAATGGCAAGATTTCATTTCTTTTGATGGCTGCATAGTATTCCATTGTGTATATATACCACTTCTTCTTTATCCATTCATCTGTTGATGGACATCTAGGCTCTTTCCACAGTTTGGCTATTGTGGACATTGCTGCTATAAAAATTCGGATGCACGTGCCCCTTCGGAGCACCACATTTGTATCTTTAGGATATATACCCAGGAGTGCAATTGCTGGGTCATAGGGTAGCTCTATTTTCAGTATTTTGAGGAACCTCCACACTGTTTTCCAGAGTGGTTGCACCAGCTTGCATTCCCACCAAGAGTGTAGGAGGGTTCCCTCTCTCCACATCCTCGCCAGCATCTGTCATTTCTTGACTTGTTAATTTTAGCCATTCTGACTGGTGTGAGGTGGTATCTCATTGTGGTTTTGATTTGTATTTGCCTGATGCCAAGTGATGTGGAGCATTTTTTCATGTGTCTGTTGGCCATCTGGATGTCTTCTTTGCAGAAATGTCTGTTCATGTCCTCTGCCCATTTCTTGATTGGATTATTTGTTCTTTGGGTGTTGAGTTTGCTAAGCTCTTTATAGATTTTGGATACTAGCTCTTTATCTGATATGTCATTTGCAAATATCTTCTCCCGTTCTGTCAGTTGTCTTTTGGTTTTGTTGACTGTTTCCTTTGCTGTGCAAAAGCTTTTGATCTTGATGAAATCCCAATAGTTCATTTTTGCCCCTGCTTCTGTTGCCTTTGGCGATGTTCCTAGGAAGAAGTTGCTGCGGTTGAAGTCAAAGAGGTTGCTGCCAGCGTTCTCCTCAAGGATTTTGATGGATTCCTTTCTCACATTGAGGTCCTTCATCCATTTTGAGTCTATTTTCGTGTGTGGTGTAAGGAAATAGTCCAATTTCATTTTTCTGCATGTGGCTGTCCAATTTTCCCAGCACCATTTGTTGAAGAGGCTGTCTTTTTTCCATTGGACATTCCTTCCTGCTTTGTCGAAGATTAGTTGACCATAGAGTTGAGGGTCTATTTCTGGGCTCTCTATTCTGTTCCATTGATCTATATGTCTGTTTTTGTGCCAGTACCATACTGTCTTGATGATGACAGCTTTGTAATAGAGCTTGAAGTCTGGAATTGTGATGCCACCGACTTTGGCTTGCTTTTTCAATATTCCTTTCCCTATTCGAGGTCTTTTCTGGTTCCATATAAATTTTAGGATTATTTGTTCTAGTTCTTTAAAAAAATGGATGGGATTTAGATAGGGATTGCATTAAATGTGTAGATTGCTTTAGGTAGAATAGACATTTTCACAATATTTGTTCTTCCAATCCATGAGCATGGAATATTTTTCCATTTCTTTGTGTCTTCCTCAATTTCTTTCATGAGTACTTTATAGTTTTCTGAGTACAGATTCTTTGCCTCTTTTGTTAGATTTATTCCTAGGTATTTTATGGTTTTGGGTGCAATTGTAAATGGGACTGACTCCTCAATTTCTCTTTCTTCTGTCTTGTTGTTAGTGTAAAGAAATGCGACTGATTTCTGTGCATTGACTTTATATCCTGACACTTTACTGAATTCCTGTATAAGTTCTAGCAGTTTTGGAGTGGAGTCTTTTGGGTTTTCCACATATAGTATCATATCATCTGCAAAGAGTGATAGTTTGACTTCTTCTTTGCCGATTTGGATGCCTTTAATTTCTTTTTGTTGTCTGATTGCTGAGGCTAGGACTTCTAGTACTATGTTGAACAGCAGTGGTGATAACAGACATCCTTGCTGTGTTCCTGACCTTAGCGGAAAAGCTTTCAGTTTTTCTCCATTGAGAATGATATTTACAATGGGTTTTTCATAGATGGCTTTGATAATATTGAGGTATGTGCCTTCTATCCCTACACTTTGAAGAGTTTTAATCAGGAAGGGATGCTGCACTTTGTCAAATGCTTTTTCAGCATCTATTGAGAGTATCATATGGTTCTTACTCTTTCTTTTATTAATGTATTGTATCACATTGATGGATTTGTGGATGTTGAACCACCCTTGCAGCCCTGGAATAAATCCCACTTGGTCGTGGTGAATAATCCTTTTAATGTACTGTTGGATTCTATTGGCCAGTATTTTGGTGAGAATTTTCGCATCTGTATTCATCAAGGATATTGGTCTGTAATTCTCTTTTTTGGTGGGATCCTTGTCTGGTTTTGGGATCAAGGTGATGCTGGCTTCATAAAATGAGTTTGGAAGTTTTCCTTCCATTTCTATTTTTTGGAACAGTTTCTGGAGAATAGGAATTATTTCTTCTTTAAATGTTTGGTAGAATTCCCCTGGGAAGCCGTCTGGTCCTGGACTTTTGTTTGTTTGTAGATTTTTGATGACTGTTTCAATCTCCTTACTGGTTATGGTTCTGTTCAGGTTTTCTATTTCTTCCTGGTTCAGTTGTGGTAGTTTATATATCTCTAGAAATGTATCCATTTCTTCCAGATTGTCAAGTTTCTTGGCGTAGAGCTGCTCGTAGTATGTTCTTATAATTGTTTGTATTTCTTTGGAGTTGGTTGTGATCTCTTCTCTTTCATTCATGATTTTATTTATTTGGGTTCTTTCTCTTTTCTTTTTGATAAGTCTGGCCAGGGGTTTGTCAATCTTATTAATTCTTTCAAAGAACCAGCTCCTAGTTTCGTTGATTTGTTCTATTGTTTTTTTTAGTTTCTATTTCATTGATTTCCTCTCTGATCTTTATGATTTCTCTTCTCCCGCTGGGTTCAGGCTTTCTTTGTTGTTCCTTCTCCAGCTCCTTTAGGTGTAGGGTTAGGTTGTGTAATTAAGACCTTTCTTGTTTCTTGAGAAAGGCTTGTACCGCTATGTATTTTCCTCTCAGGACTGCCTTTGTTGTGTCCTACAGATTTTGAACCGTTGTGTTTTCATTGTCATTTGTTTCCATGAATTTTTTCAATTCTTCTTTAATTTCCTGGTTGACCCATTCATTTTTTAGAAGGATGCTGTTTAGTCTCCATGTATTTGGGTTCTTTCCAAATTTCCTTTTGTGATTGAGTTCTAGCTTCAGAGCATTGTGGTCTGAAAGTATGCAGGGAATCATCCCAATCTTTTGATACCGGTTGAGACCTGATTTATGACCCAGGATGTGGTCTATTCTGGAGAATGTTCCATGTGCACTAGAGAAGAATGTGTATTCTGTTGCTTTGGGATGGAATGTTCTGAATATATCTGTGATGTTCGTCTGGTCCAGTGTGTCATTTAAGGCCTTTATTTCCTTGTTGATCTTTTGCTTAGATGATCTGTCCATTTCAGTGAGGGGAGTGTTACAGTCCCCTGCTATTATTGTACTACTGTTGATGTATTTCTTTGATTTTGTTATTAATTGGTTTATATAGTTGGCTGCTCTCATGTTAGGGGCATGGATATTTAAGACTGTTAGGTCTTCTTGTTGGACAGACCCTTTGAGTATGATATAGTGTCCTTCCTCATCTCTTATTATAGTCTTTGGGTTAAAATCTAATTGATCTGATATAAGGATTGCCACCCCAGCTTTCTTCTGATGTCCATTAGCATGGTACATTGTTTTCCACCCCCTCACTTTAAATCTGGAGGTGTCTTTGGGTCTAAAATGAGTTTCTTGTAGGCAGCATATGGATGGGTTTTGTTTTTTTATCCATTCTGATACCCTGTGTCTTTTGATTGGGGGCATTTAGCCCATTAACATTCAGGGTAACTATTGAGAGATATGAATTTAGTGCCATTGTATTGCCTGTAAGGTGACTGTTAACTGTATATTGTCTCTGTTTCTTTCTGATCTACTACTTTTAGGGTCTCTCTTTGCTTAGAGGACCCCTTTCAATATTTCCTGTAGAGCTGGTTTGGTGTTTGCAAATTCTTTCAGCTTTTGTTTGTCCTGGAAGCTCTTTATCTCTCCTTCTATTTTCTATAGCCTAGCTGGATATAGTATTCTTGGCTTCATGTTTTTCTCATTTAGTGCTCTGAATATATCATGCCAGTTCTTTCTGGCCTGCCAGGTCTCTGTGGATAGGTCCGCTGCCAATCTAATGTTTTTACCCTTGTATATTACAGCCTTCTTTTCCCGGGCTGCTTTCAGAATTTTCTCTTTGTCGCTAAGACTTGTAAATTTTACTATCAGGTGACGAGGTGTGGACCTATTTTTATTGATTTTGAGGGGCGTTCTTAGCATCTCCTGGATTTTGATGTTTGTTCCCTTTGCCATATTAGGGAAATTTTCTCCAATAATTGTCTCCAGTATACCTTCAGCTCCCCTCTCTCTTTCTTCTTCTTCTGGAATCCCAATTATTCTAATGTTGTGTCGTCTTATGGTGTCGCTTATCTCTCGAATTCTCTCCTCGTGGTCCAGTATTTGTTTGTTTCTCTTTTGCTCAGCTTCTTTATTCTCTGTCATTTGGTCTTCTATGTCACTAATTCTTTCTTCTGCCTCATTTATCCTAGCAGTGAGAGCTTCCATTTTTGATTGCACCTCATTAATAGCTTTTTTGATTTCAACTTGGTTAGATTTTAGTTCTTTTATTTCTCCAGAAAGGGTTTTTATCTCTCCAGAGAGGGTTTCTCTAATATCTTCTGTGCCTTTTTCGAGCCCGGCTAGAACCTTGAGAATCGTCATTCTGAACTCTAGATCTGTCATATTACCAATGTCCGTATTGATTAGGTCCCCAGCCTTCGGTACTGCCTCTTGTTCTTTTTTTTGTGGTGAGATTTCCCACCTTGTAATTTTGTCCAGATAAGATTTGCTTTCTCCTCCTCTAGAATTCCACTGTTCTTGGTGAGTGAAGTTGGTCTTGGCTGGGTTTCTTGTTGATCTTCTGGGGAAGGGGCCTGTTGTAGTGATTCTCAAGTGTCTTTGCTGCAGGTGGAATTGCACCACCCTTGCCAGGGGCCGGGCTAAGTAATCCGCTCGGGTTTGCTTTCAGGAGCTTTTGTTCCCTGAGCGCCTTCCACAGAGTTCTAGAGGACGGGAATGAAGATGGCAGCCTCCCAATCTCCAGCCCGGAGGAGCCAAGAGCTTGGTGTCTGGCTCCTCAGTGCACCCTCAGAGAAAAGTGCCCAACCGCCCCATCTCCCTGGCCTGCGGTCACGCCTTGAGGAAAGCAGTCAACGGTCGCTTCCGTGTCCATGGCCTCCAGCCGCGCTCCGAGCCCACCCAGCCTGCGACCGGCACAAGGTAACCCCGGACTGAGAGCTCACTCCTCGGCTTTGTCACTGTAGCCGGCTTGCCCGCTCTAATACCTGAGAGCTCTGTAGCACTCAGACACCCCCAGTCCTTCTGTGACCCTGCGGGACTTGGGATTATGCTGACCCTGCCTGGGCTTCCTCCCGGTTTAGCCTCTGGAGCGATGTCCCTCCGTGGAGCAGACTTTTAAAAGTCCCGATTTTGTGCTCCGTTGCTCCATCGCTTGCCGGGAGCCAGCCCCTCCCGCCGTGGTCTGTCTTCCCGTCGCTTTGGATTCACTTCTCCGCAGGTCCTACCTTTCAGAAAGTGATCGATTTTCTGATTGTAGAATTGTTGCTCTTCTTCTCTTTGATTTCTCATTGGATTTGTAGGTGTTCACAATGGTTAGATAAGCTATCTAGCTGATCTCCTGCTACCCGATGTCGTCTCAGCCTGCTACTTCTCTGCCATCTTGACTCCTCCTCTAAAAAGCATGTTTATAGTGACCTCCAAACTTTGGTTGAGGACAGGAGATCTACAAATTAACAATTAATGAACAATTAACAAACTGGTGTCACTGTGTGTACACAACTGCTCACTGCTTTTGCCAATTCTGTCAGATGACCTGTAGCACAGTCCTGAACCAGAATTGGTTGGAGTATTGTGTGATTAATGCAATTCCCACACTTTTACTCAAAATAAAGCCACTGCAAGATTGCACCAAAATGTGAGTCACTGTGAACTCGGTCATTGTAAAGCTCAAAGTCATTGTAAAGCCTCATAATCTCTTTTTTCTGAGAGATGAGCTCTTGAGGGAAAATTGTTATATCCAGGCATATGCCATATGTTCTTCATAACCCACAGTCCTGGCAGCATGCTGCATGACACATGGCTAACTTTTAACAAACAGTTGCTAGTGTAATAGGTTCAAATGATGAATATTAGAATGTCTTCTGCCTCTTCCCCTTCCTTCTGCATCTCTGCCATCCCTCAAGCTCTTGAGAGTCATTCAGATTCAGGTAATCATTTAGAGGAAAACACGAGAAGTGAGGAAAGTTATGTTTGTAATAGAAAGAGTGACTCTACTGCAAGGAGAGAAAATTATTGTAGAAGTTAAAAATGGGGAAAAAATCTTGGGATGAGTGGGAGTGATTCTGGAGGCTGAGCAGAGTTTAGAGATCTGCCTCCTGTGGGAATGGCAAAGGCCATGAGTGGGGAGAACATTTAATATCCCTCACTGAACAAAAGATTTCAGTTTACTCTTTAGGATTTTACTCAGTCACAACACATACTTCACTATGTTAGCCTGTTTCTTTGAAGAGACTCAAGGACCCGGATTGTCTTTGGGGCTAGACTATGGTCACTGATAGTACCAGGTGCTTGATAGGGATTCTTTCAATCCTCTGCAACTCTGAGGCCAGTCTTCAGATGAGAAATCCAAGGTTCGCCAGATGCCTTAGATCCTGGCTATAAGCAGCAGCTCCTAAGAGGCACATTCAGGGGGTTGTGAAGAGGAGGAAAGACTTCTCCTCTACCTTTTAGGTTCTGTGACTAAGCTTGATTATTAAACTGGTGAAAGAGAGATTAACAGGAGAAAAGCATATAAACTTCACATGATAAGATGTTCTTCATGTATGTTTAAAAATGAGAAATGAAGACCAAAGAAGCAGATAGGATTTACATACCTTTTCAACAAAGAATGACAAACTGGAGAGACAAGGCAAAGTAAAGTGCAGCTTGGGCTAGGGGCAGTAAATTGTAGGACTGATTGAGGAAATATGTAGTGGAAACTAATGAAAGGTAAAGTTTGTTAGTGGATTGATTTGTACAGATGCCTCTCAATGTTGACTCCCTGTCTCCAATGATAAGAAAGAGGGGGGTCAGAGAGCCCTTTCTGCATCTGCTTTTTCTCAAGTGCCTTCAGCTCTACTATCAGTCTATCAACTGGCATGTTTTGTGGGTGGCATATTCTGTTCTCCTTCAGTTGTATCAAGTTAGTAGGTGTTCTTTTAACCATTACTCAATTATCCCTCATTATCTCCAGATGAAGAACCAAATTAGCATAACACCATCTCAGGAAAATAATGGTAAATAACTCAATGTAAATGTCAGACTGCAAAGGGAGAAGGGACAGAAGTTAAAAATTGTTTTAGAACAAGATAGAATAGATATCCAAGCTATCCTGGGCTGGAGCTATGGCCAGGTACAAGATGTTAAGGAGGTTTAACTATAGAGGCTCTGCTAAAACTCAGGTTTCATAGAAGGGGAAAGAAGTTAGTAAGTATCTTGTCAAAGGTTGATGGGCAGAGAATCCAGGGGAACAGGATATCCTGGAGCTTGGTGTCAGAGTTGTAACAAATGTTTTCATGGAGGTAACAGACTAGTGCCTGGACTCCATTAGAAAAGGGGTTAGTGTCTATCAATGCTGGAGTTAAGCTTATCTGACCTGTGTGTGGTGGAACAGATTAGAATATTAATCACTGAAAATAACTTTATCCTATATTTTGTCTGCTTATATCACTAAAAAAATGAATGTAAGATTGTTTTTTATCAATTTCCCTTTAATACTTACTCTTGTTCAGAAAATCTAGTATCTACCTCTGGAGGCTGACCCCAAAGTATTGAGAGCCCTAGGGATAAGTGTGGCCCTGTGAAGGAAGATCAGTCCTGCTCATTCCTGTTAGTTACTTCCACAGGGTGGAGTCCCTGAGAGTGATTCTGGATATTTTTCTACTCTATTAATCCAAATCCAGTCAGAGCTGCAATGGGATTCTGTTATAACAACAAAGTTACAGCTTCTTAAAAAAAAATCATATTCCTGTGTTCAACCATTTTTTCTAAAATGCAATGTTTGTGTCAAGGGAGCATCCAGCATCAATCAAATGTCAGTTTGATCCCAGACTATCAACCCAAAACTCCCTCTTTCTCTAGACCTATTTCAGGGACCTCATTGTACTTTGCCAAGGCCCACCCCGCCACTCCCCTTTTAATCTAGGGGAGAAGTAGTAGTGACATAGTATGAGCAGCCCGGGGGCTTCAAAAGAGATCTCTTCACTCTTTATGTCCCAATTTTGCACACCAAAATAAGAGTTGCCCTTTGCAGAAGTTCATGTTACAAATAAAGCCCAGGGCAATGTGACTGTCCTCAGTTGTTTATTTATTTTTTGTTTGTTTTGTTTATTATTATGTTAGTGATAATATGTCCTAAGTTGTTAATTACAAAATTACAAAATGGCTTTCACAATACATAAGGAAAAATTAAGTATGGTGGGCATTTAGTGCTCCATGCAGACTCTCAATTCCTTTTGTTAACTATGGCAAAAATATATAAAATTTAACATCTTGGCCATTTTTAAGTATACATTTCAATATTTGGTTTCACAAAAGTGAATATACTTATTTCCAGAACTCTTTATTTTGCAAAACTGAAACTCTATACCCATCCCTTTTCTCTCCTTCCCACTAGCAACCACCATTCTGTCTATGAATTTGACTATTCTAGGTACTTCAACTAGAATCGTATTTGTCTTCTTGTGATGAGCTTATTTCACTTAACATAATGGGTTCAAGATTCCACTGTGTTGAAGCTTGTGAACTTGTTTGTCAGAATTTCCTTTAAGTCTGAACAACATTCTGTTGTATGTATAGACCACATTATGCTGATCCATTTACCTGTTGGATACTTGGGTTGCTTCCACCTTTTGGTTATTGTGAATGCTACTATGAACATAGAGTACAAATCTCTCTTCAAGACCTTGCTTTCAATTCTTTTGGGTACAAACCCAGAAGCGAATTGTTGGATCATATGGTAATTCTATCTTAAGTTTTTTTTTTTTTTTTGAAGAACCACTAACACTGTCTTCTGTAGTGACTACACCATTTTACATTTCCACCAAAAACACACAAGTGTTCTAATTTCTTCACAACGCCATCATTTATTTTCTGTGTTTTTTTTCCCAGAGTATTTACTTTTTATTAGGCATGAATACAACTCTTTTTTTTCACTTAAATTCAATTAGTCAACATATAGTACATCAACCAATTAATAACCAAATTTAAGAAACACATTGATAATATATTAATAGTGGGGGATTTCAACACCCCACTCATAGCAATAGACAGATCATCTAGGCAGAAGATGAACAAAGAAACAAGGGCTTTGAATGACCAAATGAACTTCACAGACATATATAGAATATTCCATCATAAAACACCAGATCCTCATTCTTCTTAAATGCACATGGAACTTTCTCCAGAATAGATCACATACTGGTCACAAATTAGGCCTCAACCTGTACCAAAAGACTGAGAATATACCATACATATTTTCAGACCACAATGCTTTGAAACTAGAACTCAATCGCAAGACAAGACTTGGAAGGAACTCAAACACTTAGAGGCTAAAGAGCATCCTACTAAAGAATGAATGGGTCAACCAGGAAATTAAAGAATTTTAAAAATTCATGGAAACTAATGACACTGAAGACACTTTTTTTAAAATTTCTTTCCAGCGTAACAGAATTCATTGTTTTTGCACCACACCCAGTGCTCCATGCAATACGTGCCCTCCCTAATACCCACCACCTGGTTCCCCCAACCTCCCACCCCCTGCCCCTTCAAAACCCTCAGGTTGTTTTTCAGAGTCCATAGTCTCTCATGGTTCACCTCCCCTTCCAATTTCTCTCAACTCCCTTCTCCTCTCCATCTACCCTTGTCCTCTATATTATTTGTTATGCTCCACAAATAAGTGAAACTGTATGATAATTGACTCTCTCTGTTTGACTTATTTCACTCAGCATAATCTCTTCCAGTCCTGTCCATGTTGCTACAAAAGTTGGGTATTCATCCTTTCTGATGGAGGCATAATACTCCATAGTGTATATGGACCACATCTTCCTTATCCATTCATCCGTTGAAGGGCATCTTGGTTCTTTTCACAGTTTGGCGACCGTGGCCATTGCTGCTATAAACATTGGGGTAGAGATGGCCCTTCTTTTCACTACATCTGTATCTTTGGGGTAAATACCCAGTAGTGCAATTGCAGGTCATAGGGAAGCTCTATTTTTAATTTCTTGAGGAATCTCCACACTGTTCTCCAAAGTAGCTGCACCAACTTGCATTCCCACCAACAGTGTAAGAGGGTTCCCCTTTCTCCACATCCTCTCCAACACACGTTGTTTCCTGTCTTGCTAATTTTGGCCATTCTAACTGGTGTAAGGTGGTATCTCAATGTGGTTTTAATTTGAATCTCCCTGATGGCTAGTGATGGTGAACATTTTTTCATGTGTCTGATAGCCATTTGTATATCTTCATTGGAGAAGTGTCTGTTCATATCTTCTGCCCATTTTTTGATATGACTATCTGTTTTGTGTGTGTTGAGTTTGAGGAGTTCTTTATAGATCCTGGATGTCAACCTTTTGCCTGTACTGTCATTTGCAAATATCTTCTCCCATTCCGTGGGTTGCCTCTTTGTTTTGTTGACTGTTTCCTTTGCTGTGCAGAAGCTTTTGATCTTGATGAAGTCCCAAAAGTTCATTTTTGCTTTTGTTTCTTTGCCTTTGGAGACATCTTGAAAGAATTTGCTGTGGCTGATATAAACACTTTTGTACAACAACTTTTGGGATATACCAAAGGCAGTCCCAAGACTTATCTGTTTTTGCTCTTTTAGTATCTAAGAAATCCTTACTAAACCAGTATTATAAAGCTTTCCCCTTATGTTTTCTTCTAAATTTCACAGTTTTAGCTCTTAGGATGTGTAGGTCTTTGATTCCTTTTAAGTTGTGCTATAAGGAAAGTTTCCAACTTCACTCATTTGCATGCAGATATCCAGTTTTTCCAATACCATTTGAAGGGACTGTTCTATCCCCCATTGAGTGGTTTTGACACCGTTGTCAAAAATCATTAGAAAGGGGAACCCTCTTACATTGTTGGTGGGAATGCAAGTTGGTGCAGCTACTTTGGAGAACAGTGTGGAGATTCCTCAGGAAATTAAAAATAGAGCTTCCCTATGACCCTGCAATTGCACTACTGGGTATTTACCCCAAAGATACAGATGTAGTGAAAAGAAGGGCCATCTGTACCCCAATGTTTATAGCAGCAATGACCACGGTCGCCAAACTGTGAAAAGAACCAAGATGCCCTTCAACGGATGAATGGATAAGGAAGATGTGGTCCATATACACTATGGAGTATTATGCCTCCATCAGAAAGGACGAATACCCAACTTTTGTAGCAACATGGACGGGACTGGAAGAGATTATGTTGAGTGAAATAAGTCAAGCAGAGAGAGTCAATTATCATATGGTTTCACTTATTTGTGGAGCATAAGGAATAACATGGAGGACATGGGGAGATGGAGAGGAGAAGGGAGTTGAGGGAAATTGGAAGGGGAGGTGAACCATTAGAAACAATGGACTCTGAAAAACAACCTGAGGATTTTGAAGGGGCAGGGGGTGGGAGGTTGGGGGAACCAGGTGGTGGGTATTAGGGAGGGCACGTATTGCATGGAGCACTGGGTGTGGTGAAAAAACAATGAACACTGTTACGCTGAAAAGAAATAAAAAATTTAAAAAAAAATCATTAGACCATATATGTGAAGGTTTGTTTCTGAGCTCTCTGTTTGCCCATAGATTTGTCTTTATGCTAGTATCTTACTGTGGCTTTGTAATAAGTTTTGAAATTAGGAAGTGTAAGACCTCCAAATTTGTTCTTTCTAAAAATTTTTTATGAAAGTATAAATATACAATATTAGTGTCAGATGTGTAATGATTCGACCATTCTATACATTTCTCAGTGCTCCAGATAAGTGTACTCTTAATCTCCTTTATTTCACCAGACTCCTTACCCACCTCCCCTCTGACAACCACCACTTCTGTACTTAAGAATGTTTTGTCTTTTTCTTAAATTTTATGTATGAGTGACATCATATGGTATTTGTCTTTCTGAATTGTTCTTTTTCAAGATTTATCTATTCAGGGTCATTTAACATTCCTGAATTTTATGATGGATTGTTTTTATTTCTATAAAAAACACCATTAAGATTGATAGGGATTGCAAGAAATCTGTACATCAATTTGGGCATATTAATATCTTAATATTCTAACAAACATGCTAGCTCTTTCTGCATATGTGTTTTTAATTTTTTTCAGCATTTTTTCAGTATACTCATCTCTTGCCACCTTAGTTAAAGTTATTTCTATGTATTTTATTTTTGATGCTTTTGGAAATGGAATTGTTTTCTTTTCCAGGTTGTTTATTGTTCATATATAGTAAAACAACTGAATTCTTATTTTTTACATCCTGCAACTTTACTGAACTCACTTATTCTAACATGTTTTTGTGTGGAATCCTTAGGATTTTCTCCATGTAAGATGGCTAACAGATAATTTTACTACTTTCAGTTTGGATGCCTTTTACTTTTTTCTTAATTGCACTAAGATTTCCAGTATGATTTTTTTTTTAATTTGTATGTTCCTTCTTTATTACTTTTGTCATAATACCATCATTATAATTGAGATATTCAGTCCTCATTTCTGCAAAAATAGAGATTATTATTTTAATATTAGTTATTAAGGATTTCTTGAAATAACTGGAAATGTTTGTGTGTGTGTATATATATATGAATGTACTGTGCATCCTTAGATTTGGTTAGCATGATGCTTGGTACAGAAAAGTCATTCAATGGGTATCTGTTAAATGAACATCATTATATTTAAAATCTGTAACTTATGACAAATATATTCTTTTCCTAGTTTTAAAAATTGGAATATTTCAGACTTACAGAAAAGTTGCAAAGAGGTCCTGTAGACCTTCACCTAGCTTCTATAATAGCTTCTATAATAACCATAGCACAATCAGTGAAAGGAGGAAATCAACATTAACATCGTACAATGAACTACATTATAATCCTTGTTCATTTTTTTTAAAAGATTTTACTTATTTATTTGACACAGAGAGAGATCACAAGTAGGCAGAGAGGCAGGCAGAGAGAGAGGGGGAAGCAGGCTCCCCACTGAGCAGAGAGCCTGATGCGGGGCTCAATCTCAGGACCATGAGACCCTGACCTGAGCCGAAGGCAAAGGCTTAACCCTCTGAGCCATCCAGTATGATTTTAAATGGAAGTGGTCAAAATAGGCATCCTTGTGTTCCTAATTTTAAAGAAAATCTTTTAGTCTTTAACAATGAAGTATGAGAGTATGATTCTAGCTGTAAACTTACATATATAACCTTATTATACTGAGATAATTTCATTTTCTTTCTGGTTTGTTTTTATCATGAAAGGTATTGAATTATGTCAACTTGTTTGCATCTCTGATTGTATAATGTCCCCACTTTTTTTTTTTTTAGAGTGTACACATGAATGTAAGTACAAGGAGGGACAGAGGGAGAGGAGAGAGAGGAATCCCAAGTAGACTCCATGCTGAGGGCAGAGCCTGATGCAGGGCTTGATCTCACAACCCTGAGATCATAACCTGAGCTGAAACTAAGAATTGGATGCTTAATCCACTGAGCCACCCAAGCTTCACTCCCTGCTTTCATCTGTTAATGTAGTATATTGGTTTCTTACATGTTTAACCATCCTGGAACACTAATAATAAATTCTGCTTGATCATGTGTATGATCAGTCCTTCTAATGTGGTGATGAATTGTTTGCTAGTATTCTGCTAAAGTTTTTCATATCAACATTCATCATAATATTATTCTGTAGTTTCCATGTGTCTTTTTATGGTTTTGTAATCAAGGTAATGCTGGTCTCATAGAATGAGTCTGAGCATGTTCCTGCCTCTCCAATTTTTTTGGGTGAGTTTGAGGAGTACTGGTGGTAATACTTCTTTACATGTTTGGTAGAATTCACCAGTGAAATCATCTGGTCCTGGGCTTTTCTTTGAGAAGTTTTTGATTACTGATTCAATCTCTTTATAATTCCTAAGTCTGTTCATATTTTCTATCTCTCCATGATTCATTTTGGGGGGTTGTTTCTAGTAGTTTATGTATTTCATCTAGATTATCCAATGTATTTGATATACAATTGTTCATAGTATTTTTACAAATAATTTTACAGAAATAAAAAAAGGATTATAATATCCCCTCTTCCATTCTGATTTTATTTTCAAGTTTTTCTTTAAAATCCAACTAACATACAGTTTAATGTTAGTTTTAGGTGTACAGTATGATTCAACACTTCCATACAACATCTAACACTCATCACAAGTGCTCTCCTTAATCCCCATCACTTATTTAACCTGTCCTCCTTTCCCACCGCCCTTCTGGTAACCACCTGTTTGGGCTTTATAATTAAGAGCCTCTTTCTTGGTTGGATTGGTTTGGCTCTTTTGTCCCCTTTCTCATTTTTTTTTCTGAAAATCCATGTATGAGTGAAATCTTATGGTATCTATCTTTCTCTGACTTATTTCACTTGCATAATACTCTCTAGCTGCATGTCATTGCAAATGGTGAGGTTTCACTTTTTATGGCTGAGTAAATAAAAATGTGTATATATATACAAGACACTTCTTTGTTCATCATTCGGCACTTGGACTACTTCCATACTTTGACTATTGTAGATAATTTTGCCATAAGCGTAAAGATGTATGTATCTCTTTGACTTAGTATTTTTGTATCCTTTGGGTAAATACCTAGTAGTGCAATTGCTGGATTGTAGGGTAGTTCTATTTGTGACTTTTTGAGGAAATGCCATATAGTTCTCCAGAGGAGCTGCACCAATTTGCATTCCCACCAAGAGTGCAAGAGTGTTTCCCTTTCTCCACATCCTTGCCAATACCTATTATTTATTGTGTTGACTTTAGTTATTCTGACAGGTGTGAGGTGTTATCTCATCATGGCTTTGATTTGTACTTCTCTGATCAGTGATATTGAGCATCTTTTGATGTGTCTGTTGGCCATCTCTGTTTTCTTTGGAAAAATGTTTTTTCATGTCTTCTGCCCATTTTTAAATTGGATTACTCATTTTTTGAGTGAGTTTTATAAGTTCTTCATATGTTTTAGATACTAATTCTTTATCAGATATGACTTTTTCAAACATCTTCTCTCACTCCATAGGTCTCCTTTTTGTTTCATTGTTTCCCTCATTGTACAGAAAGATTCCACCAAACCGCTAGAACTGATAAACCAATTCAGTGAATTCACGGGATATAAAATCAAGGTACAGAAAACAGTTGCATTTCTATAAACCAATTATGAAGTAGCAAAAAGAGAAATTAAGAAATCAATCTCCCTTACATTTGCACAAAAACCAACAAGATACCCAGGAATAAGCCTAACCAAAGGGGTGAAAAACCTATACTCTAAAAACTCTAAAACACTGATGAAAGAAACTGAAGACAGTACATAGAAATGGAAAGACATTCCATGCTCATGGATTGGGAGCACAAATATTGTTAAAGTATCTATACCCAAAACAATCTACACATGTAATGCAATCCCCATCAAAATAACAACAGCATTTTTCACAGAGCTAGAACAAACAATCTTAAAATTTGTATGGAACAAAAGACCCCAAGTAATCAAAACAACCTTGAAAAAGAGATACAAATCACGATTCTAGATTTCAAGTTATATTAGAAAGCTGTAATATATTAAGTTATATTAGAAAGCTAGTACTGGCATAAAAACAAACACAGATTAATAGAATATAAAACAAATGAACCCACAAATGAACCCACAACTATATGGTTAATTAATCTTTGACAAAGCAGGAAAGAATATTCAATGGGGGAAATGGTCTCTTCAACAAATAGTGTTAGGAAAACTGGGTCACTTTCTTACATCATACACAAAAATAAATGCAAAATGGATTAAAGAACTAAATGTGAGACCTGAAACCATAAAAATCTTAGAGAACACAGTAATTTCTTTGACATTGGTCGTAGCAACTTCTTTCTAGATACATCTCCTAAGGCAAGGGAAACAAAAGCAAAAATAAGCTATTGAGATTCATCAAAAACCATTTCTGATTTTAGTTGAATTTTTTTTCTTAATCTAGTTAAAGGTTTATCAATTTTGACTCTTTCAAAGAACCAAGTTTGGTTCCATTTACCTTTTTTTTTCTCTTTTCTTTTTTGTTTATTTCTGTTTTAACCTTTAAAGCTAGACAAAGAAGGAAATAAATTTTACTACTTTTTATAGTTTCTTAACATGTGAGGTGAAATTACTGATTTAAAAAAATTTTTTTGAAGTCTTTAAAAACTATGTTTCCAGCTATAAATTCCCCTCTTCAGGGGATACCTGGGTGGCTCCATTGGTTAAGTAGCTGCCTTCAGGTCAGGTCATGATCCTAGGGTCCTGGGATCAAGTCCCACATTGGGCTCCTTGCTCAGCAGGGAGCCTGCTTCTCCCTCTCCCTCTGTCTGCTGCTCCCTCTGCTTGTGCTCTCTCTCTCTCTGTCAAATAAAATATTTAAAAATATAAATAAAAAATTGCCCTCTTTGCACTCCTTTCATTACATTTCATTAGTTTGGGCTTTTTTTTTTTTTTTTTTTTTTTTTGCCATTCATCTCAAGATGCTTTCTAACATCCCTTGTGATTTCTTCTTTGATCTATTAGGACTGTGTTGTCTAACTTGAAAATCCAAAAATGTGTGGAAGTTTTGTTTTCTAGTTTCAGCCCATCGTGATAAGAAAAGATATGAGACTAATGATGTAATATATGTTGGCTAATTGAATTTAAATAAAAATAAAAACTTTTTTAAAAAAGATACTGTTAGCATTTCAATCCTTTTAAGTTCATTAAGTCTTGTTTTGTGGCCTAACATATGGTCTGTCATGGATTACGTTCCATGTGAATTTGAGAAAAATGTTTTTCTTCTTTGGGTAAAGTGTTCTATATATGTCTCTTATGGACAATTGGTCTATAGTGTTCAAGTACTCTACTTCTTTACTGGTGGTCTTTCTTTTTTCTGTCCACTATTGAAAGTGGGGTATTGAAGTCTTCTATTTTAGAACTATTTCTCCCTTCAATTCTATCAATGTTTACTTTATACACTTAGGAGTTCTGATGTTTGGTGCTTGTGTTTATCATTGTTTGAATTCTAATCCTTTTATTATTCATTAGACAAAGTTCTTTGTTTCTTGTAACAGTTGACTTAGTCTATCTTGTCTGATATCACTACAGGCATCCCTGCTCTTCTGTGCCTATTTGCGTGGAATATATTTTTCTATCCTTTCACTTTTAACCCATGCATGTACTTAGATCAAAAGTGGGTCTCAGGTTCTGAATGTCAGGAGTTTAGAAGTCACCACACTGTCTTCACAAGAAATAGTTGAACAAGCTGGAAAAATTCACACTTCCTCTTAGATCCATAAGAGAGGGGGAAGACATAAGGCAAATTGCTGCCCCCAGACTAGAGAGAGAGCAGGAAAATATAGGTAGTCATGGCTTACCAGAGCCAATACAAGCAAAAACTATTAAGAACCAGTGCTGGGTAAGAAAATTTGAACTGTAATTCACAAATTCCTAGAGGCTTAGTGTGAACAACTCAAAGTTAAACTCTAGGGGACCACAGTATTTTTAAATTTATCTCTGAGCTCAACCAGGTTTCAACAGTAAATACTAGAGAAAAATTCCCTCAGGCTTGCTGCAGGAAGAGGGGAAAGAGGAACCATTTTGAAATATGCCAGAGAACTCTGTACTTCCTAGGAAGGCCTCCCTACAGCCTAGCCTGCTGGAGTACCATCAGAGCCTAACTGATCTGGGGACAGGAAATCCCTAACTCCAACCCATTCCAGCCAACCTGTCTCACCAAATAATGGAGAAAAACTGGGAAACATTTGAAATCTAGTCCTGAAGCTCACTAAAAGACTGAGACCTAATCATAGAACTACAGAATATTCCCTCTCCCTCTCCCTTCACATGTCTTCATCACATTACTGAATGCCTATTTACTGTTCTTTTTTACCTGGTACATCATGTCTGGCTATCAAGAAAAAATTGTACTGATTATTTCATAATATATGCAAATATTGAATCACTGTACACCTGACACTAATGCTATGTCAACTATACCTCAATTTAAAAAAAAAAAATGGAAAGGCATACCAAAGGAGTGGGGAGGACATAATTTGAAGAGACAGAGCAAGTATTAGAGCTAGACATGGCAGAGATGTTGAATCTAAATCTGGGTTTAGATTTAGATTCAGATTTAAACTGGGAATATAAAATAATTAATATACTGAGTCTAGTGGATAAAGCAGACAGCATACAAAGACAGATAGGCAATGTAAGCAGAAATAGAAACCCTAAGGAAAACAAAGAAATGCTAAAGATTAAACAAAAAAAGTGAAATTGCCTTTGGGACTACCTGTAGACTAGATATGGTTGAGGAAAGAATCTCTGAGCTAGAGAACATATTAATGGGATCTTTAAATCAAAAAGCAAACATAGACTAAAAGTCCAACGACTATGGGGCAACTACAAAAATTACAGCATATGTACAATGGAAATATCAGAGAAGAAAAAGGAACAGAAGAAACATTTTAAATAACTGAGATTTTCCCCTAAATTAAATATCAGGCCTCAAACCACAGATCCAAGAACCTCAGAACACAAAACAGGATAAAACTCAAATGAAAAACAAAATCTATGCTTAGGCATATTTACAAACTACAGAAGATCAAAGATATAGAAAATCCTAGAAGAAGCCAAAGAGAGGGGCACCTGGGTGGCTCAGTGGGTTAAAGCCTCTGCCTTTGGCTTGGGTCATGGTCTCAGGGTCCTGGGATCGAGCCCCAAGTCTGGCTCTCTGCTCGGCGGGGGCCCTGCTTCCTCCTCTCTCTCTGCATGTCTCTCTGCCTACTTGTGATCTCTCTCTCTGTGTCAAATAAATAAATAAAATCTTTAAGAAGAAGAAGAAGAAGAAGCCAAAGGGAATAAATACCTTAGAGGGACAAAGAATTACACCAGACTTTTCCTTAAACCATTCAAGCATGACAGGGTGCCTGGGTGGCTCAGTGGGTTAAAGCCTCTGCCTTTGGCTCAGGTCATGATCCCAGGGTCCTGGGATCGAGCCCCAAGTCAGGCTCTCTGCTCAGCAGGATGCCTTCTTTCCCCTCTCTCTCTGCCTGCCTCTCTGCCTACTTATGATCTCTGTCTGTCAAATAAATATATAAAATCTTAAAAAAAAAATTCAAACATGAAGAAGGGGGAGTAAAATATTTTAAGTGTTAAGATAACCCCCAACCTAGAATTACGTACCCTGCAAAATATCTTTCAAAAGTGAAGAAGAAAGAGTCCCAGACAAATTAAGGGAATTCATTGCCAGTAGACCAACTTTGTAAGAAATGTCAAAAATTTCTTTAGCTGTTGAGTCAGTTGAGGAAACTGGAATCTAAAGTGTAGGACCCCTAATCCAAGGATTTGGTTGGTATGGGGAAAAGTCACCATTGCCCTTCTGTCATCCCAGAATTTTGTCAGGAATATTGGTTCTTCATACGCCTTGATACCCCCTCAACAATCCTTAAGGAGTCTAGAAATAAGTAGATGGGAGAGACCTGAAGTATTGGAAGTAGGGCCAGCCATATGGTTGGCATGAGCTGTGTGGAGGTGAGGATGGCACCCCAGTGGCAGGTGGAATGATCTCTAAAAGAGGCCTTACCACTGAGTCTGAGACTGGCCTGGGTAAGACCATCTAGAAGAGGTGCTGAGCCACTTTCTGTAGACCACTGAGCCATGGAAATGGCAGAGATGGTAGAGGGGAATCTTTCCCAGACACCCTTATATGACCTCTGTGGAAGAAGAATAAGCCCTGGGAGACTGAAGCACTGTTGTCATTTTTTTTTTTAAGTTTCTCTTTAATTTTAAAAATACTACATATTTCCTAGGGTATTTTTTCCAACTTTATTGAGGTATAACTGACATACAAAACCATAAGATTTTAAATTCTTTAGAGAGAAGGAAAACATAGGTCAAACTCAGATTTATATAAAAAAGGAAGAACATCAAAGAGGGAATAAGTGAAGGTAAAGTGATTAATTTGTAGGCAGCATATAGTCAGATCCTGTGCTTTTATTCATTCTGCTAATCTGTCTTTTGATCAAGTAGTTTAATCCATCTACATTTAAATTAGACTTTGTTTTCTGTGTATCTTAGTTTTTCTGCCTTCCATTTCCTTCTTTACTTTCTGCATTTGTGTGCCTTGATATTTTTGTCATGACATGTCCTGATTCCCTTCTCATTTCTGTGTATATTATATATTTTCTGTGGCTCCTATCAGGATTACATAACACAACCTAAATTATAACAATCTATTTTTAACCTGAAAACCTCATTTGAATACAAAAAGTACCTCTTTACAGTTCCATCTCCTACACTTGATCTTATGTCACAATGATATCTATATTACATACCAATTAACAGAGACTTAGTTTTTATGCTTTCATCTCAAATTTTATAAGACAAGAGTTATAAACCAAACTAAAAAATGGTGCAGGATTTTATATTTATCTATATATTTACCTTTACCAGAAAACTTTATATTTCCATATGGCTCTGAGTTACTGTTTCCCATTCTTTCAACTTGAAGGACTAACTCCTTTAGTTTTGTTTTGTTTTTTGGGTTGTTTTTTTTTTTTTTAACCTGAAATGTATTGCTCATTTTTGAGGACAGAATTTCTAGATTTGTTTTCCCTTTCAGTACTATGAATAGATCATCTCACTGACTTCTGGTCTTTAAGAAATCTGATAATTTTAAGCTCTTGTACATGGCGAGTTATTTTTCTCTTTCAGATTCTTTGTCTTCCACTTCTGGCAGTTTGATTAGGTCTCCCTGCTAGTCTATTTTATTTTACCCTACCTAGAGTTTGTTGAGCTTCTTGCATTTGTACACCCATTTCTTTCCTCAAATTTGAGAAGTTTTAGGCCATTATACAAGTAAGCTCTCATTGCAAGCAAGCTTTTTTCCTCTTCTGGGACTCCTATAATGCACGTATTTGCACATTTGGTATTGCTCCATAAGTCCCTCAGATTCTACTAACTTTACTTATTTTGAGAAAGAAAGAATAATTATAAATACTTGTCTTCAAGTCCACTGATCTTTTTTATGTCTGCCTGTTCAGTGGGCTGTTGAACCTCTTTAATGAATTTTTCACCTCAGTTATTGTATTTTCAGCTCTAGAACCTACCTGAATTTGTTTTGTAATTTTCACCTGTTGACATTCTCGTTTTGTTCATCTATCATTTTCTGGATTTAGTTTGGTTGTCTGTGTTCTCCTTTAGCTCATGAACATACTTAAGTTGGTTGTTTTAAAGTACTCCTCAAATAAGTCAGAGGACTGTATCTATTTAGGGTAAGTCTGTAGAGCTTTATTTTGTTCCTTTAAGTGGGTCACATTGCCCTCTTTCTTCATTTTCATTGTGATCTTTCATTGAAAATTGGGAATTTGAAAAAAGTTACCTCTCTATCTTTGCAGACTTCTATGCAGGGAAGAACTTTAAGCAGTCCAGCATAAAGGTGTAGCATTCTCTCCAACCTTTCTTTGGTGATGCATCTTCCCTGGGCCTATGTGTGCTTATTCCAACTCCCTATATTTAGGTTGCTTTTAAAGATCTTAACTTCCCTAAGAATTCCAAGTCTTACCCCTGGTTCTTAACAGAGGCTTTGATGTCTTATTGTATTTCTTTGTCCATAATCTCTTGATCCCGAAAGCCCATGTGCCTGTAGCCCCCCAGCAGCTCATGGACTGTGGTGCCTGCCCCTGCTTTTAGGCACCTCCAACCAGACATCCAAATCCTGCCTTTCCCTGAATTGAGAAAAAAAAGTAATCTTTTAGGCAGCCCCTAGACAAGTCAGAATATTATAAGCAAGTTTAATTCTTTTCCTTCCCTCCCAAGGGAAGACCCAGGAATAGGGCAGCTTTTTCTCAACTGTTGACAGACAGGATGGGGCAAGGGTAGCAAAAATGCCAGTTTTCTACTATTTTGAGTACAGCTTTTTGTTTTTACTGTGGTTGGTGCAGCTTCTTAACTGGGCTCTGAGTTTTTACAAAGCTACTTTGGCCTACATATTGCTTATTCAGGGGGGTACTCTCAATTCCTTTTTACCAATTCTATATATCCCAGCTTTGAGCTTTTGCCTCCAATAGTCTGCATCTGCACGTCTGTACTTGCATCTGCCAATCTGGGGAATTTCCCTCAAATTTGGAACCACCTCATCTGCAGGTAAAGGGAGTCAGAAGAATCTGGGAAATTTTCTCCCTGGGGCCATCTTTAGCCAATGACTGTCCCTACCTGAGGCAAAGGGAGATGGGTTTTCCTATCTCTGTACCCATAAAATTTGGAAACCTAGCGTTTATCCTCGAGTTCCCTTGTAGAATCAGGCTATACCCTACCCTCTGTGGGACCTTGCCTGAATCCTATACCTGCTTTGATTTCTTCCCTTTCCTTGCCCTGTTTCCCAGACTACCTTGTTACTCTCCTTGGAACTTTTCGCTAATCACATGTACATATCCTCATGTCAGGGTCTGTTTCTGAAGACAATACAAAATATATGTTGCATTTCTCCCTCAACAAATAGCAACTTATAGATTATCAAGATTAATCAAACCAAAAACTGCATGTTACTCTACATTAAACACCTCACTATAGATTTTGAAAGTAGGCTTTTCCTAATGTCTAATTTGCAGAAGATCTTAGATATTGCACAGGAATTTGGGACAAGGGAAACCAGCATGGAGGAGAAAATCCCTTGATTACTGGTCCATTCAGATCCTAGCAGGAAATATATGGTACATTTCACAGATTTAACTAAAGAGTAGTTAAAAAAGGGACAACTTAAGGAGGCAAAAGTAAAGTTAAGGGAGCTAACAAAGAATAGTAAAGCACCAAGAGAATATCAACAGATTGAGCTGTTATGGCTACCAGGACCTGGAAGTATATGGGGAGGAAGTTGTTAATGGAACCCAGTACAAGCTGTAGCCATGGGAGAAATCACACAGGAGTTGTGGCTTTTGGTAAAGCAATACAGCCACTGCTCACCATGGCCTGTCAGGAAGGAAGCATGGGGAATAAACACTTCACCCTTTCATTCTACTCACCCTCTGAACTCCTGTGGGTGCCTTCCATTGGCTGAATATTCAAGTCAGAAGGCAAGTGTGGAAGGCACGTATGTCATTCCTTCCAAGGACCTGCATTCTGCCCTGCTGCAGAAAGCCAGTCATTCAAAGTTATGCCTGACTGGGAGCAGCCAACATCCAGTGACTGAGCAAGGTGGGTCATAAAGTCCCAGCTATGTCATCCACTCAAAGGACACTAAAATGGACAAGGCTTCAGAAGTCCTAGCCAGGCTGGTCAAAGTCTGTTGGGCATATTTCAGTTTGATCTCTTTCTGCTTGGTCCTGCTTTCTTCCCTCGCTTTCACTGGTGTTGATACCTAGTAATTATCCTGCATCCCAAATTCTATTTCAGTGTCTCCTAGAAAGATAAACCTATGACAGCAAGAGGGATGGGTGCTACATTCCCCATAGAACACCCTCCTATGTACAGAGCAAGATAGAGAATAGCTCTGGAAAGGTAAACACAGAACAACCAATAAATAACCCATAAACTTACACTTACTCCTAGTCCTGTGCTTTCAACTGCCCCCTCCCTTCCCTTAAAGTGTAGAGTGAAAGTAAACCCAGTGCCCTGTGATCTGAGGGAGCTCACGCAGTTTGAAGACATGTGCAGGGACTGGTGGAGCTGTAGTGAGGTGTGCATACCCTCACATCCCATCCCTGTCACATACACACACCATGTGAGAATCTGTACACATTGTCACCATGTCTCCAGGGACCTGCATTGCATGATGCATGTCAGGCCTGTGTGCAGCTCCCCGCTGTGTGCCATCAAGGAAAGCCCCACACAATGCTAAATGATGCGGCCCTAAGTGAACTGATTAAGCAGTTCAGTGACCCAATCTCCCTGGGAGACGAGGAGGCTTCTGGGGACATGCCTGAGGGAATCAGAACGGGGTTCTAGTGAAGGTGGCTAGTTTGATCGCCTGCGGGGATGGTGAATGCCCCTTGTCCTGGGACTGGGGCATGCTGTGCTCAGACCTGAGGGGCAGTGAGGAGCCACTGAGATGGAGAGCTGTTGGACCGAAGCAAGCTTAAGGCAGAGTCTGTTCTGACTACCGTGTTATTTGTTCTCAGCTCCTCTGGCTTCTTTGAGTAATTCTGCATCTCAACAAGATTTTTTTTTTTTTTTTTTTTGCATCTGAATATTTGTTTTTGTTTTTGTTCTTGATTCTACTCTGAATCCTGTCTCCATCACATGGGAAGCTCCTTTAAGGATGGGACTATATCTCCTTTGCATCAAGTTTCTCCATGTTGCAGGGAGAGACTGAGACAGACTTTGGAGTACCAGGTGTTGATCCCCAGTCAACACCTATAAAAGGAAGAGAGAGGAAGCAGAATGGGGCAGAGAAAGAACTGAGATTCAGACTCTGACAAAGCCCGGAGCAACCTTACAGGGAACTCTGCAAACACTGGAGCCCATCAGTATTGGGCTGAAATGCCAGGCCTTTATACATATACTCCCGTTACTGGGCACAAACTACCCCAGAAAGACAGGGCATCCGGTTCCTTCTTGATGGACATCTCAGTGGTACATTTCCATGTCTGATGTTTTTCTAAATGAGCCTGTTTCTTGCCAATTCTCTGTGGACTCCAGGCAGTGGAGGGGAAGAATAACAACCCCTGAGTCCCTGAGAAGGAAGCAGGTGGGGCCCCATAAGGGATCATGGTAGTTCCTTAGACATGAGTTTCATGTGGTCTGTGTCTATATGCAACTTGAGCTGGTCTTGAAAGGCTGGGCTAGAACGAGAGTCACAGCTACCTCTGGCACCTCCAGCTCCTTCCTCCTTCCCTAAACAGCCAGATTCAAACTGAGACAACAGGGCAGAGGCCCTGGGAATCCTCCTTGGGGAGAGCTAGTGATTACAGAAAAGTAAATGCATTAAGGAACTAGATAATTAGATAAACACCAGTAATTCAGAGTTAGCAAAGCTGCAGTATTTCCTTGAGGTGAGAATGCTTTTCCACTCTTGGATACTTTTTGTCCTTTATGATAATCTAGAATAGCAGTTCTGCTGTTTTGGAGCTAGAGGAACTGAAGTGCCTTCTCTGTCCTTCAACCACAAGGCTTCTCCCAGCCTCCCAGGGGCCCACTTTTGAGTGTCAAGAGCAGGAGAAACATTTTAGGCCAGCTGTCTTGTCCAGAAGCTGGGGAATCGCTCTAGAGCAGTTTCAGTCCCCTGAAGATTCCCATAAACCTACTCTTTCTCCACCTTTGGGTAGTTGGCTAAAGGCTGTGCTGTGGCAGGGCTAGATCCTAGGACCCATTTACCTCTGTCCCCTACCTGACCCTAATTGTAGCCATTTGGCCACTTGTCACTTGTCTTCCTGAGATGCTGTCTGGACAGGTGAGGCCCACTTTGCCTTCTGCCCAGCCCTAGTTGAAAGGCAAATGGAGGAGTGTTTTTGTGACACCCCTCAGGACTGCACTAAGCCCATTCTCATAGGCACTGGGGCTAACTTCACCAACTCTCAGGATCCTACCTGGCTGGGGATGCCCAGTCTCTGACCCCAAGAGCCACTCTTCCCACAGAACTGAATCTGACTGTGCCATATGCTACCTATCAGGGTATGTCCCACTGTCAGGGGCTCCTTGCATGACCTGAAATACTGCTTATTGGAATAAGGTTGGTGAAACAGATGCTGATGAACACTAAAGCTATTCCTCTTTCTCTCTGGGCACCTGTCAGTAGAAAAGCAAGCAATTCCCAAAACCTGCCTCCTGCAACCTCTATCAGAGAAGGGAGCTGCATGCCAGGTGGTACTACTGATGCTGAGGCTGATAGAGCTCTGCAGTGTCTCATCTCTCTGGATCTGTGCCAGTGGGGTCCCAACAGGAAACAGGCAGCTCACTCAAATTTGGATCACTTGGTGAGGGCTTATTTCCAAAAGAACTCCTCAAAAGCTGTGAGTGAAGTATAGGGGAACCACAGAAGTAGCCTATAACAAGCAATAAACTTGTCCTCCTCACCTTAGGGCCCAGAGGTGATAAGAAGGGGAGACTTCCAGAACTCAAGGAGCAAGTCCTGAAGAGAAGATCACCTTGAGAGTAGCAGCACCCTTTGGTAGAGGTGACAACTAGCTGGAGGTGACCTCCTAGCAGGAATAAATCCTATCCGCCCTTTGTTCCTCTCCCTTTTGCTGGTATCCTGCTTGTCCTCCCCATGAACTGAATGTAACCAGGGACTAGAGGGTGGCAGCAGAGCCTGTCCATCCTGCTCGGCCTCCCATGGCATAAAGGGTTGGGAATGGTGGATATGAAAAAGTGGAACCCATCTGGTAAGGTTTTCCTAATTTCCTTTTCAGTTAGTAAGTATGTGCCCCCATCAAAGCTCATTCTCAAGAGTTAACTGAAAGACTGTATCTTTATATGCTCTATTTGTTATCTATTGCTGTGTTACAAATTATCTTATTTTTTTAAAATTTCAAATTCTGGCTTTATTATTCTTAGACTCTTAACCAGGTTAGCACACATCCCAATAATGTTGAACATTAGGGGCGCCTGGGTGGCTCAGTGCGTTAAGCTCCTGCCTTCGGCTCAGGTCGTGATCCCAGGGTCCTGGGATTGAGCCCCGCATTGGGCTCTCTGCTCAGCAGGGAGCCTGCTTCCCCCTCTCTCTCTGCCTGCCTCTCTGCCTACTTGTGATCTCTGTATGTCAAATAAATAAATAAATAAAAATCTTAAAAAAAAATGTTGAACATTAGGTTTTCTTTCACTAACACTCAAGAAATCATATAATTATTCAAGAAAATATACGGATGTTCTTAAAGGAGGTAGAGCTTATATAATGTAACAAATTATTCTGAAAGTTAGGAGCTTAACATTCTATCATAGTTTCTGTCCATCAGGAATCTGAGGCAGCAAAGCTGGGTGGTTCTAATATAGGGCATCATCTGAAAGCTTGACTGATGCTAGGGGGTCTGCTCCCAAGGTGGCTGACTCATGTATCTGTGGATATGGTGACCAATTCATCCTGGCTCACCCAGGACAATTTAAATTATTGTCTGTGGCTGCCATGGCATTCTACAATGGAGGCATTAGTTGGATAGTTCAGACAGAGACCAGTTGGCCCTCAAATCCTAAAATATTTAGGATTTGGTGCTTTATGGAGAAGCTTACTAGTACTTGACCATAAGCCCATGGTGAAAATCAACTCCAGAGGAGATACAAAGTCTTTCAACCTCCACATTGGTAGCAGCCTGGGTGACTAGACACCCCCAAATATCCCTCAGGACTACAGTTAGGCTATCCCTACAGGTACTGGGGCTGGGGTTTCTGAGAGTCTTAAGGATGTCATCTGGCTGTGGATTCCAAGATTCTACAGCCTAGACAGCTTAAATATAGTATAGAGCACTTTAAATAGGTACTATCAAACTTGGTATTCTATGTGAGAAACCCATTAAAGTCAGATGGTGTTGGTGACCTGTCCATGCTTCCTGGCTTTTACCACTTTAGTACACTCGTGTTTGACTTCTAACTGCACCTATAATTCTTCACCTGAGGGCTTTCTCTGGATGTTGAAATCTGGTACATGGCAGTCTTGAAGAGTCAGGGAATTAATGTCACTAACAGCAGTCCTTAGCTAATGACTAACAGGAGGTGATGTATGAACACCCCACTACCTTGAGGGGAGTTGCTCTACTGGCTCTCCAGATTCCCCAGTGAAACTATGCTCCAGTTACCCACAGTGATAATGAGTTTGATGACATACCATGCATTGACTGCCTTTCCTTCTTTGTCTCACTTCTCTTGTTCCTGATGGGTGTTTTCCTGGGCTCACCTCCTAAATAAACTTGTTCTCCAATCTTTTTTTTTTAATTAAATTTTTTATTTATTTTCAACGTAACAGTATTCATTGTTTTTTCACCACACCCAGTGCTCCATGCAATACGTGCCCTCCCTAATACCCACCACCTGGTTCCCCCAACCTCCCGCCCCCCACCCCTTCAAAACCCTCAGATTGTTTTTCAGAGTCCACAGTCTCTCATGGTTCACCTCCCCTTCCAATTTCCCTCAACTCCCTTCTCCTCACCATCTACCCTTGTCCTCCATATTATTTGTTATGCTCCACAAATAAGTGAAACCATATGATAATTGACCCTCTCTGTTTGACTTATTTCACTCAGCATAATCTCTTCCAGTCCTGTCCATGTTGCTACAAAAGTTGGGTATTCGTCCTTTCTGATGGAGGCATAATACTCCATAGTGTATATGGACCACATCTTCCTTATCCATTCATCCGTTGAAGGGCATCTTGGTTCTTTTCACAGTTTGACGACCGTGGCCATTGCTGCTATAAACATTGGGGTAGAGATGGCCCTTCTTTTCACTACATCTGTATCTTTGGGGTAAATACCCAGTAGTGCAATTGCACGGTCATAGGGAAGCTCTATTTTTAATTTCTTGAGGAATCTCCACCCTGTTCTCCAAAGTGGCTGCACCAACTTGCATTCCCACCAACAGTGTAAGAGGGTTCCCCTTTCTCCACATCCTCTCCAACACACGTTGTTTCCTGTCTTGCTAATTTTGGCCATTCTAACTGGTGTAAGGTGGTATCTCAATGTGGTTTTGATTTGAATCTCCCTGATGGCTAGTGATGATGAACATTTTTTCATGTGTCTGGTAGCCATTTGTATGTCTTCATTGGAGAAGTGTCTGTTCATATCTTCTGCCCATTTTTTAATATGATTGTCTGTTTTGTGTGTGTTGAGTTTGAGGAGTTCTTTATAGATCCTGGATATCAACCTTTTGTCTGTACTGTCATTTGCAAATATCTTCTCCCATTCTGTGGGTTGCCTCTTTGTTTTGTTGACTGTTTCTTTTGCTGTGCAGAAGCTTTTGATCTTGATGAAGTCCCAAAAGTTCATTTTCGCTTTTGTTTCCTTCTCTTTTGGAGACATATCTTGAAATTTTTTATTAACATATAATGAATTATTTGCCCCATGGGTACAGGTCTGTGAATCATCAGGCTTACGCATTTCACAGCCCTCAACATAGCACATACCCTCCCCAGTATCCATAACCCAACCACCCCCTCACCCGCCTCCCCAGCAACCCTCAGTTTGTTTCCTGAGATTAAGAGTCTCTAATGGTTTGTTTCCCTCCCCAGCCCCATGTTGTTTCATTTTCCCCTCCCTTCCCCCCACAAACCCCTTCCCTGCCTCTCAAATTCCTTGTATCAGGGAGATCGTCTGATAATTGTCTTTCTCTGACTGACTTATTTTGCTCAGCATAATACCCTCTAGTTCCATCCACGTCATTCCAAATGGCAAGACTTCATTTCTTTTGATGGCTGCATAGTATTCCATTGCATATATATAAAACATCTTCTTTATCCATTCATTTGTGGATGGGCATCTAGGTTCTTTCCATAGTTTGGCTATTGTGGACATTGCTGCTATAAACATTCGGTGCACCTGCCCCTTCGGATCACTACATTTGTATCTTTAGGGTAAATACTCAGTAGTGTGATTGCTGGGTTCTCCAATCTTTATCTTAGAGTTCCTTATGTCAGAACCCAACTGGAGACACAAGAAATTTCAATATGACATAGCCTGAAAAACTTTTAGACTTAGCCTAGATGGCTGATTCCAATGGCTGTTTTTGTCACTTATTTGCTGTGTCTTTGGTTTGATAGCAGAATGATTTTTTCCAGTTTTCATCTATAAAATGGGAATGTCAAATCCTGACATGAATGAGAATGCTCAAAAATCCCCAAGAGTTCTGATGTGAATCCCTGAGTCTGGAATCCTAGATGAAATCTTCTGAATTTATCCCTGTTCTAGGCACAATAACCAACTCTTCTTTACCTTCTATCAGTGCTATGGTCAAGAGTGCTTCCCTGCGGCTGCTTAAGTAGATCAGGGAAGAAAGGACAATGATAAGAAATAGCCCCTGAGGGTTTTCTCTTCTCTGAAGAGCCTGAGCACTAGGTTTACCTTCTTTATTGGAGCAAGTAGCTGGAACCAGTTGTATGCATGGTGTTTTTGTATTTAAGATACCAATGGGCACAAGTGAGGTTCTCTTGGTACCCAAGCCTGGGGGCAACTCCATCTACTAAATTTATCATTTTTTTAAATGTACGATGATGCTAAACCTACTAGTACTCTCTTAGTAAGAAGGAATAATGGAGAAGTGGTGTTCCAGGGGAATTTAAGACATGACAGAGACAGATCTATAGGTCAGTAGCACAGGAAGTATCTGATATGTCCTGAATATAATGTACTTTGACTGAATTATTGAATCAGATCTTAATTTCATTGTATCAACTAATTCACAATACATACTAATTTTATTCTGATAGATGATCTAACATTGGTCTATGACTTGAAGTCCAATAGGTAGAACTACATAATATTAATCTCAGCACTGAGAAGACTTCTCATCCCAGGGATGAGAGTGAGGGACGGAGAGAAGGGAATGGTGGACTAATAGCTCTGACATTTCCTACTTTGTGAGACTATGTAGGGAGGCAGGACAGTACCAGATGAGAATTCTAGGTAGAATACATCTCAGAAGGATTACTGGAGGTGAGGAATATTGAGCAAGACTGTAATAGAGAGGGGTGGGACTGAGGAAGAAAGGGTAGGCTGGCAGAAGTAATAGTATGACCAAAAGGCTCATATATACAATCTCTTTTGGAAGAGATTGAATGGTCACATAGGCATGTGGCTTTCAAATAAGTCTTGAGTTTGAATCTGGTGTAACCACTTACAAACTAAGAGAACTTGGACAAGTTGTCTGATTTCCACTATAATTATTTAAATTATATAAAATGAGAATTTGTAACTAACTCTTAAGGGTGTTAGGAGTACAGCAACCAACAAGGTCAACAGTCTAGCATGTTGCCTGGCACTCAGTAAGTAATCAACATATGGTGATCACTGCCATTATCACTCCATGTTTGAAGGCTGACCTGTGGAAAGGGGCAGCAGTTGCTCTGCATGGCTTTGACAGTAGAAGTTGTAAGAAGACATATTTGTTTGGCTTTAGAAGAAACTTCCTGGCTCTTATAGCTATATGAATAACAGAGTGGATCCTCCCAGGAGCCAGGGGACCCTCCTCCAGTACAAGTATTTGAGCAGCAGCTGCTACAGGCTCACTCCTTGGCTGGACTGCTAAAGGAGTTTTTGAGACTGCCTTGTTTGGGTGGTCACATGAGAGACTGAGATCACTTCAAACATCTGTGAATGATGTACATTAATCTTGTTTTTCAGGCTTACTAGACTTTGAGGGGACCCTGTTCTGACCAAATACTCTGAAATCAATTTTGTTTCTAAATCTTTCCTGTTTAAAACCTTGTTGTATCTCATCGCCTGATCAGGGATTTTTATTAGAAGAAGGAGGGAGATAATAGGTATGAAAAGTGTTCTGACCTCCTTCTTTAAATCTAAGAAAAAATGAAATTACATTCCAGAAAACTTATTATGATTTGAAATTCTGCATATAGTCATGCCCACCCTAGACATGTTCTTGAACCTGTGAAAATTAAATCATTTTTAAATGCACTGGGAGAGCTTGCTATTTAACTCCCATTGGAGGAAGATTCTTATGAAAAAGGATTCATAATAAGATGATCGGAACTGTGTGTATTAGATTTAAAGTGACTAGTGAAAACCATTTTCCAATTACTTATTATAAAATGAGAGTTGTGGGGGATTTCTAGGATCACTGGCTAGAAGAGTGGAAGAGGGAGGAAAGACAAACATCAAGCAGTATAGATCCTGGTTCTTCTAGAGATGGTCTTGCCATGCCCTTATGAGCTTCCCTTTGGATGTCATCTGGTTATGTATGTTACCAGCCAAGGCAGAATCAGTGCCTTTCATTTCTCTTGGACTTTGAGTATCAGGGCTGACTTGTAACTTACAGTATCGGTATCTCTGTGCCTGACAACTTTGTCTCAATTTATAGGACAATTGACAGCAGACCCACTAGGCAATTAACATTCCCTAGGAGCTGCCCTCAATCAGTGACTAAGAAGAGTATAAACACCCCAACTCACATGCACACCTACAGCTTAGTGGGATAATTCTGAGGCATGTGTTTTGCACAATTACCCAGAGTCTCCAAGTGGAATTAAGTTCCAATTGCCTTCTATAGCTTTGACATCCTTTCTTTCCCAATATAACTTCCCACACTGCTATGAGTTCCTCTGCACTTCTCAAATAAGCCAAATCCTCATCTTAGGGCCTGTTTCCAGGAGAATATAAGCTAAGACCTGAGCTTTGTAAATTCATTACACACCGTACTTTGAATTATTGAATGTCAGACCTGTGTGTATGTGCATACACACATATGCACACATTTTCTGTCTTTAAAGTTCATGAGAAGGAGAGGTGTAGCCTGGCTGCTCTCATATACAAGCCTTTAAGCTGCACATGGTAGAGTCATGAGAGCTGGATTGGGCTGGGGTTCAGGGAGCTACTCTGGAAGTAATAGGAGATCCATTTGGCTAGTCACTGAAAGGTCACCTCTTAAAACAAGGGGGTATAGATGGGCACAGAGGGACAAGTTCTTAATTCTTTGTTCTCTTACCCTGAAAAAATACCCATTTATCAACTCCAGAAAGATATAAGGATTATTCTGGTGTTTCCAAGGTGAGTCTTTAATGTCTGTGCCTTTTATAGTCCATTTGAGGAGGACTACTGTATGGAAGCCTACCACTGTCTCCTACAAGAGAATTATCTGGTTTCCAAACAGTCCTGTCTCTACCTAAAGCCACAGAATTGGGTGGAGGGTCTCTTTTTTTGTTGTTGACTGGAGGATTGGTGAAGTTACTATAGCTTCAAATGCATTGTTTCTCCCAAGGGAGATTACAGCCTATTAGGAAGAATTGAGGAAAACTGAGGCAAACTCCAAAGGCTTATTGGTTGGCTCCCATATCAACAAATAAAATTCAGTCAGTGACAATCAGTTTCTTCTAGATAGGAATGAGGTCAAAGTTAATGCAGAAGGTCCAAGGACCTAGGCTGGCTGAGGTTTCATTTAGTATGTACAGACACTCTTTACTTGCCCCTCACATTCCCATCTATGGACAGATTGCCTGGGGCATTTAGAATTTCACGTTTTTGAAGAGGAGAAAGTAGTGGTCTCTTAGATGGCATAATGGGCCTGTTTTGTGGGCTCCTTCACACCCTGTGTGTAATCACAGGGATCAGTGGTTTTGTGACCCTGAGCTGGTAAGAAGGAACAGAGAAGAATCAAATGATCTTCACAGGGAAAATGAATGTTTGACTTGAGATGATATCCAGTCCTTTTTCAAGTAAATATCATTTATAATTTGCTACCAGTGTATCAAGTTATAGCCAATGGCAACAGATATATCCATCAGTTCCCATTGGTTTTCTGTTTCAGGTTTTCACTGGTACTGAGAAGTGCCCTCTGTGTTCCTTGATTTTCATCTAGGGGTTTTCTAGTAGGAGGGGGCATTTCAGATGGCCTTGTGGAGAAGGGGACAAAATGGAGAGACATGGTGTAGGATTCCATAAGCTTAGAATCTTATGTTTAATTCCTTTTAGTTACCCTATTTTTTTAAAAATTTCTCCCCAATTAAAAATAATTCATAGCAAGATTTGTGGGAGGGAAGGAGAGGAAGGATGAACTTTGCTGAAGTCATCCCTCTGGGGCTGTGGAACAAATTGTGCAGAATAAGGAGTTTACCATTTATCTCCAGAAATATCTATAAACCAGGTATATGTGACCGCGGTTACAAGGTGAATATTTAGCATCCATGCCACCATGTTGTCCATTTGAAGAGGAGGGCTCTGGTGAAGCTTCTTAAAGCTTAGGCAGAGATGACCAAGTCACCAATTCAGCATCTGGAAGCTGGGCCAGGTTGCCGACCAGTGTAAGACTGTAAGCTGCCTCAAGGAAGGCAAGACTGTCTTATCCATCTTCATTTCCTAATGTTAAGTAAGACTTTTTGACAAATGTGATACAAGTTTGTGTTTGGAAAACGCATGTTTGATCAAATAGCTCCCAGGGACTGTCTGGGCTATTGGAGGCGAGCTCAGAGATCTGGGCTCCATAAACATCAGGGTGCTCAGAAGGGAGAAGTAATTACAGTCCTGATATTTAAAACATGAGCCAGAGCTTATAGAAGTGCCTGGCTCCATGAACTATTTTGGAAATTACCAAGTGGAGTAGGCAGCCAAGTTCCATAGGGCAGGGGAAGGGACTCTTTAATCTTCCTGTTTTATGCTCCTTCCCCTCCCAGCCTTCCCATACACAGGTGTCTACACTTTTGGTTCTCATGAGTCCAGACTGATGTAGTTTTTAGAATGTTTTGGTGAGGTTTGGTGGAGTCCAAAGCCAATGGCCAAGAAAGAATTCTAGATATACCTTTGGTGTGAAATGGTGGTTTTAGTAAAACATAGGGACAGGACCCATGGGCAGAAAGAGCTGCTGCTGCTTGCTATTCCCTGTTGCCCTCTGCTGCCCTGGAATTATGAGGAGCAAGTGATTATATACCTGGCAGTTGGGGGAAGTAAAGATAAAGGAAGTTCCAAAAGGACTTTCATATATGAAAGACAACTCAGGATCCTGGAGGAATGTTATAATCTGCCTATCTCAAGTATCTGTCAATGGTTAGAAGGACATTTATTTTTATCTATATTTCCTTCTGCTTTTGTTTCCCACATCACAGACCTGCCTCATTTGCAAAAGGAATTTTCAGCTCAGATTGACTTTAGGGTTGTCAGGGTGCCTTAGATAGATACATGCAGTTATTGGAATATCCCTGACTCTTGTGCTCAGTTCTAAGTCAGTGCTTCCCATCCTTTTTTATACCAAGGAACACAGAGAGAACATTCATTGTACTGAGGTCTCTGAAGGCCACTTGCCTGGAGGCTCCAGCTGCTCAGGCTCCTCCCAACTGTCCCAAGAACTAAGGGAATCTGTATTCCATTCCCCAGTAACCTGTTCCAAGTGTCCATTGGAAAGATTCCTTTTAAATAGTTTTCATCTCCATTGGTTCCTACAACACCCCATTTCCATGGGGAAAAAAATAGAGAAAAGTCAATTACTTTCACAGGCCAGACCTGGATGAAATAACTTCAAAGTTCATTCATTTAGCAAGTTTATTAGGTGTCTTTAATGAGCCAGGTACTGTGCAGGGACTGGAGATTATCTGATGAAGTAGATGGAATGGTCCCCTCAACAAATAAATAGGCAGTCACAATATAATGTGAAAGATGGTGAAAAAGGCACTTGCAAAGGAGCTGCATGGTTATGGGGCTGGATTGGGAGGGGAGACAGGTTAGAGAGGTTTAAGAAAAAATCATGTGCATGAGAAAGAAAATATACTCCTTTGAGTTCTAAACCAGAAGTCAGTAAGTCTTAAGGGGCAAGATGATCTGCCACAAACATACACTGTAACTCAAATGCAGCAAAAGACAACACATAAAAGGATGACTGTGGCCATGTTCTAATAAATTTTTACAGAAACAGGTAGCAGTAGTGAGTACATTTAGACTAAGCGCCATAGTTTTTCAACTTCCCTAAACAAATGAAGAATAATCTGTCAATCTCTTCAGATTTAGAAACACTAGGAGAGGGAACTCTGGAGAATTTTATCTAATCCAAATTTGGAAAAACAAGTCTTTAGTCCACAAGTCTTTAGTTAAGAGTAGAGGCTGTGACATATGGCTCCAGGAAGGCAAAAGCATCAGTATAAAGACAAAACACATGCTCCAGAGCATGGTGTGGGGCTAAATGCTGAGGAACCACTGACCTTCATGTAGAAAGGGAAAGAAAGGAGGCCTGTAGGAAATGGCAGCAGAAGGATTCCAAGGGAAAGATGTCCAGTGAAGAACTTTGAGATGAGGCTGGCTGAGTATTTCAGGAAGGATATAACATTCTTTTTGTTTCCAGTTCTGCAGGGATATAATCCTTCATCCTATATCTCCAACTTTTCAGAAGATGAACAATAGGTGAATCAGAGACAGTTGGTTTCCATCAAATAGTCCATGTGTTTCCCAACATGCCCAGACTCCTTTGCAATTAGGTCAGGACTATTTCTGGCCAATGGAAAATGAGTGAACATAACATGTATAACTTTTAGGGTGAGGTCGTTAAGATGTTTTCCCTCCATCATTCTCTTTTCCTGCCATGGTAATCACAAAGGCCTAGAGTTTCAGACGGCATAGTTGCAAGATTTAGAGAGGTGACCCAATCTACACTGTACTTTAGATGAGCAAAAATTAACATTTTAATGTATTAAGTGGCTGAGATTTCAAGGTTTGTGATTAATACAATAGGCTTGGTAGTGGTGCTTTGGAAAAAACATGCATGGGCAATTCAGGGTAGAGACAACAATAGCCACAGGAAGTAAGACGTTGAGTAACTAATACCTACTTAAAATATTTGGAGTTGAATACCATGTATTAAGCAGGATATGCTAGATTATGCTATAGTAACAAACTGGCCACAAATTCTCAGTCTCTAAACAAAAAAAAAGTGTGTTGTTTTTGTTTTCATTTTTAAAATCATGTAAAATCCAGTTTGGGGCTCCAGAGATTCTCCAGAGTAGCTCTCTTCCATGTGATATTGTAGCTTCACATCAATACTTTTTTCTACTATTAACTGGGGTAGAAGGGAACAGAATGATCATTGGTGGGGTAGTGAGTCAGTGACCGGCAGTTAAATGCTTCTATTCAGAAATGACACACAGATTTCATTGGCCAAATCACATCACCTGGTCACACTTAACTTCAAGGGGATGGGAAAGTACAAGTGCCTTCATGGATATCCGTGAACAGTGGTAATATCTGCTACACATTCCCTGCTACAGAAGCTTCCAAAATCTTGGAACTGATGTAGTTTTGGAATGTTGGTGAGGTCTGGAGTTCACAGCCAAGAAAGAATTCTTTAGGTCTTCAATGCTTTATTAAAGCACGGAAAAGGACCTATGGGCAGAAAAAGCTGCTGCACTGAGGTTGTGAGGAATAGCTGATTATATAGTTGGGAGCTGAAGGAGGTAAGGACAAAAGGAAGTGTCCTAAAGGACTTTCATATGATTAGAACTTACAGGATACTGGAAGTCTTGCTATTATTGCCAAGCTTAGGTTGTTTTTCCTTCTAGGAAGGCATTAATGTTAAGACAGTTGGGAATTTCCTGGAGGAAAGTTATACTCTTTCTATTACAAGTCCTTGTCAATAGACTACAGGTTATAAAGAAACTTTAGTTTATATTTCCTTATGCCTATGTTCCCCAGATCAGTCATGGAAGACAGGGTGATTTTAGGGCTCCAGGAAATTGAGTTATGGGTCTCTGAAAGCTAGGCTATTGATAAGAGTGCTTTTTCCTTATAAATCACTAAGACATTGGTAAACTGATGGAGACTCATGTCTTTTAGGACTGTGATCTCTATCAGTTACCCATTTGTTTTTCCCTTCCCTTAGTTTTAGCTAGTCAGGAGTACCTGAGAATGTCACAGATATCCCACCAAGGTGTGGTGTGAGGGTATGTTGTAGGGTGTCAGCTTGTGTTTTGTCTCCGGCTTGCCTTCTGCTCTATCAGAAGGTATATTCTTCCCAGCAGTCTAGAAAACTTAAGACTTACAGAATGAGTAGCAGTTGGCCAAGGAAAGAAGGGTAGGTAGAAGGTGGAAGAGTGTTCTTTCTAAAAAGGAACATGTATTTTTTTTAAAGATTTTATTTATTTATTTGACAGAGATCACAAGTAGGCGGAGAAGCAGGCAGAGAGAGAGGAGGAAACAGGCTCCCGCTGAGCAGAGAGCCTGATTCGGGTCTCGATCCCCGGACCCTGGGATCATGACCTGAGCCGAAGGCAGAGGCTTTAACCCCCTGAGCCACCCAGGTGCCCCTAAAAAGGAACATGTAAAGGTCTGCAAGAATTTAAGGAATAAGACTTTCAGTGTGAGTGGGGAAAACAGTCTAAGAGTAGGAATATTAACAACACATTTGAACAATTGTTCAAAACAATTTAAGGCAAAACTCTCTTCTGATGGTTTGGGAATGTAGGATGCTTATGGATATTTCATACTATTTTTTTTTTTGTCCAACCTGTCATGTGTATCCATGCTGGCACCTGCTATAGTGGGGATGGAGAGCCTAGCCTGAAAAAGTCCAGGGCACTTTAACCCCCAATTTTTTCTGTTGGCAAGTGTGAGGATTTCCCAGTATCTACCTCTAAGATCTTTTTAGATAACTTACTAGGTCCCTGAACTGACTGAACCCCTCTAAGGATTTAGTTCCCCAACCCCTCCCTTCAGTGAGGGACAGCTAGGTAGAAGGTCTTCACCATGACATTATCTCCAGTGAAATAGGTAGTAACCATGGCTGTTTTTTCTTGCCTGCAACAGGTTTACAACAAGGAGGAATGGGCTGAAGTTATCACAGAAGGAAACATAATGCTTTAGACCTGAGCTCTCTGATTTGAGTTCAGAAAATAAGAGCCCATGTTAAAATTAAGGTCTGACAACTAGAATTCCATGATCTCACCCAATCTCTTGCTCTCTGATCATACTACTTAGAGGACCCCGAAATAATTCATATGTGGGGATTTATCTGAAATTAAACAATCAAATATTCTAAATTCTATAAGAACATTCTCCAGACTAAAGAGATGGTGATTCTTTTAACCAGTTTCCTTTGCTTCTGCATTCTTTCTTCCACTCTACAGTACCAGGAGAGGAGACATAACACAAATATATGTTCAAATTCCATTTAGAAATCACAGGAGAGGATATACCCTTGGATTTGTCTACTATAGCACTTTTATCAAAATAAACTTACTTTTAATGGAGTGGAAGTCAAATTATACTAATTAAAGCTTCACCCCAGCCATTTATTAACGTGTAATTCCCAACATTTTATGGTTGTCCTTATCTTTACTTGTCCCACTTTATGTTTCTACTACTCCAGCACTCTTATTGGGGTTCTATGCCCAGATCATAACTTAAAGTAGAAATGTTCCTTGAGGGATAAGTTATTAATCAGAACATTCTGGATATAAACTTTAGTTTATAGGAACAACTATAAAGTCAGGAAATGGGGCATGATCTGAGATGTGAATGTATGTATGTGGAGGGCAGATGGGCACTGAAGTTTTTTTCCCTATGGACTCCTAGCTCCTAGAGTGCTGGAACAGTCTTATTTATCTTTCTACCCCAGTATCTGGCATATATAATTAAACAACTTACAATGTAACCGATTCCCTGTCAGTGGCTTCGGACCATAAAGAGAGCTGGTCAAAAAATGAAATGAATCCACTAAAGGTACTTTTCCTAACCAAATTTCCCACTTTCCTTTGCCCTCACTGCTCTTGCCCAGCTTGTGCCAATGGCTTGAATCCCCTGGATCAAATTAATCGTGCTGACCTCATTGAGGAGGAAGAGAGGAATTACAGCTGTGACTAAGTCCACCAAAATACCACAGTCTATTAAAAGCATCAGTTCATCAAAGTCCATGATGTTAATTTGCCAGGAAAGAGTCCCACTGGATTAGACTTCTAATTGGTATGAAATGCAGCCCAGAATATGGGGGTCTTGGGGAAATTTCATTCTGTAGCCTGGCAGTAATTAATAGGCCTCCTCTGGAGTTATTGCCCCCCAGTGTATTGGAGTTGTTAAATTACCAGGCAGGGAAAAAATTCTATTATCCAGAAGCTCAATCCTTAAAAATTCCCAGTGTTCTCCTCCAATCCTTCTCCATCTTTCTCTGAAGGAAGTTGTAAATAAGTGACCTCTGACCCAAAGCTTCTAAAGACTCTTGGACCCTATACATCTGTGTGATCATGAGCAATTCATCATCCCCTGGGTGTTAGATCTTCTCCAGCTTATTTTTAGGGGCAAAGATGTGGGAGTCCTTTAGACCAGGACTTAGAGCACAGGAAAATGTTTAAGTCAGAACTGTGGGGCAGTGATACAAATTGTGATATAATCATACAGTTTAACAAAAATATAAAATAAGTTATATTTCATACAATCAAATAAAAATACATGATAAAATATACAAATTAATAGAAATAATGTACAAATTAACACAAAATATAAAAGTAATTAAAAAATGAACTGTAGATACATATGACAATATGGATGAATCTGAAAAACATTAGGTTTAGTGAAAAGCCAGACATAAAAGAGAAACTATGATCCTTACTTATGAAGTTCAAGGACAGGCAAAACTAATCTATTGTGAAGGAAATCCGAAGAGTTTGCTTATGAAGGTTCGGGGTAGGAATTGACAACTAAAAGGGGGCATGAGAGAACTTTCTTAGGTTATGGAAAAGGTTTGAATCTTGAATAGATGGTAGTTAAATAGGTGTATACCTTTGTCAAAATTTAGTGCGTCGTACACTTGATCTACAAGCAAATTTCACCCCAGTGAAAGAAAATTAGGCTTGAAGGCGGGAAGAAAACACATACCCCTGTTAACTTAGCAAATTTCACTTGGAGAATTTGTCATTAGGCAGGTATAAAAAAAGAGTCATTGTAATGCTTATAAAAGGAAAAAACTAGAAATGTAATTTAAATACTCAGTAACATGATTAAATTATGGTAGCTCGACATAACAGAATGTTCTACAGCCATGAAAAATGTCAAAATGTACTTTGACATGTAAAATACAAAATGTGGTGAATTAAAAACATTATAGAATGCAGTCTCATTTGTGCAAACATTAAATGTAACAATGGCTTATTTGGTTTGGTTTTATTACAGGCAGCATGTATGCTTTTCCAGGTTCTATCAAGTATATGGAGTATATGGGTCCATAATCAGTGTTTATTACTTTAAAAATACCTGTCCATTTTGTTATGCATTGTTAGAGTCGGGACTGCACCCACCACAATGCCTAATGCCTAGACTGCCAAAATTCACAGGATTCTCTCCCTCTGTTTTTCTCTCTTTCTCAAATAAAATCTTTTTTTTTTCTTTTTCTTTTTTTTTTTTTTAATGAGAGGGGAATCCAAAGAATCGAGTGAGAAAACAGATAAAGTGAAACAGGAAAGAACACCAAAATAAGCCCGGGTTTTCTATCAAACTGGTCATCGCTGTGAAACTGCAGGTGTGTTCTCCCAGGGGACTCTGAGGAGCTACAGCAGGGCCTCTCAGAATTGTCCATCCACAGGGCAAAAGGGGAGAGCACGATATTTCTTGGTTTCTTTCTCCATTGGTCAAAATTTTCCCTTTGGACACTAACTGCTCTGTGGCCATGCTTCCAGCTGTGCATGCAGGAGTCCGGAGTGGGAGAATCCTGGGCAGAATGACAGTGAGCAACGACTGCAGTCAGAGGCGGGCCAGGAGGGTAGGAGGTAGAGGGTCCCGTGTCATGGCCTAGAGAAGTGTCCTCAGACTAACAGCACCAGCTCTGAGACTTTGGGGGAAATGGAAATGCTCTTGATGTATAACTAAAAACCTGACCTCAGAGGCTTGTTGAGGATCCAATAAAATAGGTATCAGCTAGTATATCCCAGGTTGTACACAATCATCCCAAACACAAAAATTTGTCTTTCCACATCTCCAGTTACCCAGGTGTGGGCTGCTGCTCAGCAACCTCGCCACAGAGAAGGCTGCCTGCCTTCTTCTGGCCCAGTGATGGGCCTTTCCCAGCCAGGGCCCAGCTGCTCCATCAAACCACAGACACTGCATGTATTCTGCCCTGTGCTTGGTGGGTTCTGGGACAAGATGCTAACACTGCTGCTCACCACCTAAGAAATGGGGCTTTCTGTCCCTGCGGTAGGTGTTAGCACCCCCTAACAGCCCAATTGATTTCTCATCCTCTTTCTTCAATATGCTGTGCCTGACAGCAGGTATCTTAATGTTATTTTTCAGAAGCAATATTTTATAAACATTGTAATAAAACATTAAACAATATTTATAAGATAAGAAATAGAACTATAAACACAAGTATATTTATGTAATTATATAAACTTTATAAACTTATAAGACTATAAACATCAAAGTTCCAACTGAAACAGATGGCTCACTTCTATTAGGAGTTGGAGGGTGGTTTATTTGTATGGGGGCTCTTTACAAAGTGAGGGCGAGGTGAGAGGGACTCATAAAGTATACTGTCCTAATGACCAGGACTGGGTAATTATAAAGGATACCTTCTCATTCTGCTTTTCTGAGGAGCTCAGAACAAAAGTTGACTGGCATTTTCTGGTACCTGGAGCACTCCTCATGAGAGGTGCTCCCTCTACAACCCCTGAGCAGTTTGGGGTCAACCTCAGTTAGAGTTTGGCCTTTCTCATAAGCATGACCATAATGAAAGATGAAAATCCCAGAAGAAAATGCTTGCAGGTCAAGAAGTTTTGGGAGCCAAGTATTGAAACACACACACACACACACACACACACACACACTGGATTACAATTTTTCTCAAGAGCAGAAATATTAAAGATAGGCCAAGGATTTAAAACTAACCTAATAACCATAATAAAGATAGAGATTTCACATTTTGAAACAAAATATCCAAAAGAACAAGCAATGATAGTTCTGGAAAATATAACTGAAATAATATAAACACATTATATAACCCAATAGGTAAAATAACATTATGGGTACAATTGAGAAATTAGCAAATGGGAAGAAAACATGAGGAGAAACACAACAGTTTTCAAATTTCTTTAGAGAATATCCTGATGAAGTCCCCATGGTTCATTTTTGCTTTTGTTTCCCCTGCCTCTGGAAAGGTGTCTAGCAAGCAATTGCTGTGGCCAAAATCAAAGAAGTTGCTTCCTGTGTTCTCCTCTAGGGTTTTGATGGATTCCTGTCTCATATTTAGGTCTTTGATCCATTTTGAATTTATTTTTATGTATGGTGTAAGAACTAAATTGAATTTAAATAAACTAAAGAACTAAATTAAATTTAAATAAATTTTAAAAAATTTCTTTGGTGGGGTGCCTGGGTGGCTCAGTGGGTTAAAGCCTCTGCCTTCGGCTCAGGTCATGATCCTGAGGTCCTGGGATCGAGCCCCGCATCGGGCTCTCTGCTCAGTGGGGAGCCTGCTTCCTCCTCTCTCTCTCTGCTTGCCTCTCTGCCTACTTGTGATATCTGTCAAATAAATAAATAAAATCTTTAAAAAAAATTTCTTTGGAGAACAGAAATAGAAGTGTTAACATTCCGGACAAGAGAGTTCAATGAAAAGGACCGTGAAGAAAATATCTGAAGAAATGATGGAGATGAATTACTCAATGAGACACCTCAGATTGAAAAGGCCTATAGAGGGCCAAAGAGAGGAGGAAAAATCCATCTCTGGACACATTATAGTGAAATATAAGACTTTAAAAGACAATAGATTCTAAAGCTTACAGAGATTTATTATCTTGTATTCAGTTGAAAATTTTATCAAAATATTAGATGTCAAAATATTAAAAGAAAATAATTGCTATTCCATAAATGTATATCCAGTCAAGCTAACAAATGATTCAAACATTCTCAGGTAATCAAGGCTTTAGAAGCTTGTCATAAAAACAACAACAACAACACATTGGAAACAGTTTCAGACAAAGCACTTATGTAAGGAGAGATGAAACTAGGAAATGTTGCAGGAGAGAAATGAAATAAAAATGATCAGATGCTTTTGGTCTTAGCTATTTTTCTTAAGATAACAATAGCCTTACAAAGGAAAGGGAGAAAATATTTTAACCCAGGGTTAAGAATCTATAAGATATTAAAATAATACAGATTGTGTGAAGAGAGGGAGAAACAAGGGATATATAAATCATACTATGAAGAAGACCTAGATTATTAACTACATAAAAGGAAGATAGGATATAAAAGATACAGAAAAAAAAAATGGGAATGTGCCTGAGTGGCTCAGATGGTTAATTGTTTGCCTTTGTCTCAGGTCATGGTCTCCAGGTAAGGGAATAGAGCCCAGTGTAGGGCTCCCAGCTCAGCAGGAAGTCTGCTTCTCCCTCTGCCTCTCCCCCAGCTTGTGCTTTCTCTCTCTTTCAAATAAATAAATAAAATCTTTTAAAAATGGGAGAAATAAAGAATATAGGATGGTAGAAATCAGCATAAATTCATCTCAGGCCATACTACCCTGAATGCTCCTGACCTCATCTGATCTCAGAAGCTAGGCAGGGTCACGCCTGGTTAGTACTTGGTTGGGAGAAATTGGCACAAGTTCAAATTCACCAACGTCTGAGAAATCTTGACAGTAATTTAAAAAAGTGACAAAATCCAGATATAAGCTATTTACCAGAGGTACATCTAATATATAAGAATAAAGATTTAAAAGAATGAATAAATAGGTTAAAAAACTGCTATAGCATATTGATACTAAATACAATAGACAAAATATATTATTGGTGATAGAAAAAGTTTTAAATTACAGCATTATTTATAATAGCCAAGATATGGAAGCAACCAAAGTGTCCATCAGTAGATGAATGGATAAAGATGTACGGGGTGTGTGTATATACATACATACAATGGAATATTAGCTATAGAAAAGAATGATCTTGTCATTCATCACAACAAGGATGGACCTAGAGGGTATTATGTTAAGTCAAAATTCTCAGGGAAAGAAAAATACCATACAACGTCACTTATATGTTGAACCTTAAAAAGCAAAATAAATAAATAGATTAAATAATTAAAATAAAATACAGAGGATTAGTGAATAGGTTGGGAGAATAGGAAAAATAAAGGAGATTAAGAGGTACAAACTTCCAGTTACATAATAAGTTATGGAGATGAAACATACAGGGAATATTGTCAATATTTTGTGATAACATTGTATGGTGATGGGGGGGTGACTACACTTATCACAGTATTAATATATAAAACTGTTGAAACAATATGTTGTGCACCTGAAACATTAATGTAACTTTACATGTCAACCACATTTTATTCATTTTTTAATTTAATTTAATTTTTTCAGTAATCCAAGATTCATAGTTTATGCACCGCACCCAGTGCTCCATGTAATACGTGTGCTCCTTAATACCCACAACTGAGCTCACCCATCCCCCCACCCCACTCCCCTCTAAAACCCTCAGTTTGTTTCTCAGAGTCCACAGTCTCTCATGGTCATTTCCCCTCCAATTTTCCTTGCCTTTTCCTAATGTCCTCCATGTCATTCCTTATGCTCCACAAGTAAGTGAAGCCATATGATAATTTACTCTCTCTGCTTGACTTATTTTACTCAGCATAATCTCCTCCAGTCCCACCCATGTTGATACAAAAGTTGGGTGTTCATCCTTTTTGATGGAGGTGTAATATTCCATTGTATATATGGGCCATATCTTCTTTATCCATTGGTCTATTGAAGGGCATCTTGGCTCTTTCCATGGTTTGGTAACTATGGCCATTGCTGTTATGAACATTGGGGTACATATGGCCCTTCTTTTCACTTCATCTGTATCTTTGGGGTAAATACCTAGTAGTGCAATTGCAGGGTCATAGGGTAGCTCTATTTTTAATTTTTTGAGGAACCTCCATGCTGTTTTCCAGAATGGCTGCACCAACTTGCATTCCCACCAACAGTGTAAGAGGGTTCCCCTTTCTCCACATCCTCTCCAACACATGTTGTTTGCTGTCTTGTTAATTTTGGCCTTTCTAACAGGTGTAAGGTGGTATCTCAGTGTGGTTTTGATTTGAATCTCCCTGATGGTTAAAGATGATGAACATTTTTTCATGTGTCTATTAGCCATTTATATGTCTTCTTTGGAGAAGTGTCTGTTCATGTCTTCTGCACATTTTTTGACATGATTTTCGACATGTTTTTTGAGTGTTGAGTTTAAGGAGTTCTTTATAGGTCTTGGATAACAGCCCTTTGTCTGTAGTGTCATTTACAAATATCTTCTCCCATTCTGTGGGTTGCCTCTTTGTTTTGTTGACTGTTTCCTTTGCTGTGCAGAAGCTTTTGATCTTGATGAAGTCCCAAAAATTCATTTTTGCTTTTGTTTTCTTTGCCTTTGGAGACATATCTTGAAAGAAGTTGCTGTGGCCGATGTTGAAGAGGTTACTGCTATGTTTTCCTCTAGGATTTTGACAGATTCCTGCCTCACATTGAGGTCTTTTATTCATTTTGAGTTTATCTTTGTGTATGGTGTAAGAGAATGGTCAAGTTTCATTCTTCTATACATAGCTGTCCAATTTTCCCAGCACAATTTATTAGAGAGACTGTCTTTTTTCCACTGGATATTTTTTCCTGCTTTGTTGAAGATTATTTAGCCATAGGGTTGTGGGCCCATATCTGGGCTCTCTACTCTGTTCCACTGGTTTATGTGTCTGTTTTTGTGCCAGTACCATGCTATCTTGGTGATCACTGCTTTGTAGTAAAGCTTGAAATCAGGCAACGTGATGCCCCCAGTTTTGTTTTTCTTTTTCAACATTTATTTAGCAATTTGGGATCTAATAAAAAAATCATGTTGACTTTTTTTTAAATATAGCAATTTTAAATTCTCACATGCATTACAAAAGCTTTATAATATGGAAGTAAAAATTAATAGACCTTTAGAAAGAAGCTGATTAATGAAATCCCATTGTGGAAAATTTCAATATACCTCTCAAATAGGAAAAAAAGTCAAACAGGAAATGTCAAATAGGAAAAAAAGTATATCAATAAGTATATCAATAAGGTATATCAATAAGTATATCAATAAGGATATAAGTGAATAATTCAGTTAACAAGGTTGACCTAGTGGTCAATAATTATATCAACTTCCAATGAGTAGATAACTTTTTTCAACCATGCAAGGAAATTTTCAAAAGAAAGAGTATGCACCAGGACATAAAGTTTAACATATAAAAAGCAGGTTTCATGAAGACAATGGTGTCTGATAATAAATTAGAGGCTTATTTAAAATATTCCAGCATATTTTAAGTTAAACACTAAAAGCTTAAAGAGAAACTTGAATATCTAGAACTGAATGGTGATAAAATGATATAACCTATGAGATTGAAGCTAATATTTATAAATACCTTTTTTAAAATTTTTTTAAAAGATTTTACTTTAGAGAACAAGTGGAGGAAGCAGCAGAGTAAGAGGAGAAGGGAAAGAATCTCCAGCAGATTCTGCTGATCATTAACCTATTTACCTACATAGGGCTAGATCTCATGATCCTGAGATGGCTGCCTGAGCTGAAACCAAGAGTCTGATCCTTAACTAATTGTGCCACCCAGGCATTCCCATAAATGAGAACATTCAAAAACAATGAGTCAAGAAGGTAGAAAATAAACAAGAGAATAAACCCAATGAAATTAAAAATATATTATTTAAAAACATAAATGAGTAAAATAGAAAACCTTCAACAAGAAATGCCAAAAAGTGGAATTGTTGAAATAACACAGTACACACCTTCGATAACACTGATAAAGATAAGACACAAATTATATACATAAAATGGGGGAGATAGCTACAGATGGAGTAGACATTCAAAAGATAATAAGAAAATACTATTAACCATATGCCAAAAATTTTTAAAAAGTTAGTTGTCTGTTTTAGGAATTCTCATTTTGTCTAATCAAAACTGACTTAAGAAGAAATAAAAGGCTCTAATAGTCCTAGTCAAGAAACTGAACAACTATTGAAAATCTCTCTCCAAAGAAAAGACCAGACCTGGAGGGTTTACAGATAGAATAATCTGTTCCTTGACATTTTAATGTAATTAATATTAAACACAATAGAAAATGAAGTAATATTTCCAAACTCATTTGAAGATGCCAGACTTTATCAAACCTAGTGAAAATATTGTGGAAAAAAATTACAAGCATATTACCTTGATAAACATAGTTGTAAAAATCCCAAATATTAGTAAATTAAATCCAATGTATAAAAAGATACCATGTTCAAGCCAGGTATATACAAAGATGTTTTACTATTAGAAAACTCATAAATATACTCTGCCACATCAACAAACTGACAAGAAAACATTTTTGAAAGGCAGTTCTCCGTTAGTCTCTTAGGTTTCTGCACTTCTTGTGAAACCCCCATGACGTTTGTTCTAGACTATATTTTTAAAGATTATTGTATAGAAAATAACCTTGAAATATGTTGTGCCACTTCCTAAAGCAGATGGCAAAGTTTTTACCATCCAGTAAAATATCTCACTTAAGGGAAAATGTTGGACAAGTCCACCTGTAGCCTATTTTTAAAAACTCAGCTTTTCTCAGCTGTAATGCAAATCAACTGCCTTGTATAGCAATTGGGCTGTTCTGTGTTGTTCCCATAGGGCTTAGGGATCAAGGGAACTGATGTGAACATGAAGATCATACTCCCTAGTGCACCATGAGTCATAGTACTTTATTTCTTACCCAAGAGTCTTCATGTCTTCTGCCAGCATCTATAAAATTATGGCCAGGTAGGGAGACAAGATGGTGGAGAAGTAGGAGGCACTGTTTCAACCTGTCCCCTAAAGTGAGCTGATTACCTACCAAAGAACTCTGATCACCCATGAAATCAGCCTGAGATTAGAATTATACACTTCTGGATCTCTATGGGGGCAGAAGATGCCAGTGGACAGGTAAAGCAGAGTGGGAACATGATATCAGATATATATCTTCTGATATCAGAAGATAAACAAAAGGGGGAGGGAGCCACCAGAAGTGACCCATTGGAAAGTAATACACCAATACGAGAGTGCCCTGTGATTGGGGACCAGCATTAACTTGGAGTCTGGTTGAAAGCACTCAAAAAGAGCAAAAGATTTTAGGGGGAAATTGGTGGAATTGGGCAGTTAGGGACAGGAACTTACGCCCACAGATCCAGGACAGCCACCACTGGCAGGGAGCCAAAGAGCGCAGCGAAGAAGCCAGGTCTTGGTTCCTGAGCCATTGGCACCCCTGAGAGTGCCTGGGTGGTGTCACCCATGAGGATGAGGGAGCCTGCTGTGGACACCAGTTGGCAGAACCACAGCCTTTTGCACTCTGCACACGTGCTGAGTGACCAGAGTCTGAGTCATGCCCCACACCCTCCCCTGAGAGAGGTCCGTGCAAACACCAGCCAGCCGGCACTCTCCAGGACCCAGAGAGCCTGAGCACTCTCAGCCCAGGCCAGCGTGAAAATCTTAGTGCGCTATCTCTGCTTGGGACCTCTCTGGTGGTCTGGAGCTGCCCAAACAGCCACAGCTAGTATTTTTCATGGTTTTGGGTACAAGTGAGTGTTCCTGTGACTCCAGAGACCGTGACTGGGGACATGCTCTGACAGCAGCAGAGGGAGAATTTATGTGCTCTGGAGCACCCAGAGGGGAACAGACTGAGGCTTCTCTCTGAGATGGAGGTCTGGGTGCAGTTTGCTTTCCTCTAAACCCTCAAAGAATCACAAAAAGCCACCAAAGGGAGAGAAAACAAACTAACAAACAAACAAAAAAACCTCCAGACAACAAAAGCCTGAAAAACTGGTTTCCTCAGAACCCAGCCCCTTGATGAGGGCAGGAGGACTCAACTCTAGCAAGACTCCCTGAAAAAACACATGGCAGGCCCCTCTCCCAGAAAGCCAGCCAAAAACAACAACAACAACAGGAGGAGGAGGAGGAGGACAACCACCACTACTTCATAGATACAACTTTTATTTTTAATTCGTTCCCACTATTCTGGTTCTTTTCATTTTTTTTAAATATAACTTTTTAACCTATTTACCATCACAATGAGTTGTTCAGTACATCAAATTTCATAATAACCTTTTAACTTGAATTTTTTGATACACATACCTGTGTTTTTCTTTTGCTTTTCTATTTTTTAATTTTTTAAATTAATTTAATTTAATTTTTTCAATATTCATATAGAGATAAGCTTCAAGGTAATCTTCTTTCCCCAGTCAATGCTACCCCATATGTAAACCAGTTTTAATCCCCCTTTATCTCAGTAAAGTTGAGTCCTTTAACAAAAATATCAAGATACATCCAGGAAGAATAAAAATAAACTTCCTCACCCACACTGAGAATTTATAACCACCCTCCCATCTTTTTCTTCTGTCAGTGTTTCTGTGTATTTGTTTTTGTTCTGGTAGTATATAAATCTTATACTTGGGGTTCATTTTGACGGGGTTCTTTTTTTTATCTATTTTTTTTCTCTTGCCATCTACTTTTGTCGGTCTTTTTGTTTCCTTACTTCATAAATCTTACCTTTGGGGCCCATTTGGGCTGGGCCTTCTCTCTTATCTTTCTTTTTTTTTTTCCCCCTGTCTATCTCTCTTTTTTTCTTTTTTCTTTCTTTTTGGTGGGGATTCTCGATTGCTCAGAAACATTCTGGGGTGCACCTTGCCTGCACCACAGTTAATACATTCAGCTACACATCCATTCAGCCATCTCTCACCAAAATGACTAGGAGAAGGAATGCCCAACAGAAGGAAAATTCAGAGACTGGACCCTCTCCATCAGAGCTTTTGGATATGGACATAAACAGTATTTGGGAAAGGGAATTCAGGCTAACAATTATCCAGGCAATAACTAGGTTGGAGAAAGCCTTTGATGACAAAATGGAATTGATTAGGGCAGAAATGAAAGCCACCAGGGATGATGTTAACAATGCTCTCAATGAGTTCCAATCAAATCTAAATTCTCTAAAAGCTAGGGTAACTGAGGCAGAAGATAGAATTAGTGGTCTAGAGGACAAACAGATAGAGAAAAAGGATCAGGAGGAAGCCTGGAACAAACAGCTTAGAAGCCATGAGAACAGAATTAGGGAAATAAGTGATGCCATGAAACATTCCAATGTCAGAATTATTGGAATCCCTGAGGGGGAGGAGAAAGAAAGAAGACTAGAAGATATAGTTGAACAAATTCTCCATGAAAATTTTCCCGATCTGGCAAGTGGAACCAGCATTCATGTACTAGAGGCAGAAAGTCCTCCCCCCAAGATCATAGAATCTAGAAAGACCTCAAGACACCTGATTGTGAAAATGATGAATCATAATTTTAGACAAGAGCTCTTGAAAGCAGCAAGGGGGAAGAAATTCCTTACATTCAGATTAAAGCCCATCAGAATAACATCAGACCTATCCACAGAAACCTGACAAGCCAGAAAGGGCTGGCAAGACTTATTCAGGGCACTAAATAAGAAGAACATGCAGCCAAGAATACTTTATCCAGCAAGACTGACATTCAAAATATATGGAGAGATAAAGAGCTTCTAAGACCCACAAGGTTTAAGAGTATGTGACCACCAAGCTGGCACTGTAAGAAATATTAAGGCAGGTTCTATAAAAGAGGAAAAACCCCAAGAATATCATTGAACAGAAATATATGGAGACAATTTATAGAAACAAAGACTTCACAGGTAACACAATGTCAATAAAAACATATCTCTCAATAATCACTTTCAATGTGAATGGCCTAAATATGCCCATAAAATGAAACAGGGTTGCAGATTGGATAAAATGACAGGACCCATCCGTATTTTGTCTACAAGAGACCCATTTTGAACCTAAGGGTACATCCAGACTGAAAGTGAAGGGATGGAGAAGCATCTTTCAAGCCAATGGGCCTCAAAAGAAGGCTGGGGTAGTGATTCTCATGTCAGATAAATTAGATTTTAAACTAAAGACTGTAGTCAGAGATACAGAAGGACACTATATAATTCTTAAAGGGACTATACACCAAGAAGATCTAACAATTGTAAATATTTATGCTCCCAATATGGGAGCAGCCAATTACGTAAGAAAACTGTTAATCAAGATAAAGACTCATATTGATATGAATACATTAATGGTAGGAGGTCTTAACACACCACTCTCAATAATAGACAGATCATCCAAGCAGAAAATCAATAAAGAAACAAGAGCATGGAATGACACATTGGACCAGATGGACCTCATAGATATATGCAGAACATTCCACCCTAAAACAACAGAATACTCATTCTTCTCGAGTTCACATGGAACCTTCTCCAGAATAGACCACATACTGTGTCACAAATCAGAGTTCAACTGATACGAAAAGATTGAGATTATTCCCTGCATATTCTCAGATCACAATACTTTGAAACTGGAGCTCAACCACAAGGAAAAGTTTGGAAGGAATTCAAACACCTGGAAGATAAAGACCACCTTGCTTAAGAATGCTTGGATCAACCAGGACATCAAAGAACTTAAACAATTCATGGAAACCAATGAGAATGAAGACACTTTGGTCCAAAACCTATGGGATACAGCAAAGGCAGTCCTAAGGTGGAAATAATAGCCATCCAAGCCTCCCTCAAAACAATTGAAAAATCCAGAATACACCAGCTGTCTCTACACCTTAAAGAACTGGAGAATCAACAACAAATTAAGCCAACTCCACACACAAGAAGGGAAATAATCAAGATTAGAGTAGAGATCAATGAGATAGAAACTAGAGATACAGTAGAACGCATCAATGAAACTAGAAACTGGTTTTTTGAAAGAATCAATAAGGTCGATAAACCATTGGCCAATCTAATCCAAAAGAAAAGAGATAAGGCCCAAATTAATAAAATTATGAATGAAAAGGGAGAAATCACAACTAACACCAATGAAATAGAAACAATCATCAGAAATTATTATCAACAGTTATATGCCAATAAGTTAAGTAACCTAGATGAAATGGATGCATTCCTGGAAAACTATAAACTTCCAAAATTGAACCAGGAAGAAATTGACAACCTGAATAGACCAATATGTAGTAATGAGATTGAAGCAGTGATCAAAAACCTCCGAAAAAACAAGAGCCCAGGACCTGACAGATTCCCTGGGGAATTCTACCAAACTTTCAAAGAAAAAATAACACCTATTCTCCTGAAGCTGTTTCAAAAAATTGAAGCAGAAGGAAAACTTCCAGACTCTTTTTATGAAGCCGGGATTACCCTGATCCCCAAACCAGGCAAAGACCCTACCAAAAAGGAGAATTTCAGACCAATATCCCTGATGAATATGGATGCTAAGATTCTCAACAAGATCCTAGCTAATAGGATCCAACAGCACATTAAAAAGATTATCCACCATGACCAGGTGGGATTCATCCCTGGGTTTCAAGGATGGTTCAACATTCACAAATCAATCAATGTGATAGAACAAATCAATAAGAGAAGAGAGAAGAACTACATGGTCCTCTCAATTGGTGCAGAAAAAGCATTTGACAAAATCCAGCATCCGTTCCTGATTAAAAAGTTTCAAAGTATATGGATAGAGGGAACATTCCTCAACTTCATGAAGTCTATCTATGAAAAACCCACAGCAAATATCATCCTCAATGGGAAAAAGCTCACAGCCTTCCCTTTGAGAACAGGAACATGACAAGGATGCCCACTCTCACCACTTTTGTTCAACATAGTATTAGAAGTCCTAGCAAGAGCAATCAGACAACAAAGAGAAATAAAAGGTATTCAAATTGGCAATGAAGAAGTCAAACTCTCTCTCTTTGTAGATGACATGATACTTTATGTGGAAAACCCAAAAGACTCCACCCCCAAACTACTAGAACTCATATAGCAATTCAGTAATGTGGCAGGATACAAAGTCAATGTACAGAAATCAGTTGCTTTCTTATACACTAACAATGAAAATACAGAAAGGGAAATTAGAGAATTGATTCCATTTACTATAGCACCAAGAACCATAAGATACCTGGGAATAAACCTAACCAAAGAGGTAAAAGATCTGTACTCAAGGAACTACAGAACACTCATGAAAGAAATTGAAGAAGACACAAAAAGATGGAAGACCATTCCATGCTCATGGATCAGAAAAATAAACATTGTTAAAATGCCTATACTGCCTAGAGCAATCTATACTTTCAATGCCATTCCGATCAAAATTCCACCAGCATTTTTCAAAGAGCTGGAGCAAACAATCCTAAAATTTGTATGGAATCAGAAGAGACCCCGAATTGCTAAGGAAATGTTGAAAAAGAAAAACAAAACTGGCGGCATCACATTGCCTGATTTCAAGTTTTACTACAAAGCTGTGATCAGCAAGACAGCATGGTACTGGCATAAAAATAGGCACATAGACCAGTGGAACAAAGTAGAGAGCCCAGATATGGACCCTCAAACTCTATGGTCAAATAATCTTTGACAAAGCAGGAAAAAATGTCCAGTGGAAAAAAGAGAGTCTCTTCAATAAATGGTGCTGAGAAAATTGGACAGCTATATGTAGAAAAATGAAACTCGACCATTCTCTTACACTGTACACAAAGATAAACTCGAAGTGGATAAAAGACCTCAACGTGAGGCAGGAATCTATCAGAATCCTAGAGGAGAACATAGGCAGTAATCTCTTCGACATCGGCCACAGCAACTTCTTTCAAGATATGTCTCCAAAGGCAAAGGAAACAAAAGCAAAAAGGAACTTTTGGGACTTCATCAAGATCAGAAGTTTCTGCACAACAAAGGAAACAGTCAACAAAACAAAGAGGCAACCCACAGAATGGAAGATATTCACAAATGACAGTCCAGACAAAAGACTGATATCCAGGATGTATAAAGAACTTTTTAAATTCAACACACACAAAACAGATAATCATGTAAAAAAAAAAAAAAGGGCAGAAGACATGAACAGACATTTCTCCAATGAAGATATACAAATGACTCTCAGACACATGAAAAAATGTTCATCATCACTAGCCATCAGGGAGATTCAAGTCAAAACCACATTGAGATACCACCTTACACCAGTTAGAATGGCCAAAATTAACGAGACAGGAAATAACGTGTGTTGGAGAGGATGTGGAGAAAGGGGAACCCTCTTACACTGTTGGTGGGAATGCAAGTTGGTGCAGCCACTTTGGAGAACAGGGTGGAGATTCCTCAAGAAATTAAAAATAGAGCTACCCTATGACCCTGCAATTGCGCTACTGGGTATTTACCCCAAGATAGTGAAAAGAAGGGCCATCTGTACCCCAATGTTTATAGCAGCAATCGCCATGGTCGCCAAACTGTGGAAAGAACCAAGATGCCCTTTAACGGATGAATGGATAAGGAAGATGTGGTCCATATACACTATGGAGTATTATGACTCCATCAGAAAGGATGAATACCCAACTTTTGTAGCAACATGGACAGGACTGGAAGAGATTATGCTGAGTGAAATAAGTCAATCAGAGAGAGTCAAGTATCATATGGTTTCACTTATTTGTGGAGCATAAGAAATAACATGGAGGACATGGGGAGTTGGAGAGGAGAAGGGAGTTGAGGGAAATTGGAGGGGAAGATGAACCATGAGAGACTATGGACTCTGAAAAACAATCTGAGGGTTTTGAGGGGGCGGGGGGGCGGGGGGGGTTGGGTGAGCCTGGTGGTGGGTATTATGGAGGGCACGTATTGCATGGAGCACTGGGTTTGGTGCATAAACAACGAATTCTGGTACACTGAAAAGAAATTTTAAAAATTTAAAAAAAAAAAAAAAGAAACCAACTACAGAGTACAATGAACCACAATTTTCCTTTCCTTTTTGTCTTTTGATCTATGAACTGCAAGAGAATTGTTGAAACCTTGAGTACATTTTCATTTCAATAAAGTGTCTACAAATGGAAACAAAAAATTATAGCAGGATAACTTCCTAGCTTCTAAGAAAGGTAAAATCTGGAACCCTTCACATTTCTTGATAATGATTTTAAAATGTCGCAATAAAGCAGGTGATACTATTTTATAATCATTTATGATGAAAAAATTCTTAAATGGAAAAATATTAGAAACATTCATTTTAAAATAAAATGAAACAAATATTTTCACCATAATTTATTCAATATGATATCAAAGGTCCTAGTCAGTGCAAGAAGAGGAAAAACAATCATAAGGATCAGAAAGGAGGAAATAAACCCAAAGGAATCAGACAAGTTATTGGAATTAATATGTATTAGGATGTCTGTACATAAAGATGGTACACTTAAATTTGTTGTATTTCTGTAAACCAGAAATAAACAACTAGAAAATGTCATTGAAGAGAAGACACGATTTACAATAGTCCCAGAATATTAAAGATCTAGTAAATCCAACAAAAAATATGCAAGATCTTTATAGGAAAAATAAACCTTAAGACATATTTTTAAATAGCTAAACAAATTAATTATAGCATGTTGGTAGTTTAGTAATGGATTTTTATAGAGCTAACAAGATAATTGCAAATCTTATATGGAATAGTAAAGGCCAAAAATAGTTTTTCAAAATGTCTTTCTGTATCAAATATAATTATTAAACATGATGCTATATTAAATTGGGTGGCATTGACAGAATAGACAAATTGACACATGGAATAGAATAAGGAGTTCCCAAAACAGAACATAATGGTGAAATATCATGTTGTTGAAGAAAAAATTTTTCAACAGATATATTGCTAGAAAATTTTATCCTTATAGGATAAAATCATATCCTCACACAACTCACATGTGTATGTACATATATCCAATAGCTTTGCATGAACTAAAGACTTCATTCATATTTTGCACTGCATTTGGAAGTTTTATTTTTTAAATCTGGACATTTGGAAAAATTTCTTATGACATGAAAAGCATTAACCATGAAAGTTGACAAACTTATTGTTGAACAATTTTTAATTTTAACAAAGTAAAAAGTTAAGTTACAAACTGAAGATTTTTGTAAAACATATAATTTAAAAGATTAATATTCAAATTATAGAAAGAACACCTATAAGTAAATAAGCAAAAAAAAAAAAAAAAGACAAAGACTTAAATGGGCATTTCACAGTAGGTGAAACCTGTATAATAAAATATGAAGGGGTGCCTGGGTGGCTCAGTGGGTTAAAGCCTCTGCCTTTGGCTCACGTCATGATCCTGGGGTCCTGGGATCAAGCCCCACATCGGGCTCTCTGCTCGGTGGGGAGCCTGCTTCCTCCTCTCTCTCTCTGCCTGCCTCTCTGCCTACTGGTGATCTCTGTCTGTCAAAGAGATAGATAAAATTAAAAAAAAAAACATTTAAAATGTGAAGAAATTTTCATTAATGATTTTAAAAATGCAAATCAAAATCACAATGAGATTCCATTTTATAACCATTCAGTTGGCAAAAAAATTAAATTCTAGCAGTAATAAGAGTTGGCAAAGCTATGTATCCACAAGATTTCTTCTATATTGCAGGTGGAAATGTAAATTGGTATAATCACTTTGGAAGATAGCATTAACTCCATAATGCAAAATTCTTTGCATGTATGTGAAGGGAAGGAATTGCTGGTCTATAAAGTATCTCTTAAAACTGAATATTCAACCTGTTCCAAATATATCTGGTTCTCCCCTCATCTATGGAAATGTACATTTTGGCCTCTAGTGGTTGGGTGGGACCACAGATTTAGTTTTAGCCAATGAGTTATGAGTAGAAGTCACTTATGTCACTTTCATGGCAGAGTACTGAAATGCTGATATTAGATCTTTCAGTGCTCTTTATTTCCCTCTGGCACAGCTACTGTTGACATTTGAGATAATGACTGTTTTATAGGCTTTGGCCCTTGAGTGATTATAATAAGCAGAGATTTCTCCATTGACTGTAAAGGATATACAGCATGAAGGAGAAACATTTCTAGTTTCAAGCTGCTGAGAATTTGGGAGCTGTTTGTTACTGCAGCACAGTTTATCTTATTCTGACTGATACTTGTACAGTAGGAGACATCTAAAGTCTGGTTCTGGCACACTATTCACAATGGCTTTGAAAACCATCACAAATGCCTATCCCCTAAGGAAGAATGAGTAAATTGTGGTACATTTACTAAGTGGGAGATTATTCAGTGAGGGCAAAATAACTATAGTGACCTATAACAATATGTATGAGCTTAAGTAATATACATAAACTGAAAAAGTAAATCCAAAAGATTATAATATATGTAATTATATATATCAAGATGACTTTCCTATAAAATCAAAAACTAAAATGCAAACACTCTTTAAAAATACTAGTATAATAAAATCTTCTAAAAAGGAATACAGGAAGAGAAAACAACAAGATTTAGGATCATGGTTACCTGAAGCAGAAAGAGCCAAAGGCATAGGATGGAGAAAACTGCATTGTTAGATGTAGGTTATTGTCATGATCTTAACTGGGGCAGGGGGGAATGGGGATGGTAAGTGGAGAACATAAGTATTAAGAATAGCTAAATAAATGATTGGCAGGTTATTTGTGGATTAATAATGCTTTATAAACCAAAATTATTACTAATCCATAATCCAATTCTACATACCTGATATATTTTTTTAATTTTTTATTTCTTTTCAGCGTAACAGTATTCATTGTTTTTGCACCACACCCAGTGCTCCATGCAATACGTGCCCTCCATAATACCCACCACCTGGTTCCTCCAACCTCCCACCCCCTGCCCCTTCAAAACCCTCAGGTTGTTTTTCAGAGTCCATAGTCTCTCATGGTTCACCTCCCCTTCCAATTTCCCTCAACTCCCTTCTCCTCTCAATCTCCCCATGTCCTCCATGTTATTTGTTATGCTCCACAAATAAGTGAAACCATATGATAATTGACTCTCTCTGCTTGACTTATTTCACTCAGCATAATCTCTTCCAGTCCTGTCCATGTTGCTACAAAAGTTGGGTATTCATCCTTTCTGATGGAGGCATAATACTCCATAGTGTATATGGACCACATCTTCCTTATCCATTCTTCCGTTAAAGGGCATCTTGGTTCTTTCCACAGTTTGGCGACCATGGCGATTGCTGCTATAAACATTGGGGTACAGATGGCCCTTCTTTTCACTATCTTGGGGTAAATACCCAGTAGCGCAATTGCAGGGTCATAGGGAAGCTCTATTTTTAATTTCTTGAGGAATCTCCACCCTGTTCTCCAAAGTGGCTGCACCAACTTGCATTCCCACCAACAGTGTAAGAGGGTTCCCCTTTCTCCACATCCTCTCCAACACACGTTGTTTCCTGTCTCATTAATTTTGGCCATTCTAACTGGTGTAAGGTGGTATCTCAATGTGGTTTTGATTTGAATCTCCCTGATGGCTAGTGATGATGAACATTTTTTCATGTGTCTGGTAGCCATTTGTATGTCTTCATTAGAGAAGTGTCTGTTCATATCTTCTGCCCATTTTTTAATATGATTGTCTGTTTTGTCATACCTGATATTTTAGAAGACCATGATAATGGAAATGGCCCCACTGTCGTTACCTGTGTGAAAAGAGGGTTATGTATGTGAAAGGATTCTCAGTCATCCAAGAGAGTTAAAAGTTAAAATATGTTTGTGTACCATCCATCAACATTAAGCCCTGGAAGTAGGGCCATATGGGACCAAAGGGTTATTTTTTTTTTTCTTTCTGATAACATCCCAGTCAGCCTGAGAAGTTCATGTATCCCATTTCTTTTTCTATAAGGTTCTTAGTTCTATACCCCAGTTAAAGGCTGATTAGGAGATAATTTCTGCAAATAAAAAAAAAAAAAGATTAACAAATGTGATGTTCGCTGACCTGTTGGCCATCCTACTCATTTGTTCCTATTCCTTTGCCAGTCATTGTTCCCAGAACCAAGGGTAGAATGGTACAAAGGGTGCTTTGGAAAATAGAGAAGTCATAGTTTGCTGGGACATGTAGGCAAATAAGTGGGTGTTAGTTCTACTCTAATAGGAAAGAGGTGACATCCGAGCTAAGGCCTAAGGCACTACGCAGGATCTGTCCAGGTAAAAGGTTGGAGTTATGAGAATAGGGTGGAAAATAAAGGAAGAAGGCATGTTTCAGGCAGAAAGCAGTATGTGTAAAAATGTTCAAGGGAAGGAGGTTTTGAGCAACTCTAAAGTTCAGTTCTGGACTGAAAAGAGCAACAGGGAGGATGAAAAGAGGAAATGTGAGAATAAACAGATCACACAGGTGCCTGGGAGGAGTTTGGACTTTGGCCTGAGGGCAATTAGTCATTTGGAGTGTGTTAATCAGGGGAGTGATAGCTGATTTACGTTTTCAAAGAACATGCAGAATGAATTACAGGGCCTACTGAGGGAGATCATTTAGAGGGTGTATTAGGGTTCCCATAGGAAACCGCACACTCAAGTTTTATTGAAGAAAATCTAATGAAGAGTTATTTACAGAGATGTGAGCAGATTAAGATAATCCAAAAGGACAGATTTGAAGATTAGCAAGGGTGAGAGACTTTGACACACCAACCCCATAGGGTACGGGTGGGGACTCGGGGTGTGGGAGAGGGGCCATGGAACACAAGCTGTATCTGTAGAGGAAAGCAGCCACTGCCAAAACCATGCCCAGCAAGTAGGAAAAAGGGGAGATCTGGGCCCCTATGACCTCAGTCCATGCTTCCTGGTAGTCTAACCTAACCAGAACATAGATGGTATGGGAATTTGGGTGATGCAGTCTGTGGAGGGCAACCTCCTGGGGCACAGAGAAGAATGTGAAGGGGCAAATAAAGAAAAGGTTGCATGTAAGGCTCTAGTGCTGATCCCAGTGTTTTGGTGGCCTGAGCTGGGGACATGGCCCAGGAGATAAAGGGAAACAGGAAAACCTGAAAGAGATTTAGTAAACTTATCCAACAAATAGACCTGTGATCAGTAGAATGGGTATTGCATACAAGCACTACAGACGTGGACCACAGGAAAATGGACTTTCTTTCCCTGTCCATGTGGAATCATGAGAAGACAAGAATGTCTACTATCCTTCAGCACCACCTCCCTCCTCTCTAGGAGAAGAACGGCTAAAGCAATAGCTCAGAATATGACATTCACAGGTCTGTATTTCACTACCGGGCAAAGTTATTGTGTCAATACTCTTATATGGTATGGTTTTCTCATACTTTTTTCTATAGAGTAGCCTCCTCTGTGGGTAGAATTGGTCAACTGAGCCAGGGCCCCTCCTATGATCAGGTCATATGTTCTACCCAGTGATTTTGTGCATGTGTCTGCTTTATAGGCTCTAAGGGTATAGAGTCTAGACTTACAGAGCTGGAGGAGGGAGGATCTTAGGAGATTGAGGTTTAGATCCAAGCCACATTCTCTAATCCATCACTGCCAGCAATAAAGCTTATAGCCTGATCTCAACTGGGCTGTCCCCAGTGTTTACATTCTAGCTGGTTATGAGAATTTAGAAAATGGGTGATACTCCCAGAGGCCACACTATTTGCTGTGGGTTGTCCACACAGTCTGCCAGTCCCATGGGCTTCTGACTGAACCAGCCAGAAGTTCACCATTCAACCAGCAAATGTCCACTTATGAACATTTAGATTATAATTCTTAGGTGCTCTTTTACAGTTTAAATAATTTGGACTAGCCTTCAAAGAACAGCTTCTCTAAATTGGGTTCTAGCTTTGGGAAATTGTGGGGAGGATAAAGAGGACTGGGCAAAAGGTCATTCCTTGCAATTATTACACATTGAGATTCACTTCAGAAAAATTGAGTGTGTTGTTAAGGCAACATGCTGAGAGTGAGAAAATCCCACCAGCTACATGAAATCCTCTCTAAAAAACAAAGACCCAGATCCGAACAGTTAAGATGTGGCCATAGAAGAGCACATCATAGGCCAGAGTATCTAGGCAGCAGGGATAACTTTTAGATAATAAGTTGTCATTTTACCCAAAAAGGAGAGCCACAGTATAGTGACACTATCACTGCTGGCTCTCACTCATTTTATAAAGTATATTGAAGGGAAATAAATTGTGTTCTAAATCACAGAGGTCTGTGGTAGCAAATTATGGATAACTAGAATTATAAAAGCATAGTGAATGAAAGCTCTGAGCAATGCCTTATGGAGTTGGTGTGTCAAAGTCTCTCACCCTTTCTAATCTTCAAATCTGTCCTTTTGGATTATCTTAATCTGCCCACATCTCTGTGAATAACTCTTCATTAGACTTTCTTCAATAAAACTGAGTGTGCGGTTTCCTGTGGGAACCCTAATACACCCTCTAAATGATCTCCCTGCAGCAGGCCCTGTAATTCATTCTGCACATTCTTTGAAAACATAAAACATATTTTATATACATGTGTGTCTATAAACAATCACTTGAATGTGCAAGGTTTACCTTACACTTATCTTCACTGCAATAGAGAGCATCTAACACAGACTTGTATGGGGTATGGAACAGCATGGGAAACAGAAGAAACAGCAAATAAAGCAGACCAGAGTGGGAAGGAAGAGGACCTGGATGAGATTCATCAACTTCCTAGCACAAAAGATCAGCAATACTAGGTTAATGCAGCTTGAAATAATGTTTGTAAACTAAGCTTAATAATCTAGCCTACCAGCCACTCTGGATTTATTCATGCCTACTTATTCTAAAAATGACTGAATGATTATGCATATCATAAAATATTTGCAATTTGTAAAACCATTCTCTTGTCTTTATATAAAGGCTAAAGTTAAACAGCCCCTTCGAGTATTACAGACAATTTAAGGTGTTTAGTTCAGATATTTGAGCACCAAAACCTTCTCTGTAACTAAAGATAATGCTTAGTTCTATCTGAGAACATCACATTTAAATATGCAGAAGTAGCTGAGCTATAAACATGGGGGATTAGTTCCGAGAAGCAGGCAATCCCAATGTCTTTGTCTCAGCATCTGTTTGTGGAGGAACCCAAACGAAGATTTGAAGGCAAGTAGTTTATTTTGGACGTGATCCCAGGAAACACGGGTTGGAGAGTGGAGAAGTGAGACAAGGAAGAGAAGCAATCAATAAAATGTGTATTTCTTGCCACTGTGGGCCCCGAATCTTAATCCAGGTGAGGAATTCTGGGACACATTACAGGAAACGTGCCTCAGAGCTCTTACTCAAAATGTTCCTGAGCACTCGTGTCCAAAATTTTGAGAACCCAGAAGTTCATTCTTCATGAAAAAGAAATGGATGTCTTGAGACCCAGACACTCTGGCCTACGATGTGCTCTTCTATGGCCACATCTTAACTGTTCAGATCTGGGTCTTTGTTTTTTTAGAGAGGATTTCATGTCATTGGTGGGATTTTCTCACTCTCAGCATATTACCTTAACAACACACCTAATTTTTCTGAAGTGAATCTCAATGTATAGTAATTATAAGGAATGACCTTTTGCCCAGTTCTCTTTACCCTCCCCACAATTTCCCAAAGCTAGAACCCAATTTAGAGAAGCTGTTCTTTGAAGGTTAGTCCCAATTATTTAAACCATAAGAGAGCACCTAAGATTTATAATCTAAAGCAGCGCTTCTCAAAGTGTGGCTCTGAGAACCCCTGCATCAAGCACTGGGGGAACTTGTTAAAAAGGTATTGTAATTGTGTTGCATGGTGACAGATGGTAGCTACACTTGTGGTGAACATGGCATAACATATAGAGTTGAGTCCCTATTGTATACTAAAAACTAATGTAACATTCCGTGTCAACTATATTCAAATATAGATCTATAGGTATTGATATCAAAGAAAGCTAAAAAAAAAAAAAAAAAGTAGGTTTCTGGGCTTTATGCTATACCCACTGAATCTGAATCTCTGGGCCTGAGTGCAGGACATCTGCACCTTATTAGGAAAACCTAGGTCGATATAACCTGGACCTGTAGTTCTTAAATTTTGCTCCCCGGGTGATTCCAGTGTATAACATCTCACTCCCACACTCCATATCTCACGCACTTCCCACTCCGCCAGTGCTCAGGTCACACCCAAGACCAGTAAAATCAGGCTCCAGGAATGAGATCTGAGCACATCATGTTGTGGGCAGCAACCTGTGAGAATCATGTACTGACCTATAGTTAATGGAGATGATCCTTTTCAACAGTTAACTGAGAAGCTAGAGGTTCCAATCTTTTAAGAGTTTTTAAAAACAGGCCCAGGCCCTCCTGGCCTTAGAAGTCTTCTTGGAGACTCAATTTACAAAGGAGGAAACTGAGTCCTAAAAGGCGTAAAAAAATATAAATAAAAAAATGAACATTCTTGAATATTTAGTGCCAATACCCAGTGGGCATTTAATTAACCATTATTTGATGAGAAATCAGATGCGTGTGACCCCTATGTACTTGACACCCCTATTGCCTGACTTAAGAGTTGTTTATATGACCTTGCTTTATACTTTTTCTTTAATTTCTAAAAACATTTCAATATTTTGATGTCTTGACCAGCCTCTTTATAAAGAATAAAAGCAAGATTTGGAGGTTAAAAAAATGTATGTGCATGTGTGTCTTCAAACAAGAATTAAGAAGTCCTGGGGTGCCTGGGTGGCTCAGTCATTAAGCTGCTCCCTTCAGCTCAGGTAATGATCCCAGGGTCCTGGGATCAAGCCCCACCTCGGGCTCCCTGCTAGGCTGGGAGCCTGCTTCTCCCTCTCCCTCTGCCTGCCACTCCCCCTTCTTATGCTCTCTCTCTCTCTCTGTCAAATGGAAAAAAAAAATCCTAAAAAAAAAAAAGAATTAAAAAGTCCTCAAAACTAAATATTAAAAGCCACAGGCTTTTAATGAGTAAAAGAATCACACGCAAAACTTTGCATAGTCACAAATAGTACAAGATTGAAGTACTCTTGACTTTTATCTCGACATTTACAAGTCTATGAAAACATTACCAACTGCAATACATGCATTTTGGGATTTGGGAGTGCATATATATTACCATAGCTTTGCATATTTTCCCCCATATGGAAATAAAAAAGTAACTCCAGTTTATTGGTTTATTTTAATTTTTGAGCTGCTCCTGTGCAGTGGAACACCATAGGGCAAGTTTCAAGAATTGTTTTGTTTCCATGATATTTTGTTTTGCAGAAAATCACTAAGTAAAATGTCGGTTATTTCCCTTCACTTCAGTGCACCCTACCTTATTTTCAAATGAAGAAAGTCTCACTCCCGGGAAAGGACGAGACCTCCCTACAGTGAGCACAGACTTTTAGTTCTCAAGAAACCCAATGAAACCAGTCTCATCCAATGAAATGTGCTGAGGAACCATAACTGGGTTTTGGTATTGGTAATAGAGCTTTCAGCTGAAGATTTAAATATATACATACATATAAAGGGGAAAAAAATAAAAGCACCTTTTAAAAGGAAAATTATAGGCTTCCTATAGGGTACTTGCTTGATTATAAAGGTAATTCAATTACACTGAAATCAAAGTGTGGCTAGTCTGATTTTTCTTGGAGCCAAGAATCATTTGCTTCTTGTGTTAAATTCTCAGTTTTTCTTTATGCTTCAAGACTCTCAGTGAAAAATTTTAAATATTCTAGGTAATCATGTCTGTGTTTTTTGGCAAACCCTAGGTTTAGCCTAGCATAAAGGAAACTGTCACCTGGGACATTGTTTGAAATAATCCAAAAGCAGGCAGTACAAGGTATTTTTTGAAAGGGTTTGGTTTCTGCCTAAAGTGACTCCTTTCTAAAGAAAAATATTTCCTATTTCTAGCTCCCTTACTCTTCCATGTGATAAGAGTTGATGTGTAAGATATACACCTATAACCCGGAGCAGCCCATTTTAGAGACTTGGGACGATTGGAATCCCAGCACTATAGCCCCTGTATGTATCCCTGGTGAAGTTCAGAAATCACTCCAACTCTTTGCCACTCTATTCTAGAGTCTCAAGGTGTGATATACTAACATTTGATTGTCACAGGTTCCTGGCTCAGAATTCCTAAAACCCTTGGAATTCACTGTTTTTTCTTTTTGTATGCTAATGAAATGACTCCTGGGTTGGAGGTGGGTCACTGGATAGTCTCTGAATGGGACTGGTTGCCACAAAAACAACCACATATTTAGAGGATTAAAGATTTTAGTCCTACCCTTCAACCTCTGGGAGAAGAGAGGGGCTCAAAATTGAGCTCAATCACTGATGGCTAATGATTTCATCAATCGTGCCTACATAATAAAACCACCATAAAAATCCCTAAATGATGAGGTTGAAGGAATTTCTTGATTAGTGCACATATTGAGATGGGCTGGGCAGGTGGTGCAGCTGGAAAAGACATGGAAATGGAAGCTCTGGACCACCCCACCCCTCTACCGTGCCCTATGCATCTGTTCCATTTGGCTCTTAACATCAGCATTGAATACCTAACTGATGTCAGAGTTGGTGTGAAAAAGTGAGACTCACATGTTTATTCACTCCATTTTTGTCCTCTTCTGATTTCCTAGGTGATAGAACCTATGTTAGTCAAGGTCCAGTTAGGACAATGGAAACTATTCCAAGTATTCCAAGGGGTGGCGGGGGGAAACTTAAGGTAAGTCTCAGCTGTTCTGTTTCTAGGGATTTAATCCATCTGATCCCCTCTCTGTGAGGGACAGGAGGCACACCACTTCCTGGGGCATGAATACAAGGTATCCTAGAGATGCCTTTCCATCCTAGAGATATCTGATTCCCTGAGTTACCTCAGGAAGAGAGAGAAAAGCTTCCTCCCCAACTCTACAGTGGTTCTCCATGGGCCCAGAGCCTCAGTCTGCTGGGGCTAAACTCAGACCTCCACCACTTTTGTTAGAAAACCTCCCATCCAGCTTCTATGCACATAATCAGGTACATTTGACAAAGAGTGAATAGAGCTGTTGCCTGTACAATGAACAAGGCCCAGCTCAGCAGCCAACAAGAAAAAAATTGCACAGATAATTAAGAAAAGCATTAGCATAGGTAGGTGTAAAAAAAATAAATTTTTAACCTCCTTTCTCAAGCTGTTTATATACCCATTCCCTTCCTATTCCTTTGCCCCTCCCAAAAGAAGAAAAAGTTAATAGGCAGGCCAGGTTTACTCATGCCCAGGATCACGACCCTCAACCTCAAAATGTATAACCAAGAGGCTGAATGTTGCTTTAAGTTCCAGTCCAAAGTAGGCCAACAGGAGTTTGGGAAGGCTTGATGATTCAGAGCCATTGGCCTTTTATTAGTTGTTTTTTTGATATGTAACAAAATGCTCCAAAATTTATCAGATTAAAAGAACAAATATTATTTCACAGGTTGAAGGGTCAGGAATTCAGGAGTGACGTAGCTTGCTGGTTCTGGCTCAAGAATTTGCAGTCAAACTGTTGTCTTAGGGAACCAGACATCTGGGGCTGGAGGATCCACTCCCAAGCTTACACATATGGGTATTGGCAACCCTTGATTCCTCCCCAGGCTGCTGAAATGAAGACCTCATGGACCTCTCCACAGGATTCCCTGAGTGTTCAAAACCCAGGGCAGCTGACTTCCCTCAGAACCAAAAGGGAGATTCAGGTGATCCATGACTTTGGGAGGGAAAGAACTACCCCCTCAAAAAAAAAAAAAAAAAAAAAAACTAGTATCATAAAATCTAATTTTAGAAGTGGCATACCATCACTTCTTCATGCTGTTGGTTACACAGAACAGCCCTGATACAAAGAGGGAGGGGACTACACAAGAGTATAGATACTGATAGGTGGGGATCTTTGTGGGCCATATTGGAAGCAGGCTACCATGCCCTCTTAGATCTCCTACTAGCTTTTTCAAAGAATAAATATCAGAAGAAAGTTCCTGGTCCAGCCACAAGCAGTCATTTCTTTTCAATTCAGCTCCTGTTCCTTGTATTTTTCTAAAGAATGTTGTGAACAGGAGGGACGACTGACATTCTGGAGTCTCATAGTATACCATCTAACACTATTAAACTCCTCCCCCTCTTTGGGTAATCATGAAAGATGGAGTACATTCACAGAACTGGGGACCCAAGCACTATATTAGAAGGTTGAGGTCTCTGGTATTATACTTAGTTCAAGATCTTGAATAAGTTTGGGTCTTTTCTTGGCCTGCATTAAAAATGTCTTTCCTAGGGTCAAGGGAGACTTATTTGGGACCGTTATACTATATTACCAAGTAACTATGCATGCAATATGTCTCTGCTGGCTAACCTCACTCCAAGTGGAGAGAGTGGGGCCCTGGCCTGGGCCAGAGCAGAGGCGATTCAAAACAAGCCCTTTAATCTTTGGTGGGTAGAATAGCTTTTGTGATCACAACTCCATCTCCCTCATCTAAACAAAAACAAAAACAAAAACAAAACAACAACAAAAAAACCACCTCATTCTCAAATGCTACTCGAGAGTTTTTTTCTTCTTCCACAGGGGAACTGTTGCTGCAGGCAAACTGGTAGAGGAAAGGGATTTGGGTGCTGCCTTTGGAGTAATACATCAGCCAAAGTATTGGTGATCCAAGGCTAAAGGGAGACAAGATTTTAGAGAGTTGGGGGCAAATGCCCTAATGTATTTCATTGTGTTTCTGAAGTATAAGCTAGGGACAGTTTCTGTAGTTTTAAAAGTTGGGCTTCTGTGAGGCTTAGGGAAGAAGCAAGTGGTGAACGTCATTGAGTTCACAGGGGTTCTATGTTAAAATATTTCATAACACTCAAGATAAGCTAGATTGTACTGTAGAAATACACAATCTCCAAATTTTGGTGGCTCAAAGATATTTCTCTTCTACTTCATGTTCATAATGGATTAACTTGGGTGTTCTGCTTATCTTAGTATCTCAGGGTCTCAGGCTTGTGAATCATCTACCATTTTGAACTCAGCTGGTCAGAATGCCAGAAGGAATGAGTGCTTTAATGAGTCTTGCTCCAGGTATTAAATGCTCAGCCACAAATAGACACACATCATTTCCAGTCATCTCTAATCATAATTTATTGCCTGAATTAGTCATAAGACCCCGCTCAATGCCAAGAAAAGACCAGGAAATATAGCACTTTTCTGTGCCTGGAATAGGGAAGATGGGTGGGTGTTTGGAGAACAGCATTTCTGAGGACCACAACAGGCATCCCAGGGAAGCTAAAACCCAGATTTTCTCTTCTCTTTTGCTTGTCTACCTTAATTCTCCCAGATAGAGCTTTGCCTGTGTTAATGTTGACAGATGGCAAGAGCAATGTAGGTCTAGAGACCATAATAAGCACTGTGTTCTGGAAACATCACTCTTGTTTAGGAAATGCTATTGTTGTAACTAAATAGCATGGGTCTAGAATTGGTACCATGACATCCGTGTGTCCTCTTATCCTTTGGAACTTTGGAAAAATGGAACAGATGAGACTTCAAGTTGGAATTATTTCAATAATGCAGGTGCTAAAATGATTCCATTCACTCTGGTGGAAGACATCCCAGAATGCTGATGTTGGAGAAGAGCCCATTGTACCCAGGCTGCCTACTGCCAGGTATTTAAGTGCAAAGTCAAGGTCACAGCAGAAAACAGGATGCAAGTCCAGTGGTTCAAAGGAATAGGCCTTAATTAAAAGACTAACAGAGGTGTGGACAGAATTTGGAGAGTCAACAGGGTTGCTGAGGAACCCAAGGCTGGCAATAGCAGAAACCTGGTAATACCCTCAATAAGAAAGAACAGGAAAAACTGGTCTCTTAGCTCAGTATGAGATACAGCTGGGGAGATGGGGTTATTGGACAGAATCTATAGTTGTTCAAGTACAGAACCACTACCAGAAATGTGTCCCATAGCAGGGAGGAAGCTGGAAGAACTATTCCAACTGTTTTTTCCCAACTGCCAATCTCCTATCAATATCTCTTGTTGGCTGAACCTGATAAAAAGTCAGCTGACAAGGGAGCTCCAATGATGCAGTTCTCAGGCACCAGCTTTCTGGGCAGAGGGAAGGGAAGGAAAGGATCAGAGGAAGGTGAGGGATGGGAAGAGGGGCCCTGCAGGGGAGTAACCAATCAACACAGTGAGGCTGTCTCCAGCTGGGATTGGACAAAATAAGGAAATTACTATGAGACTCCTGGCCTTTAATTTCTCTGGAACTTTAATTTCCCCAAAGGAAGAGAGATTTTGTTTTCTCCATGGCAACAAAGAAAGGGAGAGTTTGTTACTAGAGCTTAAATAGCTCTGAGGGAATTTAATAAAGGGAGGGGATTCGTATAGTTTCAGTTGAGGGCATTTTTTATATTATGGACACTGTGCTGCTCAGGTGTTTAGTGTTCCAGTAAACCAGATTTTTCTAAGAGGTTGGGAATTATTTGAGTTGAGAAATAAAGCACGGGTCAATGTTTGGTCAATCTATGACCTTGGGCTAAATGTGTTACTCTGTCAACTTCAGAAATTTCTAAAGTCAGCAACAGAACTGCCCATTTTTCTGGACCATGTAAGAATTAGTAGTAAATATTGGGGGCAGCCAAGGGGTTTCCCTTGATGACTGTTGGTCTTTTCCACTCAGGGGAGTTATCTCATTCCTAGTTGACCATACACTTGAGTGAGGACTACGCCTCTGAGCTCACTGGGCCAACAGAACACAGAGGGAACAAATGCAGAAGAGGAAACACTCCAACCACTTCCACCAATCAACCCACCCCTTCCTAACTCCTACTGACCATGCAGGGAGCATTTATCTATCCAGGTGGCTGAGATGCAGATCTACTATTTGGGACACAGCTAGGCTTCCTAGGGGGTTTCAGATTCTGTCAGCTAGAATGAGAAAGTGCTCCAGCAAGCTTCATGGTCTTTATTGTGTGGGCGACTTCAACAAATTCCTTCCTCCTTGTGGTTTGAAGCTCTGCTCTGTTTTCCTAAGCATGGTGGTTACTGATCTATGACTTCTGAGTTTAAGGGATAGGCAGAAAATTCTACTTCAACCTCAAAATGAAGCCTTGTGCTTAATTCAGAACTTTGTGTTGAGGGCTACATGTTACTGACCTGACTAGTAATAGACACTTGGAATTTAATTTAATTTCCTTTTTTTATTTTATTTTTTCTTTTGTAAATGTCTCCTTTGGGTACGTGGTTGGCTGGGAAATGGGCATCCATTACTGCTTGCCCAGCACCCTTTCCACCTCACAGCTATCATTTCCTTTGGTAAGAGCACTTTCCTTTTCAGAAATTCTCCTGTCTTGCCCCAGTCATGCCGATTGAACAGAAGGCTGTCAGTCATAGACTATGGGCACATGACCCAGGAAAAACCAATCAGGACACATAAACCCTTGATGACAGTAGTAATGACTGACCCTGATTTGATCACAGGCTTATCTTTTTGCAAGTGTCATTCCTTGTTATTTAACTGAATCTTCGTTGAAGAGAGGTTTTTCCTTTCTGGTGGTGAAGTTGACAAGAAATAAGCATAAAGCAGTTAGGATCCATGTCCTCTACCAGTGGGAGAAAATCAGCCTTCCACAGCAAAGAATGAATTTGACACTTAAAGCACAGAGAAAACAGCAAAAATGTTCCAGAGAGATAATGTAAACCTTGCTTTCAACCTTTCTTACCTGTACCTGCACCCTTTGTGAAGCCAATAATGTTTCTTTTCTTGTCCAGGGTAGACTTAATTGGATTTGTGTCACAACCAAGAAAGTCTTGACTAATTTGGTAGGGGATTATTGGGGGGTGGGGGTGAGTAATGTAGGCATTTCTTGGTCCCTGGCTATTATACAACCTTCAACCTATGAGCTAAACGATACAGAGTAGGTAAAGTAACGGCACAAGTCAACAGATCAAATCTCCCAAATGGCCAGGAGGTGCTTCCTAAAGAAGCAGTTCGGGATCTGTTAAAGGTTTAGGTTTCAGAACATAAAAAGTGCCATACATAGTTGACAGAGCTTCAAGAAACACAGACCCTATAGTAAAAGTGAGGAGATTCTGCAACATGGGGAACATTTTACAAGCCATGCTATAGTATTTGAACTTTATCCCACAGGCCCTGAGGAGCTGCAGTGTAGCTGCCATCCAAGACTTCTAACCACTCTGTTCAAAGCACTTCTTTTGTTAGGAGGTAAATAAAGAAAAGAGGTTAAAGATTTAAAACAAAACAAGACAAAAACCTTCGAGAGTATTGGAAGCAGAAACTGAGATGATTGTGTTGTCCTTAGAAGCCTGAGGCAAGGAGAATGGAACAGTGCTAGCCATGGGTGATCTTGGACCATGCTCTCCTGCCTCCCCAATCCTCTATCTTCTCATCTGTGAAATGACATTTCCCATTCAGACTAGGCTCCTTCTGAGAAACCTTTGTAGACTCATGTGCTGACTGACACCGCCATCTAGTGGGAACCTTTGGAAATCATCTCACAAGATCATTTCCACCCCCACCTCCCCACCCCCAGCCCCAGCCTTTTCCCTGCCATGCACATGAGTACAACTGCCTGCACTGGAATTGGGTTCTATAACCTGCAATCTATGCTCACTTACCAGCCTCTGTGGAAACTTCATCAAAACAGCCATAAACAGAATGCCAGTACTGTTAACACATGGCATTTCTCCGGATCTGCGCTGTTTTGAATGACTTCCAGGCCCCTTATATTCTTCCCCAATGATTTTGGGAACTGTTGTCAATGCCAGTTGACAACTGCAGTCATCTTGGTGACTATAATGTCTACCATGTTTGCTTTAAAAAACAAATTAAATAAAAAGTCTCTATTTTCATTCAATGGGCTGATTTGTCCTTCTGTAGTTCATGAATATCCTTTCCAGCCCTTTGCTTAATGAGCTACCAAAGCCATAGGAGATATTGGGGGCACTGGTGTCTATGTTGAAAGGTCAGCATCAGATATCCCCTAATAAGTGAGTTACTGGGTTCCATTGTCAAGGATATTTGCTGTGCTAAAGTGGATATTACCAGAACAACACCCCGCTCCATGTCTCCTCACCACAGCTGTTGTCATCAGTGAAACTCTACACACCCAGTGTCCTATGAAGACACCAGAAGGCAACATTCCTGCTCTACAGCCAAAATTTTGGCAAAATATTCCTAATGAAAAAAGCTATGCCTATCTCCAGTTCTACTTGTTTGTTTCTATACCCTATCTTCTACTCACTTCTTTTCAACCCTGTGGCCAGAATAGCAAATACCTCTGTTTGCAACCCTGGGCAGTTTCACAAAAGTAATCTTTCATCCCCTAAAACTTAAATTGGAATGAGGTCAGCTATGAGACTGGGTAGGAGAAGAAGTAGGGGCCATACCTTAGTGTTCTGTTCCTCACTGATCTGGACTCGTGATACTATCCTCCATGGATTTCTAGAACTAGGTAATTCCTTAAACAACAACTGCTTCAGCCTGGACCTCAGTTGAAGGAGGAGGGGAGAGAGGAGTTGACAGAAGGGAGAAAGGGATAAGGAGGATATAATCAAGATTCTAAGTAAAGTAGAAAGTATCTACATTTTCAGGTCATTTGGTATCTTTTAACATGACTCTTGTTTCTTTCATGTAACGTAGAATTAAAATAATTGTTGGCTGACTTGGTGTCTGTTCAAGTCTACCAGTGGTGAAACAGAGAGAAGGGGTGTTTTTGTTCTGTATCTATTTTTGGTGGTGCATTTTGCAAGGTTGCTGTTGTTAGCGTACATCCCAAGGATTGTTTATTGTCTCATGTCAGCTCAAGATCTTACCCTACTTTGCTGAGGAACTGGGCCTGTCTTCTCCACCCATCACTTGGAAAAGAACCCAGAGGAAGGAGAGAATTGAAAGGCTTTCCAGAGATTAAACCTTAACTGCCCTGAGAGGAGGCAAATGGCCCAGGTACATAGAGCAGAAGGCTTGGCTTTAGCTTCTGAATTACCATTCCTGCATTGAACACTGTTCAATCCCATGTAGCGAACTCTCATTGCAGCCCTACTGTGCATCACAGCATATGTTAGGTGCAAGAAATCTACAAGTTAGCAAAGAATGTCATGGTAATGGGGAAATACCCAAAGATTGATCCAGATGTAATATATAAGACCGTAGGAACAATAAAGGAAGAAGCTATTCAGTAGTTGAGAGGAGAGGTGGACTACAACAGAAGAGGGAAGGACAAAGTCAAAAAAGAGAAAGTCCTACAGAGGCATTTAAAACCAATCTGAGTCTAAAATCCTGCAGTGTTGGAAATAGAGTTTGGGGAAGTTCACTGTGTCCAGGAGGTAGCAGTCTTGATTCTGTCACCAGTTTCTGGGCAATATCAGACAAGTTTTTCTACTTTCAACTCAGATGACCTGATTTGCATTGTCCCAAGTTCCTATAAGAAGGGAAGAGCCCATGTGGCTATGAAGGAATCATTTATTGTAAGACACAAACATGGCATAAGAATAATATGTTCTCATCGTACAATTTAGACGGTACAAGGAACCAGAATAAAAGTGCATTTGCAGAGCCTGAAAATTGGGTCTCCTCATTCACAAATGGATTGAGTGTCTGGTATATAGTAAACTCTATACTGAGTGCATAAGATAAAAATGAGTAAGTTGCAGCTCCTATTCTTAAAGAGTTCTTAATTACCCAATGTAGTCATGCTTCCTTTACTCCAGAATATCCAACTCCAGCATTCCTTTTTTGACTAGAACACATTTCTTCCAGTACTCCCAATGTATACGCTCACTGATCCCATAGCCATGTCCACCATACATCTACCAGTTTGCCCAGCTCCCTAACCTCTTTTACCTCTATATGTGCCTTTCATTCTTACCAACCCCCTGAAATCCCTGGTGCCCTTGACCTTTGACCTGTCTATTCTGCCATTTTCCAGTTTTGATCCAGCTCATGCTTTCATCTTCTGAAAAAAATTCTCCTTAAGGTCATTAAGCATAAGGAGGTTATAATCAAGATTCTAAGAAAAGTAGAAAGTATCTACATTTTCAGGTCATTTGGTATCTAGATTCTGAGGACATATCAGTAAGAACAAAATCCCTTGTGGGGCTTAGCACTTAGTACTATTTTCACATAAGGAATAAATAAATAATAAAAAGTAAGTGTAGACTATAATATCATATAGTGATAAGGGCCACACACACATGAAAAAAAAAAGGGTGGTCAGGGAAAGACTCTTTGACATAAATGAAGTAAGAGTGGGGCAGGATATTATTTTGGATAAGAACATTCCAGAAAGAGTCCCTGAGTTGGGAAACAGGGTTGGCGTGTTCAAGAGATGGCAAGATGAGTGTGCCTGGTTGAGATGACTGACAGTGGTAGGAAATAGAAGTCAGGGGCCAGATGGGATAAGGTCATGTAGGCCATGTTGGACTTCTAAATGTGAGGGAAGACACTGAGGAGGGAATGTTTGAGAAAGAAAGTGACAGAATCAGTGGAACCAACCAGGTGCTATTGCAGGAGTCCTGGGTAGAAGCATTGGTGGCTTATACCAGGATGAGGCTCTCATTAGAAGTGATAAGTGCTCAGGTGCAGGATATAGATTCATAGGTAGAACTGACAAGATTCACTGATGGATTGGATATGACTCATTAGGGAATGGTGACAAGACAGACTAGAGAATGACTCCAAGTGAAAAGAGATGTCATGAGAGGAATCACGGGAGAAAGAGTAGGTTGGCAGAGGGTGAAGAAGGAATCAAGAGTTGTTCCTTTCACAGGTTTGAGATGTCTGCTAGGTATCCAAGTGAAGATATTAAGCGGGCAGTTTGACAGACAATATGAAGTCATCATATTACCAATGTTTAAAGCCAAGATATAGATGAGATCATCTAAGGAGTGGGTGTACATAAAGGAGAGATCCAAGGACTGAGCCCTGGAGATACCCTGACATCTAAAGGTCTAGAAGGGTGGAAGAAATAACTAAGGAGACTGAAACAAGGAGCCAGAAAAGTAGAAGGAAAACCAGATGAACCCAATGTCATGGAAGCAAAGAAGAAGCATGTCAGAAAGGAAAATTTTCATTTTTCTCCATGCCCACTTGGCAGCCACTGAGATCCTATATCAACCCACAGAGCCAGGGAGCTTGCTTGTCCCATGTATTGACGTTTTCCTGCCCTTTCCTGCCCTAAGTGAGCCGTAACACTAGTGAGTTCTCCCCTCAGTCTTCGCTGGGTAGTGTTCTTGATCGGGCCACATATTCCTCCCACTTTCCCCATCCTCAACTGCTTCACATCCCTCAGACAGCCTGTTCCTTCAGTAGAAAGGAAGAAGCTGACCCACTTTTCTTTACTTCCCTTTTCCTGTCAGAGGAACAGATCAGTACTTTCCTAGTTTTCTTCTCTTGGCCTTCCCCCACTTTCCACCTTGATTCTCAGACTCTTAGTTACTAAAATCCTGGACAGAGTACCACCTTGCCTTCAACCAGTTGCCCTGTCCCACCCTTGGAAACTGGTTTACCCCCAAGGCGGACAGTCTCCTCTCTCATTCTAAATTACCTTCCACCAGCAGCATCCTTAAAACTCAGATCATAATGTTTCCCTATTCAGAAACCTTCAGAGACTCCTTCAGAAGAAAGTTCACATTTAATACAGGCTGTTCAGTTAAGGCCCTGGTGCAGTCTGACTCCCTAGTCCTCCATTCCCTCCTTATCTCCTGCTGGGCATGAGTGCCCCATCACATAGGGGGAACATAACCCTCCCCAAACTACCGTGAACTTTCTTGACCACAGACCAAGTTAATCCCTATGCCTGGTTCTTCCATGAAGGCCTCAAGATATCAGCACAATCATCATCACTGTCGAGATGTTCTAGACCATCTGCTCCCAAAATAAATCTCAGCCTCACTAGGTCCTAAAAAGGAATGGACGTGGTAGCTTTCAAATACAGTGACTTTCCCTCCCCCATTTCACCATTATATATTCTCATCTCTGTACACTTAGAAAAGGCAATTTGTGCTGAAATGAATTACCCATAACCACAAAGGGCTTTAGCACATTTTTAAGTTCACAGCCTTACCTGGTAGGAACCCAAAATCACACACACCTGGCCTGGTATCTGCTTTCCTCTTCTCTCAGGGATTCTCACCCAGGCAAATCCCATTCTGGTTCTACAGCCCGGCTTGGGCTTCTCATATTCCTACAATCAACTATGACTCACAAAAAAAAAAAATTCATACTAACCCAGCTCTTTCTCCAAAACACACAGTTATTAGGAGTTTAAAACCGAGATAAGAGTTTTAATAGAAGTCTCAGGAAAAACAGAATGGAGAAACTGGGGGTAGGACAAGAAGAAAGGAAATAAAGTATTTAAGAACATGTCTTTAAATTGAAAGAGCCCATCAAGTCTTAAGCAGGAAAAAATTCTAAAAATACACCTAGGTATGTGCTAGTGACATTTCTGTATCTCAAGGATAAAAAGAATCTCAAAAGCTTTCAGGGATGAAATATATATATATATATATATATATATATATATATATATAGTAAAGGAACAAGAATAAAAGAAGATATAAGACCTCGTCAGCAATTCTGGATGCTAACAGACAATGGAGCTCAATGCCGTCAAAAATGAGAAAGAAAATGACTGGGTATAGATTTCTAAGTGAAAATACCAAATCAAATATGAGGGGGAAAATAGAATGTAAGTACAGACCCTATGAGAAACATCCCAAAATGGTATTGTGGGTATAAGAAATGTATCAGAACAAACACCTATAACAGACCAGAGAGCCTGAGAAGCTGGGTGAGCTGTCAGACCATGAGACTAATCGGACTCCAGATAAAGGAGAGAGAGAAGGAAGAAAGGGTAAATGGAGTATCTTAGACTGCACTGCAATTTTAGAAGAGCTCAAAGAGCTTCCAGGAAGTCCTCAAGTCCAAGCAGAATCTCTGGTCTCCCTGCTCATCTTAGGCTGGACACAGGCTCTGAGAAGATGCACCATGAACTTGCTAATGGATCTCAGAGGCTGCAGCAGGGACTCAGTGCCCCTCTTTGCAATCTGAAATCCAAGGAACACACACTCATGGTAGCCGCAAATGAGTTCAGATGTGCAAGGATTATAAAAGTTTGCAGTCCACTCATATGAAGAATGTACTGGGAGGAAAAAAAAAAAAAAAGGAATCCGAAAAGAAGATGAAGTAAAATATGAGAAATAGTGGGAGCTAAGTACATCCCAGAACCAGCAAAAGAAGCTAAAAAATTATGAAAGGGAAGCCCATGCAACCTCCGTGCCTGGCCCAGCGTCCTTTAAGTGACATAGATGATAAAACATTGCACTTCCCTTTTACAAAGGGTTTAATTATACCACTTCGGATTCTGCTACAAATAAAAGTTGAATGATCATAATCATATAAATAAATCAATTTCTGAAAACTGAAACCCAGTAGAAAGAGCGCCCAGCATCACTAGCCATTAGGGAGATTCAAATTAAAACCACATTGAGATACCAATGGCCAAAATTAGCAAGACAGGAAACAACGTGTGTTAGAGAGGATGTGGAGAAAGGGGAACCCTCTTACACTGTTGGTGGGAATGCAAGTTGGTGCAGCCACTTTGGAGAACAGGGTGGAGATTCCTCAAGAAGTTAAAAATAGAGCTTCCCTATGACCCTGCAATTGCACTACTGGGTATTTACCCCAAAGATACAGATGTAGTGAAAAGAAGGGCCATCTGTACCCCAATGTTTATAGCAGCAATGGCCACGGTCGCCAAACTGTGGAAAGAACCAAGATGCCCTTCAACGGATGAATGGATAAGGAAGATGTGGTCCATATACACTATGGAGTATTATGCCTCCATCAGAAAGGACGATGCCTCCATCAGAAAGGACGAATACCCAACTTTTGTAGCAACATGGACGGGACTGGAAGAGATTATGCTGAGTGAAATAAGTCAAGCAGAGAGAGTCGATTATCATATAGTTTTACTTATTTGTGGAGCATAAGAAATAACATGGAGGACATGGGGAGATGGAGAGGAGAAGAGAGTTGAGGGAAATTGGAAGGGGAGGTGAACCATGAGAGACTATGGACTCTGAAAAACAACCTGAGGGTTTTGAAGGGGCGGGGGGTTGGAGGTTGGGGGAGCCTAGTGGTGGGTAATAAGGAGGGCACGTATTACATGGAGCACTGGGTGTGGTGCAAAAACAATGAATACTGTTACGCTGAAAAGAAATTTAAAAATAAATAAATAAATAAATAAATAAATAAAAATGTATATTAAAAAAAGAAGAAGAAGAAGAAGAAAGAAAGAGCACCCAGAAAGAGTAATTTTAAAGGACAAAACAAAAATATCTGTGAACCTTGACAAAGTGAAAAGGATAGCATAATAAGTCAAGAGGGGGGAAAGTGTGGGAGGGAGGCAGAAAGAAGTGTAAGCTTGCTAATTTTCTCACCTTTCATACCGTAGGTATATCTAAATGTGAGCACTCAGCACTGCTCTATTACCTAAAATGATATACAGATAACTACCAGAGGTAATATTGGAAGTTTAAATGGTTCTCCTTGGGAAATAGGACTAGGGAGGGAGAGTTTAATTTGTTTTATGCTACTCTACATTGCTTGGGCTATGAATGTGGATTGATTTTTATCATTTTAAGATTTTAAGTATTTAAAGGGTCCTCCTAGATATTAAGAAAACACCTCTTATTTGAGGAAAAGTTTTAGAAACTTTAGTTATGCACCCATGAAAACCATCTAACATTCTTAGTTTAAGGGTGACTTCAACTTTTTTTTTTTTTTTTTTCCTGAGTACAAACATTTTAAGCTGAGTCAGAGACGGTAAGTGTCTTAGTAGTATTTCTGGTTGGGTTTAACTTTTGCTGGACTATGTCCTTAGTTCATTCATAAACATCTATTTAAAGTATACTATCTGCCTTTGAATTGTTTCTTCTTAAAAGATTTTCTTATGATTTCCTGTAGAAAACTCCTGGAATATGCACACAGAACGTAGCCTAAAGGATCAGAAGGCATATCTTTATCTCATGCAGGTAGCAAAATCCTAAAAATAATTATAGGTGAAAGCCAAAGTTCATCCCTGGACTGAGGTCCCAAGTCCAATGTTGTTAAAAATTCAAAAAAAAAAAAAAGAAAGAAAGAAAGAAAGAAAACATTACAGAGGAGTTCTAATATCTTAATTTCTAATATCTTAATAATTGCTGTCAAACTGACAGTAAAACCATGTGGCATAATTTGGTAGTATTAAGAACATTCATATTGTAATGCAAACATCACTACCATTTATCTCCAGAACACATTTTATCTTGCAAAATTGAAACTTCATATGCATTAAACACTAATTCTCCCAGCTCCATCCCTAGTAACCACCATTCTAATTTCTGTCTCTATGATTTTGACTACTCTAGATATCTCTTATAAATAGAAGCATATAGAATTTGTTTTTGTTGTTGTTATTGCTACGTGAAATCACGCCCACAGAGTTCATCTATGTTACAGCATGTGTCAGAATTTCCTTCCTTTGTAGACTGGACGATATTCTGCAGTGTGTGTATATCATGTTTTGCTTATTCATTCATCTATCAACGGCCACTTGGGTTGCTTCCACTTCTTGGCAGCTATGAATAATGCTACTATCAACATGGGTGTGCAAATACATCTTTGAGATCCTGCTTTCACTTCTTTTTTTTTTTAAAGATTTTATTTATGTATTTGACAGATAGAGATCACAAGTAGGCAGAGAGGCAGGCAGAGAGAGAGAGAGGAGGAGGAAGCAGGCTCCCTGCTGAGCAGAGAGCCCAATGTGGGGCTCAATCCCAGGACCCTGGGATCATGACCTGAGCCGAAGGCAGAGGCTTCAACCTACTGAGCCACCCAGGCGCCCCTGCTTTCACTTCTTTGAAACATATACCCAAAACTAGAATTGTTGGACCATATGGCAATTCTACCTTTAATTTTTTTGAAGAACCACCATAATGTTTTTTTAAAATATTTTATTTATTTATTTGTCAGAGAGAGAGAGAGAGCACAAGCAGCACAAGCACAAGCACAAGAGGCAGGCAGAGGGAGAAGCAGGCTCCCAGCTGAGCAAGAAGCCCAATGCAGGACTTGATCCCAGGACCCTGGGATCATGACCTGAGCCAAAAGCAGATGCTTAACCAACGGAGCCACCCAGGTGTCCCCACCATAATGTTTTTAATAGCAGCTATACTATCTTGTGTTTCTTGCCAACAGGGCACAAGGATTATAATGTTTCCACACCTCGCCAATTCCCCCCCCCCCACCATGGAATGGAAGTGGTATCTCATTGTGTTTTTTATTTGTATTTCCCTAATGATTAGTGATGTTTAATGTTTCATCATTTGCTTTTTGGCCATTCAAATATCTTCTTTGGAGAAATATCTGTTCAAGCCTTTTGACTGTTTTTTAACTGAGTTGTTTGGGTTTTGTTGATTCATTTTTATGATGACTATTTAAACTATCCAATAATTCTAACATCTGTCATTTTGGTATCACATCTCTTGTCTTTTTCATTCAGTTTGAGACCTTAGTTCTTGATATGAGTGATTTTTTTTTTATTAAAACTTGGGCATTTGGGGTATTGGGTCTGTATCTGGATCTTATTCCAACCTTCTGTTCTAGCTGGTTTCCCTCTGAAACTGCTCTGCTAGGGGAAAGGAGTGCCATCTTTTTACTACCAGGTGGGATAGAAATCCAGGTTTCCCATTTGGCCTCCATTAACACTTAAGATGGGGGTTTCCTTGTTACTGACAGGCAGGGATGGGAGTTCTGGCTCCCTACCAGGTCTTCCTGATTGCTTCATGAGTGCTCCCCAAATGACCTCCCCTGACACTACAGGGGTAGAAAGTAGCCTCATTACTTACTACTTGAGCAGCTGTGAAAGCCCCAACTCTCTACTAGGCCTCCTCTAACAACATGGTAGGGTGGGGGTTTTTGATGCCTAGCAAGACTCTCCACTCAGCCTTTGCTAGCATGGGTGGGGTGAGGCCACAGTTTTTTCTGTGATATTTGGTAGAGTGGTTATTGATCAAAAATTGTTGCTTTTGCTAGGCTGCCCCTTTCCTGCTTCCATGGCTAGAGAAGGCATGACATTGGGACATTCTTTGTCTGTACCCATTGGCTTTTTGGTTTCTGGAGTATATAGCTTCAAATCTTGGAGATAAACTACAGGTGCACACACACACACACACACACACACACACGCCCCTACCTTCTTTCAGCTTCCAGAGGGAGGAATAGGAGAAAATATATTTAACCATAATCTACTCCATCTATTTTATCAGAAGTCTAAATTACTGGTTCATTTAGAAAGTAGTTATAAGCCTATTCAGGTTTTCTATTTCTCTCTCTCTCTTCCCCTCCCTCCCTTCTCTCTTTCTTTCCCCCCAGTTAGTTAACATAATGTTATATTAGTTTCAGGTGTTATACATTTTTTTTCTTTTAGTTGATTTCAATGACTTGTTTTTCTAGGGCATCGTCTAAGCTTTTAAACTCATTGGCATGAAATTGTTCACAGCATTCTTCCTTTTCAAAGTTCTCCGATATATCTATGGTTACATTCCTTTTTTTGTTCATCATTTTGGTTGTTTGTTCCTGTCTGTCTCTTTCCTCTGGTTCCTCCACCCTCCCCCCACCCCGCCCCCACCTCCTTTCATTATATTTGGCAAAAGTTTGTGACAGTTGTCTTCCCAGAAGATCAGATTTCAGGTTTGGTAATGCTCTGCTATACCTTTGGTTTTATGAGTGAATTAGTTATTGTTGTCATAATATTTCATAACAAACCAAAACTCAGAACTTAAACAATTCTATGAGTCAGCTGCTCTAAGCTGGAAGAGGCTGAAATCCAGTCTCTATGCTCCCAAGTTGCAGGTTCTGTTTAGGTCCTATCCTCCTTGGGCTGGACCAGCAGTTGCCCAGGAATGTTCTTCTCATGGTGAATGCCAGGCATACAAGAAACCAAACTAAATTGGGCAAACATATGGAAGTCTCCTATTCCTATCAAATTTTCTAACATTCCTTTGGCTAAACAAATTTTGATGGTGTCGCCCCTTTTCAATGGGGGCAAAGAAGTATATTCTGCCTGATAACTTTGTAGTATTCTCTTATTGTGGGTGAAAGGTATGAATATATAATCCTACTATAGGAAAGCGAAGAACTGAGACCCATAATTCAATCTACCACAATTAATTGCTGATCTTATCTTTATTATCCCCCATTTAATTACTCTGGACTCTGTTCTCTTCCTAATTTGAGTTGGATGATTAACTCATAAATTGACTTCTTTGAGAATGAGGCTGTACTCTCTTTAGCTGTACCCCATGAGTTTTCGATATGTAGATTTTCGTTATTATTCAGCTGAAATATTTCCTAATGTCCCTCACATTATTCTCTTTGATCCAGACTACTTCACAGTGTGGTTTTTAAACTTCTAAATATTTTTATACGATCTTTTTGCTATTGCTTTCTATCTGAATTGTACTATGGTCAGGTAATATAATCTAATGTTGATTCTTTCAGCATTTGGAGACTTGTTTTGTGGCCCGATATGTGACTAATTTTCCTAAGTGTTCCATTTGTGTTTGAGCAAAATTTATGTTTCTTAATTTGGGAGATAGGGTTCAATATATCTTCATTATATCACAATTCTTACATTACTAATATCTACATGTGTTTTAACTTTACTTGATGTGTCAGTACTAAGTTATGTGAAAAATTCCCTTCTAGTGTAGAATTTGACGTTTTTCTTATAATTCTCTGAATTTTTTCATTATATATTTGGGGGCTATGTTTTGGGTATATAATTTTGGAAACATATCTTCCTTATGAATTGAAATTTGATCAATAAAGTGACCCTCTTTAAAGCAAAAGTGTTTCTGGAGAGAAAGTCTTTATCTCATTTTTTGAGATACCTATTCCAGCTTTGTTTTGGTTAGTATTTGCCTGGTATTTTTTCTGTTCTTTTATGTGTGACCTTTGTTTTCTTTGTGCTTGAAGTATGTCTCTTATGAATTTGCCTACAGCTAAGTTTGAAAAATATAATCGAATTAGACAATCTGATTTTTTAAATAGTTTTAGCCCCTTCATCTGTGTTTTGTGTTACAAGAGTTCATCCATTATAAAACAGACATTTTCCCCATATTTTAACATCTTTGAAATCAGAATACTTCTAATTGACTTGTAATTAGCAGCTTTTACTTCTTAGTAGCATGTAAAACCTAGGTGTATTTTACAAGTTATGTCAACTTAGATTCTATGAAATGATATTTACTCTTTTATTTCTTGTTTCTCTCCCCTTCCCTCTCTATCTTTATCAACTTATTAAGGGTTTTTTTAATTATTTTTAACATATAATGTATTATTTGCCTCAGGGGCACAGGTCTGTGAATCATCAATCTTACACATTTCACAGCATTCACCATAGCACATACCCTCCCCAATGTTATTAAGGGTTTTTTAATTTCCTTTTTTTCACCTATATTTGTTTGGCAGTTACATATTCTATCTGTATCATTTGTGTAATTTCTCTTAAAATTGTAACAAGCAGGGCACCTGGGTGGCTCAATGGGTTAAGCCTCTGCCTTCGGCTCAGGTCATGATCTCAGGGTCCTGGGATTGAGGCCCACATAAGGCTCTCTGCTCGGCGGGATACCTGCTTCCCCTTCTCTTTCTGTCTGCCTCTCTGCCTACTTGTGATCTCTCTCTGTCAAATAAATAAAAATAAAATATTTAAAAAAATATTGTAACAAGCATACCTGAATTCATTTCTTTTTTTTTCTTTTTTTTAAATTAAATTTTTTATTTATTTTCAGCATAACAGTATTCATTGTTTTTGCACCACACCCAGTGCTCCATGCAATCTGTGCCCTCCCCAATACCCACCACCTGGTTCCCCCACCCTCCCACCCCCCGCCCCTTCAAAACCCTCAGGTTGTTTTTCAGAGTCCATAGTCTCTCATGGTTCACCTCCCCTTCCAATTTCCCTCAACTCCCTTCTCCTCATTTCTAGAACTAATCAGTGTCTTAGGTTGGATCTCCCAAAAGTTGCCCTTGAAACCAGACCTTGGGCCATTGGCATTTGTGAAGTGACATCAGGAAGACAAACAAGGGAATATAAGAAAGTGAGCCAGGAAAAGAGAAAAGACAATACAGGGAAACACTCACAAGCAGGTTATTTTTGTGGGTAACAGGAGCTCAACCCCTCTGAACAACCAAGTGGAACTTGACTCAGAATTGTCCTGCCAAGGGATAAGGGATAAGGGATAAGGGATAAGGGCATTTATCTACTGACTCCCTCAATGGTTGAAAGTTATCCCTGAACCTCCAGTCAGAGAAAGGTCTACAGTGCAGGAGAAAGCCATCAGGCATGGAAAAGGGACCTGTTCGAAAAACATTCTCCCACAGCTTCCCACGAACTTGGGTAGGCAGAGAGGATACAGGTAGAATATCTAGTGTCTACTACAATCAGTATTCCCAAACTCTTTCTGCTCCTTGCCACAACATTGAACTCTTCATTCCCATCATCTAGTTTACTTTACATGTTCTCAGCATATATTTTAGTTACATTTAAATTACATTAGTTACACGTATACCTCTACAAAGAGTGATTTATTTTTAAAGATTTATTGATTTATGTTAGAGAGTGCATGCACATGTGCTGAGCTAGGGGACAGTGGTGCAGAGGGAGAGAGAGAAACCCAAGCAGACTCCATGCTGAACACAGAGTCTGACTCGGGGCTTGATCTCAGAATCCTGAGATTGTGACCCAAGCTAAAATGAAGAGTCGGGCACCCAGGACCTCAAAAAACTAGTGATTGTTATTTTAAACAACCAATGATTACTTTGATTCACCCATATATTTATCAATTTCCTTGACCATCCTTTGTTCTTAATCTCACTTCTTTGTGGGTTAATTTCTTCCTTGAATGTAAATTTTCATCACCATGTGAATTGTTCGGTTCCTAGTTTTGGATAATGAATTTTGATACTGAGGTTGAAAAGTACACTCTGTTATGCAAATCTTTTTTTATTCCTGTATTTCAGATAGCAATTAGCAAGCGTGTTCATAGAGAGCAGCTCAGCAGTGTTTTTCAGTAAGTGTCTGTTATAGGGTTTAGTTTTTCTTTCTGAAAATGACTTTTGCTTCCTCATTTCTGAATAATAGCTTGACTGGGTATAAAATTATAGGTTCATTATTACTGTCAGTACTGCAAAGATAATATTCAAGTGATGTTGATTAGAAGCCTGCTATTTATCAAAAGTCATTATCATTCCACTTTAGTAAGTTATCATTTTTCTATTGTTTTTAACTGAATCTCAGGATTTTATTGTCTTCATAATAAATCAAAGGATAGAGCTTTAGAACTGAGCTTTGGCTCCTTCTCTTCTTAAATCCTCCCATTTCAAAATCTTTGCACTTCTGAATAGCAGAATCATCTTCCATCTGCAGTTGGGCTTAATATAGTCAAACCTCAGCATAATCATTTTCGTGGCTTTAGCTTTTTTCCTGGAAAATTGACTTAGTCTGCCCACCACAGCTACCCTGCTTCCTTACATACTGCCACTTTCTCTAGGCATACAGAAAATCCATGCTTTTCTTTTACTCTATCACTCTGTGGGGTTGGTGCTTGCCACACTTCTCACGCAAAGTTCACTGGGTTTCAGGTACACTCACCATGTTTGCAGGACTGTTATTGGCACAGAAAGCTCTGGTTGTTCTAAGATGTTCTCTTTGTCTTTGCTGTTCTTCTGCACTTCAGTCTGTCTAAATGTGTACGTATTTTATTTGTGCCATTCAGGATTGTTGTGCTCATAAAGCCAGTTAAAGAAAATAAGCAGAATATGTCTGGATTCTGCCAAAATGTTATAACCCCAAAGACACAGGAAAAGATGAAAATACAGAGTTCAGTCAGGTAATAATGAGATTAATGGACAAAGTCATCTGCCATCTGTTTGGACGTTGTGGAATTTAGATGGTCAAATCAGGTAATCAAAACTGGAAGAGGTTACAAAAAGTGTGATTGTATAATTGAAACAGGAGGTAAAACCCCACCTGAAGGGTATAGACTCTGCTATAATTTCAGAATTACTAAAACTTGACTTAGTATATCAATCTATGATCCAGGAAGAATCCTACTGGGCATAGGCAGCAGGCTTGGCATCACTGCACTAAATGTGTCTGTCCAATAAGCAACCCAGCTTGCCTCAGGTGACAATCATTCTCATCATGAATCTGAAGTTACAGTAAAGCTTAGTGGATTGTGTCTCTTAACCCCAGAGACAGAGAAATTATTTAGTATATCAAACTCTTGGCATTATTTTGTGTTGCATTCAAAATAATCTCTGTGGTATTTAAAATACTTGTAAACTATAATTGAATCTGGCATATTAAAGTATATGACAAATTGGCCTGTGATTCCAAATTAAATGCTTGATTGTAGTTGAATGGTATAAAAGGAAGTGACTCAGTTCATAGAGTATGGAGGGGTTAAGAGAACTTACGTTAAAGAATCGTTTAATAATATGGGAAAGCTTAGACTTTTGGGTCTTGAGTTTGTTGACTGTAGACATTCTCAGTTCTTTTTTTTTTTTTTAAAGATATTATTTATTTATTTGATAGAGATCACAAGTAGGCAGAGAGGCATGCAGAGAGAGGAAGGGAAGCAGGCTCCTGCTGAGCAGAGAGCTTGATGCAGGCCTCGATTCCAGGATCCTGGGATAATGACCTGAGCCAAAGGTAGAGTCTTTAACCCACTGAGCCACCCAGGCGCCCCAACATTCTCAGTTCTTGAAGAAAATTGAACACATAAGATTTATAAATAAGGGGTGCCTGGGTGGCTCAGTTAGTTGAGCAACTGCCTTCAGCTCGGGTCATGATCCCGGAGTCCTGGAATCGAGTCCCGCATCAGGCTCCCTGTTCGTCAGAGAGTCTGTTTCTCAGAGAGGCTGTTTCTCCCTCTGACCTCTCCCCTCTCATGCTCTCTCTTTCTCATTCTTTATCTCTCTCTCAAATAAATAAACAAAAAATCTTTTTAAAAATTTATAAATAAAGTATTTAAAGGTAATTAGTCTATTTAATGCAAACTTATTTAACATTAATCAAAGTCAAATTCCCTTAAGTACTCAGCCCAATTTATATTAAAGTTTCCATGAGTATTATTTCTATTTTAAATAAAATTTACTGAAATTAAAATAGTATACTAAAATTTATAAGATAAATTTAGAGGTTTGGACAAACTAGACTTGTATATTTATAATTGTAATAAGTTTAAAAAATTAAACCCCAATGAAAATAACCTTCTTTGTGCATAAAAGCTGTCCTTGGACATCAAAAGTCTCACATTGAAACTGAAAGTAAGGCTTCACATTTTTAATCAAAGTAATCCTTGCTCATTCTCTCTAATCACACCTTCTGAAATTCTTATTGGGTATTCATTGGACCTTTTACTCTGTCTTCCACATTTCTTTCCCTCCCTCTCCCTTCCCCTTGTTCTGACTTCTTTATCTAGAATATAACACAAACATGTAACTTTTTAAAATTATCTCTTCCAGTCTACAATTTTAGCTTTATCTGTATCTAGTGTGGTCTTTAATCTATCCACTGGGAAGTGTTTAAGAATTTCACTGACTGGATCATTCCCACATCAGAGTCACAATGCCTTCCTTGTTCTCAAAGTTCGTCCATCCCCCAGCAACTCACAGGAGTGTGCAGGCATTCTGCTTTTGCTGAGCTCCCTGGGCTGGCAGGAGGCCTGGGATTGATTGCATTTCTTTCACACCGCACATGCCAGGGGTGTCTGCACCAAGTTGCCATTCTACTTCCAGACAGAAGATCTGGTTTCCTAAGTGGCATCAAAGGATGGCTGAGTGGCATTTAAGGATGAATAATGCTGGGGCACCTGGCTGGCTCAGTTGGTGGAGCATGTGACTCTTGATCTTAGGGTTGTGAGTTTGAGTCCCACGTTAGGTATAGGCATTATTTAAAAATAAAATCTTAAAAAAAAAAAAAAGATGAATAATGCAACACTTGTGGATTAGCTCTCCATGGAAAGGAATTTGAGCAATGGGAAATGGAAAACAGGAAGTAGCTGGACAGATAAATTCTCCCTTCTTCCTTCCAATCACAGGTGGTGTTTTTTTGTTGTTTTTGTTTTTATTTTTTTTGTTTGTTTTTTTGTGGGTTTTTTATTTTTTCTGTTTTGTTTCGTTTTGTTTTTTAAACTTTCCAGAAAAGTCCTGGGTGCTAAACAAAATGTCTGCTAAGTGACCAACTGCCTCTTCACGGCTTCTCAAGAAACAGTGGCCAGAACTGTGATGCATCACATCACATTGCTTCACATCTTCTCTGGCCCTACGTTATCCTCTATTATTTCTTGCTTTTGGCTCAATGGGCTTTATCTCCTAAACAATATCAGCACCCTAATCCTTGCCTCAGGTTTTGCTTTCTAGAGACCCTCAGATAAGAGTCTTTAAAATTTTTTTTATTTTTTGAGAATCCCAATCTTTCCTCATTCTTTTAAAAAGTCTATTCTTTGTTTTTAATATATCTACCAGCCAGAGACTAAAATAACTGTCTTAAATTGTTGGGAATCTAATCCTGCTCTGCATATTGCTAACTCTCACTTATGGTGGATTATTTCCTTGTTTGTGCTGTGATTTTTTTTTTTTTTTTTTGGATTGTGAGTTTATCTTCAGCAAGACTATATTGAAGGAAACCCTGAGAATACTTACCTGAGGGTTTGTCCCCCAGAGAGGACTTGTATTCATTTTTCACAGATATTATCAGCTTGGAAGTTATCAGCCATGAAAGTGGTATAAATGCCAGACTTTGCCATTAGGGAGGGCAGGTCCTCCAGGAGGGGTTTTCCCTTTATCCAGATACAAGTAAAGATAAACAACTTTCCTCAGTATCCCTCTTTGCAGAGGGTTTAACTTTTAGTTCACACCCTTTTTCTGAAGGTATAGTAGCTCTTTGACAGTTTTCAGCTTTATGCGCAAAGGCTTCAAATTCTCTGGGGACAGATGTAGTGTGAACTCAAGACCACTTCTCTGGTTTTTAGGTTCCTTCATTTTTGCCCATAGGGTTTATATTATTTTCTTGTAAGTTCAGCTATGCATTTAGAAGACTATTTTCTATATTTTATCATGGTATTTTATAATGGAAGGTTTTGGGGGGATTAACTAATCTGCTCTACTGTTAGAAATGTAAGATGTGGATTGTATTTTTCAAGAGAGGAGGGCGTGTGTACACATAGCGGGTGGGAGAGGGGCAGAGAGAGGGAGTCTTAAGCAGTCTTTACAACCAAAGTGGAAAGCCCCAATATGGGGCTCCACCTCAGGACCCTCAGATCATGATCTGAGCCAAAATCAAGAATCAGATGCCTAGCTATCTTAGCCACCCAAGCGCTCCCTGGTCTGTCTTTTTTTCTTTTTTTTAAGATTTTATTTATTTATTTGACAGACAGAGATCACAAGTAGGCAGAGAGGCAGGCAGAAAGCAAGGAGGAAGCAGGCTCCCCGCTGAGCAGAGAGCCCGATGTGGGGCTTGATCCCAGGACCCTGGGATCATGACCTGAGCCAAAGGCAGAGGCTTTAACCCACTGAGCCACCCAGGTGCCCCACCCCCTGGTCTGTCTTTAATATAACAACTAAAATGGCCTGAGCTATTACTATTTATCAAGCACTATTGTAAACACATTACATGAGTTCACTCTTTCATCCTCTCAACAACTAGGTGAGATAGGTACTATTATTTCCAGTTTGTGTCCTCCAAGAAGATGCCCAGACCAGAGTAAATGTACAAGAATTTTTTTAAGAAAGATGCGTGTGAAAAAGAAAATGGGGGATGTGGGGGAAAGGCTGGTGAAGTCTGGGAGAATCATTAGACCATAGTCAAAGTCCAAACCTGGGTAAAAAAGAAAGTGAGGGAACATGGGCTGAAGGGTCTTAGACTCCAGAGCAGTCTTAGTAAGGTTTAGCAGCGCTGTTGGGGGTGTCTTTGAGCTAATGTTGACTGACAAAGGAGTCCCATATTTCCCATAGACCTACCTTATTATCCCTGCCATATTCAGTCATTGCTGGAGAGAAGCCCATGAAAGAGATAACCTTGTCACAGATGCCATGATGGATTCCAAAGTGCAGCAGCTGGGGCCCTCAGTTATTCATGCTCCAGGGACTAGAAAGTCTGCCAGGTACATTCTCACCACCACCACACCCACCTTAGAGAGAAGGAAACAAGGACACAGAGGCTAGCTAACAGCTAACTTGTGCAAGGGCACATAGCTGGCATATATTGGAACCATGATTCAAACTTAGGTACTTTAGCTCTAGGACACATCTAAGCTACATACATATATATACATATATATACACGTGTGTGTGCATGCACGCACCTGTGTGTAGTGTGTGTGTATATTTTTATATGTGTATATATATAGTGTACATATGTGTGTATGTGTGCATGTATGTGCATGCATAAAAGTGTGTACGTATGCACACACATATGGAGATTAATCTTATTGCATTGGATCTACATGTAGGAAAAGTATTAAGTTAAATGTGCATGTATTATAAATTATAATTTATATTATATATAAAATTATTTTTATATGTAAATATGTATGTGTTTATAAATATAAATTATAATTTATGCATATATTTTCATAGGGTAAGTTCTATTTTTTAATCAGATTCTACAAGGGGCTCTATATGGGGCAAAAACACACTTAAAAAAAACCTTTAACAGTTGGGACCCTCAAGGGCAGAGGCCTATGAGTTTGACAGTGACATCTAAGATGTGATTATTACTAGAAATCCAATGATTATTTTTTAAAAGATTTTATTTATTTATTTGTTTGTCAGAGAGCAATAGAGAGAGAGAGAGCACAAGCAGGCAGAGTGGCAGGCAGAGGCAGAGAGAGAAGCAGGCTCCCCACTAAGCAAGGAGCCCAATGTGGGACTCCATCCCAGGACCCCGGGATTATGACCTGAGCCGAAGGCAGCAGCTTAACCAACTGAGCCACCCAGGTGTCCCTAGAAATCCAATGATTATTGATGCATTTCTCTCCTCACTTGAGTTAGTTATAAATTTTGTTTCTTTTTTTTTTAAAAAGATTTTATTTATTTATTTGACAGAGCAAGATCACAAGTAGGCAGAGAGGCAGACAGAGAGAGGAGGAAGCAGGCTCCCCGCCAAGCAGAGATCCCGATGCGGGGCTTGATCCCAGGACCCTGAGATCATGACCTGAGCCAAAGGCAGAGGCTTTAACCCACTGAGCCACCCAGGCGCCCCCATAAATTTTGTTTCTTATAGCACATCTTTAGTTTTTCCCTCTATTCCCTCCCATGACAGAGACATCTAGCTGCCTACTCAGTATCCAATCTTCCTCCTTCGTTACTAATTTTCAGTCCCCCCAAAATCAACAATAAGCTACCTATCTATCCCTACTATGTCACTATGACCATCTGAATAACTTCTAAGTGTAAGCAAAAATTGTTGGGTGAACCTTTCAGGAAACCTTCTTACAAGGAGTTGCCTCAGTTGGCTTGTGACTTGTATCCTTCCGGGATTCAGCAAAGAAACAGATGGCACACTGAAATTAGGATAACATGGGGAGGTTTTCTATGTAATGGGACTATTGTTAAAGGTGTTGGCAGAATGTATGGAAATCATGAAGAACAGCATAGGAGCATGAGATTAGAATCAGCTGAGCTGTTATCATTACTATTTCTGAACTGGTGAGGAGAGAGTCAGGTAGGGCAGACTGCCCTGAGAATAGGGAGAGCGATGCAGCCAGCCAGATGTGACTCTAGGAAAGGAGTCAGGGGGGAAAAAATATCTTAAGCTCATTCTTTTCTCATATTCTAATCTCCTGTCATGGATCTCTATTGGTTGGACCCATCAGAAAGTCAAGGGCAAGGTGGTCACTGATGTAGCCCCCACAGGCCAGCCTGCTGACACAGAGTAGATAGAGCAGGAGAAAGGCAGAGAATCAATACGAATTAGAATGTATGGACAAAATCAAGCAAATGCACTTTTCTTCTTACTTTTTCCTTCTCCTTTGGTATACAAATATGATGGCTGGAGCAGGACTGGCCGTTTTGTAACCTTGAGGCAACCCTGAAGATAGAAACAATCTTCTAAGGCTACTAGAATGGAAATATAGAAGAGGTCTGAGCATTAATAATAAGGAGCAACTACAGTCAGTCCTGAAATGCCCACCCCTGATCTTGTTTTATATTAGAAAAACATAAGCCTTTGTCTTAAGTCACTATTCTTCAGATTGCTTATATTTATAGCTAAATACAACTCTCAATGCTATACCTTCATAGGTATATACTCAATATATACCTTTCTTGTTCTTCCCTGGACTATTGTTCTTACTTTTAGTTAACAAATAGCTTTTTGTCCCCCCTTCTTCATTCTCTGCCTTGTTGCCAGAATGATCTTTCTTAAATAGTTCAGACATATGGGCCCCCAACTGTGGTTATCTCTCAGGTGGGGAACTTGGTGTCTGAGGACCTTTTTACTGTATTATGTGTTGCATTATGATTTCATATCCTATATACACATTACCTAAAATAATTGAAAATGTAGTTCTCTGAAAAAATTAAAGATCAGTTTAAAATATTCCATCATGTCACTGCCCTCCATAGGATTTTCAAAAGGACATTTGGAGTTCAGCTTCCCCATGTAGACTTCTTCCCCATGTAATAATGTATCTTGCCAGTTTGAAAATGAGCATTTTTCACATATTAATATTTCTGAAGTTGACCAATTCTTATAACTGTTGTTATCCAGGCGGCAGCGACGACATAGCTGTTTTTGTCTGTCCTTTCACAAACTTAGACGTCAGCCCTCATTCCCATTGTCTTTAAATGGTTTGTCGACTGAAATGGAGAAGAGCTGCCGTTGTCCAAAATGCCACCAGAAATGAATCCAGGCTGTTGTCTGCCAAATTTTGACAGTTTCAGTAAAATCAATAAAATGCCAGCATCAAAACAAAGAATGAGCATTGGCAGCTTGGGAGAAAAAAAATCCCAGTGACAATACTGGAACATTCTTAAAAATATTACCAGAGCTCCAGATTACTCAGAGGATAATAAAGTGTGGAAAACTCTGACATCAACTCTCCATTGAAAATAACTCAAAGGACTTGGATTCTAAGGGGGGAAGTTTAGTGATGTTTTAACCAACTCTTAGAAATTTCAGATTTATTGAGGTGTAATTTACATATAGTAAAATTTACCCTTTTCAGGTATGCAGTTCTATGGATTGATAAAAATGTATGTCATATATCCACTAAAATCAAGGGATAGAATAGTTTGAAAATTTCTCCATGCCTCTTCATAGTAAATCCCTCACCCATACTTCCAGCCCTTGGCAACCACTGATCTGTTTTCTATCTCTATTGTTTTGCCTTTCTATAACGTCATGCACCATTTTAAACTTCTTTAAAGTTTAAAGTTTAGCTTCTTTCATCTAATGTTTTTGCATTTATCAGTAGTTCATTCCTTTTTATGGCTAAGTAGCAAGGATTCCACAGTTTGTTTTCTATTGTTTGTCAATTATGAAAAAGTTAAAATGTTCAGGTATAGGTTTTTGTATGGATATATAGTTTCATTTCTCATGGGTAAAAACTTCGAGTACGGTTGCTGGTCATCTGGTAAGTATATATTTAACTTTATAACAAGCTGCTGAATTGTTTTCAAAAGTATCTGCACCATTGTACATTCCCACCAACAATAAGTGAAAATGCCAGTCACTCCACAACACCAGCTCTTGGTATGATCAGCTTTTTAAAACTGTAGCCATTTCATACATTTGTAGTGGTATCTGACTGTGTTTTTAATTTGCATTTCCCTAATGGTGTTGGGCATCTGTTCATGGGCCTATTTGCTATCTATATATTCCCTTTGATGAAATGCATGTTCAAATCACTTTTAATTGGATTATACTTTTATTGAGTTATGAGGGTTCTTTATATATTCCAAACATCTTTTATCAGATATGTGTTTGCAAATATTATCTTAGTCTGTAGTCTTTCTTTTCATTTTCTTTTAGCGTCTTTCAAAGAGCATACTTTTTAATATTTATGAAGTCCAATTTGTCAAGTTTTTTTTTTTCTTTTATGGCATCTTAGGAAATCTTGCTTTTTTTGTATCTCAGGAAATCTTCACCAAACTCAAGCTCACAAAGATTTTATCTTTCCTGTAGAAGTTTTGTAGGCTTTATTTTTTACAATTAGATTTATAGTCTCTTTCAAGTTAACTTTTTTATATGGTGCAGAGTATGGGTTAATGTTGTTTCATTGTCATTCCTTGAAAAACTTTCTCCAATTAATTGCTTTTCAACTGTTACTGAAAATCAATAACATTGTGTCTTTTTTTCTGTTCTGTCCCATTGATCTACTTGTCCATATTTTTGCCAATTCTAAACTATCTTAATGGCTATAGTTTTGTAGTAAATCCTGAAATTAAATGGTACAAGTCCTCCAACTTTGTTCTTGTTTTTCAAAATTATTTTGGCTATTGTCACTTTGCTCTGCCATAAAATTTTAGCATCAGCTTCCCCATTTCTAAAAAAAAAAAAAAAAACCCTTCTAAAATTTGGGATTTGGGGATTGTGTTGAATTTAAGATACCAGTTGTCCTCAAATGGATCTCTAACAATCTTCTGATCCATGAGCACAGTACCTCTCTGTATTTTATTTAGGTGGTCATTTTTATTCCTCTCACCACTCTCCTATAGTTTTAAGCATAAAGCAGATATATGCAAGGTTTATCCATAAATATTTCATGAGCTTTTTTAATGCTATTGTAAATGGTATATTTCTAAATTTCTAGTTCATTGATATTGTATGGAAATAAAATTGATTTTTGTATATTCACCTTGTATCTTCCAACCAGGATAAATTCACTAGTAACTTATTTTTAGATTCTTCGGGATTTTCTATATAGACAATCATGTAATCTGCAAACAGCATTATTTCTTTCTAATTGTTATGACTTTTATTTCTTTCTTGCCTTGTTGCACTGGCTAGACCCACCTGTGGAATGTTGAATAGAAGTAGTTATTTTCCTCCCTTGGTATATATGAGGTTGATCCATGATAAATCTAAGTATAAAAGAGCTCTTTTGATGAATACAGTAAAAAAAAAAATCAAAATAACGAGAGCATTTGTTACATTTAAACCATTGGCAGCTTTTTGCTTTTTCAGTGGCACCTAATATAATGGTGCATTTTACCATGGATGATGTTAGATATAATCAAATATTGTAAAAGAGCGGCCACATTGCATGTTCACAAACTATGATGTGAATAGTATCTTGGAGGCCCTAATATTAGGTCACTTGTTCCAAGGGGCTTCACAGTTTATACCATTACCTCTAAAATCATTTCATTTAACTGAGCACAGGGTATTCATCTTAAGTCTGAGCCAGATCTACTTGGTGTTCCCTATGGCTAGAGACGGCTGATGAGCCAGAGGCATCTACTGGGTGTTGACCATGGTATATTTGATCAGGTGACTCTCAAAAACTGTGAAGGGTCTGAGATTTTGCCTTATTTGCAAGCTAATCAGTTGGTCTGGCAAAGTTTGATGGTTGCTTCCAGAAGGCACAGAATGCTTGGACAAGAGACTTTATTACTACTAGCACAGCAGGCAATATGAGCTCCATGTTTGCATTGGTTCTCCTTGCCCACCGAGTGCCATGGGACAATGTAGGGCTGGGCCCAGGTGAATGCTGAGCCCAAAACAAATTTATGTCACCCCCCCCCCAAGAAACCTCAAACTTAAGAAACTCTAGTCTTTAAAGGGGCTGCAAGCAAATGTGTTGAACATTTGCCTCAAAGGGAGACATTACCTTTATTATCCTGGACACCAAATGTGTGCTCTATTATGGAGGGAGACACTATTTCCATCTTTCAAGGATGTTTGTAGGACGCCAGTGGGAATATAGTCCAGAGTGCTGTCAATGCCTTTGCTCAGACGATGAGACCCATAAAGAATTGTGTTCCAACAGTAATTCAGTCTCAGTTGTTACCTGGGAAAAATGTTTGAGTAGAGGGTAATAATGCCACTGATTTAGTCCCCAGGTGTCATAGTCTTCCTATACATTCAACAAACCTTTCTTCCTTGTCTAGACCCACAGTTTGACTGTATTTCCCAACTTCCTTTGCAGTTAGGTTTGGCCATATGAATGAGTGGGCCAATGAAACATTGATGGAAATGATGTTGCCATCTCTAGATATGACCCATAAAACCTCCTCACACAGTTCTTTATGGCCTCTCTTTTCTCACCCTTTTCCAGCACTGGTTGGATGTAGAGAAATGCAATGAAGTCCTATGATGGAAGGCAATCAGATCCTTGAATAATTACACAGAGCAGAAATTCTCCTCTTCCCACCTCAATATGCATCGAATTATAATAAATGAAAAAACAGTGACTTTTAAGTGGCTTGACAATAAACACTCATCAGTTATAGTACCTAGCAATACATACTCTAGTTAAATACATCAACCTTACCTTTATGCCACTCCCAACTTAAACTGCTCCCTATTACATCAGGCCCAAGGGGATACCAGCTTACCTATTATATTTTTTAAAAGCCCTCTATTAGATGTTAACATAAGAGAGACTTTCAACCTTATTATCTATGAACATAGTGTAATTTGTGTAATTTTTGGCAGCACATGGTGCCACTATCCAGTAATACAGGTTTGCACTGGGTGCAAGGGTGGGCACATCTAAAGGCAGAGGGTCATTCACATCACAGAACAGGTCTTAGTTACTAAAATCATGTAGGTGGGGGAGAGGAACAGGAGGGAAATACTATGTGTTGCATGTATTAGCAGCTTTGAGACCTCCACTGGGCCTCCCAGAAGTCCCCTGTTAGTGGCCAAAGCTAGATCAAGGGGACCCAAGGAACATAGGCTACATGTTTTTCCCCACAGCCCTTTTTATACTTCAGAGGTTAAATCCTGCCTGCTACCTGTTTTAAGACTTTTTTTTTTTTTTAAGAGCAGTTTTAAGTTCACAAATACAGGAGAAACCAGAAAAACTTCCCATAAGCCTCCTGCCCCCTACACCTTCCCCTATTATCACCATCTCACACCAGAGTGGTATATTTGTTACAAGTGATGAAGCTACATTGATAATCATAATTACCCAAAGCCCATAATTTAAGTTATGATTCATTCTTTGCCTTGTACATTCTGTGGATTTGAACAAATGTATAATGATATGTATCCAGCATTCTGGTATCCTACAGAGTGTTTTTACTGCCCTAAAATTCTTCTGTGCTCTGCCTGCTCATCCCTCCCCAGCCCCTTCTCTGTTCCTCCCACAATTCCTGGCAACCACTGATGGTTTTGCCTTTTCCAAATTACCATTTGGTGTTAGAATCATACCATTTGTAAGTCTTTTCAGATTGGCTTCTTTCACTTAGTAATATATATTTTGGGTTCCTTCATATCTTTTCATGGCTTGATAATTCATTTATTTTTAGCAGATAATAATAACCCATTGCATAGATATACCACAGTTTGTTCATCCATTCATGTACTGAAAAATCTTGGTTGCTTCCAAGTTTTGACAAGTATGAATAGTCCTGCTATAAACACTTGTGTGCAGGCTTTTGTGTGAACATAAGTTTTCAACCCCTTTGGGTAAGCTAAGGAACATGATCACTGGATTGTATTATAAGAATATGTTTAGTTTTGCAGGAACCACAAAGTGGTCTTCCAAAGTGGCTGTGTCATTGTTCATTTCTACCAGCAATGAATGAGTTTGTTTCTCCACATCCTTGCCAGCATTTGGTGTTGTCAAATGTCTTAAATTTTGGCCTTTATAATAGATGCGTACTAGCATTTCACTGTGGTTTTAATTTGCACTTCCCTGGTGACCTATGATGTTAAACGTCTTTTCATGCGTTTATTTGCCATCTGTACATCTTCTTTGGGAAGGTATCTATTATGATTTTCGGCCCATTTTTAAATTGGGGTAGTGTTTTTTCACTGAATTTTAAGAGTTCTTTATATATTTTGGATAACTGTTCTTTATTAGATTTTCTTTTTTTTTAAGATTATTTATTTATTTATTTGACAGACAGATCACAAGTAGGCAGAGAGGCAGATAGAGAGAGAGGGGGAAGCAGGCTCCCTGCTGAGCAGAGAGACCAATGCAGCACTCCATCCCAGGACCCTGGGATCATGACCTGAGCCGAAGGCAGAGGCTTTAACCCACTGAGCCACCCAGGCACCCCTAGATTTTCTTTTGCAAATATTTTCTCCAAGTCTGTGGCTTTTTTTAACACTGATTTTTGTAGAGTAAAAGTTTTTAATTTTAATGAAGTCTAGCTCATCAATTATTTCTTTCATAGACCATGCCTTTGGTGTTGTATCTAAGTCATCTATGGCAACCATAGTCATCCTAGGCTTTGTCCTATGTTATTTTCTAGAGTTTAGTTTTACGTTTTATACTTAAGTCTGTGACCACCTGTTTTTGTAAATAAAGCTGTATTGAACACAGCCACACTTATTCATTGACATATTTTCTATGCTGCTTTCATGCTACAACAACAGAGTTAGCATCAAATCAGACTGTATGACCCACAAAACTTAAAATACTTACTCTCCAGTCCTTCACAGAAAAAGTTTGCTGATCCCTGGTATGAAGCCATTATTAAACTCATTGCCGTATGTAGAAACTGATGGTCTATATATTTAAATAACTGGATTTAATTTAGAGCATGTCAGTGGTTGAGCCAGCTGGTCAACTAGGACTTCAGATTCCATCTAAGTCTTTTCTCACTTGCTCATTCTATAGAAATTCTATGCAGATCTCCTTAGCTCAGAGTGTTTGATTTAAAAAAAAAAAAAAATAGGCATACAGTGTGTTGGATCCCTAGCATCCTCCCTTTCCATTCTTTTTGTCCCAAGAGCCAAAGTGGCCAAACACATCTTTGGAAGAAAAAGACGACAACAAACACTTTCGCAGAGCCCCTGGTTAAAGGAAAACTGTGAAGTGGCCAAAGTTATAAGGACTCAATTTTGAAGATGAAGGGAATGGGGCCAATATCCCCCAGGAGCCCTTCTGAACTAAGAGCCCAGCTGGACTGATATTTAGGGGACATGACATCCAGGAAGATGAAACCCCAGGGACATTTCTCAGATTTTTGAGGCTGGTTTGGGCTTTTCAATGTTTGTTGTGTTGCCACCAAGCCTACTATAATTTGTCACGTGTGAATTATGATGTGTTCATTTAGAAAATAGAACCCAGGAAACTCCTTGCCATCAGTATCTCCCTCTGAATTTTATTTTCTAAATGACCTCTGAATTTTAAATGCCAATACTTTACCCTCATCATTTCTCATTAGCTTTTATCTCTAGCTCACTATATCTTGCTTGCTGTCTCCCGTGTATGTCCCCCACTCCCCTCTCCCATCCCTCCCCCTCTGAGTTCATCTGAACATTCAGTCCCTGAAGCACTCCATTTTATCCTAATCTATCAGCTCCCTTCCAAATTCCCTTCTTCCCCCATCCATCACTTCAACCACTCTATTACCCTCAACTCAGATCTTGCCCAGTTGTCCTTACATGTTCCTGGCAAACTTCCAATTTTGAATCAATCCCATTGTTCACTTTCTCTCCTCTTACAACAAGCCTCCTTTGAGCTGCTGAGGACAATCCTAAAACCATGAGGCATGAAGCCACTACAAATTACTCTGCTCCACACTCATCAGAACCCCACCTCAGCACATGCATACCTTCTTTCAACTGTTCTTCCCTTTCCTCAGAAACTGTGGTAGACATTTGTTTGTTGATTTCCCAGCATCCACTCCCCCTTCTCCTCCCCAAGCACCCAAACTTTCCTTTGAGGAAGTTTCCTGTCCCCATTCCCAATGATACCGTTTAGGTGGGCTTGACCTCATTTCTATTTCTAGGGGTGGGCCTGATGAGCCTAAGATAATCAGCTCTCCAGTTTCTCTGGCCAGAATGATTGGTTTATCATGGATGAGCATGATAAGTTTGGGTCAATGAGACACCAGAAGACAATCATAGGGGATTCTGGGAAATAAGTATTCTGTCTCTTCTGTAGGAGCCCCAGAGGAGACCTTCCCTCTCTGGAGGGTGGTAGCGTGGGTATGGTGTCTCTAGCTGCTGAAACACAAGGGCAGGATGGACAACATGAATCTCAGAAGCCAGGTAAAATCCTGAGCCACTGGGTCAAACTATGCCTGCATTCAGGTCTGGCTTTAGACTGTCAAGTTCTATTAGTAAATTTTCTCATTGTTTTTAAAACCATTTGTGTTGAGCTTTTTATTATTGCATCTTAACTCAGGCCCGGTTCCAAAATTTTATCTCTACAGTCAAATTCCCCATTTCCCTCCAACCTCAGCAAATAATCTTGTCTCCTGGTTCAAGGAGGAACCTGAGGCCAATTAGCAGGAATGCCATCAGTTTATTTCCTTGTCACCTACCAGTGTTTCTGAATCTGAACCTACTTTATTCCTTCCTTCTAGTCTTTCCGCCTGCTCAGAAACTCATCTTCTCCTGTATCTTTGCCTTCTTTCTTTCCACTTATTCCTTCCACTTGCCTTTCATCCAGTTTAGAATGCTTCCCAAAGTAAAAACAGCCATAACCTTTCTCAACCCCACCTCCTCATGTCCCTGACTTTCTTCTATCCTTCGTTGCCAAATTTCTTGGGGGAAAAGTAGCAACTTCAGTTGGGGGCACGCTCAAATATGGATAGGATTTCCACCTAGTAGGCGGGTTTGCATAGAGAGAAAGAGAGGTGTCTCAACACAGAGGCCTGTGCAGGAGACATAGGTTGAAACCTCACTGAGCTTTGTTATAATGGAAGCCATTGAAGTTGGTGGGACCTCCCAGTGAATATGAAGAGTAGGAACAGGACGAGAATTGAGGTGGAGCTCTGGGGGACATGGATGTTTTACAGGGACGTGGGAGAAGACTTCTTTGAAATCATGGCAAATGCTCAACGGTAAGAGGAAAATAAGAAAGGAGGCTATTAGAGGAGCCAAGAGAAAAGCATGCTCCAAGGAGGAAATTGTCAGTCAACTGCCACCAAGAAGTCAAGTATGGTAGGACAGAATCATGGAATTTGGAAGTATCTAGAGTTTCAAAGTGGCTGGAACAGAAGCCAGCTTTTGGTCAGGTAAGAGAATAAATGAGAGGTCAATAAGAGGAGGAAAGAACAGCTATATATGATTTTTCCCCCTTTCCAACTCTTAGTTAAGATTTCTCCAAGAACAGACCCTGGTTGAGTATTTAACCACAGTTAGTATATTTGGGAGATGAACACTGGAAACACAAGTAAAGTAGGGCAAAGGGGAGACTGAGAAGGGAGAAATGACAGTTAAGGCAGCACTGATTGACAAGGCTATGCACCAGGCCTCAGAGTGGTCCCCACGGACTTGTATCCACTGACTCCCATGCCCTGTTAGTTAGGGATGCTTCTGGAGGCATCTTCCCCACCAACACTCACATCCTCACACTTGCCAAATAGGTTCCTATGGCATCCGAGAAAACCTTCAGACTACAGGTGGGAAGAACTCGCTGTGCAGGACCTGAAAACCACAGCTGCTATGAATGCTGCAGGGTTCAGGGAATGTGGGGTAGGGCATCAGCCCATTGTCTGCCATACCAACCCCACACATGACCACTTCACCAAGTAAACATAGCTAAGGTAATAAAAGAGGGAGCCTTTTGAATTAACTCAAGGCAGGCATGACAGAGTAAATAAAAAATACACTATGGCAGCAGGAGATTAATCCTTGCAGAGGTAGGAGAGGTCCGGCTGAGTTGTAGGTAAAAACGTTTCCTAGCCCCATGTTCTCTTATTGAAATGGGAGCCAGAATCAGGGGGAGGAGTAGGGAGAGGTGCAGACCGTATCACAACACTCTTCCCTTGGATCCTTTGTTGTAGAAGTTGGGAAGAAGGATGTAGCCAACCTCTTTTTAGGTCATCTTACTACCTTTTTTCCTTTCTGAATGAGCTGTATATACTCTATATTAAGATAGCCCAATGACTGGACCTTTCTTTTCTTGCATGTACCTGTACCATCATTGTTCTTCAACAATTATTGATCATGCACCGTGTGCTAGGAGCTGGGGAAACAATTTGCCCTAAAGGTGAGCAATGAACCTTAGACCCAGACAAGAAATGGCTGGCTCCAGGACTGTGACTGTGCAGTCTCAAAGCAAGCATGGCTGTAAGATGACCCAGTAGGCAATGACTCCTCCTCCTTCCCTCTCCACTCTCAGCCCTTTCTCCAAAGGTCAAGGATGCAAGTAAAGCAATGTGTGCTGAGAAAAGAATAAAACCAAGATGGCTAGAAGAGATTGGCAGTGCTTAAAGCTGAGCTGAAGTTTGGTGGAGTTGTGAGGGACATGAACAACCTCCAGCTCTACCATGTTATGTCTCCCGTCTATTGTATTGTAGAGACAGAATTGTGAGGGCACATCCATGCCTCCTGGATACATGGTCTGGAGGAGGGGGAAACAGCCAATGAATGAAAAGGCAGGTGACCTACAGGTAAACTCTTAGGAAGTGAACTGAAGAACTGGATGCCTGTGATCTTGGGTCTTCCCTAGATGACCTCGGTGTGGCTAGCTTTGACTAATCACTAGCCCCTCACACATTTCTGGGGCCCTTCTTGTGTCTGAAAAAAAAAGGCTCTATAGATAAAAACACATGGGGAAGAAGAATGCATATTTATAAAGTTACAAATGCTGGGAAATAGGAAAGGGGAACCATGAGCATTTAGAAGGGCTTAATGATGGACTTGTTTTAGAAACAGAGTGGAAGATGATGCCAGGACAGAGGTCTGTGGTTCAAGCTGGAGACAAACCTTTTTCTTATTGTCACACTCTCACACCCATGACTGGGATGGTACCACTCACTGCTCAAGGGCACATTCCTCTCCTCTCTTAAGCTTCCAGCTGAAGCCTCCTTCCTGCCTGCCTTTCTTTCTCCAGGGAGCATCCCTACCCCTTTGCTCAGGTGTGGCCTTGCAGCTTTTTCCAGGCTCACAACATCTTCCCTTTCCAAGCTCTCTGCCTGTCTGCATGAAGAAACTCAAACTAAGGTTCTGAAATTTTCCTTGATCACCCAGCAAAAGGAGATGGGACTGTGGGAACCATGTTTGTTTAAGAGAGCAAATCCATTTTCATTTCCCTCCACTCACTGTCCTCCAGAACCGCGGAATGACTTCTACCCTCTCTACAAGCTCTTTCAAGGTCTCTGCATTACTATTTTTTTTATGTTCCCTCTGGTTTGTGCATCCCATGTGGGAAATGACCATTTTTATAACTGCAGTGATGAGTAGCCCTGCTTAGGTGCTGACTCCATGTTGCACAGACATCATGAAGGATCTGGTGGTGCCAGACATGGATGGGATGAGGGTTTGAAAGATAGATGGCAGGTAGACCAATGGATGTCAGAGGTAGTTGGATTGGCTGAAAAGCCACCCCAAATGCACTTACTTAGAGAATAGAGAAGGAAGCTAGAAGCCAAGACACACCACAGAGAGGTCAGTAACCAATTCTAATAAAATAGGTAACAATCCTGAGTGTCCAAATTTCCAGGAATGACTATAAGCCCAAGCTCTCTGTACTAACACATCTGACCTTCACACACCCCAGGAAAGTCCTGTTGTTTCCTTCTAATTATGAAGAAATGGTGGCATAGACCACTGCTTTGCTCAAGATCAGCTGGCAAGGGGTGGGAACAAGATCTGACCCAGGCACCCTGGCTGCAGAACCCATGCTCATAATCACTGCTTTTCTGCCTTGGAAGGGTTGCAAGCTCCCCGTCCTACAAAGCCTTGCCAGGACTAAGAGCCCTTTCAGATTATCTAGAAGAATAAATTTTTCCCTTTTAAGACCAGGTTAGCCTTTACACACTTATAATCTGTACATGTGCTAGAGAATTCTTCCCCTGGCCAAGTGTGCCTTATCTTCCTTGTGGTGATATAAAGTGTGTATGATTGTTGGGGACACTGTACAGATAGGGCACCATCCTCAAGCTCTGTGTGACAGTACAACCTGGTCCAAGCACTACTTTCCTGCAGTAAGAACTTCTGAAACAGAATAAGGGTTAGTTTCCCAGATGCCTCCTGGAGCCACCAACAAGCCCTTGGACCACCGTATAGCTCATGGTCCAACATGCCTATATCCCACCTTGTACCAGAAAGGATTTAAAACAGACCATGCATGGAGTCGATCTGTTCTCCTGGGGTAGTCACACAGGGAAGGAACTGAGGGACTAGCAACCAGACTCTACTCTTCTCCCCACTCTGATCTTCTGTCAGGGTTTCCCATTGGACAAACCCAGTCAGAAGCCAGGGGGTGAGTTTCACCCCCATGGGTCAACCTTCTAAGGCCCAGAGCACAGTAGAGAAGATGGAGAGGGGGTCTGGAGGTGCAGAGAGAAGATATTCCCTACCCAAAGCAAAAATTCTGATTTCCTTCTTAGGATCAGTATTTCATAGTATATGGACTGCCCCTGTCATCCAAACCTCAAGAGGTTTGGATCTTAACCAAGGGAGAACACGGAGCTGTAGAACTCTATCCTCTTCCCTGAGGAGGGAACTAGAATTAGAAGGGGAAGTGTGTACTCTTCCCTCTGATGAAACATAATGATTATTATTAAGTTACCCCTGTCCCAATTCTATATTATGTCATATCCACAATTATTTATCCATAACTCCAAAATCCAAACTACTTCTGGAAACAAAGGTTTTTTCATACTTTGTCAGCAAAATATGACCTATTGACATGAACTATTTATTATTCTATTTATTATTCTATTAAACTATTTATTTATTAGCTGGAACATCTACTTTCTTGCAGATTAATTGATTATTGAAAACTTTCCTAGATTCTGTGTTATGTAACATATTCATATACTTTTATATACACATATAGTGTATATAACTTCAGTCTATGACTTTTCAAAACTCTGAAACATTTCTAAATTCCAAAATCTTTCTGGTCCCTAGGACTTCAGATAAAAGTTTCTGGACTTGTATGCTCCTTTACTGTAGCTCCATAATATTCTTTAGAAAAAAGAGAGGGAATATTATGTTCTTCATTTATAATTAATAGACCTTCTTTACTTGGACTTTGACTTGGATATGACATAAAGTTCTTTCAACTCAAAATTAGTTTATCTTCCCTCCTCCTTTTGAATGTTATATACAATTGTGAAAGACAATAGACTAAAGTACAGAATCCTAGGAGGACAGAGATGAGTGAACTAAGGGATGCTCAGAATTTTCTGAAAAACTGAGGGGTACGGTCAGCACAAAGGCCATTAATGAAGTTAGTGCTTAAGAGCACAGATTCTAGAGCCAGATATCCAAAGTCCAAATTCCAGCTTCACCACTTACTAGCTATGTGCTCTGGGGCTCCTTACTTAACCTCTCTGTGCTTCATCTTATATTTTAATAATACATTCAAATCCCATTTAATTGATTTTTCACAACCACCATCCTGTAAAGTAGGTAAGACAGGCAAATTTCCCATATGAGGAAACTAGGGAGTTAAGTAACTTGCCCAAGGTCAGGCAGTGAACTTGTGGCAAGTGAGGACTGGCAGTCAGATCTCCCCACTGCAAAACTAGATCTCTTTCCAATTCCCCACCTGCCTAATTCACAGATCCTTGCCCCTCCCTGACAGCTCCAGGAGGGAAACATGTCACTTGGAGTTTCTTGGCCCAGTCAATTCTCAAGCAAGCAGGAAGAATTCCTGGGGTGTTTCCAGAAATATTAGCCTTTTGATATTCTTTGTATTACATCTCCACCCTGATGATTTAACAAAAAACAATTGCATAATCCAGATAGTGAAACCCTGGTTTTGCTTGCAGAGGGATCAAGCCCGAATAAGTGGATTTGATTGTCTTAGGGGAATTAGAGGCGAGGTTCTAGTTTAAAGGAAGAACCAAAAATGAGTTGCTTTTTTCCTAAATGCATGGGCCTTAACACGTGAACTTCAACTCCACAGGTGTGAGTAAAATAAAGTCATATGTAAGATCAACTTTTGCCTCCCTAGGCCTGGTGGCAAGGAAAGGAGAGTCAAAGGTGTAGATGTCCAGACTGCTCTCTCATCCTGCCCTCTGCTCCCCTACTGTGCTTTCCATAAATGGAAACCAAACAGAAAGCTGGGGGCAAGGAGGCCATGGAACCAATCTCTTAAAGTGGAGAGTAGGGCAGAGAAAGGTAGAAAAGGATCCCCCAGGTAAGAGTGTGGCAAACAGGGAACAAACAACCAGTTCCTCTAATCCAGTTATCAAAGGGCATCCCTTCCCTTGCAGTGGGGACAGGTAATACCTTTAAAGAAAAAGTAAGTCATAGGAAGAATTGACACACTTATTAATTATCCATCACTGTGTAACAAGTCTACCCCACTAGAAACTAGCTAAAAACAACACATATCTATTATCTCACATGGTTTTGAGAGTCAGGAATCTGGCAGTGGCCAGCTGGGTGGCTCTGGCTTGGGTATTACATAAGATTGCAGTCATTTGAAGCTCCCCTTGGAATTGGAAGAGCTGCTTTCAGGGTAGTTCCCTCACAAGGCTGTTGGCTGGAGGCCTTAGTTCCTCATGTCTGTCAGTGGGTCACAACAGTTCCTGGTCATGTTGGCTTCTCCAAAGAGGTGCTCAGAACATGGTAACTGGCTTGTCCCAGAGTGAGTGAGTCAAGAGAGAAAGCAAGGAGGGAACCACACTGTCTTTGATTAACTACCCTTAAAAGCTTCATACCATCACTTTTGCCACATTCTATTTGTTAGAATTCTAAGTTCAGCCCATAGTTAAGGGGTAGGGAACTAGGTCCATCTTTGGAAGTATAGAGTATTTAAGAATTTATAGGCCAATTTAAAACAACATACACTCAGAAGGAGGTTAGGAGGAGAACTAGTTTGGGGTGATTTCAGAATAGGGATGAAGGACCAGTCTACAAAAGATCTAGGAAGATCTCAGATAGCTCTCGAAATCTTTTCAGCCCTCCTCTTCCCCACACACCAAGGTCTCAGGCATCCCTGGAAGCTGGGGCCTTGTCAGGACTCATCATTCTGGGAATCCCCCTGCCTTCTCGATCTTCCCAACTCATTGTTATACCTACCTTATTCCCCCTTATTGCTCTTGGCTACCCATTCTTAAAAAATAGTTAAACTAATTTGAGGTATTCACAGCTTATAATGGACCCACAAATCCCTTATAGGGGTTACCTAATTCTAATAAATTCTCCCCTGAATTCTTAATAAACCCAAAGGAATCAATCTCTATAATCTATTTCATGTGGGGGAAAAGATAGTTTCAGTGACACCAGTAAGACACTCCTTGCTCCCAAACAATGCTATAACAGAGCACTTGCTTACACATTTTATGACTTAATTGTCCCAACAAAAATGAAGGCAAGTTTATGACTACTAAGTGACAGGGAACCTAAACCAGAAGAGAGAAAGTGACCAAATGTCAGAGGTTATACATGATGTGTGGGATTGGTTCTCAGCATGAGGCTCCTTCATTGAACCTCATCTATTAGGGAGGACCCCTGAAGCCATTATCCCACCACCATCCCCTTACCAAAATAAGTGGTCCATTCCAGGAACCCAGGGAAATAAGGGAGTTGTCATGAATTTCTTTTATTTTCAGTGGTTTGGGGAGGAGAATGTAGGCATAGAACAATTACAAAGCACTCTAGGATGCCTCTGGGGCTTCAAAAGATGAGGGAATAATATTAAGGCAGCAGATCTCAAACTTTTTCCAGGAACTACCTATACTCTTAAAAGTATCAAAGACCCCAAGGAATGTTTGTTTTTGTTTTTATATCTATTTAATATCTATTTGGTATATCAATTTAATTTATATTTGTCATATTAGAAATTGAAACAGAAAAAAATTAAATATTTAACTCATTTAAAAATAACAAGGACAGTAAATCATACTATATGTTAGCATAACACTTTTAAGAAAATGACCATTTTCAAAAAAAAAAGGTTACATTTTTTAAAATCTCTTTAATGCTGGGCTTACCAAAAGGCAGCTGGATTCACCTTTCTGCTTTTGCATTCAATTTGATATGAAATCACAATCAGATAGGTTGTAGAAAATTCCTCCATACAGTAATTAGAACATGAGTGGAAAAGGCAGATAATATCTTAGTAATATTGTGAAAATAGTGGATCTCAGTAACCCATGCTTTGAGAACCAGTGAATTAAAGAGGTATTACAGATTCTCCTCCTAATTTTGTTGACGGCAGATTCTAAACAAGACAGTGCTGGAGTCAGTGCTTCATGGCTCTGGGACTATAGCTGACATGTGCAGACCCATAAGGCCACCATAACTGTTTTCATTATACAATGGAAGTGACAAGGATGAATAAAAGGAAAAGTCCTGGGAATGGAAAAGTCTTGATGATACATTAGAGCACACAAGTGTTCCTTGGCAAGATTGTTACTGCTCTGCGCAAACACACTTCTCTGTGGGAGAGCTAAACTTCTTTTCCTTTAAAATTAGATGTGGCCACATGACTTGTCTGAAGCAGTGTGATGTGTGGCATTTCCAGGAAGAAGCTCTAAGAGTAGTTTGTTCTTTATCACACTCTTTCCCTCTTGGCAATCACCTGTATTCTATGTGAATATTAGCTGCCCGGTCAGCATGGAGACAAGGATGAGGGTAACACTGATAAGACACAATCTCCAGCTAACCCTTGCTGGACATGTAGCACAAATGAGAAACATTTGTGGTTTTCAGCCATTGAGATGTTGGAATTGTTTGTTATAACTGCACAATATAGCTCATCTTGACTGATACAGACACTTCATTTGAAAGGTCAGTCAAAGATGTGGAATACACCATTTAATGATCATTTATTGTGAATTTTCTGTGCATTAAACACCGTTCCAGGTACTATGATTACAGATGATCCCAGGGACCTGGGGTAATGACTTGAGCCAAAGGTAGAAGCTTAACTGACTGAACCACCCAGGCATTCCAATGGTGCTGGTTTTGAAGATAAAGAAAGGGACCATGAGCCAAGGAATGCAGCCTTGATGTCGGAAAAGACAAAGAAAACAGATTCTCCCTTAGAGCTTTCAGAGGGAGTGAGTCTGACATCTAGAATAATCTAGGAGAATAAATTTTGCTTTAAGCCACCAAGCATATGGCAACTTGTTAAGAAGTTATAAGAAATTAATAAAGCTGGGACAGAGTTGATTAAGAACCAACACCTACCTCATTGTGGTTTTGATTTGTATTTCCCTGATGCCAAGTGATGTTGAGCATATTTTCATGTGTCTGTTGGCCATTTGTATGTCTTCTTTGGAGAAATGTCTGTTTATGTCTTCTGCCCATTTCTTGACTGGGTTATTTGTTTTGGGGGGGTGTTGAGTTTAATATGTTCTTTATAGATTTTGAATACTAGCTCCTTATCTGATAAGACATTTGCAAATATCTTCTCTCATTCTGTATGGCTAAAACTAACAAGTCAGGAAACAACAAATGTGTTGGCAAGGGTGTGGTAAAAGGAGAACCCTCTTACACTACTGGTGGGAATGCAAGCTGACACAGCCACTCTGGAAAACAGTATGGTGATTAATCAAAAAGTTAAAAAGAGGGGCACCTGGGTGGCTCAGTGGGTTAAGCCTCTGCCTTCAGCTGAGGTCATGATCTCAGGGTCCTGGGATTAAGCCCCGCATCCGGCTCTCTGCTCATCGGGGAGCCTGCTTTTCCCTTTCTCTCTGCCTGCCTGCTTCTCTGCCTACTTGTGATCTCTCTCTGTGTCAGATAAATAAATAAAATCTTAACAACAACAACAACAAAAGTTAAAAAGACAGCTACCAGGATGTGCACTACCAGGTATTTACCCAAAAGATCCAAATATAGTGATCAAAAGGGGCACCTGCAACCCCAATATTTATAGTAGCAATGTCCACAATAACCAAACTATGGAAAGAGCCCAGATGTGTATCAACAGATGAATGCATAAAGAAGATGTGATATATATAACATCATACACACACACACACACACACACACACATATATATAGATGAGATAGAATATTACTCAGCCATCAAAAACGATGAAATCTTACCATTTGCTACGTGATTTCACTCATACGTAGAATTTAAGATACAAAACAGAGGAGCATAGGGGGAGGGAGGAAAAAATAAAATAAGATGAAATCAGAGAAGGAGACAAAGCCATAAATGACTCTTAACTATAGGAAACAAATGGAGGGTTGCTGAAGGGAAGGAGGGTGAGGTTGTCCTAGATTTAAACCCGTTTTGCCACCTATCAACTGTATGCCTTCAAGAAAATTAACCTAAGACTCCATTTTCTTAGTTGCAAAATTCATTCTATTAATTGCAAGATTATTATAAGTATTGGACATTGCCTGGCATGGTTCTTGGCGTGTAAGAAGTGTTCCAGAATGACATCCACTTATTCTATGACTTCTTCCCATATACCCCCTTTTTTTTAAACAGAAAGGGTAAGTGTTAATGTCCTTTGGGGGCACAATTGGAAATGTATCTGTAAGAGGGAGCTGACCAGCCTTCAGCCAGGGCCTAGACTACCTACAAGGGAATGAGGAAAGTCATAAATGTGCAGGGCCAGATCTTGTTTTTATATAAAATATTGATATTCTGTTCATCATGGACTTTTTTTTTGCATTGATTCTGACTTCTAAAAAAACTGCATTAAGTATTATTTATCTTGATAATCTACTTTTTTGGCACCCCTTTCCATTTTGTGCCCAAGGTTTAGTTCACCCAGCTCTAGTCCTGCTCTTCCCACAGCACTTTGTGCTGGTCACACCACCATCTAGGTCCTGGACTAGTGCAGGTGAAGAAGTCAGTAAAAAAGACCCAGGATCTTAGTCTTTTTTTTTTTTTTTAATCTTTTCAGTGTTCCAAGACTCATTGTTTATGCACCACACCCAGTGCTCCATGCAATACGTGCCCTCCTTAATACCCACCACCAGGCTCACCCATCCCCTCACCCCCCTCCCTTCCAAAAGCCTCAGTTTAGGGGCGCCTGGGTGGCTCAGTGGGTTAAGCCGCTGCCTTCGGCTCAGGTCATGATCTCAGGGTCCTGGGATCGAGTCCCGCGTCGGGCTCTCTGCTCAGCGGGGAGCCTGCTTCTCTCTCTCTCTCTCTCTCTGCCTGCCTCTCTGCCTACTTGTGATCTCTCTCTGTCAAATAAATAAATAAAATCTTTAAAAAAAAAAAAAAAAGCCTCAGTTTGTTTCTCAAAGCCCAGTCTCTCATGGTTGGTCTCCCCCTCCAATTTCCCCCAATTCACTTTTCCTTTCCTTCTCCTAATACCCTCCATGTTATTCCTTATACTCCACAATAAGTGAAACCATATGATAATTGACTCTCTCTGCCTGACTCATTTCACTCAGCGTAATCTCCTCCAGCTGACTTTGAACTAGTGATCGCCAAGCTCTAGAATGCATACGGGCCAGTGAAGGAGTAAAAGAAGTGGACTACAACTTCCAGAATGCCCCACGGCACAGCGCCCTCGCCAGATTGGCTGCGCGAGCCCCGCCCCCGCCCCGCCCCTACCGCGCGGCCCCAGGGCACCGAGCCCAGGTCTAGTGCGCTTCCGAAGCCGGCTACCCAGAGGAATTTCGCCGGCCCGCGGACTTCATGGCGGCGAGGCCCGTGTCCCGGATGCTGCAGCGGGTGCTGAGGTCCGGCCTCCGGACCTGCAGCTCCGGGGCTCCAGTGACGCAGCACCGCCCCGGGGAGCCCCCCCAAACTGCTGCGGAGGTGAGCCCGCCCACATCTACACCTTCCCCGGGAAAGGGCGACCGGCCATCTGACCCTCATGCCGAGAAGCACCCAGGCGGGGCTGCGGGGCTTCTGGGAGGGACCCCTCAGCGTTTCCTTGGGGGTGGGGAAGGGAGTGGAGGGTTGCTCTCTAAGCTGCCCAGTCTCTCCTGATACCCAAGGGACGGGCGCTCCTTGGGGTGCTGCTTAACCAACCACCTTCCTGCCCACCCAGCCATGCAACCCCCTTCCAGGTCTGAGTGACTACCAGAGATGGGGGAGCAGGCAGGTAGGACTCTGGGTCCGGTGAATTGTTAACTGAGCCCCTTCACAGCTTTGCCTCACCCACGCTGTTTCCTGAACACTTTCCTCTTTCCCCCACAGTGGAGGTTGTCTGTGTGTGACCGGGTGTTCTTATGACACCCTGCTTCATAGTGTGACAGTGGTTAAAAATGTCACCTTGGTGCCACCAGTAGTCACTGGTCACGTCTGTAGTTACAGGGCTCTGTGACTTGTCCTTCATTCTTTCAGTTTCATCTTCATGTCCCTTAGGAAGGCTCAGCCTCATTCTTGAGCAGAAGGGAGCAGGATCCCCGTCCAGATAAGGAACTCAGTTTTCCTGAAGGTTTGGGATAGGCCCCTTCAAGTGCTTGATAGCGCCCCACAGAATGATTCATGTCATAACAAGTTTTCAGTTTGGTGTTCTTTTGCCTGTGTGGTCAGGGAATAATTTGGGGAGAAGCATCTGTTTTTCATTTTGTGAAACCTCTTTTCTAGACCCACCCCGTCATTCTTTTCCCATTTCTTAGCATAGGACTTCACACCCTGAGAATCATCAGATCATATCCCCCCAACACCCCCAGGGGGAGGGCCTTGGCCTAACTTGCTTTCCCGGAGTTTGATCCCTTCTGGATCTTCAGATAATCAGGCCTCATTGCTGGGAAATGAAGTTTTTCAGTTTCCTTGAACTGCGAACTTCATTGAGGGGAAAAGTAGGAGTGCAAGGATTGGTGAGAGAGCTTTAAGGAGTTCAGGAAAAGGGAAGTTTCTTCTTCCTCATGCCCTTAATTTCCTTTAGGAAGGGATCCGTGCCAAGTGACAGATCTCTCTTTCTCTCTCTCCCTCTCTCTCTCTCTCTTTTTTTTTTTTTTTAAGATTTTACTTATTTGTCAGCTGGAAAGCACAAGCAGGGGGAGCAGCGGGCAGAGGGAGAAGCAAGCTCTCTGCTGAGCAGGGAGCCTGATGCAGGACTTGATCCCAGGACCCCAGGATCATGACCTGAGCTGAAGGCACAGGCTCAACCAACTGAGCCACCCAGGTGTCTCCATACTTGGTCTCTTTTAGTCCTGTGCTCCCTACTCTTCCTTTCAGGTAGAGTAGGATGAGAGGCCACCTGTGCTCCCTGCTCTTCCTTTCAGGTAAAGTAGGATGAGAGGCCACCCCACCCTTTCCTTTACCCTGTAAGGGAAGGTGTAACTAGCAGCTAAGAACAGATTCTGGAGCAGGGTGCCAGCTTGGGAAGCCCAGCCCTACCACTGAGTAGGTATGTAAACTTCAGCAAGTCCCTTTGCCTCCCAGTGCTTCAGTCTTCTCATCTATAAAATGGGAATAAGTGTCTACTTCATAGTCCTAGAGATTGAGAGAGTTGGTATATGTTGATATATGTACTTAGAACAAAGCTTGACACACATAGGTGCTGTGTTATGTACGTATTTGTTGTAATTACTGTCAGCATTGCCACCATTGACACATGATGTGTCCCACTAGTCCCCTCCCCCTGGACACTCAGGATAGCCACTCTGTCAACTCTCTGGTCCTAGACCTCCTATGCTCGACACTCCCTGTTAGGGTTATCCTCAGCAGGCAGATTGCTCCTCGAGTGCTGGGTGCTCTCCTGCCTTTCTAGGTATTTCTGCAAGGTGCTGAATACCTTGCTGCAGTGGAGTCAGCAGATGTTTTTGGCTGTTTGAAACTCACCTGGTAAGGAGGGCACATGGAATGGTAGAGCGTTGCACAGGAATTCCCAGGTTTTCACCTTCACTCTGTCTCCAATTTCACTTGGCTCCTGAGGCTGTCACTTTTCCTCTCCAGCCAGAGGGCTGAACCAGCCCATCTTTATGCCATCGGGGAGGGCACAGAATGTCTTTAAGAAAATCTCCGAAGGTGAGGCAAATCTGGAGATCTTTTATTAATTTATTTATTTATTTGACAGAGAGATCACAAATGGGCAGGTCTGGGGAGTGGGGAGTGGGGTTGGGGGAGCAGCAGGCTCCCCGCTGAGCAGAGAGCCCAAAGCGGGTCTCCATCCCAGGATCCTGAGATCATGACCTGAGCCCAAGGCAGAGGCTTAACCCACTGAGCCACCCAGGAGCCCCAAATCTGGAGATCTCTATGGTCAGCTTATTCACAGAACTTGCCAGTTGGCAAGAGCAGGAGTGGGGCATTGGGAATCCCTGTCTCCACCTCCCGTCCTGCAGGGTACCTTTCCTTCCACCCTGGGAAATGCTTGGAGAGACAGAGGGAGAAGCCACCAAGTGTTATCTGTTTGTGTTTCAAGGTGGGAGTGTGAGAGAGATGTGAAGTGTGGAATGGGAGCTGGCTGTGAGGACAGTGGAAAGTGGGCCTTGGGCTTGGTCCAAGGATGGGTTGAGCGACTTCTACAGGTGGAAAGGGGAGGTGGTGGGGCGTGAGTTAAGTGGGGAAGTGGGTTGGGGAGATACAACTACCGGCTGTCCTGATTGGGGTGACCCACATTACCTCTGCAGGGCTTACCCCAGCCCAGAAGCATGACACCCCTCTTTCTTCTTCCCAGGATCCATGCAGGCTTTGTTGGGACCACAGGGGTTAGCCTCAGGTCCTGGGCCTGTTGCTTTAGGACGGGCAGGGTAGAGAGAGGGTGGCTTTCTGCAGGACAGAGACACCCAGTATTCAGAGGGTCACAGTGAACAAATATTGGAGAAGGGGTGTTATGAAGGAAGAAAGTGGGTATAGGAGAAGGTAGGAGGAGATAGTAGGCCTGGCCTGGGACAGTGACGCACAAAGGGAAAGAACTTCCAATCTAAGTGTGACTGTCGGTGCTGGGACCCTGAGGTGTAAAGACCCCACACTTAGGGAGGGATGGAGGAAGAGGGGGGATCCAGACCTGGGGCTAGGCACCTTGCTGGGTCTTCTTGTTTAACAGAGATGATTTTCGAGGCACCCAAGTACGTCCTCCCAAATAGCAAGGATCCCAAATCAGAGCCACTGATATCTGAGTTTGGAATGTATTCTTTTTCTCCTGAATAACCCTATTTATGATACTCTAGAATTATTTGGGGGCTGGCCTTTATCATTCAAACCAAATCCCAGAGTTAGTGACTACTTGGAGGGTAACATCCCTCCCTTAACTAACTCCTTTGCACCACCCTTCCCCACCCCGACCCCGTGCCCCAGTCCGCTCTGGGCAGGTAGAAAAGACACAGCCAGCAGCAGGTGGCAGGCTGCCTCGTGCCTGGTCATCCGTGGCCCTGGAGGAGCGCAGACTCCACTTGCCCTGCTCTGGGGGTTGTGACAGCAGGTCTGAAACCCCAGCCTTGGCCCATCTGCCATTAAGTAGGGCTGGGCCTTGCGGGACTGACTGGGGGAGCTGGCAAGAGCGGGAAAACGAGTCACAGCATACAACTAGTGCTCCTCCACAAATATGTATGTCATAAATGGATGGATATAGATAGGAATTCTGTTCAGAAAACTTACTGAATACCTGCTGTGTGCTACAACTCCTCCAGCTGAGTTTGGGAGAATTATTTTCCACCCTTTGTGGAAGAGGAAACTAAAGTATAAAGAATTTGGGTGATTTGCTCAACAGCTATTTAGTAATAAAGCCGGGCTTGTAATTCAGGTTTACCGACTCCCAGAGCCTGTGCTCTGAACCACAACAACCAGCCCTGGATTAAAATAGTTCCTGATCTGGGTGTCGCTGGGCCAGCGGTTCTCAGCCAAACTGCAGGTTGAAGAGCTGAGACATGGGGAAAAAAAAAAAAAAAAAAGCCAGGACCCTATCCCAGAGCAATGGAGTCAGAATCTTTGGAGTGGGGCTCTCCGTCCTCAGCACTTCTTAGAAATACTGCTGGCAATTTTGATGTGTAAATCTTTGAGAGCCACTGTCCTAGGCAAAACCATTTTGACAGTAGAGACCACCCAGGAAATGAAGGATGAATCCAGTGTGACTGGTTTTGCACACACCACTTTTCTCTTCCAATTTGTCCACTGACACAGTGACATACCATGTAGACTCCGGGATTCTGAATCATGCAGGGGGGCTTCCCACATGGGGCGGTGGGGGGGTGGGTAAGCAACAGCCTAGTCGAGGCTGGGCTCTGAGGCTATGAGCTGCTTCTGACATGTCCCAGCCCTTCTTGGGTGAGAGGCATCTCTCTCCACCCTGCCCAGTCATGCCCTCTGGGTCCAGGGCTCCTCTAACTGGAGCTGATACTTTTTTCCTGCAGGAGGTTTAAAGGAAAAGGAGATGTAAGAATGAAAGTAGGACGTGCAGTGCTGGAGGAGAGAAGAGGCAGGGGTGAGGCATGTTAACATCACAGTGAGGAGTTTGCAAGGCTGGCAGAGTGAGAGACTGTGTGTGTGCGCGCACACGCGCCTGTGTGTGGTTCTGCCAGTACCGAGTCTGATGAATCTAGATAAAGTCACTCCAGGTCTCAGCAGTGAAATCCAGCGTCCTCCCTGCTTCCACCCAGGGCCACAACAAGAGATTCTGATTGGGAGCTCCTCCCTTGCCCGTTACTCTGCTTGCTCCCTGGTTTTTGCTGAGTCATGCTCCTTGGTCCTCTCACTTGCTCCCAAAAGGTGGTACACTTTGACTCCTCCCTCACCCAGCCAACAACCCCCAGTATGTTTAGATTGGGGTGAGAGCGACTCCTGAGGGGCAGAGATCCTGAGTGACTAACAGATTCCTAAGTTGCAAAGAACTGCTGAAGGATTGGGGAAACTCTGCTGGAAACTCAGACTTCCAGTTATCTGATCTCTTAGGCTGTAGTGGCCAGTGGGGCTCTTGTCTGTCTTGTCCTCTGCCCCACCCCCAAGGCTACTGGCGGAAAGGCAGTGGGGTGAGTAGGGAGGTAGGAAGAAGCACTGTTAGGATTGTAACAGACAGCAGTTTGGAGAAGTGAGTGCTGCTTGCTTGTCATGGGACTATAAGCACTGTTTCTTGGAGATTAAGGGGGATACTTATCTTGGGTGAGCAGACTGAGGTCACTTGTGCACCTAGGAAAATCCTGGAAGCACCCCCCATATATGTTCACTCCTATCCCTTTTATCTCCTGACTCAGTGGCCCTTGACCCTGGCTGTACCTTAGAATCACCTAGACGGACTTAAAATGTGAGTGCTCAGAGATCCAAATTCAGTTGCTTTCCAGTGCAAGTCTTTTCTTAAGCTGCCAGGTGTTTCTGACTTGCAGCCCAGGCCAAGGAAGTCACTGAAGCGGGGCCTAAGGCCTTCTCCTCTCTTAGGTTACAAGATCACGATAGTCCTAGGTGTTTACTTGCCAGCTTCCTGACCCCCTTCCCTTTGCTTACCCGAGGCCATAGCTTTGTTCTTATTTTACAACAGGGAAGGCAGGCCTGGAGAAGTGAGGGAGCTTTCCCAGGATGTCAGGTCACACCTGACCCCGTATCCAGTCCAGAGCCCTGTCTGAAGACCTCATGAGTGACCTCATGATCGACCTCATGATTTCTTTATTATAAAGATTCTAAAGAAAGGACTTCTCCTCCACACTGAACCATACTGTGTTCCTTCTTGGATTTGCCTTTTGCAGTTAGAGGGAGGAATTTAGATCTTGGACTCAGAAGACCTGGATTTGAATTCTGGTTCTGCCAGTGGTATTCTTGAACCCCATCCAAGCTTTAGTTATGGTAATCCCTTATGGGGTAGGTGTGGGAATGGAACAGAGAACATTCTTTTTCTTTTCTTTTCCTTCTTTTTTTTTTTTTTTTTTTTAAACAGAGAACATTCTTTGGAAACTTAAAGGTGTTTTGTAAATGTTGCTTCTGTGGAGCAATTACCTCATCAGCATCTGTTGTGACTGAGGTTGTACGCTCAGGGCAGGAGCTCAGACTAGATCAGACTTGGGGAAATGCTGAGTTTGGCTGTCTCCTTTCTCTCCCCCTGGGAGGAGTTTGGGTGAGCCTTGCAGGGCGGCTCCAGGATTCTCCTCCCTCTGAGCCCCCAGACAGTGGGTGCTTAATCCTTCCTTCCAGCAATGAGTGAGGTGAAGGATGAAGCCTAGAAATGATCTTTGCAGGGGGTTAGTGGGCAATCTTCTTGGCCCCTCCCTTCTACCTTTCAAGAGGCTGGCGTCCTCGTTCCTTCTGCAGGCTTCCCTGGTTGTGCTGTCCTTGCCCCAAAAGCCTTCTGCATGAGGGTAGCCCCCCCCCGGCTCGGTGTGGTCCTCAGCTGCTCCCAGTGGCTTATTGGGTCCTCCTGGGCAGTGCTGAGGCCTCAGGGAGCCCAGTGGGCAGGGGAGTAGTTACAGGGAGTCAGCTTGTATGACACTCACCCCCCCAGAGTTAGTGAGTTGGCTTTGAGCTCCTTCCGTCTCCTATCGTAAAGGGAGAGAATGGGAGGTCTGGGTTGGAGAAGTGGCTCACCGTGTCCCAGGCAGCCACTGTCCTGCTCACTTATTTGTTTCCTCTCTCCTCCTTTCTGGACACGCTTGCCAGCTGGCATAGTTGCCAGGTGCTGAGTGGCATGTTCTCTCCCACTGACCCATCCAAGAAATACTGGAGATGCTTGTTCCTGGACAGGCTTCCTTTGAAGGAGGGGGGCTGGGCAGTAGGATGGTAATAGGGAGAGAAAGGGGCTGGGGGTAGGGTGCGGGCAGCTGTGTTCCTATAGAGGTCCTGCTCCCTAAGGCTGAGCTGGGGCCTTGGGGACAGGTCCTAACCTTTAGGCCTGTTCCCCAGTCTGTGAATGAGAGGGAGAATCTCAGCTCCCCTAGGACTGTGGAGATGGGGGGGAATGCCTGTTAGGAGGGGGCTTATGTCCCGGAGGTGGTGGGCTCTCCACGCCCATCTCCCCCAGTCAGGGCCCAGAGGCCCACGTTTCCTCTGCCCGACATTGCAGGAGTTGTCCAGGAGGAGACAGTTCCTGCGGGAGCACGCGGCCCCCTTCTCCGCCTTCCTCACTGACAGCTTTGGCCGGCAACACAGCTACCTGCGGATCTCCCTCACCGAGAAGTGCAACCTCAGATGTGAGTCCCCTTCCTCGTCCCCTTGCTGAGGCAGCTTCTGAAATCTCCCCACACCCAGGAAGCCTCCCCAGCCCTCCCCATTCCCTTCGCAGCGTCTCCTCCCGCCCTTCTTCCCTGCTTGCCCGGTGGGATTGTGGGTCAAGATAAGGGTCAAGGTTGACTTGTAGGATCCTGGGAGCTGGCTTCTACTTGGAACTAGATTTGAAAACAGAACTGCAATGGAGATTGGTCCTAAATCTCAGTCTTCAGAGCTCTTCCTTCTTCCCTCCTGTTTCCCATGGTTCCCAGCTTTCAGGATGTGGCCAGGGGCAGGAGTGAGGGTGCTGGACGCCGCCAACACATGAGGTACACAGCAGTGCCGGTGGCCGGCACTGCCAGCCACTGAGACGCCCCAGGCCTGTGACAGAAGTTGCTTGGGCCCAGGCTAATACACAGAGTATTCATTTTGTAATCATTTATGGAGTGCTCTGGAGGTGTAGCTGCTGCTGGAGGGACTTCCAAAGTTTCTCTCTCTCCCTCTCTCCTGCTTTCCATGGTTGCTCCCAATAAGAAATGTGTTTACTTCATGGCCCAATAAAGACATGCACGTATATAGTAAACGTTTAGCCAAACAATACTCACTGCATGCAGTTCTGATGTTCTTTAGCTATTCTATTCTATCTTTAAAGACCAATTCGGGACGTTTTACTAATTTGACTAAATAACCCTATACTAGATCTTGACCCAGTCCTTGATAAACTCCCATGGGAGCTGATGGGAGGGGATGGTGCCCCCTTAACCTGCCAGAGCTCCCCTCATTTGCCCCATTCTGCCTCCCCTGAGCAAGTAGTACCTCAGTTTTCCCAACCTGTGAAATGGGACTAATCACCTGAAATAGACTGGACATGAGGGCACTTGTCACTACAGAGGAGTGTGACTTTTCACAGGTCAGAGAGTACCTCCCAGCCTCCTGACCCAAACACATAGGGGTCACTGTTTGCCACACCGGATGAAATGAAAGAGGGTGACCAGTGCCAGAAGGAATGGGCTGAGGGCCAGGCAGACCCTGTTTAGCCGCCCCACACACTGAGGGAATCAGTGTTTTGACATCCCCCACATCAGGCCGGGTTCTGCTCTCTGCCTGATTCATCCTCTTTAACCTGTTCCTTCAGCCTCCCCTCTGAGGGAAGAGGCGGTGTTCATGTGTCACAGGTGAGAAAGGCAAGGCCTGGTGAGAGTCTGTAGCATTTGTACCCGCTCAGATTTGGCGAGCTCATTCCTCACCATCCAGGTGGGGTTCAGGAGAGACTTCTGTCCTGGTAGGGAAGTGGGGGTCTGGAGGCACCGTGGGCCCCAGTGCTATGGTCATGGCTTACCTCTACATCCCCTCCCTTCCTCAGGTCAGTACTGCATGCCCGAGGAGGGCGTCCCACTGACCCCCAAGGCCAACCTGTTGACTACAGAGGAGATACTCACCCTTGCACGGCTCTTTGTGAAGGAAGGTATAGACAAGATCCGGCTTACAGGGGGAGAGCCGCTCATCCGGCCAGACGTGGTGGACATAGTGGGTAAGTTTGACAAAAGCTGTGGCCACTTCTCCCAGCTCCCACTGTATCCAGCTGGATTTCAGTGTTCATATCGGTGGCTGACATCTGTTCAGAACATAATGCTCGCTTGGTCCTACCCCCCTCTGAGGCTGTCATTATTCCCATCTTGTTAGGAAATGAGGCCCAAAAGTTCAGTGACTTGCTCAAGGTCGCAGAGCTGGTAAGTGCCAGAGCCAGTGGTTTGCCCTCGCATTTAGACTAAAGTCCTCACCGGGGCCTTGAGGACCATGTGGTCTGGCTCTTGCTGACCTCTGAGACCTCTCGCCTGCCCGTCTGCCTCTGTCCCGCCCCTCCATGCACACCCCCACACCTTTGGACCCACTCTTCCCCTTGCTGGGAGCACAGGGCACACTGCCTGCCTCGTTCAGGTCTCTGCACACATGTCCTTTCCCTAATGAGGCCTCCTTGACCAATCTCTCCAAAGTACATCCCCACATCCACACCCCAGCCACTCTCTGTCCCAGACGTTGGCAAGCTAGAGCCCACGGGCTTAATCTGGGCCACGACCTGGTTTTGTATGGCCTGCAGGCTAAGAATGGTTTTTATATAGCTAAATGGTTAAAAATCAATCAAAAGAAAATAGCATTTTGTGACACAGGAAAGTTATATGAAATCAGAAATTCACTGTTTGCTAATAAAGTTTTATTGGAACGTAGCTGCAGCTGCTCATTTACCTATTTCCCAGGGCTGCTTTTGCAGAGGTGAACAGTTGCCACAAAGACCATGTGGCCAGCAAAGCCAAAGTAGTTACTGTCTGGCCTTTTGCAGAAAAAGTGTGGCTACCGCTACTCTATCCCCTTGTTCTTCCTTATTTTTTCTTCATAGCATTTGTTCATCCGCGGTTACGTTACTTGGTTCTATGTTTATGTTTCCTTTGTACTGTCTCTCCCTCCCATTAACTGGCATGAAAGCTCTGGGAGCCGAGGCAGCTTTGGTTCCCAGCCATGTTCCCAACATGTGGGCACATGCCTGACATGTAGCTGGTGCTTGCTGAGACTTGTTGGTTTGATGTGTGATCTCTCAAGTAGAACATTCCTGAGTGCGAATGTCGGCTGTGCCTCTTACTAGCAGTATACCTTTGGGCAAGTTTTTTTTTCTTTGTAAGATTTTTAGTTATTTATTTACTTGAGAGAGAGAAAGAGAGAAAGCATGAGCCCAAGCAGGAGCAGAGGCAGGAATGGCAGAGGGAGAGGGAGAAGCAAACTCCCCGCTGAGCAGGGAACCTGCAGAGGGCTCCATCCCGGGACCCTGAGATCAGACTTGAGCTGAAGGCAGACGCTTAACTGACTGAGACACCCAGGGGCCCCTGCACAACTTTTTAAAAATCCATTCTAAGTCCCCGGGCAGAGATAAAGTTTACCTGAGCAGGAAATGAGCAGAAACGCCTAGCACTTGGCAAAGTGCTCTGTAAGGGGTCACCCCGGAAGGCCTCTTGCCATGCCTTGCTTCTGAGCCCCAGGGTCAGGCAGGAAGAGACCTTAAGCTTCTATAGTTGTAGATGATGAAGTCAGAGGAAAATAAGGCTCCGAGTTCTCGGATCTGAGCCCCCACCCCTGCTGCCCTGGGTGGGATCTCCTAGGCCTCCGGTCTCTGCCTCATTTGCTGGTTCAGTGAATGTTCTCTGGAGGCTTCTTGCATGGCTGGTACTGGGCTGGAGGCACAGAGGTGAATGAGCTGCAGACCCTGCCATTGAGGATCCACAGCCCATTGGTGGAAATGGCCACCAGAGCCAGCTGTCTGATAAGGACAGAGCATAAGGGACCCAGGTGCCCTGGAAGCCTAGAGGAGGTACCCCTGACAGTCTTTTCTTGCCTCCTTCCCCATGGCCAGCTGACTCCAGCTGCCACTGGTTATGTGATCTAGGATCCTGCCATCATTCCTGTGCTGGAAGAACTGGCCCAAGGGAGCTGACCCCCCCAGATGGCCCCTCAGAGCTGAAAGCAGCCTGGGTTCCAGGAAAGAGCTGAACCTGCTGAGCCCGGCTGACTGCCAGGCCCAGCCCCCTGATTCAGGCTGCATCATCTGCCCTCTGGCATGGGTCCCGTCTTAAATCCCTGTGTTTCATCCCAGGGCCTGTGGGAGAGCAGAGCGGGTCTGGATCACCACTGGTCAGAGGGAGGACTGAGTACAGACATGAGGACACAGGCCTTTTCATAGTAGCCACTGACCTGCATAGTGGCAGGAATAGAAGCCAGGAAAGTTGGCAGCCCCATTCCCACTCTGCCATTGCCCAGCCAGGGGAACTTGTGCAGATTCCTTCCCCACTCTGAACCTTGGTGTCCTCATCTGTTCAGTGGCCCCTCCAAGGGCCTTTCGTGCTGTGCTGGCCCATGGTTTATGGGTCCTGGCTGACCAGTAAGAGTTGATCGGCATATAGATGTTAGGTAGGATAAGGCCCCGACTGCAGTGACCTCCAAGGGGGATTTATCTCCCACCTCTAAGAGTGCTGGTTAAGGGGGAAAGACAGGCCTCCCCTTCCTCCCAGTGCTGCAAAAGATGACAGCTGCTAGGCCGAGGACTGCTGTGGTGCTGAGCTTGCTAATATCTGGACATCTCTGAGCCTAGCTCCTTTGGTCTTCCCCAGAGACAGTTTCTCAGAGCAAAGCTGCCCTGAAGGGCAGGGCAAGTGGGTGCCAGTGGGGAAGCAGGGCTGAGGGGGAGGGGAGGGACTAGCCCTCCAAGCTGGGATGCTCACCAACCCTTGTCCCCACCCTCTCAGGTGGGAGTAGCAAAGGACCCCACCCAGGGGAGCAGAGCAAAAGCATTGCATGTTTGGGGGAGCCTGCTGTCCTGATCACTTCGGATCCCTGCCCGAACCCTGGTGCTGCAGAATTCCCGAGTGGAAGACCGCCCAGCCCGCTCTGGGTCCCTGTCTGCCCTCACCATGATCCCCCTGGGCCAACCCAAACTCCCCAGCACTCCTCCCTGCCGGCTTGTGTGTGCAGGAGTTCCTCTACCCTTTCTTTTGCAGCAGACCTGTCTGGAGCAGGACAGACCACCAGAAATCTTCTGGCTGGTGGCATTGATTGCTCTCAGTGCTGTGCGACGGGGTGACTGGTGCTCACACGCAGCCTTGGGCACTTGGTGTGTGGCTGCAGCGGGGGGATTGTAACTGAGTGGATGTAACTCATTACATTTTAATTAGTTGAAATTGCCACACGCGGCCAATGGCCGTCCTGTTGGACAGTGAAGTTGTGGCATTTTTGCATTTATCATTCCATATCTTGTTTTTAAAAATGAGAGACAGTGTTTTTGGACTTGATGAGGATCCTGCCCTGTGTCTTTCAGGGCGTCCCCTTTCCATGCAACCAAACTTCGCATGGGCCCTCCTGAGCTGCAGTCCGCTTATGTGAGGCTAGCACCCTTTATCCCGCTGGGGAGCATTTGGGCTGTCCCCAGTGTTTGATGTTTCAAGCAGCACTGTTTGGAACATTTTCATTCTGGCTCGCGTGTCCCGGAGTACACTTCCTGTGGGAGGGGAATTGTTGCCTGGTAGGATGGGTGAATGTTTAACTTTGGAAAACAATTTGGTGTTATCTTACAAAGAGTTCCTTCCAGCTTCCTCTGACCTAAGTCCTCCTCTGCGCTCAGTATTCTGATTCTGGATTTTTGCCAGTTGAACAAGGATGAAATGGTATTTTATTTGGTCTTAATTTTTATTTCCCTGTTTAAGAATGAGGTCAAGCATCTCTCAACATGTGTATCAGCTCCAAATCTTTTTTCTTTGCTGTGTAATACCACCTTGTGTCTTCTTCCCGTTTCTCTTCTTTCTGTTTTTGTTTTTTTTTTTCATATTGGTGCGGTAAAAGTTCTTATGTTGCAAATGTCTCTTCCCAGTTTGACAAAATAAGCAACATTTTGTATAAGAATTATTTTCATCAATAGTGGTTCTTCAGCGGATCCCTTTATAGTCAATGCTTTTTATGTCTTTTTAAGGAAACACCTCACCCAAGGTCAGAACAGCTCCCTCTGTTTCCACTAAAACAGTTAAAATTTTGCCTTTTGAGTCTGGAGGTGGGTATTAAGGAGGGCACATATTGCATGGAGCACTGGGTGTGGTGCATAAACAATGAATCTTGGAACACTGAAAAAAAAATTTAAATCAAATAAATAAATAAATAAATAAAATTTTGCCTTTTGCTTATCTAAGTCCTCAGTTCATCTGTGGCCAGTTTTTGGGAATCCAGTTTCATTTTTTTTCCCCATGTGATAGTTTCATTTTCTCTGCATTCTGTACCTTCTTACTGAAGCCTCTAGCTCCTCGGTAAATCTGCCATATGTGCATTTGTGTGTTGGGTGCTGTACTGTTGGTTGGCTCGTCTGTCTCCTTGCCAGTATCACATAGCCTTGATCACTGTAGCTTCATAGTAAGGCCACTATCTGCTCAAGCAAATTCTTTTTATTCTTTAGCAGTGTTTTAGCTACGATTTGTCCATGGACATTTTAGAATCAGCTTAGCACGTTCCATGGAAAATTCTGTTTGGATTCTTTTTTTCTTTTTTTTTAAATTGTGTTAAAATACACATAACATAAATACACATAGCATAAAATGTACCATCTTAACATTTTTCTTTTTCCTTTGGAGAAGAAAAGCACACCCACGTGTGTTGACATGCACACGTGAGTAGGCAGGGTGGGGCCAAGGGAGATGGAGAGAGAATCTTAAGCAGGCTCCACATCCAGAGCGGGGGGCCTGATGTGGGGTTTGATCTCATGACCCTGAGATCCTGACCTGAGCTGAAATCAAGAGTCGGATGCTTAACCAACTGAGCCCCTCAGGCGCCCCTATTTTAACCATTTTTAAGCAAACAGTTCAGTGGTACTAAGTACATCATACTGTTGTGCACCATTCCACCATCAATACCCATAACTTTTCATCTTGTAAATCTGAAACTCTGTAACCATTAAAAAATAATTTCCCATTCTCCACTCTCCCCAGCCTCTGGCAAACACCATTATGTTTTGTCTTGATGAGTTGGGCTACCCTAAGAATTTCATGTTAAGTGGAATCATGCAGGATTTGTCTCTGACTTATTTCATTTAGAATAGTGTCCTCAAGGTTCATTCATGTTATAGCATATTGCAGCATTTCTTTTTAAAGCTGAATAATATTTATGTATATACCATGTTTTGATAATCCAATCATTGGTCAACTTGGGTTGCTTCCACTGTAATGCTGCTATGAACATGGGTGTAGAAATCTCTTCGAAATTCTGCTTTCAGAAAGATTGTGGAAGTGGAATTGCTGGGTCAGATGGTAATTCGATTTTTAATTTTGGGGGGAATACACATACTATTTTCCACAGCAGCTGTACCATTTTACATTCCCACCAACGGTGCACAAGGTTCTACTTTCCCCACATCCTCACTGACACTTGTTTTTTCTGTTTTTCTGTTTTTGTTTTGTTTTATTTTGTTTTTTGATAGTAGGGTGTGGGATGGTATTTCACTGTAATTTCAATTTCCATTTCCCTGATAACTAGTAATGTTGAACATCTTTTTATATGCTTATTGGCCATTCTTATATCATCTTTGGAGAAATGTCTATTCAAATCCTTTACCCATTTTTGAATTGGGTTGTTTGGTTGTTGCTGAATTTTAGAAATTCTCTTATATTCTGGATATTAACCCTTTATCAGATACATGATTTAGAAATATTTTCTCCTATTCTGTGGCTGCTCTATAGCTTGTGTCTTTTGATGTACAAATTTTTAAATATTCCTAAAGTCCAGTTTGTTTGTTTTGTTGCCTGTGCCTTTGGTGTCACATCCAAGAAAGCAGTGCCAAATCTAGTGTCACAGCTTTTATACTACAATTTCTTTCAAGAGTTTTATTGTTTGAGGACTTATATTTCAGTCCTTGAGCTATTTCAAGTTAATTTTGAATAAGATGTTTGGTAAGGGTCCAACTTCATTCTTTGGCATGTAAGTATCCAATTTTCCTAGCACCATTTGTTGAAAACACTGTTCTTCCCATTCCTTTTTTTTTTTTTTAAGATTTTATTTATTTTTTATTTGACAGACAGAGATCACAAGTAGGCAGAGAGGCAGACAGAGAGAGAGAGAGAGGAGGAAGCAGGCTCCCCGCTGAGCAGAGAGCCCGATGTGGGGCTTGATCCCAGGACCACAGGATCATGACCTGAGCTGAAGGCAGAGGCTTTAACCCAATGAGCCACCCAGGTGCCCCTTCCCATTCCTTTTGAATGGTCTAGGTACCCTTAAAATCATTTGACCATATATTCAGGGATTTATTTCTGGACTGTATTTCATCAGTGTGTATACCTATGCCAGTTTGACCCTGTTTCGATTACTGTGGCTTCATGATAGGTTTTGAAACCAGGGAAGTGTGAGTTTTCCATTTGTTCTTCCTTTTCAAGATTGTTTTGGCTATTTGGACTTTCTTGAGATTTCATATGAATTTTAAGGTGGTTTTTTTCTGTTTCCATAAAAAATGCCATTGGCTTTTGATAGATATTGCAGTGAATCCTTAGGTTTTTTAAGGGAGTATTGTCAAATTAACGGTATTAAGTCTTCCAATCCATCATGCCTGTCCATTTAACTTTCATTTCTCTTGGCAATGTTTTGTAGTTGTCATTGTAGGAACCTTTCACCTCCTTGGTTAAGTTAATTCCTAAGTCTTTTATTCTTTTGGGTATTGTAAATGGAATTATTTTTGTAGTTTTCTTTTAAGAGGGTTCATTGCTTATTAACTGTTGGGATTTTAATTCCATTAAACCCATATATCAAATTGTTGAGAATTGGCATCTTTTTTGTTCATACCCCCACCTTCTCACAGCCATCTACTTCCTTTGCCCTTCTCTTTGCTCTAGGTGGCTGACACTTGGGGTCACCTAGGGTGACCTTGCCTATTGGGTTTCTGATGCATTTAAGTTTCTGCCCTGGTTTTTGACAGTAGCTGAATTCTCTCCAGAACTAAAACTCCCACAGGGCATCCTTGCCTCCATGGTGACTTAGTTGGATTCCTAAATTAATTTTTCCTCCATGTGCCTTTGGCCCTAGGTATGGTAATGGATCCCCAGTGTTGCTAGTCTGAGTGCTATGCTATTCATTGTTGGAGCTTTTAGTTCTGTCCATACCGGGACAAGTAGTTCTTCCATTAACTTCTTCATTTTAACCATCGGGATTAATCCTGTTTTATGCTAGGATCCTGATGGATAGTGTCTTTTTTTTAATTACATTTTCTAATTGTTTTTGATATATTATAGCATTGATAGGAAACTTAGGAAAATATGTTTAGATTCTTTGGAGTTTTCTATACTAGCAACTATAGCATGTGCAGCTAAGGGAATTTTTTCCCCTTATCTGTCGTTTTTAATTTCCTTTTCTTGTCCTGTTGCAATATCTAAAATCTCAAGTGTAATTTTCAATAGTAGTAGTAATAAAAGAATGCTCCTAAGGTTTCCCCATTTAGAATATTTCTTATTTTATTCACCAGCAACTTTAATCAAATAATGAAGTTCCCTTCCTAGTTTAAGTTTTTTTAAGATTATACTTTTTTACGTATGTTAGGATGAGCTATGATTTTTTTTCCCCTATTACTCTGAATGACATTTTGGCTTATCTTATATTACTCCTGTAGTACACCCAACCTAGTCGTGGTAAACCATGCTTTTATCTACTATTAAGTTCGGTTTATTTATACTTTAAATTTTTGCATCTGTATCCATGAGTGAAATGGGCATGTAATTTGCCTTCTTCATGCCAGCTTTAACTGATTGTGAAATTAGGTTTCAAAGAATGAGTTGAGTAGTAGTATTAGTCCATTCAGGCTGCTGTGACAAAATATAGATTAGGTAGCTTATAAATAGCAAACATTTATTTCTCATAGTTCTGGAGGATGGAAATCCAAGATCAAGGTGCCAGTATGGTCAGGTGAGAGCTCTCATCTGGGTCAGAGTTACCATTGTATTGGTCACATGGCAGAAGGAGGTCTGTGGTATCTCTTATTAGAGCACTAATCCTTCCACCTTCAAGACCTAATCACCTCCCAAAGGCCCCACCTTCTAACACCATCACACTGAGCATTAGGATTCAACATGTGAATTTGGGGAGGGGGTGGTGAGCAGGAGACAAACATCATAGCACAGAGTATTCCCCCCAGTTCTTTCATCTGCAAGAGTTTGTGTTAGTCTGAGAATCGCTTCTTTGAAAATTTGATCTCACCTGTAAAATTGTGCCTGGTATATTCTTTGCAGGGAGATTTTTAACTGATGCTTTAATTCCTTTAATAGTTATTGCATTAGGCAAATTCTTGACTTCTTTTAGTGTCAGTTTTGGTAGTTCTGTGTTTTTTGTTTTTTGTTTTTTTAGACATTTGTCATTATTTCTGATTTCTAATTTATTGGTATGAAATTACTGATAGTATTTTCTTATTTTTTAATCTGTTTTACTTGTAGTTTGGGATTTGTTTATATTACTATGTTTTATTTGTACCTTATCTCTTTTCTGTTTCTTGATAAATCTTACCAGAGGTTTGTCTATTGTGCTAGTCTTCAACAAACCAACTTCTGGATTTGTTGAATCTTATTGTATATTTGTATACTATTTTATTCCTTCTGCCTTCCATCCTGGGTGTAGCCTATTGCTTTATAACATTTAGTTATAAGTATTTAATTTTACTTCTGATTTGTTCTTTGATCTATGACATTTATGTACTGTTTTTAACTTCTAAATATATAAGGATTTTTCATTTATATTTTATTACGTTATAATTTAATTGTGTAGTAGTCAGATATCTATATGATAATTATTCTTTAAAATTTATCGTGACTTTTTTTATGACCTAGTATATTGGCAGATTTTATAAAGGTTCTGTGTGTGCTTGCAGAGAATGGTTATTTAATTATTGGATGGAGACATCTCTATTTGTTCTTTGGAGCCAGCTTGTTAATTTTATTGTTCAAATCTTTGGTTATCTCCATTTGCTGGCTTTCTACCTGTTTGGCCTGCCAATAATAAATAAGTGGGTAGATTTGTTAATTTCTCCCAGAGGTCCCATTTCTTTTTATTTTATATATAACAGAGATGATTTTATTAGGTTCATATGTGATTAGAATTGTTATGTCTTCTTCATGAATTCGATCTTTTATCACTATGTAGTAGCTCTCTCTATAATGATATTTTGGGTCTTTAAGCTCTGTGTATTTTATTTTACTAAAGTTGTGTCAGCTTGCTTTTGGCTTTAGTAAGACCCTTGTATCTGGTTTCACTTTTTATTTTAAGCCTTTTTATGTTCTTATGCTTTAGATCTGTTTGTAGTAACAGCCCGTAGCTATTACTTGCGTTTCTTTTACCAAATTTGACAATCTCTGACTTAACTAGTGAGTTGATTCTAGGTAACTTTATTGTAACTATTGAAATATTTGGACTTGTTTCTATAATCTTTTATCTGTCATACTTTTTCTATGTTTCTTTTTCTTCTCTTTTGGCTTTTAACTAAATGATCCCTCCTTCTTCTCCCTAACAAGGCAAGAACTTTAGCATACTCTCAGGCCCTTGATTTTTGTCACCCCTCACCCCACCCTTACTGTTGATATTTTCTAGAATTTTATCTCTATGTTATTAGGACTAGGTTGCCCATCTGTGTGTGTGTGTCTCTCTCTTTTTAATTTAAATTTTTTTTTGAAGATTTTATTTTTTTTATTTTTGAGAGCGAGCAAGCACAAGTTGGGGGAAGGGGCAGAGGGAGAGTAGACTCCCTGCTGAAGCAGGGAGCCGCATTGTGGGATTTGACCAGGACCCTGGGATCATGACCTGAGCTGAAGGCAGACACTTAATTGACTGAACCACTTAGGCACTCCCTCTTTAACAATGTTTTTTAGCAATTTTATTTATTTGAGAGAGGGAGAAAGCACACACAAAGTGGGAAGAATAGAGGGAGAGGGACAAGCTGACCCCATGCTGAGCGTGGAGCCTGATGTGGGGCTCGATCCTATGCATCTGAGTTCATGACCTGAGCTGAAATCAAGAGTTAGATGCTTAAAGGACTGAGCCACCCAGGTGCCCCCCTCTGTGTCCCTTGTAAGCACTCTGTGTCCTTTAAGATAACAACAAACCAAGTGGATGCTGACACTCCCAGGGCATGGGGAAGTTATGTAATACTGTTTAGTAAAATCCTCCCACTGCTTCCTGACTGTGTTGTGGTTTGCCTGTTTCTCTTTTTCCCCTAATGCACAGTCCCTAGGAGATGGGAGGGTGTGGCTTGTGCCAGCCATAGCTGGAACCCCAGTGTCCTGGCTCCCCCCTAATATTCCTGGCTTCCCAGTTCCCCCACAAGGCCTCACACTGGTCTATCCCAGAAGTTACTACTCTGCTGTCTCAGGCCTGGACACTCTAATGAAGAGCAGATTTCCCCTGGGGGAGTCTGAGCGGATCCCTTTCCTTCCGCTTTTCTTTAAAAAAAAAAAAAAAAAAAGTGTTTTTGTTTGTTTTTTAAGGAATTACTAAGATATTTGCTCACCCTGTATTCCTATGATTCCTGCAGCATCTACTGAATTGGTTTCTCATCTTATTTGTGTATCTAATGGTGAATCTAATTTTAGTGGTAAATCTAATTAAATCTGGCAGGTAGTTTTTATAATGTTTTAGAGTAGTAGTTTTATAATGTTATTTGAATGCATATAAAATTTTAGGTTCAAGTTTCATTCCTTTGTTCTGTTAAGAATGTCACTACATTGTCTCCTGATGGCCAGTATTGCTGTTGAGAAAAGTCTGATGTTAGTTTGATTCTTGCTCCTGGTAGATGCTATGTTCTTTCTCTCTGGAAGTTATTCGAGTATTTACTTTGTATCTGATTTTCTTAAATTTTGCAATAATATCCCTAGAATAGGCTTTTCCTTATTAACATTAAACGGAATTGTTCCTTCAGTACTAAGCCATTTCTCTTAAATTTGGGGAAATTCTCTCCATTATTTCTTCAGATAGTTCCTCCTTGCCAGCTTAACTTTTTTTCCTTGGGACCTCTGTTATTTGGATGTTGCCCCTTCTACTTATAGCCACCACCGTTTTTAAATTATATTTTGATTTCTTGTTCTCTTCCTCTGTTTCATTTTTTCAAAGATTTTATTTATTTATTTTATTTGAGAGACAGCAAGCAAGCAGGGCTGGGGGCAGAGGGAGGAGGAGAGAATATCAAGCAGACTCTGCCTTGAGTGCAGGGCCCAACTCAGGGCTTGATCTCACCACCTTGAGATAATGACCTGAGTGAAAACCACGAGTCAGGCACTTAACCCACTGAGCTACCTAGGCACCCCTCTCTTCCTCCTTTTCCTGGGAGAGCCCTAAATCTTATCTTCTAACTTACCATATTACTGTATGTCTAATTTCTTGTGTTCTTTATTTCATGATTATGCCGTTACCTACTATGTCTTTACCTTTGTTTTTTATGATGAAAAATGTTTCATCTTATTAATATTCTTTGTTGTTTCTTTTACTGTATTGATCATGTTTCTGTTACATCAGTCTATCTTAATCATTTTCCTTCTATTGGTGTATATTTTATAGGGTTCCTGGATGATGGGGTGCAGTGATCCCAGTTGTCCTTCCCAAGAGTCTCCTTAGTTTAGCTAGGTAAATTTGTTCCCCTGAGGATATTCAATATTCTGTATGGCAGTACTTGATGGAAAAAGTTTTAAGGCCAGATCTTAGTCTCTGATAGGCCCATGGGGCTAAAGAACTGAGAATATGACAGTTACCAACTCATGTTTGTCATCTCCCCACCAAAAAACTGGCCTTGCCATGTGTGACTGCATGAGTCATACACTGCATGACCCCGGGAGTGACTATTCATTTAGATGATGGTAACGGCACCTCCCACCATTATCTAATATGGCAACTCTGCAGGTCTTCACCTTCAAACCCCCAGTGAGAAACAGATTTGGCAAGAGGCAGTTACCCTTCAGTTTAATCCACCAGTTGTGGGGCTTTGGAGGAGGTAGATGGAGGAATGAATGCCTGAGACTATTGTCTTCAACTCCCATTCCAGAAGGGCCCTGGCAGATTCCCTGAATTTACCTCCAGTGGATTCCCCAGCTAGTGCGCTGGAGTGGTTGACACCAGATTTCTTCAATGAAGCGACACGTGATGATTGTTCTGAGGCATCAGTGGGTGAGGGCAAGAATGGAGCTTGAATTGCTTTATTTTCCTTGAACTGCTAACTTTCTCTGCCAGTTGCCTTCAACCCAGGCTACAAACACCCTCCCCCACACCCATTCAAAAGCACTCTCCTTCCGGTGTTCCTGGATATTTTCATTTTGTAAAAGTTCCTAGACTCTGTGTTTCTTCAGAGTTGATTTGCTAAAGGGAGCCAACTACTGCTAATTTTCCATATTTTACTTTCCCACAGTCAGGCTTTTCTCTTCCTTTTTTTAATATTAAAAATTGCCAGTTATTCACCAGCAGAAATGGGTTTATTCGAGGATGAAAGAGAATTGCAATCTGGGCCGGACAAGCTGGGGCAAAACCAGAGGAGAGTCTGGAGAACAAAAGGAGGTAGGCTTTTTGTGAAGAAAGGGGGTAAGTCAGAAAGGCTGCTATAAATGAAAAATCCATTGACATCAACAGGGAGTTGCAACTATGGTGGCTTCTCATTGGCTGAGCTGTTGCCAGGGGGAAAAGGAAAGTGTTTCTTTCTCCAGCTGGCAAAGTCAAGTAGTATCCATTTGCAAGGTCCAGTCCCTCTTTTCCTGTTTGCTTTGCAGGTGATAGAGCTTGGTAGAGTTTGAGAGCGCTCCCCCTGCGGAAACCTCCCAACTTCATTTTAGTGGGGTTTCCCATGATTAATTTTCACACTTTTTAAAACAACAACTTTTATTTTTAAACTTTTATCTTATTATAAGAATAGTACGTGTTTATTTCAGATAAGCAAAAAGAATATCACTACTGCCCCCATTACAACTGTCAACATTTTGGTTTGGTGACCTGCCTGTCATTTTGCTTTGCATCTGGTTCCTAACTACTGTTTTCAACCTGGACTTTAATATAACATGTATATTTCCCAACATCCCTAACACCATTTTAAGAGTCATTTTTTGGTTACATAATATTCCATCATCCAGACAAGCATAACTTAGCCAGTTTTCTGTCTTCAGATACAGAGCTTATCTCCAGAAAAGTTATACTCTTAAATCATGATCATGTGCATTTCCACACACCCCTGCCTAAACTGGGTGTTAACTTTGTGAGCTGCTATTGTCTTTTTCTCAGTCCAGCTTGTCTTGGGCACTTTACTTCTGGTTTCTGCACTCATGCACAGCTAAGCTGATTGTTCACCAAGATTTGTGCATTCAGGTAGTTTGAAACAAATTTTAACTCTGGATAAGTGAATGTAAAAATCACCTATAACCCTCCTGATCAAAGATAACTACTATGGACATTTTTACACAGTATCTTTTTCTATATTTAAGTATAAGCCTTGGGTTTATATTTATATTATATTTATAAGCCTTGGGTTTTTTGGGTTTTGGGTTTTGTGTGGGAGGGGGGTTGTGTTTTTTGTTTGTTTGGTTGGTTGTTTTTTGGGGGGGGGGGCGTTTCATTGTTTTGTATACAATTACGGGAGAATCCCTTTGCTTAATTCCAGGTCACTCATTTACTCTTCATAGCTGTCCATTCTGTTTTTCCATCTAGCTTTTTCCTTTTTTTTTTTTTTTTCTTTTTAAAGATTTATTTGAGAGAGAGTGAGTGCACAATCAAGAGAGGGTAAGAGAGAAGCTCAAGCAGATGGCCTACTGAGCACGGAGCTCAACTCGGGGCTCGATCCAGGACCCTGAGATCATGACCTGAGCCAAAATCAAGAGTCAGATGCTCAACTGACTGAGCCACCCAGGCTCCCTAGTTTTGTTTTGTTTTTTTCTTTCTGGAACTATACTTTTATTTTCCAGAGTTCTAATTAGTTCTTGTTCATGTTTTCAGGATGCAATATTTATCCTCCTGAGGATATTAACTCTGATTTTTTTACCTTAATTCCGTATAACATTGTTACTTCTGGTGTACAACACAATGATTCAATATTTGTATATACTGCAAAATGAACATGATAAATCAGGGTAACATCTATCAGTACACATAATTATAATTTTTTTCCTTGTTATTTATGATTCCTTGTTATTTCCTTGTTATTTAAGATCTACTGTCTTAGCAGCTTTCCAGTGTTGAATATAGTATTATTAACTATAGTCACTGTGCCGTACATTACATCCCCATGACTTGTTTTATAACTGATGTGTGTACCTTTTGACCCCCTTCACCCATTTTGCTCACCTTCTATCCCTCACCTCTGGCAACCTGTTCTCTTTATCTGTGAATTCAGTGGTTTTTTTTTTTTTTTTTTTTTTTGGTTTTAGATTCCACATTCAAGTGAGCTTACATGGTATTTGTTTTTCTCTGTTTGACTTATTCCATTTAGCATGTGGCTTCAAGGTCCATCCATGTCGTTACAGATGGCAACACTTCCTTTTTTATGGTGAAATAACATCCCATTGTATATTGGTACATGCGTGCACGTGCATGTGTGTGTGTGTATACCACATTTTTTTTTATCCATTCATCATCAGTGGACATTTAGGTTGTTTCCATGTCTTGGTTTTTGTAAATAATGCGGTGAACAATGGGAGTGCATATATCTTTTTGAGTGAGTGTTTTTGTTGTGGGATTTTTTTTTCCAGATAAATATACCCAGAAATGGAATTGTTGGATCATATGATAGTTCTAATTTTAAGTTTTTGAGGAAATTCTGTACTGTTTTCCATAGTGACTGCATCAATTTACATTTCCATCAACATTGTACAAGTGTTCTCTATTCACCGCATCCTTCCCAACACATTATTTCTTGTCTTTTTGATCATAGCCATTTTAAGAGGTGTGAGGTGATATCTCACTGTGGTTTTGATTTGCATTTCCTGGATGATGAGTAATGTTGAACATCTTTTCATATATCTGCTGGACCATCTTATATATATTGGAAAAGTGTTCAGATCCTCTGCCCATTTTAAATTGGATTGTTGGGTTTTTACTATCAAGTTGTGTGAGTTCTTTATGTATTTTGGGTATTAACCCTTTATCAGATATATGATTTACAAATATCTTCTCTCATTCAGTAGGTTGCCTTTTTATTTTGTTGATGGGTTCCTTTGTAAACAGAAGCTTTTTAGTTTGATGTTTTCCCACTTGTTTATTTTTGCCTTTATTGCCTTTGCTTTTGGTGTCAACTCCAAAAAATCATCATCAACACTGATGTCAAGGAGTTTATCACCCCTGTTTTCCTCTAGGAGTTTTATGGTTTAGATCAAGTGTTTAATCCGTGTTGAGTTAATTTTTGCACATGGTATAAGGTAGTGGTACACAATATGTTGAAAAGACTCTCCTTTCCCCATTGCATATTCTTGGCTCCTTTGTCATAACTTAATTGGCTATGTATGCATGGGTTTACTTATGGGCTCTGTGTTCAGTTCCATCAATCTATGTGTCTGTTATTATCCAGTACCATACTGTTTTGATTACTATCGCTTTGTAATTTAGTTTGAGATCAGGAGGTGTGATGCCTCAACTTTGTTCTTTTTTTCTCAAGATGGCTTTGTCTATGTAGAGCCTTTTGTGGTTCTATACATATTTTGGGATTGTTCTATTCATGTGAAAAAATGCCAGAATTCTGATGGAGGTTGCTTTGAATCTAGATCGCTTTGAGTAGAATAAACATTTTAATAATATTAATTCTTCCAGTTCATGAGCACAAAATATCTTTCCATTTATTTGTGTCTTCTTCAACTTCTTTCATTAATGTCTTAGAGTTTTCAGTGTAGTGGTCTTTCACCTCCTTGGTTAAATTAATTTCTAGGTATTTTGTTCTTTTGGACACAATTATAAATGGGATTGTTTTCTTTCTCTTTCTGATAATTTGCCATTACTATTTAGAAGTGTAACAAATTCTTGTATATTGACTTTTATATCCTGTAACTATACTAATTTCATTTATTAGTTTTAATCGGTTTTTGGTGGCTTCTTTAGGGCTTTCTCTATATAATATGTCATCTGCAAATAGTGACAGCTTTACTTTTTCTCTCCCAGTTTGATGCCTTTTATCTCTTTTTTCCCCCTAAGGTCTAGCTAATAAGACCTCCAGTACTGTGTTGAGTAATAGTGGCAGGAACAAATATCCTTGTCTTGTTCCTGATCTAGCTTTTCACCATTGACTAAGATATTAGTTGTAGGCTTGTCATATAGGGCTTCTATTATATTGAGGAATGTTCCTTCTATACCCACTTTTTTTTCTTTTTAAGAGTTTTTGTCATGGGGCGCCTGGGTGGCTCAGTGGGTTAAGCCTCTACCTTTGGCTCAGGTCATTATCTCAGGGTCCTGGGATCAAGTCCCACATTGGGCTCTGCTCAGCAGGGAGCCTGCTTCCCAACTCTCTCTGCCTACTTGTGATCTCTCTCTCTCTCTCTCCCTGTCAAATAAATAAATAAAAATCTTAAATAAAAAAAAAAGTTTTTGTCATAAAAGTGTGTCAGATTTTGTCAGATGTTTTTTCTGCATCTAATGTGATAGTCGTCTGATTTTTATCCTTCTTTTTGTTTATGTAGCATATATCACAGTGATTTTGTGAATGTTTGAACCCTTCTCAAATCCCTGGGGTAAATTCCATTTGATCTGTTGTATAATCCTTTTAATATGTTGTTGAATATGGTTTGCTAATATTTTGTTGAGGATTTTGCATCTATGTTCATCTAACTCTGATTTTTTTTTTTTAATTCAAGTAGCCAACTGATAGTACATCATGCATTTCAGGTGTAGTGTTCAGTAAATTGGGGTGATGGGCACTATGATTTTTAAAAGAATCCTCTTCTGTTATCTCTATCACTTTTTTTTTTCAGCGTAACAGTATTCATTGTTTTTGCACCACACCCAGTGCTCCATGCAATCTGTGCCCTCCCTAATACCCACCACCTGGTTCCCCCAACCTCCCACCCCCCGCCCCTTCAAAACCCTCAGGTTGTTTTTCAGAGTCCATAGTCTCTCATGGTTCACCTCCCCTTCCCATTTCCCTCAACTCCCTTCTCCTCTCCATCTACCCTTGTCCTCTATATTATTTGTTATGCTCCACAAATAAGTGAAACCATATGATACTTGACTCTCTCTGTTTGACTTATTTCACTCAGCATAATCTGTTCCAGTCCTGTCCATGTTGCTACAAAAGTTGCAACCTCTTTCATTCTTCTGTTTGCGGAATTTATCTTTCTTTTGCAACATACTTCTTAAATGCATGCTGACTCTTGGCTCTGTACTCATCTCGGTGCCCAGGGCTTTTGTTGGCCTGGCTGCCAGTGTTGTTTGTATTCATGCTGGTTTCCCCTACCTCCCTCAACTAGCTTAAGTACTCTAGCCTTGGGGTAAAAGCGGCAGCCGGAAGGGATGCAGGCAGGGATGGAGGGAGACCAACTTATGCAGCTCAGGCAAATACAGTTCCCCAGACTGGTAATCTCCTCGATAGGCACAGGGTCCTTCCTACTCCCTGTGTAGGTGACTGCTAAATTTGGGGTATGCTAGTTCCCCTCCTACTTTGTACAGAACCTTCTGTATGTGCTTTGGGCTATGGTTTCTTCAATCCACGTGAGCCCATCTGCTTTCTGTCTTTCAGGATTCCTTCACTTACCTGGGCCATTGCAGGCATGCTTTCTTGCCTTCTGAGGCTGTTGTGGACTCTTTTCATCCTTCTGTTACGTCTAGGGACATGGAGCAGAATGGAGGAGGCGGTTTAGCAAATAATCCAAACACTTCTTTGTTTCTCCTGTGCAGAGTATGAGCACCTCTGAGTTGGTTAACTGGGAGCCTAGTCTTAGAATCAAGTACACAGGGATTTGAATCTCAGCCATTCTTACTAGCTGTGCGACTTTAAGCAATTTTCTTAATCTCTCCAAATCTCTCTTGCCTTACCTAGTGAATGGGGATGATCTTTGTTGTGAGGCTTCAGTGCGCTAAGGCACACAAACCCTCAGCAGGGCCTTTACCAGAGCGAGCACTCAGTGTTTAACTTTTGGTTATTTCTATCAGAGTTTTTATTTTTCTGTTTTTCTGGGGGTTTTTGTTTTGTTTTGTCTTGTTTTTTATTGAGCTAAGCCCAGTTAATGGAAGAGTCCAGAGAACCCCTTTTCCATCCATCTAATTTGGACTTGGAGTTTCTTCTTCCAGCCCTTCTCCCGGCCTCTCCAGGAGTAACCAGACTGACTCCTCACTCCCGCTCTGTCTACAGCTCGGCTCCACCAGCTGGAAGGGCTGAGGACCATCGGCATCACCACCAATGGCATCAACCTAGCCCGGCTGCTCCCTCAGCTGCAGAAAGCCGGTCTCAGTGCCATCAACATCAGCCTGGATACTCTGGTGCCAGCCAAATTTGAGTTCATCGTTCGCAGGAAGGGTGAGCAGATGTGGCTTGCGTTGGAGAGCAGCCCTCCAAGGGCAGACCTGGCGAAGGAGCCATGGCAGGGGGCCTGGTTGCTCCCTTTTTGGTGTCTGAGCTATAGATGATCCGGGGCACTTATTCCTCACCCCTCAGCTTTACCAGCTGTCTTATGGGATTCGATGCGAAGACCTGTGGTGACCAGTCTCCTCCTGCTCTGCCCCCAGTGTGCCCGGGACTGAGAGTGTTGCTAGAGTGCAGCCCTTTCCATTTTAAAACCAAGGTGGTCGCTGGCAGGTGGGACAAGTCGGTTACCCCATAATGAGTTCTGAGTAAATGTGGGGCAGCCCAGGGTGAAAGCAGCTGCCTGGAGGTGCCAGGGACAAGGCCAGCACTGCCACGGCCTCCCCTTACCAAGCTTCATCAGGAAGGGCACAGGTGTTGGTTGGGGGAGGTAGAGCAGCCCCAAGCCCCAGGTCTCATTAGATCAGCACCCGATATCTCCTGGGCCATGGACTTTAGTTTGGGATAGGAAGTATCCAGGATTGGATGCCCTTTGATTTAGGGAGGGTGGTCCCTAACTGAGACTTCTCTGCAGGGTCAGAGACTCAGCAATCCTTCCTCTTCTCTGGAAACAGCTTCTAGCTCTCAGGCCTAGTTTCTTTTTCCCCTGCTCCATGCGGTGGCTCCCTGTTTATACCAACTGTGCGCTGAGGACGGGCTCATGGAGTCCTTGCCCTCAGGAAAGAGCTGCTCCCAGTGCTGGGGAGGGGACAGAGACACACAGGACATTGCTCTGCCTTAGTGATGCTACTAGATTACCTTTTGTTTGCCTTGTGGTATTGATTAAAGTGCTATAGAGGAGGAGAGAGAACTCAGCAGGGGAGACCTGGAGGGCTCCATGGAGGAGGCACTTACTCTGGGCCTTGAGTAATGAGTAATGGGGAGACGAGTTAGATGAAGGGAGCTTACTTTGAAGGAGAATGTCAGTTGGGAACCTGCGAGGGCTCTGAGGCAGGCAAGTGGAAAGCGTATTTGTGGGTTTCACCCCCACAACCCAACATCCATGTCTCCCCTGCCTCCTCATCTCATTTACTAGAACAAGGATTAGAGACAGTAGATCCTGATATCAGATCTGCCTTCCCATTTATACTCCCATGTCCACCACCTCCTTTTGGAGGTAGAGTGTTTCACAAAGCGAGAAACTTCTAGATGATCATAATAGCATTTTCTATGAAAGCCGCACTTTCCTCCCTTTTGCCTCCCTCGCCAGGCCATCTTAAAGTGCTGCAGGGAAACTGTGGAGACCATCATCTGGCCACCCTCCCCCAGGGGGTGGCCCAGCCGTGAACCACACACCATCACCAGGCTGTGTGAGGGGGCGTAGGGGCTGGTGTGCAGGAGGCACACTCAAATGTTTGGACGCACGAGTGAGTGGAGAGTGAGCCGGACAGTGAGAAGGAGCTTAGCTGGGATCGCAGGTACTGGAGGTCAACCACAGAGATGGGAGACCCATGTGCGTACTAATCGCTTACCGGCACTGGTACAGCCCTTGCACAGTCAGTGATGGTGAGAGCGGGCAGAGTGCATGAATGGACAGACTTGTAAAGCACTGACAAGGGAGTCTAGAAACCTGCATTCTCGGGCATGCAGTGAGAGGTCTCCAGCACGGCACTGCCTCTCCTTAGGGCCTCAGTTTCCCCATCTGGACAATGAGAGGGGTCACCTAGATCAGGGTTGGCATACTACTGTCCACCAGCCAGATCCAGCCCCCTGCCTTTTTTTGTTTTAATTTTATAGCCTGGGAGCCAAGAATGAATTTGGCAGATAATATTTATAAGCCACTTAATGACAGGGAACATTAACTATGAACTCCCAGTTAAGCAAAATATTATCCCGGCAAAAAGAATTCCATTCCTCCATTTTATGTGTAGAGCTGTGTTATAAAAAATGGTACTCAATTATCAGATTCTGAAATTAGTCAATATAGTCTTTACAGAATATACCTAATAATATCCTCAATTTCACCTCTTGGCCTATAAAGCCTGGAATATTTACTATCTGGCCTCTGGATGCGGTGGTCTCTGAGGCACCTTACTGCTCTGGTGCTTCCCTCTGGTTATAAGTGGGGCAGGGGAGAAGGAGAAAGTTTACAGACCCTTCTGTTCCTTGCAGGTTTCCACAAGGTCATGGAGGGCATCCACAAGGCCATTGAGCTAGGCTACAGCCCTGTGAAGGTGAGTTCATGCTGTTGCTTGACTTCTGACTTCTGCCCCTCTACCCTGGCTAGGCCTTCCACTGCTGCCATCTGGGTCCGTGGCAGCCCCCTGCCCTGGCCAGTGCAGCCATCCCCCTACCACTCCCTTGCCCCCTGTTGGTATCCAGCAGGCCCCTACAAGGGATGGGAGAAAACCAGTGACCCTCTTGGAATCCCCAACTTCAGAACTGGGGGAGAGAGACAAGGAATGGGCCCTCCAGTGGAGAGCCTAGGCAAGCACCAGACCCCCTAAGGTCATTCCTGAAGAAGATCGCAGGGGGAGCAGCCCTTGTTGTCCTCTTGTCCCTGGCCAGGTGAACTGTGTGGTGATGCGAGGCCTGAACGAGGACGAGCTCCTGGACTTCGTGGCCTTGACCGAGGGCCTCCCTCTGGACATGCGCTTCATAGAGTACATGCCCTTCGATGGTCAGTGACCTGGGGTAGGGAGGGAAGAGGAGATGGGGCCTGGTGGCAGAGCTAGTGCAGCGCCATGCTGAGAGTGTAGTGCAGGGATGCTGAGGACTTTGGGAGGAGTTGAATGGGGTGGAACAGGTCTGCTGACCGGGCCTGTGGATGCTGCTGACCCTGGGTCCTGCTATGTGCATAGTGGTGGGGGCGGGGGGCTGGGCAGGTGCCAGGGCTCGGGCTATGATAAGGGCATCAGAGGCATCTCCGAGTTGAGCATTGGTATGGTTTGACCCACCTGGGTTAGGCCGGGCCTCCCACCCTCCCGTCCAAGAGGTGGAACTGATTCCTGGGCCCTGTGGGAGGATGGACCTGAAGACCCCAGGCCCCTGCAACCCTGTGGCTCAGTGGCTTCCAACCCCGACACAGGTAACAGGTGGAACTTCAAGAAGATGGTGAGCTACAAGGAGATGCTGGACACTCTCCGGCAGCAGTGGCCAGAGCTGGAGAAGCTGCCTGAGGAGGAATCCAGCACAGCCAAGGTTGGGGGCAGGAGGCTGGGGCCGAGTTGGGAGCAGGAGCGTGGGAGAGTGGACGCTGAGGTCAGAATGCAGCGAGGCAGGCAGTGCCATGTAGCGGGAGGCATGACCGTGCCCTCACAGCTGCCTCCCTCCTCATGGGCAGAGCAGCTGGCTGGGCATGGGGCATGGGATGGCCATAAGTACCCTGTCCTAGGCCACACTTCAGTGAGCAGTGGGCAGGTGCTCTGGCCCTGTGGCCCACGGGCCTCCAAATCCAGAGCTAGTTTGCTGTCAGGCAGGTCAGGTGCAGGCAGAGAGCTCCTAGGTCATGCCTCGTGCCAGTGTTCTGTTGGCTGGGGGCCATGGGTGCTCCCTTCCATTGGGTTCCTTCGGAGAGGGCTGTGGAGGGGGGGCTCTGGTGTCTTCAGCAGCCCATCAGGTGCCAGCCCCTCCACTGCCCTTCCTTCCCCGCTCACCCCAGGCCTTTAAAATCCCTGGCTTCCGAGGCCAGCTCAGCTTCATCACGTCCATGTCTGATCATTTCTGCGGAACCTGTAACCGACTGCGAATCACGGCTGACGGGAACCTCAAGGTAAGTGTCCTTCTCCCCGTAAGGGCCCTCTTGTCCCCTCTGTGTTGTGAATCTCTCTTCACACCTGTGCCCCTGGTGGGAGGGGAGACCAGCAGGTAGCAGGACACATAGCGTGGCTGGTGAAATAGGGCCGTTTTGAGGAGCGCATGGGGACAGAAGGGGAAAGTGAACCCATGGCCTTCCTTCCTGGGGCCACTGAGGTAGCTTCTGGTTGATCGAGAGACACTTGCCTGGACTCAATGTTAGCATGGTGGGCAGGGGAGAGGTGAAGGGTCTGTGTGCACTAGGCCCCAGCCGTCACCCCAGTGGGCCCCTTTCCAGGCCAGGGGCTCAGCTCTGAAACCAGCATCCATTACTCATACCTGCTCAGCACACGCTATGCCTTCAGCCCTGTGCGGAATATCTGAGAGCTGTAGACACACCATTCCCTTCAGAGGTAAAGCCTCCCTGGTAGGACCTCCTAGTAAGGACGTGATTCTGCATCCGACGAGTGGCCAGACAGGCCGCAAGGGTGGTGGACCTGGAGAGAGCGAGTCGTGGACACTGGTGATCTCGAAGGGTGGAGAAGTGAGGGTGACAGTTGTCTGGAGTTCATACTGATACGGCGAGGGCAGATGAATGCCAGATATGGGGAGACCGCATGCTTGAGGGCCCGAGCGCCCAGGTAAAAGGTACAGCATGTGTTCTGTGGGTGGTGGGGGCTGCGCAGTTTCTGGACAAGGGAGGACGTGACTCCCGTTCATGTTTGAGGAAGGCAACCCACTGGCTGAATTTGGAAACAGGAAGACTAGTCAGAGGGCCACTTAACAGTGTTCCCCGTAGGGGAGAATGTGAGGCGGGGGACAGGAGGGAAGAAGGAAGGAGCTTGGTAAGGCCCACGGAGTGCCCCGAGAAGGCATCCAGGGGTGGGGGCGGTTGGCTTGGGAGCTGGTCAGCACTGGGGAGGAGGGGGTTGGAGGGCAGATGCATTGAGTTGGACATCCAGGGGACCATCCAGTGCTTGTTCAAAAGCCAGGGGATTTCCCTGGGCCTCTCCGAAGAGAGGCTCTCTACAGCTCAGGGTGAATGGGGACTTAGAGGGGATCCCGGGGCACCTGGGGGAGGGGAAGGGAGGAAGCAGGGTCCCCCGGGGCCCACAAAGCCGGGCGGGTGGCCACCTGGTTGGCGCTGCAGCTATGGGGGAGAGCAGTCGCCCCCTGACACAACAGAGCCCCAAAGAAGCGGGGCAGAAATGCCCGTTCTTTCTTTCCTCTCACTCTCCAGTCTCCCACCAGCCAACTGAGACAGAAGCCAGGTGGAGAGGCTCTCAGGAGGTGGAGCCCCTGGGGGCAGAGCGTGGCCCCTGGTCGGGGAGTAAAGGAGGGAGACCAGCAGCAGAGGGAAGTAGGTATACCTTCTTAGATTAGATTTAGATTCTGTCCGGTGCTCTCTGCCCTCAGAGGTTTCTCAGACATCCCTCCGTCCTCTGTCCACAGTGCCTTCTACAAGCACCTAGTAGGCGCTTTATAAAATTTTGTGGGAGAAGTGTGGGATCTCGCTTGCTGGGACTGTCTCATCCAGCCCTGAGCCCCCACAACATCCAGCCTCTCCTGGAAGCCGGGGAGCATCGAGTTTGAATAGCCTCAGGATGTCCCCTCCAACAGGCCCATGCTGTCCAGCCATCAGCCCGGGTCACAGGCTGGAGTGGTTCAGAGGCAGGCGAGTAATGTCCGGGTGCGTAGGGACCATGAGAGGCCAGGGTAAATGGGATGTTCATGCTGCGTCTGAGGGCACTGCCGGGACTCAGCTGACTGGGGTCTGTTCTCAAGGCCATAAAGAGGCTACTCTGTGGAATGTCTCAGAAGGTATGAACCAGGATTTTTATGTGCTGTTTCTGTTGGCAGCTCTTTAATTTTTTGTGGTATGATCTATAAGCTGAAGGTAACATGACTGCAAATCAGATACAGGCTTTGGGATGTTTGAGTTTGCTTCCTGCCCTTTCGGCTTCTGTGACTTCACCATCCAGCACCTTCTGTCCCTCCCTGCAGGAAGTCCTGCCTTGAGTATATGACCCAGCCATAGGAGGCCTGGGTGCTGGCGCTCAGCCCACAGTCCCCACAGGGGACTCTAGACGGGGGGGCCAAGGCTCTGGGCCAAGGGAGGCACGTCCTTCTCACCCCCACGGTGACCACCCACAGGTCTGCCTCTTCGGGAACTCAGAGGTGTCTCTCCGGGACCACCTGCGGGCAGGGGCCTCCGAGGAGGAGCTGCTGAGGGTCATCGGGGCCGCTGTGGGCAGGAAGAAGCGGCAGCACGCAGGTAAGGGGTGGGCACAGGGAAGGCCGGGCTGGCTGCTGAGTGGGCCACAGGGGCTGAGGGGACAGAGTGAAGCTTTGGCAGGAAGCCAGCAGGACTCCGTGCCAATCCTGGCGTTCAGTCCCTCCTGTGGCACTGGTAGACCAGGGGTGTGGCGATGGTTCTTCTCCCTCGGGGGCATGGGTACAGCAGAGCCCCTGCAGGACAGGGTGCCCTGAACTCTCCTGAGCTGTTTTATCGGGTGGAGGGGAAGCGGGGGATAGGGGGGCACTGCACCTCTCTCATCCCACACATTGCCTTCTGTCGGGGGTGGTCCCAGGCATCCACCGTGTCCCCCAAGGGCACCCATTCAGGCTCTGTCGGGGGTGACCTTGTAGTGTGCAGAGGGGGCTTTCTGTCAGGGTGCACCCAGGTGAGTGCCTGTCCCGGGTTGTCACACCACTGTGTCCACCACGGTTTCAGTGAACTCTCCTTTCCCTGCCCCTCCCTTCTCCCTTTCCTGCTTTCCTCTCCCTCCCCGTCTTTCCCTTACCCCAGGCATGTTCAGTATTGCCCAGATGAAGAACCGGCCCATGATCCTCATCGGTGGGTGACCCATCAGTACGTAACCACTCACCCTGGCCCTGGGGATCCCGCGGGGTGGGGCCCCGGCCCTAGGGTACCCTGTCCCCCGATCCTGCATTTCATCCTGATGTTCGCATCTTTGTGTTTCTTCTGCTCTTCCTCATTTGCTCTCGCCTCTCCAGCTTTCCTGTGTCTTCTCTTCCCTGGCCGTTGCTCCCCCTCCCTCCTTGTACCATAGAAATCATCCTCCTGTCTTACCGGTAACTGAGGCAGGGGGTCCTCAGAATTATGATCGCTAAGGTTGTTGTGCCCCAAACATGGAACTCCTGGTTAAGACAGAGACCCCGTCCTTGGCTCTAGAACCTCCCAGCCTAGATGCCATTACAAGAGCTGGGCAGAGCTTTGGGCAGGCAGCTAAGAATGCTCCTGATCTTTTCAGGGAGGAGGCAGCCAGGATCTCAACTGCCTAACTCCTTAACTCCTGAGAACTTATGTGCATAAAGTCCTGTGTGTTTTCTGAGGAACTGGCTGGTCCACCAGGAGCTCTGGGGATACTGTTACCCTTCTGCCAGATGCCCAGACGAGAGCAGGGGAGACCTTGCCCCAAACTTGGCCACAGCCAGATCTGGGCCTCTGAATTGTACCAGCAGGCAAGAGAAAGCAGTGAGAAAAACTAGGGGAAGGGATTCTCTTCTCCAGGGGTTGGAGCCTAATGAGTGCAGGGGCCCAGAGGAAGATAGGCTGGCATGGACCAGAGACAGCCCAAGGACTGCCTCCCATACCAGCCTCCCAGAGAGGGGAAGGCAGCTCACCAAAGCTCTCCCCTGGGAAGAAAACCTGACCATCTCTCTTCTTCCCTCACTTCCAGCGTCATAGTCCTACGGCTGGGCCTTGACCCATGCTGACACATCTTGACGGCAAGGAGTGGGCGTGCCTTCGTAGCTGCTCTGGGAGGGAGGTTGTACCTCTGGTATTGGCCGAGTGGGAGCCCAGAGCTGGGAACCTGGAAATTAGTAGGAGGACTCTTTGCTTCCTGAGGTGTATTATTCCTCTCAAGGACATAGAGTAATAAGTTGGTCTGGTTTCTATAAAAGCAGGAGTTGCCTGGAACAGGGCCTCCGACTTTCACACGCACGTGAATCACTTGGGGATCTTGTCATTTCAGAGTTGGGTTTAGGAGGTCTGGGCTGGGGTTCTGCACCAGACCACCCTTCAGGTAACAAGAGCCTGTGAGTCTCCCAAGGCCCTTGGCACTGTTTGTATCTGCCTATCGCTCTGCGGTTCTTTCTGATGGCCTTGAGGGGCCTTCAAAGACGTTGTGGAAAGATATACAATATTTCTCTGTCTTCTCTATAAACTCAGTAATTACTATTAAATCTTCCTAGAGAATGTGAAGAGGAGAGTAACTGTGATTGGTAGTTCAGGCTGAGACCTCACTATAGCTTCTAGAAGAACGCCGGGACAGGGAGAGGTCATGTGATTGGGCTACAGTCTTCAGACCCTGGGTGTTTGTGAAAAGAACCTTGGCAGCAAGGAAGTTGGTGCAGGGGGGGACCCCAGAAGGGCTCCCCCAACGCCTGTAGGCCCAGAGACACTGATGCGGCTGTGCTCCTCATACTGCCTGCCGTGAGGGCCTGCAGACCTGTATTCTGGGACCCCCCATCTGTGTACCTCCTGCTCTCTCTCTCCTCCTGTGCTCTTTGCTCTTCACGCCCCCACCCCCACCCCGGTGGAAGCTGAACTGAAGGTGGGCAGGGAAGGGGCGGGAGAAGAGGTGGGGAAGGAAACTTCCCTTTTGGGCTTAGTCTTTTTTCTTTCTCCTTCTTTCTTTCCAGAGTTTCTTTTGCTGCTCCAAGATTCCCCACCAGCCATCCCAAGCATTTCCTCCCAGGACCCCTTTCGTGTTCAGGGTATAAGACACAGAGTGAGTTTCCCCAGCCAGAAGGCGACTCTGTGGGAAGGAGGCTGGTTCCCCCGGACCCCTCTTCTTGCCCAGTGGCAGCTGGGGTCCAGCTGCCCTCAGAGACAGTACAGCTCCCACCTCGACTCGGATGCCAACCCAAAGTGCCTTAGTGCAGTGGCCCGGGCTCCTGCCACCCCCTCAGGAGCCCTGCCAACTGCGGACCAACTAACCCATGTGGACACGGAAGGACGGGCAGCTATGGTAGATGTGGGTGGGAAACCTGACACGGAGCGGGTGGCTGTGGCCTCAGCCGTGGTCCTCCTGGGGTCCATGGCCTTCAAGCTCGTCCAGGAGAACCAGCTAAAGAAGGGTGATGCCCTGGCAGTGGCCCAGCTGGCCGGAGTCCAGGCGGCCAAGCTGACCAGCCAGCTGATCCCTCTCTGCCACCATGTGGCCCTGAGCCACATCCAGGTGTGGCTGGAGCTGGATGCCACACGCCACGCGGTGGGGATCCGGGCGTCCTGCCGGGCTCGGGGCCCCACCGGCGTGGAGATGGAAGCCCTGACCGCCGCTGCCGTGGCTGCCCTCACTGTGTACGACATGTGCAAGGCTGTCAGCAGAGACATCGTGTTGGGGGAGATAAAGCTCCTGAGCAAGACCGGGGGTCAGCGCGGGGACTTCCAGCGGACTTAGAGCTCTTGCTTCTCACCCCCGGCCCAGCCAGGTCAAGATGGGCTGCAGTTCTGGCAAGTTTCTGTAACTCCGTCCCTGTTGACCTCCACCGGCAGGAGCTCGAGGTCAGCGCCCCCTTCACCACTTTGCCATCTCTAGTGAGCTACACGGTCTCCTGTCACCCTTCCTGGACACTCCAGTCACGGGAGGGGATTGCCATGAGCAGCGCTAGGGAACCGAGAAATCCCGTGGTCTGCAGTAGTCCCCAGATAACACATGTGGTTTCAGACAGGACGGCCCTTAACTTCCACTCCTCATTTTGGGTTTTCTCTTCTCCTTCCTTGGGAGAGAATAAGGGCTCATGAAGCAGAGGGAACCCACTGTGAGGAAGGAAGAGCACGGTTTGCATTAGGAATGTTGCACTATTTCTCTAAAGCAGTTTTGCCTTCCCAAGTTTGGGGAGCCACACCCCCACCATCCCTCCGAAAGGGCCAGTTCTCCCTTCCTCTGGCCTGCTTCTGGGTCCCATCAGACTTGCAGGGTTTTGGCTTCACCATTGCATTCATCCTGCTAGCAGCTCCCTTTCCTGGGCTCCCCTGCGCTGGAACAGGATACACATGGGCAGCAGCCCTGGGGACAACTGCCCCAAGCACACACCCCCACACCTGGCCCTGCACACTGCTCTTCCACGCCCCCCCCCCCAGCCCTTTGTTCTGGAACATATCAGGGAAAGAAGAGAGTTGAAGACTGCCTTCACCCTCACAGCGCACAAAATAAAGCCACGATGCCAACTTTGGAGATGCAAGAATGGGGACTTTCTGAGCTGCCATGAATTCATGCCCACACCCTCGCCCCTCAGGGAAAGAGGAGCAGGAAGGATGCTATCAGAGCCAAAGGGGCACAATCTCCGGATCCCGTCTTCCCTTGGGAGGCCCTCTGTTGGGAAGCCAAGAGAGGCACCGCCTGCCGTAAGTGGCCGGTGGGGGGCGTCCAAAGCTCATCACGGGGTTTGCTGGCTATTAGATATTAGAGATCACGGGGTGCACTTAGAGGTTTCTGGTCTGCACCTCCCAAACACTGGACTGGCTGGCTGGGTTCACCTCTGTGGCTAGGTGTCTGTGGGTCTATCCTCAGGGGCACCCCCTGCCTGCTCACCTCCCCTCTGCCCTACACCCACGGGTGCTGGCGCGTGTCAGACAGCCACCTCTTGGGAAAACAAAAAGCCAAATTCCATGGCCAACATCAAGCTACCCATACGATGTGGACTGACTGGCAGAACTTCTGGAAATGGAACAATTGGTGCTTGCAGAGTAGATGGGAGCGGGCTCCAAACCCCCACCGGCTATGACCACCCCTGAGCACAGCTCCTGTGCCCACACGGGAAGAAGGCACAGGCTTCACGGCAGGCTGGAGGGGGATGGTATGGATTTAATATTTTTTAGTATTACAATATATTCTTATAAAAATGGTGCAGGTAAAAAGGACACTGCCGATTTTGTACATTAGCCTCACTTGTCATCTGAGACAGCTTGGTGACAGCAGCCGTGGCGTAGAGGCTGGAGGAACAGTCATGGCACCCCAGTTGGTAAAAATGGGATGGGGGTAGGGAGAGTCTGGACCAGACCCTTTCCTCTCCACCCGGAGAATTTTGTTTCCTCCTGCTGCCCCCGAAAACCTACCTTCCCTCACTGGGGAGGGGGGGTGGGTGCTGCTGCTGAGAAGGGGACAGGTTGGATTACGTTAACTGAATTTTACACTGGACACAACATTAGGCAGCTAGAGGAATTTACCTGAAGGGAGCAGGAAGTGTGAGAAGGACACTGGGCAAAGACTAAGGAACAAGTGTAGTAGGCGTAAACATTTAGCATATCCAGGACCAACTGCCCCAGCTCCACGGGGCACCAGCCCCTCCTTGCTGAGGCAAGTGGGATGGTGAGTGGCCCAAGGCATGGTTGTAGATCTGGCTATTCTACTGGCCAGAGCTAGAAAACAATAAATAGAGAAGGGAAAAAAACCTTTCGGGGTGAGAAGCCTGAGCCCTGGAACAAGGTATGTGTCCTCTGTAAACAGTTAAACCAAAGTGTGCTTTTCTATGGATCCAAAATACCTTGAACAACTTCTATGTTCCTTGTCTTTCCTGGAAAATCCAGTCTTCCATGGCGTGTGGGAAGGCCAGAGTTTGGACATGCTGGTGATAGAAACAGAGCCCTCCCCTGGCCCCTGCTGGGGAGGTTGACCTCAGCCCAGCCAGTTTGAGAGAAGAACTTCAGAGACCCCACCCGTGACCTTCCCACCATCCCAATGCCAGCTTCTGGTGGTGGGGGCTGTCTGGTGGACAGATGGGTAGACCAAAGCCCTCCTCTTGCCTTCAGCTGGACTCCAGGATGGCCTCTTTGCCTTTAGCCTGGCCAGGTTTGCATTTGCTCACATCCCTCCCCCCTCAAACCAACACACATGCTGGGCTCACCAACTCTATGTTTCTCCCCCCCCCCCAGCTACTCTGGCCCTACCCCCCGAGTCTAATGTAGGGAAAAGATGAGATAAGCAGCTGAAGAGTGGCCCTAGCCCACCAGTGTGGCCACTGGCAATAACCCTGAGCTGGAAGAGGAGGTTGAAAGGTGAGAAACAAAGACAAGGGCTGGGAGATAGAATGGCCAGAAGCTGGTTGATGGAGAGTCAGGAGGGCCGGACTCTGAGGATGATAGGTCAACTTCTAGGGGGAAGAAATGGATTGAAAACAAAAACCTTGATGGAATTGACCTCTCCTTCCTTCTTTCAGAAGATAGTTTTGTTTAGACACAGCTGTTGATCCCCTCCCCCAACCAAAGACAGCTCAAAATGAACAGCATGGCTGGTGGGAGTGGATGGGAGGACTACAATAGGATCCCCTGGAAGTCAGATTGAAGAAATGAATTGAGGGGTGGGTCCCAGCCCCCATGTCTGGTGCCCAGCCTTCTGCCCTTGATTTCCTTCAGGCAGTGCACCCCCAGGGAACTTGGCCTTCTTCCTCCATATTCCATCTCCCTAGCTTCCCTTGCCTGCTCTGGCTCCCAGTCTGAATGCCTCAGAGATCACGTGTAAATGCAGAGGGCAGCTCTGGCCCCCTGACCCTCTCAGGAACGAACACCCCAGGGCCAGCCTTAGCCAGGTACACGTGGTTCGAAGCGGCTTTTCACAGGCTGGACAGAGGGGGAGGTCCCCGTGGCTTCTGCCCTGAGGCAGACCTTAGAGAAAGAGTTTGGGGTCTGATGAACGTGAAGTGGTAGACAGGGAGCACCAGAGTGGAGCTAGGCGTTCAAGTGCTGCCCTCTAGTGAGGCGCTATCAGAATTCCCAGCCAATGCGTGTGGTTATAGACAATGGTTGGGTTGTACAGAGGTGGTGTGAGGAGTTTTGTTCCAGGGTCCATAGGCCCAAGGCATGAGGTGCGGTGATGATCGGAGTCTTTCTTGAACCCCTTCCCCTACCAGATTCATCAAGTACCTGATCGTGAGCCATAGTTGTGGTAACCCAAAGGTGAGTGCTCTGGGATTCAGGATTAGTAGATAGGAGGGAGATGGCAGTAGGGAAGGGAGGGAGAGAGACTTACACGTGAGAGAGGGGCCAAGGGACTTGTGATGTAGGAAACAGGCACTGCTACTCTGTGTCCTGATGACTTGGTCCCTGCATTGTCCTCCCCACACTTTTTCTGAAACCTATCTAGCTAGAGTATCTAATGCCTCTTCCCTTGCCATCCAAGAGGAAAGTTTGCCCCCAGATCCGTGATCCATTAAGCCGCCTCTTGGTGGATGGGGGTCTGCATTCCCTCACTGGCTCTCAGGGGGCCCACCCCACCATGAACTCCCTACTGCACATGAAATCCAGACAAGGCCCATGGACCTGTCCGGTCTAGATCTCGAACAGTTGTGTGCCAACACGTACGTGCCCTTGCTGGGGTCCAGGGGGCAGGGCTCCGTCAGCAGGACCTGCCAGGGACGTCCAAGTCTGCCTCGGAGTGACCCTGGGGGGGAGGGGGGGCCTGGATGCAGAAAGAATAACGGAACAGGAGATGCGAGAAGCCCCTTCAGGTAAGTGCGGGGACCCCTGGTCCTGCCACACTCCGCCCCCACCCCAGGGCCCAGCCCAGGGCTCATTTAAACTGAGCACCAAATTGTCTAAGGATCCCGGCCGCCTCCACTCAGCCCCTCAGCCCACCCTGTCTCCTGCCTCCTGCTGCGGCCAGTCCCAGGTCAATAATTTAGCCTGCTTATTGCCCGTTCCCGGGTGACTTCCAGGGCCTGGCTCCCCGACCGCTTGCGGCTGCGTTTCAGCTTGCATAAGTCCTTGTCAAACACTTCCCCGGAGCGCAGCGCTGACACCAGGTCGTCGAACTCGCCACCTTCCTCCAGCGCGCTGCCCGCGTGGGCCTTCCGCTGCCTCTGCCACCGCTCCCGCTCCCGCTGCTCCTTCAGCTGGAGGAGGAGGAAGAGAGAGGTGGGCTGAGGCCAGAGCAGCCACTGACAGTCCAACTGCCGAACCAGTGGCCTCCCAGCAGGCACTAAGTCCCACCTGTGTGCCTGGAGGCCCGTGTTGACCAGCTGGCTCCACTGTCCTCCTTCCTAAGACACCCCTGTCTCCCTGCCTGCCTCCTGCTCTCCCGCAGTAGCACCCCACTCAGCGAAGCCCTCTCACCATGGCTTCCATGCGTGCCCGCCGTTCCTCCTCCTCTTTCCTCCTCCTCATGGCCTCCAGGTCCTGCCGGGCCTCCGAGAAGGCCTGCAGGAAGGTGTCGAAGATTCCAAAGAATTCGTCTGGCTGCATCTTGCTGTCCTGCTCCCCAAAGTGCATCAAGGCCTTGGAGAACTGTTAGGGGGCAAGGGGTGGTGAGAGTCTGCCCCTGCCCCCAAGCATGGTGGGCTCTGCCCCTGTGGTGAGCTGCGTTCCAGTCAGAGCAGAGCCCAGTCCAAGGGGAGCAGGGCTGGAGGAAAGGGGGGGATGCCTGCCAGCAGCAGGGCAGGGATAAGGCTGAAGGAAAAGCTTGAGGCGGACACCAAGGGGAGATGGGGGATCCAAGCCATCTGACAGAGGCTGCCCAGAGCTACCATGGGGTCTGTGATTGGTGTAGGTATGGGTCAGGAGCTGCAGACCTTGGGAAGTACTTCCTGAGGTCACACACTCAAAACGACCCAGAGATCATATAGTTATTGGGCTAATTTAACTCCTCTATTTCCTCAGTTTCCTCAGCTGTAAAATGGTGACAATAGACTCTACCTCATCGTGTTGTGAGGGTAAGGTGAGTTACTAGACATAAAGCATTAGCTCTAATTATAGGTGTCAGGCACTGTTCTGACATTTATTGACAGCTACCATCTCTAATTCAAGCCAGAGTATGCTGCCTGGACCAGCATGGGCGTCTCAGACCTCCTGAATGAGGAGGCCTACCAGTGGGATCCCTGGGGATGTTAGTGTGAGAAGCCAGGAAGAGGCAATAACAGCTGTGACCAAAACTGAGCTCTGGAGTCCGGATTCTAACTCAGGTCTGTCCAACACAGCTGGGAAACCTTGGGCAAGTTTCTTAACCTCTCCAGATCTCAGTGTACATACTTGTACAATAGGGTAATAACCTTTTAAGAAGCCCATTCTAAATGGATTATGACCTTTGCAACAGACTTGCTATTGCTTTTCTTAAGGGAGTGAGGAAATTATTTTTCCTCAAAGCTCACTGACTCTGGGTTTGTCCCTCTGGGCCACCCAACGTAGGAATGGGTGAAGGAGCCTTTTCTATGTAAAAAAGGGGTGATAGGGTTAGGATGGGGGCCAGACTGGGAGCTTGGGCCACACTTACCTTGTCCCTGGCCTCATTCAGCTGGTCTTCCAGCTCTGAGAAGCTAAAGCTGGAGACGGTGATGAAGTCACTCATGACTGGGACAAACTTGTCATTTGGTTCCCGTGCCTGGCGCTTCTGGTATTCCAGCTCCTGAGGAGGGAGAGTGACATGCTGGTTAGAGGGGCGCCAGCATAGAAGTCAGGAATTCTGAGGGTCACCCCCGTCTCCCACCCTTCCTGCCTAGTCTCACACAATTCTGAGGGTGGCAGAGATTGTGAGAGCTATCCCTCATGCACCACTGCTATCTTTCTTTCTCTCGATCCTTGCGTCCCAGGGGTGTCTGGGACGTCTGAAGTAATACAGACTCTCGGGCTCTAGCCCAGACCTAGGGAATGAGAATCTGCATTTTAACAAGACCTGTAGGTAATGCATGGGCAGATTCAAGTGTGAGATGCCTTTCTAAATCTCCTAGCTGATACGGATGCTGCTGGTCATGGGCCCTGCTGTGAATAGCACTTTCAAGGGCTATAAATTGGAAACTGCCCCCACCCGCACCATAGGGGCAATGAATATTTCTTTCTCCTACTTACCTTCATTCTCTAACTCATTGTCCCCTTACCTGCCTACCACCTCCTTCCCCCAGTAAAGATAGAAATGGTCTCAAGTTCCCAAATGTGGAGGAAAAACAATTGGGGCCATTGCCATATGGGACTAGCAGCCTAGCCTCAGGCCAGAGACCATATCATCTGAGAAGCCATCAGAGCAGGACTGGTGAAGACTAGACACCTGGGTGCAGCCTCTGGGTCCTCTACTGACCCAAGGAAAAGAGACATCTGGCAGGAATTTCTGGAGATAGCTGTGCCCAGTGTCACACACTATGGGCTACCTGTGCCTAACTGGCTTCTGAGAGATGCAGAAACTCTTTCCTATCCACTTGAATTAGACTTAGGCATGGGGCCAACTTATGATTCATTCTCCACTAGTGCCCAACAGACATGCTGGACAGTGTCCTGGCTGGTCTCAGATGGCCCCTCCATGAGATTCTAAATTTAAGTCCTAAATAATCCAGTCATCCTTTCCTGAGGGCTAGCTCTGTTGCTGCCTATCACTTGGTCAAATGATAGGTCCCCAGATAGTAGGCCCCCAGATAAAAATGCTGTCTGATGCATTTCTGTGTCCCAGAGCTCCCGTCTGGGGTGCCAGTGTCACTGGCACAGGGTATGGCCTTCAGCACAGACACAGGCAGCAACCCCTCAAACCCAGGCAGGCATAGATGGTGTACTCACCACCTCAACTGCTCGGAGGCCCCTCCTGAGGTTGCCCACCTCCTTCTCCAGCTCTGCCAGGCTGCAGGGAGACACACAGGAAGGGAGAATTGCTGAGCATGGTTCAGACAGACGGCAGTGCAAAGCACAATGGCCTTGGAGTCACTGGACCTGCTCCAGGCCTGCTACATCACCTCCCCTCTGTGCTCTATCTGTGCCTCTATAAAATAATAGGAGTGAAATTTAGGTTCTGAAGATCCTTCCAGGTCAGAAATGTTATGTTGAATATTAGGTTTCTAACACATGGCTTCTGACTCGAATTCTTTTTAATACCAGCAGGTAATACTTAAAACCCTTAACATGTTGTCCTGTGTGCAGTAAGCAATGGTTGCATATTAACTATTTTCCACTGCATTTCTGCTTCTGTTGGAAATGCTTCTACCAGCCTATGGCTCTTTAGGTCTGACTTCTTGCCTGTAGGAGATATCATTGGTGCTACATCCATATCTCCTTGGACCATCCATTGTAGTGTACAATCCTGACTTCTAATGATGTGAGCACTTTCTCTGGATCCCAGAGTTCCCTTTGCCTGTACCTATGGCCAGAGTCATGCCCTGCCCAGAGACGCTCAGCTAATGACTGACAGGAGATGGGGTATGATATCCTAGCTCCCTCACCTCTCGGATGGGGTAAGTTGAGTAAGTAAGTAAGTGGGGTAAGTTGATGCACCACTGCTATCTTTCTTTCTCTCGATCCTTGCTTCCCAGGGTTGTCTGGGACATCCTATGCTGTCTCACAGACTTCCATGGAGGGAGGTTCCAGGGGTAGCTGGCTTAATAATACTTTGTTATTAGTGTTGTTTCCACCTCTGGCTCACTTCCCCACTCTGTTTCCTAGGAATATCTCTGAAATAAGGATTTGAGAGCAAGTAGCCAGTCTTCATTTGGTTCTCCTAAAGGCAGACCCTGAGACACTGCCCATTCCTAGTCATCCCACAGTAGCAATGAAAGGAAATTTAGACAAGAGTGCTATGATCACAGGGAGAAAGAAGGGTCCCTCACTTGACTTTGGCAGCTTCTGGAAGATGCTGTAGTTCTGAGGGCATGTTCAGGATGTCAGGGAAGTGCTTCTCCAGGATCATGATCAGGTAATGGAGCAGAGAGATGTTTCTGTGGATGAAAGGTCATGGGTAAAGGAATGAAGGCCAGGAAGAAACTAGTGGGAGGGGTCAGGGGAAAAGGCAAGGAGTTTGAGTCAGAAATGAAGGAGGAGGGAAGAGGCCAGGGTGGGGTGAGATGGAAGATAAGGCAGCAGACAAGATCCCACCTGTCAATGCTGGATTTGGTATCTGCAATCTTGTTGAGGCTGGCCACCCGGAACCCATAGGCTCCCCCACGCTGCCCTTTGTTCATGAAGTTGCCGATGGCCAAGACGACCTCAAGCATCTGCCTTAGACGCTTGCTGCGGATCAGCTCCCGGGAGGCCAGCAGGATGGCTAGGAGAGGAGGGACAGGTCATAGCCCTACAGAGACTGGGCCAGGGCAGCTGGTCCCCTTGAACACCAGGATGATGCCACCACACGGTTCACTCTTCAACTCTCAAAGGGGCAGAGACTATACCCACACCTCAACAGACTGATCTACTTCATACCTGCCCACTTCCAAGGGAAGCAGGTAAATTGACCAAAAGCCAATTTAACAAATAACTCATTCTCAGAATGTGCCAATTCTTCTTAATATATTTAAGAATATCTTTTCTTGCATATATCCAAAGATTATTAGTAGTTCTTTCTATGGATATACACAAGAATATAATACTTTTACTTTTTTTAAACTTAGTGATTAAAATTTTAAATTTCAGCATTTTACATAGTATGGGACTGTTTCTGCCTCTTTTGAAATGCTGTTTAATTTTTTTTTAAAGAAAAAATCCCTGTCAATTAAATTATCACATGTCACTAATATAATATTCCCATATTTTTGTTCTATAAGATAAGGGTATGCCTTGTAGTTAATGCTATCTTTGATTTAAGAGTTTACTTGACATCTTGTTGAACATCATTTAAATTTTCCCCAACTTTTAGGAATTTTAACAATTTCTCCTCAATGCCTTAAATGATGCATTTGCTAGAAATACAATTTAAGGTTAACAGTAACTGAAACTTCAGTATTTCATTCCAGGATGGATGCTCTGGCCCATTCTCAGCTGTTGTGTACTAATGGAGATGCACAAAATTGGGATACAAATCCTACAGTGAAATTTTGGGTACTAGTTATGGAATATGCTTTCCGATTATTAAGTGTGGTGATAGGAACACCAAACCATCCCATGATTTTTAGCTTATGCCAAACTGAACATTCTTTAAGATGCTGCTATGGATCTAAAGTGAGAACCATCTGACCAAAAGTTTGCAGAAATCCTCAAAAGCAGTTAAAAGTAAGTAACTGGGGGGGGGGGGGGCTGTAATGTAGAGATCCTCAGGACCTCTCAGCTTGTACCTACTTCAGCCTCAGCTGTCCTTCCAGGACACTCTCTGTGCAGAGAGCCCTAGGAACACCCTGGCCTGCAACCACTTCAGCTCCAGCCATCCCACCAGGGTGTCCCCAGCCCCTACCAGCCACAGCCCCAGTCAGGCAAAGTCACCAGATACACATAGCCTACACAGGGGATAACCATACACAAGGCCATTCCTTCAAGTTTTAGAGAATTAGCTGTTCTGCCTAATCATAGAAATAAAGACTAAAAGTTAAGAAAAAGGGGAGACAGAGGAATATGCTCCAAACAAAACAAAACCTCAAGAAAAGAACAAAATGAAATGGAGATAGCACTATTCCTGATAAAGTTAACAAATAGAAAATATGAAAAATATTTGGAATTAAAGAACATAAATGAAAAATACACTAGAAGGAATCAACAGATTAGCAGATGAGGAAGAGATCAGCAATCTAGAAGACGGGGTAATGGAAAACAAACAAGCTGGACAACAAAAAGAAAAACGTTTTAAACGAGGACAGGTTAAGGGCTCTCTTGGAGAACATCAAGTGAACAAATATTCATATTGGGTCCCAGAAAAAGAGCAAAAGGGGCAGAAAACTTACTTGAAGAAATAATAGCCAAAACTTCCTTAACCTGGAGACATCCAGGTTCAGAAAGCACAGAGAGTTCCAAATAAGATGAACCCAAAGAGGTCTACACCGGGACACATAAGAACTAAAAAGCCAAAGATTAAAGATAGAGAATTTGAAAGCAGCAAAACAGAAGGGAAGTTACACACAAGGGAAACCCCCATAAGACTGTCAGCTGATTTTTCAGCAGGCAAGAAGGGAGTGGCAGGATATATTCAAAGTGTTGAAAGGGAAAAATCTATAACCAAGACTACTTTACCCAATGAGATTATCACTCAGGGTTGAAGGAGAGAGAAAAGATTTTCCCAGGCAAACATAAATTAAAGATGTTCATCACCCCTAAACCATCCTTACAAGAAATGTTAAAGGGACTTCTTTAAGTGGAAAAGAAAGGGCCATAACTAGAAGTTTATATATATAAAAATTATACAATATTATATAACTGTATATAATATACATTATATAATATATAATTCATATATTCATATACATGAATAAAAGATATAAAGTATGATACCATATACATAAAATGTGGAGGAGGGAGTAAAAAATTATTTTAGAATGTTTTCAAACTTAAGTGACCACCAAGTTAATATAGATTGCTATATACTTAGGATGTTATATGAACCTCATGGTAACCACAAATGCAAAATCTGTAATAGATACACACACAAAAATAAAGATAAAGCCAAGAGTCACACTAAAGGAAGTCACTAATCACAAGGAAAGAAAGCAAGAAAAGAAGAAAGGAACAGAAGAACTACAAAAACAACCAGAAAACAAATAAAGAAATGGCAATAAATATATAACTTCTGATAATTTCTTTAAATGCAAATGGTCTAAACTCTAGAGTGCATGATGGATTAAGAAAAATTCCTCTATATGTTGCCTATAAGAGATTCACTTCAGACACAAGACATACAGACTAAAAGTGAAAGGATTGAAAAAAAAGATATTCCATGAAACAGAAGAAAAAAAAAAAAAAAGCCAGGGTAGTAATACTTACACAAAACGACTTTAAATCAAAGACTGCAATAAGAGACAAATAAGGGCATTACATAATGATAAAGGGGTCAATATAACAAGAGGGTATAAAAATTGTAAGTATCTATGCACCCAACATTGGAGCACCTAAACACATAAAGCAAATATTAACAGACATAAAGGGAGAAATTGACAATAATAATAGTAGAGACTTTAACATTCCACTTACATCAACAGATAGATAATCCAGGCAGAAAAATCAGTAAGGAAATAGTGTTGCTCGGTGACACATCAAACTAGATGGACTTAGATATACACAGAACATTCCATCCCAAAATGACAGAATACACTTTACAAGTGCACAAAGAACATTTTCCAGGATAGATCACGTGTTGCACCACAAAATAGTCTTAATAAATTCAAGATTGAAATCATATCATGCATCTTTTCTGAACACAGTGGTAAGGAACTAGAAATCAATCACAAGAAAAAACTGGAAAAATACAAACATATGGAAGCTAACAACGTGTACTAAATAGACAATGGGTCAATAAGAAATGACAGGAAATCAAGAAATATAAGGAGACAAGTGAAAATGAAACCACAATTATCCAAAATCTTTGGTACTCAGCAAAAGCAGTTTAAAAAGGGAAATTTATAGCAGTACAGGTCCACATCAAATAAAAAAAAATCTCAATCTAACCTTATATCTAAAAGACCTAGAAAAAGAAAAATCCAAGGTGAATAGAAGGAAGGAAATAAAAGAGCAGAAATAAATTAAATAGAACCTTTTAAAAAAAGTGGAAAAGATCAATGAAACCAAGAGCTCATTTTTTGAAAAGACAGGTGTAAGTGGTAAGCCTTTAGTCCTATTCATCAAGGAAACAAGGACACAAATGAATAAAATCAGAAATGAAAAAAATGACAACTGACACCACAGAAATACCAAGGATTATGAGAGTACTATGAAAAATTATATGCCAACAAACTGAACAACCTAAAAGAAATGGATAAAGCCCTAAGAACATATAATCTTCCAAAATCGAATCAGAAGGAAGTAGAAAATCTGAACAGACCAACTACCAGTAACAAAATTGAATAAGTAATCCAAAAACTCCCCAATAAACAAAAGTCCAGGAACAGACTGATTCACAGGTAAATTCTACTAACCAATTAGAAAAGGGTTAACACCTATTCTCAAGCTCTTTCAAAAAAATTGAAGAGGGAGGAAATCTTCCAAATACATTCTATGAAGACAGCATTACCCAGATACCAAAAGCAGACAAAGACACCACAAAAAAACAAAAACGAAACAAAAAATCCTATAGGCCAATATCCCTGATGAACATAGATGTAAAAATCCTCAACAAAGTATCAGCAAACCGCTTTCAACAATACATTTAAGAAAATCATTCACGAGCAAGTGGGTATCATTCCAGGGATGCAAGGATGGTTCAGTATTTTAAAAATCAACATGATACATCACATAAACAAGAGAAAGGATAAAAACCATATGTTCATTTAAGCAGATGCAGAAAAACCATTTGACAAAATTCAACATCTGTTCATGATAAAAATTCTCAAAGTAGTTATAGAGGGAACATGCCTCAACATAATAAAGATCATATATGAAAGACCCACAACTACCATCAAACTTTATGGTGAAAAGCAAAGTTTTTCCTTTAAGACCAGGAATAAGACAAGGATTTCTATTCTCACCACTTTTATTTAACATTGTAATGGAAGTCCTAGCCACAGCAATCAGACAAGAAATAAGAGATATTCAACTGATAAAAAATTAAGCTATCACAACTTATAGATGACAGGATACTGTATGGAGAAAACCCTAAAGACTCTATTAAAAATCTATTAGAATAAATGAATTCAGTAAAGTAGCAGGATTCAAAATTAGTACAAAGATTTTGGTTGCATCTCTATACACTGATGATGAAGCAGAAAGAGAAATTAATAAAATAATTCCATTTACAATTGTATCAAAAAGAACTGGGATAAACTAATGAGGTAAAAGACCTGTATTCTGAAAACTATAAAACACTGCTGAAAGATTGAGAAAAACTAAAATAACAATAACAATAAGAATCATCTATCTTTGATTATTCCTCTTTTAACAAAAAAACATTTTCAATTTTATTTTTTTTATTTTTTTTTTTTTAAATATTTTTTTTTAATTTATTTATTTGACAGACAGATCACAAGTAGGCAGAGAGGCAGGCAGAGAGAGAAGGGAGGAAGCAGGCTCCCTGTTGAGCAGAGAGCCCGATGCGGGGCTCGATCCCAGGACCCTGGGATCATGACCTGAGCCGAAGGCAGCGGCTTTAACCCACTGAGCCACCCAGGTGCCCCCATTTTCAATTTTAAATGTAAAAAAAAAAAGTGGAAAGATATTCCACACTTGTGGATTGGAAGAATTAGTATTATTAAAATGTCTATAATATCCAAAGCAATCAACAAATTCAGTGCAATCCCTATTAAAGTACCAATAGCATTTTTCACAGAACTAGAAAAAAAAAACCCTAAAATTTGTACCATATCATAAAAGACTCTAAGGAGCTAAAACAGCATAGATGGAAGTATCACAACTACAGATCTCAAGATAACCTACAAAGCTGTAGTGATCAAAGCAGTATGAAATTGGCACAAAAATAGACACATAGGTCAATAGAATAGTATAGAGAACCCAGAAATAAATCCACAATTAAATGGTCAATCTATGACAAAGGAGACGATAATTTTCAATGGGGGAACTGGACCACTTCCTTAAACCATACACAAAAATAAACTCAAAATGGATTAAAGACCTAAATGTGAGACCTGAAACCATAAATGTCCTAGAAAAAAACATGGGCAGTAATCTCTTTGACATTGGCCTTAGCAACAATTTCTTAGATTTGTCTCCTTAAGCAAGAGGAACAAAAGCAAAAATAAACTGTTGGGACTACACCGAAATAAAAATCTTGTGCACAGCAAAAGAAATTTTTGACAGAACAACAAGGCAACCTACTGAATGGGAGAAGATATTAGCAAATGATATCTGATAAGGGGTTCATATCCAAAATATATAAATAATTTATATAACTGAACATCAAAAAACAATCCAATTTAAAAATTGGCAGAGGACCTGAATAGACATTTCTCCAAAGAAGACATACAGATGGTCAACAGATACATCTGCTCAACATCACTGATCATGAAGGAAATGCATATCAAAACCACAATGAGATATCACCTTACACATGTCAGAATGGCCAAAATCAAAAAGATTATATCAACTGTTGTCAAAGATGTGGAGAAAAAGGAAATCTTTTGCACTGTGTGTGGGAATGTAAATTTGTATAGCCACCGTGGAAAACAGTATAGAGGTTCACCAGAAATTAAAAATAGAAATATTACATGATCCAATAATTCCAGTGAGTATTTACCCAAAGAAAATGTAAACAGTAATTCAAAAAGATATCTGTACCCCTATGTTTACTGCATCATTATTTATAATAGCCAAGATATGGAAGCAACCTAAGTATCCACTAATAGATGAATGGACGAAAAAGACACAGTTGTGCCAAAGCTTTTTATCAAAATAAAAATAGTCCCAATAGTCCCAGTAGTTTATTTTGGCTTTTGTTCCCCCTGCCAAAGGAGACATAGCTAGGAAAATGTTGCTTAAGGCTAATGTTAAAGACGTTTACTGCCTATGTTTTCTTCTAGGACTTCTACGGTTTCAGGTCTCACACTTAGGTCTTTAATCCATTTTGAGCTTATTTTTGCATATGATGTAAGCAAGTTGTCTAGTTTCACTCCTTTGCACGTGGCTGTCTAGTTTTCCCAGCACCATTTGTTGAAGAGACTGTTTTTTTCTCATTGTATATTCTTGTCTCCCTTATAGATTAATTGACCATATAATTGCGAGTTCATTTCTGTGCTCTCTATTGTGTCCCACTGATCTATGTGTCTATTTCCGTGCCAGTACCATATGAATAAAGAAAAAAGAGACAAACAAAAAAACCAGACTCAAATATAATGAACAAACTGGTGGTTTCCAGAGGGGAGGGGGTTGAGGAATGGGTACAATAGGTGAAGGGGATTAAGAGTACACTTATTGTGATGGGCACCGAGTAATGTATAGAATTGTTGAATCCCTATACTGTATACCTAAAACTGAATATAACCCTGCATGTTAATTATACTGGAATTACAAAAATAAAAAGCCACTGCCTTAAATATATACAATTGTGAATCTTAAGTATATACACTTGTACATCTTAAATATATACAATTTTTGTCAATCATAGCTCAATGAAGCTGGGAGAAATTTTTCAGTACACCAACAAAGAAAGAAGATACACACAATGTAATATTATTCATCCATAAAAATGAATGAGATCTTACCATTTGTGACAACATGGATGGATGGATCTAGAGAGTAAAATGCTAAAATGAAGTAAGTCAGAAAGACAAACACCATATGATTTTACTTATATGTGGAATCTAAAAAACAAAATGAGGGTTGCAAAAAGGAAGGTGGGTGGAGGGATGGGGTAACTTGATGATAGACATTAAGGAGGGCATGTGATGTGATGAGCACTGGGTGTTATACGCAAGTAATGAATCTTTGAACATTATATAAAAAACTAATGGTGCACTATATGCTGGCTAATTGAATTTAAATTTTTTTTTACGATTTTATTTATTTATTTGACAGAGATCACAAGTAGACAGAGAGGCAGGCAGAGAGAGAGGGGAAGCAGGCTCCCCACTGAGCAGAGAGCTCGATGTGGGGCTTGATCCCAGGACCCTGAGATCATGACCTGAGCCGAAGGCAGATGCTTTAACCCACTAAGCCACCCAGGTGCCCCTGAATTTAAATTTAAATAAAGACTTAAAAAATAAAAATAAAAAACAAAATGAACAAACAAAAACCAGACACAGACTCATAAATACAGAGAACAAACTGATAGTTGCCAGAAGGGAGGGATGTGGGGGGATGGGCAAAATGAGTGAAGCGAAGTGATAGATGCAGCCTTCCAATGATGGAATACATAAATCATGGAGATAAAATGTACAGCATGGGGAATATGGTCAATGGTATTATAATAGCCTTACATAATGTAGCTACACTTGTGGTGGACATAGCATAATATACAGACTTGTCCAATTTCTATATTGTACATCTGAAACTGATATAACATGTGTGTCAACTGTACATTATATACACATCATGAAATTAGCAATAAAATAAAAGTAAAAGTTTAAATTGGAAAAAGAAGAAGCTATAAAAGTGAATGACAAGTTTTGTCAGTACATAGTCAGTCTATGATCTAATAGAGGAATTACTCTTGAAGGGTATTAGAGTGGTTTCTAGTCATTTTTTTTCTTAAATTACAAACAGATTGGTTAAATTAATTATGGTATTCAGACAACAGAATAAAGTGCGACACTGAAAAAGAATAACTCACTGCTAGCGGTAACAATAGGGTAATTTACAAGCACAATGCTGAGCAAAAGGAACCAGCATAAAATTATCCATACTCTAGTATACCATTTATATAAAGTTCGAGACCAACAAAACTTTTAAAGAAGCTAGACCAATGGTTGCAGGGGGTAATGTTTGAGAGGAGATATGAGGAAGGGGTGTTTAGGGCTGGCAACATTCCAGTTCTTGACTTGGGTGTTGATTTCACAGGTGAGTTTACTTTATGATAATTCATCAAGTAGGACACTTGTGATTTATGTACATTTCTGTATGCATATTTGAATAAAAAGTTTACTTTTGTAAGTAGTTCTTAAAAGTTTTTGGCAGTTCATAGCGGTTGGGATGGTTTTTCTAAGGTTGATATGCTACTTGAGAAATTTGCAAAAGAATCCTCCTAAAAATGCTAAAATGTTGGCAAAACAGAAATTGACAAAAGTTCAAAGGAAATCAGTATAAATGGGAAAACTCCCATTGCAATGCAGACATTTTAGATAAAGTCATAAGAATAATATATTCTTGAATATATTCATAAGAATGTTTACATTTGAAACCATATTCATCTTGACTATATTCAGTAAACGTATTCAAAATGAGAATCAGTAAATTTGGTATATTCAACAATGAACAGATTCATAAGAATATATTCAAGAAAAATATGTTTCATGAATATATTCATAGAATTGGTAAATCTGTCGAATTTGGTGAATTGGCTTTTGGCAAATTGACCCAGAGGCCCTGGTGGAAATTGAGGAGGGTAAGGTCTCAAAAGCTCATCAGCAGCTGATATAGGCCAAATATTAGCTTACCAGGAATATTTCCTAGTACTGGAAGGAAAAATAGGAATTCCAACTCCTGTACAATTCTCTGGTCTCCACCCCTAGTTCAAGCCACTGACCTGATTCTGTAAGATACAACTTCAGCCACCTCCTTCTGACTCTCAGAGGAAGAGCCATCCAGACCTTTCTAGAATAGCTAGCAGCCATTGCTACGGCAGAACAATTCTTACCTTCCCCAGTAGGTTATCCAAAACATGACTTGCTCTGCACAGCTTGATATTAAAGGGAGACTCTCCTGAGCATTCAGAGACTAACACTTAGGAGGAGTTTTGCAGTGGGCTCTAAGATTATCTGAGATTCACCCTACCCAGGGGCTAGGCTACACTGGTTCCACATCTCCAAGTGGCAGTTGCTCACATTTGCTCCACTGACCCAAGACACACAAATGGTTGAGCAAATATCTTGGCTCATTCCTGCATCCAGTGCCTCATGCCCCAAGGGCAGTCTGCAGGAGGACAAAGAAGGTTGTATGAAGGTAGGGATTCACTCATCACCAGGGCAGAAGGTACTGCCAGACCTCAAACCTGCAGAGTCACAGCTGTCCTCAATCCTTCTCCCTCAGAACAATCAATAATTATTACACCCAGCCTGCAGTTGCCTTGTGTGTGTGAATACACGTTGGGGGGGGGGGGGCGCAGACTGCAGAAAATGTCTGCCTCCAGCTCTGTCACACACCACCTACCCCCACCCCCAAACCTCCCTGAAGCAACTCCAGGAAGGGCCAGTCTCTGGACTGGGCATCCCAGGAAGTGCTGGTCAGCCCTGGTGTCCAGCAGAGGGGGCCCATGCTCTGCTCCACCCCCAGCCTATCCCTCTCAGCCTCCTGGACTCAGGATCTCCTGTTCCACTCTGCTGTCCTATCTTCCCCACAAGTGAGCCTCACAGCCTCTCTTGCTTCTCCGCTCGTGGGTCTTCTTGGACCTGTCTGCGTTCTTCCCCCAAATCCCTGCCCCTCTGTCTTCTGCTATCGTCTATCAAGTACCACAGGACAAAGAGTGAGGGATGAATTCTGAAGAACAAGATCTGGGTCTAATACTGGGTCCACCATTCCCTGAACAGGGCCTCAGGCAGCATGTCCCCATTTTAGGCCTGAGAGAATGGATACACCCAGAGGGATGTTGTAAGGACCAATGAGACCATCCACGTGGAATGTTTCATGCAGTGCTTGCTACATGGTTCTCACTGAATTACAAATTGACCATCTGGAAAAGGCCTGCATCAGAAGGGTTCCCTAACCCAGAAAACCAGATACCACCAGGAATTACCTTGCTAATTTCCTACTTTTCTGAAAGCTCACACTTAAAATAATGTATCCAGAGGCCTTCTATGAACTTGGCCCCTCAGGCAGGGTAAAGATTGATGAGCTCAACACATGCCAGACCCTGTTCTAGGAACTTGCTATTATCATCATCTGTTCAGCATTTCTGTCCCATGCTGAGGCAAATGTCAACAGACCCCCCACCCTGGAGAGTATCCAGGCTGAGGCACAGGAAACATGTCACATGTTTGGCACATGTGCTCATATAAACAAGTGCATATATCTATAATAATCATAGTTTTAAATTTGTCCTTGGTTTTGGGTTTTTTGGTGGGGAGGCAGGGGCCAGGATTGAGAATGAGAAAGTTTTCTTCTATCCCTGTTCATTGATTTCCACCCCTGGGCCCTCCCAGATGTCTCTCCACTCTAGGCCTCCCCACACCCTCAACCATACCTTCCACTTTGGGCTTTGCCTCAGCCAGCCGCTCCTGGAACTTCTTCTTGAAGAACAGGGCCTGCAGTCGCTGCTGGTAGTGGTCGATCCTGTGGACAGGGCAAGCTACATTATGAGGCCGCCCCCTCCAGCCCCAGGAGCTAGCTTCAGCCCCTCCTTCGTGCCTGCTGCCCTGACCTGCTCATTTCATAGAGGAAACGGTCAGCTCGGGCCATCCGCTCTATTTCATGCTTGTGCTCCTCGAGGAGGTCGATGTCGCTTTTCTCTGGAATGAACTTGAGGAGCTGCAAAGAGCATCAGATGAACGTCAGACAGGAAACTGGTGAGAAGCCGATATGGGAGTTCCCTGCACAGATGCCCATACACTGACCATGCTCAAGATGGGGGCGGGGTGGTCCTTAAAAGAGGCATCCTCACGCAGTGGGTTTATGTTTCATTTGCCTAAAGGGGGCCTCAGGGTACCTGCTCTAGACTTTTCTTTTTTCACTTTTTAAAACTGAGATGCACCTTATATATAGTAAAGTATACTGTTCTTAAGTGCACAGCTCAATGACTTTTTCCTTTTAAACCCTTTTTTCTTTTAAAGTTTGTTGAGGTATAATTTACATAAAATGCATCCACCTTTTGTTTTCTTTAAAAAAAAAAAGATTTTATTTGTTTATCTTAGAGAGAGAGCACATGTACACAGGCTAGGGGAGAGGCAGAGGGAGAGGGAGAGGAAAAGTGCCAAGCAGACTCTGTGCTGAGCTCAGAGCCCCACATGGAGCTCAATCCCAGGGCCCTGAGTTCATGACCTGAGCTGAAATCAAGAGTCAGATGCTTAACCAACTAAGCCCCCCTAGTGCCCCCAAATGCATCCATCTTGAGTGTGCAATTCAATGAGTTTTGACAAAACCACCCAGTGAACTCCCATCCAGATTAAGATACAGATTTCCATCCCCCAGAAAGTTCTCTTGTATTTTTTCCATAAGCAACCCATCCCCCTCCCCGTTATAGCCTCCCAACTGAATTCTTTCACCTTAGATTAGATTTGCCTGTTCTTGAACTTTGTATAAATGGATTAATGCTGTGTGTTTTCTCTGGTGTCTGGCTTCTTTTGCACAACATAATGTCTGAGACTCACCCATACTGTAAGTATGGGTAGTTTGCTTTTTATACATTGATGAACAGTATTCCATTGCAAGAATATACCACAATGTATTTATTCACTTTCTTATTGATGGACAGTTGGGTTGTTCCATGAATAAAACTGTTACAAATATTCTTGCCTCTATCTTTTATAGTCAATGTTTGTATTCATTTCTCTGTACCTTGCGGTGGGACTGCTGGGTAGGAGGGTAGGTTTAGCCTTTGTTTATGCTACCAAATTGTTTTCCAAATTGCACTCAATGAGAATTCCAGTTGCTTGATGTCCTTGCCAACACTTGGCATTGTCAGTCTTTTCAATATAGTTCTTCCGGTGGGTGTGTAGTTCTGCCTTAGTGTGATTTACTATATATCTCTGATGACTAAGAGTGTCAAGCCACTTGGAAACTGTCTTCCATGAAGTACCCATTGAAGGCTTCTGCTTATTTTCAAGTGGAGCTGTTTGTCATTTTCTCTCTCAGATTTGTAGAGCTCTTTATTCTGAATAGGAAGTCTTTGCTACATGTACATAAAGTAAATGCCTTCTAAAGTTTGGCTTGTCTTTTCACTCTAGTAATGGTATCCTCTGATGACCAGAATTCTTAATTCTAATGAGGTCCAACTGATGGTGCTTTCGTTGGTGCCTTCTAGGTTTCTCTTGAAGGACCCAATAAATAGAGGTGGGGGAGATTGGGGAAATATATCATTATGGGTCACTCTGATTTTGCCTTGAGACCCAGGGGGGGATCATAGCTTATACCTCTTGTCGAAGACCTCAATTCCCCAGAAAAGATGCAGCCTTTCCCAGCCTCCCCTCAGAAAGGCTGGTCCAGGGAGTATCTATAAACCTCTCCCCAATGCCTCATCTTCCAGCCTGATTTTTCCTTGACCTAAGAGTCGTGGCCTCTCTGGGGGCAGGGAGGGGTGCACTGCCCCCTAATTTCCGCTCCCATCCCTTCCCCACTAGGGACCTCACCTGCTCCAGCATGTCCTTAGCGAGGTCCTCCTGTTCATCCATCTTCAAGATGGCCTGCCGGATCTCCTCATTAGAAAGCTTCAACCTAAGGCAAAACGCTGCCCCTTAAGCAGCCTGGCTTGGCCCCTCTGCTCAGGACAAACCCCAGCTCTTCTCCTCCCCTGCATTCTCTCACTCACATGAATATGGGACTATATCCCTTAGTGCTCCCCACTTACCTCTTCTGCAAAGCCTTCTCTAACTAAACTCATATGGTCTACTCCATGAACTCAATAATAATGAGATATTTTGATTTTTAAGGAGAAACTTGAATCTGCTGTCTTGCTGGAGTCTCTGTCATAACTGATAGGGACATTTGGGAGTAAAAGGGCCATCTTTAGTGTAGACAAAGAGACAGGGCAAAAGGTTTCTGATCCTTCTTCTCCTTATGCCTAAAATATCTACTGCATCTCCACGCAAAGATGGGACTATCGACAGCCCACAAAGGGGGCTGCTTCCTGCTTCCTTCATTGTCAGAAGACAGAACAGCTCTCAGTCTTCTGACAGTGCCTTAGCTCCCACACAGCTGTTCCCATACATCTTGCTGTCTGGATGAGGGACAAGCCACCCCCCTACACACACACACACACACACACACACACACACAGCCCTTCCCTTTTCCCTCCAGATGCATACCACTTGGAGCCCTGGAGATACAGAACTCTCCCTCATCTTCAAGAGAGAGAAACTGAGGCCTGAGGCCTGTGGGAAGAAAGGGGCATGGATGTCCCAGAGACGGCTGGGGCAGCACTAAGAATAGTATGGGTGGCGGTGCCCTCTGACCCTGGCTCGGGGGGAGGACCCACACAGAAGCTGTGCTGTTCGTGCAGATACTGCCCTGTTTGTTCTGCAGCCGCGGGAAATGCTTGGGGGCTGAGATCATGCTGCTCTGTGGCCTAAGCCTAGTGGGGCCCTCCATGGGCTTAGAGCAATTCTGCTGCCAGATGATGACCAGGCTGGTCATCGTGACGGGGGCAGTTTCCTGTCTGCAGAGCCCCACACTGCTGCTGAATATAAGCTCCCAAGACAGGGTTCTAGATCAGCAGTCTCCTACAATTCCCAGGGGACAGTGGGGGCAGGGGAAGCAGAGAGACAGCTATCACCCCATTCCTCGGCCACCCTTGTCCCCCAGGCATTCAGTTTCACTATATGTTTTTGCTCTAACCTTCCCAGGGCTCTACTTCCTTGGAGGGATCCATCCCTCCCAACAGGGGCTGAAGAGGCAGGACAAGCACATACTTGGAGAGAAGGATGATGCAGTTCTGTGCCCTTCGGCCGTCAATAACTGACAGCTCTTTGACTTTGCGGGAGGCCAGGTAGATGTCCTCTGTGGAGCCCAGCTCTTTCTGAAACCAACAAGCCAAGTAAAAAGGTTGAGGTATACATGTATGCTCCAATCCTCTCCTTGCCCACCTCCCAGGAGCCACTCCCACACCAACCAAGGGATGCTCCTGGTATGAGAGGAAGAAAGACAGGGAAAGAAAAAGACAGGAGAGAGAAAAAGGAAGGTGGTTAATAACCATCTCTACTAGGAGGCATCTGGAATTTTACCATGGGCTAGAATGGACTGAGGGCAATGAAGAGGCCCCCTTTTTAAAGACTGCCCTTTCTGGACAAACTAAAGAAGGAACTATTCCAGTGGAAGGGGGGTGATTGATCCCTATGGCTTTGGGCAATGTTATATGATCCCCAACATCCACAGAATCAGCCCTCACTCCACCACCCTACCCAGAGAGCTTCTCCAAGCTTATTATGGGAAGCAGTTTCCAAATCCCCATCAAGCTACAATTCCTGGACTCCTGGGGACTTCTGGCACAGCCCATTGTGCCCAGATTAGAGGGCATCCACAAGTTCAGAGTTGGGGAACCTGAGACAGAGTTCCATGAAGAATTCTCTCCACTAGGGTTCCAGCAGCAGATTGCCCAAAAATCAGACTCCCTCTCTTCTCTTGGGCCCCCGATGAGGCAGATAGGAAACTAGTTTTTACCCTGACCCTCCAAGAACATGCTCTATATTGCACAATGATGTGAGGCTGCCACTCACATCATTATCCTTGTGAATTGTGCCCTTGGGATTGTGCAGTGCCCAACCTATGCAGTCTTACAGGACGGCTTTGCCTTGGGCCAGGTAGGTAAGACAACAGACCTGGAATCTTTCTCCTTACTCCAGTAGACATTCACCTCCATTGCTGGTAGGGGTCCTTTTGAGTTACTTCCCTCCCCTACATTTCTGCTTTCTCCTTGGGAACCCTTTCCTGTGTTGCTTATAGGGATGGGTCATAAAGGTAGAAGGCAGAATGAATAAGCCCTCTCTTTTGACAAGTACAGGGCAGCAGCCCAGGACAGTGGTTAGAAGTTAGAATGTCCAGAGCCCCAAGAGTGACTCACCTGCTGAGAAGGATTAGTTATCAGCTCCTAGGCAGGTAGCAGCCACAGCCAACAGAGAATTAAACATGCACAACGTTAGCCAAGAGTTTCAGGGACCCCGGGGACAGTAGGAGAGACATGGGGACCCCTGAGCATTGACTCTGTCCACCCCATCCCAATGAGACCTGCATGGTTGGAGAAGGAGACTAGCAATTAGCCCTGGACAGGAGGTGCTTCTAGTGGACATACTCTCCCAGAGAAGCCACAAAGTGGGGAGCAGGCAGGTCCCCTGCCTATCCTGGGCCCAGTGGGACCACCACTCCCCAGCTGGGGCAGGCCAGGCCCCCAAGCTTCCCAACACTGGGCCTTGGCTGCTATTCTTCCTTTCTTCTCTGTTGGGAAAATGCTCAGTGGGCAGAGAGCATTTCTCTGCTGCTGGATGACTTCATCTTTCTAAACAGAAGAGGAGATACAACCAGAAGGGGCCAGAAACATGCAGAAGTTGCATTCATTGAGGCAGAGGAAAGCAGGTGTCCCTGAATTTCATCCCTTCCCTTTGTCTTTTGGTTTCCAAGGGAGCTAAAGGAGGCAGGGCCCACACCCAGTTCTCCCTTTTGGACCCTAATGGAGTTGAAGTCACTAACTCAGGAGCTGCATAGGACACAGTGGGAAGACCACAGCTCATGGGACCTCCCCCTCCCCACCAAAACATGCAACCTGGGACCCAAGATAGGGAGAGGCGGCCACCAGGGACCAGGGCCACACAGTCTCTAGGATCTTTCCAGCTCTGCTGCTGTAAAGTCAGCCTGAGTCTGGACGACCCACCAAGTGACAATAGTCTGGGTGAGCCCAGCCCCTCAGTAGGGGATTAAGAAAGGAGACAGGGGACTCAAGGGGATTTTCCACCTTAACTTTTCTCTAGTCACTAAACCGAAAGGCCCCAAACCCACTTTGTTCTAAACGCCATAAACCTCTTTCCCCACTGCTCCCCATCTTAGCCTCACCTTGGGGCCCGGACACTGGGTGGGCTGGCCTGGAACCTGCCCAAGAAAAAGACTCTCCAACCAGGAGGAGGTGTGTGATTGAACATGCCTGATACACCCCTTGTACATGCTCCCTCCATCCCACTTGGGAGCACCAGGGCACAGGAGCACCAAGGACTCAAGAAGAACCCCTTCCCACTCCTGTTAGACCACAGATGCTGCTGGTGGCCATGCCAGCCTGATGTGGGCAGAGGCTAAAAATGTTGCCTGGAATTAGGGTAAAGAATCAGGTACCTTGATTACCTACTTTTAACTTAAATAACAACCATCTCGTTTTTCTAGAATGCCAAGTCAGGATCAGAGCCCTGCCCCAACTCTCTGTCCCTTTGGCTAGGCTCCTAAGAGCAGTCTCATGTGCCCTCAGGAGGGATTGTCCACAGGTCTGAACTTGTCAGAATGCAGAGGGGGGCCCAGACACAACAAGCAGCTGCTACTCAGGGCCCAGGAAGCCACAGACCCCACTCACAATCACCTGGGGTGTCCTCAGGGCTGCCACCCTGGGCTCAGCCGAGGGGACCAGAGAAAGTGGCACAGTGTGGAGAAGAAACAACCCTCAGAGCGCATTCTAAAGCCTCAAGCCTGGGAATGCCCAAATTGGACTTGGTGGGGGAGGGCCCCCAGATGTGCTAGCTACAGTGCAGATTCCTCGGCCCCAACTCACCTCCTGACTCACATTCGTGCACGGACGAGGAGTTAAAATCAGCACATTTGGCAATCCGCACTGCACTGCCTCGGGAGTGCCCTGCATTCTGCCACGCTCCCACTGCCCCTACTGCGGCAGGAAGAGGTGGCTGACTGGCCAGCCATCTGTAAGCAGAGTCTGCAGAGCAAAGCTCAGGGCTTTCCCAGCCTGCCCAGGCCCAGACCCAACCTCAACCCCATAACATGACCTGGAGCAGCTCCACCTTCCTGGAAACATGGACATCCTCAGCTAACTGACTCGCAGGGGTGCTGGCAGGCTATAGTGGAGAGAGCAGTTTGAAACTGATCATTCCTGCTAGGTGTAGTCTCTAGACCCTGGGGTCAAAGAGAGAATGGGGATCAACAGTAGCCAGGGCTGTTACTCCATCTCCAGGGCTCCAAGATGAAAGAGAAATGGACAAAATGCTATTTCATCCCTCAGTGTGTAAATACACACAACTGTGTGGCAGAACTGTAATACAACAGGATATTTCCCCTACTGCACTGCACGTCTCTAATTCCGATCCCTGCACTTAGTAAAGCATGGTACCTAATAAGGAATAAAATCATTCAGTATACATGGGAAGAAGGGAGGGAAAGAAGAGAGGTTGAGGGTTGGGCTCAAGGGGCATAGGTGAAGTCAAAACTAGAAGTCAAGACCCAAGAAGATGGGGGTGGGGAAGGGTCTTACCTGGTGCCTCTGATAAGCTGAAAACATTTTTTCAAAGTCCTCTAGGTCCAGAATCCGAAATACCTGCATGTCATCAATCTCATTCCATACGGTGCCAGGGACACGTGCCTAAGATACAGGGCAGGGACAAGACCCAGTGTTTGACCCAACTCCTTCATGATGGAGTGGTCCAATATCTCCCTATCTCCGCCTGCTCCCAGCTGCACAAACTATAATAGGCTTTCAGACCTTCAGAAAGGGGGGTCAATTCATCTCCCCCAAACCTTCAATACTCTGTTCCAGGGCAGAGGCCAGAGTCAACCTCCTTGTCCTTCCTTTCCAACCTCCTGTCCTTTCCTGCCACATAGACATGTGCTCCAGAAATCAAACGGAAGGCAGGAGTGATGGGTAGGTCAATATGAATGATGGTATGAAACTCCTTCCAGAAAAACCAAACCAAACCAGTGTTCTCGGGGCACACTCCCTAAAGGTCAGGGTTGACTAGAGTCACTATGAGGGATAGTGCCCACACATATCTGAGATCTTCAAATCCTCAGTGTGCACTAGATTTCCCATATCTGAGATGGTCATTTTCTCTCCCAGGGGGTCTTCCTCCCACTTTTCCAGATTCCCAGAAAGTTGGAATGACAGACTGTCAGAAAGTGGCAAATGTCAAAGCCTGGGACATCCTGGTCCCTGGAGTGACTGCTCAGGCCAGCGAGACTGCCACAGCTTCCTGTTGGTCAGACCTGGGAAAGTGGCCTATCCCTCATGGTTGGAATGCATCCAAGGGTTCACATTCCCAGCTCTCCCCACCTAAGCACTGCCCCACCTCTGTGTGGGACCCTGACACTGAACCCCCACGCTGGGGAGAGGCTCCACCAGCAAAGCTGAGAACATCCCAGTGGTCTTACAGCACCCCAACAATGGCTCAGAGGCCAAAGAGCTCAGCCCCTCCCAGGGTGCTCACTTCTGTCCTCCTAGGAGTACTTGCCTCATCCTGAGGTTTGCTGTCCTTTAAAATGGAATCTCCCACCTTCCTCTGCCTGGGGGGCAGCTGGGGAACCTTCCTAAGGCGACTACCCCCTTCTCCCTCCATCTCCCCCTCAGCAAGGCTTAGAGAGTAAAACATACCTTTCACTCACTTTTATTTTCTTAAACTCTGGAAAGGGGAGGCTAGGCCAGAGCAGGGGGGTGTGGGGACATTCCTGTGGCCTTCCTAAGGCCAGGGACCCTCTTGTGGAATGCCGGGCTGGGAAGCTTAGAGCAGCAAGGGATACAGGCAACTGGCCAAACCCAACACAGACACATTCTTTTCATGGCAGAAACAACCACTGTGTGTGTGTGTGTGTGTGTGTGTGTGTGTGTGTGTGTGTGTGGTGTGTGTGTATGCACAGGAGCATGCGTGGAGTAGGGGAAGGGGACTGGGGAAAGGAGCCAGGCCCCTGGAATGGAGTAGATGGGAGGCCGAGAGAAGATGGGAAGGGAAACTGAATAAGGAAAGCAGGGAAGGGAAAGCTCTCAGTGGTCCCCATCAGAGACTAGGCCTGGAGTGGAAGTGAGCTCCATGGGAAAGCCCACACAGGTAAAGCTCGCCACTGTTCTTTAGTCCCAGTGAGGATGGGCTAAGAAAGGGCTGGAATGCAAGAGCTGGATGGACAACACCAGGGAGACTTTCCCCAGGGAGAACAGACTGAATGCCCAGTTCTTCCATCCTCCTTGCCAAATGCCACCCCATATCCCTACACAGACCCTCATGGAGGTGAAGCCGAGCTCTGGAGCCATAACCCATTTCCTAGTATTCTCCACATCCTATGCTTCACCAAGGCGCCCTGATGTGCCTGCTGTGTAGAATGACCCCTGACTTTAAATTTGTATCACTCTGGCCAGAACCTCATCACTCCTGTTTAAATCCCTGGGGCTTCGGTAACTCTAGACATACCCTTTATATGCCAGGGAACTCTTTCTCCAAAACCCTTTTCATTGTGTTTCTCTCACTGAGCATTTGGGGTCAAAACAGAGCAAGTGAGCTTGCACTCCCAGCCTCATGACTACTTGGGACCATTGGCAAGTAGGGGGGTATAATTTTCTTCTCATTTCGCACAAAAGGAAGCAGAATCTCAGCAATGCTTGCTTAGTGAGTTGAAGGATTAGGTGAGATAACACACTTAAGGCGTGCATGGTTGTGCCACTAATAACTCACCTAATACTATTATGAATTCCCGAGTCAGTCACCGTTCCAAGTACTTCATATGTCAATTAATCCTCACAATAATCCTTTGATGTGGATGTCATAATTCCCCCCATCTTGTAGATCAGAAACCTGAAGCCCAAATGCTTAAATAACTCCTGGTCACATAATTAAAAGCTTGGGAGTGGGCTAACAGATCCACAAATATTATTTAGTCCCCTCCACTCACTTCTGCTGAGCAATGTCTACAATTCCTGTGAGCCCCTTCTACTCCCCATTCCATCACACCTGTATTTTCCAGTCCAGGAATGATACTCTGGCCTGCTTTAGGTTCCTGAGAAATTTATATAGATTTTATTATTACTGGACCCCAGAGAAAATCCTAAGTCCAAAGCTCTATTTGATGAAAGTGTTGCAAAAATATTAGGTGCCCTGTCTATTTTCCTCAATTGTTGAGGGGTCTAATCAACTTTTCATTACCTTTAAAATTTTTTAAAATTATACAAAAAGGCAACTTACTGAATGAGAGATGATATCTGCAAATAATATATTCAGTAAAGGCTAAATACCTAAAATAGATTAAGAACTTACACAACTCAACACCAAAAAAACCTCAAATAACCCAATTAAAAATGGGCAGGGGACCTAAATAGACACTTTTCCAAAAGAGACATAGAGATGGCCAACAGATACATGAAAAGATTCTCAACATCACTCATCATAAGGAAAATACAAATTAAAACCACTACCACCTCACACCCATCAGAATGGCTAAAATCAAAAAGGCAAGAAACAACAAGTGTTGATGAGGACATAGAGAAAAGAGAAGCCTTATGTGCTGCTGGCAGGAATGCAAACTGGTGCAGCCACTGTGGAAGACAGTATAGAGAGGTCTCAAAAAAATAGAAATAGAAATACCATACCATAGCAAAACATATAGAGTCATAAAATCACTATGTGTATGCCCGAAACTAATGTAACATTGTGTCAACTATAATAAAAAATCTTAAGCTTTTTTTTTAAGAAAGCAAAAATAAAACAAAAACCTTTAAGTTATACATTGTAAGTATAGGATATATATACATATATATTTTAAACCACAGAGAGGTATATCTGTTATTTCTGATCATGAACAATGAAAATTTCCACACAGCCTGTGGCCTTTGGTACTGCAGAGTGGTTTGTCCCCTTGCCTCATGACCGAGGATAAGGACCCACAGGGTGCAGAGTGCAGTACAGTTGTCACAAATGTCAACCATGTGGCTTCAAAATTCTGCTAACAGGTGGCTCTAAAATTTTACCAACTTAGATTGGAGATGTTATCAGAGACCCATAACTATGGGTTATATTCATGCTTTGTCTTTCCACCTCAATTATAAAACCAGAGGTAAGAGGAATCTTAGAAATCTCATAGATAAGCAAACCGAGGTACAAAGTGCATGATTTATGCAGGTTGCCCAGGTAATTAGAGCCAAACCTGGTTTAGTTGGAGTTTAGAACCTCCCCTTCAATCCCTGCCTAGGATCTCTAGGTGTTTCCTTGAACAAAATCCCTAATTTGCCAGATTCAAAACTCTTACAAGGCAATGCTTTGCCTCACCTTTTATTATTATCCATTATGACCCCCAGCAACAAATCTTTACACAAAGAAGCCCTCAGACTGCCTGGCTAGCTGGTCTACATTAGGAGAGGCAGCTAACACATAGCTGCCCTTCTATTTCACAATTCCTCGTCTCTTCCCCCTTAAGTCTCCTGAACTCATCTAAGCTTGCATAGAATGGTACAATTATGAATTCCCTAAGAGTCAGACCAAGAGGTTCATACAAAAGGTTTGAGGGCATTCCTTAGTCCAAGCTCCAAAATGATGTCTGCATGGCTGCTGAAGTGTGTGTATGGGTCAAGCTAACTGAATTCAGTTACCATGTATGTGTTACAGCTCAAGGACAAAGCCACAGGTCCTAATAGGATTTAGTACAGAACCAGAGGTAGGGCTCGACTAAGGCTGGAACTGGAGTTAAACTACTAGGAGTCTAATATAACCCAGGACAAGTCTACTCCATGCTTGTGAGAGTCCGACAGAGGACCCAACACCCACACGCGGACCTGGGATTGGTGATTATTAGAATAGATAACATTCCTGAAGGCCTTTCACCACTGAGCAGTCTAGAAAAGTACCCAGTGTGTCTACTTCCCGCTGGGAGGATGCCAAAATGGCTACATCTTGACATGAAACTCTTCATGGCAAGGGTGCTGTCCTGTCCCCTGCCAAGGCCTCATCATTTCAGTTCTTTGAACACACCAGCCTGATCTTTACCATCTCTAGACCTTGGCCCAAGTTCTTTGCCTACATCTTCCACACTTTTCCTCAAATAGACCCTATTCTTAAAACTCTAGCCCAGCCATTATATTGTCCAGAAAGTGACTCTGCTTGGCCCATGCTCTGGTATCAACATAACCCTATTAACCCTAACCACATACACATTCTGTCTGCAGGTGGCTTTTCCAATGTGACCCTTAGCACATGCCAAGCTATCTTCTCCCAGCATAGATGTTCTTCCCAGTGGACAGTGAGCTGTCTGGCATCAGCAATCCCATCTTCTGCATCTACTGTGCCTTCCCTTCCCCCTACCCAAAGAAGGAACCCAGAAGGGGAGGTCTACAAACAATGGTGAGGCAATCCTTGGGACTGATTGTCACTGGCTATGGGAGAATGGATCTACTGATCTTTTCTTTGTTACTTACCTCATTCAGCTTGACCCAGTTGAAGGACTTCAGTGGATGGGAAGGCTGGGGGACACACTTCTTCCTGAGTGGGATATCACTGCTGGGGCAGGGGTCTGGAGGGAGAGGCAGGCCCATGCTAAAGCATGGTGGGGCACCAGGAGGAGTGGGAGGCCCACCAGGTGGAAGAGGTGGCGGTGGAGGTGGGGGACAGCAGGCAAATGGGAGAGGGGGTGGAGGTGGAGGCAGGTCATTGGTTGTCATTGAGGAAGACAAGGTAAGTGGGCCCCCAGGGGGAGGCGGGGAAGATACTGGTCCTGTCTGTGGGAAGACAGAAAAATCAAAAAAGACAAAGCCATCAAGCAAGGATACCTTTCAAGTCCACACCACACTATTCCTTTCCTTATTCTTACTCATCTATACTAGAACCCCAATCCTGCTCTCACCTCTCCCACACACTTTGTCTCCCCATTTCTTCTCTGTATTCCAAATATCCAATATACACAGAAACAACCACAGACACATACACATAGGTAAAACACACATACATAACACTGGACGAAGTCATAGTTATCACAATGCAACAGCAGGAATGCTACATATGGTTATGTATGCTACCGCCTGCACAAGGACATCCACCCAGGGAGGGGGTGCAAAACCATACTTGCACTCTGCTTTGCCAAGTGTGCTTCCTGGAACAGTGTCACCCAAGGAAAACAGCATTGTTTTGTTTTTTTTTCTTAATTAACACAAACGTAGCAACCCTTACAGACTCAGAGGTCCCCTCTATCCTGGCCTGAGCTCCTCCTCTAAATTCTCCTTCATCTTGAGGTCCTCAGCCCTTCCCTACACCTGTTCTTGCCACCTCATCCTGAAGGTCTCAGCTCAATATGTAAAGAGGGGAGGGTATCCACGTACTGAGATTTCACTGAGTTGGGCTACCAGCTCTGCCACTTGTCCTCGAGCCTGGCGCAGCTCCTGGGACTCTCGAGCCAGTTTGTCCTTCATCTTGTTCAGTGTCCGCATCATCTCTTCCTTCTCTAATGTTTTTGTCTCACATTCTCGCTCCTTCCTCTCCAGCTTGCTCACCAGCTCCATGTGTTCTGGGATGGGAGCAGGACAGGAGATAAAATGGGAAGAGACGGTTGAATATGCGTGGGTCTACCTCTAATGGGTCCTGGGCTGGGCAGGGGAGGGGTTGTGCGGAGCACGCAGTGGTTTGAGGCAGAGCCCCTTACCTTTCCGGAACTTCTCTGCCTGGTCTCGCCATTGTTTCACCTCATTTTCATTGATGAGCCTGGTGGGGAATAGAAAGAAGGGTCTGTTGATTGTTGACTCATTACTTCCCAAAAGATATATCATCCCCCTATTCCCCACATCAGTTCTATGATCTCCAATCTGTCCAGCCACATCAAGGAGGCTAGGATTTTGACTCTCCAGATGTCTCTCCAGGTCCCCAGCTCTGCCCAGTTCTCATGTGTCTCTCTGTGGACTGTGAAAACTGAAAAGACCCTCAAATAACTTATGATCCAACCCCTTGTGATATAGTTGAAGCTCTTGAGAGCAGAGATGAAGACAATAGCTTAACTAATGGTAGAACTAGGACTAAATTTCAGGCTTCCTTTAGTAGTCTGATGACTTGTACATCTTTGTAAAAATAAGTTTTTGCATTGAAAGAGATCAAAATGTTAGTCCTACCATGGTACAGGCTTTCAAAGACCAATGTATAAGAGCAAGAGAAATCGCCCATCTCAGAACCACAGAATGAATATGTTGAGGGTAAAGAGGGGATGTATCTAAATCACAGGAAGTCCTCACTCACGTTAAACTCTTGTAATGAGGATTAAGCTATTATCTAAACATCAAAGTGTAATAGAGATGAAATCCCAAATGAGACCCGAATAATCAGGTTTTTGTTTTTTGTAACTCTAAAAACATGGCAGAGTTAGATCCATGAATCTTGGCCTCCTCAATCAGATTAAAGATATAAAGAGGGGACAGAGTATGGAAGGGAACATAATTTGTTAAGAGAGTCTTTGGAGAGAGCCATTGCTGCCCTTCTTGGAGGTCCTACCTCCTTCACCATCATCCACTGTCTTTGTTGAACCTAATTCAGAGAGTTCTGACCCACATTCCCTGATGTCGGGAAGGAGGCATTGTGGACTGGGGTCCAACTTGGGGCCAGGCAGGTCCAAAGAGTGAAGAAACATTAACCAGGAGAGTGGTGCTCTGCTGGGATATCCAGCACTCTTAGACTTTGTTGGCACAGAGACTGCATGAGGATTTCTCATGTAAGCATCATGGAGAAATTAGGCTGATGCCATTTTAAGTCCTGTTCAAGATGTCCACCTAGCAGAGAAGTGGACACTTGAACATTGTGCCATTGTGTACTAGATTGCTAGTGAATCAGGGGCTGATGGAAGGGATGGTACCAACCAGTCCCAGGGGATAAAAAGGCCTCAAATGGCCAATGGCCAGGGTTTTATAGTGAGATGCATGTGTCAAAGAGCTTCAGAAGATCCCAGAAATAATTCATGTCTTCACCCATGTGCCAAGGCCAGAGAATAGGAAGCCTGTTTACTAAGTTACCTGATCAGGTAAGATCTTTTCCTCTTCCTTCCCGTGCACTGTGATAGGGGTTAAAAACTGGCTAGCTAATAGAAGGGGGTATGTGTGTACAATGGATTAGAAGAAAAACAGAACAGAGAAAGAAAGCCAATCATTACACATGCCCTTCCCACTGCAACTTCCAGCCCCAGTCCACGGAAGAGAGAGAGTGAAGGCTAAATCTAATCTAGAATTCACATAGTTCACATCTGGGACTAGTTCTTCTAGTTGCAGATTTGAGACTATATTCCTATTTTAAATGATCTTAGGACTTCCATTGTGCAAGAAGAAGCAAAAACTTCATTGGACCTGAAGGCAGAGGAAAAGCTTCCCCACTAAATAGTGCAAAGAATTGGTAGAAAATAAAAATAAAAATCAGAAATAAAGTTGCATTTTGATTACTTTGCTATTTGCACTTGTCCAGCATACCAGGTAGGATTAACCACATCAATACCCAACTACTTGTAAAATGAAAACAATAGCATGAATAGTTCAAAAATCATTATCTACTTGGCTTTGGTATGTGACCAAATTGAGAGCCAATTTATCTCCTTAAAGGGCAACTGGATCAGACTGTTACTAACAGCAACATTATTTGAAAAAGCCAAGATTTGAAAGAAGCCCAGTGTCCATCAATTGGTTATTGGATAAGAAGATGTGGTGCATTTAAATGGTGGCATATTATGCAGCCATAAAAAGGATGAAACCTTGCCATTTGCAATGACATGGACAGAGCTAGAGAGTAAGTAAAATAAATCAGTCAGAGAAAGACAAACCCATATGATTTCACAGATAGATGGAATTTAAGAAACAAATCATATGAGAAAAGGGGAAAAAAAGAGAAAAAGAGACAAATCAAGAAACGGACTCTTAACTATAGAGGACAAACTGATGATTACTAGAGGGGAGAGGGCAGAGGGATGGATGAAGCAGATGATGGGGACTAAGGAAGGCACTTGTCATGATGAGCACGGGATGATATATGGAAGTGTTGAATCATGACATTGCATGCCTAAAACTAAAATAACGCTATATGTTAACTAACTGGAAATTAAAATAAAAACTTAAAAAAATACAGTCAAGTAAAAGCTTAAAATTAAAAATTAGTATGTTAGCATAACATCTGATTACTAATTGATGTAACTTTAAACTTGGTTCTGTGTTTCTCAGTACACAGGGTCAAAGATAAGCCAGAAGACCTTAGGCTCTGACATCCTTATCCAACAGCCTTACTTAAATTGCCATGCTCTATTTCAGTGATCAGCAAACTTTCCCTAAAGGGTTAGAATAAATATTTTAGGTTTTATATAGCAGGTACAGTCTCTGTCACATATTCTCATTTGTTTTTAAAAACACTTTAAAATGTAAAAACTATTCTTAGCTCATGGGTCATGCAAAAGCAAACTGGAGGATTGGTTATCTCACAGACGATTGTTAATAAGTTTAAATTCTTCCTCTATCCACTCCATGCAATGAATCATTAAAAGCTGAGTACAGGGGCACCTGGGTGGCTCGGCTGGTTAAGTGTCTGCCTTTGGCTCAGGTCAGGCCAGGGTCCTGAGATCGAGCCCCACATCAGGCTCCCTGCTCAGTGGGAAGTCTGCTTCTCCCTCTGGCTCTCCTCCCTACCCAAGTTAGTGCTCTCTCATGATCTCTCTCTCTCTCAAACAAGTAAATAATTTTTTTTAAAAAGCTGACTATAATGACAGACAGACAAAAGGCTGATATCCAGGATCTATAAAGAACTCCTCAAACTCAACACACACAAAACAGATAATCATGTCAAAAAATGGGCAGAAGACATGAACAGACACTTCTCCAATGAAGACATACAAATGGCTATCAGACACATGAAAAAATGTTCATCATCACTAGCCATCAGGGAGATTCAAATCAAAAACACATTGAGATACCACTTGACACCAGTTAGAATGGCCAAAATTAGCAAGACAGGAAACAACGTGTGTTGGAGAGGATGTGGAGAAAGGGGAACCCTCTTACACTCTTGGTGGGAATGCAAGGTGGTGCAGCCACTTTGGAGAACAGGGTGGAGATTCCTCAAGAAATTAAAAATAGAGCTTCCCTATGACCCTGCAATTGTACTACTGGGTATTTACCCCAAAGATACAGATGTAGTGATAAGAAGGGCCATCTGTACCCCAATGTTCATGGTAGCAATGGCCACGGTTGCCAAACTGTGGAAAGAACCAATATGCCCTTCAAAGGACGAATGGATAAGGAAGACATGGTCCATATACACTATAGAGTATTATGCCTCCATCAGAAAGGATGAATATCCAAATTCGTATCAACATGGACAGGACTGGAACAGATTATGCTGAGTGAAATAAGTTAAGCAGAGAGTCAATTATCATATAGTTTCACTCATTTGTGGAGCATAAGAAATAACACAGAGGACATGGTGAGATGGAGAGGAGAAAGGAGTTGAGGGAAATTGGAGGGGGAGATGAACCATGAGAGACCATAGACCCTGAAAAACAATCTAAGGGTTTTGAAGGGGCAGGGGGTGGGAGGTTGGGTGAGCCTGGTGGTGGGTATTATGGAGGGCACGTATTGCATGGAGCACTGGGTGTGGTGCATAAACAATGAATTCTGTTATACTGAAAAGAAATTAAATTTTAAAAATGAGGGGAAAAAAAGCTGACTACATCCCCTATAAACTTGTGTTGTTCGATATGATAGTCCCTAGCCACGTCATATGGCTATCTGAATTTAAATGAAATAAAATTTTAAATTTAGCTCTTCAGTTACACTATCCACATGTCAAGTGCTCAGCATCCAGGTTTGAACAGGGCAGATATGGAACATTTCCATCATATCAGAGAATTCTACTAGGCATGTTCCTTAAGGTGCATTTGGAGGCATCTGTTTATGAGAGAGAGAGAGGAAAGAGGAAGGAGGAGGAAGACAGATGAGAGCTGGCCACTGCTCACATGTTGACAATGTTCTTGACGTTGAAGTTCTCCAAGGGAGCCAGGTCAGGGTCCACACCCCTCTCATCCTGGAGGACAATCTGCTGAAGGATTCGGTCCAGGAGCTGCCACTGCTGGAAGTAGCCACCGTTCCGCTTGTCTGCAAGGACAACAGGCATCATAACTTTACTGAGCCCTGGAACACCCTGGGGCCCTGCCCTAGAGTCATGGTATGGGCACAGGCTGATGAAACGTGCCCTCTCCCGCCTTTGGCAAGCTCCCAGTCTGATGGAAGAGGCAATGATGCTACTGATGCTGATGGTGATGATGGAGATTCACAAATGCAGCCATTTCTTGATGATCTGCAACTGACTTTCTATGAGTGTGTCAATCCTCTAGATACATTTCTCTACTCCCTGAAGTGCCTCTTGGCTGTCTTTGTTCCCTGTAGGCACCCTGAATAGCTTACGCATTGGGAATACAAATTGCCTTTTCTATTATCTAAAAAAAAGTACCTTTCAGAAAGTAAATCTGCTCCAAAATATTACCTGCTAAATAATGAAGTCTCCAGGGAAATTTAAAAAAAGAAAAGGTTTTAGGATTATCTAGGCTGTTATTCTATGGTGAAAGATGAATGGAAACTCATTACAGGCATGCACTAAGAAAGACAGAGTCAGAATGGGTTGGAGAAGTGCTAATGAAATCCAGGCCGATTTCTTGGTGAAGGTGACCCGGAACTGCAAAGGCAAAGGCTTGTGTGTGATGCCTGACCTCACAGGGCCCCACTCCTATCCTCTGTAGTTATGTTTTGGTGGGACATGGGTTTTCTTTTCATGGCTAGCCACAGCCCCTCTTCCTCATCTTGATCCCAAGTACTTTGACCAACCAAAGGAGGTCAGCCAACATGATGCTGATCTCAGAGTCAAACCATAATGCTTAAAGGTGGAAGGTTGTCTGCAAAGCCCCATTTTGAAGGAAGACACCCGTTGATATGGCCAATGGAGCACCACACACAGAACCTGAGAGAGGAGAAGTTGGGTTTCTCAGGCAATTCCTACATCTTTCGTGAAGGTCCCTGGACTGAGCTTTGGAGAACTGATAGGTTCGGCCTAGGTCACTGTGTCCGGTTTCTTTTCCACCACTTCACTGACACAGGCACTGCAATGTGGCATAGTTTTCCATTTACCCTTCACCCAGGAATACAGGGTAAAGCCAGGTCACTGGCTCACAGAAGTAGAACAGGTTTCATCTAAAGCCATAACCCCAAAGAAAAAAAATTCCTTCATATGTACAGAATCACCCAGCCTCAAGTTCATCCACTATAAATCAGGTATAATAATGCACACCTCTTAAGTCATTTTGAAGTTTAGAGACACTGCCAACGAGCCTTGCATCATGCATGGCCCAGCATGGACACACAGTAAACTGTAGTCATTGCCACCATCACCACGAAAACAAATGCCACCATTACCACCAGTAGAGAGTCTGACCAGGTTGACCATCTTAGTTGGCCATACTAGTCTTCCAAATTTGTGGTTTTGTGAAGAGCTTAAATACCAAGTGGTACAGTTACAGCTCATTTCAAATTGTGTGCTGGGGTGGCTATTAGTGATTATATGTAATTTATTCAGTCACTGTGCACACCTGGATCTTAAAAAGCTTAGCATCTGCTAAGCTTATATGCTGACATCCAGTACTTGCAAAGAGAGGCAGGGGCCAGTGCATTAAAGTGAAGCTCACAAGACCTGAATGGAGGAGATGATAAAACCTTGGAAAAAGGCATGTTCAGTCTGGATCTGTGCTAGTCCCCCAAACACAAAGCTGCTTTTTGGAGCCCCCCAAGAGGACTGATCACTCTCCTGTCATAAGCTGACAGCCAGCTCTGTTTGATTTTACAATGATCAAGCTTCTTCCTGGTAGACCAAAACATCAACGTTGTTCAGGCCCAAGTCCCCAGCTGCTCACCTGGGTGACAGTGGAAGTCCTGACCCCAAAGAGGGAGGGAAGAACAAGGGCCTGCATCCTGTGGCCAGGCCTCCTGGGGACATGTGCCAAGGGAGACCCAGCCAGACTCACCAACTCAGGGAAGTGCTGACACATTGTCTCAACCTGCCCCAGGCCAACGCTCAGTCTGGCTGAGGAAGTGGTACATGTAGGGTACTCACAGGGCATCTGCAGACAGTGGTGTAAAACAGACAGCAAGCAGGGGTAGGCCTCAGTGTGCTTTAGCTTCTTGTGGATCAGCTCAAACATCTGGGAAGCACTCTTGGTGTCAATGTGGACCTGAGGGAGTGGAGGGCACAGTGAACAGGGAGGGGCAAGCCATGGAAGAAGAGGGGAGAAAACCCTACTTCCATCCACAGAGTCCCATTTCCCAGGACGATGTTCCTTCTCCTGCTTCTAGCCAGGCTTCAAAAGAGAGGCACAGAGAAAAGGTGGAGGGAGATGTCCTAATTACATGAAGCAGGATTTCTCCATTTCAGCACTACTGGCATCTTGAATCAGATCATTCTTCGGCATGGGGATCTGTCCTGATCACTGTAGGCTGTTCCATACCATCCTTGGTCCATATCTATCAGATGCCAGTGACATCCTCCTCACACCAGTTGTGACAACAAAAATTGTCTCCAGACATTGCAGATGTCCACAGGGGAAGGAAGAAACAAAGACACTGCTGGTTGAGAGCTACTGATTCAAACTAAGGGAAGGGGACAGGGACATAGGCGATTTAAGGACCACGTAGCATAGTTTCACGCAACCTGGGTTCAAATCCCAGATCTATTCTTATTGTGTGACAAGGCAAACTAATCTCAGTCTCCTTGTTGTAAATCCAAGGTTTATGTGACAATAGAATTGGACGGTGATGGGTGACTGGAGCGCCACCAGATATAGGTTTCTATTTGAGTGGAGATTTTATAATACAATATTTAAGTAGCAGAATTGTATATTTTCAGGGTTATTGAGATTGAAATGAAAAGACAATCTGGTTTGTGAAGCATGATCTGGTTAGTGACAGGGAGAGGGGACTCAGGAAATTGCTGAAAGGCAGGGGAAGAGTAGCCTGGAGAGAATTTGAGACTAATCACATGTAAGAACAGGTCCTCTTTCCTTTGGGGGTTGCAATCTCCCAGCAAAGGAGATGCCCTTGGTAGGTAAGGCCTGCCAGGTGAGGCCTCACAGAGTCAACACACTGCCAGGCTCCAGAAGCAGGACCTGGCTGTAGGGCCACTCACCAGGGAATCCAGCCAACACTGGACCTACCACATCATGGGATCTGGAGAAGAGTCTGTGGGGCCACCTGGGACCCCAATGCTGTAGCCCATCCCTGTAGGCTTCTCACCATGTCAAACCTCCTGGCTAGCTCCAGGTCATCCTCATTCCGGACCATCTCAAAGAAGTCTAAATGCCTAGATAGGATGGGGGAATAGAGAGAGTAGATATTACTTTGAGGATGTCCCTATTTGAGGGTCAACCCCTTTAACTCCCCAGTGAACTAAATCTGAAAGCTTCATTCCGGTGAGGCCAAGGCAAAATCAGAAAGAAGCCACCTGTCTGTAGGCCAGCGTTCTCCTCCTTTGTAGAACCCCATGCCCCCTCCTCAGGGAGGCTAGCCTAGAGGCCTGTCCCCTTAGATCAACCTTGCTCAATTTTGTCATTATTGATACCCAGGGATAGATTTGCCTTGGTTGTGGGAGGCCAATCTGTGTGATGTAGAAGGTTCAGCAGCATTTCTGATCTCTACACACCAGACACCAGTAGCAGCCCCCACCTTTCAAGCTGTGACAACAAAAATGTCTCCAGGCTTAGCCAACTGTCCCTTGGGATAAAATCACCCAGTCAAGGACTACTTTTCTGCCTTCACCAGGATTCTCATACTGTCCACATGTCAACCTACAAAGCCAGAGTATGGCTCTGTCATTTTTCACCCCATCCATTCCCCAACTCCATTTCCAAAGGCCCCATCCTGTCTCCCTTAAGACTCAGTGCAATAAAATATTCTACCAATGGGACAGAACCAGAAGAGAAAGATAGGAACTTAATTGGAATTAAGGAACACATAGGAATTTAATTGTGCCCTTTTATCAATGAAGGCTTTTATGGCTTCCATTTGGAGTGGAGCAACTTCCTTGTTAAGCAGGAGTGCCCTGCAGGATGTTTAGTATTCCTGGTTTCCAACAATCAATACCAGTTAGTGTCCCCCAACCAGCCAGTCTGAAAGCCAAAGGAATACCACCGTGTGCTTCCAAATGCTCCCCCACCTACCCTGGGGAAGTACTGCCATGATTGAAGACTAGTGGGTCCACCTGCCTATAACATTGGAAATGAGAAAGCAGGTCAGCCAAGAGAGCAGCCAGGGACATAGGTAGGATGCGGGACAGGGGGGTGAGAGTTGTCCACCTCCCCAACACAGAACTGATTTTGAATTGATACTGGGTATGGCAGGTGGTTTCCAGTAGGAAGGGCAGCCTCCTTGGAAGTCCTGATCATCCCCAACTGAGGCACTGTCCCCATATGACTGCAGTGGGGACAGGTGGGTCTTACTTGTCCAGGATGGCATTCTCATGCTGCCGGAGTTTGTCAATCACAGGTTGGATCCCCAGCATCAGGAACTCATACCGTAGATGAAGGCGGAACTCCAGATTATCCTGGGGGTCACCGAAGCAGGACCAGACTCATTGGCTTGTGGCTCTTCCACAAGAGTCCCCAGCAGACCCACTCCAGTCATTGTCCCACTACATCAACTGCAACAACCCATCTGGAACTGCCTCAGGTCCAGAGTTCCAAGAAAGGGCAGGAGGAGACACACTTGACCTTGTTATTTACTCCCATTAGGTGTCCTGCCTCACTTCCTTTAAGTTCTTTACTAATTTTCTCAGCCTTTGGCATCCAAGAGTGGTACCATAATGTAGAACATAAGCTTTGATTTCAGACAGATCTTTGTTTAAATCCCTGCTCTGACACTCACCAGTTTTGTCATTTGGGGAAAACCTTAGTTTTCTCATCTGTAAAATGGCAATGATATTACTGACAGGATGCTGTTACATTACCTGAGGAAGTATGGTTACCATCTAATCAGAACAGATTAGTATAGCTAGTATTGACCAGGGTGACGTCAGCATCTCAGGGACAGACTGTTCTCCCACCCACCTCACCTAACTTAGCTCATCAGTACTGGTTGCAAGAAAAGTGTGCTGGCAGAAAAGAAGGAAATGTAGAGATCATTAAATTGCCTCCTTGACCTTCAACAAACTGACCTTGACTGGAGCATCTGATTCCCTTAGAATTTGGGGAGTTAATCTGCTCTTCAAGTTCTTCAACTGTTGCTATTTTTAGTCTGAGAATCCTATTCTGATCCCATAGTAAGGAAAATCAGAAGCCATACCTCCTAACAGAAGGTGATAGAGGGCATGACAAGCCAACTCAGAAGCAGTTCAGAAGGTCTGGACTAGCTCAGACCTAGTCCAGAAGCAGGTCTTTGGAAAACTCTAGAAAGAAGGGCCTACACTTGCCCTCCTCCCATAAATGATCCCCCTATGGCTAGGCAAGCATCAGCCAGCCAACTTAGGTTTTGTCCAGGACACACCTAATGCACAAGGGGTTCCCCAAGAACCCCTCATGACAGCAAGGTTCACGATAATCCATTCTTTCTCAGCCCCAAGTGAAAGAGGCAAGAGTTGATAAAGGTAATCTGAAGACAGTGATGGTAGTGACAGCCCCACCAACTGGAGGTCTTGGCCCCATCCCTCTGCTACATCCCCAGGAGGCACTTGCACACACTCCCCTGGGGCCAGAAAGTCCAGGAACAGTAAGGGCAAGGAGAAGATGCCTCACCTCTCCAGCTCCAGCATTGAGGACAGCATTGATGAAGGACATGATAGCTGTTTTCAGATTCACTTCATCCCGGTACCGGCCCAAACTTCGGTCTAACTCATTCAACAGTGTCTGGATGGAAAGACAGGAGAGGAAAGGCGGGCTAAGGATCCTACAAGTCCAGCCTCTGTGCCTGTGTTCCCACCATTCTAACCACCTAGGATGCCCCACTTGCTTGCTATACCCAATCAATCTAGCTTACCCTGGGCCTTCCTGAAAGTTCAGCTTTTTCAAGAAGTGTCCTTTGCCTCTCCACGCCACTCACCTCCAGGGCTTAGTTTATTTTGTAGGGCTGTGCCAAAATGCGGCTTCAGCACGTTAGAGCTGTTTACAGCTCCAGCTGCTTACAGCTCATAAATCTTCCTGCCCAGCTCCCTGACAGCATGGACACTGCCTTTTACCTCTTTGGCAAAGGGTCAGGGGCCACTTTCCGCACAGAGTAAGTGCTTAAAAACCTTTGATGACAGAATATACAAATAGCCTATACAGATAGATAAACCGTAGCATTTTTAGTGACAGTTTAGATCTATTGACACTTACTCTACATAAGACACTTTATACTTACTATCTCATTACTTTTCTGGGGCAGGTCAGGGAGAAGAAAAGAGAATAGCATGGCTTAAGTATCCAGCACTGTTCTTGGGGTCCCCATAGTAAACACTGGCCCAGGTATAGGGCTTAAAATCTTGGCCCCAGCAACTGCGTTCAGGTCCCTTTTGGACTCAACTACTGTGATTCATCAGGCACTGAGCTCAGTGCCCACAGACCAAGAATCCAGCCTCAAGGAACCCACAGTCTAGTGAGGGTTCCATTATCCCAGCCAAACCCATATCTCTTGAGGTCCCTTATGTCTCTTCATACAAGCGCTCAGCTAGCCCCTTACCTGAAAGCGGGTCCGCTCAGCTGCGTACACCTGGTAGTGGAGCATGGCCTGCAGCACCTTCTTGTGGCCACCAGGAACCAAGCATACAGCACCCAGGATCTCCAGCACGGCCACCTTGGTCTTGCTGTTCTCTGTGCGCAGACTCTGCGCAATGGTGCTGATGGCCTCTGGCTGCGCCAGCACATGCGCCCGCCCCTGGGAGTTGTTCATCAGAGCCTTGATGCAACCGATGAGGGAGGTGTGGATACGACTTTCACAGGTGGCGTGGTCCATGCTCCGGAGGAAATTCAGCAGACAGGTCAAACCCTCCAGCTCAATGAAGCGAGTCACAAACCTGTCCAGGCCAGCGCCATTAGCACAACAGGTATCCTGAATTTGCATAGGATTCTGTATACACTTTACAAATAGTTACCCCGGGACCTGTGTAACACTGTGTCCCACCTACAGTAGCCACTTGGTTCATTTAGTGAGTTTATCTAAGGCATTAAAATCCTATCCCCCTCACAGGAGACTAGTGCCTTATTTGCACCTTAAATACCATGCTTTTGCAGGTCATCAGCTGTCAGTCGCCTGGCTGTGATGGTATATACATGAAGGGAACAATTGCAGTAATTATTACTATAATTATCACGGCTGTTAAACCTGAAAATTCATCTCCAGAGAGGATGGGAATTAAGAGAATCACAGTCAGAAGACAAAGAGGACTTCCAAAGGGGCGGGGGGCATCAGAGTCATTGAATCACAGGACCAAGGCTGAGAAAGGCACCCTTCAAGGGATCCCAAGAAAATAGCTAAGTTATCTTGGATATTAACAAAAACCATTAAAAAAAAGTTAGTTCAGGGGTTTCTTAACCTGGAGTCTGTGCTCCCCTAAGGAGCCAATGGCTATCTTGCAGAGGTCTGTGAATGTGGATGGGAAAAATAAATTATACTTTTATTTTTGGTAACCTCTACCTGAAGTGTATCATTTCCTCTTATGATGAACGTGGACAATAAACTATAGTGGGATTAGTAGAACCTGTGATTTTGTCACCCAAAGAAATTAGCCATTTTCATACCAAATTATAGCTGTTGCAGGTGTCTCAGACTATCCTTTCTACTCATCAGTACTTCAATATTATGTTGGTTGCTAGCTCATGCCGCTTAAGGCATAAAGAAGCACCTTAATCACTATCCCACAAATGTTTCATATTTGGTAACTGTATTTCACTTTAAGTGGCTTATTTTTCATCTTATCTATCTTATTATTTAAAAGCATCATTTTGATAAGCAGTCAGTAGTTTTCATCTGGTGTCAAAGTTACCCATGGCACACGTGCCTTTACACACACATATACACAAAGATGCTTAGAACACTCGATTTCATAAAACAGTAACGATCCAAGGAAATGTCATAAATGGAGCTGAGGGAACCGTTGCATATAGTTAATACATTTGGTCCCAAGCGTATTTGTGTATTTCCACATTATTATATAAATATCTCTACAAAATGAAATATACTCTCAAATTAAGTCGTTGAAGTAGGTGAACCATGAGATACTACGGACTCTGAAAAACAACCTGAGGGTTTTGAAGGGGCGGGGGGGGGGGAAGGTTGGGGGAACCAAGTGGTATTAGGGAGGGGACGTATTGCATGGAGCACTGGGTGTGGTGCAAAAACAATGAATACTGTTACACTGAAAAGAAATAAAAAATTTAAAAAAAAATGAAAGAAATAAAGTCATAATTGCAGAGTAATAAGATCAATGGGAGGGGATTAGATTTTTTTGTTTTATTTTTTGCCTTCAAGATGAGGTTGCTTCTGTATATTTAAATGTTGATGAGACAACAATGTATAATTGATTATTACTGCATTTGCAAATTGTGCAGTTTTTTTAAGGATATCATGTACAAGAAATTCACTCATGCAACTAGTAGAATTGGTAGGAAACGTGGAAGCAGAATTTTCAATAAAACCTAGATAGAGATGCAAGAACCTAAATAAATGTTTTTTATGAATAAATTTTGGGTTGAAGATAAATAGTTTTAAGTTGTAATTATATGCATAGTAATAGCAATAATTGGGGTAGGTAATACTGCCAAAAGAATGTGCAGAGTAAGGAAGGAAAGAGGAAGAAATGGATGAAGAAAAATCAGGGGAACTTTAGAAATATCCTTCAGTTGGTAACAGATTAGAATGCTTTTGTTTGTGAATGGACATATTCATGTGATTTTCAGATGTCTATATTCTATATATCTATATTTATATCTATATCAATGTATGTGTTTTTATTTATCTAATTCTGGAACCTACAAATATAGAAAAAACAGAAAAACTTCATCTTTGCACATCCACGGTTTGACAAAGATCTCAAATATTTTCATAAAATTTTGAATTTTTTTCATTGTGTGCTATTTTTAAAATTTGCTTTTGTACTTGTCTTAATAATGGATTTCAGTATCCAAAATGTATGGTCACTAAGACAAATAAACAGAGAATTGCCTGAAAAAAAAAAGAAAAAAAAAGAAATAGGTATTATTTGTTTCTATTATATGCTTTTCTGTATCTGAGAATTTCCACCATGACTGTCCACCATGACTGTCAGAATTTTATTAAGGGAAAGAATAGTAAACTGAAGCGGGAGAGAAATCTGGCAAACTTCCCTCAACCTCTCTCCTTCTCGATGTCCTCATCCTTCCTGCACCCCCTTCCTACAAGCACCCCACCCCTGGAACCATGCAGGATTAAGATGCTCCCATTCTCCTGAGGCTCTAGTTCCAGGCTCCCAAAGTAGAGAAAGTAGAGAACTCAGCCCAAACCACACACACACACACACACACACACACACGTAGACCAGTATGCTGGTAAAAACATTTAACTGGCTCTCTGAAGAAAGCAAAAAAGGCCTGATGATAGTATTTGCCAATTTCCACAGTATACATATCCCCAGCATAGCTGATTTCAAGCTATCAATGTGACAACATTGAACATGGAGTTGGGAAGAGATACAACATTTACAGAACAGTTGGTCCTTGAATAACACGGGTTTGAATTGTATAGGTCCACTTATATGGGAAGTTTTTCAGTAAGCACAGTACAATACTATGATTAGATTTTCCTTATGATTCTCTTAACAGTTTCTTTTCTCTAGCCTCCCTTGTTGTAAGAATATAAGATACATGTAAAATATAAAATAGGTATGAATCAACTGTTTATATTATCAGTAAGGCTGCTGGTCAACAGTAGATGGTTAGTAGTTAAGTCTTGGGAGAGTCAAAAGTTATACGCAGATTTTCAACTGCATGGAGCTTGACACCCCTAACACCCTCCTTGTTCAGGGTCGGCTGTATTTCCACCAGGCATATACAACGAATATAAACTCAAGAGCATATATAACAGTCGAGAGCGTACATAAAACTAAAATGTAGTAAGATCATTAGGTAATTAGAGAGTGAAAAGTTTCAAGTATTTATTACTTTTGTTTTTGGTATGATTTATTTAGTTTTAAGTTTATGCCACTTATATTCTAATCACGGCCTTGTTTAATAAGCAGCTTGCGAAACTGCTGAAATCTTAACAGTCGGCTCCCACGAGCAGCTACAAGCCAGCTTTCAGGCACGAGAAGAAGCTGTGGCTCTTGGCCCACTTTGGACGTTTGCACAGTATGGCCTGGGTAGGGGGAAGGGTCCTTCTCAAAACTCAACCCCTTTGCCTGGCCTGCATCACTCTAGGTGGTGGAATCTGGTCCACAGACACCACATCTCCCCCTAGTGGCTAGAGTCTCTCTCGCCCACACTGCCCTCCTCCATGGTAGGGACACTGGTTCTCAGGGCTCTTTCGTACATACTTTGTCCATAGGACCTCCTTCTCTCCCATTCTGTTCTCTCGAGAAAAACAAGTACCTGCCCTCAAGTTCTGCTCAGATAGCTCTTCAGGACCTGAGGTTTATGCCACACTCCTCTGCGCTCTACCTAGTCCCCCACATGCCCTTCCTCTGGCAGCCTCCCAGCTCTTGAGAGAGAGGGGTTGTAGGAAGCTGGAAATGGAACACAGTGCAGGGAGCTCTAGGAGACGCCGACGGTGGGGAGGTGGGAGGAGGCTGTGGAGATGGCAAGGGGCCTGGGATGGGAGCAGAGCTTTGGATTAAGCTTCAGGAAATTGGGGGGGACCACTAAGTGAAGGGGTGTGGAAGGAAGTGGGAAGGGGAAACGTGAGTCACCTCATGGGTTGTGTCCGGAGAGCTGTCTTCAGATCTTCCACAATTTGGTTCCTCATCTCCGTCTCTTCCTCATCAAAGGCATATAGACTCTGCATCTGAGGTAGGTGGAAGAGGTAGAGGTCCTGCTGGGCTGCCTGATTCCCAGCTGCCTGCACCCCCCAGAGCCCAGGTGCGACCCAGGAACCACCGTAGACTCAGAAAGGGTGGGGCCTCAAGGTATGGTTTCCTAAGAGGGTCAGATTCTGAGAAGACCCAGGTTCCAATCCCAGACTTCACTTTCCTCATCTGTGGAATGGGGAGAATTATTGGCCCAGCCTATTTTCCAAGACTGTGTGATACACAAATGGTTAATAAGTGTTTAAATGCCTGGGGACCTCTTGAGTCACACAGAGAAGGGAGACATTATGATTAAAAAAGTAACTGGAAACCTACTGATCCCCAGTGAGTGGGGTGTGAAGGGCAGGGAAAGATGCGAGAGGATCACTCTCCCCATTGGCTTTTCCAGGTGGGGCGGGGGGCAGGGGAGGAGCCATCGCTCACCGCCGCCATAGAGTTGATGCGGTCAATGTAATAGTCAGGCCAGCTGGTCGCCAATTTGTTGGGGTCCTCCTGCTCCTGGAAGAAGAAAGACTGTATGGACCACCTGGCAAGATGGGCCCATGGCCTGAGGTCCTGAGCTTCATTCACTGTCAGCAGATTCACTCTCCAGCCCCACCCAGATAGGGATAACTTCCAGGAAGTTGCAAAATCTCTCCAGGCTTCCATTTCTTCCATGGTAAAAATGTAAATAATGAACACTGACTCTCATGACCGGCCAGTGACACAGGCAGAAATCACACAGGTATATGCACTTTCCCTGAACAAGATAGATAATTAAAAATAAATTCTTTTTTTTTCCCTGTTGTATCTGTTCCCTCTTTGCTTCTTAATAAAATATAATTTTATGTCTGTTGAACCTGATAAAAATCTGTGTTTATATTTTATACATCTGGTTTTTCAAATTTTACTTTCTAATACCATTCTTATTGTATTTTACAAAAGTATTGGTTTTTGAGAGTTTGGAATTAAAAAAAAACTTGTTTTTTCTCTCAGATTGTTTGAGAAGCACTGATATAAAGCATTTCGTGCAGTTCCTTGGCACATGGTAGGCACTCTGTGAATAGTAACTTCACTAAAAGAGGGAGAGAGACTCCCAAAGCCCTAGGTTATGGAGAGACTCGGGAGGGCTTGGTGTAGCTGTAGCTCCGGCAGAACCCAGAGCACAGGGCCTTTGGCCCAGTCTTCAGGTGCTAAGGGAAAGCCTCAATCCTTCCCCAGGATGGGCAAGAACAATGAGAGTTGAGTAAATATTAACGTTGATTGAAGATCTAGCTCTGCCCTTCAGCCAGTGACTCTGCTTCTGTACATTACATACACCCTGCTCCTTCCTGTACCTGTCTTATTTGGACATTCCCGTTCACCTGCCTTCTGCTAATTTCCTGCTTTCAAATCTGCACAAAAACGTGCCTCCTCTTGCAGAACCTTGCTGACAAACCACCTGTCCGTCAGCTGACCTGGACTTTGCCCTGTATCCCTCAGCTCTATCTACTCAAGCTTCACCATTTCGTTTCACAAAATTCAAATTTTAGATCAGTGGGAAAGATGCCTTGATTTGGTCTTTGTGATTTCACATGGCTATGTGTTAACTCTTCATGATGGAAGACCCCCAATTCTATCTTTTGACCTTGGGAAGGGGATCACAGAACTAAAAACAAATGCATCATCAAATATACACTTTTCTGCCTCTGCCAGCTCATCATTTATCCATCCCATATGCATTAAATGAGCATCTACTACATGCCAACCACTGTTCTGAGCCCTGAAAGTACTGAGCAAAAAGTCAGTCTCTGTAATTCAGGAATCAATCCCAATTACAACTGCACCCAAAACCATAAGATACCTAGGAATAAACCTAACCAAAGAGGCAAAGAATCTGTACTAAAAAAACTGTAAAGTACTCATGAAAGAAATTGAGGAAGACACAAAGAAATGGAAAAATGTTCCATGCTCATGGATTGGAAGAACAAATATTGTGAAAATGTCTATGCTACCTAAAGCAATCTACACAGTTAATGCAATCCCTATCAAAATACCATCAATTTTTTTCCAAGAAATGGAACAAAATAATCCTAAAATTTATATGGAACAAGAAAAGAACTTGAATAATCAGATGAATGTTGAAAAAGAAAGCCAAGGGGTGCCTGGGTGGCTCAGTGGGTTAAAGCCTCTGCCTTCAGCTCGGGTCATGATCCCAGGGTCCTGGGATCGAGCCCCACATCGGGCTCTCTGCTCAGCAGGGAGCCTGCTTCCTCCTCTCTGCCCGCCTCTCTACTTGTGATCTCTGTCTGTCAAATAAATAAATAAAATCTTTAAAAAAAAAAAAAGAAAAGAAAAAGAAAGCCAAAGTGGGTGGCATAACAATTCCAGACTTCAAGCTCTATTACAAAGCTGTCATCATCAAGATAGTATGGTACTAGTACAAAAACAGACACATAGATCAATGGAACAGAATAGAGAGCCCAGAAATAGACCCTCAACTCTATGGTCAACTAATCTTTGACAAAGCAGGAAAGAATGTCCAACGGAAAAAAGACTTCTTCAACAAATGGTGTTGGGAAAATTGAACAGCCACATGCAGAAAAATGAAACTGGACCATTTCCTTACACCACACATGAAAATAGACTCAAAATGGATGAAAGACCTCAATGTGAGAAAGGAATTCATCAAAATCTTGAGGAGAACACAGGCAGCAACCTCTTCAACCTCAGTTACAGCAACTTCTTCCTAGACACATCACCAAAGGCAAGGGAAGCAAGGGCAAAAATGAAATATTGGGACTTCATCAACATCAAAACCTTTTGCACAGCAAAGGAAACAGTTAACAAAACCAAAAGACAACTGACAGAATGGGAGAAAATATTAGCAAATGACATATCAGATAAAGGGCTAGTATCCAAAATCTATAAAGAACTTATCAAACTCAACACCTGAAGAACAAGTAATCCAATCAAGAAATGGGCAGAGGACAGAAACAGACATTTCTGGAAAGAAGACATGTGGATGGCCAACATACTATGAAAAAGTGCTCCACATCACTTGGCACCAGGGAAATACAAATCAAAACCACAATGAGATACCACCTCACACCGGTCAGAATGGCTAAAATTAGTAAGTCAGGAAAAAACAGATGCTGGCAAGGATGCAGAGAAAGGGGAACCTTCCTACACTGTTGGTGGGAAAGCAAGCTGGTGCAGCCATTCTGGAAAACAGCATGGAGTTTCCTCAGAAAGTTGAAAATAGAGCTACCCTATGACCCAGCAATTGCATTACTGGGTATTTACCCTAAAGATACAAATGCAGTGATCCAAAGGGGCACGTGCACCCGAATTTTTATAGCAGCAATGTCCACAATAGCCAACCCATGGAAAGAACCTAGATGTCCATCAACAGATGAATGGATAAAGAAGATGTGGTATGTATATACAATGGAATACTATGCAGCCATCAAAAGAAATGAAATCTTGCCATTTGCAACAACATGGATGGAACTAGAGGGTATTATGCTGAGTGAAATAAGTCAATCAGAGAAAGACAATTATCATATGATCTCACTGATATGAGGAATTTGAGAAGAAAAGTGGGGGGTTGGGGGTAGGGAAGAAAAAAATGAAACAAGATGGGATCAGGAGGAAGACAAACCATAAGAAACTCTCAATCTCACAAAACAAACTGAGGGTTGCTGGGGGGAGGGGGTTAGGGAGAGGGTGGTTGGATTATGGACATTGGGGAGGGTATGTGCTATGGTGAGTGCTATGAAGTGTGTAAGCCTGACAATTCACAGACCTGTACCCCTCAGGCTAATAATACATTATATGTTAATAAAAAATAAATTAAAAAAAAAGTCAGTCTCTGTCTTCCATAGAACAGTCTAGTGCCAGAGGTAGTGTGACAAATGCTCTATGGTAGAAGTGTCTATAGTGGGTTGTGGAAGCCCAGGGTGGGGGCATCTCTCAGAGAACCCTCATGAGCCTTCTGTGTTAGATGCCCCCACTTCTTGCTGAAGCTAAGGTGTTAAGGACAGAGGAAGCACCATATAGCAAGAAAGGGGTGTGTGAAAGTGTGGAGGAAGATTACAAGCAATCTGGTTTGGAAGGTAGAACAAGTTGTTCTTACATTTTAATTCATTTTTTATTGAAGTTGTGCAAGAGATCCACTTGCAGGAACTCCATAGTAAATCCATTTGGAAAGTGGAGAAGCACAAGACATGATTAACTACTCCTGAAGTTAATTTTCTCCTCCCTCCCTCTTATAACTTGCACTTTTTAAAGATCTTCATTTTCACTATAAGAGCTCTGGACACAGCACATAGTATTTTGCAGGTGCCTAATAAATGTGCATCGAGTATACTAGACTAGTGTGCACAGCCCCTACATCTTGCCATAGGCACTCGGACTCCAGCAGGTCTGGGTTCTAGCAATGGTGCGGCCACTGGCCATGACTGGCTGGAACCTTCGGGCAAGTCCATTGCCTCCCTAGGCTGTCCTCACTTCATATGCAGAAGAAAGGACCAGACTGAAAAGTTTCTCAGCTCCTTCCAACTCTAGAATGGTATAGCAGTCTAATCCCCAATTTTATAAGGTCATGGAGCCCCAGATAGACAAATACCCTGGGTGAGGAGAAGATGAAAAGAGCCATGAACAAACAGGCTCAGGAAACATAAAGGAGCAAAGCCTCAGGACTGTCCCAGACCTGCCTGTCTCCTCCCAGCAGGAGCAGATCTGAGCCTCAGATGCAGGAATAACTGGGTCCTAACTTCCAAATTCCTATACTCTAAGGTCAAAGGAACAAGCTGCTAGTCTTAAAAATGGGAGGGTGTGATATGAGGAAGTGGAGATGCAACATGGGGGGTTTGGTGGGTAGGAAAAGAACAAATGAAACAAGATGGGATCGGGAGGGAGACAACCATAACAGACTCTTAATCTCACACAAAAAACTGAGGGTTGTCGGGGGGAGGGGAGAGGGAGAGGGTAGTGGGGTTGTGGACATTGGGGAGGGTATGTGCTATGGTGAGTGCTGTGAAGTGTGTAAACCTGGCAATTTACAGACTTATACCCCTGGGGCTAATAATACATTATATGTTAATTTAAAAAATTAAAAATTAAAAAAAAATGGGAGGGTGGAGGGGAGACAAGGAAGATGGACCAAGAAAGAGAGAGGCTAATAAAATAGAAGGGGCACAAGAGAGATACAGACAAAAAGATGTGTAGGAGAGACACAGATATGGAGAAAGACCAAGGGAAGCAGAGGGGAGGAGATAAGATTAATGAAGCCCCGACTGGCGCCTGGAACACCCCCCTTCCTAAGGAGGACCATAATCAGGAGACCAATGACATCTCTTAATGAAGGAGAAGAGGGGAAGGAGAAAGTGGGGAGAATGGAGACCAACGTGTGACCTTGATATACTTGCTGCTCTGTAAGGCCAAGCCTGGGACGGGTAGGAGGGCCAAAAATCCTGAAGAGGCCACCCTGGCCCCAAACTGATACCTCACAACACAAAGCAGCTCTTGGGTACAGCACAGGACAACACACTCTCCAGGCAGGCATGGAAAGAGAGTGTAGACTTGTCATCTTGGTGTCTCCTGGACCCAGCCCTGCTCCTAGAACCCAGTGGGCATCTGCACCAAGGAGTTCTGGAAAACAGAATCCCATTTCCCAGAGGGTCAGCTCCATGAGAGTGGGGAATTTTTTGTCCTGATTTATTCATGGCCGTGCCTCCAACACCTAGAATGATGCCAGCATATAATAAATATCTGTTGACTGAGTGAGCAAGCATGGAGGCAAGAACTGCCCATGCTGGGGACCCTGAGGTGGCCGTGGAAGGGGACAGACATGGCACCTTCTTCTTGCTGCAGTAGATCTGCCATTTCTTCTCTGGAGGCAGTGCAAACACAGCCTCTCGGTTCTTGTCGGTGAGATCCAATTCATCCTGCAAAGACAAGAAATATGTCAGACCCAGAGATGGTTGACATTAGAATATTCAGTGTTTCAGGAAATTGTAATTCCTCCAAACCTATCCCTCAGTTTACTGTCTCCCTTCAGAAAGTATCAAGGCATGATAGGGCAATTCTTCTTCTTCTTCTTCTTCCCTTACATCCACCCAAGCCTGGGCTGTTTCTATTCATGCTTCCCTTACTTCCTGTCCACTCCCACTTGTCTCTACAAATCCATCCTCCTCCTTCAGGATCCCTGTTCCCTGTTCCCTGCTCACCTCCTTCCTCCATTGCTTTGCAAGTTCCTAACCATCTTTCCCCAGGTTTCTGCTCTTTATTCTTTTGTCCTTCTTAAGCTGGTCAACATCATAAGTCAAGGCCTGACAAAGCACTCAGTCTATAGATCTAGTTTTTGCCCCATCCTGCAAGTCTCCTTGTCCTTTGGGTTTCTACCCCAGAAATTCTGGCTCCCCCCAACCTCAGCATGGTCTCAGCTCAGGCTGAGAAGAACTGGTGAGGACAAGAAGCTGTCCTCTCTTGGCAAGAAGAGTATGCAGTGGAAAGGGAGGTTCTGACCCACTTCCCATGGAGGTGTGTCTGTCAGGGGCAGCTCCTCCGCCCACACAAGGCTGGAGGCTCCACTAGACTAAGCCACACTCCCCAAGGAGTAGAATTGGGTAGTTCTGATATCATCGAATGTAGGGTTGTTCTATATGTAGTTTGGAGTGACACTGTAGGTTTGGCTGCACTAGATGGGCTCTAAGAAGCTCTCTTATTGAAGACTTTTCTCTTGTGATTCATGAGCTGTGCTAAGGCTCATAAAAGAAAGAGTTAATGGGCCATAGGAAACAGCCTGCTTTTCAACTCAAGTATTGTGAGCTTTCTTTTTAAATAAAAAGCAATACTTGCATTAAGACAATAAAGTAGGGGCACGTAAGCATCTGCTTTGGGCTCAGGTTATGATCTCAGGGTCCTGGGATCGAGACCCATGTTGAGCTCCCTGCTCAGCCAGGAGTCTGCTTCTCTCTCTCTCCAACTGCCCCTCCCTCATTCTCTCTCTCCCTTTCTCTCAAATAACTAAATAAAATATTTTTTAAAAAAGATAATAAGGCACATTATTAATAATCTTTATATTTTCAAGAAGGACAAACAGTGAAAGTAATATCTAAGAAAATATAAGAGTCTTAAATATCAATATCTCTTTCTCCTAAACTTTAAGGAAGAACGTTGAAGATTTTCCTTTACATAGATCAGAACTGTCCAATAGAAATATAAGGTGAATATAAGGTGAGCCAAATGTATTTTTAAAAAATTTCTAGTCATAGTAAAAATTAAGAATGGGTGCAGGCACCTGGGTGGGGGGGTCAGTGGGTTAAGCCTCTGCCTTCAGCTCAGGTCACAATCCCAGGGTCTTAGGATCGAGCCCCGCATGGGACTCTCTGCTCAGCAGGGAACCTGATTCCCCTCCCCCTCTGCCTGCCTCTCTGCCTACTTGTGATCTCTCTCTCTATGTTAAATAAATAAATAAAATATTTTTAAAAATTAAGAATGGGTGAAGTTAAATTTAATAATATATTTCATTTAATCCAAAATACCTAAAATATAATCATTTCAACATGTGTTCAACAGAAAAAATTATCAGTGACCTTGAAGAAAAGAATATAAAGTATCTAAATCATCAAAATCTGGTGTATATTTCACCCTTACAGCTCTTCTCAGTTCAGACCAGCCGCATCTCAAATATGCAGCAGCCCCAAGGGACCATAGCTGCCATTTTGGACAGCACATACAAAGATAATCAGAAACAATGCCCATTAGTTCACCTGCCTTTGAAACTAACTCCTGCAGATCTAATGTTAAACAAAGGTTCTTCCCTAGAATCACTCTCTACATATCCCAGTAACAACCTTCGTCAAGATTTCCAGAGCCCAGCTTAAAGTTTCTGGAGTATTCCTTTCCATGGTCAGAATCAGGAGTCAAAGAAATAGTAGAGATATATGCACCTCACTCTTCCCAGTGCAAACTGCATCTCTTCTTCTATTACTTACGTGGTTAGTTCTACCTGGTCTGCCCTCCCTGACCACCCACCCCCTGGATCCTGATCTAATTTACTTAGGCTCAAGGTCAGCCTCTTCCAGCAAACCTTTCATATCCATTTCCAGATAAGACCACCTTTCCCTTCCTGCATTCCAGAACAGTTACATTCAAACTTGGATCCTGGTTACTCATGCACCTGTCTTTTCTCGTCACTAAATCAATGGTTATTTCTTGGTGATTTGGTTCAGCCCAGGTAGCCTATGACTAACTGCAGACCATTCACTCCTTATTGAATCTGTCCTTGTTTCTGTGACAACCACACTCTCTGGCAATCCCTCCTGCTTTGCTCTATGTTCATCCTGGGCTCCCTTGATGTCTTCTAGTCTTCTCTCCTACTGTCAAATATTGAAATCCCTCAGGGCACCAACCTGGATCCTGGGGTCCTGGGGTCCTGGGGTCTACTTCCATGCTTCCCAGTAAAGACTTCTCAGCCATTCCCAAGGACTGTTACTACCCCAAACTCTCTCAAACCTGTGTCTTTAGCCCCCCAGTTTCCTGAGCTCCAGACCCTCAGATCCAACTGCCTCCCATGCCCATCTATTTTGACATCCCTCAGGTACCTCACACGTTTATGTAGTATCACCACGTGCCAGGCACTGTTCTAAGTGCTTAATGTTTATTCATTAAACTTACAACAACCCATTTTACAGATGTGGAAATTGAGGCACAGAGAGAACATGCAAACTGAGTTCATCACTCTGGCCCCTAAACCCGAGTTTCATACGGCATCTCCTGTCTTTTACAGGGTCCCAACATCCACCCAGTTCCTCACATCAGCAACTTGGGTATTCCCTGATTCTAGTCATTCCCCAAGCCCAGCAAGTCCGGTATTTCCTCCTAAATAGCTCTTCAATCTGTTCTCTCCATTCTCACTAATAACATTTAGTCTAAATCACTATTCTCTCTAGTTTGGATTGCACTAAAACCCTCTTAATGTCCTACCCATAACCCTTCTTCTTTTAGAAGACCATCCTGCTCCATTGACTTTCTGTTACCCTTAAGATCAAGTATGAAATCCTGTTACTCTCATCTTCCATGGTGAACTCCTAAAGGTCCAGCTCTTTTCTGACTGAAGATTCACATATTATGCTTCTCTTACTGGGGCAACCTCTGTCACTGCTCTGCAACCCTATTCACTTCTCTAGCCATCAATCTGCTTTTGGATCTCAATGGAAATGTCATTCTTTGGGGGGACCATTTTGACCCTCAGTCAAGAATTAAACTCTGTTAGACATTGCCACAGGCCCAAGAATGTTCTCTTTCCAAACACTCACTACATTTGTCATTACTGTTCAAAATCAGTCTTCTCTATTAGACTTTATGTTCTTGGAGGCAGGGACCAGCACACAGTGGGCTCTCAAGGAATATTTTTCATTTGCTCAATGCTAATCTCAGTGATAGCTTAATGTGCAAAACTGGCTCAATGTTAGTTTGCTCTGTTTGTTTGCTGATGCCAGTCTCCTTGCAGACAAGACTTGTGTAACTCATCCTTGTTTTTGTCAAAGTACTTTGTAAGGAGTCCTGCTCACTAAAGATGCTCAATAAATACTCGCTAAATAAAAGGGCCAAGGAAAGGAACATCTTTCATCCTGTCCTTCTTTCAAAGCTCATGTGCTCTGTTCATACTGTGGTAATATAACAAATATAGTTTTTCATCTGGCTATTCATTTGTATTCTTCAGAATATCCTTTATAATGCATTGATAGTAGTAAGTGAAGCCTTTCCCTACATTCTATGAGCCATTCTAGCAAATTGTCCAACCTGAGGAGAGGATCATGGGAACTTCCGACTCGCAGCCATGTCTCTCTGAAGTGTAGGGCAACATGGGGACCTACTACTTCTGATTGGTGTCTGGGTGGGGGGCCATCTTGTGGATCTGAGCCCTTCCTCTGTGGGGTCTGTGTGAACTCTGGGTAGTTAGTGTCAGCATGGAGTTAGGTTGTAGGACACTAGTTGGTATCTGCAATGAATGAGGAAATTGCTTGGCATCGAAAACCCACATATTTACTGTCAGCAATATTCTGAGTAAAATAAACAAAAAACAAACAAACAGATCTTGGAAGTACTAACACCAATCATGTTCCAAATGTCATTCTATACTAGTAAATACTTTGTTCTCTCCCATCCATTGCTCTACACAGGGTTCAGCCCTGAACCCCGGGGGGTGGGTCTGGCATCCCTGATCTGGGAGTCTCCTTGACTTTATCTCGCCACCAGACCTCCAAGAAGAAGAATCATGCTTCTTTCCTGCTCTGTCTCCTTGTGGTCAGAGTATAGAATTTCACATGCTCACTTTGTGAATGGTTCTCACAAAGGCGTACTGCTGCTTTAGTCTGAATGGACATCACAGAGTCAGGAAGAGCTGCTACCAGTGTCAAAGACAGAGCTTCCACCTGCCATAGGCTAGACATGGAATATAATCACCCAGCCCGGGACCAGGCATGAACCAGGTGCAATACAGGCATCTCTACCTCCATATTTCTAGTTAATCATGCCTGCTTTGAGGACTTGGTATCTGCCTACAAAGTCCCACTCTGTCCCTTGTTCTTGTATTCTGTATTCTTGTATTCTTGTATTCTGAAGGAATCCCAGGGAAGTTCCAGAAAGAAGGTGTCAAATGTTCTGGTATTCTTTGAAGCTCCTCACTGCCTTATTTCACAAAAGCCTGGACCTATTCATTTCAAGATGGCCTAACTGCTGTACCATGAGATCCAGAACCAGCTGGAGATATGAGGTAGGTCCATTCTTCTAGGGACATATTTCATGGTATCCTCCCCGGTAAATGACTTATTTTTCCCTCATAGCTGAGGTGTCCTGGAGGGCCCACCCTCACCAGAAGCAGAGTTTCATAGGTAGAAATCCCAGCACATGGGTCCCCACCCTCTGTCCTGCTCTGCCTACTCCAGAATCCCACTCCCCATTGTCAACATCCTCCCTTCTCTGTCCCCTCACTGACCACCAGCTCTGCGAAGCGGACGTTGAGCTCCTCTGGGTTCGGGATAGGACTTGAAAACTCCATATACTGCAGAGGGTGGTTGTCCCGGAGGTTGATCTCAGGGAGGCTGCTGCCCCCAAAGCAGCACAAGAAGCCCAGGCCATGGCGGCTCCTCTTGCGGGGGGCCATGGTCACTCCAGGCCAGGGGGGATAGTCAACAGGCCGATGCCCTAGGTCCTCATTGTGATCTGGACAGGAAAACAGACAGCATAGAGGGGTCAGGCAATGGCAGCCAGGGCAGGGACAGTGGTCACTGAGCCACTGTTATTTCTTTGCCCAACTGCTTGGAGCCCTCGACCCAACAATCAGGCCCGCCCTCCCTTCTCTCACAGCTTCTTTCCACCTGGAGGCATTCCCTCCCCATCATCTCCTCCAGTGTCTCCTGCCACAAACACTTGCAGGTACTCCTTCCATGCCCCCAGAGAACAGAGGTGGGCAGTAGTCACAGAACGTGAATTGCACCTTCTCCATGATTGTACAGATGGATATCCCAGTCCCTTTCCTCTAGCAGAGCCATTTTCAGCAGGGCCAACTCAGTCACTAGATCCATCTTAAGGTGTACAGATGCCTGGTTTAAAGGTTTCATCCAGTGGGAAGGGGAGGGTTGAAGTAGGCTGGAGAGGAGACGGCAAGCTAATTATATGGCATGGCTCCAGGGGAGCAGAGGATAGAAGTCTTCAGAGACTCATGGGGGTTTCTGTCCATTGTGCCCAGGCATGTTTGAATGAATGTGAAATATTAATTGGACATGGGTTCACCACCCATCTGTCTGGAGGGAGAGGTAACCTGGGGGAGTCATCAGAGTGAACCCTGAGTAAGGAAATGGGGCTGATCATTGGAACAGTGTTGAGCCAATACTGAAGGAGATCTGGTCAGATTCGTTTTCTATACCAACCAAGAACAGGATACCACTTTGGCCAGAGACCAAAACTCATGAACACCCAACAGTTGAGTGGTCATTGTAGCAGAAAGGGTTAAGTTTTTAGCTGGCCACTGGGAAAGATTTGTTCAACTGTGCCCCAGCTTGGGAAGAAACACTGGCCAGCCCTAGTCGTTGATGCCACATAGCTTCTAGGTGAATAAGCCCAACTACCTGAACATAGGCTTCCCCAAAGTGTTAAAACTACCCTTGACCATTACTGGTTCCCAAACATGCTTTCAGATAACCTGAGTGGGTTCAGGAGAGCTTACCCACAATACTGCTGCCCAGCCATGCTCTCCTCGTCCAGTATTTGTATATCTTAGTTTGGCTGTTGGTTTTTGTTTTTTGTTTTTTCAAACATAAAAAAGATTCTACCTTTTTCCCTATTATTATCACAGGCCTGGGGTTAGGGTTTTTTTTTATTATTATAAAATACACATAACACCAAGTTGATCATTTTAACCATCTTTATGTGTACAGTTCAGTGGTTTTATGTGCATTCACATTGCTGTGCAACCATCCCTACCATCTATCTCCATAATTTTTTCATCTTGTAAAATAGAAACTCTGCACTCATTAAGCACTAATTTCTCATTTCCCTCTCCCCTGAGCCCCTGGCGACTACTACTTTACTTGCTATCTCTATGAGTTTGACTACTCTAAGTAGCAGTATGAGTAGAATCATAGGAGTAGAGTTATACAGCATTTGTCCTTTGGTGACTGGCTTATTTCACTTAAAATAATGTCTTTAAGTTTCGTACATGTTATAGCATGTATCAGAATTTCCTCTTTTTTAAGGCTGAATACTATTCATCTGTATTAATATACATTTTGTTTATCCATTCACCATCATTTGACACTTGGGTTGCTTCCTCCTTTTGGTTACTATGAATGATTCTACTATGAGCATGGGTGTGCAAATATCTCCTTATGTTTCTTCTTTCAATGCTTTGGTACGCATACCCACAAGGGGTATTTTTGAGTCTTCTAAGCTATTTCTCCTAGATTTGGTCATTAACAGAAATGTTCAGAATATACTCATGGTCTTTACCCATACCATTGCTAAAAATGTTGACCACAACAAAGATACAGACAGAGCCAGATGACATAGCTACGTCATCTGGGAATGCCAACAGACTAGTCATCAACACTCTCAGGGAACAGTCCTTCAAACAGCTTGGAATCCATGAACCCACACTCTTATCTTGCCCTCTTTGCTATAAAGACAGCATATGAGATCTTTCCTGAAGCCTTGTGGAATTTGAGAAATGCCAAATGTAAGGTATACCTCAGAATGGAGCTCTAGAACCTTATCAGAAAAAGATAAATGTGTCATAACTTGTTCCTAGTGAACTCGAGGTAACTTCTGGAGAACACTGCTTTACTTCCTAAACCCTAACAACCCAGCTAGTAACGGTCTAATCTGATCAGGCCTCTAAGACGTCACGCATTTTAATTGTCATTCTAGAGGTTTTTTACTGGCTCCATTTTATCTTTCTTTATAACCTTTGTGACAAGCTTTTTAATGGACCCAGAAGAGCCTCAATTAACACACTGAAGTGGTCTCATATTATTGGTTATCTTTTTTATGTTTATATATTGGTTCTCCACAGGCATAGTGAAGACTTCTTGAGGGTGGGGCCACGCTTCCTGCTTCTTTGATACCCCTCCCATTTCTACAGCTAATAAAATGCCTTGCATTTAGTGGTGCTCAGTAAGTATTTCTTGCTCAATTGGGAAATGGCCTGTGCTCATGGAAACTCATGGAAAAGACAGGCCTTCCTTAATCAGTCAAGAAATATTAACTGAAATCTCTGACTCCTAGCAGTTGATAAGCAATCAGGAACCTTTATAAAGAGATAAGGCAACAGTCCTGAGGCTGGGTATAAGGGAAGAAGCTAGTGGGTTAACTCAGCAATCCTGGTACATGGTGGCAAAGACCAAAAATAGGCTGGTATCTGAGGAAAATGAAAGAGGAAAGGAGGCTTTGGGGTTTTCTATGGGACTTGATAGCCAGTAGCCAAGAGTGGATGAGGCAAAGCCCTGGTCTCTGACTATCAGGCTTAGTAAAGCACCAATTCTGCAAGCAGATTGGGGTCAACCACCCTGCGGGTCACCTGCCCATTGTCAAGTTTGGGACAATGCTGCAGAGTACAGACCAAGTCCCCTTTGTTTCATCAGCCTCCAATATGCAGCTGCAGCTGGTGGAGAGGCTGTTTTTTCAGGGGACAAAGCATGAGAAGGACACTCCCAGAGGCCAGAGTGAGGCTGAGCTGACAGTATGATAGGGTTCAAGGGAGGGACGAGCTGATGTCTGGGAAGACCTGTGAACTTGCTCCCTGCCTTCACCTCAACTTTTTGCTCTTCAGCTCTTGAGCCAGACTTTCCTAGGAACAATCAGGAGTCGGGGGCAGGGTGGGCATACAGTTGGCACACCCTGTTACAGTCACACTAGCTGTTTACTGCTGGTAAACATGACTGCTCTGATTGGTCAGGCTATGCTATATTTGTCATAATATACTTCTTAACATTTTCCCCAAGTACAGGGAGTGAGGCGGTATGGCCTCAAGAGGATGGGAGACCGAGATACTGACCTTCCAAACAGGAAGTACTGTCCCCACAGAGAAGGGCCTGAGCACCAGGGGGAGTGCTGCGTATTTGCCCTTTAAAGAGGCAGTCTGTTTAACAGCTCCCCACTATGCTAATGTTCCCCAGGATGCCCTACTCCCAATAACCCTTTCTTAAGACTTTTGAGGCCCCACTCGAACATTCAAGACTAAAACCATAGGCTCTCCACTGCAACGCATGTAGCTTTAGAGCATAGATCAGAAAACTGAGATCTAAAGGGGAAATGTCTTCTCTGAGGTCACACAGCCAGGGACAGAGCTGGGCTTAAAACCCAAGATCCCAGTGTTCAGGCTGCGGTCTAGTGCTCATCTTCCCACTTCAGCGGCCCCTTTTCCCATCTTGCTACAACCCACCTATTACTCCTCTCCATCAGAGAAGACAAATCTTGGCAGCTTTGTTTAGAAATATCTCCAGTCCTGAGGATGGTGTCGGGGCCGGAAGAGGGTTACAGAGATTCTGAGGTCTTCCTCTTCTCCACTGTGAGGAGGACAGCTTCCACCTCCCACTGCCCCATTTCTCATCCATCCCGCTCTAAGGCCTCCTTCACCCTAGCAATCTTCCAAGTCAGATGACTGGGATTTGACTTCTGGCTTTGCCTTCCCAGCTGGGTGACCTGAAGCACATTTCATAAAGTCTTAACCTTTCAGAGCCTTAGGTTCTATGACATCAAGATAATCACAGCACCTTCCTCGGTGGGTTTCGGTGAAGAGTCAGTCCAATAATGTAAATAAGATGTCTGGAGCACACAGGGCACTCTCTGAAGGAGGCGAGCACTGCTGCTATGACTTTGTTATCATTACTGCCAATGCTTGCCCTGCCCAGACACAGCCTGTAACCACAAGCCCTCTCCAGGCACAGCAGGGACCACCAAGGCCTAGCATTGTAGCGATCTGCCCAGCCTGATTTAAGAAGCCACCCAGCTTTGCCTTAGGCCACTGGGGAGTCTGGACCTGAGGGGCCTGGATTTTCCTTGGGCTCTAAGCTAGCTCTGGTTGGAAGGGGAAAGCCTCATCCCTGACACTGGGCAGGGAGGAGAAAAGTGAAGGGGGCCAGAGTGTTCCTTTCTGCAAGATCACTTCATAAAGAGAAGCAATGGAGGCGCCCACCTTGAAGATAAATTGAGGAGCATTATGGAAAAATAAGAAGCAACAATAGAATAAAGTCCAGTGGACTTAAACCCCAAAAGAGGGATTCAACCCATCCCTACCACCACCCACCTTTCTCTCTGTGAAAATTCACTGAACACCAACACCTCTGTGCACTCCACATCCTGTCTCCTTGTCCCCTCTTCTTCTCCCTGGGGGATCAAGGTCTTCCCAGGCCTGTGGGTACCTAAACACAGACTAACTGGCCTAAAACAGCCAACCATCAATGAGGAAATAGCCTTCCTGTGAGGACTGTAAGGTCCCCTTCAAGGTTCTCCTCCAGTCCTCTGGTTCCTGCCAGATTTTACCTCTTACTCACATCCTTTTGCATCATGGAGAAAACATACCTAACTCAGGAGACAGGGGCTAGTTCCAGCTCTCGCACTATCCAGACGTGGGTCAGAGGGCCAAGGTTTTAGGCTCTCTGGGACCTGGGTTCCTCCCTGTGTGATGGTGGGTCCTGGTCAGCCATACTGTTTGGCTCCATTCCAGTCCCAAAGATTTCCCCAGGGGCTCTCCTAATGTGCACAGAGCATGCCTCCCACATTCCACCCCAAGCCAGGAAGTACTTCCTATCACTTGAGTGCAATACTCCCATTTGGCTTGCAAAGATGAAAAATCTAACCCTTACCCCCAAACTGTGGCCCTCTATACACCAGTTTTTACACTAACTAGGACTTCAAAAGCCCTATATCATCAATGCTTGTTCCTAAATCATAAGTAAAAGCAGAATAATATTAATACTTGAGACTTGGTGTAGACCAGACCCTGGGATCTATCCACATTTCATCCCCATAACAACTCTCCGAGATATGTGGCATCATCTTTAAAAAGTCCTTAAAAGACAAACCATGGTTCAGAAAGGTTAAGTAACTTGCCTAAGGACACACAGCCAATTAGTAGCATAGCTAAGACTCAAGCCCATGACGGCATGACTTTAAAGCTATAAACCACTAAGCCATATGGCATGTGCCCAAGAAACACCCTAAGCTGAGCCCTGCTCAGAGCTTTCTCAAGCATTCTATAGATCCAGACTCAATAATTCATGATTGAGCACTCCCTCAGAGCTGGACCAAGTGTTTTCCCAGGTCTGCAATCTCATGTCAGCCTCACAAGGACTTTGTGAGGTCATTATTACTCTCCCCCCAACAGATTTGAGGTTTATAATGGTATTACCAGCCGTCACACGGCTTCTCAATGGTGCCCATTGCTGCTAAGAGGCAGAGCTAGAATTCACAACTAAATGTTCTGACTCCAGGCTCAGTTCTCTTGTTGCAGAACCAAAGCTGATGCATGAACCCTGACTTTAGCACTTGGGGCCAATGCTGTGGCTTTGGGGTACTCGAACTGCCTTCTCCTCTCATCTTTCCCTACCCCATGCATGGGGGTCATGGAGGCAAGGATACGTATAGCCACTTCCAAAGTGCCTGCTAGGAGCCAGTCACTGTGCTAGAAACTTTCTGCTTTACCTCATTTATTTCCCCCAACCCTCAAATCAAATCACTGTCCCTTCCTGGTAATGACATTAAGACTCCCAAAGCCCAGGCAAATCGTCCAAGGGTCACATTTTATAGGGGAAGGGACAAGCTTTTGTGGATGGTGATGTTGCTTCAAACAGGATGCTTGGACCAGCTTCTAGACTGTGGAGGCTATGCTGGACACAGGGGTTCACCTTGGTGGTGAGGACACAGGAGCAAATAAGGTACAGTCCCTTCCCTGGAGGGGTCCCCTTTTGGTAGGGGAGCAAGAAGGGTTAAGGAGACAGGAGCTTTGGCAACACTAGGAAGGGGGACCTGGTATAGCCTGGGGTGTGAAGAGGAGGTCAGAAAAGACTTACAGGAGGTGGCACCAAGCCAGTCTTGAAAGAGGTGAGAGGACTAAGGAAAGGTACAGAGGTAAGAAATCCTTTCTGGGCAAGGGGAATGGCATAAGGAGAAAAAGCCTGGTGTGCACAAGGCCAGAGTCCTGACCAGTGGCCTGCTCATTGGTGGCTAAGTTAGTAGGCAAAGGGGATCAACAAGGTATACAAGTACCTTGGCTTGACACCAGAACTCAAGCATCCTGGGGAGCCTGCTCTTTGCCCCACTCTTCCTACCAGGTCCCCTGGGGCCCAGGTCTGGGAATGGGGCCCAGAATTCCCCAGAGATACTGCATGGAACATAAGGAATGTAAACAATTTCCTGCTCCACAAGCCAGAGATTCCTCCCTATATACTGACCCTCCATGTGTCACTGGAGGTCACCTAGGAAACAGCCCCAGACACAGGGCTGTGACCCAGGGCTTCGCTTCCCAAAGAAGAGTCTGTGCTTTTCCATCCCAGGTCCTCTGCCCACCCATCTCCTCACTGCCCACCTCTACCATGCCTGCTGCCCCTTTAAGGACCTGAAGACCATGCTTTGTGAGCAGCAAACAGGCTTGATAACCCCCACTTCCAAACTGAAGCAGCCTGAATTTTGCAGAAGTCAAACTTGACCCTAAAACTCAGCTGGGTTTTCTAACTATGGGACCTCAAACAAGTTACTCAGCCTCTCTGAGCCTCACTTACCTCATCCATAAAATGGGGCAATAATAACAGCCCCTACCTCATAGGGTTGTCGTGAGAATAAATTAGTTACTCTTTGTAAAGTGTTTGGAACAGGGTCTGGTAATAATAAACACCATCATGAACTCTACAGCTAAGCTACAGTTATAATTGGGAAGATTCCTGGACACTGACTGTATGAATCACAGAAAGTTCACTCTACATAAGAATGAAACTGACATAGTCTAATGGGGGCTGGCAAATATTATAGAGGCTAAATTCAACCCATTTTTGTAAATATGGTTTTTCTGAAATGCAGCCACACCCTTTCATGTAAATATTATCTACAGTACCTGCCCCTTTACAGAAAATTTGCTGATTTCTGTGTTATTAGCTTGAATCATATGTAAGTGATGGTATTCAATTGTGCTTAATCTACAAAATCATCAATTTCATGTGGTTCAACTTAGCAATTCGTACTGGTTTATCGCATGTCCTATTGCCTTGCCTGTTAAAACAGAGGGCCGTGCTCTAAATTCAGTGATTCTAATCATAACGAAGTTATGGTCATCATCCATTGAGCCCTACTATGGTCAAGGTTTACCTCAGACTTTCAACACACCCTGGCAAGGTAAATATGACCATCACCCCAGCTTGTATAGAAGAGGAAGTCTGAGGCTTGGAAAGATGTGCTGTGTGAGCCTCGGACTTGATCCAGGTCTCCAGACCTGGCAACCTGTCCCACATCTGGCGGCTGGGTCACACAGCTGGCGGGCTGTCCCCACACAGTGCTCCCCAAGAGGCCGCTGGGAGGGAGACCCATCTGATTAGGACAGGACATGGAGAGCACGAATACCCCTCATCTCTCCCACTTTTCTGCTGGTCCATCTCTCAGACAGGGCTCGGACCCCCTGGTTGATGGGGCCCCATACTGTGACTCCCCTGCCAGCCTCAGGACAGTGCTCAGAAGCATCTGGCTTATAGTGCAAGTCTCGGGCGGCTGGGGAGGGGGCAGGGAGCAATTTCAAAAATAAGCAAGTTCTCTTTCCAGGACTGGGGGAGCTATTTTTAGCAGCCGCCTAAATTATGGTTTCCCCCTCTGCTCTGGGAAAGGCAAAGAAAGCAAAAGTAAACTGTCTCAGCCCCAGGGTCCCCTCCATGCAGGTTGAGGGGTGGGAGATACAGAGCCAGGGGAAACAAGGATGAAGAAAAAGAGGGGTCTTTCTGGGTAAGCAAAACTGAAAATTCCCCAATGTGACATTTCTCTGACTCGGGGGTGTTGTGTGGCAGTTGTGGATTTTCCCAATCCGTTTTCTCATTTTGAGAAATGATAAAGAGAACATAGATTTCTTTGTCTCATCAGGGTAGAAAACAAGGACATAATTGCTCTCCTATGTCCCAGTCAAGCATGCGTTCATTCGTTCCTCCATCTATGCCCTGAGTGACCGTCATGTACAAAGCAATTTTCTGGGTGCTTTGGATGAATCCAACATCAAATTCTAGCCCCACTGGGTCTACAGACTTTCTGGGGAGGCATGGGCATAAACAGGCCCCAGGCGTAAGCACCCAGGATACCAGGGAGGTGAGGAGGTGCAGGCCTGGGACAGCAGGGAAGGGGGAAAGGGACTTTTGGCTGGGGTCATCTGCAACATTTACCCATGGACATGGCATTGAAGCTGAGAGTCAGAAGAAGGAAAGATGTGGGTGCATCTCATGGGGATGGTCCAAGAAATCATTTACAACAAAAGGTGTGCCAGAGGGAGAACTTGGTGTCAAGAAAAACCCCAAGCTGAGCATGAGGTGAAGGGAAATACCACTGACCTTTGAACCATGGGCTTTCGGGATACAGACTTCTCCCCCTCCCCAATAGAAACTCCACATAGAACTTATGACTGCCCCAAAGTCATTCCAAAGTCATTCCATGAGAGATCACTTCTTACTGCTATTCGCCATTTACTGAAGAGATACCTTGTTCCCACGGAAAAGATTAGCATCACACAGTGTTTTCAGCGGGGACACCACTTGAGCTCGAAGCAAGAGCAATAGGAGGTGGCTTTGAAATGGTTACAGGACAGCACATACTCCAGTTAATTTTATGCAGTTATGATTTAATACGGCATCTTTACCTTTGTTTACATTTCTCTCAACTGTGATGGCGCCGTGAATGGTCTGTGTTTGTGCAAGCTTTGATAAATTTTAAATTTTGTGATAGATTTGTGTCTATTTTTTGGTAGTATATAAGAGAATAGAGTAGCATCTACAAAACTTTTACACATTCATGACCTACCAAACTTTTTAATTTTTTTTCTCGAGATTTCCAGGCTGTGTAATTCATCTACACCTTGTTTTTCAAATGGCTACAAATGTCCAAAAAATCTTCCAAAATGTTTATTGAAAAACAACCACATTGAAGTGGACCTGCACAGCCCACACGCATGTTGTTTGAAGGTTAACTATTATTTTCTCAGGCTGAAATGTAGGACTTAAAGAGGGGTGGTGGAAAACAAGATTGGGGCCAGATAAAGGAAGGCCTTAATGCCAGGTTAAGGAAGGGGAAGTCACTGAACGATGGGTGGCTGGCTGATAGGAGGCAGAGCTTGAGTTGGGACTCAGATCAGAGCTGGAATTTGGACAGGCAACTTCTGTGGCCCTGATGGAGGGCATTACAGGAAAAAGGGACATCAGAGGGAAGATCTAGACAGCATCTCTGCGTGAGTAAGAGTTAATGAGGCCCCAAACTGTCAAGAATGGAGGGGAGGGGATGGATTCTAGAGATGTCACGGAGGGGTGTGCACACTAACACGTGTGTGAGCTGATGAGGGGGCTTTGGCAAGACATGGACTGGGCACAGAAAATAAGGACTTGGGCTGAGATTGAGTGGGAGTGGTGGGGAGCTCTTTGGGCAACAGCTGTGAAGTAAAAGAGAAGAAGGAATTTCCACACCAAGTCTCTGCTACCCATTAGAGCCAGAGGTCTGGGGATCCTGGCCAAAGGGAAACCACCCTACACGTGACATGGGTTGCCCCCCCCCCCACCCCGCACCCTGCCTCTGCTTCCGGGAAGCCAAGCCCCTCCCCTGGTTCACATAGATAGTGCTGTCCTTACTGAAAGGGTGCAAGGGAAAATAGCCCACAGCCTCTTCCAGCACTCCTACATAAGAACACCCAAACATGCTGAGAACCCACAATATTGGAGGCAGCCCAACTCCCTCCTGACCACTCCTCCTGGTCCTCTTCTCCTGGGGTCCCAGCACAAAAGCATTCTCTCCCTCATGAAGGCAGAGCCCTGAGGAGTTGCCAGGGCCGGTCAGCCCTGGGACTCTCAGCTGGGCTATGTACATGGTCACACTCTGGACCCTGGGCTGAGTCTTCCTCAGACATGGTGCCCCCCACCCCTGTCATCCTGCTAGGCCTTCCCACAGTCCTGCATTTACACCAGAAAAGGCCCTGCATGTGGCCTCAGGGCTCCACTGGACATAAATCCTGGACCACATGCACATTCCATCTTTCCAGGGTAGGAGGCAGGGGGAGGGGGACTGTAGGAACTGGGGGAGGGGAGACTAGGAATGAGGTTGACCCCTAGAAGGTAAATGTGATTGAAAATGTAGACCCAGGAGACCCCTTGCCGCCCTTCACTCTTGTTTATACAATTCCATCTGTTCATTCATTCATTCTAATAAATACTCATTGCACACCTAAATACCATGGAAAGGGTATGAAAAAATACCCTATGGAAAGGGCTGGAAAAATACCATGGTAAACGGGAGCTCAGTTTGGTGGGGAAGGGAGAGAATCAAGTAAACCAACATACTAAAGTGTAGACATGGTTAGGATCAAAGTACAAATGTTTGAGTGTGAGGAATGTTGGTGGAACTCCATCCCAACAGGTGTTCTATTCCTCCTGGAACACTCTGCTCATCCTAATGGTTTAGTGGGGACATCCTATAGGAGAATAAGTGCTGGGAATAATCAGGGTGCTATCCAAGATTAGGACCAGATGTCCGCCCCAGGATTCATAATATAAGGAAAGACTGAAAACACCCAAACTACTAAAACATAAGGGATAGTTTAGACAGATGGACACAGAGACATCAAATCATGCACACACACACACACGCACACACGTGCACATGGCTGCCTAAAGTGATTATACTTGGGTTGCTGGAGTTTGGGGTTATTTTTCTTATTTTTCCAGATTTTTCCAAATTTCCTATAATGCAAATTTATCCTTTTCATCAGAAAAAAAAAATGATGTTCTTTTTAAAAGAAGATAAACCCTAGACTACAAAAGAGGAGGCTAAGGATTGAATCCGGTCTCTGCCCTTGCAGGCTACCTGGCACAAGAGAGCATAACTTCTTTGAACCTTGTCAGTAAATGAGAAGGGCAAATTCCATGCTCTTCAGAGCTTCTTCCACCCCTGACACTAGGCTCTGTGCCACAAGCTACATAAAGTACTAAATAATGCCATTCAACCGGATCCTATCCCCTGAGCTCTGACGAGTTCCTCACTCACCTATTTGCTCATCCTGCAACCACCACCGTTGTTGGCACTCCCTCCATGCCTGGCACTGCTCTTGGTGCTGGGGGTGCAGAGGCAACTAATGAAACATGCGCTGCTACTCCCCTCACAGAGCTAGGTCTCCCAAGCTCAAGGCCTCTTTCCACTGCTCTTCTCTTCCACCCCTAATGCCTTATCCCATTAATGATTCTTGCCATCACTTTTCCAAAATGCCTCAGGGATGTGTGTTTCATTCCCAAACACCACATTCCAGACCTGATCCAATCCCATGTAGTCTCATGCTGGGACCAGCGCTGACCCCTCGTGCCTCCCCTTCTCAGCATCCTGCAAAAGGTTTCGGACTAATGTCTCCAGGAACACTTGATTCTGCATCCCTCGGGTCGGCATCCCTCAGAGTCCCCAGTCTAAACTGAAAGCCATCTGCTTTAATCATTAGATTTGGCCATTGGGTGGGACTCACAAATTCCATACCAACCAAACCTTGAAATCAGATCTACACCCTACAGACCCATGAGGATTAGAAGAATTGGTACTCTCTTGCACCTGCTGGTGGGAACGTAAAATGGCATAGCTACTGTGGAGAATGGTTTGGCCACTTCTTAAAAAGTTAAACAGACACCTCCATATGATCTGGTTGTTCCAATCCTAGGTATTTACCCAAGAGAAATGAAAACATATGCCCATATAAAGTCTTATTCATGAATGTGCTTAGCAGCTTTATCTGTAATAGCGCCACACAGGGGGCACCCAAATGTTCATCAACAGGGGAATCCATACACAAATTGTACAGTTATCCATATAATAGAATACTACTCAGAATTTAAAAGGAACAAACTATTGATACATACAACATGTGGACAGAGCGCAAAATAATTATGCTAGATTTTAAAAAAGCCAGAGGAAAAATGGATTCATATTGTACAATTCTGTTTATCTAAAGCTTGAGAAAATGTAAACTCATCCATAGTGAATAAAAGCAGGTAGGTGGTTGCCTCCAGAGGCAGTGGAAGATAGGCAGGGAGGGGGTGGATCTTAAAAGGGCATGAGGGAACTTTTGGGGATGATGAACATGTACACAATCTTGACTGTGGTAGGGGATTCAGAGGTGTGTACATAGCTTAAAACATATCAAATTATGTACTTTAATTAATAAGATTATTGCATGTCAATTATACCTCAATAAAGTTATGAAAAACAAAACAGGTCCATTTATAGCCTCACACCATCAAACCACCAAGGGCTCTGGCCACTATAGTTGGTTACTCTCTAGAAGGTTCCTAATATTATACACGACTGTAAAGATTCTAGGTAAAACCTGAGAGGTACAGGACGGGAACAAGGAATCCCCCAACCCAGGCCCAAACCTCAGCTGATCTGGTCTCATCTTTTAGGAGGCAGGGTAGTGGTAAACCATAAAGAGTATAGACTTTCATTAAGCCTGTGGCTACATTACTTAGTCCCTAAAAGCCTCAGTTCCCTGTGGACACACGGATGACGGAGCCCACCATGAACGCCCTATGGAAGGACACGTATCATGTGCCCCTCTCAGCACCAGGCACATCACAGGCCCTCAAATTCTGTTCCCTCCTCATCTCCCAGCCCTGGGTTCCTCACAGTGGTGCTAAGGTTCATAGCTCAGATGATAAAAGCAGGAGAAGCTGAGGGACTCCCAGGAGTCAAATGAGGAGGGGGTTAAAAGCCCAGTGAAACTCAAACAGGCACAAACCTGATTCCATGGGGAAGTCTCTGGGGCTAGTACTGAGTTCACAACAGCCCAGGGCCTCTGGGTGGGTAGAAATGGATACTCTAAGCCTGGGTTACAGTCCTGGAGTTTGTTAAAAGCATTAGAGATGCTGAGGGGGGTTGAGAAGAGCGGCCATGACATGGAGTTTTCAGGAAAAGGGATAGGGAGGGATGTGGATTTAGTAGGATGGGAAGAGGAAGATACCTGACCCTGGTACACTACACAGGCAGGTATAGGAAGGCCCAGAACTGACCAAAGAAAAGGAGAAAAGAAATTAATACATGGGAGTGTGTGAGAGGGTTCAACTCTGTGATGCAGAGGTGGCTGTGCAGGATAGTTATGTGTGATATGTGTGGTGTGTGTCTTTACCTGTGTGCGTGTATTTTGGTCTATGTATATGTGTGTTCATCTCCAGGAAACAAATACATGGGATTCTACTGACTTTCAAGTCCCAGCAGAGAGAAGACCCAGTTAGCTTCCCAAAGTACAGAAGCAGAGGAAATAGCAACGTCACGCGAAATCAGCCCCCTTAGTTTATAAGGAGTTACCCAAGCCTGATGCTCAGGAAGTGTCACTGTGGGGAACGCAGTATCCGCGGCCTTCAGTTCACTGTGCGCCTCACTCTGGCCTGGGAGGGGAGACCCATTCAAAAGATGCTTGCCCCTGCCAGGGACCCAAGACCAACATTCCCATTCATCCTCTCATTTCATCTCAAGAAAGCCCAGTGAGGTCAGGATTTTTGATTGAGGAAGACCCCAAGGTTCAAGGCTAAGATGGGAAGACGTCCAGACGGGGGCTCTTTACTGTGACACACCATCTCATCCCAACCCAGTCCCTATTCCACTCCAGGTGTGTGCATACACACGTCCCTGTGACCACGTGTATCTGTGTCTATGGGGGTGTGTGTGTCTGTATATGAGTGTCTAGCAGGTATAAGTAACTGGGTTTCCTTTGGGGACATATTTTAATAGGGCATACACAATCCCTCAGCCTCTGCTATTTGAAATATATCCCCAAACTAGCCCATGTGCCACACTTTTACAAAATAGATATTCAAAACATTTCCAGAAAGAAGGATTCACTAAAAAATAGGTTGGGCTCAAACTTCCACATTTGCTTTTACTGAACTATCCTGCAAAGATGATATTATGGTTTGCCTTTTTACTTATAGGGAAATTAAGGCTTAGAGAAGGTAAGCAACTTGCCCAAATTAGTAAAGTACATAAAACATGTGAGTCTCAGTTTGGTCCGTTCCAAAACTCAGACGCGGCCTTCCTACGGCACAGAGATGGCAGGGTGTGTAAACAGTTGGTGCCCCCACAGCCATGGCAGCCTCCTGTGGTGCCCCGTCCCTTCCCCATCACCCCATGCCAACTCTCAGGGGACGACACAGCACTACTAGGACAGAGAAACCCTGTCCTATGACCACAGACAGCAACCCGGCCCATTATCTTACCACACACACTGAGTTATAGAAGGGTCCAGGCTGTCCCCTCCTCTGGATCAGCCTCTTGGGCGCATGTGCTGGGCAGCCTCAGAAGGGTCCCCTGCTTGCCTGAAGGCTCTCCTGTTGTTGTCCTGAATCTCTGCTAACGTTTGAACAAGGACCCTTGCATTTCCATTTTGCACGGGGCCCCGAGAATCGTGCAGCTGGCCCTGCCCATCTTCCCCGGCAGGGAGCTCAGGGAGCCTTTCCCAGGAAGAGCAGCCCAGCCAGCCACTCCCTGTGTGTTTCCAAAAATGTTACCCACAGCTCCTGAATGGTCAGGACGGAACAGAGACAAGTTACTTTAATCTGGAGTGGCTTCCTGCCCGCCTGGCCTTGACGGGCAACTCAGTAACTGCTAGACAGCTCCTCGCCCCGTGTCTCCTCTGTATCCCACCTCACTCCTCCGCTCCACCACGTCCCCTGGTTTCCAACTAAGTTGTCCTTCTCCTCCTTAAATGCACCATTGCTCACAAGGTTGAAATTCCCAGAGAGCACGGGCATTTCCGCTCAGATCCCCAATTCCACCCATGGAGATTTTTCAAGCACATGCAGCAGGAACTTGATAAGTGTGAATGGATTTAAACAAATGGCAGTATTTCCTGAATTCCTGACCCTATCATAAGACATATCAATGTGACATTACATTACATATACACAGAGATTGTATTTCCTTCTGCAATGGGATAAGCACTAAATACAAGAGACTGTGTTACTTCCAGCTCTGCTCCCTTTGGGCTCACGATATTTCCCCCATTCTATCATCCCCATGGCCATCTCTGCTTCCCCTTCCTCCTCTCCAACCCTCTGCAGATCCTCCCTTCTTTAGGTAGCCTTCCTGATCATCCCAACCTACTCGAATTCTCCAAAACACACTCTGAGCACTCTTTGCTCTGTTTAGAGGACACCTGACCATATACCACGTCATGGCACCCCCATGTTATTGGATTTCTTGTGCTAACTTAAATTTTTTACATCAGCAAACTTTCCTCCTTATCTAGGCTCTGAGCCCCACAGGAATGGTTCTTGGCACAGCACCATGTATGCTGCAGGTCCTCTCCCCGACGGAAGGACGTCTAATGACAGTGGGTGGTAGTGGGGCAGAAAGAGGAGAGAAAGTTATTAATTCCCAAGAAGGAAATCCTCGTGGCAAACCCAATAAGCTCAAGTACTTTGGTCCCTTCTCTTCTGGAGTCCATAGGAGGTCAAACACTTCCAGACCTTGGCCAGATACCCTGAAGAGGCATCGCAAGTGACACTCAGCAGGAAGCAGAGGCGTGCTCCTTTATGAACCTGTATGGTTAAATCACATCTTGGCATTCCCAGACAAAAAGCAGGACATTTTCATTTCTGTTTGTGGCTATTTTTCAGCCCCCTCCATCCTACAAACAAAAGGCAGATGCCTTGTATAAAAGGCATAAGAGATATTTTTCTCCTCTATGCTTTGAGGAAAGGGATGTTTTCTCCAGGGGAATGGGGACCCAGGCTCTAGGACTTGAGGCTCCAGAAGCCAAGCCACCCCTCCCAATGGCTATAAGCCCCAGGAGATGTCTTTGTGTGGACTCTCTCATTTCTAACCCACCTTTCTTTGACTTTGACATCCCTGCAAGCTCTGCCCTGATTCTTTCCACCAAAGGGGCTTTATTGACCTAGGAGGATACCTCATCTGCCCCCTTAGTGCCCAGCAATAGAGGCACATGAGCCCCCTGAAACTTCACTTCTGGGTACCTCTTCTGTCTGTCCTGTCACCACCCCTCCAGAGGCCAGTTAACCTGTTCTCCACCCACCCCCCCGGTGTTTCAGAACACTGAAATGCTGATACCTGGCTCCACGGTCCAGGCCACTCTCATGCCTCTGACTTCAACCAGCTGCTTCCCCCTGTCTGGAGCAGCTTCTCTCTGGCCCTCCCCAGGTTCCTGGCCACTCACAGGGCGAGCCACACTCCTTTCCCCACAGGTGGGACTTAGACACCCCTCCCTGGCAACCTGCGTCTCTCCCACCATCAAACATCAGACAGACCTGCTATTTCTTCCTGAACTGCGGTCACTCTCCCTGGGATGTGACCTTCTTGGGGTCAGGAACAGTGCCACATGGTTTATCAGGAACCTACACAGAGCCTGGCACTCCGCAGACCTGCCCGGGCTTTGCCAAGGTTCATATCTCTGATCTCGGTCCTCTCTTGGGCTTTCTCCCTCCGAACAAACATTCCATGTCCTTATTTCAACTAATCCAGTGACAGTCACTCCCAAATCCACCTCCCACCACTCTCCACCTCCATATGTCCAGCTCCCCACATCTCCATTTGGAGGTGCTCACACAATCCCACCAACTTCCTCTCAAATGGACTTCATGTCCCTTCAGGCCACCCTGGCTTCCTTCAGTGAAGGACACCACAGTCTGGAGGTCCAAAGCTACGGAATCATCCCAAACTCTTCTTCTGTTGTCTTAAGCCCCGCCACATGCCAGGATTTTATATGCGTTATCTCAGCGCAACGAACACTTAGAAGTGGATGTTCACATCCTGATTTTACACAGGAGGCAATGGGGGTCTCCGAGAAGTCAAGGGACCTGCCCAAGGTCACAAGCACATAATCCACTGAGCTGGGATCCGAGGCAGGCGACCTGCTCACACCCTTTTCTTGGCCTCAGGCCCAAACCGCCAACAAGCTCCTTCCCAGGAGCACATCATGGCTTCTCATCCCTCCTCCCTTGATTTAGCTCTTGGTTTGCCCACTCTCAGCAGATCTCCAATGATAGCCCACCCTCAGGGGTTGAGCAAAATGACAGGTTCCAGGGCCCTGTGCTCCGAGTTTGAGTCAGCAGGGACCCAGGAATCTGTATTTTAGCTCCCAGAGGGACCAGGGATGCAAATAGTTTCATTCTCTCTAGGTTCTCTTACCTCCTCTTTCACCAGCATCTGTCCCAAAACTTCTTCACAATTCACCCCTTCTCTCCCGAGCCGTAGTCAGGTCCTCCGGTGTCTCCTCACACCTCACAGTAGAGGAGAATCGCAGGGCCCGTTGGATCCCAGCCAGAACCAACTAAAACGGAATCTCTGGGTGGGTGTCGGGGAGCTATTAGGGCGAGCAGCTCATCCCGCTTTACCCCAGATTGCCCTGGTTTGAATAATGACAGTCCCACATCGCAGGGGACCTCTCAGTCCTGGGAAAACCAGGACAGTAGTGACCACATGGGCTCTGGCCTTTGTAAGCCTCCCTAGGTGATTCTAATTTGCAAAACACTGGACTACATCTGGGTCCAGAGGGGTCTCTCTCTCACTCAGACAACTGCCCCAGGGCATTCCCTAAAGCTGGAGTTCATCTGCCTTTTGTTTTCATTTAACTCTGGTGATCTCAAAATGTCTCTCTAGACCAATGGCATCCCATTACCTGGGAACTCGTTAATAAAAAGTGGAGCTAATTCTAAATCATTTGCTCTTCTCTCAGGTTCACTAGATCTTTGGCAAGTCCCTCCTGAGAGCCAGTGGCATTGACAGATCTGAAAGAAATGGAGTTTAAGGAGTTAACTGTCAGGCATGAGAGGGCGTGATGGTGGAGATGGTTTGAGGCTGGGAGGTCAGTCCCCAGGGAGGTGTAGTGGTGCTCAGAGGGGGCTTGGCTTTGTGTCAGATGCAACAAATGTTTACTGACCACTAACTAACCAGCAGGCTTGTTCATGCCACTTCACTAAATTCAATACTAACATGGTGTTGGGTAAAGCCTGCTGCCTTCTCTTGCTTGAGCTCAGGACCATTTGAGAAAGGGACGTGTGAAGCTGAGAGATGGAGGTCACAACATCAGCCAGGCTCTGATAAAGCTGTCCAAGTATGCAGCTTTATATCTCTGGACAAATGGACTGCCTAATATTCCACTCAGTGAGGCCAGCATGCAGGTCCAGGCACAGGCATAGAAGGATTGACCGTGGACCTCACATAGGACTGGGCTCCTGACCTCATCTTCCAGAACTGGCCAGACGCACCCACCCTGGAGACAGCAGATCCCAGAAAGGGCAGAAGTATTGGCAGGCCCACCTCATAACTTCTTCTAGAGTCACTGGTTAGGGATGCCTTGCCTGTTCCCTAAAGGAAGTGATGGAGAGGACGAGGTGTGAGAGTGAACAGCCAGAGCTGTCCCCCGCCCTCTCCCCATGCACGTTAGAGCCCTCATGCCTTTGCCCACCCCCCAGAGATGCTCGCCCGGTCTGGGGGAGGAGCCAGGCACTGATGTCTTATAAGTTTCCCTGGCGATCCTCAGGTGCCATCAGGATTGCGTAACCACCCTGGGGAGATCCTCTCCTGGAAGCGAGATGCCAGGGATGTCCTCTGTATGGGTTGGATTGTTCGTATCTCACAACCAGGGAAACAAGTGCTCAGGAACATCACTCCCGATGCCCAGAGCTGGCAGACAGAACAATAAGGGTGAGTAATGGCAGGAGACGGATCTGCTTTCTCCAAATACGCAGACTTGGGGGTTTTCAGCCAGTTTGGAGCCAGATCAGCTAAAGCAGAAGTTCTAGAATCTCCTGGGGGGCTTGTTAAAATGCAGTTCACTGAGCAGCACCCCCAGCAAGTCTGATTCAGAGGGAGGGCTGTGTCGCTGTGGGGAGAGAAGACACAGGCTGATTTGGTCTCCAGCCACAGCTTTGCCACCAACTATCGGGATGACCTTTCCTGACTCACCCAACCTCTCTGAGGCTCAGTTTCTTTGTCAAACACACATCCCAGCAGTAATGACCTCGTGTGTTTTTTAGGAAATGACAGGGGACACACAAAGCTCCCTGGGTGGCGTATGGCCCATGGTAGGAATGGGGATAAACTGTAGATGTTAATTATTATTTGTAGATATTGCTATGTAGGGATGGCTTTGAAAAGACTGGGAGGAGGTTTGGGACGCAGGCAAGAATACCAAGAGGCAGAACACCAAGGAGAGAGTGAGCCAAGTCTAAGAGGATGCAGGAAGGGGAACTAGAAACAGAGCATAAGCCAGGGCACAGAAGTGGGAGAGGATGCGGGGTGGGGGCTGCTATGATCTGGCTGGGAGAGGGGCTGGGATTCAAAGGCACCCAAAATAGAACTTCCTTCTCTCCAAGCTCACGATTTACTCCACCCCGCCACCCCCATCTCTCTGGGCCCTACTCCACATGCCTCTGTCCAGGCTCATTTGTTAGAACTGGCCCCCCCCTCACTGCACCCCCACCCCTGCCCTAGGGACTCAAGGAATCTTAGCAATGTGTCCAGTTCTTGTGCTGGAGGGAAAGAAGCAAAATAAAAGGGGGGAAGTGCTCTCTCTAGGCCTGTGTCTTTGTAGGACTTCCCACAGCCCCCTGGTCCTGCTTTCCCCCAGGAGATGGCCGTCCTGAGTCAGCATCTGGTTAGAAGTATCCAAACCAACAGGAACCCCAGTGGCCTGCCTCCCCTCATCCAACCACGAAGCTGCCTCTTCCATCTCTGCCAACCCATGCCCCTTCCCTCTCTCATAACTAGACTCAGCGCTCATCTCCCTGAACTTCATGGGATTACAAGAGTTTCTCCCTCCATGTGTACACCCATTCCTTCCATCCATCCCACAAGTGTTCACCACACACCTACTCCATGACCAGACACTGTGCTGGGCAGTGGGGGTTCCAACATGAAGAAGGAACAGTCCCTGCCCCCACCCCCATGGGCTGAGGAAGGGAGCACTAGATCTGGAGCTCACAGGAGAAAATGAGGGGCCTTGCCAAGCTCTTCAAGTTCATGCTCTTGTTCTTTGATCCCCTCTTCTAATGTGAGAAGAGGCCCCCCAGCCAGTGGTGGGGTGCCCCAAATTCCCCTCTTCTCTCTCTCACCCACACAAAACACACCAAAGAAAATACACCCATAACAGACATGAATAACATACTTCATGGTTCCATACTGCTCTCCATTCTGTAGATTTTAGAAATTTGTCTGAGCCTCAGTGCAGGTCTTCTTCAGTACCTGCCCTGACCTGTCTATCTGGCAACTTAATTTTATTGACCTCTTGGATGTCCCAGCACTGGAGATACAGATAAGAATAAGCTGTATTCCTGAACACCTAAAGATCCAAGTCTAGTGGGAGAGCCAGGCACTTAAACAGTCATAACACAATATGGGACACTCAGGCAAGACTTTGGGATGTGAGCAGAATAATACATCCCCTCTAATACCTCCCAGTTGTTGACAAGGAGGATAACAGGGGAGGCTTCCTGGAGGAGGCAATCAAGAGAAGGAGTAAGTCTGAAATTGAGCCTATGCATTGGCTTAGTGCCTGTCATTTCAGGCCATCTTAATCACTTTCCACTGACTCTGCTCCCATCCCCTCCATCTCTGAAAGCCCAGGACACTGGGGCTTTTGGAAAAACAAATCCATGTGCAAACGATGTGATTATGGGTGGATTTTCTCCCTCCTTTGATTTAGAGTTAACGTTATAATACCAAGAACTACTTATGTAATAAAAACTAATTTTATAGAAGAAGCTATTTCCCCTGGCTATTTTTAGGTGGTTGCCCAGAAAACCCACCTAGACACCCGCCTTGGCCTTTCAACTTCAGCGCAAACGAAGACCAGCGTGGAGTTTTCAAATGTGGCACTCCCATCCTCGCTAGCTGGGTGCCAGCAGTGCTTTAGCAGACTGGAGGCCTGGAAATCAGAGCTGTCCCAGGCTCTGCAAAGAAGGAGCTCAACTGTGAGCCAAAGGCCTCTTTAACTCAGGAAGCAGAGCGGGAATGAGGTTGTCGCCCCACATTTTGATCAAGCACAGGGATCCAAACAGGTAGCGAAAATCATTGTTTGTGTCAAGACTGAAGGAGAACAGAAAGATGTTAAGTTTTTGTGTGTGCAGGAACAGGAGAGACTCAGAAGCTCGAATAGCCCTTGCTAACGTGAATCGAGATTTCCTCTCACACGAGAGGTCTGCCCTGATAGTTACCGAAGCCAATCCCCCTTTCTCTGGGGATTTTATCAATTATTCAAGGGGCAACATTTTATTTCATTGAGACTTGGCTGAAGAACCTTGGCCCCAAGACTCCTTACTGAGAAGCAGCTAAGACCTCAGGGATTGGATGCAGTCGAGAATCTAGAATTTTACCTTCTAAATTTGGCTCTGCTGCTAATTAGCTATAAGACCCCAGGAAAGTTAACTTCTCAGAGTTTCGCCTTTTTCATCTATACAAAGAGAGTATGACGGGACATACCCTGTAACATAGTCATGTGGAGTAACTGGCAACTCAGGAATAATACTGCTTGTCTGATCCACAGTATTTTACAAGGAAAATATTTAAAATATTTCCTAATATATTTTGTCCCTGGGAAATCCAGGTGTTTCATTTTTTTTCCCTTTCCTTTCTCTTGTACCCTCCTAATATCAGCGCTAAACCAAGATTTTCTTTCCCCCAGGCAAGGAACACACGAAGAGCCCACAGAAAACAAAGATCGGCAGAGTTGGAAATGGCTGCCAAGAGGTAATGCTCTTTTCTCTAGTCAGGAATTGAAAAGAAACCTTTCCAGGACTGGGAGGGAAATGAAGTCAATGGCCAGGATTTCACTACTCCCTTCCCCAACAGCGGGGTGGGGAGAGGGACAACATTAGAAACGACCAGTGACTCAGAATCCCAGAATAGGGAAACGCCTTGGACAAGGCCAGCCTTTGGCGGGACCCAGAGCAACATGGGAAGGTTCATAAGGACCAGGGGCTGCCCTCAGGCCCATCTAGAATCCCCACGTCTGTCCGTAGAAGAGCTAGACACTCAAGCCCTCCAGGAAGAGGGGCAGGTCCCAGGAGAGCCAGGGAGCCTAAGGATGCCGAAATTTCAGCAGCAGGCTCCAGGTCCGCCTTCAAAAGCCCCGGGGACAAGACCAGACATGGCTCCTTCAGTGAATTCCTGCACAGGAGCTCCAGATGCAGAGGGGACAGAGAACACATCCGTGGAGATCAACAGGCACCTTGCGGCCCCACGGGGAGACACCCTCCCATTGAACCAGGAGCCAGTTTCACAGGCTAAAGTACCTTTATTAACTGAGCTAAGATTTTTATGGCAAGTGACCAATTACAGGAAATAAGTGGTTTTCCCTGCATGTGGGAATTGTATGTATTTGAACTTCCCATTTCTGTAAGGTTTTGGCCAATATTAGCTTGCTATCATCATCATCAACAACAAAATAAGTTATTCTCAAATTGACACAGAGGGAGGGAAGGCCAGGGAAAGAGCAAAAACAGCCCTACTTGTGTCAGATCCAAGTCCTAGGAGGGTAGAGGGTGGCTGGCTGGAGGCAAGGGGCAGGGAGGGGCAGAGAGGGGCAAGGTACAGCCTTTGGGCCTTACATCCCCTCTCCTGTTCTTATTCTTTGCAAAGGAGTCAAACCCTACGGTTTCACCCAGGTTTACTGCTAAGGAATCTCTCCTCCCCTCTACCCTTTGCTCTATACTCAACTGGCCTGTGAGGTAGGGTCTACAGGAGTTACAGGGCTCCTCCTCTCTCACCAGGCCCCTGGCTGCAGTCACGGTCATGGTCACAAGCCAGAACTGGGGAATCAGGTGGCCTGAGCACAGATCCCAGCACCGCTTCTCATCTGCTATCATCTCTGGAAAGTTCCCTGTGCCTTAGTGTCCCCCTGAGAAAGAGAATCTCAGCCACATGCGTCATAAGATTATCATGGGGGTTAACTAGCGGGCTTGATGACAAGGGAGTGTCTGGCCCCTGGTGAGCACTGTGCCAGCATCAATAATTGCACACGTTCTCAATGACTATTCCAAATAATCCCTCTCCCTCCCATTTTCCACATACACTTACGACTATGTGAGATACCACTACTTTTTTTATTATCTCTCTCTCCTTGAAACATATTTGTTCATCATCCACTGTTCTATCCACAGGGCCTAGAATCACCACCTAGCACATAGAAGGAATTCTTATAAAATTTTACTCACTTTTAACCTTAGGCAGATTATATAGAATGCCACATGCCTCAGTTTACTCATCTTGAAAATGGGGTTCAGTGCCCATATAGCCAAAATGATGTGAGGATTAAATAAGGTACCATTTGTGACTATGCCCACACCAGCCCTGGGTACATGATGGATGGGTGCTGGCCGATCTGGGAAGGAAGTCTTGGCCTGATTGGGGCAGGGTCTGCAACGGTTAATTCCAGACTCATTTCCCCCCGTGTGAGGCAAGGCTGGCCAGCAGGACAACTGGCAGCCATCCAGGTAGAGGGCAAATGTCAGAAATGGGTGCCCGCAGGGCTGCCCTGGTCCTGATATCGGGTCTTGACCCAGGCAGCTGGAGTCTCTCCCCACCCCCTGCTGCTGAGAGACACTGCCTGGCCCTGCAGCATTTGGGAGCCAGCGAAGGAGCTGAGCGGTGGGAACCTCCACCCGCCTGGGTCCCACGCCACATCCTGGCCTTGGGGGAGGTGGGCCCGAGGCCGGGACTCGCTTCCCAGCCATTCCCGGGTGGCCCGCTCTCCCGCCGGCCCAGCTGCGCCGACTGAACCCGAGGGCTGGAGGGGTGAGTCTGTCCCTCAGCACTGCCTGGTCCCCCCACACACAAAAAGGCAGACCCAGGCCTCAGCACAAGGGGGGCTTGGAGTTTGGAGCCCAGCTCTGTGAGCCCTGCAGCCCACCTGCCTGCCCAGCCTGCGGGAGGGAGTGTGTTCAAAGGCAAAGTCATGCAGGGGACACAGTGAAGAGATGGTTTCTAGCGGGAGTTTCCTGCTTTTCCCATTTCTCACAATTCCCCAGCTTTCCAGCCACTTCCCCTAGTATCCACCCTCTGACAATGGACCCAGGAAGAAATGAAAACAGACACACAGGCTCAGCACGGATGGTGAAGAGGAGTAAATGAAACCCAGCGTCCATCCCATGAATTCATTCCTTCCACAGTCACATACAGAAATTCCACCCGGTGCCAGACGCGGTCCACTGGGGGATATGGGCTTGAATACAACAGAGCTGCTCGTCAAAAGCACTATTGTAGGGGAAGGAGGTACGAGTGGTGAGCAGACTGGGGAGGGGTAGTGGGCAGGGTAGTGCACAGGGCTTGGTGGGAAACAGGGGAGGGGTCTCTAACACAGCGGAATGAGGCAGAGCCAAGAATCCCGGAAGGGTGACACCACAATGGTCTGGCAGGCAGCATCTTGGGGGAGAATAAGGAGCTGACGAATGAAGAAACGACATCCCGCACCATGACATTGGCTTAGAATCTGCAGGGGACACTGCCTCCAGAATGATGGTGGCCTTAACTCCCATTCCCTCAGGCTTCAGGGATTTTCAATAGAAAAGAAGCCCTCCAAGGGACGCTTGGGTGGCTCAGTTGGTTAAGTGTCTGATTCTTGATTTCGGCTCAGGTCATGATCTCAGGGTTATGGGATAGAGACCCGCCTCAGGCTCAGCATTCAGTGTCTCTCTCCCTCTGCTTCTCCCCACACACTCTCTCCCAAATAAATAAATAAATAAAATTTTGCAGCCGCTCTGGAAAACAGTATGGAATTTCCTCAAAAAGTTAAAAATAGGGGCTCCTGGGTGGCTCAGTGGGTTAAAGCCTCTGCCTTTGGCTCAGGTCATGATCCCAGGGTCCTGGGATCAAGCCCCGCATCGGGCTCTCTGCTTAGCAGAGCCTGCTTCCTCCTCTCTCTCTCCCTGCCTGCCTCTCTGCCTACTTGTGATCCCTGTCTGTCAAATACATAAATAAAATCTTTAAATTAAAAAAAAATTAAAAATAGAACTACCTTATGACCCAGCAATTGCACTACTAGGTATTTACCCCAAGGATACAAACATAGTGATCCAAAAGAGCACATGCACCCCAATATTTATAGCAGCAATGTCCACAGTAGCCAAACTATGCAAAGAGCCCAGATGTCCATTGACAGATGAGTGGATAAAGAAGATGTGATATATAAATATACAATGGAATATTACTCAGCCATCAAAAGAATGTAATCTTGCCATTTACAACAATGTGGGTGGAACTAGAGGGTATTATGCTAAGTGAAATAAGTCAGTCAGAGAAAGACATATATCACATGATTTTACTTATATGTGGAATTTAAGAAAAAAACAGATGAACATAGAGAAAGGGCAGGAAAAATTTAAAAAGATATAAACAGAGAGAGGCAAACCATAAGAGACTCTTAACTCTAGGAAACAAAAGGGTTGCTGGAAGGAAGGGGGGTGGGGGATGGGGTAAGTGGGGGATGGGCATTAAGGAGGACACATGATGTAATGAGCACTGGGCACTATATGTAACTGATGAATCACTGAATTCTACCCCTGAACCTAATAATACACTATATGTTAACAAAATTGAATTTAAATTAAAAAAATAAAGAAAGTAAACCCTCTGAGGCAGGGACAGGGTCAGGTCAGTCTGCACCCTCCGAGCTTAGAACAGTGATGGACACGCACATGGGAGGCACTTGGCAAATGTGCCTGAACGTGCCACTTAGTAAATAAACTCCTTGAAGGTAAGATCAGGATTGACCCGAAGAGCCCTTGCACCCTTCTTATCTTACCAGTATTCACAAAAATTCTGTTTTGCAATCTCTTGCATGCTGCAACTCTCTAACTGGTACATATAAGATACCTTCTTAGCCTCCAACACAGGTGTCTTTCCAAGGCACCAACAGTGGGGTCTGTCTCCCAAAGTGCCACCAGCTTTCCCATATGGTCACACTCCCTCCAAAAGCCCTGTACACAACTATGAGAATCTCATGCCAATGTGGACAGCAGGCAGCTGGTGCCAATGTCCGCACCTGGGTCTCTACAGGAAAACACAGTGCTGCCACCCACGTCCATCCACGGGCACACTGCAGGGCCGTGCACACACTGGTCCCCAGCACCCTCACCATAGGAAGCATACACAGGAGACACCAACTAGAGTGCTTGGTTTGGATACTACCATGGAGCTGGCCCCTGGGCCAACTGCCCAAACACCAGCCATTCTTGCTTCTTTCTCAGCAGGAGATCGTGAAGACTACAGGTTCCCCTCATTTTTCACTCAGCCAATATTTAATGATGACTTAATATGGGCTAGACCCTGTCACTGGGACTGGGAATGCACAGTTGGCCCTATCAGAACCCCTGCATTCTGGAAGCCCCTAGTCTAGGGAAAGACAGGGAGAACTGTGGTTTTCATACTCTGTGCTAAGTGCTACATCCGGGGCAGGTCTTCAAGGCCACAGATGAAGGAGAACCTCATCTCCCTGAAACTGGGGGCCGGGAGGGGAAGAGGAATTGGAGAAACTCTAGACGTAATTGTGCTTGGAACTACATCTTGAAGGATGGCTAGGTATTCACCTCTGGAGGTACCAACCCTCCACACAGAAGGAAGGGGAAAGTTTAAATATAGGCTGTGAGAGGTGGGGCACACAGACATGGTCCTGTGCTTGGTCATGAAGGGGAACACCCTCCTTGGATTCTAAAACTGAGTTTGGGATTTTCCAAATTCCCCTTTGGTCCACTGAGAGAATCCATTTCCAGACCAAGGAGGTCAAGGGGAAGCACACGACATGCAGAGATAGAAGCAGCTCAGCAGCCCTGGGACAATTTCCCACCCCATCAGGGTCAGGGCTGCCTCGACAGAACCCTACTCAGAGAGCTGAGATGTGAGGCCCACTGGCCTCTGGAGTGACCAAGTCCCATTCCACAAGCTCGGATACAAAAATCTGACCCTGGGGCAGACCACCATGAATGGCGACACTCCTGATGCCTGTGTGTGAATAAACTCAGCCCCAACTTTTCTCTGACATACCCTACAGGTGACTCCCACACAGCTGTTGGGAGGCACAGGATACTGACCATGGGGGTAGCTATCCTTACCAAGACCATTTTACAGGGAAGAAAACAGGATCGAGAAGAAAGTCCACTTGCCTCAGGACAAACTCATGACAGACCAGGTCCAGAACCCCAACCCCAAATTCTCAGCACAGGACTCCCCTTTCCCGCTAGGGGACAGTGGCAAGCACACCCTCCTTTGGTTCTTGGCTTCCCCTTAAGTGCTTTCTCCTGAAGGTAGTGTCCATAGTAGAAATAACAACTACAAAAGTATAATTAAAAACAAAACAATACCTCCGAAATTCTTAGTCAAGATGCTCTGGTGAACATTTCCCTAAATACTGTGAGTCCTGCAAGGGCCCAGCTACATCCCTCATCTCTTTTGGATGGTGTTCCCTAATATTCTAGAAGCAAACTCACAACTTCTGGTCTTTACCACAAATTTTCCCTCTGAAGCCTGGAGAATACTTAGAAATGCTGTTTAAATGAGAGAAGGTGCTCCCAACAGTCCATCAAAAAGGTTCTGATCTGCCAGGTCGAAGTTCTAGAAACTCTGAGTGTGCACGCAGAGATCAGTACCTGCCTGCCATCAGTACGCTCTTTTCTAAGACGCAGTGAGAGGAATCAACAGTAGCAGCAGTAGCATCAAGAAAACAAACCTGCCTGGTATCTAGGGAGCGAGGAATTTTAGGAGGATGAGGTGATATTTTGATTTTCCAGAAAAGAAGAGCCATCAGTCATGCCAAGATATACAACTTGAGAATTCTGATGGAAATGCAAAAAGACAGAGATTTGAGACTCTCCCCAAACCCCAAATGACTCCTCTCCAGCTTGTGAACACCACAGAGATGCTCACCTTTTGAAAGACTTGCTTTCCCAATAGGATCTTACCTGCTCACAGAATGTGTCCTGTCTTGGGAGTGATGAAGCAAGGACTTCCAGAAGGCAGGGAGGCCAGAAACTCCCAAGGGCACAAGAGAAAGGCTCTCAAAAGCCAAAAAACATCTGTACCAAGTGTTGGTTCTTTGGACAAGTTACATCAGATCCCAAGAGTTGGCCCTACTACCACCTCCTCCCCAGGCCATTCTTTCCACCACTGACCACATACCTGGCCTGCAGACAGAAGCTGAACCACGACAGATGTCTGATGGGGAAGGAAACCAGGTTAACTGAGGTAGGCCCAGGATATGCCTTATCTCATAGGGACCCAACACGCCTACCCTTTAGGACACACATACAGTATGAGCCTTGTCCCCAGTTTCCATTAGAAACTGGAGAACACTGGAGAGGTGAGCTGGCTATTTCTACAGCAGTAAGCTTACTCTTCTCGCTGAGGAGCACCACTCTTTAACATCATGTCAAGGCTCTGCATGGGTAAGCAGCATCCCTGACCAGAACTTTCCCTTAGCAGGACAGCCACCTGGGCTCCACTTGAAGCCATGCCCAGGTCACCTCTCGCCACTGCCCCCCACTAGCCAGGCTGTCGGAATAACCAGGTTCTAGAGAACCTGCTTCTTCACTCTCTTGGATCTTTCTCTCCTATTCTCACCCAGCTGGCCTCCCTCCAAATTCCAGCCACTCAGAAAACGCCCCGGAAGAGGAAGGAGGACCAGAGATTCATGTCTGGGCCCCGTCTGGAGCTGGCTCCCCAGGACATGGCTTCTGTGGCACCTTTTCTCGCAGAGAAGGCACCAGTGGGTCCCCTCTGGCTCACACATTCCCGTCTTCCAACCCATTCTGTCCTCAGGGGCTGGAGGCCTCTCCCGCATGCTGATGTGAACGCTGTGTCCTGACTCTGCAAAACCATCTCTGTCAGGGATTTGGGGCTTGTTTTCTTAATTAACTGAAAATGCTAACATGGGAGCCCAGGCGCTGGCAGGGGCCTGGCCTTCCGAGGCTGCTAGAGAAAATTCTTGCTTTGAAATCTGGATCTCTCAGGTCTCTGCTCATGCCCCGCGCAGGATGTCAAAACAAACTGGGACACCTGATCGTGGGGCATGGGGAGCGGGCAGGCTCGGGTTTCAGGCCAGTGACGGATTTAGCCACAGACAGCTTCACTGTCCTACTCACGAGGAGATCTTGATTTCCCAAAATTGCTCAGTTCAACCCCGAAAAGCCACCTGCTGTGGCAGAGGCTCTCTGGGGGAAAAGGAGAGGTCATGGGGTTTATGCCAAGGCAGTTTCCTGAATGCCTACTGCCCGGCAGGCCTGGTGTTGTTCTGGGGGAGATGGCCAAGTCCTACCAATTCCGGCCCTTGAAGAGATAAGCCAGGAACAAATTACTGAAGTGTAACACATGGAGGGTCACTCCCCAGGCAAGCGCAAAGTGACAGGGTCACAGAGGAGGAACTCAGCGTGTTGGAGGGCTGAGGGGCAGAAGGTCATGGCAGGACACAAAGAGAAACATCTGATCTGAATAAGGAGTCAACATCTCAGGAGTAGAGAGGCTGCATGAGTGGGAGGAAGAGGAAGAGGGCATTCCGGGTGGAGGGGACTGCAGAGGCGAAGGCTAGGTGTAAAGATAGAACGTGTTCGAGAATGGGCAGGCAGGGCAGTGTGACTGGAGAGTGGGACTGCTGGGGGCTTCGGAAGGACTGCGGGAGATGCACCTGGAGATGAAGAACAGGGGGGGCCCACATGTGAAGGGTCCAGTAGACCGTGGGGAACTAGCAAATGTTTTGCAGCAGAAGCTATCTCCATCTGGGTCAGGGGAGGCCCAACCTAGTCCACTGCGAGGGTCATGGGCACACCTGTTCATTTACATATTGTCTGGTGCTGCTTTGGTGCAGGAGTCAAGTAATCACAGCAGAGACCGTGGGGCCCCCAAACCCAAAACATATGCTCTTGGGACCCTCACAGAAAATGTCTGATGGCTCCTAACACAGGAGATGGACAGGGCAGAGAGGTCTGGAGAGAAGACCAGATGACTGCCCAGGATCCAAGTGAGGAACAGTAACCAGAGAGTGAAGATACAGGGGTCATGACTCAAAAATAGGTATGACCATGAGCTGCCTCACGGCCAGACCCAAAATCAGCAGCAGGCGGAAGAGGAGATGGAAGAAGAAGTCCTAGATCTCTTGTCTCCAGCCACCTGCCTAGTGGGATGTGTGATCCTCCCGGGGGCTCGTGACCCAGCCCTGTGCAAAAGCCGAGGCATTGAGCCAGCATGGTGTGCCTGCAAGTCACAAGGATCCTGCTTCAGCCTTCTCACCTAACAGCTGGACCCTGGGAAAGTCCTGAAATTCTAGAAAGTTCCAAGAAGAACCCTCTGTGAGAGGAGACTACCCAGTACCCCCAGGAGGCCCCACACTCACCCCTCCTAGTCTTAGCATACCTTGTTCCATCTATCAAGGTTGAGAGAGGAACATCCTTGCACTGTAGATCAGAGACACTGTGTCAGAAGTTGGGGTCCCGATTCCTAATTCAGGGTCTTTCCTCTTTCCTGACTTGCATGCCCCTGAGTCTCTGTCCTGGGTCTACCCTGTTCCTGTAAGGATCGGCACCCATCCACTGCTCTGCTGCAGCTGAGCCCGACTTGCTCTGCCCCCAGGAGAGGAGTGACAGCTGACCCATCTCCCCCGGTCACCCTGACCACATCTCTCCCGTCTTGCACTAGATCAATGGAGCCTTTCTTTATCTCTGGCACTTTGGGCTTCCCAAGCTCATGATGCAAAGCTCAGCTTCAGAAACGAAGCCGTAAAAGTTAAACACTATCATTTTAGGAAACCGCTTGGTGCCAACTTGCACAGAAACATAAACTCAGGACTCAAATCGCGGGCCAGTCAGAGGTTATGTGATAGCCATTCAGGCGATGCAGAATAAATGCACTCAGTTTTTAGGTGACTATTAAAATGAACACAAAATGAAATATTTCTCAAGAAAAAGAAATTGCTCAAGCAGAGCTCTCAACACACTCCCCTTAGGGGTCTCAGCACCCATCTGGAAGCTCTGCAGGTGTGGAGGACCCTGGCTGTGCTGCTGGGTCTCCAGTCTTACACCCGTCCATGTCTTCAGTGCCCACCAGAAGAGTCGGCAAACAGAGACCATTAGCTCAACTCTGCTGAACCAAAGCATGAAGGAGTGATTGAATGAAGATGTTTGCATCCTTGTTCCACAATCTACCAGTCCTGTGTCCTCAGGCAAGGCCCTGCACCTCTCTGAGCCTCTGTTTCTTCACCAGTAAAAACCCCTCCAATTACAGGCACACCTCAGAGGTCTCGCCAGTCGGGTCCCAGACCCCTGCAACAAAGCAAACATCACCATGCAGCAAGTCAAGTTGGTTCCGTGGCTTCCTGGTGACTACAAGAGCTATGTTTGCCCTGTACTGTCATCCATGATGAGTACAATACCATTATGTCTAAGAAAACTGTGTACATACCTTAATTTAAAAATATTTTATTGCTAAAAACTGCCACCCATCCTCTGAGCTTTCAGCAGGTCTTAATTGCTGTTTGCAGGTCACCATAACAAATACAATAATAAAAGTTTGAGGTATTGTGACAATTAAATGTGAATTCTTTTTAAATGTGACACGGAGACAGGGGGTGAGCAAATGCTGTTGGAGAAATGGGGCCAATCGATCTACCCGCACAAGGCTGCCACAAACCTGCAATTTGTAAAAGAATAAACAAAAAACAAACAAACAAAAAACCAAAAAGAAACAAAAATACAATGATCCGCCAAGTGTAATACCGTGAGGTAGGCTTATATTCACGACTCAAAAAACTACTGAATCAACCGAACGACACGGCACTCATAACGCCCTCGGCACAGAGACGGGCACATTCATGACCCAGGAAAAATGGCAACTGTTATTGTTACTTTTCAAAGATGGCTTCAATCCCACATTCAAAACCCCTTTCCCGACCCTCACACCCTCCTGACTCCATCATTCCATTTTTGTTTCCATAAATCCCCAGCTACAGCCCAGCACAGGTGGGGGCACAGGAAAGAGCTGCTGGAGCAGAACTCAGCACAGGGCTTCGCTGATCCAGAACTCATGGTCTTGTGTAACCACAGGAGCGGAGCCTGCGACTCCCTCCTGTCTCCTCTGTGGGAGGCCACCCCTGGGCCCAGAGCCTAGCCTCCAGACTACACCTGGCATTCCAGGCCAGGGAGCTCACCTGTGCCCAGGCGGGGGCTGGCTGGCCATGGGGCTCTGCAGAGGTGGGGTGAGCTCAGATCCATGCTGCCCACTGCACAGACCTCTCTCCCATTTCCTTCTCACACTGAGCACAGGGCGTCCTGAACCTCCCCCCAGGATGGCGTTCCCAGGCTCCAGAACAACAGGCCTCCATTCTTACCGGCCCTTGGCAGACTAGCCTTCTCCCACTACAGCACAGCCTCACTGCTGCTCACAGCAGCTGCCCCAGTCCAAAGGGCCAACACAGATCTCTTTGGGGCCTGGAGAACAAGCCCAGAGCCTGGGGTGTCCCGTCAACCCCAGGAGAAAGAGGAATTGGCTCGAGTTCCCTGCTGAGACAGAATTCCCTGGTCACTCACGTCACCCTCAGGCTGCAAGTGTCATTTGGCCTCGGGCATCTTTGCAAACAACCCCACACTTTATTTTCCCCAAATGAGAGAGAAATCTGGCATCAGCTCTTCCCTAATCTTCACCATTTCTCCCCGTTCCCCACCCCCACCCCCGCCAACCACCAAGTTCCAGATACTTCCAGATGTCAACCCTCAGCTCCCTGCCTCGAGGGTGACAAGCAGTGGGAGGAGGGGGCGGAGGCTATCCCCAATCCAAAACTCACTACCCACCGGGAATCCCAACCCCACTTCTGTCTCCTCCTTCCCACATTTGCCCATCAGATTCCATCCAGCAAGAATCACCAAACTCCAACCCAAATCTGTAATCCTCAGAAAGGAGGAGGATGCAACATGGGTTTCTTTCACTTACCAAGTTTATCCAGCTAGTTTCCAACTTTCTTTTTAGGGATCCTGAGCTCAGTCCTTAAGAATGATTCTTATATGTCCCAGAGCCAGGGCTGGGGGGTGGGAGGCAGGGGCCACTGTGGGGGATGATGACAGGGAGTCCTTCCTCGGGCATGGATTCCTGGGAGATGTGCACTTGATTCAAAGCAGTCCCCCTTCTCCAGAGGGTCCAGCACTCAAATCCAGCCCAGGAGGGTCCCAGCTGTGGCCCAGCCAGGCACCCAGCAGGGGAGGCAGGGCCCCATAGTGTGTGGCTGCCTTTCTTAAAGGGACAGCCTGCCCAGAGATCCCGTGGGGAAAAGCAAGACAGGAAGGAGTGAGCAAGGATGAGCCAGCTTCCTCCAGAGAAAATCTGAAAAATCACCAGGATCCTGGCTCAGTGCTTGCCTAATCCTGGGAACTTGACAGGATTGCCCCTCTCCTGATGTGGGGGATACGTCCAGAGAAAGACCCTTTTGCAGCGGAAGGTTCCCCCATGTGGCTCCTCCTTCAGGGCTGAACTGACCCATAGGACAGGAGGACAATAACCAGTAACAAATATTAATCACTTACTATGTGCAAGACAGTTTCTTAAGTGTTTTGCCCAAACAAACTCTAGTCCCCAAATTTGAAGATGTAGATGTTGTTATTGTTTAGGATGCTGGGATTGTTCCCATTTTACAGATGAAGAAACTGTAGAGAGACTATGTTGCTGAGGTCTCACAGGTAATGAATGGAAACATTAGGACCTGAACAGAAGTGGTTCTCCTAGCGTTACACTGCTGAACTTTCTCTAGAAGGATTATGGAAGCATCATGATAATGATCAATTTCAGATGGACCACTTGCCAGAGTCAGGTTCATGCAGTGGAAAAAGAAACATGTGAGACAAGGTATCTGCCCTGTAAATGCTCGCTGGAAGGAATTACCCAAATAGTAACACCAGACTTGTCTGGAGGGCGGCATCACTGTGCTTTTTCTTTTTTTGTAGATTTCTTTATTTTTCACACTTCCCTTTTATAAAGAGCAAAAAAATAATAAAGATACTTCCTACCTCCTGCTCAAATATTTCAAATGACCAAGACTAGAGCAGGACCACTTAAGTGCTCCCCATGGATTCTAGGAGGAAGGAAAGCAATGAAATAAACAGGTCGGTGCAGCAATGCTGTGAGTAAATCTACTTTTTATAAATCAGTTTTGCCCATTATAAATCCATAGGCTGGTTTTTTATCAATTTAAAGCCATTGCTTCTTCTTTCAGCCAAAACTAAAATAAAAAAGTGTTTTCAAACTAGGTAATTTCCAAACTCGTTTAAGAACCAATGCCTCATACGTTATTCCAGAACTTTCCTAATTTGACCACCACCCTCCCGGGAAGCTCCCTTTCACTTTGTTCCCCCTACCCCCACCCATCATCCAGGCCAGTCTTCCAGGGCTTTCTCTATGCCTACCCAGAACTCTGACACTTGCTTAGGCAATGGCTTCCGCCTGGCACTTCCTTTTCTTCCCATAAAGTCCTTGACATCCTTCAAGACCCAGCTTACTTGTCACTGCTCCCATGGAGCCTGCCACCCCCACAAGCAAAATTAATTGCTTCTTTCTCTGAGCTCCCACAGGCTTGGCTCATCTGGAACATGCTGTTAGAGCTGGCACCACACTGTATTCTAATTAAGTTAGTGTCTTTGCTCACTTTTCTATCCCTAGCACCTAGCACGAAAATAGCCATGGAATAAGGCAATACATGATAGTAATAATAATAATATTGTCTGAAGAGCACTTATAGCTTTCCATGTACTTTCTCCAACATTATCTCATTTGAGCTTTGAAACAGTTCATTGGGATGGAAAGGAAGGAAGCGAGTAGTACCTGGGGTCCTTGGAACTCCACGTTTTGCAGGTTAGGTTTGCCCAGATGGCCCTGAAGGGCTGGCCTGGTTCTTCAACCTCCCTTTCAGCTAAGCCAGACCATTCCCATCTCCAGTACTCCATCCTAACATCTCCTTGCACAAGGCTCCCCCATCAGCCAGGCAGGGGAACACCAGAGGGCCAGTGGGCCTGGAGATGATGCTTCCCAGCTGGTGTGTAGCACTCATGTTCTCTAGACAAGTGAACATAGCAAGACTAGGACACTAATGAGGCCATAGCTTCTAGTGAGAACCCAGAACGATCTTGCCACTTTTATGGAAGAAAACTCTGTCATGAAGCCCTGGCTGTACCTAAGCAGGCAGCCAGTCCACAAACTGGCTTTGGGGTCAGAGGGAGAGGGTGAGAACCGAAAGAGCACAGAGTGTTAGAGCCAGAAAGCAACTCAGAGATCCCATTGCCCAACCCTCCTCCAGACAGCCAGGAAAATCAGGCACACACTGGGAAGGGACTTGTTAGAGGCAGAGAGGGAGATGGTGGCAAATGGAGGGCTGGCCCTTAAGCCCTTTTGGGTCCAACCAAGGAAAGCACAACTTGGTACTAAAAGGAAGCCACAAAGGCCAAACTATTTGGCAGGACATTCTTCAAGAACACAACATACAAATGGTATTTGAATGCAATACCACACACAGAAAACACTTAATGACGGAAAAACAGAGGAAAGTGATCGGTAACAATTTTAAATTTTAGTACCCCTGAAGGCCAGGCCATGTCTTAACCCACCCATCTCCTTAACCTCACCTATGAGCAAAGGGGGCACGTGGGTTGAAGTCTAAAACTACTTCTGGGTTGAATTCAGCAGAATGCATTGAAGTGAGGATACTGTGAAGTAATAACAGTATTTACAGTTGTGATAGTTATTGGTACTTAGTGAAATATCACTGGTCCCCAACCCTAACTCCAGGCATGAAATAGATTGTACTTCCTGGCCACTTGTATTTGAGTGCAGCCACATGTCTAGTTCTGGTCCATGAGCTGTGAGTAGAAGCTGAATGTTGTGATGGTTAATTGTATGTATCAACCTGGTTAGGCCAAGGTACCAGATACTTGGTCAACGTTGATTTCACCATGAAGGTATTTTTTTAGATGAGAGAAACACTGAGGTCAGTAGACATTGGGTAAAGCAGATTACCATCCATAATGTGGGTGGGCCACATCTAATCACTTGAAGGTCATATTGAAATGACTAGCATCCCCAAGGAAGAGGGAATTCTGCCTCCAGACTGACTTTTTTTTTTTTAAAGATTTTATTTATTTATTTGACAGATGGAAATCACAAAGAGGCAGAGAGGCAGGCAGAGAGAGAGGAGGAAGCAGGCTCCCCGCTGAGCAGAGAGCCCGATGCGGGGCTCGATCCCAGACCCCTGGGATCATGACCTGAGCCGAAGGCAGAGGCCTCAACCCACTGAGCCACACAGGCGCCCCTGCAGACTGACTTTGAACTGAAGCTGTAACATGTACTCTTCCCTGGGTCTCCAGCCTGCAAGGCTGGTCTGCAGATTTAAGATGTGCTGGCCCCCACAATCAAGTGAGCCAATTCCTTAAAATAAATCTAGATAGATAGGTAAGATGGACAGGTAAGGTGGATAGACACATAGATGGATGGATGGATATAGAGATATATACATCCTTTTGGTTCTGTTTCTCTAGAGAACCCTGACTAATACCGTTAGTCGTTAATTAGTGGCCTAGAATGTTGAATCAGCAGGACACAACCCCCTTTCTCATTGGCACAACAACGAACATTTAAGCGGGGCCAGTTTTGCCAGCTTGGGTTCCTGAGTGACTATGATGTGTAGAAGTCTATGCTGACCCACCACAAACAATAGCACAAGTAAGAAATAAACCTCTCGTTTTAAGTCACTGAAATTTGAGGACTGTGTGTTACCACAGCATAATTCAACTTATATTGACAAAAGCACTGGCTGTTTGTCTTAGATTTGAGGTGCTGGAGTGTGAGGAAAGACATCTAAAAAAGTAATGGAATCATAAAAGGTTTTGATCCTGGCTGGCCACCGAGTCCCAGATACACGGCTCCTCCCCAGCTACACAGCTTCCCTCACAGTCTATGTTGGGATCCTGGGACATCTTAACACACAATCCAAACACAGTTGTGTAAATGTATCAAAGGTACAATCTCACTGGTGAAAGAAACTTCCCTAGAAAATGTTCAGAGTTCCGCTGAGGAATCTGACCCTGGGCCTAGAATGGGAAATTCTCCAAAGAACAAAAGTTTCCACTACGGCAACAAGAATGTTAAACATGATTTAAAAAAAAAAAAAAAAAAAAATCTTTTCTCAGTAAGAAAAATGAGACCATGAGTATTTATAAGCCAAAACCCAAAGGCCATTCCCTGGTTCCTTTGAGGTTTCCTGCTGTATGGGGAGAGTCAAGCACATGAGAGAAGGTATTAGAAGGGAACGGGATGTCCTTGAAGGTAGGTGGGTAAAGTGTGGGACCTTTGAGGAAAGCTATCACAGAGTGCTGGTGATTCTCCTTAGGGGAACCCAGAGGCTCCTGGGACTCTGCATCTTCCTTCTCAATGGATAAGCCCAGTCTCCTAACCTTAAATGAATTCTGGGATGAATTCTGGGATACAATAAGATATAACAGTCCTGTGGTGCTTGGGCAGCTCAGTCAGTTAAACTTCTGACTCAATTTCAGCTCAGGTCATGATCTCAGGGTCCTGGAATCGAGGCCTGCATTGGGTGCCCTGTTCAGGGGGGAGTCCACTTCCCCTCTCTCTCTCTCCCTCTGCCCCAACCTTGTCTCTCTCTCAAATTAATTAATTAATTAAAAAAAGATATAACAGACCTAAACTATTATAGGAAAAATTTAGCTTAGGCTAGTGACTCTCAACAGGGATAGTTCCCAGTGACATTTGGCGACGTTGGGAGACCTTTCGGCAATCAGGACTGGGCAATACTACTGGCATCCAATGGGTAGAGGCCAGCAATGCTGCTAAACATCTTATGACACACAGGACAGCCCCTCACCCCCAACAAAGAATTATTCTGGCTAGTATGAAGGTTGAGGAACCCTAAGTGAGACTAAGTCCCTAGTTATGAGGGGGTGAAGATTTATTTTCTTATTTTTTAAAAAGATTTTACTTATTTATTTGAGAGAGAAAGAGAGCAAGAGAGAGCACAAGTGGGGGTTGGGGGTGGGGAGAGGGAGCAGACTCCCCGCTGAGCGGGGAGCCCAATGCAGGGCTCAATCCCAAGACCCTGAGATCATGACCTGAGCTAAGGGCAGACATTTAAGGACTGAGCCACCCAGGTGCCCCATAGGGTGTAAAGGTTTAGAACAAAGAGCAGGAATAAATGCTCTGGAGTGAAATGCTCCAGTGGGGGGGGGGGGGTGTAAAAAGATCCATATTCATGTCCATATACATATTCATATCTACATATTCATATCCATATATAGATACACATAAATGGACTGTACCACTGAAGCTTTCTGAGAGGTAGCGCAGTTCCCATTGGTAGGGAAATAAATTGCATTGCTCCCTCGCCTCTCTGATGAGGGAGGAAGACACCTTGAGACTCAGAGTAGCAGGTCCATTGTTTAGAAGCTGTCCTGAGATCTGCAAAGTGAGGGGGTAAGTTGTGGTGAGCACAAACAGGGAGGAGAGAAGCAAGGCCAAGCAACAGGACCTCTGGCCAAGCAATCAACCTCTTTAGAACAAGGTTGTCCAACATCCAATTTCAAATTGTTTGGGTTGCTGTGATGTGAACATCATTGATCTAGGGAACATGTCCTTCAGGCCTACTGTGTGTTAGATAGCGTGTGAGTAAGTGGTGTGCAGTCTCACTGGAGGCTCACACCTGTCCCCTAGGAGTAACAAGTCTCCAGTGGGAGAATTTAAGCCACTCACTCAGGGACACACAGTGAGCTATCCATAGAGACAAAACTCAGATGTACGTGTTCTAGCTCCAGAACATGTTCTTCACTTCTGGGCTGCCCTGCTTGTAACCAGCAATAATTAATACTCATAACTAATTAGATGGAAATAGGAAGTCAGAGCAGGAGGTAATAGGAAATGTGTGAGCCACGACCCCTTACTTTGGAATCCTAGACCAGAAGTTCCCAGACTTGAGTGTAACCAGTCTCGATACAACACCAACCGCTAAGCTTCGTCCCCCAGAGTTTGATTTAGTGGGTCTGGGGTGGAGGCCCAAGGATTTGCATTCCTAATGATGCGTGATGCTAATTAATTCTGCTGGTCTGAGGACCCCTCCTTGAGAACTGCTGCTCCTTCAGAAGGATGTGGGGCTTCCTCTTCATGTGAGGGCTGGATTTAGTTAATTTATGCTGAATCTCAAAGACAGGGCAACTTCTGGTCAGAAGACCAACTACTAAGCAGCTGTGAATTGGAGAAGGCTAATAATGAAGAGAAGGGAGGGAAAGGAAGGGTGTCAAGTAGAATTCAACCTGGAAGGCTTCTGGGAGGAAGAGCCACGGAGCAAGAAGAGACACTGGCATTACTCATTTGATACACACTCCAGATAGCAGGTTCAAACCTGCAAGGTCCTTTTTAGGGGAAACTCGATTAATACCAATTAGCTGCCTCTCCTCTAACTCCTGAGAGGGTACCCCCTTGTTCTTTGGTGAGTCCATCCAGGAAATCTAAGCAGCAAAGTGTACCCGGCAGACAAACTCTTTCATAGAATGGGAAGCTGCGCAGGACGGCAGTTAGAAGGATGACAAACAAGTTCAGATTTCAGCTCTACTGCTGTGTGATATGGACCCCCCTCAAAGTTCTTAACTATTAATAAGCCTTAGTTTCCAAGTCTGTAAAATGGAGGAACTCATAACCTAAAATTCAGAGTTGCAAAAAACAATTGTATGTGACATGCTCATGACCGTGCCCATTCTACACCAAGTCCCAATAATGGCATTAGAGCTCTATCTGTGGCCAGGGAACCAGCCACAGTCAAAGAAAGGCTTGCTCTGGGCTGCTCGCTGCTCTTATAGGAGCTGAGAGGTTAAACTTTGGATCTCCCTCACTGTCCACAGTTGTTGTTGTTTTTTTTTAAGATTTTATTTGTTTATTTGACAGACAGATCACAAGTAGGCAGAGAGGCAGGCAGAGAGAGAAGGGAGGAAGCAGGCTCCCTGCTGAGCAGAGAGCCTGATGCGGGGCTCCAACCCAGGACGCTGGGATCATGACCTGAGCCGAAGGCAGCGGCTTTAACCCACTGAGCCACCCAGGCGCCCCTGTCCACAGTTTTAAAGATCTCCCATCCCAGTGGACACCCTCCAGTGTTTTAGGACCTTTCCCTCCTTCTGAGCTTGTTCTTTATCAAACCACATATAATGACCCCTTTCCACACCTCACTCAACACTTCTCTCATTTATAAAGTTAGTAACACTAAGGAAAGGGGATGAAATCAAAATACAAAAACTCTCTAACATCTGCACATACAATAGGGACTCAACTTTGCTTTGAAATGGCTGCAGAGAGAAAAGACTGGCTTGTGAATTACCAAATGTTAACTCAACCAGGAAGGCAAGTTCCCCAAGTGTGGTTTGTGAGCAGGTGGGAAATTGGGCGGGGGAGGGCACAGGTGGAAGAGCAGAAAGTTCCAGGAACCTCTCAGTCGTCCAGTGGTGGACATAGAGACAAATTTTATTTTCTTTTTCCTGCTTCTACACATTTTCTGTAATGAGCCGCATTTCTTTTACAATCAAAGAGGGAAAGTTATTTTGGTTTTTTTGTTTTGTTTTGTTTTGTTTGTTTTTGTTTCTTTTTTTTTTTTTTTTTACCTTCCTATCCTTCCAAAGCTTTTCTTAATTATAACCCACTCCACAGCCACCTTGTCCACTCTGCTCACATGCTGCCTCCTGGCTCTCGTCCTCTAGCACGAGTTTGCACTAGTAGTCATGAGAAGGTTCCTTCTCTGTGTTCTTGAGCAGATTTCCTGCTCATTGGCCGGAGATTCACTGGTAAGTGGAATGGCCCCAAAGTGGGAGGAGAGGTTTCCTCCTGTGGAAGAGTGGCAGGCCCACCACCTGCCATTCCCTGTCCTGGCACCCACTCCCAGTCTTAACAAGCTCGTTAGATGCTTCTTTGTGAAGCAAGTGGTTCATGCCAAGAGGAGCAACAAAGGAGACCTGCGGGTGAGAACTGTGCACATGTGCACACATGCACACATCCTCCTCACACACATGCGCACACATACACGTGCATGCACGCGTGCACACATACTCACACACCCCAATCTGCCTCTGCCTTCCTTCTGTATCTGGAGGAAAATGTCATCCGGTTAGTGCCCTCAGACGAACCAGGAAGGCAAATCCCCCAGATGTGGTTTGTGAGGGGGTTGGGCAGCTGGGAGGGGGGTGTCAGAGCCAATCCGCTGCTATCTGGCTCCAAAATCTAAACTTTTTCCCGGACTGGACTAGGATCCCATTTCTCAACGTGAGGAGTCTTGCTCTCTCTTGGTGACACACACTTTCCCCAAGAATGCTGGACTTCTCAATGAAGAATTCTTGTATGTTTGGATTCTTGGAATCTGGACAAAGACTAATGAATTGCTGGCTCTACTCTAGATTTGGAAACCCTCTAGAACTCACAGGCAGGAAGGAAAAGGGGAGGCAGGGAGAGAGGCTGTGGGTGTGTTTGCTGCAGAGAGGAGGGTACAGGACTGAGAAGCAGGATCACAGTGTCCGAGGGGCGGCCGCTCCAAAAACTACTGACTGACTCCCAAGTCAAAAGTCACCTTCTGCTCTGGGACTAGAAGGCTGACGGAGGCAGGCTGGGGGGTGGGCAACACTGAATGTTGGGGCTCCAGAGTTATAATAGGGTGGAAGTCAGGTTGTTGGTGGTTTTGTCCTCACAAAGGGAGGAGGTCGTGACCTATCAGGGTTCAGTACAGAGAGCGTGGGTCTTGGAGCCAGGCACACCTTACCTGGAATGCCCTCTGTGCCTCTAACTAAGCCATGTGACTTCAGGCAAGGCACCTGCATGCTCGGAACCTTGGTTTTCTCTTCTGTAAAATGGGATAACAGCTACTTTGCAGGTCTACCATGAGCCAGGGATGTGCTAAAGGGTGCCAAGTGCTGAGCCCCATGCCTGGCACGTCGTAGGCCTTCAAGATGGTAGGTATTGTTTAGCGAGTTTGAAGAGTCGTTGTTCATAAAGCTCTCTGTGTAGTGGGCTGGCTGTGGAAGGTCTGACAGCCCTGGGGATGACCAGGCAGTAAGAAGGTGTCGCTCCCTAGGATAATGGCAGATAAGTTTAAGCTCCTTCCTTCACACACGCCTCAGGAGACTTCACGGGTTCTGGTGTGTCTGGACCACGCCACCCGACCCAACACCCCACCTGTAGAGGGTCTGCTTGAATCCAAAGTGTGAATGTGTGCATTCCAGATCACTAGAATGAAATGGTAGAGGGTCCACAGGGGTCCTGGGGCAGGAAGCGTACTGGCCTCTCAGTAAAGATCAGGCAAACCACACCAACCTTGCTGTCTAGAGACCCCTGTGAGTTCCTACGGCATCCTGAAGAACACAGCAGCCAAGTTCCTGCCCCCCCCACCCCCATCTCCCCGCGAGCCCCCTGCCAAGAGCTCTAGTAACCTGGGCAAACAGACCAGGCCCCCAGGGTGTTCTCAGTCTAACTGAGAAGGCCAAACACAGACATAAAAGACTTAAGAATACAAAAAAACAAGGGGGAAAGAAAATAATTTTCTTTCAAAGGAGCTCATATATGCAGAGGGATCATGAGGTGATCTAAGGAATCCACATTCCACGGGGTTAATCCTGGGAGACTTTCTAGAGAGAGTGGTGATGGGTAGGCCTGCCACTTAGTGCCACCACAAGTTCTCCCCTAAAGTCCCCCCCTCAGACTCTGTGGCCTGACTGACGGAGAACAGGCACTTTTGCCTGAAATAGTAAATTTACATAACCTCGCCATCATAGCGATGCTCAGTGCAGCTCTAGTTACAACAACAAGGGTTGAAGAACTGGAGAGTTTGCAATGGCAAAGGCAGGGGGGAAAACAAAACAAAATCCACATGAGGTTTTAATTTTCTTTAGCCACGTGAGAATGGCCCCATAGATCCAGCTATAAATACCCAACTGCCATTGCCACAAGACAGAAAATCACACACACACACACACACACACACACACACACACACACACACACAAAGTCCCTTCAAACATTTCGTGCAAATCAATATTTCTGTCTTGAGAATATGCAATCCTAGACTCCCCTTGCTCAGTGTCTTGCCCTAAGAGTTATCTTGTGTCTTGCACTCCCCAAATATATCTGGCAGGATTTGGAGGGAAGCTATCTCTACAGCCATCACCAGAGCCAAACATGGAGCAGTCCCCACAACACACAGGCCAAATCAGAGCTCAGCAGTCGCTACAATCAGGACTGATAGAAAGGGTTTTAGATGGAACCCCTTAGAAGGAAATAAAGAGCACCCTGCTGGACCCTGGACACCTTGTGTTAGGCTCCCAGAATCAGAGTCTGAGACAGAGATTTGTATATATATGTCATGTATGGAAGCTGTGCTCTTGGGAGAGACCAGGAAGGGAATGAGGAAAAGAGGAGGGCAGAGGAATGATCCATCAAGGATGTGGTTTTTGGAGAGATCTAGCTTTCGTTCAGTCCTGTGGGGAGCCATGGAGGGGAACTGCCCTGCCACATGGCGTCCCACCTTGGGCCAAAGGGTGTGGTGCTCTTGTTCCTTTCTCCTTGCTGGTCATTAGCCACAGAATTCAGGGGAATGGCTGGGCAAGCATGGTGCAGCTCCAGACACCCCTGCACAAGGTGGTTCAAGAAGCCAAGGTCAACTCATACAGGCGCAAGCCATTAGCTGGCGATCCCACAGCAGCCAGGGACTCGAGCAAGCTACCAACAGCATCTTCTGTATAGGGTCTGTGAGCCTAAGGGCCTTGTTGCTTAGAATTTGTATTTTCTATTGATTACAAAGGCTTATTGGTTTGTTTGGTTTTGTTTTCTTTTGCATGGAATGCTTTTGGAATCATCCTGCTGACAAGAGAAGCACAAGTGTGACCAACACAGTGCACAATGCAAACTGCCCCCGTAATACCTCTTCTTTCCTTCTCCCATATTCGTAGGTCCCAGCTTCTGTGTGAGGCAGCAACATGCCCAGTTGAAAATTATTCTACTTTCCCCAAGACTCCATTGCAGTTTGAGGTCACTACCAGTGACCAGTGACCAAAACTACAGTTTTGGCCAGTTTCTAGAGGGAGCTTTCAGAAAATCTTGTTAAAGAGAGCAGAATTAGATGGCATACACTTCTTGTACTTTCTCTTTCTTTTCTGCCTGGAATGCAGATGTGAAGCAAGAGGTGATGCAGCCATCTCAGAATCATGAGGCAGTGAGCACAGGGACAAAAGTCTCTTTCTAAAGAAGGCTGATGTAGAAAAACAAAGAGAGCCTCGGTCTGTGACAGCACTGTGGTGCCACTCTGCCGACTCTGGACTATGTCCGCTGGACTCATGTAAGAAAAATAATGAACCCCTGTTGACAAGTCAGCTTTCCATACCATGTAGCTGAATACAAATTCTAACGGATACATGAACACTAGTTTTGTGGGGCATCCTATGGAAAAAGCAATCTTAAGATAAATAAATTGAGAGAATGCTAGTTGGAACAATGTGGAACCCATTGTTTGTTACAATGTTTCTCTAAGTGCATGGCTCTGTGCTGGTGAGGGTGGAGGAGAAGAAAGAGTGCTGCATGCATTATTTAATTTCAGAACTTTTCTTCCCAGGGCCATTGTGAGAATCTGGTGTTTTATCACACGGGGGCTTGGGAAATGCTAGACTAGACGACCTCTTAGGAGTTCCTTTCTTCTGAACATTTCATAATTCCCCACCTGGGGGGAACTGAGCAGATGGCCAGACCCACAGTGGCCTTAGCATTTACCCCTCCATGGACATATGTGTGCATCAAAGAATTAAGTCCTATGAAGATGGTTGTAAATGTGCTATGAACTAGATGAATTAAAAGACTCAAGCAGAGACCAAGTCTTTTGGAATTTTGGAGGAATTTTTCCTCTTCCCAAGCAGGGATAGGCACTTGCCTCCAGAGATCATTATCATCATAATAAATGACGTTGATACAGCCAACATTTATTGAGCATTCATTACACACAAGGCACTGTACTTCACACAAATGCTCTCAAGCAATCCTCACAATTGTCTAATAAGAAAAAGAACTTCCACTTGCCCGCTTTGCAGATGGAAAAGCTAAGGCCTATCAAGATGTCACACAGTTATCCAGGGTCACTCAGTGACCACCTGACAGAACAGGGACCTTCTGCCCCCATAGCCCACAACTTCAGTGGTGCCAATTCTCTGCCAAGCAACCATTTTGTTTGTATATTGTGAACTTTCACTTGATGTACTGTTTGCTGGTGTCCCTATGAATTGGGTGAGGACACTCTGACTCACAGACTGGACTGGGAATTGTCAAAGGCAGGCCCCCTACCCCCATGAGTTCAGATATGTTATTTTTTCCCTTCCCTGTACTTTGCCACAATTTTAGAGACTATGTCTCCACCATGCAGTGCCACTCAGTCAAGGCTACCTCTCCAACATTTATCACAGACTTCACAGGAGCTAAGGTGTGCTCAAGGGAGCCTTCAGATGAAGGTGATATGGAGGTGGACCCAGGAGGCAAATGCTGGAATGGTTAGCTCCAGCTAAGCTCATCCTCAGCATCACATGCTTATCAGGGCACTTGAGACCAGCATCATGTGTGTCACGTGTAGTGGGCTCGGACCAGGTCTCAAAGTCTTCAGCCTGCTACATGAGCCCACTGGCTCAATCAGTTCAAGGTAGACACATGCTCCATTCCCTGGTCTGTAAAGTATTTAGAACATGACAAATAGCCAATCCCCAAGTCTCATTCAAAACATCTTCATTTTCACAGCACAGTACAAAGTATCTGACCCATAACCAGAAATACTTCTTCCTTCCTTCCCAGATCCCATTCCTGACTTATCCATCCATGTCAGCCTCCCGGAGTCCCCCAGTCCAAAAACAGTCCAAATTGCCCCAAAGCAATTCTAGCTTGAATCAAAGGGGGCTTCCCCTCATGCCTGGTCTCTCTAGTTATACAATGAATGCACACAGAAGTATCCGAGGCTCTAACCATTCTCAGCTTGCCCCTCTACCTCCATTCCCTGCCCTTCTGTGCCATGCTCCTGCCCAGGGGGCAGACCTCTCCAGAATGCATCACCCAGATTCCTGGGTTTCGGGTGCCCAGGTGATTCGATCAGTGGGCAGCAATAGCAGGAGACTGGAGGGTAGAAGGAGAGGGACCGCAGGGGTTTATTCCCCCATCCCCTCTCCACTCAGCCATGGGTCTGGCAGTGACGGTGCTCCTTTAGGGCCAGGGCTCTGGCCAAGAGGCCGTAATTCCTCAGCCTCAGTGGGCACCGGGCTCTGATAACCTGTTTCTCTCCCTCACCCCTTCAGGTGCACAAGTGTTAACATCTTCCTGCTGTTGATCATCCTTGGGTGTCTCCCATTTCCTCCAGGATCTTTTCTCTCTGCAAATAGTCCTCTCATTACATTCTTATCAATTAAGCCCTTTTGGGAGTGCAAACTGTTTCTCGCCGGGAGCCTGACTGATATAAGACTGCAATGTACATCCTCAGAGCAACCATCTAGCCGGGTTTCCTCCGAAGAGTCCCAATTTTGTGTGATTTTCTTCCTTTTAATTAAAGTGAGTTACATGATGAATAAATAAACAGGAGGTGCCAAGGAAAGCCACCCCAGCTTTAGGCTGCCGTGCAAGCATTGTACCAGCCAGACGAGGGGTTCACTTTTGCAGAACTGAGCACTGAGGTTCATGAGCTCGGTCAAGGACAGAGGCTGCATAATAGAGGACAGGGCACTCAAGGCCAACAGTTTGTGTCACTTGGATTCGGCTCGGACCAGATTCCAAGGGAGAGGGGGCTGTGACAAAGAGTAAGCCTGAATCAACCAGATTTCAATTAGCACCCTGAGAAGAGGACAGCATGGCTTCATTGTCCAGTAAAAGAAAGTGAAGGAGTTCCTGGTGGTGTGTACTTTCCCACTTTGGGGCAGGATGCTTGCAACAGGAATGGAGAAGTGGTGGTGTTAATGAAAGTCAGAAGGATGGCAAACTTCATCTATACCAGACAGTTATGGGGAGAAAGGGAGAGTCTTTCAGTCTGGGACAATGAGAAATACTTGAGACTGTTGGTCCCATTGCCCTTATCAAAAGATTGTCAGGATGATGGTCCTGGCCACTTGCCAGTACATGCAAGAAACCCCAGTAACTCACATGGAATGGGTGGGAGGAGAGAAGACTCCAGCAATCTGTTATATGGAAAATGAGCTAGAGAGCTGGTGTTTGGTTTCTATTAGTATGACCCTATTTTGTATTTTACTAATATGTCAAAATATGATCCCAACAAAGCCACACCAGAAGAAAATAGACCAGGATTTTTCACTCAAAAACAGGGATTACCAGGGCCCAGTGTAGATGTCTGGAGAACAGCTCATTTGAAGAGGATCGTATCTACCTGAAATTTCCCAGAAGAACCTGGAGCAAATGGGAAGTGCCTTCCTATTCAATTTTCAGCATGCCCACTAGCTAATGGGTGGAGGAGACAGATTAGGAGTTTGTGCCCATTTTTTAAAATTACTTTTTTTAAAATGAAAAAACAATTATCACTATCTAGAGATACAGGCAATAATAAAATAAACATTTGTGTACCCATCACCCAGTATAAGATATAAAATCTTACAGGTTTACATGGAGCCCCTCGGTACCCCTTCCTGCTTGCCTTCCCTAGAGGGAGCCCATTTTCTGAATTTACTGGTTATTCCAAACCTTTTTTCAAACTTTACTTATACATGTAAAATATTTATAAATAAAAGACCGTTATTTGGTAGGATTTTAAATTCAATATTAGTGACATCCTTGTATAATTTGCTTCTCCACTCAACATTATTTCCACTTAATATTATTATACCTCCCAAGAACAATCTATTCATTTTTTTCTCTGTAATCCATAGGATGCCACTGTATGCACATATCAAAATAGTTAGCCAATCTTCTGGGTACCAGAAATTGGGGTGGCTTTCTAACTCTTAAAAGCCATGCTGTAACGAATATTCCTGAACACAGCTCCTTTTCATAGGTGTTAGTCTTCTTCTAGATTTACCTAGGAATGAAACTGCTGGGTCATAGGGTAAGTGCATCTTCAGTGTTACTAGATTGACCAAATTGCTCTCCAAAGTGTGCATACCAATTTAACCCCAACTGTTAGTGAACGGGAGTTCTTTTTGGCTCTACATTCAATGTGAAGAGTATCATTTTGGGGGCCAATCTGATGAGCATGAAATTATATCTCCCTGTGGTTTCAATGTATGGTTATTTCCCTGATTCCAAGTAAAGCTGAACATCTTTTCCCATGTTTATCATTCCACAGCATCATTTCACTGTTAGATCTGCACACTCTGAAAACCCAAAAGATTCATTCTCGTAATTTATCAAAGTCTGAACAAGTTGGGTATTTCATCACTTCCTCATTGGAAAACTGAGAGAGGGAGGAAGAGCTGTGGATACATGCAAAAGGAGGACTTCCCTTTGCATACTGGCTTTGAGACAGGGATTTTTCAAATGAGCCCTAACTTTAGAGATCAAGCACATGAAGCAGGAATTTCAACAATCCCTGGGCAATGTGGGGAATACATCCTGTTAGGCCTCATCAACACTGTCCAGGAAAAGTTCAGAGTGTTTTCACTGTGCCCTCCACATCTGTAAGACACACACAAGGTGGACACTACGAATGGGCTGAAGGAACCAGAGGAACCAGCTGTCCATCTTCTTGCCGCAGAAAGCACCACGTATTTACCATTCCAGCACACAAAATCGCTCCTCTAATAACTCAAGCCTGAAAGGAGATTTCACAACTTCCTCACATTTCCAAACACTCTTCAAAGGAATCTAAATTTCTCCACTTCGAACACATCCCTCTCATAGCACTGATGTCATGGAATAGTACCCTTCACTTCTAGATTTTTCCTTGACAATGCTGTTAGTACTTTGAGGACTCATCTGAATGTCTCCTATCCCTAGCACAAGGGTGGATGAACTAGTTGGAAATGCACAAGGGCCAGGACGGTATCTTATTCAGCTTCAAACTTCCAGGACACATTCGATTTCTGTTTCTTAAGGGAAGGCATTTCTTCCATACTAAATCTTCTTTTCCAAGCCTGAAGACCAGAGTAATTGTGGAAAAGAACCTTCTTGTTCAGGGCATAGAACTCTAAAAAATACCTTGGAAATCTTCCCTACGAACCCTTCCTTGACTTCCCTCACCTCAAAAAAATCTTGTTTCCTCTGTATTAATTACATCAGTACCACACAGTCCCTAGTATTCTGATGGAAAGCAAGTTATTTGGCAAACAACAATCATAAAGATTTATAGAGTACAGACCATGTTCCAGGCACAATTTTAAGTACTTTACAAATATTAATTTTGTCCTCCTATGGAGGTAAGTACTATTACTGTCCCCATCTTATAGTTGAGGAAACAGAGTCTCAGGGAGGATACAATTCTAGAAGTGGTGGGATTTAAAGTTGGATGCTTGAAGTTTGACCCAGGTTCTCTACCAGAAGCCACTATGCTACACCAAAGCTACAGCTAGCTACACATACATAAGCACTTCAAATGCTTCTTGCTGTTGTTCTAGTGAAAATACAGCTGTATGCTTAATGAGAAATTAATTATCCTTGGATCCTTATCTCTGACACCCACATCAAATCCCCAAGGCCCTGAAGAATTTGCTGATCCCTTCCCTATTTATTAATGAAAGCTTCCAGTCACATGGACTGGCCACATACACACTGGGTCTGCCTTGCTTGAGGCCAGAGAGGCCCCGGAGGGAGGCAGAGGGAATGTGGCTCACAGCTGCCCCCACCCCCATTTTAGCACGCAGTGCCTTAAACCAGTGCTTCTCAGATAATCCTTGAGCCACCACCAACGGTAACTGCACAGCAGCACTTTGCACTTTGCACTTTGCATTGACTCTACATCACAGACAAACTTAGCTCCTATGCCACAGGTATTCCTGGCATGTTAATTTCACACATGACAAAATTCCCAGGCTCAGAAATACCAAAATGCCAAATTCCTTATGTAAAGAAGCTTGGCTAATTAGCAGATGTTGACATTCAAACCTAGATCCTGACTTAGAATCCCATGATACAGCATCGTTTCCTACTCATTAAGTTGGTCCCTTTTATTTTCTGTCCTTGGCATGTACGCACACCCGCATACACAACTGACTTCTCTTTTTGGACCAGTGGAATAGGAGTCAGATTAAAAAAAAAAAAAAAGGCCATCTAAACTAAGCTCTTGTTCTATGAACCATGAATGAATAAGCACACGGTAAGTGTTATGTACAGTCAACAAGGATTCCCTGGATGCTAGCTCTGTGTCTGTCACTCAGCTAGGGGCCACAAAGACCCCAGGGACTAAATCACAGCCCTGGCCTTCTAGGAGCTTCTAGTCTATTAGCATATGCATCTCGATGGTAACTAGATCTGTCAAAGGAAGCTCACTTTTTCTGAGCCTCCTTTGAGCAAGGAATGGTGTGCAGAGGGGAAGAAAACCAGATCCTGTTTTAGCATAAGCAGGAGACCAGAAGTACATTGCGTTGGGGAAAACTCCAGACAGACAGTGTTCAGAATGAGTTAAAAGCACCTGTACCGAGCTGACCCGGGACAGTGTCAAAACATGCCTGCTTCCACAGTGTCCCATCCAGTGACCCTTTCACTCTTGAAAGAGTCCTGGTTTAGACAGTAAATTACATGGTCATCCTTGCCTTCCAGGAAATTTATGACCTTTTCCAACAGACCCTGGGCAGGAAAACAATTTGGCTTCTCAAGGTCATTGAGTTGTCTTCTTTCTGCTCCTTATTACAGAGCTTCTCCTCACAGCCACCATCCCGCAACCGGCACAGGCTCAAGGAGGACAACTTTCACAATGGTGTGTCTCTGCTCAGTGTTAGCGCTGAAGCCAAAACCATTCACCATCAGATCCCCAAATGCAGAAGCTGTAGATTCAAGCATATCTGTCCTGTAGCCTGACTCTGAAAGTTTCTGGCTGGGTGAGTGGGCAAGCCACTCAACCCCTCTGTGCCCCAGTTACCTCATCCATAAGAGGGGTAATGACACCCATCTTATCTTATGGGACTCTTGTTAGAAGTAGTCTAAGTGAAAACACCCAGCCCAGTACCTCGTCTAGGACACATCTACCCGCAGCAGGCTTTCTGGAACACATGAGCTCTCAGAAGCAAGGGCATGGAGGATATGAACATCTCAGGAACACCACTATAGTACTGGGACTCAAACCCCTGTCCACCAAGTGGGAGCTGCTTCTTCATTTTTACAGAAAATGGAAAACATGGCATGACCACTTCATAAGACTGATGGTACCTCCTGAAACTGACCACATGCATTCCCTAAGATCCAGCATTTCCACTCCTGGGACATACCAAGAGGAATGCATTCACAGGTTCACCCAAGGACAAGTGCACAAATGCTCCTAGCAACACTGTTCACAACAGCCCCAAACTTGGAAACCAACTCTATGCCCATCAACAGAAGGGTGGATACATAAAGTGTGTTATGGTCACATAATGCAATACTACAGAACAGTAAGAATGTTCCACGCAACAACACTATGCTGAGCAAAAGGAGTCAGACAAAAATGAGGACACGTCATATGATCCATTTATATGGCATTCAAGAATAGGCAAAACTAATCCACAGTGTTGGAAGTCAGGATTATAAAAGGGTAGTAGCCAGAAGTGGGAATGCACACAGGGCTTCTTAGCACAGACAGTGGAGGGGGCTTTAGAGTATTTTGTTTCTTGATCTGGATGCTGGCTACACAGGTGTGTTTAGTGGGTGAAAACCCACTGAGTTATATACTTACAGGCTGTGTATTTTTCTGAACCATTTTGAACTTCAGTAAAAAGTTTTTAAAAAATATTTATTTATTAAAGATTTTATTTATTTGACAGAGAGAGAGAGATCACAAGTAGGCAGAGCAGCAGGCGTGGGGGAAGGGAGCAGGCTCCCCGCTGAGCAGAGAACCCGATGTAGGGCTCAATCCCAGGACCTTGAGATCATGACCTGAGCTGAAGGCAGAGGCTTAACCCACTGAACCACCCAGGTGCCCCTTCAATAAAAAGTTTTTTAAAAAACTTGAAAATGCAAAATATATTTCCTTTTGCAGTAGAGAGTTGACCCAACGAAGCAGGCAGTAGACACTTAGCAAATGGCAGTGGGATATTTCCTTTTTTTTTTTTTTAAAGATTTTATTTATTTATTTGACAGATAGAGATCACAAGTAGGCAGAGAGACAGGCAGAGAGAAAGGAGGAAGCAGGCTCCCCACCGAGCAGAGAGCCCGACATGGGGCTCGATCCCAGGACCCTGGGATCATGACCTGAGCCGAAGGCAGAGGCTTTAACCCACTGAGCCACCCAGGCGCCCCGGCAGTGGGATATTTCATTGAATAAATGTGTGTTGCCCCCTCTCCCCATGCCATGCCAGGCACTGCACAGAAGGTTGGGCAAACAAAGCTAATGAGACTAGGTCCCTGTTCTCCATCATCATCATCATTAACAGTTCATAGGGCTCTCTATGTGTCAGCCATGGTTTCAAGCAGTTCTTTCTTCTTTTTCTCTTTTCACCAAATCATTCACGAACCTCATCTTCATCAAAATCCATTTTACAGATAAGGAAATTAAGGCACAGAGAGGTGAAGTAACTCATGCATGGACACAGAGCGAGTAAGAATTTAAACCTCAATCTGAACCCAGGGCCGGTGTGGTGACCCACAGCCTTCTCCTCAGAAAACTGGAGTCACAGCTCGCATTTAGACAGCTGCACACCTCGATAACATGACCCCTGCTCAGGGCAGCAGTGATGGGAAATGATCATGTGTGTCTTGGAAAGGCAGTTCCTAATTCTGGGCAGCTGCCAGCCCCCTGCCACATGACAGGTGACAGACTGATAAATATATTGACAGAGATTTAAAAAGGAAGGGAAGGTTAAAATGCTTTGGCCTTTCCACTGCCCCAAGTCTGCAGAAACTCTGAATTTGCTTCCAACTTCCAAAGCCACCTTGGGCAGTGTGGAAATACTGACCGATCTTCCCGCTGACCTAGAGTCACTCCCTTCCCTCGCTGCCTGGTCCTGGGACCTTGATGCTGGGAACTGTGGTATCTGGGAGGAAGTGAGGAAGGACTGACACAGCCCCCAGGAACGCGGTCAGATGTTGAGCTGTGGGGCTAGGTCCCTGAGTCTGGTACATCGCACATCCATCTCACAGGCAACCTTGGCTTTGGCACCCGGGTAGACGATCAGTGTATGTGACCCAAAAGGCAGAAGGTTCAACACAGCACCAAAGCCTGCCTGTGCTTAGGACAAGGCAAAGGGAAACAAACATCCCTAAGGGTGAATCAGATCCGCCAGAGACCCATGCAAACACCCGGTGAATACGTCTGCAGGTGGGAAGGCCGCCCCCGATGGGCCAGCAGGATTCTCTGACACTGCACCCCACTTTGTATTACAGAAGCACTGGTAAGATGGAAAGGAATTCCCAAAGGCCAACTTGTCCTGCCCCCCTTCTCTATCTGGTCATGCTTCTATCCACATATAACCAAACCCTTCACCTCACATGGGCGGGGGTGGGACAGGGCAAACACAAGTTTAGCAATAAAATTCAAAACTCTTGCTCGGTCTTTCCAGTTATGACACAGTGCTATTTGTAGGGAAATCAGTTGGGTCTCACCTAGAAAACACACAAGATAGAGCACAGCCACCAATGATTACCTAGAAAATAATGGGTTGCTCCAAACCAGTTTCATATGAAAGAGTCAAAATGTCTGGAGCAGGCAGCAGGTTACTCGGAAGGGCTTTTAGAATCCATCCCCCATGGGACAGAGGGAGAGACAGGAGGGAGCACTGGGCAGAAGGAGAAGTGCAGTTGCCAGGCCCTCAGTGAAGGCCTCGGTCAAGCCCACACGGAGCCCTGAAGCTGGGATGCCCTTTAGAAGCTTCCCGAATTGATACAGAGGAGCCAAGCCTTCATCGCTCCCACCAATCATTAGGTACAGGTGACACAGGAGGGAAGGGTGGGCAGGGCAACTCTCTTCAGCGGAGGCCAGTCCAAAGTGGGCTGGCCACCGGGGTCAGTCCAGAGCGAGGGTCAGGGCGGCACAGCCTATGTCCGCTATACGGGGATCTGGACCCAGCAGGTGATCTGAGTGTAGAGTCCACACACCTGACCATTACACTACACTGCCCGATCTATTTCCATCAGGATGGTTCTCCCATCTAATGCATGTCCTGCTCAGTCAGTGATAGAGGAGAAAGAAGCCGGGAAGGCTAAATTGGATGAGAAGGGGGAGGGGAGCCAGAAGGCCTGATGCTCGATAGCTTCCCTAGGGGACCAAGGAGGACTACGGGAAACATGCGCTCCTATCCCAGATGGTTACCAGCCTAGGTATATCCATCACTCAGCCTGAGTGCCAGAATGCAACTTTCCTGGGTGATGGATGCTTGATATGTCAGAAGCAGAGACCCAAACTGGTGATCATCCAGGATGAAACCATGTTTAATAACTGACTGATGCAAAAATAAATATGCCTACAAGAATGGCATGATCTCAAATATATAGAGCTGTGTGTGTCTCAGCCTAAAGAAATCAGAAAAAAATAAAAAGGAGTTGATGCATGGCAGGGGTGACCTGATAGATGATCAAGGGGAAGAAAAGTATGCCATGGAGTAACATGCAAGGGTAGATTCAGTTTCACAAGAAACAAACATTCAGACAATAGGTCCCATCTATCTGTGTATGCACTGGTAGTATTTGTATCAACGAAGTACAAGGTAAGTTGGCTGTAATCTAGGCTATTAACATTAATGGCGAGGGGGTGGAGGGGGTAATGTTATTCATTTTCCACTTGTCTTATTTTTCTGCATGATATTGATTCACTTGTTTAAGCAAGAAAGAATTATTCAGAATTTGGAAAAATCAAAGAATATGCTTTTTAAAATGATCAGCATAGTGCCAGGTGCAGAGTAGGGTCTTATATAGAAGTCTTATTTCATTTCCCCTCCCTGCCCCTCACCTCAATTAAGTAGCTCTGAATGGTTCATTGGGGGTTGATCAAAAGGCCAAGATTTTTCTGTGCCCTCCTCTTAAGCATCAGAAGAGAACTTTAATAATCTTCCACACAAAATATGTGTCAGCCATCAAAATAAATCTGCCACTGAAAGCTATAAAAATTATGCAACACATTCTAAATGGCAATGCTGTGAATTATCTGCTGTTTGCTATTATCCGTGACCGTGCTTCTCTCTATGACCATGGTAACAAAAGCCAACCATACCAAGCCAACTCCCAATTATCTTGGCACATATACATGCAAAGCCTGGAGAAGCCAAAACCCAACTTTTCACCACATCTACTGACCAGAAACCAAAGGATTGGTTTTATGTTTCTTCCATCTTTCCCATAGGAGAGGTGTTCCAGAGGGCAGGAACCAGGAGAGCACAGGACTGAAGACACAAAGGGTCCCATCGTCTATAAACTGAGTGGCTCTTCTCTATGCGGTTGGCTATGGGGATTTTCTCTTGCAGCCCCATTAGCACCTGGGTAAGCCCTACTCACTCCTCAAGAGTTAATTCCAATATCACAGAGTTGAATCAAGGGTCTAGTAGACATAATGTGGCTACCAGGTGTGGAGTCAATGATGCAATTTGACTTTTACGAGCTCCACGCATAGAAGGCATGAAGGAGAGTCATTTCTTGTCTGATAATGCAAGGTGTTTGATGATGTTGTGACAGAGCTGGGTGCCGTGTTTGTGAGAGTCAAGAGAAAACAGTGATTGGGGGAAGCCTCACAGAGGGCATCTGACAGAGAAGCGGACACCGGAGTGAGGCTGGCAGGAAGACAAGGACTGGGGAAGGGCTTTTCAGGTAGACAGAACTATGAACAAGGGTGCAGAGGTGGGATGAACTTATGACCAAATTAAGCGCAATAAATCCCAAGCGAACCAGGGAGGAATGATGAGGACTGCTGGTCGACAGAACACTCAGACATTCAGGAGCACCTGTGTTGTCTTGAAAGGAAAATCATTACCTCAGAAACCCGTTTTTCTTCATCATACCAGCTCACCGACTGATTCTGTTTGACCACCACCTCCCTTATTTCTGTCCAGAATATTAGATGTGGATTTTTTACTTTAATATAATTCTTCTTACTTTTACTTGGTTAATTGCCAGTCCTCTCAAATCCTCTCAACCATCCTGCGAGGGATGTGTGATTCATTATCATCCCCCATCCCCATTTTTCAGGTGAGAAAACTGAGACTCAGGGAGGTAAATAATATGTAAGGTCTTACATCAGGTAAGTGGGGGAGCCAGGATGCAAGCACAATTTGCCTGATTCTAGAACCCATATTCTTGATCACCATGCTGTCCTGTCCAGCTCCAAAGTATACCCTCTGTTTCCATCAGAGGTCCAGACAGGAACCATCAAACCTTTCCTTTTCTGTTAAATGTTCAGACAGTAAACATTTTCAGGTCTTCGAGACTGATAGTCTCTGCCACAACACTCAACTCCTGCCCTTTTAGCGCAAAAGCAGCCATAGACAATCTATCAACAAATGTCATGGCTGGGTTCCAATAAAACTTCACTTACAAGACAAGGTGATAGGCTGGATTTGGCTGCTGTAATTGCTGGCTCCTAATCTATAGTAGTTTGTTCATTCATTCATTCACATAACCAACATTCGCTGAGTAACTTACCTTGCACCCGGCACGGCTCCACGTTATGGGGCTATAGGGATCATCATACAAGCACTGCCCTTTTGAAGCTTAAATCCAGGCAAAACATTGGCTGGTTCTATTTTTTTTTTTTTTCCTTAAACCATGCCTGACACCCTGAATCTTAACGTTCGTACTCTCCACTCTCCACTTTGACTTTAGGCTGTCACTTATATTCAGATCACTTGGGGAACTATCAAGGCAAAACTATCCAAGCCTGGGCCCCACTCCCCAGAGATTCTAATTTAACTGGTCTGGGGTGGGCCCAGGCCCACACATTTGAGACTTACTAGCTTCCCAGGTGATTCTAATGTGCAGCCAGTGTTGTGCCCCGTCGCCTGGGGAGCTGTTCCCCTCCTGTTTCCTCCACCCGCTGAGGGAAATAGGGTAAGTCTTTTAAGCCCTCAGAGTTTGAGCTGTGAAATATGGTCAACGCCAATCTCATAGGATTGTTCTAAGGATGAAATGAGGCCACCCGCTTTTCAAACTGTAGGCTGTTATGCAAATGTAAGGTACTACTGACATCGTGCCATTATTATTCGGTTTCAATATCAGTGATTTCTTTCCCTGGTATTGACTTTAATTCTTTGAGCCCAGACTGCATTTGGGATTTCTAAAACATGCTCTATGGAGAGTTCACTAATAGCCCGGTCAGTGAGTTGGTGGCCTTTCCTTTCTTCCCACAGAAGATCACATGGGGTTCCTATTTGTTTGGCATGGGGAACACTGAGCTGTGCCGCCCCACTTCTGAATTAAAGGTCTCCATCTCCAGCCTGAGATTAGCTGACCTTTGAGCACGCTGCTAAGCCTTGAATAAGTAGCTTATTTGCTTTGACTTGTGGACAAATGTCCAAATCTATGTACTTTCTTGAGCTTAGAACCAGAGGGGGAAAGGTCCCTAACATTTTGCTAAGCACTGCGCAGTTTGCTAGATCCTACCCATATATTATTCTGTCTCACCTTCAGAACAAGCCTGTGAAGTAAGAAGAGTCATTGTTTTCATCTGACGGGTGAAGAAGGATCAGAAAGGAAGAATAGCTTGTGACCCACTGGTGCCAAACTCAAACCTGAATCTGCTTGATTCTGAGCCTCCTTTCATAGAACCATGAGGCAGCCTACAGGTAACTCAGCTCCTCTCTGGCCAGAACCCAAAGAGATACCAAACTGCCTGAGGTTTATATTTTTCCGGGTTCTTTTTGTTCTTTGCTTTGCTTTTTTTTTTTTCCCTGTGTATGGGAACCCCAGAAAGAACCCCCACAACACCTGCTAACCCCCTTAGTCCGATAAGCTTGCACATTACTGGCAGAATGACACACACGAGTCCGAAGAAAAGGCATTCCGTCTCTACACAGTGTCTTGACAGTGCAGTTTTATAACCTCATAAAGACAAAAACAAAAAAAACAAAAAAAAAACCAACACCAAAAAATGTGAGAAGGGAGCTGGAGAACTAGATACTGCCAGGAGTGAGGAATTCACTGACCCCCAATCTGGGCCATCTCAAGAGAAGTTGGCCACGGGCTGAGCCTCTTAAAAGCTGAAAAGTCATCTCAGGCCATGGTTAAAGAGAGAGCTTGAACAAAACAGAAACAAATGTGATCTTCAACATCTTAAATGTCAAGTTGACGGATAACTTAGAAGCTCTGAGATGGGTCAGGAGAACCTGCAGATGCTGTCTCCAGCCTCTGGTGCTCCTTCTGTCTGTGGGACTAGCCACTCCCCCAAGACAGTGTATCAATGAGGGGCCGCCTCCCCACTCCATACACGCCATAGACATTGGGGATAGCTTCCATACTTTACGACCCATCACAGTCTCCCCTTACTCTGACTCAAGCGTCCTGAGGAACAGTGGCTGCCTAATGGATCTCAGACCTCGGGCTGATTCTTTGAGACTCACCTGGTTCTTGATTTTCCGGCCCCACCCACACCCCCCAGACCCATATGAATGGCTCTGCTGCCATCCTCCCTCCTGAGAGATCTCCAACACAGAAGTGGTTTCTGGGCCAGATACCCAGAACACCTGCCACCTCCTCCCACTGCTCGGGGTAACAGACCAGGCATGCTCCCGGATCATCCCCACTGGTGACCTTCTCTAGAGGGAGGAAATAAGGGTGACCAGAGCCCTGGGACTACCACCTACTGGCCTTTTATAATGGAAAACATGTAGCCAGGTTTGGGGAGAGGTCCCTTCCAAAAAACATGGATTCCTGATGGCTGAGAAATGAAGAAATAACATTATGCTCTTCCGTTCTTTAAGGACCTATGACATCGTTAGCTTTGTTCTTAGTCCTTTTGCACAAATGCTATTTTTGCAATAACCCTGTGAGGTCATTATCCCCATTTTATAGATGAGGAAGCTGAGGCTCAGAAGGAGTAAGTACTATCTACCTCAGGTTCCTAATCCCCTCCCAGGGCTGTCTGCTCTGAAGTCTGCACTCTCTAAGCTATCCCAGGGTGTATCTGAAGTCCAGGGCTGAAGGACGCAGGATCCCCAACCATAGAGACTCAGGCTGTGGAGGCTCCTCTGCTATCAAAGCAAGTTGTTCTGCCTGCCAGGTGCGTCTGCCCTTGGGACCTTCGGCAAAGAGCCTGAGTTCCATCCTCTCTAAGTATGCCGATCTCCAAGATGACCCAAGAACGGGCCAGAAGCTGGAGCTGACAGAAGAGGCAATGAGATCAGCCTAAGCGTCAGTGGTCTGGGAACTCAACCTGGGTCTGTAGTTGGCGAAACGTCTCCCAGAGCAAACCAGAAAGGTTAGAACCCCACGGACCCTCCAGAGAAACCCGACAGGATAGAAGAGTTGCAAGCGCAGTTCTTGCCCTCGGCTCTCCCTGAGGGTTCCTGCACAGGGACAAGAGTATTTCTGAGTCTGCCTGCTCCAGGTCCCCCGTGTCCCCGAGTCTTCAGCCTTCTATTTGCACATAGCGGGAATGGGTGGGAACATTTAAAATTGGTATCTCCACTGGCTCCACTAAAATCAAAGAAACAAGCCTCTGCCTCGCTGATATCTTTGTAGCCTCCCAACCACCTGCCCTTAGGCTCGCCCTCTTCTTTACCCCCGCGTCCAACTCTCTCCAGTGAAAGGCAGAGTTTAACCTGTTTAGTTTCGAGAACTCTAAGGGCGGGGGGTTGGGAAAGCAGACTGGGGAGAGAACATGTTCCCACAGAAAGCAGTAGGCTTTCAACCTCCCCCACACTCACCAAAAGAAAACACATTCACAGGCCTTCCTACTGGTCCTGCCCTCTCTGCCTCCAGCTTCCTGAACTCCTGACTTTTTTCTGAGGGCTAAGGCCCAGGAGAAGTTTCCTCTTTCTGTCCTGTGGGGGGCACGAGTATTCACTCAGCATCCCAGGATCTGGAGGAAAAGCTCTGGAAACTCGGGAGTTAGGAGCCAGAGCAGGCAACAGAAGCAGGCAGCAAGACAATAATAGCACAGTTGTTTTGGTAAAGGAAGAAACGGGAGTCGGCTGCAGCTCCCAGAACAGAAGAGAAATGGGCTGTTTGTGCTTTCATGCCTGAGGCTGGGACCATCCCCGCACAGTCACGAAGGCATAAACATGTGCCTGCACGTGCATCTCGTGGTACCCAATGACCCCTGCTTACATGCACTTTTGTTTACACTGCCCTCGGAATGGTTTCCCTCTTCTTCATGACATTTAAGTTGAAGACACAACTTCTGAAGTGAAACGAGTCTTTCTGACATTGCTGTCTGCTCAGCCCTTACGGCACTTCCGCAGGGGTCAATTTGTATAATTGCTAAAATCTACCCCGAATCTCGAACTTCCTGTGGGTCCATTTTTATATCCAGATGACCTCCCTGTCCCTTCAATCCTTCATTTTCCTAGGACACGGGGAGAGTCCGGCAATCTTCCTCCCACCCAAACATTGTAGGCTGGCTCTCTTGCAAAATATAAAACCAGAGACCAAGTGAGGGCAAAGTGAAAGGGCTCCCTTTGTGGTCCTTGGTTCTTGGGCCCAACTACTGACGTCCAGCACCATGCCTGGGGCCATCCAGGGCTAGCCAATGCCTACAGCCTGCACCCCCCTTCCACTGGCTCTGAGAGCACAATCCCCCTCTGCTTCCTAGGGAAAATCCACTCCTCCAGCAGCCCACTCTTCAGAGAAATCCAAGAAACTGACACCAAACCCGGAAGAGGGGAAACACAAAACTAAACTCTTGAAAGATGGGAAGTTGCTTTCATTCCCATGTAGATTTCAAGGAAAACTTCCAGGGACTCTTTCCTGGAGAGGTGTAATTTTCCTTCCTACCTTACCAGGAACTCTGCAAATCCACCACAGAGAGGTGGAAAAGTGGCCAAGGCAGAGAGAGAAGAGTTAAATCAAGCCCAGACCTCAGCAATCTGTGTTCAATTTTGATAAAAATCTCTCTCCCTCTCCCCCACCACCCCCCTTCCTCCACCCCACAGTTCAGACATGTCTCTTTATGTTAGGAACTTGCATCTTGTTTGGGACACCGCGGCTCCTCGAGAACCGGGCACATCCCTCCCTGTGGGCCCATGTGGCAGACGCATCCCTCCCACTCCTGGGGCAGGACTGGCCACCGCACCTAAGTGTCCCGGCCACCACCGCCTCCGCCTCCTCATCCTCCTTACAATTACCTGCCTCCAGCCCGGATCCTTCCTTCCTCTGTTAAGTCAAAGTCCCATTGCCTGGTGATGTCAGGGCGACAGCAGGAGGCTGGATGGCAGCCGCAGGTGCTGAGGTCCCCCGAGTCAGGATCCCTTTTCTGGGATGCTCCTTCCCTCGCCCCAGGTCCCACTGCGGCCGAGAGCAAGACCCTCCCGCTCCCTCTGCCCTGCCTCCTGGCCAGAGGCCAGTCTTTCGAGTGGGAGCTGGGGCTGGGGAAGAGTTAAATCACCGGAACGAAGTCACAAGCTGAGCGGGGAAAAGCCACCACCAAAAAGTTGTCCGCTTTGGGGTTACCGGCTATGTGGCTATGTTCGTCCACTTGTGACAGACAACAAGGAATCAGATTTCAAAGCCACGAAAAAAAATTTTTTTCTAAGTTTCCCAAAGACATTTCCTGTGTCCAGATGTGCCAATACACAGACACAGACACACACGCGAATCACACCCGTGGGCGCACAGACACGCACACAGGCCCCCGGAGCCCACTCCTGGACCGGTGGCTCCTGCAAACACTTTGCAGAAACAAAACAGGCAGACTGCGGAGCGGCCGCCTCTCCGGTCCCCTTTCAGCACTGCAAAGAAAGCGGGGTTGGGGGTGGAGGGTGTTGGAGAAGAAGTGTGGAGGTGCCGGCAGAAAGCGCCCGCCGCCCCGCCCGCCCGCCCGGCCCGGCGCGAAGCGGGGCAGAGGCAGGGCCGCGCACTTACTCCGAGGACCCCATGGCGCGGCCGCCGCTCCCCGCAGCCCCGAAGCCGCCGCACCGCCGCTGCCGCCGCCGCCGCCGCCGCCGGCCGCCGCTCGCCCTGGCTCCTCTGGGCGCCCCCGGGCTCCGAGAGCGGGCGGCGCGGCTCCCCGCCCGGCCGGCCCGCGCCCCCGCCCGCCCGGCTCTGACGTCAGGCGTCTTGGAGCTGGATATTTATGGCAAGGATACTCTGAATGTTCCCTAGGTAGAGTTCTGATTGCAGCTCCTTGGGATTTGTAATTTTCACACTTTCAGACAGAAAGGAGGGGAGGGAGGAAGGGCGAGCGCGGCCGGCAGGGCGAGGCAGACAATGAGGGTAGCTGTTTCCAACTTTGGCAAGGAGCCTTCTCAGGGCTCCCTCTGTTTGGGAAACAAGTGAGGGTCAAGGAGGCAAGAGTGGCGACCTGGGCGACGGGGTTTGGGGCCTCTCCTCCCCTGGGGAAGGGGCGAGAAGACCTGGTCTGAGCCGGCTGCGGGGGTCAGGTGCCCAGGGATGCCTCTCGTTCCCCAAAGTGTCCCTCTAGGGGGGGACCACAAGTCCCAGGAAGGTGCTGGGGCAAGGACTGAGACAAATGAGGCAGACCAGAACAGCTAATTAGAAGCCCTGGTCCACACCCTAACAACTTTTCCATTTCTTCTTTGGGAGTGTGTACGTATAAAAAAAAAAGTTTATTTTTATTAAATTATGTTCCACACTCCCTGCCTCTGTATAGCTTTTCCAACTCAGTGCCAGTCAATTCATCTTACTTCACTGTTTATATACAGAGTTTGAGCCGTTTACAATAGCTCTTATTCATAGTTTTAAAAATTACTTTTAATTTTTTTTTTCTTAAAAGTGATTGTGATCCATCTCTTTGACGCCACTGGAAATCGCCTCAGTCAAGAGCAACCGTGTCTTCCATGATTGGCGCCATTGTCAGGGTGAGTGTTTGAGCTCTCTACCCCATCCCCCAACCCCAGGAGTGTGCCAGCAAAGGGTGCCCACACTAGGTGATGACTCCTGCAGAATTTTCTAGGTGTTTATGACTGGGTTCCAGCAGTCACCTGTCCCTCCACCCAGCTAAAGGGACTTAAGAAAAGGGTTTGGTTAACGGCCATCTTTCAAGAGAGGAGAAAAAGAGGCCTAATGCTTTATCTTTCATGATTCCTACAGACTGGAGAATAAACATAAACATGATACACATGATTGTATAAATTGCTCGGGTAGTTCGATAACAGAAATGTGTACGTATTCAACTCCCTGTTAATGGGAAGGAGCACAGATAACCGCAAAGCATCACTAAAAAAACACAACTCTCGTGAACTTTCCATTAGCCCAGATGGGGTAGAAGTGGGGGGATGTCTTAACCACAGTTACAGTGCAGCAGGGATTCAAGGAGTTGGAATGTGTTTACCCCTTTGGCAGGAGCTGGTTAGGGCTGATTGCCAGAAGGAGCCAAGTCTTGGGGCTGAGCCTCTTGGTGGGGGACAGCCAAAATGTTTAGGTCCAAGCCACAGAGGGCCCACAGCCCTGCTGTTTGGTCACTGTCAGTTTGCCCTCCTGAGCATAATATCCCACTGCCATCTCCCTCCATCCCCTTCCTCACATTAAGGCTCCACTGGCAAGATGAACTCGGCTCTGTAGAAGACATTAAAAATTGACTTCCTGAAGCCATTGACAGACCCCTTGTCCCTAGCCTTCCACAACTAAAGAAACCGGAAGTCTACAATATTCACCACTCCGGACTCCGTGGTAGCTAGGGATAGCTAGGAAACCCAGTTCTGGCCAGTGAGGTTGGCATGCAGAAGGCAAGAGTTAGCTTCCAGAAAGACTCTTTAACAAAAGGTCAGATTCAGATGGCATGCCCCTTCAACCCTTTGATGCTCCGTATTCCTCCTTCCACCATTTCTTCTCTTTTGGAACACGGATATCATGCCTGGAGACACAGCAGCCATCCTGTAGCCTTGAGAACAAAACTCACTCACTTGAAGATGGTGGTGCAGGATGGTAGAAGGAGTTGAGGCCCTAGAGAACATCTATAAATGGCTGTGCCTTCCTCTGACTTCTTGCTAGGTGAGAAAAATAAATGTGTATGTGTTTAAATTAGGGTTGAGTTTTCCATTGTTTACAGCCAAGTATAATCTTACCAGATACATCTCGATCAGCTCACCAAGATATAATATTGGGACAATTCCCAAATAAAAACATTAGCTTATAGGGATGATTATTTTCAACATGAAACTTTGCACTGGCATAATTCTTTATAGTTTTCAAAACCTATACACATATACCCCTCTGAACCTCACAATGGAGGCTATCACTATAGCCTCCATTTTTTTTTATATATGAGAAAAGCCAGATCTGATAAGTGTCCTGCCCAAGGTCACACAGTCAGCAAATAAGGTACCTTGAATGCTAACCTAGTTCCTCTGACTCTGATTCTGTGGATTTTCCACAACGTCTTTATAAGATCACAACAGAAATGTATAATGAAGAATCTGTATTCCTACTAAGCTGAAATGAACTTTACTTATTTCAACCTAAATGAAGCAGTTTGCAAGTAAATTCTGGAGCTGGAAAGTGCCACAGTCCACTAGGGAATTAAGTTTCCAGATCCTCTTCACCTTCTAGCTTCCTTCTGTCATCCTGCCCTGAATCCCTGCAGTCGCTCTTTCTTAAGTCAACGACCTTTTCTATGAATCGGTCCTGTCCCTCTTCATTCCCACATCCTTTAAAATGCTTATGCCACCCTTTTCTTGAAGCTCCTTTCTCTCAGGGACATCTTCCCATCACTTTGACTTCCTTATGTGGTTTCTCTTCCTTCATCTAGATGTTGATGTTCCCCTAGAATCTGTCAGCAGCTGTCCTTCTGAGAGTCACAGACTGTCCTATGATTTCATCTTTTGTTGTGAATTCCACCACAAGTTCTTGGGGGAAAGTCAACCACTGTTTCTACAACTAAATGTATATGCCAACCACCATTTTCTTCTCAACTTTGATCTCACTTTTCCAGCTATTTATTGTCATATTACCCAGCATGTGGCAATGATTAAATAAATGGTATGTATTTTTAATTATTACTGTTTTTAAAAAGATGCAGGAAAGTTCCTCAGGCATAAGAGACTTTTATGACTGACTCATTTCTAGTATCAGGAGCTATGATGTGACCATTCTCCCTTGAAAATCATACCATAGGCCAATCAAATTGTCCACAGTCATAAGAAGACGTAGTATAATTCATGGAAATGGGCAGCAGCAGTCCAAATAGAAATGAAGTGGCAAACCTAATGAGAAATAGAATATCCTCATTAACTGCTTTTAAAAGTAACTCCTTTTACAATATCCTCATTAACTCATTCCAGGCACAGAGAGAGAAAGGAAGGAATTAAAGATGAGGTGGGATAGGGCCAGACACTTAGCCATGGTGTGCGGGAACAGAAGAAGTGAGGCTGTGTAATGGAATATTCCAGGTCTAGGAGAAGGGAGTCTATCCCTGCCCAGGTGAGCTTACTCAGGTTCTGTTGGGAAAAGGAGCAAGGGAAGCTCATAAAACGTGTGGATTTCAGTGCCAAGGAGCTGTTTTTGAGGCTGCTGAGCCCTGAGGAGTTCATAAAGTGGGAGGGGTCTTTCCAAGGTCATGTGATTCACTCACTCCCCTATCCCCCACCCCGTAAAGCCCTAAGGTAGGGAAGTGTCTCCTATTCTCAAGACTACCAGGGAGGGAGCCCCATCATCCTTCACCCGTCAGTCATCATCATGTTCCAGACATGTTCCCTGAACACACAGTAAGCTCTGTATAGCACACCACTCATCTGGAAAAGTCTGCCTCTTCACTGAGTATCCTCAAATAGTTCACCGAGCTTGCCCTGGCTTCCAGAGTCAACCACGTACTTCCAAGACTCAGCCTATTCAAGGGGAGTATTAGGCTTCACAAAGGTTCTTCCTTGCTCACTCCCAGTCTATAATGCATGGACCTTAGTGGCACTTAATGAAGAGCTTTTGGAGAATGAGTGAGAAGCCAGTGAACAGGACATCTAATCAAGATGAGGCTCTCTATGTATAACATGCCACTTTCCCTGATTTACTGACATGGGCTATAGAAGATCATGAAACGAACTCTTTAGAATCAGAGACCTTGGTTAAATCCCCAGCCTTGCTTCTCAATGCTGTATGATGTCAGCATGGCAGGTAACTCTCCGAAGCTTAGTGTTTGTGATGGTTAATTTTATGTGTCAACTTGGCTCAGGCACAATGCCCAGATATTTGGTCAACCATTATTCCGGATGTCCTATAAGGGTGTTTCAGGATGAGATTAACAATTAAATTGGGGAACCTCCCTAATGTCGTGGGCCTCAACCAATCAGTGGAAGGCCTTAATAGAATAAAGATTGATCTCCAGGCTTCTGCCAGCAGATGGCCTTCAGACTTGAACTGCAAGTCTTCCCTGGGTCACCAGCCTGCCCGCTTCCCCATCAGATTTTGTACTTCGCAACCCTCCACAATTGCATGAGGCCATTGCCTTGTTTTTTTTTTAAGAATTTATTTATTTATTTACTTATTTATTTATGGCAGGGGTGGAGAGGGAGAGAGCACAAGCAGGGAGAGCAGCAGGCAGAGGGAGAAGCAGGTTCCCCGCTGAGCCAGAAGCCTGCTGCAGCACTCCATCCCAGGACCCTGGGATCATGACCTGAGCCGAAGGCAGCTCTTAACTGACTGCGCCACTCAGGCGCCCCATGAGCCAATTTCTTAAAATAAACCCATCTATCCATCTGCACGCGCGTGCGCGCGCACACACACACACACACACACACCCTGTTGGTTTTGTTTTCTCTAGAGAAACTTAGCACAATGTTCTCATCAATAACATGAGATGAAGATCATCGCATCCCAAAGGATTGTTGAAATGAGGGAGAGCGGACTGAAAGTCCCTACCCCAATGAGTCCTTCTGAAACGGGGAAGGAAAGATCACTGATTTGTGAGCTTTCCCTGATCTCACCATGTACGCTGTCAGAACCGCCTCACTGGCCCCCAGGCTCTGCTCACGAAAGTGTCAAACTCTGTATCAAGGGCAATGTGAATGCCTAGAAGGCAGAAGCAGCTTGTTCTAAAGCGGACCCAGTTCAGCAAGGACACATCTCACATCAGGCGTTTTGATCACAGCCCCCATCCCGCTTCTCTCACTTATAATAAGGAATGAAATCTCCATTGTTTAGATCAGGACTCCTGGCCTTCTATTATCAGACAGTAACATCCAAGGATACAACTAAAGAGAGAAAAGTCCAAAGCTACCACAGTTCTTTCCTGGAAAGGATCAGGAGGACATGAACTGATCATGGATGGTTTAGGTCCTCATTGTGGTATATAGTAGAAAAGCCTCCAAATATGGTAACAGGAAAACCTGGTTTCTAATCCCAGCTCTGGCTTTTATAGCTGAGTACGAGCATCATTTGGCTTCTCTGAAAAATACAGATTAGCAGGAGGATCAACTCCATAATGCAAAGTGAGATTTGAACTACAGAACGTTTGTACCTACAGACAGCCATTATTCTTATATGCTTGTCCTTCTCTTTGTCTTTTCCCATTTCCCACCAACCCCCTCAACACACTCAAGGCTCCTGTGTTAGTTAATACTGAGAATGCACTTAACATTGATGTACAATTCATTAGGCTCCTGGTATCCAGTTCTCTGCAAACATCTTTGCCTGGAGTTAAGAAACTTCCCCTGGATCAGACATGACCACACCAAATAGGCAGCGATTGGAAAATTGCCCCATAAAAGCTGTCTCCTTCCGAGGCGCAGGACTGCATTTTTTTGAGAAGCCTTCTCAGGTTGTTTGCAGCGGCTTTGAGGGTCGGCTGTGCTGCCTTGCCTACGTCAAAACCCTAAGTGTTTAACCACAAGACACACAATCCTGGGACATCGTGGCGGCAGCCCTCCACCCCCACGGCGAGGCAGGCCACGCGTGTGTCTAATCTGGTATGTGGCCCCCAGCAGGGCCAGTGAGGCACCGCACCTGGCCAGATGGAGGATGGAATATCACACAGTGTGCAGAGGGCTCGAGTGGGCAGGGAAGGGGTGAGATTCCTTCCCACCTCCCCCCGACTCCAGACAACGTGTGATCAGAGCCTAAGGTTTCCAGGCTGAGGAAGGCCATGCCTGCTAGTAGCCACAGCTGCTCATGTTATTTCTGGAATCAGAATACTTGCCCACTGACAATGGCATACAGACTGCCATTCTAGTCCCATTTTCAGTAGCTCAAAACCCTGTGAAAAATAATGCTCAGGGCCAAGTGTTTCGGTTAGCTTCAGGGTAAAGTTGTATTTTGAAATGTGAGAGAAAGGAATCTTTCCACTGATCTCTACTGAGGGTGAGAATGGGTCTCTCTCTCTCTCTCTCACACACACACACACACACTTTTCTCCATTGAAAAATAATTTGAGACTGCTTAAAATCTTCAAGCATGTGTGACTCTGGGGTGGTAAATATATGTGTGTGTACAACTGAGCAGGAACTTGTGTGAGACTAAGGGACTTTGAGAGAAGCATGACATGTTTCATCATTCGGTGGTTTTGTCTTTTAAAGGAAAATATCTTAAAAATGGCAAAGTGATGATGTTAGGAGTCTGTTCTTAATTACCACTCAGTAACTTGGCGATCTGGTATATCCCATTCACTTCTTTTGGAAAGCTCTCAGTAACTCGTCTTTTCAGCTGTGTGTACACTATCAGACACAGATAGAAGGAGAGATAAAACCCACCCTGGTTGCCCTTAGAAAGAGCACAGGACATTTGCACACTTAATGAATTCTCCTATAAATATGTACAAGCACAGATTTTCACACACTGGGGAGTTTATAGACACCCAGTAGGTTTGATTGCTCTATATATGTGGTTTGGGACTCTGGTGAAAAGACTTTTTCTTACTTTCTTTAAAGAAGAGGAAAAAGAAGAAGGTGGAGGAGGGGGAGGTGGAGGAGGAGAAGAGACACAAGGAGCAAGAGGACAAGGAAGGTGAGAAATCCTCCTCTAATGCTATTTGTTCATTCCTGTTAGTTGCCAAGCACTGTGGTAAGCCTTGGAGATGCAAAGATGAACAAGATGGGATTCCTATCAATAATGAACTTAGTTTAGTGGAGAGACCATGCAATCAAGATCAACTACATTCAGGTTAAAAAAAACAAAAAGAAATCATGAAACTTTCAGAATTCTTGTGATTAGCAGGAGGTAAAAGGCAGTAACACATTTCCTGCCTTAAGGGAGTTCTCTGGATGAAGAAGAAAATACCATCCCTAATTTTTACTGGTACCTTCCAGGCCAATATTTCCAAATTGTGTTTTATAGAATGCAAATCCTTTAAATGACTTGCCAAAAAGGTAGTGGGAGAGTTCCTCATGGTCAGATAAGTTTGATAAAATTATAAATTTTATGAGCCCCAACCCCCTTACAATTACTCAATGTATGTTAACAAATTGAAGGTTCCAAGAAGGCCTGCAGAAAAAGAGACCTGCCTCTCTTTGCTTAGCACAGTATTCCCCAAAGTTATTTCCTCATAAGACCCATTTTTCACATAACATCTATGAACATTCCATAACTTTAAGAAACACTGTTTAGTCTAAAGAGGACCGTAAGAAATTTCTAAAAATAAACACAAATATAACAGGATGCTGAATTGGAATTTTTAATGAAGCAGCAAGATACAATAGATAAGAAATTCTAAAATAATATTTCAGAGTGAGAAGCAGACTTTAAAAAGAAAATATCTGGGTACTGGTTTTATGCCTCCAAAACCCCTTTCTATAAAAAGAATTGGAAATGTGGAAGTTGAGAAAGATTGTTATGAAGAGGATTTCTTTGAAAGACCTGCACTAGAATTCCATGCCTTTACCCCCACAATGAGAACAGCTTGAGGGTGATGAGTCAAGGACCTAAGTGCTTCCCAAAGCTGGGAACTGTGGACAGTGTTGGACTCCAGCCTGGAAATCTAGAGGACAAGAGACAGATGATGAATTGATTTCGTGGTGGATCAAAGGAGAGCAGTTGCTTTATTGGGAAGGCTGGCACTCTCTGAGCTTGCTAGGACATGGATTAATACATGTTTCCTGAGGACCATATGTGGGCCACATGGGAGAGAAAGTGAGCCAGGAGCCCTTTTTAGATCTTATCAAAGAGGACTACCTGAAAGAATTATGGAACCACGATATCAAGAGTTGACGTGGAGTGGACCATTGGAAAACCAAACTAAGTGGGGAAAAAGCAGATGAAGGAAGAAAATGCACATAACATAGGAGTTGCAAGGGCCCAAATGAGTAATCTCTGAAGAATACACCAAAGGACTCAGGAAAAACAATCTGATATATGCAAAACCATTTCACAACAATACCAATCAGGTAAAAACTTCTTTGTGAAAGGAGGGACTTCCAACCATGGCTGAGTAAGGAGATTAGCATACCTTATGTCCCCAAAGCAACTATAAATCTGGATTAAATTGATAAAAATAGCCATTTCAGCACTCTGGAAATCAACTAAAGGCATATGACAATCTGAGAGGTAGTTTATACTTCAAAAACTGATGAACTTTGAGTAAGAATAAGGGAATCTTTGATGTTCTGGCTTGAGGCTGTATGCAATCACTGACTGGCCACTAAGAAGACACAGGAGTGAACTTTGGGAAGCCAATTTTACAAATAGAAGAAAGAATATTCAAAATAAAACTGAGCTGAGACATCAGTGTCCATATACTGCAGGTTTCACAAATTTAGCCAAGGCAAGTTACAAAACAAACAAATATAACAGCTACAGGAACCTTTAGTATTGGGGAGAGGATAAGAATCTAAAGTTGCTACAATAAGCCTTCCAAAATGTCTAATTTTCAATAACAATAAAAAATTTATAAGCCACACAAAAAAACAATGAAGTGCAACCCATATGCAAGAAGAAAAAAAAATGGTCAATAGAAACTGTTTGACTGCCTTCAAATGCTGGTTTTAGCAAAAACTTAAATTAACTATTCTAAATACGTCTAAAGAACTGAAGAAAGCCATCTTTAAAGAATTAAAAGAAAGAGTGACAACAATGAATGAACAAATAGGGATTCTCTATCAGGACATAGATATTATAGTTTTAAAAAAACTATAATATGAATTATAAGATGAAAATTCTGGATTCAAAAAATACAACTAAAGTGCAAAATCCATTGTAAGGCTCAGTAGGAGATTCAAGATGGTAGAAGAAAGAATCAGTGAACTTGAGGACAGATGAGTGGAAATTACCAGTCTAGGGGTGCCTGGGTGGCTCAGTCAGTTAAACATCTGACTCTTGATTTAGGCTCAGGTCATGATCTCAGGGTTGTGAGATCGAGCCCTGAGTTAGGCCTCATGTTGGGTGTGGAGCCTGTCAAAGATTTTCTCTTTCCCTCTCCCTCTGCTCCTCCCCACTTTCTCTCTCTTAAAAAAAAAAAAAAAAAAAAAAAAAAGTAAAATTTAAAAAAAAATTTAAAGAAAATAAAGGAAACAACCAATCTGAAGAACAAAGAGGAAAAAAAGAAGAAAAACCAGTGGAGCCTCAGAGACCTGTGGAACATCAGCTGTGCCAATATGCATATAATGGAAGTCCCAAGAGAAAAAAGATAGAAATAGATCCCCCAAAATTCGAATATATGGTGGCATAAATGTTCTAAAATTTATTGAAAATGTACTGATATACTTAAGCTATTGATGAAAGAAGCTCAAAAACTGTAAGTGGAATAAACACAAAGGAATTCAGACCTAGACATATCACAGTCAAATTCTTCAAAGCCAAGACAAAGAGAAAATCTTGAAAGAAGTGAGGAAAAAAGACTCATTACATGCGAGGAGTGTCAATAAGATAATGGCTGGCTTTGCATCTGAAACAGTGGAAGCCAGAAGACAGTAAAATGACATACTCAAATAGCTGAAAGAAAAATATTCCTAACTAATAAATTCTAAATCTAGCAAAATTATTCTTCAAAAATTTTGGCAAAATTATCCCCATAGGGTAGTTAAAATAAAAATAAATTAAAAAGATACTCCTTGAAACCTTTTTTAACACACACAAAAAGCTGCCAAGAAGGAACAGAAAATGAACAGAAAAGAATGAAAAGAATAACAAAATGATCAATGTAAATCCAACCATAAAAATAAGTACATAAAATATAAATGAACATGTAGAATCAACTATACACTATCTGCAAGAAAAGCATCTTAGATTCAAAGACACAAACAGGTTGAAAGTAAAAGTTTGGAAAAACAATATACTGTGCAAACAGCATCCACAAAATATCTGGAGTGGCAGTATTAATGCCAGGCAACACATACTTCAAAACCAGAAATAATATTATAGGAAAACAATATTTCATAATGATGGGGCACCTGGATGGCTCAGTGGGTTAATGCTGCTTCCGGTCGGCGAACGGGAGAAGAATTAGGCACAAACAAGTCTGCTGCAAGAGACTGGGAGCAGGAGACAACAGTCGAAAAGACTGCTGCCCCGAGCAACTCCAGAGTCCCACTTTTATTAGATAGAAACAATAGCCAACAGAAGAACCGATGAAGGTCAAACATTAGTCACATGTCTCGTGGACAAGCAAGAAGGAAGATAAAGTTTATAGTTAATCAAGCACATTCAAAGGACTCATCTAACTAACAACGGGTGCTTCTGGGAAGAGAAAGGAGCGATAACGGAAAAGGGAAGCAGGCGGTATTTCGTTCCACCCTGAGCTGACCGGGCGTTCCCGGGTGCTCGGCTTCCCTGAAGCAGGCTGCGTTCCACCCTGAGCAAGCCAGGCATCCCCAGCTGCCTAGCTTCACGGTCGTATATCGTCCTTCTCCCCAAAGACCTGTTGCCAGTATATGTTTTTCTCAAGGCCATATCCAAATGTGCTTGGTAACCAGTAAAATCCTCCAGGGGCTATAGTTTAAGTAACACATTGTTCTGAGGGGCAGTAGCAGGTTAAGCCTCTGCCTTCTACTCAGGTCATGATCCCAGGGTCCTGGGATCAAGCCCCGCATCGGGCTCCCTGCTCAGCGGGGAGCCTGCTTCCCCCTCTTTCTCTGCCTGCCTCTCTGCCTACCTGTGATCTCTCTCTCTGTGTCAAATAAATAAATAAAAATCTTTTTAAAAATAATTTAAAAAAATTCATAATGATAAAACAGTCAGTGTATCAGAAAAGATACGAAAAATTATAGGACCTCAAAAGTCATAAAGTTAAAAAGTTACCGAATTGAAAGAAGAAATATAAAATTCAATAATAAGAGTGATCAAATCGCGAGATAGTAAATTAGCTAGGATATAGAAGACTTGAACAGTTTTATCAACCAACTTGACATAATTAACATCTGGTATGTATGTGTATGTACATGTGTGTGTCTTAAAGTCTACTTTGTCTGATACTATAATTCCTTTGTGGTCAAACACCATACTTTGTGTAATTTCAATCTTTTTTAATGTACTAAGACTTGTTTTATGGCCTATTGTATCCTTTCCAGAAGGATATTTCAAGTGTGCTTGATAATCTGCAGTCATTGGGTGACCATTTTATGACTAGGAAGTATCTTTCTCTCTAATACTGTTTCTACTTAGTACACCTGGAACACTCTTCAGCAAAGACCATATACTGGAAAAAATAAGTTTCGATAAATTTGAAGGGATTGAAATCATGCAACGTATGATATCTGACCACAAAGGAATTACATTATGAAACAACAACAACAAGAAATCTGGGAAGTCCCCAGATATTTGAAAATTAAACAATATACAGTAGTACTCTCCATTATCTGTAGGAGTTAAGTTCCAGTGGATGCCTGAAACCACAAATATTACTGAACCCTATATATAGTATGTTTTTGTCATAAACATGCATACCTAAAATAAAATTTAATTTATAAATCAAACACAGTAAGAGATTAGCAACAACCAACAATAAAATAGAGCAATTGTAACTATATACTATAATAAAAGTTATATGAATGTGGTCTCTCTGTCAAAATATCAACTGTACTATATTCACTCTTCTTGTGGTGATATGAGATGATAAAACATCTATATGATGAGATGAAGTGAGGAGAATGATGTAGGCATTGTGACATAGGATTAGGCTACTATGGACAGTATTTCAGAAGGACGAACATCTGCTTCAGGACTGCGACTGACCATGGGTAACTGAAACCATGGAAAGTGAAACCACAGATAAGGGCAGACTCCTATACTTCAAGGTGTTCATGGATTGGAAGACTCAATATTATTAAATGACATTTCCTCCTGATTGATGTATAGATTCAAGGCCATCCTATCAAAATCTAACCAAAGTTTGTGTTTTTGTTTGTTTTTGGCAAAGAAAAAGAAATTGGGAGGTTTATCTTAAAATTCATATAGAATGCAAAGAAACAAGAATAATGGAAATAAATAGAAAATGAAGGGGGCACCTGGGTGGCTCAGCGGGTTAAAGCCTCTGCCTTCGGCTCAGGTCACGATCCTGGAGTTCTGGGATCGAGCCCCGCATCGGGCTCTCTGCTCGGCAGGGAGACTGCTTCCTCCTCTCTCTCTGCCTACTTCTCTGCCTACTTGTGATGTCTGTCAAATAAATAAATAAAATCTTAAAAAAAAAAAAAAAGAAAAGAAAATGAAGAACAAAGTTGGAGAATTTACATTACCAGACTTCAAAACCTATTATAAACTTACAGTATCAAGACAGCATGGCAGCATACGAATGGGCATATAAAATGTACATATGATCTATATTATAGATCAATGGGACAGAAATGATGGTTCAAAAATAAAACTTTACATTTTTTTTTAAGATTTTATTTATTTATTTGACAGAGAGGGAGCAAGAGAGGGAACACAAGCAAGAGGAGTGGGAGAGGGAAAGGCAGGCTCCCCGCTCAACAGAGAGCCCAATGCTGGGCTCTATCCCAGAACCCTGGGATCACAACCCGAGCTGAAGTCAGACACTTAACAACTAAGCCACCCAGGTGTCCCAAAACTTTACATTTCTGTACAATTGATTTCCAACAATTCAATGGGGAAAGAATTTTTTTCAATAAATGGCTGAGCAATTGGAGATACACATGAAAAAAATTAACTCTAATCATGGACTTAAATGAAAGAACTAAAACTATAGAACTTAGAATAAAAATAGGAGAAGGCCTTTGTGACCTTGGGTTTAGCAAAGAGTCCTTAAATATGACACTAAAAGCATAGTCCATAGGAGGGGAAAAAAGGGACAAATTGGACTCCATTACAAGTTCCAAGTTTTGTGTTTCAAAAGACCCTATGGGAACGAAAAGACAAGCCATATGTGGAGAAAATACTTGTAAGTCATATATCTGATAAAGGACTTACAGGCAAAAAATATGTAAATTTTGTTAACTCAGCAAGATAAAGACTAATAACCCAATTTTAAGATGGACAAAAGATTTGAATAGACATTTTAGGAGAGGAACTAGACAGCTAATAAGTACATGAAGAGGAACTCAACATCACTGGTCATTAGGGAAATGAGAATTAAAGCTACAATGAGATACCCCTATACATCCACTAGAGTGGCTTTTTATTCAAAAGACAGAAAACACACTATCTTCTACACCCAAAACTAGTAGGACACTGTATGTTAACTATAATGATATTAAAATAAAGAACTTGATGAGGATGTGAAGAGACTGTACTCATCAGACATTGTTGATGGGAATGAAAAATGGTACAGCCTCTTTGGAAGACAATCAGCATGTTTCTTAGACACTTAAATATAAACTTATCGTTAGAATCAAAAATTCATTTTCTAGGAACAAACCCACGAGAATGAAAAGATATATCCACAAAGACACATTTGTGGATGTTCATAACAGCATTGTTCATAATAACCAAAAACTGAAAACAACCTAAATATTCATCAACCAATGAGTAAATAAATAATATGATATAGCCATGCAAGAGAATACTATTCAGCAATAAAAAAGAATGGATTTTTGACTCATAGCATGATATGAGTAAATATCAAAAATTAATGATAAGTGAAATAATCCAGATGCAAATGTAGTATATGATTCCATTTATAGGAAATGTCCAGAAAAGGCAAATTTATAAAGTCAGAAAGTGGGTCAGTGTTTGCCTTTGACTGGGAGAAGAAATGAGGTTTAACTGCAAATTAAGATCAAGAACACTTTTTGGAGTAATGGAAATGTTCTAACAAAGTTGAAATTATGGTGATGGCACATCTCTACATATATACTAAAAATCATTGAGTTATACACTGAGATGAATTTTATGGCATATAAACTATGGTATGCAAAACTGCTTAAAAACAAACAAACAAACAAAATGATTTTCCTGTCTCTCCTCTCTCCTCTAAGCTCCAATCCTGGAGGAACAAGCAGGGGAATAATCAGGCCAGAAAGAGAGAAGGATGCTAACCACATCCTTTCTCCAAAGACAGGCAGTTAGACAGCAGTTAGGTGGGAGGAAATGGGTATAGGGGGTCAGAGAAGAAGAGTCTTACTCTAAATATAAATGAATATTCCCAATTAATATACAGAATTGGGTATTTTAAGATAAGGCTATGTTTTAGCCCCCTAACATGTTTGTAGAACATTCTATTGCCTACTAATGAAAAGTCATGGTGCCTGAGATTTTACCTGACAGCCAAGAAAAGACACCCCTGTGTTGCAGGTGTGATAGGGTAGAAGGAGACAAAGGTAAAGTTGATTTCATGATCACCTTCATGAAAACTAATTTTTAGTTTCACCTCTGGTGCCACAAGGACCAAAAACAGAGACAAACACAAATTCAGTTATATAATGAATTAAAAATTTAAAGTGTTTGGGAAACAGAAGAATTTTGAACTCAGGCTTAGACCTGGTTTGGAGTCCTAGCTTGGCTATTTAATAGCTATTTAACTTCAGGAATTTTTACTTAATCTCTCTGATTTCAAATTTCTTGTCTTCAAAATAACAATAGTAATATCAACCTCAAGGGGATACTATAAGTAGATAATGAACATAAAAGGATTTTGAGAGATGACTTATCAGTCTAGGTGTATCAGTCAGGGTTCACTCAGGGAAGGTGAACCACTAAGCATGATACAGAATAAGAAATGTATCATAGGAAAGAGACCTAGTGTAGAGGACAGTAATGCAGTCTATTTCAGGCTGTTACTTCTATATCTTATTTTGGGCACAAAGTCAGCAGAGCTGGAAGCTATAAACGGAGGATGGATATGAATTGGGGACACTATGGTTCAGCTGGAACTTGGAAGAGTAGACTAGAACCATGTCTGTATTTCACCACCTCAGTTCTCAATGACCCAACATCCTGCAGCAGTATAAGTTGGCACCTTTACCATACATATTTACATGTACCCAGCTCAGGGCTAAGAGAAGGAAGGAGAGTATCCAAGTGGGAGATGGTAGAACTGCATGCCCAGATTCTACCCCTCACCAAGGTGAGCCAGCATATCGGTCACAAGGCATTTGAGTTGCAACATCTGCCTTACAACAACCTTCAGAGCATAGGAAAATGACTACCGTTTTACTTTTACCTTTCAAATCTAATGCAAATTTCTCTTGTGGCCAATCTTAACCTGGAACCATGCAGAGAAGAGAATTTTGGGAAACATAGTTTCAACTTAGATTGACATAATACAATGCCACTACAGTCCACCCCATGACAGCTTGGTATCCAAACATATTTTTGCAATCATATTTAACGTCCAAATAAAGATAATAGCAAGATTACACTTTGCATCACAATGCAACTATTTCATGTACAGGAACTTTCTCTGTAAAGAAGGTACAAAATTCTTTTACTTGTCTTTAGGTGATGTTCATTCCTCCTCTAGCTGAGTCAAGTTCATCTGGGGCTATCTTGTAACTTAAATACTAAGAAATCAAGCTAACTACTGATAGGTCCCCCAATAATGGGTCTCTGATCAAAGGAGCGAGATTGATACAAAGCAAAGGTCAAGCAAAGTTTTATTTCATGCCCAGCATTGAGAATCAAACCGACTGGTTGGGGCCGTCTCTTACAAAGAGGTGACACCTCCCAGCCTCACAGACTAACTTTTATAGAGCAAAGGCCATGTGTTTGAGCCTGGCCACACACAGGTGGCCAATGAGATTGCAAAACACAGAGAAAACTGCACAGTCATGCTAGGTCACACACGGGTGGCCAATTGAATTTCAATTTACCCAGATAGATATTTGAACTAGCCTATCACCTTGGTCAGAATTGGCGCCCAGAAAGCGAGGCCCACTCTCCTTGGTAGCTAGGGAGACAGTATGCGCACCCCACTGATTGGATGTCTCCACCTGGCCTGACCCGCCCTTATATCTGGGCTTTGCTACCTGGGACTGTTAGCTAGGGAGGCAGTATGTGCGGCCCACTGATTGGATGTCTCCACCTGGCCTGATCCGCCCTTGTATCTGGGCTTTACTACCTGGGACTGGTTTCCTCAACTTGCTTTTAAGTAAGTTCCTCTGGGAGGGCAGGGTCAATCTAAGTTTACTGCATAAACAACAAAATGGCTCCCTCTGGCTAACTAGGCCCTTACACTACTATTAACACGTCTTATGTTAGAGGTAAATAAATGGGACAGGGGGAAAAGAGGAGAAAAATAGGTATATATAGTCATAGGAAAATAAGGAAGAAATACTCATAACTATTAAGGGACATGATCCAAGACCACCAATGAATGCCTGAGACCTCAGATGGCACCAAATTCCATATATGCTATGTCTTCTCCTATACATACATACCTATAATAAAGTTATATATAAATTAGACATAATAAGAGATTAACAATAACTACTAAAAACACAAAGCTATTACTGTAATGTACTGTAATAAATGTTATACCTCTCTCTTAAAATATCTTATTATACTGCACTTACCCTTCTTGTGATGATGTGCGATAATAAAATGTCTACGTGATGAGGTGAAGTGAGATAAACAACATAGGCATTGTGATGTAGTATTAGGCTACCATTGGTATTCTGATGCTGCATCAGGAAGATCATCTTCTTCTATATGGCAGTTGACCATAGGTAACTGAAACTGCAGAAAACAAAATCACAGATAGAGGGGGACTACTATATATATATAGTACCCTCCAACTGGTCATGTGGCTGTAGCTGGTATTTATAAACTACCTTTTTCTACTACCCATTCAATATTCCCTTTGCCCTCAATGAGCATTTTCAGGTAGTCAAGATTTCTTGCCTGATGAGAGCGTCCCAACCTTCATCCTTAAAGAGTCTGGACCACTAGCAGGACAACCTATACTAGGTTGCTATAGTTTCCCATCAATTTTTGTCATAGGACATTGGAGAACTAAGAGATGCCTCAGGGGATCTCCTGCATTCCATGCATATGAGCATATTCCTCCTTACCCCCATTGTATATTAGCAACAAATTTCCCCTTGATAAGATAAATCGCTTATGCTAGCATGAGAGTCCTTCTCTGCCTAATGATTCTCTAGCATGAAGAGCTTAAAGAGTTCAGGAGGCAGTCCCAACTTCTAGTGTAAGGGAATTGTTGCTGTGATGGATGTATTTTTCTTTTGGAAACTAAGACCTCCAGATGAGAAGAGTCCAAATATGCAGGGATAAAATGCAAAACTTCACTAGTGATATCATTAGTGGTAATAGTGACAGAACATACTCCCACTTCCAGTCCTTGCTTCAAGAATGCATGAATCTTAACAATGGACAAAAAAGCACTAAGGAGTTGGCCCTTGAACAATACAGTTTGAACTTCACAGGTTCACTTATATAGAGATTTTTTTCTCAGTAAATACAGAATAGTGCTGTAAATGTATTTTTCTCTTTCTTATGATTTTCTTAATCACATTTTCTCTAGCTTACCTTATTATAAGAATACTGTACATAATGCACGTAACATACAAAGTATGTGTTAATTAACTATTTATTTTATCAGTAAGGCTTCCTGTCAACAGTAAGTTATTAGGAGTCAAGTCTAGGGGAAATCGAAAGTCATATGCAGATTTTCAACCATGTGGGGGGCAGCACCCCTCTGTACCTCTAATCCTTGTGTTGCTTAAGGGTCACCTGTATATTGGTCACTGATGTAGAGCATATGCCTCATCCTGTAGAGCACTGCCCCATCTCTGTGAGGTATTGTCACCCAGATGATGCCATTACTATGTCTTCAAAAGGATATTTCATTATTCTGTCAAGTCAGCTGCTTCAGGGTGATGAAGAGCAGGGTAAGATCAGGAAACTCCATGACCATGAGCTCATCACTATACTTCATTGGCTGTGAAATGGTTTCCTTGGTCAGAAACAATACTGTATTGAATACCATGACAGTGAATAAGGCACTCTATAATTCCACATAGAGTGGTTTTGGCAGAAGTATTATGAGTGGGAAAGGCAAATCTATTTCCAAGGAAAGTATTTACTCTGGAAAGAACAAAGTACTGCCTCCTTCCATGATGGAAGCAGTTTGTTATAATTGACCTGCCATCAGGTGGCTGGCTGATTCCCCATAAGAAATGGTATACTATCAAGTGTTCATTGTCAGTTTCTGCTGTTGTCATATCGGGCACTCAGCAGGGGCTATAGTCAGATTAGCCTTGGTGAAGGGAAATCTGTGTTGCTGAGCCCATGTATAACCTCCATTCCTACCACCATGACCACATTTTTCACAAGCCAATTGGTCAAGGAAAGGTGGCTGGGGAAGGAGACCACCTGATCTCTGCACTGAGTCATCTTGTCTGTCAGATTACTAAGTTCCTCCTCTGCTGAGGTTATTCTCTGGTGGGCAAAGATACAAGTATCTTTACATTGTGTGCCCATTCAGAGAAGACAATCCATATACCTCTTTCCCAGGCCTCCTTGTCACCAGTTTGTCAAGTCACTGTCCATTCAGCCAAACCATTATCCATTATGCATGAATCAGTGTAGATCCCAACCTTTGGCAATCTCTTCTTCCAGGAAAGATGAATAACTCTATACGTTAAAAGGATACTTTTTCATCATTGTCTTTCTGGGACATTGTCTTTTCATCATTGTCTTTCTGGGACACTGTAGCATGGAGCTACAGTTTTGTAACCATCCATCTTCGAGTAATGTCAGCATCTTGCAAGAATCATACATAAACCAAGCTTGATTTTTTTCTTCTTCAGTCAATTGGTCATTGAAAACTCCCCATGCAATCATAGATGCATGTTCAGAGGGAAGAGGCAGTTTGGCAGGAACAGAACTGACTATACAATTTGTGGAGCCCAGGGCAAAATGAAAATGAAGGACTCCTTATTCAAAAATTATTAAGAATTTCAAAACAGTGACAGCAGAGCCTTAAACCAAATGTGGGGTCCTTCTGAACATAGGCCCTGTGAGAATGCCCAGGTCACATGCCCATGAAGCTGACCTCTGAAGGAGTATGGACCATGGCATCTGAGCTACTTATTCATACAAGTGAACACATGACTTGTGCTTTAAGACCTGTTTGAACCTAATTTCACGTATACCACTTCCATTTGAAGACAGTATGATGCATGCATGCTCAACTTTATGGCTTAACATATCAGACAATGAACACCTGGTTCACAATGAGCCACTGAAGTCACATGGTAACTTGCTGGTTCATAGTTAAGTAGGTGTAGCTTCTACTAGGGCCAAGGAGCAAGCTAAAGGTGTTTTCTCAAAGGAAAATAGTTATCCATAGAAGACGGCATATCTGCTCAAAATGCTGGTGATCTTTGTTTTGACTTGCTAATTAAGGCCTGCCACAGGTTTCACATAAGCAGCACAATCTGCTCCAGATACTTAGGACACCATTGAACATGCTGGGTCATCTAGCCTGAGTAGCAAAGCGGTTTACACAGCAGCCTGGATCCACTGAGATGCCCTTTCTCATTTGGGACCCCATTCAAAACTATACAAGCATGAGTTAAAAAATTAAGTGAGTAATATGTATTATGCATGGGCCACAAGTATGGCCACAAAGTGGAGCAGACCAGAAACTATACATAGATCCATATGATTCTACCATCCCCCAAGAAAGATCACTCCAGGGACATGGTCTGTTGATGTTTGGTGAGTAGTACTGGATTCCTTGAGCAGAAAAGCTAAGATATTAAAAGTCTAGAAGGGTGTATAGTATAGTAGTTAAGACTGGGGACTCTGCAGTCAGACTGCATGAACACCTAGACCCAAATCTAAGCCCCATCACTTTCAAGCTGTTTGAGTTTGGGCATGTCACTTATAACTTGATCTCTCCAAGCCTCAGGGGGGATAATAATAGTTATCTATAAGTTATAACCATTAATTGTTATAATAGTTACCTTATAAGGTTGTTGCAAGTATCAAAGGAACTACATGTGTGAAGCACAGAGCAAAGGCACAGAGTGGGGGTTCAACAAATGATTCACTGTTCTTACAGATGAACAGAATTTAGAAGGCATTGAATTTGGGTTAGAAGAGATCATGGGTGAGGCTCATGGGAGGGCTGCCCATTAAATAAGGAAGTTGGACTTTGTATGCCTGACTTTAAGTATAAAGAGAGGAGTGAACATTGGACATGTTCAAGTTACTGCTCTGCCATTACAAGCCATTGAGACCTTGGGCAAGTCATTCCCCAGCTCTGTAATCTTGGATGTAAAGCAGTAGGACTGATCTCCATGATTTCCTGATCTCTCCTATCTATGACAGTCTGTGACAGTGTGGGGACTCCTAACTGTTGTGAGACAGGTGTCCCTCCTGCCCTGCCATCATAACAGCCCACCCATGATCCCAGGAGAGAGAGCATCAGACAGGTCCCTGCAACTTTTTGTCCTAGAAGCAGTTCCAGCAAAGACCAAAAAGAGGCTTTGGTATTTATTAAAGCTCTGGCAATGGCTCCCACATATACAACTGAACTATTTTAAGTCCCAGCTATTTTCCTTTTCTTTTGAAGAGTGGGTGAATATTAAGACAAACAGACTAATTAGGTATATGTTAGCATTGCCACAAAAGCAAAACAGTCAGATTTCCCAACACAACACCAAGTTAGGATTTGGAATTTGAAGGATTCAAAGTCCAGCGGTTATTCCATTTCCCACATCCAGGGGTCTTGGCTTTCTGACCAACTGTCCTCCCACTAGGCCTAGAGAGGGGAGTTTCTGTGAGGGTCTCCATCCTGGGGGTAACAGGATGGGGACAATAAGATTCCCTCCTTCCATTCTCCAGGCCCCCAAGTTAAGAGCAAAGACACCACAAACACTTAAGCAATTAGAGAATAATTTAAAACAAATGTGTGCTGGAGTCTACAAGAGCAAAGTAGGCTTGGCTTAATATGCAGTGTAGCAAGAGTTCTCCTAGTGCTTTATCTTCACTGGGGAAAAGAGACTCCTTCCTGCACCAAATACACCTAAGATTCTGCTGAAACCTCCCTCCCTCAAAACACACAAGTACACAAAGGCCCCTCATTATTTTATTTGCTATTCTAAAGCAGCCTCTGGCCCAGTGGAGCTGCCCTTGAGCATAAATTTCCCGGTGTATCAACTAAATAAATTTTGGCTGCATAAAGCAGAAAATCCAAAATAACAGCAGCATAAATGTAATAGAATATTATTTCTTCTTCATGTAAAAGAAGTCCAGAGGTAGGGAGTCCAAGTCTGTGCATGGTACAGAGGATGTAAGGATGTAACCAGGTGTACCCAGGAAGGAAGCTGCTCTGTTGAAACTTCTAAGGACATAACTCTGACCTTGAGCCTTTATCAGACCAACAAAAAGGAGGGCATCTGTCTCAATCTACCTATTGTATGCCTACTAGATGTTTATTTTTCATTCATCCATTCTACAAAATATTTGCTGAGCAGTCACTCTATGCTGGGTACTACACTAGGTGGTAGGGCATAGTGTGACTAAGGCAACTAGGTTGCACACTCTTACAAAGCTCATAATTAAGTGGGGAAGACAGATAAAAAATAAGCAAGTAAAATGAAAATTATGGCTAAGTGGTTTAAGGAAAGAGCCAGGATGCTGTGATATAGAATAGCAGAATGACCTACAGAAATGGTAGGGGAAGGATATCCATGGAGGTCTGCAGGCCAGCCAGGATTCTCAAGAAACAGATAGAAATGATGGCAGATCTTCAGAACATTGTTGCTGCCAATCAAGTAGCAGTCAGCCACACTGCACAGGGACTCCCATGATTTAGGAGAACACATAGCACTCTAACCACAACCAGGCCCGTGCTAGCCCTGCACAATTCTGTTAAGCCTGGGTGGTAGAGAAGATGAGGCCCACTTAATGTCACTGATGCTCACTCTGGGCAGCTGCAATGACTGGCCCTACTTCAAATTAAATAGCAAGAAAGAAGCAAAGCTGAAATTTGAACCCAAGTCCAGGATCCAAGTCCAGGCCTTTTGTGCATACAGCCACTCAAGTCCTAAGAGGAAACTGGTCTATTTTGGAGCATCTGTTTGGGTTAGGGAGAGCAAGATACTGGCTCAGAAAGCTCCATGCTGGTGCCCATGGAGAACTGACAGACCTACAAGGGCCACAAAGGCCAGCCAGCCTAAAGCATCACATTACACTCCGCAGACCTAATTGCTTTACAGACTAAACAGCAAAATTTAGTAAGCTCTGGGATAATGACCTCTTCCTTCCCGTTCTGCTCTGTTCTGAGGGATTCTAGCATTTTCCTCTGAGACATTAGACAGAGGCCTGTAAGACTGTGGATCTCTAGGCTCAAAGGAAACCATTGTGAAAGACCCCAAAGAATGATCTGTTGGGAGGAAGAGGGACTAAGTGCTGTTGCAGGCCCTGTACCACAACTGAGTGGCCACCCCAGATAAATGTTGCCAGAACTCCCCTGGAGAGAAAATGATGACACAGAGGTCAACCAGAAAGCCGACAAATTAACTGCTTTGTGTCCATTCAAGTTTTTAAGCAATCAAATTACTCAAACCTGGGTAGACAGTCTTAATTCCCACAAATAACTCGTATTATAAGTCACCCACAGAAAGCTATTTCTCTCTACTACTTCCCCTAAGTCTCCCTTTTACTAGAAAGTAGTCATTTTTAAATCAAAAATAAACCCTTTCAAACAAGTCAGGTTATCTTTCTGTGTCATCCATTTAAAAAATAAAACCTGAACCTCATAAAGTGTTCTTCCCTTTTTCTACAGAGTACCATCTTCATTCACTTCTAGGCCATGCCCTTTTATTTATTACTCCAAAGGCCAAATGTTATGGACACCATTGACCCTATGTGTAGAGATGTCAACATGAGAATTCTTATCATTCTTATGCAAGTGTGAACTCAGAATGTGTGAGAGGTTGCAAAGCCACTGTCAGTAGACTTCCAAGTTTTCTTCATTTTTGTTTTTCCAGCTTTCCTATGAAGGTAAGGAAAAATGCATACATATTGTATAAAATGGAGAGGAGTAAATAAGAGTATGGGTTGAAGCTAAGCTATTACCATATTTATCTATTTGTGGAGTTTTCATCCATTGCTCAGTTGTCTGTGTTTATATTAAGGTTGGACATGCAACTGTCACCAACCTTATAATGAGACCAGATTTAATCACTCAGAGGGCCAGTGCCCTCTCCACTTTATTGTTATTCTTAAGTGTCCTCAGGCATCTTTTCCTTTTCTGAAGTGGAGAGTTCATAATTCTGCTGCCTTTGATTTATCAAACTTCTTGGCATGTTGTCATGTCTGCAACAGCAACCAACATAGGCAGCAATGTGAGTAAAAGGTGAATTCAGGGGGTTGCCAGACCTGGGTTTGAATCTGTTCACTATGTCTTAGTAGCTATATGGTTATGATCATGTTACCTAACCTCTCTGTGCTTTGATTTTCTCCTCTGTACAATGGGAATGATTGAAATGGTAACAACTTCTGATATCCATTAGAACAGTAAATGGTTTTCCACCCCCTCACTTTAAATCTGGATGTGTCTTTGGGTCTAAAATGAGTCTCTTGCAGACAGCATATCAATGGGTCTTATTTTTTTATCCACTCTGATACCTTGTGTCTTTTGATTGGAGCATTTATCCTATTTATATTCAGGATAACATTTGAAAGATATTAATTTAGTGCCATTGTATTGCCTGTAAGGTGACTGTTACTGTATATTGTCTCTGTTCCTTTCCGGTCTATGTTACTTTTAGGCTCTCTCTTTGCTTAGTGGACCCTTTTTAATAATTCCTGTAGGGCTGGTTTGGTGTTTCCAAATTCTTTTAATTTTTTTTTTTTTTTTTTTTTACTGGAAGCTTTTTATCTCTCCTTCTATTTTCAGTGACAGCCTACCTGGATATAGTATTCTTGGCTGCATATTTTTCTCATTTAGTGCTCTGAATATATCATGTCAGTCCTTTCTGGCCTTCCAGGTCTCTATGGGTAGATCAGTTCCAAATCTAATATTTCTACCATTGTAGGATATAGACCTCTTGTCCTGAGCTTCTTTCAGGATTTTCCCTTTGTCACTGAGACTTGTAAGTTTTACTATTAGATGATGGGGTGTGGACCTATTTTTATTGACTTTGAGGGAGGTTCTCTGTGCCTCCTGGATTTTGACGCTTGTTCCCTTTGCCAAATTAGGGAAATTCTCTGCTATAATTTGCTCCAATATATCTTCTACCCTTCTCTCTCTTTCTTCTTCTTCTGGGATCCCAATTATTCTAATATCGTTTCATCTTATGGTATCACTTATCTCTTGAATTCTCCCCTCATGATCCAATAGTTGTTTATCTCCCTTTTTTTCAACTTCTTTATTTCCATCATTTGATCCTCTATAACACTAATTCTCTCTTCTCCCTCATTTATCCTAGCAATAAAAGCTTCCATTTTTTTATTGCACCTCATTAATGGTCTTATTGATTTCAACTTAGTTAGATTTTAGTTCTTTTATTTCTTTGGAAAGGGATTCTCTAGTATCCTCTATGCTTTTATCAAACCCAGCTAGTATCTTTATAATCATCATTCCAAACTTTAGTTCTAACATCTTACTAATATCCACATAGATTAGGTCCTTAGCAGTCAGTACTTCTTGTCCTCTTTTTTTTCTTTCTTTCTTTCTTTCTTTTTTTTTTTTTTTTGGTGATATTTTTCCACCTTCTCATTTTGTCCAAAGAAGAACAGATGAATCACAGAACAAAATCCTAAAAGGGTAACAATGACTCCAGAAAAATATACACTAAACAAATCAGAAGAGATCCAAATCTGGGGGAAAAAGAAAGAAAAAAAAAACAAACAAAAATATGATCAGGATATTGACCAGAACAGAGCCACATACTTGATTTTGAGTATATTTTGGACTGGTAGAAGAAACTGCCTCCCAAAATTTGAGAAAAAGAAGAATATATATATATATATATATATATATATATGTGTGTGTGTGTGTGTGTGTGTGTGTGTGTATGCACACAAAAATAAGGGTGACTACAATGAAGGGATGGAATATGACTGTAAAGATGGAAATTTTTAAAAATTTTAAAAAATGAATTGATAAGATAAGAAGTTGGTTGAAAAAAGAAAGAAAACTTTTTTTTTTTTTTTTTTAAAGAGAGAGAATGTAATCAGGCAGAAGACTAGAACAAAGCCACACACTAGATTTAGGGTATATTTTGGACTCTTAGAAGAAACTGTATCCCCAAAATTTAAACATAGAAAAACTCATATGAAAGAAATTAGAGAAGACACAAGAAGATGGGAAAGCATTCCATGCTCATGGATCAGAAGAATAAACATTGTTAAAATGTCTATACTGCCTAGAGCAATCTATACTTTCAATGCCATCCCCATCAAAATTCCACTGGCATTTTTCAAAGTGCTGGAACAAACAATCCTAAAATTTGTATAGAACCAGAAGAGATCCTGAATTGCTAAGAAAATATTGAAAAAGAAAAACAAAACTGCGGGCATCACATTGCCTGATTTCAAGCTTTACTAAAAAGCAGTCATCACCAAGACAGCATGGTACTGGCACAAAAACAGACACATGGACCGGTGGAACAGAGTAGAGAGTCCAGATATGGACATTCAATTCTATGGTCAGCAATCTTCGACAAAGCAGGAAAAAATGAACAGTGGAAAAAAAAAAGTCTCTTCAATAAATAGTGCTGGGAAAATTGGACAGCTATATATAGAAGAATGAAATTCAACCATTGTCATACACCATACACAAACATAAACTTGAAATGGATAAAAGACCTCAACATGAGGCAAGAATCCATCAGAATCCTAGAGGAGAACATAGGCAATAACATCTTTGACATTGGCCACAGCAACTTCTTTCACGACATGTCTCCAAAGGCAAAGGAAACAAAAGCGAAAATGAACTTTTGGGACTTCATCAAGAACAAAAGCTCCTTCATTGGAGAAGTGTCCGTTCATATCTTCTGCCCATTTTTTTATATGATTATCTGTTTTGTGTGCGTTGAGTTTAAGGAGTTCTTTATAGATCCTGGATATCAACCTTTTGTCTGTACTGTCATTTGCAAGTATCTTCTCCCATTCTGTGGGTTGCCTCTTTGTTTTGTTGACTGTTTCCTTTGCTGTGCAGAGGCTTTTGATCTTGATAAAGTCCCAAAAGTTCACTTTCACTTTTGTTTCCTTTGCCTTTGGAGACATATCTTGAAAGAAGTTGCTGTGGCTGATATTGAAGAGGTTACTGCCTATGTTCTCCTCTAGGATTCTGATGGATTCCTGTCTCACATTGAGGTCTTTTATCCATTTCAAGTTTATCTTTGTGTATGCTGTAAGAGAATGGTCGAGTTTCATTCTTCTACATATAGCTGTCCAGTTTTCCCAGCACCATTTATTGAAGAGACTGTCTTTTTTCCACTGTATATTTTTTCCTGTTTTGTCAAAGATTATTTGACCATAGAATTGAGGTTCAACGGACGAATGGATAAGGAAGATGTGGTCCATATACACTATGGAGTATTATGCCTCCATCAGAAAGGATGAATACCCAACTTTTGTAGCAACATGGTTGGGACTGGAAGAGATTATGCTGAGTGAAATAAGCCAAGCAGAGAGAGTCAATTATCATATGGTTTCACTTATTTGTGGAGCATAACAAATAACATGGAAAACATGGGGAGATGGAGTGGAGAAGGGAGTTGAGGGAAATTGGAAGGGGAGGTGAACCATGAGAGACTATGGACTCTGAAAAACAATCTGAGGGTTTTGAAGGGGCAGGGGGTGGGAGGTTGGGGGAACGAGGTGGTGGGTATTAGGGAGGGCATGAATTGCATGGAGCACTGGGTGTGGTGCAAAAATAATGAATACTGTTACGCTGAAAAGAAATAAAAAATTAAAAATTAAAAAAAAAAAAAAGAACAAAAGCTCCTGCACAGCAAAGGAAACAGTCAATAAAGCAAAGAGGAGACCCATGGAATAGGAGAAGATATTTGCAAATGACACTGCAGACAAAGGGCTGATATAAAAGATCTATAAAGAACTCCTACAACTCAACTGTCACAAAACTGATAATTCACATAAAAAAACTGGGCAGAAGACATGAACAGACACTTCTCCAAAGAAGCCATATAAATGGCTAACAGACACATGAAAAAATGTTCAACATCACTACCCATCAGGGAGATTCAAATCAAAACCACGTTGAGATGCCAGCTTACACCAGTTAGAATAGCCAAAATTAACAAGATAGTAAACAACAGGTGTTGGAGACAATGTGAAGAAAGGGGAATCCTCTTACACTGTTGGTGAGAATGCAAGTTGGTGCAGCCACTTTGGAAACAGTGTGGAGATTCCTTAAGAAATTAAAAATAGAATTACCCTATGACTCAGCAACTGCACTACTGGGTATTTACCCCAAAGATAAAGATATAGTGAAAAGAATGGCCATTTGTACCCCAATGTTCATAGCAGCAATGTCCAAAATTATCAAACTGTGGAAAGAGCCAAGATGCCCTTCAACAGAGAAATGGACAAAGAAGATATGGTCCATATATACAATGGAGTATTACACTTCCATCAGAAAGGATGAATACCCAACTTTTGTATCAACATGGATGTGACTGAAGGAGATTATGCTGAGTGAAATCAAGCAGAAAAGTCAATTATCATATAGTTTCACTTGCTTGTGGAGCAGAAGAAATACACCAAGGACATTAGGAGAAGAAAAGGGAAAGTGAATTGGATGAAATCAGAGGGGGAGATGAACCATGAGAGACTGTGGACTCTGAGAAAGAAACTGAAGGTTTTTTGTTTGGTTTGGTTTGGTTTTTTTTAATTTTTTAATTTTTTTATAAACATATAATATATTTTTATCCCCAGGGGTACAGGTCTGTGAATCGCCAGGTTTACACACTTCACAGCACTCAACATAGCACATACCCTCCCCAATGTCCATAACCCCACCCCCCTTCCCCCCTCCCCCCAGCAACCCTCAGTTTGTTTTGTGAGATTAAGAGTCACTTATGATTTGTCTCCCTCCTAATCCGATCTTGTTTCATTTATTCTTTTCCTAACCCCGAAACCCCCCATGTTGCATCTCCACTTCTTCATATCAGAGGGATCATATGATAGTTGTCTTTCTCTGATTGACTTATTTCACTAAGCATGATACCCTCTATTTCCATCCACATTGTCGCAAATGGCAAGATTTCATTTATTTTGATGGCTGCATAGTATTCCATTGTATATATATACCACCTCTTCTTTATCCATTCATCTGTTGATGGACATCTAGGTTCTTTCCATAGTTTGGCTATTGTGAACATTGCTGCTATAAACATTCGGGTGCACATGCCCCTCTGGATCACTACATTTGTATCTTTAGGGTAAATACCCAGTAGTGCAATTGCTGGGTCATAGGATGGTTCTATTTTTGACTTTTTGAGGAACCTTCATGTTGTTTTCCAGAGTGGTTGCACCAGCTTGCATTCCCACCAACAGTGTAGGAGGGTTTCCATTTCTCCACATCCTCGCCAGCATCTGTCATTTCCTGACTTGTTAATTTTAGTCATTCTGACTGGTGTGAGGTGGTATCACATTGTGGTTTTGATTTGTATTTCCCTGATACCGAGTGATGTGGAGCACTTTTTCATGTGTCTATTGGCCATCTGGATGTCTTCTTTGCAAAAATGTCTGTTCATGTCCTCTGCCCATTTCTTGATTGGATTATTTGTTCCTTGGGTGTTGAGTTTGCTAAGTTCTTTATAGATTTTGGACACTAGCCCTTTATCTGATATGTCGTTTGCAAATATCTTCTCCCATTCTGTCAGTTGTCTTTTGGTTTTGTTAACTGTTTCCTTTGCTGTGCAAAAGCTTTTGATCTTGATGAAGTCCCAATAGTTCATTTTTGCCCTTGCTTCTGTTGCCTTTGGCGATGTTCCTAGGAAGAAGTTGCTGTGGCTGAGGTCAAAGAGGTTGCTGCCTGTGTTCTTCTCAAGGATTTTGATGGATTCCTTTCTCACATTGAGGTCCTTCATCCATTTTGAGTCTATTTTCATGTGTGGTGTAAGGAAATGGTCCAGTTTCATTTTTCTGCATGTGGCCGTTCAATTTTCCCAACATCATTTATTGAAGAGGCTGTCTTTTTTCCATTGGACATTCTTTCCTGCTTTGTCAAAGATTAGTTGAACATAGAGTTGAGGGTCTATTTCTGGGCTCTCTATTCTGTTCCATTGATCTATGTGTCTGTTTTTGTGCCAGTACCATACTGTCTTGATGATGACCACTTTGTAATAGAGCTTGAAGTCCGGAATTGTGATGCCACCGATTTTGGATTTCTTTTTCAATATTCCTTTGGCTATTCAAGGTCTTTTCTGGTTCCATATAAATTTTAGGATTCTTTGTTCCATTTCTTTGAAAAAAATGGGTGGGATTTTGATAGGGATTGCATTAAATGTGTAGGTTGCTTTAGGTAGCATAGACATTTTCAGAATATTTGTTCTTCCAATCCAGGAGCATGGAACATTTTTCCATTTCTTTGTGTCTTCCTCAATTTCTTTCATGAGTACTTTACAGTTTTCTGCGTATAGATTCTTAGTCTCTTTGGTTAGGTTTATTCCTAGGTGTCTTATAGATTTGGGTGCAATTGTAAATAGGATTGACTCCTTAATTTCTCTTTCTTCTGTCTTGTTGTTGGTGTAGAGAAATGCAACTGATGTCTGTGCATTGATTTTATATCCTGACACTTTACTAAATTCCTGTACAAGTTCTAATAGTTTTGGAGTGGAGTCTTTTGGGTTTTCCACATATAGTATCATATCATCTGCAAAGAGTGATAGTTTGACTTCTTCTTTGCCGGTTTGGATGCCTTTTATTTCTTTTTGTTGTCTGATTTCTGAGGCTAGGACTTCTAGTACTATGTTGAATAGCAGTGGTGATAATGGACATCCCTGCCATGTTCCCGACCTTAGTGGAAAAGCTTTCAGTTTTTGTCCATTGCGAATGATATTTGCAGTGGGTTTTTCATAGATGGCTTTGATAATATTGAGGTATGTGCCTTCTATCCCTACACTTTGAAGAGTTTTAATCAGGAAGGGATGCTGCACTTTGTCAAATGCTTTTTCAGCATCTACTGAGAGTATCATATGGTTCTTGTTCTTTCTTTTATTAATGTGTTGTATCACATTGATCGATTTGCGGATGTTGAACCAACCTTGCAGCCCTGGAATAAATCCCACTTGGTTGTGGTGAATAATCCTTTTAATGTACTGTTGAAGCCTCTTGGCTAGTATTTTGGTGAGAATTTTTGCATCTGTGTTCATCAAGGATATTGGTCTGTAATTCTCTTTTTTGATGGGATCCTTGTCTGGTTTTGGGATCAAGGTGATGCTAGCCTCATAAAATGAGTTTGGAAGTTTTCCTTCCATTTCTATTTTTTGGAACATTTTCAGGAGAATAGGAATTAATTCTTCTTTAAATGTTTGGTAGAATTCCCCTGGGAAGCCATCTGGCCCTGGGCTTTTGTTTGTTTGGAGATTTTTGATGACTGTTTCAATCTCCTTACCGGTTATGGGCCTATTCAGGTTTTCCATTTCTTCCTGGTTCAGTTGTGGTAGTTTATATGTCTCTAGGAATGCATCCATTTCTTCCAGATTGTCAAATTTGTTGGCGTAGAGTTGCTCATAGTATGCTCTTAGAATTGTTTGTATTTCTTTGGTGTTGGTTGTGATCTCTCCTCTTTCATTCATGATTCTATTTATTTGGGTCCTTTCTCTTTTCTTTTTGATAAGTCTGGCCAGGGGTTTATCAATCTTATTAATTCTTTCAAAGAACCAGTTCCTAGTCTTTGATTTGTTCTATTTTTTGTTGTTGTTGTTGTTTCTATTTCATTGATTTCTGTTCTGATCTTTATGATTTCTCTTCTCCTGCTGGGTTTAGGCTTTCTTTGTTGTTTTTTCTCCAGTTCCTTTAGGTGTAGGGTTAGGTTGTGTATTTGAGACCTTTCTTGTTTCTTGAGAAAGGCTTGTACCACTGTATATTTTCCTCTCAGGACTGCCTTTGCTGTGTCCCACAGATTTTGAACCATTGTGTTTTCATTATCATTTGTTTCCATGAATTTTTTCAATTCTTCTTTAATTTCCTGGTTGACCCATTCATTCTTTAGAAGGATGCTGTTTAGTCTCCATGTATTTGGGTTTTTTCCAAATTTCCTCTTGTGATTGAGTTCTAGCTTCAGAGCATTGTGGTCTGAAAATATGCAGGGAATGATCCCAATCTTTTGATACCGGTTGAGACCTGATTTATGACCCAGGATGTGATCTATTCTGGAGAATGTTCCATGTGCACTAGAAAAGAATGTGTATTCTGTTGTTTTGGGATGGAATGTTCTGAATATATCTGTGATGTCCATGTGGTCCAATGTGCCATTTAAGGCCTTTATTTCCTTGTTGATCTTTTGCTTGGATGATCTGTCCATTTCAGTGAGGGGAGTGTTAAAGTCCCCTACTATTATTGTATTATTGTCGATGTGTTTCTTTCATTTTGTTATTAATTGGTTTATATAGTTGGCTGTTCCCATGTTAGGGGCATAGATATTTAAAATTGTTAGATCTTCTTGTTGGACAGACCCTTTGAGTATGATATAGTGTCCTTCCTCATCTCTTATTATAGTCTTTGGCTTAAAATCTAATTTATCTGATATAAGGATTGCCACCCCAGCTTTCTTCTGATGTCCATTAGCATGGTAAATTGTTTTCCACCCCCTCACTTTAAATCTGGAGGTGCCTTCGGGTCTAAAATGAGTTTCTTGTAGGCAACATATTGATGTTTGGTTTGTTTTTTTTTTTTAAGATTTTATTTATTTATTTGACAGAGAGATTACAAGTAGGCAGAGAGACAGGCAGAGAGAGAGGGGAAAGCAGACTCCCCACTGAGCAGAGAGCTGGATGCGGGGCTCAATCCCAGGACCCTGAGATCATGACCTGAGCTGAAGGCAGAGGCTTAACTCACTGAGCCACCCAGGAACCCCTGGGTTTTGTTTTTTTATCCATTCTGATACCCTGTGTCTTTTGATTAGGGCATGTAGCCCATTAACATTCAGGGTAACTATTGAGAGATATGAATTTAGTGCCATTGTATTGCCTGTTAGGTGACTGTTACTGTATATTGTCTCTGTCCCTTTCTGATCTAGTACTTTTAGGGTCTCTCTTTGCTTAGAGGACCCCTTTCAATATTTCCTGTAGAGCTGGTTTGGTGTTTGCAAATTCTTTCAGTTTTTGTTTGTCCTGGAAGCTTTTTTTATCTCCCCTTCTATTTTCAATGGTAGCCTAGCTGGATATAGTATTCTTGGCTGCATGTTTTTCTTATTTAGTGCTCTGAATATATCATGCCACTTCTTTCTGGCCTGTCAGGTCTCTGTGGATAAGTCTGCTGCCAATCTAATATTTTTACCATTGTATGTTATAGACTTCTTTTCCTGGGCTGCTTTCAGGATTTTCTCTTTGTCGCTAAGACTTGTAAATTTTGCTATTAGGTGACGGGGTGTGGACCTATTCTTGTTGATTTTGAGGGGGGTTCTTTGCACCTCCTGGATTTTGATGCTTGCTCCCTTTGCCATATTAGGGAAATTCTCTACAATATTTCTCTCCAGTATACCTTCTGCTCCCCTCTCTCTTTCTTCTTCTGGAATCCCAATTATTCTAATGTTGTTTCGCCTTATGGTGTCACTTATCTCTTGAATTCTCCCCTCATGATCCAATAGCTGTTTGTCCCTCTTTTGCTCAGCTTCTTTATTCTCTATCATTTGGTCTTCTATATCACTAATTCTTTCTTCTGCCTCATTTATCCTAGCAGTAAGAGCCTCCATTTTTTATTGCACCTCATTAATAGCTTTTTTTATTTCAACTTGGTTAGATTTTAGTTCTTTTATTTCTCCAGAAAGGGATTTTATCTCTCCAGAGAGGGTTTCTCTAATATCTTCCTTGCCTTTTTCAAGCCCAGCTAGAACCTTGAGAATCGTCATTCTGAACTCTACATCTGACATATTACCTATGTCTGTATTGATTAGGTCCCTAGCCTTCGGTACTGCCTCTTGTTCTTTTTTTTTGTGGTGAGTTTTTCCGCCTTGTCATTTTGTCTAGATGAGAGTATATGAAGGAGCAAATAAAATACTAAAAGGGTGGCAAAGACCCCAGGACAATGCACTTTAACCAAATCAGAAGAGACCCCAAATCGTTGGGGGGAGAAAGGGGATAAAAAGAAGTTCAGAAAAAAAAAATTTAAAAAGAAAACAAATAAAGAAAAAAAAATAGAAAAGAAAAAAATATATATATATATTAGACTGGTGACTAGAACAGGGTCACCCACTTAATTTTGGGAGTATTTTGGTCTCTTAGAAGAAACTACCTCCCAAAATTTTAAAGAATGAAAAACGTATATAAGGGTAAACACAATGAAGGGATGTACTATGCCTATAAAGATGAAAAAAAAAATTTTTTTTTAATTTCTAAAAAAGGAGTTGATAAAATAAGTTGGTTGGGAGAATAAAGAAAAAGAAAGTGGAGAGAATTTGCTTGGGCTGGGGACTAGAACAAGGCAGGAGCTAGATTTAGGGTATATATTGATCTATTAGAAGAAGTTGTACCCCAAATTTTTTAGAAGAAAAAACCCTATGTGTATACAAAAAATAAAGTTAAGTACAATGAAGGATAAAATATGGCTATAATAATGAAGGTCAAAAAAGATTTTTTTTTTAAATGAAAGGTATTGTTGAGATAAACTAATTTAAAAACGTTAAAAAAGAAAAGGGTAAAAGTTAAAAAAAATTTAGCAGAAGAAAAAAAATAAAATAAAAATTAAATTAACTGCAAGAGTAAAGAATCATGGGGAGAAAGCCATGAATTCCATGCTTTGCTTTCTACTCCTCTGGAATTCTGCTGTTCTCCTTGGTAATTGAACTGGGACCTGGGTGGATTTCTTGTTGATCTTCTGGGGGAGGGGCCTGTTGTAGTGATTCTCAAGTGTCTTTGCCCCAGGCAGAATTGCACTGCACTTACCAGGGGCTGGGCTAGGTAATCCGCTCAGGTTCGCTTTCAGCAGCTTTTGTTCCCTGAACGCTTTCCGTAGAGTTCCAGAGGACGGAAATGAAAATGGCGACCTCACAATCTCCGGCCCGGAGGAGCCAAGAGCTTGGGGCCCTACTCCTCAGTTTGCCCTCAGAGAAAAGTGCCCAATCACTCCCGTCTCCCTGGCCTCCGGCCGCGCTCCGAGCTCACCCAGCCTGTGACCGGTTCAAGGTAACCCTGAGCTGAGAGTTCACTCCTTGGCTCTGTCTCTGTAGCTGGCTTCCCCGCTCTAATACCTGCGAGCTCTGCGACACTCAGACACCCCTGATCCTTCTGTGACCCTGCGGGACCTGGGGCCACGCTGACCCCGTGTGGGCTTCACCCCGGTTTAGCCTCTGGAGTGATGTCCCTCAGTGGAGCAGACTTCTAAAAGTCCTGATTTTGTGCTCCGTTCGCCGCTTGCCTGGAGCCACCCCCCCCCCCGCCCCGCCGTGGTCTATCTTCCCGTCACTTTGGATTCACTTCTCTGCCAGTCCTACCTTTCAGAAAGTGGTCGATTTTCTGTTTCTAGGATTGCTGTTCTTCTTCTCTTGGATCTCCCATTGGATTTGTAGGTGTTTGCAATGGATTGATAAGCTATCTAGCTGATCTCCTGCTACCTGATGTAGTCTCAGCCTGCTACTTCTCTGCCATCCTGACTTCTCCCCAAACTGAAGGTTTTTGAGGGGAAGGGGCTGGGCTGATGGGTGAGCCTGGTGGTGGGTATTAAGGAGGGCATGTACTGCATGGAGCACTGGGTGTGGTGCATAAACAGTGAATCTCAGAACACTGAAAAAATTAAATTAAAAGAGAAAGAAAACTTATATGTACACAAAAGGGTTAAATACAATGAAGGGATAGAATCTGACTATAAAAATGAAAATTAAAAAAGATTTTTAAAAAGGTATTGATAAGGAGCACTGGGTGTGGTGCATAAACAGTCAATCTTGGAATACTGAAAAAATAAAATTTTAAAATTTAAAAAGGTATTGATAAGATACTGGTTAAAATAGGAAAGAGGAAAAAATTAAAAAAATATATAAAAGAAAAAAATAAAGAAAATTTTAAAATTTTTAACTTTGAAAAACTAAAGAATCATGGGGAAGAAGCCATGTATTCTATGTGTTGCATTCCCCTAGCTCTGGAGTTCTTTCTGCCGTTCTCATTGATCAGTGAACTTGGTCTTGGCTGGATGTTCTTGCTGATCTTCTGGGGGAGGGGCCTGTTGTTGTGATTCTCAAATGTCTTTGCCCGAGGCAGAATTGTACCACCCTTGCCAGGGGCCAGGCTAAGTAATCTGCTTGGGTTCATTCTCAGGAGCTTTTGTTCCCTGGATGCTTTCCATACAGCTCTGAAGGACGAGAATGAAGATGGCGGTCTCCCAATCTCCGGCCCCATAGAAGCCGAGAGCTCAGGGACCCACTCCCCAGTGCACCCTCAGAGAGAAGTAGTCAATCCCTCTCATCTCCCTGGTCTCTGGCCACATTCTGAGTTCACCCGGCCTGTGACCAAGCATTTCTATCTCTGGTACCCACCCCATTTGGAGTCTCCAAACCCAGCTGATTCCTGTAGTGTGCTCCCACGCCACTCCTCCCTAAGGAGGAAAGTGAGTCTCCCCAGATCTGCCACTTGCGGGGTCCCTGTTCAAAGATCAGTGTCCTGACTGTGCCACAGATCATGGTTTAAGGTAACCCCAAGCTGAGAGGCCACTCCTTGGCTCCGTCTCTGTAGTCAGCTTCCTGCTCCAATACCTGGGAACTCTACCACACTCAGACACCCCCAGTCTTTTTGTGGCCCCGCAGGTCCTGAGACCCCGCTCTCCCTGTGAGGGCTCCACACTCCCCCCCCCCACCCCTCCCTGCTTAACCTCTAGAGCGACATCCCTCAGTGGAGCAGACTTCTGAAAGTTCCAATTTTGTGCTCCACTGTTCTGCTGCTTAATGGGAGCCGGCCCCTCCCTGTGGTCTATCTTCCCATATATCGCCTCAATTCACTGCTCCACATGTCCTACCTTCCAGAAAGTGGTCGCTTTTATATTCCTAGAATTGCTGCTATTCTTTTCTTGGATCTCCTGTTGAGTTTGTAAGTGTTCAGAATGGTTTGATAACTATCTAGCTGAACTCCTGGGACCAGATGAAATTTAGGTCTCCTACTCCTCCACCCTCTTGCTCCTCCCCCCGAAATGGTAACAACTTAATGCATGCAGGGCATAATGCATGGCACAAAAAAACACTAACTACTGTTGTTAGAACAATAATAATTATCATGTTATTTATTATTATTATCGACATGAACAGCCCTAGAATGGACAACATTGATATATGCTCTTTAGAGAATATGGACATCTTCACTTGACACAAATCACACACACAAACATTGATATATTATTTTCTTTTTTCTTAATTTAATTTTATTTTTTCAGTGTTCCAAGATTCATTGCTTATGTACCATACCCAGTGCTCCATGTGATATATTATTTTCTATCTTTTCATCTGAACAATCTAGGCAATAAATAAACTCATGCACATAGATGAAAAACCCTATAAACAGGACAATGAAAAGGACCAGTGGTGTGAATAATCCTAACTGGCAGGTCATCAGTACTTGATCATTTGGGCATGTGCAAGATCTGCTTCATGGACAGATCCAGGGCATTTCTTGCTGGTGTTTGCAGTAGAATTAAGGGTGTGATCCAAATGGCAGGACAATCATGCTCCTTCTAGAACAGACCATCAACCCTTTTACCTGTGATAGAGAGGGTAGAAGAATGTGTTTTTTAAGTCAGAGTCTGAGGGGCCTATTCCAAACCAGGGACTCAGGGCCTGGTCAAGTCAGAGAAGCCAGGTCACAGAGAAGAATCCATGAAGGGAAGCTGGGTTGTGGCAGACAACATCAGTGCTCCAAGGCAGCCTCCTAGGATCCCTTTCTATCATGTCTCTGTCTACCTCCTACTTTTTTTAATATGTTATTTCAATTACCTGTACCTGCAACTCATCTTTGGCAGCCTGTCTTCTGGCTGTTAGAACCACTTTGTCTAGAGAACTAGAGAACTAGAGGATTGCTTTATGACCCTCTCCCCACCCCTAAGGCCCATGATTATGGCACGGAGAGTAAAAAAGCCCAGGTCATTTGCCTCAGATTTTGGCCACTCAGATACAGAACTTCTAGGCCAGAGGCCTCCTGCTAAACCAGGCTGACCCCCTTTCCTTGTAGCTTTTTGCTTGGGATAGTTCCTTGCTCCCTATTGTCCCCCCTTCCCTATTAAGCCTACTAGCTCCCCTAGGGGTATCCTTGGAACAATTTCTTTTAAAAATACTTATATACAAGTCATTGTCTCAGATCTGCTCCTGGGAATTCTACCCAAACCATAGGTCAAAATAAGAGCCCAGAGCAAGGGAAGCTGTTAATATAGCTCTTAGAATTTCCTTCTTTCAGTCAGATTCTGAAAATGAATTTTAGTCTTTACTTTGTGTTGTAGAATTTAATCCCTTTCAGAGGAAGCAAGACTCTTTCTTGAGTGTGCAGAATTCTAATCCCTGGTTCTGACTCTTTAGCATCTTCAAACCCATCTTCAAATATGTAACAGTGACACATAGGGTCCTGGGGCTTGGGAACCCTTCCCAAGGGGCCAGGCAAGCTTCCCTATTCTGGAACAGTGGGTGAAGCCTTTGCAAGGTGAGACAGCACTTTGCAAGTCCCTCATAGCTCTCTTTCTCTGATGGGCAGTTCAAACTCAGGAGACTTTCTGCATCTATATGTAAGCCTGATCCAGTAATGGATGAGATCCTTTGGGAACTCGGGTTCCTGATTGGCCCTACAACTTATCAGCTTGCCCTAAATATCTCAGTAAGGAAACTCAGTCTGTATCCAGGACCCATACTGAGGCCCCTGGAGAATAAAGCCCTGTTGAGTTCCCTATCAACTCCCTTGCTTTGGAGACGTTTGAAAGAAGACCAGGAGAGTGCTTATTGTGCTCTCTCTAGTGTCTCATCTGTGTGGAGTAAATGGGGAACCCAAGCTTGGTAAAGATAACAGAACTCAGGAGCTCTGAACTCAGGAGTGGAGCCAGTATCACACCTTTCAGAACCCTAAGCAAGCAGTGAGGAATTGGACAGGATGCACATTGGGAGAAAAAAGGGAAACAGCTCTAACAACTAGATCTGATGCCCTAAAACCTCCCAGCAAGTCCCAAAGTGAGGACTCAATAACAATCAACACTTGTGAGAAGGATGTCATAGCATTGTGACATTTTGAGTTAATATAATTCTAGCCATAAGCAAAGAAATTTATTCTTCAACAGACATGTACGGTCTTATTACTGAAGAAATAGCCTTTTTTTTTTTTAAAGCTTCCTTGAAACACTGAAAACAACTCATCACTTTTGATGGACCCCCCCCACACACACAGCCTGAATACCCTAAACAAGGAAGCACTGGGGTAATCCTTTTCAAGGTTGTTGTTATCATTGATGATGTCCTCAGTGGGGGGCTTAGAAGCAGATCAAAGTGGATATAGTCAATCACAATGATTTCCCCTGAATCTCCTCTGCCAACATAGGAGCTACTATAGGGTGATGAGAATACCTGAAGGGAGTCTTTGGGGATCAAGTTCAGACAACCCCTTTAAGTTGGCTAAAACCTCATGTGGTTTCCAGAGGTCTGAAAGGTTACAAGGGTAGACTGCACCAGCATCAGTCTCCTCTGTTACTCTGGTCTCACTCATTGGAACTGGGCCATTTCCCCACTGCCCAAATGCATGTGTACTGTGGCATTTTTTTTTTTTTCTACAAAAGGGAGATTAATAAACATGGGCAAACCTTGTGAGTAGGATAAGAAGCTTACTCCAAAAAAAAATCACACGGAAGCAATAGGTAGGGATCTTGTCTTCATGTGCCCCAGCAGCCATACAAAACACATCCACAGACTTTGGGTTTGCAGCGTTCCAGGTGTCTGGAAGCCCCAGACAGCAGACTCAGGGATATTCGGCTGCAGCACAAATGGCTTCCCCTCATTGTGCACTACTTGTTTCTTTTTATCTTACCCCTAACTTTTTATGGGATTCTGCATGTAAGACCAAAGTTACAGTGCCAGCAAACACACAATGTTTCCATGGGGAAATCATTATTCTTGTGTGCTTGAAGCACTTGTTTGAACCGTCTTTAAATTATTTCTCTGGAAATCGGTCTGGCTTAAATGTGTTTATCCCTCTGCCTTTGTTAGTCCTTGTTTGCATTCGCTGGGCATTAGTAACAGATGAGCACAGTCATAGTAAGGTATTTAGCTCTTTGAGGCACTGTAGTTGTTTCCACATTTCTAGCCTAGATGAAATCAACAAGAACTAGGAAGGATGCTATGGCTAGAAGACCATGGAGAAGAAAGTAGAATTTGAGAACTCACAAGGGAGAACCTGGGTATATATCTTCACTTATATAACTGAGTATATGTGTATATATATATATATACACCTACACACATTTTTTACCTTTTGTTCTGAAATACATAGATCTTGCAGAAATCCCAAATCTGAAATGGGCTGATGAGTGAAAACTTATATCCAGAAATATGAAGCAAAAGCAATGTGGAAGTTCTATGTTCGGTCTTGTCTGATCTCCTGTGTGCTTCTAAATAAGTCTGTTTCCTTCTCTGAACAGTGGAAAGCTGGACCAGAGCCAAGAGCCCTCCCAAATTTGATTTTCCAGGGCTCCAAGATATAGAAGAGTTAACAATGAAAAAAAGAATCCCCAGGTTGGCCAGACGGGGGGGCTATCCCAGACCCAGAAGTTACACTGTGGGGGAATAAGGCAATGGCAGGAAGTATTGCATCGTAGTTAATAGGGAGGTTTCCAGAGTTCCACAGCAGTGGTTCATACCCAGGCTCTGCTGTTCCCTAGCTCTGCAACCTTGAGCTGGTTCTTAATGTCTCTGTGCCTTCATTTCCTCATCTGTAAATTGAGGCTAATAATAGCTACCTCAGAGGACTTGAGTGAGGAATACATAATGTGCATAAGATATTGAGAACTATGCCTACCTTCACAGTTAAGTGCTCAACAGATACTTTCATATATGTTTACATGTCTACGTGCATTTATGTGTGTATGTATATGCATATGTGTGTGTATGGATACACACACACACACACACACACACATATATGATATATATGGAGCGATACATATATATATCACTCCAGCAGTGTTAGAGGGTCTACCAGTGGGTGTGACAGAGATTGGCAGATACCTCCCAAGAGTCTTTCAGCCTTAGGGGAAAATAAAAACAAACACTTGCCCAAGATGCCAGGATTCTAACCTTGGCAAGCTGATCCCAGAACCTAGACTGCAGGGTTTGAGGAAGGCTGAGGGACTATGAGGTTAGGGAGGTAAATTGTAGGTTGAAGTGTGAAGGATTAACAAGTCTGGTCTGTGTCCTGTAGACAGCAAGGAAGCCTCTACAGCTATAGAGCAGGCCATGGCTGTTATCTAGAGGGTTCAGGAAGGACAGTGCAGGCTAGGTGAAGGCTGGGCTCAATGGTGGGTAAAGACTGTGGTAGGGAAGCCAACAATGAGTTGTTTTAATCCTCCATGGAGATGAAAAAGATCTGAGTTAAGACAGCTACAGAAGGAATGTGGATGACAGTGAGGTCTGGGCATCAAAGGACCCTCAACCAGAGGATTCTGAATTCTCCCACTTGGGAGAATTGGAAAGAATCACGCTAATGACATACGTGAGAAGCGAAGAAGAAGAATATTTGAAGAGGAGAAAATGGCAAGCTCAGTTTGGGATATTAAGCTGGAGGTGTCCATAGGGCCCCCAAGGAGACATATTCCATGATTTTTAAAATAAGAGGAGTCTGTTGCATAGGAAAGCAAGCATTCCAGGCTGGACATAGAAATCAATGGGGACGGAGGGCAATCTTGGTCAAGCCCTTGGAAGGGCTGGAATAGCTCACGGAGGTTTCACAGAGCAGAAGAGAGCATGGCAAGAGCCCAGCTTATGTGGGGTTCTGTCCTTTTCTTAGCACATCCAAAGCATTGGATGCCAACATTGGGAAGCAAATCAGCTCCCAGATCTTCAGCATCCTGGTATCCTCTGTGGTTCCTCTGAACCAAGCCTGGGGCCTGCCATCTAGCTCCTTGGCTCACTTTCAAAGCCTTGCTAGTCCTACACTGGAATACTCTTACCAACCACTGACCACGCTGCCCAGCCTTCCCTCTGATCTCCATCCATGGCAGGCAGCCTCCCTCAGCTGGGTTCTCATTCCCAGATGAGTCTAAGGCTCCTTCGGAAGAGACCAGCCTGTGGAGGGACTTTGCTTTGGTTCTCCAACCTCATCAGGGGTTCCACTGAGCCACTCATATACCCAGTCAAATGTGTCTAATGATGACTGAAGTGCCAGGCAGGAGAGGACGCCTCCTTAGCTCTCCTGACTTTCCATGCTCTTATCAGCGTGATCGTCACAAGGACATTTTTCAACAAAAAATTTAGTACAATTCCTATTTATATCCAATCCAGTTCTCACTTCCCATTTCTGTCTCTTTACCTATCTTTAAACTCGAAGATGGTGGGGAATAAGCTGGTAAGGCAGGGAGTAGAGAAAAAAAGTAGAAGTGTGGAGAAGATTGTTAAGAATACTGAAGATTTATTCTAAGTTGAATTTTCAAACTAGAGAGTTCAGGAAAGGTTAAACTTGTACTGAGTTCTCACAGACAAGATGGATATTCTCTGGCTGATCAGCTGTCTGGTCTGAGAGGATGAGTTTCTCCCCTCCATAGAGGGGAGGGGTGGGTAAGCAGCTACTTCACAATCCACATGTCTGAGAGGTGATTTGATGTTTAGCTCTTTTCCCTCTATAGTAAGAGTGTAGCAAGAAAGAAGGTTTCCAAGTAAAGCAAGGACTATTTGGGTCAGACATAAGAAAGGACTTCTAGGCAGTGAAAACCATTAGGAGAAAGTTCTAGAAATAGTATGTATCTAAGGTATTGTGGTTGTAGTTTCATGGGAAGGCAAAAGAATGGATGGGGTGAGAGCTACCTTCCATACCCGAGAGGAAATTTAAATATTCCTAAATTCTGGTGAAAAATTAGTTGGTGTGGCAGTGTGGTGAAATGCATGATGCCTGGGCTTTGGAGCCAAATGGGCATAATGTTTCATCCAAACTTCAACACTTGTTAACTGGGTGGCCCTACCCAAGTGAAAAATAACAATACTAAACCTTGGTTTTCTCGTCTATAAATTAAGGATAATGGGGATTATAGTAAATTTCCTGGATTATTTTACTTGCTAGAAAAAATATGTGTAAGGCAACTCACACATAGTGGGTATTCAATTTTTTAAAACTTGGATTGGGTTTTCCATTTACTCCTGGTTTTTTTTGTTTTGTTTTGTTTTGTTGGACACATAATAAAGCCCCAAAGCACTCAGTTCTGGTTTCTATTACATTTGAAAATGCATTCACATCTGACTGGGAGCGAGTGCAGATTCTCAGGGCAAAAAACAAACTCCACTGTCTGTTTGTTTGTAATTAGTGACATATTACCCATTACATCTAGGACTGGTTGTGACTGGTGAAGGAAACAAAGGCCCTATGAAGTGTCTAGTTTGTGCTCTGATTTAAGCTGCAGAGTTTTATGGCACAACATCCATGGCTTATTGTAATGAAAGCAAGGCCCAGGTTCCAGTGAAAATGCCCAACACCCAAATGACCCCTGGGGAATGTAAATGAAGGGGAATTTCACTTCACAGTAAAGTGAAAGCCAATCATTTGTCTTTTCATCATGTCTCCAATGCTTACCACGTTGCTTCTCTAAAGCACAGCCTCAATTCCCTCTCTTGGGCCAGAAGCAGATTTTTAAAAACTGTCTACATTGGGAACCACTCAAAAGCCTAGGCATTGATGTTGTATTATATTTGTGAACTCAGGGGAGCAAAGACAGGATAGCTGTATCCCAATATTAATTGTATTTGGCAAATGAAAAAGACCTACCACCTGCAGGTCTTTAAAAAGCAACATGAATCTATTTATACTATCTCATCTGGACTGTGAAGGGAACTTTATGTGTGAGATGGCTGGCAGGGCCGGGTATCCTTCATGCCCATGAACAGTTATGAACAAGCTACATGCTGGACCCAGATCTTTGTCTTACACTTGGTGTAGCAACCTGCCTCGCCCACCTTTGCACATAGGTCTCATTGTGGCTGAGTTCTTGGGCATATTCTGAGGCACTAAATGTCATGTCTTTCTGATTTTTGTTCTCATTCTATCCCAGAAGGATAGAATGGAGAAATCCTGGAGGTAAAAGAAGAAAGATTCTCTTAGATCACAGATCCCTCACATAAACTCTCCTGTTAGTGTTCAAATCCCCCCATCAGTTAATATGGGTTGGATTATATGAGACACATGGCCTATATACACCAGCAAAACCTATTATACTTTGTGTATCAAGAACATGTCATGACCCATAAAGAGATGGAAAGCCAATCCATGCTCTTGGATTAGAAGAATTAATACTGCTAAAATGTCCATGTTACCCAGAGCAATCTACAGATTCAAGGCAATTACTAACAAAATACCAACAGCATTTTTTTTTTATAAAACTAGAACAAATAATCCTAAAATTTGTATGGAACCACAAAAGACCTGGAATAGCCAAACAATTGTGAGAAAGAAGAACAAAGCTGCAGGTATCACAATTCCAGATTTCGAGATACACTGCAAGCCATAGTAATCAAAACAATATGGTACTGGCATTAAAACAGATACATAGATCAGTGGAAGAGAATAGGGGACCCAGAAATAAACCCACATTTATATGGTCAATTAATCTACAATAGGGGGTACAAGAATGTACAATGGGGAAAAGATGGTCTCTTCAACAAATGGTTCTGGGAAAACTGGAGAGCTACATGCAAAAGAATGAAACTTAACCACTTTCTTATACCAGACTCAAAAAAAAAAAAAAAAAGAAAAAAAAAAACCTCAAAATGGATTTAAGACCTAAAAAATGAGACCCGAAACCATAAAACTCTTAAAGAAAACATAAGCAGTAATCTCTTTGACACTGGCCTTAGCAACATTTTTCTAGATATTTTTCCTGAGACAAGGGAAACAAAGACAAAACAAATTATTGGACAACACCAAAATAAAAAGTTTTTGCACAGTGAAGGAAACCTCAACAAAACAAAGGTAATCTACTGAATGGGAGAAGATATCAGCAAATGAAATATCCAACAAGGAGTAATATCCTAAATATATTAAATACTTATATAACTCAACACCAAAAAAATCAAACAATCTGATTTTAAAATGGTCAGAGGGCTTGAATAGATATTTTCCCAAAAAAGACATAAAGATGGCCAACAGGCACATGAAAAGATGTTTAACATCACTTTATCATCATCAACAAGATGTTCATCATCAAGGAAGTACAAATCAAAACTTAAATGAAGTAGCACCTAGCACCTGTCAGAATGACTAAAACCAAGAAGACAAGGAGCAACAAGTGTTGGTGAGGATGTGGAGAAAAAAGGAACCCTCGTACACTGTTGGTGGGAATGTAAATTGGAATAGCTACTGTGGAAAACAGTATGGAGGGTTCTCAAAAAATTAAAAATAAAAATACCATGTGAGCCAAAAATTGTATTATTGTGCATTTACCCAAAGAAAATGAAACACTAATACAAAGATACATGCACCTCTATGTTTATTGCATTATTATCTACAATAGTCAAGATACGGAAGCAACCTAAGTGTTGCTATTCATCAATAGATAAATGGATAAGGAAGATTTGGTACAGACACACATAAATACACACACACACACACACACACACACACACACACACACACAAATGGAGTACTGTGCAGCCGTAAAAAAGATGAGCTTTTCCAGTTAGTGCAATGTGGAAGGACCTAGAAGGAGCTATACTAAGTGAGACAAGTCAAACTGAGAAAGACAAATACCATATAATTTCACTCTTATGTGGAATCTTTAAAAAAAAGTGAGTAAACAAAAAGCGGACTCAGATCTATAAATACAAAGTGATGGCTGCCAGGGAGCAGGGAAGGTTGGGAAAAATGGGTGAAGGGGAGTGGGAGTTATAGACTTCCAGTTTTGCAATGAATAAAAGGCAAAGCATAAGGAATATAGTCAATGATACTGTAATAGTGATGCTTCAGGACAGGTAGTCAGGTAGTAGCTATGTTTATGGTGAACAGAGCATAATGTATAAACTTGTCAAATCACTATGCTGTGCTCCTGAAACTAGTGTAACATGTGAGCCAACTAAACTCAATTTTTTTTTAAAAGAAGAAGAAAAGAGAAACTGCATAAACCAAAAAATATGCCCTAATCACTTAGCAATTATCTGGATGAGTATCTTTAGGGCTTTTAAATAGAGCAGAGTGTATCAGTCAGGGTGCCAGAAGAAAAGAGGCAACTATTCAAATGGGATGACTGGAAAGAGTGTAAAGAGATGCTGTGGGCAGAGCACCACAACCAGGAGTGGTGCTGCACCCAAAGGCTAGCAACAGTGGAAACCCATTACCACCTATATTTGCTTCCTACTGTTGCCATAACAAATCATTGCAAATTTAATGGCTTAGAATGACACCCATTTGTTCTATCACAGCTGAATAAGTCAAAACTGTACTTGTAGTGTAATTCAGCTGGGTCCTCTACTTCATCCCACAAGGCTAAAATTATTATGCTGCCAAAGCTATGTTCCTTTCAGGAGGCTCTGGGAATGAGTCTGCTTCCAAGCCCATGCAGGTAGTTTGCAGAATCCAGTTCCTTATGAGCGTAGGACATAGACTTGTTTCTTTACTGACTGTCATCTGGGGCTGCCCTTAGCTCCTCAAGCCTCCTCCTCTCTGGCCCAACACCAGTATTATATCCTTCTCACACTTGGAATCTCTCTGATTTCTTCCACTGCAGCATCTTACTCCAGCTAGAGAAAATTCATATAGGTTCGTGTGATTAAATTGGGCCCACTTGGATAATCCTAGATATTCTGTTTTAGAAGGGCCATGACCTTGGGTGCCTAGGTAGCTCAGTTGGCTAAGCATCCAAATCTTGATTTGGACTCAGGTCATGATCTCAGGGTCATGAGATCAAGCACTGCATTGGGCTTTACACTGAGCATGGAGCCTGCTTGGGACTCTTCCTCCCTTTGCCCCTGACCCCCTACTAGAGCTCATTCTCTCTCAAAAAATAAAATAAAGGGTCATGACCTTAATCACATTTGCAAATCTCCTTTTGCCATGTCATGTAATATATTCAGTTTCCAGGGATTAGGTGTGGTCATTTTGGTGGGACTATTCTGCCTACCACGCCACCCCTAGGATTGAAAAGGTTAAGGGAGGGCACTCTTACCAGAATGCAGTGAAAACTGTAGCCCTGGTAGAGGTAGGAGATGGGGCCATACACTGAGTGAACAACTACTGCCAAACAGCAACCTGGCAGGGAGGGATGGGGAGGAAACATTCTGAGATCTCTCTCTGCTCACTCTCTGATGTCTTGCCACCACCTTCCATTGCCTAGGCCCAACTGGCACTCAGAGGGCAAGGAAGCTGAGGTGAAGGAGTCCATAAAGTTCAACTTCCTCAGGTTCAGATTGGGGCAGATAAGAGCAGAGTGAGTCTCTAGGGATGAAAGCAGAATGGCCAGCCTATGAAGGTATCAAGTGAATCTAGGCTGTATTCTCCTTGCGATCCAGACTTTTCTAGGCAGGTCTGGAAGAATATATAACAGGGCACTGTTTACATGAGCAGCTTGACTCCTGAGAAAGAACATAGGGAAAGATGAGTAGAGGTGGGGATGTTGGCTTAAGGACAAGGAGCTAATAAAACAAAGGGAGGCCTGATTCTAAGATTGGTGTATTATCTGTTACTCATATCAAACTCAGAGCCGTTCGACTGGGCTTATGCCCAAGTCTTTGGCCAAAGGCGTTCTGTCTGATAAAGAGCAAGCAAAGATGAGGAGCATCATCTCTATAGAACACTGAAAGTGTGAGGAGTAGAGCATGGCTACCCAAATTGGTGATGGCTGCTGTAGTTTGTAAGTCATAATGTATATAACCTATGCAGGTGCTTTTAGTGTCTGCATCAGGAACCTTGGCCCAAACATTCTGCAGTCACTGAATTAGAGAAGTCATGAGGGGCAAAATGGTTGCTGCTGCCTTTTGAGATGGCTAGAGCTGTTAGCACACTGAGCTGGAGCAGTAAGGGAAGAAGGTAATGCACCCCATGGGAAATTGTTGTAGGGCAAGGAGCATGGGAGAAGGAAAACAGAAATATTATTTTGTGTCTGTTATTATTATAGTATAGCCTGGGAAATCTGGAGTTACATATAAAGACAGGTGGAGCTAAGTCTGTGTTCATCAGAGTTCTAGCAGGAAAGAAGCTATCACACTCAAACTAAGTTATTTAAGACTAGCTTAATGAAGAGACTTCTTCCAAAGTTGCTAGTGGGAGAAAGAATCCACAAAAGATAGTGCTATGTCCTGGGGGCTAGGTAGCCACAGTAGAGAGCTATTACAATTCCTAGGTCTGAAAGGTAGAAGGGAGAAAGTGGTTACTAGAAGACAGAAGACAGAGTGAGCTCCAGACTTCAGTAGAGGGAAGTGGCTGCCACAGGTTGGAAACCAGGGGTGGGAGGGGCAAAGCTGATCTCTTTCTTTGAGTCTCCCAGTGTTGGAACCCTCATATGGGACAAATCTAAGGTCAATCTCCCCAGGGAAAAGAGGACTGTAAGAAGAAATAGGGAATGGATCTAGAGTGGAAAGTTAAAGATAGTTCCTGAACTGCTTTTGAATGTGCCACAGAAAGATCAGGTCAGATGTTCCGTGTGCAGTAGGAGGTCCATGGGAATTGAATCAATGCCATGAAGTAAAAAGCCACTAAACAGTTCCCTAGTGACCTGAGTTAATCAGATTTCACCAAATGCTTAACCATATTGTAGAAAAGAGTTTACATATGGGAGATGCTGGCTTGTTGCATCTACATTTGATCTCTTTCTCTTTTGAAGCAGCATGTTTCCTACAGGGTGACTTTTTAAAACTCTAACCATTTAATTTGGGAGAACAAAAAAAAATTTTTTTATAAAGGAAAAACTCAACTTCATATGTTTTCCTCCAAATCCCCTGACTTTCTGAGATTATGTATTTTGCTGTTGGGCAGCTTTTTCCTCCTCAGTTATACAATAAACTCTTTGTTGTTCAACATTCTATTAACCACAACCCTCTAGTAACCAGCACATCTGTAAATCTCCAGTACAATAATTGTTGTTCATAATCATGACCCTGGGGCTCTGCTTGGTCTCAAATGCCTTCCAAGCCATCAAAGAGAATGCACTAAAATGAGTTTGCGTTCCCAGAGCACACATCAACCAACCACAAAGGGCAGGAGTCCAGATAAGTGCTAGGTAGAGAAGAAATAAAGTAGGTATTTCAAATTTGTCACAGGTAATTCAAAGTGTGGATGATAAAAATCTGTACTACATCTGTTAGAACTTCCCTCACTCAGTGACTTTCTTCATGGTCAACATGAACTCAACTAAAATACCCAAGTACTACTTTCAATCTGTAAAAGCAAATGTCAGTGTACCCAATTAAGTCACTGCTGTTTGTGCCTAATCTGTAATATTCATTGACAAATTCGAAGAGGTTAAAAAGCTTTTAAAATTTGAAACTTTCCGAGCTTAAGAGTGAGTGAGACATACTCTCTCCCTTTGGCCACTGCTACATTATAAGTCCCATCTGCTGACCACACAGCAGCAAACTCTTAAGCCATTTTCAGACTTTGGATGGACAATACCAAGCTTCACATGGAATGCTCTCCTCTCTCTGAGAAAATCTTTGTATTCGTCATGGCCACATATAAGAATGAAAGCATTAAAAAAAAAAAAAAGGAGAAGAAAGAGATTGAAGTTGAGATGGGGCTATTTTCTGAGCAGAGCAATTAGGACTCACAAACTCAAGCTTGCTTCTTAGATAAAGCACTGTAAGAGTATGTTTCTACTGCATGAGGTGAATTTCACTCTGGAAGAGAACTAACTCATTATATCCCATGTAAGGTTTTTTATGTAAGTCAATTTCAACTACTATCACAGGTTGGATGTGACAATGTAGACAATGTAGAGCTAGTTGATTGGCATGGGGAGAAAATCTGTTGCATTAGGGAAGAATAAAATATGATCCCAACCATAGTTAGCAGAAACCTATCTTCACAGCAAAACTGAACTTTGGTTTTAAAGAAGAACAGCAAAAATTGGACACCATGATTTCTACAGATGGAGATAAGCCAATCCCTAGAAGGAAGTGTTCAAAAGATAATGGTAGAGTCTTATTTCTATAAAAAATATATAAACTTTATTGATTCTCCATTTAATATTTCAGAAGGGTTGAGACAAGTGAGAAATGTGTATTTCCAATGGTGGCATTTTTTGGTATGTGATCTGAAGAATGTGTCTTCTATAGGCACCATACTTCCTACAATTTAGCATCAGGCTTGACTCTGGTCTTACCAGAGGACAATGACCTATCATGGGATCTCATAGTTTTTGCATAACCCAAATTTCATGTTTTCCACCCAAATATTCTACATGAGTCCAATTATCTAACTTAGAGTTTCTCAACTGGGGTGCTTCTGGCACTTTGGCTGAAACAATTCTCCCCAAGTGTGTGGGGTGTTTGGATGTTTAGTCTCTCTGGCCCTTATCCACTAAAAGCCAGTCCCACTCCCATACCCCCAAAGTTTTTAGGACCTACACCACAATTACAAGCACTCCCTAGAAGGCATTTCTATCTCCCTTATGAGAACCACTGGCTACTTCATGTGAAGGCTCCAAGGCAGCAACAGGAAAGCCAGTTGCAACCAGGACAGGGCAAGGCAACAGGTTACTTTTCTTGCCCCATCTTTTCTGGGCCACTCATCTCCCTGCTCTTTTCCTAAAGCCACATCCATGATACAAAGTTGATACGAGAAGTTCTTGTATTTGTATAGACATTTAATTATTTTTTAAAAAGTCATGGTTTTATGGCAAATCTGATTCATGCTAGTATAGCTTTCCCAGCTCCCTTTTCTCCTATCCCCTGGGATTCTTCGGGATTAACTTCCTGTACCTCTGAACTTCTACCTAAAGTTTGGTGCCAAACTGTCCAAGGCTTAAAAAGATTTTCACACCACCGTTGCCTCCAGATAAGGCTCTCCCCGTTTAACCTGATTTCATTCTGTCCCCCAAAGCTGTCCACTGCCAGCCCCATCTTCTCAGACTAAGGTAGAGACTCTCCAAAGAAAGCTGCCATTGATTCTTTTCCTCCTTGTCTGTACATGCTGCTCCCTCAAGATGAGGGATCTATTTTACTTCCCTTTGAATTTTGGCTGGCCTTTGTCTGGCTATGACCAATCAGATGCAACAGAAATGATGAGTAGTAACTTCTGAGACCTTGTAAAACCAGCTGCTATGTCAGAGGTTGGAATACTCTGAGACCACATGCTATAAGGAAGACCAAACTAAGAACATGGAGAGGCAACCAGAAGGAGTACTAAGTCAGCTAACCTACAAGCATAGCCTTCCTAGACCCGCCAGCCCAAGCACCAGCTGAATGTTAAGTATCTCAACTGACACCACATGGAGAAGAAAACTACTCAACTGAGTCCAAAATTATGAAAAATAAATTGTTGTTTTGAGCTACTAGGTTTTGGAATAATCTGTTATACAGTAATAAATAACTAAAACACAGTCTGTGTTAAAAAAAAAAAAAAATCTCTGTCCCAGGCTGCGTTGGGGACTATGCTTTAAATCTATTAATTTGAGCAGGACTGTGTTCAACAGCCTGCCAGCTCACATCAGGAAAGGAGAGGGCTTGCTAGCTGCTGCACTAGCCCTCAGCCACTGGCATTTCTTAGACTCCTTTTAGTAGGATTCCACTTTCTTGCAGCATCTTGTCAAAGAAAGAATTTTCTTCCTATCAGTCCAACCTCTTCTTTTCATATAAAGGACACAAGAATCAGCTGTAGCTAAGCTTCCTAGGAACTGGTGTTCCACTCTTGTGGTGACTCCATCCTAGTTTTATCTAGAAGATGTAATTTTTCTTCAAGGGTTGTCTTGGTAACCATGTGGGGACTTCCATTCTCTTCCTCCAGAGATCATTTTTTCCTTGAAGTACAGACTCATGTTTAAGTAAATTGATCATATAATTTGTACGATTTATTTCTCTGTTGAACACAAGTTGCTTATTTACCAAATTTTTAGAATATTCTCACATTTTCATTCTCTATGCTGAAGACTTTTTGTCATATCTCTATTCCTATGCTTTATTAACTTGTAGGAGTTCACCATTACATTTGAAAAAGAGCAAAAATGTTATGAACTGTCTGTTATTATCTCTGCATTGCATAATCCTGCCCTTCACCTCACAAAGCTTTCAAGTTCTTTCCAATCCATTTTTGGGAACCAACTTCACTTTAAGTTTAGAAATCTGTAAGATGTAAATTTTGATTTGTAATCACTGTTATATAACCTTACCCCATAGCAAATCCCTTGCAAAACAGAATGGAAAGCACAATTCTAAAGTAGGCACCATTCGGCAACTACTTTAAGAAATGTTTTGGGGCACCTGGGTGCTTCAGTGGCTTAAGCTTCTGCCTTAGGTTCAGGTCTGATCTCAGGTTCCTGGGATTGAGCCCCGCATCAGGCTCTGTGCTCAGCAGGGAGCCTGCTTCCTCCTCTCTCTCTGCCTGCCTCCCTGCCTACTTGTGATCTCTCTCTCTTTTAAATAAATAAATAAAATCTTAAAAAAGAGAAATGTTTTAATTTTTTAAAAATAAAATTTATACCAGCTAGTTTATACATTCCTCTAAAATTTGGACACATCAAAGTCCAAAACATATTAGCCTGCTTAAAAAGATTATTTTACCAATGACTGCTGCTTTGGTGATATTACTTACTGTCTTGTTCCAAAGTTCATTTGGGAAACTTTGAAGACATGTTTATAAAGGCCATATGTGTTCAACACCGAGGCAGAGGACAAGAATTCAAAATCATGTTGATGAAACCAAAGCCAAAGTTTGGAGAAATAATTGGGTTTTTTGAGCTGAGATGTATTTCTATCAGTATTTTTAAATGGCCCTGGAACTGCCTCTCCTAGACTATAGGAGTAAATGACAAGGCAATACAAGAATAAGGAGTAGGAAGTCCGATGCGCCACAGAGACATCCAAAGTGGAGGTGGGTTATTTGAATTATAGATCTGGCAGTTTGGGGAAGCCTTTTGGGTTTTTCAACTCTTGCCCTTACAGAGATACAGCTGGGGCCCACTCAGGCTCTGAGGGTGGGTGAATTTAGTGAATAAAAGATGGGACAGCTCTTTCTCCAGCCCCTACAGTGTGCCACAAGTTTACATACATAATCTCAGTTAAGCTTCACAATAGCCTAGAGAGGTAGAAAACATTCAGAAATAAAGGAAACAAAAGCTCAGAGAGCTTAAATAATTTGCTCAAGGTCATTCCCTACTCTAATGAGATACCCTGGGACTTGAACTCTGATCTGATGACTCAGAGACTCTTTCCTCTATACATCAGAGACCCTCTGAAGCCAAGAACAAAGACTGTAAGTTTGTCTCTGCACCAACACAGACCCCACTTTTAATCTTGGTGGATAGCTGCCAAATACATGCCCTGGGTAATGGAGATTAGATAGAAGAAAGTGGGTGGGTAAGAAAAATAAAAAAAACTCACAAGTTATGAGCAGATGCTAGGTCTTGGTTGTTTCGATTTCCTAGCCCTATCTTCGCAAACACACTGTTCTCTACATTGGACCCTCACAAAATACTGGCAGGTGTTCATGATCTTTGTTGAGTTCAATCCATAACTAATGAGAATGATGATAATGATGGTGACAATAAAAACAATGACAAAAAGTTAAAATTTAATGAGCAATTTAGTGCATGATACACACTGTCCTACACATTCTGTAACCATTAACCCTTTGGGTGCTCAGGATAACCTATGGGAAGGTACTGTTCATTATTACATTTTACAGATAAGAAAACTAAGGCACAGAAATGTTAAGGAACTTGTCCAAGACTACACAGCTAGTGAAGGTCAGAATAAAAAATCAAAGTGAATCAGGCTGGCTTTAGTACCCATCCATGTTCTTAATCATTCTAATGTGTTTCTCAAACATCCTAAAAATTACTTGAAGCACTTGTTAAAAATACTCTTCCCGGTGCCTTTCTCTGGAGACTCTTGTCTAGACGGTTTGAGTTGCAACCCAGAGCACTATAATTTCAGAATCTTGTGAGATTCTTACAATGAGAAACTCTTCATTTCCTTCTGCTACCTCTCACTCCTGAAGAAACCCCTCCAAAATCACATTTGTACACTGTCCAAAGCAGCATTTTTGTAAGGAAGAGTGAATTTATTTAAGGGTACTAGGAGAATAACTTCCATGAGGAGAAAGGTCATTTTTTTCTTTCTCCTTCCAATACTCTTAGCTCAAAAGAAGGAGCTGGGGGTATAGATGGGTCAGGGGATGAGTATTCCTTGAAGTCCCTGCTCTTCCTACTCAGACAAGGTTCTCTTGGCACATTATTGCAGCCTTTCTAATACTGCACATTGATCTTTCTTCTGCTGCCTCAGGAGCTTGAACAAAAGAGAGGAATCTTGGATTAAGCAGAGGAAGCCCTTTCCCCTCCATGGTCGTGGTATTTGGAAAGGATAGACACAGCCCACTGATGACTGAGGAGTCAGCACGTTTGTAGTGGGGTCTGGATCGAGAATGGCCTCACCTGTTGTGTCAGTTAGGGTCTTCTGAGAAGCAGATATACAGATAGGATTAGACATGCAAGAGATCTATTAGGGAAAAGGGAAGGAAAGAGAAGGATAAAGGGAAAGGAAACAGGCAAAAGGCTAGGGCATCCTTTGAATTGTGATTTGGTTTGATATCTGTGAAAGGAAAGAGGGAAGCAGGGATTGTGTTGGAAAGGCTTCCAACTGCAGCAAAGTCCTGAGAAAGCCTTGGCCTGAGAAAGTTTATGAGTTTCTGAGCAAAGGTTGCCTGTCAGGAGAGTTTTGCACTGTGAAGGCTGGCTTGGCTCTAGTGTTACCACTGTGCTCAGTCATTGTCTAGGGCCAGGATGGAGCAAGAGAGACCTTGGACTGAGTGCTATGGTGGATCTACAGCTGTGGTAGCTGGAGGATTTCAGCCAGCATGCTCTCTGCTGCAGGTTCTTTGGGGAGAGATCTGAGGGTGTCCCTCCATCGATGTCACATATGCATGACTAGGGAATTTGTGCTTAATCCTGCAAGCAAAGAGCATTTCAGAAAATGCACTGTGGAGGGGCGCCTGGGTGGCTCAGTGGGTTAAAGCCTCTGCCTTCGGCTCAGGTCATGATCCCAGGGTTCTGGGATCAAGCCCCGCATCGGGCTCTCTGCTCAGCGGGGAGCCTGCTTCCTCCAATCTCTCTCTCTGCCTGCCTCTCTGCCTACTTGTGATCTCTGTCTGTCAAATAAATAAATAAAAATCTTAAAAAAAAAAAAAAGAAAGAAAATGCACTGTGGAGATAAAAAGACTGCTCAGTAGGATACTGCAGAAATCCAGCCAAAAATGGAAAAGAACTGAATTTGAGGAAATAACTCTGTGAAGGGAGGCATGAGCTAGATTCAAGAAAGCTAAGAAGTTAAAAATGTTAGCATTCCAAAAGACAATATTCAGAAGATGAAAAAGCAAGTCACAGACTATGCAAAATGTTGGTAAAACATACACCTGATAAAGGATTTGTATCTAGAAAATTTAAGCAGCTTTTACCACTCTATGATTAGAGACAAGTCAACAAAAAGAGAAAAAGATGTCAAATAGATACAACATCAAAGAAGATAAATGGATGACAAATTTCTCGAGAAGCTGATCAATATCATTAGTCATTAGAGAAATACAAACTAAATAATAATGAAATCCCCCATTACTCCTATTAGAATGACAACTATTAAAAGCTAAACTATATCAAGTTTTGATGAGGATGTGGAAAAACTGGAACCTAAATACACTGTTGGTGGGATTGTAAAAGACAACCCCTCTCACTTGTAAAACAGTTTGGCAGCTTTTTTTTTTTTTTTTTTAAATGAGCTTTGGCTTTAGTCCTTATTTTTCTCAGGCCTTGGAAAAATTAGCATATCAGGGTTTTTTTATGTTATGTTAGTCACCGTACAGTACATCATTAGTTTTTGATGTCATGTCCCATGTTTCATTGTTTGCATATAACACCCAGTGCTCCATGCAATCTTTGCCCTCCTTAATACCCACCACCAAGCTAACCCATCCTCCCACCCCCTCCCCTCTAAAACCCTCAGTTTGTTTCCCAGAGTCCATAGTCTCTCAGAGGAGAGTTTGTCTCCCTCTCTGATTTCACCCGCACTTCATTTTTCCCTTCCTTCTCCTAATGTCCTCCATGCTATTCCTTATGTTCCACAAATAAGTGAAACCATATGATAACTGACTTTCTCTACTTGACTTATTTCACTTAGCATAATCTCCTCCAGTTCCATCCATGTTGATGCAAAAGTTGGGTATTCATCCTTTCGGATGTCTGAGTCATATTCCATTGTATATATGAACCACATCTTCTTTATCCATTCATTTGTTGAAGGGCATTTCAGCTCTCTCCAAAGTTTGGCAATTGTGGACATTGCTGTTATAAACATTGGGATGCATGTGGCCCTTCTTTCCACTACATCTGTATCTTTGGAGTAAATACCCAGTAGTGCAATTGCTGGGTCATAGGATAGCTCTATTTTTAACATTTTGAGGAACCTCCACACTGTTTGCCAAAGTGACTGTACCACTATGCATTCCCACCAACGGTGTAAAAGGGTTCCCCTTTCTCCACAACCGTTCCAACATTTGTTGATTCTTGCCTTGTTAATTTTTGCCATTCTAACTGGTATAAGGTGGTATCTCAATACAGTTTTTATTTGAATTTCCCTGATGGCTAATGATGATGAACATTTTTTCATGTGTCATTCAATTACACCCTACACAAAGATAAACTCTGTATAGATGTAAGACCTCAATGTGAGACAGGAATCCATCAAAGTCCTAGAGGAGAACATAGGCAGTAACTTCTTCAACGTTGGCCACAGCAACTTCTTTCAAGACACATCTCCAAAGGCAAGGAAAACCAAAGCAAAAATGAACTTTGGGACTTCATCAAGATAAAAAGCTTCAGCACAGAAAAGTAAACTGTCAACAAAACAAAGAGGCAACCCACAGAATGAGAGAAGATATTTGCAGATGATACTACAGATAAAGGGCTAATATCCAGTTTGGCAGTTTCTTAAAAAGTTAAACCCACTTAGCATGTAAACCAGTAATTCCAGGCCTAGATGTCTACCCAAGAGAAATGAAAACCTACATCCACACTAAGATTTACATGAGGATGCTCATAGCAATGCTAGTCATAGTAGCCAGAAACTGGAAAGGCAACCAAAATACCATAGACAAGCAACACGTGGTATACCCATATGATGGAACATCATATTATAATTATGAATTATAATTATAAAAAGGAACTAACCATTATTATAAAATTATAAAAAGGAACTAAATTTATATCAATTATAAAATTATAAGTTTTATCAATTATATCAATTATAAAAAGTAACTAACCATTAATACATGCAATAAGATAGGTGTATTTCAAAAACATGAAAAAATGAAGGAAGCTAGACATGAAAGCCTTCATATTGTGTGAATTTATTTACATGACATTTCTAAAAAGGCAAAATTGTAGAAGCAGTTAGGTGGTTATCTGAAGCCAGGGCAGGAGTGCAAAGAGGTGTAGGGAACTTTTTGTTGTAATGAGAGTATTTTAAAACTGGATGTGCAGAAAGGGGAACCCTCTTACACTGCTGGTGGGAATGCAAGTTGGTGCAGCCACTTTGGAGAAAAGTGTGGAGATTCCTTAAGAAATTAAAAATAGAGCTTCCCTATGACCCTGCAATTGCACTGCTGGGTATTTACCCCAAAGATACAGATGTAGTGAAAAGAAGGGCCATCTGTACCCCAATGTTTATAGCAGCAATGGCCATGGTCACCAAACTGTGGAAAGAACCAAGATGCCCTTCAACGGATGAAAGGATAAGGAAGATGTGGTCCATATACACTATGGAGTATTATGCCTCCATCAGAAAGGACGAATACCCAACTTTTGTAGCAACATGGATGGGACTGGAAGAGATTATGCTGAGTGAAATAAGTCAAGCAGAGAGAGTCAATTATCATATGGTTTCACTTATTTGTGGAGCATAACAAATAACATGGAGGACGAGGGGAGATGGAGAGGAGAAGGGAGTTGAGGGAAATTGGAAGGGGAGGTGAACCATGAGAGACTATGGACTCCGAAAAACAATGGGAGAGTTTTGAAGGGGCGGGGGGTGGGAGGTTGGGGGAACCAGCTGGTGGGTATTAAGGAGGGCACATACGGCATGGAGCACTGGGTGTGGTGCAAAAACAATGAATTCTGTTATGCTGAAAAGAAATTTAAAAAAACTGGATTGTGATTATGGTTACACACTTATATACATTTATTAAGACACCTTGAAGAACATATTTAATATGGGTGAGTTTAATGGAATGTAAATTAAATGTCAAATAACTGTTAAAAATAAAAAGAGTTAAGAAGGCAAACAAGATGGGCCATGGTAACTGAATTGCTAGAGAGTAAGACAGAAGGAAATGTCATGAACAATGACAAGGTCTCATTGGCTAGGGTCCAGTAGGAAGGATGGTGTTATAAAATAGTATTTGGAATATAAGGAAGAGAAGATTTAGAGTTTAGCTTTGTACATATTAATTTTGAGCTGACTGTTGAACACTCAAGTGGAGGTTTCCAGTAAAGACTTGGAATCAGTGGTGTAGAGGTCATGAAAGGGATATGAGTTGCACAGTGATTGATAATCATACACTTTTAGGAGGTGGCTGAAGCTATATGAGTGGCCGAGATCATAAAGAGAGAATGTTCAATGTGAGGGATCCTAGTTCAACTGAAATACATTTCCAACTAATTATGAGTAGCCCAATGAAGGTCAGTTTCCTTATAGAGTGCTTCACTACTTATGGGCTGATAGGAAGGAATTTTCCCATATTTCATATATTTGTCTGATAGTTCAAAACATTGGAAATTCTGCTTCTGAATGTCAGAAGTATATAAGCAGAGGTAATTTAATCTAGCCTGTGCTGTCAAATATTTATCTTATGTCACATAACTGGAAGCTGAACTATAGCAAATTAACAATATCTGAGGATTTTCCATCTGCATGACAACGGACTAAAACACTCTTAGGATTGCAAGGGAATTTAAGTCTCAGAAGCTGATTACAAGAAGTATATAATCCAATCTTATAGATTCTATACTTTTTCAGCATAGGGATCCTGAGGTGGGCTAGGAATGATGGAAAAAGGACTAAGAATTCATTGCCCTATAAGGATAAGGAAAAGGCTATAAAGATCTGTTGGGTTGCTTGTCTCTGAAATAAGCCTTGACTGGAAATAAATTTAAGGAAGCAGCTCAGGCCAAAAGGGCTTCTGTTTTGTTTCAAAAAAGCTAGTTTCTTGTGGGTTTCTTTTTTAAGCTTGCATTGGTCATTTTATTTGAAGTAAATTTCATCCTGATTTTCCAAGAGGCATGGTAAGCATTATTCTCAGAAGCCATTAATATGTTGTGCAATTCCTTGCAAAATGGGTGTGTTCCAGACAAAAGAGAAATGAGGCAGGCCCCTTGGCCCTTTCATAAACAACCTTCCTACATGGAAATACAGATGCAGGAACTTGAGCTGGATCTGACAAGTGAGTTGAGTTATGAAAGAGAAAGTCAACTCTATAAAACTCTAGCCAGAGGGAAAGAGCTTATTGGCTGAGATTGACAAATGGGTAATGAGGCCTCTGAAAGCCACTGAGGAGAAGAAAAAGAAGCAGGTATTAAGAAGTGAGAACACAGACAACATGTTTTGACAATATTGAGTAGCATCCCCCTACAATGCATTATGTGGACAACTACAGTCATGCTCTGAATGACCCAATAGCTCCAGGTAAGAAAGGGCTGGAGTGGGCCATTGGTTCCACTGTCAGACAAGAGAAGGAACCCACATGCTATGTTAGGTCCATGTAAACTCTGGGTAAGCTTGAAATAAAATGTGGTCAAAGAATGGCATGTCCCAGCTGTCCTCCAATTGAATATCAGCCAAGAGCTCCAGGATGACCGGGAGGAAGGAACATGCCACCATATCAGCATCCACAGTTTATGCTTCAGTGGGACCCAGAGCCAGTGTCCCACCACTAAGCTAGATATGTCTCCAAAGATACACTTTCAGAACTGTCTCTGGCAATCAAGTACCACTGCAAAAAAGCAAAATGTATTAACATCCTTTGGAAATTTCTTTTTCCTTTTGCATGCAAAATGGATTTTTTTTTCCAAATCCAAGTTTTTCAGCTTAAGCTATATTTTTAAATTATCTAAAAATCACTTTTTTAAAAAAAAATTTCAGTGTAACAGTATTCATTGTTTTTGCACCACACCCAGTGCTCCATGCAATCCGTGCCCTCCCTAATACCCACCACCTGGTTCCCCCAACCTCCCAACCCCTGCCCCTTCAAAACCCTCAGATTGTTTTTCAGAGTCCTTAGTCTCTCATGGTTCACCTCCCCTTCCAATTTCCCTCAACTCCCTTCTCTTCTCCTTCTCCCCTCGTCCTCCATGTTATTTGTTATGCTCCACAAATAAGTGAAACCATATGATACTTGACTCTCTCTGCTTGACTTATTTCACTCAGCATAATCTCTTCCAGTCCCATCCATGTTGCTACAAAAGTTGGGTATTCGTCCTTTCTGATGGAGGCATAATACTCCATAGTGTATATGGACCACATCTTCCTTATCCTTTCATCTGCTGAAGGGCATCTTGGTTCTTTCCACAGTTTGGTGACCATGGCCATTGCTGCTATAAACATTGGGGTACAGATGGCCCTTCTTTTCACTACATCTGTATCTTTGGGGTAAATACCCAGTAGTGCAATTGCAGGGTCATAGGGAAGCTCTATTTTTAATTTCTTAAGGAATCTCCACACTTTTCTCCAAAGTGGCTGCACCAACTTGCATTCCCACCAGCAGTGTAAGAGGGTTCCCCTTTCTCCACATCCTCTCCAACACATGTTGTTTCCTGTCTTGCTAATTTTGGCCATTCTAACTGGTGTAAGGTGGTATCTCAATGTGGTTTTAATTTGAATCTCCCTGATGGCTAGTGATGATGAACATTTTTTCATGTGTCTGGTAGCCATTTGTATGTCTTCATTGGAGAAGTGTCTGTTCATATCTTCTGCCCATTTTTTGATATGATTATCTGTTTTGTGTGCGTTGAGTTTAAGGAGTTCTTTATAGATCCTGGATATCAACCTTTTGTCTGTACTGTCATTTTCAAATATCTTCTTCCATTCCGTGGGTTGCCTCTTTGTTTTGTTGACTGTTTCCTTTGCTGTGCAGAAGCTTTTGATTTTGATGAAGTCCCAAAAGTTCATTTTAGCTCTTGTTTCCTTTGCCTTTGGAGACATATCTTGAAAGAAGTTGCTGTGGCTGATATCGAAGAGGTTACTGCCTATGTTCTCCTCTAGGATTCTGATGGATTCCTGTCTCACGTTGAGGTCTTTTATCCATTTCGAGTTTATCTTTGCGTATGGTGTAAGAGAATGGTCGAGTTTCATTCTTCTACATATAGCTGTCCAGTTTTCCCAACACCATTTATTGAAGAGACTGTCTTTTTTCCACTGTATATTTTTTCCTGCTTTGTCGAAGATTATTTGACCATAGAGTTGAGGGTCCATATCTGGGCTCTCTACTCTGTTCCACTGGTCTATGTGTCTGTTTTTATGCCAGGACCATGCTGTCTTTGTGATCATAGCTTTGTAGTAAAGCTTGAAATCGGGTAACGTGACGCCGCCAGTTTTATTTTTGTTTTTCAACATTTCCTTAGCAATTCAGGGTCTTTTCTGATTCCATACAAATTTTAGGATTATTTCCTCCAGCTCTTTGGAAAATACCGGTGGAATTTTGATCAGAATGGCATTAAAAGTATAGATTGCTCTAGGCAGTATAGACATTTTAACAATGTTTATTCTTCCGATCCAAGAGCATGGAATGGTCTTCCATCTTTTTGTGTCTTCTTCAATTTCTTTCATGAGTGTTCTGTAGTTGAAGCAGAAGGAAAACTTCCAGACTCTTTTTATGAAGCCAGCATTACCCTGATCCCCAAACCAGGCAAAGACCACACCAAAAAGGAGAATTTCAGACCAATATCACTGATGAGTTATGGATGCTAAGATTCTCAACAAGATCCTAGCAAGCAGGATCCAACAGCACGTTAAAAAGATTATCCACCATGACCAGGTGGGATTCATCCCTGGGTTACAAGGATGGTTCAACATTCACAAATCAATCAATGTGATAGAACAAATCAATAAGAGAAGAGAGAAGAACCTCATGGTCCTCTCAATTGATGCAGAAAAAGCATTTGACAAAATCCAGCATCCGTTCCTGATTAAAATGCTTCAAAGTATAGGGATAGAGGGAACATTCCTGAACTTCATAAAACCTATCTATGAAAGACCCACAGCAAATATCATCCTCAATGGGAAAAAGCTCACAGCCTTCCCGTTGAGATCAGGAACACGACAAGGATGCCCACTCTCACCACTCTTGTTCAACATAGTATTCGAAGTCCTAGCAACAGCAATCAGACAACAAAGAGAAATAAAAGGTATCAAAATTGGCAATAAAAATCACTTTCAAGAAGAAGAATTTTGTATATATACCCTCTATAGTATTTAAGTAAAGTAAAAAAAAAAAAAAAAAAGTGAATTTGGATTTATTTCTGGTTTACACAAGCTCCATTCAATTATGTCCATAGTATTTCTTTACTACTTACAAATCTTAAATGGACTCCTACCACCATAAAAGAAAATTTTCATGACTTAAAAAAAAAATGGGCAGATGATCTATCTCTATATAATCTTGCTGATTATTAGGATAAATAACAAGCACACACAGAGATTCTTACACAGTTATTGTAATCACCACATTTTGCTTCAGAATTGTCATTGTTCTTGTTCTTAAAGGTATTGCTACCAGAATACATGGGACAAAATACTTGGTGTGAGGTGGCGTTCACATATTCCCGAGGGCTTGAGTAGATATGAGCAGGGATCTAGCAAGAGGTCCCAACTCCTTCTGGTCCTCCCTCCCACGGAGGGAGTTGCACATCTACTGAGGCTCCCATAAAGCTTTTGGCCCCAACCACATATCTACCTGCCCTGGATAGGACTGTACATTCTTGTGTCTATATCTGGCTTTGATGCCTCTGAATGCTGTAATTTTCTTTAAGAAAGAAAGAAATTTCTTAAAGAAAATTTCTTTAAGAAAATTTTCTTTAAGAATTTTCTTTCTTTAAGAAATTTCTTTAAAATTTTTCTTAAAGAAAATTTTCTTTAAGAAAAATTTTGTGCTTTTGGACACATTGAGTACTTGGATTTTATTTTTAATACATATTGATTTTCTTCCTGAATTGGGCTTCATTGAGTCTATTTGGTTTGAAATTTGTCCCATCTCATTGGATGCATAATGAGACGGAGATGATCTAACACTGTGGAGACTCACGAGCCAGTTTCTTCTTCACCTTTCAGGCTTTACATTTGACTTTGAAACCAGAATCATAGGGAAAGCCAGAAAACTCAGAACATTCCTTAATATTTCAGGCTTTTTAGATGCCATATCAAAAAGGCACAATATTTCATAATCTGTTGGTTAGCTCTAGGTGTTAGTTTCATCTCATAAATAAAATGCCCAACCTAGTCTCATTGACACTTTTGTTGAAAGATCGTATTTGTACCTTAAGTTTCTTCTTTTGTTGTCATTGTTTTTCAGTGACACTAAGGACCCATTTTATGTTCTCCAAAGTGCTTGTCTTGGCCATAATTTACATTTAAGAACCAAATTGCCAACACAGATACACCCTTTATATCAAAGAATCTGCCTGCTTAATGAAAAACATTGTTCTACAGCTGCACTCTCAATTTGGTGCTTGGGTATAAAGATCAGTCATTATATTTAAAATAAAATTTTTTTCTTCCCTCAGAATAAGTGTCCTACCATAAAATATTGAAATGCATTTTATAAATTATTCAAGACATATTATAAGGATTGTTATTTTTAAAGTCATTTGCTTTTATGTAAATTAATATATCTGCTTGTTTGCTATTACTCTAGGTAAAGATGCATTTTTTTTGTTAACCACATTTTTAGGTTAAAAAAGAATATCATTCACATTTTATAGAGTGCCTAAATCACCACGTTTATTGCTATTGGCCTCAGTGCAATATGGAAATGAAATTTGTATATTCCTTTTAAGGCATATTATATTTCCCAATATATATTCCATCTCATATTGTTTTCTTACAATGTGACTGTTCCTGCTTTGAGCCTGCATGGGGGTTTTGATTGCATCAATGAGCTAAAGATGACAGAAAAGATGCTATCTGACTTCCCAGCTAGGTGGTAATAGTTTTAGCCTTATTCTTTCTCTCTGTTTTTTCTCTCTCTAAAAGTGCTGATTCTGGAGCAAGCCAACTCTAAGCTATGAGGAAGCTCAGATTACTCCATGAGGAAAGTCTCATGGAGAAGTCCTTATGGAAATTTGCTGAGACTCCTAGCTAATGGTCATCATGAAGAGCCAGATACGTGCATGAAAGAGAGTGTAGGTGCCTTCAGATGATTACATGATTCCTATCCCCTGCTACAAGTCTTCCAGCAGAGACTCCAGACATTGTGAAACAAAGAAAAGCCTTGCTCATACTATCCTTTCTGAACTCCTGACCCATAGAATCCATGAGCAAAATAAATGATTGTTTTATGCCACTGAGTCTTGGGTGATTTGTGACACATCCATCGTACCTAGAACACATCTTTTTCTCTTCCCAGTTTTTCCTTTCCTAGTCCTCTAAGGTTAGTACAGAATAGCACAGGGAATGTCAAGAAAGTTGTGATAATAAGACCGGTAAAATGACTTGATACTTTTGTTTTCTTTTTCTTTCCTGCTTCTTTTGGTTAAGAAATGTTTAGTTAAGAAATGGTAAAGAAAGTGAGCTCTAGAGCTGAACTGCTTTGTTAGAATCCTGGTCATGCACCCTGCTAATTGTGTGACCATGGAAAAGTTATTTAACACTTTTCTCATCTGTAAAGTAGTAATAATAATCATACTTATCAAAGAGGGTTATTGAGATAACTAAATGAGCTAATACACTTAAAAGGCTTAGAATAGGACCTGGTACATAGTAAGAGCTCATTAAAATATTAGTTATGACCATTCTACCTTTACCTTAAAGCTTCATTTTATTTTTTATGATTTATGTTTAATACAAAAATATATTTCAATATAAGTAGAAAATTTAAACACACACAATACCAATACCCTATCAATTTATTTCATTTTTCCATGTTCTCTTCAGGTCCCTGTCTTTACATAAACATTATCATTATTATTATCATCATCATCATCATTATTATTATTTTAGGGAGAGAGAGCACGTGTGTGTGTGTGTGTGTGTGCGCGTGCACGCGTGTGCGAGTTGGGGGGAGGAACCAAGGGAGAGGGAGAGAGAGAAGCTTAGTTAGGCTTCATGCCCAGCATAGAGCCTGATATGGGGCTCAATCTCACAACTGTGAGATCATGACCTAAGCTGAAATCGAGAGGCAGAGGTTAACTGACAGAGGCACCCAGGCAACCTTCAGCCCTACACAAACATTATTTTTAAAGTCATAATCATTGCAAAGACCTGGGAGGACAGATATCATTAATTAGGGTCCATTCTATGAGAAGATTATCATTGTGAGCCAGGCAGCTGCCCCAAGAGGTGGAAATATCCCATCTTATAGATGAGTAAACTATCATTCTTTTGGTCAACAGAATATTATACAGATATCAAAATTATAAGTAAGAACACTAAGTAACACTATGTGTATAATGTAATATGAAGTGAAAAGAATAGGATATAGAACTCCAGATAACAGAATTATTAGAGATAGACTATTTAAAAAGCTGTATTTAATATATTCAATGAGCTAAGAAGACAGACTGAAAATTACAGCATGGAACTGGAACCTGTACAAAGTGACCTGAATGTTTGAAAAGCAATTGAATAAAAACTCTGAGTGAAAACTATAACTGCCAAACTAAGACCTCCGTGGATAGATGTAGTAGCATTCAAAGAGGGACTTAGAGAATTGGAAAATGGGTTCAAAAATATTTAAGAAAGGAAGCATTGAGAAACAAACTCATATAAAAACCCTAGAAAATACAGAAGCAAAGATAAGGCGCTTAGAGTACATAATGAGAAATTTTAGGATATCTAATTGGATTCAAGAAGAAAAAGTGAAAGAGAAAGGATAAGAAGCAGTATTTGAAGAATGACAGATGAAAATTTGACAGCACTGATGAAAACTGTCAATCTGGGGTTTCATGCTCCTATTCAAGGAGCTTACTGAGTCAAGAACAAGAAAAATAAAGGAAATTCATACTTGGACATACTAAGAGAAACTATAGAAAACCAAGACCAAAAAAAAAAAAATCTTAAATCTCCCCAAAGGAAAAAAGAGACTACCTCAAAATACACTGTAATTAGATGGACAGCTGACTTCTCAATAGTAGCAATAGAAGCCAGAAGCCAACAGGTTGATGTCATTGATATGCTGAAGAAAAAATAAGTAACCAATAATCTAGAATTTTTCACCCAGAAAAATATTCTTCAGGAAAGATTTTTTTAGCATTTTATTTTATTTTATTTTATTTTATTTTAGAGGGACAGTGTGCACAAGTGAGGTGGCAGGGGCAGAGGGAGGTAGAGGGAGAGGAGAGAGAGAATCCTAAGCAGTTTCCACACCTAGCATGGAGCCCAAGCAGAGCTCAATTTCACAACTCTGAGATCATGACCTGAGCCAAAATCAAGAGTTGGATGCTTAACCAAATGAGCCACCCAGGTGCCTCAGGAAAGATACTTTCTTTTAATCATTGAGATAGATCATCACTAATTGATCACAGTGAATTATTTTCTAAAGGTTTTCTGTAGGTAGAAGAAAATAATCTCAAATCTCAAATTACAAAATCTGAATGGTCAAGTTAAGTTTTAAATACATTTTTAAAATGTGATCTTTAGGTTTTTTAACAAGGGAAGGAGAGATGATTTTCACTATGTACCATTTTTGTTCCTTTTGATTGTATTCCTGATTTAAGAAGCCTATATAGAAAGTATTTCTCTTAGTATACACTATATGTTGATACAACTAGATTAAATGAAATTTAACCCAAAAGTTGTTGTGGTCAGAAAATAGAAAAGAATGTAACAAGGACTTTCAGGACCACTATGGGAAGTTGTGTATTAACATTATCTCAGCCATAAAGATGTGCGTATATTTATCTCTAGACAGTGGAGACCAGGCTATGGGTATAATGAAAAACAAGCCAGCAGAATGTGAAGAAATGGAACACTTTCTATCTTACATATTATCTGTGGATAATATGTTCAGAAGGACACACTGGATTCAAGACTACAAATTTTGCTTGTCATTTCCATTTAACCATAGTATCATAAAAATGTTATGGCTGGTGTTATCCCACATTGTACGAACACTCATATTAATAAACTATAGAGAATCAAATAGATCAAATCATAGTAGTTTAGAGTTGGAAATTACTCAGAAACATAGGTATTATGTCTCTACTATGCCTGAGAAGTTTGAACACATCCACTGATGAGGAGCTCATTGCTTTCTGTTTTATTCCTGAATGTTAGCAATTCTCTGAAAGATTTGTAAGTAAGCCCAATTTTCCTGTCTATGACTTATTATTGGTGTAGCTTTGTTCTTTCTATGGTAACACAGGACAAGCATACTCCTTCTATAACACAGATCACCAAATTTTAAAAGGTGATGATAATGTCTCCCTTTAGTATTTAATATTGTAGGTTAAATGTCTACCATGAAATTAAGCCCTGCCCAATCTGCCTGCATTTGGCTAGTCAGGAGAGAAACAATCTGATTCAAGGAGGGGAGGGTATACAAATGGTGGGTGGGATGAGAAGTGGAAAATATCAAGGCAGAGAAGGGGAGGTGAGCTTTGAGGGAATAAACAGAGACAGCACATGCTTTATAAGGTTAAATATAACTTTTATGTTCTTGGTGACTATTTTTTTAAAAATTCAGGACTCCTATTAAAAGTAGGAAGACTATTTTTGACCATGTTGTAAAGATACAAATCTGGGGCTCAAAGTAACCTGGAAACTTACCCTGGTAAAATGATGACATCTTATTCTGAGATATGCTCCTAAAGGCAGTATCAATCTATGACCTTAAATTTGAAACAGCATACTATAATAAAGAATTCCAATTAAAATTATCTAGCTAAAGATCTCAGTAAAAGGAAATATACTTGTGAGGTCCAGCCAACTCCAGTAATGTAACTGTAAAATGTACCCGTGGAGCAAGGAATCCCAGAAAATGCATTTCTCTCTTTGGGGATATAGGTAAAACAAGGAACAGCCTATCATTTCATGTTGATGTTCACTGAGCATTGCAATGGACACTTGAACAATAACTAATGATCAGAGATTGTTAGTATTCTTGGGGAAAGATTAAATTTTAATGGCTTTTTCTATTGTCATGAAACTTGGCTCTTACAGCTCAGAACCTGTACCATCACTCTTGTATAAATCATAACATAACAACTTGATAGGCGTAGCAGTTGTTAAGACCTATCACCAGTAAGGACAACTAAGAAATGACAGCCTTTACATTCTATAATTCTATACAAACTGATCCTATTAAAGAACACTCAGAAAATCTGCTCAGAGCACATTCTTGAATGGGCTAGGCTGGAAAAAAATCCATGAGAAGATGCTAACTTGTCAGATCCATGGCTACAAATATTCACTTGTGTGTTTACCCTGGCAAATTAATGGCTTGTGATGGGTTTTGTATTGACTCCACTGTCTCTGGGACACATGACTGGAAGATGGACAAGTTTTCAGCCAGCTATTGCTCTAATATGCTGGGTAACAAAACTCAGCGGCTTATAAACAACAATTGTTTTATTTTTCTTATTCACTTGTGTGTGGACTGGCCAGAACAGCTCTGCTTCAGGTTACAGGTTGGCTAGTTTAGGTCAAGGTTGCAGATCAGGTTTGGGTAAACTTAATATGTTACATTATGGGCCAAAATTGAAGGGGCAGAAACTAGCTGGGCCCTGCTCTCCCCATGGACCTCATGGGAGTGCAAGAATTCAAGCCAATCCATGTAGGCATGCATAAAGCCTAGTCATATAATTTTCACTGCATTCCATTGGTCAACCCAATTGCTAATAAATTGGAGTTTGGAGGGAAGCTAAGTCCCTCTGCTACCCCCATTGTCCTGGTGGGGGGCAAAGCCAAGATGCAAGGCAAAAGGTATAGATGTATAATCCTATTGCAGGGGAGTAAAGACTTGGACCAAATAGTTCATTCCTCCAGAGTAAGTAGAGTGTGTGTGTGTGTGTGTGTGTGTGTGCATGTGCGCGCAATATTTTTTTATTAAAATCTGGCCTAGATAACTGCTTTTTTTAATGCAAGATAATATTTTAGGCTAAAGCCTGACAGTGTTATATTCAGTGTACCCATAATCATGAAAGAATTGACAACAGTGAGAAAGTCATTCGTCGTGAATCCAAGAAATTTAAAATGCTCCCAGCTCTGTGTGAAGGTCTTCTAGTGCACTGAAGTGATGGGGATGCCTCAGGCCTCAAACCTCAGCAGGCTGAGCAGAGAAGTCACACTGCTATTCTGGTGGGTTCAGGGCAGGGCAGACACACTCAAGCTTCCTGACACTGCCAGTGGCTCCAAAAAAAGATGTTCTAGTTGCCAGTAAAAGTGCCATTAAAAAATGGAAATGAAATATAAAACTAAGGAAAGTTGAGATCAAATGTAGAAGTGTGTTTATGGAAAGACCTATCCATTTCTAAGTGATGTAATGGAAAACCCATCTTTGGTCTACCCAAGTCAAGGACATTTTATAAACTGAATAATGTGACAGTTTGTGACAAACTCTAAAGCCACTAACCAAAACCTCCTGCCCCTGGGAAAAGGGTAGCTGGAATTACTAAATAAGTAAAATTAGGACTTAAATCTCCAGGGAGAGGCAATAACTCAGAAATATTTAAGACTGCATAGATGTATATGTGTGTGTGTGTGTGTGTGTGTGCACATGCACGCGTGCACACATAAATGAATTAATGCATGCATATACATAAACACACATACTATACGTTGATTTTGCCAACCAAAACTTACTTGTCAAAGAAAGGACTCTATATTTCAGTATCCTTGTTGTTTATTCTTTATTAAGACTCATTGTAGTCACCTTGTCTGATAAAAATTAAGCTTTCTTCAGTTAATATTTACCCAACCTCAAATATCTTTCTAGAGTTAAAACCTTGATGTAAAAAAATAGAGCATCTTAAAGCCTGCAATGGTCAAACTGGAAGCAGAGTGTTCTGAGGTAAAGGCAAAATGTCTCCAAAGGCACTCAATTCAATTCAATACACCTCATACCTTGCATAAAAGTGAATGTAAAATGTATTGGAATGCATGATAGAGTTAAATGTAAAGCTACTGGTGTAAAACTATAAAACTTGTAGGGATGCCTCTTTGTTTTGTTGACTGTTTCCTTTGCTGTGCAGAAGCTTGATGAAGTCCCAAAAGTTCGTTTTTGGTTTAGTTTCCCTTGCCTTTAGAGACATGACTTGAAAGAAGTTGCTGTGGCCAATGTCAAAGAGGTTACTGCCTATGTTCTCCTCAAGGACTTTGATGGATTCTTGTCTCACATTGAGGTCTTTTATCCATTTAGAGTTTATCTTTGTGTATGGTGTAAACAAATAGTCGAGTTTCATTCTTCTGTATAAAGCTGTCCAACTTTCCCAGTACCACTTATTGAAGACTGTCTTTTTCCCATTGGATATTTTTTCCCTCTTTGTTGAAGATTAGTTGACCATAGAATTGAGGGTCCATATCTGGACTCTCTATTCTTTTCCATTGATCTATGTGTCTGTTTTAATACAAATACCATGCCATCTTGGTGATCACAGCTTTGTAATATAGCTTGAAATCAGGCAACCTGATGCCCCCACCTTTGTTTTTCTTTTTCAACATTTCCTTGGCAATTCAAGGTCTTTTCTGGTTCCATACAAATTTTAGGATTGTTTGATCCAGCACTTTGAAAAATGCCAGTGGAATTTTGATCGGGATGGCATTGAAAATATGGATTGCTCTGGGCAGCATAGATATCTAAACAATGTTTATTCTTCTGATCCATGAGCATGGAGTGATTTTCCATCTTTTTGTGTCTTCTTCAATTTCTTTCATAAGTGTTCTGTAGTTTCTAGAGTATAGATCCTTCACCTCTTTCGTTAGGTTTATTCCAAAGTTTATTCTTATGGTTTTTGGTGCTATTACAAATGGAATTGATTCCCTAATTTCTCTTTCTACAGTTACATTGTTAGTGTATAGGGAAGCAACTGATTTCTGCACATTGATTTTTTTTCCTGCCACATTACTGAATTGCTATATGAGTTCTAGTAACATAGAAGTGGAGCCTTTTGGGTTTTCCACATAAAGTACAATGTCACCTTGAAGAGAAAGAGTTTGACTTCTTCTTTGCCAATTTGAATACATTTTACTTCTTTTTGTTATCTGATTGCTGTTGCTAGGACCTCTAATACTATGTTGAATAACAGTGGCAAGAGTGAGCATCCTTGTCATAATCCTGATCGTAAGTGAAAGCTAGGAATGGGAGAAGATATTTGCAAATGACACTACAGATAAAAGGCTGCTATTCAAGATCTATAAAGAACTTCTCAAACTCAGCACCCAAAAAACAAATAATCATGTCAAAAAATGTGCAGAAGACATGAACAGACACTTCTCCAAAGAAGACATACAAATGGCTAACAGACACATGAAAAAAAGTTCATCATCATTAGCCACTAGGGAAATTGAAATACCACCTTACACCAGTTAGAATGGCAAAAATTGACAAGGCAAGAAACAACAAATGTTGGAGAGGTTGTGGAGAAAGGGGAACCCTCTTACACTGCTGGTGGGAATGCAAGATGGTGCAGCTACTGTGGAAAACAGTGTGGAGGTTCCTCAAAAAGTTAAAAATAGAGCTACCTTATGACCCTGCAATTTCACTACTGGGTATTTACCCCAAAGATACAGATGTAGTGGAAAGAAGGACCACATGCACCCCAATGTTCATAGTGGCAATGTCCACAATAGCCAAACTGTGGAAGAAGCCAAGATACCCTTCAACAGATGAAGGAATAAAGGAGATGTGGTCCATATATACAATGAAATATTGCTCAGTCATCAGAAAAGATGAATACCCAACTTTTGCATCATCATGGATGGAACTGGAGGAGATTATGCTAAGTGAAGTAAGTCAAGCAGATAAAGTCAATTGTCATATGGTTTCACTTATTTGTAGAACATGAGGAATAACATGGAGGACATTAGGAGAAGAAAGGGAAAAATGAAGGAGGGGGGAATCAGAGGGAGAGATGAACAATGAGAGACTAGGGACTCTGGAAAACAAACTGAGGGTTTTAGAAGAGAGTGGGTGGAGGGATGGGTGAGCCGAATGATGAATATCAAGGAAGGCATGTATTGCATGGAACACTGGGTGCTATATGCAAACAATGAATCATGCAACACTACATCAAAAACTAATGATGACATGTGTCATCATTACATATGGTGACATAACAATTGAAAAAAGAACTTGAGGGGAAAAGCAGTAGAAAAGTCCTCACAACCATGAATTAGACAGTTCTTGGCTATAACACCAAAAGCATGAGCCATCAAAGAAAAAAATAATAAATTAGACTTCATTAACATCTTAAAAACTTTTTCTTTATAAAAGACATTGTTCAGAGAATGAAAATCTACAGACTAGAGAAAATATTTGTGCATCATATGTATGTATATATGTATGCATGCATATATAAACTCAACAAAAAGCAAATAAACAACCCAATTAAAAGGTGGCCAAAAGGTTTTCATGTCACCAAAGAAGATATACAGATGGCTAATGAGCCCATTAAGAGAGGCTCCACATCATTTGTCACTAGGAGAATGAAAATTATAACTATGTGAGATACCAGTACTCAGTAGAATTCTAGAAAGTTTTTTTTTTTTCCTTTAAGTGCCAATACCAAATGTTGATGAGAACACAGAGTATGTGGAATTCTCAAATAGTGCTTGTTGGGATGCAAGATGGTACACTTTGGAAAGTAGTTTGGGTCAGTTATCATAAATTTAATCTCATACTAACTACATGACCCAGCAATCCTACTATTAAGCATTAACCTGGATATATAAAGACTTATGTCTTACAGTGAGTGAGAGAATAAACAAACTATAGCACATCGAATCCATGGACTACCACTCAGCAATACGAAAGAATGAACTGCTGCATGCAACAAAATGGATGGGTCTCAAATATGTCTCACGGAGTGAAAGAAGCCAGAATCAAAGCTACCTAACATTTGACTCCATTCATGTGATTATGGCAATGGTGAAACCAAATGGATGGAAAACAGATCAGTGGTTGTCAGGGCCTTAGGAGAGGAGAGTGTTTGAGGACAAATGAGTAGCATGAGGGAATTTTTGGAAGACGATAGAATTGTTCAATGTTCCAATTATGGTGATGGTTATACCACTCTACACACGTGTCAAAACTCCCAGAAATGTACACTTTAAAAGCAAATTTTACTGTATCTAAATTTAAAAATAAATTTTAAAAATACAGTTCAACAAAAACTTAATGTTTCAGTATTATGTGCCAGGAAGTCTGCTAAGGTAGTATAAGATACAAAAATGAGAGTCAGAGCCCCCATCCTTATTAAATATAAAAAAGCAAGCCTTTAGGCTAGGGTGGAGAATGACACATTGTCACTAAAAACTGTGCTGGAGAGCAGTCTATATAAAGAGCTTCAAGAAAAGTACACACAAGGGGCAAGGCGCTTCAAGGCAAGAAAGTGGAGAGACCACTTTGTAGACATGATGAGAAACAAAGACTTAGGGAATTTTTTTTTTTTAAAGATTTTGTTTATTTATTTGACGGACAGAGATCACAAGTAGGCAGAGAGGCAGGCAGAGAGGCAGAGAGAGGGGGGAAGCAGGCTCCCCGCTGAGTGGAGAGCCCGATGCGGGGCTCGATCCCAGGACTCTGAGACCATGACCTGAGCTGAAGGCAGAGGCTTAACCCACTGAGCCACCTAGGTGCCCAAAGACTTAGGGAATTTAAGATGGACTTTAACATAGAAGCACCATTTAGAAGACAGGAATCAAAGATGGGAGAGAACAAAGGTCAGGTCCAAAGGAAGCGTAATAGCATGGGTGCAGGTAGGTAGGCAGGCTATGTGGAGAGAACAGCAAGTGGCTTAGTTTGGAGAAAAAGTGGGAAGTGTTGGAGCTAATTTATGGGGTGTCTTGGATGGTGTGGCAAGATGTTCTTAATTCAATAGACAGTAGAAAGCAAAAAAAAAAAAAAAAACCTTTCTGTAGGGCTTGACTTTAGGACAAAATTTCTCAAGACCATTTGACCATGGGGCACTTAAAAATTAAAATGTGTAGATGGAATACCAGCCTGTTTCTTGGGAGAGATAATGCTAGCTTTTTGCTAAAATACATTTGATTTACCAACTGATCCACAGGAGAAAATGCATAGTACAGATGTTTAGCTCATAAAAAACATCGAATATTACCATAAATATATGTTGACATTGTAAAATATGGTGCGGACATAGACCAGAGATCATCAAGTAAGATCATCAAGTAATATCAAAGGTGTGGTTGGTTGGTAAAGGTGGCCAGTAAGCATCTATTTAGAGATTGGGTGTCATGTGCTTCTATATGAGACAAATCTCATGTGGTTTCCTGTGACTGCAGAAGGCACTACTCTATTATTTGGAGGTAGATACTATTACCCGGAGGTAGGTAATTACGTAAGATTTAGAACTACTTGGTAATTTTCTAACATACATTTTTTTAAAAATGAAATTCAGAAGATAAACAGTAGTAGTACTTACTCTAGAAGACATTGCTGGTGACCTCGTTGGTGAACCATCGCTATCTCTTCAGTTCACTCCACATGTCACTGCAACTCTGATGGACATACCTATGCATGCCAATAGCCTTCTACCTCAGGCCCTTGGACCTCTCTCTACCCAAGGGCTTTCTTGGAATGTTAGGTTGTTGGTACACCAGGTGGGCTGAGAGTGCTGGGGAGGGAGTTATTTGCAACCCCAAGAACAGCCTTCAAAAAATGAGGAGCAAGAGCTGCTGGATAGATGCCCCAGCTGCCTTACCCCTAATGAGAACAAGACTGAGCTATGTTATGCACAATCTTTCAGAAGGTCCTGGGTGGGATTATGCCTTAGTTTCCCACCATGACAATCCACCCATAAATGTACCCACCATTGTTTTCCTCCCTTCCCAAATAAATTTCTTACACTCAAATCCTTACCTTAAAGTCTGTTTGAGGAGGATGGCAGGTCTAAGACAATGTTGATTCCTTTCCCCCGCCAAGCCAACTTTCAATCTATTTAACAGATATATCAATTTTCATTAAATATGTATTTATTAAGCACTTGCTACCTACATAGACTGAGAATCTGATGGTGAGTAAGTAGAGTGTTATAGGTAATAATGACAAAGTGGTGTAAGGATACAAGAGGGGTGTGGGCAGGTGCTAAGGGCACATGTAGCTTGAGCTCTCTATATAGATTGAGAAAACCAGGAGAAGCTTCTCAGAGAAAGAGGTATTTCACCTGGGGCCTGACCAATAAACAAGGGCTGGGGAAACAGGAGGGAGAAAAGTACAACAGGCCGTGTAACTTAGGAAATATTTCTTTAATGTTTGCAGGAATAAAAATCATGGAGAAGAGGAAGAGCAGTTGATTGAAGTACCAAAGACTTCCTGGGTCAAACTTTGGAATAAGCCTTTTATAATATGAAACAAAAGAAGGTGAGTAATCATTTAATTGGTTATTTTTTTTAACATTTTATTTACTTATTTGACAGAGAGAGAGAGAGACAGCTAGAGAGGGAACACAAGCAGGGTGAGGGAGATGAGGAAGATGAGGGAGAGGGAGAAGCAGGCTTCCTGCTGAGCAGGGAGCCCTATGTGGGGCTTGATCCCAGGACCCTGGGATCATGACCTGAGCCAAAGGCAGAGGCTTAATGACTCAGCTACCCAGGGGCCTTTAATTGGTTATTTGTAAATGGTGCATTCTTTTTAAATTAAAAAGGAATTCATTCCTAGATTCATTAAATGGGTGGCAGACATCCTGGATAAAACTCACTAATTTAACAATGGGCTACTTTGCTTCTATACTTATCATTCTGTTTCTGTTATCTTCCACTGATACAAATGTTAACCATGTTACCTCTATCACCCTGGGAAATTTGTAACCATCTTTTTGTGCCTGAAGAAAGAGGGTTCAGAAATTGAAACAATGATGCTGTATTTGTTTCCAACTCTTTCTCTTGTTCAGTGTCTACTCAGTCTGTAAATTACCTTTGTTCTCTTGGGTGAAAGGAGAAAGTAATTTTCACCATGGAAATATGAACCTCACATAAAAATTTTAAATTGTAAGAGTTTGATTTTATTGATTTCTTACAATGAGTTATGAGTCCACTCGTTCATTCATCAGACATGTAGAAATCTCTGGTATGTGCATAAAACCCTGTTTGTCACTAGGAATACAGACAGATAAACAGGAAGCAGCCATTGCCCTGAAATAATCTACAGTGTGATGAGTAGGGGGGCAGGTACATACAGGCAACACTGACAAGACGAGAAGTGCTATTCCAAAGGAACATGTAAGAGGTAGCTGCACAGAAGAGGGTCACTAACTTTGACTAGGGGATATGGGACTGATGGTCTTTTCAGAGCAGGTGACATTTGAGTCAGATCTTGAAAGGGGGGTTGTGAATTTTCCTAATGGGCAATGTGAAAAATGGCACTGAACACAGAAGGTGGACACAGAAGTGTGGACAAAGGCATGGAGACATGCAAAGGTATGGCGTGTTTAGGAACTACAGGCGATCAGTGGCTAGAGTAGAGGCTCAGGGAAGAAGGATGGAGGACACAAAGAAGGGCTGTAAAATTGATGTAAAGATAGTTTGGGACCAGCTTATGAAGGTTCTTTGGACTAGATTCTGTTTTTAATGGGATGTTTCGGAGGTTCTCAAATAAGGAGTGACATGAACTGATTTGCATTGTATAAAATTAACCCAGTAACAGGTGTAGAAGATGGGCTAAAGGAGAGGACCAGATTAGAGGCAAGAAAAGCAGTCAGGGTACATTTTCCTAGTTCAGGCAGACATGAAAAGCCACAGTCAGGCAATAAGCATTGGGTATGGAGTTGATGGGGAAGAGACAAAAGATCTTTGGGAGGCAGGATCCTCAGGACTTGCAAATGGAGTATAGCTATCTAAGGGACAGGATGCAGCAAGAGACAGCTCTGAGGTCAAGCCTGGACAGTTGGGTCTATCATGATGCTATTCCTGGATGTACAGACAGAAGGTATTACTATAAAGTTGCAAAGGTTAAACAGTTAAACAGGTTCTGTGGAGTGTGGGAGAAGCTGGACTGTGAGAGGTTGAGAAGGGAAGAGGAGATGAGGAAGTAGAGGTCTGGATAGATTAGATTGTGAAGAAGCTAGATTCACGATGCATGAGCCAAGGCTGGATTTGGTGGCAATCATAATGAGTTAGATAAGGGAACTCTGCTATGCAAACCATTTTCTTTGATGTCTTAAGTTATGCTATTTGGTAAGCACTTCCTGTAATTCTGAAATATGCAGGGAAACACATTAAACACCCAGAAAAGATAGGACAGGGTGGGTAATTTACTTAGAAGAGAGGCATTCTGGAGCTATTTCTAACTCAGCCCATCCCTTGCTTCATTGGGATGTTGGTGAAACATTCAGGTTGTTTATGAGGAGCCTGAGTATAAATATACAAACAGTCATATTTTCCAGTCAAAACTGGAGGCCTTACCAGCCTTCCCTCCATGCCATGGACTGTCATTTGATTCATATGCTACACTCTGTAATCCGGCGAGAGCCTGGGCTGTAATTCCATATGGCTGGCCACCAGCTTCCAGCCATAAATGACTTTGATGTTGCTGTTCAGGAGGAGCCCCAGGAGGGCTGCAGGAAGAGGATCAGACAAAGCAGGGAAAAAGGAGCCTCTGCTTCTCAACCAAAGAGGGGATGGACCCAAAGGAGAAGGAACCCAGTAAGGTGTCAGAAATCTATATCCACCATCTCATAGGAAAAAGGAAAGAGCCCAAGTTTACCAAAACCAATGATTCCCACTGATCCCATAAACCCAAGCAACCCAAAGCACTACTAAGTTTTATGAATTCCACTCTGCTATGTGTGCAAGGATGGTTATGTTAATGAAATGATGCTTTAAATTAACTGAACATATTCTCAAAGAATTTTTTTTTTTGCTGAAATTATACATTGCAGATTTTGCAGTGCCCTCTTTATGCAATTTAACAGCATGTTGCTGTTATTTAGCATTTAATGAGTACCAGAGAATGCTCTGTGTATTCTCTATAAGATTCAGAAACAATGGACTAAGTGGATCTTTTTGAACTGATGGGAATAAGGGGAGGCCTCTTGTAGTGACCACACATGAAACAGAGGGATGGGGACTCAGATGAGAAGGGGATTCCTAAAGAATGTGTCCTCCTCAGGAAATGTGCTCTTTCTTGCTCATCTTTTAAAATCCTCAATCAGGGACACTCAGGAGTCATGCCTGATGCCCTATTGATTATCCCCAAACACATTCTTACTGGGGGTCAAAGCAGTTTTCATGAGCCTGTAGGCACAGTTTCCATCAGTTGATTTTTGTTCTATTAATATCACCATTTGCCAATAAGCAGCACAGTTCAGGTTCCTGGTCTTGCTTCTTGGAATAAACTAATAGAAAAAGGCCCCAGTCAAATGCTTTCTGTCTTATTAATGAGCAGCCTCCCACTCCTGTCTGAACACGCTTGTTCATCTGATAGTAAGGGGGCAGTGTCATGTTGTAGCAATGAAAGATGTTAGAACAAACTATCATAAGTCCCCCAAAGTCACGGATAAAACAGGGGAGGGAAAGTATACTGCAATTAGGTAATTTTATGTACATATTCTATAATATCAAAATTACCAGCCCATAAAACGTTAACTGGTCCCGTCAGACTTACAAAGAAAAATTATGCATTTTACAGTTGTAGCACCAACAGCTAAAGAAGTAATTGAAAACTCGTACTGGCACACAGTTTCAATTTTTCTTAAAAAACATACAAACGAAACCCAACTCACTTGCCTATGGACTAATTCACTTCAGGCACAGCTTAATTTCTTTCAGATTTGAGGCCTATAAACCCTGGCTAATTTGTGTGGTACAATTATACATTATTTTGGCAACTACAGAGCTCAAGAATCCCTTCAACAATTTAAAGACATCTTAATTCCCACATTTAAGCAAGTAGATAAGGTGCAAATAATCATACGGAATATACACCCAGTTGTGGGAAAGACACTGTAACTTGGAGATTTAATCTCAGAACTTATTTAATACCCATTTGGGCCATCTGTTTGAGATTTAGGTAAACCTGTCAGAGCTTTGGCCTGGGAGTTATTGAAGTCGACTATACCAGAAACAGAAACAGAGGTTGTAAACTAGGGCTCACAAATGTGCTTTATTTAGGCAGCCTTGTGTTTTAACTGTTTCGCATGTGAATGTTTTTAGTTGAGGGCATGTAGTCTCCAGTTCACAGTGGGACAACTGCCTATTGTCACAGACCTGTCTGTTCAGCACACTTACACCATCAGTGTGGGCCCAGGAAATAACTGAGTTTGTAATCTTCTGCATGGCTTATGTACATACATACATGGTAGCTTCTGCTTCTTAGGAAGTGTTTAGAATACAGGACAGACAGCAGAGTAACATTCTTACATAACCATCCATAGATAGCCTGCATGCCAGCTGCATGAGGTAGCTGTCAATTATCCATCCCATGACGTGCCCAAGGTCACAATTTCAGGTTGATACAGAGCAGGATTTGAACCCGCACTTCCACCCCGTCAATGCCTTTGATCATGTGACCTGGAGTAGAAGACAGGAAGTATCAAGTTCCCACACCTGGAACCCACAGATTTTCCTCCTAATCTCTTTCCACTCTTTCATGTCAAAGACCACTAACATCTTTAAGCAGCCTGGGTTTCATGATTCAACACTTAACAATGAGCATTTGCCAATACCCTTGGCTTTTTTGCCTCCTCTGTTGCATTCTCTTGGTATAATTCCAGCTTTTTATCTGAGACACCCACACATTTTCTCCTCTTTCCTGTTCTTTCAACGTCCACTTCTTTATTGGCTTTGCCCCCTTAGATAGGAACAAGAGACCCTTCCTGACCCTGGGTTCCTGAGCTTTTACCCCATGCTTTCCTTCTTTACAACTCTACACTACCAAGCTTCCTGAAAAGTAGCCTTACTTGGCTGCCTCCACTCCCCAACCTCCCATTTACTCCTGGGCCACCTACAGTCTGACTTAGACCCCCATCACCCCACTGGAGCCTTGTCTAGATTACAAGTGACTTTCCAGTTGTCCAAGTGGATGGACATTTTCAACATGCCCTCTTTAGTATCCAACACTATTGAGCACTTTCTTCTTCTCAAAGGGTCCTTTTCCCTAAATGTCCATGACAACGGCATTCCCCTTCCTCCCTCCAGCCTCTGCTCTCCAGCTGCTCCTGTCCCTTTGGCAGCTCCCCTCCACCTCCAACTATTGGCACTAGAATTGCACCTTCATTCGTCATGAGACACTTGATCACTTTCTGGAAAAGAAACTCTGTGATGACTCCCAAATCTGTATTTTTAGCCAGAGCTTTCGCCTAAAGTTTATCCGACTACCCATGGAAGACTGATAGGCATGTGACATCTAGAACATCTGCAGGTCCTTATTTCCCAGCTCTCCATTCTAACTATCTGCACCATCAACCCAATAGCCCAATCTCTCTCTTTTTTTCTTTTTTTTTTTTTGCTTCATTGTAGTATAATTGAAAATATAAAACTGTATATATTTAAAGTGTACAATGTGATGACTTAATATACTTATGCATTGTGAAACTTTTACCACCGTCAGGCTAATTAACACATGCATTACCTCACCTAGTTACCTTTTAAATTTTTCTGTGGTGAGAACACTTAAGATTGACTCTCTTGGCAGCTGTCAAGGATACAATACAGTATTATTAACTGTAGTCAGCATGCTGTACATTAGGTCCTCAGAATGTATTTATCTTATAACTGAAAGTTTATACCCTTTCATCAATGTTTCCCATTCTCCCCCCTCTCCCCAATTCCCCAGTCCCCGACAACCACCATTCTGTTTCTGTAAGTTTGATTCTCTCTCTCTCTCTCTTTGATTCTACATATAAACGAGATCCCAGAGTATTTTCTTCTAACTTATTTCTCTTAGCATGATGTCCTCAAGGTACATCTATGTTGTCACAAATAGCGAGATTTTCTTCTTCTTATGGCCGAGTACTATTCCATTGTGTGTATAGATAGATACAGGTATACATTTCCCACATTTTCTTTATCCATAGATAGACAATTAGGTTGTCCCACTTCTGACGGAAACAAGATCAGTATCTTGAAGGGGTGTCTGCACTCCCATGTTCTCTGCAGCATTACTCACAACAGTTAAGATATGGATGCTGCCCCATATTAAATCATCTCTTCCTTACCACCCAGTACCAGGTTAAAAAGACCTTAAAGTCTATTTCATAAAAACCTGGTTCTGTCCTGGTTCTCTGCTACCGCTACACCTGTTCATACCCTGTCCTTTTTTTTTTTTTTTTCTTATGCTAGTATAATGTGCATACCATGTAATTCACACTTTTAAGTTCTATGAGTTTTGACAAACTATATAGTCATGTAATTGCAACTACAGTCAAGATATGAAATAGTCCCACCACTGCCCCCCCACTCCAAACTCTCCCATGCTTCTTTGCATTCAGTTCCTTCCCTCTTCTTAGCCCTGGCAAACAGTGATCTCTTTTCTATCCCTGCAGTTTTGCCTTTTCTAGAATGTGATGTAAATGGAATTATACTGTGTGTAACTTTGAGTCTGGCATCTTTTACTTAGCATAATAAATTTGATATTAAACTGTATTGTTGCCAGCATCAGCAGTCTATTCATTTTTATCGTGTATATGTGTTAGTTTGTTTATCCAGGTCACCAGTTGAAGAACATTTACTTTGTTTCTAGTTCAGGGCAGTCGTGAATAAAACCATAATAATCATTCACCTTTACCTCTCTGTGGGAATGTCAGTTTTCCTTGCACTGGGTAAACACCTAGGAGTGGAGTTGCTGAGTGATATAGTAAGTGTATATATAACTTCATATAATAAGCAACAATGAAGCTATTTTTCAAAGTGACTGGTCCATTTTGCATTCTCTTCAGCCATGTTTGAGAGCTCCATGTTCTCTCTGTGCCAGCTTTTGGTATTGCCAGTCTTATTTTCTTATTTTTAGCCATTCCGAGAAGTTTGTAGTAGTATCTCATTGCGTGTGTGTGTGTGGGGGGGTTTTGTGTGTGTGTGTGTGTGTGTGTGTTTTTAAAGATTTATTTTTTTTTAGAGAGACAGAGATTGAGAAAGCAAAGAGTTGGGGGGGGGGCTGCTGCAGAGGAGAAAGAGTGTTAAGCAGACTCTGTGCTGAACTTGGAGACTGAGGCCAGATTAGATCTCACAGCCCTGAGATCATGACCTGAACTAAAACCAGAAGTTGGACGCTCAATAGGTGCTCCTCATTGTAGTTTAATTTGCATTTTGTTAAGGATTAATTATGTTAACATCTTATGTTAAACATGCTTATTTGCCATCCATATACTGGGAAGTGTCTGTTGAAATCTTTGGTCCCCCCTTCAAAAAGTAAATTGGGTTGTTTTCCTATTTTTTTAATTGAGTTTTAAGAGTTTTTAGGTATTCTGGATGCAAGTTCTTTATCAGATATGTGTTTTGCAACAATGTTCTCCCAGTTTGTGGCTTGTCTTTTCATTCTCTAAGAGTTTCTTTTTTAAAACTTTGTATTTTGAGATAATTGTAGACTCACATGCAGTTGTAAGATATAATACAGAGAGATTTTTGCTTCCCCTTCCCCCAGTTTCCCCGAAAGTTAACATCTTGCATAACTATAATACAACATCACAACCAAGGAATGGACATTGATACAATCAATCCATCTTATTTAACTTTCACCAGCTTTATATGCACTCATTTGTGTGTGTGTATGTGTGTGTGTGCATGTGTGTTTCATTCTGTGCAATTCTATGCAGATTTCTGTGACCACCACCACAGCCAAGATACAGTCTATCACCAGGATCCTTTTATAGCCATAGCCATCTTACCCCCTCCCTTCCTCCCTAACCCCTGGAAACCACTAATCTCCTATTCATCTCTATAATTTTGTCATTTCAAAAATGTTATATAAATGGAATCATACGTATTTGACTTTGAGTCTGGCTTCTTTCACTCAACATAATTCTCTGGAAATTTATCCAAGTTGTTATATGTACTAGTAGTCCCTTCATTTTTATTGCTGAATAGTATTCCACAGTGTTTTGTTGTTGTTGTTGTTTTAAATCCTTTCACTGTTTGAAGGACATTCTGGTTATTTCCATTTTGGAGCTATTACAAATAATGCTGCTATGAGCATTTAAGTACTGGTTTTTCATGTAGGCACAAGTTTTCATTTCTTTGGGATGAATGCTCATGAGCATAATTGCTGGATCTTACAGTAGTGCATCATTAGTTTTGTAAGAAATTGCCAAACTGTTTTTTTTTAGAATGGCTGCACCATTATCCACAATACATTTTACATTTTATATCCCCACCAGTAATGTATGTGTGATTCAGTTTCTCTGTATCCCAATTGGACCTGGTTTTGTTGCTATTTCTTATTGTAGCCATTCTGAGAGATGTGTAGAGACATCTCATTTTGGTTTTAAGGTATATTTTCCTGGTGGATAATGATGTTGAACATTTTTTCATGTGCTAACAGTGTCTTCCACCCTTTCTTATGTATTTACATATGTATGTATGTATGTATGTATGTATTTATGTAACAGTCACCCTTTCTTATGTATTTATGTATGTATACTGTATTTAAGTATGTATTTTCCAGCTTTATTGAGAGTTAATTGATGTACAAGTTTTAAGGTGTACAATGTGATAATCTGATCCATGTATATATAGATCTTCCTCAGTTTATGATGGGGTTATGTCCCAATAAACCTATCTTAAGTTGAAAGTATCATTAATTGGAAATGCATTTAGCATACCTAACCTACCAATCATCTGTAGCTTAGCCTAGCCTACCTACTTTAAATGTGCCAGACCACTTAGATTAGCCTACAGTTGGGAAAAATCACCTAACATGAAGCCTGTTTTTTAACAGAGTATTGAACATCTCGTGTAATGCATTGAATCATGCACTGAAAGTGAAAAACAGAATGGTTGTATGGGTACAGAATAGTTCTAAGTACATAGGTTGTTTAACCTTATGATCATGTGGGGCTCACTGGGAGCTATGGCTCCCTCCTACTGCCTAGCATCATGAGACAACATGATACTGTATATTGTCAGCCTGGGAAAAGATCAGAATTCAAAACTCTAAGTACAGTTTTTAGTGAATACATATTGCTTTTGCACCACCATAAAGTCGAAAAATCATTGGTCAAACCACCATAAGTCAGGGATCATCTGTACTGTGAAACTGTTATCACAATAAAGTTAACACCTCCATCATTTCACATAATTACCATCTATTTTTCTGGCGAGAATATCTAAGATTTACTGTCTTAGCAACTTTTAAATATATAACACAATATTGTTAACTATAGTCACCATGCTGTACATTAGATTCTCAGAACTTATTTGTCTTATGACTGGAAGTTTGTACCTTTGGCCAATATCGGCCCATTTTCTGCATCCCCAGCCCCTGGCTACCTGTTCTACTCTGTTTCTATGAGTTCAGCTCTTTTAGACTCTACTGATAAGTGAGATCAAACACTATTTGCCTTTCTCTAAGTTATTTCACTTAGCATAATGCCCTCCAGTTTCATCTGTGTATCTGTAAATGCCAGGATTTCCTGTTTCTTTCTTTCTTTTTTAAATAAAAAAATTTATAAACATATAATGTATTATTAGTCCCGGGGTACAGGTCTGTGAATCGCCAGGTTTACACATTTCACAGCACTCACCATAGCACATACCCTCCCCAATGTCCATAACCCTACTACCCTCTCCTTACCTCCCTCCCCCCAGCAACCCTCAGTTTGTTTTGTGAGATTGAGTCTCTTATGGTTTGTCTCCCTCCCGATCCCATCTTGTTTCATTTATTCTTCTTTTTTAATGGCAGAAAAATATTCCATTATATATAGAAGATAAATAATAATATATCAAATAGTCTTCAAATATGCCCATATCACATTTCCTTTAGGCATTTATCCACTGATGAACACTTAAGGTTTTTTTCCATGTCTGGTTAACGCCGCAATGATTATGGGCGAGCAGTGATCTGTTTGGCATCCAGATTTCAATTCTTTTGGATATGTTTCCAGGGGTGGGAGTGCTGGATCACATGGAACTTCCATTTTTCATTTTTTGAGGAACCTCCATCCTGTTTTCCATAGTGACTGCACGAATTTACCTTCCTACTAACCGTGCCCAAGGGAGCCCAGCCATTCCTGACAGGGCCATCCGCACGGCGAACGGCCGCTCTCTCTTCCGGTCTTGACCTCTTCCAAGACAGAGATAGAAGAGGTGCCTTCCACAGCATCTCGTGCCCTGTCCTGGCATAACTTGGAACTTCCTGTGGAAAAGCTGCCTCCTTCATCAGACCCTGATCTCTAAGTTGGCAGACGCCGTTGCGCTCAGCTCAGGATAACGCCCAGCCAGCCTACTGCTTGTCACAGATCGAGTGACATTTCTTCAATGAATGAACAATAAAAAAACGGAATGACTTCAGTGCTAAAAAGAGGTATTGGCACAGAGAAAGAATGGATTAAGGAATCGGTCAGGGCATGGTGGTTGTCACCCCATTAACCACTAAGTAGGCCAGCTGTGGAGCTAAACCTGGTGCCCAGACCTTGACCCCGCGCGTGCGCAGCGCTCGCCGCTCGGCCCCGCCCCAATCCCGCCCCTCGGGACTTCCCTTCAGCCCCCTCTGCAGTCCGTAACCAATTAGGGAGAGGAGGCGGTCCTGGTTGGCGCGGTGCTCCTTGGGTAGTGTCCCTAGTTACTGTTGCTAAGGCTGCGGCTGGCCGGAAGTGGTGGGAGTCAGAAGTTTTAGGAGCCAGCTCCTGAGAGAGGTCAAGGGTCAGTGCAGAGCCAAGAGGAGATGGTGAAGCAGACCATACAGATTTTCGCGAGGGTGAAGCCCACTGTCCGGAAGCAGCAACAAGGGGTACGGACAACGAGGGCGCCGGCGCGGCTGGGCCTCCCAGGCAGGGGAGGGACGGCACGCGGGGCCCTAGGCTAGGGAGGGGGTTTGGCGCCGGGCGCCGGATGTCGACCCGAGTCCCGCACACTCAGTTAAGGCGCCGCCCCGGCGGCCACGAAGACACCAACGCCGCGCTGTCAGGGACGCGGGCAGACAGCCGGGCCACTTCCTCCCTGCAGCGCCCCGCGGGCGCGGACGCGGAGGCTGTGCACAGAGCCCCACACAGGCGCCCGGCACACGTGTTCAAGCAGGGGCCGACGCGGGTGTGTGTGCCCGTGTGCGCGCTCACAGGGGTCGCGCCTCATCTTGCGCACTTCTGGCTCCTTTCTGGCAAGCGGTCACGCAGCTCTGCACACTCTGCGCGCACATAAGCCCAAACGCCTTTCTCACTCGGGCGGCAGGTGCCAGCTGGAGATGTGTGTCCATACACGTCTGAGATGTTACAGATGATATAGGTAGTTATACAAACTCAACACCTATGACTGTGGCTCTGTGCACGGTGGACCCTTGGGAATTTGTTGCCTAACTACATCGCCCTTCTGCAACACAAACATGAACCTTTGACATAATACTTCTTGCAGATATACATATTTATGCATCTCAAAGCGTACACATATTTTTAAAAGTATACATATGTATACATATATATATTTTTTAAAGTATACATATGTATACATATATATACTTTTCATTCAGAAAACATCGACTGAGCATTTACTAGGTGCTTCGTCTAGTGTGCTAAGCTCAGAGGTACAAAAAGGTTAAGATTTTGCCCTTGCCTTGAGAAGAGATGTGCTTCTTAAATGTTTCAAAACACTTTTTTTTTTTTTTTTCTCCCTAGAAAGAGGGCAGTCATTCTTCCCACTTAGGTATTTTGTCTACATTATCTCTGATTCTCAGGAGAACTCTGCAAGGTCGATGTCATTTTCCTCATTTCGTAGATGAGGAGGCTGAGTCTCAGGTTAAATAATATGGTTAAGCCATCCACCCAGTGAGTGGCAGAACCAAATTTTAATGAAGGACTTTTTATTCTAAAGTTCTCGGCTCTCAAGACCAAACTTTTTGCCTCCCAAAGTGAGGACTTAGGTAAGGGCAGTCTGGGTCTTACTCATGAGAGCCTGGAATGGGTATATTATTAATAATATTTTTATCTATTCCGTATCTATAATATATATATGTAACATCATAGTATATCATAATGTAGCATTTGCATTGTGCTATTTATGTGTTTGAAACAAGAATATGGCATCTTTGTCATCATCATCATCAAAAGCTTTTTTACTCATGGACTACTTGAGGATAAGATGCATGAGAAGACTCCATAGAAAATACAGACTTTTTTTTTTTAAAGGAATGAAACAGTGTAGAAAGGAACCACGGATACTTTAGCATTTTCTCTCTTATATTCACTTACAAGAAGGTTTTTAAAAGTTAATCATGTATACCAAGTGTTTTATATGTGAAGTCCCTCCATACCTCTTCAGATTCTTAGCCAAAAATATTGAGCTTGTCTACATAGACTTAGCAGTGGGAAGCAGGTGTTTGGATTTGGTAGTATTAGAGGATTGGTTGGGTGAGGGGGTGGAGGGAGTATGATAAGTTGATGGAGAATCTTGGGTGCTATTTTGAACTTTCTCTTTTTTTAAAGTGCAGTGTTTGGATATTTTACTGTGCTGCCTTTTGCATTTCTTTGGTGAGATTCTGTAGGGTGGATTGTTTGATACTCCAGGAAGTATTTTTAGGTGTTACTATGTTTTTAAATAGCAGATTCTTACCACCATGCAACATTATGCCATATACGCAAAAATAAGAGAACATAGCTGAACACACTTTGAGTTAGTGTATTCCGGCTCTCCCTTAGAAATCCTACTTCTAACACCTGATCTTTTTGCTCCTGGAGATGTATGGTTGTTTCTTTGCCTGTGACATTCAACTAGGAGTGATTCAAAGGTTGGTTTCTTTCTTTCTTTCTTTGTTTCTTTCTTTCTTTTTTTAAATATTTTATTTATTTATTTGAGAGAGGGAGACTGAGAGCGAGCGGCAGAGGGAGAAGGAGAAGCAGGCTCCCCGCTGAGCAGGGCTTGATGGCAGGACCCTGAGATCATGCTGAGCCGAAGGCAGTTGCTTAACTGACTGAGCCACCCAGGCACCCCTGTATTTTTCTTTCTTTCCTCTTCATTTTGTGGTTCTATTACTTCATTAGTCTTATTCCTTAAGGTAATATAAAGTAAATTATAATAATCTATAGAATGGTAACTTAGAAGATGCATAAGACAAACCTCTGATAATTTTAACAATGGCCATGCTTTTCATTTGTATAGTGCTCAGTACATTTCAAAACATGTTCACATTCATCCTTGCATTTCTTGTAATTGCCTTCTGGGCCTAAAAACCCCCACTGTGCCTCGAAAAGTATTGTTATGACTAAAGGTAAAGAGTCAATCTATTAGACTAAATAAGTTTTCTGGTTGAGAGGGACTTTTCTCAATGCCTCAAAGAATGGCTTAATCAGTGAGGTAGAGGGTCTTTTCTGTCTTCGGAGCACTGAGTGTTACAGAATTTTTGAAAACACTGTGACTCGCATTGAAAGGAGTACCTCACTCTTGTATGTTTCATGTCTTAACACACCCCTTTCACTCACTCACCTACCTAGTCATTAACTTTTTTTTTTTTGGTGTAGTGCCCTACAGGATATAATTTTTAAATGTCTCTTGAGAAAACCTAGCTATGGAAAGTCTCAGACCTGATGCCATTACTTTCTACAAATAATTTTATTTTACAGGATGACTTTTCTGCATGAATTCTTCACATTTTAGGTGAGAACGTTCAATAAAAAACTGCTTAGGAAAATTATTTACTTTTGGGAGATTTAGGTAAGCTTTTACTTGTTTAAGAATATGACTTTCCCCCCATAATCAAGCATCTAAATGAGTCTTAAGCAGGAAGTATTCCCTGTTAGAAAGACTTTTATTTCCTGGTGAAAGACAAGAAGTCTTTAAAAAAAACAAAAAAAACCCTCTCTATCTAATGACTAACATTTTTTATGGTGCATTACAAAATGCTTCGATTTCCATGACATCATTTATCCCCACAGCAATCTTGTAAGGGAGGCAATTCTGTTTTCCTCATTTTATGTATAAAGGAACTGAGATTCTGAATGTGGTGGCTGGTCACACAGCTGGTAAATTGAGCTCAGTGTTGGACACAAGTCTTTGGGTACCAAGTCATGCTATTCTTTATTACATGTGACCTCTTTATATGCTTAATCCTTGATTTTCCTGGCCAATAAATAAAGGAGTAGGTAACCAAGAAGAGAATCAGAGAATTTGCAGTGGAACAGGTGCTTGGTTAAGACGCTTCATTTCCATATCGGTTTAGAGAGGTTAAGTGATTTCTTCCAGGTCCTTTGCTAATTAGTGGCTGAGCTGGGAGGAGAACCTTGAAGATGACATCAAAGACATGAATTACATATATCTTTTGAAACCACATGTCTTTTATCAAATCCTGAATATGTCTCATGGAAACTTGGGCTGCTTTGAATATAACTTGAATTAGAGCATTCTTGTGAGCTCTCTGAGAAGTCTCAGACCTAGTCCTTTGATCTACGTCGGCCACTTTGTAAATGCTCAGAAGCACTTATTCCTCGTAGAAAGATATTAATTTCTGGTACATAATTCCAAAGCAGTACTTAGATTAATGTCCTGCTTTCAGAACTATTAGTTTCTCAACAACAGAGACACTCAGATGCTCAAATTTGAATAGTAGATCATTCAGAGAGGACCTGAGCTTTGGTAGAACATTGATTTAGATTTTACCTCTTTTTTTGTTCCATATATTTTTCAGAGTCTGCGCACAGTTCAAAGAGGAAAATTATCCAAATTATACTATGTTATGACTTATCTTGAGTGCAATTTTTTATACAATTACAATACCTATCATAATAACATGGTCATAATTTAAGCCGTAATTTTACTGTGCTATATTCATTTGCTGTCTTCACATTTGCAGATTTATTCCATAGATGAAGATGAAAAACTAACCCCTAGCCTGGAAATTACCTTACCTCGTGATTTGGCAGATGGATTTGTGAATAATAAGCGAGAAAGCTACAAATTTAAGTAAGTTTCTCTTTCGCCTTTGTTTCTGTTTCGCTATTGAAATAACTCTTGTGGTGCATTAATTATCCCCTGTGAAATCACTAGTGCCATTTCTTGGGGAGAATGTGGTGCTATTTTCTATCTCATCTAGTAGGTAGATTTCAAGCTGCCTTTTCATTGCTGGGCCCAGAGTTGAAAAGAGGGAGTGTTTCCTTTCTTTTCTTTTCTTTTTTTTTTAAGAATTTATTTATTTACTTATTTGACCGAGAGAGAGAGAGAGAGAGAGAGAGAGAAAGAGAGTGCTTGCACAAGCACGGGAAGCAGTAGGCAGAGGGAGAGAGAGAAGCAGGGTCCCCGATGAGCAGAGAGCCTGCCCAAAGTGGGATCATGACCTGAGCTATAGGCAGAAGCTCAACCCACTGAGCCACCCCAGCACCCTGAGGGTGTGTTTCTCTCTGTCCAAGATGCTGTCCCAAGATCCCAGCCTTTCTTTGTTACATCTGTTTCTCCAGTGTTGTCCTTTTCCTCCTTGGCCCACTATGATTTAGGACTTATAGGAAGCTCAGTGTATGACTAAACTTTATTCAAGTTAGTAACTCAAGGTATAATCTGTGTGCTGTATCCATGAGCTTTCTTTATAACATAGATGATATCTGGGTCTCATATGTCCATATGCACACTCCATATTTCTACTGTGTAATGTAGTGGCCACTAGCCACAGGTAGCTCTTAAGTACTTAAAATGTTGCCAGCCTGAACTGGGATGTGCTCTAAGTGTAAAATACATCGAGGATTTTTGAAGGCTTGGTGTGGGAAAGAAAAAAAAAAAAAAGAATGTAAAACATCTCAAGAATTTTTTCATACTGATTGCATATTAAAATGATAAAGTTTGGGGTTACATTGGATTAAAAATAGGTTCTTAAAATTAATTTCACCTGTTTCTTTGTTTAAAAAAGTGGCTACTGGAAAATGTTAAATTACATATATACTCACATGTGTGGATTGCATTATATTTCTCTTGGACAGTGCTGAGCTATAGGGATCAGGCGAAACATACCCAGCAGGCACCCCTGGATTGTCGTCAGTGCCTTTTGTCCAAATTCTCTTCTTCTTCTTTTTTTTTAAAGATTTTATTTATTATTTGTCAGAGAGAGAGAGAGAGAGAGAGAGAGAGAGAGGAAGAGCGCACCAGCACACAAGCAGGCATAGTGGCAGGCAGAGGCAGAGAGAAAAACAGCCTCCCCGCTGAGCAAGGAGCCCGATGTGGGACTCGATCCCAGGACCCTGGGATCATGACCTGAGCCGAAGGCAGTGGCTTAACTGGCTGAGCCACCCAGGCATCCTAGTCCAAATTCTCTTCTGGTAGCCAGGCCTTGAAATAGGAGATTTGGGCTCCTTTATGCTGCCTTTATTCTCTAGTTTCAGTCTGTGCTATTTTCTTTCTTCCCCACTTTTGGCTTTTGAAGAAGTTTGAGCCCAAGTCAAAGCCATATTTGATTTCTCCCTAAATTTAGGTAGTGGATTTCTAGGTCCCCCGGAAGGAATCCTAATTGTTGTCTTGCATTTCTTTCTAGGGTGTTTGGCTTGGGCCCTGTTTTCATACTGTTTTTGCCATTGCCCTTTGCATAAAACCAGTCCAGATATTTTTTATGGTTTTCTCTTGAATTCTTATATTTATTTACTTATGTCTCATAAAATTCTCATTGGTCTTGACAGTTTATCCTTTGTGTCTCATTTACCCCATCTTCTTTTATAGCCCATCTTCTTGTGTCTAGCACATGGCTGCATAGTAAGGTGTGCTTACCCTGTCTTTTTGACTCCCCATTGCCTTTCATTTTGTACTTTAAGGAACAGCTTTATAATATGTGACTTACTTTTTCTGAAGTGGGCCTTCCCCCACTGATGTAAGCATGCCACATACTTCAGCGGCTATGACTTCATGACAGCTGAGCGGGGTCAGTCTCCTTCTATAAAGCCACAGTTTGCTGAAACATTTTATTCAGCATGATTCTATGTGATTGGTAGGAACAACTGGCCATGTCTCTATCTATTGTCCTTTTCCAAAGTATTCTTTATATTATGTAGATAGAAACAGTGCATTGAAACATGTTCATTGAAAATGTGTTATTTGCTTTTTTAAAAATCTTACTCATTCTTTCTAAATCTCTGGATTAAAAATATTGGCTTTGCATTTTATTTTTATTTATTTATTTTAAGATTTTTATTTATTTATTTGACAGACAGAGATCACAAGCAGGCAGAGAGGCAGGCAGAGAGAGAAGGAGGGGAAGCAGGCTCTCTGCTGAGCAGAGAACCTGATGCGGGGCTCGATCCCAGAACACTGGGATCATGACCTGAGCTGAAGGCAGAGGCTTTAACCCACTGAGCCACCCAGGCGTCCCTGGCTTTGCACATTAAATCAAGAAATTAGTAAGGTATTTAACTTATACCTATGTTCAGAGATAAATATTTCAGCATCTTAAGGGTGTTTCCTCCCAAGAACATTCATTCATTCAATCAGTAAATGTTTATTGACCATCCTATCCTCCATGTGCTGTTTTAATGGCTAGGAACATAGCAGAGAATGCAACAAAGGTCCAGCTTTTATGGTGCTTACATTTTAGTGAGAGGAGGTAGATAGGCAGATCCTTAAGTACAGTGTATATCAGAAAGTGTTAAGTGCCACAGAGAAAAATAAGGCAGGCAAGGGTAATAAAGAGTGCCAAGAAGAAGGGCTGCAAAGGAGAGGGATAGAATATTTCATAGGTCAGTCAGGGAAGGCATCCCAGGAGGGTGATATTTGAGCAAAGGCTTAAAGGAGGTGAGGAAGTCAGACAGTCAGATATTGGAGGGATTGGGATTCCAGGTGGAGGAAAAACCAAGAACAAGTCCCGGAGATGGGAGTGTGCTGGCATGTCTGAGGAAGACTAAAGGGGTGTGTGTCGCTGGAGAAGAAGAAGGTTAATGGAGCAGCAGAGTGGCCAAATCCTAGGGAGCCTTAGAAGTCATTGTAAGGATTGTTTGGGGGAAAAAGTCATTGTAAGCTTTTCCCTCCCAATGTCTTTTGGGAAGATAATGGAGGGTTTTGAGCAGAAGAATGAAATAATTTCACTTAGGTTTTAGCAGGATCGTTTGTCCTGGCACCTGAAAAATAGACTGTAAGAGCAGTCTGTTTCAAGGAAGACCAGGCAAGAAATTACGGTAGCTTGGGCCGGGGTAGTAGCAAGTGGAAATGTGGAGAAATAGTTGGATTCTAGATGCATTTTGAAGGTCAGAGGTGATAGAGTTAATGAACGGGTGGGAATGAGAGTGTAATGGAGAAAGAGAGGAGTCAGGATGCCCTGAGGGCTTTGGGCTGCGTGTTTAGAAGGATGGAGTTGTCATGTACTAGGATGCGGAGGACCAGGAAGAACAGGTTTGGGGTGGGAAGAGGTCAACATATGCCAAGGTCGAAATGGATTTTACAAAAAGCCTACTCAACTTCCTGATAACTGAAAAGACCTCCTCAGAATCAGGACACCGAAGTTATGTGTGGTACTGATTAGCTCCAGGGCTGTGAATAAATTGCTTTGTCTCCTTGGGCCTCAACTTCCTTTTCTGGAAAAGATTCCACGGAAATCTTTAAACTCTCTGATTCTGTTTTGTCCTTCCATGGTTTTCAGATGCCAGCTGATCCTTAATGACTTTTCAAATTACTAGGTAACTACATTACATAAACTTAAATATTTTGGGATGATGATATTTGGTCTTTAAGTACCATCGTATGATTTACTGAAACTCCTGCCATCTCCTGGGTTTACATGGTGGTCGATGTAATTCCTACTACTTAGGGAGGTGGAGTTGGAAATGGCTGATGGATTCACTCAGGCATGGCCAGACTGGTTGAAGAAGCAAATCAGTCTGATCGCCATCAACCTCAAAAGCACCGCTGGGTCTGTGCTCAGATATCACAGTAGGTAGAGCTCTGAAGAGCGCTTGAGCGGCCCTGTGTTATGTCAGCGTTCATATCTGAAGCTGTGACGCACCTGCAGGGTTTTGAGGAGTGTTCTGGGCAAACCGGTAAATACTGCTGTCTAAGATATAATCTCGCCTGCTAAATGACCTGGTCGCCAGAGTGTCTGACAATCCCTCTCTTTGTATAGTTTCATTATTTGCTTCTTCGAAAGGGAGGTTGATAAGCTCTAAGGATCTTTTGAAGTTAATGTTGATTAAAGACCATGAATTTCATTCCATTTTGATTTTCCTGCCCAGCTCCAGACATTCATCTGAACTCCTGGGTCATGAAAATAGTCCCACATCTCATGTAGTCTCCAGTTTTTTTCTCCCTAAAGATTTATTTTTTTATTTTTTTATTTTTTTTTTGGCAGAGAGAGCACAAGCAGGGGGAGCAGCAGGCAGAGGGAGAGGGAGAAACAGGCTCCCCACTGAGCATGGAGCCTAATGCTGGACTCAATCCCAGGACCTGGGGTTCATGACCTGAGCCGAAGGCAGATGCTTAACCAACTGAGCCACCCAGGCGTCCCTGTGTAGTCTCTACTTTAATAGACCAGGTGTCCAACTTGTGAGTCACAAGTGAGACCCATGGACCAGAAGTTCCTAAGCTATTCTGAAAGCCGCTTAAGATGCCCTCAATATGTTTGTTTTAAAGGTTTTGCTTTAAAGCCACACCACCCTTATTTTTTTTTATTTTTGAAAAATTTTAAACATGCAGAAGAGGTGGAATAATAATGCAGTAGAGCCTCTCCTGGATCCTTGGTGGGAGATTCACCGATTGTTAACATTTTGCCCTATATCCTTATGCTTCTCTCTCTCTCTCTCTTTTTCTCCCCCTCTTCAACCCCTCTCCTCCTTTCCCTCCCCATGTGTTTCCCTCTCCCTCTTACTTCTTTCATGATGTTTTAATGAGGACCATTCCTGCTGGTAAGCGACTTACCACACTATAAAAGTTACCTTGAGTTTCCCACTGTGCCCCTGATCTCATAATAAGCTCAGTCACCGCACCATTGCGAGATAAGCAGCATCGACACCGTTCCACCACCCCACGCCCCTGGCCTTGGCATTCTGATAAAGACATCTCTCTACAGGCCCATCTTGATTTACTTTTTGACTTTTGATTCATGATCAACCCAATGGGGCAAAACTACCCTGAGAGTTTAAGTGGCCGATACCAGGTTGTAGCACCTACTGATGAAAAATCAACCTCAGTTCACAATTTCAAAACCAAGTTCTATAATCGTACATCTCACAGCTGTGTTCTGTCCTTACAGGTCAGACATCAGAAGTTCACTGGCTTATTTACATCCTGTTCTTGGGTTTCCATTTCACACACTTATCTGGATTTGAATTTGATGCCAGTTGCAGACACTGTCCCTCTTGAGGGCTAAAGAACACACAGTTTATTATTTGGTTCAAAGCTGCTGCAGTTTTTCAGAGGGATTTATTGTGCAGATCTTGTCAAAGCAATACTGTTTACCCACCATTTGTATACAGGGGTACAACAGCGCAGTGTGGTCAGGACTACAGGGCAAACATTGTGTCAGGTTAGGTAAGCCCAGTGATGTAAATATGGGGTAATTTGCAAAGCTTTTAGGAAAAAAAATATTAATCCAATTGTGTTTGAAGCTTAGCTTTTCAATAACTACCACTTTCATTTTTGCAGATTTCAAAAGATTTTTGATCAGGGTGCAAACCAAGAGACCATTTTTGAAAGCATTGCCAAACCAGTTGCCGAGAGGTAGGATTTCCTATATTTTATTCGGTGGGTTGGTGGTTTTTCATCTTGTCTTCAATTTTCAGATAATTGTGGTAATGTGCTTCGACGTATCAATTATATACTCATTGCTGCAGGACATGCAGTGATGCTAGTATTAATACCTTCTACTTACATAGCTGTTCATTTTAGATGTAGATTTTGAACCTTAAAACAAACCAGAGAGGTAGAAGAGCCATTATTACTCCCATTTTACAGGCTGTGTAACTGAGGATTGGCGAGATTAAGTGACACTGCTCAGGATTGTGTGGCTCATGGTAATGGAGTGCTCGGTGGGGTACATCACCATACTGTTACGTCCAGGCTCTTCCTTCAATACAGTGTTTCTAACATCTGACCAGAAGGATGAAGACTGAGGTATGGGTGACACCAGGAGGCCTACTAATGGTTGACCCAGCCCAACCTCACAGTAATAACTACTTTTCAAAGGTTGGCCCTTAACTTCTAGGTCCCTTGTGTTTTCTATGTATTCAGATAGTTCGAGGCTATTGACTATTAGAACCAAACTCACATGACAATACCGAATAAACCAGAATGCTATTTTATTAGCATACATTGGCAAAAGTATCCTTTGGACTAGACACTCAGGCCCTTTTGATAAGGACATTCTCCTCTTATAGGAAATCTATATGAAAAATTACCACTACCTAAGGTTGCTTTCTCATCCTGGTATCAGTTGGATGATTCTAATGACCTCATAATCTCCAGATATATCTATCTTCATGATTAAAATGAAAAATGTTCAGGCAGTCCCCAGCTTAGGATGGTTCAACTTACGATTTTTTGACTTTAGGGTAGTGTGAAAGTAATAGGCATTCAATAGAAAACCTATTTTGAATTTTACATTTTGCTCTTTTCCTGGGCTAGCAATTTGCAGTAGAGTACTCCTTTGTGATGCTGGGCGGAGACAGTGGGCACAGCTTTCAGCCAGCCATGTGATCACAAGGGTCAATAACCAATGCACTTGTAGCCATTCTGTCCCCATATAACCATTCCATTTTTTAAATTACATAAGGTATTCAATACTTTATTATAAAACAGGCTTTGTGGCGGATGATATTTACCTCCCTGCAGGCTACTGGGAGGTTCAAAGAACACCGAAGGTGGACTAGACTAACTTGTGATGTCCGGTGAGTTAGGTGTATTAAATGCATTTTCAGCTCGTGGTAGGTTGCTTGGACAGAGCCCTATTATAAATGGAGGAAGATCTGTATCCTTTAAATAAGCCCATTTTTCAATTCCACTCATCAGTATACCCTTTCCCACAGACATTGCTGGAAACCCATAGTCACATTTTGTCTCTCAAACTCTGTTTTCTGAATCCTACTCAAACTAAGCCTTTCTCTGTTAAGACAGTCTTCCTTCACGGTGAATGAAATGCAATCAAGTAGGCTTTGGCTGTTTCAGTTAGAGTCACAATCCGATAACCTCTCCAGATTAAATTCAGGTCTCCTTGACTGCATGTCACACATCTCTAAAATTTTCTTCCTTGTAGTAATCTTTTGGGTTATGTCATTTTTCAGTTAGCGGACCTCATGTGTTTTATTTTGAAACTTCCTAAAGTTTTCCAGGGAGGGAGCCTTAGTTTCTGTTTCCTGGATGTCTGGTTCTTTCTCCACTACTAATGAGCTCCTCCATCTTGAGTCCACTTCCCCTTCCAGCTCTTGCTGGGTCCCTGGCCTGGAATTGTCTTCCTTCAGAAATCTGCATCCTTGCCCCCTTAGCTTTGAGGTCTTGCAATGACACCCAACCTGATGATGACAAGATTTCAAGAATGACAAGCATTTTATCCAGGCTGCTCAAGTGTTCTTAGTGGATCCTATCTTTTGAAGAGAAGAAGAGAGAGCAGGGAGCGGGGTGGGAGGGGCAGAGAGAGAGGATCTTAAGCAGGCTCCATGCGCAGCCTTCTCAGTAAGGCCTTGCTTTAATAACTGCACTTATAATTGCACTCCCTTTCACCCTTCCCTGTTTTATTTTAGTTTTTTAGCACTAAAAAACCCACCATCCGACATGCTGTATAGTTTCGTTGTTTATTAGTGTTTTGGTCTGTCTTCCACCGGAACAAAAGCTCTGCAAAGGCTGGGATTTGTTTTGTTCACTGACTTGGCAATGACACCCAACCTGATGATGACAAGATTTCAAGAATGACAAGCATTTTTATCCAGGCTGCTCAGGTGTTCTTAGTGGATCCTATCTTTTGAAGAGAAGAGGAGAGAGCGGGGAGTGGGGTGGGAGGGGTAGAGAGAGAGGATCTTAAGCAGGCTCCATGTGCAGCATGAGCCTAATGTGGGGCTTGATCTTATGACCCTGAGATTATGACCTGACCCGAAATCAGGAGTTGGATGCTTAACTGACTGAGCCATCCAGGTGCCCCTCTTTGTCCTTTTTAAGACTTTTTTCCTTATATCCATTTTTCCTGAAACTATTTTTGCTGGGTTTTTTTTTTTTTTTTTCAGTTAGCCTTTATCTGGTTTATCTTTCTCCATCTCTTAATTCAACCACCCTGCAACATTTTGTTTTTAAGTATGACCTAAATAAAATACAGCTGGCTTTTTCCTTTTCAGCCATACTCAGAGTCCCTGATCTTTAATTGGGTACTTTGACCTGTTTATATTTATAAATATAATATATAATGATGTTATATAATATATAATGATGATAATGATGTTTGGAGCTATTCTTCTTAATTTATTTTTTCTATTCACCATACTTTATTGTTTTCCCTTTTTGCTCTTTGTTGGTTTGACAATATTTGTTGCTGCTGCTGCTTTCCATTTTCTCCCTGAAGGTGTACATTGTACTTTAACAGTCCCAGTGTAGTTTAAGTTCAGATATTTAAACTCATTTGTACTTTTTCCCAATATCTTAACCTTTTCCCTCTGCCTTTCACTTTGCACACCTTAACTTTGCCATTCCTACCCCTGTCATTTCCATTGTTGAGACTAACTGATAACTGCATTCTGGGTTGTTGTTAATCATTTTTATTAATAGCTTTTATTTAAATGTGTCTCTGAGTTAATATTTATTACTTTGCTCATCGTTGTTTCTTACACTCTTCTCTACTTCTTAGATTTTTTTTTTTTTAAAGATTTATTTATTTATTTATTTGACAGAGAGAGATCACAGTAGACAGAGAGGCAGGCAAAGAGAGAGGGAGAGGGGGAAGCAGGCTCCCCGCTGAGCAGAGAGCCTGATGCGGGGCTTGATTCTAGAACCCTGAGATCATGACCTGAGCGGAAGGCAGCGGCTTAACCCACTGAGCCACCCAGGCGCCCTTAGATTCCTTTTTGAATTTTGCTGGTCATCATCCTTTAATACATTTTTAAATGGAATTTGACTGGGCCTAGGATAATCCCAGCTTAAACATTTCCTTTCTCTCATAACTGTGAAGATACTGCTCCATTGCCCCTTCATTTGCAGTGTTGCTGAAGAGATGTCAGTGTCAATCTGGATCTTATTTCTTCGTAGAAAATGCCTTTTTTTTTTTTCCTTTCTGAAAGCTTTTAGGATTTTTTGATTTTGTTCTTTTTTCATATCAGTGAATCTGTTGATAGTGTAGGCATGACTGTTTTTTCATGTATTCATGTATTCTTGTCTCATTCAGCCAATTCAGTCTGAAAACTCTTACATTTAAGCTCAAGGGTCAGGTCATTATGTTGATAATATCTTTAAGAATGAACAAAATCATTTCCTTCTGTCCAGCTGTTTATTTTCTCTTTTTGGAACTTGAATTTCCAGAACTATCACTTTTCTCCTTCAAATATTATAATTGTCCATTCCTATTCCCATCTCTTTGTATTTTGGTTCTAAGTTCTGAAAAAATTTGTTAGCTCAGTCTTCCAGCATTGGTAATTTGCTTTTCAGTTGTGTCGTGTGCATTCTTTTCACCTGCTGCTTAAATTCTAGGAGATGGGGAGAGAAGGTCTGTTCTTGTTTATTGATGTAATGTCTGTAATGTCCTCCCTTTTCACTCTGAAGACAATTATTATTTGGATTGGCTTTTCTTTTTTTCCTGTACGCCTTTTTTTTTTTTTTTTAAGTTTTTATGCTCTATTGTTGCTTTTCTGGTGCAGATTTTCCTCAGATATTTGGTGATTTTAAGAAATACCTTGTATTCCCTGTGATTTGTCTTCAGGAATAAAAGCCCAGTGGAAATCCAGCCACTCTAACACAGGTCCTTTCAAGCTGTTCTGTTGGGTTAATATATTTTGGTTGCTGTGTACAATTAAAGTGAGATAAAAATTAGTTCTATTTCTTTCCAAAATTGTGCAATTCAGGTGTCTTGCTAATTTAGACTCATCTTTTCCTACCTAAGTCAAAGAATGGTAAGACTGCAAGACTAAAGAGCTGCATGACCAGTGGTGAGAATTTATAGATTTACATTTGTGTCATTGGAGATTAAGTAAAAGAATCTTCGTGGTTAGTTGTTTATTATTATTATTTTTTAGTTGTTTATTATTGAGTACATTTCTATAGGAAGTGCTTTGTCATCCTGTGTCTTTTGAACTTTTTCTGAAATATATCCTATGTTGCTTAGTAACATGCAGAAACAGTCTTTTTTCATATTAGTTTTGCTTATGGATTTTGGATTAGATTTTTATAAAGATAAAATTTAGTAGGCACACAAATCATGCAAATGTATATAGTACATGGTATTGTATGATATGAAAGAGATTGTAGAGGTTTTGGGGGTTTTTTTTTAGTTTATTATTGAAGTATAGTTGTCATACAGTGTAATATTCATTTAAGGTATAAGGAATTTGTGGTTTGGTGTGACATTTCACCCAGTGTTCTGGTTCTCAAGCTGGTGTGCAACTATTTCGGGAGTATGTAGTAGACTCTCATGGGTTGCCTGAAGCCACAAGCCAAACGTGGTGCCTCATCCTGAGAGCGAATTTGACTGAAAAATTGAAGGAGAGGAGGTTGAACTCTCAACTTCTCTGAGGTCCTATCCCATGCACTTGTAAGTCTGCAGAATCCCCGTTTTTCAGTCAGTCTTAGGTTTTACCTAAAAGCTTGGGATGTAGGAAATATATTTTTATGTGCAGTGAGTGCTTTTGGAAAAACATAGAAATTTAGTGTTTTAGAAAAACGTAGTTTGACCAAAATGAGTAGGGTGCACACCATCAGGCGGATTGATTATGCCAAAGACAGAGGTCCCCACAGCTGTCAGTGGACAAGCTAATGCATCTGCAGTGCAATGAGGCCAGCCAGGTGATGATGCTTTTAGTCACCCTGTGAACCAGTTCTTTTTTTTTTTTTTTAAGATTCTATGTATTTATTTCAGAGAGAGAGGGAGAGTGTGTGTGCATACAAGCATGAGCGAGGGGAGGGGCAGAGGGAGAAGCAAATAACCCGCTGAGGAGGGAGCCTGATGCAGGACTCAATCCCAGGACCCTGGGATCATGACCTGAGCCAAAGGCAGATGCTCAACTGAATGAGCCACCCAGGCACCCTGAACCAGTTCTTTTTAACCTCTGATTTTACCAGGGTTGAACAATACCAAGTGCAAGCTGAGAAGAGGATGAAGAGAGAAAGTAGGCTCGAGGACTGCCAGAGCAGTCTTGGCAGCTGTGACTGGGCAGGAGGACAGGCCTTGGTCTAGGAGATAGGCTTATGGGAGGGGTGGTCCCACACTTCCAGTGGGGCAGGGTCAGGACCCTGCAGCATGCTGTGGCTCTGGGAAACAGGTTCTGCTGATGCTGCTGTTGGTTGCATAGCTTGTCCAGGCCTGCTGCACTAAGCAGAGACAAGGAGACCAGAGTGGAGTACAAGAGAAGCCACAACAAGAGTACTTAAAAAAGTAAACTCAAATCTCACTGGCCAGTTTTTCACCTCTGTGTACTCATGCTTCTACCTTATCTGGCTCCAACAGTGTGGCAATGGAATGATCTGATTCTGCCTTTGGCCCTGTGATTTACTTACTGTGGGACTCTGGGTCTGACCTGCCCCTTCCAAATCAGTTATCCCCTCAGAGAAAGGCAGACACCAACAAAACCAACTTTACAAGATTGTTTTGGTATGAAAAGAAAGAGTACATTCAAATGTACTTTGGGAACTTCAGTGCCTTCTTTATTCTAAGGGTTGAAAAAAATTAGACATTCTTTTTCCACTTTAAAAATATGCCCAGTAGCTTATGGCTTCAGACCAAGATGAAGTAGATACACTTCTCTCTATTCTTCTCACTAAATACAAGTAAAAGCTCTGGGCATTATATATAAAAGAGACATAAGAAGATTCTGAAAGTTGGGGAGAAGAAGGTAGACGAGCCAGAGGAACTCAAGACCTGAGGAATGATGTGGGTTTGGTTTTGTTGTTGTTGTTGTTTTGTTTTTTGGGTTTTTTTTTTTCCCCTCATGTGTCCCAGACTGGATGTTGGAAAAACTGGCAACCCAGAAACACTAATAGTCTCAGACAAAAGTGGCAAGAAAAGTCTGTTCTCTACAGCCAGAGGACCAGGAAAGGGGCAACTGTATGAGACAGAAACTTCTAGATACTAGTTGCCTTACTCCATCCAGATACCATGGAAAAATCCCCAGCCCCACCCCAACAGCAAAGGCCTGGCTATCACAAGGCACCCCATTCCCTACTGCCAGGGTGGTATCAGAGGAGTGGGAAGAATTTCACCCCCACTTGGAGATAACAACTTCTCCCTCTCCTCTCCCCCAAGTTGTCACTGGAAGTTGCATGGAATGCTGGAGTTCACCACCATCCAATAGGAGCAAGGCCTCCCTCACCCTGATGTGGAATCAGTGGGCAGCAGCAAGGTCCCCCTTCCTCTCCTTTCCAGGGGGGGTGTCAGATGAGGCCTAGAAGGGAGTCTGAAATCTCCCCCCCACCTACAGCATGCCAAAACAAGATTGAATTATGATCTAGAATCTCATAACATAGTACCTAATCTATTTAGGGTACAATTGAAAATCATGCATCAAATATGAAATATCAAGAATCAGGAGAACATCAGCTCACAAAAGAAGAAATAATCAACAGAAGCCAGTACATAGATGACACAGGTCTGGCACAATCTAAAGATTTTAAATAGTCACCATAGAACTGCTTCCATGAGCAATTAGGAACATGCTTGAAACAAATGAAAAAATTCAAAGTCTCAGCCAAAAAATAGAAGATATAAAGAAGAACCAAATGAGAATTTAGAACTGAAAAGTACAGTGACTTAAATAAATTAGAAAAAAAAATGACAGATGGCTCAATAGCAGAAGGGAGAGCTCAGAGAAAAGAAACAATGAATTTGAAGAGGGTAACAACAGAAATCACCCAATATGGACAATAGAAAGAAAATAGGCTGGGAAAAAAGTGAGGAGACCCTCAGGGACCCCTGAGAAGTATAGCAAAAGATCTAACATTCATGTCATTGGAGTTCCCAAGGAGAGGAGAAAGAGTGTGGAGTTGAAAAGTATTCAAAGTAGTAATGGCTGAAAATTCCCCAGTTTTGGCAAAAGCCATAAATCTAGAGCTTTAAGAAACTGAGCAAACCTCTAACAGGATAAACTCACATCCCCTCTAAGCCACATCATTGTTAAACTTCAGAACACTAAAAGCGAAAATCTGAAAGCAGTAAGAGAGAGAGATGATACCTTACATACAGGAAAAAATAATTTGAAGTATAGTGGATTTCTTATCAGAAATCAAGAAATCTAGAAGGAAGTAGAATATTCTCAAGTGATGATAGAAAAGAACTGTCGGCCCAGAATGTATACACAGTGTACACAGTGTAATTAACAGTCAGGAATAAAGGGGAAATAAAGATATGTTCCGACAAAGGAAAACCTAAGAGAATTAGTTGCCAGTGTACCCTCCCTAAAAGAAGGGATAAGGGAAGTTCTTGAAAAAAAGGGAAATGAAAAAAGAATGAATCTTGAAACACTAGCAAGGAAGAGAGAACAACAGAAAGAGCAAAAATCTGCATTAATAAAATAAACTGTGTTTCTCCTCTTGAGTTTAAAAAACCATGTTTGATGAAGCAAAAAATAAAGCACCATTTGATGACAATTACATCATAAACAGGGGAGGGTGGAAGGTTTCTATACTTTATTCAAACTGATAAGATGTCAACATCAGTAGATCTCTGGTGATGGAAGAGTTCTTGATCTTTTTTTTTTTTTTTTTTTTTTGTCTTAAGACTTAACTCATTTATTTGAGAGAGAGAGTGAGCACAAGTAGGGAGAGGGGCAGAGAGAGAGGGAGAGGGGAAAGCAGACTCCCACCTAAGCCAAGAGCCCGACATCTGACTGGATCTCGGGACCCTGAAACCATGACCTGAGCTGAAGGCAGATGATTGATTGAGCCACCCAGGCGCCCCAGGAGTTCTGTATCTGAATTGCAGTGATGGTTTCTTGCACCTGCACATGTGATAAAATGACACACATATTGTACTGATGTCAGCCTCCTGATTTTGACAACATACTCAAGTTATGCAAGAAATAACCATTGGGGGGAACTGGGTGAAGGACACACAGAGCCACTCTGTCCTCTCTTGCCATTTCCTGAAAATTTGTAACTATTTACTTTAATAAAAAATTAATATTTCCAGATCTGAAAACTTTAGTGTCATTTGTTCTGTCATGTTCTTCTATTCAGTAAATTTGGTAATACAAATTATTAGACTTCTCCCCCATGGGACTCAATAAAACTAATTCTATTAGACATTCACCACAACATGCCTGCCAGTAAACACTTTATTTTCTCAAAGTTGGCTTTTAAGTAGAAAACATTGGTCACCACCAAATTATACAAAAACCCACTGGCTCCCACAGATCTTTTCAACTTCTGGTCACAGTTTTATTTCACCAGATGGATTGTTTATAAACATGTACCTGTGCTTGGCTCCACTTCCTGCTCTGCTGAATTTCCTGAATTTCTAGCTTTTGTGATTTTACTATTATTCTTAAATGGAAACTCTTAAGTGTAGCTCTTTTAAAATTTTATCAACTGAAAACATGGCTTTGTGCTTAAAAACCAGAACACATATCCGCTTTTAAACCCCCCTGAAATTATATAAGATGATGACCTAAAGATGTTTAATAAGGATCATATTACCATGCTGTCCACAGCTCGTGAACTTGGAGAGAGCATGGCAGTCTACCTGACAAACACAGATTGTATTAAGGGTGCATACTTAAAGTAATGAAATTTACTATTGTAGGTAAACAAATGAGTCTAAATCTGGATGTCTCTTCTTAGAAATGGCCATTCAAGAAATTGCATGCCACCGTCAGTTTTTCAAGGATAACTAAATTAAAGCTATTTGTGATGCACATGATAAAATACCTCTAGAAATGGTCTAAGAGTTGTATGAAGCAGTTTGACTGTGGGAATTTGGAGTTCTCTGGCAGAGCAGAGATATGTGATGAAAATCACTGGGTCAGTGGTAAAATAAGTAGCATGGCTTAGACTAAGAAGACAATAAAAGAGACTGACCGGTGGATCAGGGGTGCTTTCTCTCACAGTGATGTGACTCCTTAGCCAGAAGATACTTGTGTTAGGCTGGCATGCCGCCTACTAAAACAGATCCTGAGGCCAGGATTGTGAAGGTAGTGTGTTTGGGGGGTTAGCCCAGGAAGCACCACCAGGGAGTGGGGAAGTGAGACAGTGAAAGGAAGGAAGCCACCAGGAGTTATGTTAAGAGAGTTTGTTACTGCTTTGAGAGTTGGGACTCAATCCCACTGGAGTTCTCTGGGGGACTGTGAAGGGCATGCCTCAGAGGTGTTCCACCCAAGAGGCAAAGAACCTCCTCTATATTCCACCACACCTGTCTATCATTGGCTGGGGGCTGCTTCCGGGGTGTTAACACGTGGCACTTCTAGCCTCACCTGTCCGTGGACTAAACAAGCCTCCTAGGCCTGGTGAGTGTGCGGGAAGAGGGCAGCAGACTCTTGCAGTGAGAAGCCATTTGTGTGAATGGGAACAGCCAAGTCTTGAGTTGATAGGAATGGGAGCCCCTCTAATTTCTGCAACAGGACGCCCACATTTCTGCTGATTGTCACCAGAGAATGTCTGGGCTTCTCTCCTCAGCAATGGCCCTGATAGGAAAGCAGATAAAAACAAAATCCAAAAGGAAAACGAAACCCAATGTGATCAATAACTACGTCTTATGTTAAGACTGTGTTCTTAAAACATTGTAATCTAGAATGAAGAGAAATTATCTGCATGTTTTCTTCCCAGTTTTCTGAACTTCGTATACTCAGTATCATTTTGCCCATTCATCCTTGAGTAAGTAAAACAGTTTCCTTGTCCATAAGTGATTAAGAACATTCTTTTTTATATGTGCTGGTCCTCAGACACAGCAAGTGTGTTCCCAGCTCAGGACCTTTGCACTTGCTATCCCTTCTGCCTGGAACTCTCTCTTGCTCCTGGCTTATACCTCCTTATCCAGCAGATCTCTGCTCCTGTGTCTTCTCAGTGAGACCTTCCCTGACCACCCCACCTAAGAAAACAGCCCCCACCCTGCACTTATCCTTACCGTGCTCAATTTTTCTTTATAGCATGTGTCACCCACTAACATACTGTACACAGTGTTTACTTGTCAAGTTTGTTTATTGCCTGCCTCTGCCCACTCAAATGGAAGCTTTGTGAAAGCACGGACTCTTCATCTGTGCTCACTGCTGTAACCTTGGCTCCTAGGACAGCGTCGGGTATATACCGGATATTCAATGAATTGCTGTTGAGGGAGAGGCTCAGTACGAGGAGAACCATTCTTTCAGGGCTGTAGCTTTCCCTCTCTTGCTGAATGCATGGTGATGGGCTCTCTTTGCTATAAAAGGAGTTTTTACTTTTGCTTCCTTCCTGAGGTATTTTTGTGGACAGAGGCCTTCCCGGTGAATCTAAACATGACAGATAGCTGCTTTTTTTTTTTTTTTGTCTAGTCTGGTGGTTTTCAAAGTGGTCACCTCGGAACTTGTGAGGCATGTGGATTCTCTAGCCTCACCCAGACCTGCTGAATCAGAGAAGTCTCTTCTAACAAGGCCTGTGCATGCTTCTGATACACTAACCCAGAAACTGAAGCTGGAGATTGTGTGATCTAGGCAGACAGCTTGGGAGAGTGCACTCCTGGTGTTTGTGTAGAGGGGCATCTTTTCCAGAGATCTGAGATGTACTCTGAGCAACTTTACACTTCTGAAATTTTGGTGTGTGTTTATAATTATCATGCCACTTCTTTCTGAAATGAGTGGAAACACCTCACCCTACTGCTGGGGAAGGCTTCTTGGGTGTGAGCCCCATGTGCAGGGCCCCATGTGTGGAAGGGCACCTGTCTTAGTTTAACACTCTGTTGTTCATGTTTAGAGGACAATTAAAAAGTAACAGAGAAATCAGAAACTATTTGGCTAAGGTTCTTAATCAGTTATGACTAGTTTTCAGGAATTTGAACACTTTCTCTAAAGAAATAAATGAGGGAGACTATGTAACACGTTAAGACCGTGGACTTTGGAGCCATAAAAGTATGGTTCAGTTCCCACCTTTAATACTTGATAACTCTGTGGCGTTGAGCAAGTTACTCATTCCATGTCTCAGTTTTTTATCTGTAGTTGGGGAAAATGGTGCCACTATAGCTACTTTGTGAGGATCAGATGAACTGGACACAAAAAACATGCCCCAGTACACAGTGTGGGCTCAGGAAGTGTTAACTAGCACACCTTTTGGCTCGTCACCAGTATTTTTCTGGACTAAGATTTTTCATTCCAGTGCAGGGTTTTACCAAGTTGTGAATGCTTTTCTTTATGGACTTCCCTCCCCTGCCCCCTGATTCTTGTTAGATTTGGTTTTTCGTGAGGCAGAAATCTGCAATTTTATCAGAAATCTTTACTTCTGAACATGAAGATGCAGTCCCAGATGATCCAGGGATATTTCCGGTTATTATTATTCACCTTCTTATCTTATAAATGAATGATAAACAAAGAAAGCACATGGAATGCAAAGCCTTCTGGAAAATCCTTCCTACACAAATGTGAAGTGATTGATTACAACTGGCAAGGTTTTTACTATAGTTATTTGAATTTACAATTGACTGGCAAAGAGCATAACCATAGTTAAAATATGTTGTTTAAATTGTTGGGGTAGATACAGCAGTAAATTTACTTAGTGCGCGGATTTAAATGTCTTCTTTTGAAAGTTGTTTTACTTGGAGCAGATCTCTTAGCAGAATTTCTGTCATTCTCAGTGAATGTGGCCATTCCTATGCCTGGCCAGGTGTTTTTGGTCAGATTTTTAACATAATTCTGGCTAAATAACATGAACAGACTTACTTATTGTCATTTGATAACAGCGAGAATACATTTGATTTTATGTGGAGCTTTTCCAACCTTATAGTACTTGCACACACATGATCTCGCACAGTTTTTACCTCAACCCCATGGGTAGGCAGGTCTTACTTTTCCCCTTTTAGATGAGAAAACTAGGGCTCTGAGCATTTAATTGACTTACGTGGGGTCACACAGTAGTTAGGTTGTGGAACTGAGACTAGAATAGGTCTTTCTTTCATGGTCCTTTGATCTCCACATTGCTCTATCCCACAGCGGTGTTTGTGTATTTCATTGCATTTCACTGATATTACCCCTCTAAATTCACCAGTGAGGTTGGTGTCACCAAATCAGTGGGCAGCTTTCAGTCCTCATCCTGGTTGACTTTCAGGAGCATTCAGCAGTGTTAGCTCTTCTCTGCTGGCCATTGTAAACAGGCACAACTGAGATGTTGGCTTTGTCTTGGTCAGTGCTGGGGTGGGGGTTCGGCAGGTGTGGGAAGTGAAACGTAACTTCTCTTTTAGGTTCCTCCTCCTGGATTTGTTCTTCCTGTGCTCTAGAATCCATGATCTCTGTGGTCCTGTAACCACTGTGCCCTTTTCCCATGCTCTCTCAAATGTTCATGTCCTCCAGATGATGTTTCTTTCCTTTGTCCATAAAATGTCTTCATTCAGTGTGGCTATTCTTTGAGGAAAAGAACTAGATTGCATAAATTAACCATTATTTATCACTCATTCAGCTAACATTTTCTGAGCGCTAGGTATATATCAGGCACTGAAAGTAAGTCTTAACTTTCTTGGAGGAATTTTTGTTATATGAAAAGATCCTTGTTTACCAAAATCAGGCCAGGACTGATAGCATTTCAGGCATGAAGATACACTGAAATGAGAGATGTTAAGCTGTGTGTTGGAAGATGTTTTGATCAAGTGTCAAATTAGGTCATTGCCAGGCCTGTCATTCTCACAGATTATGATAAGGGGAAAACTGTCCCACCATAGTTTCCAGCAGGACAGTTGTGACCTGTGATGTGGTCTCTGGCAGCCATGGCTGATGGGACCAGAGCAAGGAATCCGAGTCAAGAGCAGCAATGCAAAGGCTTCCCATGACTTTGGAGATCTAGGGCTAAAAGTGTTACCCAAATAGAAATGGGCTGGGGCTGGTTGGGTGTCACTCTTGGCGGACTATGAACTGGGCAGATCTGGACAAAGCAGACCGCTGGAGCAGGAGCTGGAAGAGTGAGGGTAGAGAATGAGCCTCTGAAGGGGTCACCGTGGACTACACAGCAGTGACAGTTAGGAATTGTCATAGCCTCTGCTATTTCATAACCATTGCACAAGATAAAGGTCCTAAGTGTATGAGAAGCCTGGAGGAAATCCCTGTTTCTACATGTCCTCATGCTCTTGCAGTTACCTTGCTTCTCTTGGTCTTTGTTCATTCTGACCAAATGCATTTCATTAAATCAAGGTCTATTTTATAAGTAGACTTGATCTACTTTGTTTATACCTGATGTTGGCCTCAGTACAGATGTAGAAATTATTTGTACTCCCAGTTTTGTTGAGACGTGATTGACAAAATTAAAAGTGTATATATTTAGATTGTTCAACATTCTGTTTTAAAAAAATTACTTTTTGAGTATACTGAATGTTCGATAGCAACCTGATGGTTGTAAAAATCATGTTTAATACTTGAATCTGAGCAGTTGGAGTCCAGTTTTCTGGTGTGAAATGCAAAACCTATCTTCTTCTCTAGTCACTGCCTGTGTCATTTCTATGCTCAGAACCCTTCAGGGCTCCCTGTTTCATTCAGAGAAAAAGCCCAGCTCTTTATGATGGCCTAGAACCAGCTCCAGTTTCATGGACCTTGGCTTTGCAGCCACTCAGGGCCCTGTACTGAAAAGGGCCCCATGCCTGGTTTCGTCCTCTGCTATTGACATTTTGAAATTCCTAATAAGTTTATATTTGAATTTGCATTTTGTAAGTGAAGACCAATGGGACAGAGGAGCATTTTCTTGAAGAGCGGAGATGCCCTGTAGCAGCAGGCTGCACGTGTGCTTGGGGTCCAGCTAGCAGCTGGCACGTGCACAGCCTTGGGCACAGTAGGCAGCACCCACCCAGTAGCATTTGGCCAGCTGCATACGTCAGAGCAGTCCAGGGTGCTGCACTTCCCTGAGGGGATGGGCATGCTGGGGCATGGTCCTAGATGCAGAGTGTGACCATTATAACATCAACAGAAGGGCATCGCGTCCATGCAAGACAATGGGGGGCTTAGGACCCGAAAGATGGTGAACATTTAAAAAAAAAAAAAAAAAAAGCAGGAGCTTCTTAAGGGGCAACACCACGACAGCCACGGGAGGCTGGCTGCCCTGTGTGTCCCCAGAGCTGGTCCTGACAATGTGTGGTATTTAACTCTCAGTCTTGGGCACTGGAACAGAACTGCTAGCGCTCAGGGTGCAGACTTGATCAGTAAGCTATGACAAAATAAAAGCGGACATAGGAACATTGCAATAAAGCGTATCAAAGAGTTAGAATTCCTCAAAGAGGTCAGAGTTTCCCATTTTGAAAACATTGCAGGTAAAGCACATATCCTCAGGCTTAGAAACAGAAATTAAATTTAAGATCATGCAACAGAAAAGGATACTATTTGTATACGAAGCTTCAGATGAACCAGTTAATGATATTTTAAAATGAAAATTTTAGGAGATAATTTTAAAATTAAATTTTTCCTGATAATCATAGATACAGCGATAAAACTCATAAATAGGTGTCTTGGGTTCTGCACAAATTATGAAGCCACTTCCAGTTTCTTGTTCCACCTCCATGAGTGACAGGAGATGTCAGAGCAAAGATTAAAATGCATTGGGTATAATTGCATTTAAAATTACATCCAAACTACATGAAACTGATTTGTATGAAGAGTTCAATCTTTTTAGAGAAATTATTTTGTAAGATTCATCAGCTTAGATGTACTAAAATTTGTATTTTGAAGTAATTTGTAAGAAATTTGTTTCTATGTTGTCGTAGCCTGTAAAATACTCATAATAGCTCCAGTAATAGTTGGATCAGCAGAAAGATCTTTCTCATAAGTAAAGGCTATCAAAAACTATTTGTATATTACATCCCCATGACTTACTTATTTTATAACTGGAAGTTTGTACCTTTTGACCACCTCTGCCCACTGCGGTAACTATAGTTAACAATACTATATTTTATATTTAAGTAAAAGTTGCTAATAGATCCAAAAGTTCTCATCACAAGAAAAACAATTTTTGAAAAAAAAACCTATTTATGATCTTGCATTTGCTGACAGCTTCCAGTTATATCAATTGAAAATGATGTGAAAGATATAAATTTTGATAATCTAATAAATGAATATGTAGTAAAAGCAAGCCAGGAAAATTATATGATCAATCAAGAGATATTAATAAAGTATATATAAATTATTGTATAGATAATATATGTAGACATTAAATAATAAAGGTTTATATGTATAAAATTATAATTCCAATTTATTGGACATTTGAAAGTTTATCATTATGCAATATAATACCATTATGCCTTGAATTAGAAGTAATCCCTATATTATAAATAACAAAATATCTTTAAGGAAGAAAGCTTTATATTCTAATAACTCTGACAGCACTTTTTCTCATTTTGAATAAAGGGGCTATGCTTTTTCATCATTCACTGGGACTTGCAAATAATGCAATTAGCCCTACCAAAAAAGGTCTCCAAGATCTGCTTCCCCTTTGTAAACAAAGGGGACTTACCTTAAAACTTTTTTCTTTTTTCTCTTTTATTCTCCCATTTGCTTACTCACTGTGGTTCAGGTTTTAATGCTCGAGGAATCTTCAGCCTCAGGTAGGGTTTTTGCCCTGGCTGGTTTTTTTCCTGCCTGGAATGTTCTTCTCCCAGATACCCACATAGCTCATACTATCACCTCTTTAAAGTTTTTGCTCAAATGTCAGCTTCTTAATGAGGACCACCCTGATCACCCTAGTTAAAACTGTATCCCATTCCTCTCCCTGACTACCATAGACCTCGTATCTTACTCTGCATTTTTCTTTTTCTCTGTAGAACCTATCACCTTCTGACATATATAATTGCCTACGTATTTTGTCTGTTGTACATTATCTGTCTGCTCTGCTAGAATGTCAGAATTAGTATTTAGGATTTCTGTTCTGTTTGCTGATGACTCCCAAGAACCAGTAATGCTAGAAACCCAGTGAGTATTTGTGGAATGAAGTCTGAAACTGTTAGATAAACGTGTAGTCACTGTACAAACCAAAATTATATAACTGCAGTGTGTTTGCCTTTGTTGTACATAGACAAATCAGATTCTTGATTCCTCAAATTGTTACAGCTAATGCTTTTGTATTTCCATCTACTTTAATTAATGAAAATTCCCATTATAGGACCATATACTCAATGCATGCTAATTAAATCGTGCTGTTCATATAATTGTAGCCATAAAAGACTTTCAGAACACTAAAAACTTTGTTATAAAAGCTTAAACAGTTGAAATAAAAAGAAAACCCCAGTGGCTGAATTCTTTATTTGCTTGTTAAGAATATTTATCTCCTATGAGACCCTGTTTAGCCTCAATCTAAATGATAATAGAAGTACAGTATGTTTTCACTTAGGAGTGTCTGTATTTTCATTCTTAATTTAGGTGAATAGGCAATTGCGTCAGGAATTATTCTTATTCGGAGATAAAATATTCTTCATCCATAGCTCCACAGAAATTCATTTACTAGCTTGTGTGCACTTGCGAGCACTAGGATCTTTGAAAATCAATATTCCTTTTAGTTCTGATTTAATTTTGGTTTATCATGAGAACACCCATTTTTTTTCTCACAGAGATGAAATCAGGGTTATTAAACTAGGAAGCATCTTTTTTTTTTTTTTTTTTAAATAACAAGCTTGTGCTGCATGCTACTTTAAAAAAAATGGAATAGCTTCTTTAATGGGAGAAATTGTTATTGAAAGATGCTGGGCTATCTGTGTGTTTCTGGGAGAGGGAGTATTTATATCAGGACAATAAAATTTGAATTTTTAAGGAAGCCACCAGAATAATGAAACACTTAAGTAACATATCAAAACTATTTTCTAAATATTGATATGACATAAAATCTTGATTAGCTTCTTTAAATGTAATTAGAAGGTGAAAATCATGATGGTATCTTCATATCTGTATCAGATAAAGGCATGGCTCCAAAGATTTCTCAATTTCCATATGATATTCATATATGAGCAATAAGAATTAAAATTTTATGGTACTAAGAAGATCCTAAGATGGATACTACAAAGTTGTTGATTCTGTAGTTTCCTGATCTGTTTTTATCTTCAATATCATTGAACCATGGAAAAAATGATCAGTATAATGTTAGTCTCCAGAACTTTCTCAATGACAAGACATCGAAACCTACCTCAAATCCTAAAGAAAAGAATTTACTGGCTTATGTTAGTAGGAAGTCAAGAAATGTGTTGACTCCAGACTCAGCTTCTTCCAGGTGGCCAGCAGCTCCAAATTTACAGGCTTGTAGAACCCCGACCCTCAAAACAGGACATTTACCTTTCTTACTAGCTTCAGTAGAATGATCATGTGAGGTTCTCTATTTGCATGGCCAACCCCAAACAAATCACTATCATTAGAGGATGGGGTACTCTCTTTACCTAGATTTCCCCAACCTGAGTGATAGCCCTACCCAATACCACTTGGAGGTGGGAAGAGGTTCTGCAAAAGGACAGATTATTTATTAGCAATGCCAGAAGAAAGGGGCATAAGAAGATAAGCTGGACAGATCAGTCTCTGCCTTGAATCTATAGGCAAAGTTAAAACAAACAAACAAACAAAAAAACAAATAAATAAGAAGATACCTATGAGATATTTAAAGCTTGAGGACATTCAGGGGTGACTACAGAAAATGAAGACCAAGAGCAGGGCTCATTCACATTTTGGCTGTGTCCTTTTATGGTGTTGAACAATTAGCTCATTTGTCTAATAAGGGGAGGTTACGGATGTCTGAATGTTCAGGACTGATTGTAATTACACTAGATAAAGAAGAACTAACATGCATATTAGGTTTCTATTAGGTGTTAGGCCATACACACTTTGTAGTATTTTACACACATAGGTATACATTCTAGTTGAAACAATAAGACATTGATTCATCTGTGAGTAACAGAAAAACTTAATAATGGTTTAAAGATATGAGCATTTATTATTTCACATAAAAGAAACCTAGATATAGGCAGTCCAAGCCTGTATTGGAAACTCCATGACCACCAGGGACCCAGGCACCGTCTCTCATGTCCCACCGTCCTTATTTTAAACCACCTCATTGCACAAGATGGCTGCTTGTACTTTAGTTCAAAGATGTTCCTTGTAGGCAGCAGGAAGGAGAGAGGAGAAGAAGATTGCAGCCACCCCTTTTTAAAGAGAATTATTGGCAGTCCCATACAACCTTTCCACTTGGATCTCATTAGCCTTGACTTAGTCACATGGCCACACCACGCAGCAAGTGAGGGGGGAAATGTAATTCCTATAGTTAGCCATGTGCCCAGCTAAAGTCTGGGGTTTGGCTACTAAGGAAGAAGGGCAGATGACCATTGGGAGGCAACCAGGAGTCTCTGCCTCATACTTTATCTCCTAAGATGTACAGCAAACATTGGGTGTGGAGCTGGAAGACCACGTGATCCAACTTTGGAAAAGTCTTACTATCTCTGGATTTGAGCTACTTTGGTATCCTTAAGAGCTCCCTTCCTTCTCTTACATAAGGCCTCAGACACGCTATAAAGAGGCTTTTGGTGGATCTTCACAGAGTCCTGGTATGAACTGACTTTCCAGGGGCCTCTGTGCCTGTGAACTCAGGGAGTGTGGCTCTACCCTAAGACCGCATGTGACCACTGCTTTCTCAGATGCCATCTGTTACTACCACCATTCTTCCCTAAATGAATCAGAGGGTGAGAGTTTATGATAGTCCTCTTGCTGCTGAGAGGGTACCTCATTTCTGTCCTAACTAGCTGGTGCTTTGTTGTGTCATTTTTGAAAGTGAGGCTTCTATATATTAAGTACAGCAAACTCTTCTCTCATGAAAAGAAATTATTGAGTATAACTCTTCTGTTTCACCTCACATATTGCAATTCCTTTAAGGAACAGTAAGAGTACAATAAGGTTGTATTTTAAGTAGCCTCGAGTAAATTTATTAAAGTGTGGATGTGGTAAAAATATTTCCCCTTAGAGATTACTTGACAAAATAATGAACAGAGGTTCGGAAATATCTCAGTGATACAGCCATTATTCTTATTTGTTAGACATATAAAAACACATAGCATATTTTATTTGAACCATAAACATGTTCAAATGTGGTTAAGGCTGCACTGTGATGAGTCATATATCACAATTTTATATTGAAAAAGTTGTGTGACAATTTACCTGATGTTTTCAGCCTCTCTAAGATTAGAAGTACAGACAAGAAAGCAAGTGTGAAACTTCCTCTATAAAATTCTTGTAGAGCATAATTCTGAGTGACCTATTCCAGTGACTTTACAACAAACCAAAGTGTAATGTTGTCTCCTTACGGCCATCATGTTATGAAAAGAATGGCAATGGTTACTTTGGGGAAATTAGGTGGTTTCAAAAACAACCGAGCATAGAGAGACTTAGTTTTAAGTTTGAGTTTCTCTTAACTAAATTTACCACATAGGCCTTTGTCTCTACTCAGCCTCTTTCAGAAGCTTGTCTCCCAGTTCACATGCAGCTAGGGTTGCCAGATACAGCAAATGAAGATACAGGATGCCCCCATTAAACTTAAATTTCAGATAAGCAACAAATACAGTTTTAGCATAGATATGTCTCAAATGTTGCATGGGTCATACTTATGCTAAAAAGTTAATTTGTTGTTTATCTGAAATTCAAATCTAACGGGGCATCCCCTGTTTGAACTGGAAACCCTACTTCCAGCCCTTATCACTGTGATGTTGTCATGTATTTTCTTCGTTGGAGTTCACATCTCCATCAGTGTCCTGACCTATGCTGACAACCTATATCTTCTTCTGCCTGCAGCCATTTCCATCCAGATGGCTTCTCTTCTTCCTTTGTTGCTTTACCAGCTTAATGCAGTCACTCATCCATCCACCCCTTCTCCTGACCCCTCCCCAAAATGGCATGGTAGTGTCTTTGCTTGACACCCCCAGGTTATTTGAGTCACCTCTACCCTTGTGCTCCATTTTTCGTCAATCAATGCCATCCATTCTTCCTTCACAGTCTGTTTTTCCTTCCCTTTCTCCTGGCCTTTCCCTCTGCCTCTCTCTCTTTCTCTTTCCAAGTGCCTTCATCTGTCCATTCCCCATGCTGCCTGCAGTTTAGGTCCTTGTCTGCAGTGGTCCCTGTCCACCCACTTTTCCAGCTGGCCTCTAGCTCTAGGCTCTCCCTACCCCCAGTCATTCTGAAATTGGGGTTCACATTCTAAACTATTGCACCAATTTTATTCCTTCCCAGCTAAAAGCCTTCAGTGACTTACTGTGGTCCACAGAATGAAGCTTAAGCTCCTTATTTGAGGCCTCCCATGAAAGACTTTTCCCAATTGACTTCTGCTGATTTCTCTAGTCTTGGTTGCATCAGTAGCTTTGATCAGTGTTTATCCCCCGTTTAGATTCACTTGCTCTTTCACCATAATATAATATTGGAAACTCCCTTAGAGATGTTTCAAATTATGTAATCATTTGGCATATAGACTATTTAAAAAAATTTTTTTTAAAGATATATATTTCAGAGAGGGAGAGAGCATACACAGAGGGGCGGCAGGCAGAGGGAGAAGCAGGCTCCCCAGTGAGCAGGGAACTGGATGTGGAACTCAGGATGACCTGAGCCAAAGGCAGCCTCTTAACTGACCGAGCCACCCAGGCATCCCAGGCATATAGATTAAAAGGAAGTAGTATCTCAGTTTTATGTTACTGTATTAGTAAATGTTACCTTATAAAGTTTATTCCTAATAAAAATTTAATGCTATCCAAATTGTGTAAATACAAAGAAATATTTTGACTTTTCCTCATTTACCAAATGACACATCCTTTCTTGTGCTTTGAATTAATTAAATAAGAAAAATGTGACTTACTAACATTTAAAATGGCTCCTTGCATTCTGTTTGGCTTTGTAACCAAACGCATATGGAAATGTGTATTATTAAACTATGTAGCAGCAGCATTTCATGACCTGATATTTAATTCTTAACATTTTGCTCTTAAAAACAAACTTTTTCATAATTTCAAAAATTTCATACCTTGCTTACAGTATATTTCTCAGTGATAAGAAAGTAGGTATCAAGTTGCCATTTCCAAGCATTTTCTATAGGGCATACATTTCAGAATTAGATAATCTTTATTCATGGTAAATAAAAAGCTCAACTATGTAGTCATCTGCTTTCTCCTTATGACTCCGTTTGCCCAGTTGTAGGAGCCCCAGGCTCTGGAGAATATATCTTTCAGACATGGGTTTGGCTTTGTTATAAGACCCTGTCATAGCTTCTTGTGAGGCAATCTGAGAAAGTCTACAGCTAGTTCCCATGATATTTCTTTTCTCATTCTTTCTCCGGAGGCATAATAAGTTGAGTAAATAATGAGTGTCTGGTCCCTGGTCTATAGCAAAATGAAAATAAGGTTGTATTAATCTTGAACTGCAGTCTGGCTGAGTTCATCTCAAGATTGGTACTGATCGGCATGCTGTAATGAATTACAGTTAATGTGTATTTGTAGATGTGAAGGATTAAAATCATCAGAGAGTTTCAGTACATAGAAGTGCTTGAGCTGGATCTCTTCTTTTGTCTCTCCAGATCTCCTGTCTTGCCCTTTCTACCTGGTCTCACCCCATTTTGGGGCCTGTGGGGGCTCATCAACCTGCTTACTGCCCTCCAGCTTCTGAGTGGTTTCAGCCAATAGAAAGGTCCAGGAGGGGATAAGAGGGGAAGGGACAGTGAGGCCAAACATTTTTCCTCCCTGCTTTCTTCTCTGCAAGCTCACTTTGGATTGGCTATTCTTTTCAGATGAAAATCAATTACTTCTGAAGGCAGCCTACTTTCTGTAACTGTCTCTTCTTCTGGGTTCCAGAATCTTTCTTTCCCTTGTACTTGAAAGCCTAGAGGTGATGTCAGACCCATCACTACCAGCCCTGGATTTCAGCACTCTTCCCTGTGTCCCACAGTTTTGTAAACAGTCCCTTAGTGAATGGAGTGTGCCATGGATTTTCTGTTGGGATCTCACTGATACAGTGCCTTACATGGTGAAACTAATTTAATCCCTTCATCTGTACCATGAAATAAGCACAAACAGCATCCTTATTCTAGAGGAAGGGAGAGTAAAGCACAGAAACACTAAATGCCCTGCAAAGATCACAGGGTTAATATGTGACAGAGCCAGGATTAAAGCCTGGTCCACGCTGCACCATCTTAACCATTACCCTATACCCAGCTATGATAATTTGAACAACAGTGATTTCATCATTGTTTTGGGAATATTCACAATAACAAAATATATTAACGTTACTTATGTTGATGACATGTATGGATTGATCAAATTATCGCCAGTGCTCTCTCCCCACCTAGAACTTTCAACTGAATACTTCAAAAGAGAGTGATTTTTTTTTTTCTCTGTTATCCAGGAAAGATTGAAAGAATGATATTCTTTGATGTTAAGAAATAAGAAGTTCAAATTTTACTTATTATCCTCAGCCCTATTTGAAAAAATTCTTCACCCATAACTAAGTATTCTTTTTAAAATATGAACTCATCAAAGGCTCAAATTTAGCTTCTTTCTCTTCTTAAGAGCCTGACATTAGGAGTTAGTATTCCTTTCTCACAATGACCTAGTTTTTTACATAATTTTGGTCCTGTCAGTTCGTTCCCAGAGCTGACGTAGCCACCATTCTGTTGCCTGCTTTGTGTTGGGTATGTGTCTTCTTCTACCCTGCCCCCCACAGTCCCCACACATTATTCATTGTTCATTGTCCTCCATCTTCTTCTGGGGTGGAACCTGTCACATTTTCCGTCCCCTTGGCCTTGTGTTGTGCCGCTATTGAATGCAGCTGCACTATGTTGATTCTGGACTCTGGATATCCTCGGTTGCTACACTGTGCTGCTCCTGGCCTGACTTATTTGGCAGTTAACATTTTTTCCAACACAGCAGCTTCCTAAAGTGTAGCTTCGTTTCTTCATGCTAAAATAGTGAGAATAAAGAAACAGCTCTCTTGCAGTCCCTTTGGGATCCTTGGATCATTAAAACTTCACAGGATGATCGCCTATAATTACACTGGTCTCGGGTATATGCAAACTTGAAAATGCAGTTGGTGTTTAGCAGCTCGGAGAAGAAAAACATACATTTGTGTTTCAGGTGTTCTTGTTAAAAATAGTGCATTTGAATGAGTGGCTGTTTATAGTCTGGGTTTTGGGTGGTTTTTCTGTAGCGAAGGTCCTGTTCTTGACAAATTTGCTTCCCAGTCATTTTTTCTAACGTGGGCGGTTGGGTCATGGGAGAAGGCCAGAGTTTCTTGGCAGTTCTCTCTTCTTGTTGCCTGGAACCCCATTATTACCATGGGCTTCAACTGCCAAACTCGGGAATTTGATCAGAAATTCAAATCTGTGAGCACAAGCAATCATTTATATTCTCTAAAACTACTTACCTTGGTGTTGTATTTAAGATTTATTCTGAAACAAACTGTAGCTTTAAGGCTGTTAGAGAAAGGTGCTTATTGCAGAGTTTCTGTTTCACCACATGATTGGTGTAGATAGCACCTTTTTGGTCAAATGCTTTTGCCTGAAGAAGGTATAAGTTTTTAAAAATTTTTTTATTTAAATTTAATTTAATTAACATATAGTATATTATTAGTTTCAGGGGTAGAATTTAGTGATTCATCAGTTGCATATAATACCCAGCGCTCATTACATCATGTGCCCTCCTTACTGCCCATCACCCAGTTACCCCATCCCCCCACCCACCTCCCCTCCCACAACCCTCATTTGTTTCCTATAGTCAGGAATTTTTTATGGTATATCTCAAGTGAATTTTCAAATATTTCCTCAAATAGGGAAATTCTGAGGTAAATTTCCAGAAAAAAAGATCAATGTGGTGGTGTCTTTTCTTTTAAAAAAATTACCATTTTATGTACATTTGAGATCTAGATAGATCTATTAAGCTAAACACCTCACCAAATATGATTTACTCCATTTTCCTGGCAAAGACTTAAGAAGAAAGTGTCATGTTGAGCTATTTGGTTTATTTTCATCAAAAGGCTCTTTCATCTGCCATCCAAATAAGGGATATTTAAATTCAGAGATGTTTTAAAATCCAACCCTCATTCTAAAATAACAAGATTTCAAGAAAACTTGTCATTTAAATCAATTAAACAAAAATAAACTTTAGCCACAGGGGTTTGCATTGTATTCATTATAAATGTTGATATCTGTGAGTTCAATTAGCAACAGAGGAGGAGTAAGTACAGAGATTGCCCAAATGGAGGAAAAGCAAAGGAGTGGAAGGTTTTCTAGGGGTTTGGAGAGTTGAAGGAGCCGTAGCCATTCTGTCAGTATTAACTGCCATTAGGTGTACCCATTTACGACTTCTGAGCCCCATGTGGAGTTGGATCCATGGCAAAGAAACTCCACTTATCCTTCCGCCTCTTTTCCCGTCATATACTTAAAAAACCCCTTGTCTTGTTAAACCTAATCATCCATCTACACCGTGTCTACACTTAGGCCTCTGATATCGCTACAGAAAAACATCACATTGATTGGTCCCGCCATAAACTCATGCCCACACACCTCAAGTAGACACTCAGGGTATGTGAGAGTCCTAATACACTTTCCTGGTGTGCTTGCTTTCTCACTCTCGGAGATGACTCTTTCCCAATTTAATTCTTCTCAAGCTCCCTACATTCCTTTCGCTTTTCCTTGCCCTCAGCTGCTTCATACTTCACTGAGTAAACAGACCCAGTGAGACAAGCACTACCTATCTTCCTGCTGCCAAGGCTACCAGCCTGCCTCTGTACCCAGCTCTATGGCTTCCTTCCTGTTATGGTTGTCAGAACTCCTCTCTCACTGCCAGAAGCCAGTTCTCCATTTGTATCCTGCGGCCTTCCTCCCCTGCCTTCTCAAGCATGCTGCCCTTGTAATTTTCTTTTTTGTGCAGCATCATTGATGTTTCAAATCTATGGGATCAGTCTCATCAGTATTTTCTAGTATCTCCTATCTTAAAATTAAAAAGTGCCCTCACTTACCTGTATACCTTCCAGCTTTTTTCCATTTCTATGCTCCCTGAAAAGGAGCTGAAAAAAAAACTACCTGAAAAGAGTTATCTGTCCTCTTGTTTCACTTCTTCACTTCTTCACTTTCTGTTCATTCTTTGACCCTCTCCAGGTGGGCTTCTGTCTTCTGTGCTCTCCTGAAGCTGCTCTTGTTAAGGTCATTTGTGACCTCCATGTTGTCAAAAACAATAGCCACATGCCTATTCTTGTGTTATTTGATGATTAAGCAGTATTTGACAGGGCTAACTTCTCCCTTCTCTTTGAAACATTCTTTTACTTTTGGCTTACATAGCATCACACTGTGGTGGCTGTGGAGGTGTGCCTTTTAGATCTCCCTTCATGAGAATTTCCTACAGGGCAGTAGCTGCCTGAGGCCTTCAGCTACCATACCCTTACATCCGACACAGTGGAAACACAGTCCAGACTTCCTTAGAATGTTCCCAGTGAATAACCGAGAACTGGGAACTTCTTTCACTACATGAGATTCCTCCAGTAGATATATTGGATCAGAAATTCCCCATTGGCCAGGCCCAGTCTCTCTTAGAACGGGGCTGTGGTCTAAAGCACTTCATATGCAGTCCTTCCATCCCTCTCCCTTTCATAGATGTCAAACCTACATAAGGTCTGAGACCCTCTTCACCTACTCCTGCCCCCTCCTCCTTTATATTTCTCTTGTATGTCTAATCCCACTTTGGTGTCACCTTCCCAGAGGGCTCAGATGGACTCAAACTATCCTATTCCCTCACCCGCTTGGCAGTTCCTTGTCTTCTCAGCTCCTTTTTTCCACCAGCCCTTAACACTGATGGGCTCCATTCCTGGACCAGCTCTGTTCTTCTTCATGCCTTTGGAACCTCATTCATTCCATGCTTTAAATACAATATTTATGTTACTAGCAAATCTGTGTCTCTAGCTCTGATCTTTCCTCCAAACTCTAGACTTCTTTTATACCTAATCATGTTCTGACATCTGTAGTTGGATCTCTAGTGGTCATCTGAAAGGTAATATGTTTTAGGGAAGGCTTTTTTTTTTTAAAGATTTATTTATTTATTAGAGAAAGAGAGTGTTGGGGGGGGGTGCAGAGGGAGAGAGAAGCCCTAGCCGACTCCTTGCATGGAGCTTGATCCCAGGACCCTGAGATCATGACCTGAGCTGAAATCAAGAGTCAGATGCCCAACTGACTGAGCCACCCAGGCACCCCAGGGAAGTCGTGATTCTCATCCATATCCATTCTCCTTCAGTAGCCCTTTTCTCAAAAAATGGCACCAGTCATTCCTGATGCCTCTTCTCTTCTCCCATCAGCAAGTCCTAGCCACTGAACTCCAGAGTGTCTACCAGATCAATCCGTTTTTCTTTGTCTTCACAGATGCTGCCCTATGCAGTGTTGCAACAGCCCTCTCTCTTGCCTACTTATAATCCACCCACCACTCAGTAGGCAAAATGGGCTTTTTAAAAATGTGGATTGGGTCCAGTCATTTCCCTGTTTACAGTACTACAAAGGCTCTTCATTGAACTTTGAACAAAACCCAGATTGCCTTATGTTGTTTACAAAAAACCCTCCATAATTGGCCTGTTATGGCCCCTCAGATCTACTTCTTCCTTCCCTTTGCCCCAAACACAATGGCCTTCTTTCTGTCCCTAGCATAGCTCAAAGTCATTCTTGCCATCAGACCTGTTATCATCTCGTGCCTAGGTGTTCTTCCTCCTCATCACTCAGAGCTCAGCTTAAATCACCTCCTCTGACAGGCCTCCTCTGACCTCTCAACATTAACTACTGTATCTAGTTGCTTTCTAGCATGTCACCCTATTTTCATTCTCTTCATAGCACTAATACTTCCTTATCCTTTTCTGTTTTACTTACTGTCTCCCCACAACTGGAGCAGAAGCTCCATGAAAACAGGGTCCTTTTCTCTCTTGTTCATTGCTTTATTCCCAGACCTTATTCAGTGCCTGGCATGTAGAAAGGCATTCATAAATGTTGATAGAACGAGAGAATTGACAGAAATTCATTTGTTCACCTCCATGAAAAAAAAATATATATGTGTGTATATATATATATACACACACATATATGTATGTATATATATATATATACATACATATATGTGTGTGTATATATATATATATATATATATAGTTGTTGTTCTGAAGGGGAGGAGGAGTGAATTTTCTTAATTCTAGTCTTCTGAACTTGAAGCTTTTACAATATTCACCATTTCCTGAGATGTCGTTTTCCTTGAATTTATACATAATGCCAATACAGTTAAAATCCCATTATGGTGAATTCCATGGGGGATGCTATTGGCTTTGCTACAGTGGAACTTGTCACAGAGCCAGAAATTGCATTTCCAGTCCACAGAACTGGGGGTGAAACAGCTGATTCTCTATTTCTCTGAAGAATGGGAAGGGAAAAGCTTGGACTTTGAAAGGGGGAGTGAGTGAGGTGTAGCAAATCTCCTGACTGCCTTGTCCAGGCTCCTGGATATTCTACATGGAACGCTGGCTTTGGGAGTTGTATGTTTCTTGCTGAGTGATTCGAGGACTGGAAGAAGAGGGGTAGTTGAAGAGAGAACGATGAACAAGCAATTTCCATTTGGTGACAAAAAGATTCTACGTTCACCTCTTTAAAGTTTCAGCTCAACAGTGTTCTCTCCTACTTTCTGTAGAGTGAAAAGGTGCGTAGTCAGGTACTGTGTTTACACATGGGAAGATAAAATGAACAAGGGCCGGGAAACGAAACAAGACAAAACAGAACACAGTGCCTATTTTGAAGTATTTGGTGCTGACAGTTTGTTGTAAACAGAGCTGTGAAGGTTTTTTTGTTTTTGTTTTTAATTGCATTGTCTTCTGAAATGTGGCAACAGCTTTGTTACATTATAAAGATCTTTCATTGTAATGGTAATTGTGTTCCAATCAGATCCTCAGATTTCTGCTTTAATGCTCAAATGTTAGGAGCCATATAAATGTTATGTTACATAAAAATGTCTTGAGTTACTTTTTAAAGTCGTTTATTAAGAACTTTTTCTGGCTCGCTCAGATGGTGGTAATTCTACCCTTTCCCTTGCACTTGTGATAGTTGATACACGGTGCTTCTCGTACTCTAATTGTGTTCTTCTGTCTGTGTCCTGTACGGTGAACCAACATACTAAGGACAAGGGCTGTGTTTTACTCCTTTGTGTATTCATCACCTGTACTCTCCCTTCCATTCCCCCTTTCACCTGGTATAATGGTGCCTGCGAGAAACGGTTTTAAATACATGTTTATGGATTGGTGGTGTCTATTTCTATAGTTACCTTAGCCTATTCCTTACATTGCCCATTACTTCTTATCCTGCCCTTGGTAACAAAGCTGCTTGCTTAATGGGCAATTATTTCTAGTCTTTGTCAAGCTGTCAAGCAGGGTGGGACATCAGCTCGTCCCCAGCCAGTTTTATTGCCTTCTTTGTCTGTCTTTTAATTTTTAGAGTAAGGTCTTCTTTGATAGTAAGTCCATCTTGTTGGGCGCCTGGGTGGCTCAGTCGTTAAGCATCTGCCTTTGGCTCAGGTCATGATCCCAGGGTCCTGGATTGAGTCCCACATCAGGCTCTCTGTTTGCGGGAAGCCCGCTTTTCCATCTCCCACTCCCCCTGCTTGTGTTCCCTCTCTTGCTATGTCTCTCTGTCAAATAAATAAATAAAATCTTTAAAAAAAAGAAAAAAAGTCCGTCTTGTCTTCCTCTACCAAGAAGCATAATCTGCCCCCTAAAAAACACCTGATCCTTTTCCATTCTACAGTTTTACATATGCTTCAATGGATTTTCTTTTTCTTTTTTTTTTTTTTCAGTGAATTTTCTGTTGGTGTTGTCTTACTTGTCTTTTATCCCCAGTTATCTATCTAAGTAATACTAAGTTGTTTGAAGGCCAGTCTATCAGGCCAGTCAGGGCATACTCACTAAAAACACTGCGACCAGTTTAGTGGGAAAACCGACAAATATTAAGATGCCCTGTGTGCTCTCAAGGAACTGATAATGTGCTTGGGGGATTGAAACTAACCATGCTTGCTTTATTCGTGATGCCAGAACTTTGTGAGATAGACCATTATGTTAGTAATAGCTTTCATGTAAGAAAAGAAACCCTGCCATGTGATATCTATACAATTCTTGTAAAACTAATCTCAAATCTGCAAGCCTGGGTGTCCCGGATGGTATTCCAGAGAGATGGCATGACATGTATGAAAGCCTAAAGGAATTTAAGGAAAAGCCAAAGGATCCAGAAGCTCGTGGGACAAATGATTGTTCTGTTAACTTTTTCTTCCACCCTCCTTGCCCTTCCCTAGGTGGTAAGGTAAACATCAGTGAAGTTAATTCCTCCTTAATCCTTCCTTTTTAAATGATGTAAGGTAAGCAAACTAATTGGACTCTCTAAAAGGAACGCTGAGATATCATAAATTTGTGAATGTAAATGTAAATTCATATATCAGTACACACAGCACTATTTTCCACACAAGTAGGTACAGTATGAACCAATTTAATGATGGCTCCCTTTTGTCCTTATCTGTTTTTATAACAGTAGAACTATAATTGTATATACAGACTGATGTTTGGGCCAAGTCTGTCTTCAGAAAGATGTTAGTTGTAAATTTAGCCTGTTACATTATTTCAACATGTGCTTTGTTATTTATTTTTCCTTCTAGAATGTTGCTGTCATTTGTTTGTTGAACATCAATACACAAGTTCTTTTTTTTGTTTTTTTTTGTGTCCCTGTGGCGAATGTCTGGGAGGAAATATTGCTGCCTGGCAGAGGGGACTAGGGCCCTGTATGATTTATTTCTTCTAATTTTATTCCATTGTAAAAAGTCCAAAATGTTGTATTGTAAAGACTCCAAAATGTTACAGAAACTTGAATAGTTTCAAGTTAATTATTTTGAAATGTAGTTCTTTGCTCATCTTTCAAACTGAATAGTGCCTTGACATGTCTGAGGTTTAGGAAAATTTGGCTCCCCTTGGTGAGGAGGGTCTAATATAGGTCTTTGTTGCCGAGTGAAATTCAGTGGTTTGGCTCATGGGAATTTGTGCAAAATTATTGGTTTGTTTGATTTGGTTCCCTTTGGACTACACCCATGAAGATTTCTTTGGGTTTAGCTTGGTGATCCCCACCCCACACCAAACTCAAAGTGGAAAACAGTGGGAATGTTGAAGTTTATACCTCAAGCTATAACTCATCCTAGAGCTTTACCCAGTTTTGAAAAAAAGAAAAAAGAAATGCCTGGATTTTAAATCTTTGAGTGAAATATTTATTGAAACTAGACTAAACAATCTGAGAGTTAGTTAGGATCTTAGAGGCCATTTGACCAGACTCTCCACCTGATGCATGATTCCCAACGATCAATTTCAGATTGTTTAAAGTCTTTTAAGAGCTAATTAACTTCCATGCTGGAGTCCATGTTTGTCCTTTGATTTAAGCTTGTTGACATTGTGGTCCAAGTTTGCTGTATGTGTATGACTTTTTTCTTTTTAATCTATCAAGAACCAAAGGAGGTGTGTAAAAACTTCCAGATGTGTGCATTTCTACTGGTAATTCTGTCAATTTATGTCTTTTATATTTGGAGGTTATAGTATTTGTTTAGAATTGCTTCATTTTTCTGAGAAGCTTTCCTTTTATCCTATGATGAAAGGAAATTGATTGATTTTATCTCTAAGTGTTCTTTATATCCTAAAGTCTATTAAAAAAACTCATCTAGGCCCATCAAAAAGCAACTGTACATGTACAGAGTATTATATAACAGCACTAAAGGGTCTGGGCCAGCATGTAGCAATCAAGCACATTGATAAAATCACAACAAAAGGTGTGAATATTTAACTAAATGGGGTAAATAAAAATATATTTTTCACCTTTTTACCTTTCTATGTTCTTATGTCTCAGTTGTGTCCCTTTATAAATGACATATCGAGAGGTGCCTGGGTGGCTCAATCAGTTAAGCATCTGACTTTGGCTCAGATCATGATCTCAAGTCATGCGGTTGAGCTTCATATCAGGGTCCGCACTCATCACAGAGTCTCCTTGTCCCTCTTCCCCTCTCCCCGCTCATGTTTTCTTTCTCCCTCAAATAAGTAAACAAAATCTCAAAAAAAAAAAAAATGACAAATGGATGACTTTTACTTTGTCACCCAAGTTTTAGTTAGTGATTACTGATACTTGCAGTTGTTTCTATCTATATTTACATTCTATTTATCTTGTTTTTTTTTCCCCATGCCCTTTCTTTGTCTCCCTCTTTTTCCTACCTTCTGTTTTGCTAATCAACTTTTCCTTATTCATTTTCTCTACTTCTTATATGGAAATTTTATATTGTCTGTCTTTAATTTTAGTAGTTATCAATAAAAGCTTATAAGCATACTTGACTTTATGAAGTCTAGAATTAATATTCCTCATCTGCTGAGCTGTATGATTAACTTTAATCATATTCCCCCCATTTTATCTTAACATTGGGAAATGTTTTAATTCTACCTTTTTTAAATATGATCCAAACTAGTCCTCATTATTATTTTATTTAAAAAAATGAATGCTTCAATTTTCCCCATACTTTCCTTTCTTTGGCCAGTGTTGTCTTCTTTTACTTCTTTCTGGCTTCCATTTTGCTTTTCCTGAAGCACACCCTTTGGTAGTTCTTTCAGAAAGGGTCTCTAAAGGGTTCCTACTTTCAATGTTACTTTTATTGGATTCCATAGTAGCTGAGTATGGAATCCTTGGTCAACAGTTCTGTTTCTCAATATTTTAAAGATAATCATTCTATCACTTTTTAACTTTTGCTTTTGAGAAGTCTGTTTAGTCTAATTGGTCTTTTTTAGGCAATGTCTTTTCTTGCATTGTTTTTAAGAGCTTTTCTTTGTATTTATGTTCTGTGGTTTCATAACGTTGTGCCTCCGTGTGGATTTATTTTTAATTATCTTACTTCAGACTTGTGCTTCTTAAATCTGAGAACTCATGTCTTTCATCAGTTTTGGGACATTCTCTGCTATGCCTTCTTTGAATAACTTCTCTCTTCCATTCTTTTAAGTGTCTACTTTTGTAACTCATATTAAATACACATTCCTTTGCATTTTGTGTAGATTTCTTAAACTTCAAAAATTACATATTTCCTATATTTATATTTGTTGTTTGTTGCATTTTGGGTAATTTCCTCAGATATCTCTTAGTTCACTATGTCTTTCTTCACCTATATCCAATCTGTTCAACTCTTCTATTGAGTTTTTTAAATTTCAATGATTATATCTTCATATTTAGAAGTACTACCCGGTCATCTTTTCTTACGTGTTCTTGCTTTTCATAGTGTCTTGCTGTTTTAATATTTTTTATTTCTTTTTCAAGTATTTAGTAGTTTTACACATATTTATTACAAGAACTATTGATATACAGACTATGTGGTAAATGTGAGTTTGTTTGTTGTTATTATTGAGCTGCAGAACTTTCTATTGATCTCTGTTACATTTTTATAGTTGTTTTCATTAAGTGTGGTCCCTCCTTCTAGCTTTAAAAAAAAAATCCTGACTCAGTTATCTAGTACGTTAGCTTTATCTCCCAGACCCAAGTAATTTGCATGTTTCAAGTACATACCTCTTGATTTTTCCGTAAGTGTTTGGTAAAAATATTAAACTGGAACAATCCATGCACATAGTCCAGGATATGCCACTAAAGATCTCTGTGTCAGAGAACATTGATTATATCTCTTTAAAATTACTTACAGATATGTCCAACTCTGCTATTCAATTTAGCTTATATTCACCTTGGCTCACAAGGCTTATTCTTATTGAACTTGCTCAGCTCAGTCCAATTTATTTCCACCAATATCTCTTAAGTGTACCCTCTGGACCATTGTGTGTACCGTGTGCACTGAGACATAAAGAAGAGTAAACCACAGCTCCTTCCTTCATGATGCTCATATCTGGTAGAGGAAAACTTCAGGTAAGCAAATAAGTCAGCCATAAGGTAATCTCTTTCTGCATTTTGCTCAGAATTGACTTCTTTCTCACTGATTGCTAGTTTATGGCACTCTCTTTCCTTTTTTTACTGTACCATGGACATATCAGTTGAGTTTATATGATTGATTTGTGGGAAAAGTTCCACAAGACTATTTTTCATATCTCTTCTCTCTATAATCTTTTTTGAATAAATTCATTTTGGTATTTAATATTCCTAAATTTTCAGAATATTTTTATATCAATAAAGGATTACTAAAACTGTGGGGCACATGTTAGGTTACTTTCATATTTTATTTGCTTTTTATTCCTATTCTAACTATTTATCTCCTTGGTTAAATTTTTTCCCAAATTTTCTCATCTCCAAATTTCCTCTTTCCCAGAAAGATAGTGCAATAATACATGTCTGATATCAATTTTATGTTTTTTGGCCTGGTTTCTTATGTTGACTTTTTTATCCAGGGTATTCTACTTGGTCCAAGACTTCAGCTAATTTTTTATTGTTAGTTTTTGAAAATTTGTTAGCCAAACTAGTGATGCAACAACATTTTCAGTGAAAGAGCTTAATTTAGTTAAGGGATGAGTTTTTATTGGAACTAGAAATTTTAGATTTGATCTTTACTCTTCTTTTCTCTGTAACCTTAACCAATATTCATTAAGCAGAAAGTCCTGTCAGTATTTCCCTTTGAAATATTTCATATCTTTTCCTGGTGTCTTAGTCCCACATTTAGTGCCCCAGCTGACACCTTTATCCTTTCTCACTGATAATTGGGTCACTTCCTAAATGTTTTCCATTTCTTCTTACTTTAAAGTCCTGTGTTTTTCACATTGCAGTTCCCAATCTAATAGGTTATAAAGTCAATTTTCTTATTTATGATCAGAATTTTCTAATGATGTAAGATATAAGAGAGAGATAATATTACAGTCCATGTCTATAATCAGGTTGTTTTTTCATTAAACTTGTGTTCAACTTTTGTAGCAACATGGACAGGACTGGAAGAGATTATGCTGAGTGAAATAAGTCAAGCAGAGAGAGTCAAGTATCATATGGTTTCACTTATTTGTGGAGCGTAACAAATAATATAGAGGACAAGGGTAGATGGAGAGGAGAAGGGAGTTGAGGGAAATTGGAAGGGGAGGTGAACCATGAGAGACTATGGATTCTGAAAAACAACCTGAGGGTTTTGAAGGGGCGGTGGGGTGGGAGGTTGGGGGAACCAGGTGGTGGGTATTAGGGAGGGCACAGGTTGCATGGAGCACTGGGTGTGGTGAAAAAACAATGAATACTGTTATGCTGAAAATAAATAAAAAAATTTAAATTAAAAAAAAAACTTTTGTTTTTATTATATACATATACCAACCATTAACTTATTATTAATAATAGGAGATAGATAATAATTGCTTGGAGGAGTGTTTCCCTAGCATTTGAATCTTTTCCCTATTTCTAGAGAATTGTGAATCATCTGAGTCTTGATAGGAAGTAGGACCTGTTTTGTATTTCAGATAAAGAAAAAATGCCTATGGCTTGCCTTTTCAGCATCCCTTGCAGCTAAAGTGCTGACTTCTGACTAAGGTTCACTTACCAGATGTCTGGGATGTTGAATTGGGACTGATAGGGTCAGAGAAAGTGAGTATGGAGGCTGATGATAGTGGCAGTGACCATGCACTCGTGTTTGGTTTTCTAAGCCACATGGGCTAACAGCCATGGCTGTGGCATCCACTGGTAGCAGTGGGGCCTCATCAGAATAGTTTTGGGAATAGTTTGGGAGTGTTTCTGGATGTGTAGCTTCCTTTTGCTCTTGCCTATTTTGTCAGTCTGGTACTCTAAATTTCCTGGAGATTTTATGAGCTGTTTCATTTCCATTTAGTCAGTTTCTTGTCTATTTGCTATGGACTGAATTGTGCACCTGTCCTTCATCTGTTGTAGCTTTAACCCCCAATGTGACTGTATCTGGAGAGAGGGTCTTTAGGAAGTAAGGTAGGAAGTGAGGTTAAATGAGGTCATAAGAGTGGAACCCTAATCTGACAGGACTCTAGCCTTATAAGAAGAGGCTTTCTCTGCCATGTGAGGACACTGGGCAAAGGTGGAGAGACCTGCAAGCCAGAAAAAGGGTTTTCATCTGAAACCAAACCCTGCCAGACCTTGATCTTGGACTTTCAACCTCTAGAACTTTGAGAAATTAATTTTTGTTGTACAAGCCACCCAGTCTTTGGTATTTTGTTAATGGCAGTTTGAGCTGACAAATACAGACTTGGGTATGAACTTGGGTACAGAGAAGTGGGTGACAAGCACAGACTTTCACAGAAAGAAGGAGGCAGAGCCCTGTGGACTTCCCAGAGCATCACCATGGAATGGGGACTTTCTTACTGGCTGACCCGGGGCCTGGGGTAGCCTTTTCCACAGTGGACCCTTTCTCAGGGTCTCCAGGAGAGTGGGCCACCTGCTTTTCACTCACTAGTCAGAAAGGCAATTTTAAGGATAGAGAAACAAACAACATGCAGTTTGCCATCACCGGCAACATTTCCGCAAGTCTGAATGTCCTGGAGTCCAGGCCTAAGGACCCAGGAGCCTGCTCAGCCAGCACCTGCCATCTCTGCCCTGACCTGGCCCCCAGCTGTGACTGCAGGCTCCAAGCTGTGTCCCAGCACATCTAGTCTATTCCTGAGAACTGGACCTCTTAACCTCTTGTTCGAGGCACAAAGCCCAACTACCCCGCATGGCAGAGATAAGTCAGGCTACAGAAAAAAATCCAGGGTTTTTTATTACAGGGTTTGTTATTACAATTAACATTTTTAAAGTAACTATGAGTGAACAGTAACATTTTCAAAAGAAAACAAACTGAGAATGGACCTGTGTGAGATGTGGAAAATATTTTAAAGCTAAGGAAATGATTCAGCACCTCAGCGACGTGGCACTTAGATGAATTATGCAGGTCAGTTTTTAACTTCTGTGGAGAACCTCTATGTCTTGGATAAATCCATATGTGTGTGCTTTGCATAATGCTCATGGAAGAGTATTTAATATTAGAACTCAGAGAAAGGAGCCCCTCTGAATGATTTTAGCTGTTTCCTCTAAGAATCAGAATGGTGGAAGGGGGTGTAGCATGACTTGTGGAGCAGAGCTTTATTTCCACAATGGACACTTTGTCACGTAATTAAAAAAGTGACCTTTGAAACATTTAACTTGGTTTGTTTTGTTAGATTTTCTCATTTATTTTTTTTCCCCTCAGGTTTGTTTTTGCAACTTCTCATAACATCTAAGCGAATGCTTCAAGAGAATATATTTTCCCTCGATTTCATAAGTCAAATGTACAGGTGTTAAGTAAAAATAAATAAATTATTTTGAAAAGCAAATATTCACTTTGTGGACATTAACTAAAATAAGGATTTTATGGTATACTTGGTGTACTCCCAAGTGCTAAATATTTAATCTTAGGAATAAATGTTTCAGTGTTTTTGTTTTTGTTTTAAAATTTTAGGTATTTTCCCAGATAAATTTGGTTTCTAGTAGATTCCATTTTTCATTACTGAAAAGGGGCTAAATAATGTGTATTTACAGAATTGCTTTACTACGTTGAAATCAATATTAAATATTTCCTAAAATTACAATGTAGGAGGGTTTGAATTGCATTTGTGTTTCTTATTTGAGAGATTTAAAGAACAATTAACTTAATTTGGAGGACCTGATGAACAAAGCAGAAACACTTAGGGTGAGTTAACAGGAGGTGCCCTGTAGCTCTGGGTACTGAAAGCTTATGTAGTGACGAAACTTGACCCAAAGTGAAATGGCTGTTTTGTGAGGTTATGAACTTCTCATCACAGGATGTATTCAAGCAAAGGCTGAATGACCCTCTGTCAGGGATCCTAGAGTTATACTGGATCTCTGCGTTCTGTGGGAAGGTGTTCAGTAGGGAGAGACTTCTGAGGGCTCTTTGCATTCTAGGGCAAGAGTTCTAAGTAGTTCAGTTTGTCTTAGTCATGTACTTTTGGTTCGATGAGTCAGTGTTTGAAGTCATTCTATGATCACTCTAATTTTGAAGACAGAAACTAAGGGAAATTTCTCTTGGTTATTTAAGATGCAGTTAAATGCTTAACTTTTCTAATTTTCTAAGCTTAAAATAAATCACACAGGGGACAAAGGATTTATTCAAGTTTTGAAAGGCAATGCAAAAGGTCTCTCTGACTAGTTACCCTTACAACTCGAACTCTAGCTAGAGAAGAGGAAACTAAACATGTTTTAGCTATTTTTTTCCTTTAGATTTCTTGTGCTTGTGATTGATCTTGCTCGTAGTCAGCTCATGTTTCTTCTGTACATAACTAATTCACTGCCAAACGTGTTTCACATACTTTTATGTAAGGTCAACTGTCATGAATAACATGGTGCATTTGGAGACCAGAGGACCCAGATTTATTTAGAAATACCAGGAAAGGACCTATAACGACAGCTCCTTCCACATCCGACCATCTGCCAGTGAGATGCTAAGGGGTTTAAAAAGAAGCCTTATAGTTTTTAGTCTCAGAATCAAGGCTGCCATCAAGTGGGGAAATTAGAGGTGATTGTCATGCCATTGTCTAAGGCTGAATGAGATTCCCAGAGACTATGATTCCCAGGATCCCCAGCTTCCTCCCTCCTTTCTCAGCCTTCTCTCTCCCACCCCCAAAAGGCCAGCTGGACTCTCTGATCTGTTCCTCCTTGTCTCAACAGTCCTATGGAGTCCTTTCATTCTCTTTCTCCCTCCCCTGCTTTATTATGTTTCTTGATAATGCCACGTGGAATTGCATTATATACAGCTTTTATTTTACTTTTTAAATTAGTATTACTTCTGATCCTAATTATTTTGACTAGATTGTAAGCCCCATGTGGGCAGGGGACCCGTCTGTCTTGGTCACTGCTGTATCTTCAGCTCATAGAGTTAGGACCTGGTATATATGGGTGCTAAGGATAAATTTTCCCACATTTTTATTGCTGCATTTGTCTGCTGAAGTTTCTAGCAGTGTTCACTGAATTGACTTATATTTCTCTTGTAAAATTGTGCTTCCTCATCTGATGTGATTTCCTTGCCTCCCCCCAATCATCGCTTTTTTCCTGTCATTATAAAATGTTCTCCTCGGTCTGCATCTTTAAGAGAAGCCCACTCTCACAGTTTAAACAAGATGATAAAAGGCAACTACTTCCTCAGACTTGTCTCTGTCTTTTTACTTACTATTCCTTGTCATTACTTCCATTCCCAGCTCAGGTCTTGGAAGAGGTGGTCGACTCTGCCATCTTGGCCACATTCCCTTCAAAACTCTCTGCAGCTTGATTTGTGCTATATTTATATTTCATAAGTTCCTCTCATCAACACACTTCTTCCTACAACTTCTCATAGCCACATCTAAAACTGACTATACTATGCTCTTTTTGACCTTTTCTACAGGTCCAATACCATGCAATTGGCCATGCTTCTGCTCTGGTTTCAGTAGCACATGGGGCATCCTTCTGAGAGAACCTTGAGGCTGGTTAGCTTTATTTCTTACTCTACAATGTACTGCCCAACTCCTTACTTCTTTGCTTCCATCTGTAATCGCCACTCAGAGAACAAATCCTTGTAGTCTCATTCTTATAGTTCTGGCTTCCTGCAGAATCCTTTGGCAGTTTTGTTCCAAAATTTGTATTTCCTTAAATCTACACATATCTTAGAACACTGGTTTTTCCATTAGTGTTGATATGACTGTTATGCCCCAATAACAGGTCCATGATTAAAGGAGCGAGACTGATACAAAGCGAAGGTCAAGCAAAGCTTTATTTCGTGCCAAGCATCAAGAATCAGACCGAATGTTCGGGGCCGCACCTCTTACAAGAGAGGGCGACCCTTCTCTGTTTCACAGTCTAGCTTTTAAGGGCAAAGGCCATGCGGTTGGGCCTGGCCACGCACAGGTGACCAATTGAATTACAATTTACCCTAGTAGACATTTGAATCAGCCTATTACAGCTTGATAGGATTGGCGCCAAAAGGGTTCCCAAAGGGCGGGGGCCCATACTCCTTGGTAGCTAGGGAGACAGTACGCAACCCCCTACTGATCTGATCGGATGTCTCCACCTGGCCTGACCCACCTTTGTATCTGGGCTTTGTTACCTGGAGCTGGTTTCCGGGACTTGTTTTTAAGTGAATCCCCTGGGGGAAGGGGAGCAGGGACAGTTTAAGGGTTAAACAATAAGGTTTTTGTTTAACCTCAATGAAAGCCTCTTGCTAAAATATAAAAATATAAAATAGGTCCTTACAATGACTGGTTGCTCTAATTTGATTTTCTGAGTGATACCAAGTTGAAGTTTAAGATAGAGTCCCAGCTCAAAGTCCTACATTCTGGTATTCATTTGACAAGTATTTCTGCATGCCTGCCATTTGCAGACATTGTCTTAGGCTCTGAGGTCACCAGGGTTAACACGACAGAGAAAATCCCTGCTTTCTTGGAGCTTACTTTCAGTATGAGCATTTTATTGTCCAAGGGGAATTTTTAAAAAGGGCCTTCTTACATTTAATTGGGTTTTAAATTAGTATTTAATCTATTAAAGCTGTGCATTCAGAAACCTGTGCAACCTACAAATCTTATGAGTCTATTTTTAAATCAAGTCATTATTATATTATAATAAGAACAGGCTCTTTCATATTTTATTTTATTAACATTTGGTTAATTCAAGTTTAAAAGTTGAAATTTCTCTAAACAATTAGTTCTGATCCTAGTTTAGGTAATTCAATTCCTTTAAGCATTTTAAACCTCTTTTATACATTTAATATATCTGATTTCTCAAGCACCTCAACTGCCTGGTGGGGCAGACTTACAAACCTAACAAGCAAATCATTCTAAGAACATAAGCAACTTAAAAAATAATGATCAAACATATACATGTAGTAAATCAACCTCTGTTAAACATTTCCACACTGTTTCCAAAATTAAATCAAATGTTCTTACACCTTCCAATTTAATATCACAAGTTTGAAATCAATTGCATGTGTCAAATTGAAATCATAATCTCAAAGTATTTCAAACTCTTTAAATAAACATACCTAGAATAGCCCAGTGATGTGAAAATTACTTTTAAACATATTCCATAAAAAGTATAAAGAGTGTGGGTTTGATTTACTTTGTTATCTCTATTCTATTGATTTAATCTTTCCTGGGGTGGCAAAGTCACCAATACAATTAAGGTAAGGAGTTATACTATCTTTGGATGGGTGAGGTTACTAGGTTGAACAATCAAAATATTCCTATGGTGAGTGATTGCTCAGAGATTGGCCTGATTTATGTTTTTCAAAGATGGCTCCTGGCCTAGGTGGTGAAGGATTGATGGTAATGGTAGTGGTGGGCAGAGAAGGGGGGTAAGGGGGGTGTGGCTCAGAGGATTATCAGTCTGGCAGTGAGTCATGGGTCTAACTTCATCAGCGTCTTCATGGGAAGGGACTTTATTTGGCTCTCTTAAGATACTCTTATTAGTTTCCACATCTCTGCTGCCCCTTCTCTTTTATTCTTTCCCCTACCATGTGCCTCTCTAACTCCTTTTCTTTTTTTTTTTAAGATTTTATTTATTAATTTGACAGACAGAGAGATTATGAGTAGTCAGAGAAGCAGGCAGAGAGAGAGGGGGAAGCAGGCTCCCTGCTGAGCAGAGAGCCAGATGCAGGGCTTGATCCCAGGACCCCGAGATCATGACCTGAGCCAAAGGCAGAGGCTTAACCCACTGAGCCAACCAGGCACCCCTCTAACTCCTTTTCTGATCCTTTGATTTTCATTTGCTTCTAGTTCTACTATTGGAGGTGAGGTAAGATGCTTTAGATTCTGGGAGTGGGGGAAAATCAGGCCCTGACAAGAAAGTGGGTTGGGGATTAGACTTGGTAGAGGAAAAATAAAATAAGAAAGAGAACATTCTTGACACAGGCACATAGACAAAAATCTAAAGGTATACACAGCATATGTTAACCTGTATTATCTTTGTAGGACAAAGTTATGAAGGACTTTGAATTTCTACTTTATTCTGTGTTCTTGACACAGTTTTTGACTTTGAATTTATACTGTGTTCTGTGTTCTTGACAAGAAACATATATTGTTCCTATAATCAGAGAAATTTTAAAAAATAAATAAAAAATAAATAAAAAGAGATGCAGGGATTAGTGTGGCAATAGAATCACAAAGGCCTTCAAAAGATGGTGGAGGTGAATCTGGATGGAAAATTGAGCCTACCCATGTAAAAGACATTATTGTTATTTAATCTTCTATCAATGTATAATTGTAGGGTAGGAACAGCTTTTGAAATAGTAGATTTTGATGTGTCTTTTCAGACAGATTGTGAACAAAAGTCACTGTGCATAGGTTCCTGTATTTATCAGCCTTTTGGGAGAGTGATTGTTTCCACTGTTTAATAATTGCAGTGAAGGTAAGACCAATTTGGATCTTGCAGCTCTCACTGAGAGGGCAACAGTACAAGAAACAAGTATGTGAGCACCAGATTTTTGTATGAAGCATTCATTATAAGGTGCTTTCATGGGATTTATAGGGAATGAAAAGGAAATTATCACTTGCCTTAGAAAATGTGATGTAGTTATAGAATCATGCATAATGTCCTTGCTAACCGGAATAACTATATTTTAACTTTTTACTTATTTGAAAAGATAGTGGAAGCTTCTGGATCATATTAGTCTACTTAGACAATATTATTATCTCATGCTAACTGTTAGTGTTTTGAAGTTGCTGTAAAGTTGTTTTACAAGGGCACAGTACCATGTATGTTTAGACTGATGACAGTCATGTCATTGGATAGAATAAATTGAATATTGGGGCTCCTAGCTCAACAAAATTTGACTCTTTAAAGGCTCTTTTAGAATTTTACATATTTATATTAGACTCTACATGGAACAGTGCCATGGAAGAAAGGAAATCATCAGTGTTTGTTGGAATGAATGCATGAAGAAATGGATGAGGGGATAGATAATAGGCCTTCCACAAATTTTTGGACTGGCAATTTTGATGACTATGAACATGAACTTTCGGGTAGATGTTCTATGGCTAGGTTGGCCAACTTAGCTAGTTTTCAGCATGGCCAAATTTAAGCCATTTCTTTGAAGCTAAATCATACAAAATACAATTTTATTGACTCTGATCATTGCATAGTTGAGCTGATCAACAACCATGAATGTGGCGAAAAAGCCAGTTTGACTGCTGACTGACCAGTGCAATGATAATATATAGAACAGGTCTTTTTCTGTGATTAGCTGCTTTGCTGGCCTTAGACTTGTGGCCACACTTAAAGAAAGAAACCGAGATTAATGAGATGATATTCCAAATACTGAAACAAAATAGGACATATATTTTCTATATGTAGCACTTTCTTGGCCCAGATACTCTTAAGTAACTGTTGGGAAATTGCTATAAAATACAGATAATTGGTCCTATTGTATGAGTCTTTATGGTACAATATAACCTCCAGGTTAAGGGACCACATGTTAAAGTCACATTGGGGCCGGTTTTCCGGTTTAAATTTCAGCACAAAGGATTTACTGGAGATACTGGGAAGATTTCTTGACAGAGCTATTTAATACCAGAATGAGTTATTAGGAGCAATTGTGGATTCTCTTGGCGGGCTCTAAACCTAGTTCCGTTTCTCCTCTGTCCAGGATAGGTTATGTAGGCCTAGCTGAGAACAGAAGGACAAACCGGGTATGTCCTTCTAGCCCCAAGGTTTGGTGGTTCATTATAACCCAAAAGGAAGCCTGTGGTACTTAAATGCTTTATTAGTTCTTTTTCATGTATTTTCATGTGTGAGCGCCACACATCATGTAGGATTTTTACACTCTAGCTTGGCTAATCACCTCTACGTGAAGACCTTCATTATTGAGTTTTATTTTCATTCACTCTAAACTTTTCCCCTTAGGTGGAAATATGTGTGCTTGGCTTCAGCTTATGGGGAAATTATTTACTGTATAACTCCAAACTTAATATACTGAGTCAAGCATTGGTAGAACAAAATAAGGGTTTTTTTTTCTCACTTGTGAAACAAATGATGCTCTTCAAGAGAAGTAGGTACTTATTTCCAAGCCAACAGAATTCTTTCTAAGATTTTTGCATAAAAAGAGTTTAGGGAGAAAATAAAATAACAAATAGAGTAAAAAAGATGTCATAAGACTCTCAGGTATAATTTTTTTTGCTCTTTCAACCATTACGGAATTTTTAAGATGCCTAATCAAATCATGTCTTCTCTTACTTGGGAATAGGTGCTTTCTATATTTCTGTTTTAATTTTCTAAACTAAGAATATACTAAAAATGCATAGCAACTTTTTAAGGCACTGTGGAGATGTTTTTAATGCAGTGTGAATATTCAACTTTAAACCTCCTGAATATTTTAATAAAATAGGCTCAGTTCCAACTCCTCTGCATGTATCCATTATGTATATGGAAAATAGATCATATTAGTGTGTAATTCTTTGAAAATAAAAGTAGACATCCTAAGCAATGTGAGAGTTTGGACTGTTCATATATGTGTCCTTTTTGTGTTCCAGCTCAATGCTTAACCTTTTAGTATCTAAAGTTAACACATGTAGAATAAGGAAGGTAGGTGAGTTAAAGTTGTTATGAGGGCTATAACTTCTCAGTTTCCTGTATGTTTAAATTCAAAACCTTAATGTTGTATTAATGGAATTTTGTGTTTTATATGTGCATGCGCAAAGCTGCTAGACAGATGGTAAAAATGCCAAAGCAGGATGAATACAACTAAGAAAACAAATAAAAGTGTTCTGTAAATGTGATTATAGTGTTTAGGCATCTTGTTGAGATCATTTTTTTTGTTTTCTGACAAAACTGGCATAGCTGATTGACCTTTAATATGCAAGAAGAATGTTCGTATGTGCCAAAGAGCATCCTTCAGTCTTATTTGAGTACAGGTTGTCTTAACTTTACAGACTAGTGAAGGACTGTGGGCAAAGCAAATATTTGTATATTTTATCACTTATTACCATCAAATTCCTTTATTATTTTAGAAATGAAAATTTCAAAATATATTGGCTAAAGGCAAAATAACCTTAGCAACTTTAAATTTAGAGAGAATTTGTTTGTGGCATTGCACAACTCTTATGAGTTTGCCAGAAAAACAATTATGTGATTGTGTCTATGGCATTTGTTAAGATAGAGGATAAGGTTAATTCCACTTTCTCCTTGGAGATTTAGTTGTTTGGTCATGAGATGATGCTACTAATTTAAATAGTGATTATCTATCTATCTATCTCTCCAAGCTCCTCAAGAGTAGAGGCAGTGATTGACTCATTAAACTCCCCCTCCCTCCATCCTCTCTCCAGTCTTTTCTTTCATTCCATTCCACTGAATACCTAGGCTTCTAGTTACCCTGTCCTAGGCTTAGGAGACAGTGACTTGATTAAGATAGGATTTTTTCCCTAAGATTTTATTTATTTATTTGACAGACAGAGATCACAAGTAGGTAGAGAGAGAGGAAGGGAAGCAGGCTCCCTGCCTAGCAGAGAGCCTGATGTGGGGCTCGATCCCAGGACCCTGGGATCATGACCTTGAGCCGAAGGCAGAGGCTTTAACCCACTGAGCCACCCAGGCACCCCTAAGATAGGATTTTTGACCACAAGGAAAACATAGTCTTATGGATCAAACAGACAAGAACATCAGTCATGTATTGATTCTGTGGTAAATATAATGAGTGGAAAAGGGATACAGAAGAAGACCCTCCATTCTTTTCTTGGGATAGCACTGGGAAGGTGGAAGTGACAGTGGAGAAACAGGAAGAACTGTAAAGAAAAGCTAGTGATGGAATTACGTCTGAGACTTGGAGCTGAAGGTGTTCTACAAGCAAACACATGTGAGGAAAGAAGAAATCTGGTTGGGGCAAAGGGTTGGAGAGTGAAGTTTATGGGTGGTGGGTTGACTTGACCTTCCTTCCACACAGAACAACTTAAATTCAAGTATGGATGAATATGTGGGAAATCTTTTGGGAAACGTAGACAGGCCCAATGGCTAGAGAAGGGGAGAAATAATGGGAAATGACACGTGAGAAATATTTCAGGTGATGGCAAGCCTCCTTTGGTCTACAGAGAAAACTGGATCTTATCCTAAAACTAGTCAGAAGTTGCCAAATAATTCAAATCGGAGCGGTGGCCCGGTTATGTAGGTTATAGAAAAATCATTCTGGTGGCAATGTAGAGAAAGGATGAGTTGGAGGGACACAAGGCTATTGAGGATGGTGTTACTCTAACGCAGGGTTCTCAGAGGCAGAGGCTGTCTAAAGTCTAGGTAGATAGCACAAATAAGTGAACAGGCCAAGTTCAGAAACTGGAGAACTTGGACTTAGGGCCCAAGTAAATAAAAGGAGCAGTCACACTACTTGGCTGTAGGCAGTTGTTGCCATTTGGGAAAGCAAAGACACCCCACCACACACATACACACACCCTGTTGCACATTCATTATTTACTTTTGGCTCTCAGATGGGTGTCAAGCGTTTTTAAAAACATGAACAGGTCAACATTATACTGACCAAACAAAATAAATCTTTGGGCCAGATACAGCCTAAGCCAATGTATCACTGAAGTGTGTTCTTTTGAACATTGATCTTTGAAAAATGAGTTCTGTGGTCAAATAAATTAGAAGCAATTGGAACTTGACAAAACTGATTTTAAAACTCACAAGGAAAAGAAAATGTGCAAGAATAGCCAAGATAATTTTGTAGAAGAACAAGGATGAGGACATGCCCTACCAGACATTAAACCATATTATAAATCTATAATCATGAAAATAGTGTGGTTATCAGTACAGAAATGGATGAATCAATTAATAAGATAGAACAGATATTTCAGAAGCAGTCTCATGTGTTTCTGACAACTTAGTTTATGATAAGAGTAGCGTTTTAAATGAGTTGAGGAATGTTGGGTCATTTAATAACTGGTGCTGGGGAAACTGGCTATCGACTCAGCAAAAACAGTTAAGTGCTAAAATTCATGCCCTTAACAAAAAATAAACATAAAATAAATTAAATAAATAATTAGAAAAATAAGGCAATAAACAGAGGGAAATGGAGGAAACATGTTTATGATGTTGGAAAACAGAAGGCCCTCCTTATGACATGTAGAAAACAGGGGTGTTTAGCTGGCTCAGCCGGTAGAACACGCAACTCTTGATCTTGGGTTTGGGTTCATGAGTTAAAGCCTCAAGTTGGGCATGCAGCCTACTTAAAAAAAGAAAAGAAGAGCACCTGAGTGGCTCCATGCTCAGCTTAAGTTTCTCTCTCTTTCTCTGCCAGTCCTCTCCCTCCCCTACTCCCCTGCTCACACACGTACTATCTCTCAAAAAAAAAAAAAAAAAAAAGCCAAAACCAAACTCATTTGACATGATTTAAAAAAACACAGTTGGACAACATAAGCCATCATAAACAATATTAAAAGGTAAGCTACTATCTAGAAGAAGATATAAAATATATATAAGGCTTAATATCCATAACCTGGAAATAACCCCTCCCAATTAAGAAAGTGGCAAATAATTTATTACAAAATTAATCAAATGGCATGAGAAGGCAGTTCCCTAAAGAGGAAATATAATTAGTCAATAAGCATATGAAAGTATGCTTACTGTGAATATGAAAATACGCTTAATCACTTGTGATCAGATAAATGGAAATTAGAGATATGAGAGGCCTCCTCCCCTCACTAAGTTGGCAAAATAAAAATTTGGTAGTATTGAGGATGAGAATCTAGGAAAATAGGAACTCTTTCATTATAGATGTATATAAACATTGCTGTGGTCACTTTAGAGGGCATCTTTGTGAGTGAAAATTCCCAAGGATACCTGCTCCGTGATCCAGAAATTTTGCTTTGGAGCATCTACTAAAGAGAAGTGGTAAGGGCTGTTGTCCCTTCCAGCACTGCTTGCTGTGGGAAGAAATTGCAAAGATCCAACTGTTCACCTGTAGAGGACTGGTTAAGTAAGTTACATATTTACACTGTGCCATGCTATACTGACTTAGGTTAAAAAATGATGAGGTAGATCTGCTGATGTGAAATGACCTATTGAATGAGCAAAAAATATTGCCCCAAAGTGTATATAGTATGAAACCAGTTATTTAAGAAGGGAAAAAAACATAAAACAATGCTATATGTTAAAAAAAAAAAAGTCTAGAAGTGTGCTTGCAAAAGGGATAACAGTGATTAATGAATGGGGATGTTTGAGGATGGAGAAGAGAATTCAGGTTCTCTGAGAGACTTCTCTGGGACTCTCAAGTTGAGTGGAACTCAACTTTATGGTAATTTTAAAAAGTTTAGGGGTACCTAGGTGTCTCAGTCATTAAACATCTGCCTTCAGCTCAGGTCATGATCCTGAAGTCCTGGGATCGAGCCCCGCATTGGGCTCCCTGCTCAGAAAGCCTGCTTCTCAGGTATCTTATAGTTCTTGGTGCTATGGTAAATGGAATAAGTTCTCTAAATGGTAAATGGAATCAGTTCTCTAATTTCCCTTTCTGTATTTTCATTGTTAGTATATAAGAAAGCAACTGATTTCTGTACATTGATTTTGTATCCTGAATTACTGTATGAGTTCTAGTAGTTTGGGGGCGGAGTCTTTTGGGTTTTCCGTACAAAGTATCATGTCATCTGCGAAGAGAGAGAGTTTGACTTTTTCATTGCCAATTTGAATACCTTTTATTTCTCTTTGTTGTCTGATTGCTGTTGCTAGGACTTCTAATACTATGTTGAACAAGAGTGGTGAGAGTGGGCATCCTTGTCGTGTTCCTGATCTCAAAGGGGAAGGCTGTCAACTTTTCCCCATTGAGGGTGATATTCGCTGTGGGTTTTTCATAGATAGATTTTATGAACTTGGTGTGGTGCATAAACAATGAATTCTGGAACACTGAAAAGAAATTAAAAAAATAAATAAAAAATTTTTAAAAAAATTAAAAAAAAATTTCTCCCACTCCCCCTGCTTGTGTTCCCTCTCTGTCAAATAAATAAATAAAATCTTAAAAAAATAAATTTAATTCTTTCAATAAGGGTAAAATACAAATTCCAAATGGTAAGAGAGCAGTGTTATTTGTTTTTTAGGAGTATATAAAAGAGTGGCATTTTAGGTTCCAGGAAACACGTTGGTTCTTCTGGAATCCCGAGTCTAGCACAGCCCCAGGGACCCTGGGGGTGCCCAGTAGGCAGTACCTCGCTGACTGGAAGAATGAATGGCAGTGGGCCCCAGAACCGGTCACATTTCTCACGGGTGCTCAGGTGGGTTAGCCGTAGCTCTGCACACTCCCATTAAGTTTAGAATTTGCCCCAGTTCTTCCACATACTAACCAAAGAGGGCTCACGGGCTTCATGGGAGGAGACTTGGTTATACAGAAGAAAGGAGAGACAATAGCTCCCAAGGTGAGACCTTTTTCTGTTCTAACCCTAGCCTTGGGGTGCGGTATAGCAGAGCGTGTTAAAACCTTAGGCTTTGGATTTGGGAGGCCTGGACAGCTGCTACCACTGACTTGATGTGTGGCCTTGACGGAGTTACTAAGTCTCAGTGTTTTCATGAAGGAAATGATAATAATAAAGGAAGTCCTATGCAGCGGGGTCGTGTGCTTAACCCAGCATCCGCTTCCCTTCTCTAAAGGATGGGAGAGGAAAATGGATGGGAAATTGTGCAAATACTTGCTGTGATGAGCCCCGGGTGTTGTATGAAAGTATTGAACCACTAACTTGTACACCTGGAGCTCCTACCACAGAAGATGTTAACTAATTGGAATTTGAATAAAAACTTAAAAAACCCTAATAAACAAACAAACAAAATAAATAAATAAATAAATTAATAAATTTAAAAAAATTTAAGACATGTATATGCATGCATTTATGACCTACTTGTATAATCAAAAATAAATGAAAATATTATTTTCCACAAGAGAGAAACTTGTGTCTGCCTATTTTCTAAAGAGGAAGCAAACAACAGAAAGGAAAGAGTCAAAAAAGTACAGAGGACGAGTTAATGATGAAGAAAGGTCCCTAGAGAGGTGGGAGAAAGAACAATCTAGAACTTAGTTGGAAAAGATTCACTTTGGAGAGAAGGATCAATCTCTAGGATCGGGGAGGAGGAAGTGATGGGACTAATGGAGATAAATATATATATATATATGTGCGGGTGGAGGTAGCACGTGGAGAGAGAAGCTGAGGAATTTCCTCTAGGGTGACCTCTATTTTCTCTTTGAAATAACAGCTTGTCCACCATCACCCCCATGCCCTGTCATCCTCACTGTGGATATCAGTAAATGTGACTGCATGGCTTCTCCACCAGCTCACCTCAAGCACATTTAATGTTATTAGTATCTCATTGCTGTTGCACTCTGTCCTCTTGCCATCTTTGTGAAGAATAGCTCGTTACTGCCGTTGCATATGCTCCCATAAGTCATGCAGTGCTACCTTGAACACAAGGTCCTAACAATGGGCTGTATCGATGAACCAATTTCTGTTGTCTGAAAGAACCCGGGTAATTGCTTTCAAATGTCTTGCTTTCATTCCTAGTGTATCCCATTTTGTACCCAAGAGTTTTCTTATTTCCTGTGCATTCAGAGGACCATGTTCCCAGCTTTCTCCCCAGAGAAACCTATGAAACCTTCCCACACCAACATTCTCTGGAATTTCTTTCTTTCTTTCTCTTTCTTTCTTTCTCTCTCTTTCTTTCTTTCTTTCTTTCTTTCTTTCTTTCTTTCTTTCTTTCTTTCTTTCTTTCTTTTTTCAGCCTCACAAAGCCATCTGTTGTTCTTTAACCATCAGCTAACTGTGAAGTTGGGGAGAAGTGGTTCTGCCCTTCCCTCTCATTTAGATTTTAGGAGCCTTCCAACAGCCTGACTTTACCTTTTATGTAGAATATATTTAGCCACTCATTGCATGTTTCAATTCCTTTGTGATCCTCAGGTTCCAGATAGGGAATTGAAAAGAGTTTTTAGATCAGGCATCAAAGGACATTAAGGCAAATAAATATCTGAGTCCTTTCTTCTGCTCTGAAATTTCTGACTTTCCTAGAGGCTGTCTCCCCCAAGTCTCTGGTACTTTCTCCCTTTGATAGCTCCCTCCAAAAGGAAAAATCCTAAACAGATTAGCCATTCTGCTCTATCTTCTATGTTGTTAATCCTATTACTAACGTAAAGGCACATCTTTTGCTTCTTTCTCAATAGGTGATATAGATTTTTTATTGTTAATTTTCTGTCCTTACTTTTAACCATCCTACTTAGTGGTAAGCATTATGAAGTGTTTGCAGGATTTTGCTGTGTAATTAATACAAATCAAGGTACTTTCGATGAAAGGATTGTAAATATATAGTACATTGATACCTATAAGCTGCTTACTACATGCAGTGTGAGCAAAAAAGGTGTGGCTTTACTATGAGAACAAATGAAAACTATTGGAATGGGTAATTTAATTGTATATAACTTAATATTTAGCTCTCACATTTATTTTTTAAATGAAATCAGTAAACAATCTCTAAGACTTTTATGTTATTTTTTCCTATGAACTTCTGAAGAAAGCAACTTTGAAATGAGTATTTCACTGGATATGATTCCAATGAACACACTGGATTATTTAGGTTTTTTTTTTTTAAAGATTTTATTTATTTATTTGACAGAGAGAGATCACAAGTAGGCAGAGAGGCAGGGAGAGAGAGGAGGAAGCAGGCTCCCCGCCGAGTAGAGAGCCCAATGTGGGGCTCGATCCCAGGACCCTGAGATCATGACCTGAGCCAAAGGCAGAGGCTTAATCCACTGAGCCACCCAGGCACCCTGGATTATTAAGTTTTTTTTAAAAAAAAGGTGGCCAGATTCATTGGATAACTTAATTAGGTAATAGAAAGACTATTATATTTGGAATCAGACCTTGATTTCAGTCTTATCACTTACTGTGACCTTGATGTACTTAACTTCTCTCAGATTCCTTTTTTTTTTTTTCCCATCTTAAAGTGGGGATAAAAGAGATGTCTCGGGAGAAATTCTCTAGAGAATGAAGGAGGAGGAATATGTTCGAGAGGGGGAAATAATGAGTTCAGTTTTGTTCAAACTGAGTTTGAAGTGCTACAGAAACATTTAGATATGTAAATTTTGATTGACTGCTTTAAGACTTGAGAGTTTTTAGTTTATTGAGACCATATTATTCAAAGTGTTTGATAAGATGGTATTTCAACTATACGATTCATCAACTAATAGTAGGATATGTTTCTCACAAAAGATTTTGAACTGTTCCCTCCTGTTCTCCTTACGTCTTGTCTCACCCTGTGCTCCAAGAAGGCCCCGGGTATGAAGTCTTCCCAGCCTCCCGCTTCTCTCCTTCCTCCCTCATCACCACTAGTCACCTTTGGCCACCTCTCCCCTGTATAAACCCTTCAATGGCTCTCCATGGCCTGCAGGATGCACTTGACATTACTCAGCTGTACAGTCAGCTGAATAATGATCTGGCCCACACATTCTACATCATTTTCTGCTCCTTTCCTTCATTCCCTTCACTTATGAGTGGTCCCAATCAAGGCACATCTTTCTGCTTTAGACTGGCAGCTCTTAAATTTCATTAGACAATTGTTGGCATGATATAACTAAAACCACAGAGAAGAGTGATTAGCAACTTCATGAGATGTATCCTTACTTATCTTTCTGTCCCAAATGGCAGTATCCCCCCCATCTTGGTTATTGTCTATTGAAATCAAAATGTGTTTGGATTTTCCCAAGCATGTGGAAACTGTCTTCTATTTCACACAAAATTGAAATCAAGTTAGATGGTCTTATTTAGCAAATAGTCTTGAGACTCCAAGTACAGAGAAAAAGGCTTGTAACTCAAATACAAACTCTGCTGTAGCTCCAGGTGGTCCAGTCTGTGTACAGTGTCACTTTGGAAGAAACATAAAGTCAGATCTATTCAGGCTCTCAAGGAAATATGCGGGGTAGGGAAGTGTATTTGCAATGCTCCGCAGTCATGTTCAGAGTCCCTTCCCCATTGCTGTTTCTGTCAACAGGTCCCACACCCAAGGCCACTCCCTGCTGCCCTCCCCACCACCCTGCACTTTTCTGTTTCCCACTTGCAACCTCTTGCAGAACTGTTCTGACTGCACTTCCCCATGAGGTAGGCCCCTATGTCCCTTCTTTCCTATACCCATCTTCCCTCCTTCTTGGGTTCCTGCATTTCTGTTGCTCCCTGCTCAGCTGGAGAATCCCAAAGCTGCATTTGGCCCTATGAGGAAAAATGGAATCCCCAGGAAATCCTCACAGAGGACTTTCTATAAATTCTTCATCTCTCTACAGATATGTTTATAAATAAGCCATTTTGTTTTGTTTTGTTTTGTTCTGGTTAAAGATTAATGTGTAAATTAAAAGATTATGTGGTCGTAATGTATGCACATGTTCATATATTTAAAGACATTTATCTTGCTAATTATTTTTTTTACCTTGCATTATTTGTTTGTTTGTTTTTCCTGTAAATTCACATAGAACATAGTAGCAGGCTTCTAATATAATATAGTCAGTGCTTTAAAAATGTGGTTGATCAATTTACTGACAGAAAACTTAGTGTTAAAATTTTAGGAAAAAGTTTTCTATTTTCTTTTGTGTCCCTGGAAAAGAAACACAAAGTAATAATTCAGACTTTATGCAAGACTCTGCCCAAATAAATTTCTATAGACAATGGGTTTTTCCACATTACCGTATAAAACTTCTGTTGGTTCATTTGAGTTGCCTCCTTAGATGGTCATCTGAGAATGATTATATTTAATGAATCTAAGTGTTTATTCTCAAGGGTCATGGAAAAAAAAATCTGTCAGAAATGCTGCAGTAAATGCATTTTTCATAATGTAAATAAGATAAAAACACAGCCTTCGCTTTCTAATACAGTCTACTGGACTTCCAACTGAAACATTTCAGAGCTGGATTGTGTTCAGAAGGGGTCATTTTCTTCTATTAAAGTTCCATGCATCTCTGTTACGTTTCCAGCTTTAAGCTGCTTATTATTAATACTAAAGAAAATGGTTTCTTCAGGAACTTGGGAAATAATAAACAGCCTCATTTAGAGAGCACTTTGGCCTGGATTTGGTCCATGAACTTATGGATGTGGAGCTGTTTAGTGTGCTTAAGATCTCGAGGATCCTTTCAAGGGAGACTGTTTGGATTATGTACCCCGTGATGTGTTTGCCTCTTGCAAAGTTTGTTTTGAAGTAGTGGGGACAAGACTGCGAACAAATCCCTGAGAATCACAGAGCTGGAAAGAACCTCAAAAAGTCCTTTTTCTCAGCCCCCGTATCCAGGGAGGAGAATTTGTGAGTCATTCAAGACAGGCAGTGACTGATCCTGTGTTTGTGACACATCCAGGAGTGGATGTCCTGATTGTGCCAAAGTGACTGAGAAAAATGGGCCCCAAATTCCGGTCTTCCTATCCCATGTTAAAACTTACAAAATGCCAGCAATGATGGGAGAGATAGCCTGTCTGTTTCTTAGGTGCTTGACTGGGAGGGGACTGCCTAGGACATTTCAAAAATCTGGAAGATCTATAGTCATATCATTCTTATAGGTTAATTTCTTTTTTTTTATTTTTTCCCTCTCAATCATAGTGCTCCTCTCCTCACATTTATCTGTGTTGCTTTATACCAGGGATTACAAAACTCAAAATTCCATGAAGAGCAGGCAGCTAATCTGTAGTAAGCCAAGGAGGACAGTAGGAAGTAGTGGTGTCTGTGCAGAATGGGGAGCACAAGTCTTGGCGGCAAAGAACGTTCCATTTGGGTTTCTTTAAAAATGACAGTGCTGGACCAACAGATGCTCTGCTGGCTAAATTTACTATGCGGCTTCATATCTGTGACCGGAGTCCAACAGCCAGTTTGCCCATGGGCACTTACAGAAGAGTTTTAAACGATCTCAAGTGTTTCAGTTACCACTTAATCCACATGCACAGCTTTAGTTTTCTGAAAAACACATATTTTAGATTGTGTAGTTAATTGTTTCCAATCTGGATATCCTTGCCTTAGATATCCCTTTGCCCCAAGAAGCTAATGCTCTGATTTAGGTCCACTAAGGTTAGCTATGTAACCTACTTTATTTCTGTATCAGGATCCATAACTCGATCGATACAGCATACAAGCAAAGCTCTCAAGACCTTCGAATGATCTTGCCAGAGCATACTTTGAGAAGGAATGAGGTCTAAACCGGGGGAACTAAACTCAGATGCCTTTAACCAGGACTTCCACGTTATATACCTCAAGGGGGTGTGATTCACAGGAGCCTGTGTGGATGACTGAGCACAGGGCAGGTCTCCAGGGCAGTGGCATTCAAGTGGCCTACACCGAGATTGGCGATTCCTTAGCGCGCGAGCGATACAGCCCTGCCTTCAAGTCTGGACTGGTTGTCATGCACTTGGGAAGCAAATGAGTCTAAGACAAGAGGAAGTTTGAGGGACAGTGGCAAACTGGAGAACACACATCCCACATAAAAGCATTCACATTGAGATAAGTTTAAACACTCCTTTAGGTAAGATTCACCGCTAGCTTGAGACCCATGGTCCAAGCCAATGGATAAAAGATATTTTTCAGAAACTTTGCATGAGTTAGGACTTTGCTGATTAATTATAACAGAATTCCAATTCAAAGAAAAGAGAGGATTTCTTGGCTCACAAAACTGGGTTAGCTCAGAGAATTGAAGGGAGTGCTATAAAAATCAGGATTGTAGCTACTTAAACTAAGTACCCGACACAGCCAAGATTACTTCTCTGCCCATCTGACCTTTGCTTGGCCCTGCTTCCTTGTACAGAAGGGCAGGAGACAGGGCCTCTGGCAGCGGTGCTTTAAAGACCCCAGCAAAAAGAGAGCTTTTGTTCCTCTCAGAATCTGGACAGGAGGGAATCTTATTTGCTCGGCTTGAGACCCATCATCTTGGACTAGTAGCCATTCCAGGGGTCTGGGGTTGGGCGGGGGGAGTCATGGTGGAACGAGGTAGCACTATTGGCCAGTCCTGGGTCTTGTGCCCCCCACACAGCCTGCTCCTCAGGAGTGGAAGAATGGACTGGGAGAGCTGTTACCAGAAGAAGAGGGACTTAAGCAAGCTTGCTAGCCAGAAACTAGAATTCTCCCAGTTGGCTGCCCTCTTTAACTCCCTAGAAGGGTAGTTCCCTAACTTCTTTTCTCCTTCTCACAGCAAAGGGAATGCCCCATGACCAAATTTTGCTGGAAATTTTACAAGTTGTATGCTCATTTGGCTTAACAGATGGGAAGATTATTTTTATATATGGTAAATTGAGTTGTGTTAAATTGTGTTAATTATGAGTTGCTATTGTGTTTGGTTCAAATTCCTCTTAAAAATTCAGGCTGCTGAATTATGCACTGAGAAATATTCTGAAAGTGAAATGATTAAGAGTCTAAGAGTCTCCTTCCCATTTTCTCTGCAAAAGACAATGGACCACACCAAAGAGCTGCAGAGCCTGCGCAAGAGGGATTTTATTCTAGGAACTGGGTGGCAATGGAGAGCAATGAACTGTTCTGAGAATCAAAAACAAATGAAAATAAGTATATTCCAGCTACTGGGGCTTTTAGAACTGTGTGAGATATAAGATGGAGCAATTGGGTAATTATACTTAAAACAGAGGCCTTAATTTTGATAATTCTATTCCAGATTAGTTTTGTTAACCTTGAGCAAAGATTTTTAATCAAGTTGAATGTAAATGTAGTATAATTTCTATTAGCTTAAAAAATTCTGTTCTTCATATTGTCTGATTTATTTGTATTTTCTGAATGAAGAAATTGGTTTAGTTCTGATAAACAGGTTTTTAAAGTTTAAGTATGTAGGAGCACCTGGGGGGACTCAGTAGGTTAAGCCTCTGACTCAGCTCCGGTCATGATCTCAGGGTCCAGAGATCAAGCCACACATTGGGCTCAGCACTTAGCTGGGAATCTGCTTGAGATGTTCTCTCTCCCTCCCCCTCTACCCTTCCTCCTCCTGCTCTCTCTCTCTCTCCTTTCAAAATAAATAAAGAAATAAATATATAAGTATTTTTTACTTATAATTAATTAAATTAATATATAAGTATATATAATTATATATATAATTAATATATAAGTATATTTTTTATGGGACTCTTAATATTTCTAAGGCTGAACGTCACAATCTTTTAAAGTAGCACCTCACCTCACTCTCTCCCCTCAAAAATGAATTCACCTGGATTCTCTGATTCTGTCCTGCTCCTGAATCTAACAGCTGTTTAAGCATAGCTCAGATATCTGATTTTCAGAAATGCCCTAGAAGGAAATCTTCTGTTGGACAAAACATAATTAAAAGGCCTCTGATGATACCAATTATAAAATCTGTGATCCCATTCTTTTGTTGTTGTTGTTTTCAGCTATGCTGTATCTTCAGATTTGAGGGACTAAAATATCATTTGTTTGGCTCTGTGAACTAAATTATCATGGCAATAATAATTTTTTGTTGGTTACTTTGATTTAGACATCGAATAAGGAGATTCTTAAAGCCTTCGCATTTGAGTAAACAAAATGAGCTCTCGCTTTATTGCATATACTTCAAAACAGCTTTCTTCTACTTGGGGTGTAGTTAAATAAAGAGTAATAAAAGTGAAAAACTGAACTTAAATGGTTTGTATTTTCTTCTGACATGTACATGTGATGTGTATGGAGTAATACTGCAGTTTATAATTTCCAGTAGAGTAGAAGCTTTATTTTTGTTTTAGTCATGCAAATATTAAAAGTAAGAAATGACAAAATATCTCAGCTTTGTAATTTAGATTTCTAGGGAAAATGCATTTTTCAAAAAGGAAGGAGAGAGTTTCTACTCTGGAGATTTCCTCTGATCACCAAACGCTGGTTTATAAAACGTTGATTTATTTACATATCAGGATTGTCTCTAGCTGGGATGTATTGGGCAGTCACCTGCATTGTTGATTTTAGGAAGTTGAGAAATATTTCTCACCAAAAACATCCATCGCATTGTTCACTGCTGAAACTTAACATTAGCTTTTCATCCTTTTATTAATTACTATTCTGTCTTTAAAAAATGCTACTGCTAAACTGTTGAAGCACATCTAATTAGTACCGAAGTAGAATAGATTCCTTATTATTTTATTTTTATAGCACTTTGTTGAGGTATAATTCACATACCAGAAATTTCATTTTCAAATGTACCATTTAGTAGCTTTTAGTACAGATGTGCAACTATCATTGACTATAAACTAAATTTAGAAACATTTTCATAAAAGAAGCCCTGTACCATACCCATTAGCAGTCATTCCTCCTTTCCCCTTCTCCCAGCCTCTGACAACCACTAATTGATTTTCTGTTTCTGTGAATTTGCACACTAGACATTTCATGTAAGTGGGGTCATACAGTATATGACCTTTTGTTAGTGGCTTCTTTCACTTAGCATGTTGTGAAGATTGGCCAATTATTGTAGCATGTATCAGTGGTTTATTCTTTTTCAATGCTAAATAGTATCCCATGGTATGGATATGACCCATTTTGTTTATCCACTCATCAGTTGATGGACATCTGGGTTGTTTTCACTTCTTGGCCATAATGAATAATGCTACTGTGAACATTCATTACAAATTTTTGTGTGGACATATTTTCCATTCCACTGGGCATATACCCAGGAATGCCGGGTCTTATTTATGGTAACTCTGTTTATATTTTGAAAAACTGCAAAACTTTTTTAAAGCAGCTACACCATTTACATTCCTACCAACAATGTATGAGGTTTCCAGTTTTTCCATTTCTTCAGTAATGCTTGCAGTTGTCTTTTTTCCTTTTCTCTCTCTCTTTTTTTAAGCCATTCTAGAGTGATTATGAAATGAGTATCCCATTGTGGTTTTGATTTACATTTCCCTAGTGACTAATGATGTTGAGCATCTTTTCATGTGCTATTGGCCATCCATATATTTCCTTTAGTGAAATGTCCATTCAGATCCTTTGCCAATTTTTTTTCCTCTCAAAATCTGATGTGTTCTTATTTATTTATCTATTTAAAATTTTGTCATTGATGTATAATTGATATAAAAAATTATATTAGTTTCAGGTGTATAGTATATTGATTTGACAACTCCATACATTACTCAGTGTCACCAGGAGTGTAGCCACCATCTGTCACCATACAATATTCTTACAATATTATTGACTGTGTTCCCTATGCTGTACTTTTCATCTCTGTGACTGATTTATCTTATGACTGGGAGTTTGTACCTCTTAATCTCCTCATCTCTTTTGCCCATCCCACTTCACCTCTCCTCCATAAACCGTCAGCCTGTTGTCTGTATTTAAGAGTTTGGTTTTTTTTTTTTTTTGGTTGTTTGTTCCTTTGTTTTGTTTTTAGATTCCACTGATAAGTGAAATCATTTGGTATTAGTCTTTCTCTCTCTGACTTATTTCACTTAGCCTATTACCCTCTAGGTCCTTCCATATTGCAAATGGCAAGATCTCATTCTTTTTTTCTAAGTCTGAGTAGTATTCTATTGTGTGTGTGTGTATACCACATCTTCTTTTCCACTCATCTGTCAATGGACATTTGGGTTACTTCCTGATCTTAGCTATTGTAAATAATGCTCTAATGAACATAGGGGCATATATGTCTTCTTGAATTAGTGTTTTTGGTTTTTGTTTGTTTGTTTATTTATTTGTTTTTGAGTAAATACCCAGTAGTAGAATTAGTGGATCATATGTATTTCTATTTTTAATTTTTGGAGGAACCTACATACTGTTTTCCACAGTGCTTACACAATTTACATCCTCACCAATGGTGCATGAGAGTTCATTTTCTCCATATCCTTGCCAACACTTGTTATTTCCTATCTTTTTTATACTAGCCATTCTGACAGGTGTGAGGTGATAGCTCATTGTGGTTTTGATTTACATTTCCTTGGTGATTAGTGATGAAATCTTTTCATGTGTCAATCATCTGTCTTTGGGAGTATGTCTGTTCAGATCTTCTGTCCATTTTTGATTCAGATTGTTTGTTTGTTTGGTGTTGAGTTGTACAAGTTTTTTATATGTCTTGGATATTAACTCCTTATCATTTATATCATTTGCAAGTATCCTCTCTCATTCCCTAGAGAATGTTTTTTTGTTTTGTTGATAGTTTTCTTTGTTGTGCAAAGGCTTTATATTTTGGTATAGACCCAATAGTTTATTTCTGCTTTTGCTTTTTAACTGAGTTATCTGTCTTTTTATTATTTAAGCTTTAAGGATTCTTTGTATTTTATGGATTATGGATTATAAGTGTCTTGATACATGTATGATTTTTCCAATATTTTCTTCTACTCCATAGGTTATCTTTTCACCTTTTTAATGGTGTCCTTTGAAACACAAAAGTTTTTATTTTTTATGAAATCCAGTTTATCTTTTTTCTTTGGTTGCTGTGCTTTTGATGTAATTTCTAAGAAACTATTCCCTAATCCAAAGTCATGAAGATTTACCCCATGTTTTCTTCCAAGAGTTTTTCTTACTTTTAGCTCTTATATCAAGTCTATGATCCATTTTGAATTAAGTTTTTTATGTGGTATGAGGTAGAATTCCTGCTTTATTCCTTTACATGTGAATATCCATTGTCTAAGCATCATTTTTTGAAAATACTCTTCTTTTCTCTATTGAGTGTTCTTGACACCCTTGTCAAAAATCAATTGATTATAAACATAAGGGTCTATTTCTAGACTCACAATTCTATTTCATTCATGGTATGTTTATCCTTATGCCAATATCCCACTGTTTTGATTACTGTTACGATAGTAGGTTTTGAATTAAGGGGTGCCTGGCTGACTCAGTTGGTAAAGCATGCAATTCTTGATCTCAGTGTTGTGAGTTGGAGCCCCTCATTGTGTGTAGAGATTACTTGAAAAGTAAAAAATAATAAATTAGAAAATTAAAAAAAGAAAGAAATGTGAGTCCTCTACCTTTGTTATTTTTCAAGATGTTTTGGCTATTCTTGAACCCTTGAATTTCCATATAAATTTCAGAAGCTGGTCAGCTTTTCCCAAAAAACAGTTTCGATCTTAATGGAGTTTGCATGAACCTATAGGTCAGATGGGAGAATGCCACTTTTCATTAAGTCTTGTAACCTACAACCTTGCTGAACTTGTTTATTGCTTTTAATAGTTCTATGGTAGATTCCTTGGAATTTTCTATATATGTACAAGATCATGCCATCTGCAAATAGAGAATTCTATATCTGCAAAAAGAAGAAATTGATATTCCCAGATAAACAGAAGCGGAGAGAATTTAGTGCATTTAGGCAAGAAAAATAAATAAAAGCCATCTAGATTAGAAAAGAAGAAGTAAATGTTTATTTGCAGATGATATGATTTTGTATGTAGAAATCCTAGGTAATCCACTCTTAGAGGATAAAAAGAAGTAAACAATTTCAACAAAGTTTCACTGTCCAAGGTCAATATAGAAAAATCTATTATAGTTCTATAGAGTAACAATAAATAATCTGAAAACAAAATTAAAATGTAAATTTTGGGAGACTTGTTAATTTTTGCAAAGGAAGATATCCCAACTACTCTTTCAGTATTTTGAATATGTTATTCCATTACCTTGTGGCCTCCATGATTCCTGATGAGAAATCTGTTGTTAATCTTAAAAAGGATTCCTTGTGTGTGATTAGTCACCTCTCTTTTGCTATTTTCAGGATTTTCTTTGTCTTTAGACGGTTTGATTATGATGTGCTGAGGTTTGGATACCTTTGAGTTTACTGAGCTTCTCGGATATGTAGATTAATTTTTATCATCAAATTGGGCTACTTTTTGGCCATTATTTTTTTTTTTGAACATTCTCTCCCCTCACCATCTGGGACTTTATGCAAATGTTGATCTCTGATTTCTCTGTTCATTTTTCTTCATTCTTTATAATTTCTATTGTGTAGACTGAATAATCTCAATTGTCCTATCTTGAAATTTACTTCCTTATACCAACTCAGATTTACTGTTGTAGTGAATTTTTTATTTCAGTTATCATACTTTTCAACTCCAAAATTTGCTTTATTCTTTTTTTTATCCTTTTATTCATATTCTCTTGTCTGTGTAACATCATTTTCATACTTCCCTTTAATTCTTTAAACATGCTTTACTTTTGTTCTCCAAGCTTATTTATAATACTTAACTTAAACTCTTCCTCTAGAAGTCAAAATCTGGGCTTCCTCAAGGGCTGTCGCTATTAAACATTTTATTTCCTTTGCATAAGAAATACTTTGCTGTTAGTGAATCTCATATATTTTTTGCTGAAAACTGGGCATTTTAAGTAACAGGATATGACAGCTCTGGAAATCAGATTCCAACCCTCCCCAAGTTTTGTTGTTGTTATTGTTGCTGTGGCTGCTTGTTTGTTTAGTAAATTTTATGGCCTAATTCCATAAAACTTGTGTTTTTTGTTGTATGCAGCCTCTGAAATCTCTGTTCAGTAAGTTTAGTGGTCAGTTAGTGACTGGACAGAGATTTTTTAAAATGCCTTGAATCTATCACTCTGAGTCTTTGGTAAGGTACTTTCTGCATGTGTTGAGGTACCCATTCAGTACTGGAAGTTTATAATTTTGGAGGTTTATAATTTTGTCTTAGCTCTCACTTCATGCTTGTTCAGGGCCTCAAGGTCAGCCAGAGGTAAGATATAGGACCTTCTCTGGTCTCTTCTGTGCATGCACACAGCCCCATACATATGTATGGTCTTCTAAAGTCCCAAAAATATGTCATTACTTTTCAAAGCCCCTTATAGCATGGTATTCCACAGATTTTTACTTTAAGGTTTTGATCACCCTCTTATTTGCCTCACTGGTATTGCAACCTTCGGCAACTGTCATGTTGAACACTTTCTGCTGATTTGTTTTCAACAAACACCATGGGGATATGACTTTTCTTTACTCAGTAAACTAAGTTAGGTCAAACAAAGACAAGTACTATGTGTAGGGCTATTCCAGGGAGCTGCGAGTTGGGTCAGAGAAGTACAATTCTGTGGACCTTTTGGAGATCTCCAAACCTGTACTATCCATCCAGTGGTTGCTGTACTTATGTTTCTCACAGTTATGTGGTTGCAAGTCTGTTATTTTTCAAGGCTATTATGGAGCTGGGGAGAGGGCATGGGAATGGTCAAGTTACAATGTCAGAAAGCTCACTTGTCTTACTGAGATCCAACCATTTTACTTGAGTAAACACTCCTTGGATTGTTGTGAGCTTTTGGATAACTTCCAGGATTCTGAAAAAAGTGATTTTGACAATTTTGCCACTGTTCTCATTATTCTTGTGGAGGAGTGGATTTTCAGAGGTCTTTACTCCACCACTTCTCTTTGTTTTTAATAGTACCTTCTCTTAGGATGGGTGAGACTACAAGCATATGAAATTGTCCAGTGTTCAATGGCAAGAAGGCACAAGATTAAGTTGAAAATGCTCCGGAGAGAGGAATTGGAGATAAATGTTGCCCATTCACATTTTTTTCATTTAATTTTTTATTATAGCAATGTAACAAATATCAATAGATTATATATTGGTGGAACGTACATCCTTTGTATTTTAAATAGCATTCTATGAAGCTTTGCCATCTAGTTTTCCACAACAGATGGGGGGAGAAGAAGAGAGTATACTAGGACAACTGGTAGTGAAAAAGACTTAAATATTAAAAAAAAAATCATAATAATTAGCAGATGTCAATGTATCATGCTACAGTACTCACTTTTCTTAGGCTGTCACTAAGTCAAAATAAAAATGCTGATCTGTACAGTTTTTTGCTTTTCAAGTCAGGGACAGACTAATATATTTTAGAAAAATTTCTGTCAAAAATTTTAAAAATGTTTAAAGTTTGATTCTTTAAGTTATCAACTTCATTTACCTAGAGCATTTATGGTCAAGAGATAGCATATATTCAAATGATAATTGCTAATGGAACATAGCTGTTTCATTGGTGACAAATGCCATTGAGCAGAAAGATTCTGTAATCATCCAACTAATCATTATAGTTCCAACTCCATGTGAAGACACATGGAGAAAAATTATTAAACCTCTCAGAAATGGAAAGTTGAACCACACAGTACTCATCCATTTTTTGTTTACTTAATGTGCTGTCTTTTAAGTTTGTAAGCACCAGTAACACCTTCTACCTACATAGCAAATGATGCATTGAGTTGTTGTTATAGATACTATTCTTAGTTTTATAGTTGTATAAGGTGCCTGAGGCTTAACTGATTACTTCACAAGAAGTTCTAAACAAAACCTATGTGTTTTGAGGGGGCATGATGATGATAAATCACTTAACATACAAGCATGAAAGCATAGCAAAACATAGAACTGTGAGCATTGTCTCAGAAGAAGTGTTAGAGCAGGAATCTCAGTGTGAACAGTGAGGGGTGATTCTCACAGGAGCCATCTATCAAACATCCACTTGCAGTGGAGCCACCATTAGCTGATATCTTCATAATTGTTTGGTTGAAAACATCTCAGAGATGAAGGAGCTACTTTGAAGAAAAGAGAACACAATGCTATAATAGTTTGCTGTTCTGTACGGTATATGAGGAAAGATCCACTTGTAAACATATTAGGAAAGACAGAGGGAGAAAAAGAGAGAGAGAGAGAAGGGTATGGGAAGGGGGAGAAGTGAAGTGGAGAGGAAAAGAGAGAAGAGAGATGGTGGCTGAGAAGATCTCATGTTCTTTTTCTTTTTAAAAATTCTAAAATTTTATTTTTTCATCATGAGTATGCTTTTTGATCCCCATCACCTATTTTCTCCATCCCTCCTACTTGCCCTCTGGTAACCATCAGTTTATTCTCTATAGTTAAGAGTCTGTTTTTTGGTTTGTCTTTTTTCATGCTGTTGCAAATGTCAAGATTTCATTCTTTTTATGGCTGAATAATATTCCATTGTAGACATATGCCACATCTTCTTTATTCATTCGTCTATTATTGGAAACTTAGGCTGCTTCCATAATTTGACTATTGTAAATAATGCTGTACTAAACATAGGGCTGCATGTGTCCCTTTGAATTGGTGTTTTTGTATTTTGGGGGTAAATACCCAGTGGTGTGATTACTGGATAATAGGGTAGTTCTGTTTTTGACTTTTTGAGAAAACTCCATGTTGTTTTCCACAGTGGCTGTACCAGTTTGCATTCCCACTAACAGCGCATGAGGGTTCCCCTTTCTCCACATCCTCACCAACACCTGTTGTTTCTTGGATTGTTGATTTTAGCCATTCTGACAGGTGTGACGTGATATCTCATGGTAATTTTGACTTCCATTTCCCTGATGATGAGTGATGTTGAGCATATTTTCATGTGTCTGTTGGCCATCTGTATGTCTTCTTTGGAGAAATGTCTATTCATGTCTTCTGCCCATTTTTAAATTAGATTACTTGTTTTTTTGGGTGTTGAGGTGTATCAGTCTTTTGTATGTTTTGTATGCCAAACCTTTATTGAGTATGTCATTTTTCAAACAACTTCTCTCATTCTGTAGGTTCCCTTTTAGTTTGTTAATTGTTTCCTTCCACTGTGCAGGTGTTTTTTATTTTGATGTGGTCCCAATAATTTATTTTTGCCTTTATTTCCATTGCCTCAGAAGACATATCTAGAAAAATGTTGCTATGGCCAATGTTGGAGAAATTGTTGCCTGTGTTCTTTTCTAGGATTTTTATGTTTTCAGGTCTCACATTTAGGTCCTTGATCCATTTTGAGTTTATTTTTGTGTATGGCGTAAGAAAGTGGTCCAATTTCATTCTTTTGCATGTTGCTATCCAATCTTCTCAACGGCATTTGTTGAAGAGACTATCTTTTCCCCCATTGTATATTCTTGCCCCCCCATTGTAGATTAATTGACCGTATAAGTGTGGTTTTATTTTTGAGTTTTCTATTCTGTTCCACTGATCTATGGATCTGTTTTTGTGCCAGTACCATACTGCTTTGATTACTGTAGCTTTGTAATATAACTTGAAGTCTAGGTTTCTTACAATCTCCATCAAATCAAAGGCTGCTCTTTATGACTGAAGAGTACATCTGGATTACTGTTTTGCCAAAAAGTCATTCCAGGAAAACAGAGGAGGGGAATTCTTAGAGGATTTATAGTTGGTGTTGAATGTTAATTATGGGATTACATTACAAGGTATGTAGTGGTAAACATTCTGCATTCTATACCTGGTATTCTAAGAGGTGACTTAATGTTGTGAGTATTTGCCCCATGAAGTGCCAGGTGTCAGGTTTGTAGTTTGCCAAATTATAGGTATGGTTTCCTCAGAACTTTTACCTTCAACATATACTAAAGTATACTAAAGATGAAGAAAATACTTATTAGAGAGTGATTTCAGACAAATGGTAGTACAGGAATTTCTAACACCTGTACCCCCAGAAATATCAATTTGAATAACTACCGAGCATGCAGATACCTTCACAAAAGCTAAGGATTCCAGTTGAAGAATTACAGAATTGGGATGGGGCACAGAAAAAAAAAAAAAGACATGTTGAAGAGGGTAGGAAAGATAGATTGACATTACCCCATTACCCCTCCCTGAAGCCTGGCCATCCTAGCACTGAGAGAGACACCATCCCCGTGGGAGGAGACTAAAGTGAGCACCTGACTTTACTGCAGACACCAGTGCTGGCCCATCCCAGCATCAGCTGGCTCCAGTGGCCCCAGGCAGCTCCCATGGGCCAGGTGACATCCATGGCCCCAGCTGACTTCATGGCACCAGACTCTTGGCAAGCTACTGAGAATCCAGTCCCCTGGCCTACCCTACCACTCGCCTGCTCCTTTAGCCCCAAGCAGATCCTGCAGTGGCAGGCTACCAGCAGGCTCCCATAAAACCAGGCTTCTGATTTACCGTGGGGCCAGATGGCTCCCATGGCCCCAGGCAGCTCCCATGATACCAGGATCCCAGCAAACTCTGGGAAATCCAGGATCCCAGTCTACCCCTGTTTGTCCAGCCAGCATGGCCTTGGGTGGCTCCTATAACTCCAGTATCCTGGTGGGTTCCCACCAGACCCACATGGCAAGCCCTCCCTAATGCCAGGCCAGCCTCTGCAGCCTGAGCTTTAAGGCTGGCTCCACAGATCTAGGCTCCTGGCCTGCACAGAACCACATTGGTCACTGCAGACCCAACCTGGCCGCTGAGGCCCTATTTTATAAACTGACTCCCATGGCCCAAGACTCTAGGCTGGTTCTAATGCTGGTTCTAATTCCTGTGGCCCTAGTCTCTTGGCTGGCTTCTGTGAAACCAGGCTCTGGGCCTGTCCCAGCACTAGACTGGTCCCTGTGGATCCAGATACTGGGCCCATCCCAGTGATTCCCAGTGATTCCCAGTGATTCCCAGTGCCTGGTCAGTCACTGTGGACCCAGTATCCCGGTCCAACCACACAGGCATGCGATCCCCAAAGGAAACTAACAAAGGTCTAGTGACTGACCCTAATGAAATGGAGATCTAGGAACAGCCTGACAAAGAATTCAGATAACACTCTTAAGTTCAGTGAATTAAAGAAAACAAAGACAACTAAATGAAATTAGGAAAATAATACAAGAATAAAATGAGAAATTCAACAAAGGAATAGAAACCATTAAAAAACCTCAAGCAAATCCTATAGTTAAAAAACACAGTGGTCAAATTGACAATTCAATAGAAAGCTTCAACAGCAGACATAATCAAGTAGAATAAATTAGTTAACTGGAAAACATGTCATTTGATATCATCTAGTCAGAGAAGCATAAAGAAAAGAGAAAGAGTGAAGAAAATCTTTGTGAATTATGGGATACCATTAAAGGAAACAATCTCACATTATTAGTCTCAGGAGAAGAGAGGGAGGAAGGGGGAGAAAGCATATTTAAAGAAATAATGGCCTGGAATTCTCAAATCTAGGGAGAGATTTGAACATCCATGTTCATACAGCTAAAAGGTGACCCTATAATTTCAAACCAAAATGATCTTTTACAAGACACATTAAAATAAAACTATCTAAAATCAAAGACAAAGAGATAATTTAAAAAGCTGCAAAAGAAAAAAATACCCACACAGTAAGGAAACCCTCATAATGCTATCAGCAGATTTCTCACCAGAAGCCTTACAGGCCCTGAGAGAGTGGGACAATACATTCAAATTTCTCAAAGAAAGAAACTGCCAAGGGTATTTTACCCAGCATAGTTGTTTTTCAGAAATTAAGGAGAAGCAAAGATTTCCCAAACAAACAAAAGCTGAAGGAGTTCATCACCACTAGACCTACCTTATAAGAAATGCTGAAACAAGAAAACATATGAAAATATAAAGCATACTGCTAAAGGCAAGCATAAGCAAATTCATGATACTCTAATAATATGGTGATGTGTTAATTACTTAATCTAGTATAAGGTTAAAGGACGAAAGTATTAAAAGCAACTATAGCTGCAATAATTTGATAATGAAGACACACTGTAAAAGAAGTTAATTGTGACATCAAAAACATTAAAAATGGGATGAATGGTAAAAACCAATAGTAGAGACACATAAGATAAAGGAAAAGGAATCAAAGCATACCACAGGGAAAACCACTTCACAAAGAAAGACAGTAAAAGAGGAAGAAGGGAACAAAGGAAATACAAAACTAGAAAACAGTGAATACATTGGTATTAGTAAGCCCATACTTTGCCTTATTTACTTTTAATGTAAATGGATTAAATTCTCTAATCCAAAGGCATGGAACGACTAATGGACTAAAAACAAGACCCAACTATATGCTACCTACAAAAGACTCACTTCAGCTTTAAGGACATACATATACTGAAGGTGAAGGGATGGGAAAAGACACTCCATGCAAATAGAAACCAAAAGAAAGCAAAAGTAGTATACTTATATCAGACTAAATAGACTTTAAGCCAAAACTGTGATGAGGCTGGGGTGCCTGGGTGGCTTAGTCGGTTAAGTGTCCAACTCATGATTTCTGCTCAGGTGGTGATCTTGGGGGTCCTGAGATCGAACCACTTGTCAGGCTCTGCTCTCAGCATGGAGTCTGCTTGTCCCTCTCCCTTTGTTCTCCCCCCTCCCAACTTGTGTTCCCTGTCTCTGTCTTGGATAAATAATTAGACTCTTAAAAAAAGGCTATGAGACAAAGAAGGCCATTTTATAGTGATAAAAGAGTCAGTTCATCATAAGGATATAACAATATATATGCCTCCTACATCAGAACACTTAAACGTATTAAGCAAATCCTAACAGATCTGAAGGGAGAAATAGACAATAATACAATAATAGTAGTGGAACCTGACACCCCACTTTCAATGATGGATAGATCATCCAGATAGAAAACCAGTAAGGAGGGGAGCCTGGGTGGCTTACTTTGTTAAGCATCTGACTCTTGATTTTGGCTCAGGTCATGATTTCAGGGTCATGGGATCAAGCCCCATGTTGAGCTCTGTGCTCTGCAAGGAATCTTCCTGAGATCTTCTCTCTCCTTCTCCCTCTGCCCTCCCACTCTCCCTTCTCTCTTTCTTTCTCTCTCAAAGAATAAATAAATAAATCTTGAAACAAAGAAAGAAAGAAAGAGAGGAAGGAAGGGAGGGAGGAAGTGAGGGAGAAGGAAAGAAGGAAAGAAAGAAAAAAATCAAGAAGGAAACACTGGATAGGAACTATACTTTAAGCCAAATGAACCTACCAGACATACATATATGGAACATTTCACCCAACAGCAGCAGAATACAGATTCTACTCAAGCACACATGAAATATTCTCCTGGACAGATTACATGTTAAGCATAAATCCAGTTAAGAAATGGGGAGAGGACTTGAATAGAAATTTCTCCAAAGAAAAAATACAGATGGCTAACAGATACGTAAAAGGTGTTCAATATTTCTAATCATCTGGGAAATGCAAACCAAAAACGTAAGACATGTCCTCATACCTGTTAGGATGGCTATTATCACACTGTCAAGAGACAGCAAATGCTGTCAAGGATGTAAAGAAAAGGGAATCCTTGTGCACTGTTGGTGGAGATGCGATCTGGTGCAGCTACTATGGAAAACAGTATGGAGTTTCCTTTAAAAATTAGAACTAGAACTGCCAATAATGATCCAACAATGCCACTTCTGCCTGTGTTTCACAGGAAATGAAATCTTACAGGGGCATTTGCCTCCCCATGTTCGTTGCAGCATTTCTCCCAATAGCCAAGGCATGGAAAAACCTAAATGTCTATCGATGGATGAATGAACAAAGAAGATGTGGTGTACACACACACACACAATGGGATATTAATCAGCTATAAAAAGAAGAAAATTCTGCCATTTTGCAATAGTGTAGTTGGACCTTGAGAGCATTATGCTAAGTGAAATAAGACAGAGAAAGACAAATTCTCTATGTTCTCATTTACATGTAGGATCTAAAAAACTGAACTCATAAATATCAAGAAACGAATGTGGGTTGTCAGGGGATGGTGGGTGGGGGAAATGTGGGGATGTTGTTCAGAGGGTAAAAACTTCCAGTTATTAGATGAATAAATTCTACAGATCGAATGTACAGCATAGTGACTATATATTATATATTTGAAAGTTGTTAAGAGTATCGATCTTAAATGTTATCACTACCTCCAAAAATGATAATTATGTGAGGTGATGGATGTGTTAATCTTATTGTGGGACTCATTTTGCAGTATGTTTATGTATCATATCATCACATTTGTATACCTTAAAGTTACATTTATGTGTCAGTTATATCTCAGTAAAGCTGGAAAAAAAATTAAAAGACAATATATAAAAACCAAGGACATTTTTATAAAATGTATAATACATCAGTATTGGTTCTTTAGTTGTAACAGGTGCACAATAATAATGTTATCAACAGTAGGGGAAACTAGCTGTAGGGCATGTGTTAGCTCTGCACTATCTTTATAAATTTTATGTAAATATAAAATTTTATGTAAATATAAAATTTTTCTAAAGAAAAATTAGATTAAAAAAAATACTTAAGATGACCAGACTCCATTTGAGTTACAGAGAGAAAAGGATTGGTTGTGCTGATTTTCCTGGATTTAAAAACATGGGAATTATTTTAGCTAGATACTCACATATAGAGATACTTTTTTTAAAAATTTCTTTTCAGCATAACAGAGTTCGTTTTTGCACCACACCCAGTGCTCCATGCAATCTGTGCCCTCCCTATTACCCACCACCTGGCTCCCCCAACCTCCCACCCCCTGCCCCTTCAAAACCCTCAGGTGGTTTTTCAGAGTCCATAGTCTCTCATGGTTCACCTCCCCTTCCAATTTCCCTCAACTCCTTTCTCCTCTCCATCTCCCCTTGTCCTCCATGTTATTTGTTATGCTCCACAAATAAGTGAAATCATATGATAATTGGCTCTCTCTGCTTGACTTATTTCACTCAGCATAATCTCTTCCAGTCCTGTCCATGTTGCTACAAAAGTTGGGTATTCGTCCTTTCTGATGGAGGCATAATACTCCATAGTGTATATGGACCACATCTTCCTTATCCATTCGTCCGTTGAAGGGCATCTTGGTTCTTTCCACAGTTTGACGACCGTGGCCATTGCTGCTATAAACATTGGGGTACAGATGGCCCTTCTTTTCACTACATCTGTATCTTTGGGGTAAATACCCAGTAGTGCAATTGCAGGGTTAGAGGGAAGCTCTATTTTTAATTTCCTGAGGAATCCCCACACTGTTCTCCAAAGTGGCTGCACCAACTTGCATTCCCACCAACAGTGTAAGAGGGTTCCCTGTTCTCCACATCCTCTCCAACACACGTTGTTTCCTGTCTTGCTAATTTTGGCCATTCTAACTGGTTGGTGTAAGGTGGTATATCAATGTGGTTTTAATTTGAATCTCCCTGATGGCTACTGATGATGAACATTTTTTCATGTGTCTGATAGCCATTTGTATATCTTCATTGGAGAAGTGACTGTTCATATCTTCTGCCCATTTTTTTTTGAGATGTAAAGAAGCATTCATATGAATTAAATATTCCTATAACATCCAAAAATACCAAAATGAACACAAAATATCTTCCTAAGTTCACATAATTTAGGTATATCTTTAGTAAAATGGGTATAATTTCTGATTTATCAGCATTAAGCATAATTAAATGTACATTTTTATTATAGTTAGTTTACTAGTTAAGCAATATCTAATAGATATTTAAGATTTAAAAATACAGATTCATGTATTGCATGGAGCACTGGGTATGATGCATAAACAATGAATTCTGGAACACTGAAGAAATATAAATAAATAAGTAACATAACGTAACATAACATAAATGGAACAACAGAAAATATAGATTCAACCTAAAAATAGATGCACTACATGCAGTAAAAATGAATTATTTCATGCATGTCCAGCATAGTAGTAAAACAAAACAAAACAAAAAACAAATGTATGCAACTCTGTAACAAATAATATGGAGGACAAGGGTAGATGGAGAGGAGAAGGGAGTTGAGGGAAATTGGAAGGGGAGGTGAACCATGAGAGACTATGGACTCTGAAAAACAACCTGAGGGTTTTGAAGGGGCGGGGGGTGGGAGGTTGGGGGAACCAGGTGGTGGGTATTAGGGAGGGCACGGATTGCATGGAGCACTGGGTGTGGTGAAAAAACAATGAATACTGTTACGCTGAAAAGAAATAAAAAATTAAAAAAAAATCATCCAGATATGTGATAAATATCCATCACCTGAATTAGCATAATTTTAAGATTGCAAATTACCAATGAGGTTTTGGAAAGTACTTCTAAGGAGACGTATTAAAACAGTAAACAATGGTAGCCACCAAAACAAAACAAAACGAAGTAATAAATAAATGTAGCTACATCAAGTTTTTTTTTCTGTTAACTATTTTGGCAGCACATGCAGGTTAGGCAAGTACTGAAAACCAAAAAATCTTCTGCCCATTTTTTGATATGATTATCTGTTTTGTGTGTGTTGAGGTTGAGAAGTTCTTTATAGATCCTGGATATCAACCTTTTGTCTGTACTGTCATTTGCAAATATCTTCTCCCATTCCGTGGGTTGCCTCTTTGTTTTGTTGACTGTTTCCTTTGCTGTGCAGAAGCTTTTGATATTGATGAAGTCCCAAAAGTTCATTTTTGCTTTTGTTTCTTTGCCTTTGGAGACATATCTTGAAAGAAGTTGCTGTGGCTGATATTGAAGAGGTTACTGCCTATGTTCTCCTCTAGGATTCTGATGGATTCCTGTCTCACGTTGAGGTCTTTTATCCCTTTCGAGTTTATCTTTGTGTACGGTGTAAGAGAATGGTTGAGTTTCATTCTTCTACATATAGCTGTCCAATTTTCCCAGCACCATTTATTGAAGAGACTGTCTTTTTTCCACTGTATATTTTTTCCTGCTTTGTCGAAGATTATTTGGCCATAGAGTTGAGGGTCCATATCTGGGCTCTCTACTCTGTTCCACTGGTCTATGTGTCTGTTTTTATGCCAGGACCATGCTGTCTTGGTGATCACAGCTTTGTAGTAAAGCTTGAAATCAGGTAACGTGATGCCACCAGTTTTGTTTTTCTTTCTCAACATTTCCTTAGCAATTCGGGGTCTCTTCTGATTCCATACAAATTTTAGGATTATTTCCTCCAGCTCTTTGGAAAATACCGGTGGAATTTTGATCAGAATGGCATTAAAAGTATAGATTGCTCTAGGCAGTATAGACATTTTAGCAATGTTTATTCTTCCGATCCAAGAGCATGGAATGGTCTTCCATCTTTTTGTGTCTTCTTCAATTTCTTCCATGAGTGTTCTATAGTTGAAGCAGAAGGAAAACTTCCAGACTCTTTTTATGAAGCCAGCATTACCCTTATCCCCAAACCAGGCAAAGACCACACCAAAAAGGAGAATTTCAGACCAATATCACTGATGAATATGGATGCTAAGATTCTCAACAAGATCCTAGCAAGCAGGATCCAACAGCACATTAAAAAGATTATCCACCATGACCAGGTGGGATTCATCCCTGGGTTACAAGGATGGTTCAACATTCATTCACAAATCAATCAATGTGATAGAACAAATCAATAAGAGAAGAGAGAAGAACCACATGGTCCTCTCAATTGATGCAGAAAAAGCATTTGACAAAATCCAGCATCCGTTCCTGATTAAAACGCTTCAAAGTATAGGGATAGAGGGAACATTCCTGAACTTCATAAAATCTATCTATGAAAGACCCACAGCAAATATCATCCTCAATGGGAAAAAGCTCACAGCCTTCCCATTGAGATCAGGAACATGACAAGGATGCCCACTCTCACCACTCTTGTTCAACATAGTATTCGAAGTCCTAGCAACAGCAATCAGACAACAAAGAGAAATAAAAGGTATCCAAATTGGCAAGGAAGAAGTCAAACTCTCTCTCTTCGCAGATGACATGATTCTTTATATGGAAAACCCAAAGACTCCACCCCCAAACTTCTAGAACTCATACAGCAATTCAGTAATGTGGCAGGATACAAAGTCAATGTACAGAAATCAGTTGCTTTCTTATACACTAACAATGAAAATACAGAAAGGGAACTTAGAGAATCAATTCCGTTTACTATAGCACCAAGAACCATTAGATACCTGGGAATAAACCTAACCAAAGAGGTAAAGGATCTGTACTCGCGGAACTACATATAGAGATACTTTTATAAATGTCTTTTCACTAGTGTTGAATAAGACTGCTATTAGAATACAAGCCATTTAATACTTGTGCAATTAGTTATTTTGATATTAAAGTGTGCCATTTCTTTATGTAGTGTCTTGACAGGTTACAATGGTACCATTTTTGCCTATGGGCAAACAGGCAGTGGGAAGACATTCACCATCACGGGTGGGGCAGAACGGTATAGTGACCGAGGCATTATCCCAAGGACACTGTCATACATTTTTGAGCAATTACAAAAGGTATGGAACTTTAAGTTCATTTTCTATTTGATATATTCAGCAGAAATTTATGGTGGGTAAAAAATTTATTGTGACATTTTATTGTATCTAAATGAGGAAGTATTATTGTGTAATAACTCTGGCCTTTATATTTAAGGGAAGTTTAGGATTTTGCTGAAGAAGTAGAAATTAAGGTGCTTTTCATTAAAGGGATGCTGTTTCAGCAAAGGTTCAAAGGGAGGTCCTTCTGATACATCCATGGAGGTTAAAAGAACAGATAACACATTTTACCAACTAACATCTTATATTTCTCATTAAGAAACTGGATGTCCTTTTGCTAAGACATCTTTATTTTGGCTACTAAAAACACTGAATAAGATGATGTGATTGTATCTTTTTCACAATTGTAATAGAAGCCCAAAAGACTTTTACCAGAGTAAAACTCCTGTTACAATTAATACTGTTATGAAGAGAAGTTCTCTGTATTATATGCATCATTTATTGTGTGTCTCTAAGTGCCTATTGCTTTATTACATATAATATATTTAATATAACATATATACATTATTATATATTAATATAACATATAATACGACTAGCAAAGTAGGTATCCTTATCCCAATTTCATAGTTGGGAAAAATGAGTCTAAATATCTTTCTCTGAGTCTTTATAACTGACTTAGAGGTCCATCCCAGGTCTGTGAGATGCCAAACTCTGTGCTTTTTACCACTACATACACTGCCTCTCTGTCTCAGACTGGCTTTATTTTGTTGGTTGTATTTAAACAATAGTGAGTTCCATAACTTCACTAGGTTTTCGTTTTCCCCCTCTGTGAAACTGGGGAGTGCATTGTACTAGAAGATCTCCATTGGCCCTACTAATTCCTACACTTACTTGGTTTTTATGAATTCTGTATAACAAATGTCCTAACTAGGTCAGTGTAACAGTTTTTCCAAAATTTTTTGACTGTATGCTTTTTTGCCTTTTGAGTTGCAAAAATGAGAAGAAATTGCTGAGATCTGCATAATTCTAATTTCCATCCATAAAGTAGCAATTACCCATTAGTTCAGCTCATCTCTCACTTGCTCAAACATGCCAACTCTGCATGCCAGAAAATGTGGAAGAGAAAGGGTTGAGTATAGTGTATAAGTTGGATTCAGATCCTGTCTTTTTATTTACTCATTTATTTCTGACATTAGCTGTTTTGTTTTGTTCCCAGATTTCACAGACTGGGAATATAATTTCTAATAGTTTTTGCTGCTCTGGCCCAATGTGGAAGCCTGTTGTCTTGGAAAGATCACTGAAGTTGGTGTAGGCCAACCTGGTTCTGAGAAAGTGTACCACTTAAGGTCTCAGGGTTGTGGACTCACTGTGAGGGCTGAACATACTGTATCTAAAGATATTGTCCAGTTCCTCGCACATAGTATATGCTTAACAAATGAGCTCATTTACAATTGCTGTTAATATGTATATTCACACACACACACACTCGTGGCCAAACAATCCTGATTGATTTCAAAGAATCCTTTGAAACTAGAACAAATGGAACCAATTTCCCTGATTAAGTTAAACAGAATAAACAAATCCTTTCCTAACAGAAAATACATTTGTCCCTTCTAAAATTTTGTCTATGGATACCAAATACAGTAAAAGTAAAAATACAGTAAAAGTAAAAGTCAGAATGTCTCCCAAGTACCTACCATCTGTTGGGTCCATTGTTGTATATCTGTTTGGTCACTGACATTATTGTGAACCTCATTTCATTTTGAATTATCTTAAATCAGTTCCTGAACTGGAGAGAGCTCCTTGGACCAATTTATGTCCAGGACAACCCTTTGTAAAAGGAAGGATTTCCCTGATGGGGCACAACACATTCATTATAATCAAACCAAACTACTGCAAAATTAGTCAGAGGCAACTTGAGTTTCATCATTAAGTTTGTCCACATTGTGTAGCTGAAAAATGCAGACAGGTACTCAGATGCCCCCAATCAATTGCTTTAGAGGGCCACATGGAGCTCTCTAGAATTCTTAAAGGAAATATTTGACTTATGCAAAGTATTTATTTCAAGATAAACTAAGAGCAATTGTATACTGGCTCCTAAAATGCTGTGAGTATGATGGGAGCACATTTGCAGTGATTTTAACAGAAGACAATTGATTCCATTTATTTTAGAAATCACTGCTCATTATTTTTGAGCATTGTGAGGTTCAGACTTGTTTTGGAGCAGGAGAAAAGGCTGTCTGCAGGAAACATGTGTGTTACATTATAGTCTGGCAATCCTAAACACTAAAAAAGGAGTAATAAGGAAAGGTAGCTTGCCACATTGCTCAGTGACTTTTAAGTGTGTATTCCAATAAAAGTCTAGAAAATGCAGAAGCTGGAGGAGCCAAAGGCATTATCCCCATCATCTCAGGGGAGTGGACCTGCCATTTTTCTGACTTACAATGATTTCTTCTACTTTCTGGAAGAAAGAGAATTTCTTCACTGCAGATGAACATTCAAGTTGGCTGTTGTTTTTGCTTTTCTTTACCTTCTCTTTTATAGTCATGTGCTGAATTCTCCATTTGGAGCCCTTTAGAAATAATAAAAACAATAACAATAGCAATAATAATAGTAGTAGCAAGGATTTATTGGGGATTATTACAGGGCCACATGTTCTTGGTGGGATTTTAAGTTCAGAACCCCATTTCCCTGTCACAACAGTTCTACAAGATAAGGGTTATTCTCCCCAATTCCACAATTAAACAGCTGCAGATAATGCACGATCACTCAGTTGTAAATGCCAGATTCAGTGTTCAAACCCAGCTTTTTCTGATGCTAAGATGAGCCCTGAACTGTCTGCTAAAATCTCAAACTATTATAGATGGGATATTTCAGATATGGTCAGATAAGTTTTAGAAATATATTGCTTTTGAACAGGATCTCAGGAAGTTGGTAAATGATCCCTGTGGCCTAACATGCTCTGAGAATCTTCTAGAGAGGGACAGCATATATATTGATCACGGAACACTTTTTCCACAAGTTCTTTCATGGGACATTTTGGGGAAAACTATTAGACTAAAGGCCATGCAGAATCTGCCTAGTATTTATGGTCTCTGATACCTGTGCTAAGCCAAGTTATAACCCACAGAATGATGTTGAAATGATGCCTTTACTACACTAATCTGATCGACAGGCCATGTGTTAGGATAAGCAGCCAGAGTTGCCCACATCAGGAGGATTTCCAGCATTTTCTTGGGAGAAATTTGCTTAGTGGAGACTCAGTCCATGCTGTCACCTTCCCAAACCACCAGAACATGGAATTTCAGCAGTAGCTTGAGTGTTACACTGTAGTCATTAATTTTTCAGGTGTTGTTTTGTTTTTATGAAATCTTGGTGTTTTTCTTTGGGTAGTTTGAGCCATGTTAGGACCAAAGAATCATACTAATTTTAATCTGAAGAACACATGGGGATTCGTTATTCAGTTGCCTCACTAATGGTTATGGAAACTGAAGCCTGACATCACAGGGGCTCATAGCAAGTAGGCCTAGGATTCCAGCTCTGGATTTGCAGGCCCCTGCTCTTTCCCCATCTCTGTGACTTGGTCCTCTCTCCCTTTGAATAATATCTGTGAAATGGATTGCCTTAGATATGGGTGAGAATCAATGGGAAAGTCATCCTGAGCAAATTCTCTGGCAATCTGCTGACCTTCTTGCCATAAGCACAAATATATTGTCCTCTTATGAGAAGTAGGGCTCTATTTGCCAAAATGGAAGAATTTGTATTTTGGGGAAATCAAGAAAAAGTTACTAGATATTGATACTTGTTCTTGAAAACTGAGCCAGGAATTTTCTTGAGACCTGAAAAAATTCCATTTTATTCCATCTCAGAGAGAACAGGTACTTTTTGTCTGCTGGCAGAACTGAGACAGGACCTTTCACCTTGATTTTTATCCTGATGACACTGATGCCTATGTCATTGCACTTCCCCAGCAATGGCCCACAGAAAATACCTCTCAAACCAATAGCTCAGTATCCCTGACCTGCCATGTAGGCCAGGAAAATTAACCCAACACTAAGATATAGGCAGTGAACTGTGAATGTCCACTCTTCCTTTTACCTGATTGATCTAAAGTATTTCTGTCCCCTGGGATTCATTTTCCATTCTCTTCTATTGTCTGTTATCTATTTGTCTCATCAGAAATTTTGAATATTGGAAAATTTTTTAAAAAAATAATTATGATTGAAGATGGAAACTCTTATGCTACTGAGGTTTTTAAACTGAAGTCATGATTCTGTTTTCTTTTATGAATAGGCTATTCACAGAATGTAAGTTTATTTTTTCATAGTAACCTTTTTTTGGGGTCTGGAAAGTAAAAAATGGTGTGTTATACAGTTCTGCAACCAAGTTGGCTCATTTTAAGTGTATATTGACTCTTCATGTATAACGTGGAACCAATAAAAAAACAACAGACTAAAGTTGCTTGTAATCATGGGTGTTGGCCATTTAAAAAAAAAATGCTTCATGCATATGGTAACTGGCAACTTGAAAGTGTCACGAACTGAAAATGGAAACCATACAAAGTGAAGAGAGTAAAGGAGAAAAAGCTGTGAGGAACTGTAGTGATAAATGTGTTCATCCTCCTCCGAGCTGAGTCGCTATTTATAGCCATTAAACAATGTCTTCCCCTTTTCCAATCAGGACAGCAGCACAATACATACAACGCACATTTCCTATTTGGAAATCTACAATGAATGTGGTTATGATCTATTGGATCCAAGACATGAAGCCTCCAGTTTGGAAGATTTGCCGTGAGTAGCAGAACAACAAAGAAGGGGGGGAAATCACTTTCAGATGTTCCCTTCAATTGTTTCCTTTGAAACTTTGTATGTTTCTGGTCTCAATCATAATTAACAAATACTGGATAACAGAATCTTTTTGTAATATAATGGATATTTTTTCAGTTATGACAAACAGTATTGATGGGAACTAAAATTGCTTGAAACCCATTTCTTGGGAAAATCTCCTTTGGGGGTGGTGCAAGAGAGTACGCTGAATGTTCTCAGAGTGGGTGCTGAGAGGACTGGTGGGATATGCCAGTATTGCTTCACTCTTGTCGGATCAAACCCTTTACTCCTCTAATTCTGGCTTCTAAAGAGGGGATTCAAATTAGGGCTCAGGCAGCAATAAGAGAATCTGAAAGAGAGAAAATAAAAACTTTGTTTTCCTCATTGCTTCTCTACTGTTATTAAGACTGACATTGACAATCATTTGGTCAGATTGGCACTGATTGCATCATGACTGAAATATCAATAGTCTTAAGAGCTTACCTACTAACTGAGTCAGTTACTCTGCCAACGTTTGTGTAACATTATTCACTGTTTGTTTGAATAGCTGCCTAGATTACATATTAATGGTAATACTTCATATCCTTTGGTCCAGACATCTTCATATATCAGAAGTTGGTAGCCAAGAAAATGTACTTTTAAAATAAATAAATAAATAAGAAAATGTACTTTCATTTTCTTATTAAATATTCTAAAACAACTTAAAAACGTATATTAATCCTTTACTACAGAGACCAACAATTAATTGCTTGCTTTTTTTTTTTTTTTAAAGATTTTATTTATTTATTTGACAGACAGAGATCACAGGTAGGCAGAGAGGCAGGCAGAGAGAGAGGAGGAAGCAGGCTCCCCGCTGAGCAGAGAGCCCGATGCAGGGCTGGATCCCAGGACCCTGAGATCACGACCTGAGCCGCAGGCAGAGGCTTAACCCACTGAGCCACCCAGACGCCCCAGTTGCTTGCTTTAATTGGCAAAGGAAATAAGACAAAATACTAAAGAAAATAAGTTACACTCTTTACATCACCTTTATATGTATTCTTCCTTTTAATGTTGACTAGAGTCTTTACATATCATCTCTGTTATGCCAGCTATATTCATTAGAGGGAGTTAGAAAAAGGGATTATTATTGGTACTCTAAATATTTATGTTAATTAAATAATATAAGAAGAGAGAGGAAAAATCTGACTCCATGGAAGAAATCGGTCTTAAGGAAGCTATTGAAATTAAGTTTGTAGAAAGGTAAGAAGTCCCTCAGAGGAAGGTTGGAAACAACAACATTAAAAACATGAAGGTGGAACTAGTGGGTATTGTGCTGAGCGAAATAAGTCAGTCAGAGAAAGACAGTTATGTGATTTCACTCTTACGTGGAATTTAAGAAACAAAACAGAGGATCATAGGGGAATGGAGGGAAAAATAAAAGAAGATGAAATCAGAGAGGGAGACAAACCATAAGAGACTCAACTCTAGGAAACAAACTGAGGGTTGCTGGAGAGGAGGTGGGTAGAGGGACAGGGTAACTGGGTGATGGGCCTTAAGGAGAATATGCGATGTAATGAGCACTGGGTGTTATATGCAATTGATGAATCACTGAACTATACCTCTGAAACTAATAATACATTATATGCTAACTAATTGATTTTAAATAAAAAAAAAAAAACCATGAAGATGTGGTCAGAAAGGCCATGTGTTGAGGATTCATGTGAAATAAAATCAGAAGGGCCAATAAGGCCTTTTTTTGAGCAACTGCTTTTGAGGGACTTGGAAGACAGGCTTTTGCTGTGAGATTGGTCTTTATTCTAATAGGCTTTTAAATTCGTTTTCTAGCCTCCAGTCTAACCTGGACCTCTAGGCTATATCTTGCTTAAAATTACCTTTAGCAAGTCACATCTATACTGAAAAGCTTGAAGCCTGCTTAGCAATAACTCAGAAATGGTTTGGCTCTGACAAACATGAAGGAGGAGAGAGAAATACAAGAGATATATAAAATAAAATAAAAAAATAAACAGATGACAGGATACCTGGGTGGCTCAGTCAGTTAAGCATCTGCCGTCAGCTCAGGTCATGATCCCAGGGTCCTGGGATCGAGTTTCCCATTGGACTCCTTGCTCAGCAAGGAGCCTGCTTCTCCCTCTGCCTGCTGCTCCTGCTGCTTGTGCTCTCTCTCCCTCTCTCTTGACAAATAAATAAAATCTTTAAAATAAATAAATTGATGATAGCTAGCTAGCTAGGTAGATACATAGATAGAAATAAAATACATTGATTATGCTCACCTTGGATTTGATTGGATTTGAAAAGAAGGTGAATTAAGCAAGTTCATTCCCTGCATTTTACTGATTGAGTAGAGTAATCCCAGAGAAGTATGACTTGCCCAGAGTTTCAAAACTGATCTGTTAATGGTACCGCAGCAATTGAAAACCACATAGTCCCACTTCCATGCCCGAGTAGCAAAAATAGCTTCAAGATTTTACTGTAGAGCCCAGAGAATTAAGGAAGCATTGACTAAAAAGATGATCTGCTAGAAATCTTGATTGGGTGGTGGTAATGAGTTTCATATACATATATAGCTTTGGTGTCTCAGAGTACCCTACTTGATGTTTAGAATAAATTCCTCATAGGTAGGAAGCATGCCTTACTTGAATTGGTAGTCTCTCTACTACGTTCAACCAGAATAAGTTCTTAATATTTTATTTATTTTTTTGAAGATTTCATTTATTTATTTAACGGAGAGAGACATAGCGAGAGAGGGGATACAAGCGGGGGGCGGGGGAGAGTGCAAAGCAGGCTTATTGTTGAGCAGGGAGCCTGACATGGAGCTTGATCCCAGGACCCTGAGACTATGACCTGAGCTGAAGACAGACACTTAAAGATTGAGCCACCCAGGCGCCCCAGTTCTTAATATTTTAAAAAATTATCTGTCAAATTGGAGCTGTGAAGTAGACTTTTTGAAGATGGGCATAAAAGGGGAAACAGCATAAGTTCTATGAATCAGAGTCTAATAGAGACATAACGAGACACAGTCTGACTATGAGAAGCAGGAGTGAGAAGAGTCATTGAATTTAAGAGAGGCAGTGTAATAGCGTCAAGAATACTTGATTACAAGTCAGGAAATTTGGGTCCTAGTCCCAGCCCTGCAATCTTAGATACATTTATTTCACTTTTCTACGTTTATCTATAAAATGTGGCCATTGAGTTACATAATATTTAACAACTTTCCAACTTCCAATGTCTAGCATTCAAAGATTGGTAACCTCACAGGATAGGACTTATTTGGTAACTCTTTTCCCTCTCACAAAAAGAATAAGAAGTAGTGTAGATATTTTATATTTTCTCCTAGAAAGAGCCTTCAACATCTTGAGAGCAAGGACAATGCTTTAATTCACTGTATGTCTCTGTGTTTCCTGGCATGCTTGACAGTAATGGCTCTCAATGTAGATCAGATTGTCTCTGCAGATGTCAGTAGCTTTCTATCTTAAACTACTGCTCCTTCCTTGGTAGCCTTGTCCTCCTGTTGGAGAATGAGTTCACCGACTTAAGTCAGAAGTGACCTCAGTTACAAAACAGGTATTTTCAGTGAACTATCACCCTCTCCCACAGGCACACAAAAGTGGACAGAAAGATGTTCTTATCTTACGTTTTCGAATATAATTACATGATAACAGTCCTCATTAAAATAAAAATGAGAAGATTCTCATTATGAAAGAAGATTCCCATATCCCAGGAGTATAGCCTATTTACTTCAAATATATTCAGTACTATAAAATTCCAAAACAACTTGAGAATTGCAGTCTTATGGTGTGGGGATTATGAGATTTGGCTGGTATTGAGTCTGCTGGCTTTCTGGGGATTTTAGGTTTGCATTTTACTAAGATTATTAAGTAATTCTTCATAATGGAAGGTGACTTTTGCTATACCTGGATTGCATTAAGAGTATGTCCAGTTAATCTGGTTTCACACACTCTTGAACTGGGATGAGCTCTAACTCTGCAATACTATACTTCTGGTTGACTGCTTTCATTGTCACAAGCTGGAATGTCCCAAACACTCTGAATACAATCCCAAAAAAATAGTAGGTAAAATGTCTGTTGACTTTGCTTCTCTCCTGCAGCCATCCATTTGAGGGACAATGATAATATACACATTTGATCATTTCCACATTCTTGTACTTGGCATAGCCATGTGCAATCAAATCCAAGATCATTTTGATGTTGCATAATAATAACCATCAGTAGCAGGTTTCTTACCCCTGAGCAGCAACACCGCTTCCCCCAGATCACCTGCTGGATGCTCTTCTCATGAGGACTCTGCTTTTCTGCTTCTTGTTCTTTTACATCCTAATTTGAGCTCCAACTTTCTGCTGTTACTGAAGCATTTACCTATAGACTGCCTGCATACTTTGTATGTATGATGTCAGGGTACCAGACTAAAGCCAATTGCTTTTTGAAAATATTGCTGTAGTCATTTAGCAAGGAGTTTTTAGATACAACACCAAAAGGATGATCTGTGAAAGAAAAAAAATAGATGACTTGCGTTTCATTAAAATTAAAAATGTCTGTTCTCTGAAAGACACTGTTAAGAGAATAAAAAGATAAACCAGAGACAGAGAAAATATTACCAGACACATGTCTGATAAAGGACTTTTATATAAAATATACAAAGAACTCTTCAAACTTAACAATAAGAAAACTAACAACCCAATGAAGAAATGAGAAAAAGATCTGAACACACACCTCACCAAAGAAGACATACAGATGGTAAATAAGCATGTGAGGAGATGCTCAACATCATCTGTCTCTGGGAATCACTAATTAAAACTACTATGCACCTACTAGAATGGCAAAAATCTAAAAAACTAGAAATACCAAGTGCCGGAAAGAATGTAGAGCTACTGGAACTCTCACTCATGCAGTATAGTGCAAGTACCTTGGAAGTCAATTTCCAGTTTCTTAAAAAATAAAATAGTTCTTAGGATATGACCCAGCAGTTATGATCCTGGGTATTTAACCAAATGAAATGAAAACTTATATCAGCACAGAAAGCTTCCCATGAGTGGATATAGCAGCCTTATTCATAATTGCCAAGAACTGGAAGCAACCAACATGTCTCACTGTGGGACATTCATGCAGTGGAATATTATTTGGCAATAAAAGGCAGTGAGCTATCAAGCCACAAAAAAGACATGAAAAGTCTACATGCTGTATGATGCCAACTATAAGACATTGTGAAAAAGGCAGAAGTATAGACAGTAAAAAGATCACTGGTTGCTAGTAGCTGTGGAGAGGGCAGGTAGAGGGATGAATAAGTGAAGCACAGGGGGCTTTGGGGCAGACAAGCTAGTATATATGATAGTATGATGGCGGTTGCATGATATTATGATTTCGTCCAAACTCAGAATGTACACCACCAAGAGAGCCCTAATGGAAGCCATGGACCTTTCGTTAATAAAATAACAACAGTATATCTTGAAAGAAGTTGCTGTGGCTGATATTGAAGAGGTTACTGCCTATGTTCTCCTCTAGGATTCTGATGGATTCCTGTCTCACGTTGAGGTCTTTTATCCATTTCGAGTTTATCTTTGTGTACGGTGTAAGAGAATGGTCGAGTTTCATTCTTCTACATATAGCTGTCCAATTTTCCCAGCACCACTTATTGAAGAGACTGTCTTTTTTCCACTGTATATTTTTTCCTGTTTTGTCGAAGATTATTTGACCATAGAGTTGAGGGTCCATATCTGGGCTCTCTACTCTGTTCCACTGGTCTATGTGTCTGTTTTTATGCCAGGACCATGCTGTCTTTGTGATCACAGCTTTGTAGTAAAGCTTGAAATCAGGTAACGTGATGCCGCCAGCTTTATTTTTGTTTTTCAACATTTCCTTAGCAATTCGGGGTCTCTTCTGATTCCATACAAATTTTAGGATTATTTGCTCCAGCTCTTTGAAAAATACCAGTGGAATTTTGATCGGAATGGCATTAAAAGTATAGATTGCTCTAGGCAGTATAGACATTTTAACAATGTTTATTCTTCCGATCCAAGAGCATGGAATGGTCTTCCATCTTTTTGTGTCTTCTTCAATTTCTTTCATAAGTGTTCTGTAGTTCCTCGAGGAACTACAGATCCTTTACCTCTTTGGTTAGGTTTATTCCCAGGTATCTAATGGTTCTTGGTGCTATAGTAAATGGAATTGATTCTCTAATTTCCCTTTCTGTATTTTCATTGTTCGTGTATAAGAAAGCAACTGATTTCTGTACATTGACTTTGTATCCTACCACGTTACTGAATTGCTGTATGAGTTCTAGAAGTTTGGGGGTGGAGTCTTTTGGGTTTTCCATATAAAGAATCATGTCATCTGCGAAGAGAGAGAGTTTGACTTCTTCCTTGCCAATTTGGATACCTTTTATTTCTCTTTGTTGTCTGATTGCTGTTGCTAGGACTTCGAATACTATGTTGAACAAGAGTGGTGAGAGTGGGCATCCTTGTCGTGTTCCTGATCTCAACGGGAAGGCTGTGAGCTTTTTCCCATTGAGGATGATATTTGCTGTGGGTCTTTCATAGATAGATTTTATGAAGTTCAGGAATGTTCCCTCTATCCCTATACTTTGAAGCGTTTTAATCAGGAACGGATGCTGGATTTTGTCAAATGCTTTTTCTGCATCAATTGAGAGGACCATGTGGTTCTTCTCTCTTCTCTTATTGCTATGTCTCCAAAGGCAAAGGAAACAAAAGCAAAAATGAACTTTTGGGACTTCATCAATATCAAAAGCTTCTGCACAGCAAAGGAAACAGTCAACAAAACAAAGAGGCAACCCACGGAATGGGAGAAGATATTTGCAAATGACAGTACAGACAAAAGTTTGATATCCAGGATCTATAAAGAACTCCTCAAACTCAACACACACAAAACAGATAATCATATCAAAAAATGGGCAGAAGATATGAACAGACACCTCTGAAATGAAGACATGCAAATGGCTATCAGACACATGAAAAAATGTTCATCATCACTAGCCATTAGGGAGATTCAAATGAAAACCACATTGAGATACTACCCTACACCAGTTAGAATGGCCAAAATTAGCAAGACAGGAAATAACATGTGTTGGAGAGGATGTGGAGAAAGGGGAACCCTCTTACACTGTTGGTGGGAATGCAAGTTGGTGCAGTCACTTTGGAGAACAGTGTGGAGATTCCTCAAGAAATTAAAAATAGAGCTTCCCTATGACCCTGCAATTGCACTACTGGGTATTTACCCCAAAGATACAGATGTAGTGAAAAGAAGGGCCATCTGTACCCCAATGTTTATAGCAGCAATGGCCACGGTCACCAAACTGTGGAAAGAACCAAGATGCCCTTCAACGGACGAATGGATAAGGAAGATGTGGTCCATATACACTATGGAGTATTATGCCTCCATCAGAAAGGATGAATACCCAACTTTTGTAGCAACATGGATAGGACTGGAAGAGATTATGCTGAGTGAAATAAGTCAAGCAGAGAGAGTCAATTATCATATGGTTTCACTTATTTGTGGAGCATAACAAATAACGTGGAGGACAAGGGTAGATGGAGAGGAGAAGGGAGTTGAGGGAAATTGGAAGGGGAGGTGAACCATGAGAGACTATGGACTCTGAAAAACAACCTGAGGGTTTTGAAGAGGCGGGGGGTGGGAGGTTGGGGGAACCAGGTGGTGGGTATTAGGGAGGGCAGGTATTGCATGGAGCACTGGGTGTGGTGCAAAAACAATGAATACTGTTACGCTGAAAAGAAATAAAAAATAAAATAAAATAAAATAACAACAGCAAAAAGGAATGAACTCTTGATCCATTTAACAGTGTGGGGGACTCTCCAGGGAACTGTGCTGAGTGAAAAAGCCAATCCCAAAAAGTCATATGCTGTGTGATCTTATTTATGGAGTATTTTTTAAGTGGAAAAATTATAGAAGTAGATAGCAGCTGAATGGTTGACAGAAGTTAGAGTGGGAGGTGGGAGTGGTTATTCAAGGCCAGTGAGAGATGCTTGTGGTAACAGACTATTCTGTATCTAAACTATGGCTGTGAATACACAAAACTACTCACGTGATTAAATTCCATAGAACTACACACACACACACACACACACACACACACACACACAAGTACTGGTGAAACTGGGACATCTGAATAAGATCAGTGGATTGTATCAATGCCAATGTCCTGGTTGTGATATTTTAATATAATTTTACAAGATGTTAACATTGGGAAAAATTGGGTAATGGGTACATTATTTCTTACAGATGCATGCAAATCTACAAGGATCACAAAATACAAAGTTTAATTTGAAAAGTGTCTATATATTTATATAGAGACATATGTGTATTTAATGTGTTCTGTATTTAGTAATTTAAATGAAAATAAAACATCTATTTTTGAAAGTCCTTATGTCATATGCTATAAAGGGAATATAGTTAGAATTTAAGTATGTCTTATGAAGTAAATTAGTATAACTACTGGTCTTAACCATAAGGAAAATAGTCACCTTACTTTAGTGTAATTTTAGTATTCCTAAATAAGGATACATAATAGATTTAGGGTTTCAAAGACAGTCATGGCTATTACTGTTAGAAAAAAGTCAGTAAGCCCCAGCATCCAGTATTGAAATCTTGGCTGTATTGTAAAATAATTTGTCATCAAAGAAAAAAAAAGTTGATGAAGTTAAGTTTAATTCATCACATTTCTAATACCTACTGGATATGAAACACTGTTGAATGTTGCATGAGTTACAGAAAAGATTAATGCATAGTGTCCTCATGGCTTATAGTCTGGTCATGTAGAATTATTCATTTATTCAACATTTATTGAGATCCAGCTTGATTCCACACTTCGTGTTAGGCACGAAGACATAGTCTTTCCTTTCCTGGCACTCACAGCAGAGTAGGGACACCTCGTACAAAATAGCATAAGGTGGAATATGAAAACCATCATAAGAGAGGCACAAAGAATGACTAGGGCTTAAAGGAGAAAGAAATCTCATTAGGTCAAGTGATCATAAAGAGATTCACAGAGAAGGTGGTACATGATATAGTCCTTGAGGGAAGGGGTAGGACTTGGAGCAGTGGAATGTGGCATTCATGTGGACGCAAAGGTGGGGAAAAGCATAAAGCTTGTTCTGTCATAGGTAATAGACCTGTTTGACTGGACTCCAGTAAGGGAGTAGGTGAGACCATCAAGACTGGAAAGGCAGGAATGCATGGATTTGGTAGGAAGGTATAGCCCTCAGAGATTTTTTTATTCAAGAGTATAGCAGGTTAGAACTGTCTTTTAGGAAGAGAACCCAGTCAGTAGCATGTAGGGCTGGAATGAGATGGATGGGAGTCAGAGAGACTTCAGAGCATTGTGGGAAGTGATTAGGACCATTTACGTGGCAATGGGAGTAAAAAAGAGAGACATAACTAGAATACATAATCCAGTGGCTTGACATTTAACCCTGTATGAGACTATAACTATGTATGAGAATCATGTGGAATGTTGTTTAAAGTGCAGATTCCTGGCCCCCACCTCCAGAAAGTTCAGATATGTATGAATAAGCATCCCAGGTGATTCTAATGAAGGTGGTTTATAGTCATCCCTTCCCTCATCCACCTAGGGAAATTTCTTTTTAGAGATACCAGAAAAATCTCTCCAAAGAAGGAGATGGGTACCTATTGTGTGCTAGTCCCTGTCCTAGGGACTTTAAATACAGTATCTCATTTGAGGAAGTAGGTATCCTAATCTCTGTTTTATGGATGACTAAATTGGGGTTCACACAGGTAGTGTGATATTTCCGTAAGATTCCATGTCTGCCAAGAATGGACCAGGATATCAATCTCCGTCTGTCAAACATCAGAGCTGGGGGTGCTGGTGCTCTTGCCTGGGAGATCCGTGTTATGTCCTGGCATTCCATATGAGCTCTGAGCTCTGAGCTGTGGTTTCTGGGCTTCTGCAGGCCTCTGGAATCTCTTGTGTGAGCCAAAGCTTTGAGTCCTCTTCAGCTCTGTCCATTGTGTGTCTAACCCTCTGCAAGGCTTGGAGAGTACCTGTTCTTTTACCTCCAAGGGAACTTAGTCTAGTAGAACACTCACAAATTGATCATTTCAGGCTTATATAGTAAGTGATAAGATGCCCTCGGTTCTTTAAGGGTACGTGGGAGGATAGTGATTTCTACCTGGGGGTTCAGAGAAGGCTAGAGAAAAACTCTGCCACATTATGGTCTCCAAGCTCAGCTAGGCCCTCAGTCTGCTAAGCAATACCTTCATGTACCCAGTACTTTTTCTCCCATTGCCCATAATATTTATATGAAATGTCTGTCTCTGTTGTCATGAACTACCTGCCCCATTTCTCTTCCAAGCCACTTGTATCCTTACCTCAGAAGCTGCCAAATATGTTCCACTCCACTCACCTACTTTTCTCTAGCCTCAGGAAACTCTGTCCTTTTGCAAGTCAATATTCCCACTTATGCTCAGGACTCCCCTTGGATGGGCAGCAGATCTACTTTATTTGGCCTACACATTTTATGTTTAAAATCTTTGAATTTAGTACCTTTAGCTGAACTGTGGGTCCTCAGTTTTTATTCCTACCTGCTGCATTATATTTTTCATTTGTGTTATTTTTCTGGTCCCATTGAACACTTCTGGAGGTTCCTGGGCCTATAAATACAGATCTTAAAGTTAAAACTAACTCTAGTCTTCAACTGAGTCAATTACTGATATAGCTGGGAGGCAACCTCTTGAGAAGTAGGGCTGCTGTCTTACAGGATGATCTGAGCAAGTGACCAGTGACTAGTGATGGTCACTTACACTTTATGTCCTTCATGGATTGGCCAGGGACTGTTTCTTGGAGAAATAGAACATTGGCAATGATCATAACAGAGGGAATAGAGAACCGTTCCAGCCCCAGAATGACACTTTTTCCCAAAGCCTGTCTTAATAGCGTAATAACCCCTACTTTGAATGGCCAGTTGGAAGAGATCATTCACAACATCTGAAATGTCTCATATAGGAGACTATTTTTGTCAGCTCAGCTACCAGAACAACATACCATAGACTGGGTGGCTTAAACAACAGACACTTATTTCTTACAGTTCTGGAAACTGGGAAGTCTAATATCAAGGAACTGGCATATTTGGTTCCTGGTGAAACCTGTCTTCCTGGCTTATAGATAGCTGCCTTCTTGCTTTGTCCTTACATGGTAGAGAGAGAGAGAGAGCAAGCTCTGGTCTCTCTTCCTATTTTCATAAAGGCACAGAGCCCATCCTGTGACCTTATCCAAAACCTCATTACCTACCGAAAGCCCCACATCTAAATACCATCACATTAAGGATTAGGGCTTCAACATACAAGTTTTTGTGGGACATAACCATTCGGTCCCTAAAAGAGGTGTTAGCTTTCGTTAACAGTTGCCTCATATGTGATGTGTAGAAGGATGGGAAGAAACAGATGCAGCATTTTCACTCATACATCTGGAATGTAAAAATATACCTGTGATATTTAGGGTTGTTAGTCACTTGAGATTAATTAACGACAGGGAAAACACTGTCACCTCAATCTATTCCATCTTTCTCGTATGTTACATATAAACAAATGCATACAGTTTCTTTTTCTAAGATTAAGAGTTGAAATGCACTTTTAAAACTATGTGTTAATTTGGATTTGTTTTTCTTTGACTTTTTGTCCACTTACTCTTCATAATTGCTCTATGAATCATTTGGTTTGGTCTTATACAATGTAATTTTTCAATCTGTTTTCAAATTTTGAGTATAAAAGCAAAACCATAAGATTACCTAAAAGAGTGTTGAATAATTTAGGCTTGCTTGGTCACTTTATTCTGTCATTTAGAAGAATACATATTGTTTGGAAACCCATCTGACTAGTACAGCTCAACAATACAGAAAAAATGAGTACAACCGTTTGTCAGTGTCAGCATCATATATACCAAGCAATTATTATACTGCAGGAATCTCAGCTCTTCTGGGGCATTACAAAGAATTCATACTGTATGTTTATCCTCAATGAACTTACCATTTATTTGGAATATGCAGCATCCACATGAAACACCACAAGAAATTTCTACAAAACACAACTGCTCTCAACTGTGCAGCTAATAATGTGTGTACATGCAAAAAAGACATTAAAATGACTTATAGCTGCAGTAGTCTCATGAATGGAGCCGCATCAACCAATGATCTCCTGTCATAGCCTATACCCTCAATGATCTTCTCATTTTACTGGCATATGCCAAGACCAGAGTTCTAACTGAGCTGAGAGCTGGCAGTGCTGTAGAGGTGGGGGCGGTGCTGAGCCAGTCTAGGGAGAGGATGCATGGGGAAAAGCCTTTCCAATGAAATCTAGAGTGAGGGGAAGAGGATCTATAGACAGCTAGAGGGCTCATCTGCACCAGGTGAGAAGTGTCGCAGGATGCCGCTGGGGCTTTCTTTCTTTCTTTGTCTTCTTCTCTGATTTCTTCCTATCCAATTTTCCCTCCCTTTCCCTGTGGTCCTCTGTGATATTCCTTATGGTCCACATATGAGTGAAACCATATGATAATTGTCTTTCTCTGCTTGACTTATTTCACTTAGCATAATCACCTTCAGTATTCTTTATATATTCTGGATACCAGATCCTTCTCAGATATATCATTTGCAAATATCTTCTCCTATTTTATACATTGTCTTTCACTTTTTTAAAAAATTTTTTATTTCTTTTCAGCATAACAGTATTCATTGTTTTTGCACCACAGCCAGTGCTCCATGCAATCCGTGCCCTCCCTAATACCCACCACCTGGTTCCCCCAACCTCCCACCCCCCGCCTCTTCAAAACCCTCAGGTTGTTTTTCAGAGTCCATAGTCTCTCATGGTTCACCTCCCCTTCCAATTTCCCTCAACTCCCTTCTCCTCTCCATCTCCCCATGTCCTCCAAGTTATTCCTTATGCTCCACAAATAAGTGAAACCATATGATAATTGGCTCTCTCTGCTTGACTTATTTCACTCAGCATAATCTCTTCCAGTCCTATCCAAGTTGGGTATTCATCCTTTCTGATGGAGGCATAATACTCCATAGTGTATATGGACCACATCTTCCTTATCCATTCGTCTGTTGAAGGGCATCTTGGTTCTTTCCACAGTTTGGCGACCGTGGCCATTGCTGCTATAAACATTGGGGTAGAGATGACCCTTCTTTTCACTACATCTGTATCTTTGGGGTAAATACCCAGTAGTGCAATTGCAGGGTCATAGGGAAGCTCTATTTTTAAAGATTTTTTTTTAATTTTTTATTTATTTTCAGTGTAACAGTATTCATTGTTTTTTCACCACACCCAGTGCTCCATACAATCTGTGCCCTCCCTAATTCCCACCACCTGGTTCCCCCAACCTCCCACCCCCCCCGCCCCTTCAAAACCCTCAAGGAATCTCCACCCTGTTCTCCAAAGTGGCTGCACCAACTTGCATTCCCACCAACAGTGTAAGAGGGTTCCCCTTTCTCCACATCCTCTCCAACACATGTTGTTTCCTGTCTTGCTAATTTTGGCCATCCTAACTGGTGTAAGGTGGTATGTCAATGTGGTTTTAATTTGAATCTCCCTGATGGCTGGGGCTTTCTTTTATCATTCTGCTGGAGCCATGCTTAGCAGGTGGCTTTAGTCCTCATGTAGAATGACTACCCTACCTTCAGCAGCATATCCACATTCCTGGAAGGAAAAATAAGGAAACAGGCATGTGCTAGCTGAGCCTGTCCTTTTAACAGTTTTCCCTAGAAGCTCTGTCCTCTGACTTTCACTTACTTGTCACTGACCAGAATTATGTTACATGGCCAGTTGTAGTTAGTTGCAAAGGAGTCTGGGAAAGTCTAGTATTTTTAAATAATAACCTGAACAAAAATCAGAGCTTAACAGTTACACAGAAGGGGAGGACAGATTCCGCAAAGACAACCTGCACTGAGTCACAATTTGTTATCTGGGGGGATAAATCCATGTATATCCCTTATTTCCTTCCCTGCGCCTGCATCCTAAAAAATAGAAGAAAATGTATTATTAATACTAAAGGATATAATAACATGCATGCATTTATATTTTTACCACAGATCTGCTAAATATTTAGCCTAAGATAATCACTTTAAGGAAATATATCAATGCATTATCATTGTTCCTGTGGTGGGATTCTGTTTTTATTTTTTTTTAATTCTTTCAACTTTTTAAAATTTTCAAACTTTTTCACAAGAAGCATGGATTACTTTTATAGTTGGACAAAAATAAACCTTATGTTTTAATGAAAATAAATAAAAGTAAATAGACACAGAACTTGTCGAATGCAGTGGCATAATCTTAGAGGTGTATAAAGCTATTTCCCTGCTGGAAAGGCTATGGTTTTCCAAAATTAGAAATCCATGGCCTCTAGATCTATTTGCTGCTACAATTCCCCCTAATGTGGAAAACTTGACCACATAATTTTGATGGTGCAACCATGAAGTCTGAATGAGAAAGCAAGTATTAGTGAAAAATGAGAGGAAAAATATTTTCTTTGGGGAAAAAAAGTTGATAGCTCTGAAAAAGATAATTTTTTTAGTGTATGGCTCTATAATTACCTATGGAATTAGGTTAAATAAGACATTTCTATTAAATTATGGGTTATTTGTGAGCCTAGAACACTGGAAGGAACATGATATATATGGCAAGGTATAACTGGAAATTAGCAAAGCATACTAGTGTAAGAGAGAGGTACTAGCATAAGCATTGTATTTGATGTGTAAAATATTCATTTTCGGAAAATTACACAGATTGCCTGTAGATAATAGATAAGTGTAGGGGAAGCCTTGGTTATGTATATTAGATTTGGGAGCCATTTGTTTGTTGGTGGTTGCACAGTGATATTGTTTGGGGATGAGAAAAGTCCGGTTACTTTAATATAATATAGAAAATATAATATATACAGAAAATATAATACAGAAAAGTGACCTTACCAAGTTCTTAACAGTCGAAAAATTTATCCTATTTAGATTAATTTTGGAAAAAAATAGAAGTGAAAAGATGTTTCATATGCATACTAAATCTTAGTGAAATAATTGAATTGCAGTAACCAAGAAATACATACATAAGTGTTGGTTCTCTTACACATTAATTGTACCTAGTATGATTCTGTCTTTGACTATCATGGATAATTTTCATTTTGGTCTTCCATTTCCATAGCAGTGGTCAACAGCTTCCGGTTCTCTGTCTTGAGTTCTTTTAATGATTTTTGTTTTCATAGCATTTGAAAGCATGAGCATAATAATAAGTTACCTTAGATGACTTAATCCTTGCTCATTTTCAAACAGGGAATAAATAATGTACAGGTGTCAGCATCTCTGAAATGGCAGACTATGGAAATAGAATAACCTTAGGGTGTTGGTTAACTTCTTTGGGAAATCAAATGAATCGGAGAGTTCAAGTCTAATAATGCTATAATTTAGCAACACAGGTAGATACAATTAGGTTAGAAATAGTAATGACACTATTTAGGAGAGGATATTTACCAACTGAATGAAATTAATATGGATAACAAACAAGAATTCATCACAACATTCACTCAGAATATTTTGCAGCTTTGAATTTGGACTTGTTCTTTTTTCTGACAAAATATTTCACTTGTTCATATACCATGTGTGTCTTTTAAAAAGTTAAAGCCAAGTTTTTTTTTCTTAAAGACTTAAATTTTTAGAGCAGATTTAGGTTTACAACAAAATTGAGAAGAAGGTGCAGGGATTTCCCATACACCTCCCATCCCTATATGTGCATATCCTTTCCCACCACTCACCAGAATGATATATTTGTTACCAAGAATGAACCTACATGGACACATCACAATCACCCAAAGTCCATAGTTTACTTTATGTTTGTAATACTCTTGGTATTGTACATTCTGAGGGTTTGGACAAATATATGGTGGCACCTATTCATCATGGTTATATCATACAGAGTATTTTCACTGCCCTAAAAATCCTCTGTGCTCTGCCTAATTATCCATCCCCTGCTACCTCTTGCCTCTGGCAACCAATGATCTTTTTACTGTCTCCAAAGTTTTGACTTTTCCAAAATGTCATATAGTATGTAGCCTTTTCAGACTGGGTTCTTTCACTTAGTAATATGCATTGAAGGTGTCTCCATGTGTTTTCATGAACTGATGGCTCATTTCCTTTCAGAATTATATTCCATTGTCTGGATGTACCAAAATTAATTTATCCCTTTACCTACTGAAGGGCATCTTGGTTGCTTACAAACTGTGGCAATTATGAATAAAACTGCCATAAACATCCATGTGCAGATTTTAGTGTGAACATAAGTTTTCACCCCTTCTGGGTAAATATCAAGGAACGTAATTGCTGGATTGGATGTCATGATTGCTGAGTCAGTTGGTAAGAGCATGCTTAGTTGTTTTGTTTTCTCTCTTTCCTCACTTTTTTTTTTAATTTAAAAGTTTTTTAAATTTAAATTCAATTAATTGACATATAGTGTATTATTAGTTTCAGAGGTGGAGTTTAGTGATTCATCAGTTGAATATAACATCTAATAGAGCATGTTTAGTTTTATAAGAAATAACCAAATTGTCTTCCAAAGTGGCTGTACTGTTTTGTATTCCTACTAGCAGTGAATGAGATTGCTCCACTTCCTCACTAGTACCAGCATTTGATGTTGGTAATGTTCTGGGTTTGGGCCATTCTAACAGGTGTGTAGTGATATCTCATTTTAATCTGCATTTCTTTGATGAAATAAGATTTGGATCATCTTTTCACATGCTTATTTGCCATCCATATATCTTATTAGGTAAGGGATCTGTTAAAGTCTTCGGACCATTTTTGAACTGGATTGTCTGTCTGCTTATTGCTGAATTTTCAAAGTTCTTTGTATATTTTGGATAGCAGGTCTTTCTCTTTTCTTTCTTTCTTTCTTATCTATTTATTTATTATGTATGTATTGCATGTGGATGTCCAGTTGTTGTAGCACCGTTTGTTAAAGAGACTGTCTTTGCTCTATTGTATTGTGTTTGCTGCTTTGCCAAACATGAGCTTACTGTATTCATGTGGATCTATTTCTGGGCTCTCTATTTCATTCCATCGATCTGTTTATCTATGCTTTCACCAATGCCACACTGTCTTGATTACTATAGCTTTATAGTAAATCTTGAAGTCAAATGTTTTTGGTCCTCCAACTTTGTTCTCCCTTAATATTGTTTTTGGTATTTGGGGGTCCTTTGTGTCTCCATATACACTGTAGAATCACTTTTTCAATATCCACAAATAATAAGGAATTTATTGGGATTGCATTAAATCTATAGATCAAGTTGGGAAGAACTGACATCTGGACAGTATTGAGTCTTCCTATCCATGAACATGGAATATATCTTCTTTGGTTTCTTTCATCAAAGTTTTGTAGTTTTCCTCATATAGATCTTGTGTGCATTTTGTTTGATTTATACCTAAGTATTTTGTATTTTTTGGATGCTAATGTAAGTGATATTGTGTTTTTAATTTCAAATTTTACTTGTTCATTTCTGGTATATAAGATAACAATTGACTTTTGTATATTAGCCTTGTATCCTGCAATGTTGCTCTAATTACTTTGGTTCTAGAAGTTGTGTTGTCAATTCTTTCAGTATTCTACATATATGACTATGTCATCTGTGAACAGGAACAGTTTTAGGTCTTCCTTCCCAATCTGTATACCTTTTATTTCCTTTTCTTGCATTGTTGCATTGGCAGGGATTTCCAGTACAATGTTGAAAAGCAGTGGTAAGAGGGACACCCTTGTCCTGTATCTGATCTTAGTGAAAATGCTTTGAGTTTCTCACCATTAATTATGATGTTAACTGTAGGTTTTTGGTAGTAGTCTTTATTAACTTGAGAAGGTTCCCCTCTATTTCTTGTTTACTGAGTTTTTATCATGAATAGATGGTAGATCTTGTTACTTTTCCTGCACGTATTGATATAATCACGTGGTTTTTCTTTTTTAGCCTGATATGATGAATTACATTAATTGATTTTTGAATGTTGAACCAACCATGTATACTTGGGATAAATCTCACTTGGTTGTGGCATAAATTCTTTTTTTACTTTGTTGGATTTGATTTGCTAATATTTTGTTGAAGATTTTTACATATGTACTTGTGAGCAATATTAGTCTATAGTTTTCTTGCAACGTCTTTGTATATTTTTGGTATTAGGTAATTCTGACCTCATAAAATGAGTTAGGAAATAGTTCTTCTGCTTCTTTCTTCTGAAAGAGATTATTGAGAATTGATATAACTGATTCCTTAAATATTTGCTAGAGAACCTGGTATTTTTATTTTATTTTTTTTTTTTTTTAAAGATTTTATTTATTTATTTGACAGACAGAGATCACAAGTAGGCAGAGAGGCAGGCAGAGAGAGAGGAGAAAGCAGGCTCTCCACGGAGCGGAGAGCCCGATGCGGGGCTCGATCCCAGGACCCTGGGATCATGACCCGAGCCGAAGGCAGAGGCTTTAACCCACTGAGCCACCCAGGCGCCCCAGAACCTGGTATTTTTAGTAGGCGAAATTAAATAACTTAGTTTTTAAAATGTCATGTGACTGGTTATATTCTTCATTATCATTAAAAAGATACAATATTAGATAAAACCATAAAGAAAAGAAATGTTTTTCAACCTACTAGAAAGAATTTTCAATAAATAGAAAAAATATCAATTCTTTTTAGTCCCTTCTGTCTAGGTTAAGACCAATATAAAAATGTATTACAGGTTTGGAAAACTTCCTCAAGGGATATGTTTCAATTATTTATAAAAAAGAGGAAATCTTTTAAATTTTTAGTCAATCTGAAGAAAATCTACCTTTAAAGTTGTTTGAGTGCAGGAAGGATAGTTCCACTTACATGTCTTCTAAAAATTTGCATTTTCCTGGGGCGCCTGGGTGGCTCGGTGGGTTACGCCTCTGCCTTCCGCTTGGGTCATGGTCTCAGGGTCCTGGGATTGAGCCCCGCATCGGGCTCTCTGCTCAGTGGGGAGACTGCTTCCTCCTCTCTCTCCACCTGCCTCTCTGCCTGCTTGTGATCTCTGTCTGTCAAATAAACAAATACAATCTTTAAAAAAAATTTTTTTTTGCATTTTCCTTTTTCTCAAATCTTTACCATTAAAGAACTTCTGAGAATGTGTGTTGGGGTTGGGGGCGGGGGGGAAGAGGCTGAAAACCACTGAATGAGAGTGTTTTCTTCATTAAAATGAATAGTGTGACTGTGTTTACAACATGTGCAACATATCCATTTATTTAGAAGAACCTGACTGGACACCCTTCTGTTTTCATGAGTCTGACCTGCTATTGATATTTCTGAGTCAAAGTAATTAACTAGAGAGGGCTACTTCTCTTCTGGATAGCACCTTCATGTGAATTATTAAAAGGCACCCTGCCATCTGTTGGAAAACTGTTGTAATATGCTAGTTTTGTTAGAAGATGCTTACTGCCCTCTGACAGACATTTTTTCATAATAAATATATAAACTTATGATGTGAATTGCACCCCCTTAGACATGGTGTCCTTATGTAGGGCTTCGCCTGCCCAATCACACAGGGCATTTGCGAGTAGGGGGAAAAAAACTATCACCATGGCAACACATGTTTACAATATGAAAATGAGAAGCCAGATTCATTGCAGTAACTCCTGGAAAGTTCCTGTTCAGCAAGTTGATGGTATTGGAATGTTGTGGAGGTAGTGTGTGGGGAGGGGAGGGTTCTTTCATTGATGGCTTCCCTTATTGAGAACAAGAGCTTGGCCATTGCTTTTTCTCTGTCTTCCAGCTAGTTAGAAAGAGTCTACAAATTCCAACTACTTAGCCAAATGGAAAAGATTCTCTGTTTACAGAGAAAACACAAAGCCTGCTTCTTCCCCATCATTAAGCAGGCCAAGTATACTTAGCCGAACTTTTCCACTTAGGTGTCCAAGTTAAGGCTATCAGTGACTTTTTGCTTGAAATCTAAACATTTTAGAAATATTTTGTAGGGAAAACTATTCACAGCCCCTTTCAAAAAGAATCAAATAAATAGTTTGGGGGGGTTCCATCTTGGAATTAGGATGTTTATTTAAGAAACTCTAATAAAGTCCTCTTTCAAGCCCATGAAAATTATAGTCAGAATTGAGTGGTGGACTAAGGATTCAGGAACTAGCTATTGATTTGTGAGAGAGAGAGGGAAAGAAAAATGCCATGGAAGGAGAAGCAACTTGGTGAGAAACTTTTGCTAATAGTTCTTATTTTTCCCACCTTTGAAAATGCATTCCATTAGCAGCAAAGTTTAAAACATTCTCACTCTCAGGTTAGCCCACCTAGGCAAGAGTTAGTACCCAGGGCATGGCTTAGGCTGGGCTTCTGTGAGCAAAGGCATGAGTGTGGGTGGGGCCGACACATTGGCTGTCAGGCTTAATGCAAAAGGGATTTTCAGTGAAGACAGGCAGGGCTATGAAGGAAAGTACAAAGTCTCATGCCCAAGGGATTAGGTAGAAACCAGGAAAGAATCTGAGGAGGAGAACTGGCAAGGGAGATCCTGACTGGAGAGAGAAAGTTGCACCACAGAAGATTCCAGAAGGATGCCAGAGGTAGAGCCTTTTATAGGGTGGCCACAGATGAGCCCTAAGTAGAGAGAGAATCATGAAATAAGCCAAAGTAAATTGGATGCCAACCTGAAATTTCATTTGCCCTCCATGGGCAAGAAATCAGACAATTGTGAGGTAAATATAATATCAGAAAAGCATCAGAGATGCATAGCAATGGGTCACAAAAGACAGCTGAAAGTTCGAACAGATAAATTGGGAGTGTGTGCAAGTTGTATTTTGATCAAAGTGACAAAGCTAGGCAAGGATCTGGAAGTAAATACAGAAGTGTAGTAGCCCTGAAGTAGCCTCACTGGAGATCAAAGGTTCTGAATGATTTAGAAGAAAGAAGTAGCTTAGCCAAATGCCTCTGATGACCTTTCACACTTATACCTTATGCATCTAACTATTCTATGTAAATATAATCCCAAATCAGTGATCCATTTAGGCTGCCTAACAAATGAACACTTTCATAATTCCAAACCTGCTTGTTTTCTGCATTTCTTATTTCAGTGAAGTAATGGTGAGACATGGTGAGTATGGTGAGTTCCTACCAGCACTTGGGTTTTTTTGATTCGGTAATGTTAAAAACCGTATGGATGTTTAAGTAGATCATAATCCCCAGTTGAGCATTAGTTATTGCTGTGGCTGATGGGTGACTTAGTTGACCCATCAACTGTATGGGAAGTCAAGGAGGTAGACGAGAAACTTCCTGTGAAAAGACTAGCTTTTTAAAATTCACACTGATCTTGCCTATTAGTATAGTTATAGTTCAATATTAGTTCAATGTTAGGTATAGTTATAGTTCAATATTAGGTATAGTTATAGTTCAATATTAGGTATAGTTCAATGGTAACTTCCTGCAGCCTGTAAGATGAGCAATTTTCCCCTTTGGGCATGGGGTGGAACTGGGGGGAAAGTAAAGATAAAGAAACCCGAAATCTCCACCCCATGTATTTACCTTATAGGGTTATTAAAGATGAAGTCAGTGGCTTTCAATCTTGATTATACGGTAGACTCACTTGGAGTTTTCATGAGTTGTTTTTTTTTTTTTCCCCAGACCAGGCCCCCAGAACCATCAAATCAATATCTCTTAGGACGGGACCCAGCATCAGCTTTTTATTATTTGCTTTATAGTTCCCCAGGTCATTCCGATGTGCAGCCAAGATGAGAAAACTGGATTAAATGGAACAATGCTGGTGCCTGGCATACTTTGGGTGCCCAAAGAGCATGAGCATTCTCTTCTTTGAATCATTTCCTCCCCCAGCCACCCCTTTTCTGAACTTGCACAAGATAGTGCTGTCTCTGGCTTGGTCATTCAACGTGTATCACAGATGACTTGGCCTCAGAGTTAGAGAATTGATTTTTATCTCTGTGTTGAAAATAAACTCTCTTCTATTTTAATTCTGAATGTACCATTTCCTCCCTTGTTTCCTGTTTTTATCTTCCTTCCAGTATTACTTAATTTCTTGTATCCAGAAACAATGGATTTAGGAAGAATTCTGACTTCTGTGTCCCTAGTAATTGAATTTAGCTAAACCTTCTCGAGCACTTTAGAAAGTCAGGGTGGGTCTAAAGTTTAAGGAACAGAGAGGGTTCCTAAAAATAGACCACAATTCATCCATTTCAGTTAAAAATGCCTTCATGTTTTCCAAGCATTTTTCAACTCTTAAGCATTTTTAATAAGTTCACTTATGAATCTTGTTGAAAAATAAATAAAATACGCTTGTTTTCATTAAGGGAAGAGATCTTTTTCCATCTTAGTTGGTATTGTTGAAGGAGACAAAAAGGAGTCCAAAACTTGGCAAAGGACTACATTATTAGTGACATATTGGTCACAGATGTGCTGTGATAGAGCTACATTTTCTTCCGTCAGTTAGTATCTTACCCACAAACTACATATGAAAGCTCAGATGACCTCTTTACCAAACGGAAGGAAGAAAAATAATGATATTTGCAAATCTTTATTTATTTTATTTTTATTTTTATTTTTTTTAATTTTATTTATTTGACAGACAGAGATCACAAGTAGTCAGAGAGGCAGGCAGAGAGAGAGAGGGAAGCAGGCTCCCTGCTGAGCAGAGAGCCCAATGCAGGGCTCTATCCCAGGACCCCGGGATCATGACCTGAGCTGAAGGCAGAGGCTTTAATCCACTGAGCCACCCAGGTGCCCCACAAATCTTTATTTTTAAGGTATTCTAAATGTGATTTTATAGACAAGTGACACAAGTCCATTGGCTATTAATATTTTTAAAGGAGAAGTAATGCTAGATGATGCCAGCCTTCACTTAGTATCAATTCCGAATGCCTTAAGCAGTGCAGATAAGCCAAGGTACTTTTTGGCAGTACTAGTGAATTATAAGATTTTCTTTCCTTAACAATTCTTAAGAAAATCAAGGAGATGAAACTCGAGAGTCAGAAGGGAACTCTCTCTAGTAATTTTATTGCTTGAATCGGTGGGCCTTTGAAGCAGAGTATAGGGAGTTCACGTTGTATTCAGTTGCAGAAAGTCCTAAAAGGACTCCAAGGAGAGTATTGACAAGCCAACTCGGGAAGCAGGGTTAAGATTCACTTGGGAAGAAAATGATGTTGGCATCCCATGAAGGCAGTTGTAATAGATGAATGTAATCCCAGACCTAAAGCTTTGGCCATAAGGATGTAATGGAGGGAAATGCTATGTTATAAAAAAAAAAAATTTAGAAAAAAAGGATCAAGAAATACATTTGATGGACATGAAAATAATAATGACAAACTAAAACTTTATTATAAAACTTCTTGAGGATTTTAAAACTCATCTTGATAAGAAAACTAGACAAGGTAATAACTCCTGGAGAGATGACAGATACTTCAATTTCCAGCATGTTTAAATTGATGAGCTAACCAGTTTGAAAGGTTATGTAAATTGAAAGTGATATGAAATTGAACAAAAGGGAAAAATTAGGAGAAGAAGAATTAGTGCATTATCTAGGTAAGAAACTGAATTATGACAGAAAAAGCAATGTGGCCAACTTTTCTGATATATAGGTAGAAGGTTATTTATTTGCATTTTTAATTGAGCAACAATATGTATGGTTTAGTGATTATTGCAAAGACAGAAAGAGCTTGTGATATACTTTTCAGCCCCCAAACTATTTAATAGTACTATCAAGGGGATGTCGGTGTTTGATGTGAATCCAGTACTATATGCTGTCGTGTGTATTGTTTGAGTTTATAAATTCAAGATGTAGTACTCTACAGCATTTTAAAAATAAACCTATAAGAAGACCTCAAGTTCTTTTCATTCTCAAAGTCCCTTGTTTTGTTGCTTCCCATTTCCCTAGGAAAGTGACAATACTGGAGGACCCTGATCAGAACATTCATCTGAAAAACCTGTCTCTCCATCAGGCAGCCACGGAGGAAGAAGCTCTAAATTTGCTCTTCTTAGGAGACACGAACAGAATGATTGCAGAGGTAATAAACTTTTCTCTGCAAGTTGCTTTTGCATATTATAAGATCTAATAGAATTTTAGCGACAGCACAACCTTAAAAAGAATCTCATCCAAATCTCACTTATAGATAAGAAATCTTAGATTCAGAGAACTGAAACTTTCCCAAGGTCATTTGGCTTAGTTAATGAGCAGGGACTGAAATCTAGACTCGTAATTTTGATATTTTCAATTTTCTGCAAATTAGTTTGCAGATAACCAATGGAAACTCCTTAACTGTTTTAATCATAGGAATTTTTGCATAGTTTTTAAAATTTAAAAATACACAATTCATTATTCCTAACCTCAGATCATCCAAATATCGGCATATGTTTACATATCCATATATTTTCATGTATTTAGGGAATTAATAGTTATATGGCATTTAGAACAATACATGGAACATGAGATGGGCTGTATGTATTTGCCCCTGTTGTTGGCAGATTTGCAAATACTGCCATGGAATGTAGTAAGTATGCCTCAATGCAATATTTGGGATATACTTATACTAAAACTTACTTATTGCTAATCTTATATTTGGACTTAACTGGGTGCCTATATTTCACCTGGAAGCCCTACACAGGAGCCAGGACTGACTAAGCTTGGTCAGAGGCCCTGACCCCAACCAGTTACTGACTGAAGATGAATAGTCACAAATCTTTCACCCAGCAACAGTGAAGTAAAGGAATGGGTGTGGGGGGGGCGGGTATGGGAACAGTTCCCCAAATGAATAGCTTACTATTATCACTGGCATTTCCTTTTCTGTATATTTTTTAATTGAAATAGAGTTAACATGTGATATTACATTAGTGTTGGGCATACAACAAAGTGATTTGACAAGTCTGTATGTTATTCAGTGCTTGCCACCATGAGTGTGGTCACCATTGGCACCATGCAATGTTACTACAGTATTACTGACTATATTCGCTATGCTGTACTTTTCATCTCTGTGACTTATTTATTTTATAACTCGAAGTTTATACCTCTTAATCTCCTTCACCTATTTTGCCCATCCTCATTTACTTCCACTCTGGCAACCCACCAGTTTGTTCTTTGTATTTAAGAGTTCTTTGTATTAAGAGTCTATTTGTATTTAAGAGTTTTATTTGTTCATTTCATTTTTTAGATTCCACATAAAAGTAAGAGAACATAGGATTTGTCTTTCTGTCTGACTTACTTCACTTAGCATGATGCCCTCTAGGTTTATCCATGTTGTTGCAAGTGGCAAGATCTCATTCTTTTTAATGGCTGAGTGATATTCCATTGCTTCTACAGACCACATCTTCTTTATCCATTTATCTACTGGTGGACATTTGAGTTGCTTCCATATCCTGGCTATTATAAATAATGCTGCAATAAATATAGGGATGCCTGTATCTTTTTGAATTAGTGTTTTTTTGTTCTTTGGGTACATACTCAATAGTAGAATTACTGGATCATATGGGAGTTCTATTTTTAGTTTTTCAAGGAACCTCCATATTGTTTTGGAGTGGCTGCACCAGTATGCATTCCCACCAACAGTGCACAAGGGCTCCCTTTTCTTCACATCCTTTCCAATACTTGTTATTTCTTATCTTTTTGATACCAGCCATTCTGACAGGTGAGGGGTGATATCTCATTGTAGTTTTGATTTGGATTTCCCTCATGGTAAGTGATGACGAACATCATGTGTCTGTTGGCCATCTGTATGTCTTCTTTGGAGAAATGTCTGTTCATGTCTTCTAACCATTTTTTTTTTTTTGCATGTTAATTACTGAGCAAGCATGTTCTTTTTTTTTTCCTGCCCATTTTAAAATTAGATTATTTATTTTTTGGGTGTTGAGCTGTATCAGTTCTTTATATATTTTGGATATTAACCTTTTATCAGATTTATCATTTGCAAATATCTTCTCCCATTCACTAGGTTGCCTTTTTGTTTTGTTGATGGTTTCTTTTGCTGTGCAAAAGGTTTTTATTTTGGTGTAGTCCCAATAGTTTATTTTTACTTTTGTTTCTCTTGCCTGCGGAGACATATCCATAAATATGTTGCTAAGGGCAGTGTCCAAGAGATTACTGCCTATGTTTTCTTTTAGGACTTTTATGGTTTCAGGTCTCACATTTTGAGTTTATTTTTGTGTATGGTGTAAGAAACTGCTCCAGTTTTGTTCTTTTGCATGTAACCATCCACTTTTCCCAGCACCATTTGTTGAAGAGACTGCCTTTTCCCCATTCTATATTCTTGGCACTTTCCTTTTTAAACCATGCTCCCTGAGTTCCCTGTTTTACCTTGTCTTAAATAACAAGCAGTAGGTAAGGTTAGTAAGCAGGGAGGATAAGACGTCTGAGAAAATCTCTATCAAATGACTTTTTCTTCCTGTCCATTTCTACTTTCCAGATTGTACTGCTTTAGATATAAGATAAATAAATGGAAACCAAAATCAGATAGTGAAAGCGTGGTGCTGACATCTGTTATTCTGGATCCTTGGTTTTGCTATTTTTTTGTTTTGTTTTGTTTTTGTTTTCCAATTCTGCATGAATACTTTCCAATAGACTAACTTATATAGGTTGAGCTTATGTGCCACGTACAACATGGATTTAAGAACCTTGAAATTATTATTTTCATTTAAAGAAAGTTTTATGTATTTTTTAATTTCCAAATACCTTGTTTTGCTTTAATGTTTTGCATTTGTGTTTTGCTTCAACATTCATTGCCCATGTGATCATCCACCATGCTCTTATTTGTCATGATAATTGAAGCTTAAGAAATAAAAGCAGATTCAGAATTAGGGAGTATAATGACAAGAGATTTAGAATTCCTTACTAAAAATCCTCATTCTCCATACACAGTTTAAAAAAGAGCAAACCTAGAGATACAGGATATAACTGAGTCCTGGCCACCAACCGACTATGAAAGAGAGAAAAAGTTAATTCATACCTGCTGTTAGAAAACAAATAGAGAAACCTGTCCCTGCCATGATGCTAACCTTCCTCTAGAGGTGACTCATCCCTACAGAAACTGAGGCCTTCCCCTCACAATTACATTCTCTCATCTTGAATAGGTTACAGAGGGAGGGCTCCTGGCCCTGGTTCATCATGACCTCTATTATTTTAAAGCTTGGCTATTTGATATTTCAGAGTTATGCATTAACTTTAGCTGATGGCATATTTTCAGACTATTGTTTTCTAAAGTTTTGAGGACTTTAAACTTTTTGTGCCAGAGGATCTGTCATGTTCCACCACCTTATAGGATTCCAACAGTGTTTTCCTATTAGTGCTGAGTATCTAATAATGGTATCATATATAGCTAAAACCTGACAAAGTTCAATCCTAATGATGCTGGTTGTGCCTCATTTTTTTATATATTCATTGATTTTCTAGGTAAAGCCCAATTTCTTTTAAGCCAAGTCTGATGGGTTTTAGATGTTTCTCTGCTTGCTTTTTATTTTTTCTTTGGTAGTAATAGCCACCATGTTATATTGAGAACCTGCTCAATAGACTTGGCATTGCTGTGGACAATTTCTGTATGTATATATTATTTTTGGTTCTTATTTTATAGATGGAAACTGAGGCTACTTAGACTACTTACCCAAGGTCATACAACTAACTAGCAAGTGACAGGGTCATGGTTCATCTTCAAGTCTAACTGATTTATAAGCTTTTGCTCTTTCCTTTTATTACACCTCACAAGTACAATAATCAAAGTGACATACATCAACTTTTTCAAGGGAGGACATATTTCTGAGTTATTTAAAAAGTATAGCAGGTATTCAGTGCTTCAGTTTATCTCTTGAATTCATTGAAAGCAAATACATAAAAATATTAAAGGAAGACTAACTATCAATCCCTGGAAACACTTTATTATTCGGAGCCTCTAAAAAAGTATGTTTTAGATTACAACCTAGCTGTCAGAATATAATTTGTCAGCACAGAACGAGCTGACCAGGATAAAAAGAACACACTAATCATTTTTTTAAAATGAGGTTCCCAATTTCCCATTTATACAGAGACATCCAGAAGTTGTCATGGTAACCAGAAAACATTTGCAAAACAGAGCCTGAATCTGAGGGACACAGAGTGGAGCACTCTTTCCATCAGTGTTCTCTACCCCTAGCCAGCATTCTAAGGAAAAGTAATTACGAATAGCTTCATCCTCTTCTTATTTATTCAGAACTCCTAAATAATTTCTGTAATCCTACTAATATTTTGACTAAAATCTGATTATGTCCTTAGGGTAGGTTTTTAAAAAAATGGTTGACTTGCTGTGCCAAAGAGGATGAATTGTCAAAGCTGAACTGTGTGTAACCCAGTGTCAAAGCCCACCAGTAGCAAGTATGACTTGATCCTTTTCTATCTTATCACTGAAACGTTTCCATCAATTAATCAAATCTAATTGACCAAGACATTCTGCATTTGACTGTTAAGCCCTGCAAAGTCCTATCGCTGGGACCATTGGTTCAGCCCCACCCACAGTCTAGAGCATTCTGTGCCCCAGTGTAGCCTGAGGTAACTTGCACTAGAATACCCTGTAGTAGTCAAGAGACCTTTCTTGGATCTCATTTCTGATCGACGGATTCAGTATCTATGTGGTGGAGCCCAGGAATATACATTTTAGCCTTTTATTTCTTTTTGCTAGAACATATACAAAACTGTACTTTAAAAAAATTTCATTTGTCCCCCTGACTGGACTAAGCTCTTTCAGGGCCCAGATCTTTCTATATTTTCTTCATCTTTGGGTCCCCAGTACCTCAAGCACTGCCTGGCATACAGTAAGTGCTTACAGAAATGCTTAATGAATGCAAAATCTGCAGGTCTAAAATTTTTAATTTAATTTCATTTAATTTTAATTCCAGTATAGTTAGCATACAGTATTATATTTGTTTCAAGTGTACAATATAGTAATTCGATACTGTCATACGTCATCTAGTGCACATCAGGACAAGTGCACTCCTCAGTCCCCATCACCCAAACCCCCACCCTCTCCCCTCTGGTAACCATAAGTTTGTTCTCTATAGTTAAAGAGTCTTTTTCTTGGTTTGTCTCTCTCTCTTTTTCCCCTTTGATCATTTGTTTTGTTTCTTAAATTCCGCATGTGAGTGAAATCATATGGTATTTGTCTTTCTCTGACTGACTTATTTAGCTCAGCATTAAACTCTCTGGCTCCATCCATGTTGTTGCAAATGGCAGGATCCCATTCCTTCTTATGGCTGAGTAATATCCCATTATACTTCTGTACTACCTCTTCTTTATCTCTTCATCAGTCAGTGGACACTTGGGCTGCTTCCCTAATTTGACCATTGTACATAATGCTGCTAGAAACATACTAGTGCATATCTCCCTTTGAATTAGTGTTTTTGTATTTGGGGGGTAAATACCCAACATTGCAATTACTGGGTTATATAGTAATTCTATTTTTGACTTTTTGAGGAACCTCCATGCTGTTTTCCACAGTGACTGTACCTGTTTGCATTCCCACCAACAGTGCATGAGGGTTCTTTTTCTCTACCTCCTCACCAATGCTTGTTGTTGTTTTTGTGTTTTTGATTTTAGCCATTCTGATATTTTACAGTTTTGATTTGCATTTCCCTGATGATAAGGGGTGTTGACCAACTTTTCTTGTGTCTGTGGGCCATCTGTACGTCTTCTTTGGAGAAATGTCTGTTCACATCCTTTGCCCATTTTTTAATTGGGTCATTTGTTTTTCAAGTGTTGAGTTGTATCAGTTCTTTATCTACTTTGGATACTAACCCCTTATTGGGTATGTCATTTGCCATCTTAGCATTTTAAATGTGCTCAGGCTAAACTTGGGGACAGTTTGGGTTTTATCATTAAGAAGCTGGTTGAAACCCACTCTCAGATAAGTATGTGGCCAAGTCCATATTCCACACCCTTGCTGACACCACAAAATTTGAAAGTTCTGCTAATTTGGTAGGCAAAAAAAACCTCGTTTTAATTTATTTACCATTTGCATTTCTGTGTTTGTTTATGTCTTCTAATTGCTTTTCTTTTGGAGTCTTAGGGTAGGTCTGGTTGATTTGTTGACTCCATGAGGGCTGGGACTTGGTCTTGTTCACATCCATGATACCTAGAAACAGAACCTGACATACAATAGGTGCTCAGTAAATAATCGTTGAATGAATGAACATTAAAGATAATAACTTTTTGCCCTTGTCATATATTTAGCAAATATTTTTAAATTTTACAAATTTTCTTTTGGTTTTTCTTTCTTCGCCTTCTTCTTTTTTTTTTAACTGTAGTTAAGTGGGTCTTTTTATTTTATGGTTTCTGTGTTAGATGCCATACTTAGACATGCAGTAGCTCATTGATGAATAATTCTACTTAAATAGAAAGCATTTTGTTTTTTTAAATTGAAATTTTATGCCCAGTAGCATCTACCCCATTGTTCACATTTTGACCTGGGACATGGAAAGGGATGATAATCGTCAGGATGGAGCAGATCTTATCAAAGATAGGATGAGAAAAGAACACTTTGTGCCAACATTAGGAATGTCCAGGGTCCCACTGGTCAGGTGGTTTGCTTTCTTCCCCTTCCTTTCCTGAGTGAACCATCAGGTAAGTTCTTCCAGTTCTTCCACACTTTAGTTTCTTCACCATCACTGGCATTCCTGCCAGGCAGTGGTGTAGTGCATGGGTTTTGGAGGTGACCACCTATTCCACTCCTGGCTCCACCTTGATGGGTGTATGTCCTTGGACAAGTCAGTGACCCGATGTGAACCCAGTTTCTAACCCGTATAATGGGTACAATGATACCTACTTTCTAGGGTTATAGTAAGAATTAAATAACATTTGGAAAGACCTTAAAAGTTTCAGCTAACAACTATTTAAAGGTAAGCCTGCCTGCCTATTCAACTCTGTTCTCTCAGCACCTGGCAACTATCGATCAGTCATTAATTAATTACTTAGTTCCATTACTGGGGAGAGGAAGATTTGGTGATTTTAGGAGAGAAGACCTACAATCTCAGGCCCAGAATCGAAAGTGGTTTTATGGTACACCATGCCTATTGGAGAATACAGGGTACATCCCAAACAACTTTGACTTTTTAAAATTTGTGATACTCCAGACCTTTTGGAAGAGATTACTTTCCAAATAATCAGCCTATCAACAATGTTTATGGGATTTAGAAATCATTTTGCCAGGAGATATTAGTGGTCCTTCTACCTAATTCTTTGCTTGAAATAAAAAAGATAGATTTATCTGAGTTGCACTGATACGTTTTCTAATTTCTCAGACTTTGCACATTATCCAACTTGTGGAGTGACTGTTGGATCCTGTGGAAGTGCAAAGCCAGCTGGGAGATAGGGCGTAAGTGGAGTTGGTCCACTGGCATTGGACATGTAATCTAATAACATGAGGACAGCAAAGGAAAGAAAGAGCAGTTTTAGTGTGTGATTGTGTTTGCTAACAACCTTCTAAGCCTTGATCTGGTGTGGTGTGTGTGGGAAACAAGAGGATTTAGGTTGCACTTAGCATTCTGGGATCTTATTCTGCAAGACTGTTAGAAGGAACACTGACTAACACATCCCCACTGATTTTTGTTTGAAAGATATATTAATTGTATGTAATTAGCAAGTTTATTCCAAGATTTGTGTGGCTGGGAAGAGCAAAAAACAGCATGCAAACTACATATTGATCCTGCTCTTTTTTTTTTTTTTAAAGATTTTATTTACTTATTTGACAGAGACATAGTGAGAGATGGAACATAAGCAGGGGGAATGGGAGAGGGAGAAGCAGGCTTCCCACCGAGCAGGGAGCCCAATGCCGGGCTCGATCCCAGGATCCTGGGATCATGACCTGAGCTGAAGGCAGATGCTTAACCACTAGGCCACCCAGCTGCCCTTGGCCCTGCTCTTATTATAAAAATAGCATCTCTTATTAGTAGGTCTCTACAGACAGGTAGAAGCCTCAGTAGATGTGTTAAGAATTCTAATGTCTTCTCTTATTCACTGAAGGAAGGAAACTTCAATTTTGAGTACTTACTATATGTCAGGCATTTCTTTCTTTTTCTCATATTTTATATATGAGATATATAATTTCTTAAAGATAGTGATTCTTTGTTATAACATAGTTTACATTCTGCTCTCATCTAACCTGATAAGTCGTATTACATAAACTGTGAGTTTTGAGATCTAAACTATTTATTAAAATAAATGAAGGGGTCTGGTACAGCCATTATTAGAAAGTTAAAAGACACATATTCAATATACATGATAAGAGAAACATAATTTTTTTTCTGAGAAACATAAATTTTGACTTAAAAGTTTAGCTCCGAAGTTTCTCCTGATCTTTCAAATTCTCATTTGTGATTAAACGAGGAGAAGAAAGTAATTTTTGCCCTACTCCCTGTTATTGAAATTCCCCAACAGCAGCAACAAAATATAAAAACAGAGGGGATAAAAAGCCATCTTCAGTGAAAAAAGAAAATAGCAATACCCTCAAACCATGAGGAAAGCTGCCAAATATTATGAAATTTGAATTATGGTGAGGGAAGGTGCTGAGAGCCAACACATTTATCCTCCAACCTCAGGCAGGATACAGTTTCCCCTTAAAGAAAGGGTCACAATTCTCAAACGCAAATCCAGTGATCCTTTGGTTACAGTGATGAGATTTAAGAACACAGGCAAGTATAGGGGAGGGGGCAGTATTAGACACATATTCATTCTACACTATGAAAGGTGGATCCAAGGAAGAAGCCTGAAAGATGGGTCATTTTTATGATCAGCGGTCTTGGCTCATGGCCAGAAAGATGGTGTTTGGTGAATGGGGTTCAGAGAGTTTGTGACTTAAGGGGTTGTACCATCCCAGACCTCTTTGGGTAAAAAATCAAGGAAACTATATACTCTTCAGGCTCAAAATATAACAGATATAAAGTAGAAGTATTCAGGGCACAAACTTAATTTGAATGTTCCCTCACCTGTCCCCTAGACTATTCTTTAAAAAAAAAAAAAAATGGATGTATTCAGAGGTAAAATTATCAGAAAGAAAGCAGGCGAAGGGGGGCGCCTGGGTGGCTCAGTCAGTTAAGCATCTGCCTTTGGCTCAGGTCTTGATCTGAGTCCTGGGATCAAACCCTGCATAGGGCTCCCAGCTGAGCAGGGAGCCTGCTTCTCCCTCTCCTTCTGCTGCTTCCCCTGCTTGTGCTCGCGCACTCTCTCTCTCTCCCCACCCCCCCTCAACAAACAAACAAATAAATAAATAAAATCTTAAAAAAAAAAAAAAGAGAGAAAACAGCTGAAGACTTATCCATGTATGTGGAATAGGGTGGAGGATGGCTAAGGAACATCTATTTGAAGGCTAATTACATCAGGGAGCAGGGGAAGTATACTTCACACTCTTAAATATGTTATCTCCAGGTAATCTGTGTTTAAAAAAAAAAATAGCTCTAAAATATAGAAGGGATTACAAGAGAAGAAGATGAAAAGCAAACCTGGAGAACTCAGAGAAGAAAAGACAAAGAAGAAAGCCATTGTAAAGATGAAAGTGCCATTAGAAACAAAAAAGGAGGAAGAAGAGGATGAGGAAGCTGAGGATGGGAAAGAGAAAAGAAGAGGAAGAAATGTGATGGAGAAATAAGGATACAAAAAATGAGAAAAGGTGCCACCTAGGAAGAGAGCTCAGCAAGCCCTGGGAGCTGCCAGTCTCCAGAGGCAGATCTCACCCAGCCAAGGCAGTGGCAAGAGATGGGAGGGCGTGAGCAAGGGAGAAGCCAGAGGATTTCTCCCCCTCCCTGACTTCTCCAGTTAGATGCCCGCAAAAAAGGGGTCCTTGGGAAGATGCCACTTTTAGGGCTCAACATCTCTGTGGTACAGGAACACTAACAACAACAACAACAAAACAAAAAAAAAAACAGAGGGAAGGGAGGAATGGATCAGAGGGTAAAGAGGCCTGGGATTAGCCCCTGAGTAAAAGTATTTCTATAAGACACTGAGATAATAGCTCAGATAGATTGCTTTTGGCTTATCTTACAAATCAGGAATACACATGGGGGAACTGGCAGGAAGTCCATGTTGGCTGTGGTTTTAAGCACAGAAGCTATTCGTTTAACATTTCTTGCTGATAGATTTTTTTATTTTTTTGGCAGGCTAACTTTTGTATCTATTCCTTATATCCGTTCAAGCTCCGAGGGAGGAGACAGGGGGCTTATCAACCACCCAAAAACCTTCAGCAAGTAATTTGATCATGTTTTGGGTATGCCATTTGGAGTCTTGTTGTAACAGCAAGAGATCTTCATGACCATAGAGAGAACTGTAGAATCTTCAAAATGTGGAAAAAATATTGGACTATAAGACAGAATGAAATAATGTATCTAGGGGCGCCTGGGTGGTTCAGTGTGTTAAGCCTCTGCCTTCAGCTCAGGTCATGATCCCAGGGTCCTGGGATCTAGCCCCACATCGGGCTCCTTGCTCAGCAGGGAGCCTGCTTCCCTCTCTCCCTCTGCCTGCCTCTCTGCCTACTTGTGATCTGTATCTCTCTGTCAAATAGATAAATAAAATCTTAAAAAAAAAAAAAAGGAAAGAAATAATGTATCTAATAGTAGCCTTCTGTGCTTCCAGAGTTCTTCTGTTAGCTGAGTGACACTATCCTCAAATTCATGTCTGTTACTCACCTTGATGTCTGACCTTAAACGTCGCGTTGAGAGTTATCACACTCAATCAGATGGGATAAACTTCTTTATTTATAAAGAATTCATATTTATATACGAATGTATATCTGAGTTCTGCTTGGCATGTTATCAGTACTGATCTCGTTGTCAATACACAGGATAGGAAAGGGTATTTTCAGCTTACCTATAATCTCAAGCTATATAATGTGTATAAAATAAGTTTTCTCTAAAGACAAATCCACTAATTGTTGTCAAATTCTTGAGATCATTAGTCTTTTGGGCCCCATAATACTGTTGTTCCAGTTATGTGTATGGTCACACTTGGAAATTGTTAAGCCAGACTGAATTTTAAAAGGAAAAGAGAAAAAATTAAATTCAATTTAAAAGTTGCAAAATGTGCTAGATAACAGGGATGAGTTACTTATTGGCATCAAAGAATAAATTTAGCTATGATTCTTCTTGCAGTCAAGTAAAAAAAGGGGTGGACATCGGGGAATATTTGGGGTCATAATTTCTATTGTTCAGAGAGCAGACCTTTACTCTGGCGATGATATGATGATACCTCGTTCAAGGATGATAAAAAGAGAATATAGTTGGACAGAATTCTGATTCAAGATATGGGTAAAATTCCTTCTCAGTTTGCATATGTGCCAATTTTAGCATACTTAGCTTTTTATATAAATGTGCTTGACTTTCACTGTCAAATTGACATTTCCTTGTCAAATCCTGAAGAAATGACCCTTAGGGAGGCAATCTTCTGAATTCTGATATCTAACAGAGGAAGAACCATCCCTAATTCTGACATTTAGTTTTCTTAAAACTAAGTCACCTAATTTCCATCTTGGAGGATGTGAAAGTTAAAAAAAAAAATCCATCAAATTGATTCCAGACTTGTTAGGAGGGATATATAATAAAATATAATAGTCTATTCTTATCAGAAAAGTAAATTATACTTGCTAGAATGTTCTTATTATATGTTCCAGGTTGCTCCAAAGCTTGCTTTTAAATTTTACACAAAATTGGTGTCTAAATCTGTCTAAATCTGCCTAATCTGTCTTTCTCCTTTACAAAACTATTTGGACAATATGCAGGGCCTAGAAATCCCACAACTAGGGAAAATTGACTTCTTTTCTAAAATCCAGGGATCTTATAAAGGGGAAACTCTGAAAAACAAGCAGTTTAGGATCATTAATTCCAACAGAAGTTTCTCTAATTGGAGATATTTTGCTGCTAGGCACTATGGTCTAAACCAGCCTCAGGAGGGATCAAGGCCGGTGTTTATAGTGTCAGGTGCTGTACCACCAGGCTTGTTCAGGCCTCCCTTCAGTCTGAGTTAGTGTACATCAAAGGCGTAGCGGGCCTCCTAATCCAACCCATTTGCTATTGGAAGAATTAGACAAGGAATCATTTAACCAGTGGGGGGGGGGGAGTAGGGAGTGTTTCAACCTGAAATGCTGGGGTAACCTAGAGAACACATAGAAGTTAGTATTTCCAGTCTTCAATTCAGATAGAATAAATGAGCAGAGGAACAGATCAGTTAGGCTATCTAGCTAGAAAGTATTATCAAACAAGGAGAATTGGAGTGAAAATCTGAATTCTGGATTCTGTGTGCACTTTTATCCTTAGTTGGTTTGCTTTAAAAAATCTCAAGTGTATACATTATATACTCTGTTCAGTCTAAGAGATTTTCTTCATCTGACTTGTTCTAGTGTAGTGGAAATTCTTGTTGAGATATTTCACTCCAAAATAGAGGGGTGATTGAAAAAAAATAATAATTTGGTACACAGGAATGGAATATAAGTTTTTAAGAAATAAAGTAGTATTCAAAAGATCCTAGACATAATGGTATATGTAATTTAAAGAGATTATTTGAATTATTGTAGACTATATTATCTATAATCATTTTGACTGAAGACATATTAATTAAAAGAAAAATTTTTTTTACCAAAAGCATAGTAGTATATTATGTAAACACAAAACAGTATTTTACTTATCAATTCTTGCCCATAAAATCAAAATGTTCAACCTTGAAAATGGTCACACACAAACTCACACACATACACACATACAATGACACACACACACATAAACCCTGTTGTGAAATAATGAAAAAAAAAAGTGAAAATTTTAATTCACAGGGAATCCTTGTTGATCTGCCAAAAAGAATATGTGTAACAACAACAACAAGAGAATATATGTAATGAAATAATTGGGCATCAGGATTGGTTGTTGTACATCTGCAGAATCCAAAAAGGAAGATGAGGGGTGCTAGGGTGGCTCAGTCAGTTAAGCATCCAACTCTTGATTTTGGCTCAGGTCATGATCTCAGGACCCTGGGATCAAGCCCTGTGTAGGACTCTGCACTCAGCAGGAGTCTGCTTCAAGATTCTCTCTCTCCCTCTCCCCCTACCTCTATGCCTTCTCACACTCTCTCTCTCTGAAATAAATAAATAACTTTTTTGTTGTTGTTTGTAATAAGGGACGGTGAATGAACAGCCTTTTGAAAATGTTCATCAGTGTTGCCTGATTCTTGTCGCTAAACCATTTCTTTTCAAAAATTTCTTTCAGCCTACCAAAGTCTCCTGCTTTGTAGAAAATGGTTCTTCTTCAATGAAATTTGAGATTTTTATACTTACGAAATAGTTTCTAAGAGTGGTATCCCAGCCAGAGCCAGTAAATGGCTTGGAAGGCCGGAGAAGGAATTTTAGTCTTCACTGTGGGCATGTGATATTTTCTTGATTTAATGCTATATTATGTAAAACACTCTGCAAAAGCAGTTTCTTTTATTTTTTTAAAAGATATTTTATTTATTTATTTAAGGGAGAAAGTGCACGCACAAGCAAGGGAGAGCCGCAGAGGGAGAGGGAGAAACAGGCTCCCCTCTGAGCAAGGAGCCCAACGCAGGACTTGATCCTAAGACCCTGGAATCATGACCTGAGCTGGAGGCTTAACTGACTGAGCCACTCAGGTACTCCTGCAAAAGCAGTTTCAAGTACCACTCCTCAGTCACATTGCTGCTCCAAGCCCTTCTTCATAGACAGTTTGAAGTCCCCATTGTCTGACAGGGTCATTTTTGAGTCACCTTTCATAATGTGCACTGCTTTTTATACCGTGCAAAGTGGTCTGGCCACTAAACACTCATAGAGCACACCATCACCCCTCACTGCCCACTGTAGCAATTATTCATATGTTATAATTTTTTAAATGGTGAACATTTAAAAATCCATTTGGAACAATCAATCCTTTGAATTTTTCCAGATTTTGGATATTAATGATCTTCTGCTATATGCACAAATGTTAAATGTCCTTCCTGAACACAATGGCTAATGCCAACTGTGAATAGTCCAAGGGAATTCATGAAGATAAATGAATTTTGAGTTGGCTTATTTGGGAAGCACGAAAAGGGCATACTTTTCCAGTAAGAAATGCTAGGTGATACTTGAATAGCAAGAAGACATTCTAGGTAAGAGAAAAGGCAGTAGGAGATATAGAGGGTAGTGGGAGAGCTCTGGAATCAGGCACAAAAAATAATGGAAGCCCAAGAGAGGTAGACAGATTTGAGTTGGTCTTACTTTTTCAAATCATCCTAATTTTTAGACTTAAATGAGTTATATTCCATGGACTTAGAGTTTGAGGGGGAGAAGGAGTTTTCAGATGTGGTCTCCAAATGGTACGGAGACTTTTAGAAATTATGGAGTATGTCATAGAGATTCCAGAAAGCTAGAAATGAATAAGGTCAGCGATCAAACAAGTATTTTTGAACACATGTTATGTTATGCTAGGGTCACAGTTATGAATAAGACATAGTCTCAGCCTGAAGGAACTCAGAATCTGGGTTGGAGGAGGAAGTAGAGAGCCTTTGTTAGAAGAGGTAACCATTCAGACAGACCTTATTATGATGAATATATAAGGGACCCAGTGAGCCTGGGTTTTTAGACACTTGCCTCCTAAAAGAAAGTCATCTATTTTTAACTTTTACAAAAAGGAAAACATATTTGGAAAATGGCAAGTTGATTTTTTTAAAAGATTTTATTTATTTATTTGATAGAGATCACAAGTAGGCAGAGAGGCAGGCACAGAGAGAGAGGAAGGGAAGCAGGCTCCCTGCTGAGCAGAGAGCTGATGCTGGGCTCCATCCCAGAACCCTGGGATCATGACCTGAGCAGAAGGCAGAGGCTTTAACCCTTTGAACCACCCAGGTACCCTGCAAGTTGATATTTTTGACACCAAGTCCTAAGATAAGAATCTGATCAAGGATTCTTAAATAACTGTCAGTAAGCAATTAGGAAAGAGTCAACATTGATTCACCCTAAACTAATTCCATTCACTTTTTTGATAAGGTTATAAAAATTCATAGATCAAATGAATCCAATTTATTTAATAAAGTCTCTCAAAATATCCTTGGGGATATAAAGAGAAATTGAAGGTATATGAAAATACTTGGGTTAAAGCCAATTGGAAAATGTCTAAAACTGTTGCCTAACAGGACAGAGAGAAGGAGTATTTATGGAGTGTTGTTGTTCTGCTCTATTAGATATCTTACAAATTATTTGGATAAGGATATTTTCATTTGTAGATAGCAAAAATTGCAAAAAAAAAAAATCAGTTCCAGAAATATCTCAAGAGATTATAACATTCTAATGAGATCACTCATCAAAGAAATGTGTGTGTATGTGCATGTGCGTGTGTGTGTGTATGTGTGTGTGTGTGTGTTTCCCAAACAAATTCCATAGCATGGGTAAAAAGGTAGAGCAAATATTGTAGAATACTTTAAGTGCTATTTACTGGCAACACAAGATTTAGAATGCCCCGATTCCAATGTCCTCTGCTGTGGTAAGGCTATATTAGAGAGAATATAGGCAATTCAGGGTGTCACAGCACCTGCTATATTTAAAAAAAAGATTTTGAGTTACAGCTGCTTGAGAAACATTTGAAGGAACTAGAGATATTTAGTCTTAGGGAGTGTGATAGTTCAATTCAGGGATGTAGGTAGAATTGACATAATCAAATGTATCTTTTAAAAATACTACTCTGTCTGGAAGGTAGAGAACAATCAGAGGAGACAAGAGTATATAGCAGGAGACTAATAAGGAGACAATGTCATGACCTGGGTGAGAGATAAAGGATATTTGGAGACAAATTGGGGTAAATTCAACAGGAATAGAATGGATTGGATACCCATGTGTAGGACACAGAATGAGGAAAAGTGATGAGGTGGTTTGGGGGGAGCATTAGGTCCAAGATGCTGGCAAGTCATTTTAGAGACAATTATCAGTCGAGCTCATAGACATTCTAATCTAGTGTACAGAGAAATTGCGGTTGGAAATAAGGCTATGGGAGGCATCTGAATTGGGTGAATATCAGCAGGGATGGACATTTATATGATCTCACTGTAGCTCTTTGCAACAAAACAAGTCTTTTGTTTTAAGATTTTATGTATTTATTTATTTATTTAGGAGAGAGAGAGAGAGTATGCAAATGGAGGGAGGGCAGAGGGAGAGGAAGAAAGAGAATCTCAAGCAGACTCACTGTTGAGCATTAAGCCAGATGCCAGGCTCGATCTCATTACCCTGAGATCATGACCTGAGCAAAAACCAAGAGTGGGGCGCTTAACCAGCTGAGCCACCAAGACATCCAGCAAAGCGAATCTTATTATGGCATTGCAAGGACATGAAAACCAAAATTAAATTTGCTTAAGATTTCAACGCTAGTGAGTGACAGAACCAGGAGTTGAAACCAGGTGTTCCAATACCAAAATCTAAAATCATTGGTATGTAACTTTTAATCACACTACAGTGTCTCTCCCATGATAATCAAAGCTATGGAAGAACTCTCCAAGGGGAAAAAATATGATGAACACAGCAATGGGATATGCCTATTTTATGTATTGGAAAGAAAAGGATACAATAAAGGAAAAAGACAACAGAAAGTGCCAGAACACAAGGAGCCTGGGTAGCTCAGTTGGTTAAGCTTCTGACTCTTGATTTTGGCTCAGGTCATGATATCAGGGTTGTGAGATTGAGCCCAGTGTTGGGCTCTGAGCTGGGTGTGGAGTCTGCTTAAGGTTCTTTCTCTCCACCTGCCCTTTCCTCCCCCCCAACCCCTCCTACCGTCCCCTGCTCATGTGAGTTCTCTCTCTCTCTCTCTCTCTCTCACTCTCAAGAGAAAAAAAAAAAAATTCCAGAATAATGTTTGATTATAGAAACCAAGGAGGGGCAGGGTGTCTGGAACTTCCAGAATAAGGGAATGGTTAGCATTCTTAAGTATTACCTAAAGGATCAGGATGCTCAGTTCTGAGAACAGACCACTTTATTGAACATTTGCCTTTTTCTCATCTTTCACTCTCATTTTTCTTGTTTTGTCTTTAGCTCTTGAACTAGATTATAAATTCCTTGAAGGCAAGGTCTATGTCTTACTTTCCTTCTAGTCTTTGTGCTGCCTGATGCAGAGCTGTAGCCATAGACTGATATGAAATGTGAAAGCTCTCTCCATGCAGATGATTAATCATCACTAAAATTTTTCCAGAGACATAGGCTCTAGTGCCAAGAACACATTTGTTTAAAATGTGCGCTTAAATTTGAATGAATCTGCCTAAATGGTGCCATCTGTTCTTAGGCAGTTTCAGAAATGTTTTAATACAATTTTACTTTTGAAAGGGCAAACGTAGGGGCATGCCTATGAGACATAAAGACACCCCTAAACAAACACAGAGCAGACACCAGCACATTCAATCACACTTAAAACAGCTACACATAAAGAATGTTCTCTGAGGTTTAAGAAAATTTTAGCTGAGAGGACACCAACTACTACTTCATGCAGGAAATATTTATGAGAAGTTACAAAATTGTAGGCATGGACTCCGACAGCATTTTAATTACAGACTCCAGAAATACAATTTAATTTGATGTAAATCTCACATTCCTTTGAAATGGGCACGCTCTTCCATTATTTGCTAATGGCCACATTTTACTGTGATTTCAATACATCCACATAGAAGCTGAAGACAGCCGCTGGGGATAGTCTCCGTGTTACTCATTTATATCGATCGTCAATTTGACTTTTGTGACAGTACTGTAGGATTTATTGTTGTGCGAATATAACAGTGAAATGAAACCCATGTTTAAGTTCTGCAAATAACTTCCAGTCACTTTCAAGACACCTCAACTTAGGTTCTAAATTTGAGTTTGCGGTTTTTCAGGCACAGTTATTTGCCGATCCACTTCAGCAAGCAAAATCACACACTGGCCAGATCTGGGTATAGTTATTGTGGCAACGAGTAATGGGTCACATTTTCAGCCTATTTAACTCACTGTCTACATCATCACCAAAACAATGTCAGTATTTTGACATCTGTGTATTTTGGTACTTGGTATAAATCAACAATGGATTATATATCAAGAACTTATATTTACAGAAAGAAATTTCTGGTTAAAATAGCATCCAAGGGGTGCCTGGGTGGCTCAGTCGGTTAAGCGTCTGCCTTCAGCTGAGGTCATGATTTCAGCGTCTTGGGATCAAGCCCCAGGGTGGACTCCCTGCTCAGTGGGGAGTCTGCTTTTCTCTCCCTCTGCCCCTCCCTACCTCTTGTGCTCTCTCTTTCTCTCTCAAATAAATAAATAATAAAATAAAATAGAATAGCATCCAAGTGTGTTACCCAAATACATGTGCATCCATATGGAAATTCTTTCATTAAATCCCATTTTGCAGAGGTAGAAAGATGAACATATTTACTTACGTGAACATTCATTTGGAATATTTTTAGATGATTTTTTATTTTTAGGTATCAGAATTTGCTTCTGATCATTTTAAATACATAGGCTATTACACATACACTTGAAGTCCTCTTGTTGGCCTTTTGCTTTGTATCCCTCACAAAAGCAACTCTTATCATTAATTTGCTATGTCTTTCCAGTCTGTATTTTTATACTTTAATGACCTAAGTTATAGAGCCATGAACAAATCTTTTAGATAGCATTGCTTTTTTGGTTACCTAAGTTCTATCATAGATATCACTTTGATCATCTTATTTTACATCATTCTTTAATATGCTTTTATTTCTTCAGCGTTTCAGAAACCCCATCTGCCAAACGGTGCTTCATTTTAACTTCTCTATAGTTTGAATTATCCCAGTGTATTCATCTTTTCCACCACAGATGTTCATTTACGTGATACATCTTGCACCACTTTCTTGCTATCCCCAAACAGTATTGTAGTGAATGTTCATATGTGTGTGCATCATCCACACTTTTCTCTCTCCTAGTATTCCTTGTTCCAAATTTTCTCTCCAGGAAATACACCTCATAGTCTGCAGCTGGGTTGTGGGTTTTATGCATCTACAACATTAACCACATATTGTCAAATTGCTTTCAAAATGGGTTCTTAATTTATGTTGTCACCAGCAGTATATAAAAGTTCCTGTTTCCTTGTATCTTTACAAACCTTATCTTGTTAGACTTTGTTTCTTTAAAATATTGCCAGTCTGATGGATGTGAATGAAATAGTTTATCATCTTGGCTTGAATTATTTGTCCTGATTATCTGTGAATTTGAGCATTTTTTTAAAATACTTATTGACCATGTTCAGATTTCCTCTTTATGGGTTGCCTATTCATATCCTTTGCTCATTTTTTTCTGAGTTGTCTTTTTCATATCGACATGTGGGAGTTCTTTATTTCAAATATTAATATTTTGTTAGCCATATGGATTGCAAATGTCATTTCCCAGTCTTCTTTGTGGTAGATTTTATCACCCAGAAGTTCTTCAATTTTGGATAATTTGGTCAAATACTTTGAATCACTTCATTTTTGTGTTTAATGTCTTATCATAAAAGATCCGTTACTGGGGCGCCTGGGTGGCTCAGTTAGTTAAGTTGCTGACTTGTGATTTGGGCTCAGGTCGTGGTCTCATGGTTCATGAGATTGACCCCGTGTCAGGCTCTGCACTCAGTGGCAATCTGCTTGAGATTCTCTCCCTCTGCCTCTCCTCAAATAAATAAACAAATCTTTATTTTTAACGAAAAAAGATCCATTATTACCTTGGGTTGACTCTGATATGCTTCCATATTTTCTTATATTAATGTTAAAATTGTATTAGTTTACACATAAGTCTTTAATACATTCTGGACTTTATTTGTGTGTCTGGTGTGAGAAAGAAAATTTATTATTTTTTTTTTTAGGATGGAGAGCTGGTTATTACTGCACCATTTATTAATTAGTCCATCCTTTCTCCACGGTGCTCCGTGTCTCCTCTATCCTATACAGAGTGCCTACACGAGCGCAGCCTGTTTTACTGACTGTGTTATCTGTTCCTACAGCAACACCACACTGTTTTAATTACTGCATTATGATATACCCTGATGTACAGCAGGATAAGTTGCCTTCTCATTCTTCTTTCACAGAATTATTTTTGTTATTTTTTAAATATTTGCTCTTCCATCTGTGTTTTAGAATTGATTTGTTTGTTTTGTTCCACAAACATAATGTGTGGTATTTTTATTTCAATTGCATTGAATATATAGGTTAATACAGAGAAATTAACATAGAGATGAATTTTTAGTTTTCCCATCCCGGACATCGTTTATTAATATCTAGGACACCTTTACTCAGGTTTCCTTTTTGAATGTTTTAATATCATTTCCCAACAAATCACACATTTTTATAAGATTAATCTCCTGTTATCTCATTGTCTTTGTGGCCATTATGAGTAATATTATATTTCCTGCTTAATTATTGCTGGGTTATTAGAACTTCCTTGATTTGGCATGTTGATCTTGCATCCAGCAGCCTTTCTAAACTTCTTAGTTTTTAACGGTTTATATGCGCTCTTGCATTTTCTATGTACATCATCATATTTCCATACACAATTATGTTTTAATCTCTTCTTTTCCTGTCACTATGACTTGTATTTCTTTTTCTTGTTTATTGCATTGACTGGGATCCTCATTCACTGTTGGGTAGTAGCAGTGATACTGGGCATTCTCATCTGTGGGTTGTGTTTATTACAAGTGTGTAATGAATTCCCCCAGTGCATCCATTTTCGCTTTTTTTCCCCATGACATTCCCATCGAACATTTGCAAGTATGGCTAGCCAAGGTTAAGGTAAGGACTGTGGTCACGTAATGAAATTGGGTTACCGTATTAGTAAGAGGATTCATGCTTTACTTCATTTGAACTCTTTCCTCACTTTCTGAATCAACCCACCCATATCTGTTGTCAGTCATTCAAGAGACAGTATATTAAAAATAACTCACTTTAAGAGATCTCAGCTACAAGCTTTTTGCTGAGTTTGACAGCATTGGCTTCAAAGTCATACCATTAGAGACATACATCTAAACTTTTTGATAGTCTGCAGAAATTCTCAGTGTTCACATTAATTTTGTTTTGCAATTTCATTTTATAGACTCCAATGAACCAGGCTTCAACTCGATCCCACTGCATTTTCACTATTCACTTATCAAGCAAGGAACCAGGATCTGCGACTGTCCGGCATGCCAAACTTCATTTGGTTGACCTGGCTGGTTCAGAGCGAGTTGCAAAGACTGGAGTAGGGGGTCAACTTCTAACTGAGGCCAAGTATATCAACTTGTCCCTACATTACTTAGAACAGGTAAAAATGGGCACAAGGGGATGTAACTGTATCTACCATTTGTTGATAGACTTTGCATCAGGCACTCTGCTAGCATTGTTATTTTGTTTTCTTAAACCTCATCATTTTAATCATTTTCAAGTGTACAGTTCTGTATCATTAAGTTCACAGTGTTGTATAACCATCACCACCATCTATTTCCAGAACTTTTTCATAACCCAATCAGAAACTCTGTACTTATTAAACAATAATTTTCCATTTCCTTCTGCTCTCAGTACCTGGTGACCTCTATTCTACTTTCTGTCTCTATGAACTTGCCTGTTCTAGGTACTTATATATGTGGAATCATATAATATTTGTCCTTTTCAGTCTGATGTATATCTCTTAGGATAATATCTTCAGAGTCCATCCACGTTCTAACATGTGTTTGAATTTCATTCCTCTGTAAAGCTGAGTAATGTTTTCTTGTTGCACATGCCATGTCTTGTTTATCCATTCAGTCATCGATGGATACTTAGGTTGTCACTACCTTTTGGCTATTGTGAATAATACTGCTGTGAACATTGGTGTAACTACTAGCATTTTGTCTATACCATTTCATTTAAACCTTGCAACAACCCTACTCTGTGGGTATTAGTTATTCCCATTTTATATATTTTGAAACTCAGGTCTTCCTGAGACCTTCCTGAGGTTACCAGTTAATGGTGAGATGAGGATTTGAATCTTGAATTGCTTGGCTCCAAAGCCCACGTTTTCTCTCACTATACCTTATTGTTTTTGTTATAAAATTTGTAATGGGTGTGAATATAGGTTATAAATGGCCTCCCATGGCCTGTCTTTTCAGGCAAGTAGATCAGTTGTGGGAACATAATTTAGAGATGACTAATAGCTTTTTAGCTTCTGGTGACTTCATCTAGCCGGTGATTGTGATTCTGTGAAGGTTCTCTTTGCTTTAGCTTCCCCTTCCAGCCCTTACCCCAAGTTTACTGCAGTCTACCCCAGTGTATGCTCTATTTTTGATTTCTGAATTTATCTCCCAAGTGCAAAGAAAGCTCATCTGAATTTAGCTAAATAAATTTTCCAGAAAAAAAAAAATCCTCACCCCTAAAATGAGCATATTGAATTAGATGATTTCTCAAGTTCTTTCAGCTCCATGAGTAAAGTGCTGTGAGTTGAATGTTAAAGATGGCAAGTACTTCCAAATTCTAAGGGGGAAAAAAAAAGAGAAACATGATCAAAAACTGGAGTGGAGAAGTACAGAGTATATTGGCAAGGCAGAAGGACTTGCTAATGAGTGTTGGAGGCTAAAAGATTTGAAAAAACAAACAGAACTCCCCTCCCCCTTTTCTTTTACTGCCTAATGAACCCTTTTGAGACTGATATTGTCCTGATGTTAAATGCTTCTAATGGTCAAGTTGGCTGAGAAAGCAGATTGAGAGAAACCTAAGGGAGCTGTATCTGAACAAGGTGCCTGCAGTTAGGCTCTGACTAAATGAACCCCAGTAAGGCAGGACCCAGAGATTAATGGCCTGCATGTGTTCAGATGATTTTAGTGTTTCTGACAAGACTCAGCCTTCCCTAGCTGTTCTTGCTCAAATATTAAGTAGTACTTTTGCTTAACAGAGCTTTTTCTTAATTGAACACCTATAAAACCCTGATATGAAAACATAATGGACTGTATTCAAAGTTCTTTATTTCAAAGAAATATTCCTAGTTGTTTCTGATGGTAGCACTGTCTGCTTTAACTCCCATTATGCCCATCTGTTCATACAAAATTATATTCATTAGTTAAATCAGAATTTCCACCAATTGTTATCACTCAAGGAAAACATTCTGCCCCTAATCCTCTCCCTTCATTCTATACAACCTTTGCAAGCTGCTACTTCTCATTAAAACTCTTCCTCTCCCCTCTTCTCTTCAAAATTCTTATAACATCAGCCTCATGTGAGTAATCTTGGTGGCTCTATGCACTTGATTTTCTACATAATGAATTTATGTATTTAACGAATATTTATAAGGAGCAGTATCATGCTGAGGACTACGCCAGGCACTAGAGCATAGTGCTGAGCAAAGTAGAAATGGTCCTTGCACCAAAGGTCTCAGCGGCTGGTGCAGGGAGATGTGCACGGAATAAATAGTCATTAAATACTTGGCTGTTATCCAGGTGAGTTGTGCAGAGAAAGGCCAACGGGTGAGGAGAGCTTATAATGGGGGACCGGACTTTGGCTGAGCAGGGCAAAGGGAATGAAAGCTCTCTCAGGGCTGATATTAAACAGAGACTCAAAGAACAAGTAGGAGAGAACCAGCCAGATCTGGGGTTAGAGCATGTCAGATAGTGGGAACTGGGAGTCCATTAGCCCTTAGTTCCAGTCCAGGGGGCTCAGTTCAGCCAGGTCCACAGCAATACTTACATGTCATTGACCTTTGGCTTTCTGAATGTCAACTATCTGTTTCGTATGTACCCAATGCTCGACTCTAGCTGTTAACTACTTACACTACTCTACAAGTGTCTTCCTAGAGGTTAGAGCATAAAATAACAGAGAGAGAAGGGGGGAAGATTAGCATCAGAGGGAAGAGGGACAGAAATATGGAAAACTGCAGGTATGGGCATAGATATGTGGGGTTGAGTAAATCTAGGAGTTGTGGCGAATAAGGAAATAAGTGGGTCATAGAGAAATTTTGGAATTTCACACAGAAAGAGGTAAGTGAGGGAGAACCAAGGAGTACAGGGGAATAAGAGTAATAAAAAGAGGGGGCAGATACTATTAATGAAATAATGGAATTCAAGGATTTTTATACCCAGGTTTTCTTTATGCGGGACTTGATTATGTGGCTAACGAGACAGGAAATGTAACACACTTTAGTTTAACTGCATTCGTTCATTCATTCACTCATTCATTCAACAAACTGTAACTAAGTGTCTGTGAAGTGCTTGAATTATGTCAGACAATGAGGATAAATGCATCATTGAGAAATGGTGCTATCATGTTATCCAGTGAAGGAGCAACACGTATAAACAAATCCTTACATACGGTCAGATAAATGCTGTATTTGCAACTCAGGTAGATGTTTGTAAATTAATTACATCCTCTCCATCTTAGTTTCAGTATATAGATGGAGATGTCCTAGGAAATAGTTTGGTAACCTCTCTTACACTTATTAGCCCATGTTGGTTATAGAAATTCCATGCAGGACTGTCACTGCCCTTCTGGCCATCATTGTGGGCCTTACATCTGCTTGCAGCTTACAGCCTTTCTGAGTTGCATGCCTCTTACTGTGCTTATCAGTAAATAAATTTCTGTTTGTCGGAGTATTGTTGGTTTTGGAGTTTTCCTTGTGTATGTGGTACTCTTTCCAAAAAGTCTCCTCGAAAACATTTTAAGCCACAATAACAGGGAGCATTTCGGCCCTAGAAATTAAGTGCATGGAAGAAAAGGAAGGGGGCATGCATACTTGTTCTAACCATTAGCCTCACCGAGAGCTCCTGGTGTGACCTTTGGTCTCTGTCAGCCCAAACATCAAGTGAGAAACCACCGGGAACAGTGTGTTTGCTCTCTGCCTTTACAGAAATCAGAATCCGGGTTCCCTTCAACCAGTTATCCACCATAAGCAGGATTTCTTCAGAGTTTCAGTTTCCACTTGGCTTCCACTGAATGTGTGTGTTGAGGAGAAAAACGAATTGCTGCCAATGACAGTTGTAACCACTCCAAATCATTGTCAGTTTTCAGAGGATAATTTTCCATGTGCTTCTGAGCTCTTTAAAAGAAAATCTCCTTAATTCATTAAATAGTAATCTGAGTGATTGATTCTAAGAATAGTTTCTAGGTATTTGGAGATATTAAGTATAATGTGAATTTCCATTCTTTGTTGCTTAAAGAATGTCTTCAGGAACATTTTGTTATATTTATGTATGAAATCCCAAATGGGAATAAACATTTTTTAAAAATCCAGGTTGTATAACCATCTCCTTAGCTTATGCCATTCAGATCATTTGGTTCTGGCCCAATTTAGAGAGCCCAAAGCAGCCCCATAAAGAATAATCCACCTTTGCCTCTTTCATGAATACCGGCCATTTCTGGGTCACTCTGAAGATCTGTATCTTCTCCAAGGGGTCTAGACTTATTCTGATACTCCCAGGCTCCTTTAGAGCTGCGAAGGTGCCTTTTCAGGGCCCTCTGTTAGAGAAATGGCCAGGACTAGCTTTATATGGCTGTAACAAGTGTCCAGAGGGATCCTAAAGAACATAGCCTGGATACCCCTGCTATATGGAGTGCATTTTGTTTTACTATCCCAGAAACAATCTCTATTCATCTTTAAAACATTTCTGTGAGATAGGCAGGTATTCTAATCCTACTTTTACAGGTGAGGAAACAGAGACTAATAAACTTAAGAGATCTGTCTAAAATTACACAAGTGGGGCAGCTAGATTCTGCCTCTAAGTCCTGGGTTCGTTCTTTTATTATGAACTGCTTTCATTTTTCCCATTTTTAAAGACCATGCTTTCCAATCCATAATCACATTTGGAATTTTAATTATTCTCTTGAACCATTTTAGAACCATTTCTGGAAAGGGCATTGGAATTTCCTCTACAACATTCTCTGCAAGAGTAGCAGCCATGAGCCCATCCAAGCTCCAAGAGTAGACCTTGACCAGTCTAAACCAATTGGAGCCTTGGCTGTAGTGATTGGTTCAGAGATGGGCCTATGACCCAAGCTGGTCCCTAGGGAGGCTCAGGGTATATATTTAATGATTAGAGAACTTTCTCACATCAGTTATAAATAAGGATATTTGGCAGCCGTCCCGTGGCCGTGAAGAGAGGCAGACTCCTACAACATAGAAGGCAGAGCAGAGATACTGGAGAAAACTAAATCCTTGGTGGTAGCACTGACCTTTTGGGTTATGTGTAACCTAAAACTTTTCCTGTTATAGATACGTGGGCCAATAAATTTCCCTTATGATTAAATCCAGTTTGGGTTACATTTTCTGTTACTGCAACCAATAACAAATTAACTAACCCCCATTGAATTTACTATCAGCGGGAAGCTTAATAAGCATATTCTCTTTTATGTCACCTAAGTTGTCATAAAGCTGCTGAATAGAAGAGGTATTAGTATTGTTTCCTGGAGCAAGAAAAAAATAGTGACATTTGTTTTATGAAAGAATTTCAAAGTACTTAGAACATTGTCAGACACTTAATTATGATCCATAAGCAGTTATGCCACCCTCTCCACACATCTAGCAGACCAACCCGTCTTTGGTCTGGCTTGGTTTTTGGGCCTGCCTTGATTATTAGAGGTATTTCCTTTGCCCTCTTGGCTCTGAGGGTCTGGAGTTCTGCTCAGCATTCCTTGCTACCACCTTGCCACTCAGACTTGCGTCTGCCATGTTCCCTACTTCCTTTCCAATTACACTGAAACTCAGTTCCACCAAATCTCACTCCATACTGTTGACCCTTGCACTATCTTCCTAGGTGAAGCTAATTAATCTACTCATTTATTTGTTCATTTCGCATAATGGTGTTGAACGCATGTTGTATTTGTCAGATTTCTTTATCATAAACCAGAAACCCTACTGTAGCTGATTTAAGCAATGTAGAGTTTATTAAACATAAAAAAACTCAAGAAAAGTTAGAAAACTGGGTTTAGATACTACACAGCCTAGAGCAGAGCAAACAGGAGACAGTCAAGCCACAGCACTGAACTGCTCTTGGCAGTTCAGAACTCCGCCTTTGGCACCCAGGACAGTAAGTCCTGGATTCCAGAAGTTTGTTGCAGCTACCTCGAAGGAACCAGATCCTTCACCACCACACTCCCTATGTATCTGATCTTCCTCTTTGTGGCTACCACCTCTCATCACTCACCTCCCAGTCCCACACAAGGTGTCCTTTTGATGGAGCTAGGTCTCACATAGAACATTGAGTTATAAGAGAGACTAGGAAGTGTAACTTCATAGTGAGTGAAACTAGAATGGGGGTCATCCTGAGAATGGAGTAAAAAGACAATGTAGTTTCTGCCCCATAGACTGGGGGCCAGACACCGCTCTAGGTGGTGACGTAGAATTGTGAATGAGAGAAACAAAGTCTCTGGCCTAATGAAGCTTGAAAGCCAAGTGAGGAAGCAGATTTAAAAAAAGGTAAATAAGTGAATAGAATTTCATATAGTGATAAGAACAGGAAGAAAAATGAAATCTATTAAAATCCTGGAAATAGGTGGGTTACATTTGACAAGGTGTTTAGTGAAAGCCCTTGTGAGGAGACAAGATTTGAGCAAAGATTTAAATGATGTGAAATAGGAAGCTATATGAAAATCTGGGCAAGAACATTTTAGGTAAAAAGAACAACAAATTCAAAGGTGGTGACGTGGAGACAGTCTTGTTAAGGTGGAGGAACAGCGAGGCCAATGTGGGCTATGAAAGGAAAGCACAACAGAAGATGAGGACAGATAGGTAGACAGGGACTAGATCATGCAGGAGTTGGGTCATTATGGTGTTTCAGAAAGCTACAGGAAGGTTGTAGGCACTGAAGTGACTTGAAGTAACTTATATTTTATAAAGATTTCTCTGCAGAGAGTAGATCAAAGGGAGGTGAGGGGTGTGGCGGCCAAAAAGAGAAACAAGGATAAGTCAAAGCCTTGTATAGTTGTCCAAGGAAGGGATGATGGAGGCTTAACCTGGAGTGGTGACAGAAGAAGTGGGAAAAGTGGTCTAATTCTGGGCATGCCGTTTAGGTAAAACTAATAGAAATCACTGGTGAATTAGATGTCAGAAATGAGGGGAAATAAGGATGCTGTGCAGGGTTTTGACCTGCGCCATTAAGTGGATGGTGGTGCCATCAGTAACGATGGGTAAAACCCAGAAAAGAATCAGATTTGTGTGGAGAGGGGAGAGAAGGTCAAGAATAGACATTCAAGTGGAGATTTAGGGTTGCCACAGAGAGAGCAGCTCCGGGGGAAGCTGATGGTATAAATTGGGGAGATATCAGGATATATATGTATATATGTATTTAAGGGGATTGGATGAGATTCCATAGGGAGAGGGTATAGATAAGAAAGAGAAGAGGATCAAGGACTGAGCCCTGGAGTAGTCCAATGTCTATAACTTAGGAAGAAGGAAAGGAAGCATTCCTTAACTAATGTTTGAGAAAAGAGGAAAACCAGGGAAATGTGGTGTCCTGGTTACCAATGAATAAAGTGTTTCCAAAAGGAGGCAGAGAGTACCTGTGTTGAATGCTTACTCAACTCAGAAGTCTAATAAGATGGCCATAAATACTTTGGGTACAGCAGGGGATTGCTGAAAACCTTAGCAAGAGCCATCTTAGTTTTTAGACTAGTGGGCACACAGGATGGGAATGATCCAGGTGAGAGAGAGAAATCGATGCAGAAGTGAAGGGGTAATTGTAGGAGCAAGGTAAGTGAGAGGAAAAGAGGGAGAGGATGAGGGGCTGACCTTAGAAGGAGCAGTTTGGTGACACAGGAAGGGCAGAGTGTTTGGGGCATTTAATGATGGGACAGGAGATGGTTCTGGTCAGGCTGCTCCCTTCTAATGGAAGGATGTGTGACCATCAGCTAAGACTAAAGGCAGGGAGGGAAGGCTGGGTGGAGGTCTGAAACAAAAGGATAAGATATGAAAGCCTCATTTCTGAGATTGGAGAAGTAATTTTTGAGAGAAATGATCAGAGGATATTTGTTTTGTTATAAGATCTATGGTCATGAATTTAAAGCAGGACCTGTGGTATTATGTGTTTTTGCCCCAAACAGCCTTTGAAAACAATTTTGTTTTATAAACCAAGAGGGTAGAAGAAGTTCTGATGGTGGGGATTACACACCTGAGGGGAGGGAAGGTAAGAACAATGGTAGGTGTTAGCCGAGGTACTTTTAAGAATCAGGGCCTCATGATGCCTCTGAAGTCACATCTGTGGGTGCCTTGTTCCTGATGCTTGGGATAGACATCCTAGCACTGGGTTCATCTTCCCAGGAAAACCCTGAAGCCCTGGTGGCTCCCTTTGGGCAGCAGCCTTTCATCCAGCTAGTATCTTCCTATTAAGTGAAGAATAAGAAGAGCGAGCCTTAGTTGACCCAACGTAAACTTCCCCCATCACTTAGATTGGCAGCAACCATGCAGACAGCACTGAGCTGACTGCTTCTCAAAATTTGTGCATTTTAACTCAGTCACTCCAACTCCATGTGAGGTAGCTGTTATCCTTTCTCTGTTTTACAGTTGAGGACACTGAGGCACGGAGGTTGAGTGACATGCCCTAGTAAGGCTAGAATTTGGACCTGGACAATGTGGTACCAGATTCTTGGGTCTCCATTACTAACCCCTGCTGTCTCTCATAGTTCTTCTTTACTGCTCTGCCTCTTCTACCTTGAAGATGGGTCATAGAAATCAATTTTGGTAGGATTTTAAAACTCTGGCATGATTTACTCTTGAGTTTTACATGAATATTCCAATGGCCAAAGACAGGACAATAATGTATCCTTTTCTATGCCAAGTTATATCATCTGTCCAAAAATTACAGTGTTCACAGTGGTATGTTTTTGTTAAGTTTACTTCCCTCCATCTTCACCATTAGTGTACCAAATCATGTTAAAATATTTATTTTGAGCCCAGGTTTTAGATGTCACCCCCCATTCAGTTATGATTTCTGTTTGAATTTTCACTGCAGTTGCATCTTAGCTGAGCATCAGATGTGCATTTTCTACCAATCTAATGCCATTATTTTTCTGCCACACCACAGGTGATCATTGCTCTTTCCGAAAAACACCGTGCACACATTCCCTACAGGAATTCCATGATGACCAGTGTCCTAAGGGACAGTTTGGGAGGGAACTGCATGACAACCATGATTGCAACACTCTCTTTAGAGAAAAGGAATATCGACGTACGTTGGTTCTTTCCGGAGATCTCAGTCTTGAGTTTCTGTTGCCAGTTTCTGAGATGGCGCTGCAGGTCCTGGGCGGGTTTCCATCTTTTCAACCAGGTTGGGGTACACTTTGAGCTGTAAACATCCTGTAGAGTTCACAGCTTTGGCTGGTTTGCCAGCATTATAATTACCCCCATTTGAGAATGGACTTCACACAGACCAGGATGGTGGGAAGAAGGCTCAGATACAAATTTTGGAAAGCCTGCTGCGGGGTTAGTTATCTTGGCCAGAGGATATGAGAGAGGAGACCCATTAGCTGCTTTTCTGTTTAGCTCTTGATTACTAAGATACCTTCATCTCTAGGACATGTCCCTAGACCTATCACTGAGTGCAGTGTACAGGATACTTTATCAAGGCCTGGCTACTGACTGACTTTCCTGGCTTGCTTTAGACTCAACTTCATGTTTTATGCATTGCAGTCCAATTCTTGGGATCCAGAATTTCTCTAAAAGAGGAAAATAAGAAGTGGCAGGATGTCTTCCAAAATGAGGCCAACCCCTAAGTGCATTCTAAGATGTCTTGCAAAGCCTCTTTCTGGCCTGTTACGAATGTTTATTTTGTAGTCATTCAAGTTTGTGGGTTATAATAGTATCTGCTATGATTATGATTTCTATATGGGGCTCTGGTTTCATAGATCAGTAGTTGAAAAATTCAAAAGTTGCCATGTAGGACCTCATGATCTCCCACATGTTTAGCATGGATCATTTTATTAGGCCAAAATAAAATTTTAATAAAACTGATGTTCTAGAGCAAAGCTTCCTCATTTGGAGGTACGGTCCCTCATTGTGTTTTATACACATCACTCTTTAGATGTGCTTCTTTCTTCTGTGAACAAAAATTAAGGGTTATCTTTCTAAGCCATAGCATTTTAAGGAGTTATTTTGCTTTATAGGAGTCGATATCTACCTGCAGATTTGCACAACGAGTGGCACTCATAAAGAATGAAGCTGTTCTTAATGAAGAAATCGATCCCAGATTGGTAAGCAACTTTGAACTTACTAGGTTGGAAGAAAAATCAAAGTGGATTAAAGATTAGCAAAACTCAAGAGGCACATCCTCCATACCAGGCAGTGTTCTAAGTATTGGAAACATATTAATTTATTGAATTCTCACAACAAGTTTATGAGTAGATGTCATCTCCATCCCTGCTTTACAGATGACAAAACTGAGGCATAGAAATGTTAACTAACTTGCTGAGAGTCACAGCCCCCATAGGTGGCAGAGCCAGGATTTAGGTATAGACGGTCTGACGCAAGGACCTGCCAGCTGCATTCCCCTCAGTCCGCTCCTGAGATAGTACAGTGAATCCTGAGGATGCATGAGACTTGGTCAGGGCCAGTTCTATTTACATGCAGGTGGTAGCCTTTCAGAAAACATCAGTTGAAATTTCTAGAGATAATAATAATAACAGACCATCCTCTATAGAAGCTAACAGAGGAAAACGAAGTTCTAATGGTTATTAAGTAAAACCGTATTTTGTACAACTGCCCTGTTGCTTATTTTAGAGATTAGAAAAAATTAATCAGTGGGGTCCCTGGGTGGCTCTGCCTGTTAAGCATCCAACTCTTGATTTTGGCTCAGGTCATGATCTCAGGGTTGTGGGATAGAGTCCTACGTTGGGCTCCATACTCAGTGGAGAGTATGGTTGAGATTCTCTGTCTCCCTTTCCCTCTGCCCCTCCTCCTGCTCCCTCACTTTCTATCTTAAAATAAATAAACAAATCTTTAAAAAACTTAATCATTAGTTGGGTCCATGGAAAAATAGCTAAACTTCTAGTTCTCTAACAATGAATCCTGCTTTATCAGAGTGCTTATTTACTTATTTATTTGTTATTTTTATTTTTTTATTTATTCATTTGAGAGAGGTACAGAGACAGAGATAGAGCACAAGCAGGGGGAGAGCCAGAGGGAGAGGGAGAAGCAGACTCCCCGCTGAGCTGGGAGCCCTATGTGGGGCTCGATCCCAGGACCTGGAGATCACGACCTAAGCCAAAGGCAGATGCTTAACCATCTGAGCCACCCAGGCACTCCTATCAGAGTGCTTTTTTAAAGCAAAAATATTTGCAAGTTCCGTGACTCAGATCCTCATTTTAAATGCAGATGTTTTTTCTCTATTTTGTTAGTCTTCTCTAAATGAAATACAACATGAAATCAACTTATGCCAACATTGAAAATGTAGAAATAAAATATTTTAATTTTATACATTCCCAAATTAAGATTATATTACTTTCCAGATCACTCAGTTTTTAAAAATTTTCTCTAGAACATAAGCTGGTGTAGGCTTAGTAGTATGCGTTATAAAAAGGGTGTGAAATCTCACCAACAGTGCTTCATTTATAATTCCTCAAATTCCAAAATAATAATAATAATAATAATAATAACTCTCTAAATTCACTGTTACCCATATTAATTATTTCCTTCTGATTGTTTGCCCTGTCTCCCTGAAATAATTGTGCTGAAGTATAGAGACAAAGGAGGTTAAAAGAATAGTGGGGTTATTTGTTTTACCCCACTTGTCTCAGGAGCTTGAGCTGCCCAGATGGAAATCTCTTCTGGAGAAACCAAGTGGGTGAGGCAGGGTCTCTTTCCAGCACAGACCCTGCTCAGACACCTGCAACACACAGTGCCCCCACTGGAAGAAGGAGTTGAAATTCGAAGGCATGAGTCAAGTGGAAGGAAACACAGAGGACTAATTCTTCTGCCATCCCCACCTCACCAGCAAGCAGCCCTGTTGCATCACAGAGCAGCCTGAGAAAGACAGCCATGAGTCATTAGCCTGAAGATAAAAATTAGAGTGTAATTGAAGGAAAATGAACATATTAAATGCTGGAGGGTTTTTTTTTTTCTTTAAATTTGGCTAGAGAGACTTTGAAGGTACTTGAGGAATGTGAAGAAAGGTGAACATTGTCATGTGTTTGATGCAGGACTGTGAAAAATGTAAAGAAGAGAGAAATCTGAATCAAAGCTGACAGCTGTTAATTGAATAAATATTGAGGTCTTCCTTGTTAATTTTAGCCATTCTGACTGGTGTAGGGTATCTCATTGTGGTTTTGATTTATATTTCCCTGGTTCCAAGTGACACTGAGTGTTGTTTCACGTGTCTGTTGGCCATTTCTATGTCTTTTTTGGAGAAATGACTGTTCTGGTCTTCTGCCCATTTCTTGATTGGATTATTTGTTTTCTGGGTGTTGAGTTTGATAAGTTCTTTATAGATATTGGATACCAGCCCTTTATCTAATATGTCATTTGCAAATATCTTCTCCCATTCTGTGGGTTGCCTTTTAGTTTTATTGACTATTTCCTTTGCTGTGCAGAAGCTTTTTATCTTGATGAAGGCCCAATAGTTCATTTTTCCTTTTGTTTCCCTTGCCTTTGGAGACATGTCTAGCAAGAAGTTGCTGCAGCTGAGGTCAAAGAGGTTGCTGCCTGTGTTCTCCTCTAGGATTTTGATGGATTCCTGCCTCACATTTAGGTCTTTCATCCATTTTGAGTTTATCTTTGTGTATGGTGTAAGAAAATGGTCTAGTTTCATTTGTGAGGTGATGAGCTGATGAGCACTGGATGTTATATGCAACTGATAAATTATTGAACATTATATCTGAAACTAATGATGTACTATATGTTGGCTTATTGAATCTAAATAAGAAATAAAATAAGATTTGTTTTATATATATATATATATATATATATATATATATACACACACACATACACACACACACACACACACATACATATATATATATAGAGAGAGAGAGAGATCTTCTGGTGCAGAACAGTCCACAATTGATAAGTGTTATGTCCTGTTCTCTTTTATAATGGCTTCAAAAAGCTGACATTACTATTCATGACTTTATGGACAGAGCTTTTCTGAAGCACAGGTGACAATTGCAAATTTGTCCTCAAAACCACCCAAAAACACAATTTGGATGGGATTTCCAATATATTGCTCTCAGAATCCAATGGCACACGTGAAACCAGCCCTCTAAGATCAGGATCACCAGGGTTTTGGCTTGCTTTCTTTACAAGTCTCAGTAAGACAAGGTGATAAAAGAATTGTAAAGAGGCCAGAGTCTGTGATGACTCAGCATGGGCCAAAATCTTCTACGGATGGCTCTCATTCCAAAGTTTCTACAGTAATTTGATGGGAGGTATGATTGTAATAATCTCAAAATCATGAAAGTTGGCTTAGTTTTGAGATTTCTGCTCAGGGACAGAAGTTAATTTGGTTGTTAGATTTGACTTTGAATGCCTTAGCAGAGTAGAAAATAAGGCATCAATATTAATTTGGGGGTGAGAGGGAGGAGATACAAATGAATGACTCACATAGTTCCTGTCTGAGGATTTTCACTGTGCAGAGCTGGATGATTCTGACCATGTTTTTGAAGAGAACCAAAACCCACTCAATCCTGTGCATTTAAATGAAATTCTAGGAGGACTGACATGTTCAAAATACTCAGTGTCCCATTCTTTGGAACTTCCGGTCCTGTCAATGTGGCAGAGATAATAGGAACCCTACCTATATATAAAATTTAACAAGCACTTTTGAAATATATGTCTGAGGTTGAATGAGTGAAGGGAATTCTCCAGGGCTCAGAAACCAAGCTGAGGCTGCAGTTGTCCTGGAGTAGAGGAATAAAGGGAATTGTAAGAAAGCCATCAAATATGGAGCCCTGGAACCTTGGAAGATGGGTGATGAACATATGTTCTCTGCTTCTCAATATAAAGCCAGTGAAAGGGTGAACCAGAAAGGAAAAAATCTGCCCACTGGCATAGGGAGATGCTAGGGAAGCTTATCTGCCTTAGCATGGGCTTCAGGTGGAGCACAAGTTGGTTTCTCTGGAAGTTTTAAATCCTAAGCCTCTGCTTCCCATGAGTTCAAAGTTCAAATTTACAAACTCCCTTGGTCTGGTAGACCCCAAGCCAAGAAGTTAGAAAAATAAGCACTAAAATAAATCCAAAAGAGTAGAAAGACAGAAATTAAAAAGTGTAAAAATGAACAAAAACAAAACCCAAAGCAAAGATACAGTAGAAAGGAGTAACCAAAACTGAAGTTGACTTTTAATCTATTAATAAAATGAACAAATCTCTGGAGAGATTAATGAAGAAAGGAATAAAGAAGGCAGGAATCGACACAGTATTTGGAATGAAAGGAGGACTTAACCATAGGTACAACAGATAGCTTAAAATAATAATAAAGTATTTTGAATGACTTTATGGCAGTAAATTTAAAATCAAAAATGGACATTTCCTTTAAAAACAACATTGAAGCTAATGCAAGAAGAATTTATTATTTTATTTTTTAAGAAGAATTTTTAAAAACATGAATGTATCTATGACTATTAAATAGATTTAGTAATAACAGAGGTACCAAAGGGAGAGAAAGACAAAGAGAAAGAGAGAAAGAGGAAGGAAAGAATGGAGGAAAGGGGGGAAGGAGGGGAAGAGGGAGGGAGAGAAAGAAGACAGGAAGAAAGAAAGGATGGAGCAGACTCCATGTTGTTTTTAAGTTTACCAAATATTGAAGGAAGAATATAAGTTTAATTCAGTCTGCCAATTCTTGTTTTAGGAACTTTGCATTGTGATTATTAATATGTGGTATCATGAGCTAGTTGGGTTTATTTTGGGAATTGAAAGATAATGTGTCATTAGAAAACATTTTAGTGTATATAATAAAAGAAAAAAGAGCCATGGGAAAAATAAACACCAAATTTTAGGTAATGGTAACAAGAGATTTATTTAGAGAAAGCTATACAGAGGTTCAGGCTTCAAAAGCATCTGTAATGTTTTATTTCTTAAGCTACATAGTAGGTATATTGGTGTTCACTTAAGCTAAGTAGTGGGTTTACAAGATACCCTTTATATAACTTTTTGTATATCTGAAATAGTTCATACTAAAAAAGAAGTCACATGAATGAAGGTGATTCATAACATTCACAGTTAAAAAGAGAAAAATTATATGCTCACATCACTAGATGCAGAAGAGATATTTTTAACATTAAACATTCATCCATAGTTTGAAAAGACTCATCAAACTATAAATATCAGTGAACAGCCTTAATGTGATTAAGGGTATCAACCAAAAACTACAGCAGACGTTTTGAAGGTGAAATGTTAAAAGGAATAAGATAAGAATGAATGTCTGAAGCATTATACTTGGAAGTTCTAGCTATGAAAGAGACAATTAAAAAAAAAAAAAAAGGTATGAGGATTTGAAAAGAAGGAAACATTTGTCATTACTTGCAAACAATTTGATTGCTTATATGGAACACCTAAAAATATTTAATGATAAACAGAACCAATGTTCAGAAAATTATTTGGTACATAATCCATACATAAAAATTAATTGCCTTCCTATAAATGAAAAGCTAACAATTAGAAAATACAATTTAACAAAAATTTCATTAATAGTAGCACCAAAAATCCATGGGATGCAAGGGTGGTTCAGCATTCACAAATCAATCAATGTGATAGAACAAATCAATAAGAGAAGAGAGAAGAACCACATGGTCCTCTCAATTGATGCAGAAAAAGCTTTTGACAAGATACAACATCCGTTCCTGATTAAAATGATTCAAACTATAGGGATAGAGGGAACATTCCTCAACTTCATAAATCTATCTATGAAAAACCCACAGTGAATATCATCCTCAGTGGGGAAAAGCTGAAAGCTTTCCCTTTGAGATCAGAAACATGACGAGGATGCCCACTCTCACCACCATTATTCAACATAGTACTAGAAGTCCTAGCAACAGCAATCAGACAACAAAAAGAAATAAAAGGTATTCAAATTGGCAAGGAAGAAGTCAAACTCTCTCTTTTCACAGATGATATGATACTTTATATGGAAAACCCAAAAGACTCCACCCCCAAACTACTAGAACTCATACAGCAATTCAGCAATGTGGCAGGATACAAAATCAATGTACAGAAATCAGTGGCTTTCTTATACACTAACAATGAAAATATAGAAAGGGAAATTAGAGAATCAATTCCATTTACTATAGCACCAAGAACCATAAGATACCTGGGAATAGCCCTAACTAAAGAGGTAAAGGATCTGTACTCGAGGAACTACAGAACACTCATGAAAGAAATTGAAGAAGACACAAAAAGATGGAAGACCATTCCATGCTCATGGATTGGAAGAATAAACATTGTTACAGTGTCTATACTACCAAGAGCAATCTATACTTTCAATGCCATCCCGATCTAAATTCCACCGGCATTTTTCAAAGTGCTGGAACAGACAATCCTAAAATTTGTATGGAACCAGAAGAGACCCCGAATTGCTAAGGAAATGTTGAAAAAGAAAAACAAAACTGGGGGGCACCACGCTGCCAGATTTCAAGCTTTATTACAAAGCTGTGCTCACCAAGACAGCATGGTAGTAGCACAAAAACAGACACATAGACCAGTGGAACAGAGTAGAAAGCCCAGATATGGACCCACAACTGTATGGTCAAATAATCTTCGACAAAGCAGGAAAAAATATACAGTGGAAAGAAGACAGTCTCTTCAATAAATGGTGCTGGGAAAATTGAACAGCTATGTGTAGAAGAATGAAACTCGACCATTCTCTTACACCGTACACAAAGATAAACTCGAAGTGGATAAAAGACCTCAACGTGAGGCAGGAATCTATCAGAATCCTAGAGGAGAACATAGGCAGTAATCTCTTCGACATCGGCCACAGCAACTTCTTTCAAGATATGTCTCCAAAGGCAAAGGAAACAAAAGCAAAAAGGAACTTTTGGGACTTCATCAAGATCAGAAGTTTCTGCACAACAAAGGAAATGGTCAACAAAACAAAGAGGCAACCCACAGAATGGGAGAAGATATTCGCAAATGACACTACAGAAAAAGGGCTGATACCCAAGATCTATAAAGAACTCCTCAACCTCAACACACACAAAACAGATAATCACATCAAAAACTGGGCAGAAGACATGAATAGACACTTCTCCAAAGAAGACATACAAATGGCTAACAGACACAGGAAAAAATGTTCACCATCATTAGGTATCAGGGAGATTCAAATCAAAACCACATTGAGATACCACCTTACACCAGTTAGAATAGTCAAAATTAACAAGACAATAAACAACATGTGTTGGAGAGGATGTGGAGAAAGGGGAACCCTCTTCCACTGTTGGTGGGAATGCAAGTTGATGCAGTCACTTTGGGAAACAGTGTGGAGATTCCTTAAGAAATTAAAAATAGAGCTTCCCTATGACCCTGCAATTGCACTACTGGGTATTTACCCCAAAGATACAGACATAGTGAAAAGAAGGGCCATCTGTACCCCAATGTTCATGGCAGCAATGGCCACAGTCACCAAACTGTGGAAAGAACCAAGATGCCCTTCAACAGACAAATGGATAAAGAAGATATGGCCCATATATACAATGGAGTATTATGCCTCCATCAGAAAGGATGAATACCCGACTTATATCAACATGGATGTGACTGGAAGAGATTATGCTGAGTGAAATAAGTCAAACAGAGAGAGTCAAGTATCATATGGTTTCACTTACTTGTGGAGCATAAAGAATAACACGGAGGACATAGGGAGATGGAGAGGAGAAGTGAGATGGGGGAAATCGGAGGGTGAGACAAACTATGAAGAGACTGTGGAGTCTGAGAAAGGGAGGGGAGTGGAGGGATAGGTGAGCCTAGTGGTGAGAATTATGGAGGGCACATATTGCCTGGAGCACTGGGTGTGGTGCATAAACAATGAATTTTGGAATACTGAATAGAAATAAAATGAAAAAAATAATAGCAACAAAAACTAACAATCTAGGAAAAAATCTGACTAAACATATGTTTTATAGAGAACATGGTAAATCTTTATTGAAAGGAATCAGTGGAAATCATATTATGTTTGTGGATGAGATGATTCAACATTACTGATTTGATAAGTCTTACCAAATGACCCTTTTTTAAAAAAGATTTTATTTATTTATTTGACTGCGAGAGAGCACAGACAGGGGGAGAACAGGCAGAGAAAGAGGGAAAAACAGGCTCCCCACTGAGCAGAGAGCCCAATATGGGGCTCTATCCCAGGACCCTGGATCATGACCTGAGCCGAAGGCAGACACTTAACCAGCTAAGCCACCCAGGTGCCCCCCAAGTTGCCCTTTTAATCAAATTTATTTCTAGTTAAAAATTGAGAAGGACCTTTGGTGGAATTTTATAAGCTGTGTCTCGAACTTCTACAAGAGAACAAATGACCAAGAATAGCCATATCTATTTTGGAAAAGAATAAAATGGTGGAGGCTTATTCTATCTTGATGTCAAAATTTCATAAGCTGTAATAATTAAAATAGCATAGTATTGCTGCATGTATAGTCAAGTACATAAATGTTTTTAACCAAGAGCCCAGAAAAAGACACATTTATATGTAGAAACATGTTATATAACATAATTATAATAGCAAATCTTACATGGTTAACCATATAAAAAGCGAAATTAGATACATACCTCATACTTTATACAAAACAAAAGCCTAAATATGAAAAGCAAAGCTTTAAAACTTTTATAAGAACATATAGGGAAATATTCCTATGGTTTTAGGTAAAATGGATTTTAAAAGACACAAAAATACAACTCATAATGGAAGAAGTCGATAATAAGATTATATTGAAATTTAAAATCTTTACTTAACAGAAAGAACACCACAAAAAGCAGAACACCTGGGTGGCTCAGTTGGTTAAGCATGTACCTTTGGCTCAGGTCATGATCTCAGGGTCCTGGGATAGAGCCCCACATCAGGCTCCCTGCTCACTGGGGAGCCTGTTTCTCCATCTTCCTCTGCCTGTCACTCCCCCTGTTTGTACTCTCAATCTGTCTCTCTGACAAATAAATAAATAAAATCTTTGAAAAAATAAAAAACATGGAATAGATTGGGAGAAAACATGTACCTTGCATAAAACTAACAAAGGATTCATATATAAAGAAGCCGGCAGACCAACAAGAAAGAGAAAAACGAGACAATTGAAACATGAGCAGGAATATAAATAAGCAATTTACAGAAAAGAAAACCCAAACAGCCAATATACATGTGCAAAGATGATCAACCTCCCTAATAATCAGAAAATGCAGAGTAGAACTAAATGAGGTAAAATTTTACACCTTCTGGACTGGCAAGATTAAAGCGTCTATCAATACTACATACATAGTGAAGTAAATGTGGGGAAACAGGAACTTGTATATATTGCTTGTGCAGAATGTAGGTTTATAAAATGCTAAAGAGCAGTTTAACAATATATACTAAAGAGAAGATGCACATACTCTGCAACCACACAATTTTATTTCTAAGCACCTCCTATAGTGAAACTCACATATGTGCCCAAAGATTTATAGTGTTAACAGCAACACTGTTTGTAATAGCAAGAGGAAGAATCCTAAATGTCCATCGACAGAAGACATGGATAAATTGTGATATATTCCTTCACTGAAGTAGTATATTTCCATGCAAATTAATGAACTAGAGCCACATTAAGCAGGATACATAATCCCAAAAACCTAATGTGAGGAAGAAACAAGCAAGTTACCATTCCACGCAGCATGGTAACGTTTATGTAAAGTTTAAAGCATGTAGAATGATACCGTATATTATCTATAATTTAATAGAGTTATAGTTAAATAGAGTAAACATATGAAAACATGCAGGGAAATGCTCCCGATGAAATGCAGTACAGTGATCACCTCAAGAGACAGAAAGGAAATAGGAATGAGGGGCTCCAGTTACATAAGCACGGCTTTATTTGTTAAAATGAATTCTAGAATGATTTTGACAAAACGTTAAGAATTGACGATGGCTGGTGGTAGGTACGGGGTGGCTTTTGTATCATTCTCTGTACGTTTTCGCATCCTCTAAATTGCTCGTAATTTTCAAAGATGTTATGTTCTGTGTCACCAAGTTCCCTTTAATGAGGAGTTGACATTTATTCTCCCGCCTTGCCATTTGTAGATGATTATACGCCTACAGAAAGAAATCCAAGAACTGAAGGATGAACTGGCCGTGGTCACTGGGGAGCGGCGGACAGAGGCGCTCACAGATGCAGAGCTCCTTCAGTAAGCCTGCAGACTTGTTTTTGGGTCTTTAACTGTGAAAGTTTGTGTTAACTTCTTTGTTCGCCCCAGTGTTACGAATTCACCTCAAAGCATTAAGATCTCTTGGGAGAGTCTGAAATTGCATGTAGGCGTCAGTTAAGAGTGGCCGCTTTCCACGAAAAGCTGGCTAAGGCTGGCAATGTTTTTGCCACCTCAGCTTTGAGGGAGTAAAGAACAGAGCCCATAAAGGATGGGAATAGCCTTCTCATGCCAAATGAAGAGAAGGGCTTATATAATAGTCATGCAATTTTAAAACATACACACCAAACACTCCTAAGCTGTGGATCTCAGATCTAAAAGGAATTCAAGAAACAACCTTTGTATTAAAAAGCATCTTGCTGCAAACACCAATTTATCCCATGCCAATGTAGCTCTCTCCTTTAATAAATAGATGGCCCATATATTCAAGTTCAAACACTGGAAATGAGAATGAAAGCAGGGATTCAGGGCCTTTCATATCTGCAGCCATGTGGCATATTGGGGGCACGGTGTGGCTCTCATTTGCTCTCTGATCATGAGCCAAGGTCCTGGGTTTTCTTGTTTCTGTGCAACTCACAAAGCATTTATGGAGTGATAATAATGGGCTGGGCTTAAAAGCCAGTGATATTCTCAATTTCCAAATGAGAAATAGAGCTACACGAGATTTTTTCTAAGGGTTTAGTATCATTTCACCTAATCCTCTCCTAACAGAGAAAATGGTAAATAGTAGAGATGATGAAAGTGTTCTCCTTAAACTATTTCATGGCTGTGCCCGGATGTAGGTCTAAAGCTTGAGGAGCCTTAAGCAAGGTTTCTGCTATAATCAAAGATTTCACTCCTCTAGGATACCATTTTGTAATTCTAGAACACTGTGTTTAATAACAGGAGAGGCTCCTAAGACTTTCCTTGCAAATTCGCTTTATGGCATATATGCAATTCAAGTAAAATACTTGCCCAAAGTCACATTTTGAAGAATTCCCTGTCACTCCTTGAAATAACTTGGGATAGCTTAGATATGGAGAAACTTCTTCAGGTTGAGTATTCCTTCACTCTGATGCTCCCTTCCCCTCAAAGAAAGGAATTACCAATTATCATCTTTGAAGATGTCTCTTCAGAACTGTGAACTTCAAGTCAAGGTTCAGCCAGGAAAACAAAAGCATCTTAGGCCTCTCAACAAAAGTTTAACATAGGAAATATGTTGTAAGGAGGTGGTATTATAGGAAATAACATAGCACCCCAGAGATCAGGAACAGCAGGGGGCCCTATACTCCTGGGACTGGGGAGAGGATGGTAGAAGCTTATGTCAGTAAAGTCTAAGACTAGAGCCGACCAGAGGAGCTAGCCCATGATGAGAGCTGGGGCCAGGGAAGAGCGACAGGTGTTATCAGAGGCGTCATCCTGGCAGGGAGCCTGAGCTTCTCTCTTATATCACTTCCGGTCCACCACCCGTCAGCCCATTGGCTGAACTGGCCCGGAAACCAGGTGTTAGGAGAGTCAGGAAGGTAGTTTCCTGTGATGCAGGGTCAAAGAGGGGAAAAATAGAAGTTGGATCCAAGAGCAAAAAGGAAAATGGCCAACATGTCAAATAAGTACCAGAGTTTTCTCCAATTGCAGTATATCCTATGTGTTGTGCAGGAGGCTCCAGGTAAGGATAAGATTATGCATGTGCTAGTTTCAAGATGTCCGGTCTCTCTACTGTGCCAAATCTGAAGAATTTTAGAACTGATACAAAGAGACATCTGAATCTCTAGCCATACTAAGGAATTATACATAAACCTCTCAAGGGACTAGGGGCTTCAAGGAATTCCTAGCAGATTGAAGGGTGGGGCCGACCCAGAGCCACCACAGAAGAGCTACGTCAGGGGCACCTGGGTGGCTTAGTGGGTTAAAGCCTCTGCCTTCAGCTCAGGTCATGATCCCAGGGTCCTGGGATCGAGCCCCGCATCGGGCTCTCTGCTCATCAGGAAGCCTGCTTCCCTTCCTCTCTCTCTGCCTGCCTCTCTGCCTACTTGTGGTCTCGTCTGTCAAATAAATAAATAAAAATATTTAAAAAAGAAGAAGAAGAAGAAGAAGAAGAAGAAGAAGAAGAAGAAGAAGAGCTACGTCACTCTGCATGCTGGCACCCTGGAGTGGGAGAAGTGTGGCAATAGCCTGTCACACTTGAGTTTGGTAGAGCCCCGGTAGTGGGAGCAATTTGTCCTGTGGATCCCTGTGCATTCCTTCTTCCCTTCTCCATCCAGTGTTTAAGTCAGAGTTTAGGATGGAGAAATAGGGAAAGGCTCCAGGTAGCTGATGATATCCAGGATAAATTGGGGGCCTGACAAGCTCTGAAGAGAGCTGTTGTCCTCAGCTCTGCCTGTCCCCCATTCCCACTGAAAGCAGCCAGGAGCACAAGCACCCATCGCACTTAGCCGGTCCTCCAGGACCAGCTGCCTTCGCAGAGAGTCTAGAAAAGAGGAGCTCACAGTCGGAAACAACTAGAAATAGAAGGACTACCAACTTGGAGAAAGACCAGAACAAGTAGCCTAGTCTAAGCTTGGAGGGCTTTAGAACCAAACATGATAGGAAGAGTGATTAATACCTCTGGAGACGTAAAAGATGGCATTACATCCATAAAACAACAGGATCTTCATTTTTTTTTTTTTTTTTTTAAAGATTTTATTTATTTATTTGACAGACAGAGATCACAAGTAGTCAGAGAGGCAGGCAGGAGAGAGAGGAGGAAGCAGGCTCCCCGCTGAGCAGAGAGCCCGACGTGGGGCTTGATCCCAGGACCCTGGAATCATGACCTGAGCCGAAGGCAGAGGCTTTAACCCACTGAGCCACCCAGGCGCCCCAAGGATCTTCATTTTTATAAAACAGACTCAAGAGGAAATCTGAAAAATGAAGAAATGTAATTGTTACCATTAAGAACTTAAAGGATGGCTCAGGGGCAGCATGAAAAAACAGAGGGACAAATTAGTCAGCTAGGAAGAGCAAGGCTAAGGAATTCTTCCATAATATAAGATGAAAGGGTAAAGAGAAAGTTGAAAAGAAAAGAATCTTGAAGAATAGCTCTAGCTTTACCCATATCTAACAAAGAGGCGTTTTTTAAAGGAGAAATAGAGATAACACAGAGGAGCCAATGGTTAAATAAATATTCTCTTAAGAATTTCTTAGAACTAAGAAAAAAAAAGACTTAAGAATGAAAAGGTTACCATGTACTAAGCTGTATAATAATGTAGAACAATTTTAAGACCTCAAAGTATAGGTAAGTATCCTAAAAGTTATCAAAGAAGAAAAATATCATTTACAATGAAGAATCTGATTTAGAGCAAACTTCTCATCAGCCTCTCTGGAGACAGGAACCTCTGGACCTCTGGTGCTGAAACACAAAACAGAACAAAACAAAACAGGACTTTGAATGGAGATTTCTGTATCTACCCAAATTAGCATTCAAATGCAAATGCAAAACAAGGCGTTTTTCAGACATACCAGCTTTGAGAAAGTTAACCACCCCAGTCCCTGTCTAGAAGAGATTACAACAGACTACGTTTTCACAAAAAGAAAAATGCTACAAAGTATAAAAAACAACAATGAGCAGATGTTATTTCTTTATGATACTTAATATTATATTTACATACTTAATATTATATTTACATTGTATCTTTTACTGACTTGCCACTTCCCACATACACAGATGTTTTTGTTTAAAAGTTATTGACAACAATCAAATTTGCCATTCACAGAAGTTTGGGGGGGTAGACTGGAGAGAAATAAAAATGGGACAACTGATTTAAAATACTGACAGACTCTTGGATGTAGTTGGTTTCCTTTGATCCACAGGTAACAATACATACACACATGTCAATTGAACAGATTCTCTATAGACAGTGTGTAGTGTTGTCTTTAGTTTTTCTGGGCACTTGGTTCATTCTTTCATTCCACATTTATTATTCATCTAGTGTTTACAAAACTCCACCCTAGGCCTTGAGAGATGAACACAAGATGAACAAAACCTAGAGCTGGCTCTCAAGGGGTTCACAATTTACTGGCACTGACAGACACAAGCACAAGTAATCACGATGTAAAATGTAAGTGTTATGAGAACATATAAATAAAACACGAGATTGCAAAGATAGTAAGGATTAATTTTTTTTAAGATTTTATTTATTTATTTGACAGAGATCGTAAGTAGGCAGAGAGGCAGGCAGAGAGAGAGGAGGAAGCAGGCTTCCTGCTGAGCAGAGAGCCCGATGCGGGGCTCGATCCCAGGACCCTGGGATCATGACCTGAGCTGAAGGCAGAGGCTTGAATCCACTGAGCCACCCAGGCGCCCCGTAAGGATTAATTTTGAGTTCAGGATCCTCATGTAAAATTAGTTCGTGTGCTGGTAAGTAGAACTTCCGCCGTTCCCAGTGAAATGACTTCTCTGCTGTCAAGCTAAGTATACCATATAGCATTACATCTTATTAATGACTTCTGATGAGCAGAGAGAGAGAACAAATGTAGCAAAAGGTTATACCTACTCTGCCAAAGCAAAGCACAGGGTTCACAACCATCCGGTGCTCTACCTTGGGTGCTTGTTCATACTGATTGTAAAGATTTTTCAGATAATGTGGAGTTTTGTTATGGTTTTCATTCTTTTGTTGTTACAGTTATGTTTTGCCAGAATCCGCTGGATTGAGTATTGGCACAACTTTAAATTCATCAGGTTTTAGAGCCCTGTATCATCGTAAAGTAAAAGAGAGAAATTAAAATTTGCCTGACATGTGGCACTGCTATTTAATATCATTAGTCTGTGCTTCTTTGTCTTCTGGGGACGCTGGACATTTATTCAGGAGTATGAATCCAATCCAGCCTCTCATTGTGCCTGGACTCCATGGATGGTGAGGGTGGGAGGCAGATAGTGCTGTTGGAGAGAATAAGAGTCCCATGGCTTGGCAGGACAGAATGGCAGAAATGTAGTGGCTTTGGTCTACTCTCTCTGTCCTGCTGTCCTGCTCTTTCCAGGCTTTATGCTGATTGGTATGACATAAGGACATTCCTATCAGGGATTCTGTGAAGGATATTAGAAAGCAGATATTTAATAGATAACCTAATCTATATTCTATGTTATGTGCACTGAACACTTTGGAGATGTCTGTGAATATCTAGCCCTATCAGATTTTTTGAACTATTTCCTAACATTCTGATTCTTAATGTAAATATTTGTTGCATTGACTTGGATGCTTCAACTGAGGAGGCTTACAGATGTCAGCCTCCAGTTATTGTGATATTTTTAGTTTACATCTTTTTTTTTTTTTTTTTTTGCCTGTGTAAATTTGAGAAAAGACAGCTGGATGAAGGCTGGATAGCCAAGTTAATGTTTATACAGAGCTTCTTGGGTGAAGATTTGATTCTGATTGATTCTCTAAACACATACCTCTTTTTTTCTCTGGTTTAAAAAAATAATAATAAGCCTGTAGATCTCTGGTGAGGATGGAAGTATTATATCCTGGCCCAAAGTCTAAATAGTAGAATATTTTCTGCACAGCAACATTTTACCTTTGAGATGGAATTGAACTGGATCTCATGGGCTCAAGTCTGCCCAAAGTAAACTTCCAAACATCTGGATCCTTTTGTTTTTTTCTGTTTTCCTGTCAGCCTTATTGAGACATAATTGACATATAACATTGTGTGAGTTTAAGGTGTACAATGTGATGAATTAATATATGTATATATTGTGAAATGATTACTACAATATGGTTAGTTACACATCTATCACCTCACGTGTGTTTGTGTGTGTCTATGTGTTAAGAACTTAAAGATCTACTCTCTTAGCAACTTTCAAGTACACAGTATAGTATTGTTAGCTATAGTCACCATGCTGTATATTAGATCCCAGAACTTATTCATCATATAGCTTGAAGCTTTTGCCTTTTCAACCAACATTTCCCCCGTTTCCTCTACCTCCCAGTCCCTGGCAAACACCAGTCTAGTCTCCATTTCTCTGAGTCCAGCTTTTTATTTTTCACACATACATGACTTTATATAGTGTTAGTCTTCCCCTGGCTTGTTTCTCTTAGTTATTTTTTGCAAGTCAGTCAGTCCTTCATCCTGAATTTATTGAGCACCTACTTGATGCTAATCATTTTAGTAGGTACTTTTGGCTTTTCAGGAATATAGAGCATGGAAAAAAATTCTAAGCAGTGACAGTTTTATTGGGGACATAGTGTATATAAACAAATGCACACAGTTACGCACACACATGCACATATAAAACAGGGAATAAGATAGCATATTAGTGAAAAGAATAAATGGACACTGAGAATTGTAAAACCTTAATTATAGTTCTAATTCTACTTGTATTAGGTTTTTAATGACTTTCTAGATTTGGGTTTCCTTGTGTATAAAGTAAGAGAAGTGGACTAAATGCTATCTGGGCCGCTTTCAGCTCCATGTTTTCAAATGTCATATCAGCTTATTACACATGGTTTAATATGTTATTATTCATTATCTATGATAATGAAAATCTCAATCATGTAGGAATTCAGAAATGGGGAAGTCATTACAAGTATCACCACGGAGGAAGCTAAATAAGCCTTAAAGGACGTCAAGAGAAAGAAGGTACCACACTAAGAGAAAGAGGAGAGACCACATAAAGGAAGGTGCTGAGAGGGAAAGATCACAGTGTCTGTGAGTGCACGCATGTGCGTGTGCACGTGTGTGCATGTGTTGGAGGGCAGGGGACAGTGGCAAGAAACCAGTATGGAGGCTTGCATGTAAGAGGCACTGCCTAATGAGGATCTGGATGAATCTGGCCTGGCAGGAGCCAAGGGTTCTCCTGGAAGAATTGAAGAATAGGGTTAGACACATAAGCAGTAATCTCGTGATGAGTTATGAACACCATGTGTAGAGGAGCTACTGCTTTATTTAATGGAAACTAGGAAACATTGTGCTTGAGAGTACTGCAATTCATTCATTTATATAATAATGTTTATTATGCTCTTCCTTTGTGCTAGGCACTGTTCTAGGTGCCAGAGATATAGAAATGAGCAAAACAAAGTCCTTGCACTCATGGAGCTTACATTCTGGTGGGGAGAGAGATCATATACAAGATAAATCACTAAAATACAGAGCGTTTCAGAGAGTAGAAAGTGCAAAAAGAAAAATAAAACAGGATTTGCAATTTATAGGATAAAGTTTTTTTTAATGGCTGCTTATAGCAGCAAGTAGATGTGATAGCAACAAATAAAATGAGCAGAAGTGAGAAATCAGGACGATATTACCATCAGGTATAGAGTGATGATGATAAAAAGGCTCCAGTAATGACAGTGAAAACAGAGGACGAGACAAATGTGAGATACTTTATTGAGGAAAAATCAATAGAAGTGATGACTACCAATATAAAAGATAAAGAAGGAAGAATAGTAAAAGGTCAAGACTTTGGGTGAATTATCAAAGGTTAGAAAAAGAAGCTAGTTGAAGAGACACTTGGGTGGTTCACTTGGTTAAGCGTCTGCCTTTGGCTCAGGTCATGATCCCAGGGTCCTGGGATCGAGCCCCACACCAGGCTCCCTGCTCAGTAGAGTCTGCTTCTCCCTCTCCTTCTACTGTTCCTTCCTGCTCATGCTTTCTATCTCTCTATCAAATAAATAAAAATTTAAAAAAAAAAAAGCTGGTAAGGATAAGAAATGTTCAGTTCCTGACATGATGAAGGAATATACAATATACAGAACCTTTAAAGTTGTGGAACTTTAAAAGAAGGTTGAGGCTAAAGACTTAAATTTTGGAATGACTCATATTGAGTTGATTTAATGCTGAAGTCAAGTCCATAAGCCAGCTTAGAAATTCCCTGATCTGATTTGAAATATGCAGTAATCAGGATCAGCAAGACCATGTCTCGCTACGTTCAAACTTACTGTAGGCAGTTTGCCAACTGAATTTACCTTTGTACTTGGCCATATCATATCCATTCCCTCCTTTATGTCGATGTACATATAATTAAATATTCCATTCTTGGTTATTTTCCAATGGGAAAAAAATCTCCCTTCCTTTATGACTCATAGTGTTAATAATAAACAGTGTAGGAAGATGAGACATTAAAAGGATAAAAAGGGAATATTATGAACAACTTATAACAATATATTTACTAACTTATAAATCTGACAGATTTTGAAGGTGCAGACTACTAAGGAGAAATAGAGAAACTTAATAGTCCTATATCTACCTAAGAAAATGAATTTGTAATAAAAGCCTACCAACAAAGAAAATTCCAGGCCCAGATAGCATCACTGTAAATCCTGCCAAACATTTAGGGAATAAATAATACCAATTCTACACAAACTTCTTTCAGGAAACAGAGGAGGGAACAATTCCCAACTCATTTTATAGGCCAGTGTTGCCCTAATATCTTAAGTAGACAAATACGTTTACAAGAAAAGAAAACCAGAAACCAACATCCCCTATGAGTAAAAATGTTTAAGAAATATTTGCAACTTGAGTCTACCAAACATAAAAAAAATTAATAAATCATGACCAAGTGGGGATTATTTCAGGAACACAAGACTGGTTTAACATTCAAAAATCAATCAATGAAATTCACCACGTCAACAAACTAACAATAACAACAACTAACAACAAATATTTGATCATCTCAGTAGATGCAGGGAAGCATTGTACAAACTTTGACATCCACTCATGGTGAAAGAATAGAAGGGAACTTCTATCACCTAAAAAGTGTATTTACAAAAAACAATAGAGCTAATTTAACAATTAACAGTAAAAGAAAGAATTCTTTCCCCCTAAAATGGGAAATGAGGCAAGGATGTCTTTTCTCACCTCTTCAACATTATACTAAGAGATCTAGTCAGTGCAATACAGCAACAAAGATAAATAAAACACATAAAGGACTAGAAAGGAAATAATAGAAATATCTTTATTCACAGACAATATGTTTGTCTATGTCGAAAACTCAAAAAAAAAAAAAAATCCAGAAAATAAAAAGGCAACTGGAACTAATAAATGAGGTTAGCAAGATTGTAGGATACAAGGTCAATATACAAACCCAATTATATTTCTATATACTAACAATGAACAACTGGAAATTTAAATAAATCCAGCATCATTTATAATATCATCAAAACCCAAAATACTTAGTGGTAAATCTAACAAAATATGTACAAGATTCATATGCTGAAAATGATAAAACATTGATGAAGAAATTAAAAAATGCTTAAGTAAATGCAAAAATATACTGTGTACATGGATTGGGCTATTTAATGCTACCATGTCAGTTCTTCCAAAATTGATCTGGAGATTTAATGTAATCCCAACCCAAATTCCAGTAGGCTTTTTGTTTGTGTATGGAAATTGGCAAGTTGCTTCTAAAATTCACAGAATTGCAGAGGACCTAGAATAGATAAAGTGACTTTGTAAAAGAAAAACAATCCATACTTTACACTATATGCAAACATTTGAAATGAATTATAGCTCTCAATATACAATGTAAAATATAAAACCTCTAAAAGAAAAGATAGAAAACCTTTGTGACCTTGAGTTGGGCAAAAAATGTATAGGACATAGGAAGCACATACCATAAAAAAAAAAAAAAAAAGATAAATTGGACTCCATCAAAATCTAAAATACCTACTCTTTGAAAGACACTTTTAAAAATTTTAAAAACACAGACTGGCAGAAAACATTTCAAAACAGATGTCTGACAAAGGACCTGTATCCAAAATATAGTTTAAAAATGATCACAATTCAATAATAAGAAAACAAACAATAATATGGACAAAATATTTGAGCAAACGTATATCAAAGATAAAACAGATGGCAAATAAGGATGTAAGGTCAACATAATTAGTCATTAGGGAAATCAAATTAAACCCTTAGTGTAATGATACTATACAATTTTTAGAATAGCTTTTTAAAACTAGCAATAGTCAATGCTGGTAAGGATGAGACCCTGAAACTTTCTTACTTGCTGGTGGGGATATTACATGGAGTCCCCACTTCGGAAAAACAGTTTTGCAATTTCTGATAACATTAAATATTATACTTACCATAAACTTCAGCAATCCCATTACTAGGAATTTTTCTATGAGAAATGAAAGCATATGCCCACTCAAAGACTTCTACATGAATATTCACAGCAACTTTCCTCAAAATCTCCCAGAACTGGAACCATCCTAAACCAGTGAGTGGTTAAGCAAATGGCTGTACAGCCATATAGTTGAATCACACCCAGCAGTAAAAATGGAGTGAACTATTGATGCATTCAGCAGCTTGGATGAATCTCAAAAGCATTATGCTAAGTAACAGAAGCCAGATACAGAAGGCTACATACTATATGATTCTATTTATGGGACATTCTGTAAAAGGCAGAAGTATAGTAAGAGAAATCAGATTAGTGGTTGCCAAGGTTGCTGGTGGGGGCCGGTAGGAACTGATTACAGAGGAGCAAGAGGGAATTGTTTAGGGTGATAGAAATATTCTATATCTTTATTTTAGTGGCGGTTACATAACTATACACACTTGTCAAAATGCATAGTCTACACATTTAGAAAAGGTGAATTAAAAATTTTACTACCTGTAAATTTAACCTCAACTAACCTGACCTTTAAGAACAACTTGAAAAATCTGTATGATAAAAGGTAGTATAAAATTTTAAAACCAGTCACTAAATACAGCAAAGGGAAGTAAAACAAAACCATACAGTGAGGAATTTTCCTTAGGTAAAATTGTGCTGTAGTTAGTTTAATAATAGAAACTTATCTTTGACTATAAGCCCCTTGGAGCACAGAGACATATGTTTTTACCATTAATTACTGCATGCCCAAATTGAGGAGGACTCCCTCAGTTTCCTGCTCTGCTACCAACCTGAGTATGTCCCTGCCCCCTCCTTCCTTCCTGTTGCAGTCATGTGTCTCCTCTCCTGCTTAGAGCTTCCCTCTCAGTCCCAGTCCCTTCTGCCATCTCAGGAACATCCATTATCCTTCTTTTCTTTAATCTTCAAGTTTTCCCATATTTATATGTGTGTGTGTGTGTGTGTGTGTGTGTGTGTGTGTGTGTGTGTGTATCCTTTCCTTCTTGAAGCTCAACTACACCAAGAAGTTGCTTTCACTCATGGTTTCCATTCCCTTCCGTCACCCTCAGCACCCTCCGATCTGGCTTTTTCCGCCTCACGCGGAAGAGCCATTACAGTTACTGATGACCTACATGTGGACAAATGTAATGGGTCAATTTTTTTTTTTTTAGATTTTTTATTTTATTTTTTTGAGAGAGAGAGAGAATGAGAGAGAGAGCATGAGAGGAGAGAGGTCAGCGGGAGAAACAGACTCCCCATGGAGCTGGGAACCTGATGTGGGACTCGATCCCGGGACTCCAGGATCATGACCTGAGCCGAAGGCAGTTGCCCAACCAACTGAGCCACCCAGGCGCCCCTGTAATGGGTCAATTTAATCCTCATCTCTCTCTTGACCTGTTGGCAGTATTCGTCATTATTAACAACCCTCTCACTGACACACTGTCTTCTTTGGCTTCCCTGGCATTCTCCTCCTTTTGTGTTATCATTCCTTAAGGTACTATTGCAGGACCTCCCTTCTCTCTTTACTTTATATTTTTTCCTAGGTGATCTCATCAACAGCCACACACCCCCGATGACTCCAATTTATTTTTCTAGCCCACATTTTTTCTTCTCTGAATGCCACACTTATCAATTCCATTGCCTATGTGCGAGCACACTCTGAACTCCACCTGCCCCTAACTGAACTCTGATCTTTCTCCAGACCTGGTCTCTGCCTCTGTATCCCCATTAGTCAGTGTCATTGCCAGCCCTATAATTTCCCCAGCCAAAAACATAGAAGTTACCTGTGACTCTGCTTTTCTTCTCACCCCCATCCCTGGCAAATCCAACCCATTGGGAAGTCCTTTTGACTCTGTCTTCAAAACATGTCTTAAATCAGACAACTTCACACCCACTCCAAACCTCGGCCACCTTCTTTTCACTACTAAAATGGTGCCATAATAGGTTTTCCTGAATCTACTTTGCTCCCTCTAATTCTTTTTTTGTGCAGCCAGAATATTCTTTTTTTTTTTTTTTAAGTGAAGTTCTTATCATTTGACTCTTTCTAAGACTCTTCAGTGACTTCTGACTTCCCATTGTTCTTGGGAAGAGATGAGATTTCTTTCTATGATCTGTAAGTGTCTGCCCCATCTGACGCTTTTCTGTGTTTTCAGCCACATTTCACATTCCTCTCCCCCTTGTCCCCAAGCTTCAACGGCACTGGCCTTTTGGTTCCTTAAATATTTCATTCCGTCTCTTACCCTGGGGCCTTTGTACATGCAATTGCCTCTGCCTTCTGATTGGGATGACCTGTGTGTGCATGGGGACACACACACATACATCTTGATTTGTTTGTTCTACTCCTCCTCCAAATCTCAGTTTAAATTCTCCCTCCTTGGTTGATCTGTAGCCCCAACTAAATCATGACAGGTTTTCACCTTTTCTGTAGGTTTCCATCAGAATAGTTATCTCTGGTTAGAATCATGTACCTGGGGTATTGTTTGGTTGTTATCTGTTGTCCTCCACCACACTGAAAGGCCTTTGAGGCTATGTCTGCTTACAGTGAAAGTACACAGCACCTTAATTTGTATCATTTTGTGGCACATAATCAAAGAATATGCAGTGAATATTAATACAGCAAAGAGTATGCATAAGCTACATTATGCAGGAAAAAGCTTGAGAGATATTTGACCCATTCATGAGCACTTAATCGCACAATTTGAGAGATGGAGCTACTGAAATCCATCCATGCAAACACGTATCACCCTGAGCAGATGAGGCCTTAGTTTGGTGTGCAGTTTACCAAATGGGAAGTGGTTCCTGCAGTGACAGGGTTACTCCTACTCCTCAAGAGTTCCCAGATTGCTCTTGCTGGGCTTATTGCTCCTGTTGGGAAATAATGCCATCCTTCCAGACTGAAGCAGTTGGTAAAGCTGGCAGCTGTGCTGGGGTTGACCCTCAGGCCCTTCAACCAAGTGCCAAATAGAGGGTAGGCCTTCGCTTTCCACCCTTGGGGCTATCTATATTCTGTGTTGGGGCTCATTTGGAGACTGTTATCTGATGGGATTTCTTTGTTTATTCTTTGTCAAGTTAAATAATTTAAGATTTAATAATTTAATAGTTTAAAATAATGCACATTGTATTATCAGAAGCACGAACACAGAATTTGTTTCAAAAGAATGGATCTGTACTAATAAAAGCTTCCTTGATGTCCAAACTTCTACTTGGACATATAAATGAATATACGTGAAGGAAGAGTTCTAAATCTTCATTTTCCCACCAAATAAATTTCACTTTGAAGTAATTTATACTTTCATTCATTCTTTCTAGTGAAGAAGCCCTCATTGGGTACCAACGATCCCATGTCAGGTACTCTGTTAGGACCTGAGAGCCAGGGGCGGATGACCAGACATACATGCTTCCTGGTGATGCTGAGCTGCTGTCAAAGACACTTGGGTACAAGATGGGGAGAGGAGTTTTTGTAAGTGGCAGGGGAACAGGGAGGAAAGACTTTATAGAGGAAGTGACACACAGAAAACCCATCAGTGCTTTCATCCTCTTGCAGTAAGCATTGCAAGGTGACTTCAGGAGAAGTCATTTCCACCACAGTTAACTTGAAGTTAAATTTTTTTTTATTCGACTAGTCTAATAAAAGTTTAATTGGGTTCAGTTCCTCAATTTGTTTGAACTGGATTAAAACCATAAAATAGATTTCAACTCCAGATATAGTGGCTCTCCTGAACCTAAAATTTGATAACTTGTTCCCCAAGGTTTGGGACAGAACAATTAAAATCAAGACCATCCCATATAATTTGAGATATACCATCACCATGATTATAAGTCTTGTACTGTACCCTCAGACTATTTGAGAAATGAGATGAAGCAGACAAACAAATAAATAAATCCCCACAATATTGGAGTTAATATAGTTCTAGTGAGAATCAGATACCAAACCAGTCTTTTTTGGGAGAATCTCTTGTCAGTACTTAACTCTGGATACTTTATCCTTTTTATATTCAGTTTATTGTCACTGGCCTCCAGAGTGGTTTTGTTTGACAAGCTGTTATTAAAAATATGTTTCAAAATCATAACTTATGCAGTGTAAGTCCTATGACATGACAAGCTGTCCTGATTGGTCTCTGGAAGAGTCTTCACTGTGGAGACAGGGAGAATGGATTTCAGGAAACCATGCTCCTCAAGGATAGAAGAGAGAGAGAGGAGGTTGTGGGGAGAGAGAGAGAGAGAGACAGTGGGGGAGAGAGAGAGAGAGAAGCCCAGGCAGGAGTCTGAAAATTGTTTGAAACATGACTGAACTTTTTCCTGCACCAGATTGCTTATCAGAAAATGAAAAGTCTCAAGAAAGTTTGTGCCTAATTTCTTGTCATTAGGGATGAAATTATCCCATTGACAGTGATATGGATTATCTCTGATTCTCTAGAATCTCCTCCTAGGACCTGCTGGGGCTGCCCATGGTCTGGCCCCTGGCAACTGCTGGGGCCTGTTCCCACCTCCATCCTCTCTCCCCCTGGCCTCCTCACCGGGAAATGCTCCTGAAATGCTCCTCCCTCACTTCATTACTCAAGTGTCACATTATCAGGAAGACTTCCTTCCCAGGCCACCTTATCTAAAACACACCTTCCCGTTACTCTTTATCCCCTTTATATTTTTCTTCATAGCAACAACAGGATTTTTAATATTTCATTGTCCATTTTCTGTCTCTGCCTCTCTGCCTACTTTGTGAGGACTTGGGCTTTGTCCATGTTGTTTGCCATTATGTCCCTGTCACCTAAAACAGTACCAGGCCCATGAATATAATGTGTTGAATGAATTAGTAAACACTCTGTGGGGGGTCTGAGTTCCATCTCTGGCTTTTTTTTTTTTTTTTTAAGATTTTATGTATTTATTTATTTATTTAGAGAGAGCATGAGCAGATCTCTGGAGACTCCATGCTGAGCAAAGAGCCCAACGCGGTACTGTTCCCATGACCCAGAGATCATGACCTGAGCCAAATTCATACTCAACTGACTGAGCCACACAGTGCCCACTGACACCCACCCCTTCTCAGGCTTTTTACCTCTCCAGGGCCCCACTCAGAGCAGCCCCCAGGTGTTGTGTGTGAGCAGGCCCCTCAGAACTAGTCTCTGTGGATAGAAAGCACTTCCTCACATTCAGATTCAACTCCACTGGTTTGGGATCCACGGTCTGCTAGGCCTTTGAAGGATTTATCAGTGTGAATGATGAGGAATTATTTGCAATATTCAGAATTTGGCCCACAACTATTTTTTGAACTTTGTCCCAGAGTTACCGAGATCAGGCAAAGAAAATTTATTGGAATGAACTGAGTCAAGAGACTCGAATTCTAATTGTGACTTGTCTTCTAGCCTACTGAGATGCGTTACTTAAAATGTTCACTCCTTGAGACGCCTGGGTGGCTCAGTTGGTTAAGCCGATGCCCTCGGCTCAGGTTGTGATCCCAGGGTCCTGGGATTGAGTCCCGCATTGGGCTCCTTGCTCGGCAGGGAGCCTCCTTCTCTCGCTGCCTCTGCCTGCCTCTCTGCTGCTTGTGTGTGCTCTCTCTCTCTCTCTGGCAAATAAATAAAATCTTAAAAAAAAAATTAAATTAAAATGTTTACTCCACCTCAATTTTCTAATCTTAGGTGTGTGACTTTGGGCAAATTATGTCATCTCTGTGTGTCCCAGGTATTAATCTGTTGTAACAGAGGAATAATGGTATCTAACCACAGTGCTGTTCTGAGGGTTGATAAAAAAAACCCTTGTTATGCACTGGACACAATTATTATTATTATTATTATTTCCCTTTGATTCTTTGATATAATTTTTACTGGTGCTGACGAATCTACTTATATTTTGTCAGGCTTCTTTACTTAGAAATGAAGGGGCAAGCCACATTTCAATATCTCTCTTTAGGATATATACGCAGTCACACATTCATGCACAAAGGAATACCAGCAGGAAACACCACAAAAATGTTATTGGAATTACCAGTTTTTTTATTTTGTTTTCTAGTTCTTTTTACTTGACTCTATTTCCTAAAATTTCTGTGGAAAATTAAAGTTTACTTTTAAAAGAACAAATGTCACCTATTTTACAGCTCCGAGTGGCAAAATAAGGTCATTTCACCTAATTAATGAACAGCAGAAAAAAATGCCCTTCTTTGTTAACTCTACTTTTACACTAAATTTCACAGCTGAATTAAAAGCAAATGTTCTCTCTTGGCATATTGCAAATTATTGCAAAACCCACATAGTTGATCCTGAGATCTAAATTACATCTGCTTCTGGAATTTTAACTTTAGTTTTATAGTTAATATTCATATTATTTTTTGTATATTTGGGCTATAATATTGTGTACTATTAATCAGTCGCTTCAGAGTGGTGCTTTTCTTAGACAGTTGATATAAGACTGTATATCTAAATGGCTAAATAAAACAAAACCTATAAATTACCAGAATGGAATGTTCATAAAATGCTTCCAAATTGGACTTGCTTGCTTTGCATCTTACTGTCCACTTCCTTAACCATAACAGTGCTCTACATACTTCAAAAGTGAGAACAATTTGTTGAAACTTTCCAGATAATTTGGAAAATTAAAGATAAAGTAGCAGCCTGAATCATAAAGAGAACCAATGCCTAAAGTTTTTATTTGTATTTAAAGTAACATTATAAATTAGAATAAAATCTTTGTAAATATATGTACGTAATTTTACACTATGTAGTGTGTATAAGTATATAAGGGATGTGTACTTACAGAAATTCTGAAAAACAGAGACAGACAAATAAAAAAGCCCATATCTGAGTGCATGAGAATCATGCCAGAGGGAAAAGCAAATGCTTTTCTCTTAAATGTTGTTGGTGAAGGCTTTTCCCCCAGGTGACTTTGCCAGCCACTTGTAGATGTTTTATCCAATATTAAGGCATATCCTCCAAGCCCCTGTTCTCTCTCCCCGCCCCCTTTTCTTCAGGATCCCCGCCAGCTGGAATTCCCCACATCTCTCTGTGGAAGTTCAATGTGAATAGTTTAATTTATCTTAATAACTTCATACTTCTTTCAGGTACTTCCCAGTTGTTTTTATTTTGAGTCCCCTATTCTTTCTTTCCAATGCTGGACGTGTCAACAAAGCCTTCTGTTTCCCATTTTCTGAATTTAGCATTTCAACATCTGTATAATAGCTGTACTAAAAATATACAAACATACAATTGTTAGTGAACGTCCTAAAATCTTATAAATGGGCAAGATGGATTGAGTTGAGATTTTGTGGCTGTCATTACTGAGAAAGATTTTGTTTGATTACTTGTTTTTTGGGGGGCGAGGGGAGGCTAACTTTTCTTATGACCTTAGGAACCTAACCTTTGGGTATGTCTTGTAATATAGCTCATTTGCTTACAAATCTGTGGACTCCTGAGTTTCAAGAGAACAGTTTGTCTTGACTTCATCCCTTGAGGCTGAGGAGAGGACATGTAAAGATTTCTCCTTCTATTCCAATCCTTGGCCCTGCTTCAGCTGAAAATTGGTGATTCAGTTCTATCTGGGACTTAACTGTCAGTCCCTGAGTATTATTAAGCACATCACAGTACTAGGCTAGAAGCTGCAAAGACGTAGAAGCATAAAGCATGGTGCCTGGCCAGAGGGAACTATGTGAGGACATGTGACATCTGCTTTTGAAAGAACAAAAAAAAAACCCAAAGATTAAAACATGTAAATGATTATGTACAGAATAAGCAATAACAACCAGAAGTGTAAAGGACTTAATGAAGAGAAAGATTAATTAATTACCCAAATAACTGTCTGTATAGATCAAGCTTTCCTAATAAAATGTAAAAGTGGCCTGCTTGAGGAATTGTCCAAACTCAATATGAAGGAAAACTCTTAAGGACTCTCAGAACTGCTACCAAGTTGTGTGGAATCTAGAATTAGACAACTGGCTTTTATTTTTCAGCTTCTCTGTACAGTATGGACACCCATGCTTCTTCTCTGTGTCCAGGATGGATAGCCATCCCCCTGCCATTCAGGTAAAGATCTGAGAACTTGTGAGACAATCCAAAGACTTTTTTATATATTAATGAACCCCAGCACAGGACATCCCAGTGCCAGTAAAGTTAAGAATGCTCCCAAATGGAACTGGGGTAATTTGTGTCATTCACTGGACTATGAGATGGTGACTATTTTGTATTCAGCTGAACATTGGTATAAGTCCTCCTTCTTTTTAATTCTATACCTATTGATAATGGTAGTTTGACTGACCCTTTTAGTTTGGCACAACATCATGGAGAATTGTCTCCAAATAACATAAATCTGAGTTCATGGTATACCTCCAACTCCCAACAGAGGCACACCAAAATAAAATGTAAGATGCCTCATGCAAGTATTCTGTTTCTACCTCCAACTGACTCTAGGCTTTCTTATAGAAACCCTGCTTTATCACCTGCCTTTACATCCTTATTGGTGAAGGACAAACATCCCCCAAGACTGTACAAGGACAGGCTCTTAGCCTACCCTGATTGGCCTAGCAGACAACCTGTCCCAGTTCTAGATGACCTAACTCTAAGGAGCTAAGCTCAGTGATGACTCAAGACTGGGTGTTTTTGTACTTTATTCCTCAGAGTACAACATACCTTGTTTATTGTACTTCGCTTTACAGCACTTCGCAGATGTTGCATTTTTTACAGATTGAAGATTCATTACAACTCTGCATCAAGCAAGTCTACTGGCATCATTTTTCCAACAATATTTGCTCCCTTCATATCTCTGTGTCACATTTTAGTAATTCTTACAATATTTCAAATGTTTTCCTTATTTAATTTGTTATGGTGCCCTGTGATTAGTGTTTTTGGTATTATTATTGTAATTGTTTTGGGACACCACAAATCACACCCATGTCAGATGGCAAACTTAAATCAACAAATGTGGTATGTGTTCTGAGTGCTCTACCAACCAGCCACAACACCCATCTCTCTTCCTCTCCTTGGACTTCCCTATTTCTAGAGCCACAACAATATTGAAACTAGGCCAGTTAATAACCCAACAGTAGCCTCTAAGTATTCAAATGAAAGGAAGAGTCGCATGTCTCTCACTTAAAATGAAAAGCTAGAAATGATTAAGCTTAGTGAGGAAGACATACCAAAAGCCTAGACAGGCCAAAAGCTAGGCCTCTTGCACCAAACAGTAACCAAGTTGTGAATGCGAATGGAAAGTTCTTGAAAGAAATTAAAAGTGCTACTCCAGTGAACACATGAATGATAAGAAAGAAACAGCCTTATTGCTGATATGGAGAAGATTTTAGTTGTCTGGGTAGAAGATTAAACTAGCCACAGCATTCCTTTCAGACAAAGCCTAATCCAGAGCAAGGCCCTAACTCCAGTTCTATGAAGGCTGAGAGAGGTGGGGAAGGTACAGGAGAAAGGTTTGAAAGCATGAGTTTGGCTCATGAGGGTTAAGGAAAGAAGCTGTCTCCGTAACACAAGTGCAAGGGAAGCAGCAGGTGCTGGGGTAGAAGCTGCATAGTTCTCCAGAAGATCTACCTATGCTAACTGTTGAAAGTGGCTACACTAAACAACAGATTGGAAGAAGATGCCATCTAGGACTTTCATAGCTAGAGAGGAGAAGTCAGTGCCTGGCTTCAAAGCTTCCAAGGACAGTCTGACTCTCCCATTAGAGGCTAAGACAGCTGGTGACTTTAATTTGAAGCCAATTCTCATTTACCATTCTGAAAATCCTAAGGCCCCTAAGAATTATGCTGATTATGCTAAATCCACTCTCCCTGTGCTCTATAAATGGAACAAACCCTGCATGACAGCACATCTGTTTACTGAATATTTTAAGCTTTAGCTAAGATCTACTACTCAAAAGAAGTGATTCCTTTCAAAATATTACTGCTCATTGACAATGCACCTGGTCACTCAGGAGCTCTGATGGAGATGTTCAATGAGATTAATGTTGTTTTCATGCCAGCTAATACAACATCCATTCTGCAGCCCACAGATCATAGAGCCATTTTGACTTTCAAGACTTATTCTATAAGAAATACACTTCATAAGGCTATAGCTGCTATAGATAGTGATTTCTCTGATGGATCTGGGCAAATTCAAATGAAAACCTTCTGAAAAGGACTCACCATTCTAGATACCATTAGGAAACATTTGTGATTCCTGGGAAGAGGTCAAAATATCAACATGAATAGGAGTTTGGAAAAAGTTGATTCTAACCTTCATGGAGGACTTTGAGGAATTCAAGATTTCAGAGGAGGAAGTAACTGCAGGTGGGGTGTAAATGAAAAGGGAACTAGAATCAGAAGTGGAGCCTGAAGATGGAACTGAGTTGCTGCAATCTCACAATGAAACTTGAACTGATGAGGAGTTGCTTCTTTTTTTTTTTTTTTTTTTTTTTTTTTTTTTTTTTTTTTTTTGAGGAGTTGCTTCTTAAGGATGAGAAAAGAAAGTGGTTTCTTGAGATCTGCCCCTGGTGAAGATGCTGTGAAGATTATTAAAATGACACCAAAGGGATTTAGAATCTTCCATAAGCATAGTTGATAAAGTAGTGGCAGAGTTTGAGAGGATTGGCTCCAATTTTGAAAGACATTCTACTGTGGGTAAAATGCTATCAAACAGCATCTCATGCTACACAGAAATTGTTCATGAAAGGAAAGGTCAATCAATGTGGCAAACTTCATTATTGTTTGATTTTAAGAAGTTGGCACAGCCACCCCAGTCTTCAGTACCCATGACCCTGCTCAGTCAGCACCATCAACATTAGGAAATACTCTCCACCAGCAAAAATATTGTAACTCACTGAGATCTTAGATGACTAACATTTTTAAGCCATCAGTATTTAAATTAAGGTATTTACATTGCTTTTTTAGACATAATGGTATTTCACACTTGAAACACTACTATATATTGTGAACATAACTCGTGTACACGGGGAAACCAAAAAAATTCATTTGACTTGATTTATTGTGATATCTGCTTTATTGTGGTGGTCCGGAACCAAACCCACACTAGCTCCAAGGTGTGCCTGTATTCCTCATTCTCACTCCCATCCTCCCAGCCTAATTTCCTTATGGTTCTCTCTGTGTTTATCATGAACTAATCATACGGATGACCATAACCTCAACCTTCAGAACTTGTCACTATTAATGTCAAGATGGCTACTGCCGAGTGTATAATTTCTTCAGTTTCCTGGAGGAATAAGATTTCCTCTTCTCGTTCATAAACCCACCTTATACTATCACTGCTTTCCCACTGCTTTGCTCATCCAGGTACTTTCCAGATTGTCACCTAGCATGTGCTGTGCAGAGTTCAGTACTGTATATTTACTTTGCTATAGAATCTGAAACTCTAGTTGAAAATTGCAATCACGTCTCCCCTTTTTTGTGCATCTCACTTTTTCTCATGTTCCCTATTTAATAGCCATAACTCTTCCTATAAATGTGGAGGAAGAAAGCAACCATCAGGAGACCAAGACATTGCTAATTATCATAGGAAAGCAGATTAAAATGAGATGCAATTTTTTGCCAATCTTATTGGTATGATATTCCATGTCAGGGAGGGCATGGATGAGCTCCTGCACTGGAGGTAGAGTGGACAGGGCCAAAGGTGGGTGGTCCAAAGGACTGGGCCTGGGATAAATCCCATGTAACATTTTTAGCTTGTGCCCTCTTCCTGGACAGCCCTAAAGAGCATTTCTCCAAACTTTTTCAGGAGTAAGTATACTTTTTGGCTCAGTAATTTAATTTCTAGAAATTTGTCCTTAAAGACAAATGTACAAAGATGTATGTATGAAGTTGTTTTTTACACCATTTATAATAGGGAATTGGGTTTTGAAACATTCATTGAATTGACTACAGTGCAATAATTTTCAATGTCAGTGAAGACTTGTGTAAATATTGACCTGGGGACACTTCCAAACTATGTGTTCTGTTACTTTGTAATGAAAAAAAATGCATTTTTATGTGTACACTTACACAGACACACACAGACACACAGACACACACATACATATACACACTTATAAACTAGTTGTAAACACCAGAATTTCACCATATTATCTCTGGGTTCTTGAATTAGAGGAATCTTTTTCATTCTGTATTTTTTAAACTTTTTACGTTGGGCATGTATCATTTTTTGATCAGATGAAATAACAGTATTTAAATCCTGTTAAAGATATAAAAGTGAAATACTCTCTAGCTCATAACATTTTCCATAAGTTATAATCAAATCATTCAGCAAACATGCAGTAATAATTATGATAAAAATAAATGCCATGTATTGAGCATTTGCCGATAGGCATTTCATTAATTTTTTGTATGCATAATCAGATAAAAACTCCACAATAACTTCATGAGGCAGATAATATGTGGCTAGCAAGATGAGATACAGAGTCAGAATGTGAATCCTATTTTGTCTGTCTCCCGAGCTGCTCTTTTGTGGCCCTGGAGCCACAAAGATGTAAGGTGTTGTGATGACTTGCACCTGAATCCTGTTTCTGAGAGGATTACAGGGCAAAATGCAAGCCCTGTTCTAGAACTGGCTGGATTTCTCTGTATTGCTCACTGTCAGAAACTAAGGTCTGTCTAGAATTCTGGATTGTCTTCACTGTAGTTCATTCACTCTGTCATATAGAAATGGTCTTGTCTAGACTGTCCAATAAGAGACAAGGAAAGGACCTATATGTTTCCCCTAATGGGGAAATGTATCCCCCTTTCTGTCCTAGGGGATTGGTTTCTGAACCAAGATGGAGAACAGGGCCATAAAGTAAATATCCGCCCACTGCTGTTGGCTCATTTTTGGTGTGTTAGAAGTGTATTAACCAGTGCTTGTTTTAATATGAGACAGTTTATGTAGAAGTAACCACAGCTGATAAAACTCAAGAGTTCATGCCAATAATGAAATTCCTCATAGTTCAAGTAATCATGGGGCCACTAACCTATGAGGTAGTTGCTAAGAAACACAGGGACAGATTCTAATTATTCTTATTAGCCACCATTTGGGTCAAATGACTAACTTTTCCAAAGTTCATTCCTTCATTCTTCTTTGTTATCAGCCAAAGGGGAATAGCGGAAATGTATGGGATTTTTTGTTTGTTTCAGTCAGTATCACTGATTTCACAGAAACATGTTCTAGAAGGCTTATGTTGACTGTGTCACACAACTAGAAGTTCAGATGGCTGGGGAGAAACCCTGGAATCTCCTCATGCCTGACCTCATAAATGCAGGACGTAGTTTTTTGGGGCCCCCCCTGGTGACCCTGTCCTGCCCATTACTTCCCCAGGCACCCCTCCAGGTGCTGAGTAGAATCTTCTTCCTTGTATGAGCTAAGCTTTGAACCAAAGCATTGTTGTTTCCTCACTGAGTTAGGAAACAACAGGTTACACATACTTGTTTCTAAAAGATTTGAGTTTGATATTCATGTTTTAACATTCTTGTTGTTCTTTTCTTGAAAAACACTTTATGACTTTCATAAATATTCTTTGCCGATAATATATAGGTTTGTAATAACTTATGTGGGTCGGATTTAGCTGTTGATCCTCTCCTAAGGTAGGATTTCTTCTGATTCTAGCCTAGGTACCCTTCTCTTATGGTTCCGGTTCTTTTTTAAAAAGATTTTGTTTGTTTGTTTGTTTGTTTATGGGGGTTGGGCAGTGGGAGAAAGAGAGAGAATCTCAAGCAGACTCTGCACTGAGTGTGGAGCTGGACACAGGGCTTGATCCCAGGACCCTGAGATCATGATCTGAGCTGAAATCAAGAATCAGACACCCAACCAACTGAACCACCCAGGCACCCCTCTCCTGGGTCTGGTTCTATCTTTCTGGTTTGAAGGTTGACCCATGCTTTTGTTTTTAAGGTAACTTATCTGCTCAGTCCATAAGTGCATTTTAAGATCCAGACTTTCTACCAAAATTACATTAGCTCAGCAGTGTGTGCAATGGAAGTTTCCTTGCTTTAGCTATTTTTATTTTTGCTTGCTACAGCTCACCTCTGTACAAAGGCAGGACATCTTAAAGAGTCTGACTTGAATCAGAAAATGCCCAGCAAACAACTTCTGCCTCTGAAAAGGCTGCAGCATCTGAGGCACAAAAAAGGACTGTGTCCTCAGCCCACAGCAGGGGCATTAGATAAAAGAAGGTCCTTTATGTAGGGATGGCCAGGAAGGGACAATAAAGATGAAGTTAGTGACAGACTCTGGCTTTAGGGAGCTTCAGTCTTGTAAGAGAGACAAGTACATGAATATCTATACTAAAGGTGAAAGGTAACCCCTGATACAAAAGTGCTGGGATAATTGGAAGGGCAGAAATTACGTTTGAGTGGGAAGATCGGGGATGACCTTTAGTAGACCTGTGAATTAAGACAAAATTTAGGAAAGAAATTTGGGCAGGGAGCACATTTCAGAGAGAGGAGGATTAAAAGGAGTAAAGCTATAGTCTGGTCTCCTTATTTTGTAGATTCATAAACAGATCCAGAGAAATGATGTGACTTACAAAAGATAACTACCAAGTCAGATTTTTTCCTGAGAAAATCAGCCTGCACAAATTCTGGCTCCCTGAAAGCTCTAAACAGTTTTATCACTCTCTGAATCTTTAATGTTTAAAATCACTTGGGGGCACCTGGGTGGCTCAGTTCGTTAACCATCTCCCTTCCACTCACGTCCTGGGATTGAGCCCCACATCGGGCTCCTAGCTCAGCAGCGGAGTCTGCTTCTCCCACTGCCTCCTGCTTCCCCTGCTTGGCTGTCTCTTTCTGTCAAATAAATAAATAAAATCTTTAAAAATAATAATAAAATCAATTGAAAGTGTAGGGTATCAATATTATTATTATTATTAGTGTGGAAACATTTAGACACTGCAGACAGTGTTTGTGGTGTGTTTTATTCTCTGAGGGAAGAACGGTGGCATTGGGCCTCGTCTGTCTTTATGACCAGTGAGTAGGTTAGGAACCCAACAGCAGTTGCCAGTGCCTGCCCACCTGCCAGATCCAGGCACCCCAGCCACGTGCCTCCATAGGCCAGCTTAGCGCTGGATTCCCTGCAGGCTTTCCGGCTTCCAGCCTAGGATGGCCACATCTAACAAATAAAAATGCAAGACATCCACTTAAATTTGAATTTCAAATAAACAACCATTTTTTTTGTAGAAGTGTGTCCAATGTGACCTTTGTAACCTGATTTCACTTTCTTGTATGATCAGAGTTTTTACTTTTATTTGTTTAATTCCCACGAAGAGTTTTGTCTTAAAAACAGCTAATTGACATTCGTGTTTTTCCTTTTTTAAAGCACCATTAAACACAGCCTTAAAGATTTTTAAAGATCAAGATACAGGGGAAGTTAAGGTGAAGAGAATAGACTTGAATGTGTCTTTCATCTTTATATACCCAATGCCTGCTTCATGGTGGATGGCCAGTAAATGGTGTCTGAATAAACCTAAGAATGAAGGAGTTAGCCCATTCTTGATTTTTATATCCTGTTATCTGAAAGTCTCCCTTTATGCAGTGATAAATTTAAGCCCCATATGTAGTTCTTTTCTAAAATAGCTCATTGGGTAGAGAATGAGAAACATCTCATATCATGGTTAGTGTTTGCCAGTGAATTAATTCACACCTCCTGAAGAGAAGTAGCCCAAGTAATCAGGCATTGTTTACATTAATCATTAATTAATTAATTGGCAGATTATCTGCTAATGTGGTCCTGAGTTCACATCTCTTGGATCCTAAGCATCCTTACTCTAGCTTCTAAAATGGCTGACTATAAAGCAATAACCTACACTTGTGGATTACATATCCCAGAGGTCATTAATGGCTAATGCTCCCTCTCTTATTTTGTAAGAAATCAGATCTCTGAAATCATTCATGAGATATAATTCACTACAGATGAGGTTTCTCCACTTTTGTACAAAGTGTTTCTGGTCTTGACACTACATTTTGAAGATATTAAAATGAAAACTAAAAGCATGGTCTACAGCTTGTGTTAATTATCCTTGGGTAGTTTGTGGACGCGTTGAGTTCTTAAGACATAGTTATCTAATATGATTTAAAAGGCCTGTCTCCGTGTTAGGTCTATTTCTGTACTTTAATGATTATTTTATTGTCCTAAAGTTTAAGTGCTTTGGGTTCTAATAGGCCAAATGAATGGATATTGAAAGCAGATAATGAAAAGGGGACGGGGCGTGAATGGCAATGCTATTTGTTGGACTACAGTTGACACGTTGGATTCCTTTGGCCTGGACAGCTCTTGCCTCAGAAGTCCAAGTACTTGATTCTAAATTAGAAAATCTTGAGTGGGAAAGCATGAACATACTGTTTCATTCTCCTAGTTATTCAGTGCTTTCTCACTGTTAATGCTTTTTGCTAGTTGGGTTTTGTGAGCTCCAGGGAATTCTTTTAAAAGAAGAAATGAGACCCATCACCACAGCCAGGAATATTTGTATTTCTCTCTTGCTTTCCCCAGTAACCTTTTCACGGGAGAAGTTTGCCTACACATGGCACTAGATATTTTTAAAGACTTCCTGAAACAAATGTTTGTTCTAATTACAGTTTTATATAGCTTATGCCACTTAAAGAAAACCCACAGTGTCAAAGTGTGCACTTATGGAAATAATAAATTATAGCAATGTCTAACACCTGGTTCCTGATAGCTTGCTCAAAGGATGCATGAACAAATGCAGATATAGCCACCAACCAGTATAATCAGGGCCGTAAAATAAGTAATTAGATCATATTAACAAATCAAACCCATCTGGAAGCAGCAGAGGAATGACTTTGGGTTTTAACCAAAGGATCTAATTCATTTCAAGCACCTAATAGCAAATAAAGTGTATCTCTCTCCTATAGTATCATCTTCAGGGAAAGCAATGTGAAATGCTATAAATTAATGTTTAGAGTTTCATCTGCCTTTTTTTAAAAAATTCTGCTTTGAGAATGTAGGGTTTTATAATTTCTTATTTTGCCAACTATTCACGTTCATTTTGGAAAAGTGCTAATGGACGGGCAAACAAAAAGAAGATAGAAACCACTGGTAATTGTGCTGCTCAGAGATAACAACTGTTATTATTTGGTTGTAATCCTTCAACATTTTCAGTGAATACATATAAATGTGTATTTTAATAAAATGAGCTCACGGCAAACCCCTGGGGTTCCCTCCCTCCATGGGAGCTTTGTACTATCACTTTGCTATCCCTCACTCAATAAACCTTGCTTTGCTGCCCACGCCCCCCCCAATGAGCTCACACTTTGTTTACTGTTTTTTTAACCTGTGTTTTAATTTGATTGTGACATCTTCTCATATCAATATGTATATATATCTTTGGCCTAGGATCCACGTATAGATTTGGCAGGATTTGGGGATCCTGCACCCCCCAAAAATGATACAAAATTTTGTGGGGGTATGTGTATATATATTTCTAGAAAAAAAAGATGCATTCAGATTTTTATTGATTTACTCTGACTTTTAGGGATAAATTTAAGGAGCAATTACAGTCGTGCCTCTTCTCACTCAGGAGCATAGTAAGCCTCCAGTGTGTTCTTATCCTCTTTGTTCCCTTTCTAAATTTTTACTTTTTTCTGCACAGGTCCTCCATCACTGTTCTAATAACTTAATGGTCATCTTTTTAAGAAAAACATTGAATTTATTAAGGTTTAGATATTTCTTATGATTTTTATTATATCTTAGGGTCTCTTTGTTACCTTGTAAACTCATCTTCAATTTAATATAGAACTAATATAGAATATATAGTGATAATGTAAGGTTCAATTTACACAAATTTACATTGCATGAACATACGTTTTATACATGTTTCATACACGTTTCATAAATAGCTATGTGCCATTTTCCATATGATAGAATAAAACAAATTATTTGTTATCAAATAATTGGTAACATACCCACAAGGATTTACTTTGTATTTTTACATGCCAGAATCTTTTAAAATCTGTCTTTTAAAAATTTTTACAACTTTTCTAATTAAAAAAATATATATGTTCCACATTTTTGTATATAAACCAAGGCTGTCGTTCAAAATTTTCACTAAAGGAACCAGGTGAGAAATGTTAATGTCTAAAGTCTCATGTTATCTACAAATATAATTTCTTACAAGACAGAATTACAGAAAAGGAGTTCAGAGACTTGGAGCAAGGGGTGGATAAAACTCTCACCACGCCTTTAAATTAATGAATGGTCGGGAGGGTCTGTGGACAGAAATGAACCATGGAGCCATATAGTGATGGTAAAGTCCAGCCCATTTCCACAGGCCCTGTTCCTCCAGATTTCCCAGTAAGCTTTTGTTCCATGGGTAGGCTCCTGTTTTATCCCTCTGAGATCTGTCTTTCTGTCTCTTCTCCCTTTCTATTCTCCTCATCCTCTTCCTGCCCCACCTTCCTATCCCTATTTCCTGCCTCACCTCCTGCCTCTCTCCCCACTCTCTCTCCTTCTCTTGCCTCAGTCCCCACACTTGATCTTCTCACAGTCCAAGTGTTCTGCTCAGAGGGGCTCTCTCTTTAGATTCCGTACATTTTTTTTTTAAGATTTTATTTATTTATTTGACAGACAAAGATCACAAGCAGGCAGAGGGGCAGGCAGAGAGAGAGGGGGAGGCAGGATCCCTGCCGGGCAGAGAGCCCAATGCGGGCCTTGATCCCAGGAACCTGAGATCCTGACCTGAGCCGAAAGCAGAGGCTTAACCCACTGAGCCATCAGGTGCCCTGCTTTTGCACATTTTAATCCAATTTGCCTTTTCCCCCTTGCCTTAGGTATCTGTTTCTCTACTCTCAGTTTCACTTCTCTCAGCTCCCCCAGCCTCTGACACAATGGTAGGAAACCTTTTCTAGCTTGTTTCTGTTCACTGTCATCGCTGCCTTCCAGAAGGTGACTTGTCTTTTATGTTTTCCTGACTCCAGCTACGCTGCTGCTCACTAACTAGCCTCTCTTCCCCCATCCTACCATACCACCATTCTCTTTCCTGTAAGTCAATTTCTTATTTATTATGCATTTATGTAGATGAGTATCCGTGTTTACATGAAAACAAGTAAGATAGTGTTTGCCTACAGCCAACAAAGGGTTCAAAAGATACAACAGAATTTGAAGAGGTAGTTATTAAGATCTGTGGATTGATTGATTTATGTTATTTTCATTTCTTATTTACATTTGTTCTAAACCACTGAACATTTCTACATCTTGAAGTTAAGATGTTTTGATCATATCAAGAACTATATGCCATTAAATTGGGTATGTGAATATCGGGATTGACAAAATCATAATCATTTTCTGTAACTTTTCAAAGCCGTCATCATTGTGATGAGGGAGTGGGAGGCTGGCTGAGGACAAAGCAAAAGCTGGCACCTTGCACCCCCTCTCCATCCGCTCCCCTCGGTGATGTGTGTGGCATTCCTCAGGTACCCCTGACTGCCAAAACGAGAAACAAATAGTTAACTTGCTGAGATCACAATCCCGCAAGACAGGAGTCTCCCTTGGTTTACAAATGTCCTAGAGATCTACGAACAAAGAAGTTACATTATCAATAGCACAGTTTCCAGAGGCAAATAACTCAGTTCCTCAAGCTTTAATGTCACCTTCCCCTCCATAAACAAAACTGAAGGAGGCTGGGGTAGAAGGAAATGTAAGTGAAGTTAAGTTTCTTCTATACCTAAATCTCACTAACAAAGACGCTTGATAGCAGGATTGTGACATCCCACCAGGAATCTCCCAACTATCTTGATGTTAATGACTTGCCAAAAGACAACATTGATCAAGCCTCCCGTATCCCTGCACCTTGGAGGCCTCCTTTAACATATGAAAACTCTGTTCAAACCTCCGTTTCCCTGCCTTCCCCCAACCTTGTAGACCTCCTTTAGCATATGAAAACTCCGTTCAAACCTACGTTTCCCTCACCTTCCCCCAACCGCAGGGTACATAACCTGCCATCCCTCACAATCCGGGGCAGCTGCATCTCTGCCTGCCCAAGGGTCCTGTCCCCGTGCTTTAATAAACCACCTTTTTGCACCAGAGATGTCTTAAGAATTCTTTCTTAGCCGTCGGCTCCGAACCTCACCCCACCGAACCTGACCTAGGTTCTAGAACTTCATCAATTGCATTACAAAAGTACTTTTAAAATATGTCTTTTGAGGATCACCTGGGTGGCTCAGTCAATTAATTGTTAGATTCTTGATCTCAGCTCAGGTCTTGATCTCAGGGTCATGAGTTCAAGCCCTGTGCTGGGTATATAACCTATTTAAAACAAAACAAAACAAAACTGTTAAAATATGTCTTTTGAAGAAAAAAAATACTGAACTGCTAGAAAGGAAAAAATAAAAAAACAAAAGCAGCAACAACAAAAAGTCAAAAAGGCTTTAGTATCTGCAAAGTTGTTTTAGTTTATTTAAAAATTATTTCAAAGTAGTTTTTGAAAATTCCATAAACTGAAGTACATGACCACAAATGCATTTTCCTATAAATAGGCTATACCTTCACCATTAAAGAGGCAAACCAGTCTGGTTTTTGATGTGGGTTTTTCACAGTTGTCATTTCAAAACACAGAAAGAATCAAGCAGTTGTGCAACTCTGCATTTGAGGTGCCAGATAACTGTGCTTTTATGGAGGTAAAGGAAATATTCCTTACTAAGACAAATCTTGAAGATAAACTTTGCATAGGAATTTCCTCTGCAACACAGAAACCATGAATTTTCTAGCCCCCTACTGTTATTAAAAAGACTCATTCCAACAAAGTGGCTGACATTGAACTCAATTCCTTGTGCATGAAAGTCCATGTCTCTCACTTACTGATTAGAGCTGGGGGAGTGTATAACGTTTCTAATACTTGTCACAGGCCGGGGAATTCTAAAAGAAAAAAATCTTGCAGCAACCACCTTTAAGCCAATTGGGAATGCTGCTTTCAGCAGAATCTAACAAAAAACAAACATGAAACTAATGACCCTGAAAAATATTTGTATAGTTTCCTTTGGCTCTGGTCCTATTGGCACACTTTCAGCCTCTAGTTTTTAGTGTCCTGTGGATTATAGTTAATCATAAATTGTGAATTTATTGTTCTTATCTGAACTTCCCTTTTGTAAATTACATGCTATCCCAACACTGTATGTTTTAGAGGGTGACACCCCATAAAAGAGGCGTGTCATGTTAGGAAGGTCAAAATAAGGCCTTCCTTTGCCCCCCATAATTAGGTCTCAAGAACCCCCACTGTTTTGTCCTGTTAAAAATTCTTGTCTTGGAGATGCCAGACACAAAGTTGACCTTGTTGTTTGCATCTTTACATCTTAAAAAAATTTTTTTTAAAGTCTATAGACAGTTTTGAATTGAAAATAAAAATTCAGTATACCAGAGATTATGGCAAGTGCGAGGCATTTTTCTGAGTTGATTGAGAGGCTTTGTGATATATGTGGAAAGAGGAGGGGTTTCCAATGCAAAAGACCGGTTTTTAAATCCCCGTGTTTCAGTTTTCTAAGTTTGTAATAATATGCACATTACTTAACTTCTGAGCTTTCCTCATCTCTGAAAGAAGGAAAATAATTTCCCTCTGAAAGAGGGAAAATAATTTATAGGTTTATGGTCCAACTGAATAACAAAATGCATATGAGAGTGCCTGATGTGTAATGGATGTTCAATAAAAGTAATAATAAAATAATTGGAAAAAGGCAGTTATAAAGAGAACCAGACTATGAAATTCTCTTTAATTCTTTTTCCACTTAAATAAGAAAAAAAACATGTGAAGTAACTAGCCAGTGGCCAGGACATAGTTGACCATCAAGGGATGTTAGTTACTCTTTTAGTCAACATTTCAAGTAATTTATTTGCTTGGTTTCCAGGGCTGACAAGATATTCTTGACTCAGCATTCAACAGTAGGCTGCCTCCTTGTAGTGCTTCTTAAATACTAATGTGCACAGAGATGACCCAGGAATGTTGTTGAAGTAGAGATTCAGTGGATCTTGGTGGGGCCTGAGTTCTGGTTCGGTGGGTCTGGGGTGGGACCAGTGACTCTACTTTTCTAAGAGGCTCCCAGGTGATGTCTTGAGGTGGGCTTAGTGTTCACACTTTGAATCTCATGGCATCAATGGGCCAGACAATAAATATCCTGCCTTTGTTTCTTACAATATCTTATTTCATTGAGCTGAGAGAGCTTAGAGATGATATTATTTTGCACATTTTACAGATGAGCAGTATGTGACCACAGAGGTTGATGAATCAGTTAATAGTTGAGATCCTTCATCCTTATAGTTCAGCAACATTTGTTATCTACCATGATCAATTTTTTTTAATTGTTTAACTGTTCTCCCATCCTTCTTATTTAGTTTTATGTTCCTAGAAGTTAAGAGTAATCAAGTTTCTTCTATCTTTATCACTATTTTCCATCTCCTTTTGAGATCTTTGCTCATGTTTGTATGTAACCATAGTTTGTCAGCATCCACATTGCTTAACCCTGTCAAGAGACAACCTATCCTTGATGGACCTCTCTGTAGTGGCAAAATGATTGGTAAAGGTCAGTCAGATTTTGATGCTTTTTGGCATAGTTAATAGCAGTTGGGAGTTGGGTTTTTATATCAGAACTCCTTTCTAGTTTTTTGGAATAAGCTGCCTACTCCTCCACTAGAACCAGTGAGAAGCCAGATGATCTAAGAGCTGTCAGTTCAGGGATGCTAGGCATTTCCATTGTTCTAACCACAAAACAGCCCTGGCCCACCAATGGGGATCTATTTTATCCACTTCAGTCTTTTCAGGTCAATATCAGAGAACAAGTTTCCATTGCTGTGAACTCCCTTGCTCATTTTTGTAAATTTCATGGAATAAGTACTATGCTCTGGGACACTTCTATTATGTTTGTACCCCCTTTATGAAGGCACACTCCCCTTCCTCTCCCCGGGATACACTCCCCATGGTTAAGAACCAGCCAGGGTCTCCATGAGCCAGGTTAGGTATGCTCTTAATAATGCCCCGTTCCTCTTTTCTCCCAGCTTTCCCACAACCAGCACCATATGGTTTCTAACTCATTTTTAGAAGCTAATGCTGATGGGAACATGCTCATAAACTTTTTTTTTTTAACAAAGATTAATTCAGAATAACGAGAATGTCATAATCACACTCAATGTATAAATAATGATTTTAATTTAATAAACAGTTAAATGTAACATAATCATAAGAATATTTTAGAAGAGCCAGTTTAGTTTGGATCACTGGTCTGTCTTCACAGGGAGATAATAAATGTTATTGAGCCAGAAACAACTGGGTAGATGTCTCAGGACTGCCTGCCTTCCTTCCTTCCATCTTTATTTCTTATCTTCTGTCTTTTGGGTATGTTATAGGGTACTTACAGAATCCCTGTAAAGGGATTCATTGTTTACCTGTTATAATATAGCACAAATATTTTTAATGTTAATAAATATGCATTTTTTTAAAAGATTTTATTTATTTATTTGACAGACAGAGATCACAAGTAGGCAGAGAGGCAGGCAGAGAGAGAGGAGGAAGCAGGCTCCCTGCTGAGCAGAGAGCCCGATGCGGGGCTCGATCCCAGGACCCTAGGATCATGACCTGAGCAGAAGGCAGAGGCTTTAACCCACTGAGCCACCCAGGCGCCCCTAAATATGCATTTTTACCATTATTTTTTAAAGATTTAGTTGAGAGAGAGAGAGAGCAAGAGGGCAGGGGAGGGCCAGAAAGAGAGGGAGAGAAAGAGAATCTCAAGCAGACTCTGTGTTAAGTGTGGAGCCAGACACAGGGCTCAATCCCAGGACCCTGAGATTATGACCTGAGCTGAAATCAAGAATCAAATGCTTAACTGACTGAACCACTCAGGCATCCCTCACCATTATTTTAAATAGTTGCTTACTATGTACGTAATTATGCCATAATTTATTCAACTAATTAGCTAGTGTGGGACATTCTGATTCTTTCTCAACTTCTTTTGCTTTTCATAAAATACCGTGCTGGTCAGTGACTTTGTTAAGATCTAAGCAACTGCCCCTCAGTTATTTCTTGCTTATCTATTCACCTGTTTACCTCCTCGAAGATTTCTCATAGGCATCTTATTTTCCTTTAGAATGCATTGCCCAGCATGATATTTAAATAATTTTAGTAATTTTGTGATAGTAAGTATAGTGTTTAAAAACTTGGAATCTGAAATCAGCCTGCCTGAGTTTGAATGCCAGCTCTTGCCATATGCTAGCTGTGTGACCTTCAGCAAGATACTCAACTTCTTTGTACCTTAGTTCCTTCACCTACAATAAGAGGATAAAATAGTACTTATCTCATCTAGTTGTGAGGATAAAATAGTACTTATCTCATCTAGTTGTGAAGATTTAGGAAACAATGTATTTAAATGGTACAGAATAGTATCTAGCATTCAGTACTTGCTCAAGTTAAATTAACTACTGTTAATGATAATTAACTTGCTCTGCCTTTTTATTCACACTCTTTAACTTAAATTTCCACCAAAATGTGGCTGCAAACAAGACTTCATTTTTTGGCAAGAAATATTAGGAGCAGAAAGAGAGGACTAAAGTGATCTCAATATGGTCAATTCTTATTACATGTTTAAGTATCAAATATTTAATACGGTAGAGTTGCTAGACTAGACTCCAGGCTATCAGAGACATCTCACTAGTAGTCAAGGTGGTGGAGATAAGCATAGTCACCAGACGTCCACCAGTCACCTACCATCAGCCAGGTTTTGTGTTCAGACACAGGTAGATTATCTGTGATCTTTCCTGTCCATATGAACTAGAACTGAATGGCATACATTTATTTTTACTTCTCCCCTAGGATTCTTTGCTCTTCCTTCTTCTCTCCTAGTGAAAGTGGAGAGAAAGTAAAGTGTTTTTTGTTTTGTTTTGTTTACTTGGGATTTTCCTAAAGAACAGACTTTATTGTTTTATTTGACCTCCTTAGAGAGCCTTTTCTGCAAACAGTTCTTCACTATCCAGCAGGGTTCTGGCATTTGGGAGACCCCTCAGTGGGAACAGTGACTAGGTATGAACTTGGGAACTATTTTGGGGAGATAAGAAAATGTATGGAATTTGGGGTCAATCGTTCACTCTTAACTACTAGAGGAGTACATCAGAAACATTTGAATTAGGCATTTTTCTGCATTTTAATTGTTAGATCAAGTCCTTGGTTGATAAGAAAATAAATTCTACAATAAATCAAATGTATGAAGGAAAGACCAGGCATTTTTCTTATCTAAAGAGGCTCGTGGTCTCAAGCACTGAGGAAAAAATGCACGTCAAAAAGCCTGATTTTCGTTCTTAGTTTTGTACCGGATTTAGTTTTGTACTAGAAAGGGTAAGGCAACCTGGTTCTTTCATTTAGGCAGGAGTTCCTGGTCCTCCTTGTAATCTTATACTAGTACTGTTCAGGACAAGAATCTTAATGGAATAGCCAAAGCCCAGTGGGGCTAGTGATCTGTGTGTGGTCACTCAGCTAATCAGCAGGCTTGTATGTTATAATGCTTTCTTAAGAACTAGGATTCTACTTCAGCCCTCCCTCATGGGATATTTCCTAAAATATATGCTTTCTGATCAAACTATACTTTAGAAGAAATCATCTTCTAAAGAAAAAGCAAGAAGGAAAAATTGATTAATCATAGCTCCTAGAATAGTTTCTGTTGAAAATATTATGGACACTGAAAACCACAAAATGTTTTTACTTCAAAGAATGGGTATATCCTAGAACTAATAGGGATTTTAAGAGTTCCAGAACTTCTGGGGAAAATATTCAGGGAAAATACAAGTAGATAAACATTACTATTTTTTTTGAAGCCTCATTAAATGGGGATTGTAGATTCAGTCCTCCTCAGAGGTTACCAAGGAAAGTAGCAACTGTGAATATGTCTCCTCATGTTAATCATGAAAGGATCAGTATGCCCATGCTATGGAATATTATATGGCTATTAAAATGGAATACGTAAAAATGAAATACACTAGTGCATTAAAAATGAAATAAAATGACATGGAAGATCTGTGATAAATTGTTTAGAAAGATAATGGCAGGGTACTATTCAGAATGTGATCTCTCAGTTTTGTAAAGACAAACACAAAACGTATAAACATAAGGACTTAGATGTCTGCTTGGGTCAGAGCTAGAGGAATGTATTTCAACTGTTGGCGGTGGATCTCCCAAGCTATTGTGAGTGAATAGAGGAGGTGTGAATGGTGGCATGGTGTAGGGGAGAGGCGGACAGAGAGGTGTGTTTACTTTTTAATTTATTCATGTCTGTGTTGTTTGGAATTGTTCTAATAAACATTTTTATAATACTTTATATGAATATATTTTACATATTTTTATAATGTTTTATATGAAAAGCCATATAAAACCTTTGTATCAGAAATGAATCTGTGTGCTCTGTTCTTCAAAGAAACATGGTATCATTCAGCAAATAGTGCAAATGACAAGAATTCCTCCACCTTAGAAACTCCTTACAAATTACAATATAAATTGTCTCACACTTGTAAATATCAGCTGTACATGTTACAGATTATAGGAAGAGAAAAAAAATGAAGTCCAAAGCTGCTATAGATGGAAATCATTACATCTAGTTTGAGTGGGTGATAATAACAGCAGAAGGGAAATGTGTACAGGTAAAAAAAGATGCTGGAAGTGTGCAAATATTTTCATAATAATGTGAGAAAGATGGGGCGCCTGGGTGGCTCAGTCGGTTAAGCGTCTGCCTTCAGCGGAGGTCATGATCCCAGAGTCCTGGGATGGAGCCTGCATTGGGCTCCCTGCTCAGCGGGGAGTCTGCTTCTCCCTCTCCCTCTGCCTGCCACTCCCCTCCACTCATGCTCTGGCTCTCATCTCTCTCTCAAATAAATAATAAAATCTTTAAGAAAGATAGTAATGTGAGAAAGATATGCTGCTGCTCTATTATGATACTTAGCATCTTAGATACTGATCACCATCCCTATGCCCTCCTCTTCAAGAATTCCGTCTCAACATAGAGGTGAATAATTTCCATGGAAATAAGTCCATTAACTAAAGAACACATTGGTACTGAGAACATAATGTGTGGACTGCTTTAGATACGGGGTGGGAGAGGGGAGCGCAAAGATGAAGAAGAGCTAAGCATTGCCTCCTGGTGCTTGCAATCTAGTGGGGGAGCTAAGGTGGTGCACTAGCTCTGAAGTGCCACGGGGACTATAGGAAGCACACAAATGCGTAAACTAAACTAGGACTTCAGAATAGAGGGGATGGATGTTCCCTCCAAGGGGAGGTGTTCTATTTTTTATTTTGTTTTGTTTTAGAATAGAAAAAACATGAACATCATTGTAAGTCAGCATGGAGAGGTGACAATGGGGTAAGAGAAAGGAGGTGATGAATAGGAGGTAACCCAGACAGAAGCCTGAAGAGAGCCCAGGGGGAGAGAAAAGCCATGAGTAGGAGGAAGGATATTACACAAAGCATGTGAAAGAAAGAAAGGGGTCTGCGTGGTGAGACAGAGATGCTCCGGGAGGTGAAGGAAGAGGAAACTGGAAGAGTCCATTTATAACAGGTTTGACTTTCTCCATCTAGTGGAAAGTTACAATATTGCCAGAATGAGAGTCATGGTAGGCTTGGGGGCTATGAAAAGACTTGGAACAGCCACTGTGAAGAATATAAGTCAACCAGAGGATAGTACTTTTGTATTCTTCGGGTTAATCCGGAGTAAGGCAATCGCTGGATTATAAGATAGTTCTATTTTTAACCTATTGAGGAACCTCCATACTCTTTTCCAGAATAGTTGCCCTGGTTTACATTCCCACCAACACCGCATGAGGATTCCACTTTTTCCACATCCTCACCAACTTTTGTGTTGTTAATGTTAACCATTCTGACAGGTGTGCAGTGATATCTCATTGCAGTTTTGATTTGTATTTCCCTGATGAAGAGTGATGTTGAATATCTTTTCATGTATCTATTGGCCATCTGGATGTTGTCTTTAGAAAAATGTCTATTCATGTCTTCTGTCCATTTTTATTTTTATTTTTTTTAAAGATTTTATTTATTTGTGAGAGAGAGAGAGTACCCACAAGCAGGCAGAGAGGCAGGTAGAGGGAGAGGAGGAAGCAGGCTCCCGGCCGAGCAAGGAGCCCAATGCAGGACTCGATCCCAGGACCCCAGGATCATGGCCTGAGCCGAAGGCAGCGGCTTAACCAACTGAGCCACCCAGGCGTCCCATTCTGTCCATTTTTTAAATTGGATAATTCATTTTTGGGGTGTTGAGGTTTATAAATTCTTTACATATTTTGGATACTAATCCTTTATCAGAAATGTCATTTGCAAATATCTTCTCCCATTCTGTAGTTTGCCTTTTAGTTTTGTCGATTGTTTCCTTCACTGTACAGAAACTTTTTATTTTTATATAGTCCCAATAGTTTGTTTTGCTTTTGTTTCCCTTGCCTCAGGAGACATACCTAGAAAGAAGTTGTTATGGCCAGTGTCAAAGAGGTTGCTGCCTAGAGGTCTCCCCTAGGGTTTTTATGGTCTCAGGTCTCACAATTAGGTCTTTAATTCATTTTGAATTTATTTTTATGCGTGGTGTAAGAAAGTGATCCAGTTTCATTCTTTTGCATGTTGCTGTCTACCCCAATGTTTATAGCAGCACTACATACAGTACAATGGAAACAGCCCAAGTGTCCATCAATTGATAAATGGATAAAGAATATGTGAGAGAGAGATATATATACATATATATACATATATGCAATTGAATATTTTTCAGCCCAAAAAAGAATGAAATTTTGCCATTCGCAATGACATGGATGGAGCTAGAATATAATGCTAAGTGAAGTCAGTCAGTCAAAGAAAGACAAATACCGTATGATTTCACTCATATGTGGAATTTAAGAAACAAAACAAATGAGCAAAGGGGAAAAAATAGAGGCAAACCAAGAAACAGACTCTTAACTGTAAGAGAACAAACTGATGGTTCCCAGAAGAGAGGTGGGTGGGGGGATGGGTGAAACAGGTGATGGGGATTAAGGAGGGCACTTGTGATGAGCACTGGGTGATGTACGGAAGTGTTGAATCACAATATTGTCCACCTGAAACTAATAATACACAGTATGTTAACTGACTGGAATTTCAATAAGTCAACCAGGGATGATTAGCAGGGTTGTGGAGCATCACTGAGGTCCCACCTGAGGTGGAGTGGCATGAATCTTTAATGAAACTAATAAAAAGAAACATTTTGCATTACTTTCTCTGGCATTGTGGCAGCTGGGCATAGAGGCATGGAAATTCAGCTTCACCAGAATGCGTATTTTGTAGAAATCAAGGGATTCTTCAGCTGAAAGCTGGGTGTGAAAATTTATCGGAAAGTAGTAAAATAATTGCATCATTTCAGAATTCACTTTGTCAATATGTTTCTTTCCCCTTAATTTTTAGTTAAATCAGTTAACTATATTTCCATAAAGAAGTAGGAAAATATCCAGTACTTTGTTAACTAACCAAGTAATGCCATTAGAATTTCTGAAGTTTCTAGCTCATAGTTGCTTTTCATACATTATGTATTTTTAGGCTGGAAAAACTAATAACATCCTTTTTGGAAGACCAGGATCCAGAGAGCAGACTAGATGTTGGCACTGATATGCGTAAAATTCATCACTGTTTCCATCATTTAAAGGTAATGTTCAACATTTCCTCTAGTAGAAGCCGTTGTCTGCCATTTTGAAACTGCAATAAAGTTTGCCTAGTTGACCGACTCTTAAAAGTTTAGGACCCAACTTCACATGTGCAGAATGGTATGATCTTCCAACAAGGCTGGGATTATTCCGGAATTTCTTCAGGGGTTTTATCTTACCTGCCAGTGAATAAGCTCAGACCATAGACTTGTAATTCTTTTGCCAGGAACCTCTCACTTGTACACAGAATAATTCCATGTTCAGAAACCGTTTGTTTTGAACATATATCAAGAAAATTGTATCCTGTGTTTTTCCCAGCAGTTTAGATTTATCCATATAAACCCTCAGTTTTTCTCTGCCTTACATTTTACCTTTCATGATGACACAGTGAGAATATCATTAACTTTTATTTCTACCTCACTTGTAATTTGGCATTCTTCACTATGATAATAAACATTCATTGGGAGTCTGCTATGGGCCAGGCCTTTGGGAAAGCAAAATTGAGTAAGTCAGTCATGACGAAGACATATGTGTAGAGAATAATTATAACACATGATAAGTGATATTTTTAAAAGTGTGAATCAAGTGATATGGGGTTAAGGAGAAAGAGAAAGAAGTTCAAGAGGAGATCATGTTTGAGCAGGAACTTCTGAGTTTAGGGAAAGAGACATAATAGATGAGGAAGGGGAGGGGAGAGGGGACAGGGAGACAGGGAAGGCAGCTGCATTGTAGAGACAAGGAGGCAAGAAGGGACAGGCACGCCTGATTTGTGCAAGGAATTGTCTAAGGCAAAAAGAGTCCAAGAAACTCAGAGATTTGGAAGAGAAATATGGGCTCTAAGCTCTTATTTCATCTTACAGAAACTATTGAATGACAAGAAGATTCATGGAAAAAGCACAGTCTCCTCTGAAATCAAAGATCAAGACTGCCAAGAACCATTAAAGGAGGAAGAATACCAAAAGCTCCGAGACATTCTACAGCAGAGGGATAATGAAATCAGTATCCTTTCCAAAGCGAGTAGAAACTGACCCTCTCCTGGCTGGAAAGAGGGAGGGGGAACAACTTCGATGCCTTCTGCTAGCCACATCACCTAGCCCCCCACCCTGCGTCCAGTTCACACTGCTTCTTGTCATTGAGGAGAGGTCCCTCCCACGCACAGAATGTAGCCACCAGTGAAAAACACAGTTGCTAAAAAAGGAACATTTTGACTTTGTTTTTAGCTAGATAGTGACTGTTATGGGGAATATTTCAGTTTATTGAAAAGCGTGGTCTTTTTTACACCAACTCTTAACATGAATTTTTTTTTAATATATTTTTTGGACTACTCCACTGTGCTCTTTCTGTTTTAGTTCTAAGCCAAGAAGTTAGCTGGTTATCTTTAGCTGACTGACCGGACACTGGGCCGACCACAGCCTCACCAGGGCCCAGAATTTGTGGCTGGTGTGTGGGCGGCACTCAAATGGTCTCTGAAAACTGACAAATGGTATTTAGCTTATGGAGAGCAGAGATTGATTTAAATGTAACTTTTTTCATTTAAAGGCCAGGTCTACTGCTTTGGGTTCCACTTAACGAATGTTCCCAAATTTGGAAGCGAGTGTCGATGGGCATTCAAGATAGAATCCTTCTTGACTCTAGGAGGCAGTATGGGGTGCTGGGTGAGCCAGCAGCCCATAGAAGCTGCCTCCAGGTACAGGTGGCGGGGGCGGGGTGGGGGGGTGGTAGTTAGACCTCAGGTCCCCCCAGCATTTCTTCAGTCTTGTTTCTCACTTTATCTGTCCAGCTTAGCTTCTTGTAAAAAGATTTGACATTTTCATTGCATTTTCAGACTTTAAACGTGCACAAGAGGCTATTTCGGTCTCTCATCAACAGGTATTTGTGTTCATTTTTAAAAATTACTAAAGGGCCTTTTAGCTGCAGCTAATGTGGAAAAAAAATGCATAAAAATCACCTACATCCAGTAAATAAAGAGGTAAAAACAAACCACACACAAGGTAGGCACACTGCCTGATTAGCCTCGGTCTCTAATTTTAGCTGAGTATTAGCAGACCCTGTATGCCTGATCCAAGTGAGTTTTAGCTGCTTTCTTATCCAGCCAGCAACAGTAGGTTCAGCTGCGAATTCTCCTCCCACGTGAGGCCTTGTCTGTGAGTGCCGCCCACAGGGTCACCCTGCATTCCTTTTCCTCTCTCTTACCCTGTCCAGCTCCAGGGATGCTCCCAGCCCAGACCTCAGGCCTGGGCCTGGCCCCAGTCTGAGCTCTGCGTCTTTTCCGAATCTTGATCCTATTTTAGGATCTTCTCCCCTAAACACTCCTACCAACTTCTTAGTCCCCTCCTGGGCTCATGAATATGTGTGCCGATAGGAGGGATGAGATATGAGATACGTCAGCAGGGAACCAGTCTGGGCTTGTGCATGTATGTTTATTTAAACAAGAGAGTGACAGAGAGACCTACATCATCTCCCTTATTGACCACCAGATTCAGGTGCCACTGTTTATGTGAGGCTGGCCTGGATTCTTCACTAACTGGGAATGACCTGAGCAGTGTCTCCTCCTTCTGAGACTCATGTTCAAAATGATGGTGTGTAGGAGCCATGGTGAAAAGATTACGGAACTTCAAATTCACACCTGGATTGATATCCTAGTTCCTCCTGCCTTAGCTCCATAGCTATTCCATGGAATGGTTTCCTCCTCTTCTGTAGTAGGACCATAAAGCCTGCCTTGCCAACCTCACAGTGCTGAGCAGAGCTGGTAAGGTAAGGTGCTGGAAAGTGCTTTGAGCACTTTTGAGCACGTAGTGTGATACAATGGGAGATATGAAAGTTTCTCATGCCAGGATGAAGGATATTTTCACATCTTGTCTGTAGAACCACCAAGGCGAAGACTGACAGGAGGAATGAGAAAGATCTGGTATATGGGAAAAACAGGTGGTAATACTTGAGCTCAGCAAATGACAGTAATGCAACCAAAATGACAGCGAATGACTCAGAACACTCTTCTTGGTAAGGGAGTGAAAATGATGTCCTTTCAGTGACATTATCAGTCTGCTTAAAGTTCAGACACCCCTTCACCAAACATGTAACAGTGTGTCATTTAGGACCCCACACAACAAAGGCCCAAGTTAAATGGAATAGGCTGGGGAGGAAGACAAAGGAAAGGTGGGAAGAAGGAAGGCAGCCAAGCAGATAAATCTGTACTCTGATCTCTATGAAATGTACATTAGAACACTGCATGTTTCTGGTTAAATTCTGCCAGAGCCCGTTAGAGTAAACCTCAGTTCCTTACTCCAGATCACAAGGCCCTACATGACAGTGCCCCTGCCACACCTCTGATTTCATTTATTCTGTCTCTGTCCTGTATGTGTCAGGCTTTGGTCACAGTGTTCTTTCTGTGGTGGTTCTAACACCAGCTTTGTCAACGTTGGCACTCTCGACACTTGGGGCTGTCTAATTCTCTGTTGTGGGGGCTCCCCTGTGCATCGTAGGATGTTTGGCAGCCTCTCTGGCCTCTACCCACTAGACTTCAGTAACAACACCTGCCCCCCCCCCCCCACTGTAGTATGCAACCAAAACTGCTTCTAGACATGGCCAGACGTCCTTTGAGAGGTAAAATAGCCCCTGTTGGGAGCCACTGACAAGGCCCTTCTCCTTAGGGCTTTAGCACTGGCCATGAACTCTGTTGACATATTCTTCTTCTGGCCGCTACCTCTTGATGTTCAGTTTAAATGTCACTCTTAGGAAAGTCTTTTGTGAGCACCCAGCATAGAGTAGCCACTCAGTCATTCTTGACCTTTTAAAAATAAGCTACCCTTTCATCCTCTAACATGCGGTATGTGTACTTGAGATCTGACTTTCCCCAATAGGACCTCTGCTTTGTGAGAGCAAGAAACTCGTATGCCTTTTCACTGTTCCATCCCTCTGCCTAGAGTCGTGCCTGGCATAGAGTATAAGCTCCATGGCCCACAGTCGAATGGGTGAGCATGTGGATGCTGCCATTGCAGCATCTGTGAACCAGCAGAAGCCTCTGATGCTGTGGGTAATCAGTTCCGCATGAGAAGTGGAAGATGTGGGCAGAGCACTGCTCCTCTCTGCCAGGCCAAGGCCCACACACCACCTTTGGTAAGAACACATTTTTTTGAGGCAAAGATTGGAAGCCACATCAGGGACTATGAGAGAAAGAGTGATTATGCTTCCGGAAATCTCCAAGAAGTTGGAGTTAAAGCTGAAGAGGAAGATGAAAATCCAGTGACTCCCATGAGACTTGCCCAAGAATAGGCATCAGAGTTACAGTCTTCTGTTACAGTCATCTGTTACAGTCTTCTCTCCCCACCACCTCCATATTTCCTCACTCCCCATCTCTGGGGATGCTGAAGGCCTGCAGTTCAGCTTACTACATGAACACTTGGAGTTCTGAAATTCTCAAGAGGGATTTTAATCTGTTCTTTCAGTGATGGCAGAAATCCCTTAGGTTTCTCAGCATCTTGAGCCCGAAAGAACAGCAAAGGAGGGTGGCAGGCAGTGATGCCATCGCTCCTCATCAGTGTTCCCAGTATACTAAAATGGCCCACCAAAATGTGCACTGTAAAATGATATGTCTGTACTAACAATTCACTTCTTTCCAGGTCCATTTGGGACCAAGATTTAAAGACTTTCTTAAAAAAGTAACTCTAAGTCCCATTCTTATGTATGCTAAGCCAGCATGTGTTGGATGTGGGGTACTCTGGCCACCAAAGCGGACTTAGCTGCTCTGCCAGCTGGATGGACTCTGGTGTTCTCCCTCTCCACTCCTCCTGCTGCCTCCTGAGCAGCATCATGGATTCAAGTCCTGCTTATTCACGGATACATCCATAGCTCCATTGCCTGCTCCTATTACATGTTCATTTTATTTCTTGTAAACCCTTTCATAAGAATTTTAGGTCTTTACCAGTTTAAACTCAAAACACTTTAAAGACCTTTGGGTTTGCCAACTTTTCATATAATGGTGCCATATCGAAAGACCCGTTGCTTCCTAAACTGTCTGTAACTAGATAAAGTTAAAGTCTTCCTTCAGTGGTCTCTTTACCATATGACAAATAGCAAATATTATTGGAAATAATAACCTCAATTGAAACATTAGTGTTTTGATCATTGCAACTTAGCATGAGTCACTAAATCCTTAAATCAAGTTTCAGATATTCTGGTCAATATGCTAAAGAAGGAAAAAAAGAAAGCTCAAGATGCTCTCCACTTATCCAGCATGGATAGAAGTGAATGGAGACACTCACAGAGCTCGCCCTTCCCACCTGGGAATTCAGAAGGTCTGAGGACGTTGCCATCCTCAGCAACCACACAGGTCCGGGATGTCAGCACTGTCGGGCACAGATCCAGTTTGCTCCACAGAAAAACAGGTCAGTTTTATTTACACATATAGATCTATAAATTATCTGAAGTAATGAAAACATAGGCTTAAATGAGAAAAATAGGCTATCATAAATCATACAGCTACAGAAAAGGTAAATAAACATAGAAACGATTATAATTTATCATTCTATTCTTCATCATTGTAATTCTTATTATTGGTATTATTACTAGTATTTCTTGCGGTTTTAAAGTTGTACCAGCAACAGCTTCAGCAGTAATAACAAAAATCCCCAAGTAAAACTTATCAAGGAAAAAAATAAGTGCCTGGCATTCCTCATCCTCCATAATGGAATTCAGCATAGCATTTTTGGTTTTAAATATGAAGAAATGACAACTTATTTGTCATAATTATTTTTTATAACTATCAAATCTCTTAAATACCAATTTCCAAAATTGATGACTGAACTGAAAACACAAAGTTTAAATTGTGACAGAACTGAGAGGCAGAACCAGATGGGTCCAGGGCAACAGGAGAAAAGTTAAAGTTAGAGAAAGGAACAAAACCTTCCCTCTGATAGAGGAGGGAAGAAGTAAGGATGGATGTTGCATTGCCAACGTGATGACACAGTATTTATTTCTAAATCTGAATAAGCCATCTGCAGCAAAATAATTTTAAAATATTATCACAGTCTACCTTAAAGGATACTAAACAAACAATATTTTGTCAGATAGTAGGCTTTGACTGAGTTGGACCAACTCAGGGGCACTTTCCCCACTTATAGCTTTTGATCAGTATGTCAGTTCTGCAACTACAGAACCACACTAGAGGTCCTGGGTGCTTTGTGTTATTTTCTCTTTCTGTTAGACCAGCAGATCATGAGGTACAGGCATGTGATTGGTGCCTTTCTCTTGAAGACATTGAGAAATCTGAAATATGGAAATGTACTAGAACAAAGGGGTGAAAACCTTCCCTTTTTGGCAACATAGGTTGAAATTTTCTGTATGAATGTTTGTTGGGATGGATGATCTGATATGCATGGTTTTCTACAGGATTTAGCTTGGGAATAATGAAAGGATGGTACTCATTAAGAAGGACACTTTTTAATTAATAAAGACAAGGTCGAGAAGCCTGGAAATATACTTCATGATATTATATCCCTTTATCTCTTAATTCTAAATCTCCTTGCTTTGAATATTTAGTTAGCAATACAGTAGAATAAATTCAAAGTCAAAGGAAACCAAAAATCCTATTTTTACCATGATCGTGGCAGCAGTAGACAAGGAAAGCAATTGTTCCTCTCTGTGACTGTTTTCCATACAGCGTTCCTGTACTCTGTTATGGGTAACAGCTGGTTCTAAAAAAAAAGGAGACCCTCTGGATTGGTGAATTCATTTGTTCATCCATCAATTTATATATCGCTTTATTTATTCAACATATATTTATTGAGTACACACTTTGTTCTAGGTACTGTGCTAATTATTACTATTATGGCTACAGCTTACATAGCCTGTATGTATGTATGTATGTATGTATATGTATATACATTCAATCGGAAAACTTTGAATATATTCAAAGTTGTTATTTATATGTTATATATATATATGAATAAATATATATTCAAAGTTGTCATTTATTCAAAGTTGTCTGATTGAATTAATTCATTTAATCCTTATTCTATAGGTTCCTGTTTTGCCCCCATACTATACAAGAACACATGAGGACAAACAACCTCTGATTTCACAGCACTTAGAGACTGACAGAAAAGAAAGCTTTGAACAATTACAAAATTACACCTCTGTGTTACTGACAGGGCACATATCAGGGAACCCAGCCTCAAGTTAAGATCAGAAGGATCCAAAAAGGGACATGAGGAGCAGAATGTGCCTGGAAGCAATACTGTAAGCAGAAGGAATCATTTGAATAGCTTTTGGGGCCTTTGTGGTAGAAAGGAACATTTTAGGAAGTAAAAAGGCCATGATGGGTGGGTTGTGGGCAGGGGGAGGCTGGGAAGACAGGTTGAGTAATGTGTGCAGAACAGATAGGCGGAGGACACAGAGTATGCATGAGTAATTAGAAGGTCATTGTAGCACAGTGGTCCAGGCCAAAGGATGGGGATGATGAGAGAGAGAGAGGGGGATCAGAAGCACTTAGGACAGAGAGTGAGCAGGGTTTGGTGACTAATGAATTTGAGGGATAAGGGTAAGGATGGGCCCCAGGTCTCTCGTGGCTGGTAAGGCTCTTCATGCAACAGTTGGCATTGTTAGCTATACAGAGCAGAGCCTGGCATCTCTACTGACAGGAAAGGTGGGAGTCTGTACCCACATTAGAACCCTGTGCTCACAATGGAAGGAACTGTTCACTGGCCTTCTCCAAAGATGCACACCATTATGCCTGTGAAGAAACGGCCCGGGATATCACTGCCCCACCCCTTGCTATGTGCCAGACCTTTTCTGTTTCTATTTTCTCTTGCCCACACCATCTCCCTTCTCATAATTCTTCTTCCCCACAGCATCTCATAATCTCTCTCCTAACTCATAATTATAGTCAACTTTTTCAGTAACCCTTCTCCTCCCTTGATACTACTATCAAGACAGACTGTAGTTTTATTTGGAGAATGAATTAAGTTCACTTGCATAGAAAATCACTAAAAAATAATAATAATAGTGGAAATTGTTTGTAAAGTCCAAGTACGAATGAGGTAAAAGAGTTTTGGAGAAGAGCCTTATAGTTGAAAGGGTTTTTGAGTTGTTTTAACTGTTGGTGGATATAGTTCTAGCAATAACTTTAAATGGAGTAGGCTCACAAATGGATTGATAATGATCTAAGCATTTGGAGGAGGGACTGATGAAGGATTGATTTTATTTTTTTGGCAAAACTACAGATAGGATGAAATTGTGGATGAATCCCTGCTGCAAAGCAACAGGTAATGGGAGAGTTTGTTACATTGTTTAAGATGCTGGGAGCTGATTAAGCTTTTATTATTGCATTATTTTATACAAGAAGCTCATGTAAATGAACCCAAATACAAAAGAAAAGTAAGAAGCACATTGTTTTGAAAGATTTCCACCTTATGTAGGTGTTGTCAATGTCTATTAACCATCCACTGGGCTGCATTCAATGCAGAAAGCAAGTAGATTTGACTTTGGCCACGCTGAAACTGCGGTGAAACTGTCTCCGCTCTGATGACCCTCCTCATTCTTCCTTTCACCCCCACTTCATCCTGAAAAAAAAAATGACTTCTTTCAAATTTCTTGTACTAAAAGAAAACGAGACTAAATTCATGGTTCACTAGAGAGCCCCACACAGTCACTGTGCAAGCAGCCTGCCAAGGCAGAGGAAGGAAGGTTAGGCACTTTGGGGCTTCTTGGTTTTTTGGAGGTTAAATGTCTGTTTTGCTTTCACTGAAGTAATGAGAGGGATTGTTGAGCTCCACATTTTGAAAAGAGTCATATGGTTCTCTTTAAAATAGCAGGACTTTGATAGTTTGGTTTTCTTGTTTGGTTTTTTGGGGTTTTGTTGTTGTTTACTTTTTTAGTTCTCTGATTGTGTGTCCCAGATGGTCACCTGGAACTAGTCATTGTTCCCAAACCTCCTGATGATTCACCACATCCTTTAACTGAGATGCTAACAGAACTCACTCATCACAGGTGATGACACTGGCTTTTTAAAAGGTGAATTGAAGGGCGTCTGGGTGGCTCAGTGGGTTAAGCCTCTGCCTTTGGCTCAGGTCATGATCTCAGGGTCCTGGGATTGAGTCCCTCATCGGGCTCTCTGCTCGGCAGGGAGCCTGCTTCCTCCTCTCTCTCTCTCTGCCTGCCTCTCTGCCTACTTGTGATCTCTCTCTGTCAAATAAATAAATAAATTCTTTAAAAAAAAAAAAAAAAAGGTGACTTGAAAGCCAAAACCATAGCCTGGAGGCTCCAGCCTCTTTTCTTTTATTCACTTTTAAGAATGTAATGAGGGACGCCTGGGTGGCTCAGTTGGTTAAGCCGCTGCCTTCGGCTCAGGTCGTGATCCCGGGGTCCTGGGATCGAGTCCCACATCGGGCTCCTTGCTCGGCGGGGAGCCTGCTTCTCTCGCTGCCTCTGCCTGCCTCTCTGCCTGCTTGTGTGTACTCTCTCTCTGACAAATAAATAAATAAAATCTTTAAAAAAAAAAAAAAAAAAAGAATGTAATGAATCCCCACTATGTGCATGGAAGGTCCAAGGGTAGGGTGGTAGGGGCCATCAACGGAAACTGAAAAATGGTGTCTGCCCCTGGGAGCTTACATTTAAATAGCAGAGGCTGGCTTGGTACCCAAAGAGTAGAGAATAACAAGTGGTATACTCAGGAGCTAGAAGAAATGCCGTGGGAAGTCAAAGGAGAAGGCAGGATTTTAATAAATGATTGGGAAAGCATTACAATGCAAGTGACATGGAAATTAGGTCTCAAAGATCAGTAGAATTTGGACAAAGATGGAGGGAAGAACATTCTCTTACATTCCAGATTTAAAGAATATTATGAGTAAAGGCTTGGGAACAGGAAAGCAAGGGAAAATATTTGGAGTTGGCAAGGGTACTTGTTTAGCTGGGGCCTTGGAGAGGTAGAGGAAGTCCAAAGACATAAGGCTAGAAAAATGAGTGGGAAATTGTTGGGATGGCTGCTTCGGGGAGAGGGAGTAGAGAAATAGATGGGAATATCCTCTTTTAACTTTATATGCTTTCATGTTGTTTTAATTTCTTACCATGTTATGAAAACCTTTGACTGCCAGGCCAGGGAATTGCCTTCCTCAAGTTGCAGGGAACCACCAAGACAGAGGGGGCATGGTGATAGCTATACTCTAGAAGGTATTTCTGGAAGAAATCTTTAGAGTATCTTGGAGATGAGATGCCTGGAGATGTGAGTAAATGGTTTAGGAAATAAAATAGTCCAAGGTGGGAGTGATGGAAACAGAAGAGGCAAGGGCACGAAGAGATACAATGGAGGGAGCCCACAACAGTTCTCCATGGCATAAACAACTCTTTCTTCTCCCTCTTCTTGGTTTTCCCAGTTCTGGCATTGAGAATGCAGCCACAGGCATGGCCAGGAGAACAGGAAAGCTAGAGCTTCTCTGGCATGCTGCATCAAACCTGGAGTCCATTCCTTAAGTTTGCTTTACCCATGCTCAAAGGATTGCTCTCTGGACCAATGGCTATTGTTACAAAGGTTTAATATACCCCCATCATCACTAAGTTGAAAAAAAGAGCTCAAAGAGAAATCGATAGAGCAAAACTCACCCATAAAACCAGAGAAAAAGAATAGAGATTAGATTTTTCTAAGATCCTTTCCAACTTGCTTTGTTGTAAGCTTCAGGCACAAAGGTTCACCTGTTGCTTTTCTTTCTTTTTTTTTTTTTAAAGTGGTTTACATTTATTTTTTTAAAGATTTTATTTATTTATTTGACAGAGATCCCAAGTAGGCAGAGAGGCAGGCAGAGAGAGGGAGGAAGCAGGCTCCCTGCTGAGCAGAGAGACCGATGCGGGGCTTGATCTCACGACCCTGAGATCCTGACCTGAGCCGAAGGCAGAGGCTTAACCCACTGAGCCACCCAGGTGCCCCATACATTTTATTTTTTTTAATTAACATGTAATGTATTATTGGTTTCACACATACAGGTCTGTGATTCACCAGTCTTATATAATACCCAGTGCTCATTACATCTTATGCCCTCCTTAATGTCCATCACCCAGTTACACATCCCTCCACCCATCTCCCCTCCAGTAACCCTCAGTTTGTTTCCTATGATGAAGAGTCTCTTATGGTTTTTCTCCCTCTCTGGTTTCATCTTATTTCATTTTTTCCTCTTTCCCTATGATCTTCTGTTTTGTTTCTTAAATTCTACATATCAGTGAGATCATATGATAATAATCTTTCTCTGATTGACTTATTTTGCTTGGCATAATACCCTCTAGTTCTATCTACATTGTAGCAAATGGCAAGATTTCATTTTTGATGGCTGAGTAATATGCATATATATATATATAGAGAGAGAGAGAGAGAGAGAGGCATAAAGAATATGTGTTATATATATATAACACATCTTCTTTATCCAGTCATCTGTCAGTGGACATCTGAGCTCTTTCCACAGTTTGGCTATTGTGGACCTTGCTGTTATGAACATTGGAGTGCGGGTGCCCCTTCAGATCACTACATTAGTTGCTTTTCAAACCTCTCATGCTCCATCTTACCCTCTTTTTTTGGAACTGACCACACTTTTGCCTTGCATTTCCCTATAAATGCAATTAAAGAGATGGTCTGTAAATAGGTCAGTGCCTTCTCTGTAGCTCCATGGCCAATCTCACTTCTGCAGGGCACAGTATTGAGGTTACTCTGAGCACTATCTCTGAGAAATGCATCTTTGCATCCCTCCTATTTGAAGGGTCCATAGATTGGAAGAAATGAATACATGATGTCCAAAAAAGAGAAAGAGAAGAGAGAGAAACTTAGAACAGATCTCTACTTTAGGTTTAAAATCAAGGCTTACCCCCATTTCCATTTATTTTATCTGATAATCTTTGTGATTCCAAAAAGGTCTTCAAACCTAAAAAGTGAACAAATACAAGTCAGTGTGTTTTTTAGAGGAAAGCAGCATGGCCCTAGATGGAACTCAGCTATCTTAGAAGTCATCATCTATGAGAATCTCAGGAATTTTTAATCTACTCAGGGAGATAAGTAGGTAGATAGAGCTGTTTTTAGTATAATGAGAGCTTCAAGAAAGGGGACTGGAGATTTGAGGATTCCTCCAAAACTGTAGCCTAGTCGACCATCAGTTCCATATTATTTGGGGGAACAGTTTTGCCAGGAGGGGGAACACAGATTCTGAATATGGGGAGGAATCAAAGAACTAGAGGTATCAAAGAAGCAGTGCTCTATTGCCTATGGACATTAAAATTGCTGAGTTAGATATGTAGAGGAAGACCATGGCCCAATACCCAAGTGCTCAGTAAAATGACTAAAGCAGAGAACTGCTTATGGCAGTAAGAAAGAGAGGGTAGAAGAAGCTGTAGCCAGATGGAATGAGCCTGAATGGGGAAAGGTTTGCCTACATTGTATTTTTGCTTGTGTGTTTATTTCCATTAGCATGAGTGAGTATTATTCTAGAGTCACCAAGAGAAAGCAGATAAAATGAAGACCAACATCCTCATTTCCCTAATTGATTGTAGGAAGATTCTTATTCTGAGATAATGCCATCTTCCTTACCTTGCCCTGAAGTTCAGCGTGAAAGGCTGTATTTCTATTCCATTACATCAAGAGAGTAGATAGAATATTGCCTGCTCAACAAATTGATTCTTCTAATAGGAGGGACACCCTCAAATCTCCTTCAAAACTTGCTACAAAAAGGGACAGCCTCAGGTCTGGTAGAGGACCCAAACCAAACAATCATGGAAGACCAGTTGCCCAAAGTGATGTACTTGTATGCAGCAAAAAGTTAATCATGGTTCTGGGCCTGGGAACCCTATCTTTTGGCTCTAGGATAAAGGATCATAAATATGAAGATTGGATCAGAACACAGGTCATTTTCATTTTATTAAACATTGCATTCAAAAAATAATTTTTCTGCTGATTATTTAGAGCTTGGGCTTCATTCTCCCATATACAGGGAGGTTGGGTTTCCTGGGATGCAAAGTCTCAGCCAGATGTTTATTAGAGAGGGCCCTTAGGACCAAAAACTATGGAAGGGAGAGGAAAAATGCAGGACTTGGCAGAGGGAGAGGCTGAGTTGTGATGCAGTACTGACAAAGGCTTCAAGGGCTCGGACACTGAGCAGGTCCTTCAGAGTTGTCCAGAGTTGAGACAATGGGACAGGCCTTTCTACCTTCATGATGATCAGTCACTGGATGTGGGCCTGCCCCTGGAAGGAGGCAAGGCTTTGAATGAGGTAGTTTTCTTCAGCTGAGAAAATCTCCAAATTGGGTTGACAATTGACAACTTGCTGCTAATGTACTTAGGAGCTGGAGGAACAAGTCCTTCATTCTTGTTTTTCACCCTAAATTTTATTTTCACCACCCCCCACCCCTCATGTCTGGGAATCACCAAGCTATTCTCTGTATCTATGAGTTGTTTGTTTTTATATTCCACATATAAGATAGATCCTACAGTATTTGTCTTTCTCTGAATTATTTCACTAAGCATAATGCTCTTGAAATCAGTCCATCCATGTTATCACAAGTGGCAAAATTTAATTGTTTTTTGTGGTTGAATAATATCCATATCTATCTCACAGTTTCTTTATCCATTCATTATCAATGGACACTAGGTCATTTCCATATCTTCGCATTGTAAATAATGCTGTGATGAACACGGAGATGCATATATCTTTTCGAATTACTATTTTCCTTTTCTTTGGATCAGTACCTAGAAGCGGAATTGCTGGACCATATGGTATTTCTATTTTTAGTTTTTTGAGGAACCTCTATACTGTTTCCCATAGTAGCAGCACCAATTTATATTCCTATCAACAGTGCACAGGGGGTCCCTTTTCTCTACATTCCTGCCAACACTTGTTAATTCTTGTCTTTTTGATAATAGCCAATATCACAAATGTAAGGCAAAACCTCATTATGCTTTTGATTTGCATTTCTCTAATGATTAAAGAAGATAAGCATCTTTTCATGTGCCTGTTGACCCTCTATATGTCTTCTTTGGAAAAACGTCTATTCAGATCTTCTGCTCATTATTAACTGGGTTGTTGAGGGTTTTTTGTTGCTGTAGTTTTGTTTCATTTTGCTTTTGAGTTGCATGGGTTCTTTATATTTTGAATATTAGCCCCTTGTCAGATATATGATTTGTAAATATCTTCTCCCATTCAGTGGTTTCCCTTTTCATTTTGTCGATTGTTTCCTTTGCTGTGCAGAAGCTTTTTTAGTAAGATGTACTCCTGCTTGTTTATTTCTGCTCTTGATGTCAGATTCATAAATTCTTACTGCCTTCTAGGAGTTTTATGGTTTCAGGTCTTATGTTCAAATCTTTAATCAATTTTGAGTTAATTTTTGTGTACATTATAAGATAACAGTCCAGTTTCATTCTACTTTATATAGCTGCTCAGTTTTCCCAGCACCACTTATTAAAAAGACTGTCCTTTACTCATTGCATATTCTTGTCTCCTTTGTCATTAATTAATTGGCCATGTATGTATGGGTTTGTTTCTGGGATCTTTATTCTATTCCATTGATCTATATATCTGTTTTTATTCTGATATCACGTTATTTTCATTATTATAGCTTGTAATATAGTGTGAAATTGGGCAGCACAATGCCTCTAGCTTTGTTTTCCTTTCTTAATATTGCTTTGGCTAGTGTGTTTGTGTTTGTGTGTGTGTGCATGTGTGTGTGTGTGCATGTGTGTGTGTGTGTGTGATTCCATAAATTTTATGACCGTTCAGTTTTTTTTATTTTTATTTTTATTTAAATTCAATTAGGAAACATTAGTTTCATATACAGAGTTCCATAATTCATCAGTTGCATGTAACACCCAGTGGTCTGGGTCATGTGCCCTTCTTAATGCCCATCACCCAATTACCCCATCCCCCCACCCAAGTTCCCTCTAGCAACCCTCAGTTTGTTTCCTATAGTTAAGAGTCTCTCATGGTTTTTCTCCCTCTCCGATGACTTCCCATTCAGTTTTCCCTTCCTTCCCCTATGATCCTCTGCACTGTTTCTTATATTCCATATATAAGTGAAACCATATGATAACTGTCTTTCTCTGAATGACTTATTTCTTTTAGCGTAATACTCTATAGTTCCATGCATGTCATTGTAAATGGTAAGTGTTCATCCTTCGGGTGGCTAAGCAATATTCCATTGTGTATATATACCACATCTTCCTTATCCATTCATCTGTCGATGGACATCTCGCCTCTTTCCACAGTTTCGCTATTGGGGACGTTGCTGCTATAAACATTGGGGCACAGGTGACCCTTCAGATCAATACCTTTGTATCTTTGGGGTAAATACCTAGTAGTGCAATTGCTGGGTTGCAGGGTAGCTCTATTTTCAACTTTTTGAGGAACCTCCATACTGTTTCCTAGAGTGGCTGTACCAGCTTGCATTCCCACCAACAGTGTAGGAGGGTTCCCCTTTCTCCACATCCTCGCCAACATTTTTTGTTTCCTGGCATGTTAATTTTAGCCATTCTGACTGGTGTAAGGGTATCTCATTGTGGTTTTTATTTGTATTTCCCTGATAACAAGTTATATGGAGCATTTTTTCATGTGTCTGTTGACCATTTGTATGTCTTCTTTGCAGAAATGTTTGTTCAGGTCTTCTGCCCATTTCTTGACTGGATTATTTGTTTTTAGGGTGTTGAGTTTGATAAGTTTTTTATAGATCATGGATATGATGAGCCCTTTATCTGGTATGTTATTTGCAAATATCTTCTCTCATTCCATAAGTTGCTTTTCAATTTTGTTGACTATTTCCTTTGCTGTGCGTAAGTTTTTTATCTTGACGAAGTCTGTTTATTTCTTTGCACAATTCCACTGGAATTTTGATATGGATTGCATTGAATCTGTAGATTGCTTTGAATAGCATGAACATTTTAACAATGTTGATTTTTCTAGTCAATGAACTAGACTGTGTGTTCTTCAGTTTCTTTCATTATTTGAGTGTTCTTCAATTTCTTTCATTAATGTCTTGATAGTTTTCTATATATAGGTCTTTCACTTCCTTGGTTAAATTTATTTCTAGATGTTTCATTCTTGAAGTTCTTCATTCTTGAAGGGGTATCTGGAGGGCAGATCGCAGTATCCACCAAAGATAGTTTTCTAGGATATCCAGAATACCAATGTGGTGCTTAATTTGCTGAATTATGTTACTTACAGCTCATAATGTCACTCTATAGTAGTATGACTCATAAAGCTAAATAAATATAATTGTTTTATCCAATGACTGTTTTAGCATTGTTATTCTACATTCCTACTTGGAAACATGCCCTTTCACTCTGGCAGCAGAGGAACAGAATCATGCTCTCTCTCTCTCTCTCTCTCTCTCTCACACACACACACACACACACACACACATGCATGTGTACACATGCAAAGTCTTACCCAGACTTTGGCAATAAAACATTACTTTTTCACCAATTGTGTATTTGCTTTATAAAACATACAAAGTACTGTGCTATTCTAGATGATGTGGAGAATATAAGGTATTCTACTACAGAGGCTCTGGGAAACATGAAGGACTACTCTTAGCTTCAGGAGCAGTGGCTCTTATTAATTCATTTAATAAACATTGACTTGAAGCTATGTACCAGTTATTATGCTAGGTGAATGAGCCCCAGTACCTGTTAAAGGGTTTACAATCCAGAAGAGGTCCTGTAGTGAACATGCACAGAGAGTGCCATGGGACATGGAAGAGGAATGGTCAATTCTTTCAGGGTAGCTTCAGGAAAACTTGTATGGAAGAAGTGGTACTTGAACAAAATCTTTAAAGAATTCACATTTATGTCTGGCAAAATGAATAGAGGGGGAAGCAAAAGACAGAGCACCTTGGAAACTTCTCAAGCAACAGCATGGAGGTGTGGAACATAGTATGCTTGTGATGGTTCAAGCTTTTGGTTTGGCCAGACTGTAAGGTTTGTGTGAACAGGATCATGTTTACCAAGAACTAAAGATAAAGAAGGAGGAGCTCATGAGAAGCTTAAAAGCCATGCTTCTAAATTTAGAACTTAATTGTCCTGGCAGTTAGGAGCTTTATATAAAAACAGATTATATAGCTTTAAAGAAAGATTTTTATTTATTTATATTAGAGAGAGAGTATGAGTGGTCCCCACCAAGTGGGGAGCCTGACATAAGGCTTGATCGCAGGACCTTGGGATCATGACCTGAGCCAAAGGCAGAAACTTCACTGACTAAGCCACCCAGGTGCCCCCATTATAAAGCTTATTTTTAATTAACATATAATGTATTATTTGCCCCAGAGGTACAGGTCTGTGAATCATCAGTCTTACACAATTCACAACATTCACAATAGCACATACCCTCCCCATTATCCATAAACCAGCCAGCCTATCCCTTCCCCCCACCCCCCAGCAACCCTCAGTTTGTTTCATGAGAGTAAGTGTCTCTTATGGTTTGTCTCCCTCCCAATCCCATATTGTTTCATTTTTTTCCCTCCCTACCCTCCATGACCCCCCACCCTGCCTCTCAAATTCCTTATATCAGAGAGATCATATGATAATTGTCTTTCTCTGATTGACTCATTTCGCTTAGCATAATACCCTCTAGTTCCATCCATGTCGTAGCAACCCATTATAGCTTTTTAATAGGAGAGTAACATGATCTTATTTCTGTTAAGGAAAGATCATTGATGGCAATGTGCTGAGTAAACTGGGAACTAGGGGGAAGGTAGAATGAAGACTGTTGTAGTACTAGCCAAGGTCAGAAATGATAAGAGCCTGGATCAAACCACAGTAGGGATTGAAAAGATGAGAAAAGTACATAGGAAGGAGAACTGGCTATGGCTGGTTGGAATGGGGGTGAGATGAACAATCTGGGATGACTCCCACATTACCAAGACCATGAGCCGTGAAGGGAAGCAGGTTTGGAAGGAGGGTCTATTCATTTAATTATGAATACGTTGAGAAGGAGTATGAAATGGGAGTGTCTAAGCTAGTAAATATGCAGTTTCAGGGCTCAAGGCAAGGGGTTAGGGACTTGGATCACTGACTTGTAGCCATGAGAGTGGATTAGGTGGTCTGGAAATTGGTAGCAAGGAAAAAGAAGACTAAAGGGCCAAAGTCAGAACACTTAGGATTCCCTTTATTAATGGGGTGGGCTGAAGCAAAATAACCAGCAAAGCAGAACTGTGAAAGACAAGTGAGGTCAAGAGAGAGTGAGATCTCAGAAGCCCCAGCAGAGTTTGTGTTCCAAGGAGCTGGATGTGGTTAACAGTGTTGGATATTGCAGAGAGGTCAAGTTAGATGAGAACTGCACAGTCGATTGGATTTGGATGGGAAGTGATCGGTGACTTTTGCCAAAGCACTTTCAAAGAGTGAGGGAGCAGAAAGCTCACTGTACCAGATTGAAGAGTGGGAGGAGAGGAAGTGAGGCAGAAATAGTCACAGAGATCACTGGAAGTGAAAGAATTTTGAGGCTAACATTGTTAAATGGAGTTTCTCTGTGGGTGTTGAAGTCATTTAGGATACTGGCAGGAAATGGGATGGAAAGGAAAACTGTGAGCCAGGAGCCCAAGTTCTGCTTAGGGTAGCTGAGTGGTTTGTTCACTCTTTAGACCAATATATACCTTAAGTTGCAGCATTGGAGAGAGTGGGTAGCAGGACCAAATGGCACAAATCACAGAGGAGGAAAGATCTGGGCCTTGATGTTAAAAATAGTGATTTTGAAATGGTACTGTTGAGTCAGAAAAAGGCCACAATGTCTCTGGCCCTTCCAGTATTTACACTAGAGCAGAATGAACATCCTCCACTTGAGAGGACTTCAGATAAGTCAGTATCCTCGAAGGAAAGGTCAGTTTTCACTAAAAAGAAAGAGCTGAAGGGGGTATTCCATAAAAATGATGAGCACATGGGAGAGCTTCATTTACAATGAATGTGGGGTCCAGAGAGCAGAGTAGGACAGGTTCGCAGGGAGGCCAGCAGCGGAAGGGGGAATGGGTGGAATGACATTGAGGTAGGGTAAGAAAGTAAAGAATAATAAGTGAGATGACAATTGCCTGCAGGGGCTTGCATTTTGTGGGTGGCCAAAGATGATAGGGATAGAAGTCATGGTAGGATTGATTATCCTTGAGGCTACAGGCCTGGGAAGTGTGGCAGATTCAGTCTCTTATTGGTTTTTAAATGATATGCTTCTGATGATTTCCTTTGACATGAACTCTCCCTGGATGATGTTTTGGAATGAGGGTGGGGGCGAAAGATCAGCTGGCTTCTGGAACATTCCACTTCCAGTGAAATACACAGGACCCTGTGAGCTTAGGACAAAGGTGCAGCATGGGAAAGCTTGGGAAGGCTCTGGAAATTCTCTGGTAGAGTTTTCCTCACATCATGGGGAGTAGTTTGTACATCTCCCACATATTCTTTTCTTGATGGAGTCCTGGGTGATTCCAGCAGTAGCAGCCGCTCTCCTAGTGATGGGGACACTTGCATCAGTGCTAGTTCTGTGGCTTTGTAGATAGGGGTCATTCCTAAGTCAGATACTTAGAATTTTGGTATTGCGTTTCCTAAATTGTAGGCTCCTAAATAGGCCTTGTGTTCGGAGGCCTCCTCAGAGCCCCCTCTGGAGGTAACAGAGAGACACTAAAGCAAGAGAAATGTAATTGAATCAAGAAGATCTTTTTTCTGGTCTGCTTGATTTGGGTCAGGCATGGAGCTGAGAATCTCTAAGCCTCCCATCTGACAAAGTTAACTCTGCCATTTCCCTCTGGCCATCATATAATCAGACTTCCTCTTGCAATGAGAGACAGTAATTGCACAGAACTACAGCATTTGCCTTGACCATGGAGTTTGAGAATGCACCAGCTCTTCCTTTTTCAAATATGGTTTTCTGGGATTTACACCACAAAGATGGAAATAGTTTCTGTCACTGTATTCAGCAGGGAATGTATTTTGGAAATGTGATAGGTGAGCCCTGACTTTATTTGTAGCATAAGATATGATCTTTGTAAAACATCTATCAATTGCTCTGACAACCCAAGCCAGAATTTACCACTCTGCTCCTACTAGAGTTAAGTTCAGCTGGTTTTCATGTTTATGGTCGTCATTGATATTTACTACAATCAGTCTATAGGTTGAGGAGCAGAGCAGGTGTGGTTACAAAGACCACCTGGGAAACAATGAGCCTTTCTCCACTGTACACGTGAAGTTTGTCTTTCGATTAGACCCTGAGTCATCATTTGAAAAACTTTTTGTCACCTGTTACTCTACCTCTTAACCTCCCTCAGCCAGAAAGCTTTGCACAGAAACACTAACTCCGTCATGCCCTCCAGCTGCATTTCAGGCTGATCTTCCAATTCCCTAATTTCTAGTGATGCTTCTGTGGCTCTGGTAAATTCTTCGCTTTCAGTTATTCTGCTTCATTTTGATGAACAGCGATTTCTTGGGACTCCTACAGCCATCCATTTTCTGAATATCTTGAACCTCATAAGCTTGTGTTGAGTACTGTCCCAAAACTGCTAGAAGAGGTGTGCTTCTGGCTGTGATTTCCAGATTTCAGAATAAATAATGCATGATGTTTTAGTGTAAATGTGTCCCAAATAGTGAATGGGACCCGCTTATATGAAAACATTTAAGTTTGGTGTTTATCTTAAATTCAAATGTCACTGGGCAATCTTGTATTTTACCTGACAATGCTACCCCTGGCCCTTTTCTTTGTTGTGATGTTTCCTTGGTATAAGGGTTCCCAGACAGCCTTTAAGGAACCACTCCAGAAGAGGAATAGGAGATCTGTGTGGGTCCATTGGAATGCAGGACTGCTGCAGGGTTCTTGTGTTGGTGGGGGTGTGGGGACATGGGAGGGGGCAGAGTTGATCATGCTAGCACCAAACACTGCAGTTTTTTATCCTTTGTCCTATAGCTATCACTTTCTAGACTGGTGGAATTCCCAGTTTGTGATCCTAGCAGGAAGATAGGAGGGTTACAGTGCCTAGCATCTCTTAAATGTTTGCCTGAGAATGCCTGTCCGTACCTCACAGGAGGCTTGCCCTGTCTAGAGCACCTGCAGTGTTTCCCAGGAACATTTTTTGCTCCATGTAGAGTTCATCCAATGCTACTCCACCCAGCTATTTATTCTTCAGATTTATTGTCAGTGACCAGTACTGGCTCAAACCATGGCATGATAAACTCCGTATCCTGTTGACAGTGTGTTCTTAGAGCCCAGTGCTTAGTATACGGTTATTTTTGGAAATGAGGTTTATAACCAGTGCTTTCATTAATAATGTAGCTTATTTCTGCTGGAAGTTTTTCAGATGCCCAGAAATACTCTGAACCTAGTTTCCTTAAGCTGAAAAGCCAAAGTAGAGCTATCATAGATAGTACTTTCTTCCAGTGAAGTACTCCCACTCTAACCTGACCAACCATACAGTCAGGATAGCCTGTGGATATTTCTGAAATTCTCAAGGCAGCCACACTTAGAAGCTTCTGTAGCTCGGTTCTGTGCACGATGCCATAGCTTCTGTGAAGGTGACAGGTATAAATAGGGGATATTAACATTTAACACTGTAGCCTTCCCATTCACTGCATGATGGAAATCATCTCATCGCCAGGTTCCCCTCACCAGTTGTGCGGTTTAGCTGAGTTTACAAATCCCTTTTTAAGAGGTTTATTTCTCTAGAGCTCAACATTGACCATGTGGATGGTTTAAGTGATGTTTTGCAACAAGTGCATTACTTTACCCACAAGAGTTTAGTGGGAGTCAAACAATGGTTATTCCAAGAAGTGCCATGTAGCAATGGGCGTGGCCTTCAGGTCTCATTACTAAATGTGATCTAATTGACTTTAAGCACCATCTGGATTTTGAATGTAGGCATGGTATCTTTTTCTTTTTCTTTCACTAGAAATTTATATTTGCAATCACAGGTGAACACCTGGCATATTCTTCTTACAATACTGTAGCATAGTACTTCATATTTCAAGTCCCACGTTGCTCAGTCATTCTCCCATATTACAGTAAAACTCACACTGATATATGTCACCTTAGAATTTTACAGTCACTGATATGAGAAAGAGAAATTGAGCCTTTTAAACTATTAGTCTGCAATGCTCATCACTTAACTCAAATAACACGGGGTGACTAGATCATTCTGTCAATCACAGCTATGCAAATACATATGTGCATACATATACTTTCATGCATACACCGCAGATACTCACACAATACACTGTGTACACACCACACTCACACACAAAATACATGGCATGCACACCAACTCTTTTGTCCTTTGTCATTTTCTAGTATATCCTGTCCTAGTCTAGTCTTCTTAGTCCATACTAAATTAAGCGAATGCCCTGCCATATTTACTGGTCCAGAACTATCTAAATAGTTGATTTATTGACTCATAGGTTAAATTTCAATTTTGTTCCACTCTGTTAAATCTGGCAGCTACTGGGTTGCTGTCCTCTAGCATTTATCTGGCCCTTATGATCTCAGTGAATTCCTGTGACCCACTTTATTCTGTGAACACAAGCAGGAGCCGAACAACATTTGATATGTATGAGATCATGGAAAAATGATCCTCTGCCGTGTGTGTGTGTGTGTGTGTGTGTGTGTGTGTGCATGAGAGAGAGAGAGAGAGAGAGAGAGAGATTTTTCTTACCAAGGCCCGAGATGGTTTTTGGTAATGCCCTACAGGGAGATAGACAGGATTTAGTGGTCTATTGCTCTCTCCAAACTCATTAAGGTTTGTTAAGCTGATTATGTTTGCTTCGATATACAATAGATAGGCTCTTTAAAAAAAAATTTAAGGAGAAGTAAAAACCTAATTGGTTAGCATATTCATTTCATAACTTCATTGCTCATTACCCCTTCCATTTTAATTACATATGCTGTGTGAAATAATCAGTTTTTGCCATTAACAAACAGAGCCCACAGGACCTCATTATCCCAGACTCATTGCTTCTGTGTTCAATTAACCACTTTTCTGGGATAGTTTTGTGGGACAGAAGATTGACTCTAGGATTGAAAATCCCATTTTTTTTACCAGTTGCAGTAGGTGACAGTGCTATGGATGGTATCTTACATGTCCACAGAGGGGAATTCCCATCAGTCTGTGTCACTGACTGTCACAACTCAAATCTGCCAAATGTTAAGATGCAAGATGGTCAGCCAGTCCCTGCTGCAGCCTGGATTCTCAAAAGAACTCTCTTTCCTTTCCATGTCCCTAACAGTAGAGACATCTGGTGGGGGCTAGAGATGCTCTGCCCCAAATATCCTCCTACTCTCCTAAGCTTGAAATCCTGTTAGTTTCAGTTTCGTTGGGGTAAATGGGATAACAATCTTAAGAAGGTTAAGCTAGAAAAATCTATCATTCTACCTTCGTGTGTTTCATTTAGTCACCTCTTTTCTTAGCTAAGATAAATGGAGGTAATCTGAGGAAGCTGCATGCATGGACAGGGTACTTAGCAGTGAGGGCCCATTTTCCAGAAGCCTGGAAAGCAGCATGCTGGCCAAAGGGAGAAGGACAGAGGCGCAGTGAGAGAGCGAGGAGAATGAAGTGGGCCACTCTGAAATGTGCCTGTTCCTACCTTCCCTTCTCCCAGGGCTCATTCCACATTAGGAAAGAGCAGGAAAGGAGTTGGGGAAGCAACCACAATTGGCTTTGTGATACCAGGCGCAGAAATCTGGGAAGTGTATTATCAAGACAGACCCCAAATTTGCTGGGTGCAGCATGTAGGATTTTTGTAACAAACAAAATTCTTGTAACAAAAAAGGATTTTGTAAGTTTCTTCTATGTCACATATGCCTGTAACATCCACATAGTTTAGCAAGAATGATGCCATAGAACTTTTAATTTTACAAGTAATACTTACACATATTTTCCTTTAAAAATAATTAAAACCTTACAAGTAGCACTAACTTCCGTTTGACAACCCACCCCAATCTCTAAATCCCTACCTCCCCAGATAGAATTGTGTGTATGAGATCATTTTTCTTACTTTTTCTTTATATATATGTGTGTATAATTTCCCCTTTTCTATATATGTATATATGTACATATATACTTATACATATGTGTTTATATTTATAGAGAGATATACATAATTCAAAATATATAAGTAATATAAAATTTTACTTATATATTTTATATATTTAAATGTAAATAGAAATATCTTAAACATAAATATATTTAAATATATAAATAATAGAAATATATTTATATGTTTACTATATATGAATACCTATTTTTATTTATATATAGTAAATGCATAGAGAATATCTAATATTATTTTATGTGAATATATTTGTGTGTTGCTCCATGAATAATTATTCAATATTCAGCAAATGTGAAGTGTCTGCTCTATCCTGAAACTGTTCTAGGTGCTGGCAATTGAATCCTAAATAAATCAAAGATCCTTGCCCTCATGAAACTTTCACTGTAATAAGTGCTGTCATTCTCGAACTCTTCTTTCACTCCATAATATGTCTTGGAGGTTTATTCATTTTCATACATAAAAATGCACCTTGGTCATTTTAAATGATGGATAAATGCGGCTACATCACATGTGATTTAGACATTCCCACATTGGTGGAATTATTGTAATGAAGTTTTTTTTTTTTTTTTATTAACACATAATGTATTATTTCCCCCAGGGGTACAGGTCTGTGAATCATCAGGCTTACACACTTCACAGCACTCACCATAGCACATACCCTACCCAATGTCCATAACCCAACCACCCTCTCCCTACGCCCTCCCCACGGCAACCCTCAGTTTGTTTTGTGAAATTAAGAGTCTTTTATAGTTTGTCTCCCTCCCAATCCCATCTTGTTTCATTTTTTCCTTCTCTACACCCCCAATTTGCTTCTCACATTCCTCATATCAGGGAGATCATGTGATAATTGCCTTTCTCTAATTGTCTTATTTCACTCAGCATAATACCCTCTAGTTCCATCCATGTTGTTGCAAATGGCAAGATTTCATTTCTTTTGATGGCTGCATAGTATTCCATTGTATATATATACCACCTCTTCTTTATCCATTCTTCTGTTGATGGACATCTAGGTTCTTTCCATAGTTTGGATATTGTGGACTTTGCTGCTATAAACATTCGGGTGCACGTGCCCCTTCAGATCACTACATTTGTATCTTTAAGGTAAGTGCCCAGTAGTATGATTGCTGGGTCATAAGGTAGCTCTATTTTCAACTTTTTGAGGAACCTCCATGCTGTTTTCCAGAGTGGCTGCACCAGCTTGCATTCCCACCAACAGTGTAGGAGGGTTCCCCTTTCTCCACATCCTCGCCAGCATCTGTCATTTCCTGACTTGTTAATTTTAGCTATTCTGACTGGTGTGAGGTGGTATCTCATTGTGGTTTTGATTTGTATTTCCCTGATGCCGAGTGATGTGGAGCACTTTTTCATGTGTCTGTTGGCCATCTGGATGCCTTCTTTGCAGAAATGTCTGTTCATGTCCTCTGCCCATTTCTTGATTGGATCATTTGTTCTTCAGGTGTTAAGTTTGATAACTTCTTTATAGATTTTGGATACTAGCCCTTTATCTGATATGTCGTTTGCAAATATCTTCTCCCATTCTGTCAGTTGTCTTTTGGTTTTCTTCACTGTTTCCTCTGCTGTGCAAAAGCTTTTGATCTTGATGAAGTCCCAATAGTTCATTTTTGCCCTTGCTTCCCTTGCCTTTGGCAATGTGTCTAGGAAGAAGTTGCTGCAGCTGAGGTCAAAGAGGTTGCTGCCTATGTTCTCCTCAAGTATTTTGATGGATTCCTTTCTCACACTGAGGTCTTTCATCCATTTAGAGTCTATTTTTGTGTGTGGTGTAAGGAAATGGTCCAGTTTCATCTTTCTGCATGTGGCTGTCCAATTTTCCTAACACCATTTCCTAACACCATTTTCCATTGGACGTTCTTTCCTGCTTTGTCAGAGATTAGTTGACCACAGAGTTGAGGGTCTATTTCTGGGCTCTCTATTCTGTTCCATTGGTCTATATGTCTGTTTTTGTGCCAGTACCATACTGTCTTGATGATGACAGCTTTGTAATAGAGCTTGAAGTCCGGAATTGTGATGCCACCGCCTTTGGCTTTCTTTTTCAACATTCCCCTGGCTATTCAAGGTCTTTTCTGATTCCATATAAATTTTAGGATTATTTGTTCCATTTCTTGGAAAAAAATGGATAGTATTTTGATAGGGATTGCATTAAATGTGTAGATTGCTTTAGGTAGCATAGACATTTTCACAATGTTTGTTCTTCCAGTCCATGAGCATGGAACATTTATCCGTTTCTTTGTGTCTTCCTCAGTTTCTTTCATGAGTACTTTATAGTTTTCTGAGTACAGATTCTTTGCCTCTTTGGTTAGGTTTATTCTTAGGTATCTTATGGTTTGGGGTGCAATTATAATTGGATTGACTCATTAATTTCTCTTTCTTTTGTCTTGTTTTGGTGTATAGAAATGCAACTGATTTCTGTGCATTGATTTTATATCCTGACACTTTACTGAATTCCTGTAAAAGTTCTAGCAGATTTGGAGTGGAGTCTTTTGGGTTATCCACATAAAATACCATATCATCTGCAAAGAGTGATAGTTTGAACTCTTCTTTGCTGATTTGGATGCCTTTTATTTCTTTTTGTTGTCTGATTTCTGAGGCTAGGACTTCTAGCATGATGTTGAATAGCGGTGGTGAATGGAAGTCCCTGCCGTGTTCCCAATCTTAGCGGAAAAGCTCTCAGTTTTTCTCCATTGAGAATGATATTCGCAGTGGGTTTTTCGTAGATGGCTTTGGTGATATTGAAGTATGTACCCTCTATCCCTACACTTTGAAGAGTTTTAATCAAGAAAGGATGCTGTACTTTGTCAAATGCTTTTTTAGCATCTATTGAAAGTATCATATGGTTCTTGTTCTTTCTTTTATTAATGTATTGTATCACACTGATTGATTTGCGGATGTTGAACCAAACTTGCAGCCCTGGAATAAATCCCACTTGGTCGTGGTGAATAATCCTTTTAATGTACTGTTGGATCCTATTGGCTAGTATTTTGGTGAGAATTTTTGCATCTGTGTTCATCAAGGATATTGGTCTATAATTGTCTTTTTTGATGGGATCCTTGTCTGGTTTTGGGATCAAGGTAATGCTGGCCTCATAAAATGAGTTTGGAAGTTTTCCTTCCATTTCTATTTTTTGGAACAGTTTCAGGAGAACAGGTATTAATTCCTCTTTAAATGTTTGGTAGAATTCCCCTGGGAAACTCTCTGGCCCTGGGCTCTGGTTAGTTGGGAGATTTGTGATGCCTGCTTCAATCCCCTTACTGGTTATAGGTCTGTTCAGATTTTCTATTTCTTCCTGGTTTAGTTGTGGTAGTTTATATGTCTCTAGGAATGCATCCATTTCTTCCATCATCAAATTTGTTGGCATAGAGTTGCTCATAGTATGTTCTTAGAATTGTTTGTATTTCTTTGGTGTTGGTTGTGATCTCTCCTCTGTCATTCATTATTTTATTTATTTGGGTCCTTTCTCTTTTCTTTTTATAAATCTGGCCAGGGGTTTATCAATATTATTAATTCTTTCAAAGAACCAGCTCCTAGTTTTGTTGATTTGTTCTACTGTTTTTTGGGTTTCTATTTCATTGATTTCTGCTCTGATCTTTATTATTTCTTTTCTCCTGCTGGGTTTAGGCTTTCTTTGCTGTTCTTTCTCCAGCTCCTTTAGGTGTAGGGTTAGGCTATATATTTGAGACCTTTCTTGTTTCTTGAGAAAGGCTTGTATCGCTATGTATTTTCCACTCAGGACTGCCTATGCTGTGTCCCACAGATTTTGAACAGTTGTGTTTTCATTATCATTTGTTTCCATGAATTTTTTCAGTTCTTCTTTAATTTCCTGGTTGACCCATTCATTCTTTAGAAGGATGCTGCTTAGTCTCCATGTATTTGAGTTCTTTCCAACTTTCCTCTTGTGATTGAGTTCTAGCTTCAGAGCATTGTGGTCTAAAAATATGCAGGGAATGATTCCAATCTTTTGGTACCGGTTGAGACCTGATTTGTGACCCAGGATGTGATCTATTCTGGAGAATGTTCAATGTGCACTAGGGAAGAATGTGTATTCTGTTGCTTTGGGATGGAATGTTCTAAATATATCTGTGATGTCCATCTGGTCCAGTGTGTCATATAAGGCCTTTGTTTCCTTGTTGATCTTTTGCTTGGATGATCTGTCCATTTCAGTGAGGGGGGGTGTTAAAGTTCCCTACTATTATTGTATTATTGTCGATGTGTTCCTTTGATTTTGTTATTAATTGGTTTATATAGTTGGCTGCTCCCATGTTAGAGGCATAGATATTTAAAATTAGATTAGATCTTCTTGTTGGACAGGCCCTTTGAGTATAATATAGTGTCCTTCCTTATCTCTTATTATAGTCTTTGGCTTAAAATCTAATTGATCTGATATAAGGTTTGCCACCCCAGCTTTCTTTTGATGTCCATTAGCATAGTAAATTGTTTTCCACCCCCTCACTTTAAATCTGGAGGTGTCTTCGGGTCTAAAATGAGTTTCTTGCAGACAGCAAATTGATGGGTTTTGGTTTTTAATCCATTCTGATACCCTGTGTCTTTTGATTGGAGCATTTAGCCCATTTACATTCAGGGTAACTATAGAAAGATATGAATTTAGTGCCATTGTATTGCCTGTAAGGTGACTGTTACTGTATATTGTCTCTGTTCCTTTCTGGTCTACTACTTTTAGGCTCTCTCTTTGCTTAGAGACCCCTTTCAATATTTCCTATAGGGCTGGTTTGGTGTTTACAAATTCTTTTAGTTTTTGTTTGTCCTGGAAGCTTTTTATCTCTCCTTCTATTTTCAATGATAGCCTAGTTGGATATAGTATTCTTGGCTGCATGTTTTTCTTATTTAGTGCTCTGAATATATCATGCCACTTCTTTCTGGCCTGCCAGGTCTCTGTGGACAAGTCTGCTGACAATCTAATATTTTTACCATTGTATGTTACAGACTTCTTGTCCTGAGCTGCTTTCAGGATTTTCTCTTTGTCACTAAGACTTGTAAGTTTTACTATGGGGTATGGACCTATTTTTATTGATTTTTGAGGAGGTTTCTCTGTGCTCCTGGATTTTGATGCTTATTCCCCTTGCAATATTTGGGAAATTCTCTACAATAATTTGCTCCAATATACTTTCTGCCCCCCTCTCTTTTTTCTTCTTCTGGAATTCCAATTTTTCTAATATTGTTTCATCTTATGATATCACTTATCTCTTGAATTTTCCCCTCATGGTCCAGTAGTTCTTTGTCTCTCTTTTGCTTAGCTTCTTTATTCTCCATCATTTGGTCTTCTATATCACTAATTCTCTCTTCTCCCTCATTTATTCTAGCAGTAAGAGCCTCCATTTTTTACTGTACCTCATTAATAGCTTTTTTTTTTTATTTCAGCTTGGTTAGATTTTAGTTCTTTTATTTCTCCAGAAAGAGCTTTTATTTCTCCAGACAAGGTTTCTCTAATATCTTCCAATGCCTTTTTTGAGCCTAGCTAGCACCTTGAGAATCGTCATTCTGAACTCTAGATCTGACATATTACCAACATCCATATTGATTAGGTCCCTAGCCTGGTACTGCCTCTTGTTCTTGTTTTTGTGGTGAGTTTTTCTGCCTTGTCATTTTATCCATATAAGAATATATGAATGAGAGAATAAAATACTCAAAGGGTGGCAAAGACCCCAGAAAAATGTGTGCTAACCAAATCAGAAGAGACCCCCAAATCAGGGGGAGAAGAAATGGGGTAAAAAGAAATTTTTTAAAAATGTTTTAGAAAGTACATATATATATACACACAAATATACATATATATGCACATATACCTGTGTGTACCTATATATGTATGTACATATATGTGTGTACATATGTGCACATACATATATATACGTATATGTGTGTATACATATATGTGTACACATATATGTGTGTGTATATATATACATATATATATATACACACTGGTGAATAGAACAGAGCCACGCACTTGATTTTGGGTGTATTTTGGTCTCTTAGAAGAAACTACCTTCCAAAATTTTAAAGAAAGAAAAATTTATATATATACAAAAATAAGGCTAAACACGATGAAAGGATGGAATATGAGTGTAAAGATGAAAATTTTTAAAAAAATTCTAAAAAAGGAATTGATAAGTTGGTTGGAAAAAGAAAGTGGAGAGAATTTGCTCAGGCTGGAAACTAGAACAAAGCCCTGTTCTAGATTTAGGGTATATTTTGATCTATTAGAAGAAATTGTAATCCAAAATTTTTTAGAAGAAAAAACTCCAAATGTATACAAAAAATAAAGTTAGATACAATGAAGGATAAAATATGACTCTAATAATGAAGGTGTAAAAAGATTTTTTTAGAAAGGTATTGTTAAGATAAACTAGTTAAAAAACGTTAAAAGAGGAAAGAGGAAAAGTTCAAAAAATTGGAATAAGAAAAAATAAAATTAAAAACATTTAATTTACTTTGTAAGACTAAAGAATTATGGGGAGAAAGCCATGAATTCCATGCTTTGCTTTCCCCTCCTCTGGAATTCCACTGTTCTCCTTGATCAGTGAGTTTGGTCTTGGCTCGATGTTCTTGCTGATCTTCTGGGGGAGGGACCTGTTGTAGTGATTCTCAAATGTCTTTGCCGGAGGAGGAATTGTGCCGCCCTTGCCAGGGGCCAGGCTAAGTGATCTGCTCAAGTTCACTCGCAGGAGCTTTTGTTCCCTGAACCCTTTCCATAGAGCTCTGTAGGATGGGAATGAAAATGGTGGCCTCCCAATCTCTGGCCCGAAGAAGCCAAGAGCTCAGTGGCCCCACTTCTCAGTGCTCCCTCAGAGAAAAACTGTCAATCCTTCCTGTCTCCCTGGTCTCCGGCCACGCTCTGAGCTCACCTGGCCTGTGACCGAGCATCTCTGGCACATGACCCCGTTTGGCATCTCCAAACCCAGCAGATTCCTGCTCCTCTGCTCTTTGGTGGAGGAAGGTGGGTCTCCCCAGATCTGCCACTTTTGGAGTCCCTGCTCAAAGAGCAGTGACCCGACTGCCACAGATCACAGTTTAAGGTAACTCCAAGCTGAGAGCTCACTCCTTGGCTCCATCTCTGTAGTCGGCTTCCCTGCTCTGATACCTGCAAACTCTGCTACAGTCAGACACCCCCGATCCTTCTGTGACCCCGTGGGACCTGAGACCACACTGTCTCCATGAGGGCTCCACCCCTGCTTAGCCTCTGGAGCCATGTCCCTCAGTGGAGCAGACTTCTAAAAGTTCAGCTTTTGTGCTCTGTTGCTCCACCACTTGCTGGGAGCTGGCCCCTCCCACCATGGTCTATCTTCCCGTTGCTTCAGATTCACTTCTCCGAAAGTCCTACCTTTCAGAAAGTGGTCAATTTTCTGTTTCTAGAATTGCTGCTCTTCTTCTCTTCAATCTCCTGTTGGGTTTGTAGGTGTTTGCAATGGTTTGATAACTATCTAGCTGAACTCCTCTGACCTGACGTCATCTCAGTCTGCTACTCGTCCACCATCTTGACTCCTCTCCATCATGAAGTTTTGACCTAGCAATAGGCTCTGCTAGATATTTGTTTACAGTTGACTGGCTGTGGGGAGGACCCCCTTTGCAGCTCTTCCTTCCCTATTTGTGGTGGAAGAGATACAGTAACTGCATCTCCTACATCATTTGATGATGATTTTGTCAGTTGCATCCTGTGTTGTCAGACCAGAAGAACAAGGCAAGAGAAATATTTGAGCGAGTTGGGGAGGGAAAATTTCTTTTTCTCCTTGGGATAATGCATCAAAGGTTTAATGATAGGAATCAAAGTGAGAGAGGTGACCAGGGGAGTAGAAATGAAAGAGTTGTGGCCAGAAACTACTTGTGAAGGATGGCGGTAGGAGAACACTGTGGGGCAGGGCCTGGACGACAGCAGCAAGTGACCATGATCCATCAGAGCAAAGGGGAGGGGGCCAGCTTTATCCGAGTCCACATCAAACATGAGGAAGACCTATGTTGGTACTAACCTTCTATTTTTCATCTTCCAGTATGGTTCTTATTCATGACATCACCTAGTTCCCTTCTTAAATCCCCCTGAACTAGGAAAGCCTGAGTTCCTGTTTCTAGACATTCGGGTTTGATAAGGATGTGAAAAAGCCTTTCTGTCTGAACAAATAGAATGAGGCTTATGAGAAGAGCTTCAAGTGTAGAATGAAATCCAGTCCTCATAATGGAACAGAGAGTTTATTATAGATCTGCTTTATCACAGTATAACATAAAAATATGATTTAAGCTTTTCTTTGGTTTCTTCACTTTAATCATCAGTGAAAATAATGCTGATTTTTCCATGATTAGTCAAGTGTTGATGTTCAAATTAGTGCTAATACTTTCCATTTGTCTATCTAGTCATTTAACCTGAAAATGGTTAAACCAAATAGTAAAGGGAATTACTTCCAGATAAAAAGTCTTGATGAGTTTGGATGATTATTTTTGGAAACTTCATCTAAATATTTTCATAAGTGAGATAATCAAATGCGCCTCATGACATCTTCTATGTGAGTATTATATATGGCTTCTATATGTGCTTATTAGCAAGACAAATATTGTTGGACTTAATTGAAGTTGAATGATTTCATTTTTTTGCATTCCAGAGTTATTCTAAGGAATGCAAAAATTAAATCTTATACACTTATTTATTTATTTATTTATTTATTTATTTTTGAGAGAGAGAGTCATGCAAGCTGGGGAGAAGGAAAGGGAAAGAGAGAATCCCAAGCAAGCTCCACACTCAGTGCAGAACTGAACTTGGGGTTTAGTCTCACAACCCTGAGATCGTGACCTGAGATGAAATCAAGAGTCAGACACTTAAACAACTTATCCACCCGGGCACCCCTAAATCTTACATTTTATATTTATGTTTGCATGTAATTAATAGACATTTCGTGAGCACTTTTGTGTTCTTTTCCAACTCTGTGCCCTGCATGAAAGAGGGTTTTCTTTCAATCTCTGATGTCATTGCTCTGCCTACATGCAAATGGAAAAGCCAGTTCACAGTTGGTACCAGGAAGGGAAAGGACAGGGATTTGCTCCTCATTTGAACCATTTAACCCCCAAAGGAAACAGAAGAACAACAAGAACATTTTTAAAAAGAAAAAAACCTGCTGACTTTTTATATGTTGTGCCTCAATATCTAGATACCCCTTTTGTAAATTCCACTATCAGAGAAGGATCCAGATTTCCTGGGACCTGAAGCTTATGCATTGATGGGGTAGGGGATCCTTTTTAAGAAAAAAATTCAAAATTAATTATTCAAATGCAGACATGAAATTGAATATTTATGAAATAATGTGGAAAGAACTATATCATAGCACATTATAAATTTTAAAAAGCTAACAAATAATGAAATCCATAAAAATATAGTATTTTAATTAACTGCTTGACACACCGCTAGTACTTTTTCTTTATATTTTTTACTGCATAATCTTCACTACTTCACATAACCATCTTGTCATATTATTTTCTATAGAAAGAAAAGAAAGGTTATTCAATTTCTTTTTTAAACATGGTTGGCTGAAACTTATTTCTCTTATTGGCAGTTTAGAAAAGATCCTTTCATCTTTGCAGCCTGTCATTGTTAATGTCATGTAAATTGTTAGTATTCTCAAATTTGGGGAAACTCCCATCATGTTTCTTTCATATGCAAGCCATCCCATTTGGAGGAATTGTCTACCTGCACAGACCCATCTCTGTGGTCCTACATTTCAACCTTGTTTCTACCCCAGTGCCCAAATCTTCCAGTGCTGGGTGCCACAGAGAATGTTCATATCATAGAATAACCTCCAGAGCTGTATCTTCATGCCAAAGTGCCATGTGGGTTGGCATGATGAGTGGAAAATCTATTGCTGGAAACTGTTCCTACACCAGAACCACTGGCAATAAGTTAGGCATAAACAGAAGCCACTAAGAACCATACAGCTATATTACTCTCAAACCCTACTCTAAAACCTCCTTCATCAGACCCCCAAATGCCAGTAGTCACTCCCTTGCTCCAAACTTCCAGACTAGATGAGAAGTGTAATGGAGGGCAAGTCCAAGTGAAAGATCCAGCAGTCTTGACTGATTCAATTAAAATTCCTACCTTTGAAAAATACTAACACCTCCTGGCCATGTGCCCATGCTACCAGGACCCTCTTGGGGGCCCATGCAAGGGAAGGTCCTAAAGCTTGAGCTTCCTTAGCTTTGGGACAATGATGCCATGGCATATTTTGAATCACAATGAGCAGGGACCAAGAGGGTAAAGCAGTCAGCCTGCCAGTACCTGCTGTTGCAGGACTTGGGTGAGCTCAGGCACCCAGGAGTCTGGTAGGGAGGAAGAAGAGGAAACCTGATGCAGATGCCACAGGTACTTGGGGAAGCAAACCTAGTTGCAGGTTGACTGACCCCAAAAAAGGCAGCCAAATCACTTGCTGTGGGAGCTCAAGTGTCATGGTAGACTCAGATGGGAACAACCAGCAGGGAGCCTCCCATTGTGGTATTGAAGAAAGGACATGAGCTCTAGAGTCATGAAGATCAGGACTAGAATCTTCATGAATATGCACTTAGTAGCTGTGTCACTTCAGGCAAGTTACTTAGCTCTGAGCCCTACTTCCCTTATCTTTAAAAACCTATTTTGTTGGGGAGGGGGCCAAAGAACTAATTGGGAAATGAAAACAAAAATATACAAATATGCCTGGCTCGTATTCCAAATATTAGTGCACTTCATTCTTAGAGGCAGGCAAAACTCAGGTCAGAAACCTTCCGTCAATCTTCATCAGCTGTCAATTTGTAATAAGATCTTAGTACAAGAAATAGAAGCCAGTCCTCTAGGCTGAAAGGAACTATGGGGGTGAAAATGGATGTCAGGGTCCCAGCCAAGGTGAATGAAGCTCAAGATGGAACTGCATTCCAGTGGGGAACTGAAGTAGTGGGCAAAGAAACTGAAGTAAAATGCTTTCTGTCATATAGCCTGTGCCCACACGGAGGGAGGAAGGGGAAAAGTGCCCAGGTTCACCACCAGAAACATTAGAACACTGACCAAGGGTAGTAAAACTCAGAGCAGAGCACAAGGACTAGGGTTGCTAATGTGCGAACTGCCACAGCCAAGGCAGATACGGGCTGTGAGTGGGAGGCCATGGAGAACGCACACCCCAGTGGGCTATAAAGGAGTGGATGGGCAACTTTCAGAAAACCTGGAAATGCCTGCCTTCTTCATGGCCCACCAGTATCACAAGCACATGAACAAAGGAAGGCAATTAAAACATGCACAAAATCCTGTATTACACATCAAAAAAGAATCAGGATGAAAGGAAAGAAAAGTGTTGTGATGAGCACTGGCTGTTATACACAACTAATGAATCATTGAATACTACATCAAAAACTAATGATGTACTGTGTGTTGGCTAATTGAACATAATAAAAATAATAATAATGACAATATTGTCTCTAACCACCGCCACCCCTTTCGTGTCTCTGCACAGAAGAAAAGTCCTTTTCTTTATTTCTGATTCTTTATACTGGCTGCTTTGTTACTGGTTGTAGCATCTGGAACCCATTCTTTAGTCCTTTGGTTATCAAACTTTGTCACACAAAGGAACCACCGGTTAGATCTTTGTGACTGGGCCCTGGGAACCTGCATTGCTAACCTATGGGGCACAATTTGTAAGACTGTCCAGCCTATGCTTAGAACTCTCTTGACCCCAGTCCTTGTCTTTGTTCCAGTTTTGTTTCTTATCACCTCCCAAGTCCAGGCTCCTAGGAACTAAATTTTTAGACAAAAGTATGTCATATCTGGAGAAAACATCTTTGTCAAAAACATGAGAATTTTCGTGGCACCTGTATGGACACCCAAAGAGCAGAACAACTTCTATAAAGAAATTGAAGAGTCAAGTGGTAGGATGTGGCTTCATTGGGGGAAGGGGGATCCCCACTGGATCTGCTTATAACAAATTCACAAACCCTTAGCTCCCAGACCTTTGTCCATTTCCTTCTACTCTTTTCCCTAATGGATTTCAACCCCTCTCAGAGCCCAGCTACATTCTCTCTGGAGGCAACTTCCAAATCTCTACCTCTGGCTCTATCCCTGTCTTCAACTCCACACTCCCATCTCTGTTGAGATGACCCTGACACAACAACAATGACATTTGTCAAGCACTTTTATGTATCAGGCTCTGGGCTAACTCTTTTCTTGACTTATCATTTAATTCTTCCAGAACACCCTGAGCTAAGTAACATTGCCCATTTTACAGATGGGAGAACTGAGGCTGAGAAAAGTTAAGTTAACTTGCCTCCAGTCATAACGCTGGTAAGTATCCAGCCGAAATCCCCAAGGTGCCTCAGGACACCCCCTTAGGGAAATGTGTCCAAGTTCAACTAATTATAAATCCCTAGCTCCCCTTCCTATATTTTTCTTCCTCAGTTAATGACATCAGCAGTGGTCATGGTGGGAAAGCATCTAATTTCAGATTCCTTCATCCCCTAGTTCCCCACTACCGAAGTGGTTATTTATTCTGACTAGTTCTCCCCCTGAACTCTGGAGACTGCCTCTTCTTTCCCATGCCCTCATCTCACCTTTATGATTGCATCTGGTTTCTTTGTCTCCATTTGTACCATCTGCAGTCACTTTCATGCCACTACCGGGTGACCCTCCCACAGGACTGCTGGTATGTCCCTCATCTACTCAGCTCCTTTCACCATCTTCCCATCCCTGACTCATTAGAGTCCATAATTTGAGCACAGGACAGCCCCAGCTTCCCTTTCTAACCTCATCTTCCATGTGTGTCCCACTCTGCCCTTCCCTGACCGAAGCCACCCCAGATGTCATCCCCCATGCCAAATATACATCCACACATCATGCTGCTTTGTTACTGGTTGTAGCATCTGGAACCCATTCTTCAGTCCTTTGGTTATCAAACTTTGTTACACAAAGGAACCACCGGTTAGATCTTTGTGACTGGGCCCTGGGAACCTGCATTGCTAACCCATGGGGCACAATTTGCCCCCTAGGTGGGGGCAGGACATCATCAGGCAGTGTTCATCACTGCCTCCCTCATGAACCCACAGCACCTTGTCTGTACCTCTATCAAGCATTTCCTCATCCTTGCTTGTGAGAATTAATTCACATGTCTAACTACTGAACTAAATCGTAAGCACTTTCCAGAGAAGCTGAAACCAATTTTGCTACCTGGAACTTACTACCACCCACTTTGAGGCTATCTAAGGGATGCTGAAGAGGCTAAATGTGGGGATTTCTTCTGAGAAAAACTGACCTTCCTACTGCTGGCCCAAGGAGAAGGGGAGGTGTTTACCCATCTTCTCCATTCAAACTTTCCAGTCCCAGCAAAAATCAGACAGAGATGGCATGCTCAGCTGGGATATTTGCAGAGGTTTTTAAAGGAAGGAAATATTTAAAGAAGTCACAGGGGAGGGGACCAACAGGGGCTTTGGGCTGTAGGGAAACTGTGACCCAGTTGGCCATAAACCAGATATGCCAGGTTCCTGTAGTGGGACACAACCCCATGCAACATGAACCAGCTCTCTTCCCAGGCTTGGGATCACCATTTTGCCATTTCTCATCTGCATGCTTTTCCTCATGTTTTTGCCTCTCGTAATGCCCCTTTTTCTCTTTATTTTAAAAAATTGAGCCATCTTCTCTTTAACTTTCAAGGTTCTGTTTGTGTCACCCCCTCCAGGAAGCACTCCCACACCACCATGCTGAGCTAGATCATCCTCTCTTGGGTCTCCACTAATCTTACACATGCAGCTCCAGCCATTTGGTTAGGAACCTGGGATGGGATTCGGTCTCTCTAAGGGAGGATCTTAGCCATGCTCAGTGCCCAGCCCACTTGGCAGGATTGAATTAAGATCTTTTGGCCCCAGATTCTTAGTTCTCTCTTTAGCTTCTGTCACAGGTTCTATAGCAATAAGTGGTTCCTCATTATTTCCAGAGCCTTTATCAACTATTTTTTAAATTAGAATTTCTTTTTCCGGGGCGCCTGGGTGGCTCAGTGGGTTAAAGCCTCTGCCTTCGGCTCAGGTCATGATCTCAGGGTCCTGGGATCAAGCCCCGCATCAGGCTCTCTGCTCCGCAGGGAGCCTGCTTCCTCCTCTCTCTCTGCCTGCCTCTCTGCCTGCTTGTGCTCTCTGTCAAATAAATAAATAAAATCTTTAAAAGAAAAAATTTCTTTTTCCCCCTTCTCTATTTATTTCTTCTTTCATGTGCTCACAGCAGAGGCCAGAGGGCTTGAATATGCTAATATTCAATATTCAGTATCCCTTATCTGCTGAGAAGACCACTTTTAGCAAGTGTGCCAGTCAGTTTTTCTCTTTCCAGGTGTTTTTTCTTTTTTTTTTAAATTTCTTTTCAGTGTAACAGAATTCACTGTTTATGCACCACACCCAGTGCTGCATGCAATACATGCCCTCCCTAATACCCACCACCTGGCTCCCCCAACCTCCCACCCCCCGCCCCTTCAAAACCCTCAGATTGTTTTTCAGGATCCATAGTCTATCATGGTTCATCTCCCCTTCCAATTTCCCTCAACTCCCTTCTCCTCTCCATCTCCCCATGTCCTCCATGTTATTTGTTATGCTCCACAAATAAGTGAAACCATATGATAATTGGCTCTCTCTGCTTGACTTATTTCACTCAGCATAATCTCTTCCAGTCCCATCCATGTTGATACAAAAGTTGGGTATTCATCCTTTCTGATGGAGACATAATACTCCATAGTGTATATGGACCACATCTTCCTTATCCATTCGTCCGTTGAAGGGCATCTTGGTTCTTTCCAGTTTGGCGACCATGGCTATTGCTGCTATGAACATTGGGGTACAGATGGCCCTTCTTTTCACTACATCTGTATCTTTGGGGTAAATACCCAGTAGTGCAATTGCAGGGTCATAGGGAAGCTCTATTTTTAATTTCTTAAGGAATCTCCACCCTGTTCTCCAAAGTGGCTGCACCAACTTGCGTTCCCACCAACAGTGTAAGAGGGTTCCCCTTTCTCCACATCCTCTCCAACACACGTTGTTTCCTGTCTTGCTAATTTTGGCCATTCTAACTGGTATGAGGTGGTATCTCAATGTGGTTTTAATTTGGATCTCCCTGATGGCTAGTGATGATTAACATTTTTCCATGTGTCTGATAGCCATTTGTATGTCTTCATTGGAGAAGTGTCTGTTCATATCTTCTGCCCATTTTTTGACATGATTATCTGTTTTGTGTGTGTTGAGTTTGAGAAGTTCTTTATAGATCCTGGATATCAGCCTTTTGTCTGTACTGCCATTTGCAAATATCTTTTCCCATTCCATGAGTTGCCTCTTTGTTTTGTTGACTGTTTCTTTTGCTGTGCAGAAGCTTTTGATCTTGATGAAAAACATTGTTAAAATGTCTATACTGCCTAGAACAATCTATACTTTTAATGTCATTCCAATCAAAATTCCACCGGTATTTTTCAAAGAGCTGGAGCAAATAATCCTAAAATTTGTATGGAATCAGAAGAGACCCCGAATTGCTAAGGAAATGTTGAAAAAGAAAAACAAAACTGGGGGCATCACGTTACCTGATTTCAAGCTTTACTACAAAGCTGTGATCACCAAGACAGCATGGCACTGACATAAAAACAGACACATAGATCAGTGGAACAGAGTAGAGAGCCCAGATATGGACCCTCAACTCTATGGCCAAATAATCTTCAACAAAGCAGGAAAAAATATACAGTGGAAAAAAGACAGTCTCTTCAATAAATGGTGCTGGGAAAACTGGACAGCTATATGTAGAAGAATGAAACTCGACCATTCTCTTACACCGTACACAAAGATAAACTCAAAATGGATAAAAGACCTCAACATGAGACAGGAATCCATCAGAATCCTAGGGGAGAACATAGGCAGTAACCTCTTCAATATCAGCCACAGCAACTTCTTTCAAGATATGTCTCCAAAGGCAAAGGAAGCAAAAGCGAAAATGAACTTTCCAGGTATTTTTAAAATAATTTTCAAAAATTCAGTTAGAACTCTGCACCCTAGCATCTCTTCTCTGAGAATTTTGCTTAAAGTTATTTATTATAATATTGAGTCTATACCTGGCATCAGCAAACTATGGCCCACAGCCTATGGACAGCACCCCACTTTTATAAAGTTTTACTGGATCATAGTCATGTTTATATGTTTGCATGTCTGTGGCTCCTTTCATACTATAAGAGTAGTTTGAATAGATGCAACAGAAATGATGTCATATGGTCCACAAAGGAAAAAAAATATTTGCTATCTGGCACTTTCCAAATGAAATTTGCTGACCCCTGCTCTAAAAGAAATTGTGAAGGAGTCAATATTTGACTGTGGTCATCCAACCTTCTCTTTTCTCTTATAGACTCAATTATTTGAGCACTCATCATTCTGCCCCTCTCTTCACCTTCTAAATTCTCCTCACCCTCGACTTTGCATCTGATAAGGGAGAAGTGAATGTCTTTTCTGATGGGCTTTGGAATTATCAACAGCTGATTAGGGAGATATTTTGGAGGAAGATGAGGGAACTGTATGGGCCAATATTTTTTAAGTAAGGTCTGTTACATCTAAATCATTTGAGGAGCTTTTGAAAATGTAGACTATGCAGGGCCCAGGAATTGAGAGAGAGGAAGGGTCTTGGTCTCTGTCTAGGCCAGGTTTGTCAAAGTGCCAAATCTTGAGCTCCATGTGGGCCCTTGGTGAGTGTGGATCCCCCCATAGGCAAACTGCATTTTTCCAAGTTCCTTATATGACTCTGATGCATCCTGAAGTTTGAGAATCACAGAATTCTTCTCTCTGTAAGACATCCTAGATTCCTAGTTATAGGATAGAAGCTTCCTTTAAAGATGAACAAGAATGAGTTGCAAAATAATTCAATTGACTCTCTAGACCACAATAATTTTTAATCCACTAGATGTTCACTTACAGAAATCTGGAGAAAAATAGAATAAGGAGAGGGCTGCCTAGTAAAGAGGACAGGGAGAAAAAAAATCTGTAAGAACATGAAATAAAAGTTAGGAAACATGAATTTGGGGCAGGAAGGGGAATAACAGGAGAGTGAAGGGTTGTCAAAAGTGACTTCAATATGTTTCTTATCTGGAGGTCTGGCTCCATAGGGCCACACAGAAGCTGTCACTATGGTTGAAATGTCTTACTTTTTAATGTATGGAACAAAGTTTTGTTCCAGCCTGCCTTAGGCCGACGGGCAGGCTCCTTGAACACTGTGCTTTGTGCTAGAATTGGGTGGTAAATGGATCAAATAATCTCTTCCTCTCCATACAGAGCCACCTGCCTGAGATATTGGGAGGTGAAAAATAAAATCTGGTGATCCCAAGCAACAGGTCTGTCAGAAACCTGAAGTTCTTTAGGTCTTCTTCAGACCTGGCTGATGACAATGCACTTGAATGGCATTGACTTTATTTGACAACGATACCAGTTATCATGCAGACAGATTTGTTTTTCTTGGATCTGGAAAGTCATCTTTGAGTAAGGAGTGGTGGGGTAGTGGCATGACTCTAATTCAATGCATTAGCCACACAATGCCCCGTGTTGATGTTGGACTCAATCCTGATGCTGACTTTTGGCAGCCTGGCTCCTGTCACCGAGGAACTTACCAAGATTGGAAAAGGGAGTTGATGTAGCATGAGCAGTTTTCCATGTGTCGTGTAGTCCAGCTGCTGCTCTGTGGAGGAGGCACTGAGAACTCCAATTTGCAATCTTCATTTTGTGAACCAAGCAATTATTTTAGCTTGTTGATGGTTTTGTAAATCTGGTAGAAGACTTCAACTTTTTAAGCAATTTGATGAAGCACTGTAAGTCAAAGTGGAATTCCTAAATTTGTTAACTTTCTGAGGGATCTCAAAAAAGTAGAGTTCCTGAACATATTGGCTAACTGGACATAATAAAACAAAACAAAACAAAACAAAAAAACATAGATCTATATTAACCCAAGCTCTGGCTCATTTTAGTCATGTAATAACTAAATGTATATTCATCGTTCTGAGCTCAATGCGAAAATGTTAGTAATTTACTGTTTTTAAGTGGCTTCTCTTGATGTTAGATGGTGAGCATAGTTTCTCCATAAATAAGATTTTCACATATAAATAGACGGTTACCCAATGACATGTCAGGATTGAAAATAGTGGGGGGAGCTTATTTTGATCTAAACTTCATTGTTTCAATTGAGTCTGAGCAGAAAGACTGGTGTAGAAGTGTAGTCTCTGCCATTTACAAGGAAAGGGGAAGTTTCTTAACTCTCAGAGGGTTACTGTGAGTCTTAACAACACACATACACACACATGCACATGCACACACACACACACACACAAACACACACGTATACAAAGTGTTTAAAATAATGACTGACCAGAATAAGCACTTAAGGAATGTTAGTGACACTGTGACTATTACCGTTATTATGGGAGGCAACTAAGCCTTTTGAGCACGTAGTCTAGATGTGGAAGGCTCTATCTCCCCTTATGACTTCCATCCATCCTTTGGTTATATGGAAAATGAAGTGTGTTGTGACAGTGATCTGAGGGACTTTAGGTAGCTCTCCTTCAGTAGATGGTCCATACTGAAGCCAGAATGTAATGGGCTATGGATTGTATGGGATTTGATGAATCAGAGCAGGCAGCTTAGAGGTTTACAGGAAGAAAAATGGACTGTCATCTTGAGGGGAAAGTAGAATCCAAGAAATAATTTGTGATAGAGACCTTTGCATGTGTGGCTCAAGTTTTCCCATACCACAGCAGCCTGAGATGAAATAAGTCACATTTGGTTCTCACCCCTACTTCTTATTCTGGGGTCCTCAGCCCCCTGAGAGTATTCCCCTCCATTAATTGTAAAAGTCCATAAAGAGCGTTTCACATTTGCACCGTACCCATATCATGGCAGCCATTTCCCCCTTTTTCCTGCTCTAGCCTCTTTGGTGCCATCTACTACCCAACCCAGGTGAGGATGTCTCACTTTTATCCTCTGTTGTTAGAGTCCACAAGGCCAGTGCCAATGTTTGCTCCAGTGGTGATACCACTGCTTCTCTTTTTTTATTTTTTAAATTCTTCCCAGCTTTAGCGAGGTATAATTGACAAACAAAAACTGTGTGTTTGTGTGTGTGTGTGTGTGTGTGTGTGTATGGTTATAACATATTGTTTTGATATATGCGTATATTGTGAAATGATTACTATAATAAAAACTAATTAACATATCCATCACTTCACATATTTACCTTTATTATGCATGTGGTAAAGATATTTAAGATCTACTTCCTTAGCAAATGTCAAGAATGCAATAGAGTATTATTACCTACAGTCACTGTGCTATAGAGCTTATTCATTCTGCATAATTGAAATTTTGAACTCTTTGTATAACATACCTTCAATTCCCTAGCCCTTGGCAACTGCTATTTTACCTTCTGCTTAATGAGTTTGACTCTTAGATTCTTCATATAAGTAAGATCATGATATGTTTGTCTTTCTTTGCCTGCATTATTTTACTTAGCATAATGTCCTCCAGGTTTGTCAGTGTTGTGGCAAATGACTAGATTTTCTTCTTTTTAAGGCTACATAGTATTTCAGTGTATATATGTGTGTGTGTTTGTGTATGTTTCTCTTCTTTATCCATTGATCCACTGGTAGATACTTTGGTTGTTTCCATTTTTTAGCTATTGTGTATAATGCTGTAATGAATGTGAGGAGTGCACTTATCTCTTTGAAATACTGATTTCATTTCCTTTGGATATATATACCCAAGAATAGGATTGCTGGATTTTATATAGTTCTATTTTTAACTTGTTGAGAACTTTCATACTTTTTTCATAATAGCTATACTTCCACTGCTTCTTGAGGCTGCCATCTCTTGCCACTGGTATAGCCTCTTGGTACTGGGAAAGGGCAGGTTCTGGGTGCCACTGCACTACACTGATATCGTGGGACTTTAGAAATTTTATTGGCACCCATTCTGCTTAACATTTTTGTTAATGAAAGACACAGAACAAAGTTAGCTCACCAAAATTACAGATTCATGCCACAATTGTAATTTATAAACATTTATTGAGTGCAAAACACAAGACACTGTGCCAACTGCTGGAGATAAAAAGATGAATTTCGAATGGAATTCACTAGAAGACTATCCAAATTAAAAGAACAGAACTATGGATTAAAACAAACAAAATTAAATGGGATAGAAATATATGTAAAGTTATGTTCTTAGTATTAAAATGCCAACATTAGAAAAAACATTTAGTTTGGAAAGGAGGAAGTAAAACTACCTCTCTCAGACATGACACAATAGGTAATTCTGAAGAATGTACTAAAAAAAAAAGCTATTAGAACTAACAAGAGTTCAGCAAGATTGAAAAGTACAAGATTAACATGTAAAAAAACTATTATATTTTTACACATTTTGCAATGAACAATCTGAAAATAAAATTAAGAAAACAATGCCATTTACAAGAGAATCAAAGACAATAAAATATTTAGGAACAAATTTAATAAGGGAAGTACAAGACTTCTTCTCTGAAGATTATAAAAATTATTGAAAGAAATTAAAGATTTAAATAAATGGAAAGGTAGCCCATGCTCATGAATCAGAAGACATAATATTAACATGATAATGCTCCCCAAATTAATCTATAGAGGTAATGAAATTTCTATCAAAATCTCAGCTGGCTATTTGTAGAAATGACTAGCTCATCCTCAAATTCATATGGAAATTAAGTAACTGAGAATAGCCAAAATGTTCTTGAAAAAGAAAAAACAAAATTGGAGGACTCACCACTTCCCACTTCAAAACTTACTACAAAGTAACAGTTATCAAGACAGAATGATATTGGTTTAAAGATAGACATATAAACCAATGGAATAGAATTTATAATCTGGAAATAAGCCCATATATCTAGAGTCAATTGATTTTTCAACAAGGATGCCAAGGCCATTCAATGGGTGGAAAGAATAGTCTTTTCAACAAATGGCAAAGGGACAAGTGGACATCCACTTTCAAAGGAATGAAACTGAACCCCTATCTCACACCATATGCAAAACTTAGGTCAAAATGAATCAAAGAGAGGAGGAGGAGTCAAGATGGCGGAGAAGTAGCAGGCTGAGACGACATCGGGTAGCAGGAGATCAGCTAGATAGCTTATCTAACCATTGCGAACACCTACAAATCCAACGGGAAATCGAAGAGAAGAAGAGCAACAATCCCAGAAACAGAAAATCGATCACTTTCTGAAAGGTAGGACCTGCGGAGAAGTGAATCCAAAGCGACGGGAAGATAGACCCCGGGGGGAGGGGCCGGCACCCGGCAAGCGGCGGAGCGACGGAGCACAAAATCGGGACTTTTAAAAGTCGGCTCCACTGGGAGACATCGCTCCAGAGGCTAAACTGGGGGGAAACCCAGGCGGGGTCAGCATAACCCCAGGACCCGCGGGGTCACAGAAGGACTGGGGGTGTCTGAGTGCCGCAGAGCTCGCAGGTATTAGAGCGGGGAAGCCGGCTATAGCGACAAAGCCGAGGAGTGAGCTCTAAGCCCAGGGTTACCTTGTGCCGGTCGCAGGCTGGGTGGGCTCGGAGCGCGGCCGGAGGCCACAGAGACAAAAGCGACCCGGCGCTTTTCTCCAGCTCCAACAATTGACTGCTTTCCTCGAGGCGCGACCGCAAGCCAGGGAGGCAGGGCTGTTGGGCGCTTTGCTCTGAGAGCGCACTGAGGAGCGGAACCCCAAGCTCTTGGCTCCTCCGGGCCGAGAGATTGGGAGGCCGCCATCTTCATTCCCGTCCTCCGGAACTCTACGGAAAGCGCTCAGGGAACAAAAGCTCCCGAAAGCAAACCCGAGCGGATTCCTTAGCCCGGCCCCTGGCAAGGGCGGTGCAATTCCGCCTGCGGCAAGGACACTTGAGAATCACTACAACAGGCCCCTCCCCCAGAAGATCAACAAGAAACCGATCCAAAACCAACTTCAGTCACCAAGAACAGCGGAATTCCACAGCAGGAGAAAGCAAATCCTACCTGGACAAAATGACAAGGCGGAAAAACTCACCTCAAAAAAAAGAACAAGAAGCCGTACCGAAGGCTGGAGACCTAATCAATACAGACATAGGTAGCATGACAGATCTAGAGTTCAGAATGACAATTCTCAAGGTTCTAGCCGGGCTCGAAAAAGGCATAGAAGATATTAGAGAAACCCTCTCCGGAGAGATAAAAGCCCTTTCTGGAGAAATAAAAGAACTAAAATCTAACCAAGTTGAAATCAAAAAAGCTATTCATGAGGTGCAATCAAAAATGGAAGCTCTCACTGCCAGGATAAATGAGGCAGAAGAAAGAATTAGTGACATAGAAGACCAAATGACAGAGAATAAAGAAGCTGAGCAAAAGAGAGACAAACAACTACTGGAACACGAGGAGAGGATTCGAGAGATAAGTGACACCATAAGACGACACAACATTAGAATAATTGGGATTCCAGAAGAAGAAGAAAGAGAGAGGGGAGCAGAAGGTATATTGGAGACAATTATTGGAGAGAATTTCCCTAATATGGCAAAGGGAACAAACATCAAAATCCAGGAGATGCTAAGAACGCCCCTCAAAATCAATAAAAATAGGTCCACACCTCATCACCTGATAGTAAAATTTACAAGTCTTAGCGACAAAGAGAAAATCCTGAAAGCAGCCCGGGAAAAGAAGTCTGTAACATACAAGGGTAAAAACATTAGATTGGCAGCGGACCTATCCACAGAGACCTGGCAGGCCAGAAAGAACTGGCATGATATATTCAGAGCACTAAACGAGAAAAACATGCAGCCAAGAATACTATATCCGGCTAGGCTATCATTGAAAATAGAAGGAGAGATAAAGAGCTTCCAGGACAAACAAAAGCTGAAAGAATTTGCAAACACCAAACCAGCTCTACAGGAAATATTGAAAGGGGTCCTCTAAGCAAAGAGAGACCCTAAAAGTAGTAGATCAGAAAGAAACAGAAACAATATACAGTAACAATCACCTTACAGGCAATACAATGGCACTAAATTCATATCTCTCAATAGTTACCCTGAATGTTAATGGGCTAAATGACCCAATCAAAAGACACAGGGTATCAGAATGGATAAAAAAACAAAACCCATCAATATGCTGCCTACAAGAAACTCATTTTAGACCCGAAGACACCTCCAGATTTAAAGTGAGGGGGTGGAAAACAATGTACCATGCTAATGGACATCAGAAGAAAGCTGGGGTGGCAATCCTTATATCAGATCAATTAGATTTTAAGCCAAAGACTATAATAAGAGATGAGGAAGGACACTATATTATACTCAAAGGGTCTGTCCAACAAGAAGATCTAACAATCTTAAATATCTATGCCCCTAACATGGGAGCAGCCAACTATATAAACCAATTAGTAACAAAATCAAAGAAATACATCGACAGTAATACAATAATAGCAGGGGACTTTAACAATCCCCTCACTGAAATGGACAGATCATCTAAGCAAAAGATCAACAAGGAAATAAAGGCCTTAAATGACACACTGGACCAGATGGACATCACAGATATATTCAGAACATTCCATCCCAAAGCAACAGAATATACATTCTTCTCTAGTGCACATGGAACATTCTCCAGAATAGACCACATCCTGGGTCATAAATCAGGTCTCAATCGGTACCAAAAGATCGAGATCATTCCCTGCATATTTTCAGACCACAATGCTCTGAAGCTCGAACTCAATCACAAGAGGAAATTTGGAAAGAACGCAAATACATGGAGACTAAACAGCATCCTTCTAAAAAATGAATGGGTCAACCAGGAAATTAAAGAAGAATTGAAAAAATTCATGGAAACAAATGATAATGAAAACACAACAGTTCAAAATCTGTGGGACACAACAAAGGCAGTCCTGAGAGGAAAATATATAGCAGTGCAAGCCTTTCTCAAGAAACAAGAAAGGTCTCAAATACACAACCTAACCCTACACCTAAAGGAGCTGGAGAGAGAACAACAAAGAAAGCCTAAACCCAGCAGGAGAAGAGAAATCATAAAGATCAGAGCAGAAATCAATGAAATAGAAACTAAAAAAACAATAGAACAAATCAACAAAACTAGGAGCTGGTTCTTTGAAAGAATTAATAAGATTGATAAGCCCCTGGCCAGACTTATCAAAAAGAAAAGAGAAAGGACGCAAATAAATAAAATCATGAATGAAAGAGGAGAGATCACAACCAACACCAAAGAAATACAAACAATTATAAGAACATACTACGAGCAACTCTATGGCAACAAATTTGACAACCTGGAAGAAATGGATACATTTCTAGAGATGTATAAACTACCACAACTGAACCAGGAAGAAATAGATAACCTGAACAGACCCATAACCAGTAAGGAGATTGAAACAGTCATCAAAAATCTCCAAACAAACAAAAGTCCAGGACCAGACGGCTTCCCAGGGGAATTCTACCAAACATTTAAAGAAGAATTAATTCCTATTCTCCTGAAACTGTTCCAAAAAATAGAAATGGAAGGAAAACTTCCAAACTCATTCTATGAGGCCAGCATCACCTTGATCCCAAAACCAGACAAGGATCCCACCAAAAAAGAGAATTACAGACCAATATCCTTGATGAACACAGATGCAAAAATTCTCACCAAAATACTGGCCAATAGGATCCAACAGTACATTAAAAGGATTATTCACCACGACCAAGTGGGATTTATTCCAGGGCTGCAAGGTTGGTTCAACATCCGCAAATCCATCAATGTGATACAATACATTAATAAAAGAAAGAGTAAGAACCATATGATACTCTCAATAGATGCTGAAAAAGCGTTTGACAAAGTGCAGCATCCCTTCCTGATTAAAACTCTTCAAAGTGTAGGGATAGAAGGCACATACCTCAATATTATCAAAGCCATCTATGAAAAACCCACCGCAAATATCATTCTCAATGGAGAAAAACTGAAAGCTTTTCCGCTAAGGTCAGGAACATGGCAGGGATGTCCGTTATCACCACTGCTGTTCAATATAGTACTAGAAGTCCTAGCCTCAGCAATCAGACAACAAAAAGAAATTAAAGGCATCCAAATCGGCAAAGAAGAAGTCAAACTATCACTCTTTGCAGATGATATGATACTATATGTGGAAAACCCAAAAGGCTCCACTCCAAAACTGCTAGAACTTATACAGGAATTCAGTAAAGTGTCAGGATATAAAGTCAATGCACAGAAATCAGTCGCATTTCTTTACACTAACAACAAGACAGAAGAAAGAGAAATTGAGGAGTCAGTCCCATTTACAATCGTACCCAAAACCATAAGATACCTAGGAATAAATCTAACCAAAGAGGCAAAGAATCTATACTCAGAAAACTCTAAAGTACTCATGAAAGAAATTGAGGAAGACACAAAGAAATGGAAAAATATTCCATGCTCATGGATTGGAAGAACAAATATTGTGAAAATGTCTATTCTACCTAAAGCAATCTACACATTTAATGCAATCCCTATCAAAATCCCATCCATTTTTTTTAAAGAACTAGAACAAATAATCCTAAAATTTATATGGAACCAGAAAAGACCTCGAATAGCCAAAGGAATATTGAAAAAGAAAGCCAAAGTCGGTGGCATCACAATTCTAGACTTCAAGCTCTATTACAAAGCTGTCATCATCAAGACAGTATGGTACTGGCACAAAAACAGACATATAGACCAATGGAACAGAATAGAGAGCCCAGAAATAGACCCTCAACTCTATGGTCAACTAATCTTCGACAAAGCAGGAAAGAATATCCAATGGAAAAAAGACAGCCTCTTCAACAAACGGTGCTGGGAAAATTGGACAGCCACATGCAGAAAAATGAAATTGGACTATTTCCTTACACCACACACGAAAATAGACTCAAAATGGATGAAGGACCTCAATGTGAGAAAGGAATCTATCAAAATCCTTGAGGAGAATGCAGGCAGCAACCTCTTTGACCTCAACCGCAGCAACTTCTTCCTAGGAACATCGCCAAAGGCAAGGGAAGCAAGGGCAAAAATGAACTATTGGGATTTCATCAAGATCAGAAGCTTTTGCACAGCAAAGGAAACAGTTAACAAAACCAAAAGACAACTGACAGAATGGGAGAAGATATTTGCAAATGACATATCAGATAAAGGGCTCGTATCCAAAATCTATAAAGAGCTTATCAAACTCAATACCCAAAGAACAAATAATCCAGTCAAGAAATGGGCAGAGGACATGAACAGACATTTCTGCAAGGAAGACATCCAGATGGCCAACAGACACATGAAAAAATGCTCCACATCACTCGGCATCAGGGAAATACAAATCAAAACCACAATGAGATACCACCTCACACCAGTCAGAATGGCTAAAATTAACAAGTCAAGAAATGACAGATGCTGGCAAGGATGCGGAGAGAGGGGAACCCTCCTACACTGTTGGTGGGAATGCAAGCTGGTGCAGCCACTCTGGAAAACAGTGTGGAGGTTCCTCAAAAAACTGAAAATAGAGCTACCCTACGACCCAGCAATTGCACTCCTGGGTATATATCCTAAAGATACAAACGTGGTGCTCCGAAGGGGCACGTGCACCCGAATGTTTATAGCAGCAATGTCCACAATAGCCAAACTGTGGAAAGCGCCTAGATGTCCATCAACAGATGAATGGATAAAGAAGATGTGGTATATATACACAATGGAATACTATGCAGCCATCAAAAGACATGAAATCTTGCCATTTGCGACGACGTGGATGGAACTAGAGGGTATCATGCTTAGCGAAATAAGTCAATCGGAGAAATATAACTATCATATGATCTCTTTGATATGAGGAAGTGGAGATGCAAGGTGGGGGGGTTTGGGGGGAGGTAGGAAAAGAAAAAATGAAAAGATGGGATTGGGAGGGAGACAAACCATAAAAGACTCAATCTCAAGAAACAGACTGAGGGTTGCGGGGGGGAAGGGGGACGGGAGAGGGTGGTGGGGAAATGGACATTGGGGAGGGTATGGGCTATGATGAGTGCTGTGAAATGTGTAAACCAGACGATTCACAGACCTATACCCCTGGGGATAAAAATACATTATATGTTTATTAAAATAAAAAAATTAAAAAAAAAAGAATCAAAGAGCTAAAATTATGAAATGCTTACCAAAAAAAAAAAAAATGGTATAAATCTCTGTGACCTTAGATTTGGCAATGGCTTCTGGATACAACATCAAAAGTGTAAGCAAAAAAGAAAATAGATACATCAGACTTCACCAGCATGCAAAACTTTTGTGTTTCAAAGGACCAGTGGAACAGAGTAGAGAGCCCAGATATGGACCCTCAACTCTATTGTCAAATAATCTTCAACAAAGCAGGAAAAAATATACAGTGGAAAAAAGACAGTCTCTTCAATAAATGGTGCTGGGAAAACTGGACAGCTATATGTAGAAGAATGAAACTCGACCACTCTCTTACACTGTACACAAAGAAAAACTCAAAATGGATAAAAGACCTCAACGAGAGACAGGAATCCATCAGAAGGAGAACATAGGCAGTAACCTCTTTGATATCAGCCACAGCAACTTCTTTCAAGATATGTCTCCAAAGGCGATGGAAACAAAAGCGAAAATGAACTTTTGGGACTTCATCAAGATCAAAAGCTTCTGCACAGCAAAGGAAACAGTCAACAAAACAAAGAGGCAACCCACGGAATGGGAGAAGGTATTTGCAAATGACGGTACAGACAAAAGGTTGATATCCAGGATCTATAAAGAACTCCTCAAACTCAACACACACAAAACAGACAATCATATCAAAAAATGGGCAGAAGATATGAACAGACACTTCTCCAACAAAGACATACAAATGGCTAACAGACACATGAAAAAATGTTCATCATCACTAGCCATCAGGGAGATTCAAATTAAAACCACATTGACATACCACCTTACACCAGTTAGAATGGCCAAGATTAGCAAGACAGGAAACAACGTGTGTTGGAGAGGATGTGGAGAAAGGAGAACCCTCTTACACTATTGGTGGGAATGCAAGTTGGTGCAGCCACTTTGGAGAACAGGGTGGAGATTCCTTAAGAAATTAAAAATAGAGCTTCCCTATGACCCTGCAATTGCACTACTGGGTATTTACCCCAAAGATACAGATGTAGTGAAAAGAAGGGCCATCTGTACCCCAATGTTCATAGCAGCAATGGCCACGGTCGCCAAACTGTGGAAAGAACCAAGATGCCCTTCAACGGATGAATGGATAAGGAAGATGTGGTCCATATACACTATGGAGTATTATGCCTCCATCAGAAAGGATGAATACCCAACTTTTGTATCAACACGGACAGGACTGGAAGAGATTATGCTGAGTGAAATAAGTCAAGCAGAGAGAGTCAAGTATCATATGGTTTCACTTATTTGTGGAGCATAAGAAATAACATGGAGGACATGGGGAGATGGAGAGGAGAAGGGAGTTGAGGGAAATTGGAAGGGGAGATGAACCATGAGAGACTATGGACTCTGAAAAACAACCTGAGGGTTTTGAAGGGGCGTGGGGTGGGAGGTTGGGGGAACAAGGTGGTGCGTGTTAGGGAGGGCACGGATTGCATAGAGCACTGGCTGTGGTGCAAAAACAATGAATACTGTTACACTGAAAAGAAATAAAAAATTAAAAAAAAGTGAAAGACAATGTACAAAATAGGAGAAGATATTTGCAAATGATATATCTGAGAAGGATCTGGTATCCAGAGTATATAAAGAATACTGGAGGTGATTATGCTAAGTGAAATAAGTCAAGCAGAGAAAGACAATTATCATATGGTTTCACTCATATGTGGAACATAAGGAATATCACAGAGGACCACAGGGAAAGGGAGGGAAAATTGAATAGGAAGAAATCAGAGAAGAAGACAAACCATGGGAGACTCTGGACTCTCGGAGGCAAACTGAGGGTAACAAAAAGGAGGGGGAATGGGGTACCTGGGTGATGGACATTAAGGAGGGCACATATTGTGATGAGCACTGAGTGTTATATGCAACTAATGAATCATCAAACACTACATCAAAAACTGATGATGTACTGTATGATGGCTAATTGAACATAATAATAAAAGAGAAGGGAGTTGAGGGAAATTGGAAGGGGAACCATGAGAGACTATGAACCATGAGAGACTATGGACTCTGAAAAACAACCTGAGGGTTTTGAAGGGGCGTGGGGTGGGAGGTTGGGGGAACAAGGTGGTGCGTGTTAGGGAGGGCACGGATTGCATAGAGCACTGGCTGTGGTGCAAAAACAATGAATACTGTTACACTGAAAAGAAATAAAAAATTAAAAAAAAGTGAAAGACAATGTACAAAATAGGAGAAGATATTTGCAAATGATATATCTGAGAAGGATCTGGTATCCAGAGTATATAAAGAATACTGGAGGTGATTATGCTAAGTGAAATAAGTCAAGCAGAGAAAGACAATTATCATATGGTTTCACTCATATGTGGAACATAAGGAATATCACAGAGGACCACAGGGAAAGGGAGGGAAAATTGAATAGGAAGAAATCAGAGAAGAAGACAAACCATGGGAGACTCTGGACTCTCGGAGGCAAACTGAGGGTAACAAAAAGGAGGGGGAATGGGGTACCTGGGTGATGGACATTAAGGAGGGCACATATTGTGATGAGCACTGAGTGTTATATGCAACTAATGAATCATCAAACACTACATCAAAAACTGATGATGTACTGTATGATGGCTAATTGAACATAATAATAAAAGAGAAGGGAGTTGAGGGAAATTGGAAGGGGAACCATGAGAGACTATGAACCATGAGAGACTATGGACTCTGAAAAACAACCTGAGGGTTTTGAAGGGGCGGGGGTGGGAGGTTGGGGGAACCACGTGGTGGGTATTAGGGAGGGCATGGATTGCATGGAGCTCTGGGTGTGGTGAAAAAAACAATGAATACCGTTACGCTGAAAAGAAATAAAAAATTAAAAAAATAATAATAAATTTTAAAAAGGAAAAAAATTTTTAAAAATCATATTTGTTATGTTTTAAAGCTTAGTGATGTAATTTTAGGAAGAGAGCAATCAACTCATTTCAAGTGAACATTCTCCAATTTGTGAAAACATGAAAAATTATCAGAAATTTGTCTCATGGTGATGTGTTATTTAAGTAAGGCATTTCACATTTTGTTTAACTTGATATATATCATGAAAAAATACTTTTCAAGTGTTGATTTAAAGTATCTACTTGCCAATTTTTGAAATCCTACTAACCTAAACATAATAGAAACAAAAAATAAGTGCCCTCTTATTCATAAACTTCCAAAATAATAATAATAATATTTTTTAAAAGAATACTTTAACCCAACAATAAAAAGCCAAATAATGCAATTAAGAACTGGACAATGGATGTGAGTAAACATTTCTCCAAAGATACACAAATGACCAATAGAAAGATGAGAAGATACTCAACATCAATTGTGGTCAGGGAAAAGCAAATCAAAACTACAGGGAGATACCACATCTCACTCCCTATGACTGCTTTTCTCCAAAAAGTCAAGTATTGGAGAGGATGGAGAGGAATTGGAACTCTGGTACGCTGCTGGCAGGAATGCAAAAGGAGCAGTCACTTTGGAAAACAGTCTGGGAATTCCTCAAAAGGTAAACATAGAGTGACCACAGGACCCAGAAATTCCATTCCCAGGTATATACCCAAAGGAATTGAGAACATATGTTCACACAAAAACTTGAGCACAAATGTTTATAGCACAATTCTTTATAATAGCTGAAAGATGGAAACAGCCCAAATGTCCATCAAGTGATGAATATATAAACAAATTGTGCTCTATCCATATGATGGAATATTTTTCAGTTTCAAAAAGGCATGAATTACTGAAACATGCTACAACATGGATGAGCCTTTCACATCAACGGAAGATGCCAGTTGCAGAAGACCACATATGATTCTATTTATATGACATGCCCCAAATAGGCAAATCTAAAGAGACAAAAAGCAGATTAGTGGTCATCTATGTCCAGAGTGGTTGGGGGGACTGGGAGGTAATAACTAAAGGGTACAGTGTTTCTTTTTTGCATGATGGACATGTTCTAAAATTAATTGTGGCAATAGTTGCACAACTGTGGATATACCAAACCTATTGGATTGTAGATTTTAAGTGGGTAAATTCTGTGCTATGTGAATTACATCTCGGTAAAACTGTTTTATGCAATATACAACTGATGATTAACTGAACTCTACACTTGAAACTAACAATGTATTATATGTTGGTTAATTGAATTTATATTAAAAAAATTTATAAAGCTTTTTTAAACAAACACACAAATAAAAAGAAAATGGCAAAAATAGGGTATCAGGAGAAGCAGCTCCCTGTGTAGAAGGGCTAGGGATCTCCATTGGCCGCTAACTTTGAGTTAGCTTTGAATCAGCAGGATCGTGTGATGAATTCCCAGCAAAGCCAATGTGATCCTGGGCAGATGGAGAGAGGCAGTATCCAAAATATGGCAGTAGTGGCAATCTCACCAGTTAGATTGCCTTGGTTGGATTGCCTCTGACATGGCAAATTCTGGATACTCCATTCTTTAATTTTTTTAACTTCAGTATAGTTAACGTATAATGTTATATTAGTTCCACTACAATATAGTGATTCAATACTTCCATACATCACCTGGTGCTCATCACAACAGGTTTACTCCCTCCATCACCTATTTCACCCATTCCCCACCCACCTCTCCTTTGGTAACCATCATTTTGTTCTCAATAATTAAGAATCTGTTTTTGGGCTTGGACCCCATTCTTGAAGGTTGTTAATGAACATGCCCAAAAGAGAGAGCTCATGGGGGTAAATGGTGAAACTGCCTTCCCAGTTTTTATAGTGTGGAAGGCAGAAAGACTTAATAAGGCAATGATAAGAAAGGATGGTAATATTACAGGGGAAGAAAGTCTAAAGAGAATAGTTAATATGGAAAAGAAAAAACAAGGAGAAATAGGCTGTCCTCAAATATCAAATGAAAAGAGTAAGACTTATCCTATGTCAATTCAGTTAAAAAAATATGGAACAGCTACCCATGTAGAAGGCAGCCTTCCATAAAGTACAGTCCTGGGAAAAATCCATAAACAAGGGCTTCTGTGAGCGATGCTAAACAGTCTACTTTCCCCCTTTAAAGATCATATTGTACACTGATTTACTCAAAGTCTCTCTGGGAAATCTCCCCATGCAACAGTTTTGTTCAATCGATCATTTTTTAGGCTTGTTTGGTCACTGCACTTCCCCATACCTTTTAAATGTTTAGAACTTTTAGCATAGCAGAGATTCACTGCTCCTTGCAGCATATTGCAGCAAATGCTGTTAGAAGGTACGAAAGTATGGCCACTGAAGAGAGATACAAAGAATAGACATGATGGTCACTTTGCCTGCCCTTAGGAAGCTTCCATCTCAGTCTAAGTTAGGGCTGGGGGTACAAGGTGCTGCTCAGCACCCAGTGAGCCCATTCCTTCCCTGTTTGTACCAAGCGCTTTCTCTTCCCCTTTACCTAGGAACTGTTGCTCTGTTTTGTTGGAGACCAGAGCCCAAATTGAGTCTCGCAGTTATCACTTCACTAGTGCCTTAAAAGAACTAAAACTCTATGGAAACTGTTTTAATTTTGGTAATTTGTCCTTTCTGTGGCTGCTTGAGAATGTAGCTATCTCATCTGCTGAAAATGTTGTTGGTGACTAGTTAGTTGGAAGTGCCCACCAACATGGGATGTAGGAGCTGTGGGTACACATTTTTTCCACTTTTATTTCCTTTCCCTAAATAAATTTGGCAGTTCAGAGGCCCTGGTGTCCCTATCTCCACTTCCCCTGAGAAAGTCCCCTGATGCAAAAAGTATGTTTGGAAGCTGGTTAAAAATTATCCTGGCATCTATAAAGAACTCCTCAAACTCAACACACACAAAACAGATAATCATGTCAAAAAATGGGCAGAAGACATGAACAGATACTTCTCCAAAGAAGACATACAAATGGCTAACAGACACATGAAAAAATGTTCATCATCACTAGCCATCAGAGAGATTCAAATAAAAAACCACATTGACATACCACCTTACACCAGTTAGAATGGTCAAAATTAGCAAGACAGGAAACAACGTGTGTTGGAGAGGATGTGGAGAAAGGGGAACCCTCTTACACTGTTGGTGGGAATGCAAGTTGGTGCAGCCACTTTGGGAAACAGTGTGGAGATTCCTTAAGAAATTAAAAATAGAGCTTCCCTATGACCCTGCAATTGCACTACTGGGTATTTACCCCAAAGATACAGATGTAGTGAAAAGAAGGGCCATCTGTACCCCAATGTTCATAGCAGCAATGGCCACAGTTGCCAAACTGTGGAAAGAACCAAGATGCCCTTCAGTGAATGAATGGATAAGGAAGATGTGGTCCATTTATACTATGGAGTATTATGCCTCCATCAAAAAGAATGAATACCCGACTTTTGTAGCAACATGGACGGGACTGGAAGAGATTATGCTGAGTGAAATAAGTCAAGCAGAGAGAGTCAGTTATCATATGGTTTCACTTATTTGTGGAGCATAAGGAATAACACGGAGGACATGGGGAGATAGAGAGGAGAAGAGATTTGGGGAAATTAGAGGGGGAGATGAACCATGAGAGACTGTGGACTCTGGAAAACAACCTGAGAGTTTTGGAGGGGAGCGGGGTGGGAGGTTGGGTGAACCTGGTGGTGGGTATTATGGAGGGCACGTTTTGCATGGAGCACTGGGTGTGGTGCATAAACAATGAATTCTGGAACACTGAAAAGAAATTACAAAAAATAAATTTAAAAATTTTTTTAAAATTATCCTGGCAATTACCTTGCCTGTTTAGAAAGTTTTTTTGAATTCATCATGTTCATTAGTTTTTCTTATCTTTTTGTGTGTGTGTGTCTGCAAAGTCATTAGAGGCATTTCTTATAGATTTGATCTATTTGTTATTGGGTACCTCACCATTTATTGATCTTGATTATTTTTCCTACAAAAAGGACAAGGATTGAGAACAAGAAAATATCACCATAGCTTTTCTGCCTATGAATAAAATACCTCCTTATTTTACATCTGAATATTATAGTTTCTTTCAAAAATTCAGAATCATAAAAGCATTGATTTGTTATCAAATTAAACATATGCTGTTGTTTGAATAATACAGTTCTCCATATTTCTTTTACAAAAATACTATTTCAAGTGTCTACCCCTTCTCTAATACTACAAAAATGCCTATGATTATTTAACCTTTTGAAAAAAAAACAGTATTTTTTTATTGGGTGTTGAGTATTAATTTGTTACTTTGTCACTCATTTCACTATAAACTTTTTACTTTAGAAACTTCTTAAGGAAGAGGCTGTATCTACTTCTTAATATAGAAACATCCATGTGATAAAACTGAGCACTGTTGCCAGACCTTAGTCAATTTAATGAGTGTGCAGTTTTGTACTAAAGGTAATATTAAATTCTGTTGAGTACCTAATGATATACCAGGGACTACCCAGAGTCAGTCACTAGATAGCACTCTCACCTTCTAAGCTACATATCAAGTCAATAATAAACTCAGGACAAGAAGGAAAGTAGTAAGGATGGGAGAATCCATATTGCACACTAAAAATCCTACAGATTAAAAAGGTAGTGGGTTCTTTGGTGAGATTTTCCTAAGAATATCAAGAAAGTTCTTACTGTTCTTGGAAACAGGGAATATTCCTCATGTAGGAAGTTGTGCAATAAGAAGTTTGGTGCCAGGGTTGGAGAAAATTTTGATGAAACATGCCAAGACATCACGAAGCTGTGTGCAGGAAAAGATCAAAAGAAGATTCTGAGAGCCAGAAGGAGCACCAAGTTGAGCTTCATCTTGCTGAGAGGTAGTGATGGGTTTTGGGAAAGGCCAGGCAGTATTCTGGAATAGGTCAAAGCACTGGTAAGAAGGATTGCTGTAGAACTTTGAATTAAATGGAGTTTGTACAACTTGAAGGTGGCTATCTGAGAAAGAAAAATAATTCTATTTGGAAAATAGCCAACTTATTTAGGTTTTGATTATCTGTGGTAAGGTGGTACACAAACTATCTGCCTTAATAATCTCAAATCACAGGCAATACCATGCCAAAGGCAAGTTTTAACATCCCCACCCATCATACTTTTTCTAGAACTATTAAAAGGGGATTCAGTAGACTGGCTTGAATGCATCTCTACTACCTGATTCTCTTTAAGAACATCTAGTGAATATATATCAAAAGGATACAGAAAAGGAAAGAATCGACCACATGCCTTACAAATAGCAAGTTCTCAGAAAAGTTTGTTGAATGCAGGAATGGAAGGACAGGACAAATTTCTAGTCTGGGCTCTGTCATTAATTATGTGACCTTGGGCAGGTCACTTAAACACATTATGATAAATCATCCCACTGACCTATAAAACCTCAATGTCCTCATCTGTAAAATGAAGGGGTTGAATTATTGGATCTCTCCCGTCCCTTCCAGTTCTAAAATTCCATAATATACAAGAATTATCTTGCATAAATAGTTACTGAGTCATCCAGGACTTAACTAAGAATTCTGTAGCTAGGAGAAGTAGAACCGCCTAGGTTCTGCAGAAGGAGAAGGAAGGGCATAAGGCTTTCATCACTATTTAGTTATCATCAGGCATTTAATATAAGCCTAATAAATATAAGATCCTGAGCTACATGCTTGGCGAATTGAAGCTTCATTCCTGCTCCAAAGGAGCTTATTTTCAGTTATGAAGTAGTCATGGTTAATAGTTTAGATAAGTTAATAGTTTATATGTTAAGGAGAAAAGGAAATCTAGACAGTTTCTGTGCTTTGAGCTATAATTTTTCCTACAAAAATCAAGAGCCTGAAGCAAGCATTAAGCTCAAGGTCTAGGCTCTAAATCTGGTGTGCTTCCTTGAATGCTTCTCTGGGAGTGCCATACTTACCAACTGAAGACCAGTAGGGACAAGTTACCCACCCTCCTTACATATAATATACAATGGATATAAGTGCAGTAGATACTCCCTTTTAAAAGAAGGGAAGAGGGTTCCTCTCCCCTTTATAAAATCTATCCAGCCACATAGTTTCAGGACCCTCATTAGAACCTAATTTGAAGAGACGGTCTTTTTTCCACTGGATATTTTTTCCTGTTTTGTCGAAGATTATTTGACCATAGAGTTGAGGGTCCATATCTGGGCTTGCTACTCTGTTCCACTGGTCTGTGTGTCTGTTTTTATAACAGTACCATGCTGTCTTGGTGATCACAGCTTTGTAGTAAAGCTTGAAATCAGGTAACGTGGTGCCGCCAGTTTTATTTTTGTTTTTCAACATTTCCTTAGCAATTCGGGGTCTCTTCTGATTCCATACAAATTTTAGGATTATTTGCTCCAGCTCTTTGAAAAATACCGGTGGAATTTTGATCAGAATGGCATTAAAAGTATAGATTGCTCTAGGCAGTATAGACATTTTAACAATGTTTATTCTTCCAATCCAAGAGCATGGAATGGTCTTCCATCTTTTTGTGTCTTCTTCAATTTCTTTCATGAGTGTTCTGTAGTTCCTCAAGTACAGATCCTTTACCTCTTTGGTTAGGTTTATTCCCAGGTATCTAATGGTTCTTGGTGCTATAGTAAATGGAATTGATTCTCTAATTTCCCTTTCTGTATTTTCATTGTTAGTGTATAAGAAAGCCACTGATTTCTGTACATTGACTTTGTATCCTGCCACGTTACTGAATTGCTGTATGAGTTCTAGAAGTTTGGGGGTGGAGTCTTTTGGGTTTTCCATATAAAGAATCATGTCATCTGCGAAGAGAGAGAGTTTGACTTCTTCCTTGCCAATTTGGATACCTTTTATTTCTCTTTGTTGTCTGATTGCTGTTGCTAGGACTTCTAATACTATGTTGAACAAGAGTGGTTAGAGTGGGCATCCTTGTCGTGTTCCTGATCTCAACGGGAAGGCTGCGAGCTTTTTCCCATTGAGGATGATATTTGCTGTGGGTCTTTCCTAGATAGATTTTATGAAGAACAGACAGTCTCTTCAATAAATGGTGCTGGGAAAACTGGACAGCTATATGTAGAAGAATGAAACTCGACCATTCTCTTACACCGTACACAAAGAAAAACTCAAAATGGATAAAAGACCTCAACGAGAGACAGGAATCCATCAGAAGGAGAACATAGGCAGTAACCTCTTTGATATCAGCCACAGCAACTTCTTTCAAGATATGTCTCCAAAGGCGATGGAAACAAAAGCGAAAATGAACTTTTGGGACTTCATCAAGATCAAAAGCTTCTGCACAGCAAAGGAAACAGTCAACAAAACAAAGAGGCAACCCATGGAATGGGAGAAGGTATTTGCAAATGACGGTACAGACAAAAGGTTGATATCCAGGATCTATAAAGAACTCCTCAAACTCAACACACACAAAACAGACAATCATATCAAAAAATGGGCAGAAGATATGAACAGACACTTCTCCAACGAAGACATACAGATGGCTAACAGACACATGAAAAAATGTTCATCATCACTAGCCATCAGGGAGATTCAAATTAAAACCACATTGACATACCACCTTACACCAGTTAGAATGGCCAAAATTAGCAAGACAGGAAACAACGTGTGTTGGAGAGGATGTGGAGAAAGGGGAACCCTCTTACACTGTTGGTGGGAATGCAAGTTGGTGCAGCCACTTTGGAGAACAGGGTGGAGATTCCTCAAGAAATTAAAAATAGAGCTTCCCTATGACCCTGCAATTGCACTACTGGGTATTTACCCCAAAGATACAGATGTAGTGAAAAGAAGGGCCATCTGTACCCCAATGTTCATAGCAGCAATGGCCACGGTTGCCAAACTGTGGAAAGAACCAAGATGCCCTTCAACGGACGAATGGATAAGGAAGATGTGGTCCATATACACTATGGAGTATTATGTCTCCATCAGAAAGGATGAATACCCAACTTTTGTAGCAACATGGACGGGACTGGAAGAGATTATGCTGAGTGAAATAAGTCAAGCAGAGAGAGTCAAGTATCATATGGTTTCACTTATTTGTGGAGCCTAACAAATAATATGGAGGACAAGGGTTGATGGAGAGGAGAAGGGAGTTGAGGGAAATTGGAAGGAGAGGTGAACCATGAGAGACTATGGACTCTGAAAAACAACCTGAGGGTTTTGAAGGGGTGTGGGGTGGGAGGTTGGGGGAACCAGGTGGTGGGTATTAGGGAGGGCACGGATTACATGGAGCACTGGATGTGGTGAAAAAACAATGAATACTGTTACGCTGAAAAGAAATAAAAAATTTAAAAAAAAAAAAAAGAACCTAATTTGACTTCCTAGTGTTTGGGTTCCATGGCTTTTGGCTCTGCCTTTTGTTCCAGTCTCTGGGTTATGCTCTTTTTCCCAAAGAAATGGCCTGTATTTGCAATTGAGCAACTTTTTTTTTTCTTTTTTTCAATTGAGCACCTTAGTTTGCTTCCTTTCTGCAAAAGTTTGGGGATCCAAAGATTTCTTTATATTTCATACTACCTCAGTCTACTTCAGCCCAAACTAATACAATTTCTTTAAAAACTTTATGGCCTGCCTGCATATCAATTTATAATCCACTATGTTAGGTAAAACCCATACCCATGAATCTCTGCAAGATGAGTCATTCTCTACTTTCAGCTCCCTGTGAGGCTTCTGGGGGATGATACCCTTAAAATCATTAGAAGTCCTATTATTTAACTATAAGGATCTGTGAGACATGCCCTTAAAATCCTTAGGAGAACTTTTGTCTGTCTGAGAGGGCCAAAGAGATACTGCTCTAGATCTTTATGAGGTCTTTTTTTTTTTTCTTTTTTAAGGTTTTTTTATTTATTTGCGAGAGAGAGAGTGTATGTATGAGAGGAGAGGTTTGCAGTATGAGCATGACAGAGGGAGAGACGTAGACTCCCCACTGAGCACAGAGCCCAACTTTGGGTTCCATCTCACCACCTTGAGATCATTACTGGAGCCAAAACCAAGAGTCAGGTGCTAAACAACTGAGCCACCCAGGCGCCCTGATCTTTATGAGGTCTTAACAAAGGACCTTAACATCCCACTCTGGGTACCATCTTTTCCAGGAAGCATTCCTTAAGAACACCTTTGCTGGCTGAAAAGATTCTTCTGGACCTTATTCCTTACTTCATTTTTCTACTCTCCCATTTTAATATAGGCTGCTAGGGGTGCCTGGGTAGCTTAGTCAGGTAAGCATTCAGCCCAGGTCACGATCCCAGTGTCCTGGAATCCAGCGCCCTGTTGGGATTCTCTGCTCAGTGGGATTCCCTGCTTCTCCCTCTCTCTTTGCCCTCCCCCCCCCCTGCTTATACTCTCACTCTTTCACTCTCTCACTCTCTCTCTCTTTCATAAATAAAAATCTTTTTTAAAAAATATACACAGCTAGAAGAAACTGGGCAGCACCTTTATCACTCTTCTGGAAATCTCCCTATCTCCATCATTGAATTCATTAGGTACAATCTCTACTTACCACATTATGCTGGTGACACTTTTGTGAAACTCCCCCCACTACATGAGTATCTTTTCCTCCAGCTCAAATGATATCTCTCTCACTTTCTGGGAAGCCCTCATCAACAGCCCTCAAGGCTTCTGCTAACATGCTTTTTAAAACTCATTAGGCTTTCACTGGCATACTCTTCAAGTCCCTTCTGCCTTCCTACTGCTGTCTAAACCCAAAGCCAATGGTACATGCTACAGGTTTTTGTTTACTGCAATGCCCCCATTTCAGGTGGCAACGTTACCCAAATCTACTGGCTAACTATTGCTGGCTATTGCCACTACTCCAAGCTTACTGGCTTAAAGCAACAATCAATTTATTATCTCTCATGGTTTCTCTGAATCAGAACTTTGGTTAGGGCTTGACTGGGCAGTATTGGTTTAGGGTCTCTCACGTGGTTGCAGTCAGATGGTAGCTAGAGTTAGAAGAGTGGGGGAAAGGATGCTGGAGAAATTGGGAACTGTCTAAGCCTCTCTTTGCATTGTCTCAGGACCTCTCCTTGTGGTCTCTGGATGGACTGTCTTATAACATGGCAGCCCACAGCATCTAAGCAGCCAGATTGCTTGTTTATCAGCTAGAGTCTTCAAGAGCAAGAATTCCAGCTAACAAGTCATAAGCTACATTACCTTGTATGATCTAGACCCAGGAGCCATCCAGAATTACCTCTGTTCATCCTGTTGGTTATAAATAAGTCACAAGTCCTTCCAGATTCAAAGATAAGGAAATTAGACTCTACTGCTTGATGATGAAGGGACAAAATTCCACATGGGGTGGAAGATAGCATTTTGGCCATCTTTGGAAAATACAATCCACCACACCTAGGGTGTAGACTGCAATGAGGGTTGGGGATGGTAAATGCAAAGTGCCTGGCACACAGCCAGGTAGCTGCTAAATAGATTATTGTTATTATTACTCATGTCATTATTACTCTTACTCTTCAGTATTTTTTTTCCTGAGTGTTATCAGAATCTTCTCAGATACAGTACTGTTTCAACTTCCTTTCTCCCTCTTCTTTATAACTTTTATCATGCCTTTAATTGCTAGTAGATTACTTCTATAGATAATTTTAAATCTCATAAAATCACAGAATATTAAGGCTATATATACCTTATTTATTGTCTCAAGCAACCATTTTATGTTAGAGATAACAAACCCAAAGCTTCGCACAGCAAAGACACTTGCTGCACATACAAAGGCAAGTTATCAGTCACAGACACCAGACCCAAAAACCCCTGGTTTAGATTCTCAGACCCATACTTCTTCCCATGTAACATTCCCACTTGCTTCATCAAGAAAGGCATGATGACTCACTTCTCCTTTAGGATAAAAGCTTCCATTTTCCCTAACTGGATGTCTTCCCAAGCTTTTCTGCTTTTACATTGTCTAGAAGCCTGCTGCTGCAGGGTATCAGAAGGTTTACTTGGAATCCACGATGCTTCTTTGGGCACCTTCAAGTGTTAGAACACATTGACATTAGGGAATGCAGAGATGGAGCCTCTTCAGAGAACATAACACCATGCTTCCGGTCTATCCAGCATTTCTCATCTGAAACAAGAACTGATGGCCCAACAATCACGTCCGCTTCTCCTGTTTTATTAATATCTTTGGAAAGATACTTCAGGCCAAATTTTTCCTTTGAGCATTCACATTTAACTTCCATTTAATTTAGTAAGAACTGTTACATATATATCCAAGAGTGAAATTTGGCCAGAGGATAAAAAGAACAAAACTGTCACGGGTCACGTACACCACCAGTAGTTCATTTCTGAATGTATTTTCCGCCTTCTGCTTTCTGCATCGTTCCCTGGACTCTATGTCCTGCTCTAAAGAAAACCTTAATTTTTCCTTTGGAAATGACTGATAACGATATAAAGTCGTAATGCCTCTAGGTTTGTATTAAGTAGTTTTGTAAGGTTTGGCTTGCTCATTTTTAAGACCTTTATCCTTCCTTCCCCTTCTCAGATGGCTCTCCCTGGCAGCTTTTTTCTTGGTTCTATTAAGCCAGCCATTGGGGGAAAATGCTCCAGCATGGAACAGTGTGGCCACTTGAAGGCCCTGAAATACTATTGCCCTTGTCGCAGTTATCATCCCTTTCTGTTCTGTACTTCTCCTGTTGGAGATTTTTGCTCAGGTGCTAGTATTGTTCATTTTCTATCCTGGCAACAAGTAAGAAATAATTGAAGGTTATTTTTAATGATAACAGTAATTATATAGGTCCATGCAGACCTCACTCGGTTCCAGCTGAGATTTCTCTCAAGTCCATTGCCATGACTACCCCTGATTTTTAAACTAACAGATGTATTCAATGTGTACCACTTCATGTGATTTTGAACAAAAACAACTTGGAAAATTGTTAATAGTCTTCCCTGGGGATGGGGGGGGGGTGGAACTAAGCCTCAAAAAGGAAAAAAAAAAATCCTACAAAAGAAATCCAAATAATTAAAGGCCAAGAACCCCAGATTTCAGATATTGGCCCAGCACTTAAAATTGATGTCAGGGAGCACGGTAAGGTTATCAGAGTCACACATCAGATGGCTGTGATCAAGACATTAGTTTATGAAACTAATGAAGACTGATTCATGTGAACATTGAGCTATAAATCACAAAATGTCAATTGACAAGAATTCACAATTATTTATGTTTACCAAGCAAGACAGGATTCTAGAGTTTGGTTAAGGAATAGCCAGTTGGGACAATCTGTCTCTAGTAGGACTATGTACCTGGCTAAACAGGTTGTTGCTTATTCAGCAGATATTTACAAGATATCAAGCAGTGCCAAGCACCATGTCAGGTTTTAGGGAGTCATAGCTAAGTAAGGTATAAGATATAGGGACTGGATGTAGTCCCTAAGCTCTTGGAGTTCACCACCTAGTAAATAGCAAGGATAATAGTCAGCTTCAGAGACACAGGAAGGAGACCTAACCCAGCCCCAGAGAGGCAAGGGAGACTTCTGGGAAAAGAGAACATCTCTGTTGAGTCCTGAAGTGTGAATAGCAGTTGTTCATCTGGCTGGTGGGACAGGATAAAAGGAGCAAAGTGCTATATAAGGTTTTTTGTTTTGTTTTTGCTTTTGTTTTTTTACTTTCTTTCTTTTACTGTTCTTGTGTTGGGACATTCTTTCTAAAAATGTGTCCATACCCTTGTTCAGGCTAGACATCAGTGACTTGACCTTTTGTTATGGTCCAATATACCTGAGAGGCCAACACACTGCTTTCGTGACAGGTGCTCTCTGCATACTGATGATCAATGGGACAGATGAGATCAGAATCTCCCACTAAGAGGTGGGAGTGTGGTTGGTGCTTTTTCAAGTTCTTCCTTGAGAATCCCGAAATTATAGGTTGTATTAATCCATGGCTTACTGTTCATTGCCAAACCCTGTTCTGAATGCTGGGGATTTGAGTCTGGTTAAGATACAAGGTTGCAGCCTTCAAGAGACTCATATTCAACTAAGTGCCACAGTTAGTGACCAAGTAAGCAAAGATATGATTGATGCTCTGAAGAAAATTAAGAACAGTAGGGGAAGATGGGGGCAATGGCTTTAGATAAAGTATTAGGGGTAAGCTCTTTGATCAGGAGACCTGACCTGTGAACAGTTTCACATTTCCTCATACCTTAAGTTTCTAGGGCTTTCCATTCTTCCTTAATTTTTGGGACATCCTATGTATGAAGTAGCTCTGCAGGTGGTTAATCTCACCCGCTCTGTGGAGACGGTATTAGTGTCACTGCTAGACAATGACCAGTGTCCCAGCCCCAGGACACTGCTCCAGGTCCCTTTCTACTAACTATACTTCTTAGCAGTGTGACAGTGGGCAAATTGCTTAACCTCACAAAGGTTTCATTTCCTCATCTGCAAAATGGAGGAACATTCAGGGCAAGGGTAAAGCCCTGTGGATGATGGGTGATAGTGAATTGTTGGGAAGAGGGAAGCTGATAAAGGAAGTAGCCCAAATGGAGAGAAGAGGCCAGAGAAAGGGGCCTGGGCTTGGTAAGTCCACGTGGTGTGGACTTGGTAAGAGGAGCTTCCCCGGGGGAGGCAGACACCAGACTAAGGAGGGGTGGAAATGATGGCAGTCACAATGGCAGGCTGACCACCTGAGCCACTCCACTGTCCTGTGGCCTGGCCTATGAATGAGGGAATGGTGTTACCTTTGTATAGAAAGGCCCAGGCTGTAGCATAGAGGATGTTGCTTAATGCATGCAACAATCCCACCAAGGTTCACAGTCCAGCTAGCTCTTAGAAATTGCTAAACTCCAGTAATACTGTCGGGTTTGCCCACATCTGCGACTTCTGAAATTCATTACTTCCATCAATCTATCAGTCATAGACTTTTTGTTGCCTGGAAAATAAAGTTCAAGGTCTTCCACACGTCATCAGCCTGTCTGCACTTCCAGCTTCTGCCACTCCATCTCCCACCACTTTCTTTCCAGTGGTTCTTGTCCATACTGCTCCTTGCTCTTTCCTGGACCTCGGACCTTCCTGTTTCTCAGAGCAGACAGATCACCCTGGCCCTGAATTCCCAAAGCACTCTGGTTTGTGTTTCTTTTATAACCCTTTATCACACCGTGTCTTCCGTTTTCACTGCAGGTGGGAATGAGTGTATTCATCATCCTGAGCCTCCTCAACTTCTTGTCCTACACCAGGTACCAGCTGCACAATAAATAATTGTGGATCTAATTAAATAATTATTATGCATCTGTTATAGAGCAGACTCTGTAAACAAAATGAGTAAGTTGAAAGTGTGGTCGCTACAATGTAGTAGGGAGATCAAGTAGAAATGCACAGGTGTGCGTGTAGAGTGGTGTACAATAAGCACAAAATGAATGTTAGCAGCAGGAAGTCCTTTTGAGTCCCTCTTGAAAGCATCCCCATTGCTCTGCGCCCTCATCTTCATTATCATTTGTCACACTGTCCTGAAATCTCCTGCTGACGCGTGTGGGCGTCCCCCACACAGTGAATTGAAGAGCATGGGATATGACTGATTCATGTTTTTATCCCTGGGTCCTGACCCTCGGTCAGAATTCAATAAATGTTTTTGGAATGAACAGAGCAGCTAGTCACCAAGAATGTCACTTTTAAATACCTTGTCTTCCGTCAGAGCCTGTCTCATTTCATTTATTGATCCTGAAATGCTGGTAGGCCTTTTTCCATTTCCTTTTTCTCTTAGGGCTAATATCCTGGATCTTACAGCACCAGTGCTTGAGTTTTTCCTCTGAGTCCTGGAGAAAGGCCTGGAAGAGCAGCAAAACATTTAAGTGCCTGTGCCCTTAATGTTGGGGTCAAACCTTAGATCTCTTTCAGATGCTTGAAATGCACGAGTTTAAAACCTACTCTATGTCAGTGGATTTCAAACTGTTACTGTGAGTGAAAGACTGCCTTTTAAAAAGCTAGCAGAGAAAACTTGGCATGTCGGCCAAAGGTACACCCCAGTGTGATGACTCATAATGTGATATGGCAGGTGGGAAATCTTAAAAAATCATTGTTTCCTCATAAACTCAACTACAGAAATCAGATGTGGAATGGGGTGGGGGTTGTATGTGGCAGAGCTGGAGGAAGTAGCTTCAGGAAAACAGCAGTTGTGGAGGGAAAGGACCTTGGTGCATGCAAGAAAGGCTTGTAGGCACCATCAGCTCTAGAATATTCACTCAGTTTGTGGACTAGCCAGATATTTTCCTACCTCCTTCCCCTTCAGACTGCCTATATTTTGCCTCTTCAGTTCTATCTAGTTTCCGCCCCCCCCTACCAACAAAGGATAGGCAGAGAGCCAGAGAGAAAGGAGAAAAATATTTCAAATCTGTTGACTATTTTATGAAACATTCTTAATTTCTTTTGTAGAGGGACAGTGGGAAGGAATGGAAGAATAAAACTGTTAACTAAAAATCAAGGTTTTAGGTAATTTGTTATTTTGTTTATCCTTACTTTTCCATTTATCAAAAGGAAGGAAGGAAGAAGGGGATGGAGGGAGGCAGAAGAGGGGGTGGGGATTTGGAAGGAGGGAGGGAAAGGAGGGAGGGGAGAAAGAAAGGACCAAAGCAAAACAACAAAAAGAAAACCTTACAATGTAATGGAGAAGATAGAGAAAGAAGGGATCTAGGTTTTGTTTCAAGCTTGATAAGGAGAACTTGAGCAAGCCACTTCCCTTCCCTAGGGCTCAGTTTCCCTGTCTATAATATAGATAGGATCGAAGGATGACAAATACACACACACACACACACACAAAGCAGCCTCCCACTCTGCAGACATCTCTAATGGATTATGGTACTCTCTCCCAGTGAGCCAGATTGGCTTTAAAATTCCTTCCCACTAACAACAAGACAGAAGAAAGAGAAATTGAGGAGTCAGTCCCATTTACAATCGCACCCAAAACCATAAGATACCTAGGAATAAATCTAACCAAAGAGGCAAAGAATCTATACTCAGAAAACTATAAAGTACTCATGAAAGAAATTGAGGAAGACACAAAGAAATGGAAAAATATTCCATGCTCATGGATTAGAAGAACAAATATTGTGAAAATGTCTATTCTACCTAAAGCAATCTACACATTTAATGCAATCCCTATCAAAATCCCATCCATTTTTTTTAAAGAACTAGAACAAATAATCCTAAAATTTATATGGAACCAGAAAAGACCTCGAATAGCCAAAGGAATATTGAAAAAGAAAGCCAAAGTCGGTGGCATCACAATTCTAGACTTCAAGCTCTATTACAAAGCTGTCATCATCAAGACAGTATGGTACTGGCACAAAAACAGACATATAGACCAATGGAACAGAATAGAGAGCCCAGAAATAGACCCTCAACTCTATGGTCAACTAATCTTCGACAAAGCAGGAAAGAATATCCAATGGAAAAAAGACAGCCTCTTCAACAAACGGTGCTGGGAAAATTGGACAGCCACATGCAGAAAAATGAAATTGGACTATTTCCTTACACCACACACGAAAATAGACTCAAAATGGATGAAGGACCTCAATGTGAGAAAGGAATCTATCAAAATCCTTGAGGAGAATGCAGGCAGCAACCTCTTTGACCTCAACCGCAGCAACTTCTTCCTAGGAACATCGCCAAAGGCAAGGGAAGCAAGGGCAAAAATGAACTATTGGGATTTCATCAAGATCAAAAGCTTTTGCACAGCAGAGGAAACAGTGAACAAAACCAAAAGACAACTGACAGAATGGGAGAAGATATTTGCAAATGACATATCAGATAAAGGGCTCGTATCCAAAATCTATAAAGAGCTTATCAAACTCAATACCCAAAGAACAAATAATCCAGTCAAGAAATGGGCAGAGGACATGAACAGACATTTCTGCAAAGAAGGCATCCAGATGGCCAACAGACACATGAAAAAATGCTCCACATCACTCGGCATCAGGGAAATACAAATCAAAACCACAATGAGATACCACCTCACACCAGTCAGAATGGCTAAATTTAACAAGTCAAGAAATGACAGATGCTGGCGAGGATGTGGAGAGAGGGGAACCCTCCTACACTGCTGGTGGGAATGCAAGCTGGTGCAGCCACTCTGGAAAACAGTGTGGAGGTTCCTCAAAAAACTGAAAATAGAGCTACCCTACGACCCAGCAATTGCACTCCTGGGTATATATCCTAAAGATACAAACGTGGTGCTCCGAAGGGGCACATGCACCCGAATGTTTATAGCAGCAATGTCCACAATAGCCAAACTGTGGAAAGAGCCTAGATGTCCATCAAGAGATGAATGGATAAAGAAGATGTGGTATATATACACAATGGAATACTATGCAGCCATCAAAAGACATGAAATCTTGCCATTTGCGACGACGTGGATGGAACTAGAGGGTATCATGCTTAGCGAAATAAGTCAATCGGAGAAAGACAACTATCATATGATCTCTTTGGTATGAGGAAGTGGAGATGCAAGGCAGTGGGGGGGTTGGGGGGAGGTAGGAAAAGAAAAAATGAAAAGATGGGATTGGGAGGGAGACAAACCATAAAAGACTCAATCTCAAGAAACAGACTGAGGGTTGCTGGGGGGAGGGGGGACGGGAGAGGGTGGTGGGGTTATGGACACTGGGGAGGGTATGTGCTATGGTGAGTGCTGTGAAATGTGTAAACCTGGCAATTCACAGACCTGTACCCCTGGGGATAAAAATACATTATATGTTTATTAAAATAAAAAAATTTAAAAAAAAATAAAATAAAATTCCTTCCCAACAGGATTCCAAGAAGCCACTGTGAGTTGATGGGGGAGGCAGTCAGCACTCAGGATGAAACCTGTTGGCCATTCCTAACACTAGCTCTAAAATTCTGTCACTCGGACTATGTATTCATTGTGTCAGTGAGACCATGGTCTCTACCCTGTGGGAGGAGCTAGTATCAAGTATAAGTTGAAGTTCTCAAGGTGTCATCTACTTGGGGGGTGTGGATGATGTTGCATCAACAGAACTAATTCAGATCTGTCTTGCTCTTGCCATTACCCACTTCCATCCAGAATCTCCTCACCACCCAGGGATTTCTGACAGCTCCTGGGGTATCTTACATTGCTCAAGAACTGCTGTTTCTTGTGATTCCATAGTGGTCCCCTCCCTGTCATGCAAGGCTTGAGATGTCACTTGTTGTCCTGCCCTTGCCAGGGTTACCCTGCTCAGGCTGTCACTTCTAGTGCTCCTCAAAGCTGTAATTCTCAAAAAGAAAAAAGAAAAAAAAGTCAGAGCTGCCTTACCTTCTCTCCACTTCTCACTATCCCAGAAACACTCTGGCATGAATAGATGGCTTCCTGGTAGACTAGAAATTGTATGTTGTGGTTCTTCGCATTCCTCATGGAAGTAGACCCTTTGGGTCTGCCCCTGTTTCTCACTCTATAGTGCTCGGACATGGGCTCAAAGGGACTGGGAACAGACGCTGTACCCTCTTCTCTCTTATCTCAAATGCCCTCCTTCCTTTTCTCTCATCTGGTGGTAGGAGTGTGGGGACTGACAAGCAAACAGGCACCTCATGGGACCACCCTCCAGTTCAGCAGACACAACCAGTAATGTCTGGATTTCAGTCTGGTCTCAAGGTAGGGTACCTGTTATGCAAGTAACAATTAACAGACACCTGGAGAATTTGGCTCAGGGTCTCTAAACCCCCATCTGAAGCAGCAACTGGGGTTGGGCTGGGGTCTGGACAGTCCTTACAGCTGTGACATGGATAGCCTCTTCTTGGTAGGACCCAGAAAGCTGGAGATATGTGTCGTGGATGTTGCTGCCCACCAAGGGTCCCAGGGTGTGTGTGTGTGTGTGTGTGTGTGTGTGTGTGTGTGTAGGTCCCATTGTAGGTCTCATTGACTTTAAGGACCTAACAATCTCACCATGAAATCAGAGTTAAACATGGAATGCTTATGGTAAGTATCATGGAGGTCACATAAGGAATAGATCAGTATGGGTTCAAAGCACAGTCTTTTGGGAAGGGAGGAGCCTTGGAAAACACTGGGGCTGAGGATAGACAGAGGGCAGGGTAGAAGGCACTCCCAGGCAGAAATAGCCCAAGCAAAGGCAGGGGAATGGAAACGTTCAAGAACAATGGCAAACTCAGCCTGATGGAAGCACAAGGTTCTTGTTGGGTGTCTTAACAGTGGACATTAGATTGCATCATTTGGGTGGGTGGGTTTGTGGAGAGCCCTAAAAGTCAAACAGAGATGTTTGAATTTGATGCAGAGACCATAAGGAAACGTTTCTGGCAATCTGTCTAAAGGGATTTTGGGAAGATTAATCTGGCAAGGGTTTATAACAGAAGAGGAGAGGAGAAACTGTCTGAGAGATTAACTTGAAAGGCTCTTATGTGATTCATCTCTTGAGGAGTTTTAAGTTTAATTAGAAAATAAGGCAGCAGTGTGTATTATACATATTCTTGGAACATGTGTGTATCTTCCCTAAAAAATTTTAAGAACATACTTATTTTATTTTTTGAAGAGGTGGTACATCCAGGTGGATCTTAAACCCAAGCAATATAAAGAGGTGTACAGTTGAAGGGATCTATTCCCACCTTGGTCCCAATTGGTCTCATTCCCACCTGGCACATGCCCCACCCCCAGCCCCGCAGTACCACCCCTCCAAGCCATGTACATGGCTTCCTTATGTATGCTTCCAGAGCTGCTTAATGCAAATTCAGGCAAATATTAATGTATGCTCTCATCTTTCTTCCTTTTTTACCCAAAAGATAATAGCCTATGTACTTCTCTTTGAATTTTGCTTTTCTTGCTTAAAAAAATTGATCTTGAAGATTTTTCCACATCGTTCTTCTTGTCAGTGGCATTGTATTATATTATGTAAAGAATAAGACCCGTATCGATGGATGTGTTTTCTAACATACTTTTGATATTGTATATATATATGGTGCTGTAAAAAATAACTTGCCCTGTACCATTTTGTATGTGTGTATATATTCACAGAATAAATTTCCACAAATAGACTCATTGTGTCAAAGTCTACATACATTTATAATTTTAATAGCAATTTGCAAATTTCCCTCTTAGGGAGTTGTACTAATTTGCATTCTCACCAGGGATATCTGGGATTGCCTGCTTTCCCACAGCCTTGCCAACACAGTGGGTTATCACTTTGGGGACTTTTCTGTTCTGTTGGTGAAATCTTCATGCAGCTCCAATTCGCTTTTCTCTTATTATGAGTGAAGTTGAGCATCTTTTCATATGTTTATGGACCCAGTAGATTTTAAGCTCCTTCTTAGGGAGCTAACTTCATCATTTCTGTGCCACCCTTTCCAGGCCTCCCCCAAGGCCTCTCTACAGAGCAGGTTTTCAGTCGAGATTTATAAACCCAAGAAATGTTTGCATGAATGAATAGAGAAGTCATTGAATACATGGTCATGCTGTTGGAGCTACAAATCTTCAATTAGATATGATTCTTCCCTCAACCAGCATAAGATAGCATAAACTTACAGGGCAGATATAAAAGTAACATATATGTAAGTTCAAAGATTACAGGCCCTATTCTAAGAGTGAATAATTACTTGCCTTAGGCTGAAAAGTGAAGAAACTTACATGAAATACCTTGTTCATCCCCAGAAAGGGATGAAGGAATCCCATAGCTCTTTCTATAGTTTCTTGTTTATTTAAAGAGTGGTTTGGGGGGTGCCTGGGTGGCTCAGTGGGTTAAAGCCTCTGCCTTCGGCTCAGGTCATGATCCCAGGCCCTGCATCAGGCTCTCGGGAGCCTGCTTCCCCCTCTCTCTCTGCCTGCCTCTCTGCCTACTTGTGATCTCTGTCTTTCAAATAACTAAATAAAATCTTTAAAGAAAAAATAAAAGAGTGGTTTGGAGCTAGTATGATTAAGTGGTTTCAATAGATCTAGTAGCAAATCAGACAAAATAAGGCCCAGCATGTGAGTTCTAGGGCTCCTTCCACCTTCATTTCTCCTCATAATCCACCCAGAACTCAGATCCCGTGGTAGAGTAAACTGTCATTAGCTACAGTTTGAAGCCTGAGTTTCTTAGTTTCTTTATTATTTCTCTGTGTTCTCACATCAAAATACTGTGAGCCACAGCAAAGCATATTTGTTTGTTTGCTAGTTTTATGAATTGTATGGAATTCTGTTCTCCAGCAGTGCATTTGCTAACTGTCTGCTTTATGCTATCTCCAGTCAAAGAGAAGCCCCCGCTAGACAGGTGGAGTGTGAGAGCAATTGTCAGCTAGAACAGAGCAGAACTTCCATGGTGTACTCTTACCAGAAGTGACTTATCTAACAGCTGAGCTTGAACTGAACCTTTCCCTAAAGGAAAGCCTACCCCCAAAAACCCATGAAGCCCTCCACCTACTTAGGAGGCTCCCCCTTCATCCTTAAGCAACAAGAGCTGTCCTCACAGTCACAGCCCAGAATATAGAATCACATCAAGCAATGGGTTTAGTCAGCTCTGACAGCAACCTAAAGAGTAGGGAGGCAGAAAGGGGATAGGAAAAGAAGAAAGAGAAGGTAAGTCTGAAATTCAGGTTAGAATCCTGACTCCAGACCCTCTATAACTAAAAATAACTAACGAATATTGTCAGGGACCTGGGAAAATAATATGAGTGGGGATTCAGTATTTTAAATGGATCTGTTGATGCAGATTAACTGTTTAAGGATACTTGGAAAATTAAGATGCTCACAACCTTCCCATTATAGGTTCTTTTCCTTTCTGTTGTTACTTTTGGGTGTGTGTGTGTGTGTGTTAAAATGGCAGATCAAGAAGAAACAACTTTAACATACGTTCAACATTTAAAAGTCTATTTAATACATGTGTGTCTGTTGTGTCACTTCCTATTCCAAACACCCTGTGTGTTATTTTCATCTCTACTACTCACACATTTTGTAGACAAAGAGGAGCCAGAAGAGGTTGAATGACTTGCTCAAGGTCACATACTCCTTTTTATGAAAAGGAGCCCAGACTTTGACTAATGTCTTCTGAACCCCAAACTGGAGCAAAGATTTGTTTCTTAGTTTGTTGTAAAATTGGTCTCAGGGAAGACATTCTGGTGCTGAGAAGTGCCAAAAAAGAAGGATTATCTTCACTTTCAGCAACAGAACCACTCTAAAATTGTTTTGTGATGATCTGAAGGCTTAGAAACTGTGCTGGATCCAAAGAGGGTTAAGTGAGTAGTCCATACCCCTGGATGATCATCCTGGGGATTATGCCACAGGGCAATGGGTCCACTGCAAGGCAGTTCAATTACAAGTCAGAACTGGAATCACTTTTTTTAATTTTATTATGTTTTTTCAGTGTTCCAAGATTCATTGTTTATGCACCAAACCCAGTGCTCCATGCAATATGTGCCCTCCTTATTACCCACCACCAGGCTCATCCTCCCACCCTCATCCTCTCCAAAACCCTCAGTTTGTTTCTCAGAGTCCACAGTCTCTCATGATTTGTCTCCCCCTCCAATTTCCCCCAATTCACTTCTTCTCTCCATCTCCCAATGTCCTCCATGTTATTCCTTATGCTCCACAAGTAAGTGAAACCATATGATAATTGACTCTTTCTGCTTGACTTATTTCACTCAGCATGATCTCCTCCAGTCTCATCCATGTTGATACAAAAGTTGGGTGCTCATCCTTTCTGATGGAGGCATAATATTCCATTGTATATGTGGACCATATCTTCTTTATCCATTTGTCTGTTGAAGGGCATCTTGGCTCTTTCCACAGTTTGGTGACTATGGCCATTGCTGCCATGAACATTGGGGTACAGATGGCCCTTCTTTTCACTACATCTCTATCTTTGGGGTAAATACCCAGTAGTGCAATTACAGGGTCATAGGGAAGCTCTATTTTTAATTTCTTGAGGAATCTCCACACTGTTTTCCAAAGTGGCTGTACCAACTTGCATTCCCACCAGCAGTGTAAAAGGGTTCCCCTTTCTCCACATCCTCTCCAACACACATTGTTTCCTGTCTTGCTAATTTTGGCCATTCTAACAGGTGTAAGGTCTTGTCTCAATGTGGGTTTGATTTGAATCTCCTGGATGGCTAATGATGATGAACATTTTTTCATGTGTATGTTGGTCATTTTTATGTCTTCATTGGAGAAGTGTCTGTTCATGTCTTCTGTCCATTTTTTGATGTTATTATCTGTTTTTTGAATGTTGAGTTTGAGGAATTCTTTATAGATGTTGGATATCAGCCCTTTGTCTGTAGTGTCATTTGTGAATATCTTCTATTCCGTGGATTGCCTCTTTGTTTTGTTGACTGTTTCCTTTTTTATGCAGAAGCTTTTGATGTTGATGCAGTCCCAGAAGTTCATTTTCGCTTTTGTTTCCTTTGCCTTTGGAGACATGTCTTGAAAGATGTTGCTGTGGCCAATGTCGAAGAGGTTACTGCCTATGTTCTCCTCCAGGATTTTGATAGATTCCTGCCTCATGCTAAGGTCTTTTATCCATTTTGAGATTATCTCTGTGTATGGTGTATGAGAATGGTCACGTTTCATTCTTCTATATATAGCTATCCAATTTTCCCAGCACTATTTATTGAAGAGACTGTCTTTTTTCCACTGTATATTTTTTCCTGCTTTATCAAAGATTAGTTGACCATAGAGTTGAGGGTCCATATCTGAGCTCTCTACTCTGTTCCACTGGTCTATGTGTCTGTTTTGGGGCCAGTACCTTGCTGTCTTGGTGATCATAGCTTTGTAGTAAAGCTTGAAATTAGGCAATGTGATGCCCCCAGTTTTGTTTTTCTTTATCAACATTTCCTTAGCAACTCAAGGTCTCTTCTGGTTCCATACAAATTTTAGGATTGTTTGTTCTAGCCCTTTGAAAAATGCCAGTGGAATTTAGATCGTGATGGCATTGAAAGTATAGATTGCTCTAGCCAGTATAGACATTTTAACAATGTTTATTCTTCTGATCCATGAGCATGGAATGCTTTTCCATCTTTTTGTGTCTTCTTCAATTTCTTTCATGAGTGTTCTGTAATTCCTTCAGTACAGATCCTTTACCTCTTTGGTTAGGGTTATTCCCAGGTATCTTATGGGTTTTGGTGCTATAGTAAATGGAATAATTTCTCTAATTTCCCTTTCTATATTTTCAGTATTAGTGTATAAGAAAGCAACTGATTTCTGTACTTTGATTTTGTATCCTACCACATTACTGAATTGCTGTATGAATTCTAGTAGTTTGGGGTGGAGTCTTTTGAGAACTAGAATCACTCTTGAAGATTTGCCACTTACCTAAAGATAAACTTGCTGGGTCACAATTCATAAAACACAACGTGACAACACACGGTTCCATTAAGGATTTATTTTATTCTTTCACATGACCACAGAACTTTCACAGGAGGAACTTATCAGTTCCAGCCCATTTATTATCAAGTTTCTATGATTGATGATTATCAACATGGAAATACAGAAATATTGAAGACTCTAGCTTTCTGTGGTGAAATATAAGGTTGGTAAGATGTACTTCATTCGTGCAAGTAAAGAAAAATTTATTGAGTATGTACTATGTACCAGTTACTTTAGTTGCCAGATGCCTGCAATTAAAGAAACCTCTTAACAAAGAAAGAACTTTGCTTCAAGAATAAATAGGTTAACTGAAAAAAAGGTTATATATTTATTAATTACTTTACTTACTTTGTATTTAATCACACATCATGGCTTACATGTAACCAAAGATTTATAAATATCTCAAACTTTTAAAAATAACTGCCCCTTTAAACATTCCCTTATCAAAGACTCCTTCCCCCAGTCTTTACCCGTTTTCAGATAAAAGCTTTTCTACAGAGTCACACAGAAATAATATGAAAGCTCTTTGGAAGTACACATCTATTATTTCCAAGGATTGGATTTTCCAAAGGCAAAATAAAGAACAGAAGTCATTGATATTGTCATGGTCAGAATCATGGTCCTGTATCAAATCTCAAATGACTTTTCCACAAAGAAAATTATTCATTGAAAAAGGATGTGTCCTGAGTTTTCTACAATACTCAAGTTATCAAATTAATCAGTGAATCTCTTCAGCAGAAGGGAAAATAAAGCTAAAAGTCAAAGTTAGAGATAAATATGCCCAGTGTTTTAACCCTGATTTCTGTTTAGTTTTTGGCCTCATATTAAGTAGAGTCATTTGTCCTGTACTAGTGGTCAATGAAGTTTTTCAGATAAGGGAAATTTACAAAAAACTGAAGCTTATCTCCTTCTTTTTATTTTAACCAATTTTATGTTTTGAGAAACATCCTAAAAATCAATTGCATTGCTCTGTCAGTGTAAGGAAAGTATATTGTACAACATTTCGTCCCTTCCTGATACATAGGGCCCTGCTTCTTAAACTCAGTATCCACAGGTATGCAGCAGTGGGTATAGAGAATTCAGAGTCACTAAATTAACATGAAGCAAGTCTTCTTGTACATCTAATATACTGGCGAATGTGTAGGAGAAATGTATGAACTTCAGTAGTCTTAAAAGTTTTTGTCATGTCACACATACAGAAACATTAACAAAATCTTTTCTACAAAAATCAATTTTATCTTTTTTCTTTTTAGGCAAATGCCTAGAAAGTAGAAATTTTTATGCTCAGTAAGTGATTGGAAAATGTGCAACATTTTTATTATTGGAGAATCTTGTGGTATTGGCATTGCAGTTACATTAGAACTAAAAAAGTGTGATGGATTTATCAGAGACAGTGTGAATTGCACTGGCCTGCTTGGCCAGGACTCATCTGTAGGAGCAGAAAATCTGGAGTGCTTGATTTTTCAGCAAGACCTAGAAAGCCCAGGCAGCTACATTTTTTCAAACTAGAGTGTCACATTAGAATATGTATATGTTGCAGGGGGTGGAGAGGTATTGTTGTTATTAATTGTTTTGGTTTTACTTTGCATTAGGGGGAAAGTCCTAGAAATCTGCTTGCTTTCTTATTGCAATTGACACCAACCATTTCTTTACAATATGGGGCGATGTTTAGTTCCCCAGCAACGTAGAGGCAAAAACACCAACAATTAATCTTTTGGAGTCATTCATTATTTGTCATTTTAAGAGTAACAATTTTTTTGCAGGTGAACAATGCATATTTCTTTTCCACTTGAGATTCAAAGTTTTATTTTACTTTTTCAGTGTTGCAAGATACATTGTTTAACACCAGACCCAGTGTCCCATGCATTATATGCCTTCCTTAATACCCACCACCAGGGTCACCTAACTCCCCACCCTGCGCCCCTCCAAAACCCTCAGTTTGTTTCTCAGAGGCCACAGTCTCTCATGGTTTGTCTCCCCCTCCGATTTCCCCCAATCCACTTTTCCTTTCCTTCTCCTAATGTCCTCCATGTTATTCCTTACGCTCCACAGGTAAGTGAAACCATATGATAATTGACTGTCTCTGCTTGACTTATTTCACTCAGCATAATCTCCTCCAGTCCCATCCATGTTGGAGCAAAAGTTGGGTGTTCATCCTTTCTGATGGAGGCATAACAGCCTTCCCTTTGAGATCAGGAACATGACAAGGAGTAACAATTTTTGAATTACATTTTCACCCAGAGACAGGAAAGTTTCTAGCTAGAGGGTAAGAAAGAATACAACGCCAGTGTTAAGTAGAGAAGGAGCCTGCTATGAACACTGAGCAGGGGTAGTTAGACAGGGCAATGGGAGGACAACCAGCGATGTGGAGTACTGGGAACCAACAGAACAGAACTGGGATTAGTTCATGGTATCAAATCAGATGAGGACTACAAAGACACTATTGGGGACTTCTGGTCCAACATGTGAGAAGGCTTGGAAGTCATCAGTCTCTCCTAACAGCAAGTAAAAAGCTGGACAAACTGAAAAATCAACAATTCTTTTTAGATCCATAAAACAAGTGAGGCCACGGGGCCCTGACTTCAAAATTGGAGACAGGTGAAGACAGAGAGCCACAATTTACTGGAACAGAGATTCATATATGCACACATCTGTGCAGGAACTAGTGGCAAGTTAGGGAACCTGAACCATAATTGACAAATTGTTGGATGTCCCCATACTTTTGTGAGTTTTACCTCCAAGAGCTCTACTATATCCTCAAAGTGAATATTGAAGAAAAATCTAATGCTTCTAGCAAGGGCAGGGGGAAAGGAACATTTTTAAATATGCCAGAGCACCCTGTTCTTTACTTAACAAGGTCTGCTCTCAGGAGAAACTCTTTAACATGAACCTAACCTGCTGGGTTTTTATCAGACCCTAACTGGCCTGGAGGAAGATAAATGCCCACCTGCACCCCCGTCTTGCTTTCTATATAGGGAAGAGGAAATACCCAACTCCAGCTATTCTTGCAATCATGTCCCACCTAAGTACAAGTGGGGTGTGGCAGAGACTGAGAAGCATGTGTGAAGCTCATTAGCCAGAAGCATAGGCTCATTAAAAAACTGAGACATAATCACAGTAGTAGAGAATGCTTCCCCTCTTCCTGCATCTTACCACCACATTACTGAAGGCCAATTTATAGCAGTTTCTTTTACTCTGTACATCATGTCTGGCTATAAAGAAAATGTTGCAAGATGTACTAAAAGGAGAAAAAAAAAAAAACCACCACCATAAAACAGTTCAAAGAGATAGAGCAAACATTAAAACTAGACACTGATATGGCAAGGGTGTTGTAGTTATCATACCAGGAGTTTAAAACAACAATGATGAATATCCTAGGTCCTAAAATGGATAAAGTAGACAACATGCAAGAGAAGATGGGCAATGTATGCAGATTGATGGAAATTCTAAGAAAGAATTAAAAATGCTAGAGATCCAAAACACCACAACAGAAGTGAATGCTCTTGGTGGACTTATTAGGAGATGACATATGGCTGAAGGATCTCTGAGCTTGAGGATATCCTAACAGAAACCTCTCAAACTGGAAAGAATAAAGTCTGAAAAAAAAAAATAGAACAGAATATTCAAGAACTATGGGACAACTACAGAGGGAGGGGTCATATAGATGTAATGAGTATACCAGAAGCAGAAGAGAGAAAGGAAGAGAAAACATATTTGAAACAATAATGACTGAAAATTTCTCCAAAACTAATTTCAAACACCAAACCACAGATCCAGGAAGCCTAGAGAATTCTAACTAGGAAAATGACTGAAAAACTGCATATAGTCATATACTTCAAAAACTACAGATAATCAAAGATAGAGAACAAAATCCTGAAAGAAGCTGGGGGTGGGAGGGAAGCACTTTACCAACAGAGGAGGAAAAGTGAGAATTACATTCAATTTCTCTTCTGAAACCATGCAAGCAAGAACAGAGTGTAGTGACACATTTAAAGTTTTGGAAGAAAAAAAAGTCACCAACCTAGGTTTATTAATTTCAGATGGAGCTGACTTCACAGCAAGTTTAGTTATCAGAAATAAAGAAGAACATCACATAATGATAAAGGAATAAATTCTCCACAAAGACATTCTTAATGTGTGTGCATATAAAACAGTATCAAAGTATTTAAGGCAAAACCTGATAGAACTGCAAGGCAAAATAGATGAATCCACTATTGTAATTGGAGACTTCAACATCTGTCAGAAATGGGCAAATCCAGCAGGCAGAAAATCAGTAAGAACATAGTTGAACTCAATAATACCATAATTCAACTGTATATAATGGTCATCTATAGACTGCTTCATCCAAAAACAGCAGAATACATACCCTTCTTGAACTCACATGGAACATACGCCAAGATAGACACATTAAGGTTTATAAAGTATACCTTAACAAATTTAAAAGAATAGAAATCACACAGTGTCTGCTCTCAGACCACAATTGAATTAAACTAGAAATCAGTAGCAAAAAGGTAACTGGAAAATCCCCAAATACTGAGATTGAACAGCACATTTCTACATAATACATGGGCCAGACAAGAAATCTGAAGAGAAAATTAACAATACTTTGAAGTAAATGAAATGAAAATACAACATCAAATTGTGTGGAATACAGCAAAAGCAGAGCTCAGAAGAAAACGTATAGCATTGAATGCAATATTAGAAAAGAAAAAAGATCTAAAATCAGTCATCTAAACTTCTACATTAGGAAACTAGAAAAAGAAGAGCAAATTAAATCCAAAGTATGCAGAGGTAAAGAAATAAAAATTAAAGCAATAATCAATGAAACCAAAAATAGGAAATCAATAGAAAAAACTAATAAAACCAAAAGCTGGTTTTATGAAAAGTTCAGTAAAATCAATAAGCCTCTAGCCCAGCTAACTAAGAAAAAAAGAAAGACAAATTATTAATATCAGAAATGAAAGAGGAGACCTCATTACAAACCCCATGAAATTAAAAGGATAATAAAGGAATAATACAAACAACTCTATGACCATCAATTTGATAACCTAGATAAGATAAATGGGTCAATGCCTTGAAAGACACAACCTGCCAAAACTTAAGAAGAAGAAATAGACAATCTGATTAAGCCTATATCTATTAAAGAAATCAATAATTAATAACCTTCTAAAACAATGGGCCCAGGTGGGTTCACTGGAATTTCATCAAATATTTAAGGAAGAAATTAGACCGGTTTTCCACAATTTTTTTCAGAAGGTAGAAACAGAGAAAATGCTTCTTAATTTATTCTATGAAGTCAACATTACCCTAATAACAAAAATAGATGAAAGCATTACAAGAAAACTACAGAACAATATCTCTCATTAAAATGGATGCATGAGAGACTGTAGACTCTGAGAAAGAAACTGAGGGTTTTGGAGGAGAGGGGGCCTGTGGGGATGGGTGAGCCTGGTAGTGGGTATTAAGGAGGGCACATATTGCAAGGAGCACTGGGCATGGTGGATAAACAATGAATCTTAGAACACTGAAAAAGTGAAATTAATTAATTAATTAAATATTTGCATTAATAAATATTAACAAAGACCAAAGTAAGGCACAAGTAGCCATTTAAGGAGCAAATCTAAAATTAATTCACTGTTATTAGTAACCATTATCTTGCAATTTATTTTCTCAACACTAGCATTCCTACACTCCAATTATAACTTTATATGGAAATACATAAACATAATTTCATATATGTGTATATATAATTATATGTTATATAATTGTATGTTATGAATAATAAATATATGTTTATATAAAGAATATTTAAAAATAAAATGGATGCAAAAATCCTCAATACTTGTCTGTTTTTGCTTTTGTTGCCTGTGCTGTTGGTGTTCTATCTATAAAACTATTGTCAAGACCAATGTCATGAAGCTTTTCCCTGTTTTCCTCCAAAAGTTTTATAGTTTCAGATCTTACATTTAAGTCTTTAATACATTTTTTTAAAGTTACTTTATTTTTATTTATTTATTTATTTATTTATTTTTATTTTCAGCATAACAGTATTCATTGTTTTTGCACCACAGCCAGTGCTCCATGCAATCCGTGCCCTCCCTAATACCCACCACCTGGTTCCCCCAACCTCCCACCCCCCGCCCCTTCAAAACCCTCAGGTTGTTTTTCAGAGTCCATAGTCTCTCATGGTTCACCTCTCCTTCCAATTTCCTTCAACTCCCTTCTCCTCTCCATCTCCCTATGTTGTTATGCTCTACAAATAAGTGAAACCATATGATACTTGACTCTCTCTGCTTGACTTATTTCACTCAGCATAATCTCTTCCAGTCCCGTCCATGTTGCTACAAAAGTTGGGTACTCATCCTTTCTGATGGAGGCATAATACTCCATAGTGTATATGGACCACATCTTCCTTATCCATTCATCCGTTGAAGGGCATCTTGGTTCTTTCCACAGTTTGGCTACTGTGGCCATTGATGCTATAAACATTGGGGTACAGATGGCCCTTCTTTTCACTACATCTGTATCTTTGGGGTAAATACCCAGTAGTGCAGTTGCAGGGTCATAGGGAAGCTCTATTTTTAATTTCTTGAGGAATCTCCACACTGTTCTCCAAAGTGGCTGCACCAACTTGCATTGTCTTTAATACATTTTGAGTTAATTTTTATGCATGGTATAAGGGTTTAGATTCTTTCTTTGGCATGTTACTCAATTTTCCCAACACTATTTAGCGAAGAGACTGTTCATTCTTTCCCCATTGTGCGTTCTTGATGCCCAAGGATCAGTTGTTTGCATATGCATGGGTTTATTTCTGGTCTCTCTGTTTTGTTCCATTGGTCTATATGTTTGTTCTTATGCCAGTACCATACTGTTTTTTATTATTTTAGCTTTGTAATATATTTTAAAATCAGAAAGTGTAATGTCTTCATCTGTGTTCCTCTTTCTCAGGATTGCTTTAGCTTTCATGGTTCCATGGGAATTTTAGGATTTTTTTATTCCTTCTGTAAAAAATGCCATTGTTTTTTATAGGGATTGCAATGAATCTGTAGATTTCTTTGAGTAGCATGGACATTTTAATAATATTAAGACTTCCAATCCATGAACAGAAGATGTCTTTCCATTTGCTTCTGTTGTTTTTTTGTTTTTCTTTTTTTCATTTTATCAGTATAGTGTAGTTTTTGGTGTAAAAATATTTCAACTCCTTGGTAAAATTTATTTCTAAGTATTTTATTCTTTTTAATGCTGTTGAAAATGAGTTTGTTTTCTTAATTTTCTTTTTGGTAGGTTTGTTATTAGTTGCTATAGTTTGATTTTCTACCCTACAACTTTTCTGAATTCATTCACTAGTTGGTTTTTAGGGGTTTTTTTTCTTACTTTTTAAGTAAAAACAAAAACAAATTTATTGATTCACATAAATGAAAAGTTCATGAGTGGTTATGGCTTCAGGCAATTATCTCTGCCAGCAACTCCAGACTCCAGGCTTACATATTCTCTCACTTCTCTTTCTTTCTTTTTTTTTTTTTTTTTATTATGCTATGTTAGTCACCATACATTACATCATTAGTGTTTGATGTAGTGTTCCAAGATTCATTCTTTGCATATAACACGCAGTACTCCATGCAATACATGCCCTCTTTAATACCCATCATGGGGCTAACCCATTCCCCCTCCCCTCTAAAACCCTCAGTTTGTTTCTCAGAATCCAGTCTCTCATGGTTTATCTCTCTTCTGATTCCCCCTCTTCATTTTTCCCTTCCTTCTCCTAATGTCCTCCATGCTGTTCCTCATGATCCACAGATAAGTGAAACCATATGATAATTGACTCTCCCTGCTTGAATTATTTCACTTAGCATAATCTCCTCCAGTCCCATCCTTGTTGATGCAAAAGCTGGGGATTCATCCTTTCTGATGGCTGAATAATATTTCATTGTATATATGGACCACATCTTCTTTATCCATTCGTCTGTTGAAGGGCATCTCTGCTCAATAGTTTGGCTACTGTGGACATTGCTGCTATAAACATTGGGGTGCATCTGTCCCTTCTTTTCACTACATTTGTATTGTTGCACTACCCAGTAGTGCAATTGCTGGGTCATAAGGTAGCTCTATTTTTAATTTTTTAAGGAACCTCCACACTGTTTTCCAAAGTGGCTGTACAAACTTGCATTCCCACCAACAGTGTAAGAGGGTTCCCTTTTCTCTACAGCCTCTCCAACATTTGTTGTTTCTTGCATTGTCAATTTTGGCCATTCTAACTGGTGTAAGGTGGTATCTCAATGTGTTTTTTTTTTTTTTTTTAAGATTTTATTTATTTATTTGACAGACAGAGATCACAAGTAGACAGAGAGGCAGACAGAGAGAGAGGAGGAAGCGGGCTCCCCGCGGAGCAGAGAGCCTAATGCGGGGGCCCGATCCCAGTACCGTGGGATCATGATCTGAGCCAAAGACAGAGGCTTTAACCCACTGAGCCACCCAGGTGCCCCTCAATGTGGTTTTGATTAGAATCTCCGGGATGGCTAATGATGATGAACATTTTTTCATGTGTCTGTTAGCCATTTGTATGTCTCCTTTGCAGAAGTGTCTGTTCATGTCTTCTGCCCATTTTTTGGCTTATTTGTTTTTTGAGGGGTTGAGTTTGAGAAGTTCTTTACAGATATTGAATATCAGCCCTTTGTCTATAGTTGCATTTGCAAATATCTTCTCCCATTCTGTGGGTTGCCTCTTTGTTTTGTTGACTGCTTCCTTTGTTGTGCTGAAGCTTTTTAATCTTGATGAAGTCCCACAAGTTTATTTTCACTCTGTTTCCCTTGTCTTTAGAGACATGTCTTGACTAAGTTGCTGTGGCCGATATTGAAGAGGTTACTGCCAGTGTTCTCTTCTAGAATTTTGATGGATTCCTGTCTCACATTGAGGTCTTTCATCCATTTAGAGTTTATCTTTGCGTATGGTGTAAGCAAAAGGTCGAGTTTCATTCTTCTGTAAATTCATTAGTTTTAATAGTTTTTAGTGGTATCTGTAAGGTTTTTCTACATCATATGACCTGCAAACAGAGAAAATTTCACTTCTTTTTTTTCTGATTTGGATTTTATTTATTTCTCTTCATTGCCTGATTGCTCTGGCTAGGATTTCCAGTCTGTGTTGAACAAAATGGCAAGAGTGGACATCCTTGTTTTGTTCCTGATCTTAGAGGAAAGGACTTCAGTTTTTCACCATTAAATTGATGTTAACTGTGGGTTTGTCATACATGACCTTTAGTATACTGAGATACATTCCTTCTGTATGGAGTTTATTGAGCATTTTTGCCATAGAAGCATGTTGATTTTTTTTTTTTTGGTCTATTGAAGTAATCATATGATTTTTTTATTTAGCATTTTTGCCAAAAAAGTATGTTGAATTTTGGGATTTTTTGTCTATTGAAGTAATCATATGATTTTTTTTATCCTTTATTCTGTTAATATGGTGTATCACATTTATTTATTTATTTAAATAATATTTAAATAAATTATTTATAATTTATAATTATAATTATAATTAATTATAATTAAATATTATATAATTATAATTAATTTATAAATGAATTATTTATTCACATTTTGACCCATCCTTGCATCCCACAAATAAATATCACTTGTTCATGATATGTGGTCATTTTAATGTACTGTTGAATTTGATTTGCTAGAATTTTGTTCAGGATTTTTGCATCTGTGTTCATGTAATTTTCTTTTCTTGTAATGTCTTTGACTGGCTTTCATATCAGAGTACTGTTGGTCTCAGAAAATGAGTTTGTAAGTGTTCCCTTTATTAAACATCTGTCCAGTAAACAAAACAATCAACTGAATGGAAAAGCAACCAGTAGAATGGGAAAAAATATTAGCAGACTATGTATTTGATTGGGGGGAGGGATTAATTTGCCAATATATAAGGAGCTTCTGTAACTCAATAGCAATAAATAAATAACCTGATTTTAAAATGGGCAGACATACAAATGGCCAACAGGTATATGAAAATGTGCTCAATATCACTAATATCACTAATCATCATAGAAATGCAAATCTAAACCACAATGAGGTATCACCTCATATCTGTTAAAATAGCTATTATCAGAAAAAACAAAAGATGACAGATGTTAGCAAGAATGTGAGAAATTGGAATCCTTGTGCACCATTGGCAGGATGTGAAATGGTGCAGCCACTATGGAAAACAGTATGGATGTGTCCCAAAAATTAAAAATAGAATTATCATATGATTCATCAATGTCACTCCTGAGTATATATCCAAAAGAATTGAAATGAGCATCTCAGAGATAAATCCACATTCCCATGTTTATTGTAGCATCATAATAACCAAGATGTGGAAATAAGTCAAATGTCTATTAACAGAAAATGGGTAAAGAAAATGTGACATATACATACAATGGAATATTATACAGCCTATAAAAGAAATAAATCCTAGTTTCAAGAATATGGATAGACTTGGAAGACATTATACTACGTGAAATAAGTCAGTCTCAGAAGGACAGACACTCCATGATTTCATTCATATGAAGTATTAAAATAGTCAAACTCAGAGACTAAAGGCAGGGACTAAAATGGTGGTTTGCAGGGCATGTAGGGAGGGAGAAATGGGGAGTTGTTGTTCAATGGGTTTAAATTACACTTATACAAGATGAATCATTTCTAGAGATCTACTATATGACATAGTGTCTATGGCTAACATAATGTTGTACACTTAAAAACTTCAGAGAGTAGATTTCATGCTAAGTGTTTGTCACACACACACACAAAAGCAAGAGGACATAAGAAATCTTTTAGAAGTAATGGATATGTTTATTACCTCAATTGTTGTAAAGCTATCACAGGTGTGTGCATATGTCCAAACTCATCAAAATACATACATTAAATATATGCAGTACTTTGTATAGTAAGTATACCTTAATAAGCTGAACATTTTTCAAAAAAAATCAACAAAATGTTAGCAAATTAAATCCAACAATGTGTAAAATGAATCGTACACCACAACCAACTAAGATTGTTTCCAAGTATGCAAGGCATGTTCAGCATTCAAAAACCAACTAAACTAGTCCATCAACAGGCCAGGCCCACAAAAAATTATAAGATCATATCAACAGATGCAGAAAAAGCATTTTACAAAATCAACACCCATTCATGATAAAAACTTTTAGCAAACAAGGCATAGAGAGAGACTTCCTCAACTTAATAAAGAATACCTCAAAAAAAAAATGCTTTAAACATGGAAAGAACCAAGATGCCCTTCAATGGATGAATGGATAAGGAAGATGTGGTCCATATACACTACGAAGTATTATGCCTCCATCAGAAAGGATGAATACCCAACTTTTGTAGCAACATGGACGGGACTGGAAGAGATTATGCTGAGTGAAATAAGTCAAGCAGAGAGAGTCAAGTATCATATGGTTTTACTTATTTGTGGAGCATAACAAGTAACATGGAGGACATGGGGAGATGGAGTGGAGAAGGGAGTTGAGGGAAATGGGAAGGGGAGGTGAACCATGAGAGACTATGGACTCTGAAAAACAACCTGAGGGTTTTGAAGGGCCGGGGGGTGGGAGGTTGGGGGAACCAAGTGGTGAGTATTAGGGAGTATTACGGATTGCATGGAGCACTGGATGTGGTGCAAAAACAATGAATACTGTTACGCTGAAAAGAAATAAAAAATTTAAAAAAAAAAACGCTTTAGCTAACATCGTATTTAATGATGAGAAACTCAGTGCTTTCCCACTAAGATCAAGTACAAGGCAAGGATATCCCTTCTCACCACTGTTTTTCAACACTGTACAGAAAGTCCTAACTAATGCAATAAGATAAGTAAGTGAAAGTATACAAATTGGGAAGGAAGACATAAAACTCTCTTTGTTTACAGGTGACATGATTGTCTACATAGAAAATTTTAACAGAATCTGGGTGCCTGGGTGGCTCAGTGGGTTAAAGCCTCTGCCTTCAGCTCAGGTCATGATTCCAGGGTCCTGGAGTGGAGTCCCACATTGGGCTCTCTGCTCAGTGGGGAGCTTGCTTCCCCCTCTCTCTGCCTGCCTCTCTGCCTACTTGTGATCTCTGTCAAATAAATAAATAAATAAAATCTTTTAAAAAATTTTTTATCAGAATCAAAAAATAACTCCTAGAACTAATAAGAGATTATAACAATGTTGCAGGATGCAAAATTAACATACAAAAGTTAATCACTTTTGTGATTAACTCAGCAATGAACAAGTGGAATTTGACATTAAGAATGCAATACCACTTACATTAACATCCAAACAAAAGAGAAATACTTAGTTATATATCTAATAAAATATGCACAAGATCTATATGAAGAAAACTATAAAATTCCAATGAAAGAAATCAATAAAGTAATAAATGGAGAGATATTCTATGTTCATGGTTAGGAGCACTCAATATCGTCTAATTGTCAGTTATTCCAAACTTGATCTATAGATTCAATGCAATCCCAATCAAAATCCCAAAATTGGATTTTGTGGCTATGGATAAACTAATTCAAAATTTATATGGAGAGGTAAAAGACCCAAAACAGCCAACATAATATTGAAGGAGAAGAACAAATTTGGAAGACTGACACTACCCAATATCAAGACCTAATATAAAGCTATAATAATGAAGACAGTGTGGTATTAGCAAAATAATAGACAGATAAATGGAAAAGAACAGAGAATCCAGAAATAAACCCACTTAGATATAGTCAACTGATGTTTGACAAAGGAACAAAGATACTGCATTGAGGAAAAGATAGTCTTTTCAACATGCTGCTGCCATGGTGCTGTAACAATTGGACATATACATGTGAAAAAGTGACTCTAGGCTGTACATCTTTCATATGAAATAACTCAAGATGGATCACAGATTTAAATGTAAAACAAACAAACTGTGGAAGGAGCTGAGATTTCCTTCAACAGATGAATGGATAAAGAATTTGTGATACGTATGTACAATGGAATATCATTCATTCAGCCATCAGAAAGGGTGAATACCCAACATTTGCATCAATATGGATGGAACTTAGCATTATGCTAAGTGAAATACATCAAGCAGAGAAAGACAATTATCAAATGATTTCACTCATGCGTGGAAATGAGCAATAGCTTGGAGGACCATAGGGGAAGAGAGGAAACTGAAGGGGGAGAAATCAGAAGGGGAGGCAAACCTTGAGAGACTATAGACCCTGAGAAACAGTCTGAGGGTTTTAGAGGCAAGGAGTTGGGGAGATAAGGTAACAGGGTGATAGGTATTAAGGAGGGCATGTGTTGTGATGAGCACTTGGTGTTATACAGCAGTAAGAATCAATGAACACTATATCAAAAACTAATGATGTATTATACAGTGGCCAACTGAACATAATAAAAAACAAACAAACAAAACAAGACAAAAAAAAAAAAACACACACACACACACTATAAACTCCTAGAAGATAACATGGAGGAAATCTGGATGACTAGATTTTGGTGATGATTTTTAGATATAACATCAAAAGAATAATCTATGAAAGAAGTAGTAAACTGGACTTTTAAAAATAAAAACTGCTTTCAGAAAGACACCATCAAGAGAATTTTTTTTTTAAAGATTTTATTTATTTATTTGACAGACAAAGATCACAAGTAGGCAGAGAGGCAGGCAGAGAGAGAGGAGGAAGCAGGCTCCCTGCCGAGCAGAGAGCCCAATGTGGGGCTCAATCCCAGGACCCTGGGATCCTGACCTGAGCCGAAGGCAGAGGCTTTAACCCACTGAGCCACCCAGGCGCTCCATCAAAAGAATTTTTAAAAGCCACAAACTGGTGGGGCACGTGGGTGGCTCAGTTAGTTAAGTGGCCAACTCTTGATACCCGCTCAGGTCATGATCTCAGGGTCATGGGATTGACCTCTGCTTTGGGCTTCATACTCAGCATGGGGTCTGCTTTAGATTCTCTCTCTCCCTCCCCCCTACCCCTCCCCCCACTTGCTCGCTCTCTCTCTCTCTCTAAAATAAATAAATAAAACCTTAAAAAAAAAAAAGCCACAAACTGGGAGAAAATATTTGTAAAAGACACATTTGATATAGGACTGTTAGCCAAAATATACAAAGAACACTTAAAATTAATAAAGAAAACAAATAATCCAATTAAAAAAATGAGCCAAAGATTTTAATAGACACCTCACCAAAGAAGACATACAAATACACATGTGAACTACTCATATGGCAAATAAGTATATGAGAGCTGCTCCGCATCATATGTCATTAGGGAAATGCAAATTAGAACAATGAAATTTCACTATGTACTTATTGGAATGACCAAAATCCAGAACACTGACAACACTAAATACTGGGAATCATGTGGAGCACCAGGAACTCTTATTCATTGCTGGTGGGAATACAAAATAGTACAAGTCACTTTGGAAGACAGTTTGGCAGTTTCTTACAAAACTAAATATTGTCTTAGCATACAACCCAGCAATTGTGCTCCTTGGTATTTACCCAAAAGAGTTGAAAACTTACGTCCACACAAAAACCTACACATGAATGTTTATAGCAGTTTTATTTACAGTTTGCCAAAACTTGGAAGCAACCAAGATGTCCTTCAGTTGGTGAATGGATAAATAAACTGGGGCACATCCAGTTTATATTCCATTCCAGTTTGGAATATTATGTAGTGTTAAGTGAAATGAACTATCAAGCTATGAAAATACAAGGAGAAACCTTAAATGCATATTAGTAGTATGCATTAGCAATATGCATATTACTAAGTGAAAGAAGCCAATCTGAAAAGGTTACATGCTGCATAATTCTAACTATATGATATTCTGGAAAAGGAAAACCTTTGGAGACAGTAAAAGATCAATGGTTACCAGAGGTTGGGTGGAGAGTGGTATAAGTAAGGAGAACATGGATGATTTGGGGGATAATGAAACTACTGTATGTATGATAATATAATGGTGTATGTATGCCATTACACATTTGTCCAAATCCATAGAATGTATAACATCAAGAGCAAAGCCCAAGGTAAACTAAAGGATTTTGGATGATCATGATATGTCCACATAGGTTCATTACTTATAACAAATGTACCATCTGGTGGGGGCTGTTGATAATATGGGAAGCTGTACATGTGTGGGGACAGGGATATTTGAAAAATATCTATACTATACCTTCTGTTCAGTTTTGCTGTGAAAACTAAAAATGCTCTAAAAAATAAAGTCTATTTAATAAAAAAAAAAAAAAGACTATTGGGTGTGGCAATAAGGAGGTGGTGGGTGACCTCAAAAGAGCAGTTTCAGTGAGGTGCTGAATATAGAAACCAGACTGCAGTAAAATGAGGTGTGAAGAATAGTTGAAGAAATGGAGCTAGGGAACACTGACAGTTCTTTTGGGAGTTTGCTTTTGAAGGGCAAGAAGACTCAAGTTAGTAGATTAGAGAAGTGGGGTCCAAGGAGGGACTTATTGTTGCTTGTATTAGTATACAATGCTGTGAGCCATAAATTCTAAGTGCCATATGTGTTAGGATTCCTTGGCTTTATGGTACAGTTGGAATTCCTTGGTGTGTCAACAATATCAATGACTTCATTAAAAAGTGGAATAAGTACAGGGCAATATATTTATAATTTACTCCACTTTCTATGAGTTTCTTCATGTTTGTTCATTCCTTGGAAAGGCCATATGTATATCCCCTCAATTTAGATTCTCAGCAAATAACCCTATTGAGACCAAAGCACATTATTGGAGAACCTAGTTTTCCTAAAGATAAAGTAGTTCCATTAGGAAAAATACAATGACTTTAATTACTTATATCTTTTCTGCCTTGAGCTGGTCTCCAGATGTGCTGGGAGAGGATGTTTACTACTCTCACCCTCTCCTGAAGACATTCAGGATCGGGACACCTGAGGGCCTCTAGATAGCCTGCAGCCATTACAGGTACACATTTGCAGAATACATGTGGCTTCATGAATAGATAACCTAAAAACAACCACAGTTAAGTAAAACCCAAGATATGGAGTGCCCAATCTCATCGCTAGGCAAGAAGACAATAAGATGACTGGGTGTGGGCCACAGAGACATAAGGGAAAGGAAGATCAGACAGTCAGAGAGGAGGAAGCAAAAATAGATGGGTGGCAAATGCACACAGCAGAGCCTTCCTTAAGAAGAGGTTGGTCCATGTGTAGGAGAGACTACTTCAAGGAGGAAACATGGAGACTATAAAAGATACCAAGGGAAAAGAAGAACAGGAGAAAAGGAAATGAAAACAGAAGAGAGGGGTGTCACATTTCTTTTGGCATTTAAAACACTTCCAGATTGCATCCTGAAATCTTGCTGGACCAAGAATTGCAATCTTCTGGCAAACTCAGGGTCTTAGCGTTGGCATCCCTGGCGCCGTAATATCAAATCACAGCTCAATGTTAAGTTTTATTATTCAACATGAATTAAAAGGTCAAGGGGAAAAAGAGCTCTGTGGTGTTCCATTAAAGGAAAAATCTGATCATTTTAAAGCAGTATGATCTTAAACGAGCCCATGTTTAAAAAATGGCAGTGTACAGGGGATTATGGGCAGTAAGTGCCTGTTGCTTCCTTGGAAGCACATGTGCATGCTGGGAAGGGTACTTATGGGCAGAGTTAATGCTTCTCACCAAATGTTTCACTTATAGGAATAGTGGGAACATCTGTCAGTAGATGGTTACCTATGTAGGTGAAAAAAGTGATATATTACTCCTCTTTCCTTCCCCCAAAATACGTTATTTTCTAAACCTAACTGTGAATGTACACCATCTTCCACATCATATGGGAAGAAAGAAAGGAGATCCCTCCTGATCATACACTTGGTATCACAGGTATCATCCTTAGATAATCTCCACAACAGTCATCTACTGGATTCCAGTTTGCAGTGCTTAGAGACAAGTTCATTAGGGCACACCATTGGATGCTCTGCTGTGACCAATCCAGATGCTCCTACAGGGAAATCTGTGACCTCTTGTGTTATTGGCAGGAGCTTCCAGACAGGTGTTTGGGTGGTATTGAGCCACATTGTACAGCTCAGCCACTTCTCAGACTGAAAGCTGCTATTAATGCATTGATCTTTCATCCATACCAAATTGCTCTTAGACCTCTGAATTTTGAACCTCAAACTCTGAAGCTCCCTCCTCCACCTCCTTACCTTCTCCTCCATTGGCCCTACTATGCCAACTCCTGGTCCTTCCCTATACTTTGTTCTGTGATCCCTTTTGTCCTTCCCTGCCACTGGTCTATCATTGAAGAACATACTTTTAAGTTTATTGAGGCTTGTTTTGTGGTATATCATGGAGAATATTGCATGTGCACTTGAGAAGATCATGTATTTTGCTGTTGTTGGATAGAGTATTCTATAGATGTCTGTTCAGTCTAGTTGGTTTGTAGTGTAGTTCAAGTCTTCTATATCTTTGTTGATCTTTTCCTTACTTATTCCATCCATTATTGAATGTAGGGTATTGAAATCTTCAAATATTATTGTTAAATTTTTTATTTAAATTCAATTTAGTTAACATGTCATGTGTTATTAGTTTCAGGTCATTAGTGACTGAATTTAGTGACTCATCGGTTGCGTAGAACACCCAAAGTTCATTATGTCAGGTGCCCTCCTTAATGCCCATCACCCAGTTACCCCATCCCTCCACTCAACGTCCCCTCCAGCAACCCTCAATTTGTTCCCTATAGTTAAGAGTCTCTTATGGTTTGCCTCCCTCTCTGTTTTTATCTTATTTTATATTTATTGTCAATTTTTTTTCCCTTCAATTCTTTCAGTTTGCTTCATCTTTCTTGGGGCTCTGTGTTAGCCGTACACATGTAATTGTTATATCTTCCTGCTGGATTAACCCTATTATCATTATAGAGTGTTCCTCTTTATCACTAGTAACACTTTTTGGTTTTTAAAGTCTGTTTTATCTCACATTAGTATAGTTCCTTTAGCTTTCTTATGAATGCTGTTTGTGTGATATATCTTTTCCACGCTTTTACTTTCAACATATTTGTATCTTTGCATGAGGTTTGCCTCCTATAGAATATAATTGGGTCATTTTTTAATCCATCTGATAATCTTGGCTTTTTCATTGGATTATTTTATTTATTCACATTTAATGCTATTATTATTATAGTTGGATCTGTATCTTCCATTGCACTTATGTTATTTATCTTTATTGTTCCTCTCTTCCTCCTTAACTGCTTTATTTTGCATTGAGTATTTTCTAGTGTAGCATTGTAATTCCTTATTTATTTATTTATTTATTTTTTATTTCTTTTCAGCGTAACAGTATTCATTGTTTTTGCACCACATCCAGTGCTCCATGCAATAGGTGCCCTCCTTAATACTCACCACCTGGCTCCCACAACCTCCCACCCCTTGCCCGTTCAAAACCCTCAGATTGTTTTTCAGAGTCCATAGTCTCTCATGGTTCACCTCCCCTTCCAATTTCCCTCAACTCCCTTCTCCTCGCCATCTCCCTATGTCCTCCATGTTATTTGTTATGCTCCACAAATAAGTGAAACCATATGATAATTGACTCTCTCTGCTTGACTTATTTCACTCAGCATAATCTCTTCCAGTCCCATTCATGTTGCTACAAAAGTTGGGTATTCATCCTTTCTGATGGAGGCATAATACTCCATAGTGTATATGGAACACATCTTCCTTATCCATTCGTCCGTTGAAGGGCATCTTGGTTCTTTCCACAGTTTGGCGACCGTGGCCATTGCTGCTATAAACATTGGGGTACAGATGACCCTTCTTTTCACTACATCTGTATCTTTGGGGTAAATACCCAGTAGTAGCATTTTAATTCCTATATTAATTTACTTTTTTTTTTTTTTTTTAGTTATTTTCTCAGTATGCTTGGGTTTAAAATATACACCTGGCTGGCTCAGTCAGAAGAGCATGCAACTCTTGATCTTGGGGTCACAAGTTCAAACCCCTTGTTGGACCTAAAACTTACTAAAAGAAAAAAAAGATAGATCCAAGTCTTACAGAAAAATAAACTCAAAATGGATTAAAGCCTTAAATGTGATACCTGAAACCATAAAAATTCCTAGAAGAAAACATGGAAAGTGAACTCTTTGACATCAGCCTTAGCAACATTCTTCTAAATATGTTTTCTCAGGCAAGGGAAACAAAAGCAAAAATAAACTATTGAGACTATACCAAAATCAAAAGCTTTTACACAGTGAAAGAAATTACCAACAAAATGAAAAGGCAACCCACTGAATGGGAGAAAATATTTATAAATGACATTAGATAAGGGGTTAATAATAAAAATATATAAAGAATTTCTATAACTCAACACCAAAATCATCATCATCATCATCATCATCATCTGATTAAAATGGATAGAGGACCTGAAGAGACATTCTTCTAAAGAAGACATACAGATGGCCAACATTTGAAAAGATGTTCAGTATCACTAATCATCAGGGAAATGCAAATCAAAACCACAGTGAGATACCACCTCACACTTGTCAGAATGGCTAGAGCAAAGAAAACAAGAAATAACAAGTGTTGGCGAGGATGTGGAGCAAAAGGAACATTTGTGCACTTTTGTTGGAATGTAAATTGGTACAGCCACTGTGGAAAATAGTTGGAGGTTCCTCAAATATTTTAAAATAGAAATACCATATGATCCAATAATTCCACTACTAGGTATTTTCTCAAAGAAAACAAAAGCAGTAATTCAAAAGATGTGTGCACCCCTATGTTTATTGTAGCATTATTTATAATAGCCAAGTCATGGGAGCCACTTAAGTGTTCATTTATAGATGAATGGAAAAGATTTATATAAAGGAATATTAATCAGCCATTTTTTTAAAAAGAATGAGATCTTGCTATTCACAACAGTATAGGTGGGCCTAGGGGCCCAGTATTACACTGAGTGAAATAATTCAGACAGAGGAAGACAAATGCCACATGATTTCATTTAAATGTGGAATCTAAAAAGCAAAGCAAATGAACCAACAAACAAACCAAGGAAAAAATTTAAAAAATGAGAAACAGACCCATAAGTGCAGAGAACAGACTGATGTTTGCCTGGTGTTGGGGGAAGGACAAAATAAGTGAAGGGGAGTATACAGGTTTCCAGTTATAGAATGAATGAGTCACTATATATTATATAGTCCATATACTATATAATATATATGTTATATATATAATATATACAAACTACATATTATATAGTTATATGGTTATATATATAGTTATATATGTGTTTATGCACATACCTATATATACATTTTAACTTTATCAGAATCTAGTTCAGATTAATACTAATTAATTCTAATCAATACTAATTAACCTAATTAATACTAATTATTAATTCCAGTGAGATATAAAAATGAATCCTATATAACTCTATACCATCTTTCCTTTTTTTTCACTATTGTTAATACACGTATTACATCTTTATGTGTTATAGACCGGTAATACATTGTTATAATTATTCCTTTATATAATTGTGTATTTTAAAGAAGCTGAGAGAAGGAGAGAACTTATATATTTACAGAATATGTTATTTTTTTGATTTACCATTTCTGGGTCTCTTATTTATTCCAGTGGATTCAAGTTACCACCTGGGTAACCTAGTAATTTCCTTACACCAATACAGCTTTGTCCCCTCACCTCTTTTGTGATGTTATTGTCAACCATATTAAATCTTTGTGTGTTATATGCCACATACTACAACTACCTTCTTATTGTCTTGTGCTATTACTTTTGAAATCTGTTAAAAGAAGAAATATGCAATATACTGTCTTTTATAAATACCTACATAATTACCTTTACTAATGCTCTGTGTTTTCTCTTGTGGATTGAATTAATGTCTGGAGCCACTTGTGTTCAGCCTGAAGAAATTCCTTTAGTATTTCTTGTAAAGCAGATCTGCTAGCAATGAATTCTGTCTATTTTTATTTAAGAATGTCTTTATTTCACCTTAATTTTTGAAAAATAGTTCTGCTGGATATAAGTTCTTGTTGACAGGTAGTTGGGTTTCTTTCCCCTTTCCAGGACTTTGAATATATCATCCCATCGCCTTCTGGCCACCATCATTTCTAAGGAGAAGGCAGTTCTTAATCTTGCTGAGGTTCCCTGAGGTCCACGACAAGTCATTTTTCTCTTACTGCTTTCAAAATTTTCTCTATCTTCAGCTTTCAGCGTTTTAACTATGATGTGCCTGGGTATGGAACTCTTTGTATTTATCCTACTTAGAATCATCGAGCTTCCTGGATGTGTAGGTTAATCTTTTTTTTTTTTTTAATCAAATCAAGGGTTTTCAGCATTATTTCTTTCGATTTATTTTTCTGCTCTTCTCACTCTCCTCTCCTAGTATTTCCATTACTTGTATGTTGATGTGCTAACCATGTCCATATTCCTCTGGGGCTTTATTATTTTTTAATTTATTCTTTTTTCTCTCTGTTCTTCAGATTGCATAATCTCTAATGATCCTTCTTGAAATCCATTAATTCTTTCTCCTGTCAGTTCAAATCTACTATTGAGACACTCTAGTAAAATTTTAATTTTGATTAGTGTGCTTTTCAACCTCGGACTTTCCATCTTGGTTTTTATTTTAATAAGATCTATCTTTTTATTGATAATCTGTATTTCATAAGGCACACAGCACACCTTCCTTCAATAAAGTATGGTTTCCTTTGGTTCTTTATAATAGCTGGTTTGAAGTCTTCATCAGCTGAGCTGACATATGAAACTGCTAATAGGCAATTTCTGTTGCCTACTTTTTTCTTGTGTATTTTTTCACACTTTCTTATTTCTTTGCATTTTTCATAATTCTTCGTTGCAAATTTGACATTTGGATCATATATTGTAGCAACTCTAGATAGTGATCCCTCCCCATCCCCCAGGCATATTGTTATTTGTTTATTTGTTTTGTGATTTGGCTGGATTATCTCAGTGAAGTCTATTCCTGTGCAGTGTGTAAGCTTTAGTGATGCTCCTCAGAGGGCACAATCCTAGGCAGGTGCATAGTCACCTGGGATGACAGTGGTTTTAGCAGGCCTCTCTTTAATGGCCTCTTTCCCTGATTTCTCTGTTGAGCTGTCTGTCACTGTTGATATCACACCTACCTCTTAGCCTCCACTAATTGACAGCTGATTTCTCCATTGTTTTCAGAGATACTTGGGCATAAATTGCTCCAGATTTTGATACAATTAAATCCAGCCCCTTTGCAGTAGTCTTTAAGGTCAGTCTTCAAGGATTGTTCTAACCCCAGAAGGGCTCTTATTAACAGAGTCTTTCCCTTGTTCTTTATGTAAAACTTGTCTCATCTTGTTAAACTTAAGTATATTTAGTTTGTTGCCTTCAGGGAGCTACCAGTTTACTTTTAATTACTTGCCACCCAAATCTCCATTGTTTCCATAGAACCTTTAGACTTGAACATCTCCATGCTTTCTGTTCTAAATAAGGCATTTCCCTGGGAGAGCTGTGAAGCTCTCTGGTGTTATTCCTGCCTCTTCCCATGAGTCAAGCCTCTGAACCACTGCTCTGGAGTTGAGGGTGGGGACAGTGGTCTGTTTCTCTTGAAGCAACGTCATTCCTGGTTTATGAGAGAGGTGCTCGTCAGGAGCTGTGTCCCTTTCCCTCAGCACCTTGCCTCTTCCACTATGGAACCATCTTTTTATGAACAAACTGAGGAAGAGACAATCAGAACCCAGTATTCTTGGCCCACTACTCTTGGGGTAGACCTTCTGCCTTACAAGTGGGGGATAGGTAGAAGAAGGGAGCCCCAGACATCTCACCTGCTCTTACCTAGAAAAAAGCTTCTGCAACACAGAGCTGGGGATCATGAGAAATTGTGGTAGCCTTCTTCTCCTAGGGAGATATCATAATACCAGACTGCGAGATATGGGGAGAGGGAGCCTTGTGTTCTAATCTGCACTCACCCAGTATACAACTTCCATCACCCTGAGGTGAATGATGGGAGGGAAGCGAGTCATGGCTCAAATGCCACAAACTTTGCTGTTCTTACCAAGATTTAGTGGATATTTTCAAATTAATACTTCTCTATTTGCTATGTGCCCTTAGGATAATTTCCAGGAACTTAAAATAGTTATGGGGCTTTTTTTGTTGTAGTGGTGGTGGTTTTTTTTAAAATGATTTTCACTAGCTATGGTTGTTTTGCTGGTGAGAGGACCTTCTGAGCTCCTCACACCATCATTTAGGTATACCAATCTCTTATCTTTGATTTTTAACTAAGGAACCATTGCACTCTGTTCTTCCAGAAAGTCCAAAAGAGTTCTGGTACAATGTTTGTTGGTAGGAAGGAAGGAAACAAGCAAGCTGGTCTTACTATCACACAAAATTGTTTATCATCATAACTTCCTCCACTGCCATAATTATGTATTCAGCAAACATGAATGAACACTATACACATGTGCTAGTTCCTGGAGTACAAAGTCCTGAGGTCAAGGAGCTCACAGAAGTCAAAGAACTGGATAAAAGTAAAGGAGCCCTTACTGTGTAATGCAGAAGTAATGAGGGAAGCATGTGGAAAGTGCTGTGCCATGGAGAAGAGGAAGGGACATTCTGCCTGGAAGTGTTAGTGTAGACTTCAGGGACAGCAGCATCTCAGCTGCTTCTTGAAATAAATCCCATAGTAGTGGTGGAGAAGAACATTTGAGAAATAGGGAATAGTGTGGGCAAAAAGAAGAGAGGCATGAGCAAGCAGGATATGTGAAACATCGAGAGGACTTGAAGCACTTGACTATGGAACACAATCAGACCACAAGATGTACTCTATGGGGGTAGTAGCAGAAGAGACTTCAGTTGGGGCCCAGTTGCTAAATCCATAAGGCTTGGAAATGATGGTATAAGCATAAACACTGAGGAGCCTCTGAAAGTGCTTAAGTGTCAGAGAAAAACTATCAGGTTTATTTTAGGAGGATACTCCTGACAAGCATGAGGAGAGGTTGAGAATGGAGTTAGAGAGAAAATGTGGAATCTCTGAGCTGCAGTCATTTTGGCATGAGATTATGAAGGTTTGAACCAAGACAGTGGTACCGGGAATGAAGAAGAGATGGGGGAAAGAGATCCATATGAGAGGAAATCAAAAGGTTTGGGTAACCAATTAAATGCCAGTGATAAGGGGAGAAGTCAAGGATGATTCAAAAATTTCACATTTGGCAGCTATTTCTGTTACCCACTATTTATTGTCTCTTGATGACAAAATCATTGCTTTGATTTTTGGAAAGATGAGAATTACTTGTCCAAAATTCTTCACTTGCCAAAGATGTGTCTGTGTCATGCTATTTGACATGTAGCCCTTCTTAACCCCCTTCAGAGAATAGGGAAGCCTCCTTCAAGACTTATGCATACCGAGGGTATAACATTCCTGCTTACCTACAGAAGCAACTGAGTAACCCATAATCTATTCTGGAAATGAGAAATGCACTGCCATCTGGTAATGCCAGAAATATTTAGAGAAGTGGGCTACTAGGAAAGAAGTCTTGACCAATTAAAATTTATGGATACATCTTAAAGCTGCTAATTCCCATCCAGTCTTTTGCTCAAGTGGCTAACAAGCACAAAGCCCAGTTTGCCTATAAATTTCTTTTGCCATAAACTGGTAAAGTCAAGCTTTAGAACAAACCAAAAGTTTGTTCTACATTAATAGGGATAAAGAATGACCAATTTTAAAGGGCAGTTTTTGAAAGGCCTTTAATCCATTGTAGTTGTATCACTGCACTGAATTCAAAAAGTCATAATGATCACCCACAATCAGGAGACCAGTGGGCTCCTTTAGGGTCTTGTTAGCACAAGCTCTGTTCCACTGAGTGGTGCTCATAAACATTCCACCTGGCCTGGTCTGGCCTGGCCACTTCAGCCTGCTGGCATCCTGGCTGTGTGGGGCAAGCTGCCAAGTGATGGCCTGACAAGGCTGAGGAGGAGGAGGCCAGTGACTGTTTTGTATTTCAGATTCAACCTGTAACCAGATGCTCACAATTTTCAATTATAAAAGAATAGCCATATAAGATAAAGAAACATTAGATGCAAAAGTAGAAAACTTCATGGGGTCCTTAAGTTAGTGCACAAGTTTATGCTTAACATACTGGCTAATCTAAAGCAGATATTGGATTTAATTGAGATCATTTTTTCCAAAAGGAGGGTAAGCCTCCCATATGCTCAGAGGATCCCTCATCCTCCAGATACTCAGCAGCCAAAATAAATATGTTTTCATTTAGCCTGGAAATGCAGATGGTCTCCAAATGCCTGATAGTCTATCTTGTTAATCATAGTCGGGCCAACATTAACCATTCCCTGCTGCTCAGCTCTGAGCGCGAGAGTAGTCCTACCTCACACTTCCCTTCCAGAACCTCATAAAGTGCAATGAGGGGTCAAAAAGAACTGGCCCCTGACCTACTAGCCTTGCTCCTCCTTTGCTTGGCCCACCATGCATGTCCCTGGCACCTTATCAGATCATCTACATGTGCTAGAAACATAAATACAACCAGCACACTGCTGAGGTCATAAACATGTGCTCTAGATAAACCAGGATATGTGAGATATAAAGAAGGAGGTAGTGAGAGATTTTGGAATGACACCCAAGGTAAATTTTAAGAAGAGCAGTGATTTGCCTGGGATATAAGAGAAAGAAAATGAATGATGGCTCAGGAGAAAGGCAAGTTGTATATGGGAAGGAGGGAGCCAATTTATTTGGCTAGAATATGAAACACCAGTTGGAAGGTAGAAGCAGATGTAGAATGATAGCACCTGACAGGATCCAAAAATGGGAATTTTTATTTAATTCAAAGGACAGTTGTCAGTCCCTGTGGGGACTCAGAAAAGAGAAGTGATGATATAATACGGCTAAATAAGTTCAAGAATGGCCATCTGATGGATTCATGCAGTTATTTTTTAATGCTTTTGAAGAACTTTTAATGACACAGGAAATGTTTTATGATGGGAGGAGAAATAAAAAGGATAAATGCAAAGTTTTGCTTATAATATTTCAATTATGTTACCGAGATCTAAACCTGCATAGAAAAAATTTGGGAAGATACACTAAAATATAGTTACTATCTCTATCTTATTACTATATTATCTTACTATCTTATTTTTTTCTTTTCTGTTTAAAAGTTTATTCCAAATAGTCTCCAAAGAATATGTTTTTAAAATCTGGAAAAAAAATTATGTGTTCTTTGAAAAATAGTGTCAGAAGAATTTGATTAGATTATAGCTTGGGGTTGGTGAGGCTGGTGGCATATCAGCCAGTAGGGGTTTGCACAGTATTCAAGCAGTGAGTTGGAGACCTGGTTTCACACCGTGGGAGTGAGATAAAGATGATAAAATAGGGGAGCTTAGTTAGGAAGAATAACAGAAAGGACACCATGAGGCTAAGTATTACATGTTCAAAGAGATGACAATAGAAGCCAAATGTCAGAGGAAGGATAAAGGTGCTACCTAGTAATTAAGTTGAAAGTAGAAAGAGTTAGGCAAAATTCAATTTAATATGGTCCTTTTTGTTTTAGGTGTTTATGGGATATAAAAGTTAGGCCAAAGACTTTCTATTTGACATACTAATAAAGGAACCCTTAATAGGTTTCCTCACTGAGGGCTTTCGTTTGTTGGGATTTCTTTAATGTTAAGCATTTGGTCTATGCTAAAACCCAGTCTCGATCCCTCTGGCTCTGTATCTAATCATTCAGCTAATGACTATTTACTAAACTTTCTCCGTAGAAATCCCCAGCCCTTATAATTTAATAACCAAAAAAAAAGCGACTTATGTACAAACTACCATAGAAAAGAGAGGATATGATAAGGTCTATATGACAAAGCATGTGACTCTGGATTTCTCAGCTGAGAAGCCTTGCCCTCCATTATCTGGCTCTGCCCCATCTCTGCTAACTTACTATTATTCTTCAACATATACCATTATTCTTCAATATACACCACTATCTGCTTATGCTGCCTAGTATCTCTTTACTAGTGTGCCATACTCATTGTAGGAATGTTTTCCATTGCAAGTTTTATCTATTAATGACTTATGGTATAAGGGCAGATGTGGTTTTCTTATGAAGAAATTAAATGGCAGGGAATCTCAGAGTTGGTCCATTGATTACCATCCAGATTTCTAAGTTATTACTTCATCATTCTTAGTGAATTGATTTTTCATCCTTGTGGGTTGTCTCATAGTGACAAGGTGGCTGCTATAGCCCAGGGATCACATGTTTACTTTGAAAGCAAGAAGGAGAAGAAAGGAATAGTGCTAGCCGATTTTCTTCTTGTGATTATCCTTTTGTCAGAAAATTAGGGTCAGAAGACCATTCCAAACTTTCTCACACATTTTCTTAGGTCAAAAATAAATCACACAACCACCCTAACATGAAAGGAAGTCTCGAAACATGGTATATGGCTTCCAGCCTGTAGAGCTGCACTGTCCAATGTAGCCATTAACTACATGTGACTATGGAGTATTTGATATGTGGTGAGTGCATGTGAGGCTCTGAATTGCTAATTTTATTTCATTTTAATTAATTTAATTTAAATATCAAATTGAAGCAGTAAAAAGCAATTTTCCATTAGATACAACTTTATTGTTTTGGTAGAATTATATTTCACTTTAATCATTGCATGGCACAAGATATTATTATTGTATTATGCTACACATGTCAACAGCCACAGAAATTGTTTCTCGTATTACACATAAACATTTCATTGACAAGTTTTGTCAATATGGATTCAAATATTAAAGGACAATATGTTTTTTAGCTCTCACTTTGTTTATTGGAAAATTTTTAAGGTTGTTTGGAACAATTGGATATTTTATGAAATAAATATGTTATATTTCCCATGTGAACTCAGCCTCTGTGCTATAAGTATATAATATGCAAAGGAGTCCAAAGATTTAATGTAAAAAGCAAATGTAAAGTATCTTCCTAATTTTTTAAATATTGATTACATATTAAAATTATAATATTTTAAACCTGTTGGGTTAAAAATATATTATTAGAATTAATTTTACCTGTTTCTTTTCACATTTTTAATGTGTCTACTAGAAAGCTTAAAATTATATATACAATTTGCATTACTTTTTTATTGAATAGTGCTTGTCTAGAGCTAGGAGAATATAAAGGTTAGGAGGATTAGAGATGGTTTTCAGGTTAGCCAGCCAATACAGTCAGCCTCACTCATACTGCCTGCAATACCTGCACATGAAGAATACCTCTCATCTCACCTGTTAATTGGTACAGAACAGTGCTCAATAAATCCTATTTATGATTTATTATTATTCCTATTGCTATTAGGCTGGCCCTTAAACAAGATCTAGCTGGGTGGTAAGTAAATTCCAGCTTCAAGCTGACCTCTTCCAAACATTTTTCTTTGATCACCTAGTTCAGCACTCTTACTCTATGTCCATGCTCACTTGCATATAACAAAAATTTATTGTACATTGAAATAAATGGGAAAGAATGCAATAATAAAGTTAATAATTCTGCCAGGACGAGTCATGAAAATTTCCCAGAAGAGGTTACACTTTAACTGAAATTAGAAGAATGAGCTGGAGCCTACCACATGGGAATGGGCATTCCAAAATGAGGAGGTATTATTGCAAAAGCACGAAAAGACATAGTGCCTTTGGATACTGGTGAAATTTTTGTGTAGCTAGAGAAGGCTGCTTGGATTTGAGGCTAGAATTTGCGCGTTCTGTATGGGTGAAGTGAGGAATAAGCAGGATATTTCTCTAAGCAGGCAGATGATGTGAACAGATTATATCCTTTCTCCTTGTAAGAGATTTATTCTGATTTTGTGTCTCTACCTTTCCAACGTATATGCTTATTTCATTACCTTAGTGTTCTTTCTTTTCTAATATAACCCTTAAGCTATAGAATTGCCACTAATTACTGATTTCACTCTATTCCACAAGATTGGATATGAATACATTAACATTGTTATAGATAGCATCTACTTTCCTTTTCGGTTTTTCTTTGACCCGCAAGTAATTTGGGGATGTTCTATAATCGTTCAAACATATGAACTTTATAAAGCTGTCTTTTGTTATTAATTTCTAATATTATTGCACTATGACCAATGAACATGGTTTCTATGACTAAATCTTTGTACTTGTTAAAACCTGATTTGGGACCCAGTACATGTTTGGTTTTGTCAATTTTCCATGTATGCTTTAAAACAATGTATATAATCTTGTTTGTGGTTATATGATTTTCATGTGTTCTTTTGATGAAGCTGGCTAACCACATTATTTCAAATTTTCTTTATTTTTACTTATTTTTTTCTAATCTTTCAATTATTGAGCGGTACATTCAGCTAAGTATAGAATTCTGGGTTAATATATATTTTCTCTCAGTGTTTTAAAGGCACTATCCTATTGTCTTTTTGTTTTCATTGTTATTATTGGGAGGTATGTGTCAATCTAACTATCATTCCTTAGTAAACATTATGCCTTTTAAACCCCGGGCTACTTTTAAGATTCTCTTGTTTTTTGTGCTCTTGGTATCAATGTTATGCCTAGACAATGAGTTTTGTGATTATCTTGCCCAGAATTCATTATGCTTCCCAAGTACCAGAAAATACAAAGCCATTATCTTTTATATATATATACATTTGTATTTTTTTTAATTTCTTTTCAGCGTAACAGAATTCATTGTTTTTGCACCACACCCAGTGCTCCATGCAATGCGTGTCCTCCTTAATACCCACCACCTGGCTCCCCCAACCTCCCACCCTCCGCCCCCTCAAAACCCTCAGATTGTTTTTCAGAGTCCATAGTCTCTCATGGTTCACCTCCCCTTCCAATTTCCCTCAACTCCCTTCTCCTCTCCATCTCCCCATGTCCTCCATGTTATTTGTTATGCTCCACAAATAAGTGAAACCATATGATAATTGACTCTCTCTGCTTGACTTATTTCACTCAGCATAATCTCTTCCAGTCCCGTCCATGTTGCTACAAAAGTTGAGTATTCATCCTTTCTGATGGAGGCATAATACTCCATAGTGTATATGGACCACATCTTCCTTATCCACTCATCCATTGAAGGGCATCTTGGTTCTTTCCACAGTTTGGCGACCATGGGCATTGCTGCTATAAACATTGGGGTAGAGATGGCCCTTCTTTTCACTACATCTGTATCTTTGGAGTAAATACCCAGTAGTGCAATTGCAGGGTCATAGGGAAGCTCTATTTTTAATTTCTTGAGGAATCTCCACACTGTTTCCCAAAGTGGCTGCACCAACTTGCATTCCCACCAACAGTGGAAGAGGGTTCCCCTTTCTCCACATCCTCTTCAACACACGTTGTTTCCTGTCTTGCTAATTTTGGCCATTCTAACTGGTGTGAGGTGGTATCTCAATGTGGTTTTAATTTGAATCTCCCTAATAGCTAGTGATGATGACATGATTCTTTATATGGAAAACCCAAAAGACTCCACCCCCAAACTACTAGAACTCATACAGCAATTCAGTAACGTGGCAGGATACAAAGTCAATATACAGAAATCAGTGGCTTTCTTATACACTAACAATGAAAATACAGAAAGGGAAATTAGAGAATCAATTCCATTTACTATAGCACCAAGAACCATAAGATACCTGGGAATAAACCTAACCAAAGAGGTGAAGGATCTGTAGTTCCTCAAGGAACTACAGAACATTCATGAAAGAATTGAAGAAGACACAATAAGATGGAAGACCCTTCCATGCTCTTGGATCAGAAGAATAAACATTGTTAAAATGTCTATACTGCCTAGAGCAATCTATACTTTTAATGCCATTCCAATCAAAATTCCACTGGTATTTTTCAAAGAGCTGGAGCAAATAATCCTAAAATTTGTATGGAATCAGAAGAGACCCTGAATTGCTAAGGAAATGTTGAAAAACAAAAATAAAACTGGCAGCATCACGTTACCTGATTTCAAGCTTTACTACAAAGCTGTGATCACCAAGACAGCATGGTACTGGCATAAAAACAGATACATAGACCGTGGAACAGAGTAGAGAGCCCAGATATGGACCCTCAACACTATGGTCAAATAATCTTTGACAAAGCAGGAAAAAATATACAGTGGAAAAAAGACAGTCTCTTCAATAAATGGTGCTGGGGAAATTGGACAGCTATATGTAGAAGAATGAAACTCGACCATTCTCTTACACCGTACGCAAAGATAAACTCGAAATGGATAAAAGACCTCAACAGGAGACAGGAATCCATCAGAATCCTCGAGGAGAACATAGGCAGTAACCTCTTCGATATCAGCCACAGCAACTTCTTTCAAGATATGTCTCCAAAGGCAAAGGAAACAAAAGAGAAAATGAATTTTTGGGACTTCATCAAGATCAAAAGCTTCTGCACAGCAAAGAAAACAGTCGACAAAACAAAGAGGCAACCCACGGAATGGGAGAAGATATTTACAAATGACAGTACAGACAAAAGGTTGATATCCAGGATCTATAAAGAACTACTCAACCTCAACACACACAAAACAGATAATCATATTAAAAAATGGGCAGAAGATATGAACAGACAATTCTCCAATGAAGACATACAAATGACTATCAGACACATGAAAAAATGTTCATGATCACTAGCCATTATCTTTTTAAATATTGAGTCTACCCCATTCTCTGTATTCTCATCTTTAGAAATTCCTGTTAGACCTATGTTGACTTTATTACTCTATATCTCACATCTCAATCTTTCACTCATATTTACTATCTCTTTAGATGTCTGTGCTACCTTTTAACTGACTTCCTTAGATTAGTCTTTTTCTTTTGCTTTTTGAGTCTTTGTCTCAAAGAATGCCTGAAACCAGCATTGCCTTTGCATTTTTCAATTACCTGATACAATCCATTTTTTCAAAGCTGGCTTAAAGTTTAGTTTCTATTATTTGCAACATAGAAATTCTAATATATACTCACACAGCCATATAGTCATCATGTTCCAACAGAAGTGTGTACTGAATTCAACACTTCCTTTCCATCCCCACTGACCTGCTCCTTGTCAGTTATGCTGCTCAGATAGACAGACAGTATAGCAGCCAGTAAAAGAGGCTAAGAATAAACAGTCAGAGACATAGAAGGAGAATAATGAGGGAACTGTGCCAAAATGCCAGAGAATGAAATTTTAATAGTTAAGGAATATTCAGTTTAATATTCAGTTTAAGTGAATATTAAATATTTTTTTGGTGAATATTAAATATTTAACTGAATATTAAACTGAATAATTAAGGAATATTAAACTGAATAGTTAAGGGATATTGAATAAATATTGAATAGTTACAGAATATTGAATAAATTGAATATTAAACTAAATAGTTAAATAATATTCAGTTTAATAGTGAAGGAATACTGCAGAGAGGCCAAGGAAGTATGAGAATTGAAAACTGAGCACTAGAATTGCCAATGGAGAGATGATTGCTGACCCTTATTCCGCCTTTACTTTTCATGGATTTCATTGAATTCTTATTAACTACAGTAACGAGCAGAAAGCATAGAAGATGTATATTCAAAAAATATTAAGTGATTGATTAATGGATTTTATTTGGGAATTTGGGAACATACAAAGATAACCATTTAATCACCATGGCTTCTGTGTAAGGGGCAAGAGATAATAGACTAAGAAAATAAGAAAGGCAATTTTAAATTGAAAACAATTTGGAAAGGTTGTAAAATTTATAAGTCAAATTTTTTTTTCATTATACAGTAAACAATTTATATTCATTTCCCATGCCTTAGATTCTTTCTTCTTGGTGGGGTCACTTTACTCCAGGTTTGGGCAGGGATGGTAGTAGTGAGAGCCTATACAGGCTGGGCCAATGAGGTAAAGTTCATTTTTTTTCTTGTGATGATAACTTCTAAGATTTACTTTCTTAGCCAATTTCAAACTTGCACTACAATATTATTGACGTAGATCCATGCTGTACATGATATCCCCATTACTTATAACTGGAAGTTAGTATCTCTTGTACTCCTTAACCCTTTCACCCACCCCCAAGTCCCCATCCCCTCTGGGAACCACCAATCTGTTCTCTGTATCTGTGAATTTTGTTTTGTTTGTTCATTTGTTTTGTTTTTTAATTCCAGCTACAAGTGGAATCACACAACATTTGTCTTTCTCTGTCTCACTTATTTCACTATTTACTGTCAAGGTCCATCCACATTGCAAATAACAAGATTTTATTTTTTTTTTATAACTGGGTAGTATTCCACTGTATGTATATACCACATCTTTATCCATTCATGCATCAGTGAACATTTAGGTTGTTTCTGTATTTTGCCTTTATACATAATGCTGCAGCAAACATGGGGATGCATATAACTTTTTGAATTAGTGTTTTCATTTTTTTTCAAATAAATACATAGGAGTGGAATTGCTAAATCATATGGTAGTTCTATTTTTAATATTTTGAGAAGCCTCTGTGCTGTTTTCCATAGTGCCTGCACAAATCTTCCATTCCCACACTGTGAGGATTTCCTTTTCTTCACATCCTCACCAACACTTGTTATTTTTTATCTTTTTGATTTTAGTCTTTCTGACAGATGTGAGATGATATCTCACTGCAGTTTTGATTTGCATTTCCCTGATGATTAGTGATGTTGAACATCTTTTCATGTGTCCATTGGCCATCTGTATGTCTTCTTTAGAAAAAAGTCTATTTAGATCCTCTGCCCAATATCTAATCAGATTTTTTTTTGCTAATTACTTGTATGAGTTCTTTATACATTTTGGATATTAACCCCATATTGCATATATGACTTGCAAATACCTTCTTCCACTTAGTAGGCTGCTTTTTAAATCTTGTGGATGATTTCCTTTGCTGTGCAGAAGCTTTTTAGTTTGATGTAGTCCCATTTGTTTATTTTTGCTTTGGTTACCACTGCTTCTGGAGTCAGGTCCAAAAAAATGTTGCTAAGACTAATGTCAGGTAGCTTACTATCTATGTTTTCTTCTAGAAGTTTTATGGTTTCTGGTCTTACATTCAAATCTTTAATCCATTTTCAAATCATTTTTGTGTACAGTTTAAGATAGTGGTCCCGTTCCATTCTATTGCATGTGGTTTCCCAGCAGCATGATTGAGGGGACTACCCTTTCCACATTGTACATACTTGCCTCCTGTGTCATAAATTAATTGACCATATATGTGTGGGTTTGCTTCTGGGCTCTTTGTTCTGTTCCACTGACCTTTGTGTTTTTAATGCCAATTCTGTACTGTTGATTAGCTTTGTAGTACAGTTTGAAATCAGAAAGCATTATGACTTCAGCTTTGTTCTTTCTCAGAATTTCTTTTCATTCAGGATCTTTTCTGGTTCCACACAAATTTTAGGATTGTTTCTTTTATATCTCTGAAAAATGCCATTGGAATTTTGATAAGGATTACATTGAATCTTAGATTCCTTTGGGTAATATGGACATTTTAACACTAGTTCTTCCAAACCATGAGCACAGAATATCTTTGTGTCTTTAGTTGTATTTTCTTTCATTTCTTTCATCAATGTCTTATAATTTCCAGTGTACAGGTCTTTTACCCCCTTGGTTAAATTTATTCTAGGTATTTTATTCTTTTTGATGCAATTTTAGAGGGAATTTTTTAAAATTTCTCTTTCTGATAGCTCATTGCTAGTGGATAAAAACACAACAGATTTTTGTATATTGATTTTTTTATTCTGCAACTTTATTGAATTTGTTTATTAGTTCTAACTTTTCGGTGAAGTCTTTAGGGTTTTCTAAATATAAGATTATGTATTCTATAAGTAGTGGTAATTTTACTTCTTCTTTTCTAATTAGGATGCTTTTTATTTCTTTTTCCTGTCTAATTGCTGTGGCTAAGATTTCCAATACTATGCTAAATAAAAGTGGTGAGAGTTGATGTCCTTGTTTTGTCCCTGATCGTAAGGTAAAAGCTTTTAGCTTTTCACTATTAAGTATGATATTAGATGTGGGCTCACCATATATGGCCTGTATTATGCTGAGGTATGTTCCACCTCTACTCATTTTGTTGAGAGTTTTTATCATAGTAAGTCAGACACATTTAACCCAGAGCCACATTCTTCAGGTAGTTTGTGATGTCTTCTACAATGGTGTAGATGAATGGGCAGCTATTTAAAGGGATTAGTTAGAAATTTCAAACCACTCTTCAAGAAAATACACACTTGGACCACATAGCCTTACAGTTCACTCTCAGTCCTTTTCTCCTTATTGTTGTTTTAGGAAAGTGTTAATCATACCCAAGGCATCAGAGAAGAAAAATTATCTTTTTAGGGGTGCCTGGTGGCTTAGTCAGTTAAGCATCTGCCTTCAGCTCAGGTCTTGATCCCAGGGTCCTGGGATTGAGCCCTGCATTGAGGGGCTCTCTCTCCCACTCCCCCTGCCTGTGTGCTCACTCTGTGTGTGTGTGTGTGTGTGTGTGTGTGTGTGAAATAAATAAAATCTTTTTTAAAAAATCATCTTTCAGATCAGTTACTATTCTTGCAACTGATGAAGTAATGATCACTTCCAGTACTTCCTCAACCAAAGTCCATTAATGTAGCAGGTGTCCTCAGGAGAGGGCTCTATAACAGAAGGCCTTGGAATTCTCCTTCCACCACAGACTCATCACTAGATCACATTTATTTACTATGATTGCTCTATCAGTCCATCTGTCTAAGTAACTAGCTTTGGGCAACTCAGAAGCATCTCTCATCACTGACTAACAAAATTGTGGGTTAAATCAACCCAAAGAAGGACATTTCTTCCTTGGCCTCAATTCCAGTAGGTCCAAGTGAGTTGGAAGCTAGGCAGGGGAGAATGTCCTATAATCATAGCATTATAGGCATTGTATGCTGTTGGCTGCAAAAGTTGGGTTTGCATCTGTTCTGAAATGAATTTTCCCGATCGTTTGCTTTCTGGGCCATTTTTACTATTTATTTTGTTGCTTGGCTTACCCTGGGCCTGAGCTTGACTTTGGTCCATACGTCTGGAAAGCATAGTGCCGTTCATTCGCCTTCCACACATCCTGCTCTTTTAATAAAACTGTTCCTTTTTTTTTTTTTTTTTAATACAGAATGGCTGATCACAGGATTTGGTAACAGGGCAAAAACTGATAATTTGCTTAAAATGAGTCACTTTTGCGCCAGACTGGGAGCCCCATGACTCATAATTACAAGTTCAAAGCCTGGCTGTTTGTAAGAAGAGGAAACCCAGCCAGAGGGGCTTTCAGCCTGCTCACTCTTTGCATTCTTTTTATCCAGAGAGCAAATTACTGCCCAAGGCAACCCAAAGCTCATTAGTGAACCCAGCAAAGACAGGCAGCTTCTTCGGCTTGGACAGAGAGGAGTCTTTCTACCCTGCCATGCAAACCACAAACAGTTAACCAGCTCCTAGAGCATCTGCCAGTGAGCATTTTCCACCACAGATGAATGCCAGTCTGAGAAGCTTTAAGCAAATTAAATTTAGATTCCTCTTCATCGACTAACTACTTCATCTACTTAACTTTTAGTACCCTCTCCTTCCTCCTCTTCCTGCCATTGTAGCAGATGGCAGCAGTCGGGGCCCCATGCCCTTGGCATTGTTTTCCACATCCAGTTCTGCTTCTGGCTTAAAGAAAAGACAGGATTTTAAAAAGTTAAAAATAAATAAATAAATAAATAAACAGTAGGGAAAGAAGTCAGACAAAGCTATTACTGCAAGTATGGCTTATGTGCTACTACCACGCACGTGAAGAGAGGTGACCAAGAGTAGAAGATAGACAGAAGTAGGAGCCAGGAGCCCAGCAGTTGATGGAGCAGATCTGTGGCTGCAACTTGGCTGCCTCAAAACTAGGGAACCCTGGACATCACTGAATTTGGGAACACGAAGGGTGATACTGGTAGTCCTGTTTAATGTGTTTCCTACCCCATACAGATCTGCGCTCCCCAAACAGGGTGTGCAGGGTGCCCAGTCTGACAGACCTTACAAAGAACCTCTTCTAGGATCAGAAAGATATGATGGGGGTAGTAAACCTAAGAAGAGGAGTGGAGGGTAGAGGTGGAGGGATCTTAATATGAGGGAGACACTCTGCTGGAAGGACCAAGAGGAAATAAGGAGATGTAATTCTAGCTGTTTTCCAAATCAAGTTAATCATTTTAAATTCAGAGAGCATTTAAGTCTGATGCTAAAATAGATGCCTTTGATAACTTTGCTTATGATCAGCCACAAACTAGGGCCTTGAAACTCCTTCCTTGGAGTTTTTTGTCAACAGCAGCACACATTAATTATCTTAGATGCAACAAAATGTTTTTATTGCGATAGATCTGAGAACTCAAAAGAATACCACCCAAATGCAGGTGTATAAGCAAATACACTCTCCAGTTCTGGGGTTGGGAGAGATACAATTTACTTAAATCCCATTGCCCTACCTCTTTACTATCCCAGATCCTTTTCTACCTAATCCATCTACAAAATGAAGGAGAGAAACACGCATTTATTGAAGGCCTACTATGACCAAGACACAGTATTGCGTTCTTTCCATATTTCAATCCCTTGAAATCTTCAGCATAGCCCTATAAAGTCAATACTACTAGCCCTGTTTTCTGATTGAGTAAACAGAGGATAACACCTATTTGCAGACTTATGGATGAAAAGGAGCTTGTCTGATTGACAGCTCATGAGACACATCGTACTGCTGTGTGGTGACTGGTCATCTAAGATCTTCCCTTTTCAGATCCCCAGTATCAAGAATCTCTTCCCAAGAGGTTAGGTTCTTTCTTTTACTTAGCCTGCATTACTGACCACTTACTATGTACCAGGCACAGTAAGTGTTCATGCCACACTTTCCAGACCCTCTTTCAATCAAATTTCCATCAACTATTTCATAGTTGATGCACACATTTCATAGTTCAAACATTCCCTTTTCACAGACATGTGTTTGCTTCCTAACCCAGTCTTCTGGAATGCAAAAACCTTAACATCTCCTCTCCATGGCCATCCCTGACCCTCCTGCCTCTACCACATATGTGTGCCCACACACACAAGCACGTACACATACAAACATAATTATTTCCACTGCACACAGGAAAACTAAGGAATACAGGAATTAAGTCACTTGTTCAAGATCGTACCCTAGTAGGGTACATTTTTATGACTGTGATTTCTTCCAGGCCCTGCTGAGAACTGCTGTTGAAATAAACTGGCTTCCTAGAAAGCAAGAACATTAATTCAGAAACTCCCTCTAGGAATCTAGCCTACAGAAATAATCCAAAGTGCCATGTACAAATACCACTTCCTCAGAGAGACCTTTCTCCAAACCCCTAAGGAAAGCAGCATCTGCATCGTTGGGATCTCTCCATCCCCATACTTTGCCTTACCTCTCTTCACAGAGCCAATGGGTAGTATTTCTCTGTTTCTCTTGTCTGTCACCCTCAGTAGAATGTCAGCACTCTAAGGAAATAAGTTTTTATTGACCAGCTCCAAGAACAGTAACTGGGATAGAGTAGGCAGTCAGTAAATATTTATGTTAATTAACTAGCTAATTAAGTACTTAAATGTGGAATAACATTTACACACCAAGATGCTCCCTGCAACATTACTTACATAGTATATATATGTGTGTGTGTGTATATATATATATATATACACATATATGCATATACATATAAAAAATGTACAATTCTAATTCTAAAGAATAGACGATAATGAGGAAATATTACATAACCACAAAAAAGTAATATTTATGAAGAATTTGATGATTAGGAAAAAGAATTATGGATAATTTTAAGTGAAATAAGCAAGCTACAAAATTGTATATACATTATCCTCTTAACTATGTCATAAAACAAAGCAGAGAGAAAATGGCAAGGAAAGTAAGGGGATTGTGAGTTAGTTTTTTCCTGCTGCTTTTTACCATTCTTTACTTCCCAATTTTTTGCAAGGGACACGCTATACCTTGATTATTATAAAAGCAAAATAATACCTTATAGATGTTCTTACCTCATCAGGCAAAAATATAAGGGGTTAAATCTTTAGGACTTGCTTTCTGCGTGAATTATATTCCTCTCTGAATTCCTAAAAGATAATGCATCTTTGAAAGAAAAATTCCTCAGAAGCCTTCCTGAATGACTTCTTATAAAATGGTTCATAATGGTAAATTACCTCTCTCTGTTGAGGATGTACAAATGCTAGGCACAGATATTAACTGGGTGGCCCTATAGTTTTCTGAAATAATGCTAGATGTCCCAAAAGATTCTCATTTCTCTGTCTCAGAAATGGAAGCTCTTTCCAGGAAAAGGAAGGGGAGCTATTCTCACAAGCCCACTCACCGTTTAGGTGTGGCATTTAGTCTGGCTCCCTTTAGAAATAATAATTTATAGGTTTAATATGCATAAAACAGAAACAAAAAAGAACAACCACAAAAGGGAAAACCAAAGGAGAAAGAGATTGAGGAGTGAGGTGGTGAGGTTATTCGGGGAATGGGTTAGCAGGGAGCTCTGGAAGTTGACTGAGGGCTGGGTTCCTGAGAAAGAGGGGGCACTTTAAAAATTCTGACTGTGGAAGGTGCCTGGGTGGCTCAGTCAGTTAAGCGTCTGCCTACAGCTCAGGTCATGATCTCAGGGTCCTGGGATTGAGCCCCATGTCAGGCTGTCTGCTCAGCTGTGAGTCTGCTTCTCCCGTTCACTCTCCTTCTGTGCCCTCTGTCTCTGTCTCTCTCCCTTCAAAAAAAAATAAATAAAATCTTTTAAACAATTTCTGACTGTGGGTATAGAGGGGTGGGAGCTCAAACATGGGCATCAGGGTTCTAATAGGAGAGCAGTTTGGACTTGAGCAGGAGGGCAGGAAGCAAGGGTGAAAATCTGGTACATATTAGGGGCACCTATTTTCAGCAAAACTGTTGACCTTCCTCCCTCCCTTTATTTCTCTCTTCTTTCCTTCCTTCTATGCTTAGTTCCTTCTTTTCTTCCTTCCCTCCTGGTATTAGAAAAGGAGCAATAAACAAGACAGATCACCTTTGTGGAGTTCTCATTCTATACAATACATATATACATGTAGTTTCTGAGGATGACAAGTGCTAGGAAGGATATAAAACAAAATAATCAGATACCAAACAGTCACGGTGGGTTGGAGACCAGAGAAGGTGGTATGGGAGCTGAGAACTGAAGGAGCCATAAAGATTCAGGGAAAGAACATTCCAGACAGAAGGAACAAACAGCAAGTGTACAGGACCAGAGGTAGGAACATGGTTGACATATTTAAGGAGCTGAAAGAAGGGCAGTGAGCTGAGAAGATGTGAGCAAGTGAAATCTATGAGGAGCATGAGGAAAGGGAGATGTAGGTAGACACCATGATGTGAAATCTGCCAAACTGAGTAGTTTGGATTTGTTCAGGAGCCATGGGAAGTTACTGAAGAGTTTAAAGCAGAGCAATGACATGATTATGTTCTTAAAAAAAATCACTTAGGTTGCTAAGTGGAGAATATGTTGTAGGAAGGCAAAATGAATGGTGGCAAAGCAGGAGACAGCCTAAGTGAAAAATGGTGGTTACTTCAGTTGGGATAAGCAAGGAAACAAAGAGAAGCAAGAAGGTCTAAGGCACACTGGTTTTTTTGTTTTGTTTTGTTTTGTTGTTTTTAATTTTTATTTATTTTTTTAAATTTCTTTTCAGTGTACCAGAATTCATTGCTTATGCACCACACCCAGTGCTCCATGCAATACGTGCCCTCCCTAATACCCCCCACCAGGCTGCCCCAACCTCCTACCCCCTGCCCCTCCAAAACCCTCAGATTGTTTTTCAGAGTCCACAGTCTCTCATGGTTCGTCTCCCCCTCCAATTTCCCCCAACTCCCTTCTCGTCTCCATCTCCCCATGTCCTCTGTGTTATTCCTTTTGCTCCACAAATAAGCGAACTGTACTCTGTTAAAAGAGTTCAGACACAATCTGCTGGTAGAACAGTTGTGGGATCTGAGGACTCACGGATGAGCCCTAGGATTTTTTGTTTGAGCAAGTGGTACCATTTACTGATATGGAAACAATTAGGGGAAACATCTTGGGGTAGATTTTGGAATGGAGCATGAAATTAAGGGTTCTGTTTGGAACATGTTAAGTTTGAGATGCCAATTAGACATTAAAGTAGAGATTTCAAGTGGGCTGTTAAATGTCCTAACCTGGCCCTCAATGGAGAGGTCAGAGCTTAAGATATAAATTTTGGAGCCATTGGTGTATAATGCCTTTTAAAGCCATGAGACTAAATGAAATCACCTGTTGAAAGACAAGAGTACCCAGGACTGAGCCCTACCGCACTCCAACATCTGGAGGTTGGAAGAAACCAGGAAGATGGAAGAAAAATCAGGAGGGAGTGATTTCACAGAAGGCCAAGGAAGGAAGTGCTTCAGGCAGAAGGGAGGAGTCAACCATGTAGAATGGTGGTGTGTATTGGTCAGGATTTACTAGGTTATCCTCTGGTAATAAATTAGCACTAATTCTCAGTAGCTGATCACAACATTTATTTCTCATTCACACTGTATGAATGCTGTGGGTCAGAAAAGGTGGAAGTTCTGTTCCACAAGTATCAGGGACCCGGGCTAATATAGACTCCATATCTGGGATGACACGGATCACCAAAGTGACATAAGAGAGAGCATGGAAAATGGCACAGCGAGTCCTCCGTGCTTCAGCCAGGGGGTAATGCATATCACAGCCACTCACAACCCACTGTCCAGAAGCAGTCATGTGCACCTTCCCAACCTGTAGGTCACTTAGGGACTGGGTGCTGGCATGTCTAATGGTTGGGGACTTTATTTCTCTACCATTTGCTGAGAGGTCAACTAAAATGAGAACAGAAAACTCACCACTGGTTTTAGGTATGCTTAGATCACTAAGGATGTTAAAGGGATACTTTCAGTAGAATGGAAGGAATGAAATTCCCTTAGACTGGATTGAGGAGAGAATGGGAAATGAGGGAATAGAGATGGTAAATACAGACAACCCTAAAGAGGCTTTTTTTTTTTTAGTTTTATGAAAAGTGACCAGAGAAATAGAAAGATAACTGGAAGGTTAATGGGGAGAGGTGGATATTGTTAAACAGTATTTTTTCCTTCCTCTGGGAATCTAAATGTCCTTGAATCTCTTACTCTGTGATCCCTCTATAAATAGATGAACTTGGCTCCTAGTTCACTAAGGAAACCAAGCCCAATGAACACTGAATATTTCAGCCTTCTATTTTATACCTACAAATTCAGAGATAGCTACATCTAACTATATCCAATTCAACATGGATTTTAAAATATGGTTTTGAGGAGATGGAAATAATCCAAAGAAGAGGAGGACAGTTGCTCAGGCAAGAGAGAAGGGATAAGGGAAGAAGGCCAGGGGAGTTTGAGAACCACAGCCCAGGTAGAGGGGTTGGCCTTTGATGATGGATGCTTAATCCATTGTCACCAGAAGGAAAGCCTGGGTTGCCGTGAGTTCATCAGGCAGGACTGATGAGGAAGCCCCTGTCCTGTTGTGTTTCTCTCCCCTGTGAGAATAGGTTGTTACTGTGGAATGAGCCTGGCTGGGGTGGTCAGGAAGCAGAGAACACAGAAGCAGTAAAGCCCGCCTGACCGTTTAAACCACTCTCTCTTCTCCATTGCTAACTCAGAACTAGCAACTACCTCCAGAACTCTCCTACTGTGTTTAAGTTGTTCTTGCATTCTAAACAGCTTGCTGTAGGTAGGTTTTTAGATGACTCATTATTACTTATGATAATAATAATAACTCATTTTTACATTTCACTTTTGGTAATGTAGTCCATATTTATTCATTCATTCTGTTAGACTTTCAAATAAATGATTCATAGCTACCGTATTCAGTTCTATTACTGTAAAATATATACCTAGAAGACTGCCTAGAGATGCATGCACAGTTTAACGAATAATGTTTTTAAGAAAAACAAGTTCACTAGAGGTATCTCATCGTTGATCATTCATTTGACAAACCTTGTTTGGAGTATCTACAGTGTTCCAGGCACCGAGCTGGAGCTGGGGCTACAAATGCATAAGGAAAAGTCACGTGCTTTGGGGGACTCAGAGCCTGAGGGGTGGAGAAGTTGGGCAGATATAGTAGTCATGCATATAGTTCATGGCAAAGGTATTCACCAGTTCCAAAATGGAGAGATGCTCCAAGTGCCACCATCTTTCATTAACACTTCACAGTAACATTAAGAGATAGGAGTTTTTATTAGCTTCATTTGATAGACAAGGAGCTTGAGACTTATAGCAATTTAAATGGCAGATCCTAGATCATACAGCTAGTGAGTGAAACCAGTGCTCAAATCCATGTCTGCCTACTTTAAATTCTATCACCTTTCCCCAACCACTGCACAAGAGCAGAAGAGTAGCCCAGAGTTACACTCTAAAGCAGATATTCTTCCATCATCTGAGGGAGGGAGAGTAGCTTGACAAGCCTGTGGAAAACTCCAGTGCGCCTCTCCTAGGAATGTCCTGGGGATGCAGGGGACTCATTAAGGGTGTGGTGTCTGGACCTAGAGGTCACTGGGCCCCAAGTCCCCCAAAGTCAGAGGAAACCCCAAGGTCCTTCTCAGGCTGCCTAGGTGGCTCAGTCAGTTAAATGTCTGCCTTCGATTCAGGTGATGGTGCCAGAGTCCTGGGATTGAGCCCCACATGGGGCTCCCTGCTCAGTAGGGAGTCTGCTTCTCCCCCTCCCTCTGCTGCTCCTCCTGCTTGTGCTATCTCTCGAATAAATACATAAAATCTTAAAAAAAAAAAAAAATGAAACCCCAAGGTGCTTTTAGTCGATCTCTGTGCCTGTCCCTGAACACGGTGGGCCCCTCCCCACCCCTATGACCTTGCCTCTGTGTTCCCTATGCAAGGAGTGACACTGGCCTCCATTCCTCCAGCTCCTGCTCCTCAGTTTCTCTAATCCCTGCCTTGGGAGGCACGTTTATTGAAAAGCCTTCTGCAATCTGACCACGCCCCTTCTTTCACTTTCTTGTGATCATCTACACCACTTGCTCCATACTACCACCAATGCATTGTCTATGAGTGTTCGCCAGCTTTCTAATGTAAGCTTTGACCTTCCTATACCCCCAGTGCTTTCTATCACAAGGTCAAGGACAATATTTCTTTTATTTATCTGGACCATTAACCGTAGAAGAGGGCTGTCAATAGAGCAGATACTCAGTACTTACTGACAGATGGTCTACTTCACCAGTTGACTCACTGTCTCGGTGAATAAACAAATGTTACATTTAAACAATGAAATTCTTTCTAGAGGAAAAGCAGTCAGGATAAAGAGGGCCCAAAGGGAAAATGATGGCCCTTTGGATCCTTTTCATCTCTTTCTCATGGCTATTGCTCATTTGGGGACAGGAAATTACTCTCTGCCAAAGTCCACACTCTGAGAACCTGGACCCTACCCCTTCTCTCTATAGTATCCCCCTGCTTTGGTCCAACACCATCATTTTAAGTGCATAAACTCTTTGACTATGGAGACTCTTCAGAACTGAAGCTCCATATAGATTAGGGAAAGATAATTACTTATATGGGTCTGACTTAGTTGGTTAACTAATAAAGTCCTTATGGCAGAGAGCCAAGCCTCCCCTATAACACTCCCTTTCCCTCTGATCCTTACCCAGGCCCTGGGGCTCCAGGTGGAGCAGCTTTTCCTGGCCATCTGGTGCCTGCCCAAGCTTCCCATTCATGAACATCTCCAGCTCTCCCAAGCTGCCATGTGCATTCATGGTTTTCAGTGCACAACCCAACACACAACCCTCCCAACATGGTCTTTTTCTCATGACCTCCTGGCCCCATAGGTCTGACCTCAGTGGTTTGCTGGTATTCATGAGATCATTTCTACTAGGCGAATTATTTTCTTTTAACAACACGGTATGCAGAAGAAGGGTTCCAGAGTGAGACAAAGCTGAGATAAAGTTATGGCATTGCCATTTTGCTAACTGTTGTCTTGGGGTCATTTTAACCTCTTTCAACCTTAATTACCCTACCTGTAGAATGGGCCCAATACTACCTAGTTGACAGGGTCACTGTGAGAATTAAATGAGACAACATACGTAATGCCTCTAGCACATGCAAAGTTCTCAATAAGCATTAGTTCCCCCCCCATCACCACCAATAGACTTGTGAGATTAGTTAATATCTGTGATTTCTTATGTGTGAAGCATGAAACAGTTCCTATCACATAGAAGACACACAACAAGTAATTTCCTCCTTCCTTTTTTTTGCCCCCAAAGAATGCATACCAGTATCCCCAAACTCCATTTTACCTTTTGCTTACTTCCAAGCCAGAGAAACAGAATTTTATTTAAATCTACATGCATTTCGGGGAATAGGCTACTAGGCTAGAATGTATTTTTTTAAATTCTCTTTTAGGAATGTAGCAAAATAAATTTGAGAGTACAGTGGGATTCATTCCTAATTCAGGAGTAGATAGAAATCTGCCTTCATTTGTCAGACAATTGGGCATGTGAACAATGCTCTAACCACTTCCCCCAAAGCACAGGCTGACATAGAAGCCAGCCAACAGAACCCTGTTGACCATGGCCTTTGGAAATGGTCAGGACATTTCAAACTCGGGGAATCCTGTGTTTTTCAGATTCTGCAGCATTTGGAGCCACTTATTAAGCTGAAGAGAAATGCTGCCTTTCTATTCAGTGGGCCTCTCCATCAACTGCCCTTTAGCCCATAAAGGGCTAGAGCCCACATGTCCTTCCACCCAGATTTCCAGGGTTGGTCCAAATATTGGGCATGGAATTGGACACCAAGGCTGCCACATCTATGGACTGAAATCGATGGAAAAGACTCCATAGATCCAGTTTCGCCTGGCAGCAGGAGCCACACCATGCTGTCTTATTTAATGGAAATGTTGCTGGCCTCCAGATTCCTGAGTTAACTCCAAAACACAGAAATGCCAACATGACCCAGGCTCTTCTCCAAGCTCCATGCCTGTGTCTGTCCATGGGTTTTTCTAAGCAACCCACATGGGCACTTTGTCCTGAATAAGAACGCTCACAGAAGAAAAACCCCAGAGAGGCCAGGTTAGGAAACACAAGGTCTTCGGCAGATGACCTTCAGGACCATGGTTTAAAGACTTAATGTGACTGCTGGAAATGAGCCACTGCCCTCAAGCAGCTGCCATTCTTCTAGGTGCTCCAAGTCTGTCCACTCAGTTGGCACACTAGGCCTTTCAGCACCCTCTCAGACTAACATCCAGCATGCAGCTGCAGCAGGAGGGTGAATCAGACATGGTTACCAAGACAAAAGAAAAACACAACCAGCTTCGAACACTGCCCCTTAATTCCACCCAGCCCACATGGTCTGCGCTGCTGGGCCTGCAAGGCTTGCCGGTGGGATGTGTGATCTCTGGCACCAGGAATCAGGAACCCATTTGATTTATTTAGATGTGGTGCCACTACTGGGTGGGTCTCCTAAGGTTTCCGTGGCTTTCCACTTCAGATTTTCCCTTTACTTCACTCCCTCGAGCCCCTGCCAAGCTTACCATGCTTCAGCCTAGTCCAAGCCAGCCCTAAGAATCTACAAATTAAAGGTTCTCCTTTGATGGCTTTCATGTGGCAGTTTAGGAAACTCCAAGGCCAGTCCTAATCTGAGGACTTCAGCCCAGGTGGTATCTTTTGGTTTGAACATAGGCCTTTAACCCCAAGGCCTAGGGCACCAACTCATTCCAGAAGTGTCACTGAAAAGCAGGAAGTAGGTTGGGCAAGCTTCCTTGGTCACCCCAAAAGATCTACTCTTGGTCTTCACATCTGCAGTCACTTTGGCCGTGGCTAAGTGGTTTTGTCTTCCCCTCGTCCTCAGATTCCATAGCCTGCTGCACCCGCCCAGCACCCCCTCAAATTGTAGCTGAGCTGGTCCTTAAAGTAAACAGACCCATGGCACATGACACTGCTTCCTATGGTGGCCTCCACCACTCTGGTGGCAAGGAAGCATGGACAGAGGGCTCCTTGGCATATGCTCCCAGACAGCCCCTCTCAGTGACTCCAGTACTTGGGGCATGACACTGCTCCCTGGGGAAAATCCCCTGCATGTCAGCCTCAAAGGTGGTAAAACTGGGCTGTTATTTTTCCCCAGAAACATAGGAATGAGAAAAGTTAATAACAGTTGTCATTTGATTGCATGGTAATCTGGGAGCCATGTGTGAAAGGAGACACGTGACTTAGGCTGCCTGACAATGCCTTCTGTGAGTGTGAGGGAGGAACGTGGGAATGCAGTGCCTACCTATGTGCCATGCAGGTCTTTCACGTAACTTCCAGAAACAACCTCCTTCCTAAATGACAGCATCTGCCCCACAGTGAGGGGAGGAAGATAAAGTGTCTCAAATGTCCCACTGAATCTTTCTAGAAAATGGGTCATTTCTCTTTATAAGATCTTTTAGCACCTCCCCATCATGCGTGTTTTCAGTCCAGCAGCAGTGGACACTTTGCTTTCCATGCCAGAAGCTGCTGACTTGTCCTTTGCCACAGAGTTTCTGGCTGTAGCCATCATTTCCATTTGATGGCTCTTGGGACATCTTTATTCCAGACACCATTCCTAAGAGTGCTGGACCACTGAGCTTTCCTTCATTTCCCTCCTGACCTTTTATGTTTCATGCTGCTTTGATAGATTTATCCCTTCCTCTCATTTAAATCCCTCCTTCCTCTCCCTCCTACTGATCCATTCGTTCTAACTTCTCTATACACCAAAGGATGGAATTCTCTTAAAATTATTTATAGGAGGATACTTTTTTTTTAAGATTTTATTTATTTATTTGACAGACAAGTAGGCAGAGAGGCAGGCAGAGAAAGAGAGGAGGAAGCGGGCTCCCCTCGGAGCAGAGAGGCCGATGCGGTGCTCGATCCCAGGACCCTGGGATCATGACCCAAGCTGAAGGCAGAGGCCCCAACGCACTAAGCCACCCAGGAGCCCTAGGAGGATATTTTTGTAAATTTCACCTAAGTCAACATTTGCTGAGAAATTTCAGAGCCTAGAGAATTTTGTATCACATACTGTACAAAACCACACTCTATTGCTGCCGGTTGCTTCTCATTTCTGTTTGCACTTCCATGTCCTACATATTGTAGGAATTCTTCATGTCACTATATCAAAGCCCCTCCCTCACCTGTGGTTTGAAAAACTTCTGCTACCAAGCCCCAAGTCGTGTAATCATGCCCCACATCCAGTTTCTTCTCTGTCTCAGCCTTGAATGCCTCCTAACAAGCTCTGAGCCTTCTCTTGCTTTTAGTCCCCACCAGTGTGATGCACACCCCCATTCCCGTCAGAACCCCACCCCATCGCTCACTTTTCTTCCTTCCCTGTGGGTGTTCTTTTCTCCCCTTCCTTCTTCAGTCAGAGGGAACTGAGGCACCACATGAATGGGCGTCATTCCCAAGGAAAACGGATTTTTGGCTCTGACCAGGAAATCCATTTTTCAGCATGAATAACACAACTCTCCATCATTTCACCTTTGTCAATTTTTAAGCAGTAGCTTAAGCAGCAGTAGGTTGTTTGGGGCAGCCAGGAAAATGAGCTCTGGCCCTTGTGCTCCAGACTAAAGGAAATCAGACAGCAGGCCCGAAGGCAGGAGCATAAACTCTCCACTTCCGATGTTTTTCCTCTCCATTTGGTTTCCATGGGATCCTGCATTGGGGGTGGGGAGGGCTTCTAAAAGTACCGATGCATATTTTCCAGCAAAACAAAGGGCCAAATTTCAGGATGGCAAAAAAGAGAGAGAGAGAGAGAGCGCATGATAGAAATGGGTGAGGGACAAGAACCGAAGAATTTTGTATGCCTAACGTTATCAGAAGCTACATGCCAAGGCCGATTTTGTGAGTGCCTTGTTGTCTCCCATTTCTACCGAAGTGCTGTTCATAAGAATTATCAAAATCCAGAAGAGGCTGCATCTTTAGGATTTGGAAGTGTTTTCCATCTAGCTCACAACCTAGAATTGCAATGTTGCGTTTGGGGGACTGAGATGGAGAAACTCCTCTCCTTCTTTAGGGTTTTTGGTTTGTTTGTCTTTTTTTTTTTTTTTTTTTTTGCTTTGTTTCGTTTGAAATTTTATCCTGGCCTGTAATATTTTATGTGCTCTTCTCTGGGTCTTAAACAGTCCTGTGCCTCAGCAAGCCAGCAGGCTCCTCTGAGTCATCCATGTTTTCTGGGATTCGACACTGTGACCTACGACTGAAATTCACTAAAAGGAAACAACCACGAGCTAGAAATGGTCATGGCAAGCAGGAACTCCTAAGGTCCTCCGCTTTGATGAGCAGCTGAGTCTAACAGACTAAACAAAGTTGGGGAGAAGGCACAATTTGTCTTTGCCATCGTACCTTCCCTTTCAGGCTCAGATTTTCCCCCATTTTGGTACCAGCCTGAGACACCATCTTATGTCTTGTCTTTGCAGGACCTGTTAGCTAATTGTCAACAGATTGTGGAGTTTGTCTTTGCTAGCTCCAAGACAGTGATGCCTTCAAGAGTATTTGCATTTTTATAAAAGCTTCTTGGAGCTGGAAACTCTAAGGGCAGGCTATGAAGCATAGTAATATGTAGTGGGAAAAGATGGTGTTGATTTTCTTGTGTGTGTGTGTGTGTGTGTGTGCATGTGTGTGTGTGTGAATTTCTAAAATCACACCATACAGGAGATGCACCCACCCAGGGGTGTGGTTGTGGAGGGAGGAAGAGCCGTGGGAGCACTGACCCCATCATGTCACAGTATGCTATGCTAGAAGGAAGAACATTAAGCATGTAAACACATTCATTTATTCACTCCAAAGAATTTGAGCTCCTCCTACGTGCCAGGTACCATCCAGGTGCTAGAAATACTGCAGCAAACAAAACTCACAAAAATCACTGCCCCATGGAGTGCACACATTCTAGAAATAATAATAGAAACAGTAAAACAAAATTTGTGCTTCTGTTTTTTCTGTGATACTGTAAAGAACATTCAAGATTTTGGACAAGATAGACAGTAATGAGGGTGTAATCCCATGGGCAGATTCGCCCCTAGCAGGGCACTTTGAGGCCCACCACTTGCCTCCTCTCTCAGTCAGACTCCCTGGAGAAGTGGATCTGAGAGCAGAACTGACTTCCTCTAAAAAGCCAGGCTGTTTTGACCCCTTTATAACATTTCTTTAACTGAGCTTCAGTTCCTTCCTCTGTAAAATGGTATCTGACCAGGGATCATGGAGAAGTTTAACTGATACAATAGGTAAGGAAACACTTAATACGGTGACTAGTGTAAAGTACGTAAGAAATTCATTTTATTCTCCCCAAAGACCATTCCTGTGCTGTGGCAGAACCGTGCATTTGAATCAAGTTGCCCTTTTGCTCCATCCTCCTCTTCCCCCTTCATTGGGGATCTTCTTCCACTCCTGCTCTACCTGGCAAATGCTGCTTGTCCCTCAGAATCCTTCCCAGTCTCCCCGACAGGGCTGACCCTCCTCCTCTTTATTTCCCGGGGCTGGACACATGCCTGCCTTACAGCAAATAGCAACTTTCATGGTAACTCTTCACGTTTCTTTCTCCTTCACTAGACTTTCAATTCTTGAAGGGCAAGGATCAAAGCTTTAATCTTCTTGTTCAAGTTTATAGCTTGGTCACATGCCAACCGCAGTGCCTAAGAGAAATAAATATTGGTGGAGAGAATAAATAAATAGATGATTATCTCATTAGCTTTTAGTCACTCTAGTGCTCCAACTGCTCTTACTCCTTCTATGTCCCCTTCTAATGGGGACATTATGTACTTGGGGGCCAGAGCTTGCCATATAAGAAAGCTGTTTTCTAAATCCTGAGAGGGGAAGACAATTGTTCAGTAGGCTTCCAGGCCCTACTTTGCCTCTCTGCCTTCAGAAGCTGGGCATCACAGCCACCACACCTTGGCCTCCCTGAGCAGACATGGGGGACACTAGCTGCCAGGATTAGAGCCCTCACATTAACGTCCACTGACCTGAGCTCACCACCATCAAAGAACTCCAATTCCAGAATACTCCATCGCCACTGGGGGAAAGCTGATCCCATGTTCCTGACAATAAGCCCACAGCACTGCAGGACCCCAAGGACCTCTTAAATCAAAAGTATGAAGTGCTTCCAGTGTAACTTTCTTTCTCGTAATGTGTACTTCACTGACTTTAAAGTCTAGGAAAATTGGTGGCACCCACATACTGTGATACGGCGCTAGCCCCACATTTTTTAGCAAGACTTTCAAGATCCTCTGGAAAGTGAGAGCAAATTACTTTCCTGAGCTTCTCTCTTCTGTGCACCCCATGTCCTTTCTGTTCCTACTACCCAGGCCCCCTCTGCACCTCAAGGAAGATGTAACAGGGTTTTCAGTTGGTTCTAAGTTCTTCCGGGACCGGCTGCTATAAGAGTGCCATGGGCGCTGAGAAATCTCAGCATGGCCATTCCTCCCAGCTGTCGATTTTGGACTGTCAGCTCTGAAAGAAAGCAGAGCCTGGGAGAGAAAAGGCCATGAACCCATCTTCTTCACTGCAGCTTTTTGAACAACCCTCTCCCCGCCCCTCACCCCTGCTGCTGCCTTCTCATCACCTTCTCTGTGGGAGGCAATTTGGGGGATCCCCCAGGCAGGCTCCCATGTGGTCTCTGTGGCGCTCTCCTCAACCCCCACTCCATTCCAGAGAGATTTGCTCCCTCTACCCCCTGTTGCTGTTTCATTGGCAGTGAAAAGCACACATTGTCAGAACTAGGCACAGATCAGGGGCAGAGGAGAGGTATGGCGTGTGTCCCCTGGCTCCCCGTGGGCTTTGCTGGATGAAAAGTGCCCCTTGGTTAACGCGTCTTGTACAGCAGAGCTCATCTTTCTGAGTCCCGCCCAAATCCTTTCCCAGGCCAACCTGGTTCTGGAGTGTGCAGGGCAGATGTGGAGACAAAGCCAAGACATGCCCATTTGCTTCTGATTGGAAAAGGGTGGGGCGTCTTGTGTGCCTCACCATTCAGACATTCTTCATGGTGCTATTTTTATCAACGGTAATCATTAAATTGGTGTCAGATGGGCTGGTCCGGTTCCTCACCCCAGGCCTGGTGATGAGACTCCACGGGTTTTTTCCAGGCAGGAGGAGTTGTGGTATGTGGCCCATATGAATGGGTCTCCAGAACCTGGGGCCTCACAGCAAACCCCTCTCACCCTGGATCGTGTTCATGTGGCAATTAGAGCAAGGCTCATTTTCACTCCTGGTTCATTCCCGACCTGATTCATTTAACACACATCTGTTGAGCACCTTCTAAATGCTAGACATTGAACAAGACACTAGGGATTCACAAAGATGTAATCTCTACCTCCTAGAAACATGCCTGTCACCAGAAAGGATTGTCATGTGAAGTGACAGTGTCTCCTGGGCAGTGCGTGTTACAGATGCATTAATAGGTACATAATGAAGGGAGGATTCATCCTGCCTGGGCCTCGGGGAAAGCTTCTCGGGGTTGGTGACACTCAGCCAGGGCTTCAAAGATAAGTAGAATTAACTGGATGAAAACATGGGGAAAAGGAAGCAAAACTTTTAAAAGAGGCACAAAAAAACAAGTCCATAGATTCACCCAAAATCCTGCTGTGTATTCAGCTGTCACTTAGGGATCCCAGGCATGCACCTGCATTGATCCTTGCTCTGGGAGGCTGGGAGAAAGAGGTCTATGGTGCAGAAACGCCACCTGTTCACTCCACCATCCCTGGCTGTCCTGACTCTGGATTTCAGAATTTGGCCCCTGAGCAGGGCCCAGTAGCGAGGATAGCAACCCAAGATGTTGGAGTTAGACATGACCTAGGAGCTGCCATCACAACCTGCTCATGGATCTTTCGATGGAGAACCTAACCTCAGAGTAAGCACCAAGCCCCCTCTCTAGACACAGGAGACAAGGATGAGTTGCTATATGGAGACTAAGAGTAGAATTTTCTGGATTCTGTATCTTTCAGTCTGGACGGTACCACTTTTAACTAAATGCCTGGAAATCCAGCATGAAATTGAACAGAAAACCAAGACGGGGCATAGCAGGAAAATGGGGAGAGCCGTGGTACTGAATGATGGCAGAAAGTGCATTTGCAGATGTTCTCGGCAATCCAGGGCCTGGCACTCTGGTTCTCATTTCCTCCGACCAAACATTCCAAACTCCACGCCCCCCCCAAGTCACATGCCTGCACAGGCACAGCCCTGCAGGGTGCAGGTTGTCGCTGGAAGGGCCTCCTTGCTGGGTCGGTGGCCAGCTGGAAGAGCCCAGGGCCACCTGTCTGGTCAGGAGCCTCTCTGCTGTGAGCCTCTTGGAGCCAGGACTGGCTTTGTGGTCCACCTAAAGTGACAGTGAAATTAATGGGATCCTGATGCCATGACTGAAGCCATTTCCCCATGTCTCCAAACAGGGATGAGAGAAGAAATGTCCTTAGGACGACAAGAGGCTTTTGAAATCTTCAAGAGGGACCATGCTGACAGCGTTACCATCGAAGACAACAAACAGATTTTGAAGCAGAGGTAAGGCTGGCTCACAGGGCCGCTGGTCCCCTGAAGCTTAGCCGGGCCAGTCTCGAGGAAACTTGCTATTCTGTTGTCCCTAACCTGCTTAACCTAACTTCTAAAAGAAAGGCCTGACGTGTATTTAGCTTCACAGTGAATTGTGTCCAGTCCGGCAGGACTTTCCTATATGGGAACCTCCTCATCCCTGTACTGCTGGGGTATGCAACATCAGGGCGGGTCTGTCACTGACAGCACCAACTTTGTCTCCAGTTCTCCCCCGTTACAATAATTTCTATCTGCCTATGACTTTGTCCATGTCATACTGTTCCAAAGGCAAAGGAAAAAAATCTGTAGACCAAATTATCATCTCAGAACTCTGGACCCTCCAGTTGCTGCAGCCCTGTGCTTCCTACTCAAAAGGAGTAAACGTGTGCACAGCCTGTGACCCAGAGGCCTCTGGTGCATTCTCCAGCCGGTAGCAGAGCAGGCAGCAGCGTCTGCTGACATACTGTCAAGCTGGCCTCTGGACCCTTTAGAAAAAACTTCAGGGTACATCATTCGTTTCAGCTCATCCGCAGTTTAGATGCATAGCTGCAGACTGTGGCAGACAGAAAGACGGCCAGGTGCCTGGGTCTGGAGTTCAGAAGAGAATGTTCTAGCCTGTGAACTCTTAAACTGAGTCACGTGTGATTCTGGATCTTAGCACACAAACATTTGGAAATTTTCAAAACCAATGCATTGAATTAAAATGAGATCCAGGTTTGGGAGTCATATGATTATCAATGCTTCAAGGAAGCCTAAGGAGTGGCCAAGCTCAGGAAAACAGGTGGAGATGCAGGGGTTTAGAGGGTAGAAACAGGGGAAAAGCTCTAAAGGGCAGGGAGGGAGAGGAGGCTGTGAGGGAGGCTGAAGAGAGAAGCGAGGGAGATCCAGGGAGTTCTGAGGAGCAGAGGGAGGCTGAGAAACAGAGAGAGAAGCAAAGGAGACCCAGGAGAACATGTTGAACTGAAAACCACGAGGGGAGGCGGCTCCACAAAGCATGCTGTGAGTGGTGTCCAACACTAGAAAGAAAGAAGCAGGAGAGGCTGGACCCAGCGCACCGAGCAAACAGGTGACCACGGACCATGGGTCAGAGGGCTGGGACTGAAGGAGCACGTGAAAAGGAACTGAGCAAATGGAGCACGTGTGAACATGTGTTCACAAAGTCTGCGATAGACAGCAAACATTCAAAGGAGGGAAAAGGGAGGCCTAAGGAGAAGAGAGGTTTGTTTCAGAACAGGAGAGAAGTGGTGAACATTGCAGGCCACAGAAGCAAGCCTGTGGAGAAAGAGGCAGACAGATGGACAGACCAGGAGAAGGACTGATGCAGCAAGGCCTCAGGAAGAAGGTCTTGGGAGGGAGGGCCTCAAAGATCCCAGTGAGGTGAGCCTGGAGAGAACAATGAGGCAAGACAGGACTGCCATTGATGCCCTTGGAAGTGAAGGGAGGAAGTTAAAGATGGTCTCTATTTCCTCTGTGGAAGTTGAAGTGGAATGAGAGTCGTGAGGGTAGTGGCAGACGTGGTGGCAGAGGTTTCATACAGATGTCACAGGGAACAGGAAAGAAGGAAGAGCTGAAAAAAGAAAAGGAAAGGCAAGCAGCACTGACGGCCCAGCTTGATGGTTAACCACTGGCTTTCTCACTTTGGTGCCTTGTGAATGGGGGTCTCAGATCACTTTAGGAATCCAGCAATGGTGGGAGGGGTGTAGCCAGGAGCAGTCTGTCCAGAGTGCTGTGTGGCCCCCTTTAGTCCATGCAAGTACATGCGGCCCCCGCGACCCAGTGCTTCCGCTTCCGGGTCAGTCTCCACGGAAGCTCTCCCGTGGGCTACGAAAGGGACATACGCGAGGATGTTCTCAGCAGCTCAGTTTGTGGCTAATGAGAGCCCGAAGGCTGGGTGTCCATCCCTGGGGAAGCAACGAGGTAAAATCTTGGGGAAGCTGCCCGTGAAGTCAGGAGCAATGGATGAATGTACACACACCAGCACAAACAGCACTAAGAATGCACAATTCATGGAGATTATAAATAGATGCACCCAAAACAAACAGAAGAGCCAAAGGTAAAGATAGACTGTCACATGCTTTAACCATAAGAATGGTTACCTGTGTGAGGGAGCAGAATGAGAACAGGACAGGGTGGTGGGAATGAATAAATGAATAAAACAAGGGCTGGGGGAGAAAATAAATACCTCTAGTGAAAGCTGAGGACACTCCCTCTGGAAAAATGGCCGTATGCTCACCCACACAAATTTTAGCAAATGAACCCTGGGGTTTCACAAACTTTCTAACACATATCCACAGTAAGCCATGGTTTTCTGGGGTAGTCAGTTGGATGTGTTGGAGCAGAACACCTGTCTGTCTGAAGATGAGCATGTCACACTAGCTGCCTCATCCAATATGGGGCTCTCAGCCTTGTCCTTCCCCGGGGCTTCAGAGCTTACATCAGTGCCTGACAAATCTGGCTTTATAGGAAAATGACCCATGGAGCTTGTAAAAGCTCCCAACACTGGGCCTCATCCCTCAGATACTCTGATTTAATTAGGTAGGAGCTAAGCATCCATTTGTCTAAAGATTTCAACATGAAAGCAGGTTTGAAAACCACCAGATGAACAGTGTCCAGAGTCCCGGAGCTCTAGAAACTCTGAGAAGGATCCCCAAACTCTACAGACAAAACCAGTTCCCAAGGGATTCTTTTTTTTTTTTTTAAGATTTTTATGTATTTATTTGACAGATAGAGATCACAAGTAGGCAAAGAGAGAGAGAGGAGGAAGCAGGCTCCCTGCTGAGCAGAGAGTCCCACTCGGGGCTCAATCCCAGGACCCTGAGATCATGACCTGAGCTGAAGGCAGAGGCTTTAACCCACTGAGCCACCCAAGCGCCCCTCCCAAGAGATTCTTTTGCACACTTGAGTTTAAGAAACACAAGCTTAGAAAGAATTCTATTTTTTAAGAGTTTATTTATTTGAGAGAGAGAGAGAACATGAGCAGGGGATGGGGGCAGAGGGAGAGGAGAAAAGCAGACTCCCCACTGAGCAGGGAGCCTGACATGGGGCTCTCTGGGACCCCAGAATCATGACCTGAGCCAAAGACAGATGCTTAACTGACTGAGCCACCCAGGCACCCCAGGAATTATTCTGGAATTGTTTCCTGGTTCCGGTTTATACTCGAGTTTAGGTCTGTTTCCAGCAGGAGGATGGGTTGGGATGGCAGGGCTGAAGATGTGGTCTTTCAGAGCCTCTTAATACAAAGCTCACTTAACTCTAGTAAGGTTCTGACAACCCTGTGACAAATGTGCTTTTGGGCTGAAACACATCCAATCAGATAGGATGGACTGGTAACACTGGTGGTCCCATCTTGCTTGTGGCCGTAGAGCAAGGGAATTAATGAAACTCACACAAAGCTTTGAAAGTGTTTTTCCCAGCAGTTAATCAGTCTTTTTAAATCAAATGAAAAGTCAGGAAGACTAAGCCCACATTAAAAAAAAAAAATGTCTACATCTGTTTAATGTTATTGTAATAACAATCATTAAAGGAATATTTGGTACTGGAGGGGTATAACCCAGGGTCTACTCCCTTCTCAGGACTGGAGCTTTTGTTTGCATTCGTGGAGAGTATTCAGTTACTAAGTATTACAAGCTCATAGCTGCTTGAGGCAGAAGACTAAAAGAAAATGTTTTTCTGTGAAAAGAAATAGCTAAAACCCCGCTCTTACTGCAGACATCAAAAATAGGGTCCCACAGGTGCCAATGGGGGCAACTTCCACACCGCCCTTACCTCAGGAAGCAGTCTTCCATAACCCTGATCCCCTCCAAGCATCTGTTGCTGGTCTCCCTGGTGATGGGAAGCACAATGCACCCCATCTGCGGGAGGGCTGGCCGGTCCTAGGAATGCAGACATGCTCAGCAAGATTTTAGTCAGGATGGTACTAAATGCCTGTTTCCTCACTCTGTCCCCAGGAGACTTCCTCAGAGAAAGTCTCACCCTCTGGTAGCCCCCAGCAACAAGACCCCAGCCTCCTGGCCTGCCATTCATTCCCAACTTTTCACATCACATCACTCTACCATCCAGGTTTCCAATGTTGGGACATTGTGTTGGCAAAGGGACTCATTGCCCCCACACAGGAACCTGGGAGCAGCTCAGCCTCTCTAGCCCATGGCAAGGGGCTCCTAAGCCCAAATGAAGGAACCGTCGGTGGCCCTGGATCCCTTGTGATAGTTCAGTTCCCTTTCAGAGTGCAAGGGTTGACTTGGAGCCGCAGGAGGGGTCCATCAGTGGCTCACATGTACACACCCGTGTTACTGTATGGAAAGATTTTCTTCCCCATCTTACCTGGACCTTTTGCTGTCCTCCCAGGCAATTTCTAGCATCTCCTAGCCCTAGTCCCCAGTCTGGGGGAGATTGTGCTGCCTGTCTGTGACAAGAAAAACAAGACACTGGCACATTAATGGGGTGTTTACCCTTTGCTGAACTAGAGCATGTGAGCCAATTCTTAAGCTGGATTTTTTCAGTGGAAGACAACTACAATTCAAAATCACATTTTTCAGGGATGACTCATCCTTGTAGTACATGGTAATATGAAGAAAGGCTGGAGACCCCATGGTTGGCAAAGACCAGTGCCCAGGCACCACACAGCTAACTTTCTTCTGTGGCAGGTCTTTGATACAAACTGAGTCCCTCTGTCACGGACTTCCATTAAATAACAAAAGAAGAGATAAATAGGGAGATTAACTGCAATTGCAAACAAAGGCAATGATAGTGTGAACTCAACCCAGAAAAGCGCCTCTTCACTCCACTGGATCCTTCAGACACAAATACAACAGCAATCTAAAACCAACAGGGAAACCGGACCGAGGCTGGAGAACAATCTCGTGGCACCATCTGGAAATAACATCCATGACAAATAGGAGTTCCCTGGTTCCTATTAGACTCCAATTTTAACTTTTATTATTTTTCCATTTGTTTTTTGTATTTACACCTTGTCTCCTGAACTAGAATTATGGACTCTGAGAGCTGAGATTAGATTAGAATCTTCCCAGCCTCCCCATAGTTTTTAAACACCGTGCTGGCCACAAAAACAGTACTCAACAATACTTCTTTGGCTCGAGAATGATGCTTTGAAATTGGCTTTGAGAAGTCTTAGCAGCCAAGCAGACTGCTCAAGACCTACTTCCTGGAAGCAAGAGAATGCAATGGCAGACTTCTCGAGACTCAGAAAAGGAACAGCTCAACAAGACACAGGAGGGGGCAGCCATTTTGATGGGAAACAAGGTGGAATAGAGAAGAAGTATTGGTATTAAGGAAAAGGCTAAGGGAAATGAAAGGTGGATGTTCACGGCAATACAACAGAGCGAGCTAAGGTGCCATGTCAGGGATGGGTCTACAGAGGAAGGAAATGGCATAGATGCAGGCCTACTCTTCCTCTCTGATAGGGAACAGTATTGCATGTTCACTCTGTAAATAATCAACATTTTAAGTTAATTGCTCTAGACAAGAAGACTAGGAAAGGTGTCAAGAGGAACCCCTTGCCCTCCAACGACATATTTGCCCCACTGGCCTGAATAAACCTTCCCAGATAATGTGACAGGGAATAGACGCAAAGGCTCTTAGAGATGGAGTGGCTTATGAACACCAGATCCTCCTCTTAGCCCATAGTTTAAAGCAGCTGCTGCCCCTAGTCCCCACCAAATTGCCTGTGGTTCTAACTGCCCTGGGGCAGAGCCAGGTGTCTTGCTTCCTCAGCTGCTCCCTCAGTGGGGACATATCTCTCCCTGACACACACCAAGGTCAGGATGGAATTCTCCCAGGAGCTGCTGGTCTTGAAAGTCACATGACATTCTACCTCAACTCCCATCCCCTTTATTCCCCCTGAAGATTGAGAAACTCAGCAACTATCCTAGGTGTCCTTGACCACGGACTTGCAAGGATCCTTCCTCTGACCCCTTGGTTTGCTGAGAAGATGATACTCATCATTCCTGTCTGTGGTTGCTGCTTCCAACACGCAATCCCACGTCACAGTTCATCACCCAAGCAGGTCCCTACACTGCTGGGCAGTGGTCATGATCTAGGTACAAAGGACATCTGTATGAATGTACTTCCCACATCAACCCACCCCCAAGAGCCATCTCGTATTAATCTTACAAACAAGGACTCTCAGATTCATCTGGACATTCAAGTCCAAGTCTCTGCACCCCAGGGAGTGCCATCTACATTGCACGTCATGCCTGTGTGATGTGCTCCCTCACACACTGCCGCTTGCATGCTACAGATAGGTATAGAATGCTCACGAAGTACATGCCCCTGGTCTAAGCTCCAGGGAGAGACGTGTGAATTAAACAGCTGTGGTCACTCTCTTCGAGGCGCTTACGATATTGAGAAAGGGGACAAAGCACGTCAGCAGGCAATTCCCAATGGTGTGCCCGGATGACAGAAGTTCAGAGTTCTCTGGAACACATGGGGCTGCAGATCTGCACAGCCCTACAGAGAAAGAGACATCTCTGCTGCACCAGCAGGGTTAGGTCAAAATTAGCCAGACATCCCATGCAAAGGGAACAGCCCCCGGGTGAACCAATGTGACACATGATAGAACTGAGACCATTTGGGCCAGACTAGAAAGGCCGGGGGGTGGGGGGGTGTTAGAGAAGATTCTGGCAAAGTCCACACCAGCCAGAGCATGAAGAGTTTATTTAGCCCCGTTAAGGAATTTGGATTTTGTCCTGTGGTCCCTGGGGAGCCCTTGAAGAGTTTTAAGCAGGAGACTAATAAGATCAGGTATGCATTTAAGAAGGCTCACACCAGGCGCCTGGGTGGCTCACTGGGTTAAGCCTCTGCCTTCGGCTCAGGTCATGATCTCAGGGTCCTGGGATCAAGCCCCGCGTCGGGCTCTCTGCTCAGCGGGGAGCCTGCTTCCCCCTCTTTCTGCCTGCCTCTCTGCCTGCTTGTGATCTCTGTCTGCCAAATAAATAAATAAAATCTTTAAAAAAAAAAAGAAGAAGAAGAAGAAGAAGGCTCACACCAGCTAAAGTGTGGGAATTGGCTGAAGGCAGATAGCATGAATGCAGGGAACCACTCAAGTCCTTGTCCCTTGGAGGTAATGGGGTGAGGGAACTGTTCCTTCTCTGAGGCAATGAGAGGAGGAATGAAACCAGGTGGAATGCTGTGAGAGATACAGAGGACTAGGATAGAGGGGAGGACAGGGAATGGATGCATGGAGTGAGGATGGCAGTGGAGGGAGGGGCAGGAGCACGTGGGTGAGTGCCCATCCTGGACGGTGAGATGAGGAAAAGTAAGAGGAAGGAGAGGGATTTTCGGAAGGGGGGAGGCGATCAGTTCCTCAGGTGTGTTTGTCAAGAAATAAAGTGGGACTGGGAGGGAGATCTGGGAGCTGTCTGTGGGGATGACAAGTGAAGGCACTGGTGTGATGGGGTGTCTGAGGAGAAGAGGTCACACAGGGAGAGGGTCACGACAAAACCCTGCCCACACCTGATTCGTAGCATCTACGGAACAGCTGCAGAAGAGGAGACAGAAGGAGCAACCAGGGCGAGAGATGGCTGATGTGACGTGGAAGCCAAGAAGGAGAAGGGTTTGCACTCTGCGGACAGTATCCAGCACGGCCCTGGGTACACCATGGCTGCGTGGGATCAGTGATGGCTCGGTGTCACGGGAAGCCAGGCTTGTGAAAGAGCAGCCAGAGGACTGCATTCCTTCTCCCTTCCAAGCCCAGGCCTTGCCCCGAGGTGGAGATTTCTGTGCAGTGCACAGAGCCGCCTGCCAGCCCCCACACTGGAAATACCCGCCCCTCAGCAAAACTCCTTCCCGAAATGAGCCGTGCAGCCAACGATTCCCAGATAGGAATGCCTTGGTGCCAGGAGGAGACCCTCACGGGTGCCCAGGTTGAGTCACAGAGCCTTGTCCCTGGCCCTGCCCAAGGTACAGCTTCCCTGACATAGGCAGGCCTTCTCCCCATGAGCAGTAGCTGAGGCTGTCCTCCAGAGGAACAGCGCACCCTGGGGAAAGTAGGCACAGGTTCAAGCACCAGGGACCCAGGCTAGTTCCCTGAGCCACTTCATGAAGGGAATGTGCCTCTTTCAGGTCAGGAAGGAGTCAGGAGTCTCCCCTTCCTAATGATCAAAACTCAGTCTGGGGCCTGAGAGAGGGGAAGCAGGGGGGGCTGAGGGCGATGTGTGTTGGGCAGGTACGGAGATGCAGGTGGGCAAGGAAGAATATGGCAGAAAGGGGGGTCACCTTCTTTCTCATCTCTCCCGCCTCCCCTGCACTCTCCTCTTCTTCTCCTCGGGGCTGGGCTTTCTCAGGGAAGAGTTTGTCTTGACAACTGGAGATCAGGAACACATGTGGGTGGGGTGGCCTGGAGCAGTGACAAGTGCAGAGTGAAGGGAAAATGGTCTCATGTGGACAGCACGGCCCTCAGTGCACACCTCTTCAGTGGGCAAGTCCATTTTAGCTCAGCGCTGAGCTGCAGGAGGGACTGGAACAGCTCATGGCTTCCCCCTCTGAGTCTGCCAGCCCTGGCAGGGCAGCTCTTTGGAGCGGGTTCACCTCAGCACAAAGCAGCTCCCTCCAGGACAAATGTGGGCACCACCAAGGCTTGGGGCACTCCAGCCCAGGCCCTCTGTCAGGGCTTCTCTGAAGAGTCACTGTGAAGATGGCCTGGACTGCCTCTATATCTTCCCCTTTTCTTTCTCTACTCTGGTTTCCTCTAGAACTGACATGAATTTCAGCAGCTCTGCAACATTGTTCTCATATTTTCCTGATTCTCGAAAATCCAAATGGGTGAGTGGACGCTATGGGAGCAGGCACTACGAGGAGTCTTTCACCAAGCAGAGAAGGATTATCAAGCCCTGTGGAGTCCTAGGTTCTGGGGATGGACAGAGCCAACAATCCGACAGTTAGAGTCCCCCTGCTTGGCAGAACTTACAGGATGAAAAGAGCCCCGTCTTCTGAGTGGCCTGGCCCACAGCTCAGATGCTGCCTGTCTGGCAGGCAAAGGCCAGCATGAGCCCACAGAGCCCAGCACAGGGACTTATGAGAATGTCTGCTGAACTGAATTCAGTCTTAGTGGCATCAAATGGACCTGCATTTCTCTCCCAAAGGGGACAGGCCCTAGCTGAAGAGAGCACATCTATAAATCTGTCACAAGCCTGAACACCCTAATAAGGAAACTGGGGTGGAGACCCAAGAAGCCTAACACTGAGAGGAAATTTAGTCCCCTTCCTTGGAAACTTCCCATCTGCAATCACAAGCCAAGCAGCCAGACTCGGAAAATAGCAGTGACATAATTCACACTTCTCCCTCATCAAGCAGAGGGCCGTCGCGGCACTCTGGCCTCTGCCCACGTTGTTCCCCTGCCTGGAATGCCCTCCTCTTCCTACCTCCTCTAACAAAATCCTACACCACTAAAGAACTTAACAGATGAAACAACATGATACCTGGGATTTATGGGATCCAGAAAGATTTGGGGGGTGGGGAGGGAATGCCGGGAGAAGAGATCGTTAAAATCAAATTGGCTCAGTGTTGATAGTTAATGAAGCATGATGGTGGGTAGAGTTTTCTAATATGTCCTATGCATCCACAAAAGCTGGGTCAATCCTACCTTGTCATGAAGCTTTCCTGATTACTCTCCACTCATGGAAAGGCTCCTCCCCAGTCATACCCCAGTGGCTTAGCCAGGGTTAGCCACGGTAGCACAATGATTTACTGTAGCCATTTATTATGGATTTGTTTCATAGCCTTTCAGTTGCCCTTTAAATTCCATGGCAGAGAGGAGAAGAGAAAGGCTTCTTTCCCTTTCTTTCTTAAGGGTCCCCCATGTATAGAGGACCAGACCGCATGTTTCTCACATAGACCAGATCCTACGCCGCTTTGCCAGTGCAACATTGGGCTCTCAGCAAGCATCTCATACATATTTGTTGGCAAATATGTAGAAGTCATTAAGTAAACATCAGCACAACCATCCAGCAGACTACAGACAGCCATCAAAGATAATGGACATGGAGACGAACCATTAGAGATGGTGGACTTTGAAAAACAATCTGAGGGTTTTGGAGGGGCAGGGGGTGGGAGGTTGGGTGAACCTGGTGGTGGGTATTATGGAGGGCACATATTGCATGGAGCACCGGGTGTGGTGCATAAACAATGAATTCTGGAACACTGAAAAGAAATCAAAAAAATAAATAAAAATTTTAGAAAAAGATAATGGACAAGTTTCTAATGACGTGCAGAGGGATTAGTACTGTTATGTAAAAAATAACCAACGCACAAAATCATGTGGATGGTATGATCTTAACTCTATAAAAAGTGAGTAGAAAAAAGACTGGTTGGAGCTCAAAATGAGCAGATTTCTGGGGAGGGGTTATTGGGGGTCTTTTTTTGTTTTGTTTTCATCTTTCAAAATGTGATTTAACATCATATGCAACAGGAGTCAGCATCCTTCTGTCAAGGGTCACATAGTCAATATTTTCAGCTTCACAGGCCATACAGTCTTTGTCACAACTAGTCAGCTCTGCCAACGTGACCTGAAAGCAGCCATAGACAATATCTAAATGAATCGTGGTGGCTCTGGTTCAATACGATTTTATTTACAGAAGTAGGTGGAGGCCTGGATGTGTTTCACAACCAGTCATAATTGGCCAGCCTCGGACCTATGAATTAATAATCAGGAAAAAAATGTTATTTAAGTTATAGTAAGCATGTATTCTCGACTATAACTAAAAGCTCTTGATAATGTGATTAATAGAGAAGAGCAGGGCACAAACATTTTACAGCCATGCTTTATTCCAGTACCCATGCATCATAAAACACTCAAAACTGCAAGTCATAATTCTGTACTGGATAAAAAAGTAAAAATTCACAATACCAGTAATTAATACAAATTTTAGCTCTATTTTTAAGCCCACTATATGTCATTTATTTAGATTTTCTTTTATCTCTTTCCATAAAGTTTTAAATTATTTTAGAGAGTTCCCAGAAATCTATTATTTTTTAACGCATAATTGGGGATGAACAGAAAACGGCAAATTCTTTTTTTTTTCCCTCCCTGCAGATTTTCTGAAGCGAAGGCCCTCGGAGAAAGTATAAATGAAACAAGAAGCAAAATTGGTAAGCAGATGTTATTCTGTGAGCCTCTTTCACAGACCATTTTCCTGGTGAAAATCAGGTCATGATGTCCCTCCAAATAACCATCAGGCCGAGTTTCAGGACATCCCTGCCAAGGAAGCCGCTTTGAGAGTGCCTTTCCTTGGAAGTTTGTCATCTCCCCTACCATCCATCAGGAAAAGTGTTTTCTTTTGTCTAGAATTTGAACTTTTCATCCTCATGAAGGCCTGAGCTCTAGCATCCCAATGAGAAAGTTTTGCTTTTCCCCTAGTGTTCCTCAACAATAGCTCAACTAGTCATAAAGGCAAGACTACAGTGAAGTTTCATATTTTCAAGTGCTGTGGAACACTTCTACACCCACCCCCCGAAAGCTTATACTTAGCATTTTTGGCACAGGCATGCATTTTTTCAGCACCATTCAATAAGCCCATGGAAGGAGGAGAAGGAAAATGAGCCTCTGTGCCTTCCCAGGACACAGGCTGCCTAGCAGGGCCCCACCATGTAGGTGAACATCCCTGGAAAGATGAGGTTAAGGCAGGAGGCAAACTCAGTTAAAGTATGCTTCATATTTTTCTCAAAGTGAGAGGAAAATGTTGCCTTCATCCCAAACTAGAAGACACGTAGGGACCCATCTCCCAGGCTGGGGCAGCTTTGTAGAGCAGCCCCTTGTGCCTTTGCCTCTTGCCAGAGAGGCTGACTTCCCGCATCTATCTCCTTTGTCCCCACCTTCCTCTCCTCATACATGAGGGCAGGACAGAAGCCACTGTGAGTGTCCCCATTGGCTTTTCCTACAGAATATGGAAAATTACAACAGCTTCAGACACTCAGTCCCTAAATAGGAGTCTCACGTTCTCCTCTGCTGCCTGAGGCAGCCAGACCTGGGGCCATGCCCAAGACTATGCAGAGAATCTCTATAGTCTCAGGGGTTCTTAACCTAAGATCTAGGAACTCGGATAGGGGGGAAATTAGCCTTTATTTTCACCAACCTCTAACTGCAATTTAGCATATTTTCAGGGATGAATGGAGGCAGCTGACCCCAGTAGGACTAGCAACACCTGTCATCCATGGAAATTGCAGACATTTTCATTTCACAGCCCAGTGTGGCAGTTATCAAAAAATATCTTTTATAGTCATCAGGACTTCAAAATTATGGTAGTTATTAAACTCAGCACTTGATCTTATTATTTGATGCATTTATATAAAAGCATATAGATATTTCTATACCACAAAAAGTTTTAAAATTTGGGTAACTATTTCAGTATAACTCATTTCTCTTAAAATCCTTTTATTTTCCCCATGCTATGTACCCAAAAAATCATCATTCTGAGGGAGGGTCCATGGTTTTATCAGACTGCCAGAAGGATCCCTGGCAAAAAACAAAGATTACAAACTCCTTTCTTGACCTGGGTTCCCAAATCCCTAAAACTGCATGAAAAAGAAAACTGGGTATTAAGGATGTATACATTTTTCTGGAGAGGTCTGATTATCAGAAGTGTCAGTGACCCAAACCAATAAGGAAATTGGCTCTATGTCAGTGCCCCATCAGCTATGCCAGGACTTGAGGGCTAAGGAGCAGCCCAGGCCCAGCAGCAGGACCATGCTGGCCCACCAGGCTGGATGACATGGAAGGAAGGGAGGTAGGGAGGGAAGGAGAAGCAGGCCTCAGTGCATCCAGGGTGGACTTATCAGACTTATGGGACTCAAAGGACCCAGTGGTCTATTTCTATCCCTGGAGGGATAAGAGGGAAAGACCTTTTATAAACTGCTTCTCCCCAAAAAGTAATATAAAGTTTTTCTCTTGAAAAATATCTCTCTCAACCAAAATAAAACCAAAGCGTTCATTCCGACACTAATGAAATAGACTGGGGTTGTCACAAATAATTCTGGATTCTCCCTAGTTTGGGTGCAATATCATATGTCCATAGATCTGGTTTGCCACATTCTCGAGAGGAGGCAAGTCAGACATTGACCTACAGCTCTGCAGGTTGTGCCCTGCCCAAGAGCCAGGTTCCGAGGGGGAGGGGCTGTAATTTATTTATCAGTGAGGATGATGTGGACACACAAAGGGTCCAGATATGCCAGCAGAAACCCTGGGAAGTGGACCTTTGTTTTTTCTGGGTCATAACAAGCAGAGCTCATACCAGTGTTGAGATTCAAGCATTCACCACTACCAAGGAAGTAGCTAGTTTAGTGGTCCTAAGAGTCCCAATGTCACTCTTCCCTTACTTTATGCAAAGAGCAGACTAAAACCCATCCCCTGGACACCCATCTTCCTAATGTGCATTTGATCCAAGGGGGCCCAGGTGAGGTAGATCACTGATATTCAGCCTTATTACTGAACAAGCTGTCATGGTCCTTGACCTCAGGAAGCAGCCTGCCATCACTGCATGTCAGAGACAAGGCTAAGATTAAGGAAGTGTAAGATGGAACTTGTACACACATTTAAATTTAAAATCTCCAATGCAATCTTGAAGGAAACTGACTTCAGGAGATTTGTGACCTTTCTAAGCACACTTTTTCCTAGGGAGAAATTAAATCAAGTGGAATTTTTAGTCCCCGGTGACTGAAATCTTAGACTTAGTGAATCTAAAAGTCAGGAGGTGGGAGTTTGGCACAGATGTACCATCACATGTGCGGGATGGTGACTCAGCTCCGCTCCCAAACTGTGCCACATCCTGCCTCTGGACCCTGAGGCAGGAATGGGATGCTGTGGAGTGCACATGGAATTGGCCTGCAGAGAGGAAATGAAAATTGTGTTTGTGAACTACAGATTAGCCAGCCCATGTGTTTCAAGTTCAGGTTCCTTCCTGGGTAATTTTTCTCTGACATTGTGATCTAGAACTATCACTTAAGTGTCATCCTCAAAAATTCCTAAAGGCAAACAATTCACCTATAACCACATAATATCTAATTTTACATGGCATAATAAGTCAACCAAAACTCCCATGTTATTTTCTTTTCTTGTAATAAGCCAACACAAACTAGGTGGATAAACTCTTGCCACCAAATCCTTTTCTGTCCCTCTTCTGTATACCCTTTACGTCAATTCTGATGTCGAATCAGTTGAAATCAGAAATGGAAGAAATAGCCAATTTAGAATCTCCCCCAAAAAAGTAGAGTCTTTGTTTCTGTAGGAGAGGTGTCTTCATTGTATTTACGTGTCCCATACACAAGAGCATTAGACTGCGTTTCACCACCTGGGCTGTGTATTTGACACATTCACATATGCCCCACTTCCATTCATCATCTCTCTGAAACTGCAATTGAGTCCAAACTGGGGTGAAGGAAGATAGACTGTGTGAGAAGCAGTGGCATCAACCCGGCCACTTTTCACTTGCTAGAATTCTGGCATTCCTTCTTCTACATCAGTGTTCTACCACTGGCAGCATTGTCTTTAGCAACAAGGAACAATGAAGGGCTGTCCTTTGGCATGAGGCCCACGCCTAGACCAGTCCAGGAGTCAGCTGCTTTAGGAGAGAGGAAAGAGCTTGACTGACAACCTCTTCATCCTCCACTGACCCCTCCAGGCCTAAATGAAAACTAACATCACAGGATGCCACACAGAAGGGTTTTCACTAGTGGGCCAATCAGTGATCAGTTCAAAAGTCACAGAAAATGTAATAGCAGTAGCTGTTAGCAGGAGGTAAAGGGAAATGCTAGAAAGCTAACAAAATGCTCTGGAAGGTTTCTTTCTCCTAACTCAACTTTGAAGAGCCCCAGCCACCCCTCCCCACATTTGAACAACACTCTTTAATAAAATGTTTCTCTTACATATTTGGGCATTAAGAAAAATCATTTCTTAGATCCAGGTCTCCATCAGCAGGGTAAATAGGATGATTTTCAGTTGTGTGTCTTTCTGTAGTGGGATCTTCCCTTGAGGTTTGCTTTTGGACTATTGGTGCATGTTGGTTTCTAGTAGCTTATCCAGGAGTAGGGGAAAGATGACATCTGGGTCATTTTGCTAGATTATGAAGACCTGAATTAAGTATATCTTTTGTTACTCTTTGTCACTAGTCCCAATTAACAACTGCCCCAACAACAGCTTCCACCATGTATTAAGCACTGGCTGTGTCATGCCAAAACCTGACATACACTATCTCATTTAATCCTTGCAAAGAAGAGCCATGACCTACAGGGAGACAGGAGTATTACCTTATGTCATATATTATAGATCATGATTTTTAGTGTTAATGCACCTGAAAATCAAGATATATTTGGCCATTTTTTCACAGTTTACAAACCTCTAGAATGAAGATGAGTCTTAACATTGATGTAATCTAGGTTCTGTGAAATAGGGAATTATCATTATTTTGCAGATTTTAAAAAATGAAGTTTCAGTGAGTTTTCCTGCTATGTGACTAAGTGAGAATCAAATTTCATTTCTGTCCAACTCCAAAACTTTTTTTAACATCTTTATTTTATTTTACTTTTTTCAGTGTTCCAAGATTCAGTACTCCATGCAATACATGCCCTCCTCAATACGTACCACCAGGCTCACCCATCCTCTCAACCCCCTCCCTTCCAAATCCCTCAGTTTGTTTCTCAGAGTCCACAGTCTCTCATGCTTCGCCTCCCCCTCCGATTTCCCCCAATTCACTTTTTCTTTCCTTCTCCTAATGTCCTCCAAAACTTTTAATTACAGTTTATGATCTCCATTAATTCAGATTGATCTGACTTTGACATTTGTTTCTGAGTTTAAAATTTTACTCAGCTGTTACTCAGGTCTCTCTTTGGCCTTTATCTGGTGTACCCAACAAAAGACTCAAACTTCAGCCTAGCTCATGCACACATGGCTCATGAAGATGAAAAGGGTCTTTGTAACATGATTAATGATAGGTTGTCTTGTGCCTGTTCGGGCTCAGTTGCAGGGGCGGGTGGCGCCTGAAACACAGCCTGCCCTTGCTGTCATTTCCATGTGCACCAGCCCATGCTTGTGTCTGCTCTTAGGAAGGGATGACTTTTTCTGGTTTGCAGAAAGATATGCTATGGACTTGCAGCAAGCCTGGTAGGATTCAGTGTCCCACATGGGTTTCAACCATTCTCTTCAGTGGTTTAGAAAATGGAATAGTGGAGCTGTATTTTTAAGCTCCGTACAACTGAGTGGGTTTCCTGATGCTTCAGGAAACATGAGAGAATTTAAAGCAGTAACTTAGATGAGGTGTAGTAGGAATGAGGAGTGTCATGAAGTACTTATGCTTCATGTAAAACAGTAACCAATAAGCACTGGAGAAAGCCTGATTAAGGGCAGGCATAGAAATCATCAGTGACCACAAGATAAAAATATGTTACCACCAAGTGAGAAAATACTATATTCTCAAAACTAAGAAACACAGAAGCCAAGACTTCCGCTCTGCCCAGCATTTCCTTGTGCACATTGCATTTGCTCCATGAGGAGAGAGATGGTTCAGAGAAAAAGCAGCTAAGGGGATGAGTAGATGTTTGGCTTTATGAAACAGTTCACCACATGTTTATTTTAAATAACAAGCTCTGTCTGTGCTTTAAAGTATTTGTGTGATTGTTTTAAACTACATTTATCAAAAAAGCTCAATTCGTTTATGCTCAACTTGTATTGGGCAGGATGTTTGGCTATAAGCGTGAAAGGAAATTTACTATCTCGTGTAACCCAGAAGAAGTACAGTTGGCTTCACATGTACCTTCTTTCCCTCCTCCTCCTCTTCTTCCTTTTCTGTTTCTCCTCCCCTGCCCCACCCCTCCTTCCATCTCTCAGTTCTACTTGACTGAGTTCCCTGACGGCTTAACCCCATTTAGTGACAAGGTACCCCTGAAAAATCTCAGTTTACAATGGCCTGTGGAATTCATAATCCCAGTAAATGCGATCTTTCCCAACAAAGTTGGCAAAAAGTCCCTGGAGTGAGGACACTTAGCCTGGCTTAAGTCATGTGTCCATCCCTAAAGCAATCGCTCCAGCCAAGGGGAATGAAACATGTTTGTTGGTTGGGCCTGGAAGCTCCACCCATTCCTCAGGTTGCCGGAGGGGGAGGGGCGTTAATCCGGCGGCACCACATAAACTGAACAAGATTTGTAAGGAATTGAAGAGTTTTCTTTCTCCAAAGGAAGGAACGCTGGGCACACAACAACCAAGTTCACTACAGACCTTTCAGAAATGTGTCTGTGGTTTGAAACAGAAAAATATCTGTAAGGGAATGAATTGTAGGTCCTATGAGAAAAGATAACAGTTAAAGTGATTTATCCTATACAAAAGATAGCTGTGCACGGGAAATTTAAAAAGCTTGTTTTAAGAATCAGTGCTTCTGGGTCGCCTGGGTGGCTCAGTTGGTTAAGCAGCTGCCTTCGGCTCAGGTCATGATCCCAGCCTCCTGGGATCGAGTCCCACATCAGGCTCCTTGCTTGGCGGGGAGCCTGCTTCTCCCTCTTCCTCTGCCTGTGCTCGCTCTCTCTCTCTCTCCCTCTCTCTCTCTGACAAATAAGTAAATAAAATCTTAAAAAAAAAAAAAAGAATCAGTGCTTCTGTTATGATGGAAGAAATGCAGAATTACATGTGAAAAAATAACCAGGCTGGTAATAAAATTGAGATTGGGGTGACCTCTCAAAACCCATGCAACTTTATAACTGGAGCTCTAATGAAACCAATTACAATCCGAATAAAAATAATGCTATAAACAGAAGGAATTGTTAAATTTAGATAGGGAAACACTATCTAAAACATCGGATTTGTTGTCCAGTTTGAGGCTTTGCGATAGAAGAGGGGGCGTCAGGAAGGGTTGAGGTGCTGAGTTACGGAAACGTGACCAATACCCACAAAGATCGGAACTGCCGCACAACAAGAAAGCCCACTGACCATGCTAGACCAGGAGAAGGAATGCTGTGTACAGTCCTGTGCTTCTCTACAGCCCAAGGGGGCTCAGCTCTGCAAGCTGGCTTTTTATTTGGTGACGTTTTTCCTGGTTGTGCAAAAACATTAACTTACTAGTGAAAAAATCCTTTATGAGCAGATGAGGCTCCTGTGTGATGTGGATTTCTGCCAAAGGAACATAGTCATAGGCGAGCTGACTGTATATGACACAATGTCATACAGAGGGACCAACAAGTCATAATTCACCTTTCAAGGGTCTGAAAAAGGAAGAAGATAATTTTCACTTGTATTGAAGAAAACACAGTTCACCGTGGGAAAAGACATTGTGTCCAAAAGGTAATTAAATGGATAGAGACTCTAGGAATCTTACTTAGAAACAGGAGAGGTGGGCCTCTTTCTGAGATGGCTCAGGGCAGCTAGAAACAAAAAGGGCGAAGCTGATTTCTCGAGGTCCCTCCTGCAGCAATCTGGAACACTGAAACTCCAAGACAGGCAGTTACGAGTGACAGCCCATAACCAGCATGACTGATGTCTTCACAGAATGGACTGAGTGCTCTGCTGTCATAGTTTGGAGATCAAACAAACAAAAATGATCTGAGCAAGCTGGAGAGCTGTAGAGTATGTTAACTGACAAGAGGTAACACTAATAATTGTCATGTATAAGGAAGGAAGCCATGATTTGGTTCGAATGACAGCCAAGAAAGATGGATGACTGCTCTCCTGGCATCCCGACAGGGTGGTCTTACATTAATGAAGGGACCAGTGTCTGGGATCTGGCCTTTCTGGATGGGTTCGGGAAAGTCATGCCAATCAAATTGACTGTAAACTGAAGAAGCAAGTGTTAAATGGACTGTGGAAGATGTTCCTTTATAGACAGGAGCTCTTAAACTGCCTCCGTCTGGGGCATCTTCTCTTAAGAAACAAAGTAGATTAGTTATTGGAAAGCTGGCAAATAGGCAGCCCTCAGCACAAACGAATCAAAACAAAGAAAAAAGCTTTGAGAGACAAGTTCTCACAGTCTTGGTGAAGCCTCCCAGGGTGTCCAATTGCCCACAGGAGCCAATATCCCTAGAACAATTACAGTCGGTCTCCAGGCTGACCAGGCCCCTTCTGTGCAGAAGAACCCTTTCTCCAGAAAAGATAAAATACCATTCATTAGGGTTCTACTTCTTGTAATTATTTCCCATTCCCACCTGTCAAGGATAAAGTCCACATCACTTTGAACTGTACTCTGGGTCCTAGAAACAATCCCTTTTAGTTTGGTTCTTTCAGTTTTCAGAACTAGAAACCCAGTCAAGCTAGCTCAGGCTTAGGAGGCAAAAATCTCCTCAGTACGTAGTAATAAGAGCTGAGACCTGTGCAAGCTGAAATGGGAGCCAGAACCGGGACCCAGGGGCACTTCAGGAACCAGAGCGGCTCTAGAGCCCAGTGCACCCTCCCCAGGCCTTCCTCGGGGTCTCTTGCCACCTCTCGCTTGCCTATTCTTGCAACCTGCTGGTTTTGCTGACCATAGGCCTTGTTCTCTCATCTTTGGTCTGCTCTGGCCCCAGCTGGACCTGAAAGCATCCTTTAACACTCTGTCCCCAAGGTGAATGGGTTCATTATTTGCCTATTTCTTAGCTCAGAGTTACGGGAAAGAGAACTTGAGTGGCCTGCTCTATCCTTTCTAGGCCTCCAGGACAGCAGCTGCAGGTCAGCTTAAGAATGTGCTGTCTTGGGGCGCCTGGGTGGCTCAGTGGATTAAGCCGCTGCCTTCAGCTCAGGTCATGATCTCAGGGTCCTGGGATCGAGCCCCGCGTCGGGCTCTCTGCTTGGCGGGGAGCCTGCCTTCCCCCTCTCGCTCTGCCTGCCTCTCTGACTACTTGTGATCTCTGTCTGTCAAATAAATAAATAAAATCTTAAAAAAAAAAAAAAAAAAGAATGTGCTGTCTTGAGGTCAGAAACCCACTGCTGGTCCAGGCAGCCAGGGAGGAAAAGAGGTCTCAGAAAAAGGCCACCTAGGCAGCAGGGGAGGTTTCTTTTTTAAAAGGAGGATTGGTAGAGCAGGCACAGGGATTAACATCCTGTATCCTCTGGGCTTTGTCTTACAGCTGTGTACAGATTTTTGCTAGTTCAGCTCTTACAAGATTCGATCAATTCCTTCATTTGCAGGTTCTGAAGGAAGCAGTGCACCATTTTGCCTGTGGTTTACCAATAGTACTAGTGACTAATCTTTGTAAAGTGTATTATAATATATAGGGTTTTATTTTGTTATTTTTATATACTCAAACTCATTGATCTTTTCTTTTATGACTTCCTTCATTGCTTTTGTACTTAGAAAGGGTCATTGGAACAATAATAACTATGGGTTGTTCATTGCCGAGTATTTGTTTAAAGCTTTCTAAATTTTCTTATAGTTCTTTTATTGTCTATTTTTCACACTCAACTAATTTAGGCTTTACTGTGGAACATGGCATCAGCTAAGGCTCAAAGTGGAATCTTTTGCAAAGAACCAATTTTCCCAACACCTATTTGGTTTAATGAAATGCCTTAAAATAAAATTTCTTCCCACCATAGGAGAGTCATTTCAGATTTTCAGAAGGCAGCTGATGCATCTAATCTCATCATAGCAGTGATGTACATCCTCGACATGATAATTTTCTTACAAGTATTACAAAAGTAACTTTGCCGTCCAATACCATTATCTGGATATCAGAATAAGCCTGCAGAGGAGTGCCAACTTTTATGTAAACCAGGAGGCTCATGGAGGGGGAGTGGTGGGCACATATCTGTAAGTGGGTGATCCCTGCAGGCTGAGGGCCCCCTCCACACCCTGTGAAGGGAAGGAGGCTTTCCTTTTTTAATTTAATTTCTTTATTTAAATTCAGTTTAGTTAAAATACAGTATATTTTTAGTTTAGGGGTAGAATTTAGTGATTCATCAGTTGCATGTAATACCCAGTGCTCATTGTATCAACCGCCCTCCTTAATGCCCATCACCAGTTACCCCATGCCCCACACACCTCCCCTCCAGCAACCCTTAGTTTGTTTCCTAGAGTTCACTGTCCCTTATGGTTTTCCTCTCTCTCTGTTTTCATCTTATTTTATTTTTCCTTCCCTTCCCCTACATTCATCTGTCTTGTTTCTTAAATTCCACATATGAGTGAGATCATATGATAATTGTCTTTCTCTGACTGATTTATTTTGCTTAGCATAATACCCTCTAGCTCCATCCAGGTCATTGCGAATGGCAAGATTTCATTCTTTTTGAGGGCTGGGTAGTATTCCATTGTAGATACCTACTGCCTTTTCTTGAACCATTCATCTGTCGATAGACATCTGGGCTCTTTTAAGGAGGCTGTCTTTAAACCCAGCAGCATGAGCTGGGGAAGATAAATGGTACCATGTTGTTTCACCTCTAAGGAGAAAACGTGAGTTACATTATCTTACATTGATTAAACAGGAAAAATAATTATAGCTGTCTTAGAATTGGGTACAGCCTTTGTCAATGATGCTGTGCAGGCAAGAGCTGAACCTAGCAAAGGGTTTGCCATGACTCCTGTCAACAGCCCTAAAAACACTGGTGAGTTCCCTGCTAAAAACCAGCAAAAGCTTTCAAAAGCAGAAGACACACAAGGGTGGTTCCTCCCCCCACAGTGGTCGTTCTGTTCAGGGTGGAGACAGCTTGGGTTTGCTATTGGCTTCATGTAGTAAAATGACCCTGTGAACCAGCCGTACCCCCAACATACAGTCGCACCACAGCTTACCAAAGTGAGACTAAAAATACGCATGGGCAGCTCCACCACAAGCTGTGCTGGTTAAAGCACAGACCTGCAGAGGGGGGACCAGATACCATGCAGAGACATTTGTCTCTGCTGCAGGGACTCAGTGCTCTTCTTCCAGCAGGTAGGTGTCTGCTGTTGGGCAACATTTAAAAAATTGAGATCCTCCCAAGCACATTCACACTGCATCACTAATCAGGCATCTCCTGAACAAAAGCCCAGCCCTAGCAGTTTGTGTGGGGAAAATAGTAACAACAGGACTCTGGGCACCTGCCTGAACAAATCTGAAAGGGCAGCCATAGGCAGGGCCAGCAGGAGTACTGCTGGGGCTCCCTGAAGTTTGGGATCAACATTTGGACAGATTGGGGTTGCCTGAAAGGATTGGGAATAAACAGAGAAACTCGAGGCCAGCCATTGTGTGTCTACGCACAGACTTTGGGCCAGCAAGAGTCAAAGAGGTGGAGTCCCCACCATGATAGTAATAATACTTAACTTTGGTAGAGATACTAGTGTTATCCTGTTATTATAGATAAAGAAGCTGAGACTGAAGGAGGTTAATAAACATGCTCAATAATACACCACTTAGTGAGGGGTAGAGCCAGAGCTGGAACTAGCTTCTGTTGGGCTCCAAGGTCAACGCCTTTGGTTAGCAGGAGAATTCACAACTCAACTAAGAAGGTGTTAGGCTCCTGTTGTGTAAGTGCCCAGAAAGGTCACATGTTCTCTCTGAGTTCAAGTTAATGATAAAAAGAAGAAAAAGGAGCCAGCAAAGAAAGGCTTTACCCCCCTCTTTACTTTCAACAATATAATAAGGGAAGGAGACAGAGAGGTTGGCAGGAGGTAGAGAAGGGCTAAGTCAGCCAAGGCAGGGCAGGCCTACCTTCCTAGGCTCTCTCCCCTGATGTGGAGTTTAGAAAGTCATAAATTGCTTGGAGGTTTAGTTTCTGTCTCTTTAATTGTACACGGTATTCTTGGATGTAGTTTCACTGCAGAATGTTCAAACACTACATTAATATACGAATCAAAATGTGACAGCCCTCTTAATTTCCTTTCCCCAGTACCAACTATAGCCCCTCCCCAGAGGGGAGTAACCAGAGGGGAGTTTTGTTGCATAAATGAGACCATAATGTACATCTTACTCACACCTTGCTTTTCTCATGTACCAGTGAGTGTGGATCTACTGCTCACCATTTTTGATGGGGCTACTTGTAAGTATGAATAAACCATGATCTATCTAGCTACTCCCTTGTAATGGCCATTTCACTTTTTTTCCCCAATTTTTTTCTGTCACAAACACTGCATGAATTTTTGTGTACAAATGTGATTGTTTCTTTGAGTTAGATGCCTGGAAGTAGAATTGGGGAAAATGATGGTGGATGTGTGTTTTTAATTTTAATGAGTACTCCCCAGTTGCCTTCCCAAGAGGATTTTATTAGTTTGTGTTCCCATCAGTGTGTGACAGTACCCATCCCCCTGCCCCCTTACTTGTACATGATAATATCAGTCATTTTATGTTTTGCCAGTTGGAGAGCAAAAAATGGTATTTCATTATTGTCTTAATTTGCATTTCCCTGACAGCTGGTGGAATTGAATGTTTTTTCATGTGTCTTATATCTTTTGCCCATTGGTTGGTTGAATTGCTCTTTTTGATTTGTAGAAGCTCTTTGTGTCCTCTGGATATTGGGCCTTTGTCTATGGAGTAAATAGCAGATGTTTTTCTTCCAGTCTGCCACTTGTTTTAATTTTCTCTTAAGATTTTTCGAAGAACTCTAGGACAATTGCTTTTCCCTAACTTAAAAAAAAAAAATGCCTTGGGTAAGACTGGTTTTTCTGCTCTTCTTCATTGGAAGTTGCCTGTAACTGGGAGTTATCTACCCTACCTTACCACAGATCGGCTCTCATCTATCTCTCCATCACCTTGCCTAACCATAGCACCGCCCTAGAGAAGATATCCAGGGTAATGTGATCACACTGCATAGCACTCACCAAAACATATATGGGCCCAAACTGAATATGACCATTTTAGATCATTTGTCTTGTAGCCACTGGCCACTACATGAGTACATGACCCCTGTTAAACCTTTTACCAGACCACTAGTCTGGTGATTTTATTGCTGAAGACATAAGCTTTGTAATGAGGCAAAGATTGATTTTATTAATTTAATCTTTATTGAAGTTATCTTTAATGATGCCTGAATATTTTTAAAATTTTATTGTATTTTGCAAAACAACTTATTAACACATGTTGAGATGATGCTGAAGTCTAGAAAACCTCCTAATAAATAATTGGAATATAGCAGTACCTAGCAACTCATTAGGAAATAGCAAGGTCCTTGGGTAGACCCTTCTGTTGAAGGACAAAAGCATATAGTTAAGGAATGGCTACAGAAATGAGTAATGTACCAAGTAAACTTAATAGACAAGGGACATCAAAGACAAAAAGTTTACTAATCGCCTGCACCAATAACCTAAAGCAAGGGTAGGTCTATGTCTGAAAGTTATGAAATGATATACTCCTGCAGGAGTAAATATTCCAGTCTTGTATATATGTCATGGAGAGGAGTCATGAAGGATTTGGCTTTACTTTACTCACAGTGAGATAACTAGAACAAAACCTTTATTAGCTCCCATGACAGAGGTGATGTCATGCAAAAAGGGGTCCAACACCCAGGAGGCCTTATACCATATCCACAAGGGTGAAGCTGAATTGGAGAGGCCTTTGGCCTAACAGCCACTAATCCATGTGTGATGGGGACTCCCTAGGCAAGCAGTTCTCAACAGTACAGTAATGGCAATACCTTTCTGCTGTTGTCACCTAGGGGGAAAGGATAGACTGCAGCAGAGGAAGGAGTTCAGAGTCAGGGTTGAGTCAGACTACTGCCAAAGCCACAGAGCTATTCAAATGCTAGAGAATAATCCATGGATGCTGTTCCTAAACAAGAAATCCACTGGGAGAAGGTTTGGTGGTGAAGGAAACAGCAGATTTGGCAGTAGTCTGCCAATAGGAAGTTAGCCACCTTTAATATTAGAAAACCAGGTAATAAGTAATAAAGATTGCATTATAAAGATTCATATCCCTAAACCACAGCTGCAGCCAATCTCTCTCCTCCTCACTCCCACTCATAAACCTCTGAGACCTACAAAAATGTTCATGCCTCTTAATCTAACATTCAGATTCTGTATCCATGTTGATATAATTATATTAACATTCACTTACTTATATGGGGAATTAGGTTTCTTGTCCTACAAAAAATAATAATAATAAAGATAAAAATCATCATGTACAATTTTTCTGTATCCCGCTTTTCACTACATCCTGAATTTCATATATATAAATTTCATATATGGCTATATTGTATTCCTTTTAATGGCTGCATAATGTTCTACAGAATGGTTGTAGCATAATATATTCTATCATTTTCTAGCTGACAGGTATTTTCTTTATTTCCATTTTTCTGAAACATAAAATATGCTGTAGTATCCACATATATCCTTCCATACTGGCACTTCTACTTCTATGGAAACTTTTCCTATAAGGGACCAGGTAGTAAATATTTTAGGCTTTGTGGGCTTCTTATGGTCTTTGTTGCATAGTCTTCTTTTCACAGTCCCATAAAAATTTAAAAATCATTCTTAGCTCTCAGTCCAAAGCCATAGAAAAACAGACCGCAGGACAGATTGACCTGCCAGCCCCAGTTTGCCAGTCCTTGGAGTAAGAGTCCAAGGAGTAGGATTTCTTCCTAAGTATGTTATATTTTTTGCTGCTTTTGTGAATGGAATATTTTTCTACTTCCTGGGGTAGAAAAATCTATTTTTAAAAAATATTTTCCTATACCTAGTCATCTTACCAAATTCTCTTTTTAATTTCAATGGACTTTTTCTTGTTATAGTTTCTTGAGAATTCCATAAATATAGTCCTATTCATCACAAAAGAAAAATTGTTTTCCAATATTTACACTCAATATTTTATTCTCTTATTATATTCATTAGAGCCTCTGAATCACTATTCAGTTGCTCACTGTTAGCTCACAACAGTAACAGCCTCTCTGATCTTGTTCCTGAGCGTAATGAAAACAGCTTATGATTACATAATTTAGAATGACAGAAGACATCATATGAATACAGTAAGGGTTGTATACATCACCTTACTTGAGCTGTTAGAATTTCCATAACGTGAATTTGAGATGAGAGAGATCTATAGTGCTCCAGAGGCAGGAGAGGTAATGGAGAGATTCTGTATTTGAGCGTTGGCCTGATGGGGAGGTCCGAGGATTATGTAAACATAAATATCTCGGGAGTGATAAAGCATTAAGTACAATATAAATAGAACTGGCTAATGAATTTGGTGAAGGAGGGAGATTGTATCTGCCCATATGATAAGAAAGAGAAATGAGGTAAATGTTATAGATGAGACTTTTCAGACTGAACTATACAACTGGCCAGTGAGATGGATATTTGCCTATAATAAAAAATAGTATAAGGTTCCAGTTCTGGGGAAGGCAGAGTAATCACACTCCATCTTGTCTTTCCCACTGGAAGCAACTGTAAACCATGGACAGAATGAATGGAGCAGCTAGCTAAGAACTCAGAAGAATAAATGGTAGCAGGCAACTTAGAGAAGGAGACCAGAATTCAAAGTACCATCAAGTCAACACTCCTCAGAAAATCCTCTGGTGGCAGTGAGAGCAGAAGCAGACAAACAGAAGCCTAAAACTCTAATGGAGAGAGACTCCTTTGAACACAGGAGCTGTGCTGCCAAAAATGAGAAGACTACCCATGGCTTTGTCTTCTCTCCATCTTTCCACCACTTGGTACCAAATGTAGACATAGTCATGAGAATTGCATGGCAGAATTGAGGAGTCCACAAGTGGGCCTCAGGGAGTGCATGTGTCAGACAGATAGATCCCAGAGAGGAAGGAGATCAAGACAGTGATTCCATAAAGTTGTTTACATACTCTCCTTACTTTCAAGCTGAGCATGCATGAATCCAGAGGCTTTAGCAATCCTGCTATAAGGTAGACCAACACCCAGGTCCGTACTAGCCACTGAGTGGCACACACATGAGCCAAATCTGAATAACACTACAAAGCCTTCAAAACCAGAACTGACACTGGAACCACAGGCAAAAGAAACTATTGGAATTTGTGACCTGACCTTAGCCAGGCTGATTGTCTGCCTAAACAAAGAAACAACAACAACAACAAAATGGTCTTCTTAGAATTTAAACAAGACCCTGAAAATGTTCAGGATGTGACTGAAAATTACCTGGTATAAGAACAAAAATTTTTAACTCAAAAGAGAAAAGACAGTCAATCATTGGAGACCAACCCCAACTGGATAGTGTTGGAATTAAAAGGCAAAGACTTAAAACAGCTCCTCAAACCATGCTTCAGGAATTAAGGACAACCCCCTGGAAACAAACTGAAAGATAGAAAGTCTCAATAAAAATATAGAAAACATAAAAAGAACCAAAAGGAAATTTTATAAATGAAAAATAAAATAGCCAATGGACTCAAGAAAAGAATGGAGAAGACAGAGGGAGAAGTTAGCAAACTTAAAGGGAGAACAATAGAAATTATCTAATCCAAACAACAGACAGAAAAAATATTTTCAAAAACATGAACACATCGACTGATTGTCATGGGAGAGTGGAATCGGAGGGGTTGCAGGCAGATCTGGTAGACGGTGGGCACTGAAACCAACAGCACTATGTTGTGGACAGTGTGGGATCTGAAGAAGAAGAGCAGGGGGTTAGGGGTTTAATATTAAAGGGGAAAAGGAAAATCATTCTGCATTTTCTTTTATTATGTTCAGTTAGCTCCTGTCTAATACATCATTAGGGGTTTTTTTCCCAAGAATGTATTTATTTATTTGAGAGAGAGAGCAGAGAGGGGGAGGGTCAGAGAGAGAAGCAGACACCCCACTGAGCAGGGAGCCTGATGTGGGACTCGGTCCTGGGACTCCAGGATCATGACCTGAGCTGAAGGCATACGCTTAACCAACTGAACCACCCAGGTGCCCCATCACTAGTTTTTGATGTAGCATTTTGAAGGGAAGGAAGAATCAAAGAAACCATTTGTGACAGAGAGACTTTTGCATGTGCAGCTCAAGTTTTCCCACACCACAGCAGCCTGAGACAGAATGACTCACATTTAACTCTTACCCCAACTTCTTATTCTGGGGTCCCCAGACCACTGAGAGTATTCCCCTCCATTAATTTTAAGGGTCCATAGAAAGCATTTCACATTTGCACATGACCAAGGTCTCTCCCCCTACATCATGATAGCTATTATCCTCCTTTCCTGCTCTGACCTCTTTGGTGCCATCTGCTGCCTGAGTCAAGTGAGAATACCTCACCTGTGTCCTCCGGAATTAGTGTCTACAAGTACAAGTGTACTTGTACAAATGTCTCCTTTGCTTCTTGAAGCTGCTGTCTCCTACTTCTGGTGTGGCCTCTTGGTACTCTGAAATTGTAGCTTCTGGTGCCACTGCCACCACCTTGATATCCTGGGGCCCTAGAAATTTTAATGGCACCCCTGTTGCTTGACATTTGTAAATAAATAAACACAGTAAAAAACACAAAGAAGACATCCTTGCCAAAACTGCAGATCCATACCATAATCTTAATCTTGCAAACATTTATTGAATGCCAAGCACGAGACACTGTGCCAACTGCTGGGGTAAAAAGATGAATTGCAAATAAAATGCATTAGGAGACCATCCAAATTAAGAGAACTGAGCTATGGTTAAAACAAACAAAATTAAATGTGATAGGAATAAATGTAAAATTCTGCAGTTAGTATTAAGAAGTCAAAGTCATAAAAGGTATCTAGATTGGAAAGGAAGAAGTAAAGCTATCTTTATTCATAAATAAAATGATCTTATATATAGAAAATTCTAAGGCATTCACTAAAAAAAAAAAACTATTAGAACTAATAGAGTTCATCAAGGCTGCAGGGTACAAGATTATGTACAAAATTCAAATTGTATCTCTATATACTTTGCAGTGAACAGAGGAAAATTAAGAAACAAATTCATCCAGAATAAAAAATTAGGAATAATTTAACAAAAGAAGTACAAAACTTATACTCTAAAGACTACAAAACATTGTTGAAAGAAATTAAGGATCTAAATAAATAGAAATATCTAAATAAATAGCCTATGTTTATGAATCAGAAGACTTAATATTGTTAAGATGGTAATACTCACCAGATTGATCTTCAGAAGCAATGCAGTCTCTATCAGAATCCCAGCAGGCTTCTTTGTAGAAATGATAAGCTCATCCTAAACTTCATAGGGAAATGCAAGGGATGAAGTTAGCCAAAACAATCTTAGAAAGGAAAAAACAAAGATGGAGGACTCACATTTCCCAATTTCAAACTTACTACAATGCAACAGTAAGCAAGACAGTGTTGTAATTCTATAAAGATGGACATACAGACCAATGGAATAGAATTAAAAGTCCAGAAATATACCCTTGTATCTATGGTCAGTTGATTATCAACAAGGTACTGAGACCATTAAAGGGGTGGGGGAAGAATAGTCTTTTCAACAAATGGCACTGGGACAAGTGAATATTCACATTACAAAGAATGAAGTTAGAACCCTACCTCACACTATATGGGAAAATTAGCTCATTATGGATCAAAATGCTAAAACGAAAACATAGGGATGAATCTCCATGACCTTGGATTTGGCAATGATTTGGGGGATATAACATGAAAAACTTAAGCAGAAAAAGAGAAAATAAGATAAATTGGACTTCACTAGCATTCAAAACTTTTGTGCTTGAAAGGGTACTACCAAGAACGAGAAAAAAACAATGTAAAAAATAGGAGAAATATTTGCAAATGAAATATCTGAGAAGGGTGTGTTATCCTGAATGTAAAAGGAATACTTTAACTCAGCAATAAAAAGTCAAAAACTCAGTTAATAGATGGGCAATGGATTTGAATGAACATCTCTTCAAAGAAGATGTACAAATGATCAATAGGTAGATAAAAAAGATTCTCAACATCATTAGTCATCAGGGAAAAGAAAATCAAAACTACAATGAGATACCACATCACACCTCTTATAACAGCTCTTCTCCAAAACATCAAGTGTTTGAGAGGATGTAGAGGAATTGGAACTCTGGTACACTGCTGGTGGGAATGAAAAATGAAGCAGTCACTTTGGAAAACAGTCTGGCAGTTCCTCAAAAAGGTAAACATAGAGTGACCACAGGACCCAGAAATTCCATTCACAGGTATATACCCAAAGGAATTGAAAACATATGTTCACATAAAAACTCGTACACAAATGCTCATAGCACCATTCTCCACAATAGCTGAAAGTAAACAATCCAAATATCCATTAGTTGATGAATATATAAACATATTCTGCTCCAGCCATGCAATGGAATATTATTCAAAAAGGCATGAGTTACTGATACATGCTACAACATGGATGAGCCTGGAAAACATTATGCTCAGTGAAAGATGCCAGTCGCAAAAGACCACATATGATTCTACTTATATGACATGCCCAAAATAGGCAAAGCTATAAAGATGGAAAGTAGATTAGTGGTGGCCTATGTTCAGAGGGACTGGGGAGACTAAGAGGTAATAACTGAAGGGTACAGTGTTTCTTTTTGTCATGATGGACATGTTCTAAAATTAATTGTGGCAATAGTTGCCCAACTGTGAATATACCAAAACCCACTGGGTTATATACTTCAAGTGAGTGAATTTTATGCTATGTGAGTTACATCTCAGTACAGCTGTTTTGAACAAGCAAACAAACAAAAAGAAGATGGCAAAAGTAGGGAGAAGTATCAGGAGTATCAGGAGAAGCAGCTCCCTGTATAGAAGGGCCAGGGATCTCAATTGGCTGCTAGCTTTGTGTGAGTCAGCAGGATCATGTGATGGCTGCCAGCAAAGCCAAATGATCCTGGGCAGATGAAAAAGTCAGTGTCCAAAACACAGCAGTAGTGACATTGTCACCCATTGGGTTGCCTTGGTTGGATCACCTCTGACATGGCAGGTTCATTCTGGACACCCCATTCTTCAAGGTTGTTTATAAACATACCCAAAAGAGAAAGCCCATGGGGATAAGTGGTGAAACTGCCTTCCCAGTTTTTGCAGTGTGGAAGGCAGAAAGACTTAATAAGGCAATGATAAGAAAGGATGGTAATAATTACAGAGGAAGAAAGTCTAAAGAGAATAGTTAATATGGAAAAGAAAAAAACAAGGAGAAATAGGCTGTCCTCAAATATCAAATGAAAGGGATAAAACTTACCCTTTGTCAATTCAGTTCAAAAAATATGGTGCACCTACCCACATAGAAGGCAGCCTTCTGTAAAGTATAGTCCTGGGGAAAATCCATAAACCAGGGCTTCTCTGATCAGAAAGCTTGAGAGATGTTAAATAGTCTACCCTCCCCATTAAAGAGTCATATTGTACACTAATTTACTCAAAGTCTCTCTGGGAAATCTCCCCATGCAACAGTTTTGTTTAATCCATCATTTTTCAGCTTGTTTTGTCACTGCACTGCCTCACCCCTTTTATATGTATAGAACCTTAGCATACCAGAGATTCACTGCTTCTTGCTGTTGATAAGGTTTCTACAAATCCCACTCAAAGTGGTAAAGTATTAATTCTATGTATACTTTGAAAAATGAAGTATCTATGTTGTGACCCCTAACCAGTCACTTAAAAAAATATTCAAAGAAATATAATCAAACATTGAATCAATAAATTAAGATGGAATTCTAAAAACACTCAGATTAAAATTAGGTAAGAAAGGGAAAAGAGAATGAAAAACAGAAAGAACAAACAAAGAACAAGAAAATGGTATACCTAAATCTAAACACACCAGTGGTTACATTGAATATAAACAGTCTGAACATACCAACTGAAAGGGAGAAATTGGCAAAATCTATTTTAAAAAAAGATCCAACCATATGCTATTTACAAGAACCCTATTTTAAATATAATAGGAGATAGATTAAAGGATGGAAATGTATATGGCGTGCAAACACTATTTAAAAGAAATCTTGCATGGCTATATTAAATTCAGATCAAATATGAAGCAAGGAAATTACTCAGAATTAATTACAAAGATAAAAAGGACACTTCTCCAATGAAGACATACAAATGGCTATCAGACACATGAAAAAAATGTTCATCATCACTAGCCATCAGGGAGATTCAAATTAAAACCACATTGACATACCACCTTACACCAGTTAGAATGGCCAAAATTAGCAAGACAGGAAACAACGTGTGTTGGAGAGGATGTGGAGAAAGGGGAACCCTCTGCCACTGTTGGTGGGAATGCAAGTTGGTGCAGCCACTTTGGAGAACAGGGTGGAGATTCCTTAAGAAATTAAAAATAGAGCTTCCCTATGACCCTGCAATTGCACTACTGGGTATTTACCCCAAAGATACAGATGTAGTGAAAAGAAGGGCCATCTCTACCCCAATGTTTATAGCAGCAATGGCCACGGTCGCCAAACTGTGGAAAGAACCAAGATGCCCTTCAACGGATGAATGGATAAGGAAGATGTGGTCCATATACACTATGGAGTATTATGCCTCCATCAGAAAGGATGAATACCCAACTTTTGTAGCAACATGGACGGGACTGGAAGAGATTATGCTGAGTGAAATAAGTCAAGCAGAGAGAGTCAAGTATCATACGGTTTCACTTATTTGTGGAGCATAACAAATAACATGGAGGACAAGGGTAGATGGAGAGGAGAAGGGAGTTGAGGGAAATTGGAAGGGGAGATGAACCATGAGAGACTATGGACTCTGAAAAACAACCCGAGGGTTTTGAAGGGGCGGGGGGTGGGAGGTTGGGGGAACCAGGTGGTGGGTATCAGGGAGGGCACGGACTGCATGGAGCACTGGGTGTGGTGCAAAAACAATGAACTCTGTTATGCTGAAAAGAAATAAAAAATTTAAAAAAATAAAACTCACACAAGGAGAATTAGATAGCCTAAATGCTTTTATATCTATTTTAAAAATTGAATTCATAGTTAAAAGTCTTCCAAAAAGAAATTTCATAGCCCAGATTGTTTCACTATAGAATTCTGCCATACATTTAAAAAATAAATAATACAATTCCACACAATCTTTTCCAGAAAATACAAGAAGGAACATTTCCTAACACATTTTACGAGGACAGTATTAACACCAAATCAGACAAAGACATCACCATAAAACTATAGATTAATATCCTCTATAAACATACATTTAAAATAACAGCATATAAAATCTAGCAATGTAGGGGTCCCTGGGTGGCTCAGTCGGTTGAAGCCTCTGCCTTCAGCTCAGGTCATGATCTCAGGGTCTTGGGATCGAGCCCCACATCGGGCTCTCTCCTCAGCAGGGAACCTGCTTCCCTCTCTCTCTGCCTGCCTCTCTGCCTACCTGTGATCTGTCTCTCTTGTCAAATAAATAAATAAAATCTTTTTAAAAAAAATCTAGCAATGTATAAAAAGAATAATGCACCACAGCTAAATGAGGTTTACCTCAGGAAAACAATTTTGATGTATTCAAAAATCAATCCGTATAACACACCATATTAACAAGCCAAGGAAAAACACATGATCATACCAATTGGAGCAGAAAAATATTTGATAAAATTTAACTTTCATTAACAACAAAAACTCTAGGAAACTAGAAATAGAAGGGACCTCCCTCAGTCTGATGAAGGGCAACTCTTAAAAAACTCATGGCTAGCATCATACTTACTGGTGGATGTCTTAACACTCTAAAATTGGCAACAACTGAGATCATGCCCATTTAACACCAAAATTTAATTTAATACCAAAAGTTCTAGCCAGTGCAATTAAATAAGAAAAATATTTAAAAGGCATAAAATTTGTAATGAAACTGTCCCTATTCACATGTGACATATTTGTCTATTTAGATAATTCCAAGAATCTACAAGACTGCCTAGAAGCAATAAAGGAGCTTAGCAAGGTTGCATGATCCAAGGTCTATGCACAAAAATTAATTATACTCTAGAATGCCTGGGTGGCTCAGTGGGTTAAGCCTCTCTGTCTTGGTCTCAGGGTCCTGGGATCAAGCCCTGCCTCTGGTTCTCTCCTCAGCAGGGAGCCTGCTTCCTCCTCTCTCTCTCTGACTGCCTCTCTGCCTACTTGTAATTTCTCTCTGTGCCAAATAAATAAATAAAATCTCTTTTTAAAAAGTTAATTATACTCTATATAAGAATCACAAATAATTGACAACAAAAACTAAATATTTACCATTTCATACCTTAAAATATATAGTTATATAACATATATATTAATTAATACATAATTATAGAAATTGAAAACTAAAGAAATAGGTATAAAACTAGTAAAACATATGGAAGGAAAGCTACCAAACTCTAATGAAAGGAGTCAAAAAAGAACTAACTAAATGAAACATGATGTGTTCATAAATTGGAAGAGTCAACATAGAAAAGATGTCAGTTCTCCTTAACTTATCTTTAGATTTAATACAATTCTAATCAAATCTGAGCAAACTGTTTGTAGTTACAAAGAAGGTGATTCTAATATTTATATGAAAAGGCAGTGGAATTAGAATAGCCAGAACAATCTTATAAAATAGTATTGCTGCAATACCCAAGTTTGAGACTCTCAGAAACTGCTGTAATCAAGACAATTTTGACATTGGCAAAAAGATTAACATGCAGATCAATGGGACAGGTTAGAAAATACAAAAACTGACCCACACATTGAAGGTCCATTGATTTTCGGTAAAGGTGTCAGTGCAAGAGGGAAGAATCACATTTTTGACAACCAGTATTAGTACAATTGGACACCCAGGTGCAAAACAAAACTATGTTCTTATACCACATAGAAAAATTAAGCCAGAATAGATTAAAGATACAAATGTAAAATGTAAAACAACAAAATTTTGGAAGAAAATGTTAGAGAAGCTCTTCATGACTAGGGTTCTTAAATATACCAAAAGCACAGTCCACAAAAGAAAAAAAGGTGCTAAACTGCGGTTATCATCATTAAAACTTTTGCTCCACGAGAGATGCTGTTGAGATCATGAAAAGACAAGTGACAGGCTGGGAGAAAATATTTTCAAATACCATATCTGACAAAGGACCTATATTCAGAATATAATAAATAAATAATATAAACCCTCCAAATTTCATACTTGGAAAATGAGTAAATTTTTAAAGATTTGTTTATTTGTTTGTTTGAGAGAGAGAGAATGGGGATGGGGCAGAGGGAGAGAGAGAGAGAGAAAGAAGCAGACTCCCTGCTGAGCACAGAACCTAACTCTGGGCTCAATCTCACCACCCTGAGGTCATGACCTGAGCTGAAATCAAGAGGCCGACACTTAACTGACTGGGCCAGCCCAGCACCCCACAACTCACTTATTAAAAAAAAAAAAAAAAAAGAAGGGCTGAGGGGTGGGGTCTGAGTGTCTGGTAAACAGACACTTCACTCAAAAGGACGTATGGATGGTGAATGAGCACATGCAAAGATGTTCCACATCATTGGCCACTAGAGAAATGTAATTAAACAATGCTGAGATATCACTACACTCCCTATTAAAATAGCTTTAAGAAATTTTTTTTCTAAGCTAACAATACCAAATGCTAGCAAAGGTGTGGAGCAACCAGAACCCATGTATTGTTGGTGAGGATACAAAATGCAAAATGCAAATGCAAAATGCAAAACAGATGCTTTGGAAAACAATTGGCAGTTTCCTATAAAGTTAAACATAGACACAACCCAGTAGTTAACCTAGAGAAATAATAATTTACATTGTCATTTGTTAACCTCAGAGACATTGTGCCGAGTAAAAGAAGCCAGTCCCGTAATGCTGTACAGTCTCTGATTCCATTTATAGGACATTTTGAGAGAGGCAAAACTACAGTGATGGTGATCAGGAATAGGGGAGGGCATGACTCCAACAGGGCAGGAAGAGGGTCTTTGGGGGTGGGCAATAGAACTTGGAGGAATCCTGATTGTGATGGTGGTTATACAAATCTGTATAAGTGTTAAATCTTTAGGACTGTCCAGGAGCACGCACGCGTGCGCACACACGCACACACACACACACACATCAATTTTTCTGTATGTTAATTTAATATAAAAATTAAACTGTGAGTCCACCAAAGAAAGAAGACAGGAGGCAGTATCAAACAATGCATCTTAGCAAAAATCTTGAAATGACTCTTATGTAGAGAACAGAATTTTTTTTTTTAATTTCTAGAGAAAGTGTGCTTAGGCGATTGTGTGTGGGTTGAGGGTGCAGGTGTGGTGAATTATTTAGGCTGAACCCAGTAAGAGCCCTTACCACAGTTTTTCCTGAGATTGGGCAGTTTGAAATTAGAAGTGAAAGAGTAGGAAATGGAGGACTTCTATGATCAGGAATATTGGTCGAAACTCTTGGTCCTGTGATTGATTTACTTGACATTTATTGTGCATCTAATAAGTTCAAGGCCATGTTGGGCCAGGGGGTGGGGCACACAAATCCCAAGAGCCCTAGCCTGGGGGGACTTATAAGCTGGTTGAGAAGTAGGACAAAGAAGACTCCTAGGGTTGAGCCCTGTGGACATGATGTAGAGCCCCTGCTATACCATTCACTGAGGGCTTCTCTGCCGGACTTTGCTGGCTGAGTGACAGGTCATCACAAATCAATGTCCTGTAAAATAGTTGGAGACGTTTTACCAGGGATAATCATTGAAAATACAATTTCGCCTACTATGCTCAACCCAGCAAATTCTGTGGGTTTCTTAAACGAGCCTCTGGAGATTTTTTTTTTTTCTCAGTCCCACTTAACGACAGCACTTATTTTTTAGTCTCTCCCCACAGAACAGTATTTCATTAAGTTGGCCCCCCAACCCCCCACCCCACGACCAGGGATGTCTTTCCCTGACTTCCTAAATAGCTGTCAGTTTCTACCAGGCACAGCATGGAGTTAGTAAAACAGGCCCAGGGACCCAGGTCGAAGAAGATGCATTGTTTACATTGTTCTGAGATGAGTCCTTGAAATGGCTTGGGTCCTTCATGCCCCCAGCCGGTGTCCACCTCTGCAAGGGTTGGTCAAAGTGACATCTACTATCGTAGCCGTACATCACTGCCTTCCTTCCACTGCACGTAGTGAAAGCTGATCTCCCAGCCAAAGTGTGAAGGAGCTTCTGTTGTCAGAGCTTCATTTCCAAGGTGTCACCCCAAAAGGGAAGCAGGCAGCAAGAGAGATAGTTGTCTCCCACAGCATGTAGAATGGGAGCCAAGGGGCTGGACAATCTGGTTTCTATTAAAATCTGGTCAGTAGAAAACAAGTGGCTGCTACAGGCATTCCTATCTGCCAGGTCAGAAAATACACTTGGCCCCCAAAATACTAGCCAGGCCTATAAGAAATCAGGCAACGGACTGGCTAGAATAGTTCATTTCTTTTGCCTCTCACTCCTCGATTGGTTGGCTTGGTTGCCAGAGAATTAGCTCTGTTTGTAAGAGACTATACTAACAGCAGGAGGTACTGGTCTTTCTCAGCCAAGGAGGATGAAGAAGGAGAAATAAAGGCTAGACCAGATGCTGTCAGAGCCTAACCCATATGCCCTTGGGTACCATGTGTGTACACTAGCATGGCCTCATCTGCTGGCACCTTCCTGTCTTCCTAAGAGCATTCCCTGGCCATCTAGAGCAGAGTAGTGCCAGGGATTTAACGCCTCCCCCACCCCACCCCCTCAGGACCCAGGAGGGACAACTTGGAGATGTGGGTCCTGCACTGTCCCCCAGAGGCACCCAGTGCGATTGAGCTGCATTGCCCATACTTGACAGCTGGGCTCCTATTGCTCCCTTCACTGCTCTCCCTCCCTGTCTCACTTCCCCTCTTTCTTATCCATTTGTCCAAGGCTCACTTTCCAAATAAGCTACTTGTCCTGGGGTCTGCTCCTGGAAGATACCACGTTAAGATAGGGGGTCTCCACGACTCCAGTGGTCAAGGGAAGACAGAAAAAACTGTGAGCAGGGTTATGCAGGCTGGATGGAGGAGCACGGAAGTGGACTGGGAAACTGCAGGAAGGCCTCAGGCCCCTCCTTGAGAGCTTCCTAGAAGTCCTGTCAGTATTGATAATATCACACTGTTAGGAAATTAGGGTGCCTGTTTGCCAGCCAGATGCTTCGCTGTTTCCTGCTGTACATGAAAGATCTTAACTCACCCATCATTCATCTGTTGTATTGGCATAGTTGGTGAGTTCCTGAGATCCAGGTAAAAACCACCAATTCCACTAAATGCCCCCTCATTGTTAAAATAACAACCCACAGAGGATCATTCACGTTAGTCTGCTAACATGTATTCCCACGGAAAACAGATTTCTGTGATTCTGGGGTACCGAAAATTATTACCTCAAACATATTGTCTGCAGTAGACGATATCCTCAGGCCCAGACCAAAGTTCCCACCAAAAATTGCATGTCACCCATATTCACTCTTCATTACACCCTTGACTATGAAGTAAAAAGATTATATTCATCCCCATGAAGAAGGAGTCAGATCTGTTTCCAATGACAGATCAGCATCAAAATCCTTTTATATGAACCTGAATGGATTCACAAGCTTCTCTCCCACAGCCCTGCCCCACCTCCTTGCCACACATTCACGCAAGTCCTCCAGAGCGAGAGCTATTTCAAGTTGAGGACTTTCAGGATAAGGAACAATCCTTGAATTCTTCTGTTAATTCCTTGGCCTCCTTCGGCTTCCCAATGCTGACCAAATGTAGGTCAGGTGTGTTTGTTTTGGACCTCACCAAACCTGGCCAGCGTGGCCAGCATAAAGCCATCTGCAAAATATAAGCTTCTGATATTTTTAAGGAGGGAGAAAAAGAACAAATTTAACCAGATCTCCTTTCTTCAGCAGTCTGGGAGTGCAGATTGGCGCTGGTTAGGAATGGAATCATCCAGCCATATTTGGAAGACTCTGTCCTTTTCACATGGCCTTCTTACATCTCACCTGCCCTTATAAGCCTTCCATTCTCATCTCTGGAGGGGATAGCATCAGAGGACACCCCTCCCAGTGAGTCTCGTGTACCCCTGGCCTCACCAGCCAGTGATGGCCCAACAAGGTCGTGTCTCCTTTTTATTCCCAAATTATTAAGGTTGAAGTCTCTGAAGCTCTCTTGCTAAAAATTAGTCCACTTGTCTCAAAACAAGTCCCCAGACTGATCCTGAGAGGGTCTCCAAGGATGGTCTCTTGAATGCTCATGCCCAGGTACATGCCTAGGACCCCTCCTCTTCCCTGGCTTCCTCACCTTTCTGTGCGCTGCAGGGGCTGCTATATGCTGGGCCTGCTCTCCAGCATTGCTGCGGGCCACTGCTCCAGCCCTGGGGACCCTGCTTCCTTAGCTACCACGTTTGACTAGGCCAGGCAGACTTTTATAAGACCTTACCAGAGCTTGGGCTAACAGAGAGTAGCAAATAGGAGATAACATCTCCTTCTGGAACTGGGGCACCCAGTGGCTCTGGGCTCTTTGGCCTCCAGGCCCAACTGCCTCTTTACATACTCACCCTCTCTAGGTCATTGCCTTGACTCAGAGCCCTGACAAATAGTTCATAGCACTTTGTTTTCCCCACATCTGGGCTATTCAGTCTTAAAGGACACAAGCAAGTGTCTAGTCCCAGTGGGCTGCACAGGACCAGATTCTACTCACTAAACACTAGTTGTGTCTTTCCCCTTTTCTTATGATCCCTGTTCGGCTTCTAAATGAGAGACACCATTCATGTGCAAGGTGAGGACCAGAATAGGCCTGGACATTTATCCCACCATGGTCTGTCTTCTGCTTCCAAAGTGCTAAAGCAAGTGCTTGGACAAGAACACACACCCATGCCACCTGTATTAGTCAGAGTTCTTTAGAGACGTAGAGCCAATAGAGGGGTGTGTGTGTGTGTGTGTGTGTGTGTGTGTGTGTAGAGAGAGAGAGAGAGAGAGGCAAAACACTGATTTATTTTAAGGAATTTACTCATGTGATTGTGAGGCTGTGCAAATCTGCAGGCTAAGTCTGTAGGCCGGAGACCCGGGGAAGAGTTGCTGTTGCAACTCAAGTCCCAAGGCATTCTGGAAGTACTTCTTTCCCAGAGAACCTCGGTCTTTTTCCTCTTAAACCTTGGATGAGACCCATCCACACAATGGAGAGTAGTCTGCTTTATTCAAACTCTGCTGATATCTAAAAGCAACATCTACACTGGTGTTTGACCAAACATCTGGACAGCATACCTCAGCCAAGTTGGCCCATAAAATGAGCCATCACACGGTCTAAGCACAAACAGTACTTCTAAGGCATATGACAACTTACATTGAGATTTAGGAGGGGGATAAAATTCTGTAGCTGTGCGGACACATAGTTCTGCTAAAGAAACACACATCCATTGTGTTTCTGAACATAGAACACCTAACTTTTACCCTGAAACACCTGTTTTTAGAGCTTCCCCAAGAACAGTGGAGCTTAGCCTTATATGTACGGACATCAAATGGTCCATTAAATGATTATATTATCTCAAACAGCACTGTTGGCCTTGAGGATGATATCTAGACTCTCCCGTAGGAGGCAGAAACTGCTCCTAATTCTGAAAATTTTAACTTCCCCAAGTTCAAAGAATGTGAAGGTCTGCTGTCCTGGCCCCTGTTAGTCCCCTGGGGCAGCTAATGACCAATACACTCCATGAGCTGAACGGAAAACAGCTTCTGATGAAATGAGAGTTCCCAACAATTGCTGGACCCCAGGGTATACACTGTCTTATCTTCTGATTTGTAGAGTGCAGTTGTCCATCCATCCCCAGTTGTGAGGGACCAGAGCATCCCTGTGATAAGAAAAGCCATAATTAAGGAGTAAGCCTTTATATGAAAAATAAGATGGAGTCTGCAAGTAAACTTATGAAAGGCCCTACAGTATTTGGATATTCACCAAAACAAAACAGTAAAACCAAGACACCAAAGAGCATATAAGAACATCTAATTCATCTTCAACTTGTCATAATGGGTTGTGTATATTTAACTTCCACTTATCATTCCTTAATACACTGACGTTTTTTCAGGATCTCTCTCCCCAGAAGTTTCAACATGAAGCTTGTAAGTTATTTTTATCTTTGCATATTATGGCAATTCCTTCTCTGTGTCTGTTTTTCTTCTGAGTGTTCCCTGCCTGCTGTTATCACTTGGAGCAGTACTCCTCAGAGACACAGCATCAAAATGTGTGCCATGGATCCTGCTCACACCCCTTCCAACTCCCCAGTCCCCCTCCTCACCCATTCTGATGAATGAAGAAGGTAGTTCTCAGGCTGGGTGGACTCTACCCTTCAACTTCCTTTATCTCTCCCAAAGCTTCTCCGCAAAACCTCCCTTCTAATTCTGCTGTCTGCTTTCCTCCTTTCTCTGGTCCTAACTCCCTTGGTTTCCTTCTTCCCCACTTATCCCCCAAATGCGCACCGGGGATAGAAATCTCGACAGAAATAGAGCATTTCATGTAGGCAGAGCTCAAGTTCAAGGAGGGGAAACTATATTCTCCCTGAACCATGTCATTTCTGTAAAGCATCCTCTGCAAGATGGTCAGCGAGTCTCTTCCTTTCTCTTTCTTCACCTCTCCCCTTTGAGAATATTTAGCCAAAACAGAAACAAAAAGAGGAAGACTTCTGGTGCTATTTTCTGGAAGAAAAATAAGATAAAAGGATGAGGGTAGGAATCATCCCAGGCTCTGAAAACAAGACTATTACCACCAGCATTTCAAGCAAGCTTATTAAAAAGTCGTTTACTTCCAATTACAGAAATCAATCATCTTTGACTTTATAAAGGAATATGAAAGACCCAGTTATTAATGTAAGTAATAGTGAATTTGAGGGTGAGTAATGATCAGAAGGCAGAGGTTTAGAATGGGAGGTCCCTACATTTGTAAAAAATAATAATAATAATAAGTTTTCATGTTTTAATTCATCTGGAAACTAAACACACTGCCAAATCAAACACCTTAGTGCCTGGGCTTTACTTTATATCCCTAAATGAGCCCTGCTCCCTATATCCAGAGTTAATGAGGGGCTTGTACAAACTAGCCTCCTGTGTGGGCTGGGGGCACTAAGAAGTAGAATATACCTGCCCCACCCACACTGGAGCAGAGGAGGCTTGAATGTGCCCAGGTACCTCTGGGAGAGTCCCCTGGGTGTGTCCCCTGGGCTACCTCTGGAGCTTTGGGATGGAAGTCAGAGGCCATGCTGCATGGACCCTCCTCTTGCCCCAGATAGCAGCCTTGGCAACCAGAGCCACATCTTCAAATGGAAAGAAGGATTGTGATCTATAGCTACTCCTCCAGGGCAGGTCTTGAAAGCTGGTTAGATCTTTCCCTTGCTGAGAAAAGAACTTCCAACCATCTAAAGTAACATCTTTTGAATGAAAGCCAACACAATCATGAGCCCTCAGCTCCCTGAGATGTTTAGTACTTAACAATTCATGCTGGTTGCTGAGCTGAAAATTTTTCTTCTGCTTACCTACTTGCACATTTATTTGAGCTTTTAACAAATGTGCTTATTTACTTAATTCTCCAAATATGTTTATGGAATATTATCACCTACTGGAATAGTGATATCAGTAAGCTCCTTAGCTTAATTAAGTGGATACAATAGCCAAATGCCTAAGCTTCAGACAGAATGTGCTAATCTCATATGATTATTATGATTACGTGGGTAACCAGAATGAATATCCCACAGGAAAAGAATCAGGTCTCCCAGACATGGTATAATTTGGTCATTTTTTATAAATGAGAGCATTCCCCCAAAATGTGATCATCATGTACTGTCCTGTTGATAAGAAAGGAGCTGTGTTGAAGCCCAGACTGCGGTCTGGTGTTTTCATCCTGAACTGAAATGCTCATCAATTACGGGGCATGTCCTCCTCTGCAAGATAAGGCCAAGGTGATGGGGTGCTTTTGAGAAAATCCTGGTGGGGGGAAATCAAGGCAGGTTACAATGTGTTTTTCTTGAAATTATTGATATTAAGAATGAGCTGCTTTTTTTTTCCTTCTCTCTGTGACTTAATAATGTTACCAAGTGGAAGAAAAGTCTTGGAATCTGGAAAATTGAAATGTCATGTTGGAATGAGAAGGCTTAAAAACATTTGCCCAGCATTTAGACCATTCCTGTTCTCCCACTCAGTGCCCTGTCACTGAACCTTTTTCCTTGGGGAATCCAGGAAAGGACCTGTCCTCCCTCTCCCAGGGAGGGTTGAAGGCTTCTTGGGGACCTCCCCCAGCCTAAGCTTGTCAAAATCCCTTGGGCTGCTGCCGCTATTCTGGGTTTCCTCTAACTATCCTCCTTCAACCCTCACCTTTCTTGCACATGGTCCTGTGTTCTGAGGATAACCTGGAACAGAGTTCTGAGGATAAGCTGGAACTCCTCATCACCCCCAGCCCTGGCAGTGGGTGGGACTCAGGCTGTGAGCATTTTCAGTCAGCACACAGGACGGATGAGTGTCATTGTGTGGACAGTACCCAAAAACAATTGTCTACATGCTGGAGGAACATCCCATTCCCTTTTAAGGAAGCAAATTGCAGTGGTTTTTTAAATTTTAATTTCTTTTTATAAATACACATAAATAGACTTCTACATAAATCATAATATTATTCGTACCGGTTTGTTTGTTTTTTTTACATCTCGCTTGGCTCCCACCTTTCTGACCCAATTCATCCTCCACACCCAGGTAACTCATTGTAACAGCTTTATGGGGACCCATTCACGATACATCCATGCTCAGGGGCGCCTGAGTGTCTCAGTGGGTTGAGTGTCCCCTTGAGTGCCTGCCTCAATTTCGGCTCAGGTCATGATCTCAGGATCATAAGATCGAGCCCCGAGTCAGGCTCCATGCTGAGTGCAGAACCTGCTTAAGATTTACTCTCTCCCTCTTCCTCACCGACCCCTTCTGTACTCTCTCTTAAAAATTGATTAATTAATTAAAAATAAAAGTGCCGGGACGCCTGGGTGGCTCAGGCCAGGTTAAGCAGCTGCCTTCGGCTCAGGTCGTGATCCCAGCGTCCTGGGATCGAGTCCCACATCGGGCTCCTTGCTCGGCAGGGAGCCTGCTTCTCCCTCTGCCTCTGCCTGCCACTCTGTCTACTTGTGCTCACTCTCGCTCCTCTCTCTCTCTGACAAATAAATAAAAAAATATACATAAATAAATAAATAAATAAATAAATAAAAGTGCCTCCATGTTAATAAGGCCATATATGTGTGTATGTGCCACACACACACAGAGTTCTATATCCATTGTTTGGTCAAATGCAGGATCTTTTACACCCTTCTCCCCCATTGTCTTCCTTGCTTCATTTTTCTCTTTCCCTGCTCTACTGAATCATTAACATTTTGGCATTCCTTCCCTACAGTCCTCCCTGCTGTCTTTTTTCTGATCCTCTATTGATTTGGTTGTTAGAGTATGTATTTATTCTTCTAGAGTTTAAAAGTAACTATAACGATGCCTACAGTTATTGCAAATATACCCTCCACCCATCCACCTCCAGGGCTGTAGCTTGAACATCCCCTTACCTTATCTCTATCTTGTTATTATGGCTTCGGGTTTTAGTTTTCATACACACACACACACACACACGCACACTGACACAAACTCACATATAGGGTTTTTATGGTCCGTAGTTAAGTATTCTTACTTATTCTTTTTTGCTCATCACTCTTTCTTTTTCCTACATATTTCTCTGTGTTAATTTTTCTTCTTGCTGATCATCATAATAACTTTTTACACTTATTCGGTTCTTATATCCCAAGCACTCTCCTAAAGACATTGCATAGGTGATCTAATTCAGTCCTCACACCGGATATTGGTACTAACCCTGTTTCATAGAAGAGAAACAGAGGCACAGGGCCATTCAGTAGCTTGCACAATGGTACACAGAGTGTAGCCCAGCTGGTCTGCAAACTAGAGCACCTGGCTCCAGAGTCCATATACTGCACCTCCCTGCCTGGCTGCTGTTCAGTTGACCCCTTTCTGGGGAGTGGTACTCTGTGGATGGTAAATGCTCAGTCCTCTTATGACAGAAAATGTCTTTATGGTGCCCTCATCTATGAATGAAAGTTGGACTAGGTATAAAATTCAGGTTGACAGTTACTTCCCTCCATTGGCCCAGCACCCATTGTCATGGTTGAGATGTGGGCTGCTGCCTAAAGAGTTCTGTTACAGGTCCCCTGGCAGCTGGGAACAGTGGCTCTGCTTCCCTGAAGGTCTGCAGTGGCACTGTGATGTGTCCAGGTGTGGATCTGTGTGTCTTTGCACTACTACATGCTCAGAGTACACTTACAACCCAATGGCTTCTGTCTTTCTTCAGCTCTGGAAAAGCACGCCTGCTGTCTCCTCCAGTACTGCTTCTTCACCATGCCTACTTCCTTTCTTCAAGAACTCTTATTTTTCCCTAAGATTCATTTTTTAGTTAGTTAATTAGTTATTTGAGAGAGAGTGAGTGAGAACAAGTGAGGGATGGAGGGAGAGGGAGAAGCAAACTCCCCACTGAGCAGGGAAGCCTGACTCTGGGCTCAGTCCCAGGACCCCAAGATCATGACCTGAGCCGAAGGCAGATGTTTAACCAACTGAGCCACCCAGATGCTGCCCCCACCTTCTTCTAGAGCTCTTGTCAGACACATAAAGAGGCCTCTCAGTCTCCCCTCTGAAACTTCTGTCTTTTCCCATTTTCTGTTTTGTCCTCTGTTCCATGTTTGGGGTGGGTGTGGGGTGAATTTTTCCAGATTATGTTTCCAATAACTAATTCACCTTTAAAATACATACAGTCTGGGGGTGCCTGGGTGGCTCAGTTGGTTAAGCAGCCAACTCCTAGTTTTGGCTGAGATCATGATCTCAGGGTTGTGAGGTGAACCGTGCTCCTTGGGCTCCATGCTCAGCATGGGGCCTGTTTGAGATTCTGCCCCCCACCACCCTCTGTCCCTCCCCTGACTAGCACTCTAAAAAATAAATAAATAAATAAATAAATAAATAAATAAATGTCTTTTAAAAAGCTATGTCCAGTCTGGGGTTTATTCCCTTATTCTCTCTATTGTTCTTGGTTGTTGTGTCAATGACTCTATTTTTCATTTCAAAACATCTCTCCTATCCGCCTGTTATTCTGGTTTCATTCTTATTCATACCTATTTGTTCTATGATTTCTTATTCTTTTCAAAGAAAACATAAGCTGTCATTAATCTCTTTGAGTATTCTCATCATACTTACTTTGAAGTCTGTCTCGGAAGCCTAGAGTGGTACGATCATTATGGAGGCAGCACCTCCAATTAACACGGATCTGCTGAGACCCAGCAGGGGCTTCTCTCTCAGACCTATAAGACTTCATGTTCCAGCATGGCCATCACAGCACTGCTGGTGTTAGTAGGAGTGGGAAGCAATCCAGTTGTCCTAACCTCGGGGAAGGGAAGTAAAATGCACTCTATGCAATGTATGCAATAGTCAGAAACTGAGGACTAGATGCGCATATAGCAAAATGGGTAGTTGTCAAAAACACAGTGCTAGCAAGTAAATGGGAACACAATGAGATCTGTAGCTCAGTGTTTCTTTCACAGCTTAAAAACTTCACAGAAAACTTTAACACAAATTGTAAGAATATATGTGATAAAAGAGTATGTATCAAACCAATCAGAATGGCCACCTATTAGAGGCATAACAGAAGGGGAATTGGAGATGGGGCATAAGGCATGGAGATAAACAAACACATATACATATACATATACTCTCTCTCTCATACACACAAACACACACACACACACACACACACACACATGCTGGGCTTTATCCATACTGACAAGGATAATGTGCTGTTAACTAAAGAATAAGACTAATTCAACCCTTTGTGAGTCTGCATCAATAAGTGTCTATAGCTGTCTATCCAGAAAATTACTTTCATCTCTAATGAATTCATGTTCCAGCTATTAATTTTACTATCTTTTTTTTAGCATTAGATTTGTTCATACATTTTGGCATTTTTGTGGCCAGGTCCTTTTTTAATGAAACCCATTTTATTTCTTTCTCTTTCCCTCTGTCCATTTTTTCTCATCCCTCACTATCTGACAGGCCCTCCAGGTTCCCCATCAGGAAGACAATTGGGAGTGACTGCTCCATGGCGATGTTGGGATGTGGCCCACCTGGGCAGACTATCAGTGGGCAGCGTGGTGGGCAACTGAGGGTAGCTGCGGGTGTACTCTTCTTCCTCCTTGGGCTTGCAGTAGGACGTGAACCATAGCCCTAGGCAACATCTAGCAGCACGTTTTTTCCTCAGTCCCCCTTCAGTCCCAGGTTGGGTGGCAGGGGACTCTCACCCCACCCTGCCGCTTCAGACTGTGTCTTGCTTGCAGGATGCACTTTTAGTTACCTTCTTGCTTCTGGACCTGGAGCCCTGCCAGCCGAAAGCTTGGGCTCCCCCAACCATTCTTCATTTCTGTCCCACTTCAAATCTTCAGAACTCTGTCTTGAAAGCCAATCTAGCAAAGTCTCCTTAATATTCTCTTGTTTTATTTTATTCACCATTGCTATGGTGGGAAGAGGTGGGTCCTGCCTCAATCGATTTTCAAATTATCCAAACAAGTTTAGGTACAACCTGATGAAAGAGTAGCAAGGAGGAGATGAATATGCCTGATTTTAAGACTTCAAAGGATTTGCATACTCCTGTTTGTTGGAAATTCATCTAAGCATTACACACATAATTTATGCTGGGCCCATTAATTTTACAAATAGCCTTACAAATGGTCTTTGGGGAGTCTAACTTTTTGGTAATCACAGTCCTCTGTGTTAGAACACAAAGAAACTGGCATCCCACGTCACAGCTATAATCCACACTCTGAGTTCATACCCACTAACTAGACTTTCCTTTCAAAGAGGCCCCTCAGGCAGGCAACACAATTCTGTGTCCTCTCCCCACACCCCAATCCTGCTACTGAAGTTTAATTTGATTTACTGAATTGTTGTAGTAGTAGAGTCAAATAGAAGAACAGATTTTCACTGGGGTCCAGACCCTTTAGAAATGACCCTGGACCCTGAACTGTAGTCTCCACCAGCCCTACTCCTCCATTCAAGCCCTCCCTTCCAACCTCCACCCCAAACCGGTGTATGCCTGGTCTTCTCCACCATTGTGGCCCCCACCATTGTCATTGACTGCCATGCCTTCCCCACCCTCACCTTAACACCTCGCTCCCTTCACAGTCCACCCAAGGCTCACCATTAGTAATGATGCCTTTCCTAATGCCGCTAACCTACCTTTCCTCCTCTAAACTCAGGTTTACCATTGATTTGACATTTAACCGCTCATCCTTCAGGCCAGTCATCTTGTGAATATAATAACCTTTCCATATGTCTGAAAGTGCCTTCATGCCTAAAACTAGTCTGGTGTGTCACATATGCTGACACATTATCCGTTATCTTCCCAAACGTCTTGAGAGATGGTAAAACAGATATTATCCCAGTTATTTTACTATGACCCATTTTTCAAGTGATAAGATGGAGGCTCAGAGACATTAAGTAATGTACCCTGTAGAAGTCACAGAGTTGGGATTTGAACTTAAAATCTGTAGACCTACAAGTTTGTAATTATCTTCTAGTTTAACCAAAATGACAAAGAAGTTTGCTTCATCTCAATGCCAACTCCCAGCAATCAGATATAGCTGCCCAAAGTGCTGCGTTGAAGAGCCAAACCCAGGCTCAGCAGGAACACAAACCGTCCAGGAGGGAAGGGTAAGGTCTGCCAGGGGTCCAGCTTTCAACAGGAAGAACATGCAGGCGCCCTGTTTGTGGTCCCCTGTATCAGGTTAACTTTCTGAAACTAGGAGAGACTTCTTAACTAGTCTGTTTATTCCACAGCACTTAGAACATGGTGCTTAACATGTAGTGAGCGAGAAATATTTTCTGCCTGGGAGTGACGTCAGCATCCTCAGTAAGGCACCACATCACACAAATTGCATCCCGCCTGAGGGCCCTATTCTGGGTGGGGGTCAAAGTGAAGGGCTTGCTGCAGATCCCACTCAAGCAGCTTTCCCTTGGTGACCAACTTCAAACTACCAGGCATGCAAAATAAAATGTGAAATGTAAGGAAAATTGTTGTATCCAAAAGACTATCACTGTAAGAAAAAAAAAATAATAAGTGTTGCTTCTTCATGATGATGATAATACTTTTCATATGAACTACTTGGTACAGAAAATTGCTAAACCATGCTACCCCACATGTGGCGGTTATGAAGGTCAGGCATCTCCACTGGCGCTCCCCGTGGGTGATTGCGTGTTCCAAGTACCCCTCCACCCCCTGCTAACACCCCAACTCCAGCAATGAATGAATCAGAAAGGGAGAGAAGGTGTTTCTGGCATGCGCTGTTGTAAGGTACTGGAGACAAAATTACTAATTACCACCATTTGCCTACAAGCCGAGCCTCCCCCCACGCCCCAGCTTCCCTCCCTGACCATGTCCTGCCTCAGGCTGGGAGTTCTCTGTTTCCGTTTCATCTCTTTTCCATACCTCAGGATGGAGATGTGTCCAGGAACCCCGGCCAAAACCAGCAAATTTATCACCATGCTAATGACAGCAAGCCGCATGCTGAGTGAATTCTGCTTTCCCCCTCAACTCCTTCTTTTGCCAAAACCTGTGGAACTGCAAGATCCAGCCGATTACAGAGACTGTTATCTTCACATGAGGAATGGCTCTGGTAGAAAATGCAATTAGGTGTCAGCTCTAAGGCTATTTTTAGATGCTTGTTTGGGAACATCTCAGAAACAAAGATCGCCATGTGGAGGGCAATGTTAGCCGAGTCACTCAAATTGAACATCCATACGCACAATTTAAACCTACCTTTCTCAATAGGGGCATTATAAAGCATTATAAAGACCCACCCATCCCGTGGGGATGGCTCATTGTTCTGGGAATAGATATTTCTGTTTGCGGAGTTTATAGAAATGGCAGTCCTGGGGGCAAATCCCACTGTTTACTTACAGGAGCAGCTCTTCCCAGGCTGGGGACTGCCGGAGAATCTCTAAACCTGCTTCCCCAGGATTTGGAGAAGGGAGCCCAGTGGATCATTCTGCTGGGAGCAGGGGAAATCATGCCATACAAAACTGAGCACCTACAGGGGTGAGGCATGAGAGTGGGAGCTACATAGTTGGGGAGACCTGCTGCTGGGGAGGCCCATGGTCAGGGGGACAAGCTGTCGGGAGTATGTCAGGGAGATAGTTTCTCAAGGAGGAATGCAGCCCAGTGTGTCCTCCGAAGGAGCAAGTCCCCATCCAGTGTCAGCAGGAAGGAGGTAGCCAGCCAGTCACAGAAGAGGCTCGTGGTGGAAGGTGCCTATGCCAGATACCCAGGACCCAGGCCAGGCACCACAGCTGCATTGGCTGTTCCTGCTGTGGGCATAAGAAAGCCCTTAATGACCTGCTCTCCTTCAAGGGCTGTGTCTAAATGGTGTGTTGCATTTATCACAGCACTACCTCCTTTTATTTGAAAAATGCATGTGCTATGCTTCTTTACAATTCAGTTCAGTGGTGTTGGACATAGACTGGAATCTCAGCCCAGCACCACCCCTGGACCCCCATCTTCTTCCCTCTACTGATGTAAACAATAAAGGTCATATTGCTAAGAGTGGGAACAAGATCCCATCTGTGGCTGTGGCTGGCCTGGGTTTCAGGTCATTTTCCTGTTGGCATCAGGCTGGTCCAATTCTCAGCCATGGGCCAGATTGCCTCTTCTCCACCTCTCCCCGCCCCCCACCCAATACATTCCCTAAATTCTTACTCTCCTCCACTTCGAATTAGGGTGCAGTACTGCTTATGCCCAATTCCTGGATTCCTCTCTTCACAGTCCTCTCCAGTGGGGACACATGAAAGGCAAGGCACAGACTTGCACTCTGGCAGGAGCTGAAGGAACAGGTGACATTTAACCCAGAGAGGACAAGTCCAAGTGAAGAAATCATGGCATCCTCAGACCCTCACTGCCAATGAGAGAGGATCCTTCTTCTGTGCTGTTCCAGAGAACCAACCAGGTCCAAATCTGGAAGTTACGGGGAAGCAGGTGTCAATATCATATCAATAACTCCTTATATATAGTTTAATCAGTGGAACAGCCTGGACACATACAAGTCATACAAGTAGCAGGGACTCCTGAATTGAGTGAGACCTTAAAGTGAATGACCTCTGCCTTGCCTCCCAGTCATAGTATTCTAGAAACTTTCTGTGAGTGATGGGGTCTTCTGTGACTGCTTCATTGTCTACTAATCTTTTTTTTTTTAATTAAATTTTTTATTTATTTTCAGCGTAACAGTATTCATTGTTTTTTCACCACACCCAGTGCTCCATGCAATCTGTGCCCTCCCTAATACCCACCACCTGGTTCCCCCAACCTCCCACCCCCCTGCCCCTTCAAAACCCTCAGGTTGTTTTTCAGAGTCCATAGTCTCTCATGGTTCACCTCCCCTTCCCATTTCCTTCAACTCCCTTCTCCTCTCCATCTACCCTTGTCCTCTATATTATTTGTTATGCTCCACAAATAAGTGAAACCATATGATACTTGACTCTCTCTGTTTGACTTATTTCACTCAGCATAATCTCTTCCAGTCCTGTCCATGTTGCTACAAAAGTTGTGTATTTGTCCTTTCTGATGGAGGCATAATACTCCATAGTGTATATGGACCACATCTTCCTTATCCATTCATCCATTGAAGGGCATCTTGGTTCTTTCCACAGTTTGGCGACCGTGGCCATTGCTGCTATAAACATTGGGGTACAGATGGCTCTTCTTTTCTCTACTAATCTTTTGAAAACTCAGTTCAGTCATCATCTTTGAGGTGTCGAATGTACCTCATATGAAGAAATGAATACATTAGACCAGGGAGCAGCAAAGTTCCCAGGCTTTCTCAGGGTCCCCAGGGGCCTGATCACATCTCCCAAATGTTGCAGACAGCACTGACATTTTAACAAGTCTTCTGAGCCCTTGGATATGAACAAACCCTGGTGGGGGAGGGTGCTTCACTCCACCATCCAGCAGGAAATCATAGCCGTATAGTAGAGATGGAGGAACCCTGAAGGCCACTTCACCCCAAGTCCTCCCCAGGGCAGGAGTTCTTGCTCTCACACCCCACAGACTTTCCTCCAGCCTGTGCTCGAACATTGTCAGGAAGGCCCTCGCTGCTCTGCCAGGAGATGTAGTCTGGTTAGAGACAACTCAATCCACGTGGAGACAGTGTTGGTTGTGAACTGTTTCTTCCTCGTATGGAGCCCCTACTTTGTCTTTATTCAACTTGTGCCCTCAGCAGTGGGACAAAGATAAATCTCTTCTCTCATCCAGATGACAAGGTTTGGATTTTTTTTTTTAAGATTTTATTTATTTGGACCACATCTTCCTTATCCATATACACTATGGAGTATTATGACCCCATCAGAAATGACGAATACCCAACTTTTGTAGCAACATGGACGGGACTGGAAGAGATTATGCTGAGTGAAATAAGTCAAGCAGAGATAGTCAATTATCATATGGTTTCACTTATTTGTGGAGCATAACAAATAACATGGAGGACAAGGGGAGATGGAGAGGAGAAGGGAGTTGAGGGAAATGGGAAGGGGAGGTGAACCATGAGAGACTATGGACTCTGAAAAACAACCTGAGGGTTTTGAAGGGGCGGGGCGGTGGGAGGTTGGGGGAACCAGGTGGTGGGTATTAGGGAGGGCACGGATTGCATGGAGCACTGGGTGTAGTGAAAAAACAATGAATACTGTTACGCTGAAAAGAAATAAAATTTTTTTTAAAAAAGATTTTATTTATTTGGGAGAGAGAGAAATCATGAGTATTGGGGGAAGGCAGAGGGAGAAGGAAAAGAAGATTCTACGCTGAGCAGGGAGCCTGATGTGGGGCTCAATCCCAGGACCCTGGAACATGACCTGTGCCAAAGGCAGATGCTTAACTGACTGAGCCACCCAGACACCCCAACAACATTCAGATTTTTAAAGACAGCCATTATCTCTGAGACTCTTCTCCCTCCAAGTCTTTCCTTCTCCATCTGAACATCTCAAATTACCTCAAATATTTCTCATATAGCATGGTTTTAAACCCCTAACCATTTTCTATAAATATTTTCTATTTGACTAGTATTCCTTATGAAGAGTAAACTCCCAGAACAAATGCCAACTGTGGTCTGACCACTACAGAGTACATATGCAGGTCCACCACCATCACCTCCTGTCAACTACACACTATACCTTTATTAATGCAACCTAGAATAATATATGTTTCATAGTAAATGATCAACTGCTGTGTTCATATTAAGGTTATCTAAAACCATCATCTTTATTCCTTGACACAGTTTCACACAGCTTAAAAGGAAAAAAGTAGATTTAAAAATGGCCCTGTACATTATTATAAGATCCAATCCTGCCACCCCTTTCATTAATAATAGACAGATAGAACTACTGAGGAGACTAGGGCCCCAACAAATGTTGTGAGTGACAGCCTGTGGTAACTGAACCCAAAGAGGAGTTGAACCCAAAAGTGAAATGTATATTTGCATCAATGTGCCAAGAAGCCAGCATGCCAGCCTGTTCTCCCAACACCATCCAGTGCATGGAGGGCTCTTCTTGGAAACTATGCCCACTTTTATCTTCCTTACTCTACCTTGTTTTTTTGTTTGTTTGTTTTGGGTTTTTTTGTCTGTTTGGATGGTTTTGGTTTTGTTTTGTTTTTGTTTCTGTTTTTTTGCTTACATGCTTTGGAGGCAAAGACTTCCTCCAACCTGCAAGAAACTCACTAATGGTCTTCCTTTGTGTCTTTGACAGGTTGCCTGAAGGAAGAAATCACCCAGCGACATATGCAGCAGGTAGCTCTAGGTAGGTACAAAGTGAAGTCTGCAGGAAGAAGGTGAAGGTAAGACAAGCTGTGTGGTCTTGGAAACCTAGCTAAAAGATAATCCATCTAGAATGGATAAATAAGACGTGGTATATAAATATACAGAGGAATACTATGCAGCCATCAAAAGAAATGAAGTCCTGCCATTTGCAATGACATGGATGGAACTGGAGGGTATTATGCTAAGCAAAATAAGTCAATCAGAGAAAGACAATTATCATATGATCTCCCTGCTATGAGGAATTTGAGAGGCAGGGTGAGGGGTTTGGGAGGTAGGGAAGGAAAAAATGAAACAAGATAGGATCAGGAGGGAAACAAACCATAATAGAGTCTTAATCTCACAACACAGACTGAGGGTTGCTGGGGAAAGTGGAGTAGGGATAGGGTGGTTGAGTTATAGACATTGGGGAGGGTATGTGATATGGTGATTGCTGTGAAATGTGTAAGCCTGATGATTCACAGACCTGTACCCCTGGGGCAAATAATACATTATATGTTAATAAAAATAATTAATTAAAAAAAGAAATCCATCTAGAACCCTCAAGAAGGTTAAGGAAGGCAAGGTTTGTTGTCAGTGAAGCTTCCTCTGGATGCCCCTCCTCTCTGGCACTAGTTACCCCCATCCTGCGTGCTTGCTCCCACCTCTCCAGCCTGGCACCCCACCTTCCCAGCTGCTGCCTCATCCTCCTGACCTTTCCACCCCACACCCCAACTTAAGTTCACCCCTAGGTCCCAGCTCCTTAGGGCTCTACTCTAAGCTTTCCAGAGCTGCTACTAACTAATCCTAACGGCAACCGTGGGTGATGAAGACAGCGACTGTTTTCTGAACCACCCAGGGCACTGCTGTGTATGCATGGCCTCCTTTCTGCCTTGTGACTGTCCTTAGAAGTAAGTGCATTTTTCGGGATGCAGGTGATTCAATGACTTGCCCAGGGTCACATAGCTAGAAATCATCGAAACTAGGATGTGAACCCAGGTCTCTGAGTGCACACCTGGTGCTCTCAGCCCCCATGCTATTCACTGCCAACAATGATGGGCTCACTTAATACATTAATAATGCAAACACTAACCAACACAGTGATATTCTAAGAGGAACTTGGCACCTTTCAAGCAGTGGACAGCTGCAGAAAATCCCCCCCTTTTGATATGGGACCCAAGGAAGTCACCTGGCGGGAGAGTTCAGCTCCCAGAAAGGCTGGTGGAGCAGGTATTTGGGGCACGACCACCTTGTTTCCTCTCCAGCTGGCCTGGGACCAAGTGCTTAGAGTGCTCTGATTAAATAAGCAATTCATGTATTCTAAACAAAGGGTTCCCTTGAGATGGCCTGGCCCCTGGAACCTCCTGAAGTTAGAGAATTCCAACACCCAGGATCTCTAGAGGGGAGATGGAGGAGAGCCCCAGAGTCAGAGAGATAACCTACTGAACTCCAGTAATTTGGATTATTAGGAAGGTGGGTTGTTTAGTTTCAGTAATAATAATGAACATGTCCATAGCCACTGGTTGCATCAGAAACAAGGAAGAAGGAAGCCTAAGGCACACTGACCGGAACTTGAGCTTCCCACCATTGACCCTGGCACTGAGAGTTCAGGTCAACATGCCAGGCCAGCCCTCCCATGGCCAGAGATGCAGGCAGGGAGTCAGAGCTGAGATGCTCCTGACTGCTTCTCAGGAAGCAGCCAGGACTCCCCCGGGGCCCCAGCTCATAGGGCTGGGCTAGGAAAGGGCTTCTCTGTTGGGAAGCTGTGCCAAGGTGACCCTTTGGCCTCACCAGTAAGTCACTGGGTGGGGCGGCATCCTTTAGGATGGGACTGCCTTTAGACCCTGTATCTGAGGGCTGCCATGTGGCCTCTTCTCCAGTCTTCATGATGCTGCGTGACTAGAAACAATGACTGGAAAACACTGGTCAGTTCCTGAGGCTTTCAGAGCAAGAGATGTTCCATCCTCTCTGACCGCCTTCCCACCCCAGTCTCAGACAGTCCTGGGCCTGTGGGAAACGGCTGCACGTCTTCTCTGCAATTCCTCTTGCTCCTCTGTCTGGGAGCCTTCTCTTGAATTACAGCAGGTGTCAGGTTCAACAGGGCCCAGCTTTGCCTGAAGTAATCAGCAGACTTCAAATGGAAAACACTCTGGATGGAAGTCTAATTAAGAGCATTTGAAATACCTATTTATTTTAAAAGCATACTATCCCAATTAGAAAAGAAGTGTTAACATCTCCCAGCTGCCATTTTGAGCTTAAATGCCATGTTTTTAGTCCACACTTCTCAGGAGCTTGTCTGACAGAGCTTTGGAACCGCCAGCGCTCATGGGTCCCCTGGCGACCACATTTCAGAGTTCTTCTCATGGGGAGAAACCTCTCACTGCAACGGATTGTTTCTAGAGCCATTTCCTGCCTTCACCCTCGCCCCTCGGGCCCGCATTGGGGCTGAGGGCTGGGAACCAGGGCTCCAGTGAGACACAAAGCAGCTCAGTGTACTTGATGTTCTGTTTCTCCTGGTGTTCCATAGTCGGGGTTTCCAGTGGAGGAACAGGGCAGGCATGACATCTGCCCTTTCCCTCCCTGCCCTCTGTTCTCTTTCCTTTGTCTCCTTCTGTCTACATTCCCTCCATTTTAAGTATTCCCTTTCAGTATTGTTTCTTTCTTTTGCCTCCATGCTCTGAGGTTTCCATGAAAGTGTAGATCAGGTTGGTTGGTTGTTCTGGGGGGAAGAAGGGAGGAGGTAATGAGCAAGACTGAGCAGGAGAGGTTTCCTCATGTATTTTGTGTCAGAATAGATCTGTGTATGGATGAGGGGATGTATGCCCAGGAATACGTGTGTGAAGGCAATCTCGTATCTCAGAGGAGCACAGATTTCATGGTAGCATGAGAAACGCCACATGTAAGAGGCTGTCGACCAGTGATGTGCTGGAGCCAGCTCCACACCCATCGGAGGAGCAACCGTCACCATTTCAGCAATTTGGGGAGCCATGATAAGACACGGCTGTTGTTAAAAATTAAATTAGAGAGGGACTTCTAGGTGGCTTAGTCAGTTAAACATCCAATTCTTGCTTTCAGCTCAGGTCATGATCTCAGGGTCCTGGGATCGACCCTATGTAGGGCTCTGCACTCAGTGGGGAGTCTGCTTAAGATTTTCTCTCTCTCTCTCTCCCTCTCTCCCTCCCCCTCCCCACATCCTGCACCTGTACGCATGCTTTCTCTCTCTCTCTCTCAAATAAATTTTTAAAATCGTTTAAAAAATTAAATTATAGAAACTTACAACTAAGTTAGTTCTATTAAAAAACAAAAGCAACAAATACTCAAAATGTATCACCTCCTAATTACAGATTTTCCTCGACTTACAGTGGGGTTACATCCTGATAACCCCATCATCTGTTGAAAATATCATTAAGTTGAATTGCGTTTAATACACCTCACCTACAAAACATCTAGCTTAGCCTAGCCTGCTTTACACGTGCTCACAACACCTACGTTAGACTACAGTTGAGCAAAATCATCTGACCCAAAGCCCATTTTATAATAGAGTGTTGAGTAGCTCCTGTAATGGATTGAATTCTGTCCTGAAAGTGAAAAGCATAATGGGTGTCTTGGTACAGGGTGGTTGCAAGCTTACCAGGTGTTTACAGGGCAGTCTGGGAGCTGGGGCCCCCCTACCATGGCCTGGCATCACAAAAGCCTGCCCGTCATGCTTTCTCTCGCTAGCCTGGGGAAAAATAAAACTCAAAATTCAAAGTAGTGTTCCTCCTAAATGGCCATCACTTTTGCACCGTCCGAAAGCTGAAAAGTCCTAAATTGAACCATGGTAAGTTAGTGACCATCTGTTATTTATTACATTTTACTATTATCTCTGCCCTTGGGGTTATTTGCTGCCACTGTGTCTATATCATGGAAATACCGGCTTAAGGGGGCACTACTGTGCACCTCTTCCTAATTCCGCATGTAGTAACGTCACACTGGCAGCTTGAAACCAGCCTTGTGGGACTAGTTATGCCACAGAAATTGACAAACATTATTATAAATTGGGGCGCTTTTTTCCCCACCATGGCATCCTGATAAGCACCCATTTGAAGACCAGTTTTGTGCACATGTATGTTCTTGGGAAGACTTCTCCTCTTCCTGGCTCGCTATCTAGATGATGGTTCTCCATTTACTGCCTACTCTGGGGAAACCTGGCCCTTTAGAAAATGAGTAGACAGGGAAACCAGGGAAGACAGATGTGGGCCAGGAGAAGCACTGGCCCCAAAGGGCCCCTCAATGTAACAGCCAGATTCTTGGGACCTCTAAGAGAAACACCAATGATCAGTTCTAAGAACATAATCAACAAACACATGTTCCCCTGGTCTTAGAGGAGAGCCTACTCCCACACATCGTTTCAGGAAACAAGAAAACAGTGCTCTTTTTAATCAGGCCTCATTCGGAACTGGTATAAATTGAACTAGATTCAGCTGGTTGGGTCGAGCAGGCTTTGCTTCATTTAGTTGCGTGTGGTTCTCCCACTTCATTGTACTGGCCGCCCTGAACAGTTGAACGTTGTCGGTAACACAGACGACGCTGGTCAGCAAATGTTCCTTGAGAACTTGGTGTGTGCCTGGCGTGGGTCTAAGCTCTCTATGTGTAGCTTCTTCTTTAATGTTCCTCAAACCCCCATGAAGGAGACTCTACTGTTACCCACACTTTACAGTTAAATCCCAAAGGGGTTAAGTGAACCTGCCTAACTTTGCTCAGCTCAGAGATGCAAATGGACATGCATGTCCAGAGCCTGTGCGGTAACCCCCGTACCATGTGGCCCTCAGCCCTGTGCAGGGCATCGTAGCATTCACAGAGGGACAGAGATCCAAGGCCTGCTCTCAGAGGGTTTCTACTCTAGCCAGCTTAAGGGGAAATACACATAGAAAGGTAACTCTTTATCTAATTTTGGATTTAATTACACATATTGTGCTATTCACTACGCTCATCCCACTGTAGCCCCAAACCAGTTCAGCCTCCGCCTCCGCCATGAAGCCTTGCCTGGCCCCTTTTCCCCAAGCCTGCTTTGTCCTCTAACCTCACACACCTCCAGAAGGCATCAACCTTTTTTTGTAATGTATATTTTCCATAGCTGTATTCTCCATGCTGAAACATGAGCTCCTGGAAAGCTGGGTGGGTCGAATTAATCTTTGTACCCCTCGCAGCCAGTGCAGGCGATAAATAGGGTGACTCAGTGCTTCTCCAGATGACTTCCAGACTCACATATCTTGCAAAAGTATAATGAGACATTTGAACATAAAATAAAATAAGCCCATTTAAAAGAAGTAGAAGGAGTAAGTGCTTTTGGACCCCACAGCTGAGCCGATCACAATACAGCAGCAATAAATTTGACTCCCTCTTATCTAGTCACTAAGCAAAACGAGAAGCACCCGGAGTTACATAGTTTTCATTTTCTGACAACAGGAAGAGTACCAATTAATTTATCTGCAGAAATGAAATTTCTTCCTGGAACGAAACACAAACGAGAATTTATTGGGCAGATTCTTATTAAAAGACACTGAGTGACACAGTGAACGATGTCTTCAGCCACAGTCTTAAAAAGATACCGAAATGTTGTTCTACCAGATGATTCTTATATCGACCCTCAATAAAAGCAAGAGGCCTGACATTAAAGCATAACTCATCGAAAACACTTATGTGAGCGGCTGAGGTCCTCTGCTGCAGGTGTTCTGCTTTCTTTTTTTCTTTTTTTTTTTTAATTTTTTTTAAAGATTTTATTTATTTATTTGACAGACAGAGATCACAAGTAGGCAGAGAGGCAGGCAGAGAGAGGGGAGGAAGCAGGCTCCCTGCAGAGCAGAGAGCCCGATGTGGGGCTCGATCCCAGGACCCCGGGATCATGACCTGAGCCGAAGGCAGAGGCTTTAACCCACTGAGCCACCCAGGTGCCCCGGTGTTCTGCTTTCTGATGGTTGCACAGAGCAGGAATTAAATCAGGAGAAGCCAGCCCCAGGAAGGTGGGCCATGGCCTCTCTCTTAAGTGTCTCTTTTGAGCAATATTTGGTCAGCGACAAGCTCTTGCTCTGCTCACAGTCCAAATGCCAGTGATTCAGATCTATGACATATGGTACTAGCAGTATATGAAATGTGTCAGGTGAGAGGGACAGGCCATGAGAGCTCTGGGAACTTACCAGAGGGAGTGACCCCCGGCAGTTGTCACCAAGGCCACAGGTCTAAGCCAAACCATGAAGAACAGGCAGGATTCAGAACCTCGGAGCAGAGTGGGGAGGTAGTTGTCGTGTGTGTGTGTGTGTGTGTGTGTGTGTGTGTGTGTGTGTGTGTAGTATGTGTGTGTGGGTCTGGTGTGTGTGGTGTGTGTGTATATGGTGTGCCGTTGGTATGTATATGTGTGGTTATGTGGGGGGTGTATGTTTTGTGTGGGGTATGTGTTTTTGTGTGTAGGGAGTAGAGTGAGAGGACTTTCTTGAGAAGTTATTTGAAATAGTGGAGGCAAAAATCTAAAATGGGGAGTTGTGCCAGTTGACTGAGAGCCTTGAATCTGACCATTTTAGCAAGGAATGTTTGATCAAAGAGGTCTTTTAAGAAAAAAAAAAAAAAAAAGCCCCCAAGCAGACATTCCAATCCTTCAGCATTTCTGACTCACTGATGAGTAAATAACCTGTACCACACTACCCCCAAGCCCTTGCCTACTTGCCCTATGATAGCTGTTCCTCTGGGCACACATGCTTCTGGCCCAAGCTCAGGGAGGGTCTTCAGGATGTCTGGCTATCTGAGTAAATCTGTTGGCAACCTCGCCCCCTGAGATATGATCTGTCCCAGGGAGTGGCACACTGACCATTTGTCCTGAGCACTGGCCTGGTCCTTTGTGAGTAGGTGGTCAATCCATTCTTTTGTTCAGTGGTTGATGGAAGTGGGGAGATCACTGTCCTTGAGAAGCTCACAGATGTGCCCCATACAAGCTGTCCATGTTGGGTAACACCACACCTTTCTCTGCATTTATCCCTTGACCCAGCTTCTGTGAAAACATAACCTACTGGAACATTCCATTGCCTCTATGTGTAGGCATGTTTTTTTTTTTTATATACTGTTACAGAAGATAAAAATAAGAGTGACTCATAAATAAAAATCCATGAACATGACATTGGCAGGTTCCAAATGGCATCCTGAGTTTCCCCCCACCCCAAATACTAGCCTCTTGAATACTAGTCTTCCTCTCCCCTCCCCCATCCCTCTCAGCACCCCATGAGCAGAGATCCTTTGAACAAAAGAAGCCCCCAAGAACAGTCTGTTGTGGCTGCAGTGCCACATGGACCCTTGGATTACTCCCTGGGTGGTATGTGCTCCCTGACCCTGAAAATGGGGCAGTGACAGCTCCTCGTCCCCAGCAGGGGACTTGAGGAGGGTTGGGAGAGCCACTGAGGCCAGAGGCTGCCTATTCTACCATGTTGTTCCAGCTTAGTCTGCCAAGGGGTTCTCTTCTCCTGGACAGGATTCCCACAGTGGCCTCTTGAGCCATCTCCGCCGCTCTCCAGAACGAGGCCCCTGCCATCCCTCTGCCTCTCCGAACTGTCGTTTAAGACTGAATCTGGCACTACTGTTTTGGAATTCTGCTCCTGGGGATAACAAACGTGAGAGTCATCCATTTCTATATCAGACTTCACTGAGCACCTCCTATGATCCAGACAGCATGTGAAACCAGGAAGTCCAGGCTGTGGGGAGGACCCACTGATTGGCATGGAACTGGAGGGGACCTCCCTGCATTCTCTAGCTCAGTGGTTTTCCGAATGAGTTCTCTGGGACCTAGGTGTTTTTGGGGAGCATGAAGCGAAGGGGAGAGAGGCAAGCGGCAAGACCCCAGGATTTTTGCCCACCGTGATTCAACCAAAGCAACCGCTATTTCTCTTTTTGCCATGAAGTCTTTGTTTGGGGGCGTGGGGGGAAAGGCTCTGCAGCTTTTAACATATCTTCCTTCAAACCTGTGGCTCCAAGATATTTCCAGAGGCAGATACCCAGCTTCCCTCCCCAGAACTCTCTGAGTTTCCTCTGGATTCACACAGAATTCTGCTTGTACCTCTGTGATAGGACTTATCACATTGTGTGATAATTAATCAGCTTTTTATTCATTTCCCCCACTGGACAGAGGATCTTTATTTCCCCAACACTGAGCACAGTGATCGGCCCACAGTAGGTCCTCCATGAAGGTTTGCTCCGCGCCAAGTTTCCAACATCCATAATATGAGGTGGTCGGACCAACTGACATCATGTGCCCAGCACATCCTGAAACTGAGCTGACGTTTGCTGGTTGCCTGTTGAATAAACAAACAAATCTAACACTCCTCAGCCCTCAGGTGCCATGATTTTACCTCTTTGTGAATGCACACGTCCTTAAGACATGCAGGAAAGGTAGCCTTGGTAAGGAGATACATGAGGGCTTGGATTATAGGTGTCTTCCTCCTCTCAGAAAGGAATGATCAAAATGTGAAACCCCGGAGTAAGGCAGAATGTAAAGGAAGCAGCTGCCCCGGAGGTTGAGATGACATCACAGTTGGTTACAGAAGGACTCAGTTGGCTCTGTAATAGAGACCAGTGATAAATTCTGTCCACCTGAGTCAATCCTAATGCTTGTGAATACAGGACTAGCTCCTGTGACATGAGGCCAAATTTGGCCAGATTCCCAGGCTCGAGTTGGAGCCTGCGGAGTTCCCACCCCAATTCCTTGCTGAGTTCCCAATTGCCAAGGCTCCAGTCCCTTTGGGTAGTTCCAGACTTCCCCGCCAGCCATTCTGGAGAACAGAAGGAGGCTCTGGGCATCAGCCCTAGTGCCAGCCTTGAACTGCAGCTGTGGTATAGTTAAAAAGAACACTCACCTTGGAATCAGGAGGGACCTGATTGAATCATGCCTCTACCCTTTGCTAGTCATGTGACCTTGGTCCATCAACCTTCCCGAGTTTCCATTTCCTTGTCTGTAAGAGAATATCTGTTCCCCAGGGCTGGTCTGAGTATCAGGTGAAATGTGTGTGTGATGCAGTTGAGGACAGAGTAGATGCTCAGCAAATCTACGTGGAACCTATCTCTGAGTGCCAGGAACCAGACAACCAGATGCCTAGGCAGCAGACACAGTCCCCAGCTGCAGAGCCGACCACAGCTTTGGGCCAACAGCACCAGTTGGCATAACTGGTGGAGGTCGCCACCTTTCTGCATTCACCACGTCCCTCCACCCACATATGCTCACAGGCCCCATTAATCACTCTACCCTGCAAAACTACAGTCACTGTCTCTCCCATTGAGCACTGATTAAGGATGGTCCTCTCACCAGTTGCCAGGGCAATTTTATTCATCATATAAATGTGTGGGAACCATGTATGATACTTTGAATGAATTAGGCATTTGACCAATGTCCTAGGCAGTTGGGGCTGCTATAACGAAGTACTGGAGGCCAGTTGCATGATGAACAACAGGAATTTATTTTTTTTACAATTTCAGAGGCTAGAAGCTGGAAATTAGTGTGACAGCATGGTCGTTCTAGTGAAGGCCCTCCTCTGGGTCGAGTCTGCCAGCTTCTCATTGTGTCCTCACATAGCAGAACAGGGGTGAGCTAGCTCTCTGAACTCTTTTTATAAAGGCACTAATCCCCTTCATGAGGGCTCCACCCCCATGACCTGATTACCTTCCAAAGGCCTCATCTCCGAATACCATCACATTGGGGATTCAATTTCAACTTATAAATTTTGGGGTTACACAAACAAACATACAGACAATCATATCCAAATATATAATATATTACAAACATATACAACATATATAACAGATAATAAACATATAACCAGTCAAATATATACAGAAGACAAAACTCTAACCTCTTGATGTTATCTGGTAGGCTAAAATGTATCATGGCTGACCCCTCTAGCTGACATAAGTCAGCTAGATATGGTGATAAAAATCACCATTTGTTCTTGGCAAGTCCCAGCCCAAGAAAGGCCTTGGGGTTCCCTAGGAACAATTCTGTTACATAGTAATGGAGCTAGGTAAGACTCATTTCCCCAAAAGCTCATTCATTTCCCCAAAGAAGTTGATTATGAGTTTGAGTTTGGGGAAGACCTACCAGCATCATTCTTATAGCAAACAGCCAAACAAACAAACAAAAACAAAAACAAGAACAGAAGATAACCCAAAGTTCCCCTGAGTAGGCAGATAGATAAATGAGCTAGGACTATGATATATTCATATGATATGATATATTCAAATAATTCATATTCATATAATAGAACATCATAGAGAATTAAAGATGAATAAACTAGAACTACATGTAGCAATATGAATAAATCTCAGAAACGCAATGATGATTGCAAGAAAGAAAATTGCTGAAGGATATTGTGGAATGATGCCATTTATGTAAATTCTAAAATTGCTGATATTGTGTGTCAGGGGGAGGGGAGTGGGAGCTTTGTGTTATGGTGCAAGATAATGCAAGTACAGAAAAATGCATAAAACATATGTACAGATGTACAATCCAACAAATACTTACAAATAGAACCCCTCTGTCACCTCCCCTTAGGTCAAGAAATAGCTAAGTAATGAAGTAATTTTAAGGGATGTTTGAGATACAGGGTAAGAGAGTGCCAGCAGGAAGGGGAGGTCTGCAGTACCACCAGGACAGTGTTATCTTTAGGGGTCAGGGATAGTGGATGGGAAGGCGGGCTATGGAGGCCTCTCCCAGCTCTGCAACGTTCTTGTTCAACACATATGCACACACATGGAGGTACCTATGGCGTACTATAGAGATTTTTCCAAATCTCTATATATGTGGGTGTTATTTATATCATTCTCTAAAGTTTTTTGTGTTTGAAATGGTTTATAATAATTTCCAGAACTCGATGAAGGATTAGATTCCGAGGATTCAGAGATCAAACAATTACTGTTTAGTGGAATCCCCATAATAGCGGTGGTTGTAAAACCCAAATACCTATTCAGTTCTGATTAACCTTCATTTCCTCACTACCGTTTGTGTCAGGAGCATTTCACTTAAAGATGGGAACAGAAAATTTGCCACTTCTTATTCCCTTCTCTAGGTACCTTGTGTCCTCTTCATAGCTAAAGAGGGTGTGCCTGACCCACTGAGCAATGCAGGGGAGGTGCTTGTAAGATCACCTTCTGTCGTTCTTCTACCATCTATTTAAGTCCTCACAGTCATGACAGTTTGGCCTCTGCCCTGGATGGAAATTGGACAGCTCAGTAACTCAATAGCTCTTTCATTGTTAATTACAAACAAAACAAACAAGAACCAAAAAGTATTGGTCATTTTATATTGTAACTACAGTCTCAACAATTCAAATTTCACTTAATGCTAAGACTTCTCTCCTTTTCCCCAGCTAAGGCTAACTCTGAATTCAGGAGGAGGTATCCCTGGAGGAAAGGGATATAGTCAGCTCCTTCTCTTTCTAAGACACTTCCTTCCTCAGTCTGATGAGCTCAATTTCCCCTGACTCCCAAGAAGGAGTTGGAGAGAAGAAGGAAGGGCAGTTGGTAAAGATGTTACTTGACTGGTACTCTGTAACATGGCTTTGTGCTCTCTGGGCCAGGCAGATGTTCCAAGATGACTCCTCCTCACTTTGAGTACTTTCTTGGGTCCCTGGAGGTCCCTCGGCAGCAGGTCCCTTGACCTGATGGAATGTACCTTATTGGACAATTGCTTACCCACTTTGAGCCTTATGGGTCAGGTTCCAAACACAAAACAGATTACTCAAATCAATAATCAAATTATGTGGGATGCCTGGGTGGCTCAGTCAGTTAGGTGTCCAACCCTTGATTCCAGATCAGGTCATAATCTCAGAGATATGAGATCGAGCCTACCTCCAGCTCTGTGCTGAAGTGGAGCCATCTTAAGATTCTCTCCCTCTGTCCCTTCCCCCTGCTTGCACTCTTTCTCTCTCAAAAAAAAAAAAAAATCAAATTAGATATTGTAAAGAGAGTTGAATAAAAGCATATTAACAAAGGTCTTAGCAGAGTGCAGGGAAATGCAGAGGTCATAACCAGCAGGACAGGAAACATTGCTGCCCCTAGACCTGAGGGGGCAAGAAGACTGAGCAGTTACCTGAACCCGAAGACAGAAAGGCTCAGGCCATCTGATAGGAGCTGTGACCTTTAGGCAAGCAGTGCATCCAACTCATGTCCCCTCAACCTCTCTCCCCTCCCCCACTTCCAGTCACTTGCCCATGCTCACCGTTGGCTGAGCCCAGCCAGAGGTGAGGGGTAAGGAAGCCCATTGTTCCACCAGCCAGCCTCCCAGGGCAAGTAGCAGAAGAGTAGAAGAAGATGGAGGGGGGGACTTAAGGGAGAAAAATAGATAGGTACAGGACTCAGCCCACAAGCATTCTGTGGTCCACTGCCAAGTTTCTTTCTACCTAGGTCCCATTGCCCTTCTGACTTGTCCCACTAAAAAGGATCTGAGTTTTTTGCACTGAAAAAAAAAAAAACTGATCTGAGTTTTAAGTGTGTGCTAGAGGGTGTAATGGTGTGCAGAGCCAGCTCATACTGGCTCATGAGAGTTGACCGTGTCCATCTCTTCTCAGCTCCGAATTCAGGAACATCATGTTGGTAGCTTGAAATCAGCTATAATGGGAGTAGTTACACCCCACATTGTTTCCACAGGAGCACAGCTGCAGCTCTGGTCTTGCTCCCAGCATGTCAGCCTATGCACTGCTAGAGAGTTCTTGAATGGGAATCAGATTTCTGTCCACTGTGCATGTATACACACACACACACACACACACACACACAGAGCACACCCCACACACATGCACAGATGCCTGAGGATTCTAACCAATCTTTCTGAGTGTCTTCAAACCCCCTCAAGACCTTTGAGGGAGGGAGAAGGACCTCCACACACACTGCCCCCCATGAAGAAGGTAAGGCAGACTTAATGCAGACTGCCAACTTTCTTCAGAGAAATTCTTTCCAAAAATTTCTTTTGGCCCTTGTCTCGATGTGGGGTATTTTGGTTGTCTTGCAAGCTCTTGCCATCGTGCTTTGAAAATGTGCCAGCTTGACTGTGTGGTCCATCTTAGAACTCACTTCAGACTCTAATATGTAATAAATTTTTTGGAAACGAACAGATGATTTACAAATTGGCTAGTAGCAGCTAAGTTTCCTCAAAGTGGCAGGAGATGGTTTTATTAAGGATCCTCAACTCAATTCCTAAAAGTCCTAAAACATCTCTTTTAAGCCAATCAACTGAGTTGAACTAAATCCCGCAAACCATCATCATTAGGGGTTTTTAGAGGAGGAAGGCCCATGCTTACTGTTATAGGCATGAGAAAATCTGCCCTCCCACAAGATTGTATGTGTCCTGAGAATGCTCCAGACTGGCTTGTTCCAGTGTGACAAAGATGTAACTGAGTTTTAGGGATGCCAACTTCTTGCTAACTTCTGTCTGAAAAGCCACTTAGATTGAGGGCACCACTGGTCAGGGAGGCTGCAGTGACAGACAGTAGACTCACCAAGGGACTTGGGTTTTGAGAGAAATCTTATGTTCCAAAATGTGAGCTTGCTTCTGAGGAGTGGGGAGCCTCGGTGGGCTGGTAAGCAGGCAGGAGCAGCATCTGGACCCTCCAAAGGAGAGACACCATGCCAGGCTCTGAGTGGTCACAGCCAGAGAACACTGACTGCAAACCACAGGTGGATCTGGGACTCTTAACAGAAAGGACCGTGGAGAGAGAGAAGAGTTCCTCTTTGAACAGAGGTGAACATGGAAAGGACCCAGTGCCAAGCTGAAGCAAGTAATGGCAATCGAAATGTCTTTCCTGTGTCTACAGTATGCTCCCAGGATGTACCTGCAAGTCCACACCAACTCTGCTGCACACTGACCCTCTGAGAAGTTCACCTCCCCCCCATAGGGAACACAGAGGGAGAGAAGAAACCAATGCAGGAGAGGGGCCGCCGTCCCAGGGCCAGCAGATCTTGAGCAGAGAAGCCCAGAGTAGAACAGGGGAGGTTACTCGAGCAGCAGGAGACAGCAGACAGCCTTCTACAGGGAGTGTGTATGTCTGCGTTTTATGCTAAAAAGGCTTCCCCAACAGTTCTGGTTGTCCAAAAGCATGGCTGCTCCCTGGGGGAGCTAAGTGACTGTGGGCCTGTGTCTGTCGGGGTGAGTGTGCCCAAGAGATTATCAGTCCTCAGGGTATTCATCACACCCTTAAGCCTGAGCATGCCACGGGCAGCTAAGGTGTTACAAAATCAACACCAAGATGGATGGTGGCTCTGAGCACCTGTCAGCGTGTGATCACTCCAGCTGACAATAAATTTGAGCCATTAACAGGAAATGGTGCGATTGGAAAGCCAGAATCTTTGCCTCTGAGCTGCTGACCATTGTAGTAATTGAGCTAGTGACACCATCAATCTCCGTAAGAATAGACATGTTTACCTCTCAAATGGGTGAGGTTGAGTGATCTATGGCTCTATGGGATGGTTTAGCCCCAAAAGGCCCAGAGTGGGTGTTCAGCAAATGAATCATTATTAGACAACTGAGGAGAAGAGCTAGAATGCCTCCCTGGCCCTGAAGTCTTATTGGCCATGGTAGAGCCACAGAACTCATGGCTTCCTTCCACGCAGGGCACTGGACCAGCAACTGCCGTGTTGGACCCTGTAGCTTTTGCTCTACAGAAGCCTCCAGAAGCCCTCGGGGGCCCTTTTGGCTCTGATGCCCAGTTGGAAATTTCAGTATTGCCTTCCTTAGGACTCCTAGCACCCAGTCTAGGAGACGAGCAGACTGGCTCTGAGTATTCCAGCAACTAAACTTGGGAAAGGCACGACTCCATCAAGGACACCTCACACCCAGCAGGTGAGCAGCAAATACCAAGTGAGATCAGGCTGCAGGCCATGGTTTTGGTTAGTAAAGGCCAGTCTTCACAGGCCAGCACTCGAGGAGAGGCTGAGGCTTCCTCTCAGCCCCAGCCCCCAGATATGAAGGGCATTCATGGAAAAAGGGCATTGCCTTCAAATACCAAGGACAAGTCAATACTGATGTCAATGATCTGCCCCATGGCTTCCTTCATTATCAGAATCACTTCCAGAGGAAAAAGTACCAGCTTTGAAGTGAGACAGAGCTGTTGTCCCGACTCCAGTTCTACTGACTAGCAGTGTGATCCTGGGTGGATTATTTCCCCTATCAGAGCTCAGTTTCCCCATCTGTAGTTGGAGGGTTGTGAAGATTATATAAGATAAGATGCAGGAAGTATCTGACCCACGGAGGAGCCTGGTCGGGGATCTCACGGCTCACATTTTGTCTACCCTCTACAAGAGTCAAGTGCAAGCAGCTCCAGCCCTACAAAGAGTGTGTCAACTTCCTTGCTGGAAACCCTTGGGCCCCTCTTCCCCACTGGGGCTCCCAAAAGTCTGGAAAGCAGATGGGGGCAAAGGGACACGCTAGCCCCATATACTGTGCCATCTAAACCACTGCAGATTCTTTATTCCTTGTAACGCTTGCATGGAACACTTGCATTGAACCTGGTCTCAAAGCCTGGAGCACTGTTCTTAACCAGAGCTGAGCATCTGCGTCTCCGAGGAACCTACTGGAAAATTCTAGCTCGGTAGTTGTAGTGCAGGGCCCAGTTGTCTCTGTACTTTTAACAGCCTCTCATGTGCACACCCAATAGAGAGCCACTAAACCAAAAAAATGAAATTCTGTACATTTCAGACACTGAAGAACTGTAGGAGAGTTTGGGGGTGGTGGTGCATGAGGAAGGTATGCGGAAGCAGGAAGAGGAGTTATAATGATCTTTTCAGTGTCCCAAGATCCCACCAGGTAGGAGGGGGCCCACTGGAGGCCAGCCTGCCCAGCAGGGGCCTCACTTGTCCTGGTGCTGCTGGTTCCCGAACACCTGACACATCAGACACACGGCCAGCCTGGGACGGGTGGGGTGCCCTGTTTGAAGTTTCATACACTGTTCAACCACTCAGGACTCCCTCCTTGTGTGACATTCAGGTCTGCGCCAGCTGGAATGAAACCCTTCTTTCTTTCTTTTGTATTGCTTTGGAGCCGGCTGCCTGAGCAGAGTCACTGTGTCACCTCATAGGCCACTCAGCGCTACGACCCCCTGTGTTCCTGTCCCAGCCAGAATCCTGTGGTTGAAAGGATGGCCCCTGGTGCCTCCTGTCAGGTGACTGGAGGCTCTGTCCCTGGCCCTGGTCCCAGTGGGCATGGAGACCTACAAAGCCCAAATTTCCTTCAGTTACTCCCTCCTCCTCTGTTCTTGCTCAGCCGCTTTTTGTTCCCTTCCCTTTCAGTTCCAGCCCCTCTTTCTCTTCAGACAAGACTGATAAGCCCAACCTCAGGAAGCATCAGAAGCAGCCAGGGGCTGTCTCCTGCTGGGGTTACAATGCATTTCACTAAGTAGACATCACCTTTGGCAATAACCCATTGGTTGCCATGACAACGTGGACAGCTTGCGTCTTGGGGATATATTGTGCCCTCATTCTGGCTGCCCGAGGTCCCTTGCCCCAGCTTTCTTTCCCACATCCTTTCAATAGGCTTACAGCATCCTGGCACCAACTCACAAGGACCATTCTTTAGTTTGGGGCAGCTTTGTCTTGATCAGCAAAAAACTGCTTGTCTTAGCTATCAAAGGAATAGATCGAGCCATTTCTGTCCTCAAAATGCTCTAGCCTCTGTCTCTCTCAAAGCTAAGATCCTTATCAGGGCCTACAAGGTCCTATGTGATCTGGCCTCAGCTCCCATCCCTCTGCCCTACCAACTTTCCCAGACACCCCAGCCTTTTCACAGTTCCTCAGAAGCACCAAGCAGATGTACCTCAGGCCCTTTGTACCCGCTGCTATACTCTCTGTCCTGATTTCTGCAGGCTTGTTCCCTCCCTTCGTTCGGGCCTTTGCCCCCTCCTCAGAGATGCCTCCCCGACCACTCTACCTAACATCGCAGCCCTCCACCCTTTATCCAGCTTTCTGTCCTCGTGGTGCCCTTCGGCCCCTGGCATTATGTCAACTCAGTTTTTTGTTGGTTCAATGTCCACGTTCCCCAGCAGACTGCCCCTGGTAGGGGTAGCCCATTTGTTACATGAGTGAATGAATGACCAGCCTTGGACTCGAAGCTGCCTTTTCTATCTGGTAGCTTTAGGGCAGGTGCAAGCAAACCACCTGGTCCCCCAAGCCTTGGTCTTCCTGTCTGGAAAACAGAGGTGATAATATCTGCTAGCTAGAATTACAGGAATAAATGAGGCTGTACAGAGGATAGAACCGAGAACATGCCCCACACATGGGAGCTGACATCATCTCTTATTCCTGGGTCACCTGCATTCGGAACAATGCTCTACCTGCCCTAGGCTCCTGGACACCCTCGCATCTCCAAGACACCTGCCACTGTGATCTGCCAGGGGAGCCTACCAGGGGCCCGACAAAAAGACAGTGAGTAATGGGGCAGGGTGAGAGCCCTCTCCTACAGATGGGCTCCGCACTCCTCCTGGGGCAACCACAGCCTTTAGGTGGGAGACCAGGTCATCTCAGGCTCCCTGCATGAGGCCCTTAGAGACAGCCTCCGCCAGTCTGTCCCTATGCCAATCCAGCGGCCCTGCCATGCCCCCCTCCCTCCAGCGACCTCTCATACAGAGTGCATCTGTGGGCTGCCTGGCCAACCACTATGCAGCAGGGTCTTCGCTGAATTTCTCAGGGGTTCCCTGAGCACGGAGCCAAAAAGTGTTAAAAGGAGGAAGGAGATCCACAGCTTTTCTTTTTCAACAGGTCAGAAGATAGATTTGTTCATTTCTGAAACTGTTAGGAGACAGAGAAACATTCTGTCCATTTCAAGTCCTACCATTATCAGTTTGATGTTAAGATACTATCTTTGGTTTATCGCAGCTAACATTTTCTAAGAGAGCAAGGGCTGGTGCACGCATATAGCACTGAGTGTCCCCTGCACATGGGGCCTGAACAGAGAGCAGGGGAGATATGATGCACAGCAGGACCATTCCCCGCCCTCCAGGGGCTTCCTTTGCATATGCCTGGGGGAGCATGGGCAATGTGGACAGGCAGCCAATTCATCAGGGCCAAAAAACACACTAGCCCAGGTGACATGTCATCCTGAGTTGGCAAGTCGAGTGGTATCTGCATTTTCCATGTTTAGATGGAGTAAGAAAAACACTTATCCAGTCAGTTTTCCAAGAGACAGTTGTCACTTGGCACATGGAAGAGAGAGTATCAGTGCCCAGAAGATAAAGGACAGACTCCTGATCTGCTTTGCATGTTTATCAATGAGTTAGATAATGGCACAAAACGCAACTCACATGGACAGAATAAAGGCATGGCAGAATAAGGACCTTTCAGAAGGCTTAACCCCCAATAGATTGAAAGTGTGGCATTTAGAGTCAAAAGGACAATCGCACTGAAATAGGATGTGTTTTGACAACCACTCATAAAAATATGAAAGTGTTGAAACTAACCACAAGCTTAATAGAGGCCAGTTACAAACTGACAGGCCATGACAATGACAAAACTGCAGAAAAACAAAAACGGCATGGGGTGGGGTGGGGGGTGCCTGGTCTACACACTGAGCTCTTTGGAAACAGAAAAATTTGAGTCCAAATCCCAGCTCTGCACATTAGCTGTGTGACTTTGGGTTATTCATAGCCCTCTCTGAAACTCAGAATCTAACTGAAGTGAGATGGTAAGCCCCTCCCTCTTGGGTTATTTTGAGAATCAGTAATGTGAGTTGGCACCTAGCCCAGTATCCAGTAGAACTTGCAGACAACAGGCATTCAGTAATGGTCATTACCTGCTAGAGAAATAGAGAACGCACATTTTTAAAAGGTTGGAGGTCCATTTTCCCCCCTGTCCCTTTCAGACCTCTCTGGAATATCATGTCCAAATTTAGTCCTTAATGCTTAAGGTCAGTCAGAAAGCAACCATGTCACTGAGCCCTTCATGCGGGAGTTGGGCAGAATTAGCCTGAGAATAAAGCTCCAAAAACATGGTTGGTAAATTATTTTGTTGTCATCATTGTGAAAATCTCTAAAGAACCATCAGAGGAAGGAAGACAAGCTATGCTGCTCTTAAGACCCAAAGTCGAGGTGGAAAGAAGTGATTGGGGTGGGTCTCAGCTCAAAGGAAAAGGAAACAGCTACCCATCATGAAATGGGCTACAGTGCCAAAGATTGAGCTCCCCACCCCTAGAAGTATTGGGGCAGAAAATAGATGACCATCTGTCAGAAATGTTAACAGAAGAAATTTCTGGATCCAAGGCCCTTGCAACCAAACACAGCTGGCTTTGGATCTTGTTTCCTGAAGTTAGCCGGGTGGCCTTGGGGCAAGTTAACCTCTCTGAGCCTCAGTGTCCTTCTCTGCCAGATGAGAATGATAATGCTTCAAATGAGTATTAGAAGGATGAAGTCCGATCATGTCCAGAAAGCACCTGGCCCAAAGTAGATTCTCCCCTACTTGGAATAAAAAAGCAGAGCTGTGTGACTTCCAAGACACCCTCTCTGAGGCTAGGAAAAGCAGAGCAGCCACGGAGACTGCTAGGAGGAAAAATAGAGCCCGCCCAGCAGGCTAGGGAGGGGCCAGGCCCCCAACAAGCAACCAACCAGAGTGGGCAGCCTTGTAACAGGCAGCAGGGGTCAGCATGCCTGGGAACACAGCCCTCACCAGGACCTTGCTGTGGTCTCATGGGCAGGGGGTCTGAGCCTGTTCTCAGCTCTGGCTGCATATTAGCCTTGCTTAGTTTCATCGGGCTTGGCAACCTCTGCTTCGGAGGGAAGTCAAAAACTGGAGACATGATTGGAGGCCAGAGTCCCTCAGCACCTCGACTGGTACAGAGACAGATGTGACAGATGTGAGACGGGTTAGTGATGTCTTTTCATTTGTGAGGGGCTCTGGAGCAGAGGATGGGAAAATGCTATTTTGCATCTTCCCTTAGGATTCAAGAGGAAATAAGTGAACTCAACAGTAAAAGGATTAATAGCAATGTAAGGACAGTTCTCTTCCAGTGACAGATGTTGGACTGGGGGAGGGACCGTGGAAATCATCATGGAAGCCTCTCCTGGGAGGCTTTCAACCAAGCAGAGATTGCCATCCAGAGGAGGGAGCTGAACTCTCACCCAAAGGCCCCAGAAGGTCCTCACAGAGTCCCCTTTCATCTTGGGGTGCACTTTACCCTGTCCTCTGCCCTGAATCTCACACATCTTTTACCATTCTTCCTTGTTGGAGTAACCCATTGCCATCTCCCTTCCACAGGCCTCTCAGAAAACACAGCCTTGCCTTCGATGCCAGACTCGCTGGAAGAGAAGCTTCGATCCCAACTGGAGGAAGAAAAGAGAAGGTACCCTTTTTTTCACCTCACACACCCTGACCCCAGCCTGCTTGGGCACTCGGGGATGACCTGGAGCTGCCCAGGCCGGGCGGGGTGGCCACTCCCCAGCCCGGGTCTGGAGCTGCTCTGGGAAGCAGGTCCAGTGGTTGGGTCCTCAAGTAGGTGGAGGGCGTGCTGCCTTTGAGCAGACAGATATGGAATGCAGGGACCTTAAGCAGCGTGAGGCTGGAATCTCCGGAGCAGAAGGCCTAGCCAGGCCCTAGAGCCCATAGGGAGGTTTGCTTGTTGGCACCCCACCCACCGCCAGCCCAAGGTCCTGGGCTGCCTCTCAGGAGCAACTAGGCTTAGCTACTGCTGCCATCTAGTGGAGCCCAGAAGTATGACCACGGAGGGCTCCCTCCCGCCTACAGATCTGCCCCCACTTCCCTCCTGAGTCTCCTCACCTGCAGGGCATCCGGAGAACCTCACACCCTCTTGCAGCCAGTCAGGTTCCCAAGATGACGTTACTAACAAAGCAGCGAGAAACCTCCAGCATCGGCAGACATGTGGCCATAACTGATCCTCAGGATGGTCCCAGAATCTCACTGAACACCGCAGTCCAGCTTCAGCCTTCATTCCTTGATTGATGCATTTGACCAATGTTTGCTATGTCCTGCAGACCATGGAGAGGCTCTGGGGAGAGCCAACAAGTCACCTTCCGGACCCTCAGGTTGCTGATGGTGTCAATGCTACACGAGCCACCGCTGGGCTAGGGAGGTGTGACCCCTGAGCAAACCCAGGCATTCTGGCCTCCCCACATCCTCCTTCCAGAAAGCCTTGGGCTGGCCTCCCAGATGTGCCACTGTTGCTCTCCTTCCTCACTCTGTTTGTTTTTCCCCATTTCTTTCTGACCCACTTTTGTTGTATCTTTACCTCACCCTGTGTCGTCTCCTTGGTCCACATTCCCAACCCCAGTGTCCTCAGGAGCAACTCTGTGTCCGCAGTTTGGCTACCGGTTCCCGTTGGACAACTTCTGCTTCACGGCCACATGCCCCAAACCTATACGCACAGTAACAAATGTAGAGTGACTTCTGTCCTCAGTACAAAGTGAACCAATGGAATAGAGAGGTGGCTGAGACTGTGGTTTCTAGACCCAGATGGCTGGGGCTCACATCCTGGCCCCTCTGTTTATCAGCCTCCCCGCCACAGAGCAAGTTATGTATGGGGGGCAAGTTATGGGACCTCCATCCCCAGATCTGTAAAGTGGAGCATCTTCTTCACAGGACAGTGCAGAGGACTGAGTCCATTGTTATGCCAAGTGCCTAGAACAATGCCTACCCCCTAGAAAGTGCTCAGTAACTGTAGCCATCCTTCTGGAAGAAGGGGGTATTCATCTCATACACAGAGCCCATGGGGCCTGCTTCTCTGTGAGGGGCTCAAGCCCAGGCCCGGGCCCCTGGCCTCCGTGGAATGCCCTGGGGTCCCAGTCCCTGGCTCCAGCATGACACTGACAAGACTTCTAAGACACAAACCCCACAGTAACACTCCATTCCCGGCCTTTCCTCACCGCCAGTGACTTCCAGGACTCTTCCCTGATTCCACTATAGGTATAAAATAATGTTCATGCGCCTGAAGGCCCTGAAGGTGGAGATCGAACACTTGCAGCTGCTCATGGACAAGGCCAAGGTGAAGCTGCAGAAAGAGTTTGAAGCCTGGTGGACAGAGGAAGCCACCAACCTGCAGGTATTAGTGGCGGTCCCCTTCCCTGCCCCAGAGCCCACCCTCCTCCTGGGGCCCAGGGAATGTTAGGGAGGCTGGGGAGAGGCTGTTGGAGGCAGAAGAGTGGGGGCTTCGACCCACAGGCCACGTGCTCTCAGCCTTGGTTCGCGAGGCAAGTGCTCATCTTTGTAATGAGGATGCCACGGCCAGGGACTCATTGTCTCCGTGCTCTGGGGCCTGACACGTAGAAAGGTGGGGGACGGAAGGGGTGCCCAGACCAGCGGATTTGCCACTGTTGCTTTGTGTAATACCACATTGACAAGATCAACTGTTTTTTATTACAGCCATATGTGTGTTTGTATCCATAATGTACGTATATGTAAATATATATTTCTCTAATTTATATATAAGCCATAGAAATTTTGGAAAATAGAGAAAAACACAAAGAAGTAAAAATCACAATAATCCCACCACTTAAGGATAACCAATATTATCTTGCTAGATTAGATTATTTTATCTTTTTTCCGATGCATATATTTCCATTTATTTTTATAAATATAGAATCATATTGGTCTTCAAGTATCATAAATGGCTTTTGCTTGTGGACCTCACTGCATTACATGACCACTCTTCTGTGATACTTTTCTGTATCATTCTATTGACCGTCACTGTTCCATCCTATGAATTTATTTTAACCTGCTTAATATTCTATTGTTTAATGTTTAGGTTGTTTCTAGTTTTACACTGGAAACATATTTGTAGATAAATGTTCGCACATTTGCTAGACAGATTCCTGAAAGTTCTCTACAATACTATGAAAGTAAAATGGCTAAATAAATAAAATAAGAAGCTAATACAAACCCCCAGTTCCAATTGTCCTGTAACTCATCAGCTGTGGTATAATGGAAGTGACGAGATTCATATTATCCAATCACCAGTGTGGCTGGTGGAACGCTCGGAGACAAACAGCTGATCCCTTTATCTTAAGGACAAGGAAGCTGAGAGACCAAGAAGTTATTTAGCCAATGACACACAGCCAAGCAGTAACCAGTATGTTACCAAGTAGCCGTGGTTACTAGACACTAAAGAGAATATTTGGATAAAATTTAATACACGAGTTGACAAAGAAAGCCAATAAGATGGAAATAAATTATCAAGATATTCTTAAAGCAAAGTCATAGTATAATAAGATGTAAACCACTTTACAAATGTATTAATAAGATCTAGGGAGTGGGCTCAATATTTAACATAATTTCAAAGTAATGGGGAACAGAGTATTTTAAGATTTCTGCAATGGTGTAATAGGATATGAAAATATCTGTGCTTTCTAACTGGTGACAAGTCACTGATACTACATATACTGCTATGGTTTGTTGTCCACATTGTGTTGTTGAAATAAATGCTAAGTCTCAGGTGGAAGTTAGGAAAATTTAAAATGTCATTGGTTCCCATCCATATTCCCAGCACCCCCTGCATTCTGTCCATTCTCTGGTTAAGAACCCTTCAAGGAGAGGCCATCAACCACTGCTGGTGCCCAGAGGGGTTTAGTCACTGGACAGTAGATGACAAGGGTCATTTTGGGTGACGCAGGGAGAGTCAAGGTAAGGCGGCCAGATTCAGGCCACGTATTGCTCATAGAAACAGTGAAAACTAGTGTCACCAAGATGTCCATTCTGCGTGTCCTCCACCCCATAGGAAGTCACTGAAACAAAACGGACCAGATGACTACAGTAGGGACGATGGGGCACCCTGTTGCTAAGGAGCGAATTCTGTGCTGCCTCTAGGCGGTTTTATAGCCTGCAACTGTACCCTGAGTGGAGCGAGGCAGAAAGCCTTAAACCTCATCAGAACATGGGAGGTGATGAGAAACTGTCCCCTGACCATCTCCTGGGGAACTAAGAAGGCGAGTGGGGAATGGCCTTAGAGCAGCCACTCGAATTCAGGGAGGATCACAGGGCACTCTGCCAAGACTCAGAGATGCTGCCGTTGAAGCCGTGCTCACAAGCCCTGTGTGGAGACATGCAGGGTTGCTGGGGCACCGTGTGGAGCTCTTCCTGTAGATGAAGAGCTCAATGGATTTCTCCTGCCTCCGGTAGCATCTCTTCTGGGGGACGAGGGGAGGCAAAAGCAGAGAGGACTTCTGGAGAATTGTCAGATAGCATTTTAAACCCTTTTTCCTACCTACAAACTGGGAACATGTGCTGTTTGGAAGGCTGAGCACAGAAAGGGACAAAGAATACATCAACCATTATCCACAATCCTGCCAACAAGAGACAATATTTTGATGCCCATCATCATAGTCATGCAATGTCTAGCTTAATTTTTTTTCTCCCACACATGTTGTACATAGCAACTTTGAGAGCAGGTTTTTTCACCTTAAAAAATACATCAAGGACATTTTCCTGTGTCAGGGAAAAGGTCATACTTTGAAACTCTTTCTTGGTCCAACAGGTAGACTCGCCAGCAATGAATTCACTCAATCACATGAGGCCCTTTCCCCAGACGCCTGAGTCCCAGCAGGAAAGGTCTCAGCTTGTTTCTAACAGAAGGTAAGGAGAGAACTCTACCAACAGAGGGAGGGTGCAGGAAAGTTTCCCCACCTCTTCCCCATCTGTTCTTGCTGCTCTAAGTGTGTCTCTATAGGCCTCCTGACCCAGGGAGATGAATCGCGTGTACTGTGGCGTTGGCCATAGATACTCAGGCCAATGGCTTTCAGACGTGTTTGAGCAAAGGTTGTTGAGCACACCTCCTTGGTCCTTCTCCCCCGGCTCTGACAACAAGCAGACCTACTGCCACGGCAACAAGAGACGAGTGGTTTAACTGTACGAAGCCCGGGTCCTGCCCCCTGGGTAGGAAGAAGGGGTTGGCAGTAGAGGGAAGGGAGCATGTGGCATAGGAGAGAGAGGGGGATGTTGGTGGTAGGTCAGAGGTTAGCAGGCATGCCAGGATACAGAGGAGCTCTGGGAAATGACTCTGTCCTAGCACAGACTCAGGACAGAGGTAGGCAGCCTCCCATGAGGATGGCCTCCACCCGAGGACAGACCAGAGCCAGTTTCCTTGATTACTGGCATGATCCAGAAGGGACACCACTTCTCCCAACCCCACGCCCACTTCTGAAGGCAGGTTCCTTCTCATGCCATCCACATGGCTACCTTTCCAACCACACAACTCAGGTGGTAAGGCCAAGGACACAGGCCTCGGCCACCCTCCCTCTCCCAGACAGATCCACTACTATCAGGACAGAGGCCAGGGAGGCACAAGTGGGGCATTGGCCTCTGCCACCAAGGAGCAATCCTTTGACTGGATTGGAATAGGGACTGAGCTCTCAAGGTGGAAAATGTGAAATAGAGCTTTTAAAAGAGGTGGTGGGGCACCTAAGTGGCTCAGGCAGTTAAGTGTCTGCCTCTGGCTCAGGTCATGAACCCAGGGTCCTGGGATTGAGCCCTGCTTGGGCTCCCTGCTCAGTAGGGAGTCTGCTTCTCCCTCTCTCTCACCCACCACCCCCCTCACCCCACTGGTGCTCTCACTCGCTCTCCTCTCTCTCTGTCTCTCTCATGTTCACTTTCTATCTCAAATAAATAAAATCAAGAAAGAAAGAAAGGAAGGAGGGAAGAAGTGGTGGGTGCAGGGGGGGCGGGTTGTGTCAGTACCTTTAACGTCATGTTATGAGAATGTCACATGACTTTTTTAAAAGATTTTATTTATTTATTTGAGAGAGAAAATGATCAGGGAGAGGGACAGTGGGAGAAGGAGAAGCAAACTCCCCACTGAGCAGGGAGCCCAACAGGGGACTCCACCCCAGAACCCTGGGATCATGACTTGAGCTGAAGACAGGTGCTTAACCACCTGAGCCACCCAGGCATTCAACCTCTATGCTCTTCTTCTCAAAATCCTATAACCCCAGTCCAGTCATGAGGAAAAAACCAGGGGACATTCTACAAAATACCTGACCAGTCCTCCTTAAAACTGTCAAGGCTATTAAAAACAAGAAAAATGTAAAAAACTGTCACAGACAAAAGGCACCTAAGGAGACAGGACAACAAAATGCAAACTGCGAGCCTGGATGGGGTCCTAGGTCAGAACAACACATTAGGGAAAAACTAAGAAACTTCAAGTAAAGCATGGACTTTAATTAATAATCATGTATCAGCATTGTTTCATTAGTTGGAAAATTTGTACCATACCAAGGTAAGATTGTATGATAAGGGAAACTGGGTATGAGGGACATGGAAAACTTTTGTACTATCTTGGCAACTTTTCTGTAAACCTAAAACTATGTTTTTGTTGTTGTTTGTAATATGGTTGACACACTACATTGTTAAATTAATGCAGGCATACAACATAGTAATTCCATAAGTCTATACTTTATGCTATCATCTGAAACTATTCTTTAAAAAGAAAATAAAAAACGTCAGCCAGTGAGCCCTCCATCACCTGATCGACATTTTCCCTGGCTTCTGCTCACCCCCCTGCCAAAGCTGGCCCTAGGTGCCAGCACTTCCACTTATGTCCCAGTTTTAGGAAACACCTCCTATCTGAGCCCCTAAATCCAAGGTCAACAGCAGGGAAAGTGTGTTCTGTTTGGTTATACTGGTGTTTTAAAAGGCAGTATAGATCCAGAAATGAAAAAATTGCTAAGCTGGACTTTATTAAATCCTAAAACACTGCTCTGCAAAGACACTGCTAAGAGAAGGAAAAGATGAGCCACAGACTGGGAGAAAATATTTTCAAAACATGTATCTGATAAAAGACTTGTATCCAGAATACACAAAAACTTAAAATTCGACAAATAACGAAAACAACCCAATTTAAAAATGGACAAAGTATCTGAATAGCCACCTCACCCAAGAAGATTTACAGATATATGTGTATGACAAAATGCTCAAAATCATATGGCATTAAGAAATTGCAAATTAATATTTGCAAACGACATATCAGATAAAGGGCTAGTATCCAAAATCTATAAAGAGCTTATCAAACTCAACACCCAAAGAAACAATAATCCAATCAAGAAATGGGCAGAGTGGTGCAACCACTCTGGAAAACAGCATGGAGGTTCCTCAAAAAGTTGAAAATAGAGCTACCCTATGACCCAGCAATTGCACTACTGGGTATTTACCCTAAAGATACAAACGTAGTGATCTGAAGGGGCACGTGCACCCGAATGTTTATAGCAGCAATGTCCACAATAGCCAAACTATGGAAAGAACCTAAATGTCCATCAACAGATGAATGGATAAAGAAGATGCGGTATATATACACACAATGGAATACTATGCAGCCATCAAAAGAAATGAAATCTTGCCATTTGCGATGACGTGGATGGAACTAGAGGGTATTATGCTTAGTGAAATAAGTCAATCGGAGAAAGACAACTATCATATGATCTCCCTGATATGAGGAAGTGGAGATGCAACGTGGGGGGTTTTGGGGAGTAGGAAAAGAATAAATGAAAGAAGATGGGATTGGGAGGGAGACAAACCATAAGAGACTCTTAATCTCACAAAACAAACTGAGGGTGACTGAGGGGAGGGGGTAGGGAGAGGGTGGTGGGGTTATGGACACTGGGGAGGGTATGTGCTATGGTGAGTGCTGTGAAGTGTGTAAACCCGGCGATTCACAGACCTGTACCCCTGGGGCTAATAATACATTATATGTTTATAAAAAAAAAAAAAGAAAGAAAGAAAGAAAGAGAGAAATTGCAAATTAAAGCAACAATGAGATTCCTCTGCAAACCTATTGGAACGGCTAAAATCCCAAAACACTGACATCCACAAATGCTGGAGAGGATGTGGAGCTACAGAAACACTCTGTCTTTGCTGGAGGGAATGCAAAACGGTGTGGTCCATGGTGATTTCTTATTAAATTAAACATATTCTTACCATACGATTCAGCAGACATGCTCCTTGGTATTTACCCAAACGAGTTGAAAACTTATGTCCATACAAAAAAACCTATGCATGGGTGTGTACAGCAACTTTATTCATAATTGCCCTAAACTAGGAGCAACCAAGATGCCCTTCAAATGATGAATGGATAAATGAACAGTGGTATGTGCAGAAGATGGACTACTATGCAGTGCTAAAAAGAAATGAGCTATTGAGCCATGAAGAGACATAGAGGAAGTTTAAATTTGTATTACTAAGTGAAAGAAGCCAATGTGAAAAGGCTACATACTGTGTGGTTCCAACATGATATTCTGGAAAGGGCAAAACTATGGAGGCAATAGAAAGACTAGTGATTGCCAGTGTGAGAAGGGAGGGGTGGAAAGGAGGAATGGGGGAACACCGGGAATTTTTAAGACAGTGAAATTATTCTATCTGATATGTAATGGTGGGCATATGATAATACGCATTTGTTAAAATCCATAGAACTGTACAACTGAAAGAGTGAACCCCCAGATAAACTGTGGACTTGAGTTAATAACAATGTATCTATATTGGTTCATCAGTTGTACTGAATGTACAAAGCTAATGCAAGATATGAATAATAGGGGAAACCACAAGGCTTGAGAGGGGAATTACATGGGAACTCTCTGTACCATCTGCTTAATTCTCTTACAAAGATCTAAATTCTCTTATAGAAAATTTAAAACTTCTCAAAAAAAATTAGTCTATCAATTTAAATTCTTTAAAATGTCAGTGTAAGTAGACTTGCTCTACGGCAATACAGGCAGCTTAGCACTAATGTCCTACACTGGTCCTGTCTGTGCATTCCCTCAGGTACCTTCCAACCTCTGGGACACTTGAGTTTGTAACCCCTGTATAGCTGTCTCCTTCCCCTGAAACTCCTGGACTGCACAGAACGTGTCTAAAAAACACTGACCCAGCCTTTCCTTGGTCATTGCTCTGGCTCAGTCCCAGGCCTGTTGTGTGTTTCACACATTAATAAGGTCTCTTCCCAATGATGAGGCTCAGAACCCCTGGCTATTTCCCCAGCCGCTTTTCCAGATCTCTTGCATATTTCCTTACTGATAGAAATATCCTGTCCAACAAATATGAAGCTCCACCTCTAAGTTTTCTTTTGTTTCAAAGACAATGCATTGTGAGCACGTGTGTGTGTGTGTGTGTGTGTGTGTGTGTGTGTGTGTGTAAAGACCCAGTACACACACTCCAGGGCTCTAAGCTGGAAATAGACTATGCCTGCCAAGTAAAGTTCAGAACCCTGAATTTCAAAGGTGTGTATCAGATTACCCATGGGAGCTTTTCTCAAAATCTTGCTCCCAGAGCACTACCCCACGCCCCTTCACTGACTGCTGGCAGGAAGGTCTTTGGAGAGATGGCCCAGATAAGCCTTGGAGTGCTGTTCAACCCCGGTGGCAGCCAGTGCTCTGGCTGTCTTCTAACCCTCTGAGATAACCAAGTGTTGTGAATGGTGTTTGCTAAGACATCTCAAATGCGGGTGGTTGGCACCCCTAAACTCCCTCCACGCAGCAGTTTGGATACCCAAAATTATAGTCAGAAAATTTGCAGTAGGTGAGAGGAAAAGGTCCCTGCTAGAGCCTGAAAAGGCAGAGATATAGGGGCTCCACCTCTGACAAAGAAATCACCTGTCACGTGCTTTATAATGCTGGCAGAAAAGAACTCACAGGACTCTAGCAGGAGTGAGACAGGAAGGACACGATGTCCCACGTCATCATGGCTTCTCAGACCTTCTCTGCCAACACCCAGCAGTGGAGGATGAGTTGTCAGTGTCCTTAAATTCCCCCGAGGAGACAGCTTTAGCTCTCTTCTCTTATTTCTTTTTACTTCTCTTTTCTTCTCCTGGGCCTTGTAGGCCAAGCACCAGGCAAATGTGCAACATATAATCATTTGTCCCCATTTTACAGATGAGAACAGTCGGGCTCCGAGAGGTCAACTGACTTGCTCAGGGTCTCCCAGCTAATCAGTGGTAAGGCAGGATTGGAACCCAGGCCTGTCAGTCTCCAGCTACTCTGCTCACTCCTCACTTCAGTGACTGCCCTTGAGAGGCACATGTATATTCTGTTGCTTAGTAAGAGGTGGCATTTTCCAGCCCATATTCGGTGCTATTTCATATAACTGCGCTTTCTTTGTATTCTGCCAAATGCCAGGTCCTCCTGCTTGGGCCTTCTGCTCTTTCCATGTGTCCACAGCCTAATTTTCTCAAGAGGCCAGGATTCTCAAAAAGTCAATCTACCCTTGCCTACAGAGCCAACTTCTGACTGGAAGACCAGCCCTCGTGCTATGGGCCCCCACCATTTCTGCTGAGAAGCCCTGAATTCCACCCCCCTCATTTAACTAACTGAGGCCCAGAAAGGAAAAAGGATGTTTCTCTCGCTGTCATTGATAATGTGAAGAGCTACAGCTTAGTCCTGAACTTCAAGCTCCAGGCTGAGCGGTCGTGCTGCCTTTCTTCCTACTTTCCTCCCCCCGCCCGCTCCCTGCCTCTTCTCGCATGGCTTTACTCCTGCGCTCCATTCTTCCCCATTCCTTTCTCCCACTTTCTTGCTCTGCTCATCTTTATCCCCAACTTCCATCCCCCTTCTCCCTCTTTTTTTCCTTTCCCTTCTCCCTAGACTTTTTGCCCCTCTTCCGTGTTCTCCATTAGCCAAGGCTGCCTCTCCATATTGCTTTTCCATTTGTCGCCTCTGCCACCAGCCTTTACTTGCCAGCTTCTGTGAAAGAGTACCCACCATGGAAAAGGCTAAGAACCAGCCACTGGGCAGGGCCTTCTAGAATCTTCTTGGGGAACCAAGAACCATGCTCCCCTCCTAGCACCGACCTGTGTGGGAAGTAGTGCCTTGGCATTCCTGAACATTCCTTAGATATTTCAATTGAAAGAGAGCCTTAGCCCCAAAGCTCTGCTCAGTGGATTTCAGAGGTGTGCCTCACATCACCGTGGGTCACCTGCAAGGAGTTCCCTCGGTTTAGACTTCCACAAAGGATGTCTGAAACAAATGGTCATTTTAGTTCTTCCAAGCAGCATGCTTTTGGGCAAGATAGTCCCACCCACCCCCTTGCGGATTTCCTCGTCTCCTCTTTGAGATGCATCAAGGTCCCTCTGCAGGGACACCACGAGCAGACAAATGTGCCAGGGAATGGAAGAGCTGCAGGGGCGAGAGAGCCAGAGTCTGCTGGCTTTCCTCCCCCCACCTCCGGAGCGCCTGCTCCAGATGGACTCGCTGCAGGCCTGGGGCTTGTCCTCTGCTCCTCAGATTCTGGAAGAAAATTCCTCAGGGATGCCCAGGGCCTGCGGGCCAGTCACAGTAAATTCCCAACACTCTGACTGGCAACCCAGGAGACCTATTATTAATACAACCTATTAATCCTTATTAAGAAAAAGGTAGTTAATTCTGATGGCTGGTGTGTTCTTTCTCCAGAAGGCCTGTCAACATGAGAAATGAATGCAGTATGCAAGGCTGGTTGGTCAGGAAAGAGGGAAAAAAGTAATCTGCGGTGGGATTCTGAGGGTCAGAAACTGAGCTGTGGCATCCAGGGGCACTCGAGTAGCTTCAAGACTGGAGGCATCAACTCCCTTAGGACCCCGAAGCCTTCATGGCATGCCGTCCTACTGCATAGTCATGGCAATATGCTGGGCAACTGGGCTTTGGCAGTGGGTGTTAAACACCCCCGTCTTTCCACGGTGTGATCATGATACCTTGCTGCCCTGTCCACATTCATCTGCCCCTCTGCCACCCACTGCCAACCCTCAATAGTTTGTACCCATGGATCTCCCTGGATTCTTAGACAAGGAGCCTCTGGGGACCCACTGGGAATCCATTGAGTTAATGAGCCATTTGAGTGCCTGCGACCTGATTTTGCAAGACTTGCTACAGTATCCAAGCTCCTACAGAATGGAAAGTCCTTTCTCCTTCCCTCCTGGAGGCCTGCACCAGAAACCATTCAGAAGGAGTCCTGATCATTGGCCACTGTTCTCCAAGGAAAAGCGTGCAGAGCCTGCCACCTTGTGGCTGCCTCTGGTTCTACAGCACCCCAACCAGAAGCACAGATGCTCCTCTCCCCCCACCACCCAGTGGAGTCTCTGGGATGCAGGGAAATAGGCGTGAGGGTGGCTCGGATTCCCAGGCACTGATATCTCTTTCCATTTGTTTGACCCACAGTCTCGAACCTGTGGAGGCAGGCCCAGGGAAAGAGGCCCAGCAGCTGGCTGAGATGGGAGAGCGGAAGGCTAGAGCGAGGGAAAGTGTTGTATTCATAAGTGAGGCAGCAGGTTGTCCGGCCTGTGGAGCACCTCAAACTGATGGTTCAGGCTAGGCAAAGCCGGCCCCCCTGTCCAACCCCAACCCACCTCGCAGCCTGAGTGTCCCCATCTATAAAGGAAGTTTCTCACCAGGTGACCTTTTAGGTCTCTTCCAGCTCTGATATGGTGCCTAGACAGGACCATCCCAAAGCAAAGGAGAGAATCCCAGCCTGTCACTGGCATCCTGAGACAGCATTGGCCTCTTCATCTCCCAAGGGGCAGTGTTGGGTTCTGCTGTTTGCAAGCAGGAATCCAAGGCAAGGCACACCCATCAGGCAGCCTGAATGAATCAGATGCCTGTGCCATTGGGTCTCATTCATCACTCAGGAGCAGGGGCTGGTCAGTTGGGGTGGCCAGGGGTGAGATATGCATCTCCAGCCGAGTCCGGTTGATAAAGTGTCATGGCTGAGAGCACGGATCCTGACCCCTCTCAGAGTCATGGATCAGATTCAGATTCTGCCCTTAGCCAGCTGGTAATGTTTAGAATTTCTTTAACCTCCATAAGCCTCCATTCTCTCACTTGTGTAATGGGGAAAATGAGGCTCTTGGCAAGAGAAAATGGCATGATGTGTGCAGAGCACTTTCCAGGACCTGGTGAGTAGACAGCATCTATAAATGCCATCTGTTCTGTGAGTGTGCACTGTTCTTCCAAGTTCAGGGAAGAATGACCCCAAAGGCAATTGAGACATCATCCCAGCTGCCTCCATTTCAAAAGTGGGGGGCATTGCCTTGCTTTCAACAGTGCAGATAGCCTCTACCCAAAGTTGTAGGGCAGGGCCTCCCTGCAGAACCATGAAGGCACGACCCCAGCCCTGCAGAGCCCAGCAGGCCCTTTGCTCAGTGAGTCTAGAAGACGGGACCATCATGCCAGTGAGTCCAGAGGGCAGAACACTGGACCAGAGAGGATAATTTTCAAGCCTTAAGAGCTCATGGAGTTTGCATTGCTAGGTTTCACATCTGCTTGGGACCTCACATCTCTTCCTTCTGTCTTCTTTCTCCCTTGTGGAATGGGAATGTCTAACCTATGCCTGTCCACCACTGTATTTTGGAAGCACATCATATGTCTGTTTTCCCAAGCTTGCAGCTGGTGAGTTCCACCTCAGGATGATTTGACTTCCAGTCTCATCCATATCAGATTTAGATGGGACTTTGGACTTTAGAGTTGATGCTGGGACAAGTTAAGGCTTTGGGGGCTGGTCAGATGAAAGGAATGTATTTTGCACATGAGAAGGACATGAATTTGCGAGGAGTGGGGGGAGAGGGCAGGTTAGGATGTGATGGACTTAATGTGTCCTCTAAAAATTGATTTGTTGAAACCTAATCCCACATATGATGATATTTGGAGGTGGGTCTTTAAGTCACAAGGATGGGGCCCTCATGAAGGAGATTAGCACCTTCGTAAGAGGCAGAGAGCTAGCTCACTCTCTTTCCAGCCTGTGAGAACACAGGAAGAAATTGGCGATCTGCTGGAAAAGGACCGGCGTGAGAACATGATCATGCAGTACCCTGACCTCAGACTCCCAACCTCTAGAACTTTGAGAAGCAAATTCCAGTTGTGTGAGCCACAGGTCTAGGATGTTCTGTGACAGCAGCCTGAGCTGACCACAACACTGTCCATGACACGGGATTCCTGGCTCCTGTCGTAGTCAGCTCGGCTGCCATAACAAAATACCATAGACAAGCTGTCTTAAACAGTAAGAACGTATTTATTTCTCACAGTTCTAGAAGCTGGAATTCCCAGATCAAGGTCCAACAAAATCAATTGTTGACAAGGACCCTCTTCCCGGCTTACAAACAGCACATTCTCGCTGTGTCCTCACATGGTAATGAATTCTGATCTCGCTTCCTCTTCTTATAAGAGCACCAATCCCCTCAAAGGCACCCACCCCCATGACTCATCAAGCCCAATTACCTCCCAAAGTCTTCCCCTCCAAATATATCACACTGGGGTTTAGGGCTTCAACAGATGAATTTGGGGGAACACATGCATTCAACCCATACAGCTCCTAATATAAACCTAAATTTCTTGTCTGTAAACCTCCTCCCATTTCTTTTCCTTTTGTCATTTTTTCTTTTGCAGTGATGTGAACACCAGGAAAATCTTGCCCTCACCTCACCCCATCCCACAGAGCTGGGGGCACAACAGCACCAGCACTTCCCTGGAAAGCAGGTCTGTCTTCTCCTCCTCTGATGCCTGTGACAGTCCCTGCTATGCGTGGAATGGGTCAAAATTGCCAGTTCTCTTCTCCCACAACCCATGGAGCCCCTTGTCTGGTAGCCACACAGAGTTCAGGGCTGGCCTACCCCGGTACCCTAGGAATACTGTGGAGTCTCTCACAGATGCTGAGTGCCAAAGCTGGGGTGTTTTCTCCCAGGGGTCTTTGTGGCTCCATGCAGGCAGACTTGCTTCAAGTCTCCTTGTGAAGAGATGTACCCAGGGCCATTAAAGGAAAGAATTGCTGCCTCACAGGTCCTTCCAGTCCCACCACAGGGTCCCCAGGCAGGGAAGGACAGAGAGTTGACCAGCCTAGCCTCAGGCCCTGTGCACTGTTCACTACAGACTGAACAAAGCTGACAAGACCTCTCCCAGCAGTGCTCTTCGTGCCCTCTAACTAGAAGGCTTGAGCACCCTTCTTCACCTACGTGCCCCCCAAACTGTCCGAGGGTGAGGTCCAGCCACACTCCTCCTGGAGCCCAGACAGAAACAGTACCTCCGTGGGCCCCGCGGGACCACTTCTGGATTGCAGCTGGATGCCAACACAATTACTTGTGATCATGAACAGCACTTTATTATGTCCTGTCCTCACTGCCTTCTAAGAGAGTGGATACCATCACTTGCTGTGTGGAGTGACAGGATGTGGGTTACACTTGGCAAGCCAGGAGGGAACTGCTTTGAATATTCTGTAAGGGCAATTTGTTGGATGGGAAAATAAGAGGGAGAAAAGCACAAACATCCTTCCTTTTTTTAAAGGGATTTCTTGGAAATTCCACACTTCTTATAAATCTCATTGGTTGGAACCTGGTCACCTGACCACACATAGCTGCAAAGGAGGCTGGGAAATGTAGTAATTTTTTTCAGCCATGGTAACATACTCAGCTAAATATGTTTTTATGAAGAGAGGAGAGAATAGTTATCTGTCCCAGGAGCAACTAACTAAGCCATGGTAGAGTAAGGGGACACATAGGGGAGACGTCCTAAAGGATGTGCCATCTAAGTTGGGTGCTGAAGGAGACAGTCAAGCCCCAGGTGGAACAGACTTGGTGGGGGCAGAGGTTGGGAGGGATGGGGAAGGTGCTAAGAAAGCATTCAGCCATGTAAAGGTCTTGAAGTAGAGCAGTCCAAGGAAAGGAAACAGCTAAAGCAAAGGTCCTGAGGCCAGAAGGAACTCATGTTACTGAGTAACAGAATTACAGAAAGAAGGGCAGTGTGGCCAGAACATAGTATGCAAGGGGCCAGATCACACAAGAAGAGAGTTTGAGTTTCATTCCAAGAGTGATGTGAGAAGCCACTAATGGGTTTAAGGGTTAGGGTTAGGGGAGGACATGACACGTTTGCACATGAAGGGATTGCTGTGGCTTCTGCCCAGATACAGTGGAGGGATGAGGAGGCAGACTGCCATCCCACAACCTCCTGGGTGAGATCGGGTCACTGATCTACGCAAAGCACTTTGGAAAGGTAAGCATGGGGTTCAAATGTAAGTCGCAGTGATACATGACTTGTGGTTGTCCTCAGCATCTCTGAGAGGCCAGCGTCATCCGTCCCTCTCACGGGGGACAGCCAGACAGACTCCGACATCCTGGCATTCATCAAGGCCAGACAGAGCATTCTGCAGAAGAAATGTAAGTGCATCTTCCTTCACAGCTCTGTTCACCAGCCCTTGGGAATGGAGGGGGAAGGCCAGAGCAAGAAGTGGGCTGAGAGGGAAGTAGGAAGCTTCCTGCCTATTCCTGAAACCACAGGACTGACCCTGTGGTCACCTCACACGTGCCTGGCCTCTGCTTCCTCCAGGGAAGAGCTCCAGGAAGTGACATCACAAATACCAGGACAGGCCCAAGGGGGTAGTGGGCCCAGATGCTCCCATTCTGCTTGGCAAAGCTTCCCTCCCTCTCCAGATCTTCAGCTCCTTGTGTTCTCTGTCTCCAAAGCCATTCACCTCTGTTTAGCCTTCTCCATACAAGAAGAGGCTGAGTGATGGTTTGATAACTTGAATCCCTGTCTAGAAATATCACTCTCCTATCGGAGCCTGGTTCTTACCAGTGAGTTGTAGACGTAATCACCATCTGAAGGCTCAGGCCTGAGGACACCTTTAACAGTTAAGGAAGAAATACCAGTGGCGAGTCAGACAACAGGAAGAGAAAGAAAAGGTCCTCCCTGGCCTTTGTCACCTCTTCCCCCCCATCTTCCTCTTGGCAGCTGCCCCCCGACTGTGGACAGGCCTTCTCTTCTCCTGCCTTCCCTCTCCCCAGAGACCCCCAGGGATAAACCCAGGACCCTTTACCCCAGCCCTACTTTTAACCTGGTCCCAGTAGTAAGCCAAAAGCTACCAGATGGGCCAAGCATTGCTTTCCTGTGTCAACACTCTGATGGATGAAATGGCAGACTTGGATCGTATCAGGACTGACACCTGCCCCGAGAGGCCCACAGTCAGTTTCATGGCCAACTCTCTGCAGTTTAGACTCTAGGAGGTCTACACATGGACGGAACATCCCAAGCAAAGGATGGCCTTGCCACGTTATCCTTCCAGCAGCAAGCAGGCACCCTCACTGAAATGCCAGCCTGCCCACTGTTCTCTCTCTACCACTGGGATCAGCTCCTCTGTGGAGGGGTCCCTCTAAGACCTGAGATAGACTGGCTCTGCCACCAACCCCCTTACACCATAGCTTGCCTCCATTTCCTTGTTGAAAAAAGAACACCAACAAATACATAAGATCGTTTGAGGTGCTGAGCAAGAGAGCAGGACACAGCTCACAGGCGTTGTGGGCAAGGGTAAGGGGCTTGGCTTCTATTCCAGGTGTCCTGAGAGCTCCCTGAAGAATTTAAGCCGTGGCATGATGTGGTCTGACTGGGGCTTTGGCAAGCTCACTCCAGCCACTGTATACAGCAGAGACCGTAGAGGCCCAGGAATAGCAGTTTCCAGATCCTGGGGAGGTCCAGGCAAGGGGTGAGGGCAGCCTGACCCCAGCAGCAGGTTGGCCATGAGTGTGAAGGAGAGGAGAGCCAGGAGGGCCGCTGGGCACCTGCTCTGAGCAGCTAACAGGACAGGGATGTCAACTGGCAGAAAGGCAGGCAGGGGTGGACGCCAGAGGGAAGTTGCTGGGGGCATTCAGAGTTCCAGTTGGCCCATTCGAAGTTTCAGAAGCCCTCCGAGACCCCACAGGAGGTAAGTGGGCCTCTGAACATGAGTCTGGGTGGAGTATAGCGCCAAGTCCTGAGTGAAATCCCTGCGGAAGAGAGAAATAGGGTTATTCTAATGTCTAGCTCAGACCACTGGGCAGTCTAACCTTGGAGGTGAGCGGGAAGATCCAGCCATAGCTACAAAGAACATTCAGCCAGGGTGGGAGAAGGGCCAGCAGTGGAGTGAGCGTGGCCTCAGGCGGGCCTCAGGAGAACGTGGTCCAGGGGAGAAGGGCCAGTAGAGCCCAGGGTTGCTGGAGGCTGAGGAAGCACGGATGGGACGCTGCCCACCAGCCACTCCACCTGTCATGGTGGCCGGGGACACGTGCCCTGTAGGCAGGGGACTGGGAGGAGGAAAGGCCCATGGTTGTGGTTGAGGAAAGAAAGGAGCAGGAGTGGAAATGGGGAATGGGGCCAGCTGTCCCAGGGGCTGAGCTGGAAGGAGGAGCAGCCGGGAGCCGGGGCCAAGGAGAAGCCGTGGTTGCACAGCCGTGTTCTCATGCTGAGAGGAATGGGCCAGTAGGAGAAAGGAGGTGGGTGAAGTGGGAGCAAGGACCAGACCGACAGGGGAAACTCTTCCGGGAAGTAGAGGGCGTGGCATCCGGGACTTAGGTGGAGCAGCGGTTGGCATTTGGAGCTGGGAGGCTCCCCTCGCCTGGAACAAACACATAGAAATCAACCATCATTCATCCCCTCGGGAAGCCAACACGTAAGCAACATTGTTAAGTTATGTTTACTGAGCTTTTGCCTGGATAATAAAGATGCCCTTTCCAACCCTCTCCGAGAAGGAGAGGCATTAACCCAAGGCCTATGTGAGGATGCTGTCCTCCTACGTACACAGTGCCCAGATGGTACAGAAAGCTGGGCTGAAAGGCGGAGCCCTCTTCATGTACAGAGCCAAGAGTCTGAACCCTCTCTTGGCAGATGGGGAAACTGAGGCACACAGCTGTTGCATGGCAGAGCCAGGACAACCCCGCTTTTCTACGCACTCTCCACCGGGACACCGTCTTGAAAAGCCACTCTGTGGTCTGCCTGGTGTCGGTCTCTTGGCCCCCACCCTCCCCGCAGCTGGGGAGCTTTGTTCTCCAAACAAATAGTGGCCTGGAAGTAATTCATCAAAACAAAAGTTCAAGGGTTCAATTTTTATTCTTAAGGGAAAAAAAAAAATTTAGTGACCATGAGGCTGCAAAGGAAGTTGAAGAAGGGTGACGGGGGATCCCCGTTCCACCAGGTCAGGGCCAAAGGGCCAGCAGGTGCGGCCTCACCGCCCGGCAGCAGATGGCCAGGACCCAGCAGGCAGCACTTTCCACGCAGCCCCCTTATCAGGCCTCCCCGTCAGGCAAACATGCAGGCCGGCCCTAGGCACCTTCCCCAGCCAAAGCAAACACTTCCCTCTCCCCTGCCCTGGGCTCCCTCTGCTCTTAATTTAGCGGCACTGTCTGTCTGGGCTTCTTCAGCAGTGCTCATTATGGGGAATTTGTGACTATCAGCCTGGGAGCAGGAGCCCAGAAAAGGTGATTTAACGTACGCCTCGCCCACCGGCTCTCGCACTCCACCAAGGGCCGGGATGAATCTAGTTGATTTAGGATTCATGGAAAAGCTGTGGAACGTTTAAATCCCTGCCAGGGGCACGTGTGGACAGGTATATATCCCCCCTATGGGGCGTTTGTCATCCATGGTGTCAAATCTGCTGTTTCTAACTGCCGAGCATGGCTTTAAAATCTGAGAAAATGAGATTAACCCCTTTCTAGAGTGCTTTAAAAAAAAATCTTCCTTAATCCCTGCAAAAAGTTTGGAACTTTTTTCATACGGACAGGAACCTTGGTGTGACCCCCATGACCACCATGCCCTTTTCTCTGGCTGGTGCCAGGAAGAGGCTCTGCCAAAAGCCTCAGAGCCTCCTGCCCCCTCCCCCGACTCCTCCATCCCCAGCCAGAGAAACCCTCCAGCTCTCCTCTGTGCTGGATCCATCCCAGCGAAATGGAGAGAACCTAGAACTGGGTGAGGGAGGAGGCCCAAAGGCAGGGCTCCTTGAAACCCTCAGCCCTGTGTGACCTTGGGCACATCACCTTCCCTGGCCCCCTCGCACATCTATCAAGCTCAGATTCTGCCTCCATCCAGGTGGCCAGCCCCTCCTGAGAAAACGTCCATAAAAGTCCCCTCTAAGCAGCCAAGAGCCAGGGAGCCGTTAGTGGGGAAACTGGCCTTGGTGGTGAGAACTGGCCCCACACGGTAAGGAGTGATTTCCTGTCTGTGGTTTCTCTGCGGCAATACCCTCCAGTCTGGGAACCTACAGTCATGAAACCCCAGCACTGACAGCTCCACCACTTCCCGGGGCTCATCAAGTCAAGAAAGGGCACCTTTTATCTGGGGTGGAGGTCTGTGTCTGAGGGGCCCTCCGAGCCCTGCTCTGTGGCACTCCACCCTAGCCCCAGCACTGCCCAAGTCACCACAGCAGGACAGTGTCTGGGGTGGGAGCTGGCTCAGACCCTAGGCCCCTTTCCATCGGCAGCGCTGACGCGTCCTGGCCCAGGCTGGAGGAGGAGAGGCCAGACCCACGTGCCTGCTGAGCCCCAGTACCTGCCCTCACCATCCTTGGACTAGAGAGCCAAAGACAGTGGGCTTCAACCCTGGCTCCTCATGGGTACTACCTGTCTCCCCAACCCCCGTCCCATGCCCTGGGCGTGGGTTTCCTATGTGCAGCAGAGCTGGGAACCATGGGTCCAGAGTGCCTGGAATGCATCCCTTCAGACGCCCTGGGGTGCCTGGTCTTCCTTCCTGCCCTAAGATTCAGTCAGAACAGCGAGGAATGTCTGAAAGCTAAGGACCAGCTCTATTTCACTAAACAGCCTGGGGTCTTGCATTCAGAATTAGATCTGAAAGACCAAGAGCCCATTGCCTTGACTTGTTTTCAACCTCTTCCTCCCCATCACCTGCCACATTCAGTGTGTCACTGAGAATGACCTGGTTGTCCTCCGCAATGTCAGACAGACCGTGCCCGCCCTATACTCCCCACCCCCGGCCACCCCCAGGCCAGGTCCCTGTGAGCACAATCAGATGACCGCTGCCTTCAAGCTCTCTGCCCCCTACAACTGTTTGAAACATTCTCTTCCCAAGCCCTCTGGCTCCTATTAAGATAGCCAAACTTTAAACAAATTAACTGCTTGTCACTCACACCATTTCTTCTTACGTGTTAATATGCCGGGAAATCTAGGGGTCTTGTTAAAAGGTAGGTCCTGATCAAGTAAGTCTGGTCTGGGGGCCGAGATTCCGCACTTCTTAACAAATTTCCTGGGGATGCCAGTGCCGCTGATGGACACTTTGAGAAGCAAGGAGCCATGCTAGCTAGCTTTCTTCTTCCGGGGACCTCACCTGCTCCATCAATCTGGATACTCAGAAGGAGGCCCAGAGAATGAACATGATTTGCCCAGCCACACCATGGGTTGGGGACTGTCGTGGCTACAACTCAGGGGCTCTGGCTCTTAGCCCAGAGAACCCTTCTCCATGTCCCGCTGTGGTGGTCAGAAAGAGCCACCCTGAATAAAATGAGTGTCAGGAGCCAAAAGCAAAAAGAGACTCTTTTGGAGAATCGAGCAGGGGTGTCTGTGAAAACTGTGGGCTTGGACAATGAGTACAGGTCCTGGCTCAGGGAGATTAAGCTTTTGCAGAGGACAAAGGAGGTGTCATCCTGCAGAGCTGGGGGGATAAAGACAGCCCCTGGGAGTTGGGGCACTGGGAGGCATGCCACCCCAGAGCCGAGGGAAGTGAGCTGCAGCCTCCTCCCCGTGCTCTTTGCCCTTCCATCCGCGAAGAAACCAGTGCCCCGATACAGAGCCTAATCGAGAACATCCTGTCTCCTTTCAGGTTTCCAGTAGGTGTCCAGCCGCAGGAACGGAGTATGGATGAAGGAAGGTGCCTTTTCTCACTCAGCCTGGCTTCAGATGTGATCTGCGGGCTGCTGAGAGCTTCTAGTGATTTTGGCTCCAATAGAAGGGGCTGTGTTTCCTTAAGGATGGTGTCCTGGAGGCCACCAGCAAGCCTGGGGCTAGGGCTTAGGGTGCCGTCCTTGCTGTGGGTGCTGGAGATAGTGCCAGGATGCTAGGGGCGGGATAGGGGCTTCCACTCACTCTTGTAGTGATGCTTCCCATGGTCAATTATAAACCTGGGACGTTATGAAATAATACCATCAGAACGTAGTGACAGGGGAAGCTCATGCTGGTAGAATAGGGGAGAAAGCTACCTACCAGCCAGCTGTACGAGCCCAGGAATGGCTAGGGCAAGCCAGGCAGCAGAATACAACACAGCAGAATACAAAGCATCTTGATGGCCAGTCCTGATCTCCCAAACCAAACTTCTACCATCACCCTCACGGCCCGGGTGACCATAGGCAGTGCCTGAATCAGCCGTATCTCCAGGGAGCCACCCAGCGAGGTCCAAGGACATCGGTGCACCCCGAGAGCAGGAGACGGCTCTCGAGAGCTCTGCAGAGAGCTTGAGAAGGGGCGGTATGGGCACCTAGGGCCTCACACCCTCACTCAGCCACTTGGGGCTCTGTAGGATTTGGGCTGAAACCTCCCACTCCCACCAGGGAAATAGAGCTGCTGGGGGCTTGCCTCGCTGAGCCTTTCCAGCACTCCAGGACCTGGCTGCAGGATACAGGAGGCCCTTGGAGAACCGCCTCCTGGCCTGCGTCTGGGCAGCGGCAGCAAAGTCCCAAGTCAGCTGTAGGTAGGGAGGGGTGTGGAGTCGGGAGAGGAATGGCACCTGCGATGAAGCAAAGTAAATAAAAGTGTCCGTCTACCACCCCCACTATCTCTGTCCTGTGAATACAAGACCTGCCACCCCGGAGAGAGGACGGGGAGAAAGTACATATAAGTGGCTTATTTTCTCCCCTTGCCCAGACTGGGTAAAAGGATCATGCAGGAGAAGCTGATGATGGCAGTTCAGAGCCAGGCAGCCCATAGAGCCCCTCTAATCCATACCCTCACTGATAATATTAGAAACCTGAAACAGAGTGGAGGGGCTGGCTTCTAAGGGCTAGTTAGTGGCAAGTGTCCCCTCTTTGGGGGGCTTTCCCTGACCCCCTGACAGGAGCCACTGCCGTTTCTCTGTTTCATTTTGCCCATCACTATGTGACATATCATCTTTCTCTATTTGCTTATTTCTTTATGGCCTGCCACCTCCCCCCATCCCCCCAAAACTAAATGCTCCATGACAACAGGGACCTGTGTGTCTTGCTCACTGCCGTGTGCCCAGCACAAGCTGGAACCAAATAAATACTCCTTCAGTTAATGAGCAGCAGAGTCAGAGCCCAGACCTCCTATTTCTCAGGCTCACATCTGTCCCATGCCTTTACTCTGGCTCTGCGACCGAGGCCCATTGAGGAAGAGTCCAGTCTCCCTGGTCAACTTCCAGCCCTCATGGTTCAGTGGCACATTGTAAGTCCTCCATAAAGTCTATAGAACCCGGGAAGATCAAATAGAGCCCTTGCAGCCTGGTCCTCGAAGCCTCCCCGAGGCCACGGGGCAGACACGTAGCAAACACACACACTCTCAAGAGCACAGAAGGCAGCATGGTGTTGGCCAGAGCCCCTCAGAGACAGCCTCAGTGTACCTAGCACACCTGAGGACCTGCCGCCCTCTAGAGCTGGTTAGAGTCTATTGACTTTAGATCTCCTGCTGAGAACTTATCTCCGGGATCCAAAGGCCTTATTGACAGAGATGTGTGGTATGGCCCCACTCAGGGTGTGAACCCACAAAGGCAAGGGAGGAAATGAAGAAGAGAGAAAAACAGACAGCTGGGTCATGGTGTCCTGCGGGGAGTCATATACAAAGTGTATACAGCCCCTAGAGAGGGAGCTTCTCTCCAAATTTCCCCTCCTGATGGAAGCTGGCTCTTGGACATGGACACAGGCGTGGCCACAGTGCATCTTCTCCAAAATTCACTGGCCTCTGAAAGAGGAGAAATGGAATCAGACTCTGGAAAGACTGTCCAGCAAGCCTGAGTTCACCCCAGGCCAAACTGTGGAGCTTTCCAAACCGTCTTCTGGAAAGCAGCCTGGCCAGTGACTCTAGCCCTGTCCCTACTAGAATTCAATTTGCTCTGCTGTTCACTTAATAGGGGATGTGAGGAGGAAGGTGGCTGTGATGCTAGGAGGATGGGCTTGCCCAGATCTTACTAAAAGGGATTTTTAGGAAGTAGATAGAGAAACTGTGGTAGATCGAAATAGCCAGTCTTAAGACTTTACCCCCTATAATAAAATTACACATTCAAAGCTTTGCCATGGCCTCACAGCAGCGGGGTCTACTTTCCTACCCCTTAAATCTGGACTTCGTCCTGTGACTTGCCTTGGTCCATGGGATGTTAGCAGACATGCATGATTCAAGTCTTGCATGCTCAGGCTTGCCTCTCTGCACTCCAGGGATCTGCCTTGGGAAGAACATGCCCGGAATAGGTGCTGCCCCTTCAGCTTCCATCCCAGAACATCTGGAGAGCAGATCCGAGCCCAGCCTACATACTGGAGCCAAGCCCAGCTGACCCATAGCTTGGAGCAGGGCTTCCCGGTCAAGCCTAGCCCAGATCAGCTGAACCCCGGCTGACCCAAACACCCCACTATCATGAGAATAAACACTTGTTGACATAAGGCACTGAGACTTGGGGTGGTATGTTATGGAGCATTAATTGTAGCAATGGCTAACAGACACAGATATCGAAAACCAGAATCAGTATATGGCTAGATGCAGGATTTCTCAGAGTTCACTGTTTCTTTCCATGCTGCCTACTGAGAGTAAGGACTTGAGAGTTGCACTTGAGAGTAAGCTGTGTATAACAAAGCAGGACACCACTTAATGGCCATGATAGAGCAACAGGGACCTGACTTACCCTCCTGCTTGAAATAACTGAAGACTAGACAAAATGTATAAAACAGTGGAAAAAGGCAGTTACAGGACACGGACCCCAAGGGAAGGGAAACAAGGGAGATAGGTGAGCCCAAGATGGTGGAACGTAACGGCCCACAGGACTTGGCCTCAGTCCAGAAAAAGGCCACCAGGGGGCGCCTAGTGGTTTCCTGAGTGGAGGAACTGTCACTAGGGGTCCAGGGAGGCCAAGGTGGCTTCCATCGGCAAGGTGAGGTGTAAGGGATGAGCGAGCTGCAGAGAGAGAGCAGACTGACTCCAAAGATCTTCAGAGGGTACTTTCAGGTCCCCAGCTCACAGCTGGGCCGTGCATGTCGGGGAGGAAATCACTCAGTGCTGGGGAAAGAACCACCAGAAAGGAGCAAGTGGAACAATTTCCAGAAATAACACAAGCTTGGGAATAGTTCGTGCTCCCAACAGCCGCCGTGGAGAAACCTTCTCACAAAAGAGTCATTGAACAGAAATCCCTTAAAGGTGCTGCCATGCAAGTGGGACCAAATTAGCTGTAGATCAAAGCTCTTCCAGTCCTGCCTAACAAAATCTAAAAAGCAAGCCTCAAGAGAGGCAGACTGTTTTCAGTGAGTTTCCAAACAACACTCAAAAATATTTAAAGGAGGGACTCCTGCGTGGTGCAGTCAATTAAATGTCTGACTCTTGGTTTCGGCTCAGGTCATAATCTCAGAGTTGTGAGATCAAGCCCCCACATCAGGCTCCACGCTCAGTGAGGTGTCTGCTAAATTTTCTCTCTCCCTCTTGCTCTGCTCCTCCCCAAGCTCACTCCCTCTCTCAAATAAATAAATCTTTTTAAAAAACTAATTAAAGGAATAAAAAAAAAATCTAACCCCTAGCAATGTAGAAGTGACACCCAGTAAAAAAAATTATCAAGCATTCATAGAGGCAGGAAAGTACAGCCCATAGAAAAACCAATCAGAAGAATTAGAAACAGCCCCATGAGTGACACAGATGATTGAATTAATAGACAGGGACTTTTTGTTTTTAATGCAATGGGTATATGTTCAAACTATAGGGAGAAAGATGCACCTTGTAATTCCTCAAATGCAAACATGACTCAATCATCTGGTCATTCTTTTAACAAGGATGTGTCATCCACTGTGCTAAATTCCAATGACTCAGAGGCGACCAGATCAGAGAAAGTGCCAAGCATCTTTGAAATTATGTTCTAATTAGGGAGACGGACAACAAATAAGCAAGGGAATCTGAGCTAAGAAGGAGTTGGGATGGGATAGGGTGGGCCTGGGCTCAATGTCAAGGTGGGTCAGAGTATAAAAGCCAGGGCGGGGTACCAAGAGGAAGGTGGGAGAGGCAGGCTCAGGACTAGAATGGTAGGTAAGGGGTTCAATGATGTGAAGAGGCCTGGGGCTGAGCGGTCTATTTGGAATTTGGAGCATGGCAAAGGGGGCCCTTGGGGGATCTGAGCCATCGAAGAATATGGAGGGAGACTACTTCGTGATGTGTGTCCAGGGGTCTTCCAGGGCAACCAGGCAGAGGAGGTGTAGAAAGCTTGGCTGTGAATTTTGGAAGTTGAAAATGTCCATGTAAAATATGGGAGGAAAAACAGCATTTCCAGCTCCAATATAGCAAGTGGCCCCTGACCATGGCCCTGGATGCTTCTTTCAGGGCAAGGGAGGAGGTAGCAAACTTTTTTTGGGTTAACTGCTCTGTTTGGGTTTCGATGGCCAAGTGCTGGTGAGCAGGCCTGAGCCCGTTTTATGCACACTGAGGGGGAATTCAGAGCAACCAGCAAGCAGAAAGTAGGTGAGGGATCCCTCCCTCTTGCTTCACTCAATTCCTTGTCTCAAGAAAGCAGCCCTTCCCTAGAGCAGCCCTATACTGCCTGTACTCCATCCCCGGTATGAGATACTAGTGTCATGTCTCCTTGGAAGTATCTTTTGGGCTTGCCTTTTCAATGACTTTCCTTAGAACCAGGCAAGGAGATGCCCTTGGCCATGCCTCAGAGTAGCCAACACTTTGAAGTACCTTGCCAGAAAGTTTCTAAATCTTCCAGTGCTGGGACCTGCCATGACCAACAGTGTCATCAACAAGGCCCATGTGGGCCTTGTTCCCTTTCCTTCAGGTTTTTTTTTTTTAAGATTGATTGATTGATTGATTGATTGATTTGGCAGAGCACAAGCAGGGGGAGCATCGGTCAGAGGGAGAGGGAGAAGCAAGCTCCCCTCAGAGCAGGGAGCCCAATGGGGGGCTTGATTCCAGGACCCTGGGAACATGACCTGAGCTGAAGGCAGACGCTTAACCAACTGAACCACCCAGGCATCCCTTTTCAGGTCATTCTTGCATGGGGTGGTTGACCAGATGCCCCAAGCTACTTTAGGATTCATGCCTATGGAGGTGTGCTGGGGTCCCTTAATCAATCCTTCATTCCAGGAGAACAGCCCGGTGAACAGATCATTCCGCTGACCGGTGCAGCATTCCACTCATGACACTGCTCAAGACTGGGCCACCAGAGTGGTGCTGATGTAGGACAAAGAATCTTCACACGCCCTGAATGGACAACGAACAAATCCATGAGTACCTGTTCTCTGCTCCATTCTGAATCTTCACCAAAAGTCATACCTCACATGGGATAATTTTAATCGAATTGCTTCTATGGACAGGAGCAGGCCTGGCCTTTTCTGTACTCTCAATTCCTCCATTCACTATGTCTCTCAGGTCCTGGGGAGGCTCTGCCCCTCCCTGCAGCCAGGATGGGCCCTACCTTGGTCAACACTCCACATCCACACCCTGGTCCGTGTCTTCCTGGGCTTATTTCTGCTGTTGCTCCAATGCATCTTACAGCTCTGGGTTTTTCCATAGTAGGCAGATGTAGGGAGACACAGGGCAGATGTAGGCAGATGTAGGGAGACACAGGGGTTTCTTTGGGGGTGTGGGAGGGCTTCTTTCATATGGGGTATCTGATGGAGCCCTTACCAATCACTTTGCCTTGTTCAAATTTAGTGGCCATCAAGAGAGAGGCATGATCTTCCCACTCCTGTCATCTCCCAAGGGCATTTGTCTGACAAGCTGAACGACTCCAGTTCAGTTCCACAGATGAGCTATTGCCCTACAGAACTGACAACTATAATGCCTCAGGAAAAGAGGCAGAGAACTAAGAGTCTAACAGACCCTGGCAGTATCCCCCAGCCCCCCGGCAGGTCCCATGTGAACAGTCCCTGTCCACACCAACGGCTTCCCATCTCAAGTACCCATCTGTCTCTACCCGAAGGTTCTCTTTGGCCACAAGGGCATTCTCGGCCCACGTGCAGGGCAGACCAGCAGCGCAAGAGTTAGTCTCTCCTAGAATAATCCTAAACTAATGAGGGAGGGGGGGCTGGTGGATAAACACCCCCAGCTTCCTCACCTCCCTGTGGGACAACTCTGAAGTGTGTCCCACACAGTGTCCCAGAGCTCCCCAGCGGCACACAGCGGTCACCTGTTCGATAACTCACCTTACATTGACTGCCCCTGTCTCTCCTCCCCAGTCTCTTGGGATCATCTCCTGGGATCACTTTCCCCATGAACCGCTCACACCCAGATTTTGCGTCAGGGTCTGCTCTGAGGCAAGCCCAAGGTGAACAGGGGCATCTACTTCAAAGTCACGGTAGGGGGCGCTCTTGCAATCAAGCCCTCCGGCTGGTAAAGTGGGAGTCTGGTCCCCAACTTCAACCAAAGCCCTGCTCTTCACAGTGCCACATACTGGGCCGCAGGGAAAGAGTTCATGTGGGAAAGGAGTCCTGCTGCTCCGAAAAAAACACAATGGAAAATCTGAACAAGGTCAGTACCAGGTGTGTTTGTTTGTTTTAATCCTTTCCCTCAAATCACCCCTCAGCTTTCTCCCTCCTCTCTGCTGGCCACAGAGCTGGGCCGGGCCTCCCTGCAATCCCACTCTCTGGCCGTGAGAGCAGAGCCCCACACAAACCCAACCTGCCCCTGCCCCCGACCATGATGCTCTCCCGCACCCCTCACTGTGGGGGACATCCACAAGGGGACCTGACCTGCCGCTCTGGCCCCATGGTGCTGCCCAGCCGGTGGGCACAGGGAGGCGGCATCTGAAACCAGCGCTCCTTTCCTCCCCGTGCCCTTTTCCCCACAGGGGATGTCCCTGGGGCAGGTGGGCCTTATCTTCTCCCTCCAATTCCGGTTTGGAACGTGCCCTGTCTCACTCGTGCGGATATGTGCCTATCGAGTGACTCCCCAAGCGAATGCCGATGTTGGTTGGCGGGGTGGTGGCCTGTCCTCTTCCTTATCTTGGGGCTCATTCAGATGGAAAGGGGCCCCAGGCCCAGCTGCTCTGTTTACTCTGCATTCTCTGCCCATTGTACACGAAATTGATCTGAGAGAGGTTTTGTTTTTCTTCTTTTTCCTCCAATCTCCTTATTAGTTCAGCCTCAGAAAGTCCCTTATCACTGCCGGATGTCAGGCCACACTCTGCCACCAGGCCTGGCCAGGTTCAGCTCTCCATTAATTGATTTTGCCCTCCCCACTTGGGGAGCACAAATTGGCTCTGCCCATTAGCAGAAATAATTCCCTGAAAGGAATTATAAATCAGGCCCTGCGTTCACCCGTCCCTCACAGTGCCGTGTGCCCACGTGGGGAGGTGTCAGGCAGGGAGACGGAGCACTTGAGGGCCAGGGCAGGTCCCCACAGTCATGCAGCTTCTCCCCTAAACCAGACGGAGGGAGGCCTCAGCCGACAGAAGGAGTGCCTGAAAAAGGTCCCAGCACAGAGGGCTCAACGAGCAACAAGTGTGCGCTGACTGAGTACAGGGAGAGAGAAAGGGGACTTGAAGGCCTCTTGACTTGACCCCCATCCACCGGTTCCGCCATTCCATTAACCACCCTTTGGCTCTGTGGCCTTGGGGTTTTCCTAAGGACCCAGTAAACTGGCAGTGCTCCTGGGAAGGATTCTATCTAAATTCCCGTCAGGTCTCCGGATGTGTGAAAAGTGAACATGAAGACAGGTGCGGTGAGAGGAGAGGAGAACACCAGAAGGGAAGGGCAAGCGGCCGGGCAAGGGGAGACAACGTTGCCGGCGCACAGGAGGTCCCCGGTAGGTAGGCCGCAAGTGAATGGACTGTCTTGCTCCCGATGAACCTGCCCAGGGCCAGAGGCGGCAGGAGGAGGGGAGCGGGCGCTCCAGGGAGGACTGATCCAGCCCTCCTTCCAGCCCAACACATCAGAGACCTACCTCTGGCCCCCCACACCCACCCTTTTCTCCCACACAGGTAGTCCATGCTCTTCCCCTTCATTTCCTTCCACCCGAGAACCACCACCATTGCCCGTGGACCGTGTGCAGAACCATCGAGGCCGCTCAGGCTACAGAGGATGCTAAGACCTGCCTGAGATCCCCCAGACATCCACAGATGAGCTTTCTAAATGATACAGGAGAGAACGCGTCACACGTTGAGCTTCTCTAGGGCAATAAAATAGGATTTGATTATCACATGGTCTTGCAGGTGTAACTACAACCCTAGCTAAAAGTCAGGAATTAGCAAGTCTGTAATGACGGGATGGTGGCCAACACCTTGTCATCCCATCTCTCTGGACCAGAAAGAAAAGTCTTGACACTTCCTTCCTCCTCTAAGACGAGCCCACATCCCAGCATGGTGCTGTCTGGGAAAGCCCTGGGTGCAGAGGAGCATCGTACAGGAGAGCTTGAGATCCCCAGGTGGCTTTGGGGAACCCAGAACATGTAGGATGGCAGAGAAGGCAGCTGCCAGCCTGGGCCGGGCCCCACCTAAACCCCAGGATGGATGAGGTGCTTTAGAGGACACGGAGGACACCGCGGCCTGCCCTCGGCACTGGTTACAGCGCTGAGATGTCCCCATGTTTAGCCTCCACATCCTGCCCTCACCTCAGCTCCCTGGGATTTATTGTTCCCGTTCGGGCCTCAGAGCAGATTAAGACCCTATGACACTCCCGCTTTCCTGATCATCCCCATATTTGGGATGGTAAAATTCTCCCCGTGGCTTTTACTTCCTACCATCTCTCTTCCCCTTCCTCGCCCTGGACATACGTGGCCACTGTCTCTGCCTCCCCATAGCCCCTTCCAAGTGACACGTGTCCGTGTGTGGCCCCCACGCCCCTGGCTGGGGCAGAGAGGCTGAAGGTAGTGCCTGACACAAGGATGGCCGGACATCTGTGAAGTGGCCCACGTGAAAAGGTTCCCTCAGACCCTTGGCCTCTCACCACAGAGGACCTGAGGCAAAGAGTAGCAAGAGGAAGAACAGAGGACACAGCACCTGAACAGCACCTGATGCTGCCTGGAAGCCGGGGGTGGCCTGGAGCAGAATTCTGTCCCAGCAGAGGGAGGCTGGGACGAGCAGAGGGGCCACCCCGCGAGGAGAGGGGACGAAGCCCATGACTGGTCAGGAGTGAAGACATGGGCTGGGTTGTTCCAGAACCCTGGCGGCTCCTGGTTTCCGACCACAAATTGTTTCAATTACTTAAGATAACTGGAGTGTGTTCCTAGTCCTTCCAACTCAAATAAGCCTTGAACTATGAAAACAACAACAACAATGGGAAAAACTTGTGTAGCCACTGGGGACTCACAGGACACCTAATAGTGGCTTGAACAAAGAGGGGTTATGTTTCTAACATTTTTGAAACCTAGAGATGGGCATGCCCAGGAATGGGCAGAGCATCTTTGCAACACCCTTGGCCATTCCCTCAAGGACATGAGGTGGCTCGGCAGGGCCAGTCCTCTGTGTGAGGGGGGCAGTGGGGCCTGCTGCAGCTGAGGCCCCTATGGGGACAGAGCGGCTTTACCCCACACCTCCACAGCAGGCTCCACACTCATCCAATTGGCCAGAACTGGATCACATGGCCACCCCGGCTGCTAGGGAGCCCCAAAAGTGTGTGCAAGGGGCACCATCCATCCTCCGAACCCCTCCCCATTTCTGTGCCCCTCTTCCCCCTCTTTAATGTGTTTTTTGCTTCTAACGATGTGGCCTGCCTATCACCTGGGACTCCATAAACCGTCCTCAGGCTACCGGAGCCGTTCTACCTGCTGCAACCGGCGGGTGTGGGATTATGAAAGCCCAGCTCCCCTGCCTTCACCTGGGACTCGCAGGGTGTGCATTCCCCACCAGGGCTCTCCGGGAACCAGGCAGAGCTGGGACTACGGTCCCTTGTGTGGCCCCACCTGCCCTACATTCTTATCGGTCCTCCCCTAGTCCACTGTTCACACACAAATCCTGCTCTCAGGGCTGCTCCCGGAGACCCCGACGAAGAGCCTGGGGAGCAGGTTTATCATGATGGGTTGGACGGATCACGCTCCATTGCCTGGAGCCGACATGTACACACACGTGGGACTCTGTTAGCTGGGAGGGAGGGAAAGGGTGCAGGCAGAGGCTCGTGTTGTCCACTGCCCCAGCTCATCAGACAAAACGTGAGCAGGGAACTTGATTCTCACACAGGGCCGGTACGAAGGTACAACGGTGTGGCTGCTTTGGGAAAACAGTCTGGCACTTCTCAGAAAGTTCGAGTGACCACACGACCAGTACTCCACTCCTGGAGACATGAAAACCTACATCCTCACAAACACTTGTCCACGAATATTCGTGGCAGCATCATTCATAAGAGCCGAGAAGTAGAAACAACTCAAATATCTATCAGCTGACGCATGGACAAATAAAATTCTCTGCTCTGTCCTATGGAAAAGGACACAGCGCTAAAGAAGGACGAAGTACTGAGACGCATGCCATGGTATGGATGAACCTTGAAAACATCACACCAAGTGGCCAGGCACAAGAAGCCCCATATGGTATCAGAACACGTCTATGAAATGTCCACAACAGAGAAACTCAGACAGAAAGCAGATGGATGGCTGCCTGAGGCTGAGGGGGCAAGCTGGGTGGATGGGGAGGATAGCTAAGAGGGGATAGGGGATTGGGGATATAGCATGATTCTGAACATACTAAAAGCCATTCAACTGTATACTTTAAAAGTGTGAATAAAGGGCACGTGGGTGACTCAGTCTGTTAAGTGTTTGGCTTCAGCTCGGGTCATGATCCCAGGGTCCTGGAATCAAGTCCCACATCCGGCTCCTTGCTCAGTGGGGAGCCTGCTTCTTCCTCTTCATCTGCCCTTCCCCCTCCTCATACTGTCTCTCTCTCTCAAATAAATAATAAAATCTTTTTAAAAAGTAATAAATGTGTGAATGATACAGTATGTGAATTATATCTCAATAAAGCTATTGCAAATACACACACAAGCAAAGAAGAGAAAAAGAGGAAAACACCCTCGATTCCACTCCCCTGAGAGAACCCTGTGAACATCTCAGGTCAGGATATACTTTAAACTGCTTTTTTGTTCATGCATACATCTTGCCGTTATGGTATGCTCTGAAGGCAACCTGCTGAAGGATTCCAAACACGGAAAACCATCAGCAAAAGCTATGAAGCAAGTGTGTCTAACTGCTTAGGAACATCAACCCCAATACCACTCCTGATCGAGGCTGTTATGTGTCTATTTGCTTTGCCCTGATTTGTCACCGAGTTTACTTACCCTCGGGTTTCCCCAATAGGCAGGTCAATCCTCCCAGCCCCATTCTGTAGCCAGGGCAACTGAGCACAAGGCAGAGTCACACCCATCCCAATTTATTTTTTTGTAAGATTTTAGTTAGTTAGTTGAGAAAGAGAGACAGCATGAGTGGGGAGGGGCAAAGAGGGAGGGAGAAATAGAATCTCAAGCAGATTCCACGCTGAAGAGGGAGCCCGATGCAGGGCTCAATCCCAGGACCCTGAGAGCATGACCTGAGCTGAAACCGAGAGTCAGGTGCTCAAATGACTGAGCAATCCAGGTGCCCTCCCCCCACCAACATCCTGATTTCTTCCCAGCTTGGGGCATGAAGCATCATGGATGAAAAACTGGGGGCTGCGGAGGGTGCCCCTTCAGACCAGGGCAGAACAAGAGGGAAGCATTTGATTTGGTCCAGAAATACCCATCCAACCTAGAGGCCAAGGACAAGGCAAGATGACCTCAGGAGGACCCTCTAGGTCTCTTTGAGGGGTTCATGCCACTGACTTGTGCTCTCCATGGTGGAAAAAAAAAAAAAAAAAGGCTGGTTGGGGGTGGCAGGCCTGTTTGCACTGGAGGCACTTAGCGCAGCCAAGCTGAGCCGCACTGTTCAAACAGACTCCCCGGCCTCCAGACACCTGTGCTGAGGAGGACGAGAAGAGTGAAGCAGGCGGGAGGCTGAGCACGGGTCCCTGCGCACGTTCCACCTCTCCTCCCACAGGCAGCCCCCCGAGCCCCGGCAGCATCCTGGCCACACCATGCCCCGAGCCGGGCTCTGCAGCTGCTGGGGAGGCCGGGTGCTGCCCCTGCTGCTGGCCTATGTCTGCTACCTGCTGCTCGGCGCCACTGTCTTCCAGCTGCTGGAGAAGCAGGCAGAGGCTCAGTCCAGAGACCAGTTCCAGTTTGAGAAGCTGCGCTTCCTGGAGAACTACACCTGCCTGGACCAACGGGCCCTGGAGAAATTTGTACAGGTGAAGGGGAGAGGCTGGTGTGGGATGGCGGGCAGAGTGCGGGTTCTCACAGCAGGTCCAGAGCTGCCCCCAGGGCTGGTGCCCTGTTCAGACGCAGCATGTGCTGGCTGAGCACTGGGCCGGGTTCTGGCCCCAGGTCCAAAACCAGATTGCCGTGCCGCTTCCACTCACTGGCCCCAAACGTCCTCCTCTACAAGGTGAGGAGAATAACCTCATGTGAGCGCAGACGTTTACAGCAAATCAAAAGCACCTTTTTAAGCTGACACTCGCGGCATAAATGTGAACTGTGTGTCAGTGTTATCAATATCTCAAATTTCCTTCTCCCACACTCTGCCCTTCCCCTCCCCAAAGGGCACGGCTGCTAATCCTGCTGTCCTCTCCCTGCTCACACCCCGTGAGGGCTGACCACACATGAGGGCTGTGGGGACAGGAGACACAAAGATAGATGGGGAGCAGGGGCCAGGGAGACAGCCCCAGCAAGGTGTCCTTAGGGGGAGGTCTCTGGTGGCAGAGCTGTTCCCTCCACCCGACCTGGGTCCCTTCTGCTTCCCTGCACAAACTCTGGCGCCCCAGCACCCTCTCATCAAGAAGCAAGGCAAAACCACAGTGTCACCTTGGAGACCAGGGGGCCCTGTGAATGTCAATACCCACCACGAAGGAACAAGCCCAGTGCAGAGTCATCACAAAGACAAATGACACTTAGTGAGCTTGCCTAAAACAGTGGGGAATCCAGGCATCCTGATGGGGTCAGAGCAGTCACGATCCATCCTCTGGAGCCGAGCATTTTGTATGTGTTTCCTCATAACAACCTATTACCATCACTGTCTCCAGTCGGCAGGTGGAAACTGAGGCACAGAGGGGTGGAGTGTTGGCAAGACTGCAGGGTGAGTGATAGAGACAGAACTCACCCCAGGCCAGATGCCCTTCACCATACAAATTAGCAGAAGAGCAGGGTTGGGGGCAGGTAGAATAGGGCCTAGAGCAGCAGTTCTTCAACTGTGGACCAGATGTGACTGCATTACATGGGAGAGTCCTTTGGAAATGCCAGCAATGGCGCCCGGCCCAGACCCTTGGAATCAGCAGCTCTGGGGGCAGCCCAGCAACCTGTCCTTCATCAGCCCTCCAGACCATGCCCATACCCTCAAGGTGGAGATGAGATGACATAGAAGATGATGGGTGGGCTGAGTGGTCAGAGAGCACTTTCTGGAGATGTGAGACCCCTGTCCAGGCCCTTGCTCCCAGGAAATGAGGCTTCTTTGCTCTCTGGCAGTATAGGGCTGGGGCCATGGCACCCCTGTGGGGCTGAGAAGGGCTCTGGAGCCTCCCAAGACCTCGGGGGATAAGGCAGAAGCCCCGGAGTCTGTGACACCTTCTCCTCCCTCAGCCTAGGGTTAGAGGCGAAACCCAGGAGCCAGAGTGTGCTAGAAGGATTGGAAGCTGGGATCTAACTAGCTCTGTAAACAGAGGTGGGAGACAACAGGCTTGACGGCAGCCCCAGCTGCTGATTAATGACACCCCTCCCTGGCCTCCTCAGGGAAGCCAGGATACCCCTGTCCTCAGCCTCCTGGGGAGGGAGCGTCAGTTGCCAGGGATGCCTGGCTGACAGGAAGAACACTGGTCTAGAATTCCAGAACACATATTACTGGTACAATCACAAGAGGAAAAAGCTGTTAGCAGCACCAGAAGCTGTATTAGAGACTCTTCCATAAGGAAAAGGCCTTGCCCAGTGTCACAGGACTCATGTCTGACTTTCCCAACTACATGTGGATTCTTAGAGAAAAATGGAAGGTTGCACTGGGGGCCCCACCCTCAGTACCCTCACCGAATCAAGGCCTCTTCCTCAGCAGGATGGAGATCTTCAGGTTGGCCGTGGGAGACAGCTGGGCCCAGGGCAAGTGCTGCTCCCAAGGGGGAGGGTCTCCAGGGAGCCAGCGTGTTCCAGAATGTTCCATCCTGGCCTCTCGGGGTGTGTGGGAAAGGGAAGGAGACCAAAGTCCGCATTCGAAGAGACCAGTTCTGCCAAAGTGAAGAAAAGCAGACAGCCTGTGTCATGACTCCCAGACTGGCCCAGCCTACCAGGGCCACCCCACCCTGGCAGGGAGCACGCTCGTGCAGCCAGTGGGGAAAAGGTTCTCACGGGAACTAGAGGCCGGAGTGGCCCTTCCCCCACTGCCTCCTCCTGCTTTGGGGGCTCTATCAAGTGGCAAGGCGGTGCTGCTGCCTGGGACAATGCACGGTGACAGGATGGGACTGGGGGGCAGACTGGAGAGGGACCCCTACCCATCTCCAAGAGGCCTGGGCCTAGGGACACAGGGGCTTTGGTTGAGCCCACAAGCGTTCAGGTTGTGTAAACACACTCAACACACATGCACACACATGCAACTTGGAGAACCCATGCACGTCGCAGGCATACAACACACCACCCAGAAACACTGCTACACACCCGACCTTTGCCCAGGCCTCTGATGGAATTTCCCTTACCCGTGGGCCCGGGCTGGGTATCACTAGGGGGCAGCAAAGAGCAAAGCTGCCAGCTCAGCTGGAAGTTGGGAGAGCACAGGATTCTAGGTCTCCACCATACACCCTGTTGGGAGGGCAGACCCATGGCTTTCCTGTGGTCTCCCAAACCCCACATTCCCCAGTAAGCCCTTCTGGAAGCATCTGACCTGAAGTCGTCCCATTGTCCTCACAACACACCTACGCCTCACCCTCTTGGCCATTGGCAGCATCTCCCACGTGCCCCACCCCATAAGCACCCTCTGCCTCCTTAGGCCCCCTCTCCCCTTCCCCCGCCCATGTTTACAGTTCACGTGGCAGTCAGCCCTGGCCCATGGAACAAGCTGTGGATTTGGAATCCAATGACCCTGGACAAGTCATTTATTTAGCTACTCAGCCGGAGCCCTGGTTTCCTTTCCTACAAAATGGAAGCAAGAGCCTCTAAGAATATCATTAAATGAGATAACAGGAAAGTACCCTGCTTGTCCACCAGCGGATGCCTCTGCTGCCTCCACCTCCTACACCACCCCAACCTCCCTTCCCCCACCACAACAGGTCATCATGGAAGCCTGGGTGAAGGGTGTGAACCCCAAAGGCAACTCCACAAACCCCAGCAACTGGGACTTTGGCAGCAGCTTCTTCTTCGCAGGCACGGTTGTCACCACCATAGGTAAAGGGTTGGGGTGGGGAAGGGCTTCCCCAAAGCCCCTGTCTTGGTTTGGGTTCCCCAGAGCAGAGGCTGAGATATTGTTTGTCTAAGAGATGATGCCAGGAAGCATGAGCAGAGAGGTGGGAAAGCAGGGCAGGAGAGGAGAAAATGCAGCATAGTTTGCATTGAGGAGCAGGGTCCCAGGGAGGGCCACTGGCCTTGCTCCCACCTGGACCCTCTCAGAGGCCAGGCAGAGCCCAGCCTCAGAACGGTGCCCGTGAGGGGCGAGGAAGCAGGGCTATTTACCTACCAGCTCCTGCCCTCGCTGGATGAGAGCTGATCCCAGATCAGCTCTCCAGGATTTGGAACTTGCCCACACACCCAGCATACTCTCAGGTAGAGAGAGATGCAGGGACTCGGGATTCAGAGCCACCTGTGTATACAGAAACCACACCCCCCCAGCTGCAGGGGATGCCCCAGGTGTTCCGAGGGGACAGGCCACCCAACAGCACCTGCTATACCCCCTCACCTAGAAAACCCACACCACCTCTCCCAAGGAAACCCCGGACCTCCCATATCCATGGTCTCCCCATCCATTCAATTAAGTTTGATTCCACACACCTTCCTTGACCTCAGGGGACAACTGTAGCGGAAGGAGTGGGGGTTGGGTAGGGAGGGTACAGACTTGGATTAGATCCAGGCTCAGCCCTCAAGGAGCTTCTGATCCAATGAAGAGGAATGAGATAAGCATGCAAAAAACAATAGTACAAAGCAAAGTAGATAATTAGACAGGAATGACACAAAGCACTATAAGGAATCACTCCTAGTAGGGAGGAAGACGGTGGCCGTCAAGAGGGCTTCCAGAGACAGTGTCCTTGGAGATGTGCCTTTCAAACACAAGCAGGAGTCTTTTTTTTTTTTAAGATTTTATTTATTTATTTGACAGACAGAGATCATAAGTAGGCAGAGAGGCAGGCAGAGAGAGGAAGGGAAGCAGGCTCCCTGCTGAGCAGAAAGTCCGGTGCGGGGCTCAATACCAGGACCCTGGGATTATGACCTGAGCTGAAGGCAGAGGCTTTAACCCACTGAGCCACCCGGGCACCCCCACAAGCAGGATTCTTACAAAGAGAGATCATTCTAGCGGGGCAGGGGGTGGGGGGCAGCAGAGAGAATGTTCTTGGGAACAGAGGAGCTTCCCCTCCACCCCCAGAGGTAGTGGAACATCACCTCTGCTCCAGCCTGTGGGGGAGGCCATTCTGAACTCTCCTCCATATTTGCACACTCCTCCTCCCCCTGCAGGATATGGTAACCTGGCACCCAGCACGGAGGCAGGCCAGGTCTTCTGCGTCTTCTACGCCCTGGTGGGCATCCCACTCAACGTGGTCTTCCTCAACCACCTGGGCGCAGGCCTGCATGGCCACCTGACTACCCTGGAGAGGTGGGAGGAGCAACCCAGGCGCTCCCAGGTAGGGCCCCTTCCCACTTCCAGCCCTGCCACAATGGGATCCGTTGCAGGGTGAAAACGGAAGTTGACACCAAGACGCAGTTTGACAGGCAAGGTCTTAGGGGTCGATGCCTGTGGAAGAAAGGGCCCTGCAGAGGGAGAAGGTGAATTGTGATTGGGCTGGAATGAAGACTTGGACAGCCCCTCCTGGAGTTCGGCATTGTGTGTGTGGCCATTGGAGCTGGCCCCACAGGGGGCTGAATTGGCCAGGGGTCTATTCCCTGGTGTCCATCAGGCACAGGGTGGCCTTCCCGGGAAGGGTATGCCCTTAAGCCAGGCAGTCCTATGTAGCCAAGGGCCACCTCCAAAGAGCTGAGAGCTGGAGGCCACTGGCTGATGGCTGGTCAACAAGGTTTTCTCTGCAAGGGGATCTGGGTGGCACATCCTTGCGGTCATCACAGAGCTCCAGCACCTCCCCTTATGGTTGAAAATAAGCTCCAGGCCACCCAGCACACCCCCAGTGCCCACCAGCTTGGCCAGTTTGCAAAGCCAGGTGCATGAAGGAGAGCCGAGGTGCAGAGGAATCTGGGATAGTTCAGATCAGAGTCCCCGTGGGCCTATCCAAGTGTGATCTCCAGGCCCAGAGGAGTCTCCAGATTCCAGCCTGACCCACTAATGAAATCCCTCTGACCAAATATTTCCCCAGCCTGGGCAAGAGCGCACACACACAGTAAAACCCGCACCCCAAAGGTCTGCAGGCAAGAAAGGGACATAGCTATGGTCTAGCTCCACTCCATAGCTCCACTCCCAGATTTGTGTCCACCCACTCCCCCGCAACACACACACACACACATACACAGTCCTGGGGCCTTCCAAGTAGACTCAGAGGCAGACTCTCTCTCTCCCAGCTGCTGCAGATCCTTGGCCTGGCTCTGTTCTTGACCCTGGGGACGGTGGTCATTCTCATCTTCCCGCCCATGGTCTTCAGCCATGTGGAGGGCTGGAGCTTTGGGGAAGGCTTCTACTTCGCCTTCATCACTCTCAGCACCATTGGCTTCGGGGACTATGTTGTCGGTGAGAACAAGGCGGTCACACAGCTCAGGGTGGGGGCCACGGGGATTCAGGGGATGGGGAGATCTCTGCAGGTGGTAACTATTGAGCATCAGATCGTCCCTGGGTATCCAGTGGAGACCAGCAGTTTGTGAGACTGCTGAGGATTCTAACAGCCTTAGACATCTGTGGCCGGGGACACATGGCCCTTTCCCCGGGGACCCCCTCTATAGATCCTTGTTATGGAGAGGCCGGCGGGGACCCCTATGGAACCTGGGGCGATGGGGATTGTGCCCTCAGATCCCTGGCATGTATCATGTCTCATTCCCTGCCAGGCACAGACCCCAGCAAGCATTACATCTCTGTGTACCGGAGCCTGGCCGCCCTCTGGATCCTCTTGGGCCTGGCATGGCTGGCGCTGATCCTCCCACTAGGTCCTCTGCTTCTGCACAGGTGCTCCCAGCTCTGGCTGCTCAGCAGGGGACTCAGCCTCAAGGACCGGGAAGCCCCCGAGATGGATGGGCTCCCCAGACCTCAGAAGATCCCCATCTCTGCGTGAGGTCTCCAGGGGCCTCAGGAGCCCTTCCCACTTCCCCTACGCTTGTATGCCTTCCGGACTTCCTGTTCTGTGTCCCTTCCCACTCTCTTCCTAGCCAGGGCTGGTCTCAGGAGCTCTCCAGAGAGCAAAGGAGATGGGTTGCCCAAGCAAGTCACTGCAAGGAGATGTAGGACATGATGAAGGACAGATGTGTGTGGAGTGAGACGTGCATTGTTGTCCCAAAGCTCCTCCCCCAAACATGACCTGGCAAAGTCGAATCCAGATGTGGGTCACTCTGGCCAAGCCCCCATCATGCCCTCCCTGCATCCCCCCCACCCAGGAGACTTAGTCCAGTAGAGCAGACAAAAGCTGACTTTATTTTCACCTCACTTGATACATGCACAATGAGCATTTGCCTGTGCGTCCAGCAGAGTGCCAGGCTCTGGGGCCACAACAGTAAAAGATCTTGCTCTGTGTGTGTGTTTCATCCAGTGGAAGGACTAGACAAGCAGAGACGCCCCAACCCAGTGCCCCAAATAGGGTAGGGGGGTATGAGCCCATAGGAATGGCTGGCAGGGACCATCAAGGAGAGAGGCTGGGCAGGGACTTTGGAACACCTTCGGCAAACACAGTATCTGCCCTCGGGAAGCCAGCAGCTGCTTCTCCAACCTGCCAGCAACCTTGCCTAGAGGTCTGGAGCCAGCCGACCTTCAACAAGGAGGAGCTCTTGGATGTCCCACCTACCTTCTGGAGTGTGGCCTCCCCTGACTCCTCAGGGCACCCCTTGGCCTCATCACCCCCTCTGAGCGCCTGTCCTAAGAGCCTTTCCAAACACAGCCTGGGAAAATGGAGCCAGCAGATCCCAAGAGATCCCCAGGAAACGAGCTCTGTGAAGGACTGGCCTCATTCGGGAATGTGCTCTGCAGCCCTGACCTTTCTTCTGCCAGACTGTGACATCTCTGGCCAGAAGGAGAGGAGAGATTGAGACCAGTCAATCTAACGCCCAGCTTCATCAAGGACTCCAACCTCTGCCCCTACATCTGCCATCAAGGAAGGTCCATAAGTTGCCAGGGGCTCTGGACAGGACTGAGGCAAGGCTGTGTGACACAGAGAAGGCTCCAGGTGGGACAAACAGGGAAGGAACTACAGCAGCAAGAGAGACCCAGGTTATACAGCAGGACTTCCTAAAAAGGAGAAGAGATCTGGGAAACAGACTCCTTACATACCCTGCACCCTTCCTCTAGGAAGGGAGTAAGGGGGCCTCTTCAGAATCAGGGAACAGACAAGCCCACTGGTGAAGGATCCTCTTGCCTCCCAAGTTCATAGACAAGTGGGGATCAACTGGGGTCCCTCACCTTTGGGTACACAACAGAAAGAAGAGTGTTACAAGAGATCCAGGGAGACTCAACGGGTGGCAAGTCCTTGGTGATAGTCCCAGGGTCCAAGAACTTGGGCTGGGGCCCTAAGGCAATAAACTTGGCTTCTACTTTCTCTTCCTCCAGCGTTCAGTCTCCAGGAGTCTCTCCCGCTGGTCCCCACAGTAGGACAGGCCGGGGGCTCTGGGCCCCTTCCTTCTCAGTGCCTGTGGTCACCCCAAGCCCTCCCCTTCTCCCTGAGCTAGGCCTGGGTGGGGAGTACTCCACGCACACTCAAGGCGGGGCCAGATGCCCCACATCTCCGGCCTCATTTTGTCCCTGGGATTGGATCCCTGGCCGGGGCGGGGCCGGGCTGTCCCATTCCCCAGCAAGCCTCCTCTGCTGAGAAAACTGGCCACAGGCAGGCGTCGACTGAGCAGAGGACCAGCCGAGAAGCCCCTAGCCCTTTCTTTCCACCTCAGTTCCGGCCCATGGCTCCAGGCCCAGGGCTCCCTGCCTCTCTGGCTCTGTGCAGACCCCGCACCCCTGGGGCGGCTGGCGACAGGGGGCGGGAGTGCGCAGTGCCAGGCACCGTGCTCCTGCTGCTCGCCTACCTGGCTTACCTGGCGCTGGGCACGGGCGTGTTCTGGGTGCTGGAGAGCCCCGCGGCGCGCGATTCCAGCGCGAGGTTCCAGCGCGACAAGTGGGCGCTGCTGCAGAACTTCACGTGCCTGGACGGCCCGGCGCTGGACTCGCTGATCCGGGTCAGGGGCGAGCGGGGCGGACGAGCGGGGGCATAGCGGGGGCGAGGGGACGCGCCCTGGCTGCGGCCCGGGCCCCGCCGGGAGCACTGAGGGCAGAGAGAGGCAGGCGGACCGGGTCGAGGCGGACAGCCTGGGGCGGGCTGGGGCAGGAGGGCCGGGCTGGTGCGCTGCGAAACTCGCGGCTGCGGCGGCGGGAAGCGGGCGCGGCGCGCGGTCAGTCCCCCTCTGGGGCCGAGAGGGCACGACCTGCCCCGCGGAGAGGGTTGCCAGGCCCAACACCGGAATTTGAGCGTGGGGACCGCAGGGAGCGCGCCGACTCCGGGCCGGGGCCGGGGCCGGGGCCGCAGCAGGGCCGGGTGCTCGCAGGGCGGGGGAGGTGGCGGGGCGAGAGTCCCAGCAGGCCCGCTCGCCGCTGTGTCGGGGTCGCACCGCAGGCCAAGGACGGAAGGGCAGGCCTGAGCCCTTGCGCAGAGTGCAAACATGCGAACTGGGGGCGAGGAGGGCAGGGGGCGACGGGCACTGTCTGAGGATGCGCTGAGCGGGAGTCGGGGTGGGAAAGGTTCAGGGCGCGCTTGTTCCAGCGGGTGAGTGGGATGGGGGCGGGAGCCCGAAGTGCGCAGACCCGCTCTGAGAGAAGCAGAGACAGACACAGGGGCGCTCTTTGATCCCGCTCTATTCCGGGTCTTCGGACTCAGGGACTGGATGTGTCCGGGCCATGCACTGCTGAGGGGCTGGGGGACCCAGCGGGACGTGGGTGAGGGGGAAGGCAGAGGAGGGTTCTTGAGAAAGGGGGCCATCGCAGATGGATGGAGGTCCCCTTCCATTCCGGGCAGGCCACACCCGACTGGGACCCGCCTAGAACTGGGTGCTTTAACGTCCTGGGACCTCCCTTGGTCCGGGGACACAAACGCGTCCCTAGCCCCAAAAGCCCGTCCGTTTTCCCGCAGTCTCGGCGCCGCCTCCATCCAGGCGGGCAGGGTCTGAGTCCCAAAGCTGCCAATCAGAAACCAGTTCCCAGGAGGTCGCAGGGAAACGTTTCTGGGTGGGAAGTGACCGGGCACTGGAGCAGTGGTAGAGTCCTGAGGCCTTGCACTGGGCTGACTGGGCAGCAGAAGGATTATCTCTGCTAAGGACCTGTTGTCGCACCTCTGTCCCCCATCTCTACACTTTCACCAATACAGCGGCACTGCCTGGTCCCCTATGCTGGGCAGCACCCCCTTAGCAGAGGTGGGGGGCCTCCCTTACCTGCCGCATGGGCCCAGGGAGGCTGACAGTGATGGCAATGGTAGCAGGGAGTGCTTCTGTGGAGCACTGGCTGTGTGCCAAGCACTGTTCCAGGCGATTAATTCCTATTTACTCCTTCCATCCTCACCTACCTAACCAGTAGGTACCATTTCATCATCCCCTTTTCAAGATGAAGAAACTGAGGCTCAAAGAGGTTAAATACAACTATATGGCCACATAGCCAGGGAGCTGGGCCTGTTAACCACCAAGATGGGGCTCAGTGCAGATCTGTGGGAGGGGTTCCCCAAAGCTCCCGCAGGGCCTTCATCTCCTTACCTTCCCCTTCAGCCCCTCTGCTCCCCTCTGCTACTTCACCCCTGCCTCAAGCATCCCATGGCTTCCATCATCCCCGAGATAAGGATCGGGCATCTCCAGCCCAGATCTCCCCCTGAGTACTGACAGGTACATGCAGCTTCCTCCAATTCCCCCAGCGTCAAGAGCAAGCAGCCTGCCTCCTCCCAGCCCTGCACCTCCATCTATTCCAAATCTCTGTCGTTGGCCCCACATCCCCACACTCTCACAGTGGTCCTAAAGGCTTTCCTCACTACCCACACCAAACGGGGCCAGCATCCCAGGCTTCTGAGTGTCTCCTCTCTGTTCCTCCTGGACCACTCGGGGCCAGGATGCAGGCGACTTGCCCCTGCAAGTGTCTCTCTGCTTCTGGCCTGCTCACACCTCTGCTGCCAGCTTGCTTCCTCCTTGCTGGGTGAACTTGGGAGAGGCCGGCTGCCCCATCCCTGGCATGGCATAGCCAAGCATGTCCTCGTTCCGTTGGGAACCCTGTACTAGATCTGTTCCGTCTCCCTGTACTAGATAGATCCCAGCTACAGTCCTGCCTCACAGGCTCTGCCCCTGCTGTCCCATCTCCCTGAATGTCCTTCCATCAGGAGCAGTCCCTTTTGACCCTCAAAGAAGGCCCAACTAAAACATCACCCATTCCATGAAGTCTTCTGCCCTTACCCCCATCAGAATGAACACCTTTCCTCTCTGCATTCCTATATTCCTATTATTATATTTGTAACCATGACGATGATGGCAACCCCTCACACTTACCATACACCAAATACCTCATTTAACCCACACACAACTCTGTGAAGGAGGTGATATTAGCATTCCCATTTTACAGAGAAGTAAACTGAGGGCCAGAGAAGTTGGGTATCTTGTCCAGCATCATGCAGCTCTACTGCCTTAATGCCCAAAGCATTAAGGGTAATCTGCACTGTATTAGTTAAGTCTTTCCCTGTCCCCCTGAGGACTGAGAGCCTGGTTCTTACATCTCCAGGTCCCCTAAGACACCAGGTGTCCTGCCTGGCACTGCTTGTTGCAAGGATGGGGCAGGCAGGGGAGGGGGGAACAAATGGCATTCTTCAAGCTGGTGAGACACCCTGAGCTGACCTGGGCTCTAGGGCAAAGAAGGGAGGAAGCTGTCCCCATGGCCCCTGCCCTGGGGAGGCCCTGGGTGGAGGGAAACAGCCTCCTTGCCCTGGAGGGGCTGAGATCGAAGAGTGGTTGTGAGGACTGTCCGTGAGTGTGGGTGTGGGTGGGTGTGTGTGTGCACAAGCATGCACATGTATTCATGCACACACGTGTATATGTTTGGGGGCAGGGGTCCAGTTGCCCCCCAGAGCCTAGTGGTCACTGCAGCCTCTCCCCCAGGGCATCATCCAAGCGTACCAAAATGGGGACATTGTCCTTGACAACACCACCAGCATGGGGCGCTGGGAGTTCATGGGCTCCTTCTTCTTTTCCGTGTCCACGGTCACCACCATTGGTAAGAGTGGGTGGGGCTTGGGAGGCTGGCCTCCCCTTAGAGGATGGGGGACAGGGGACCAGTGCCTTTTGGAGGGGTCCCTAGGGCCCCATGACTCCAAGTGTAGCTGGCCCTTGCAGTGTGGCCACTGCCTATGGGCAGAAGCCCGGGGCCCCCTTGGATCTGCGGAATCCGATTCTGCATTTCACCACGGTCTCCACGAGGCTTGTGCACAACACTCAAGTTTGAGAGGCGCTGCCCTGGAGGGTTCTGCCTCACACAACCCCTCGGGAAGCAGAGGGTCACCCCTGTGCAGCAGTAAATTTGCCTCTTGGCTTTATAAGTGTCCGAAGCCAAGCCCACCCAACACTGAGCCCAGGGGTGGAGGCGGGGGTGAAGGGAAAATTGGGAAGGAAGAAGGGGTAGAAATCCATAAAGAGCCTTTCCACACCCTGTTCTCGGCATTGGGAAAATGCAGCCATTCCTGGAGGCCTCACCCCAGCTCCTCACCAGCACCCCCAACCATCTCCAAGCCCCCTTTCTCCCTCTCTCTCTCCTGTTTCCCTAGCCCTGCCTTCAGAAGGGCAAAGGTAGAACTTGTCCTGGGAAGGTGCCTCGGGGATGTTAGATAGGGAAGGAGAAAAGCAGCCTAGGTCCCTCCAGCTCTGAAACCCAGGAAATAACTCAAGTCCAGAGTCCCATGTCCCTGTCCTCGGGCTGGGGGGGGGGGGGGGGTGTCGGTCACCTCGCCCTGCATGACACCAGACATACCACCAGGTGGCAGGCTAACACCACTGCTGGCCAGGGCCACCGCCACCAGCTCTGGGCCAGCCAGGATCCTCTCCCCAGCAACCAGTGTCCCAACTTCTGTCCTCCCCAGACCAGACCGGAGCCAGGCAGGAGAACCCAGATGACTCTCCATCTATTTAAACCAGCAAATACTACTTGGAAGCAGGTCTCAGGGCTCTTCTCCACCTTGAGGCAAACATGCTTGGTAGGGGACCTCTCAGACTCCACGGACCCTATGACTCTGGAAGGACTAGCCAAGATGGCATTTATTCCTCTTTACACCCCCTGGGCCTAATACAAGGCCCTGCATACAATGGGCACCAACAAACACTGACACGTTAATGAATTCCAAAAATACCCATTCCACCTGCATTCCTTGAGTCCCAGGGGATTTTGAGGCTCTGTGGGAAGCCCTCCCAATTGCATGGGGGTCTTTATTCTCTAAACCCTGCACCTCCTACATCCTTTGCCGGAGGCCTGAGACTTTGGCCCACGGAATTCCGAGTCCCGAGTTTGGCAGCCTGTCCCTTCCTCTTTACTCAGCCTGAGCCAGCTCTCTCTGAAGGGAAGGAGGGCAAGGGAAGGGGGAGCCCACCCCACACTGCACATACAGTCTACTTGTTGTGGCGGGCTCTTTTACAACTGAGATTTCATTCTGTCCATATGACCTCACCTCCAAGGACAGGGCTTATTATTTTCATGTCACAGAGGAGGAAACTGAGGCACGCAGAATTTGCTCAATTTCTCCAAGGTCACATAACAGTAAACAGCAAATGTGGAATTTGAAACCCAGCTGGAGGGCAATATTGCTCTTTTCAGTACTGTAAACCTTTAGAAGGTTTATAAGATAGAGTGGGAATTCTAAACAACAGGAAGAAAGAGAAGGCTATTCTGGGATGGACAGTAGGGAAGCTCATGACCCTGTGATTCTGACCACGCACGCATGCACGCACGCATGCACGCACGCAGAGGGGATGCAGAGAGAGGAGGAGGAGGACAGAGATAGGAAACAGGGTACCTATGGAACACTCCACAGGAAAAGGAAGGAATGATCCAAGAGATACAGCAGAGGACTGCCTCCTTGGGGTCCCTCAGGCCCTGAGTCCAGCGCCCAGTAAGGGCTGTACTTTCCAAGACCCAAAATGAAATTAGGGTCTGACAGGGCCTTGAACACTTCTAGACCAGCCAGACAGGCCTGAGCCCTCACATTGCCCATCGCCTATGAACTGCATCCCTGGCTTGCTCATTCATTCACTTATCCAGCCATGCATTCATTCAACAGAGACAGTAGCTGTGGGAGCCTGACATTTCTGGGGAAACAATGATGAGAGGAAACTGACAAGTTCCCGCCCTTGGAAGATTGACATTCTAGTGCAAGAGGACACCCAAAAAACAGACACATAGACAATATTCAGGGGGTGAGAGGTGCTTCAAGAAAAATAATGCCAGGTAAGGGGGTCTGATAGTGATAGGGGCTATTGTATATGGAGTGGCTATCAAAGGCCTTGCTGGGACAGTAAACTTGAAGCAGAGACATGAACAAAATAAGGGAGAAAGCCATGTAAATATCTGGGGAAGCAAGTGCAAGGGCCCTGAGGTAGGAGTGTGGCTGGTGGGCTTGGACAACAGGAAGGAGGATGAGGTGACTGGAAGATGTTGGAAATGAGGGCTGACTTTGGACAAGGTGCAGAGCAGCCACACAAGGCCTTCTCAGGATGTCTTGGGGCTGGACTAGCAATGGGAAAGAGGTGACAAGTGGGAGGCCTGCTGAAGTGAGACGTGGCTTAGCTGGAGTAGTGGTCAGCAAGCATGGAACAGGCAAGTGCAGCTTCAGTGGTGTCTGCTGATTGTGCTGACCTAGGGCTGGCTGAGAATGACGGGAAGGAGAAAATTCACTTAATGTCAGTCTGAGAAAGGCGGGAGCTTCATGGTAGTGGGGAGGGTCCTCCCAGATTTGGAATCTACGTGCTACCATTGCATGGGTTAGAAAGACCCCCAGGGACAGAGAATAGTACTTAGGGGGGACCCACCGTTAGAGGAGGGGGGTCAGGAAGGAGTCAGGCAGGGAGGTTTACTGAGACACTTACCTCTCCCTGGATGCCCAGAGAGAGTCCCCTCCTTTAGATGAGGGATCCTAGAAAGGCCGAGAGATGGAGGACGCTTGGGGCTCTAGAGGTGGCTGCTGATGTCCTCAGACCAGTGGAGTTGGGTCACCATCCATTCATTCACAAAGCAAACATCCGTTTAGCACCATCTGTATGCTAGATGCTTAAGGGGACCCCTTCTTATCTGACACACCTCCATTGCCTCCTTTTGTCCCGTAGCATGCTGTGAGGTACATGTCCACCTCCCCACCTTACAGACAAGGACACAGAAGCTCAGAAAGGTCAAGCCACTTGCCCAAGGTCCCACAGCCTTCAAGGGCTAGAGCTGGGTTTCAAACCCAGGAAGCACCTCTGATTCCAAAGTCCATGTCCTAGACAAGTGCATGCTTTGGCTACTCTTGAGACTATGATGTCTGAGACCCCTCAGTAAGGTGAGGGTGAGGTAAACCACCAATGCAAGTGAGCATGAGGCATGTGAGAGTGCTGACCCAGTCGGGGGGCAAGGGGGAGGCCAGGCAGTGTGCAGGACAGCTGTTCATCTATTTACTCATTCATTCCTGTATCATTCATTCATTCATTCATTCTGAATCGTTCAATACACATTTGGTGAGCACCTATGGGGTGTCAGATCCTGGGCCAGTTGCTGAGAATATAAAGCTGATTATGACTCAGCCCGTGCTTTTGAGGGGCTTATGAACTTTGAGGATGGCAGGCTTGGAAACAAGTCATTCTCATACAGCAGGTTACCCTCCAAGCTGCCAGAGTGCTGGGGGAGCCGCTTCAAGGGGGCCGCCATCTACGGGCAGGCAAGGAGGTACTCACGTTCTTGGTAGAGAGAGAGTCATGCTCAGAACACAGAGGCACAAAGGGGTCTGGTGGTTCAGCAGGGCAGGAGAATGGCCGGAACTGGGAAAGTGGGGGACCAGGTGAGCTTGGACATAGGCTGGATGAGACTTTGGGCTTTCCTCAGCAGACTCGGGAAATGATGACAGCTCATAACCTGGGAAATGATAGAATGAGGCTTGCATTTCAAACAAGATAGGACAGCGGTGCTGACCAAGAAGTGGGGGAACAGAGATGGAGAGGAATGACGAGGGAAAGAATGCCCAGGCTGACGGACTCCTTTGGGGAACACCTCCCCATCCCTTATCTTCATGACAAAGAAGACAGCCAACTTCCACCTCCCCCAGGGCACCTGGTGGTCTGTCCACCACCCCTCACCCCTGAGGGGCTCGGAGGGAAGCCCGGGTGTGTTAGTGAGGGCCCTTTGGAAACCAGGTGTCAAGACAGAATCAGATGTACAAGAGATACATCAGGGGAAGGGAAGGAGGTCTTTGAAGGATGAAGAAGGAGCCAGAGGGAAAGATGGTGGGAGACCCAAGCAAGACTGCCTGCTGGGGGTGTTACATGAGCCAGGGACACCCAGCCCGGGGGCCGCACCCAGAGGCAGGAGCCTGGAGGCAGCAGGGCTGAGGCTGGAATGGTGTCTGTCCCTGAGGGGCAGCATCTGGAGGCTTCACACCCTTCCGTGCCCCTGTCCACATCCTTCTGTCCATCCACAGAGGGGGAAATGAAGGGAGAGAAGGGAGTTTCGCACACACTGCTGAGCCTCCTGGAGCTTCCGTTTTCCAGTCTATAAAACATGGGGCGTCATCTCCACTTGGAAGGCTGGTTGTGAGGGGGCACTGAGGGAAGGCAGGAACAGTCGTGGCCAGTAAACACGAGCTGCCGAGTCTGGAGGGGGTGGGAGTGAGGGCCCCTGGGGATGGAAGGGGCCCCTGAGGTGCCTCCGTCTTGCCTCACCCAGGCTATGGCAACCTGAGCCCCCGAACAATGGCCGCCCGCCTTTTCTGCATCTTCTTTGCTCTCCTGGGGATCCCGCTCAACCTCGTGGTGCTCAACCGACTGGGGCATCTCATGCAGCGGGGAGTGCAGCGCTGTGCCCGCAGGCTGGGGGGCGCCTGGCAGGTGAAGGGGCTGTGGGAGTAAGGGGAAGGATGGGTTACTTCCAGGATGAGCTACGTCCTGGGAATCGGAGGCCCGGGGGAGCTGGGATTACTTATGGGGAACAAGGTTCCTGGGGGGGTGGGGATGTGGTGGGATTGGAGGCCACTGCCCAGAAGGGTACGAGCCAGCCAAGTTCTTGCCCGGGAACCTGGAGAACATAGGGTAGGCGGAGGGCCCCCAAGGGCAGCGCCTTCCTCCCGGCAGGGGCCGTTCATCCTGCTTCCAGCTCAGGACCACCCCGCACCCCCACCCCAGGCTGTCTGTTCCCCCAGCACTGGCTAGAGGCCACACGGGGGCCGGGGCTCTCTGTGCACCCACAGGACCCAACCAAAGCTCCGTGGCTGGTGGGCGCCGGCGCCCTCCTCTCCGGCCTCCCGCTCTTCCTGCTGCTGCCCCCCCTGCTCTTCTGCCATGTGGAGGGCTGGAGCTACGTGGAGAGCTTCTACTTCGCCTTCATCACCCTCAGCACCGTGGGCTTCGGCGACTACGTGATCGGTGAGCCCTGCAGGCGGTGGGAGGGCGGCCTGGACACTCCGCTGCCCAACGTCCCCTCCCCGCTCCTTCGGCTGGCCCTCGCTGTGCGCCAGGCCCCGTGGGGGCTCGCGGGCTCAAAGTCCAGAGGACTCGGTCCTTGGCGAGTTCAACCTGCTCTGTCATGCGATGAGTCAAGGTCCAGCTAGAAAGGGACACCTGGAGTTTGACCCCAGGGCTTGGGGCTGGCTGTAAGGCACACTCCCTGCCTTCTTGACAGCACTGGAAATGTCGGAGGCTCAGCTACTGTTATGAATGCCCGCCAAGTTAGGGGAGTCCCTGACCTCCCTCCCTGACCCTTCCTAGTCCCAGGGTCTGTCCTCCCCACTTCACCCTGCCCCATGAAATGCCAAGATTCCCACTCTCCCAGGGAGAGGGGCCATATGTTCCACACCACAGGCTGCAGGGACTAGACAGGAAGAGTCTGGAAGACTCGGGAAATGCCAGCACCACCCCCCCCAAAACCGGCCTCCACTGGAATACAATTGGCAGACAAACTCTGAATGCCCAGCAAAGAAGGGCTGTGTGGTCCAGAAGGCCCAAGGTGAGGTTCAATCAATGGACAAGGTGAGGGGCCCAGAGGCCCCCGGCCTTGCATAATAAAGCTGAGGCAGGTGCCCAGCAGGTGGCGGTGGAGGGACATTCTGTGGGGTGGCAGGGCGGGCTGGGCCCTCCACGCAGCCTCATCGGGCCCCCTCTGCTGCCCCCATCCTGCCCCCACCCCCCCCCCAAGGTTCACCACAGGAGCAGTGACCACTGGCACCACCAGCACTCTGGTCGCAAGGGACTCTGCACCCTCCCTCAGATCCCTGGCCCTCAGTCAGGGAGGAGGCCCTGTTCTCCTCCCCATCTTTAGAGACCGAACACAGCCTAGAATTTGAAATGAGGTAAGTAACAAGCAGCTAGCTCATCAAGGGACCTAGAGTGAGTGACAATTGTTACACATATTTTCCTGAGAAGGAAACAGAAGCTCAGAGAGGCCAAGTCATTTGCCTGAGACTGCAAAGCTAGCTCAAATTCTGATCCGTGGACTCCCAAACTCATACTCTTTCCAGACCACCTCACACATCTGCTCTCTGGGCCTTAGTGTTCCTGTATATAAAATGGGGGACCTGGCTAGGTGATGGCCTCCTCGCCTGTGTGCAGGCCCCCTTCCCTGAACCTCTCCTTCCTTAGGTAGAAGGGTCCTGCGTCAGGGGCCAGCCACATGCTGTCCCTTCCTGATATCCTCCATCCTGGGAGGAAGCCTGTTGCTCTGGAAGGAAATCTTGGAGAAGATTTCCTCCAGCTGGGTACAGTCCCATTCCTATCCTCAAAGTGAAGAGATGTGTCTCAGGAGAGCTGAGCCCACTGGCTCCAAGGACCACATCTACCCCTGAACAGCTCAGAGAGCAATTCTTGGATCTGTCCTCTCTTCTCTGTTCCCACTGCCATCTCCTTAGTCAAGGCAGGGCTATTATATATGGCTGGTTACACAGGTTGGGCAATGCACAACCCTAAGGGGTTGCCATTCACACAGAGCACAATGGAATGGCACCCATGGATTTGTGCAGCCTATATCTTTGTCCCCCCGCCTTGGCCCTTGGGGCCTTTAAAATTGACAGGTGCTATTATGTCACCTAGCCAGTTCCTCTAAAAACCTTCAGTGTTTTCCCATAGTCTTAGGATAGAGTCCAAACTCCATGCCTTGGCCTGTGAGGGCCCCCTGTGTGGCTAAGCCCTGCCTCCCTCTCTTCTCTGAGGCCTCCCTCTTCTACCCTGCACCAGGGCCACCGGGGGCTCAGCTGGAACAGCCTCAACCCGGGCCTGTGAGATGTGACAGGTCCTGCCTCCCGCACCACCAGAGCTCAGAGCGTGAAACTCGGGATTTGCCCCAGTGGTAATCCTAAACCCAGCAGGCCTGCTGCTCTGAGGGTGTCCAGTGCAAGGAGAGGGGAGGGAAAGTGGGACCAGGACTCTTTGCTGCAGTCTTTTCATGCCTACTGAACAGCAGGTTCCCCAAAGTTTGGTCCAGGGTGGGGATAGCTGAAAGCAGTCTCCCCTGGAATCTTGCCTAGAGAAGCCTCTATGGGGCTGAAGGGGCATCTCTGTGAGGACGTCCTCAGGTGCCACAGTCTCCTGAGGCAGGGTGGGCAGGAGGAGGGGCAGCTCTCTCTAGACACGGACACCCTGGAAATGGGCCTCCAGCAGCATTAAGGGAGGGCCAGTGACATCCACAAGCCCTCCCTGCTGGAGCAAGGAGGGCTGATCAGGGTCACTGCTTCCTGTGAGCCACCCTCTGGGGAGTGGCAGGGCCAGGGAGGCTGGAGTATGGGGCAAAGACTTCCCAGAGCGCCCTTCTACCCAACATCCTGACTGAGGAGGTCTGGTTCCGATCCACAAGAGGAACTCTTCAAGCCCCCGGGGCAGACCACTCCCACTGAGGGGCACCAGGCAGAGCTGTCCCCTCCACCACATCTCCAGAGATTTGCCCATTGCTCTGATTCCCTCTGCAGCATGACAGTGCCTTGTGGCAACTGACCACATGGAGAAGCGTTGAGTGCCTCATCTGCAAGGAGAAACTGAGGCCCGGGGAGGGGAAAGGTCCTAGAGCAGGCAAGCCAAGAGGACAGACTCCCAAGTCAGGACACCTGTGTTGCAGAATCTTCCACAGCTGAGTGGGGACACACCCCATTCCCACCTCTCCCCCATGTCTCTCAGTCTTCTCTGTCCTCCACGGACAAGGTCAAACCCTTTTCTTGGCTGGGAATGCTGACGTCCATGATCTAGACTTGGGGTGCCCGTTGTCCCTGTGTCAGCAACCACAGGGGTACTGTCTTCACAGCCACTCCTTTTTCCCTTGAAGGCTGTGGCCAGAGCAGCACCCCAGTCCCAGCCGCCTGCTCCTCCCCGGCCTCATACCCCCACATCCCCCAATTGCATTTGCAATTCATTGGAGCGCCTTGCCAGCTGCCAGATCTCCCGCCACTTATGATTTCGGCTAAAACAATGAAATAAAAGGGGAGAAGGACACCTCCTCCCCTTGGTTGCCAGGAGCAAGCCGAACTGGTAGGTGGCAGGGGCGGAGAGCTGGCTCACTGCTGATCTCATTTGGGACCGTCAGCGGAATCTTGGCCCCATAACCCAATCAGCTTAATCCAATCCTGGCTCCTGCCAGGCGGTGAGGTGGGGTCCAGGGCTTCAACTCGGGCTCATTCCCGAGCTGGGGCCCAGGAGAGGGACCCAGGCTTGAATGACAGAAACGAAAGTCTGTCTTGGGGGTAGCCAGACAGGATGGGCGTGGACAGAGGGGTGGGTGGAACGGGACATCAAGACAGAAAAAGATATTGAAGAAATAAGACAGATCTCGCCCTTTGAACAAACCCGATCTGATAAGGGAAGCAAGATAGACCCCTGGCTAAGAGGGAAAAATGAAGTTCTGGAACAGGCTAAGCCTCCCAATGACCTCCATCTGTCCCTCCCCTCCACCATTACTGATCCAGTCCTGACTGTGTTGGGGGCACCCGTGTCGGGGTCTAATAGTGAGTAAAACAATCACCCAACTACAGGTCACCTGTTATATGCCAGGCACATTGCTGAAAACCTTAGATATTTGGACCCAGTCCTGGAAGGTGGACCTCTTGTTGTCTCTATTTTATACATGAGGAAGCCAAGACCCAGAGAGAATAAGCAGTTCACTCAGCAGAGCACAGGGGCTGGGAGAGAGTGTAACAAAGAAGGGCTCAACCTCATCTCTGGGAGTGAGGGCTAGCTGAGATCTATCTGCAGGATGAGGGGGAGTCAACTAGGCCAAGAGGAATAGGAATGAAGAGCACTGTGAGCAGGGAGGGCAGCATATGCAAAGGCCCTGGGGCAGGACTGATTAGTAGATGGAGAAAAAGGGGAAGTTCCAGAGTGACAAGCGCAGCACTCAGCAGGAAGAGGTGTTCAAATCAAGGCCAGAAGAGTAGATAAGGCCATTGGGAGAAGAGTTTATGATTTCATCCCAAAAGCCAGTGGCTTGGAGAATAATCATCTTCCCCATTTCCCAGGTGAGGAACATTCAGACAGAGGAAGGTCATACAGCTAGGAAGAACTGAGGCAGGATACAAACTCCAGTGGTTCCATCTGTTCTTCCTAAGGCTCCTGGCAAGTTGCCTCTGTTTAGATATGAAGAAACCAAACACAGAGACAGGCAAACAACAGAGAGGGCATTCGAATCTCTTGGAAGACTTATTAAAACAGAGATTGCCGGGCCCCCCGAGTTTGCATTTGGTAGGTCTAGTGGGGCTTGACCATTTGCATTTCTAGCAAACTCTCAGGTGATGCTAATGCTTCTGGTCCAGTGAATCCACTTTGAGAACCACTGGGATAGACCACAGAGTCTGTCAGAAAGCCAAAGAGGAAACTGAGCTTCCAAACCCAAGGTCTCAACCCAGGGAGGCTTCTTAGAGGCCCTCAGAGGTGGCCACAAGGCCAACAATCTCGGACCTGAACCTTGAACTTCCCATATTCTGCTCATATGCATCAAGCCATGTGTGTCTCTTTCTATTTGATAATGACCTTCCAAGGCCTCCATCCTCTGACCTTGCCTCTCCCCACAGGGATGGACCCCTCCCGGAGGTACCCACTGTGGTACAAGAATACAGTGTCCCTATGGATCCTCTTTGGGATGGCATGGCTGGCCTTGATCATCAAACTCACCCTTTCCCTGCTGGAGACGCCAGGGAGATCTTATTCCTGTTACCACCACAGCTCCAAAGAGAACTTCCAGCCCCGAAGCTGGAGGCAGAGCCTGGATGAGGAGGCAGAACCCCGTTTGCCACAGCCAGGTTGCCATCTGGAGGAGCCTATGGGGATCACACAGCGTCCAGAACCCTCTACTCAGGTCTCATGCTATGGAAAGGACAGCTAGTTCTACTCTAGTATGTGTTCATCTTCTTCCTCAGCACCAAGACCCCTGGTTTTTAGCTTAGCACATGACCACCCAGACTAAAGACTACATTTTCTTTTTTTTAATCTCCCTTTGAGGCTATTTGCAGCTATATGATTAAATTCTGCCCAACGGAATCCACAGAGAAGTATCCTGTGTGACTTAATGAATGTGACTTTTCGCAGCAGGGGGGTATGCTCCTCTTCACTACCTCCTTTTTCTAGTTGGCTGCAATGCTGATACCATGGCTGGAGCTCTGGCAACCACATTGCACCATGAGGTTGAGGCCGTGTTTGAGATTGGTGATACAGTAAGTTAGAAAGAACCTGGGTTCTTTCTATGGTGGATTGCAGAGCTACATAAGTAAGATAGAAGGAGCTACCACAGTAAGATAGAAAGAGCCCGGGTTCTTTCTATGGATGGTTGCAGAGCTACCATAACAAATCTGGACTGAATACCTCCAGACATCATTTATGTGAGAGAGAAATAAATGTCAGTCTTACTGATTATTGTATTGTTTGGACTTTTCTGTCACTCATAGCTGCAGCTAATTCTAATTGACATACACACCCAGAGATAAAGATAGCATCTGAGCCGGGAACACACACAGCGAGATGTTTGTTTCCCAGATGAGTTTGCCCAGGACTCCGTGGTGGAAAGGATGGACTGAAGGCAGAAGTACAAGTCCTCCTCCACCTCCAGAGAACTTCTAGGTAAACTCACTAAAGATTTGCTGATCATTGTCAGGGCCAAAATAACCAGCAGGCTGCTGGTCCCAGTTTAGCTGCTAAATCCTTGCCCTAGGACTTTCTCACACCAGGAAGGGGCGGGGGTTGGGGAGCCAGGGGCAGGCCAGTGGGCTCCTCCTGCCTCACCCTGCCCCACTGCATTTGAGGACTCCAATCACAGTTTGTGAAGCCAGGTAGGCTCTGTGGACGTAATTCAGTATGTAAATAGTCTCACCCTGAGCATTGCTGTCTCTCATGTAGGATTGCTTCTAAGGTGGCACACTCCCTATCACATCGAGGTCCCGGAGCCCAGCCAGGAGCCCCTGGCAGTACTAGCCACACCTGAGGGTCACTGCGGGCTGCTGGGTTCTTGCCCTTGTGGATACCTGTGACTTTGGCTCCCTTCCACTGGCTACATGTGGTGGCACAGGAACCCTGGGGGCTCCATGTGGGCCTCTCCCTGTGGACAAACACCTCGGCCTCAGAGCCCTCCTGAAAGTGGGTCAGGGGCAGCCTTTTGGCCAAGAAAGAAGGAGGGGTTGTTACACCATCCAGCTTACGCCATCTGGCCTGGCCCTAAGTGGACCAAGGCCAGACCCAGAAGCAAACACCGGCGAATAAACAACAGGGTCCATGCCCTCTTCCTAAGGCCCACAGGCTGGGCGAAGGGAAATGGAGGTGAGGAAGAGATTGCTGGCGGTTTGGAACTGGCATCCTTGTACTTAACACACTCAGGAGAGAAGATCCATAACTCAAAATTGGGAGAGACAGAGAGGCCAGTGCCGGGTTAGTTTCCACGGTGCCAATTCTGCTTCGCCTTGAGCCCCTCTCTCCCAGGCCCGGCCTCTTAGACAGAGTCCCTCTCACGCGCATCAAGCCCTTGACCCCACGGACACCCAGGCCCATGCTCCGAAGGCCTGCCCTTGGCAGGGGAAGAACAAGCACGCGGTACGCATGGTGAGGCAGAGAGAGGCTTCTGATTGGCCAGTTGCCTGCGGAAGTCCACTCCACAGCCAATGAGAGGAGTCGCTGGAACCTGAGGCACAAATCTAGAAAGCGAGAGGAGTAGTGGGGTGGTTACACTGATGAGGAGCGAGCGGTGTGAAGAGGGAGGAGAAGCCGCAAGAAGCCATGTTGGGAGCCCCTGGGAGAGGCCTGGATCTGGGAAAGGCGCCAGAACGGAGTCAGAACTCAGCACAGAAACCATAGACTAGAACGAGCAGCGAGGTCTTGCACTCGCAGACGAGAGGAGGGAGGGGAGGGAGGCGTGCGGCAGTCGGAGAAACCTGTCCTGTGCGTGCGGCCAAGCAACCAAGTCCCTCTTCCCTCGCACCACCTGGGCCCTGAAGCGGAGGGGGAGCGGGCCCCTGGGGGCAGCAGAGCCCGGCTGTTCAGGGTGCGGAGCTGGGAGCCAGCCTACCTGGCTCACCGTCTCGGTGACCTGTGCAAATCCCTTCATATTTTGCATCGGCTTCTTCTTCTTCCGCAAAGGGAGATAAGAGCCGGGCTAATGGCCCGGGCGTCGCTGATTGTGTCAAGTAGCAGCAGGGTGTGCGTCATCCCCGAGGAGGCGGCGGCGTGGTGCGCATCTCAGCTTCTGGCGTCCCACAGCGGGCCCGAGGACAAGGCAGGAGGCAGGGCTGGGCGGGCTAGTGGCCGCGCGGCAGGCAGCGCCTCCGCTGACCCCTCTCGGGGCTTAGGGCTGGGCCAGGCGGTGACGCAGGACTCAGCCCCGCCCTGGGGGGCTTCCAGGCTGACAGCATCACGCTGCTGGCCAGCATGAGGGGGTCTGGACACGCATGAGTCATAGAGGATCCTCCTGGCAGAGGCTGGGAAGTGCATGCCCAGTGTGTAAACGCAGGGTCGGGGGACCGGCCCCCGCTGCTCCCACAAGGCGGAAGGGCAGGTGGGCCCCTCGCGCCAGTGGCTGCCCTATCTCCGCTCACGACAGGCTGTCCAGGTCTGTGGCCGCAGCGCGGCCAGGGCAAGATCACATGGTGGTTTCCTTTAAACCAGCGATATTCGTCATCACCACGTCATCATCACGGACATCATCATGATTTCCTAACATTTATGGGGTGCTTATTATGGGCCAGGCACTGTTTTTTGTAAGCACTTTGCTCGTACTGAGTTATTTACTTCTCCCATCAACTCCCAGAAAGGGACTTCTCTGTAAAGCAGTTTTAAGAGGGGGAAATTGACATTTTCACTGGATGCAAAGCAAGGCAGCGCCGATCGCGTGGGTGAGCAGGAGAGTAAGGGTCTGGTCCCGGGTGGGGAGACCCTCCCTGTAAACCCTGTGTGGTGTTGATCAGCCACTTCCCTTTCTGTGCCTCAGTTTACTCATCTGTACAAGATGAGGCTGGCTTCAGGGAGTCTGCATCTTACTGGCTCTATTCCCTCAGCTTTTGACTAGATTGTTCTAGTTGACTGCGTCTCAGGTCAGTTCCAAGCCCCACCCATCTCCTGGGCTGTCTTAAGCATTTAGGTCCAAGGAAGTCTCACTCTGTCTGTGTCGCTGTCTATCTGTCTCTCTATGTCTCTCTCTCCCTCCCTCCTTCACATGCATACACACTCACAGGCACACAAAGTTCCCCAGGTCCTTCCCTCGGGGCCCCTCAACACTGGCAGCCTGTCTGTGAGAGGGGTCTCCATTCATTTTAGGAGCTGGGCCAGAAAAGGCTTGACTCAGTAGGAACCAGAGGACCCCCACAGTCTGGACAACAGCTATGCTGAGACTCTCCCCATCCCCAATTCCCTCTACCCTTACCTCACTGGCTCCCCACCCCTGGGCTCCAGGCCCAGAGAGCACTGACCTGAAGTTGACCCTCTGACAGCCCCCCTCTGCTCTCCCTAAACCACCCATACTTCTGGTCTCTGGGCCCCCCACTCTACTGCCCTCCCACCCCCACACCCTCGAGGCTCAATGCTAGGCCCTGGCCCCACTGACCCTCCCTCCTTCTCCCCCATATACTATGCTGTACCCTGTTATGTCCTACCCCTCTCACCCTTTGCTAACCAAAACTCATCTCCAGTTAAAATTGTTCCTTGGGGTTAAGGAGACAGCAATCTCCCTCCCACAAGGAGGGAGGGTCTTTGCCCAAGATTCCTAGCCCACCCCCCACTCCAGTCACAACACCCCTCCCAATCCCCATGGCAGCCTTGGGAAGACCTGGAGGCAAGAAGGGCAACCAGAATTAGACACCTCCCACCCCAGTAATGGCTTTTGTGGGGAGCTAGGGATACTCCCCCTGCCACACCAGCATATTACCCAGGAGTGTGAAAGCAAAACCATCCAGACTCACCCTCCATCAGCCACTGAGCCCCCTGCCCCTGCCTGGTTCTGGGCTGGGATCCTGTCCAGCCTTTACCCACATTCCAACCTTTCCACATCTTTTCAGACCAACTTTTATCTCACTTACTCTCCCCTGGATTCGGGCAGACATGAATCTATATCCTGACCGTGTCAATTACTTGCTTGCTGTGCAACATTTGAGAAGTCACATAACATCTCTGAGCCTAAAATGGAAACGCTGATACCCTCCTCAGGAATCTTTGGATGAATGTAGGGGAGTGAGTAATGAATGAGGAAGCACCCGAGTTGGATCTGCTACCTCGTAGGGCTCAGAAATATTTGTTCCCCTCCCTTTCTCCTCTTGGCCAGAAGCTCTCCCCCGCCCCACCCTCTTTCATCAGGCAGCTCATCTGCACCCGTGGCTTTGAGAAGACCTTCCAGACCCTCCCACCCTTTGGCCTCCAGTGGACTTGGGAGGAGCAGGAAGTGAGGTGGGGATGGAGGAAGTACATTAGCCAAAGCTCCTTGCGGGAGACACCGCATAAAGTGAGAGGGTTCCTGTGTGTATTGGAGGAGTGGCTTCCACTCCGCCCACTGGCCGACCTCTTGGGTCAGGTCACTTCCCTGAGGGGTGGGTGTGAGCACTCCTGGATAATCTGTTTTGGCTCCTTCTCCCCATGCACTCTCAGACTTTCTCTGAACCCCTGAACCTCCCTGGCAGGGGACAGGGTCTGAGCCCCATGGGCTGAGTCACCCAGGCTCCTTTGGTCTTTGGCTTCTGCCTTGCTGAGGCCCGAGAGCTCAAGTGATGGGAGGGGAAGAGGGGAGAGGAGTCAGAGTGCCTGCCCCCTCTCCCAGCAGGCCCTGGCTTTGGCAGTGCTGTGCTCCTTCCCTAAGGGCACAGCGCCTGTCCAGCTGGCGCCCGGTGTAATGACTCCCCATGGTCTCTAGTCCCTAGAGCTGCACCATCACCTAGGACTACCCACACTCTCCATGCTCCCTTCATTTCTGCAATGAACCCTCAGGAAGTACCATCTGCTTCCCGCAAAGACCCAACTGGTCCAAGCACCCAGTTCATCAGCCACTCCCCACCCCCTCCCTGGACCAGACTGCAGCCCAGCTGGGAGATGGAAGCTCAAAACACTGAATTAAAATCATGGAGGAATCCACCCAGCCTCCCTGGTCCAGGATAGGCTCCAGCTCTGGCTCTGGGTAACAAGAGTGGAAACCTGGCCAGGTGCCAGGCATATACCCTGTCACCCTTGCCTGCCTCTGCCTGGCTGGGGACAGCAACATAAAGGAAGGAGGGGAAAGCTCCCCTCAACCACGTTCTGGGCCGCACAGAGAAGTCGGGGAAGAAGGGACAGACCCTGTTCCCCACAGGAAACTCCTTGTCAGACTGGGAGCTCCATGTCTCCCCCATCTGACTAGCTGAGTGCAGGGGCTGGTCTCATTCATTTGTTTTCTTCTTATCCACAGCATCTAGCTCAAACAACAAACAACTCCTCAGTGCAAACTTTAGAGACACGGACAAGTGCAAAGCGTGACCCACCACCACTCACTCCCCACCCCCCCGCCACCTGGAGAGAGGGTCTCTCTAAAAGGCCCACAATGCAGTGCAGCTCCTGCTCTGCAGGTGGTCCGGAGCTGGTCCCTGGAGCACTTGCCTGGCTTCAATCCCATCTTGCCAACTCAACACCTGTACACCCATGGGCAAGCCGCTTCAACTCGAGGTGGCCAACGGGTCCCAGTTCTTTGGTCACTGCCCTAGGAAAGTGCTATCTCTGAGGCCACCCTTTACTCGTAGGAAGAGTGGGACAGTTGTTTGCTCTACTTAACCTCCCCATGCCTCAGTTTCCCCCATGTGCCAATAGCGTCTGCCTCCGGAGGAAGACCGTGGTGTAGAGGGAATGAGTTCATGCAGATCCAGAACCTAGAAAGCACCTACACGAAGTCAGCGCTATACAATTTACCTACTTGGTCTGAGTTTCCCAGGAGCAGATCATGGGGCAGGATCTGGGTGAAGAAGGTGACTGGGGACGTGGCTCCAAAGAGCACCAGTAAAGAAGAAAACCATGGGAAGAAAAGGAGAGCGACCCAGAGAGTTGACGGGCAGGGGAGGGCCGCTGGGCCGTGGGGCTCCAGCTCAATGCAGGAGAGTGCCTCAGAGCTGCCCATCCCTAGGGGCAAGGAAATGGAGGCATATGACCTTCACTCCCATTTCTCACTGCGTAAGGCTGCTGCCTGAAGAGGGAGGTGTTTCCTGCCCAGCACATGTGGCAGAAGTCTGCAGAGTATGTGGGAACAGGTCAGTGTGGAGCGGGCAGGGCGCTGTCTCGTAACATGTACTTGTTAACTACACTCGGACTAGGCAGGAGATATGGGAACATATTTCCCCGCTGTGGGAAAGGGGGTCAAAGCAGGAGGAAATATTTCCCGGGTGAGCTTTGAAGCATGAATACAAGTTTTCTAGGCAAAGCAGGAAGCAGGCTTTCCAGGAAGCAGGCCTTGCCCGGGATGGGCTCACAATAAATATTTCAATGAATGCCAAAGAAGTCCAGAAAGATTCAAATGCTTGAGTTAGTGGGACTGATTCATGGCCAATCAGTGGAGGAGCTGACATGGTCAGATGCCTGTGGGCATCAGGAAAGGCTGGATCAAGGCGCAAGGACTTAAGCAGGTCCCTGGTTGACAGGTGAGGAGGAGGGAAGGCAGGCCATGTGAAAAAACCTCAAGAGCAAAGGCAGAGAAGCAGGAAAGGGTAGGGCTAGAAAGTGATACCAAGGAAAGGAAGGGGAATGAAGGGAAGGAAAAATTAAGGAAAGGAAAGGAGAAAGAGATAGGAAGAACTGAACTTGGAGGGAGGAGAAAAAGAGACAGAGATGCAAAAAGCTCAATCACAGGGATAGAGGGAGAACCACAGAGTCCCGCTTCACAGAGGTCCAAGGAAGAGAGTGAGAACAAGGCAGTATCAAGTTCTCAGGAACTGAGTCCTGCCCAGAGTGGAGGCATGAGCCATCTGGGAAGGCTTCCCAGAGGAGGCCAGCCCTGAGCCAGCAGCTGCTGTGAGCCCAAGAAAAGGAGCTTCAGGGGCCCTGAGAGTGAGAGAGAGCAGAGAGCAAGGCGCTGCCAGCAAGCCAGAAGGAGGGCGGGTTCCAGTGGTTATTACCAGAGCTGCACAAATATTGTTGTTTTGACTGGTAGTGGGGATTGGTTTATTTTTCCCCAGGAACCACAAGTGTGATGCACAGGTTCATTTTAGAACATGACACCGCGGGAAGAGCGACAATCTTGGCCTTGCCATTCCCACTTCTGGTGAGAGGCACACATGCATGCCCGCATGCCAACAGATGGGCACGCGCATGCACGTACACACACGTGTGCGCACATACGCACACCCACACATACAGAGCCATAAAAAATAACCCAAACCACAAATGTTTAATCCACCAATGCCACGTGTCTGCTAGAAATATCTCAGTTGTCACCATGGTAAGAGTGTCCCACTTTTTTATATGCAGAACACTTGCAACACTTGCAACAGTGCCTGGAATATAAACATCTTTACTATCCTTTGGCGGCTGAATAGCCCAGTGGGTAAGAGCTTGTATGCGCAGCCGCAGCATCTGAGTTAGGAGCCCAGCTCCACTATTTACCAGATGTGAGACAGCGGACACCTTGCTTAACCTCTCCATTCCTTCATCTAACATGGGGATAATGACACTACCTCACTCAAATGGTTCTAAGAGTAAATGCGTCAATACATAAAATGAGCATAGAAAATGGCCTTACTTGGAACAAATATTACAGACATGATGGTCATCGTCATCACCATCACTCTTGTCCATGAAATGCCCAACTCCTCGAAGCCTAGGCCATAGACTCCCAGCCCTCCTACCCCACAATTTCCCACTGAAAACCAACCATATGCTAGCCAATAGTGCCCCAAGACCAGGTGGGACAGAGAGAGAATGCATGATGCTGTGCATTCAACAGGAAATGTCAGATGCCTAGGAAGCCTTGACTACAAGATTGTGCAAATCTCCCCCTTCCACCCCAAAACTACATAACTACATCCAGGACCTGACACCACAGCTACACCCTGCCCCACCAACCTGCTTCAGGCATCTCTTAGGGGAAGGCAGAGCCATTTCCCATCTGGCAGAGACCCTGCCTATATCAGCTAAGCCAAGTTCCAGGGGAAGGGATGGCAGATGAACTAAAGCTTAGATCTGGTCAGGGTCAAATCTCCCTTGGTGGTGGGGTTTGTCTGGGGAAAGAGAAGGTGGAGGCCAGTGGGCGCTGTTTCCAGATTTGGCTCAGAGCAGTAGTCCTCAGACCTGACTATACACCCACAGCCCCTGGAGGGCTTGTTTGAACACAGATTGCTGGCCCAATCCCTGATCTGTGTGATTTCTAGGACAGTCTGCTTTTCATACAAGTTCCTATGTGGAAGCTACTAGTCCAGAAAGTACACTTTAAGAACCACTGGTTTAGGACCTTGACCCTGAATCCCAGTTCTACTCCCCAGAGCTGTGCGACCTTGGTCAGGTCACATAAATTTTTGGGTCTCAGTCTTCCCACTTCTAAAGCCAGGACTCTAATACCTGTCCTCAGGAGGCTATGAGGATTCCAGAAGGACATGGAGGCAAAGTGGCCAACACAGAGCCTGACTCCCAGTAGATAGACACTGTGACTATTGCCATTATTCCTCCAGCATCTGGAACTGGTGGTTTTCCTCTAGCACCTGCTCTTTCCCAGTAATGGCTGCCCAGAATAAAGACTTCATTTCTTTGAGGCAGTGCAGCCTTACGATAAGAACTTCGAGTTGTAGAGACGCTTGGCTCAGTAGGTTAAGTGCCTGCCTTCAGCTCAGGTCATGAACTCTGGATCCTGGGATTGAGTCCCACATATGGTTCCCTACTCAGCAGGGTGTCGCTTCTCCCTCTGCCTGCTGCCCCCCCCCTATTTGTGATTTCTCTCTCTTTCTCTCTAAATAAATAAAATCATAAAAAAAAAAAAGAACTAAGAGTTGTATACTAGGTGGGGTCTTGTTTTGCTACTGAAACAGAGATGCAAAATGGTAGTGATCTAACTAATGGAGAAATGTATTTATGTTTCATATAAAGGCCTACTAGGTTGTCTATGACTCTTCTATCTCGTTCTGTCATTCTCAATATAAGGCCTTCATCTCATTATACAGCATGGCTGTTCCAGTTCCTGCCATCACATCCACATCCCAGCCAGTGGGAAGGAGAGAAAGGAAAAAGGTCATACTTGTTCCCTTTCAGGTCACAACTAGTAGCTGTAAATATCATTTCTATTCACACTGTATTGTTTGGAAGTCAGTCACATGACTATGTCACATGACCACATCAGCCAACCAGGTATATAGTCAGTAAAAACGCCATTACTCTGTCAGAAGGGGTGAATGGCCACCGTGAATGGCAACTGGATAGAGTCACTTTGTGTGCACAGCCTCTAGGAGTTGTCCTTAAAGAAAAGGAGTATTCCCTTTTTCAGTCCTTACTTCTTCCTGTTGTTGGAATATTCTAGACATGATGATAGAAGCTTGAACGGCCCCTTTGGACCGTGAGCTGAGAGCTGTGTTAAGGAAGTAGACTGACTACGTAGGAGGACTACAGCCCTAAACATGATGCAGCCACGCCAGCCCTGAGCTGCTTCCCTCTGGTCTTGGTTTACCAGAGAGAGAAATACACCTTCACTTCATTTAACCCACTGCTATTTGGGATTTTCTGTCCCTGGCAGCTAAACTTAATCTTAACTATTAAGTTTTCTTTCCAGCACTGAGCTACTCCTCTCCTAGCACTCCAGCTCAGCTTCCCCAAATTGTCAGCTGTCCCATGTTCTGGGAAAAGGGAGGGAAGGGGGGACTCATGGGACACTCTAATATTTTACTCACCCCTGGCCCTGTGATGCTTGCGATCACTGAAAAGTGGCCCCAAGTCTTCACCTTTTCCTGGATCCCTCCCATTTGCAGGCTGGCTCTGCAATGCTTTCCCACGCTCTGTGTGACTTGCTTTGGCCAATGGGGTGTTAGCAAATGACAGGCCCACAAAGGCTCAAACAGTACTTAAGAGTTTGAGCTTCTCCCTCTCTCTGTCTTTCTGTCTGGCTCTGGCTCTGTCTGCCATAGCCACGAGAACATTTCTAGACTAACCTGCTGGAGGAAGAGAAGCAATGGAGCTGGGCATTTCATTTCAGAAACAAGAACCAAGGCTCAGAGAACATGAACTGCCCATGGGCATCTCTAGTATAAAATGTGGGAAGGAAGGAAGTGCCAACGTCCTCAACACCTGCCATATGCCTGGACTCATCAGTTCATTTCAACGAGGTGGTAATACCAGGGGTTCCAGCCAGCCAGGCTTCTGTTCAGCCCACCTGGCATTAAAGCCCTGGGTCTCCACACTGCCCCAGGGTGCCCCCAGAGACAGCCCCTGACCCTGCTTCTCCTAACTTGTCCTAGTGCAGAGTCAAACCCAAAGTGTTTTTCCTTGAGGACAGATCTCCAGGCTGTTGAGTCAAGTGTATTAGTCAGCTCAGGCAGTTATAACAAAATACCATAGACTAGGGGATTTACAAACGGCAGAAATGTATTTCTCTCAGTTCTGGAAGCTGGGAAGTCTGAGATCAAGGTGCTGGTGTGTGGTGAGTGCCCGCTCCTGGTTCATAGATGCCATCTTTTCATTGTGTCCTCATGTGGTGGGTGGGGACAGGGAGCTTTCTCCAGCATCCTTTGCAAGGGCACTAATCCCATTCACACAACATCTGCCCTCATGGTTAAAGCAGCTCCCAAGCCCTGACCTCCTGATACCATCACTTTAGAGGCAGTGCTTCACATACAAATTTTGAGGGGAAACAGCTGTTAGCCTCAGCTACACTTTCCAGCCTCATCTTCCTTGTCCTTCATAACACATTGGCACGTGTGTGGCTATTCTCTGCTGGATTTCCTGCTGCTCACCTAGACACACTTCTCAGGTATTGCAGGATAGTCGTTTTTTCTTTATTTTTTTTTAAGATTTTATTTATTTATTTGACAGAGAGCTAGAGATCACAAGTAGACAAAGAGGCAGGCAGAGAGAGAGGGGGAAGCAGGCTCCCCGCGGAGCAGAGAGCCCGATGCAGGGCTCGATCCCAGAACCCCAAGATCATGACCCAAGCTGAAGGCAGAGGCTTAACCCACTGAGCCACCCAGGTGCCCCGTTTTTTTCTTTATTTTTGCCCTTCTTTTATACTTTCCTCTTTTCCTTCCTCCCTCCCTCCTTTCTCTTCCTTCCTACATTCCCACCTTTTCCCCTCCTTCCCTCTTTCCCTCTTCCTTCCTTCCTTTCTGAAATGGAGGATGACTGACCTTCTTTGTCAGGGAAAGGTTTGCTTCTAGTGAACACTTAGCTACTCAAATGCAGAGCAACCAAGCACCCATTGTCCTGAGCTTGGAGGAGCAGGTGGACAATTAGTGAAATCTTTAGAGATATTCAGAGAGAGGAATGTGCCGTACCAGTTACAACAATGACCTATGGCCATGAGATTTGTGGGCAGATGAGACTATAGGGCTCTGGTCCTCTCTGACCCCATTGTTAACCTCAGCCCCCAGCCCCCTGGGACTGAGAAGCCCCCTGAGAATGTTGTCAGCTACAGATAACAGAATTCCAGAGGGAGATGTTGGAGCTCCTGCAATAGGGCCCTTGGAGCCTGGAAACTTTAACTGGAGTCCTAGCTGCCATCCCAGACCTCGTGGCCAGCTCTATTTTCTGTAAATGTTGGTTTTTTCCCAAGGTTCATCCTTAGGCCATCTTTTTTTCTCATTCCATATTTTCCCCCTAGGCCATCAGTGCCTGCCAAGATTTCAACAACCAACCACAGCTTGACCTCTCTCAAATTTTCATCTCTAAATCAGATTTCTCCTTTGAGTTTCTGAAGCTAAGCAGTTGAGATCATCACCTTCTAATCATCTCCTGGTCAGGAGGGCCACGTGAGCTCCAGCCATATTGTTAACGTTCACTCAGGAAGGAGGAAGAGGAAGAGAGATGCTCCACACTCCCCACACTTTCAAGGAGATTTCTTAAAGAGCCAGGAACCCAGGGGCTTCTATTTCACGGGCTAGAAGTTTGTCACAAGATCACATCTCACTCCAAGGGAAGCTGGGAGATATAGTGCTTTAGCCAGATGACAAGAAGCCCAGGCCACCATTGGTCTGGTCTCTGCCTACCTCATGAGGCTCGTTTTCTGTGTCGCTGTCGTACAGAGCCTTCTTCCCTCAGCAAAGGTCACACTGACCCTCTCTTAGTTCCTCAGACTGCAAGGGCCTATTTAGCCAGAGCAGCCCCAACGCGGTTGAACTGCCATTTTGTTGTAAAACTTAAATTGACTCTGCCCCCCGCCCAGGGGAACTTACTTAAAAACAAGTCCCGGAAACCAGCCCCAGGCAACAAAGCCCAAATACAAGGGTGGGTCAGGCCAGATGGAGACATCCGATCAGTGGGGGGGGTGCATACTGTCTCCTTAGTTACCAAGGAGTATGGGCCCCACCCTTTGGGCACCTTTTGGGCGCCAATTCTGACCAAAGTGATAGGCTGGTTCAAATGTCTACTAGGGTAAATTGTAATTCAACTGGTCACGTAGCATGACTGTGCAGCTTTCTCTGTGTGTTACAACTTCATTGACCACCTGTGCATGGCCAGGCCCAACCACATGGCCTTTGCTCTATAAAAGTTAGTCTGTGAAAAAGAGAGAGGTCGCCCACTCTGTAAGGGGCAGCCCCCACCGGTCTGTTTGACGGTCGGTTTGATTCTCGATGCTTGGTGCGAAATAAAGCTTTGCTTGACCTTTGCTTTGTATCAGTCTCGCTCCTTTAATCATGGACCCATTATTGGGGGACCCAACATTGGGGACCTAACAAGACAAGCTCAGTTCTCTGAAGTTTTTGCATAAACTGTTTCCTCTGCCTAGAACAGCATGTAGGCTCTCCCCTCACTCCGCCTCACATGCTCAACTCCTTACCTGTCAGTGCCATCTCCTCAGAGACCTTACCAGAAGGAAGGCATGACCCCACTTGAAAGCTCTCACATCTCCCCAAAACCTTTTTCCATAGTACTTAGAAGTTTGTAATTACATATTTATTTTGGTGTTTATTTCAATTCAATTCAATTCAATTCACCTCAACAGATATTTATGGAGTTCCTATTATATGCAGCACCTCCTCCTCGTCCCAGTAACTAGCCCTCAAGGGCTCCCTTTCAGATAATTTCTCTGTATCTGCTCTTTGCCCTTGAGGGACTGGGACCACACCAGCCAGTAGACTTAGGCAAATCATGACTTGAGACAATGAAGACTGTCTTCCAGTCCATCCTTTCCAGGGTCTGAGTGGCCTAGTGGTAGTCAGGGCGAGTGGGCAGGGATGGGTGGGGAGCATGGAGCAGGCTCCTGGAGAGTGAGTCCTGGATCAGCTCTGCCACCCACTGGATATGAGACCTTGAGCCAGTCACTACCCCTCTCTGGACTTCAGTGTCCTCATTCATAAAAGGAGTAAGTCTCCCAGCCTGACTTTGGATGAATGTTCTCTGAAGAAATGACCAAGACCCTTCCGAAAAATCCACGATGGGCTTTGGGTTTCATTCATTCGCCATTTTTTCATAGACTCATTGACACGTATTTGTTGGGTGTCTTGTCTGTAACAGGAATGATTCTGGAGCTGAGGAGTCACAGGCAACCCAGTCAATGAGGAATGGGGTCAAGGACATAAACATGTCAACAAGCCATCCCAGTTCTGTCTGGAAAGAGAGAGCTCCACCTACAACCTTTAGTGGCTTGAAGGCTGTGTGGGTCATCTACAGTCACTGGCTTGCTTGTATCTGGAAAGGACTGTTGGCTGAGACCTACCACACCTCCATGTGACCTAAGCTTGCTCATGACATACTGGCTGCTGGGCAAGCGTGAGCCCTGAGGGGAGATAGAAGCTGCACTGCCCCATACAGCCTAGCCCGGGAAGCCACACAAGATACTCGCGCTGCCTTCTGTCCATCCAGGCAGTCCCAAGCTCCCACCCAGTTTCCATGGGATGAGGAAATAGAGACCACTTCTTCTGGAAGAGCATGTGGGGAAGCAACTGGTCTGTGACCATTTTTGGAAAATACAGTCTACCATGCAGGTGGAGAGGGGACCTCTTTACATTTTTTCCCACTATTTTGTTTATTGTGGTAAAACACACGTAACATAATATGTATCACCTCAACCATTCTGAAGCATACAATTCATGTTGTAGAGCAACCATCCCTGCTATCCATTGCCTAACTCTTTTTGTCTTATAAATCTGAAACTCTGTACCCGTTAGACAATAATTCCCTATGCCCTCCTCACCCCTGTCCCTGACAACCATTGTTCTACTTTCTGTCTCTATGATTTGACTATTCTAAGCTCCTCATATAATTGGCATCCTACTGTATTTATTTTTTTTTTGGTGGTTTATTTTATTTAACATCCTCAAGATTCATTCATATTGTAGTATACTACATAATTTCCGTCCTTTTTAAGGCTAACAGATATACCATTGTGAGGATAGGCCACATTTGTTCATCCGTTCATCCATTAACGGACACTGGGTTGCTTCCCTTTTGTGGCCATTGTGAACAATGCTGTTATGAGAAGTGCCTGGGCGGCTCAGTCGGTTAAGCCTCTGCTTTCAGCTCAGGTCATGATCTCATGGTGCTTCTCCTCCTGCTCATGTTCTCTTTTTCTCTTTCTCTCTCTCAAATAAATAAATAATCTTTTTAAAAAATAATACTGTCACGAACATGGGTATACAAACCTCAATTGGAGATCTTGTTTTCAGTTCTTTTGGGTAGATACCCAGAAATGAAATTGCTCTTTCCAGTAATTCTATTTGTAATTTTTGGAAGAACAGCAATACTGTTTTCCACAGCTACTACGCCACCTTTTAAAAAGATTTTATTTCTTTATTTGACACACAGGGAGAGAAAGCACAAGCAGGGGGAGTGGCAGGCAGAGGGAGAGGGAGAAAAAGACTCCCCACTGAGCAGGGAGCCCAATACAGGAGTCTGTCCCTGGACTCTGGGATCATGACCTAAGCCAAAGGCAGACCCTTAACCAACTGAGCCACCCAAAGTAGCCACCCACTACTACACCATTTTATACTCCCACCAACGGTGGACGAGTGTTCTAGCTTCTCTAAGTCAGTACTTGTTGTATTATTGTTTGTTTGGTTTTGGATAGTAGTCATCCTAATGGGTGTGCGGTCATATTTCATTGTAGTGTTGGCTTGCATATCCCTAATGATTCTAATAATTAATGATGTTGAGCATCTTTTCATAGGCTTACTTTTTTTTTTAATGTTTCCCCTATTTTTCACTCCCGGATCCTTGTAGTTCCCCTAAGGGCTTGGGGTTGAGACACAAAGGCCAGAGTCTTTTCTGCTTCCTGATTTGTTGTGGCCCACCCTTGAGAGAAGAGGGCACCATATCACACCATACAAGCTCCTCACCCAGCTGTGAGGAGAGGTACTCTGGGAGCCTGAGGAAGAACTTCCCTCCAGGCCTGGAGCATGAGAGACAGAAATGTGCAGGATGAGTAAGAGGACGTATGATTAAGAGTCAGACTGTTGGGGGAGAAGAATGGGGCCCATGGTTGGGATGAGGGGAAAAGTGTTCTATATTGAGAGGGAACAGCATGTGCAAAGCTTCTGGTGGAAGAAAGAAAAGGATGTCAGAGTCTAGAAAGAGGAAAGAGATGAGGATAGAGATAGCCAGACCAGTTGGACTTTGCCTGGATTCTAGGGAGAGGGGATTTAAAGGGTTTTAAACCAAAAAATAAGATAAGATCTTGAGAAAAGATTCAAAGATTATTTTGAAGAAAATGTCAACAAAATGAAAATACAATCTATGGGACTAGGAAAGAATACCTGCAGACCATAGTGGGCTAATATCGAAAATGTATAAAGAACTCAAGTGCTTCGATAGCAAAGAAAAAAAAATAACCCACAAATAATTTTTTTAATTAAAATGAGTAAAGAACCTGAATAGACATTTTTCCAAAGAAGACCTATGAATGGCCAACAGGTCCATAAAAAGGTACTCAATGTCATTAATCACCAGGGACCTGCAAATCAAAACCACCATGAGATATCACATCACACCTGTTGGAAGGGCTGTCACTGAAAAGGGAAGAGATAAATACCAGGACCCCTATGCACTGCTGGTAGGATTGTAAACTGGGGCAGCCACTATGTTTCTACACTGTTTCCACAGTATAACAGGTCCTCAAAAAATTAAAAATAGGAATATCATATGATCAAGCAAGTCCACTTCTGGGAATATATCTGGACTTATGAGATATCTGCACCTTCATGTTCACTGCAGCATTACTTACAGGAGCCAATATATGGAATATAACCTGAGAGTCCATTGGCAGTTGAATGGGTAGAGGAAATGTGGTGTATGGATATAAGGGAATATTATTCAGCCATAAAAAAAGAAATTCTACCCATTTGTGACCACATAGATGAAGCTGGAGGGCATGATGCTAAGTCAGATAAATTGGACAAAAAGATACAATCTGTGATCTCACATGTGGAAATATTAAAAAAAACAAAGAAGAAGAAGAAGAAGAGGAAGGAAGGAGGGAGGGTGGGTGGGAGGGAGGAGGGAAGGAAAGGAAAGAACTCATAAAAAGAGAACAGATTTGTGCTTACCAGAGGCAGGGGGTTGGGGAGGGGGAATTAGATGTAAGGTGGTTGAAAGGTACAAACTTCTGGTTAGGGAGGAGCCAAGCCCTGGGGAGTTAAGGTATAGCACAGCGACCATCGTTAATACTGTCGTATGGTTTGTTTGAAAGTTCCTAAAAGAGTAGATCCCAAGAATTCTCATCACAAGGAAAAAACATTCTTTTTTCTCTCTGTTTATATATCCATATGAGACAATGGATGTTAACTAAACTTACTGTGAAAGTCATTTCACAATATGCGGAAGTCCAGTTGTCATACTGTCCACCTGAAACTTACACTGTGCTATATCTCAATGACTTCACAATGAAACTGGGGGGGGTGGGGGGTGGGGATGAAGTGAAATGGATTTGAGAAGCATTTGGAGGACAGAAACTTTGGGTCTTGGGACTGGTTTGGAGCAGGAAGGGGAAGCTCCCTGAGCTCAAAGAAGCTCCTCCTCAGGGCATGAAACCTCCAGATCCTGCCAGGAGCTGCTATGTGCCACACGCCTGCCTGTCAAGTGGCCAGCGTTGTGGGCATGACAAGGCCTTCTGGAACCAGATGTGGCAGACATCCCCAACTGTCCCTGGATTCACTAACTGCCTAAATCCATTAATGGGATTCCTCTCAAGTCTCTTCAAGGGAACAGAGCCAAGTCGTCCCTGGAAGGAAGAGCTATAGAGCCCTACACACAGGGGAGCACATCCCCAACCTGTCACCCAGCCCTGCTCACATCCTCAGGTAGCTAAGTGACCATGGACCTTCAACTAGAATACCTGGGTAAGGGAGGTAAGGAAGGTCAGAGAGCTTTTTTTTTTTTCCTAAGATTTTATTTCTTTATTTGAAAGAGCGAGAGTGCACAAGTGTTGTGGAGGGGCAGAGGGAGAGAGGGAAACAGACTCCCTGCTGAGCAGGGAGCCCAATGCGGGGCTTGATCCCAAGACCCCAAGATCACAACCTGAGCTGAAGGCAGATGCTTAACCCACTGAGCCACCTGGGCGCCCTGACAGAGAGCCTTCTTGCACAGCTGAGGTTGGGTAGCGGGTTTACTCTAGGACTAAATTTAAGGCCACATGAGCCCTGTGCCACTTGTACTAGGCTCCCACCGCTGGCACCATTATGCCACCATTTTGCTGTGGCCACAAAGCCAAAGGGTAAATGTGCCCCATCTTCCTGCAACATCCATTTGACTCAAAGAATGTGAGGAAAATAATATTATTTTTGTATTAAACACAGTTATGATGGAATAGAATGCAAAATTTATGTGTGGGTTTTAGATAAACAGAAGCCTTGAGATCCCACTAGGACTTTGAGCTGGCTGTCTTGAGCCAAGGCCCTTGGGGGGAATGTGGTCTGGCCCCTTTGGACACCATTCTGGTGGAAAAGTTTGAGAAAAATCAGCGTTCTCTAACAGCCACGGTCCGAAGGACAGGCTCTGCAAAGAGTAGCTGTTGCTTTCAGGGACAGCTGTATGTGGAAGGGGCCGCCAGGTCAAACAGGAGTCACCCTGGGCTGCCCTAAGGCAGTGACATCAGAGTCACCAACGATGTAGGGCATGGTGGATGTTGGCAGACTCTCTCACAGGTAGCTGACGTTCGATTCCCCTAGTCCCAGCCAGTTATCAGCAGAGCATTCCTCTTATCTCCCCCTGAGCACAGCACAAGCTGGTTCTCTGGCCCTCAGCTCCCAGTGAAGACAGAGCCAGAGCGAGCCCAGCTGGACTTCGGTCAGCCATGGGCAGGAGGAGGCAAGAGGGAAGACGGCCAGTCCTTCCACCGTCTGTTTGGTCACTGGTTCCACCTGCAGTGTCCAGTTCTGTCACCTTTGCTCCCTGGTCGATGAGCAGCAGAGTGATTCGAGGCTAGCACAGGGGACCAAAGGGCTGGGTAGCAATAGATTCAACATGGGATGGGTGGGAGAAGATGAAGAAAGGGTTGCAACCCTTTGTGGTCTGATTGGGAGCGGGTAAAGGCAAGAGGAAAAAGGAACATGGAAGAGCAATGAGAGACTTTATGTCCTGGCATCTTTCTCCCCAGGAGGCCACCTAGTCTGTTCCTGACAGTGGGTCCAATAGTTCCCCTGAAGAGGTATACAGTGACCCTTGGCTACAGGAGGCTTGATATCAATAAATGAGAGCTGAATATATCCCCTGGGAAACACCTGATAGAGGGGTACACACAGCCCTGTCCTCAGGGAGCCCCAGTCTGAGGGAAAGACAGAGCCCTGCCCTCAGGGAGCCCCAGTACGAGGGGAGACACAGTCATGACCTCAGGGAGTCCTAGTCTGAGGGGCGACATAGTCCTGCCCTCAGAGAGCCTCAGTCTGAGGGGGGGAGACCCAGCCCTGTCCTCAGGGACCCCAGTCTGAGGGGAGACATAGCCCTGCCTCAATCTGAGAGAAGGTAGTGCCCCTGTCCTCAGGGAGCCCTAGGTCTGTCAGAAGACCCTGGCTGTGCCCTAAGAGAGCCCCAGCCTGGTTGGAGTACCTCATTAGGCCCCCACAGAGGATTTTGTCTAGCTGGCCACAGGTACTGCTGTGGCTTTGCTTTGAATTCCTGTAAACAGAAATGGGAAATCCCAGGAACTGAAACACTTTTAATCACCCTCCTTTATTGCCCTTCCCTGGGTGACTCAGCGGTAGGAAAATCACAGCTCCCGAGAGGGAGAGAGACAGACAGACAGAGAACCAAGAATGAAAACTGGAAGGGAGAGTGATGAGAGAGAGGCAGCTGGTGACACAGCCTCCACAGCTGGCCCATCTCGTCCCTCCAGTGGCCGCTGGTGACCAGTTAAGAGCAGCCACTGAAGCTGCTGACAGAGCTGGCATGACCCACAACACGCTGCCCCCAGCCCCCAGGGATCCCCCACAGCAGGACTGGGCCTAGGTCTGGGCAGGGGCCAGAAGTGAAGGTCTGAGTGGTCTGAGGGAGGTTGCTCACCATCCAGGCCTTTGATTCCTGGCGTTTCAGGTGCATACCCTGCCCTTCAGCCAGAATGCACCCCCTTTCCCTCTGGCGTGCCCCATCCTACCCTCCTTCAGTCCCACCTGACCCATCAGAGCTGCCATCACACTCTCTGAGCCCACACTGCTGTCATCTGACTGATTTGGGGTAGACGGGGGCTTGTGACCTTTCTTCTCCTCTCAACCCTTAAGCCTCAAGAATAGGCAGGCACTTGGGTGGCTCCGTCGGTAAAGCGTCTGCCTTCAGCTCAGGTCACGATCCCACTGGGATCGAGCCCCACACTGGGCTTCCTGCTCAGCAGGGAGCCTGCTTCTCCCTCTGACCCGCCCCCCATGCTCACTTTCTCTCTCTCTTTCTCTCATTCTCTCTCTCAAATAAATAAATAAAAATCTTGAAAAAAAAAATGGGTGTTGGGCCAAATGGGTTCAGTCCTTAAGAAAACGTGAATGAATGAATGAATGAATGAATGAATGAATGAATGAATAAAAGAAACTAGAACCCAAACCCAGTTTTCTTGACAGAAGCAAGAGGACAAGAGACATCTAGCACCCCCTGCCTTTCCCTGGGAGCATGGGAGGGGGACACCTCCGTGAGCTGAAAAGGGTTTTAGAACTGTCTTGAAACTGAGGCTTAGCAAGGGCAAGGGCCTACCCCAAATCACATCAGTTTACCAGAAACAGAGCCAAGACTTGAACCATGGTCCACTGTCTCGCTCTCTCTGCCTGATTCTCCACCCTTGTACCTGGACCCGGGACTCTGGGTCAGGCTGACACCCAGAGGGAGACACGCTGTTCTGTCCTCGCCCGGGTGGGGTGGAGCGGCGTGGCCATGCCAGTGGCTGACGGGCCCCACCCACAGTGGGTACATTTCATCACCGACAAAGTCTGGTTAAGGCTTGCCGCTTCTGTGCCCAGGGAGAGCAGGGCTTTGCCAGCAAGAATCCGCTTGGATCCCCCATCCCAAATTTGATGCAAGCACCCAGGACATCCCAGCCTGGCAGCAGGGAGTGAAGGGCTGCCTGTGTACCCTTCACCTGGGGGCAGTTCTTGGGCTCCCTCAAGGCTAGGGGGGCTGGCATAGGCTGCTCTGGAGGGGTCCTGCCCAGCTTTTTCCTACTGCCCCTCAATGGCAACTGAGTTTGGAGATGATTATAAAAATCACTACTCCTGAGGCGCCTGGGTGGTTCAGTGGGTTAAAGCTTATGCCTCCGGCTCAGGTCATGATCCCAGGGTCCTGGGATGGAGCCCCACATTGGGCTCTCTACTCAGCAGGGAGCCTGCTTCCCCCTCTCTCTCTCTCTGCCTGCCTCTCTGCCTACTTGTGATCTCTGCCTGCCAAATAAATAAATAAAATCTTAAAAAAAAAAATTACTACTCCCACTTATTCTGCCCGTCCCTTCACAAATATTTCCTCACCCACAACACTTACTCACCCAATGAGAAGATACTGTTATTAGCCCCCTTTCCCAGAATGAGGATCCTGGGGCCCAGAGAGGGGCAGTGACTTGCCCAGGGAGCGCAGCTGGGGCTGCGCAGCTCCAAATTCTTACTGTTTACCACCACAGGGCCAGGACCCAGCTGCTGCCTCACCCCTCAAATTCCTCCCAAGGAGAAGGCCACCCAGAACCCTGAGAGCAGGAGACAGACTCTGGATAAATTACAAAGTGGCTGTGGGTACAAAAGGGGAATTGGGGGGGAACCCCTGCACTCGGGCTGTAATAAAGGCATAAACTGGAAACCTATTGGGAGCCTCCCCTTTGCCTACCTTCACCCACTAGGGAAGGGAGGAGGCAGGAACTAGCATTTGGCATGGCGCTTGTAAGATGATATTGGGACCAGGGCAGGTCAGTAATTTCCAAGTTCTTTGGTGTTGGAAACAACTATTTGTAGGACTGGTTTCCTGGGGGTGACACCCTCTACAGAGGGGGCCCAGGGATCCGCTCTTGGATCCTTCCTGGCCAGTATCGTCACTAGCGACTGGGAGGAAGACACAACGGTCCACCTGTTGAGCTTCTAGAGAGAGCTGATGCAGAGTGGACTTAGGAACACTGTGGAAGACAGAATTCAGATGGTGATCTGCCCTGCGAATGATGAGTTTGGTGTTCTTACAACAGCCATTGGGCCCTACTGTGTACCAGGCCCTGGGAAATCAAGGGACAATGAGCGGTCAATGCCCTTGACACAAGGTTGGGGGTTAAATGGAAGGGCAGGAGCGCCAGATTCAGAGGCCGCCCAGCCCCCAAGATGCAATGATTAACCTGGAGGTGGGGCCCAGGATGGGGGGGGGAGGGGCATGGGCTGGGGGAGAAGCATTTATTGGAGAAGGGCTTATCTAGGCTGGCTTTGAAAGGCAAATCAGAATAATAGGGCTTCCTGCCCAGGGAGCCACTGGGATTACTGTGAAAATCAAAAGAGATAAAGGAGGGGAAAGTATCTTGGGATCTGACTTTCAAAACCCCGGACTCTGGGGCCTGTTAGTTTCCACGGGTGAGAATGCTGAGCCTCAGAAAGAGATGTGGGATCATTTATTCGCCTGAGGATGCCTCCTATGACCCTCCAGAGCCATCAGCCTTCCCAGTCCTCACTCCCGCCTCCACTGTGCCCAGTGAAAAACATGTTTGTATGGAGTTGCCACTGGGAACTATTGCTCACCCCAAGATAACCCCGTGTTACCACACTACCCTGATATCATTCCTGCCAAAACAGAAGGTTGGGCCTTTTAGTTAGCCCGAATGGCCTTATCTCATCTAGAAGCACATAGTCCACGAGATTGGGATTCCATGGAAAGAATCCTTTCACCTTCACTGTTGAATCTTCAAGGTTCCTTGGGAACCCCAGGTTAAGGACATCTAGCTGGGGCAACATATCTGGTCACTGGCCTCCCACCATCCTGGGGATCTCCTCCCCATTCAGCCATTCTCTGGTGATTTATTGAGCACCTAGTGTATGCCAAGCACCAGGTTCAGGACTGAGCGAGAGGTACTCCCATGGGCATGTGTGTGAGTGTCTATTTCTTTGTCACCTGGATGGACTTGCTCAGCAGGCCGTGTTCTCTAGAAAGCAGCTGCTGAGATGGAGGTGGGCATGGGAAAGGGTCCCTGGGGAGTGACTTCTGTGAAGGGCGGGATTGGGCAGATCTGACCATTCTCTACCAGCCCATCCAGGGAACTGCAGAGCAAAGATTGCCCAGCAGAGGAGCCCTGGTGGCACTGGGCAAAATGACCAGGCCCTAGAACCACAGCTGTACTCAGCCAGTGGTCCTCAAGGTCAAGACCGGAGAGGTGAGGCAGTGCCTAAAGCACACGCGGACAGGAGGTGCTCACATGACCTTGACAGCCAGCGTGTCCTCACATTTTGTGTCCCAGGTGCCCCCTCTCCCTATCCTATAGCCCCAGGCCCAGGCTTCTGGAAGACTCTAAAATCTAGAACCCTTCAGCTCACCATACTCCTTGCAACTGGGCAGGCAGTTAAAAGGAAGTCTGCAACAGCTCATGTCCATATTTGCCACATTCTTCCATTTGACACACACTTATCGAGCACCTGCCAGGTGCCAGGCTCCAGGGATGTGAAATGAACAAATCAGACCAGTCTCTGCCCTGGGGAGCTTCCAGTATGGCCTGTCTCCCTGCACATACCCGGGTCTGGGCCTCCATATCTGTGTGTAAGGGTCAGACTGAGCACATGCCTGTGCTGGAGCAGACCTATCGCTCCGTGTGCATGCACGCTTGAGGAACACACACTCACACACAATCAAGGGGGTCCTCGAAGGGTGAAGATTTTTCAGAGAAGCTGCGGCTTCACTGGAAGGATGAGAGAGCACACCAAAGGTGGAGGAAGGGTCAGCCTGACGGGCTAGCTGGAAACCACAGGCGGAAGAAAGGGAAAGCGAGTCGGGGTGACAGAGCCTGTCCCTGCTGGGGCATTTCCATGCAGGAATGAGCAAGAAGCAGGTGACAGCAGGGAGGGCTCATGCAATCCTGAGCCAGCAGCTGGGCACAGGGCCAGGGAGGAAAAATTTCTGCTTTCTTAAGAGCTAGGGAGTGGAGGGAGGAGAAGAGACCTTGAAGAAAGTCCAAAGACCAAGACCCAGAGCCAGGGTGAGCCCTAGAGACAGGAAGGAGCCTCCTGGCAAGGAGAGGGCAGGGGGATGAGAGCCAGCAGAGCTCCAGGGCAGCCCATCCGTCACTTCCGTCACTTCCGTCAGTCATCACGTACAGAACCACAAGCAAACTGCATTTGAATGAGAAGGAGAAGTGGCAGGAACTTTGTCTAGCGTTTGCATAATATCAGGGCTCCTCCTCCCGGAATTGAGTCCAGTGTCCCAGCAGGAACCCTGGTGTCTTGCTAGACTCCTCTCGCCTTTGCCCCCTCTGTGCTTCAGTCCCCAACACCAGTCTACCTTCTTCTTCTTCTTCTTTTTCTTTTTTTAAGATTTTATTTTCAAGTAATCTCTACAGCCAATGTGGGGCTCAAACTCACAACCCCAAGGTCAAGAGCACCAAGCTCCGCAGGCTGAGCCAGTCTGAGACCAGTCTACCTTTGAAGGACTTCCAGAATCCTGCTCTTCAACCTACCCTTGCCAGGGCCTCTGGCCTCACCAGGACCACTGTCCCCTGCTGTTAACAGTTTCTTGTCTGCCTGCCTCCCATCTCCTTGCTCCCTCAGATCTATTCTCTTTGCTACGAAATATACCACAGCACTCTTTTCCCTAAACCCGGCTATTGTCAAGACAAAACCCCATGTTCTTACTTTGACCTTCAAGATATGACCACTGCTCAATCACTTCTGCTCCCCGCCTATAGCTCTACACTGTAGAGCTATACACCCCCACCAGGGCTCTCTGGCCTCTGGGCTTCCTCAAATGCTCTTCCCTCTGCCTGGAACACGCTCCATCGGACGAATTCCCGCCCAGACCTTCAGTTCTCAGCTTCTGCACTGCTCACTCCAGGAAGCCTTCCCCCGGATTCCCTACCACACCCCAGGGTTAGGTGTTTCTGCCCCAATTCCCTGCCACGGCACTTGCCAGGTTACTGTTACTGGCGAATTATAGCAACTACAATGGGGACAGTTCCTCTGTCTGTCTTGCTCAGACTGTGCCTGCAGGGTGCCTCCCAGCACCCATATCACCAGCAAATATTTTTTTTGAGCATCTGCATAATGTCAGGTGCCACAAATAGACCCTGGGGAAATGATGGGGAATTAGCAAAGTTCTTGTCTTCACTGAGCTTCCACTCTTGGTTTTTGCATATCCCAGAGTTATCAGGGGGCACTATTAGTTGTATTGTGGGAAAAGGAAAGTGAAGCAAAAGAGGGAGGGAGCCAGGAAGGGTGGAGAAAGAGAAAGAGAGAAAGGAAGGGAAGGAGGGAGGGAGGAACGGTCAGATGGATGAAAGGTGGATTCCTGTCCAAACTTCTGAGTGAGGTAAGCCAAGCTCTTCACAGTTCCGGGTCCTGCCCTGTGCCAGAAGCTTCCTCATCTCTTTTCACTTCGCTGCACAGATTTTATGCTCCAGAGAAAATGCAGCTTCCCAATGCACCATGATCTTCCCTACTTCTGAGCTTTCGCACGCGCTGTGCCCCTATCAAGAGTGCCTTTGCTGGCCTCGCGGTTCCTGCTTGCCCTTCACGATTCGGCTCTCGTGTGTCATCTCCTGGTTCAAGTTCCTTACTTCCTTCTCTGGGCCCCTGGGACATAACACATACCTCCCTTGCGTGTGTCACGTGTCACATGGCATGCTAACTAGTCATCTATCTGCCACATCATTCTCCCACCGGACTGTGAGCTCCACAAGAGGAGGACCAAGTCTTCTTTATCTCGGATCCCTAGAGAGCCTAGACTTGAGTCTGGCCCAGGACGGGTGCTTCAGCGTCTGCTGAACTGAATGGGAAGGTTTTTGATTCCAGTCCTGGGCCTTACTCATCACCTCATTTGTCCCCGAGCCCTGCTCAGGCTGACATGCTGCCAAGACCAAGTGCAGGGCTGGTCATCTGGTCTGCCCAGCCCTTGTAGGGCTCACCACATTTCCCAAGCTGGGATGCCTTTCCTCTGTCATGATGTCACACCCATCCTTACTTTCTTGTGGGTCCTCAACTCCAGTGTGCCATGGGCCCTGGACCGGAAAATGGCCTTCGGGTCCTGAGCCCAAGCAGGGATCCAGAGTGCTCTAGTTACCTGTCTCCCCGGGTCCCTGTCACCTGTCCTCTCCTCCCTCAAACGTAACCACTAGCCTGACACCTAACACTATCGATGTGTTGTTGCAGTGTTTCTATAAACAGAATCACACAATACACCCCTTTCTGAATCTGGCTTCTTTCACTCAACATCATGTTTATGAGACCCGTTCATGTTGTCACATGTAACGACCCTGTCTTCGTGTTCATTGCTGCCTAATATTCCATTAGAAGAATAGTCCAGGGGCGCCTGGGTGGCTCAGTGGGTTAAACCCTCTGCCTTCGGCTTGGGTCATGATCCCAGGGTCCTGGGATCGAGCCCCACATCAGGCTCTCTGCTCAGCAGGGAGCCTGCTTCCCCCCCTCTCTCTGTGCCTGCCTCTCTGCCTACTTGTGATCTCTGTCTGTCAAATAAATAAATAAAATCTTAAAAAAAAAAAAAAAGAATAGTCCATAATCTGTTTATCCATTCTACCTTTGATGGGCCTTTTGGAGGTTTCTGCTGTTTGATTTTTATACATGAGGCTGTTATGGATATTTTGAAGTCTCAAGTGTGCAGACACGTGCATTTCTTTGGGGAGAAACCTAGGAAAGGCATTGCCGGGTCCTAGGGCAAGAGAGTGGTCAGCTTTAAAGATATTGTCAGTTGTCCAACTTGGTGGCAAACCATTTTCTTTTCATTAAAGAGAAAGTCTAAGCATACATAAACATCTCTCATACACGGTGGTGGCTGGTAATAGTATTTGACAGCAAGTAAGGGAACGGGGTGTTTAGAGGATGTGGATAGAAGATACTTAAGTTTCACTCAGCACTCCTTATATAGTTGGAATTTTGAAGCTAAAGTCAAACCTAGTGCCAATTTTTTTTTAATTAAGAAAGAAGAAGAAAGGGGAGAAAAGTCCATATGCTTTTCAAATACCTTCTTGGGGTCTTTGTAATAGACCCCTTGGTCTCCACTTACCCCCACATCCCTATCTGAAAGTGACCTTCCCTACCCCACCCCTCTGTTCTTAATACAGCAAGTTACTGGGGAACAGAGCACCTAGTCTGAGGAGGGAGGCTGTCCCCACCAGGAAGGAGGACCCAATAGGCCTCCTGTTGTGAGGAAGTGAGGAGCAGGAATTGCAGAGCCCAGGAGAGGACAGAGGAGGCCAAACAATAGAAGTGGATGAACAAACAGAGCTAATCACACCCAAAATTCCCAAGGAGACACCGAAGGGAGGTGTGGTCTGGATTGGAGACGATCTGGAAAGACTTGCCAGTTAGGAAGGGTTCCAAAAGCAGGGTGACAAAGGGAAAGGGAAGAAAGGGAACACCACCCAAAAGTGTGGGAGGAAGTAGGAGGTGCACATATGTGGACTGTGGGGCATTGCTCCCCTCCCCCCTTCCCACTCAGAAGCTTCCACTCACACTTTAACTCACACTCCACCCTAACCCGGAGATCACTAAGCACTCCTCATCCAAGGACACCACCTTCTTTCCACCCCTCAGTCAAGGGCCCACCTGCACCTCTGACCACAGCCCGGAGGAAGTGGCTGCTGAGCTGGGCCTAGGGGAGGGAGTCAGGGCCTCTGGCTGCATCTGCTTCTCTGAGAAGGGCTGAGTGGGGGAGGTGACCAGCACATGCGTGGGGCACCTTCTTCCTTCACTTGCTCGCTGGCTCAATCCATGCTACCGGCCAGTTTCAGGCTCGGCACGAGGGACTGGGGACCCAGGGGTGAAGAAGACACAGTGCTCTGTGGTTCCATGTGATTTTAGAGAGGGCAGGAGGGACCCCCGTAAATAATGCTTTCCCTCTAAATGACAAATTTCACAGAAACCTGTGATAGTGGGAACACATTGCCGGGGCCCATCACGGGGCCTGGAAAGTGAAAGACAGACCCTGCAGCTTGAGCTCCGTGAGCTTCTCCTCTCAGTAAACCCAGCTCACTGTAAGCTAAGCCTCTGCCTTTCTTTCTTTCTTTAAGATTTTATTTATTTATTTGAGGGAAAGTGAGTGAGAGAGAGCACAAGCACCAGACGACCTGGGACGAAGGCAGATGCTTAACCAACTGAGGTGCCCAGGTGCCTCCCTTAAGGCACTGCCTGAATGAAAGGAGGCACTGCCTCTTAATGAAAGGAACCAGTCTTCAGGATATGGCTCAAGGGAAGGGTGCTGGGCACTGAGGGTGGGCATTCTGACAGAAAAGGGGTGGGGGTCCAGCAGGGGAAGGACCAGGGAAGATGGCGGTAAGAGAAGGTAGCTAAGGCTCCTCCCCCACCTGGCGGACACCCCACCCTTTAGAGCACAGATGTCATTGCTCACAGTGAATCTGCCTCCCTCTTTGGAGCCAACAGGAGCCACCCACCCCCGCCCCCTCCCCAGCTTTCCCAGCAGTCAGGAACAGGGTGGAGCTTCCCTATAAGGGTGCCTTATGAAGAGAGAGCAAGGTCCCAGGAGGCGGAAAGTGAGCGAACTCATTCTACAGCAACCCTGTGTGGACTTTCCTACTCCGGGTTTCCATCTTCATTCTTTTTCAGTGCAGACGTTGGAATAAAGCAACTTACACCAACGAAAGGCTTATGGAAGCCCAGGGTGTCCCAAAGTCTTCTTAACCAGGGACTTTTAGTCAAAGGAGATGATGGTGTCTCTTTCCATGTCAGTGCCTTATTACTTCAACAAATTAAATAATCACTTTTCTCACCCTGAGGCTTTCTAATTACGACACAAAAACTATAAAATAGAAGCTTGATAAATTTACTTCCCCAAAAATGTTTTTTTTTATTTTCAAATTTCTGCGTGGTAGATGCTATCATAAACAAAACCAAAGGACAAGCCGCAAACTTGGAAAAGTATTTGTAGTTAACATCATAAACAGATAGTTAATTTCCTTAATATATACAAAGAGCTCCCACAAATCAATAAGAAAAAAGCCCAACAATCTTCAATAGAAAAAAAGAGTAAGCAAAGGACATCAACAGACAATCCACAGGGAGAAAAAGTTTGAATGGCTCAAACATTTGAAAAGATGCCCAGTTTCACCTGCAATGAGGGAACTGCATATTTAAACAAGCACCAACATACGGTTTCTACCTACAAACATCAAACATTTGTCCGTATACTGATTTGGCAAAGATATGTAGAAACAGCACTCAGATCTTTCTGCTGAGCATGTAAATTGGAACAAATCCCCTGGAGAACAATTTGGCCACAGCCCTCAAAATTATAAATGCACATTCATTTGACCAAGCCATTCCACTTCGCTTTTGTAGTTTTTGCATTTGAAACCACCTGACCATATTAACTGTTCGAAAGTAAATTGGAACAAATTAAAAACTTCTCCCTAGGGAGGTATGAGAACCTACTAGGGGAGCCCGCAGTCTTTGTGGCTCAGTGGGGGTGAAGCCTCTTACTCAGCTACGGGAGATAGTTGATGTCTGTTTTTTGACCATTAAACAAACTTAAACCGTTTTCAGATGCTGTCGTTTATTGTTTTATGTCTATCTACGACGGCTGGTTGGTTAGGAAGGGCAAGGAGAAAAATTACTGATTCTAGAGTATCAGCACCCAATATGGGCTTTGGCAATTTGCCTCCCAGTGTTCGTCGGCAGATCTGTAATTTGCATTCATCTGATCAAAATTATTTTTAAAGCACAACAAGCTGTCCTGGGCTCTTATTATTGAACAATATTAAAATGAAACAAAAAAGGGCTGATTCTTTCCAACCTGGCTGTGTTTTCATTAGAAATGGAGGCTATGTACAGCCTCCCTGTGTTATGTGTGCACACACACTTAGGAAAAGCAGTCCGAGGGATGCCTGGGTGGCTCAGTGGGTTGATCATCTGCCTTTGGCTCAGGTCATGATCCAGGGGTCCTGGGATTGAGCCCCAGGTCAGGCTCTCTGCTCAGTGGGAGCTTGCTTCTCCCTCTGCCACTCTCCCTGCTTGTGTTCTCTCTCTCTCAAATAAATAGGCAAAATCCTTTAAAAAAAAAGGGGGGGGGGGAAGTGACCTGAAACCTTCTCTCACATCAATCATGTGCAAACCAAGACTTGAAACGTATGACGAGGAACCAGATGATTTTTCATGGTGTGAAATACAAGAATTCCACACATTATGTCCTGAAAACAGTTTTCTGCAATTGAAAATACTATCAAAGTCACTTTTAAATACATTCAGTCCCTAATGGACACACACTATAACTTGTCATTTTGAATTTATCTAACAAAGCATGCTTTTCCTTAAGTAGTAAGCTCACTTACCTTGGAAAACCTCAAAATTAGTCCTTATACGTTACAAGTATTTAAAAGAATTCTATAATATAACTGTAATAATACATTTCAAAGATGTGATTTTTTAACTGAAAATACTGTGCTTTGAAAGAAGTGCTGAAAGGACCATTTAAAAGTATTTCAGGCAATTCCCAACATTATACATTAGTGTTGAGGGTGTCGGAGACTTTTGAATAACGGAGACAGCGGACATTAGCTATGTTTTTGTTGGATTCCGAGACCTAACAGCCAGGTGTGTCATCGCTCAGCATCTGGGCTGCCCAAATACTAACCCCTGGGGAAGCACCTAAAGGCAGCCAGGCAGGAGTTAAACATTTCCTTGTAGATACTCCCTATCTGCAGCAATTTATAAGTTATCTTGATCTCACTTGAGCCTTGTGAAACTTCTATTATCTATATTTATCTACTATCTACCTATCTGTCTTCTGTTACCTGTCATCTATCCATCTATCTATCTATCTATCTATCTATCATCTATCATCTATCGTCTGTTTGTCTATCTATCTATCTAGTTTTTCCCACTTTACAGATGAAAATACTGAGGCGCAGGGAAGTTTACGTCATTTGCCTGAAGTCACACAGGTGTCAAAGCCAAGTTTACAGCTCTCCTTGACCTGTCACTTAGAGGTAACTATAACAGTCCCAGCTCCTCCCCGCCCCCCCCCACCACAGACACCTACCCCCACACTCCTCACCCTCTTTGCATTTGAGGACAAACCTGGTGCTTTTGTGATAAAGGAGCTCAGAGCAATGGTGGGTGGGGTCTGGGAGGCAGTTGGAGGCTAACATGTGGTTGGCCTGTAGCTCCCTTAGTGGGGGGCCAGGAGCAGAGGTCCTGGGGGCAGAGGGCATCAAAGTCAGCATCTGCAGTTCTGCTCCATGAACAAATAAATGGCTGACGCTTAGCAATCATCTTTGCCTGAGGGGGCCAAAGCCCCTGGAAAGCTACTTGACTGGGCCCCGTAAATGTTTAAGCCCTGGGGTGCTGGTAAGGAGTAAGTAAGTGTGGGGGGTGTTCAGGTGCAAGAAGCAAAGAAAGGGAGACTTTAACCCCAGGACTGAGTAGTCTCCTCTCTCCGTCCACTGCCGTCACGGGCCTCAAAGGTCAGGAAAGGGCTGCCCGGGTCAGGCTGGGCCCCACCCCAGGAGCAAGGGGTGAGAGACCCTAGAGTCCAGGAGCCCCCTCCTCTTTCTCATTTAATCGAGGCCAGTTCAGTCGGACCTAGGCATTGAATTGGGGCTTAGGCGGTTCCTTTCTGGGGGTCACACTCTTCTGGGTTTGTAGCTGTCTGACTTTATTCCTCCCCATTCCTTCACCACCTCCTAACAGAGCCACTCCATGGGCCTCTGCTTCCCCGGTTGACCTCGGTCCCTCCCAGGCATGGAACCACTGATCCCTGAAGGGTCTAACATCCGCTGGCCCAGCCAAGTGGAAAACAAGAGCGAGTGCAGCTGAATCACGGGGGAAGGCATCCAAGCAGGACCAAGGTCCCAGGCCTGCTCTCCCTTTGGTGGAGGACACTGGGCTTCCCAAACGGGGTTGCTGTCAACTGGGAGCCCTTGTCTTAAACCACCAGGACCCTTGGCCACCAACAGCTTCATCACCACCATCTGAAGGCTGGGCAGGGTATTGTACAAGTGGAATCTGAAGTGGGCAGCGTGCTGCGCAAGTGGGATTTCTTTCCAGGTTTTCTGTCCATTGTGGATTTAAAGCAGTTCCTCTGAGCGCCGGGAGAGCTCTTAGCCCTATGCGGAGAGTGAAAGCTGCCATTGCATATCCACTCTCACTTTCTTCCTTATTATACTGGGAGGTATTGTGGGAGGTGATGAGGTACCCAGCTTAAAACAGACAAATAAACATTTCCCAGACTCCCTTTCACAGCAAGATGGCTGATGATGCACTGATGGTGAGGGAGGAGGAGGGTTTCAGGGGAAATGCAGTGAGCATCCTAATTGAGCTGACAGGTGCCTTTTGCCATATCTCCCTCCTTCCTCAAACTTGGATGTGCTGGCTGGAGCTCCAGCTGCTCTTTTGGACTGTGAGGTGACCCAAAAGATAAAAACCCACACAAAGGATGGGGAGACACATAGCTGGAAGGACCCTGGGACATCACGACAACACGGAGCTGATGCTGAAACTCTAAACACTAACTTATCTATGGAGTTCTTCTACAGGAGAGAAAACAAAGCTCTATCTTATTACTTCACTATCATTTTGAATCTCTCTTACTAGCAGTCAAATGCAATTCCTAACTGAAACATTGAGCTTCCCTAAAATTCCCTCCAAACGGGCATAAGGTCCCATTCTCCAAAGATCTCAGCCAAGAGGGGATGATGTCACGCATTGTGGTCTTTGGGCAGCGGGCGGGATGGACTGGGGGTAGGAGTGGTGCAGACAGAATGTGCTCTACGTGCTCAAGCCTGAGACACCATCTACCATCCTGGCATCATCCTCAATAGATGGTGGCGGTGGGAGGGTGGGGTGAGTCCTCATCGCTCTGTTGTCAGAAACAAAACAAAAGCCCTTAGAATCAAGGTTGACTTCCTATCCTGGATCTATAAGGATCAGCTTCTTCTTGCTTGCTCACCCTTCCAGAAGCTTTCTGGGCTGACCAACGAAGAGGCAGTAAGCCTCCCAGTTATCATCCCTCTCTGGTATCTGTTGGAAGCAGATGCCCCTGATTGCCGGCCTCACATGCCCTCCGGGCACAGGTCTGCTTGCAGCTATAGCTATGGTGGACAGTCCCATGGAAGCTTCTCTCTGCCCCAAGACCTCCCCCAACATCTCAGCAGCCGGCTTGAGCTGTGCTCAGGCAGCACAACAGGGATTTGATCTGGGCTCACGTGGTCCTAAAGCTGGGGCTCTTTGCCCTGGCTACAGCGGGATACCCTGGAAAGCTTTGGAAGAGAAACCCTGCCAGGTTCCCATTCCCAGTTGCCTTTCTCGATGCCTGGAGTAGGGTTCGAGTCTTAGTCTTCGGAAAGTTCCCTGGGGATTCTAAAGGCCATGCAGGCCCAAGAGCCACTTTTCTGAGGCCTGGCACATTTGATTCCCTCAGCAATTAGAGTTACTCATTGTTGACCTCAGGGCCAGAGGGTCAATTTCTTTGAGCCTCATCTGAAAAATGGATATAAAATACTTAGTCTGTCTACCTCGCTTGGCCAGTATGATACTAATAGTTACCCAAGCTTCCCTCTCCCTCCCCGCTCCTCAGTCTCTCCTCCTTACAGGAGGGTGAGTGCTCGGGGCAGCCAAGGGAGGGAGACCATGAGTGGTAAGGGTTTGCACAGAACCATGTGTCTGACTGGAGAGAACTCAGCTCAGAGAGTGTGGGCACAGGAAGTAAATGCATTGGGGATAATGAGAGCTAAGTTTCTCACTGTCAGAGACATGCTTTACCAGCACGTGGAGAGAGGGAAAGCTGGAGCTTCGGGGTTGGGATAGGAAGTATTTGTATGAGATCATGGTTTTAAAATACATTCACACAGGAGTACCTGGGTGGCTCAGCTGGTAAGCATCTGCCTTGGGCTCAGGTCATGATCCCAGGGTTCTTGGATCAAGCCCCACGTCAGGTGCCAGGCTCGGTGGGAAGCCTGTTTCTTCCTCTCCCTCTTCCCCTGCTTGCGTTCCCTCTCTAGCTGTGTCTCTTTCTGTCAAATAAATAAATAAAATCTTTAAAAAAGAAAAATAAATAAAATAAAATACATTCACACAGATAGGTACTGAAAGAGTTGTAGATGTCTCTGTATTAGGTATTATGTGTGTATGTATGCATTGTATGTATAAACAGTCAGAACTCACTTTTATTTAGATATAAAAAAATACATACAAGGTTGTATTAGTTTCAGGGGCACAATATAATGACTTGATATTTGTACATATTGTGAAATAATCACCACAATAAGTCGAGTTAACCTCCGTCACCACAGATAGTTACAAATTTTTTGTCTTGTGACAAAAACTTTCAAGATCTCTTCTCATCAATTTTTCCTTTTTTTTTTGTTTTTGTTTTTGTTTTTTTTTTAGGGAGAGAGGGAATGCGAGTGGGGGTGGGGCCAGAGGGAGAGAGAATCTTAAGCAGGCTCCGTACCCAGCACAGAGCCCTATCCAGGCTTGGTCTGGTGACCCTGAGATCAGGACCTGAGCTGAAATCAAGACTTGGATGCTTAACGGACTGAGCCAAGCAGGCGTCCCAAGCAACTTTCAAATATGCAATACAGTGTTATTAACTATAGTCACCATGTGGTATATTATATCCCCAGGTCTTATTTATTTTACAGCTGGAAGTTTGTACTTCCTAATACTGCTCATCTGTTTTGTCCACCCCCTATGCCTACCTCTGGCAATGACCAATCTGTTTTGTCCATCCATGAACTTGGGGGTTTGGGGTATTTTTTGTTTTTTAAGATGCCGCACATAAATGAGATCATATGGTATTTGTCTTTCTCTGACTTATTTCACTTAGCATAATACCCTCTAGGTCCATCCATGCTGTCATAAATGACAAGATTTCCATTTTTTTCTATAGCTGATAATATTCTAATATTTCACATGTATATAAAACAACTCTTCATCCACTCATCCATTGTTGATGGACACTTGGGTTTCTTCCCTATCTCAGCTACTAAATAATGCTGCAGTAAACATGGGTTTGCAGATATCTTTTTGAGTTAGTGTTTTTGTTTTCTTTGGATAAATATCCAGAGGTGGGATTACTGGATCACACAGTTGTTCTATTTGTACTTTTTTGAGAACCTCCATACTGTTTTCCATAGTAGCTACACTCATTTCCATTCTCTCCAACAGTGCACAAAGGGTTCCCTTTTCTCCACAACTTTGTCAACCCGTGTTTTTTGATAAGGGCCATTCTAACAGGTGTGAGATGATATCTCCTTGCAGTTTTGATTTCCATTTCCCATTCCTCCGATGATGTTGAGCAACTTCTCATGTGCCCGCTGGCCATCTGTATGTCTTCTTTGCAAACATGTCTCTTCAGATCCTCTGCCCATGTTTAATCAGATTGGTTTTTGGCTATTGAGTTGTATGAGTTTTGATCCTTATTATTCCATATTTGCAAATGCACCTACTCACTAAAACGTATTTGCAACCCCGAAGTAAACACTCGGAGCACTTTTGAGGCTACGGACCTGCACAGAGAGCTAAAAAATTTTAGTTTGTCCCAGTGAGTGTCTCAGCTGAGGTCAACAAGGAATGCTTCGTCTCCTTGTTTCAACTCTCATGCTGGCAACAAGTGTCCTTGTCATGGTCTATTTAGGGCCAACTTGTTCTCACTTTGGTGCTTTCTGTTGGTGTTGCTATTTAAAACAGAGTCCAAGCATAGAGCTGAAGTTCGTCTAGTGTTGCGCAGGTAGGAAAGCCGCCATGTGTCTCATGGAGGAAATACATGTTAGACAAGCTTTGTTCAGGCACAAGTTATAGAGCTGATGCCAGTGCATTCAATGTCCATGAGTCAACACTATCTATTAAATAAGATGTCTTTAATAATATTTTTAAAAGATTTTATGTATTTATTTAACAGAGAGAAACACAGCAAGAGAGGGAACACAAGCAGAGAGAGTGGGAGAGGGAGAAGCAGGCTTCCCACAGAGCCCGACGCCAGGTTCAATCCCAGGACCCTGGGTTCATGACCTGAGCTGAAGGCAGCCACCCAATGGCTGAGCCACCCAGGCGCCCCAATAAGGTGTCTTTAAACAGAAACACACATAAAAAGGTAATGTATTGATTGTTTGGTAGAAATGTGACCAGAGGCTCACAGGAGCCTAACCTTGTATTTCCTTTAAGAGCAATGGTTCAGTGGTCACTAATTCAGTGTTGGCGAACTTTATAAAATACAATCACTGTGAATGAGAGTGGCTGTATATACATGTATGTCTTAGCTCTATCTTTTCAGAGGGTCTAGAAGTAATGAGTAATGATGTCCCTGTAACAACTCACTGAGCACCCAAATCTTGGTTTCTAAATACCACCCTCCACGAAAAGGAACCAGGATTCCCTGTAGAAGTGGCTGATTCCAAGGCTGGAGCAGGGAGAGGACAAGTGAGCCTGGAACGCTTTATTGCACCGGGCACTAAGGAAATGCTCAAAGCACTATAGAGACATGGCAAAGGAGCCAACCTGAAGGGGGTCTATCTGGCTCAACTTGGGAAAATTTAAACACTAAAATAAATAATAATTTTAATGCATTTCAACCGATTAAATAAAATAGGAATCCATGAGCCCATTCTGACATAAACAAACAAACAAACAAATGGGGGAGAGAGGAGGGTTTTCCTTATAGTTGAATGTCAACCAAGAAATGGCAGACAGAATGCCGAAAATGGAAATGTTCCCATTTGGCAACCGCGGTAGTAGTGTTTGACTGAGGAGTTGTCAACAGATGTTAAAGCTGATGGGCAGAGGATCAATGAGGATCAGGAGACTGGCATAGTGTTAATTACTACACAGAGATGGTGACTGTGTGGGGTGGGAGGCTGGCACACATCGACCAGACCACGGGATGAAGGCACAAAATCCTATCTGTGGTGTTTCTGCTCAGAATGAGTAAGTGGCCTGGGGCTACTCAAGAATAAACATCAGATGCACCAAATTGAAGGTCATCCTACAGCATAGAAGGCCTGAACTCTTTAGGTCTGCTAAGGACACAAAGGCCAGGAAAGACGATCATTGAGACATGACAACTAAACGCAATGCACAGTCCTGGATTCTTTCCTGGGCCACGAAAGGAAAGAGACATGGGCAACATTTGAACAGAGTCTGTGGACCAAATGGCAGTCTTTACGTATGTCTGTTCCCTTATCTGGAGAGCCGTAGAGTGATTCATACGAGAGTTGTTTTGTTTTGGGTTTTTTGTTTTTGTTTTTGTTTTTTGTTTTTTGTTTTGGCATTTAGGAGTGATGGGCATTATGTCTGCAGCTTGCTCTTAAATTCAGAAAAAGATTAGTGGGTGGATCTAAAGGGAGAGGGTGACAAAGCAAATGTGGTGAAATGTTAAAGAATCTGGGTGAAGGGATAAGGGAGTTCTTAGTATTGTTCTTGCAACATTCTTATAAATTTGAAATGATTTCAAAATAATTTTTTTTTTTTAAAGAGTGGACCAAAATGTTTCGGAAAATGCAGAGAAGGTAAGAAGTGGACTGTTGTTATACTCTTTTTTTTTTTTTTTGAATGTGGGATTATTCCAAAAGGGTGTGCCCTGTGTGTGGGGGTGGTGGGGGTGTTGCCACGGAGTGTGTGCTTATTTATTTTCCATCCCCCAGATTAACCCCTTGTCCCCCAGGGCAACAGGTGATGCAATCTGCACTGGGAGGAGGGAGGGGCCACACCTGGGCAAACACCAAGCCTGGGCTCAGCTGGGATGAAGCCGGCACCCAAGTGTTTATGACTCTTCATGCCTTATCACCCCTTCCTGTCACAACTGAGTGCTCCCCTGCCATCTGTTTATACAGACACTCATAAAACATACAGCCACATGCCTGGCTTGCTCGGAGTCTTGGGAATATTGATACAGTGACGCTGGCTTCCACTTGTTTCCCACTTCCCCAGCGCAGTATGTCTGCCCCCTCCATCTCAGATTGGACGGAAGACCCCCAAACAGACAGTAAGTTCATGGTGGGGTGGGATTGGTGGCAAGTGAATGCTATAGGTATTGATTATGGGCCCTAAAGGGGTAAGATCTGACACTGGGTGATGAACAGGCATTTATTTAAGCAATAACAGTGCAGGAAGAGTGCTATCGGGCAGAGAGAGGTGAGAAAAAGGAAGGGCACGGTCAGACGACCACCACCGCCTTCGTCATCGTCATCATCACCATCCTCATCATCACTGTTATGGGTTGAGCCACGTCCTTCCCAAAACGTTCAAGTCCTAACTCCCAGGGCTCAGAAATGTGACTTTATCTGGAAAAAGGGTCTTTGCAGATGATCACGATGAGGTCATTAGGGTGGGGCCCTAATTCAATATGACTGGTGTCCTCGGGAAATCTGGACACAAAGGGAGACAAACACACACTGGGAGAATGCCATGGGAATGTGTAAGCAGAGATCAGGGTAATGGGTCAACAAGCCAAAGAACACCGAAGGTTGTCAGCAAACCACTAGAAGCTAGGAGAGAGACAGGGACCCGAGTCTTTCTCCTACTTTCAGAAGGGCCCAGCTTTGCCAACACCTGCAGCTGAGGCCTGCACAGACCGGGAGCCAATGAACTTCTGCTGGTTAAGCCACCAGTGTGCGGTACTTCGTGACAGCAGTCCCAGGAAATGAATACAATCTCCATTACCAGCAGCAGCAGCATCACCCCCCCCGATCATCGTCATCACCACCATCCTCATCATCACCACCATCCTCATCATCATCGCTGTCATCTAACTAACTCAGATGAGGCTAAGCACATGCCATCGCTGCTCTGAGCCCTTTGTTGATACAAAGTCATCTGAGCCTCACAGCAGGAGGCAGGCCCTAGGATGATCCCCATTTTCCAGAGAATATGAAAATCAAGCTCAGAAAGGTCAGATCATCTTCCCAAGGCCACACAGCCAGAAAGGGTCTGTGTGGTGGCTTCGGCATTCCCCGAGGACTGTTCCTTTCCTCTCCTCTCAACAGCCACCCTCCTCTTTAGCCTTTGGCTGGTGGGAATGTGTCCCGATCTCACCTCCTCCTGCCAGAAGCCTTCAACTGAGCAAATGCTGCAGCATCATTCCCATGCTTCACAGGCGCTGAAGCACCCACAGGAGCATGTGGGCATCATGTACTGGGGACGTGCCAGGCAGGAGTCCTGCCCCCAGTCCTGCTTTGCTCTTTGCCCTTAGAGTGCCCATGTCCCTGCAGACAAGACTGGCCCGGTCCTGATGCCAGCAACCATCAGCAGAGGTGTCAATCACCTTTGGATACGGTCTGCAGGTGGATTATGATGGGTTTTTATTGCTTCAGTTGATAACCAGGGATATTAGCCAGGAATATGGTAACCGTGACTCAGAAGGAAATCAATCTGAGCTGTGTACAGGTATTCTCGATGACTACTAGAAACGGCACAGGGTGTCTGGATTTCCATGAGCAGGGAGTGCATACCGTTCTCCACATTGCCCACTGCTTCCCATCGTGCCTAGCACCATTCTCAGCACATTCTCAACAGAGGCGCCTGGGTGGTTCTGTCGGTTAAGCGGCTGTCTTCAGCTCAGGTCATGCTCCCAGGGTTGTGGGAGCGAGTCCCACATCAGGCTCCTTGCTCATCGGGGAGGCTGCTTCTCCCTCTCTGACTCCCCTGCTGCTTGTGCTCTCTCTGTCTAACAAATAAATAAAATCTTAAACAACAACAAAAATGATTCCATTGATGTTTTGGTGAACCCACCCAGAGCCCATAATCTTTTCTTTTTTTTTTTGTTTTGTTTTATCGAATTTACTTGTCCTTCTCCCATCCCTTCCCATCTGTTTCCTAATACTTATTCCTTCTGGAAAGGGTCAGTCATGATCAGTTTCCAAAACTGTAATAGGGTTCTCAGGTTTGGGCTGTAGTTGGTACTCTTACAGCCTGTGTCCAGCTCTTGCAGAACCTACAGCTGCTTGCAGGGCAGAACATGCAGGTGCTGGCAGACTGCAGGTGTTTATAGAACCTGTCACTTTTTGCAAAGCCTGTAGCTGTTCACAGATCCCACAGATGTTTGCAGAACTCCCCCCTGTTTGCAGAGCCTGTCATCTGTAAATGTTTAAAAAATTTTAAACCACAGTTTAAAACTGTAATTTCTTTAAAATACACAGCTGTTTGAAGAGCTTGAAGGTGTTTGCAGAGCCTGTCATTGTTTGTAGAGACTGCAGCTCTTTCTGGAGCTCTTTGTTATTTGCAGATCTGTAGGTGTTTGAAGAATTTGTTGGAGGTGATCAGTACACCTGCTGGATGCTTGGTTTCTGACAGAGCTTTCCCTTCTGAGCTAACAATGGACAACTTATTAACACCCAAACTATGTGCCCCGTGTGATGCCCAGAGATTTGAAGGATACAGGATTTTGAAGAAAGGTCCCTGGAAGAAGAGGTGGTTTTCCATACATTTGGAGGAAAATCACAGAGCATACATAGACGGGAGAACAACCCACAACAGGGGCCCAGGGTTGGATGGCTGTGAGCTACTCCAGGATCAGCCCAATTGGTCTCTGCATACATCTGTTCCAGAACAGCACAGCTATAGTTCACGCAGACCCCTCCCATGCTGTACCCCATCCCTACCCCATGCCCACAGACTTTAAGCTGCACTCTACCCTCTGCATCGTACCAAATTACGCAACTGTCTGTCCTTCCATTCCCTCATGAAAACTCTTTTCTCTTGGGGTCCTGATCCTAATGAACCCTCCAGGAGAATCGGGAATAAATGTGCTGCAAGTTCTTAACCACTGGGATGTGCTACCGTGAAGGGATGGTCACGTTTTGCAGTAAGAACTGCAGAGGCTGCCATGCCTTCACCCAGCGGCATGCCCCCTGATGGTGAGATCTGGGGCACACTGGCAGGCAGCAGGCATTAATGGGGTGCCTGGCAATCTGGCTGCCTGTGGGGAAGGCTTGCCCTGCAGGTGCGCCCCACTTTTTGGCCACAGCTGTAGTCTGATTGAATCTCTGCTAATCAAATCCTCTTCTCCAAGTGACTCATATGCCCATTTCAGAGTAAGGACGCACCTGGAATGAGAAGTGGTTCCAGTCCAGGCATGAGCCGAAGGACGGTTCAGCTGGGTCACAGCAGTGATTTTTATTGAACAGAAAGATCTGCCTCTGCTACGTGTTCCTATGCATTTATTCTCTTAAATATCAACCTGGACTCTGACTCAGTGGGGGTAATTGATAGTTGTTTCAGTTCCAGTGTTCTGCTCAGAGGCTCATCCAGTTCTCCCCAGTTTCTGTTTGGCCCCTGGAACTGGTTTGCTTCCTTGTCCCAGTGAAGCTCCCTCTTCCTCTCCAAGAGCCCGGAAGCCAGCCATGCTGCTAACATCTTGGGTTTCCAGTCCGGGAGCAGGAGTGGGCTGTTGATCCACTTGGAAGAAGACAACCACGATCTGGGTGCTGGGACCCCCAAATTTGTCTCTTCAAATTCCCAAATTCCTAGTCCTTTGGTCTCACTGCCCTCTGGGCTGATTCTGCCAGGTATGCCAAGAGCACCTTCCATGTAAAAAGCCCCAGCGTGAGCTCATTATCCACCCCCCACCCCCGCCACCGCTCTACTCTCTCCACCTTATTCTCTAGTTTGCCATGTGTCCAGTTGTCCAGATAAAATGCATCCTTTCTCTCTGAGTCTGACAATCCTACCTCCAGAAGGTCCCTCTCTCTCCTCATTCTGCTGACCATATAGTGTGCCCATCTCCTCCTTACCAGGGCAAGGCAGCCGCCTCCTCCCCGCTATCACCATCTCCAGTGCAGACCTCGAGGATCAGCATTCCGTCGGTCACCCAATATTTATTGAGCACCTATAATGTGCGCATCACAAGGGATGCCACTGAGAACAAGATACACACAGCCATATCTCAAGGAGCTTGCAGTCAGTAGGGTCTTTCTTTTTGTCTGGAAAGAATGCTTCTTTGCTGTTTCATTTAATATTTTCAATACACAGGGAACAGATGTTCATGGAGAAATAACTAGAAAATGAACTCAAGCATAACCGAGGGGGAAAAAAATCACTTTTTTATTGAGGTATAATTGACATAAAACAGTGAATAAGTTTAAGCTCTGACTACCTATCAGCTTGATACATTTATATATTGCAACATGATTACCACTGTAGGGTAGGGAACACTTCTATCACATGACAAAGTTATTGTTTCTTTTTTGAAATGAGAACATTCAAGAGCTAATCTCTTAGAAATTTTGTAAAAATTCTTAAACCTCTTAAACCTACCACTCTTTTGAACTTCTACTACCTACCTCCCCCAAATACATTGTTACCCTTTGGCTTTATTTCTTTCCAGACGTTTTTCTCTTTCCTATTCCAATTTTTTTTTAAAGATTCTATCCACCCACCTGAGAGAGAGAGAATGAGTGATGAGGAGGGACAGAGGGAGAGAATGAGAGAAGCAGACTCCCCACGGAGCAGGGAACTTGATGCGGGGCTTGATCTCAGTACCCTGAGATCCTGACCTGAGCCAAAGGCAGACGCTCAACCAACTGAGACACCCAGGCTCCCCTATTCCAATGTTTTTAAACACAACTGATGTTTCTTTATACTTCGGATGCATTTCTTTATTCAGGAAATATTTATCATGAAAGGCCACCATATGCCAGGCACTGTGTTAGGGGCCCGGGATACAGAGATGTACAATCTAGTGGAGGAGACAGACATGGAGCAAGGAATCACACAAATTAATATATGATTCTCAACTGTGATGCTTCTCATGAAGCCAGGGTACAGGAAGCCTGAGTGCCTATGATGGGGGCCACTAGCTGGGGACTTGGGGCAGTCAGGGAAGCCTTCTCCAAAGAAGAGTATCTTGTCAGGATGAAGGGATAGAGAGGAGAGTGTTTGGGGAGGTAGAGACAGAAGATTCTGGAACAGGGCTGTCTTACCCATTAGCTGTAGCTGGGAGAGTGTCCCAGGCCCACCAGATTACAAAGAGCCCATGAAAACATTTTTATTTTAAAATCAGAAGAAAAAAGACAAACTTTTCAGTTGAAGAAAATGTTTTAAATATGATATTCATGTATTGGTCTTTATATTAATACCTTTGTAAGATACCACTTATAGAGAAAGGGACCCACACAGGCTAAACCTCCCAAGAAAGTCACAAGGTCGTCCTGGCACGGAGCGTGGCTGGGTCCCATGTGGGTAGGCTGGGAAGATGGTGGGAGATGTGACCAGAGAGGAAGGTGAAGACGGGATTTATTGAGGCCTCGGTAAGAACACGGGACTTCATCTCAAGCCTCAGGGAAACAGACAAGATTCTTTCGGCATTTTAATCCCTAAAAAGAAAATGTTTCTTTTTAAGCCACAATATCCTATTACACCTTAAAAATGTTAACATCTGGTAACGAATAACAGTGATGGTTGCACGACATTGTGAATGTATTTAATGCCACTGAATTGTACATTTAAAAACAGGTTAGGGGAGCCTGGGTGGCTCAGTCGGTCAAGCATCCAACTCTTGATTTCAACTTGGGTCATGATCTTAGTGTTGTGTGACCGAGCCCTGAGCCCCGTGTGGATGGACTCTGTGATCAGTGGGGAACGTACTTGAGATTTTCTCTCTCCCTCTACCTTGGCCCCTCTCCCCCACTCTCTCTCTCAAGTAAAGAAATCCTTTAATAAATAAATAAATAAAAATGGTTAAAGCAATCAATTTTATATTATGTATACTTTACCATAATAAAAAAAAATAGAGGTACCAGATAGCCATTGGGGTGGGGGAGGATGGACAGATTAATACCGCCCACCCCCCAGGTAAAAGCCTGGCTCTAGAGGGATTGGGACGGGTTCTGGAGGAGAGAAGCTCCCTCAGGCCCTGCCCTGTCTAAGTGCTCCAAGGCCTCTGCCAGCAGACCAGCCTGGGTTCCTATCCTGGCTTCCTCACATACCAGATCGGACAAGTCATTGTCCTCCTTGAGCCTCAGTTCCCTCACAGGTAAAATGGGGAGACTGGCCAGGCTCACCTTAGAGGGTCACTGTGAGGTACACAGCGCCGTGTGTCTTGACTGCTGAGGGCAGCGCCTGGCACATGGCAGGGGGTGGGTAAGGAGGGGAGTCCACAGGAAGGGTGACTTCCATCATGGCCTCACTTCTGACTAGTCCCCTCCTTGCCCTGAGAGTAAGGCAGAGATATGGAAGGGGCTAGACCATTCACCCCAATATGGTCACCTGCAGGAAGGTCCTGGAGCGGGACCCCAATCAAGGGTTATTCCAGACCCAGTCAGTTTGGGTTCCTGACACAAGGTTAAGAGGATTGGGGTGGCTGGTTTGAGAAGGGGAGTGCTTTGTGACTGGGATTCCAGTCCCTCGGGATAGTCAATGAGTTGTAACTTCCGTGTGATGAGTACTGTCACAAGGTATGGGGCTCCAAGCCCCTGGAGCCCCAGAGCCCAGTGAGCCGTCACTCAGAAACACACGTCTCAGGGCCCTGAGACCAAAGTCCTATGTGTGCGCAAGTTCTGTTTATTGCTCAGCTCACTCATGACACTAGCTCAGAAGGCAGAAATTTCAGAAATCCCAGTTCCTCTGGCCCCTTGGCATCCTCCTCACCCTCCCCTCCTCCCCAGCCCCCTCTCATCCAACCCTCAGGCCCCTCTTTCATCTGGTGGACAAGGAGCCAATTGTCTCTGGGATCTTTACATCCCTTGGGAACGGCCACACTGGGGCCCGAAGGGGCTGTCGTAGGCATTGAACAGTGGGTCTGAATGAGGCTTTCTGGGGTTGCTTGGAGCAGCCAACGGCTGAGGGAGGCTAGAGGAGGCAGGCTGGGGGAAAGGCTGTGTTCAGGCAATGCGGGAGGGAAGGAAGATTATCATGGATGCTCCAGAATGGAGCAAGTCCGCAAACAGCAGCAGGAAGTAGGGGAGTTCCAAAAATATTGACAGGCCCCCAAATCACAAAGCTCCCAACTCCTTCACATCTCCTGAGTCCTCTCTGCTTCTCTCTGCCACTGTTCTTACCTTCCTTCTGGTCCCCACTGTCTCCCCTCCCAGGACTGCTGCTGTCCCCATCTTCAAAAGGACACAGCTGCTTGGGTGAACTCTTGAAAAGGCTGCAGTGATAAGCGCCCCTGCCTGCTTAAAACCCTCCCAGGTGGAATGCTTAACCTTATTTTTGATTCACACACCCCTCTGACTGTCCCGTGAAGCCTGTGGACTTCTTCCTAGTAAAATGTCTTTAAATGCATAAAATGCAACGTGCTGTATTACAAAGATAACCAATAGTCCTTAAAGATAAAAATTGTGTATAGGAATATATATGCTTTTTCATTAAGGCATTTTAAGTTACAGCAATGGGGCTAAGAAGGACACAATTTTTAAACAATGTTTTGAGATATCTACTGCCATTTCATGGGGTATGAAAATGTGATGTTGGTGATTATCTGTTGTTGACAAAAAGTCTTAAGCGCTGCTAATGCTACTATGTTTATAGCCTGCAGTTGTTATTGAAGGGGACAGTAATTTTCAGATGGAGACAAGCGCCTGGGTGGCTTTTGGTTAAGCGGCTGGTTTTTTATTGCAGCTCAGGTCATGATCTCCGGGTCCGGGTCCAGGGATCGAGCCCCTCCACAGGCTTCCCACTCAGCGGGGAGTCTGTCTGAGGATTGTCTCTCTCCCTCTCCCTCTGCACCTTCCCCTGCTCATTCTCTCTCTCTCTCTCTTTGTTTCTCTGTCTCTCTCTCAAATGAATAAATCTTTAAAAAAGAATTTCAGATGGAGATTAGTGCAAAATAAGTTGTAAAATGTTTCTACATCCAAGTTCACGGAGCCTCTCAATTTTATCCATGGACCTCTTGACTACAGTTAGAACCCCTTGCCATAGTACCCCCTTCCCCTCCCCAGTGCTCCTGAGCATATGTGCGCATCCATACACACACACACACACACACACACACACACACACACACACATCCTCTCTCTTTGTAGTTCCGGGGACTTGGTCTCCGGCTGCCCCTCCCCTGAGTGCTAGGCTTGCTGAGTCTCTTGCCCCTGCTCAGCCCACCTCCTTGCTTTTTGCCTTCACGACATTTCTCACTGATCCCCCCACCTGGTCCACCTGGTGAACTCTTACCTAGCTTCTAAAATGACTATCAAGATCAGCTCCTCTTTGAAGTCGCTCTTGACTCTATCCAGATGGAACTGATTCCCAACCCCACTTCTGTAATCCCTGGCTTCCCAACCCAAGGTGGACTTTACTGCCCTTTTGTCTCTTGGTCATTCAAAGGCCCTTTGGGACAAAGACAGGGCCCCATTATGCTGAATCCACAGTGCTCCTCGCAGAGCCTGACACATAGTATTTGCTCAAAAGCACATGGAAGAGGGACACCTGGGTGGCTCAGTCCCTTAAGCATCTGCCTTCGGCTCAGGTCATGATTCCGGGGTCCTGGCATCAAGTTCCGCATCAGGCTCCTGCTCAGTAAGGAGTCTGCTTCTCCCTCTACCTGCTGCTCTTCCTGCTTGTGCTCTCGCTCTCTCTCTGACAAATAAATAAATAAAATCTTTAGGAAAAAAACCGTGAAAGAATGGATGAATGAATAAATAAATGCATGAATATGAGCCGTTATATATGTGCTGCCGAAGCAAGCACGAATATGAGCCATTATAGACAGATGCCCAAAGACACTGACAGGGTCAATACGGGAGTATCATCTCTATGTGCAGAGAACAATTGATCCCACTGAAAATTTCTTCTTCTTTCCAAAGCTCCTCTCTGTGTTCAGGGTGACCAGCAAAGGGAGCAGGCTGTAAGAGATCAGGGACAGCCCACAACACCCAAAAGAAATACTGCAGGCTATGTAGAAAGTTGCTCCCTGCAGGACAGAGAGACAAGAGAGGTAGCCCCAAAGGACTGGAAGGTGCACCCAGTCACTCCCTCAAGAAGCTGGGGAGAGCCTAGGCCAGCAGGGTGAAGATACACAGTACAGAAAGAACGCAGGAGTCTTCTGGGGGAGCCAGAGGTGGCCATGGAGAGGTGGGTGATGACAGCATGTGCTCGGGTCAATGGGGACCGGCAGCCATGGACTGCAGATTCTAGTCACCCTGTACAAGGTACCTAAAGCAAGTTACTCAACTTCTTCCAGCCTCAGCTTCCTCATATGTAAAATGGGCTAATAATCCCCTGTGGTGTTATTACAACCATTAAATAAGGTAGTAATAACAATAATATGCTTTATTTATCTGCATTACCTCATTTCGTGTTCATTAAATATCTAGCACATAGCGAACACATAAAAAGAGCCTTACTGGGGCGCCTGGGTGGCTCAGTGGGTTAAGCCTCTGCCTTTGGCTCAGGTCGGGGTCTCGGGGTCCTGGGATCAAGCCCCACATTGGGCTCTCTGCTCGGCAGGGAGCCTGCTTCCCCATCCCCCTCTGCCTGCCTCTCTGCCTACTTGTGATCTCTATCTCTCTCTCTGTCAAATAAATAAATAAATAAAATCTTAAAAGAGTCTTACTATTATTATTATAGGTAAATTTGTAAAGATAGTCAAATTTTGGTGGCACCTAGATGGCCCAGTCGGTTATGTGGCTGCCTTCAGTTCGGGTCACGATCCTGGGGTCTTGGAATCAAGACCCACGTCGGGCTCTCTGCTCAGCGGATGCCTGCTTCTCCCTCTCCCTCTGCCTGCTGCTTCCCCTACTTGTGCTCTCTCTCAAATAAGGAAATAAAATATTAAAATAAAAAAGATAGTCAAATTTGCCTGGTGCCCTGCCCCTCTTTCCACTTACCTTTTTCTTTCCCTTTCTTCTCTTTTTTTAAAAGATTGTATTTATTTATTTGTCAGAAAGAGAGAGCACAAGCAGGGAAAGCAGAGCAAGCTAAGGAAGAAGCAGACCCCCCGCTGAGCAGGGAGCCTGATGCGGGGCTCGATCCCAGGACTCTGGGATCATGACCTGAGCCGAAGGCAGACGCTTCACCCACTGAGCCACCCAGGCGCCCCTCCATTCACCTTTTCTTCTTCTACTCTCCTCGTCAAACAGTTCTGTTCAATCACCCCAAATCTCCCTGTCCAAGGAGTCGGAGGAGCTGGCTAGTCAGGGGCAGCCTTGGCGGAAGATGAGGATGGGGTGTTCCTCTGAAACCACCAGAACTTGTGTAAACATTTTGGAGGTTTAGTGCATGGGCGCACTTTTCAGAGGAAATCAGATACTCAAAGTCGTGAAAACAGAACAATAAAAGGGAAAGATCCACAGAAGTAAAGTGTTAGAGTCTTAATGCCACACCCTTTTCTTGGAATTAAAAAGAGGTCTTAGGGAGAAGATAACGTGTAACACAAAGGCATGAGTGTCGAATATGGGGTTTCAGACATCGATGCCAGTCAGAGAGAAAGATTTGGGGGTAAATCCCAGAACTCACGCCCTGCTATGTCAACTCTAAAAATGATAAAGAACATCTCTGGGTGACCCCTGAACTGGCCAGACTGGAGCAGGGGGCTTCTTACCAAATTACTTTTTCTGACCACACAAGTTTCAGACATTGTCCGACAACAGTGAAATTCTCATACTGTCCTGCTCCCTTTTTAAGGAAAAGACTTTGAAATGGCAACAGAGATAATCTGAAATCTTCCAAGACCAAAAATCCAACATTGGTGTTTGAATTCTGTTTTTAACCTACAAGGTCATGTTTTTCCACAGCTTTACAAGCTCTCAGAACGAAGGGCATGGAGCTTCAGTATTAACAGAAACTGAAACCCTGCTGATGGTTAATTACTGACTAATTCCCGGCCACTTAGCCTCGTCTCTCTCCTCAACGGCTGGCTAATCCTTGTAACTTCAAATATCTCACCTTGAATTTCCAAGTTCGATTTTCACTGATTTTCATTGTGTGTGTCTGTGTTTACCTTAAATTTTACAGATAACATAAAATCTACCATCTTGACCATTTTCAAATGGACAGCATAGTGTTAATTACATGCACCTTGTTCTGCAGCAAATTCTCTAGAACTTTTTCATCTTACGAAACTGAAACTCTATATCCATTGAGCAGCTCTTCCTGTTCCTCCCCCATCCCCCACTCCCTGGCAACTTCTATTCTATTACCTGTTTCTAAGAGTTTGGCCACTTTCGATGCCTCAAATAAATGGAATCTTACAGTGTTTGTCTTCTTTGTGACTGGCTTATTTCGCTTAGCATTACATCCTCATGGTCCATCCATGTTGAAGCGTGTGTCAGCAGTTCCTTCTTCTTTTTTTTTTTTTTTTAATAAAGAGAACTTTAGGTCACCTTTTTTTTTTTTTTAAGATTTTATTTGTTTATTTGTCAGAGAGAGAGCACATGCACAAGCAGGGGTATCGACAGGCAGAGGGAGAAGCAGGCTCTTTGCCGAACAAGAAGCTGGATGTGAGACTCAATACCAGGACCCTGGGATCATGAGATGAGCCAAAGGTAGATGCTCAACCAACTGAGCCAGGTGTCCCAGAAGTTCCTTCTTTTTAAAGGCTAGATAATATTCCACTGTATGTACACACCATTTTCACTACAACTTTATTGCTCTGTGATTTTATTTTGCTTTTCCTAGGATAAAATATGAAGGTTGTCTTATTGGGTATATTGAATTTACCTTTCTAACTTTCTAATTTACCTTTTTCAGAACCTTTCTAACTGACGAACCAGAGGATTAGTAGACATGAAAATTTAATAGATATTTTTCCCAGGTTTCTAAATGAGCCATTAGAAATAGAGCAAGTTTATAAAGTAATTGACAATCTTTCATAATGCAAGCTATTTTATAAGACATTTAAAAATGTCTATCCTTCAAGCAATGTGACAGGAACAAAAATGAAAACAAACCTTTTGAACTTTTGAATTGACAGCTACCAAGCTTTTTCTAAGGAAACAAGGTTTTCAAGTGATTGTGATGTTGAACCACTTGATGTTCTTAATGGCTTTTTATATGTCTCCTTAGATCATATGTGCATTTCAGAGGGGAATTATTCCCCTTGAAATCCCAAAACAGAATATTAACAGAAATATTCCTAAACAGAAATAAAGCGGTAAGTGTTATGAAAGGGACGCCTGGATGGCTCAGTTGGTTAAGCTATCTGTCATCAGCTCAGGTCATGATCCCAAGGTCCTGGGATGGAGTCCTGCATTGGGCTCCCTGCTTGGCGGGGAACCTGTTTCTCCCACTGCCTGCCTCTCCCCCTGCTTGTGCTCTCTCTCTCTAACAAATAAATAAATAAAATCTTAAAAAAAAAAAAAAAAGGATTATCAAACATTCATTCACCAAGAGGATAAGCCCTTCCCCTAACTGAACCAAGGAAGAAACAAAAAGTAAGTGTGGATCCTTTTGTGGCCAGAGCATGACTTGGGGGGAAAAAGCTGATCTGCTCTTCCAGAGGGCACTAGTGATCTATTGCTATCAATGTGAAATTCAACTCCATTCTCAAAGCTGACTAACTTTCAAAAGATGGCACTCTGAAATGATTATCAGCCATAAACATGGTCTCAGTGTAGGGGCCAAGGGCAGGCCACCCCAAGATGGGCTACTTGATGCCAACGTAAAGATTATTTTGAGTTAAAAAGCAATCAAAACCCAGCAGATTCAGGAAAGGTTCTTTACCTTCGCCCTCAACTGCCTAAAAAGAATTCAGATAGAGGATCTGTTCCAGGAAGAGAGCTATCACCACAGATATCTACATTACACTATGAACTAGCTATGGTGGACAGAGGAATCTGGCAAGGCCTGTTTGATCAAAGTCCTCTATGTCTCATTGTTTCTGAGTGACCTAGCAAACATTTGTTTACCAAACATTTACTCTTTTTCATCTTCCTGTGAATTGCAATCCTTCCCTTTGAAGTCCAAGACCCCTACCCCTGTCTTCTTAGTCCAAAATGACAGGTATACCTCATTTTGCCAGACTGTCTTCGGAATTTCCATGTCTGTGTGGATTCCCTGCACATATGAAATTAAATTGGATTTTCTCTTGTTCATCTGTCTCATGTCAATTTGATTTTCTTAGTCCAGCTAGAAGGACCCAGAAGGGCACAGGAAATTCTTGCTTCCCAACATCAGCTTGTGGAAGAAAATACCCCTCCCCCACCTTTTACCTACTTTTACTTTTCCATCCTCAAGGCTCAAGTAGTCTAAACATTCATTGGTTCCAGGGCAGTTTATATTTCCAAAAGCCCCCACTGGCTGCTTTTAGAGAATGGCCATAGCTCCCGATCTCCATCAGAAATTGTTGACCCAGATGTATGGATGGGGTCTGGGAGGGTGGAGAAAGTGAGGGGAGAGGAAGAGAAGCACAATCACTCTGGAAGGATCCCGGGGAAGGGGAGAGAGGCACGTCGTGAATGGAGAGCTAAGTCAAGAGGTTCAGGAAGACACAGGAAGGTAAGGAATGGGACCACAGAAGGAGAGATGAGGAGACAGTGAGCACCACATTGAGGGCAAAAGAGAAGCTGGGAAATGGAGAAATAGGTAAGGTGGAAAGATAGAGAAACTAGAAATTATAAAAACTTTGGATAAGAGAAACTAGAAATTTTAAAAACTTTGAATAAAACCTGATTCATTCCAAAGCATTCTGCAGTGTTTTTGTGAGACAGTGAAACCGAAATAGGAAGAGGCCCTTTATTTTCTTAGGAAAAGAACACAGACTGGAGGTGGGAGAGGAACGGTGGAGAATTTTCCAAACACAGAGAGAGCCTGTGGCCTCCCAAACTGCCCCCACCCCCTCTGGATGAACTGTTCACACCACAGTCCCTGACTTTCTCTTGAGACACAGGGGATCCGGGACGGAAGACTGGGCGCTCTGTGGGCTTAGGGCTGGGCGGTGGAACTGCAGAGCTTGACTGTAGGCTCAGTAGGAGGCAGACAGGAATTACAGAACAGTGGTCTGCCCGGGGTAGAGCCCAGGCCTGGCTGGGGAGTGGCTGGGTTCCACAGCGAGCAACTGAAAGGCCTTGTTGAGGGGACCTGGCTCCCTCAATCCCAGAGACAACAAATCAGGAAACATGGGACTTCCTGCCCTGCCTCCTGGAGATACACACATGGTGCCATAAAGGAGGGACAGAAACATCCACTAACTCAGATCAACCCTTCACACCTGTTTCCCTAGACCTTCTGCTCCTGCCCAATTTGGACACGTCACAGACACCCCCCACCCCGTAAAAATGTCCTAACTCTCGACACTTGAGCAAAGTCCCTCACCTTCCCCATGGGGGAAAAATGGCCTTGGCTAAAGGCAGTGCACCAATTTGGCTCACTGCCACACTTGCCCGCACAGAGGCCACCAGAGGGTCAAGGCCAGACTCTTGGTACCAAGTACTGGAATGTGCCACTCCAATTTTTGGCTGTTGTTGGTTGGAAATTTTGAATATACTAACCCAACACAACTTCAGTTTCCTCACTGCAAGGTTGGTATAATTAGAGGCCCGGATCATGATGCATGGAAAGGATGTGGTACTCCCTGGGGTTTTTAGCCCCTAGATGAGTGAGAGATGTCCTCAGTGTCTCTGCTTGACAAATTCATTCACTCCTTCATTGCACAAATGCTTATTGAGTGTCTCCTACGTAACAGTCTGGGGACATGTCCTTGAACAATCCAGATTCCCTCCCCCAGCAGTCACTTTACCGTTACAGGGTGCATTAGAGTTATATAGTCTCTCAGAAGGAATTTAGGAAGAAAATATCTCCCAACAGTGGGGATGAGTGCACATGTGTGGGTGTCGATGAGGGTTGCAGAATAGGCGTGGGAGTATGGAGAGGTTAAGTATTTCCTGGAGAGTTACAGTGTGTGTGGCTGGGAGGCACCTACAACAGTGAAGCCTCAACAGCGCCTTCTCAATGTGTGTGTGTTGGGGGGGTCTCACCAAGGCAGGTGAGAATGGGCCAAGAGTGTGGAGTCTCGCCTTTGTGGCTGGATTAGTTCCTGCTATCCTGATTCTCTACAGCCTCTCCTGTCCCTTTCTAGTCTTACCGCCCAGCCCCGCCGCCGCCGCCAACCCAGCTTACAGGAGGGAGTAAGAGAAAGAGACTGAGAGAATCAAACTTTCTTGGCAGAAACGTCAGAGGATGGAAATTGAATTACAATGAAAATAAGAATAATAGTAACTTCCCGACCCTAGTCATTAGGTACACACTCCTCTTAGTTAATACCACCAGCACAAAAAACCAACGCGAGTCCCGGAGACCCCAACCCCGGTGCCACCGCGGGGCGCGCAGCTTCCCCTGGCGGCCGCACCGGGAGCGCACGGAGCACCGAATTGCGCAGCGCGCACCTCGTTGGGGGACTGCGCGGGGCGGGGCCTGCGGGGGGGCGGGGGGAGGTGCAGGCGAGGAGGCGGGGCCTCCTCGGGCCCCGCCCCCCGGGATCAGGCGCGGGGCGCTGGTTAAAGAGGCGCGCGGAGGCGGGCGCGGCGCACACTGCTGTGGCTCGCGGAGGACGGCCCACGTGTCTCCCCAGAGTCTGGCCTTGATTCCACCCCCTCCCAGCTCCTTTTAGCCCCGCGAGGCAGGGCGCCCCCTTGCCCCCACCTTGGTGTCCGCCCGCCTCCCACAACCCCCCGCTACCCCGCCTGCGGGAGGAAAGCTTCGTACAGTTTACCCGCGCTCTGTGGGCCAATTTGACGGAGCAACTTTGTCCGGGGAGCGGCGCCGGGGGGTGGAGGAATAGGGCACTGCGCATGCGGAGCTCCAAATTCAAACAGCTGTTTGCAGAGGCTGGAGGGCGCGTGGACCGGGAGCCGCTGGGGCTAAGGGAGGCTTTCTCCAGGAGGCAGCCGCTCAGGAGCCATGGTGGACCGGGGCCCATTGCTCACCTCGGCCATCATCTTCTACCTGGCCATCGGGGCAGCGATCTTCGAGGTGCTCGAGGAGCCGCACTGGAAAGAGGCCAAGAAAAACTACTATACACAGAAACTGCATCTGCTCAAGGAGTTCCCGTGTCTGGGCCAGGAGGGCCTGGACAAGATCTTGCAGGTGAGCCGCCGTCCGTGCCCCTACACACTTGAAGCCGGCCAGAGAGTCAGGAGTGCGGAAGGGCAGCCCTTCACAGCTTTGGATAACCCACAGTCCCCGTGGGTAGTCCTGGGGGTGGCAGGAAAGGATGTCTCGCATGGGTCTGGCTGCTGGGATCTGTCGTTCACCGGTAGACACCGGAGTGACCCATGCGCCGAGATTCTTTGGGAACCCGGTTTGTCCCGAGAGAAGTTGAGGTTCACCCCCGAGTGAACCAGGCTCCGTGGTGGCTCGGTGTGAGTGTGCGGGTACCTCCCTGCTTGGAAGGGGGCTGGAGGGCGGATAAAGGCGTTTATCTTCACTTGGAGACGCTCCCGGAGTTCGGGAGGCGAGCCGGGTGCCACTCCTTCGCATCTCCACCTCCCAGCTCCAGGCCGGTGCCGCGCCCGCGCGGTTTTTCTTCGCGAATGTGAGCCCCGCGGAGTCGGTGGAGGGTCCGCGCCAGCCCGAGCCTGAGCAAAGCCTCCCCCCTCGGGAAGTGGGTAGGGGGCTCTGTCCTGCTGGAGCACCCTGGGTGGGGAGTGGGGGACGATGGCTGGAATGCCGGGGACGCGCTCACGCTTCCGGCAGGGCTTATCTCTCGGAGACAGTCCCCCTTCTCCCCCTGGGCTTGGAGTTAAAGTTTGTGAAAGTAGCAGGTTGAACAAAGGAACAAAATGCATCCTTTTTAGGGGGAAGGAGAGGTTGAGCAGAATGGGAGGTGTTGGGGGATAGTTTCTGCTCTGTGTTGGGATTGAAAGCCTTTTATCTTCTCCTTGTGTTCTGTGGATAGCTTTGACCTCACTGGGATAAACTGGAGCTGACCATGCTGTTTGGGACCTTGAGTCTGTTTGGGGACCAGGGCCCTTTGCTCCAGTTTCTGAGAGGTCCTTGACCTTAACCACCCGTCTTCTTGGCCTGCATTAATGGCCTCCCTCCAGCGGAAGGACCAGAACCTGGATATAAGAGCTGGTGAAGGTTCTAGATTGTGGGGTGGACTAGAGGGAGATTGTCCAAGGTGTTACATTTCTCTTGGAACGAAAGATGCCAGAAAGAAGGTTGGATGGAACAAACACTTAATCTGTAGCAAGCCCCCAACATTTTATGGTTGTCTAGTTATCTCTCATTTGACCCGGTCTCAGATCTCCCCATATGTGAAGTGAGAACGAACCTGTCTTCATCTGTCTTCCCTGCCCTGGACTGCTGGGAAGTTGAAAGCTGTGGAGCACATGATTAGGTCTTGCCTTGGCCACTTCCTTTTTGTCCTGAAATCAATGGACATTCACACACATGAGCATATAAGTACTTACCAGCAGTTGGGCAAGTAAAGACTTGACCTCCCAGAGGCCAGCAAGAGGGGAGGTTGGGCAGGTTTGGTGTTGGATTTTAGTGGGGAGAGTCTCTGGACCTGTAGCCATCCCCAGAGTGGGGTCCCAGGAGAGATGAGGTTTGGTGGGGAGCATGGGCTCAGAGGCTAATTGTGTGGTTTCGCCCCCCAGAGCAGGAGTGCTTTCCAATGAGTGCCCTGTGTGTGCGCATTGGGGAGGGGTCACTTTATAATTTCCCTTGAGGAAACAATTCCCCTGGAGAACTAGTTGTTGTTTAGTTTCTTCCAGGGCTTTGTTTAGAGGGGGAAGAGGGCAGGCGCGGGTGATGAAGAATCAAGCTGCCCTCGAAGTGTTTCCCTCTTCGCCACAGCAGGGGAAGGAAGGAAAGAATTCAAGGCTGAATGTGGGAAAATAAACTTCAAAACCCAAGGAGAGGGGAAAGGGGGGGCGGTCAGGGTAAGGCAGCCGGGTGCAGCTGGTGGTAGTAGCTTTGGAAGTTAAACAGCTTTCCTAAGGTGTTCGAGCAAACAAAATGCTTCTTGTTTGGAGGTCCTCTTAAACCCGCCAATGATGGCCCCGCATAAGTGTGCAGGTAATTTTTAGATTTGAGCATCAGGCCAGTCTGATTTGGAGACGATTATGGACAGCCCTGTTCCTCATCCCTGGCCAGAAAACTCTCAAACCTTCACCAAGTGGGCGAGTCCCCTCCCATCATAGGAAAAACCCAAGAAATGAAGACTGACCAGGGGAAGCATTTTGCTAGCGTCACTTTTTAGTCTGCAGAAATCTGCCTGGCTCTGCTTTCTGTTCTGACTTGAAGCATTGCCTTCAGCCCTAGGAAATTGGCTTAACGAAAAAAACAAAAAAAAAAAACAAAAAAAAAACAACGAAGACTCAGTCTCTGAAAACTTAAACTTCTTTCCCATCTGGCCCACCTGAGGTTCTGTGTTTTGTCAGGTTCTGAATCCCCTTTGTAATCCTAAAGAAGTCCCAGGCTAGGAATTCCTGGGGTTGGGGTAGGCTCTTGGGAGGGGTTGTTAGAAGGGGGTGGGGGGTGCAGTCTGGGCTGGGGTTTTTCTTACCCTGGAAACCGCCTGTGCTTTCAAAAGCATGCGAAGGGAGTTAACGCAACACACCCCTCACCTTTCGTTAGATCTTTGGAAATAGACCCCAAGTTTCATGTGCTTCCTCCCTGTACAAGCTGTGGTTGAACTGAGGTGGAGGCCAACTTTCAAACCTCAAACCTCCCCACCCCCACTGGCCTCAGACCACGTGGTCGCCCTCCTTCCTGCCTTCAGAACCACCTTGGAACCTTGCTCCCAAGCCTTGTTCCGCCAGCCTCTTCCTAAGTTGCAGCGGTTTCCATAAGGGCAGTTAGCATTGACTGAATGCCTCGTGCACTGGGCATTGTGGGTGGCATGTGCATTTTATGAGAGAGGGCACAGGCTGGTTTTGCCATCTGGCTTGGCCATTTACCCATCAAGCCATTTAAATTTGCCTCTTTCCCCACCTGCAAAATGAGGGTCCAGTGAGAATCAGGTCAAGCAGAAGCGTTAGGCAAGATGTGTGCTGGTGTGACTTGGGAGAGCTGACACGCCTCCCGCTGTTGTTAGCATTTATTGGGCACACAGTGACCAGGCGTTTTACCTGCCTTAGTTACTCCTTACAGCAATCTTACGTATTAAGATAAGGAAACCGAAGCTCGGGGAGGTTGGAATGGCCTTGGCGACACCGCAGGAGCACTCCAGAGCCCATTCCTTGTGCACCTTTGCCCTCCTTGGGCATGTGAAGCTGTTGACTGGTTAGTCTGTGAGTGAGCTCCGGGGATTGGTTCAGGTGGACTCTGGCCGGCTGGGGAATTCTATTTTCTCTTTCCGCTAGAACAGGCATTGGCACTCAGGCCTCCTGTGTGGGGCCTGGCCAAGCCAGCACCTCCTCTGTGACTGCGGTAAGCCTCAGTCCGCCCCTCCCTTGGCAGCACAAGAAAGCAAAGGGTTGGGGTGAAGGGGAGCAGTGAACCTTCTCCAGCTTTCACCTCCGGTGTGTGGTGATCATAAACAGGAAGGATCTGAGAACTCACTGTGCACCAGAGCTTCCAATAAGTACTTTATAGATGTTCTTATTTTAATTTAATCTTGGTGACCACCTCCTTTTATAGAGGGGAACAGTGATATAACTTGCCCAGGATTATATGGCACAGAGTCGGGTTTCACACTGTGCTGTATTCCAAAGTACGTGAGAATTAGTCAGCAAGTGTCTACTAAGGGCCCACTGTGTGCCAGGCACTAGGCAAGGCTCTGGGAGTGCAAAGATGGATTAAGACACCCGCCAGGCTGAAACTGGCTTCTGGGAAGAAGGATGAGTAAACTCCCCAGGATGGGGCGGCTCGTGAGGGCCCCCAGGACCAGCCTGAGGGGCCAGGGAGGGCTTTCTGGAGGCGATGACCTCAAGTAGGGTCTTGAAATTAGGAGGGTTCGAGAGGAAGAAGAAGGGAGGAGAGAGTGGGTGTTCTTGCTGTGGCTCTCCAGATTCCCCCATGTCTCCTAGGAGTGTGGTAGGGGTGGCTCCAGGCCCTGCCTTCCACTGGGATGCCCCATCCCTACCTCTGGGTTTGGCTAGACTTCTCATGTGTCTGACCAGTTCCCAGAAGCCTTTTAGATCCTGCTGGCCTCCTTGCCAGCTTCAAACTGCATTATCCTATTTGGAAGTTTTCCACGTGTGCCAGACCCCTCTCCTTTTATTTCCTAGAACCTTCTTACTCTACATACCTGTTCCCATCTATACCAGTCAAGCTGATTCCAATTTTAAAGGTCTGACCTCAAGTCACTAACACCAGTCCTCCTCCCAAAGTTTTAAAATATAACCAGGGAGTGCGTGCTAAAATTACATCTGCCCAAAATGCTGAGAATGGGGCACCTTAATTGAGTTTTTTTGAGAACTGAGGGTTAACATGAAAACCCCTTTTGTTTCAAGCCTTGTTGGAAGTGATAAAGCACACTGGTCTGCTTAACTGCCTTTGTAAGTAAAGGAAACACAATAGATCTTTTGATTATCCAAGATCACGGAGGCCGCCACGTCAGTAGTGTGAACTTGGGTCCTCCCTGTCTCGAACGGGAGAAGTGGAAAGTAGAGAAGTCGGGTTTTTGAGAGGAATTGGAAGAAGGAGTTCCCCTCCTCATGGCTTGTCTGTTGATGTTCCTCTCAAAGTTGAGGGCCGCTAAAAAAAAACAAGAATTCTTAAATCGATGAATCTGCCTCTGTTAACTGCTCTAGAGTTTCAACAGTTAAAGTGAATTTTTATTGCATCGTTTGGAGCGTTTCACTAGAACCCTTAGGATGATTACAGATGGCATGGTATTAGAGACTTCTCAGACGGAATTAGCAAGTGTTGAAAGATTCTAGTGGAGGTGGGGGGAGTCCTATAGGAGGGGGTGCAAGGGAGGTGAGGACTGTTGCGTCTAAGTATTTTCCTGGGATTTTGCCCTATTTATAGTTTGGCGTTTAAAAGAAACAATCCTCCAGTTTTGGATGCTGTGCTTGGCTGGCTCTGACCTCAGGCCAAGGGCTTTCATCTTGAACTTGGCTGTTTGCTGTCAGATTGGGCTCAGCCTCTGAACTCTATGTGTGGTGGGGGTGGGGGTGGGGGTGGGGAGCAGGGAATTATAAGGCTTTGGGGAACAGAAGAGCCGAACTCCTGAGACAGAATGCCCAAGAGAGTCTTTCTACAAATTGGATTGCTAGATTCGACCGTTGCTGAAGAACTACGTAGCCAGAACTGGGTGATACAGAGAGGCCAAGCATGCTGGGTACTAGAAGAAACCAAGTGAAATAGGTTTGCCTGTTGGAGAGTGGAGCGAGTCAAGGCGAGGGTCCTTGGAGATCACAATGAGAGTTCCCCGGGACTCTCTGAATAGGGCAGGGGAGGCCTGACCTGTCGTCCACCCTCCCCAGGGATGGGTTGACACGCTGCCCTCCAAGTACCACTCGCCCCACCAACCGCGGGGCCCTTGCTTTTGCTGAAAGAGTCCCATCCATGCCGTGTGTCATGGTTATGGGCTGGCCTCCGAAGGCAGGCCACGATAGCACCCTCATTGCTCGCCTCGACCAGTGCTGGGCACATAGTCAGTACTCTTTAAATGTTAGCTCCACTGCCTCTGCTACTATTCCTAGACACCCCTGCTCTGAGAGGGGGCTGCCCACACAAGTCTGGCTCACACAGGATCAGGAGGACCTTCCTGAAGCAGAAGAAATGTCAACCATTTTTTTTTTTTTAATTGTGGTAAAAAAAACACATAACAGAGTTTACCATCATATCCATTTATTCCCCATCTTAAGCACTTTTAAGAGTACATTTCCTTCATGTTAAATATATTCACGCTGTGGTGAGACAGATCTCCAGAACTTTTTCATCTTGCAAAACAGATTCTACCTTCATTAAACAGCTCCCCTTTCCCCTCTCCCCCAGTCCCTGGTAATGAGCAATTTATGTTCTGTTCCTGTGAGTCTGACTACTTTGAATACCTTTCAAGTGGAATCATAGAGTATTTGTCTCTTTGAGAAAAATGGTGCAACCATTATGGAAAACAGTGTTGAGGTTCCTCAGGAAATTAGAAGTGGAACCGTATGATCCAGAGTCCCTCTTCTGCGTGTATATCAGTGAGATTTTTAAGTTGCTGAACAAATAAGGTGGGGGGTGGGTGGGTATGGATCTTTCTTGCCCACAGCCCTCAGGGAGGAGGAAAACTGCCTGATGGTCCTGGGCAGCAGCCACAGGGCTGGAGGGTGAGGGTCAGATGATGAAGCCCTCTGGGTTTAGCCAAGGAATTTGAACTGACCAAAATTTTGTAATTTTCAAGTAAGGGAGTGAACAGCATTTCAGAAAGTTCCCTCTTCCTTCACCGGCTTTGCAACTTAAAAGAAGTGGAGTATTTGACTCGAAATTAACAGCATTTCTGTGGGCTGAACCCTTCACCCCATGGGTGTTCTGATAAGGATGCTTCCTCCCTTCCTCCTGATGTGATGGAGTGTGGGTTTTTCCACCAAAGCCCACAGAACCCACAGCAACCCCCCCCCAAACCCAACTTTCAGTTAGGGCACCTTCTCCTCTTACCATGAGCCCCTTGGACAATGAGGTCTGGGTCCCTGCCACACCACCCCGCCCCCCACCATTTGACCAGATTATGCCGTAGTTGTCCCTTTATGCAAAAGTGAGTTTGGTGTCGTCCAGCTCTGTACAGCTGCCTGGGGCCTCTAGGTTTTTGGTGAGGGGTTCATCTGGTCCCTAAATTTCAGAGATCTGGGCAGAAGAAAGGGTGAGCTCACAGAAGGGCCTCCCTGCTGGCCAGCATTTTAGTGTGTGCTGAAGCCTCAGAAACCAGGCAGGGGCCTTAGCCCTCGGGAGCGCAGCCTCACTGGGGAGAAAAACGGTCACAGTGGTGGAATGAAGGGAAATGCGGTCCTGGTGCTGAGTGATGGGTTGCAGATGGTAGAGGCCAGAGAGATGGACGAGGGTCACAGGGCCTCAGAGGATTCGGTTCCTGTTTCCTGAGGCCTGTAGGACCCCTTGGCCGGCAGGGGATCTGGGTCTGACCCACACGTAACCCCTGCCCTCAGGGAGCCCCCAGTCTAGAGGAAGAAAAGTAAAAGGACCTATTACCGTGTTGATATTAGTAAGTGTACCTGGAGGTTCTGAGTGTCAGTCACTGAGAGATTAACCTCCACTCTCGAATTTAAAGAAGCAGGAGTATAAGGCACGCTGGAAAGATGAGCGGTGTAGCTAGCAGCACCTGGAAGCGTCCTGCCGAATTCTTACTGCATGCCAGCCTCGGGCTGGTTCTCTGACTGTGTCTCCTTAAGAGTCCAGTAGGGTAAATGTTACTGCTATGCCCATTTTCTAGGGAGATGGAGGCCAGGGGATTTGCCTGGGTCTACATGGCTAACTAGAGGCTGAGATTCACCCTGCCCTGTTGACTTCAGAGCCAGGAGTGGAGAAACAGCCCAGTGGTTGGAGTACAGGGGTTGGGGTAGAGGTAGTGTGAGCCGAGCGCTTGCTTAGCCACAGGCTGTGGGAACTGTTTGGTGCCTCACCTCATGAATCCATGCACAGCCCTCTGCTGGAAGGGCTCTTACCAGCACTGCATCCTGCTAAGAGCCACAGAATGGACCACACAGGTTTAACCTAGAGGCTGTACGTCTAGGAAGTAGAAGAATGAGGATTTGAACCTGGAGTCCACACTGTGGACCTTTCTGTTCTGTGTAGGGTGGAAAAGTAGGAAAAAACAAGGAGCAGAGGCTTGGAGGCAGGAAAGGGTCAGGCTTGCACGGTGTCTTCAGTGCCTTAGCTATTAGGATGTTTACCAAGCTGCGTGACCTTGAACAGGTCAGTCTCCTCATCTGTGAAATGGGACGGTAGTACAGTATCTCCCTCATGTCCACAGAGTCCATGGAAACATACTAGGCAGAGTGCCTGGTGCATGCAGCTGGTGACTTGCTGCCTGTTAGCTGCTGATCCTGTGCCCCATCTCTCTGGGGGGGCCCTGTTTCTGATGGCTGTTTCAGGCCCCACCGCAGACTGAGCTCCAGATCTGGAGATGGAGATACAGATGATAAAGCCCACCAGATTCCTCCTAGTGGAGTCCCCCACCATTTCCTATTTCTTTCAAATTCACCCACAGCCCTCCCCTCAAAAGAATTAATGGTCCACATCTAAACATATGGCAGGTTGGCCCCCTCTTCCTTTCCAGCAGGGCCCTGGCTCGTCCCAGGTCCCCATCACACTTTTCCTATTCTGGAGGATTCCAGGTGCAGATGGCCTCATGTATGTCCTCCCTGGGTGGTAATCACAAAGGATCCCGGGTTAGAATTATACCCTCGTAGGGGGCAGTCACCCCCACCCACTTCCCCTTTCAGAGGGCCCTTGGTAGACAGGTCCCTTTGATTGCCTTTGAAATGTGCATTCTATTTTTCTATTTTTCCTCTCTTCCATCTAAATATTTGGGTTTCCTGCCGAAATATTTAGGCAGGATTGTGTACTGTGGCTGTTGTCACCTCCCATGGCCCAGTGTAATCTGGCTGCAGCTGCTTAGCTAGGCTCTTCCTGGGAGGGAGAAGCTTTCTCTCCCCTCCCCCCAAGGGGCCCCAGGAGAAAAGTCCAGCAGGGTGCTTCATGGCCAGGCCAGTACCATGTTCAAAGTCCCTACCTTTGTCTGTGCTGGCTGCTGGGGCTGACAGACTCGGACCTGAACCACTGTGTAGGAAATAGTGGATTCTACCCTGGTTCCAATTCTGCCTGTGGTGCTGGTTTGTGCTGAGCTCTGGACTCCATTTCCCTCAAGTAAATTCATCCATGCACTCAAGAAGGCTCATAGTGCCTATTAAATTAGGTCCAGCTAGACCGTAAGAGCCCTGCCTGGGCAGGGACATGTCTCCCCACCCTCGGCCTAGGTCTACAGACACGTGCAAGAAGCCTGTGGATTTAATTGCCCACTGCTGTGCTCACAATGTCTATTGGGCCCCAGGTGCCCAGTGGTGTGCCTGGCTCCGAGGGGGACGCTGAGAGCCTTGTGGGCCTTCCATTTCCATGTCCAGTCAGGAGGGGCTGGGCCTCTTGAAGATCAAGGCTCTCGTCTAGGTGCATTGAGCCAGGCCCAGACTTTGGCACGTGGCCTCCTAGGCTGCGAATTGTGGAAAGGAGGAGGGGAGGGGAATGCCATTATCAAATGTGCTCCCACTTTCCCCTTCAAGCCTCACGAGCCGGGGCCACGTTTCCTAGTGGTTAAGGACAGGCTTTTCAAGTCACAGCGCCTTTGCAAGCTGTGCGATCCTGAGCACACTGTTCCATTGGAAAGTGGGAACAGTGTTACCCATCTTGGTGGGTGGAGATCACAGGAGATCATAGAAGAAAACGTGCGTGGAGGTCACTTGCTGTGGCCCTGCTGTCAGCTCCAAGTTAGCCTTTAAATTCAGTTTATTGCTGTCTCTTCCCTCTTCGAGGAACTTGTAACAGCTCTCCCTCTCTGGGTCTTTATCTCTGGGAACTCCCTTCCCTGCTTCCTCTCCCCATCCCATATTTCATAAACTTCTGCTGAACTTGTTTCTCCTGGGATTAACAAGGCCAATCTGTCCAGCCCCTGCTCCCCCCACCAAGATCCCCCCCTTCCACTTGGGGCCAGCCAGCCAGGCTCACCGTGGTTGCTGCTTTCAAGGAACTTGAGGCAGAGCAAATAGCCATCCAGTCCTTTCTTTAGCAGATATTTACTAAGCACATACTATGTGCCCAAACCTGTTTGAAACCTGCTGCAAAGAGAACGAGCCCCATCCCTGCCTTTTGGGGAATGCCTTCAGATCATGGACTGCAGAAACCCAAGAGGGCAAGTCGACCTGCTGGGGGCGGCAAGCAACACCCCTGCCCCTCCCTCGTGGAGGCAGGTCGAGGCCTTCAGAGCCTGCTGAGGAACAGGAGCAAAGGCCGGGCTGTTCTCCGGGGAGAGGGACATGTCCTGACCTGATCATTCTGGCCCGGCTGGAGCCCGCCTTGGGCTTTTTCTCCCCCAGGGCCCCAATCATGGGGAGCCTTGCACAGTGGACTGAGGGTGTCGGCCCCAGGGAACAGAGCAGAAGTGTTGCACATTGTTGCCTGAAGCACCTGGAGGACCCCAAGAAGCTCGTGGATACACAGGCTTCCTGCCCTTCCCAGATTCCCACCCTGGGCCTTGCCATGAGTCTGTGCAGACCTGTTCATCCAAGGTGCCTTCCTGTGAGCTCTCTGGGACTGACAGAGGTGTGGCAGTGAAATACCATCCCATTTGCTAGGTAGGAAAACTGAGGCCTGGTGAGGAGCTGGGTGGGGACAAACGGCAGAACTAAGTTCAGGTAAACCGGCTCTGCTTGCCCAGGTCCAGAGTGTTTTTCCACCAAGCCATTTGTCACCCTGTCTCAAATCCCCTTTTAAATGGCCTTTAAACCAAAACCATAGTGGTGTTTTGGGGTGCCGAGCACTGATTCTACATACACTAACCAGGCCTGCCTGATTTCCTACCCTGCCCAGCATACGCCTTCCTGGCACCTCAAGTGGCAGCTTCCCCACCCTACCTAGTGAGTTTTTCTGGGATGAGATGCAGGAGTTGAGATGGACCAACTGTAAGCTCCATAAGGAGGATGGTTTTTTAGGGCTGTCCAGAGCCTAGAGCAGGAAGGATCTGAGGCCTCCCAGGGAGTCACCCTATCACAGGACCCTGCACCCCAAGTGTTTACACCCAAGGAGCTGTTGTTAGCTGGTTTCTCCAGAGCCCAGAGCACCTCGCTTGGAGGCTGGCAGAGGTGGCTGATGGGGGAGGAGGGTCAGGCTCTGGGCACCTCTCCTGGCAGTGAATCATAAATTGTGAGGCTGAAGGAAGCTTAGTGGTTACCTAACCGGCCTCCTCGTACAGCCCTGGATGGAGCCAAGGCCCAGTCCTTAGGAGGTTGTGTAACTTCCCCCAGGTTACTGTGCTCACCGGGGGCGGGGAAGGACAGTGAAGCAGTAATTAGAGCTAAGTGGGACAATTAGGGAAGTCATCTTGGAAGCAGGGTCCCCAGGAGGTAGGTTGAAAGGTGATCACCACACCTCCTAATAGCTGTTCTGGCCAGTGTCACGGCCGTCAGGGGTCTTCATAGACTCAGATCGTGACCCCCAACCCAGAAAACCCTCAGTGGCTTCTCGGTCAGACCAAGCCAACATTCTTGCTGTGGCCTCTGTCATTTGGACTCTACTACTGGCGTGGTCTTGGCCTCTTTCTGGACCCATCCCTTTGATCCCAGTTGGCCTCCATATAGACAGAAGGTCGCCTCATGAGGGAGGAGAGGCGTTTTAAGACGTTGTAGATGCATCGCAGGTTTTCAGTTCTTACCAAGAACTCGAGGTCTATCCGCTAGTAACGTAAGTCACTGCAGGGAAGGGTGGCTGCGGGGGCAGGACCATGATCACGGTGTAACCGTAACCAGAAGTAATGGTGGCTGGCACTTGGTGATGGAAAGGGAGCCACAGGCTGGGCGAGGGCCATCGCTGCTCGCATCAACCCCCCCCCCCCAACAGCAATGACAAGATAAGTGCTGTGGGGAACCTCATTTTGCAGATAAGGCATCTGAAGCAGAGAGATTAAGTGACATAACCAAGGTCACACAGCTAGTTAGTAGCCTGAACCCAGGCCTTCTGTGTCCAGAGCCAGAGCTCTGCAGAGGCGCCCCTCATTTAGACTGTGGGGTCCTAAATTGGCGCCAGTCCTACCCATCTTGCTAGGCTACCAGCTACTCCTTGGGGCTGCACTTTGTCCTTGGGATCCATTGGCTCCTAGCACCCCAAAGGCACTCCAGGCCTGCTTGCTGGCCTTTGCTGAGCACTGTTTTCTGCAGCCTTGTGGGTTCTGACACCACTGTTTTCCCGACCACATTGACCATATATAGGTATATTTGCCATTTTCAGTGTGAAAAGGTTTAAAGCAGGAAATCTTGGGTCCTGTAAGTAGAGGCCAGGGTTCAGGGTCAGGGCTGTCAACTCCTTTCCTGCTCTCAACCCCTTTCCTCCAGCATCCTTACAGAGCCAATAGGCACTGACCCTTCACTGTAGAATTTGTGGGTCAGGGGACCCAGCAACCAAGCCTTCAGAAAAGCATCAAGGAGCTGGAGGGGGCATGTAACTGCTTGTCAGTGGTGGGGTTTCCATCTGAGTCCCCATATTACCTGCTCCCTCCTCAGCAGCTAAACCTGTACTTGTGACCTGTGCCCGCATTTGGCTTCCCCAGGACAAAGCCCCAGCAGGACTCCGGTCCCCACCTTGGGAGGGAATAGTTTTAGTCTTGCCATTCTCCTGGAGTAGAAGTGCCACTTGCCTATGTGACTGATGACAGGGATCAGTGATCCTGCAGTAGGCTGAGGACTCCAGGGTGGACCCCAGGGTATGGCCTCGAATGTTTATTTGGGCCTGGGAGTCCGTGGTGTCTAGTGCAAGTTCCTTGATCCTCCCACGTCCTGGGTGCAGGATGGCACCTGTTCAGACCCTCCGGAGGAGAAAGAACAGGAGCCCCAGGCCTGGCCCGTCTCTGCTGTTCAAATAAAGCTGCTGCCTCCCGGATCGTGGAATGCATGCTGACACTGTTAGCTTTGGAAGGATGCCCTTCCCTTCTCAGCATCCCGGCCCCCTGGAGCAGTGGGTGGAAGGGCCGCCTCTCACTGAGGGATAAGTGCTGAGTGGGCTAAGTGGGGCAGGCTGATGCAGTAGTGTCTCGTCAGCACCCCCCTGGGGAGCAGGAAAAGGGAGGGTGTCCTGATTATCAGCTTTTCAACACCCCGTCTCTCCCATCCCCCAGACGCTAGCCGCAGCCCAGAGATCTACTTAGGAGCGGCCCCGTGAGCTGGGGACTGGCAGGTCCTGGGGCTTGCTCAGCTGACTTACTGCGCAACTAGACCAGGTCACTGCCCCTCTCTGAACCCAGGACCTGGTCACTAAGGCCAGTTAGATACCTCCCGAGCACCTGCTGTATGCCCAGTGCTGGTTTAAGGGTTGTGGAAATCATGGGAAGACTTGGACATCATCCCTGCTTTTTGAGGTTGGGGTGGGGCCTTATATCAAGGATTATTAAGTAGTGATGGGGCATGTGGCAGGGGTTTCAGGGGCCCCAAGGGAGAAAAGTCACTGTAGGCTGTGGCTGCCAGGGCAGGCTCCCCATCCTTCTCTGGGCACCACCTCCGCACCCTGGGACATCAGAGCATGTTGCCTTGGGGGGTTCTGCCTTGTCTGCACGCCTTCCCTGCTCTGCAAGGCCCTAACCTTGTGTCCCATTGCATCACAAACATAGCACCCCATGAGAGATAATTAGTAAAAAAAACACTGTGAACCAGGAGGCTGTGTTTCTGTGTCCTTTAGCTTGTCTTCTCCAGCCCCCAAAGCCCAGAGGCAGGACCCTCGCAGCCCTCCTTTGCCTTCCAGTTAGGCCCACCTCCAATCTGGACACTTGTCCCTCGCCCTCCCCGTGGGGGTCTTGCCTGGCCAGATGCTGCATCCCCCCCACTAGGTGCTGTGGGCCCACCCGCAGCCCTGCCATCCTCCTGTGCACGTGCCCTCTTGGGACAGCTCAGCTGGTTGCCCAGCAAAGTGTTATCTCCCTGGGCATGGAGCCACGTCTCGACCTGGGGCAGGCTCCACAGTGCTGGGGCAGGGCGACGTCTGAGTTGTGGGGGACACTGTTGGGTCCTGCTCTAGAAGGTTCCTCTCTGCACCAGCCAGCTGAGGCCTCCTAGTTCACAGATCTCCATTTCGTCATGCCCTGTCTTGTTGGAATCTTCCAGGACTGAGAGCTGCATATGGTCAAACCCTCTGGTTCCCGGGCTTGCTCGTTGTTGGGTTCACCACGTACAGGTCTTAGAAAACTCTCCCCTTCCCTGACGCTGGTCTTTGTGTGCACACAGCCCTCCACACCTCTCCCCTGCCGCTCTGCACACACAGTGTGGTCCTTCCTTCTGGCCAGGCTGGGGCTGTGTGGCCTGCGGATGGGACCCCCTCAGACAGACTGGCGCAGGGGACTCCCAGGTCCTGAGGGTGGGGGTGGTCTCCCAGTCCTTCCGCTGGTGTTCCCAAAGTGGGCCTGAGCTGGAACCCAGCCTTCAAGTTTGGCAAAAACCAGCCTGGGGGTGAGGGCAGCCAGGGCGCCCAAGTTCACATGTGGTTCTGTTCGCACTGAGTCACAGAAACTCGGTGCAGAAACAGAAGGCAGTCAGTGCTGAGTTGGAGGCAGGATGATTGCTCCCTTTTTCTTTCTCTGACTCCCCAGTTTTCTGAAATGCTGTTGAATTGTTGAATTGCCTTTAAAACAAAGAAACTGAATTTTTATCATTAGCCACTTCTAGGCTCGCTATTTTTAAAATGTGTGAGGAACACCAAGCACAAAGCCAAACCGGGTCTTAAACAGAACACACTCTGAAACCTGGTGTCAGTCCTGGGATTGCTAACAGCGTCCTGTCATTATTTTTAAGTTTAGCTGCCAGAGTGGTGGCTTCCCAAGCAGCAGTGCTGTTGAACACTTGGAGGGGAAGGGTCTCAGAGACCCGGGACGCCAGCTGGGCCTTCAGTCTGCAGACCAAGCTGTTGGAGACTGGAGGTCTGTGAGTTGGCAGTCTCCAAGCGGGGCTCCCTAAGAGGTGCCTGGCAGAGCCTGGGGAGCCCCAATGGCTGAGCCCAGTGCTGGGGTCCGCATCCCCTGCAAGGGTCTGTGTCTTCCGGAGGCCCACGGCCCCATGTTCCATTGCATCCGGCAAGCCCCACAGGGCCACAAGGAGACCTTGCCCTGCCTTTCCGATGAACAAAAGCACAAGCCAGCAAGATTTGGGTCAGCGTGCATGTAATTCAGAGTCGGGAGCGTGCTGCAGATGACTGCCTGAGGTCTGGGGTGAACCTGAGGGTCCAGGGGAAGGCACACCCCACCTAGGAGAGGATTTGGGTAGGATGTCTCGTGTTTGATTCTGTATCAGTAGAGTAATCACCCACATGTAGCTAATTAATTTTATTTTAACATGCTATCACTAAAGATCATGGCTCTTTAATTTTAAATTAAAATTTAGTTCCTCAGTCACTCTGGCCACATTTCAAAGGCTTGGTAGCCACATGGGACTGCTCAGATGTAGAACATTCCATCAGCACAGAGAGTTCTCTTGGACAGCACTGGCGTGTTGATAGGAATCTGTGCAGGTTTCTAATGGCACAGTGGCTTCTCTTGGTGTCTAGTCAAATTCCATTCCTGCTCTGGGGTGGGAGAGGGGACAGCCGGCCTGGCCTGGCCACCTCGGAGCAGCGCGGGGCGTGACGTGCCGGGAACCTGCCAGACGTGGTTTCCCTGTGCCACCCACTGGAAACCTGCAAGCCCTTCTGAGGTGAGCACCACCACCCTCCACCCCAGAAAGTGCGAGATTGCAGAGAGCCGCGAACCGCCTTGCCCTCTGAGCTGCATCAGACTCAGATGAGTGGGTATTTGGTGGGAGGGTCATTCCTGGTGTTATCATCGGTCAGGCTCGGTTTGGTGGAGGTGGAACCAAACTATGGGAAGTCAGTCGTTTTTTTTTTTGTTTTGTTTAAGATTTTATTTGTTGATTTAAGAGAGACAGAGAACGCACAAGCAGGAGGAGGGGCAGAGGGAGAAGCAGTCTTCCCACTGAGCAGAGAGCCGGATGCTGGACTTGATCCTGGGACCCTGGGATCACAAACTGAGCAGAAGGCAGATGCTTATCCGACTAAGCCACCCAGGCGCCCCAAGTTAGTCGTTTTTCATGGGTCTCCAGTTGTTGCTTCAGGGTCTCAATTCCTTCTGATCCCCCGCTCCACCCCCTTCCCTCAGCCTGCCCATCTCCAGTGAAGCATCAACTCTTCTCCGGTCCTTGGGAGGGAAGCCTGTACTTAAGGTTCAGGTTCACCGCTTGGGTGAATCTGTTGGCACATCTTCCCCTTGGGATGAGAACCATGAACGTGTTTTCCATCACGAATCTGGAAAGAACGGAAGAAGGGGTGACTGATGGAACTGGTATGGGTTTTCCAGCTTCTTTCTGGGGTCCCGCTCCAGGATAGGTGCAAGACCCAAGGGTGGGACAGAGGAGGAGGGACAGGCGGTTCTCAGAGCTGGGGGAAGCTACTCCCTGGGAGATGGCTCTGCTCTAGGCATTTGTGTCTTGTGAGCCTCCGTTTCCCCATCTGTGTTTGAGCTCCTTGTCCAGCTTTGTGCTCATTTGCTGGGACTTCTGACAAGGGCATGGCTCGAACCCCAGGGCTTGTCCTGGCCTCGACGTTTGTCCACTGCTTTGTTGTGGTATCTTCCACCATCGAGTAACTTCCTGTCTGCCTGCCTGACTCTGGCGAGGACAGCGAGTCCTCCTAGGCAGGGCCTGTGTCTTGCACTTGGCTTGTTTGGCTCACAGCATCAGGGCATGTGGCCGGTGCTCAGCAAATACTTAACCAGTAGACCCGACTTTGAACTGCACAGTGCAAGGTCGTTCATGCTTCTGGCCCCATCTTTCCTTGGGTTAGATGAAGTTGGGTGGGTTCTGCATGGGACTTGGGGCTGGTACCTGGCCAGATGCAGCCTTCGTAGCAGTCAGGCATAGCTGCCCTCTTGCCCCTCCAAAGAGGGGGATACCTCAGGGCCCCTTGCAGGGATTGAGGGTGAAGGGAACCCCTTCCCATCCTGCCATCTTGTCTCGCCTCTCTTCCTAGGAGGTGACAGGCTATGTCCTGCAAGCCCACTGTTGGGTCCTTTGTTTGGCCCTCAGTGGCCCAGGACCGGCAGCCATCTCCAGCAGACTTGAGGGTAAACGGACCTCCCTGGACAAGCCTCCCATGCAGAGTGTTTCGTGGGAGACTTGAGTTCTGCGGCCACGTGAGGAGCGGGTTTCGCTCTCCCGCCGGACCCCTGGGTGACTTGGAAATCTGGTGCCACTTACCTTCCTGTCTTTGAGCCTTCCCTGGCCACACACAATGCCCCAGGAGCCTGAGCCCCAACAACACTAGGCGTTTAGAAACCATAAGTTTCTAAGTCAGGAGCGTCTCTAGCTTTGCCTGTGCAACCTCCTCATGTCCACATCCACTGAGCCTTTGGATCCAGACCCCTGAGAGTTGGCAGGCAGGCAGTAGTATTCCCATTTTACAAGGAACGAAATGGAGGTCGTGACCTCTAGGGCAGGGATCTAGCTGGCCCCGTGCAGGCCTGAGCACTCAGCGTTACTGCACTCCACTAAGAAGACTGAGGGCTGCCAGAGCCTGAGGGGTGGGGTAGGGCGGAGGGGTTAAGCAGACTTGAGAAAGGCCTTTGCTTAACATCACAGCCCTCGTGAAGGAGAGACCGAGTGAGCTGTGGTCCTGATCCGTTCCACCTCATGGGGTTCGCAGTGGGGCAGTCCCACAGCCACGATTCTGTGGCTGTGCCATTGGAGAGTTTCCTGTCACCCGGCCTTTCGCTGGTCCTGGGCCCCAGGTCTGGGCATGGGAGGTTTTCCAGCCCCTACACCGCCCTTACCTCACCCAGCCTCTGTGTGCTGGGAGAGCCTGGCTGTACTTTTCCGTACCTTCAGCACAAAACGGCTCTCTGTTTCTTCTCCTGGTCACGTCCACACCCCAGTCGGCTGGGGATGGGAGGTGGGACAGGGGGCCGTCCACCCCCGCCAGGCAGAGAAGGCTGAGGCCACTGTGCCTGGTCTGGCCCTGTGCCTTCACAACTTGCATGGGTAGGATTGGCCCTGGGGGCAAGTGGAGTGGGGGGTGCTGGTTGCCTATATCTGGCTCCCTTGACTATCCCACACCTTTTGGGGATCCTGTTCGTATCTTATTTCTGTGATTTCCAAACAGGGGGCCTTGGTAGCCAGGTTGTGTGAAATCTGTGGCCATCTGGGGAGTGGGCAGTCTGTCTTTTAGGACATTGCTCCCCATGTATCTGGCCCAGGGATCCTCATGGTAGCTGGGCATGGTGGTTTTGACCCTTGTCTCTGATCGGGACTCCGTCTTCTTGTGGGGTTTGATCTGGCGTCTGGGGGCCATGGAGGCAGAAGCTGCCGTCCACCCCCCACCTCCCTGCGATGGGGAGGTGTACCATCCACCCCAAAAAGCCTGTGCCACTTCGCCGGTAGTTTCTGGTACAATTTATTCCAGGGAGGATGGAAGCCAGCTGTTGTTCGTCTCCAGCTGGAGACTGAACCAGAGGAAATGGGCTTGGAGTGCAGCCGGAGGGATTTAGGTTAGAGTCCGACAATAAGGAAGGACTTTGTGACAGGTGGTTGGCCCTTAGGAAGATCCCACAGGGGGCTTTGTGGAGAGCGGTGGGCTGGGATCGTGCTGGGAGGTGGTAGGGCCAGGATCGGGTGCTGGGAGGGTGGGTGGGTGGTGGGTAAGAAACAGGCAGGGGGGGTCCTACATAGTAGAGAAATTCAAGGTGCCCGCTGTTCATGCAGAATTCCTGCCACCCATCCCCAAGACCCCCGGGCGTTTTTGGTTTTTTTTTTTAGTTAGTGAAGGGGTTTACAGTTTAACCATCTAGTCATCTTAAATTACAATAAATAGGTAAGCTTAATAATTCCTTATCATCAGAACCCCAGGCTTCAAGGGTGGGTGGTTACTTATTACCCAAAGCTACCAGTCCTGGGTGAAGTGAGAGGGAAAGGAGGAAGGAGCAGGTGGAGGGGCTGCCCTCGAGGCCCCTGGGTGTGGAGGAGTGTGCCGGTGGGCTGGTGTGCTCTGCGAGACAAGACAGGAGGGGGCCTTGTCAGCCACAGCCCTTCTTTCAAGGGTGCTGGTGAAACCAGGAGGCAGGAATGTGGCAGGTGTCATCAGGATGGGTTTTGTACCGTGAAGGCAAGAGTCGGGGGGTGCCAGAGGTAGGGAACCTTGTCCTCAGGATCCCAGCAGGGGAGCCCAGGGCAGCAGGCAGCTGTGTCCAGAGGAACAGGGCTGGCAGCCACCAGGGCTCAAGAGAGCTTCGTGGAGCAGAGCGTCCCGTCCCACTGCTGAGGTCTGGGAAAATGGGATCTTGCATGGGAAGACCTGTGGCCCTCACCCTGACATGCCTCCTGGGCTCCCACCCTTCCCCACCCATCTGCCTCCTTCCTCTAAAAAAACTGATGGTTCCAAAGTCTGCAAAGTTGGCTGACTCACCAGGGCTAGGACCTCTGGGGGCTTTGCCCTTGAAGACAGGTGGGATGGGGTGATGCAGGGGAAAGGCAGTGGGGTAGAGAAACACAGAGCCATCATCCTAGGCTGCCTGCACCTACCAGAACTGCCCACCTTATCCTGTGGAGCCAGAACCCACCCTGAACACACTGGCACCCCTCCTTGTGCCCTGGAAGGGCTGGTTGTGAAAGATTTACATCTCAGAGACTCAGTTACTCATTAATATTGACTGCTTACTAGTGCCAGGTACTGCTCTAGGGTTAAGAGATGAGTGAGGTCTGCCTTCTGAGCCCACAATCTTTTGGAGGGAGATTAAACAGTGGGCCAGATAACAGATATCTACTAGAATGTCTGTAGCCATAAGTACTGTGCCAAGCCCTGGTCTTCCAGGTGGTGGTAGCTGGGAAGGAGGGCATTGCTGTTGACAGCCCATCTCTCATGTCTATAGCTCCGGAGGCCCTGTCCAGCAGGTGCACTCTCCCAGAGTGGAGGTGGCCTCCCTATCCCTCCTATTCTTTCACATCCACTTTTCTACCTAGTACCTGTTTCGGGAGCAGCCCTTGAACGGCCACACTGAGCCGTGCATTGTTTCACAAAACCCGCACCCCAACCCCACAAAGTCTTGGTACCCCCACTTGACAAATATGAAAACTGAAGCTCAGAGAGGGGGAGGACATACCCCCAGGTGACCTGATGGTGAATGGGAGAGCGCAGATTTGAATCCAGGCATGTCTGCTTCAAAGCCCGGGCCTTTCCTGCTTTGTCCCTGTGCTGCTCCTGGAGTCCTGAAACATGATCTTTGTGATTTTGAAGTGGATCGGCTACCACAGTTTATGGTGTCCAGGCCAGCATGCGGACCTGAGCTCTGCAGGATGGGAAGCACGCTGGTAGGGGGGCAGGGTGGGGGCCCGCCAGGCTGATGGTGAACTAGATCTCCCTCCGGTCATCAGCCCTAGATGGGGAGATGGCAAGTCAGCAGTTCCTGTGACCTCCTTTGTGGCCTGCTCACGGGCTGTTTTTAGAAGCCTCAGATGGATGGTGACTTCCCATGTTTGCTCCTTCCACCCCGCTGCAAGGTCGGGGTTAAATCCAAGAGGCATCCTGGGAGCTGGGACAGAGAGTATCAGCATACACGCATCCCAAATGATATCAAAAGTAGATCTGCGCAACCCTTTCATAGCTCTTTGCCACCTGTTAGCTGTGCTTACCTGTCTATCGTGGGTGGCATTTCTCAGCCCAGTCCTGGGGTGGGTGGTGGGTGGTCTGGTTGTTGGGTGGAAAGGGCCCTCAACTGAGAGTCAGGGGATTCTTCTGGCTGATTCTACTCAGTGCTTTGTCATCACCTTGCTGTGTGACTTCTCCCATGTCACTAGCCCTCTCTGATTGCTTTCCTCAGCTACAAAATGGGAATAGGAGTATCCATTTTGCCTCCCTTTCCTCCAGGGTCTTGGGCTGAAACAGCATTAGGGCTAGAGGAATTCTAGGTGGGAGAGGTGCCTGATGATTGTGGGTCTGGGCGAGGAGGAGGGAGATGCCATCTCAGCGCCCTTCCTGGCTTCCTTGTTAGAGCCATCGAGTGGGGCTCAACAGAGAGGTCTGCTAGCTTGCTTGGGAAGGACAAGGCAGAAGCTGAGCACGGTGCAGGGGCCTCTCCCTCCCCAGTCCCTACATCCCTGTGGGAGAGGAAGGGGACTGCTTTGCCCGTCTGGCGTGCTGGAGAGAGACGCTCCCAGGATTTGGATTCTGGGGGAAGGGAGGAGCCAAGTCATGACGCCAGGCCCCGGGTCATGGCATCCCAGGTAGGGAGCCGTTAGTGGTGCGGGGCCACAGTCACCCCAGGCGGGACAGTAGGTGTGAACTCGTGGGTAGAGAAGTTGAGGTGGCTAAAGGATGTCCCTCTTGTCATTAGGTGTCTCGGGACATCCCACCTGCCCTGAGTCCTTAGGAAAATGAAGCGGGAGGTGTATTTTGAGAATACGGCGTGGAGAATAATCTTTGTGTGGTTGGGTGGGTGGGTGGGAGGAAATGCTTTCCTACTCCCACAGCCAACTCAGAGGTGGCCATGCTGTGGGACCCGAGCCACACCAGAGAGATCCCCTACGCCTGTACACACAGGCATTTCCAGTCTTACGCATCTGCCGAGCCCTCCAGGTGCCTGAGAATGCTTGCTGACGTCCCATCCTGAGCTCGGCCCCACCAGCCCTTCACTGTTTGCTTTAGCCAAACCTGCTACCCTCCCAGGTCAGCGCGTCCCTGGGCTCAGCTCTCACGGGAGGGGCTCCCAGCTGCTGGGGAGGGTTACCGTCCCAGGCAGAGAACAATGGGGGCAGGGTCACCTGCCTTGTTTTTATTGTCCCTCCTGAGTACAGACAGGGCTCCCGGGCCTGAGAAAGACGGAAATCCAGAGATTTCTGCTGAAAACGTGCTCACCTCTGGCACGGGCTTGCCCCCGTGAGCGTGAGATCTAGGAGTGCCCCTGCACTCCGCAAAGGCTGCTGAGAGATGGTTCAGGAGGGTGTGCAAGGGGAAGGCCAGCGGTGGCCTGGAGGACAGCCATGCTTCCAGGCCCGCTGCCCTGGGGCCGGGCTGGACTCTGGCCTCCTAACTGAAAGGATGATTTGGGTCTAGTGCAGTGGCTTTGAAATTGGTTGTATGTGTTAGAGTCACCTGGGGCAGCTTGAAGCAGATCGTGTCTGGCTGGTTCTCTGAGGATAGGACCCAGGCAGGAGGACTTGCCCAAACTCCTGCCAGATGATCTCTACCTGCAGTCCAGGGGAAGCAGGAGTATAGTGACGCCTAAAGTGTGCATCAAGGATGGGGCCGTAGGCCACTTGCTGCCTTGCTTATGAAGTCACGTGGGTATCTGTAGGTGTGACCAGCACTGCAGGGGACTTGCTTTGTACACAGCCCCCCGCCCCCCAGAAGACACCTGAGCTGCGGGAAGGCAGCCTGGACCAGCACCGGCATGTTACTTTAAGGACCAGAGAGGAGGGGACGCAGTGAGGCGTCTTCTCCGTCCTGCAGTAGGGTCCAGGGGACATGAGGAAGGAAGTGTGATTGAGGAGCAGGGCTACTCCTGGAGTGGGCGGCCTAACTTGCTGGGGGCTCAGGAGGAGCTGGAGCTGGTGGCCTGTGAACTTGAGTCTTGAGAATGAAAATGTATTTTCTTGAACGTGCTGTGGACAGGGGAACTTGGGAAGGGCTGAACTGGGCTCCAAAGTCATGGTTGTGGGCAGAAGAAGATATGACTTGTAAACACAGGGGCACCCCAGCAACCTAAGCCAGCCTCCTCATTTTACAGCGAAGAAAGCAGGCAGAGGTCCAAGGGCTCCTGGAGAATCTCGGCAAGTGACTGGCAGAGCAGAGCTGAGCCTGTCTTTCAGCCCTGCGTGGCCATCCTAGCATTCCTCTAACAGTTTGTCTTTCCTTCTTCTAAAAACATTATAATTACTCCTGGTAGGCACTGGAGCAAAGCTGAAAGTTGCAGAAAAGCAAAAAAGAAGTTAACAGATTCCACACCGCAGTAGCTGAAGTCTGGTCTCAACAGTGACACGGTGTGGCCCTGCCTGCTTGGGTTCCAGCACCTGCCACAGACACCTGCTCCTTCCCGAGAGTGACGGGCCTGGTGAGCTGGGCCTGCAGCTCACATGGATATCAGGGTGGCACCACCTGGCCCTCATCAGTGCCCTGCCCCTAAGGCACACCTGCCCTCCCAGCCACACCCCAGTCACCTGGGCTGAGGCGAGAGGTCGACAAGAATGCTCGGGATGGGGCAGCTTGGAGCCCCCCCCCCACATTGTCACCCTGCATGAGGCAGTGAGGGGCAGCCCCTCAGAATGCCCAGTAGAGCTTGTTCGCTGCCCAGATCAGCCGCACACACCTGCCGGGGGGCCCAGTCACTGTAGTCCTTTAGGCTGCTGGTGGTTTTGCCAGGCAGCCTGGATGGAGAACCACTACCTCGAGACCTGTGTGGTGGTTCAGGTCCCTGAGGCTCAGTTTCCACATCTGATAACAAGCCCAGCAGCCCCTCCCCCATCCCCAGTGAGGGAAAGCTAGAGAAAGCTGAGCAGTGCTGAGGGAGGAAGGATGGAGATCATGGAGGGTTTGACTAATGGTCTTCAACTCTCTCATTGGTCTTAGGAATAAGAGGGTTAACAGGTGCTCCCCTTCTGGCCAAGATCCCTTTGATCTGCCAGTAGACCCAGAAAGGACTGTCTGATGGGGGACTGGCCTGGCGGCTGGACGGACTAGCCCCTAACATGCCCACTCTCACTTCTCAGACTGCTCTAGGGAGTCCCCACACTCAGAGGCTCTGGGGTCCTCCTCCCTTCCTTCTTCTATTTGTTCATTTGTTCAGGTGTGAAAGGATTTGAAAAACTTTATTCTAAACAAGCCCGAACTGCAAATACTTGCTTGGAAAGCACCTGAGATAGGTTTACTGGCCTCCACTTCTGTCTGTCCTATTCAGAACACCTTCTTACAGAGCCTCAACCCCACCCATGGCCCCCGTTCTGAGGGGTTCTTTGTCAGACCAGATGGGTGTGTGGACGACACGGACATGCAGGGAGAGCCCAGGAGGGGCCGGGTGATAGGTGGGGGCAGCGGGGCAGCAAGCTGGGCCTGGGGTTCAGACAGGCGCAGCCCCTCCTGGCAGACGCGGTGTCAGGGGACGTAGTGTGTGGCGTTGTTTCCTTCCCAGCCTGCCTGCCCTGCTTGGCTGTTCGGGAAACCGGGCAGGGTGCCCGGGAGCCTCCAGGTGGCAGAGACCAGGAGAGATGGGCCTTCCAAGGGATGAAACAGGACATCTTGGGGCATGCCTCTGATTCCTCCTGGGAGAGCTTTAACACACCTGTGCCCCCAGCCCCTCCAACTCCAGCCGAGCCCCTGACCCCCTCTTGAGTTGTTTTGGTCCCCATGGATGTCGGAGAAGCCACCCTGTGCCCTGAAGGAGCTGAATGATCAGACTGAGGAAGGGCAGCTTTCAGTTTTCGAACAGAAAGGGATGGGAAGAGGTGGCAGGTGTGAGGAAACTTGGGGACAGTGTCCTGTTCTCAACAAGGCCTGCCCTCCAGGTGCAGGGAAGTTAACCCCCACGCCCTTTGATGTAGCCTTGGGGACACGTGGTCCTTCTGCCCGGGTCTCAAGTCCTCGCAGGGTCTGGTTTCCTGACAGACACATGGAGCGAGTCCTGGAACCGACTGGATCCATTTATTGAGTGCAGACAATGACGGCCTGCCTGGATGTCCTGCATACTTTTCGTATGCTCAGGGTAGGTGTTATTCTTGGCAGATGGAGAAACTGAGGCTGATAGGTTACGTTATTTACCCAGAGACTTGGTGTGAGCCATTGGGAGCCCCCCTAGACTCACCGCCAGATCAGTGCCCTGGAGAGGGCCCGGGAGCCGTCCGTCTCCGTAGATGCAGGGCTTAGGCGTGTAAGCGTTCCCCGAGGAAGGTGCTGGGCTTCTTACTAAAGTGTTGCTACCTGGGGTGACTTAGATTCCTTTTCCTGCTCTCTGCTCACCCTCTGCTTTCAGGACAGTTTGTGCAGAGGGCTGCTTCCCCTTCCTGCAGAAAAGTCCTTCAAGTCTCCCCAGGGACTCTCCCAGCCCCACTGCCACTTGTTCTGTCATCTTGGCCTTGGCTGAGGGGCTTTCATCTTCCTCCTTCAGCCCACCCCTTCCCCAGCCCTCTGCCTCCTCTCAGTCTAGCAACTGCTCCCCTCCCCTGCCCTCAGTTCCCCTTCAATGCAGGTGGTTTCCATGGCTCCCGCCCTCAACCCCACCAGCCCCCACCCTTGCTGGGGTCTGCCTCTGCTTCCTGCTCTCCTGCTCCACCTTGTCACTAGTGAATTTAGTTAAAACCCAACTGCAGAATGATGCTGGGAAAGCATTGAAGGAAGGACACAGGAGGATACATCAGTCTAGACCAGAGAATGTACAATCATTTCAGTTAATTTCCTCACCCACGCTCAAGTACTTGTTGAGCACCTACTATGTGCCAGGCAGTGTTGTAGATGCTGGGAATACAGCCGCAGAAAAGCAAGCAGATTGAAAAGCCCTGTCCTCGTTTCGCTTATGTTCTTGGGGAGCCTGCGTTTCTACAGACGGTTCTCTCGCCGTTGCTTGGAAAGTTTGTTCTCCAGAGGCCTGCTCCACTCCTTGTAGCTAAGAAGCACCCAGCCCAGCATCCCCTCCCCGTTGTCTATAGGTGCAGGGTGGGGTGGGAGTGGGGGCTGAGAGCCAGACCTCCCCAGTTTCCTCCCCAGCTCCACCACTGACTTGCTGTGTGACCTTAGGCACACACTTTCATTAGCCTCGGTGCCTTGCTGTCCTCGTCGGGCTAACAGCCCCCATGTTTTAGGGTTATAAAGATTTAGCGAACTAAGTGATTTGAGGTGCTTGGTTGGTATCTGTCGCTTCCGTGCTCAAAATCAGCTGCTATTCAAATATCAGCTCCGCTCATCTATGATGCAAGGATTGATCAGCGGTTGCCCTTCCCCCCTCAAAGGGGGGAGCTGGGAGGACCAGGCCAGAAGAATGATAAAAGTCCTGTTCTCTCTTGCCAAGCCCCTTGTCAGTACGTGGCCAGCGGCCTTATTTCACCTTCCAGGCCAGAGGCACCAAGTGATTTAGATGGAACAAACTCAGGGTGAAATGCAGCCAAGGGTGGCTAAGGGCCCCCCACAGCCTGTGGGTCCAGGGGGTCCGGCATGCAGGAGGCTGCTTACGGCTGCATCCGCATAGCAGGAAAGTGGTCTGTGGTCCAGACCTCATGTCTGCCTGGGAGCTGGAGGCCAGGGGGGCGTAGCCTCCTGGGTGCCCCCTAGCTGCCTTCGCCAGCCCACCTGTCCCCTGGACTGCAGTGTCCGGCCCCTGCCCGCCCAGGGTAGATGGGGGAGAGGCCACACCTCAGCCCCACCAGCCCAGGGCTAAAGGTGGGCCTCATGTCCCAAGCCCCAGGACAATCCACTCTCCAGGAAGGGGAGGCCTGGTAGCTGCCTCTGCCTGGGAAACCCCGGATCCCATGGGCACGCGGAGATGTCCGGGAACCCGTATTCCGTGGACAGAGGGTGGGGTCAGGGCAGCTGGTTGCCTGAAGCCAAGACAAGGGCATGCGGCCTCCCTGGAGGCCTGGCTGGAAATGCTGAGCTCGGGTCAGAGTGGATGGACTGGTTTTAGGGCACTGTTTTTTCAGCTGGTGTGAAGGGGTGGAAGTATGCACTGGCCTCCTTCCTGCAGCTTTGTGGGCAGGGGAGGGAGGGGCGGGATAACCGTGTCTAGTCAGGGCTCTCCAGGCTTCGCTTGGAGCACTCTGACCTTAGGCTACTTACTTAACCTCTCCAAGCCTTAAATTTTCATTTGCAAAATGGAAAAAATTACGGTATCTTCCCAGCAGGATTCTGTCCTCATTAAATGAGCTGAAGGCAGTGAAGTGTTAGCACAACACTCGGTGCATAGAAAGCCCTCGATAAATCACAGCTACTTGGTCAGGAGGGCGACTCGGGCAGGAGCTCTGTTCCTTCCCCAAACAAGAGCTGAGCCCAGGCTGTGTGCAGTATCCCCTTCTCCCATCACTCTCCTCGGTTCTGTAGAAAATGAAAATATTGTCTTGTGTGAATCTGGGAGCCAAGTTAAAGAACCCTGTGAGTGAACAGGGGCCACCTCCTCCTGCGAGAGCTATTTCCCTAACCCTGGGGACAGGATGCCGTCTAACGAGGTGTCGGCCTGGCTCCCCCATGCCACTCTCTGTAACCCACGAATGACCTCAGTCCTGGGCCAGGCCCTTTGTTCTGGGAGGCCTCCCCTTTGTATCCTCTGTGACCGTGAGCCTAACCATTGAGTTGTCCCTGCCAGAGCTGCAGCTACACACAGTGGGGACAGGGAACAGGCCCCACATTGGGACTTCCACCCCCATCCCCCAGGCCTCCCTTTCCTCCCCTGTCGAATGACACCTGACAGGATAGGTGATGTGTGTATATACGCCCAGCAAGGGGTGTCCGCCATTCAGCAGCACAGAAATCCTACTTCACACCCAGCACTGGGATGGAGCCAAGCTGATTCCTAGGCCAACTGCTTGGTGCCCATGGGCAGAGAGGAGGCAACACAGGGCGGTGTTGGTGTGCCCAGGGGGCAGTTAGAGCCATGAAGGGAGGTAGGGGGAGCCCCATTGGCTGACAGCCAGACAGCCCAGAAACTAGCCCAGTTCTGCCACTTAACCTCTCTCAGCCTGTTTTGTGACCTGACCAGTGGGACTGTTCTAAGGGCTGGTGGTGCTTCTAGCCCTGCAGACACAGGGACCCATCCGGGTGCCCCTCTCTAGATGACTGTGGGGAGATAACAGGGGTCGTGGGGAGAGTGACTGGGACTGTGGCCCCCTGAGAACCCAGGGCCGGAGGCTGAGGTGGCAGGCTGTGCCCCAAAGGGCATAGCATTGGTGGGGGAAAGGCAGGAAACCCTGCCTGTCTGCCTCAGAGCTCCCAACCGTAGTGCCATCTTGGGTTACCCTGTTTTGCCCCTCTTCTGTTCGGTGTCTCCTGAGCACTTACTGATTCCCAAGTCATGGATGGCCTTTGGACAGCGTGGGTTGGGCTGTCCCTATGTGTCGTGGGGCTTCAAGCCCCATCACCTGGCATAGACAGGTGGGAGGACAGGGATTTCACCTCCTCACAGAGCCTCCCTGGGACCTGCAGCAGCGTCTCACACAGCCACCACTCCCCACTCAGCACCTGTTGACGCTCCCGGAGGGCGCTGTCCCCCAGCTGGGCTCCCCGGGGTTCCTGTCACACCTTCAGCAGCCCTGTGGTGCCCTGGTTGGCCTTGCTCTAAGCACGTTCCGTTCCCGGGAGTGATGTGCTGCCGGGAGCCCTGGGTTCTCAGGTAGCTCCTTATCCAGAATGCCACCTCTCGGTTAGCAGAGGGTGGGTGGTCCGACACCTAGGGTGGGGCAGAGCTCCCCGAGTGTGGCCCAGCCCTGAAGACGTGAGGTGTTGACACTGCCGGCGATTTTATTGATTTTCCTAGTGTTTGCTAGTTTGTGGTCTCCTGAAACCCAAGGCCTTCTCCCCTCGATCCTGGTCTGGTCCTTTCGGAACACAGAGTGGACGACATGAAAATAGTAAAAGATAATCCTGTCTCATTAGTGTGGGTCCGTATTCCCCCAGGGAGGGGATTTTGAGTTCACACTGCCCTTGCATGGCCATGATGAGACGAGCATGGCCCTCTCCCCATCCCAGCCTTGCCCACTGCTTTGCCTCCTCTGCCGATGGGACCGGGCAGGTCTCTACATACGTCTTTGCTGTGTCGTTGACTAAAATACGGAAGGGGCCAGGCCTTTCGCTTGATGGCGGAGACCTCCGGTCAGATTGATAAAGATCAATACTTCTTGGTTGTTTATCTGCCTGTAAAGGGGCCCAAATTAATCCCAGCTCCGCCCTGCATTTCTCTGTCTTGCCCACATGAGATCTCCGCCAGCCCATCTGTTGCTGAAATCGAGATTTACCGCATTCCACCCAACTTCAAGGACTCACAGCCCCTGTGGAGCGGGAGATGCACTTAGCTGAGCATGACTGGTTCTTGACAGACCTGTGCTCGCTCCTAGTGCCCGCCAGTTCCTCCTCCGAATGCGCCAAACATTTTCATGTCCCCATTTAGACATCGGTGAGGACTCTGGTTTGAGTTTCTGGAATCCACCCCTCTCGTCTGTGTGAGAAGAGGGACAGCGCTCGTGTTCTGAGACTCCACGGGGATGACCAGCCTTGGTGCCCCAAATGCATTGCCCTCTGCTCAGTGGGGCAGTGGGGTGGCTTCCCCTTCAATGTCCCTTCGTCTGTCGGGCTGAGCTTCCCGGCACTTTGCCTTCTACCCTCTCTCTCCACAACAGGCGGCGGAGAGGACAAAGGGCCAGAGGGAACTGCCGCCTGTTTAACACTAAGACACAAGACCCCACTCCTTCTCATTCTCCTGCTTCGGACATGGGTTTAATCTTTTAGAAAACCTTTCTGATGGACCAGGAGGCCCCTTGGGATCTAGAGGTGCTGATGCTCTCTCGTGGAAGTGGCCCGGGCCCGCTAGACGGCCAGCTCTCTGAGGGGAGGGCAGCCCTCCACCCCTCCCGACCTGCAGAGAGATGTTCTGGAAAGGCGGTGAGGAGGCAGGGCAGCGGGTGGTGTGGTTTGATGGCCTGTCAGATGAGCATGTCATCATGGAAAATTCTTTATGGAATCTGCAGAGCCGTTAACACGGGGCCTGCTGTCGCAGCTGCAAACTGCTGGTTCCTTCACAACCAGCCTAGCCCCTCCCTTGTTTCCCACCAGACTTCAGTCAGGCCACAGAGGGTTAGAACTGTGGGCTCTCCGTCTCCCTCTGGCTTCCATCCCTTGCCCTTCTGTCTTCCCTCAGACCCAGGCTTGAGTTGTACAGAGAATTCGGCTGAGTTTCCCGGTCTCTGGATTGGGGTCCTCCTCCTCAGGGCCGCCCTGGAACTCCTGGCTTAAACCCTGGACCTTGCTTGTGAGCCTTCTGCTGGGGTCCATGCCCCACCATCTGCAGGTTGGGGTGAACAGTGGCAGGAGTAAAGGATGTGGAGGGTAGAGCCAGTTCTCGGCAGGTTGAAGCAGGTTTGGAAGCTATTAAAGTTCCTGGAATAGATAAGTTTTCTTCTAGGGCTACCAGTGTACTCCCCAGGTGGCGTGTGTCACCTGCTGCCACAGTTACTGGGAGCCCCGTGGGGACTGATCACTTGATTTTGAGTCACCCTGAAATGTACACACCATCTCTGGTGATCTGTCCTGGCCTAGACCTTGAAGTTGCCCGGCCCAGGGCAGAGAGATGGACCCAGAGAAGAGAGGGAAGGGGGAGCTTTTAGGGGAGGAGGATAGAGTCCCAAGCATGGGGAGAAGGAAGCCAGCGGATGCAATGTGTACCCCTTCAGACAACAGATCTGGGAGGCGCTGAGCTGGGATGAGGAGTGGATGCGGGTCCCTCCCAGGTCTGTCCCGCAGTAGGAGACTCCTCTGTGGAGGACTGGGTAGGGCATAGGCATCCTGTGTTTCTGAATCACATAATCCTTCCTTGAGGCACAATAGTCTAACACAGTATGGGCTCTGGCCCAGTAGCAGCAGCATTACCTGGAAACTTCTTAGACATGCAGATTCTCTGGCCCCTTCCCAGACCTGCTGAATCAAACTCTGGAGGTGGGGCCCCACAGTCTCTATTTAACAAGCTCACCAGGTGATGCTGGTACATGCTAGTAAGTTCCAGAAGTACTGGGTCAGTGAGAGAACAGACTTTAGAGACAGAGTGTCTGAGTTTGCATTCTTACCCGCTGTGTGGCCCTGGGCAAATCGCTTAACCTCTCTGATCCTCCATAAAATGTTTCATCATCTATAAATTGGAGACAGTAACTGCCACCTTGTTATTGTGATGATTCAATAAGAATGTTCATATGGAGTTGCACCCGCTGCTGTCACTTCGAAGAAATCATCGTCATCACTTTGTCTCTCTCCTTCTAGGTAGTATCTGATGCTGCAGGACAGGGTGTGGCCATTACAGGGAATCAGACCTTCAACAACTGGAACTGGCCCAACGCAATGATTTTTGCTGCCACGGTCATCACTACCATTGGTAAGTCTTTTGGGACCTTCAGGATACCCACGTCCATGCCCCCCATCCACGGAACTTTATAAGAGTCCAGCTCTGGTCCCATGCCCTTCAGTTGCATTGCATTCTTTGAGCATTTTCCTGGGGATTTAGTCAGTCCTTGGTGACTGGCCATGCTTGGAAGATTTCTCTAGGAGTCCTCACCTGGGCTCTTGGAGCAGAAACGACAAAGCCTGATAGCCCGAGCCATGCAGGAGGTTGAACAGGTTGTGCTCTGCACCAACCCAGCCCATGCTTGCTCACCAGGCTGGATGTCTTCTCTGGTTATCTATGGCTGCATGACCAACCACCCCAGAACTCAGTGGCTTAAAACACAACTTACTATTATCTTTTACTGTTCTGAGGGTTGACTGGGTTCAGCTGGTTGGTTCTTGCTGGAGGTCAGTAATGGCGGTGGCAGTCCTATGTCTGAGGCTGGAGTCAGCCAAAAGCACTACTGGCTAGGCATCTAGGACCGCTTCTGCCATCACATGTTTGATAGTGGACCATGGCTGTCGACTGAGAGCATGGCTAGGGGTGAAAACGCCGTGACTCAGGTAGCTCGCAGCACAGCAACTGGATTCCAAGGGGGAGAATCCCCGAGGTGAGCACTTCCAGCCGGGGGGGGGGGGGGGGAAGCAACAGGGCTTCTCAGGCTTAGCCTATCTGGTACTACTTGTGCTGCATCCGCTGGCCAAGCCGGCTCCTGAAGCCCAGCTTCCAAGGTTGGGGATTAGATACCAGCCTGATGTGAGCAGCGGCATGCTTGCGCAGGAGGGGAAGGGATTAAGAATGGCTGTCTTTTGGGGCGCCTGGGTGGCTCAGTGGGTTAAAGCCTCTGTCTTCAGCTCTGGTCATGATCCCAGGGTCCTGAGATCGAGCTCCGCATCGGGCTCTCTGCTCAGCAGGTAGCCTGCTTCCTCCTCTCTCTGCCTGCGTCTCTGCCTACTTGTGATCTTTGTCTGTCAAATAAATAAATAAAATCTTAAAAAAAAAAAAAAAAGAATGGCCATCTTTAGAGACCACCTCCCGTTGTGCCTGTGGGGTGTCTCCCCAGAGAAGGCTGTTTATAATTTGCACTGTGGTACTGTATGGACTAGTGGAAGGCTTGCTGATGATGAAGGCTTTGTCCAGCAGGGAGCTCCCAGTCTGATGGAGGAGACATGGCCCATGCCACCCTACTTGCTTTTTTTTTTTTTTTTTTAAGATTTTATTTATTTATTTGACAGACAGAGATCACAAGTAAGCAGAGAGGCAGGCAGAGAGAGAGGAGGAAGCAGGCTCCCTGCCGAGCAGAGAGCCCTATGCGGGACTCGATCCCAGGACCCTGGGATCGTGACCTGAGCCAAAGGCAGAGGCTTTAACCTACTGAGCCACCCAGGTGCCCCCCCTACTTGTTTTATAAACAATCATGACCATTGTGTAATAAAGTAAAATTTCATTTGTGAAGGACCGATATTAGATCAGTATCAAGTGATCTTAGAGGACGGAGCTGTGTGGATGTGCATGTCGGTGTAGGTGTGGCCATGTAGTGGAGCCCAGGGCCGTGCTGAGTCTGGGTCTGTCACCCCCGCTGCAGCTGTCCATGCCTCACTCTCTTTTTCTTCCTCAGGCTATGGCAATGTGGCCCCCAAGACCCCTGCCGGGCGCCTCTTCTGTGTCTTCTATGGTCTCTTTGGAGTGCCACTCTGCCTGACGTGGATCAGTGCCCTGGGAAAGTTCTTCGGGGGACGTGCCAAGAGGCTGGGCCAGTTCCTCACCAAGAGAGGCGTGAGCCTGGTATGTCCCCAAAACTTGGGTGCTGAGCAGCACTGGGGGAACCCTGGCAGGGGATGGGAGGAGGGGAAAGATCTAAGAATGGACAGAGGTGCTAGAGCAGGAGACAAGAGGGCAGTTTCAGGGGCCCCCGGCCCCTGGTTGAGGCTGGCAACAGTGCTCCTCGCCCTTTCCTGGGTGCCAAGCCTCCTCCCAGGCGTGGTACCAGCTGGCCTCCCGCCTGGCTGCCTCGCCGGCCTTCTGGGTGCCCTTGCTGATTTTCCCCCGTCTCTGCCATGGGTCTGACTCGGTCTCCCTGCCCCCCTCCCCCGTCCCCACCCCATCAGCGACAGGCGCAGATCACGTGCACAGCCATCTTCATTGTATGGGGCGTCCTGGTCCACCTGGTGATCCCGCCCTTCGTGTTCATGGTGACGGAGGAGTGGGACTACATCGAGGGCCTCTACTACTCCTTCATTACCATCTCCACCATCGGCTTCGGTGACTTTGTGGCTGGTGAGTCCTGCCCTTCCCCCCAGACCTCTGCTTCTCCATGTGCAATTCAGGGGACCTTTTTTGGGGCCCCAGCAGGTGCTCAGTGTCCTGGGCAGCAGCCCCTTCCCCAAAAGGGGTCCTCTTCTGTTTCCCTTTCTTTCTTGGGCCATAGCTTTTCCTGCTTCCTCTCCCTCTCTTTCCCCTGCTCTGAGGCCTAGGTTCACTCGGGGCAGGAGGTAGGTTCTTCCCCCTCTGCAGAGTTGGAGCCTGTTACCCAGAAAGCCCCGGAGCCAGGCCAGGGGGTCCCCTTCCTGTCCCAGAGCTGCCTGCCTTATTTCCCATCACAGGAGTGGAGGGAGCTGGTCCAGAGGCTTGGCTGACAGGCCCGAAACTTTGCTCTTGCCACAGGCAGTTTAGAAACAAGAGAGGCCTTCTCCTAAGCTGCCCCACCCTCTGGGGCCGGGACAGTCCCTCCCACTCCTCCTCTACTTAATCCAGGCAGGTGGTAAAATTCTTTGGCCACAGCCTCTAAGACTTGTGCCTCTGGCCAGCACTGCATCTTGGCCCTTCATCTTCCTGACCCCCGTTTGGCTGCACTGACCCCGTGTTTGTTCCCTCAATGCCTGCTGCCCTGCTCAGCCGACCCCAGCCTTTGCTCCAGGGGCCTCTGGTCTCCGCCCTCCCCCTTCTTAGGGGGCAGGAGCAGGTCACTACCCTTCTGCCTCATTGTAAGGGGAGACTCCAAATGCTGGGAGAGATGGTTGGGTGGTGGTGGTGAGGGGGGACAGGAAAGAGGCCCAAACACTCTCCTGACCTCAGCAGCTCAGGGCCTACTGTCTTGGGAGATAAATTTAGACGGAAGCACAGCCCCGCCATTGCCTAAGGGACCCCGAGTGGGCAAGGAGAAGCCTTTGTACTGGGGAAGTGGGATGTATTTACCCATACTTTCTCAGCTCCAGCAAAACATCAGGCCCCTTCCTTAGTTTCCTCATCTTTAAGATTGGTTTAAAAAGAACAGCACCTACCTAACAGGGTGGTCAAAGATCAAATGAGTGCTGAGGATAAGACCCAGCTGTGTTAGCATGCGCCCTCCTTGTCATCTCACCCTACTTGTGACCAAGAGCCCCGAGCGTCCCTCAGAGACACTGCTTGTCTCCAGGAGCAAACACAGTCCCTGTCCTCAGTGACCTGTAATTTGATGAGGGTTGTATAGTCCCTGCCCTGCGGGAGCCCCACTCTGCAGGAAGCCCCCTTCCCCTCATCCCTTTTCTAGACTGCTCCCAATTGGAAGGTGACGGGGGCAGGATATATACTAATGCAGGTCAGTGGGTCTAGAAACGTGAAGTTAAGCTGGAAACCTCATAACGCTGGAGTGTAGGAGATCAGTCAGAGCTGCACAGGCTAACCCTGGAGGACTCCCTGGAGCAGGTGTCAGGAGCCTGGGCTCAGAGGAGGAGGATGTGGGGTGGCAGAGTCCTCTAGACCACGGGAAGGGCCAGTCTGAAGAAGGCAGAATCAGGAATTCAGGGAGCAGCCAGACCCCACTGAAGGAGAATCACGTCTTTCCAGAACAGTTTGTGCTGAAACCGGTGGGCACAGCCCTCTTGGCCCACCCACCAGCCCCATTCATGTTAGACCAGTGAGTCCATCCCCCACTGTGAATATGCCGTGAATATGCCAGCCACGCACTCACTTAGTTTCCATCCTGGTTTTAACTGAACTATAATATATACATCCCCAAAAGTGCACAAAACACCTAGATGTGGTACAGTGGATAATCGAAAGGCAAACATTCATGAACTATTTCCTGACAAGTATGGTGGCTACATTAACCGGTTCCCCATCACCTGGGACCTGGAGCCTACCTTATCCTAGAGAACCACTCTCTTGACTTCTGACAGTTGAGGACACGGAGGCTCAGGCAGGTTGGGGACTAAGATAGGGACATGAATCATCAGGATGGTAGAACAGTCTGGTTTCTGACACTGTGTTCTGACACTGTGCCTGCTCTCAGAGAACACAGCTGTGGCCTTGACGTGTGTTCAGGTCCCTGCTGACCCACTTCTGACCCTCGGGGCTTCCTGTCCCGTCTGCAGGTGTGAACCCCAGCGCCAACTACCACGCCCTGTACCGCTACTTTGTGGAGCTCTGGATCTACCTGGGGCTGGCCTGGCTGTCCCTTTTTGTCAACTGGAAGGTGAGCATGTTCGTGGAGGTCCACAAGGCCATCAAGAAGCGGCGGCGGCGGCGGAAGGAGTCTTTTGAGAGCTCCCCACACTCCAGAAAGGCTCTGCAGGTGACTGGGAGTACGGCATCCAAGGACGTCAACATCTTCAGTTTTCTGTCCAAGAAGGAGGAGACCTACAATGACCTCATCAAGCAGATCGGGAAGAAGGCAATGAAGACGAGCGGGGCTGGGGAGAGGGTCCCAGCACCGGGGCTGGGGCCCCAGGGGGGTGGGCTTCCAGCCCTCCCCACTTCTCTGTCCCCCCTGGTGGTTTACTCCAAGAACCGGGTGCCCAGCTTGGAAGAGGTGTCTCAGACGCTAAGAAGTAAAGGCCATGTGTCACGGCCCCCCAGCGAGGAGGCCGGGGCAGGGCCCCCCAAGGAGGGCTCCCCGACCTCCGAGGTCTTCATTAACCAGCTGGACCGAATCAGCGAGGAGGGTGAGCCGTGGGACGCCCAGGACTACCACCCGCTCATCTTCCAGAACGTCAGCGTCACCTTTGCAAACGAGGAGGCTGGCCTCTCGGACGAGGAGACATCCAAGTCCTCCATAGAGGACAACCTGGCTGGGGAGGAGAGGCCCCAGGAGGGGACTGAAGCCGAGGTGCCCCTGAACCTGGGCGAGTTCCCGTCGTCGGACGAGTCCACCTTCACCAGCACCGAGTCGGAGCTCTCTGTGCCTTACGAACAGCTTATGAACGAGTACAGTCAGTCAGACTGCCCCAGGGGCACGTGAGGCAGGCCCGGCTCCCCACCCCACCTCCGATGGCTTCTGTTCCCCTCATCCTGGGGCATCCTACTATGGCTGGGACCTCTGGCCCCTGGTGGGGGGCAGCCCTGGAACTGGGAGTGGGGGGCCAGGGCCCTTCCTCACCTTCCATCCCCTCCGGCGAGATGCTGCGGGTCAGACTCGGCGTGCACCCAGGGCAGGGCCCCTGCTCTCTGGCTGAATGGGCACGCTGGCAGTGGGAGGCTGGTGTATTTGGTGGTTCAGAGACGGGTGTGGGCTGGCAGGTGACCCTTCAGGAGGCCTGCGCCTGCATGGGTCTTCAGACATTTGGTTGAGCTTGTCACACGGTTCTCTTAGGCTCGGAGCCCCAGCTGTTTGAGTTCACCAGTATTAATGAGCTCCTCTGTGCCCAGCACATAGCTAGTATTTCAGAAGGGGGTCGGGGGAGGGCACTAGGAGCCCTGGGTCCTGCCTTTGCTGGAGGTACAGCAGTGGTGTGGGGAGCGCTCCAGCTCCTCAGCAAATAGCAGGGCGCTGCGTGGGATGCCCGTATAAGCATCCCCCAACCCCACCCCGTGTGCCCGCCAGGCCCTACTGCAAGCTCAGTAGGGAAGAGGCACCCAGGGGAAGGGAGGGGAAGACCCCGGGCAGATGCTGAAACACTCCGAATGCACAGGACCCCCAGCAAGCTCTGAGTTGGCCCAGGGTCCGAGTCCTGGTTTTGCCCAGACCAAGCCACCCGGAGCCTAGTTCTCTGACTCACTCTTTGGCCGAGAGGTGACAGATGCAGGCCTTTCCTCTCCCTGGGAACGCTGTGGGAAGAGAGGGTAGCGGTGGCGGGGGTACTGCAGGACTGGGTTCGGCTCTGGCTCCTTCCATCCCCAGCCTCCCCTGTGCCCAGAACAAGGACCTCATGGCTCCCTGGCCCTCCTGGCGCCCATGGTGGGAGAGGCCGAGTCACTCTTGGCTTACACATGGGAGGGACCAAAGATGTGAATCAGCTCCCCACCTGCAGCCACGGTTCGTCATTTGTGTGCACACGTGCGTTTGTGTGTTTAAGAAAAGACTGGGGACACGGGGAGCAAAAGATAATGTGAAGCTGCACACAGACTCCTTCTGGTGTGGGGCAGCAGAGGTCCTCTGCCAGGCACACCCTGGGGCCAGCCTCTCTGCCCTGTATGGTTTGGTTTTATTTTGTTTTGTTTTGTTTTTGATAAACTGCTGTTTTGATCTTCCATTGTTGGCTTCAGAGCTGGGGGGTGGGGGGGCAGGGGGGAAGAGCAGGCTCCCAAGGATTGGGATGCCACCTGTTTTCCCTCCTACCCGCAGCTCAGCTGGGCCTTTCTTGGTGGGCTCAGCCAGCATCATGCTGTCGAAAGCCCCCACATAGAGTGGTGGTGGTAGGGGGGAGGCATCCCTCATGGGTGACTGACGCTGGCCAGGAGGCGAGGGATCACCCTTGACCCAAACTCTCCGCCTCTCAGCCCCCTCCCCATACTGTGGGGCCAGACCCCTCCCCCCGCTGCCGACATGTGAAGACGGTGATGGGCGTGTGTGACCCTACCTGCATTCATCCTGTGACCCAGGGCTGTGTTGGCCGGGCAGCTGGGTGAGAAGGAGTGGCCTTCTGTTTCTCTGTGAATGTTCTAATGAGTTCATCCCAGTTTCCTTGCCCGACCTTGCTGGCATGTCGCTGGCCATCCTGGACTCACACACTGTATGTACATACTAGCAATGATGTTAAATGTAATTTATTTTAACATTTTTACAATAAAGCCTTGAAGATGGACAGGGCAGCCTGGCATGCGTGTGTTCTGTGGGGGCAGTCTGGGAGGATTGGGGGTGGGAAGAACGGATGACAGTGTGCAAGTCATGGTGAGGATTGGGGTGGTCCAGAAGGGAAAGGGAAAAAAAAAAAAAAAAGTGAGGAGGTGTAGGAAGGAGGCGGCTAGTTAAGATGAGGTGGTCAGGGAGGGCTTCTTGGAGGAGGTGGCAGTTAACAGGTCTGAAGGTGGATGGGGAAGAGCCTTACGGAAAGGATCCTAGAACTGGGAAGGAGTCAGGAGCCAGGGGAGAGCTCTGGAGCAGTGATGGGGATCATGTAAACTGTCCGCAGTTTGCTCATGCTCCTGCTCCACAAATGAACTCTGATCTTGCAAAAGATCCTACCATGCGGTAGGTGTATGTGCCCATTTTACAGGCCAGGGGAAGAGGCATGGAGAGGTGACTGGGGCAAGATCTCTGGACAGTGAGCCTGAATTCAAACCCACACAGCCACACTCCTGGGTCTGTCACAGCCACCGGCATGGGAGGAGGGAGCAAGCCTGTGCTTGTGGCCACTGATGTCCCCTGGAAGGGCTCCTGCCTTGGAAGCTGGGCCAGAGAATAACAGGACCAGGCTTGAGTTGGGGGGATGGGCCCTGGGGACCAGAAAGAATGTGAAAGGAGGACTGACCAGGCTGAGCCTGTCTGTGTCCATTTAAAGAGTTTGAGACTGGTCTCTTCTATGGTTCCAGAGCCGCCTAAACAGCACCAGACAGGACGTTAGTTAAAAGTTGGAGTCTGTTGGGGAAAAATGTAAAGTTATGTGGTTTCAGGAGTGAGTCACAATTTTCACGAAGGCATGGATGTGTTTACAAAGGGTCCTATGTGTTTAACATACCAACCTATTCTAGAGCTACTTGATATCATCCTACCTCTACCAGAACATCTCTCCACCTCCCTCCCTCGCCTTCCTTCTCCCCACCCCCACAACCTCCCCCCACAACAGGTCCAAGATTCTCTGGTTTTGCTTTAGCACCTTTCAACCTCAAGGTAACTAAGCGCTACCCTTATTTAGCGCTTGACGGCTTCACCAAGCCCTTTGACAAATAACGCCTTGGAGCGTCCCCACACCACAGGTCACTGGGCTCCATTGTCAGCTAAGGAGATGAAGGCTCAGAGAGCCTGTCTTTACCAGGCACAGCGTCCCACAGACAAGCACAAATGCCAGATTGGTGTGGAGGTGTGGTCTGGGGCGACCATGGCTAAGATGAGTCAGGAGATTTCCTAGTAAAAGGTGGGGCCCAGGAGGCCCCAAGTTGTTGAGGGATTGAAGCAGAGCAGGGGTGCCATGTGGTAGGTGGGTTGTGGTGAGACCTCAAGTCACGGTCACAGTTGGTCGTGAGCTGCCAGACACGGAAGGTAGACGAGGTGGTTGGGAGTCTGGGGAGAGGACCCCGACGGGAACCCTCTTGTTGACACCGGATTCATAACCCGTGTCAGTGACACCCTGTTAACAGGATTTCCTCTCCTCTTAAGTGCCCGAAGTCCTTGGTCACACTGCATCGGAAGAATGAAGAGGTAGACCAGAAGGAGGGCTGGGCAGCGAAGCAAGGTGTATGGAGGGGATAGCAAAGTGATTGCACATCTCCTGAGGAGGGAGGGGACCCAAGGCCGCTGTCATGGAGTTTCTATGTCTAGGGGTTTTGATGGGCTTGTTGGCGGGCTGTTTTTCTCTGATGAACCCTCCCTGTGCCTGTCCCCCAATCAGGTTTTGGTCATCTATCTATCATGTGGGAAAGGGTGGAGGGCTCCTTCCAGGGCGGGGTAAAATCCTTTTAAGGGTGGTTTCCTCCAATCTCCAGTGTCATCCTGGAGGAGTCCCGTAGCTCCACGCTGAATGAGAGTTTCGACTCCTGACTGCAGAGGTGGGTCAAGCTTCTCCCAGGCCCCCTGGTGATAATGCTTTCTTGAGCCTGGGGCAGAGTAGGGGAAGGAGGGAGGGGGGCAGGCTGGGCTGGGCTGGGTGGGGTCTCCAGGACTGGCTGCCCTTCTGTGGCGCCCCTGATGTTTGAGCTCAGCCCCGAAATAACAGCTCGTCACCCCTGAAGCAACAGGCCCCCAACTTCCAAATTCATACACAACTGGTTCAGAGAGCAGCGTGAGAACCTCCAGGATGTGTTTGTGTAATACAGTGAGAACTCCTAAATTCGCCTGCCCCTTCTTTCCATCCAAGCCCCCACGGCCCCTCACGTGGAGCCGCACACCAGCGGCAGGCATCAGGGCCTGGCACCTGAAAGGGGCTCTAGAGATGTTCGTTGAATGAGTGGGTGAGTACCCTTAGCTGGCCCTAACACAGACCCTCTCCCACCTGGCCATCACTGCACCCAGCAGGGAGAATCAGAACTCAAACCTACTCCCCTTTTTGTCCTGCTTTGAACTTCTGGGCTCCCATTGCTCTTCCGGACACCCCCTCTCTCCAGCCTCCTCTAATGGCCATCCCCACCCCCACCTCCTTCTGGGCTCCAGCCACAGAAAAGTTTCTCCAATGAGCCAGGCCACCCACGACTTTGCCCCATGCTGTTTCCGGGCTATGCCCTTCCTCTCTCCCTGTGGCATCCTAAAGCCTCGTGGGATTAATGGTGGACGCCAGTTTCTCTGGGAGGAGTTCAGCAAGCAGCTGCTTCAGTGCGGTTCAAGGCGCTTGCCGCCCGGTGTCCCACACCTCGTCCCTGGCCGGGACCCCCAAGAGAGCAGAGTGGCTTGTTCACTTTCGGATACTTCCCGCAGGGCCCATGGAGAAGGGCTCAGTGTTTCAGGGTTTCCTGAGTGGAGGTGAATGAGCCAGAGTCCTGGACCCTCCCAGTGGTAACTCTGTCTCTCTTCCTGGGGCAGAAGCCAAATCAGGAGGCAGATCTTATCCCACAAGGGCGAGTCTCAGCAGAGCTGGGTACATGATCTTGAGGGACCTTGTCCCAGGCGGTGGTGGCCTGCTGAGTCACGTTACTGTGCCAAGTCACCTCCGTCTGGCAGCCAGGACCGGGACACAGCACGCCTCATTTGTCCACACCCCTCCCCTCACAGCTCCCCTCACCTCTCTGCCCTCACCACTCGTCACCCCCACAGCAGCCCCAGTCACCATTCACAGATGACCTGGGGGACTGGACCTCCCACACCAGCAGCCCCCAAGTCCCTGCCTTCCCTAGGGAGTAATACCTCCACTCGCAGTGACCCCTCACCTCTGTGGCTGGCCACCCAGTTTACAAAGCTTGTTCACGTCCGTTCTTGTGGGATCATTCAACAGCCCCTGGAGGCAGGTGAAAATTTTACAGCCCAATTTAAACGGCTTTTTCAAGTGACGAAACTGAGTGTCTTGGTTTGTTTTTTCAGGAGAACAAGGCCTAAGAGCACAACTGGGAGATGGTTGGAGGAAGTACAGAAAGGGAGGGGGGACAAAGATGGGGAAAGAGCAAAAGGAAATAAAGGGGGCATTGTGGAGAGACTGAGCTGGTTCCACTGTGGGAAACTGGGGCTCAGTCCTGCTGGGATCTCCTGAAAAGCCTGTCCAGTGCACCTCAGAACTGTCCCTCTGGAGGACAAGAGCCCTGCATTTACCCACCACATGCCACCCTCATTGGTTGAGGGTGCCCCCAGGGGCGTTAGTCCCAACCTTCCTCCCATGCAGGCTGGATATGGCAGACAGCATTGTCCAAAGATGGCCTGGACAATGTCTCCCCTCCCACATACTTGTTGGCAAAGTGACCTCGCCACTCCCCCAGCAAGACGTGGAGTCTCTTCCCTTGGCGTGTGGCCCGACTGTTTTGATCAAGAGAACACTGTAGAAATGACCTTCTGTGCTTTCTGAACCTACCTATTAAGGGGTCTGGCAGCCCCCACCTTTGAGCTTTTGAGGAAACCAGCTGAAATGTTAGGAACCCAAGTACGCTGAGCCCCGTGCTGCAAAGAGCCAGACTAGCCACGTGGGGAAGGCACGGGGACAGAGAATCTGCCCAGCCAAGGCACATCCTTGGACATCCCAGGCCATGTGGAAGACATCCCAGCCAACCACGAGCAGATAAATGATAGGCGTTGTTTTGAGCCTCTGAGATTTGAGGTGGTTTGTGACCCGGCAGGAAATAATGAGGACACAGGGCGGACTTGCTCTAAGCTGAGTGACTTTTCTGCCAGCTTTAGAGAGAGCTCTGAGGTGGAAAAGCAGAGTAGCACCGAGGCACACGGGGGAAGCTCTTGGGCAGCGTGTGTGGGGCTGTCCACTACGGCGGGGCTGACACCCAGATCGGGAGGAGGGACTGGGACATCCGACGCAAATAACATCTGCTTCCCTGAATCCAAAACTGAAGCAGCGTCCCAGCTGAGGCCAAACACATGCACATTCCCTAAGTCCTTACCTAAGTAAGACCAAATTTTTTACTTGCAAGATATCAAAGCCCCTTCTATTTTGGGGTCCCCAACTATGTTGATACCCTCTCTGCTAGGTTTAAACAGTCCTGGGAGGCCTGGGGGCTGCTGCCATCTGGGCAGTGTGACCATAGCCAGGTCTGCCGTTTTGGGATCCTTACCACACACAGGCACTGACAGGGACACTTTAGGTCCAGGGTCTCCTTTAATCCCAACATTAGCCGCATTTGGAAGCTGAGGCTCAGAGCAGTTATATAACTTGTTCCAACTCACACAGCTAGGCGCTTAGCCTCAGTTCTAAGCTAAGAAGTCCCAGCCTGGGCTACTAACTACCACACCTGGCTGCCAGAGCAGGCTCCCCTGCTCAAGGGAGAGGTTCCCAGGGAAGGTGTGCTGGCCACAATTCCCAGCCAATCGTCCTCCGCAGGACCCGGGAGGTGACCCAATTCCAGCCTTTGTGACGACTGCCCCCAAAAATCACCACGGGGTTCCTGGGGGCTCCGTCTCGGGAGATTCTGAATCAGGAGGTCTGGGGTAAAACCTCGGAAATACCCAGGTTTTGGGAACACCTGGCCGGAGATGTTAGAGGGCAGATCCCTCAGTGTGTCTGGGAGCCCCTGGGAATCCATCCCTGCCGGTGTTTTCATTCTGCGTTGAAATCCGTGTTTACCTCCAGTGACGGGAACGTCCTTGTCATTCTGTGATTCCTTCACCTGCAGCTCAGCCACTCTGTTTGGGGTGTTGACATCACACTCCATTCAATTCAAATCATCTCTATTTGTTGTCCCTCTTAGGTTACCTGGAACAGCTGATGTTGGTGACGAAGGAGGAAGGAAAATGAGGAACAGATAATGACCTGCCAGGCGGTCAGGCCCCCTCTCTGTCTCTCTTTCCGCTCAGATTCCCACCAGGGGCACGTTCCCGACTCAGTGCTCGGGAGCCTTGTTCGAACTGGCTCAGGGGACCCAGTGGCTCCAGCTTCAGACATCTCACAAGCTGGTTGTACTAGAAGTTAAATTATACAAACACACAAGTCATAGTAAGAACCGATGTGATAGGCAGAGCTCCTCATTTCCTCATCACATGCCACCGTTACCCAAGCTTCTGAGGATATTTGCATCTACTGGAGGTAAATGGAAGGACTGTTATATAATGGGAACTACAGTGCTTCTCTCCCCAACTTCACGTTTTGGGACATCGTGTTGGTAGCTGAAAATCGGCCATAGTGGGAGCAGTGACACCATGCAAATGGGCAGGCACTGCAAATTACGGCTCTCCCCTCCTCAGAGAGCCAGATGTTCAACATGGCCAGATGTGCCACGTGTCCAGCACATCTTTGCCCTAAGCCCCTACTGGACTGGCCATGTGAACTGCTGGGGGGAAGCGGGCTGGGAGAAACAGTGAGGTTTTGCCCACCTTGGAAAGGAGCAAGCGTGTCTGGGCTTCAGGAAGATCAGAGATGATGAAGAGCCCCTTGCTTCCGCTGGGACCTCTCAGACAATTGCTTGTATCTCTGAACCATGTGTTCCCCCTTAGCAACACTGATTGGACTGGGAGAGGAAAACTGGAACCGAGATGCACCAGTGGGATGACCTAGCTAGGCATTCGAAGCAAGGATGTTGAGAGACTGAGACAGCGGTGGCGAGCAGAGCCGTGAGGTCATGGAGACTTGGGAGTGGTGGCAGACCTCTGAGGTCATGTGTGAGTCAGAGGAAGAAGGTATGCAGAGAGAAGCAGAAGGATAGAGCAGACACATAGTAAGACAGGCAGAGACAAGGAACTGGACAGGCTGGGCTTCCCCGAGAGCTGAATATTTCCGTGGAACCTCACCTTTTATAACCAGTGGGCCTTGATTAATATAATGGGACTTGAACAGCCCCTACAAAAGCCTATAAGCACTGAAGACCCCTATGCACCCCTCCCTTTGCCCCCAAACCCCACATTGTCCCTCTGAGACACTGAGGTCCCTGTCATTCATCGTAGTCAGGCAAAGGGTTGGTGTCCACTCCTTGGAGATGCTGGTAGTTGAACTCATAGGTCCTGCTCAAACACATGATTCTGAGTTTCCACAATGGGAAGGCATAGGGGTATTTTAAGATTGTTTTTTCTCCTTCTTGGCACCCAGTACCCACCTGCTTAACACCTGGTCCCTGGCAAGGAAGCCTGTACCCCTGGGGATGGGAGTGGGGCACACAGTTAAACAAAGAGCACAAGAAATTTTCTTCTGTCTCTGCTCCCCACATCAGCGCATGCATCGCCATAGTGGGAGAATGGCAGGGGGGTGGAAACAATGGGAGCCTATGAGTCATGGGGGTGGGCAGGGTAATGTTTCTCCAAAAGAGCTCCTCTGGCCATGTCCGGAGTTGCTGACGTAGGCAGCTGCCAGGCAGTGACACCTGGAATGACCTTCAGTTCTGGGCATTCACTTGCCCTGCCCTGGATGGCCTGAGTTTTCTTTTCATCTTTTCATTCAATTTTTATTTTTAGCAAAGTGATATATATAAAAATGCTTCCAAAAAGTTAAAAAAAAATACTACACAGACGGTAACGGAAAAACAGGCATTGCCTGCCTCACCCTTCCCCATCCCCAGCCCCCAGAGGTAACTTCTTCTAGGCTTTTTAACCATTTCTTATTTTTCTTCCACTTCTCCAAATAACGTGTAGCTATTTTTGTGCCCCATCATTATTTTTGTTATCCTATTTTAGAAATGATCATCTCCCTACTAGAAAAGATGGGGATTAGCTCCATATGGCTTCCAACACCCAAACTTCTTCCCCAGCCCTTCTATTATAGTTGGATTTTAATTTATATGTTCACGTTATTATGACAACGTAAATTCTACCTCGTGAACTTGGTTACACTTTCTTGCATTCATTTTGTTTTCCACATGTTTTGTTTGCTTAATTTTGTATGTTTCTGTCACTGATTAATTTCCAAGCCCCCTGTACAATTGTAAAACTCCTCCCAGGATTATCCATCAGACCCATTTGTTTATTTCTTGGTAAATTTCCTTCTGAACCAAACATCTTTCTGCCCCTGGGTGTTCTCTAGGCCTGCTACAGAGCTAACATCCTGGATTGTCCTTTCACTACTCACTGGGGATTCCCTTTGCCTCCATCCTGCACTGGAGCCCCTGTTTTCTGTATCCACTGTCTTCTATCTTTCTTTGTTTACTTCCTTGTCTGATGGAGCACTTCCTTCAGCTTTCTGAGAAATGGTGTGAGGGAAGTACAATGTTTGAGATCTTGTATGTCTAAAAAGATCTTTATTCTACCTTTAGCTTGATTGATAGCTGGGCTGGGTATCTAACCCTAGGTTGGAAATTGTTTCCTTCAGAATTTCGAGAGTTTTTCCTTTTTGTTTTCTAGCTTCCTGTGTGGTTGCAGAGAAGTTCTGTGAAATTCTAATTCCGGGGCGTTTGTATGTGACCTGTGTTGTTGTCTTTTCACCCTGGAAATATTTTATGGTCTCTTTAGCTACTGGAGCACTTGTCTGTATATTCTTGAGTTCACTTAGCCCTCAGGTTTCCCTTCAATCCAGAAGCTCATGCTGTTCAGCTCCTTTCTATGCTTGTTATGTTCTATACTTTTTCAGTTAGGACTCGGGTTGGTTCTCTGATTTTCTAATCTTTACTTTGTGTCTTCTTATCCTACTTTATTTTTTTAAAAAATATTTTATTTATTTATTTATTTGTCAGAGAGAAAGAGAGAGAGAGTACAAGCAGGGGGAGTGGCAGGCAGTGGAAGAAGCAGGCTCCAGCTGAGCAAGGAGCCCACTGTGGGACTTGATATCAGGACCCTAGGATCACAACCTGAGCCAAAGGCAGATGCTTAACCTACCAAGCCACCCAGGTGTCCCCTTATTCTACTTTCAAGAGGATTTTCCAAACTTCATTGTCAATACTCTTAGTGATTAAAAAGAAAGCCCTCTACTTTATTATTTGTTTTCTTTTTATAACTTTTTATTAAGACAATCACAGATATGCAGAAAAGTTTAAAAAAAATAACCGAGTTAACATTCTTTTCCTGACATTTAGGTTAGTACTGTTTAATAGAAATATAATGTGATCCACATAGGTAATTTTAAACCTTCTAGTAGAGGGCACCTGGGTGGCTCAGTCAGTTAAGCATCTGCCTTCAGCTCAGGTCATGAATCCAGGGTCCTGGGATTGAGTCCTGCATCAAGCTCCCTGTTCAATGGGGAGTCTCCTTTTCCCTCTACCCCTCTCTCCTGCTCATGATCTTTCTCACGCATGCTCTCTCTCTCTCTCTCTCAAATAAATAAATTCTTAAAAAAAAAAAAACTTCTAGTAGCCACACTAAAAAGGTAAAAAGAAACAGGTGAAATTAATATTTCATTTCAAAATATATTTTAATAAATAATTATTAAAACAATCAAGGTAAATTTCATTCCTTTTATTTGTACTATGTCTTTGAAATCCAGTGTGTACTTTATGATCACAGCATATCACAATTCAGATAGATGATGGCAAGTGCTTAGTAGCCACATGTGACTAGTAGTTATTGTACTAGCACAGGACAAGATTGAAGCTTGTTATTATATATCTATCTATGAACTATCTATTTTGGTAGAGGCATTTGAAAGGAATTTGAAGGTCATATTACACTTTATTTTTTAAAAATTTTTAAAGATTTATTTATTAGAGAGAGAGAGAGAGAGGGAATGAGTGGGGGACAGGGGGAAAGAAGGACAGAGGGAGAGGGAGAGAATCTCAAGTAGACTCCCCAATAAGCACAGAGCCCAACCTGGGGTCCATCCCACCACAAGATCACAATCTGAGCTGAAACCAAGAGCAGAATGCTCAACCAACTGAGCCATCCAGGTGCCCCCACACTTGATTTTTAAGTATTTTAGCCTGCAGACCCTAAAATTAAAAATGTTCTGGGGCGCCTGGGTGGCTCAGTAGGTTAAAGCCTCTGCCTTCAGCTCAGGTCATGATCCTGAGGTCCTGGGATCGAGTCCCGCACCGGGCTCTCTGCACAGCTGGGAGCCTGCTTCCTCCTCTCTCTCTCTGCCTGCCTCTCTGCCTACTTGTGATCTCTGTCAAATAAATAAATAAAATCTTTTAAAAAATTAAATTAAATTAAATTAAAAATGTTCTGCTACACAATCACACCACTATTATCACCCCTAACAAAATTAACAATGATCCCATAATATCTTCAATATTTTGTCCAGATCCCAATTTCCCCAATTGTGTCCACGTTTTCTTTATAGCTGGTCTATTTGAACGGAGATCCTATCTATTTTATTTGGTTGTTGGGTGTCCTTAGTCTTTTTAAAATCCACGATAGATTCTCTTTCTATTTCTCTGACAACATTGACATTTTAAGAGTCTAGGCAAGTTGTCTTACAGAATGTCCTACGTGCTGGATTTGTCTGATTATTTCCTCACCATGCCATTTCATTCATCCCTCCAACCCCTGTATTATGGGGTAAGTAAGATCACGGTGAGAATCAGTTTAAATATTTTTAGCAAGGATGCAAATCGACTGCTATCATATTTTTAATTTTCCAGAACTATTTTTTATTCTGTGAATGCTCCTTTTTTATTGCAACCTATTCTTGTTTCAAAGGTGACAGCATTTTTCTTATCTCTGAGAATATTATCTCAAAGAGACAAAAAAGATTCTGGCTTCTGCATCATTTCTGAGTTGTTGTTTTTTTTTTCCTTACTTGCTTATTTTGGTTTTCTTCTTCATAGCAATGCCTCTTTTCCATTTCCCAGCGACCCATGGTTGTCTATTCATCTTTAAGACTGAGTCTCTGATTGTAGGACCAGGGATTGTGCCTCAGGGACGTGGTGGCAAGCTGACCCTCTCATTGAGAACCCCCTAAATGTCAGCCTCTGTAGGCTTTTTCTCTCAGGCCAATTTTCCTCAAGAGATTCCCTAGAATGTGCCAGCACATGAACACGTGTTTCCAGTTCTCATGTGGAGTGGGGAAGGGCTTCAGGGAGCTGACTGCTTGTGTTCAGGGTAGTGGCACTTAAGTCTTTCCTCAGCTGTGTAAACGTCTCTGATGATCAGCAAGCCCATTCTCTGCTAAGGTGGGGAAATCAGTGTCCAGCTACACAAGATGCGAGAGGCGGCCTGGGGCTCTCTCTCCTTTGCCCACTTCCAACTAGTCCTCCTCAGCCCCAACTGCACCTCCTTTCAGAGGGATCTCGTGTTGCCCCATGCTGAGCCGTACAAGGCACTCGCAGCTCGAAGCAGTCTGAGTTTTCTTCTTCTTCTTTTTTTTTTTTTTTTTAAAGATTTTATTCATTTATTTGACAGAGAGAAAGAGAGAGAGAGAGAGTGCACACAAGCAGGGGGAGCAGCAGGCAGAGGGAGAGGTCTCCCCACTGAGCAAGGAGCCCCAAGCGGGGTTCAATCCCAGGACCCTGGGATCGTGACCTGCAGACACTTAACGGACTGAGCTCCCCTGGTACCCCCCCCCCAGCAGCCTGCTCACCTGCCCATTCTTACCCCCGCCCTGCCCAGTCCAGGCAGTGAAGCTGCAGCTTCTGCCAGGCTACCCTTTTCCAGCTTCCAGAATTCTGCTGCCTACAGTTGAGCTCCACTCTTTTTGTCCTTGTGGGCCACGCCTTATGGTCATCATCTTTGTGGGGTTCTAGGAGAGAGCAAGACATGAAAAGCAGGCATCCTCCATTCTTTCTCTCCAGCAATGGCCCATTCTCTGCAGGGGAAAATTGAGGCTTAGGGAAACTTTGAGGAAATCCCACATTCAAATTCTAACCCCACTAAGAAAGCAGCATGGCCAGAGACCAGGGAGAAGCTTGACCCCAAAAGCTCTGCCCTGCAGCCCAGCCTCCAGAGAGTAGGGTGCCAGGACCTCGGTTTTGACCATGACACTAGAGTTCTGAGATGGTCTCTTTGACCAAAGCCAGCTCCTGCATGGCCCCATTACATCCCCAGACTCCTGCACAATCCCCAAGCCTACTTGCCCTCCCTGCCTTCTCGGGTCTGGCCCTCCCTCTGGCCCTCTACACCTGCTTCTCTCTTTTGCTCCTTCTATTTTTTTTTCTCTCTTTTTCTCTCATTTTCTTGCTCTCACTATCCCTTCCTCCTTCTTTTTTCTCTCCCACCTGTTTTTCTCTTTTCCCTTTCCCCCCATTCTCTCTCCCCTCTTTTTCTCCAACCATCCCTGACTTCTTCCTTTAAGAAATCAGGACATTTTCAGTCTTTTCTGGTGGCTCTCATCCAGGGTTGATTTCCCCTGCTTCTCCGGGAAACATCTGGCAACTGAGGAGGGACTTGGTGCTACTGATACCTAGTGGGGAGAGAACAGGGATGTTACCAAACACCGTTCCATGCACCAGACAGCCCCCCGGACAAAGAATTATCCAGCTCAAGAGGTCAACAGTGCCAAAGTTGAGAAACTCCGATCTCCTATAACCCCTACTTCATACACACTCCCCCAGTTCCCCTTGGGGACACGGGAGGCGAGAGCAGAGGCCCAGAAGGGGAGCCACTGCCAGCAGCCAGCTGTGATGAGTTGCCCAGACAGTGGGAGGGACGCAGCCCCAGGAATCCCTGGTGTGGGTTTTGGCCTTCTCGGGGTCACACAATCTGGTGGGAAACTGCTCCGTGGGAGCACCCCTGGTCCTGGCTCAGGAGCAGGTAATGAAACCACAGCCAGCCCACTCCCCACCCCACTGGCCTCTCCCAGTACCCTGAGGATAGACAGAGTAGCCTCTGACAAGTGTGAGTAGTGGAAACCTCCCTCTTCCAGAGCTGTCCTACCAGCCTGCCACAGACCCTCCTAAAACCCAGTGTGTGGTGTCATGGGGGGCCCTCAAGAGCTGGGACCACCTCCCATGACTGTGACCCCACACCATCAAAGCCCTCACAGCCTGGATCTGCTTCCCCAAGTTGGTAGGAAGGCAGGTGGATTGTGGAGCAGGACAGACCCCAACCCTAACAAGTTCAGTGAAGGGGGTCCAGGGCAGCTCAAGGCTAAGAGGAGAATCCTAGAGACACCTGCTTGGGTGCCCTGACTCCAGCTGCACCTTCAGATTCTGTGTCACCCTCTGTGGCCCCTCAATATCCATTCTCCCGCTTTCATGTAGTAATACACATACACATGCACGTGCGTGCGCGCGCGTGGTGCAGACTTCATTTCCCAGACTCTCTTGTGGCTAGGTGTGGCCACATGACTAATTTCTAGCCAATGAGATATGAGCAGAAGGCTGGGCGCAACATCTAGATGGTGCCTCTAAAAGGAAGGAGGGTCCAAATGTGATGGCAGGATCTGCAGCCGCCACTTTGGATCTGATGAAGCTATGTGTTGAGGATGGGAGAGCAAAATGGTGGGAAACACCTGGCTCTCCATCACCACTTGGCTGCTCTCCTTACCATATCATCTACTCGGACCTTTACACAACAGAAAAAGGAAATTGTTTCCTGTTTAAGTCATTATATGTGGGGTCTCTCTCTCTTTTTAAAGATTTACTTATTTATTTTAGAGGGAGAGAAAGAGCATGAGCATGGGGTGGGGCAGAGGGAGAGGGAGAAACAGGCTCTCTGCTGAGCTCAGAGCCAGACGTGGGGCTCGATCTCTGTATGGGAGATCATGACCTGAGTGGAAACCAAGAATCAGACGTTTAACAGACTGTACAACCCAGGCACCCAGGGGGTTCTCTTTTTAGTAGCAGCCTAAATGTGTCCTAGCTAAATTAAGTCCTCATTAAAGTCTTACACGAGGTACTCCCAGCCCAGGCAAAGTAGGTGTCACTTCTTGCACTTTTCAGACAAAAAATTTGTTACCCAAGGTCACTGCTACACTTCATTCATGACGGAGCTGAGGTTTGAAGTCAGGTTCAAAGCATGGGCATGGACGAAGCCTGATGTTCTTTCCATTCCTGGCATTCTAGGATTCTCTGAATCAAAGAGTGTGGCAGGCACCTGGGAACTCTGGCTCACTGGAGACTTTCACATTCAGGGTCATCTGATACAGTGGTTCTGCCCCCTTTCTGCCTTCCAGCCACGGTGATCTTCAGTTCTTCAAACCAGCCACGCTCCATCTTACCACAGGGCCTTTGCTTGTGCTGTTCCCTCTGCCTGGAATAGGCTTCTCTCCCTTTTTGACCAAAGTAACCTCTTCAAATGCTGCTCAAGTGACACTTCAGGAAAACCTTAGCTGTCAGTCCCACGAGCCCCAGAACTCCGCGAGGGCAGTCACTGTGTCTGGGTTTTGCTTATTCCTGTATCTCCCATGCCTTGCAGGTTGCTGTAGTGAACACTTGGGAGATGAATGAATGCATCCACCTGGGAGGCCAGACATGTAGCCACACCCCCGAGGCTGGGAAATGGCGGGGTGCCTTCCAGACTCCAGTGAAGTCTGCTGCAATGACATTGTCCTCTGTGCCTTGCTCACAGGGAAACTCATCCAGGGCCCAGGAAGCTCCCAGAGAAGTGCCTCCCCAACCTGATTATGTAAATGCATAATCTGTGGGCCTGGGTTGGACCCAAGACTCTACGTTTCCATCATGTTGCTGTCCATGAATTATACTTTGAGGAGCAAGGTCCAAGGGGGTCTCAGATTCCCTCTGGGGGTCCATCTGTCCATCTATCCACTCTCCATGCCCAAGGTCCCAGAGTGTGGATCCTTAGTCTGGTGAGGCAGGGCCTTCCAGGACAGCATCCCAGATCAAACAAGGCCCAGTCTGTTTACTCCAGAGGCGCCACACCACAGACCTGGCAGTGGCCCCCGCGTGCCCTGTCCCTGCCACCAGCTACCGCCTCCGTCCCTCTCTGGGCCAGTTCTCTTCCATGTTGGCACTGGTAGCTACTGTGACAGACTTGGACCCGAGCCACTCCTTTAAGACAGAGAGTCTGTGGGTGCGTGCGTGCGTGCGTGCGTCTAAATGTCTAGCATAGATCCTTCGGTGTTGATGTCCGAGTACGCATGCCTGGGCCTGGGCACCAGCAGCTTCATCTCTGGACCTTCCCGTTCACCTTCACTGAATAAACATCTTGTTTGTCCACCAGACAGTAGCCCTGGGGCTTACACTCCTCCTTCAGCCCCCCAGGGCTCAGGAGTGGCTAGACCTGCGCAGGAAGTCTGGCTGGACCCTAATCCGGCGTGAGCCATGCCAAGGCAGGGAGGCGCCAGGCCAGGCCTGAGGAGGGGCCGGGCCAGGACCGAGGCCCCGTGTACCTCCATCACGTAGTGGATCCCCGTGCAGCCTTCTCACCTCACCACCCCCGCCTCCCTGGCGCCACCCCAGAGCACAATGGGGCCACTTGAGAGCAAAAGCCCATCTGTGAAAGCTGGCTTCCCAGGACCAGTTCCCAGACGCAGCCAGGAAGGCTCTGGGCCTCTGTGTCACATGGAGGGCGAGCTCCAGTGCCCCGTCCTCTGTGCCGGGCCGAGGGCAGGGGACCCAGCCGCCTCACAATCCATACCCTCCCCCCACCCCCGTGAGAGGCATCTAGTGAAAGCAAGGCAGCTTCGAAAGACAGCAAGCTCCCCATCACTGGAGCAGTGACCTGTCTGGGAGATGGGCGGTCTGGCCAAGTGGTGCTTCTGCCGGTAAAGACGTCGACTCTTCATTCCTCAGCCTCCAGCCTGAACAAACAGCAAGGAAGGCAATCCACCTTGAGTTTAAAGAGCACGGGAAAGGCGGACTTCACAGCTTCTCTGTGCCCCATGTCTTCATGGGACATCATGGCTTCCTTCCCTCTAGCTCTCATTGGGACAGTGTCTGTTCTGGGGGACAGACTCTAGTTTCCATGTTTATAAATGAATGGAATGGTTCTTTTCTTGGGACAAAAAGTGACTAGAGTTATGCAAACGACAGAAGGATGTTTTCTAAACATTACAGGAAATGAATCCATTTGAGGGCCCCCTCTTGCCCACCCCTGGGCCCTCCCCAGCATCGAGTCCCAAACAAGGGCAATGGAGCACATCCCTGGAAGATGCGAAAGCCTGGGCTCTCTCCCCTCTGGGCTCTGGAAGTCAAGGCAGGTGTGTGTGTGTGTGTGTGTGTGTGTGTGTGCGTGCTTGTGTGTAGTAGGGATTCTCTGTTTCTTGGTCAGCTCCACTGCCCCCATCTTCCTCTGCCTCTGAGATGTCTCCAGTCATTGTGCTCCTCACCCTTCCAGGTCCTTCTTCCTTAGCAGCCAAGGATGCATAGGGACTGCTGAGGCTGGGAGGAAACAGCTCCAAGGTGGGGAGGTTCACACCCCCAACCCAGTGACCACAGAGGATACATCTGCTGGCAAGGATAGTCACACTCAGAGCCTCAGAAAGCCCATTGGCTTTAAGGCCCCTGAGTTCAGGTGAGCTCTGGAGCCTCCCCCACCAGCTCGACCTCAAGATCTTCCTTGATGGATCCCTGAATCTGGGTCTCTATAGTTCTTAGAGTTTACACTGTGTTGTGGCATTTATTGAAATTGGGTCTTGAGTTTTTTTAAGCCTTCTTCTGAACGTCTGCATGTGCGTGTGTGTGTGTGTATGTGTTTCTGTGTGTGTGCACACATGATGAAGAGAAAGAGGCAGAGAGTGAGAAAGAAATAGAGGCAAGACAGGGGCAGGAAGACAGAAGTATAACTTCTCAGAAACACTTAGAGATCAGAAAGTGTGTCTTTCCCCTCAGACTGGATGTTTTCCCTCAACAGGGCTGTGTCTTCCCCCTAAGGGCAGAAGCTCTCTCGAGACAGGGCCGTGTCTGCCTTCAGACTAGGGCTCCCTGAGGGCAGGGCTGTGTCTCTCCCCTCAGATTAGGGTTCCCTGAGGGTAGAGCTGTGTCTTCTCCCTCAGACTGGAGCACCCTGAGGATGGGGCTGTCTCCACTCCTCAAACTGGGGCTCCCTATGCAGTGTCTCCCCCTCAGACTGGGTCCCCCTGAGGGCAGGGCTGTGTCTCCCCTCAGACTGGGGTCCCTGAGGGTAAGACTGTGTCTCCTCCCTCAGACTGAGGCTCTGTGAGGGCAGGGCTGTGTTTTCACTCAGACTGGGGCTCCCTGAGGGCAGGGCTGTGTCTCCCCTCAGACTGGAAGTCCCTGAGGCAGGGCTGTGTCTCTCCCTCATACTAGAAATGCCTGGAAAGACTGTTCCTTTCCCCTCAGTTTAGGGATCCCTGAAAAGCTGATCTACCAAGGAATAAAGAACCATAAGTACTATGTGTGTTTACCATGATTTATGTGACTGGTACACTTATCTTAATGTCAGAAGCTTCTGTAGAAATACCCAAGAAATGCACTCTGTCTCGGCTGGAGTTCAGGGAGGTCCAGCCTGGATATCCTCATTACCAAAGATGACTTTAGACCTGGAACTCCCCTGGGGAAACCCTGCCCCTCCCTCCTATTCCTGCGCTTTCCCCCTCCCTCTGCTGTGGGGTGTGGATGGTTGAGTCTGAGAGCTAAAACCATGGCCGTCCCTGACAGAGGGGTCCTTCTTGGGGATTGTCCCCACCAATGATGGGTCAAGGGGCAGCCTGCTCCGGGCTTGACACAGCAGGACCTCTGGCTTCCTCCTTTCCGCCTGGCCATCCGCATGAATGGCCCTCTTAATGTTCATCCCCTGGCCCCACATGATCCAGAAGGGCAGGCCCCTTCTTGCCTGTCATGATGCCTCTTTGGAGGATGAAGAGGAGGGATCCAGGAAGCAGGAAACATACTGAAGAGATGGGTGCAGGGTTCTAAGAAAACAAAGGACACATCACCACAAGGGTGACATACAGACACTGCAACTATACAGTTGGATAAGGTGGGGGTGAGTTTTTAATCCTCTGTTTTGCCATTTTTGCTTTGTCACAGAACAAACAGACTCCCACTAGAACTTAAGCTTCTTAAAGACTGGGATCTTTGTTTTTATTCACTGTTGTTTTGTTCACTGTGCCTGACACGTAGTAGGCGCTCAATTAATACTTGTTGAGTGAGTGACAGATTCTCAACTGGTATGGCTTCATGGACTTCTGGACCCTTCTATCTTGCTCCTGACAGTTATAGGAGTTTCCTCTGCTCCTTACCCTCACCCCACTCACATATCCCGTATGCCCATGGTAGGCTGTGTGGGGTGGGCCTGGTGGCCAGGAGACCTGGGTTTCAGGGTTGACTCTGCTCCTCTTGAGATGTGTGTTCAAGCAAGTCTCTCTGCCCTCGGGTCTCCGTCAGTGTTTCCAACAAAAAGAGAATCAATTAGTTTAGTGATTTGGAAGGACTTCTCCCCTGCCCCCTCCTTGGTGGTGCTCTTTCTTCAAAAGAAATCTTAAGAAAACACTCAACAAAACAGCTGATACTAGAAGTTCTCTCAAGGGAGTTGCTAGACCAGCCCCCGTCAGTCCACTCCCTCTCACTCCCACTTCTCAGATTCTCTGGATCCCGTAAGTCCTGTTGGAGCCCAGTTTGAGATCTGGGCTGATCTCTCAGAGTTTTAAGATCCTGAGGAAGGGGAGAGAAGGAGGGAGCAGGAAGGGATGGAGCAGAACTTCTCTGCCCACAGCGCCCAGGGAGCAGCCGAGGAGATCGTGGATGTGGATGTCATCTTAACTCAGTCCCCAGGGAGGCAGAGGAAGGGGCGCTAATGATTCTGGGTTGAGGCTGAATGTGTGTGTTCAGTGGTGGGAAATGGGGGACTTCTCCGGCATCAAAACCAGCCCTAGGGGCGCCTGGGTGGCTCAGTGGGTTAAAGCCTCTGCCTTGGGCTCAGGTCATGGTCTCAGGGTCCTGGGATCAAGCCCCGAATTGGGCTCTCTGCTCAGCAGGGAGCCCGCTTCCTCCTCTCTCTGCCTGTCTCTCTGCCTGCTTGTGATCTCTGTCTGTCAAATAAATAAATAAATAAATCTTAAAAAAAAAAAAAAAAAAAAAAGAACTGTTTAAAAAAACAAAAACAAAAAACCCAGCCCCAGCTCAGGAAATGCTGGAACGACCAATTCGGGTCAAATGTATACACCCTGAAAGGTGATGAATCTCTCTGTGGAGGAGGGGAATGTGGGAAGGGTCCTGGCAGCCCAGAGCTCTGAGAACATCTAGGGAGGCAGAAGCCCTCCCTACTTCTGCAGACCTCAAAGCCGCACCGCAGGCAGATCATTACGCGGGCGCTACTGCCCCCTTGTGGTCACTCTGACAGCAACGCTGTAGGTTCTGTACCTCTGGGATGCTCAAAGTGCCTGGGGAGGAAGACCTCCCAAGAGCCCTATCTTTGGGCCAGGGTCAGGACTGGGAAACTCAGGATAACTCTGCCTCTGGCTTCACTTTCTCTCTCAGGTCAAGCCTCCCAGCATGGCAACCACCAGAAACAAAAGCCATGTGGTGTTGCGAGCCCAGCTCCAGGCTGGAGTCTAGGTACCAGAATCTTTAACACCACTGCCTTCAACATGCTGTGTGTCCTGAATAGGTCCGACAATGTCTCTGAGCCTCCACAGCCTCATTTTTAAGATGAGATTTAACAGTTTCTGGCCTGCTAGCCTCAGGACCTGTGGTGAGGGCTGGAGAAATCCCCTTTGCCTAAAGCCCTGGGCAGGTACAAGGTCAAGACAGGAGCAGAAAGGGACAGGGTTGAGAGGGGCAGTCTGGAGAAAGTAGTGGGTGGAGGGGGAGTCTGCGGGAGACAACGTGAAAAGGAAAGCAGGAAGAAGGAACTCAGCCAGGGTGACTCCAGAGACAAGCCTCTAGGATCCCTCACACTTGTCTTTAAGAAATTCATCTTATTGGCAAAGCTTCTTATGCCTCTGTCCCTCCGATCCTCCCCTGTTGAGCCTCATGCTGACCCCTTGGCAGGACACCGTAATGGGACATCAGAGTCCCCATGTCTGCTGCATACCCGATGCCCAGGGACCACGGCATTTATTCTCCGCAGCTCTGGGGTAATAGAGCAAGGGCTGCCAGCAACAGTCTCCTCCTTTCCATCTGAGACCTCGCCTTGAACATGGGGATATCCAGCAACAGTCTCTTTCACGGCCACATAGGCTTCTATCAGTCAAATTCCCCCAGCCTCTACCTATTACCCAATTCCAAAGCCACTTCCATATTTGGGGGTATTATATGCAGGAGCACCCCAGAACCCCCAGAAGCTAGGAGAGAAGTATGGACAGATAGGTTCTCTCTCTCAGCCCTCCAAAGGAACCAGCACCACCCACATCTTATCTCGGACTTCTGGCCTCTAGAACCGAGACAATACATTTCTGTTGTTTTCAGCCACCCAGCTTGTGGTTACTGAAGCTCCCGCAATCCAATACCAGCCGACCCCCCGCCGCCCCACCATCCTCTTCTAGCTACCAGTTCTGCTTCCGTACCCTCTTCTTCAATCACTCCAGCCAGCCTATGTACTCCTGCGACATCCATCTACCCATCTCTGGATGGGCGATGATCCTAAATCAGACCTTGGTCCCTTCGTGGTTCCATGTGTTAGGTCCCCATCACTCTCTGAACAATAACTGTCCTAGCTCACACTTCCTGCTTCTACCATGTGCCAGGCTTAGGGTCAGCTGGTTTCCTTGCTTTCTCTCATTGAGTCTTCACATGGGGTAAGTGCCAACATTATCCCAATTTCCCAGACAAAACTGAGGTTCAGTGAGGCTGAGTGACTTGCTAAAGTCATACAACTGGAATATTGTCTTGGCTGAAAGTCCACTCATTTACATCGACGTGGATGGAACTGGAGGGTGTTATGCTGAGTGAAATAAGTCGGTCAGAGAAACACAATTATCAGATGGTTTCACTCACATGTAAAGCATAAAGAATAGTGCAGAGGACAGTTGGGGTTGGGAAGGGGGGGAACTCAATGGGAAGAAACCAGAGAGGGAGACAAACCATATGAGACTCTTGACTCTGAGAAACAAACAGAGGTTTGCAGAAAGGGAGGTGGGTGGGGGGATGGGGTAACTGGGTGATGGGCATTAAGGAGGGCACGTGATAGGATGAGCACTGGGTGATATACTCAACCAATGAATCATTGAACATTATATCAAAAACTAATGATGTACTATACCTTGGCTAATTGTATTTAAATTTTTAAAAAGCCTGCTCATAACCACCTATACCCTCCAGCCTCTCACACCATCCTTTCTCGGAGTCACCATTTCCACCGCCTGCTGCACATTTCTGCCTAGATAGCCAGAGGTCTCCTCAAGTTCATAGTGTCTGGAACAAGCCTGATGGCCTTTCCCCCTTCATTCCCCAGCCCCCCTTCCCCACACAGACATAGCAGCTCCTCCTGCCACTTCCTGTAATGGCCTTGGAATCCCCTGGGCTAGAGACCTGACTTCTTCCCCTTAGCTTTGCTCTGAGTGGAACCACTTTGAGAGTCCAGTATTTTTTTTAATTTAAAAATTTTACTGATCACTTTTTTAAAAATTTAAATACAGGGGCGCCAGGCTGGCTCAGTCGGTTAAGTGCCTGCCTTCGACTGGGGTCCTGATCTCAGGGTCCTGGGATTGACTCCCATGTCCTCAGGCTCCCGGCTCAGTGAGGAGTCTGCTTCTCCTCTTCCTCTGACCCTTCTCTCCACCACCACCGCCACCCCCCTACCCGCCGTGTGCTCTCTCTCTCTCTTTCAAGCAAGTACATAGAATCTTTTTAAAAAAATAAAATTTAAGTACAGTAATATTCACTTTTCTTAGTGTACAGTTTTTTTATTTTTTTTAAATTTTTAAATTCTTTTTTTTAAAAGATTTTATTTATTTATTTGACAGAGAGAGACACAGCAAGAGAGGGAACACAAAGAGGGAGTGGGAGATGGAGAAGTGGGCTTCCCGCAGAGCAGGGAGCCTGATGTGGGACTTCATCCCAGGACCCTGGGATCATGACCCAAGCCAAAGGCAGATGCTTAATGACTGAGCTGCCCAGGCACCCACAGTTTTCTGATTTTTAACACATGCCTAAATTATTGGTTTTTTAATTGAGGTATAATCAACACACAACATTATGTTTATTTCAGGTGTATAATCTAATGATTCAATATTTGTATATATTGCAAAACGATCTCCATCATAGATCTAGTTAATGTATGTTACCATATAGTCACAGATCTTTTTTCATGTGATGAGAACTTTTAAGATCTGCTCTCTTAGCAAATTTCAAATATGCAACACAGTATTATTAAGCTATAGTCACCATGCTGCACATTACATCCCCAGGACTAACTTATTTTATGACTGGAAGTTTGTGCCTTTTGAGCCCCTCCTTATTCATTTTCCCCACCCCTCCCCCACCTTTTGCAACCATCAATCTGTTATCTGCATCTACGAGCCCGTTTTTATTTCTTTGTTTGAGATTCCACATACAAGTGAGATCACACATTTCTTCTAACTTATTTTGCTTAGCATAATGCCCTCAGAGTCCATTTATGTTGTCACAAATGGCAAGACTTCCTTCTCTTTTATGGCTGTGACATAAATAAATAAATAAATAAATATATATATATATATATATATCTATCTCACATTTACTTTATCCATTTATCCACTGATGGACAATTAGGTTGTTTCCATGTCTTGGCTTTTTAAATAATGCCTCAGTGAACATGTTACTGTTTTCATTTCCTTCAAAAAATACCCAGAAGTGGAATTGGCTCGATCATATACTAATTCAATTTTTTATTTTTGAGGAATCTCCATGTTGTTTTCTACAAGTGGCTGCACCAATTTACATTCCTACCAACACCGCGCAAATGTTCTCTTTTCTCCACATCCTTGCCAATTCTTGTTATTTCTTGTCTTCTTGATGATAATCATTTTGCATTTCCCCAATCAGTGAGGCCGAGCGCCTTCTCCTGTGCCTCTTGGCCATCTGCATGTCTTTTTTGGAATTACGTTGATTCATTTTTAATGTTAATAACGTTAATTCTGGAATTACTCTGTTCATTTTTAAATCAGATTGTTTTTTGTTATTGGCTTGTGTGAGTTCGTTGTATATTTTGATATTAACTCCTTATCAGATACAGGATTTGGGCATACCTGCTCCCATTAGCAGGTTGCCGTTTCACTTTATTGATGGTTGCCATTGCTGTACAGAAGCTTTTTAGTTTGATATAGCCCCACTTGTGTATTTTTGCTTTTGTTGCCTTTGCTTTTGATGTCAACTCCAAAAAATCATCACCAAGACTGATGTCAGGGACTTTACTGCCTATGTTTCCTTCTAGGAGTTTTATGGCTTCAGATCAAATCTTCAGTCTATTTTGAGTTAATTTTTGGTGCATGGTGTAATGTGGTCTTTTGTACGTGGCTGTCCAGTTTTCCCAACACCATTTATTGAAGATATTGTCCTTTCCCCTTTGTGTATTCTTGGCTCTTTCGTTGTAAATTAATTGACTGTTTGTGTGTGAATTAATCCTGGGCACTCTATTCTTTTCCATCCATCTGTGTGTCTGTTTTTATGCCAATACCATACTATATTGATTACTATAGCTTTGAAATACAGCTTATAATAGGAGAATGATGCCTCCAGCTTTGTTCTTTCTTGAGATTGCTTTGGCTCTTCAGGGTCTTCTTGTGTGTGGTTCCATGCAAATTTTAGGAATGTTTATTCTATTTATGTGAAAAAAATGTCATTGCAATTTTGATAGGGGTTGTATTATATCTGTAGCTTGCTGCAGGTAGTATGGCCATTTTAACAACATTAATTTTTCCAATCAGTGGTCCTGGAATATCTTTCCATTTCTTTGTGTCTTCTTTAATTTCTTTCATTAATATCATATAGTTTTCAGTGCACAGGTTTTTCACCTTCTTTGTTCAATTTCTTTCTAGGTATTTTATTCTTTTGATGCAATGGTAAACGGCATTGTTTTCTTAATTCCTCTTTGTGATAGTTCGTTATTACTACATATAAATATAACTGATTTTTGCATATAGATTTTATATTCTGTAATTTTACTGAATTCATTTATTCTAACAGTCTTTCGGTGCAGTTTTCTACATATAATACATCATTTGAAAAGCAATGGTTTTACTTCTTCCTGCTTGATTTGAATGCCTTTTCTTTCTTTTTTCTTGCCTAATTGCTTTGGTTAGGTTTTCAAAACTATGGTGAATAAAACTGGTGAGCGTGGGCATCCTTGTTTTCTTCCTCATATTAGAGGAATAGTCTTCAGCTTTTCACTGTTGAGATATGATGTTATTTGTGGCCTTATCCTAATATACAAACTTCATTATGTTGAAACATGTTCCCTCTACACCCACTTCGTTGGGAGCTTTTATCATAGATGTGGAATTTTGTCAGATGCCTTTTCTGCATTATTGAGATGATCGTATTAATATCTGTATTCTTGTAACCACCACCACACACAGGATACACAATTTCAACACCCTAAAGAATGCTAATCTCTGAAAACCATTCATCTGTTTTCTGTCCTGTACTAGTTTCTTGTGGCTGCTGTGAAAAGTTACCATAAACTCGGTGGCTTAGAATAATACAGATTTATTGTTTCACAGTTCTAGAACCCAGGAGTCCAAAATCAGTATTACTGGATTGAAATTAAGGTGTAGGCTGGGCTGCAATCCTTTTGGAGACTCCAGGAGAGAATCTGTCTCTTGATTCTTCAAGCTTCTGATGGCTGTCTGCATTCTGGGTGTGGCCACGTTAGTTCAATCTTCAAGGCCAGCATCATCAAAATCCCTCTCCATTCCATCTTCATATCACCTTTTCCTGTGTGAAATCTCTTTCTTCCTCCCTCTTATAAGGACACTTATGACTGCATCTGGAGTCCCCTTGGATAACCCAGGGTTATCACTCCATCTTGAGAACCTTAATCACACCTGCAAAATACTTTTTTGCTAGATGAATTTACATTTCAAGGTTCCAAAGATTAAGAAGTGGGTACATTTTTAGTGGTGGTTGGTGGGGGTAGGGGAATAGCTTAGCCTACCACATGTCCCTATCACCCTTTTCAGAAAGTCGTATAATGAAATCATGTAATATTTGGGACTAGTTTCTGTAACTAAGCACAATGTATTTGAGACCTATATAATTTGTTACATCCATCAATTATTTATTCTTTTTTTGTTGATGAATAATATTCCATTGTATAGTTGTATCCTAGTTTGTTTATCCATTCACCAGTTACAGAACATTTGGATTATTTTTGATTTGGGTGATTATGAATTGTGCTGCTATACACATTTGTGAACAGGTTTTTTATGAATATAAATTTTCATTTCTCTAGAGTAAACACCTAGGAGAAGGAGAGCTAGGTTGTGTGGTAAATGTATGTATAACTGTAAGAAACTGATAAACCATTTTCCAGAGTGTACCATTTGGCATTGCCACTGCAATGTAGGAGAGTTCCAGTTGCTCCACATCTTTGCCAGCACTTGGTATTTTCAGCATTTTAAAAAACTGAGCCATTTTAATAGTTATAAAATGATATTTCATTGTGGTTTTATTTAATGAAATATTGAGCATCTTTTCATGTGTGTGTTCGCTATCTGTATATCTTCTTTTGGTGAAGTGCCTGTTCAATTTTCTTGTCTTTTTTTTTTTCTTAAGATTTTGTTTATTTGTCAAAGAGAGAGAGAGAGAGAGAGAGAGGCAGAGGGAGAGGCAGGCTCCCCAGTGAGCAAGGAGTCCAATGCAGGACTCAATCCCAGGACCCTGGGATCATGACCTGAGCCGAAGGCAGATGCTTAACTGACTGAGCCACCCAGTCGTCCTTTGTTTGTCTTTTTTTAATTATTAGATTGTTACCTTCTTATTATTTTTTAAAATTTATTTATTTATTTGACAGACAGAGATCACAAGTAGGCAGAGAGGCAGGCAGAGAGAAGGGGGGGGGGGAAGCAGACTCCCCGCTGAGCAGAGAGCCCGATGCAGGGCTCTATCCCAGGATCCTGGGATCATGACCTGAAGGGTAACTGAGCTGAAGGCAGAGGCTTAAATCACTGAACCACCCAGGCGCCTCTATTTTCTTGAGTTTTGAGTGTTCATTATATATTCTATATATATTTGCCAGATACATGATTAGCAAACATTTTCTCCCATTCTGCGGCTTGAACTTTCATTCTCTTTACTGTGTCATTAGCAGAGCAAAAGTTCTAAAGTTTGGGAAATTTAAATTTATTTTTTTTTTTACGAATCGTCATTTTGGTGTCATATCTAAGAGCTCTTTGCCAAACTCAAGGTCACAAAGGTTTTATGATGTTTTCTTGTAAGAATTTTATTGCTTTATATTTTATATTTGGACCCATGATTCATTAAGGTTCATTTTTATATGTGGTGTGAGGTAGGTTGAGGTTGAGGTTGAAATCCAGTTGTCTCCATACCATTTGCTGAGAACATGCCACTGAATTGCCTATACACCTTTGTCAAAAATCAATTGATCATATTTCTTTGAGCCTGTTCCTGGACTCTATTTCTCCCTTTGAACCATATGTCTTTTCTTTCCCTAATACCACGCCATCCGGATTACTGTAGTGCATAGTATGTCTTAAAATCAGGTAGTGTAAATTCTTCAATTTTTATTTTCTATTTCAAAATTATTCTGACTATTCAAGCTTCTTTACCTTTCCATATAATTTTAGGAATCAGCTTGCCTATATCTATGAGTAATCTTGTTTGTGTGTGTGTCTTTGTAATTTTATATTCAAATTCATTTGGAGATAACATCAGAAGTTTACAGTTGGTACTCTTTTGAATGTGAATCTTGGCTCCCAATCTAGCACCTCATTTCCCTCTAGGCCCCAGGCCACTCTCCTTGGCCACTCCACATGCAGTCACCAGGTTCTGTTATTTCATTCTTTCATTAACCATCTCACTTCTGTCCACCCTTCTCTGTCACTGTGAAAGGTGTTGCATAAGAGGGTTTGGCCCCCTTTTGACCTCACCCCGGAATGTGTGTGATGGATTCCTACTGGTTCTGGCTTAGCCCAACCTGTTCTCTCTGAGTCTTGCTGAAATCTTTACTTGGAAACCTTCATTGGCTCACCTTTGCCTATTGAACCAAGTCCAGATTCTTTAGGTTAACATTCAAGGTGACTTCAGTCTGTCTGCTCCCCACCCCCCAGTCTTCTGTCTTCCTCTGCCCTTGTGACACATTCTCCCTAGTCACACTGGGAGGAGTCACCTTCTTCTGTGAGAGCCTTGGAGTTTCCTGCTTAGCCGTCTTTGCCCTTTCTGCCCAGTGCGCCCCCTTCCCTACAACTCTTTGTCTTATTGTTCATATCCTTCTTGACTGATATATTCAACCGATGTTACTTGGGCATTTTACTAACAATGCTTTGGCAGATGGAAACTCATCCCCATCCTGCAGGACAGAATAGGCACACAAGTAGCTGAAAGTCTAGGTCATTTACACCATATGCCAGATCACAAGAACTTGGGAATTCAGAGAAGACAAATACTTTGAGCAATAATCACAAAAAATTTCCTTCAAGGCCTAAATCAAAGCCAACTTCCTTACAGGAGTTGACCTACTTCCCAGCAGCCTAAAGAATGTGTGTGTGTGTGTGTGTGTGTGTGTGTGAGAGAGAGAGAGAGAGAGAGAGAGAGAGAGAGAGTGAGTGTGTGTGTTAGAGGTGTGGGTCGGGGCATCTAAGAATAATATCTCTAGTTTATGAAGAGAGCTTAGTGAACTCCTTGGTGACCAGTAATACTTCTTCATCTGTATAACAGCTAGCTGGTTTAATAAAAATTCTTATTTTGTTATTCAGCAAAAAGACACTACATCATCTCAGAGTTCAGGAAATTCAGAGGGGGGAAATGCCAGGTACAGCCCACATGGATTTTGTGAAATTAAAAGACAAGATATATATGTACTCACGACCTGCCTCTGAAAGGGAAAATGATTGAAAGAGTTTCAGAAATGAAAATCTAGCCACATGAAGGCTAACTATTGCTACAGGAAGTAAAAAGAAAGGAACGTAAAAATACTGATGGATCTTCCTTATCTTTGCACCCCCAATACCTAAGCCAGCAGTAGGTACTTAGAAGGCAAGTATTTGGCTCTCTATATTTGTTCTTGAGTTACTGAAAAAGTAGAATGGAAAAATTTTGATTTGGTTTTGGAACACAGAAATATGCACCCGCAGGCTTACTGGGAAGAAAAACCATACGACCGCAGCACTGCCACCTTGTGGCAGCATTGGTAAATTACAGGCTAAACTTCAGTGAAGACCTGACTTTTGGAAGGTTGAAGTGTTCCCCATAAAGACAGTGCTAGCATTTCCCTGTCAATTTCTCCCCTCTCACCCAGGGTCTTGTTGCGGGATTCTTGTGTCGTGGAGTTGAAGGATGAATCTTGTAAACACAAAGGAGTGAAGTGATAATTTATTAAGTGAAGGTGAGAACAGAAAGAAAGCTATCTAGAGCAAGAGGGATCTCAAATTGGGTTCCCACTGAGGGCTTTAATGGCCAGCCTTTTTGAGAAAACTGACCAGGGACCTTAAATCTTCTTGACATCACCACAGATAGCACCATGATTACTTTTCCTTTGAATATCTCATCTCTGATGTTTAAGACAAACGAGGTGGTCTGATTATGGGTTCCCTTATCTCTGGTTTCCTTATGCCTCAGCATTTCTGGGATTTTTGGTGAGCCAGATCATGTAGTCCCCTACCTACCTCACCCAACCTAGCCCCGCCTGTCCCTTACTCAGTCTCAGCTAGCAGGGTCCCCAAGGTAGGCCACTTCCAAGTTGCTCCTCATAATGCAATTGAGGCCTTCAATCCCCCTTTAAAATACAAAAGGACAGCATTAGGTGTCATCTTTTAAGCTTCTGGGGCCTTCTCCAAAAGACTGCCATTCCAGGCTCTAAAGCACGTGTTTTTAACTTGGGATCCAAGGACGGGCTTCAGGGGATGCATGAATCCTTTGCAATTGTTTGTCGAAGTGTGTGAGCATATGTGCATCTTTTTTGAAGTGGGGATCCCAATCCTTTGACCAGATTTTCAAAAGGATCTGTGCCCTGGGTGCCTGGGTGGCTCAGTTGTTTAAGCATCTGCCTTCAGCTCAGGTCATGATCCCAGGGTGCTGGGACCCTGTCCCAAGTCCCCAATCTCTCATCAGGCTCCTTGCTCAGTGCGGAGCCTACTTCTCCCTCTGCCTCTGCCCCTTCTCCTGCTTGTGCTCTCCCTCCCTCTCTCAAATAAATAAATAAGATCTTTAAAAAACAAAAAACAGAGGATCTGTGACTCCGAAAAGTTTACAGAATCCCTGCCCTGGGATGACACAGGCCACAATGACTCTTAAAAGGACAGGAGCTTGTCTCAATAAATGAGAGAAATGGAAGACATTACTTAACTTCTGAACATAATGAAAGATGTGCTCTCTCTCCCTCTTCTCTGCCTCTCTGCTCTTGACACACCTTCTTCAGACCCCACCCCCCAACCGCTGCACTCCCTACTCCCCACCCTACCCCCATCCCCTCCACTCCCCATCTCCCCTACCCCCACTCCCCACCAAGGGGAGTAAGGAGGGAATTCAAACTTCACTGGCAGATGAGTGGGCTGTCCTTCCAAAGGTTTATGAAGGAAAGGAAGGATTTTATGGCCTCCTGGGGAGAGAGATTAATCCAAATTAGCCCCAGGCAAAGGAATCAGGCTATTTAAGATAACACAGGTTTAAAAAAAAAAAAAAAAAAACAAAACCCTTATTTGTCTCCAGATCAGGTGCCTGGGCTCTGCACAGGAAGTTGACAAATGATTTAGTTATGTTTTCCGTTTGGGGAAAGCGCCTGCTTTTATCTCTGTGATTGCTTCTTTATTTGGCAACTCACAAACTTATCTGTTTTCCCTAATATAATTGCCTGGCCCCTTTCCACAGCTCGCAGTCCTGTCAGCGGGGCTATCTTTCCATTTTCCCCTAGAGTTTAATATCGTTTAAGCAAACGAATTGGACTCTATTTCACTTTGTCTATTTTCCTGTACCAGACCTAGGGTTTGGCTGTTTGGGTTTTGCTTGTTTTGTTCCTTGTGAAGTTCCCAAGGATATTGGTATTGCCCCTCCCCCCTTCTTTCCTTCTGTAAATATTTCTCTTCCTCCTGTACTGGGACAGGCATAGGTCTAGATGAGGCAGGATTTATGGGGGTAAATAAGGCTCAGGTCCTGCCCTCGGAGACAAACTTTCCATTTCCGTGGCCGGAGCTACCAGCATGATCTTAGAGATTGTGCATGGGACAAGGGTGCCCTGCCAAGAAGCCAGCAGGAGCTGAAATCCAGCTGCCCCTCAGTTTAAAGCCACACACCCCTGGAGCAGAGCAGTGTCTCCAGGAGGATAGGGATCCCCTTTCTTATATGCAAAAAAGCATCCGGTGGGCTAGAAGCAGCCCTTCCCCTTGTACACATTTTTTTTTTTTTACTAGAATGAATGCCTGTTAACATCTGGACATCCAGTCAGAAGCCTTGAAACCCACAACCTTCTCCCCTCTGAGTCTCATTCCCCTCATCTGTCAAATGAGGGTGTTGGGTTCAAAGATCTGTGGGGGCCCTTTCACTTCCGGTGGTCTAACACTTACCCCATTTAACTGAAGTGATTCCATTCATCCACTGATCCCTTTCATCCCTTTCAAGACTAAGAGCCTGGGGGGCACCTGGGTGGCTCAGTGGGTTAAGCGGCTGCCTTCAGCTCAGGTCATGAGCTTAGGGTCCTGGGTTCGAGTCCTGCGTTGGGCTCTCTGCTCAGCAGGGAGGGAGCCTGCTTCCCTCTCACTCTCTCTGCCTGCCTCTTTGCCTACTTGTGATCTCTGTCAAATAAATAAATTTTAAAAATCTTAAAAAAAAAAAAAAAGACTAAGAGCCTGGGGGGCTGGTGCAGAGAAGGACTGGGAATAGGCCGCTCTGGGAAAGACTGGAGACACAGTGAGACCTTTCCCAGGAAAGTGTCCTCTCAGGATCTCAGAGGACATGGCTCTGCCTTTGACAAAGATCCTTTCCCTCCTACCTGAGAGCCAAGGTGCCATCCTGTCATTAGAGATGGGATCAATACAGTCAGCACCCGTAGCCAGCCATGCATGCACCCCCTACCTGGACATGAATTATTATTGCAGCTGTGAAGGCTGATGAACTTCTCCCTCCCAGTCCCTGACCCCACGAGGGCTGGTGGGTGTTTTGACAACCAAAGCACCAACAGCCCAAATGAGAGGCAACAAACAATTATAAACACTGGATTAAACTGACCTCAGGGGCCTGGGGAGGGCACAGAGCCACAGCTGCGCATTAAAGCAGGGAGGGTGAGGGCGGCAGCCTGAGGCAGGAAGTGAGCAATGGCTCTGCTGGGGTAGTCATTCTTCTGGAAGCCCCCTCCTGGGTACTAGAGCAGACAGGCCAAGGGGGTTCCATTCCACTGGAACCACTTCCTTTTGTCCACGTGATTTTCTCTTTTAAACCCAGCCCTCTGCCAAAGAGGATTTGCAATGGCTAGCAATAAAGACACACTTACAGGTGAAGTTAAAATGAGCCAGGAAACTCTAAAGCCTTACTGTAGGGAGTCATTCATTCCCTCATTCATTGGTCTCCCGGCTGAAATAGTAACTCACTGCATCACAGCAGCCCCGGGCCCTTACTTACTTATCACTTACTTAATCACTTACTGTGATTCATATGGTTCTTGTCATTGAGGAGTTTACAAGATGATTGAGGCTCAGGTTGTATATTAAGAAAGTTGGCGGGGGCAGGAGGGGTGTGGGGGTGGGGGGGGGCGTGGGGAGAGACACTAGATTACCTGGTGTAGAAACTCCGGGTGGGCTAAAAGAGAAAAAACCTAGCTTTTAGTCCTCACTTCACTGCTTCTGACTTGGGTGACCCCCTGGGCCTCGGTTTCTTCAAATGCAAAAGTAGGGGTGGGACTAGGTCAGTAGGCATTAGAATTTTCTAGGGAACTTGTTAAAGCTGAAGATTCCCCCAAATTTCCCAGAGATTCTTTTAAATGTCTGCAAAGGACTCTGGATTCTATTCCTCAATAGTCTCCTGATCTCCTCCTCTAGGGGGATTCTGATGTCTGGGTCTCTGGACACATTTTGAAAAACTCTGGGTCAGATACCCTAAATAAAGGATATTCTCTGAAAAAAAAAAAAAAAAAACCAACAACAATAGTTCAGCAGTAGGCAGAGGGTGATCAGATGGGAAAATGAAGGAACCAAGGGAGCTCAGAGAAGGGTGATACATGTATGCGGGATGGACCACAATCTGGGGGCTCCTTAGTAGAGTAGACAAAGTACCCCCTATGTGAGGCTTGCCTGTGGCCTTTCTTCACCTGCTACTGTTAGGATGGGACCAGGTTGTTGGAATTCGGAAAAGTATTTAAATATGTTATGTTTTTATAACATTTAAAAACATTTATCAATTACCCAAACTATAGGAACTAGGACTAAAGCAGGTAGCAGGATAATGTTTAGGAGGTGATCTTTATTTGAATAAGTATAATTTTTTTCCCCAACTACAAAACTCAGGGGTGACTTTCCTGGTCAGGCTAAGGCACAAAGGAAAATAACTTTTAAATGGAAAGCACAAGTCCTGTATTCAAAGCAAATGCATATTTTATTCTGAAATATGAAATGTTCCAAAAATTCCTTTCACTGATTCAGGCTAAAAGGCCAAGAGAAGCCTCTGGATTTTCCTGTGTGATGTTGAAAGCAATTTTTGTGTGTGGGCTGTGACTATGCTAAAATGTGGAGGCCACCCCTCAGATGGCAGTGAGAGGGTAAGTGGTAAATGGGGCCAGAAGGAATGTATGAGTTTACACCAAGAAACCAAGGACCTAGAAGATGGATATCCATGAAGTGCTTGAAGGACCTTATTCTTGGTGATAGTCTAGGGACTCTTCTCCTGGTCTGGAAGAGTCCTAGGAACCTGACAAAGAAAATGGGTGAAGTCCCTAAGGAAGGTGGTTGGCCACAGGTTAGGAGTGATCCAATCGCCTGGGGTGGTGGCATCCTCTTACTGGCAAGATCATGCTGGCACTCCTGGGACATCATCAACTACGTCATCCATCATGGTTAAGGAGAGAGGCTTCTAGAACTGGGTAGAGGCTGGATGACAGCCACAAGTTCCCATCTAGATCCAGATCTTAAAGATCAAAGGATTCCCCCAGGAAACAAATCATAGTTTGGGAGGTAAGCGTCAGGGTTGGCTTTGTGGGCATGCATCTTAGAAAGGCCCCACGCTTGGTTTTAATGTTCTGTTGTTGCCATCTTGAATTTCCTCTTCTTCTTCTTCTTCTTCTTCTTCTTCCTCTCCTTCTCCTCCTCCTCCTCCTCCTCCTCCTCCTCCTCCTCCTCCTCCTCCTCCTCCTCCTCCTCCTCCTCCTCCTCCTCCTCCTCCTCCTCCTCCTCCTCCTCCTCCTCCTCCTCCTCCTCCTCCTCCTCCTCCTCCTCCTCCTCCTTCTTCTTCTTCTTCTTCTTCTTCTTCTTCTTTTAAGATTTTATTTATTTATTTGAGACAGAGAGAGGAGAGAGAGCAAAGCAGGGAGGACAGAGAGAAGCAGGCTCCCAGCTGAGCGGAGAGCCTGACACAGGGCTTGATCCCAAGACCCTGGGGTCATAACCTGAGCCGAAGGCAGACCCTTCACCAACTCAGCCACCCAGGTACCTGCCATCTTGAAATTCTTACTAATTTTCTCTTTGAACTAGTGTTTTGGCTTCACGAGCACAGAATTCTGGTGGACCCACAATGTGTGGGAGTTGAGTAAAGCCAGGGAGACAGCAAGTATAAGATATGCAGCATTTGAGGACCGAGCAGAGCTGTTCAAAGCCTGGAGAGGCCACACTTTCCCTTAGAACTAGAACTTGCTTTCAACACAGCCAGAAGGCAGTGATGGTCTAAGAAACACGAACGACAAGCAACTGTCATATTGTCTTCACTCATGCAAATTCCCTGTATTTGCCAACCACTTGATTCCTGAAACAATGACACGGAAGGGAAAGCAAAGACAGGGTGACAACAGTTCCCTTTCCTTCAGTCTTTCTTACTCCTCAGGCTGCCGAAGGGAGAGAGGGCTGGTAGAATGCATACGAAAGAAGTGAAATTTAAAAGTTTTGTTCGTTTGGTGCAGTGTTTCCACTATTCTGGTAAGAACTAAACACATATACATGTAAAAGCTACAAAATGAGAACCTTATAATTCTGGTGATTCTGCAGATGTTATAAAGGCTTTTCTATTTGCATGTAAAAGTGCCACAGGATGATATAAAGATGAATGAATGATAAAATTCATGACCAACACCATGCCACATCAAAAGACTCCAGAAGAAAAGAAAGAGCATGTATTCTGGTACCTTTAATAGCATTTTCCAATGGGAAATAATCAAGGGACCTGAAATTTCATTTTGCACAAAGGCAGCAAATTATGTAGTTGGCCCTGGGTAGAGGACACCTGCAGTTCTGGAAGAAGCTTGGATCTCTCTGTAGTAGGACTTGATGATCATGTCTTCCTGGAGTTCTAGTCATGAATGTTTGAGGCCCTGGTGCCTGGGTCTTACTTGTATTCCTTTCTGCCCCAGCTAGCAGCTTGCCTTTTCCTCCAGCAAGAACTCTTTCTACAGCACCAGCAGGGAACCTGCTGTCACAGACTTTCTGATCCAAAACAGCAATTTAGGTTTCATTACCTCTCATCCTCTCCTCCCCCTCAATTCATCCCCCTGCTCCTAAATTCTCTGCTTGAAAGTTTTACTTCCTCTGCAGCTGAGAGCACCTGCTCTCCGTCTTCCTGCTCCTGCTCCTGCAGGGCCGTGCCTCTCCACCTGCCCAGGGCAGTAAGAACTTGGGCTTTGGCTGCAAGGCTGTGCATCACTTTTCCAGGGGAGCCTTGATGGAATGCTGTGTCCCAGCGTCAGTGTCTAGCTTCCCTGTGCTTTCAGCCTACGCCTAGTTGATACCGTGGGACTCAGTTTGGATGGGAAGTGGACTCTGTGCTTTCAACCATTCTTCATTTTGATGAGAGGTAGCTACTGCCTGTCTCCTTTGACCATTTCTCTTCTCACTCCCCGCCATCAGGTGTTTCTGCCTCCCAGTGCCGTTCCTCAGAAGGGGAGTTTCATCCTCTTGGTGCAGCACAGCTTCTTTCAGGACTTTCGGAGACTTCGGATAAAATTTGTTTCATTTACTGAGCTCAGTGTTTCATTCATCCCAATCTCCTCCCTAAGAGAAGCCAGCTTCGGCCTGAGATTTTCTTTTCCTGAACTGAAGAGTGTGCAGGCACCATCTTCACTTTACTTAGCTCATCTTTGTTAGGGATTCTTTCCGCTCTCTGGAAGCTTTCTAAAATCGTGAATAAAAATGTGTGACCTTCCCAAAGAGTGCCAGCTTTCCAGTGAATTCTTCCTATTCTGCCCTTCTCAGTCCTCCAAGCAGCGAGCACATTTCCTGTGTATCTGAATTGTATCTCTAAGCCCCGATACTTCCTTAGGGAGATGCTTTTTTAGATTTTGATTTCCCTAAAAGATAATCTTTGCTGTTTTGATGTTCTGTTCTTAATTGGATAACTTTTGTTTTGGAAATTTCACATTTACAGAAAAACTGAAGAATTGTGTAATGAACAAATACTCCTTGCCAGGATTCAGTAATTGTTAACATTTTGCTATATTTTCTTTTTATGTATGATATATATATTTTTTGCTGCATAATCTGGAAGCAAATCACAGATAGGACATTCCAACTTTAAATATTTCAGCATAAATCTCCTGTAAATAAGAACATTTTCCTACCATAATACCACGTTCACATCTCAGAAAATTAACAATTCCAAAATCTACAATATGACCTATATGGAAAATTTCCTTATTTGTACCAAAAATGGGTGGGACAACTTTTCAATCACTTCTTTTAATTCTGCCAAGATCATTTAAAAATACTGTGCAACCTGTTATTTGATCACTTGATATCTTCTACTCTTTATAGAAATGAGTGTCCTCCCCAAAAGAAATGAGCAAATTCACCACTCTCAAGAAGGCAGTAAAAATTCCATGTTCCAAGAGCACAGGATAAAAATCTAGCGTGGCTTGAATTCCTTAGGTGGTGTGGCCATTTGGCTACCCTCGGCATATCAACTTAGGTTTTATCATCTCCACTGCTATCAGAGATGGGTGCTTTTCTGCATTTATTCTTGGCCACATTCCAAGGCATCAAGCCTTCCAAGTTCATGTACAGTTAAGTTTCCAGACTCTTCTAACATATTTAGATCGTTTTCAGTCATTTCGATTCTTAACAACGGACTCTTCTCCCGGGCAATGCTCCCCATATAATTCCTCGTTATCCTTCCATTCTGAAAGTCATTTGGGTTGAAGTTGGTCCTCTAGTAATTTCTTCAGGAAGAGTTCATAAGAACAATTTTTCCTAAATTCTTGCATGTTCATAAAATGGCTGATTTCTTTTAAATAAAAGTCATTGAATTATGATTTTAAAGGAAATTTTTAAATAAAAATTTTAGAGCACACTTTCTTTCCTTTGAAAGATGATTTGGATTGGTTCTATTATCTTCTAGCAATGGGTATTGACTTAGAGAGGCCTGAAGTCAGCAAGTCACTAATCTTGGTTTTTTGTTTGTTTGCTTGTTTGTTTGTTTGTTTGTTTAGAGAGTTAGAGAGAAAGATAGCATGTCTGTGAATGGGGAGAGGAAAAGAGAGAAGCCTCAAGCAGACTGCTCTGAGTACAGAGCCTGACCCAGGGCTCGATCTCACATCCCTGAGATCATGACCTGAGCCAAAACAAGAAGTCAGGTGCTTAACAGACTGAGCCACCCGGACGCCCCTAATCTTGTTTTTTTAAATATGTTTGCCCCTTTATCTCTGAAGTTCAGTAATTTTACTAGGATAGATCTTAATGATGAGAATCCTTGTTTTGGTTTTTTTTCCCCCTGGAATTTGCTGTCCCCTTTCAATAGCTAAGTTCAAATCTTCCTTGGTTTTTGGGAAGTTTTGATGAATTTTATCTTTAAATATTTGTTCTATTCATGATTTCTGGGGGTTTTATTCCCCTCCAGGGTCACCCCATTTTTCTGGTATGTTGTATTTCCTTGACCTTTCTGGCTCCTTTTTTTTTGGGTCATATTTTTCTGCTGGTATAATTATATACAAGAAACTGCACATAGTTAAGTGTACAATTTTATCTGTTTTAACATCTATATACACTCATGAAACCATTGTCACAAAGAGTGAGAATATTTATCACCCTTCAAATTTCCCAGGACCCTTTTTAATCCCTCCCTGTGTCCTTTCCCACCCTTTCCTCATTCCCATGCACCACTGGTCTTCTTTTGGTCACTTTGGATTCGTGTGTATTTTCTAAAATTTTATGTAAATGGTATCATACAGTATGTGGTCTTTTTTTGGTCTGACTTCTAAATCAGCATAATTAGTGAGACATCCATGTTGTTGCCTATATCAGTAGAAGTGGTGAGGGCAGACATCCTTGCCTGATCTTAAGTGAGAATCTTCCTCTAATTCTTTAGGTGGTTCATTCCCCAACCTCCCCAACCTCCTCCCCTGGCCCCCTCAGGCCTCCTCACCTGCGTGCACGTATCAGAATTCAGCTGAAGCCTCAGGAGGGCCTTCGGTACGTCTCTGGAGCACACACACTCTCTCTCTCTTCCTCTTTCATATTCTTCTCTGAAAACTCTGGTCACCTCAGTCTTCTACTGAGCCGAGTGACCACCAGCTCTGACTAGGGTTTCCCTCTCGGTGCCGTGACCTAAACACTCTAAATAGTAACCTGGAGCAATTGTAGGGCTCGCCTCATGAACGTCCCATCTCTTTGAAATCAATGAATACCACTGAATGACACCCAATATTTTGAACATCTTTGCTTCAAATATTTTGTCTGATTTTCAGTTTTTTCTTTTTCTTTCTTCAGGCAGAGTATAAATCTAGTCCTTATTATGCCCTCTTGTTCCAAAGCAGAAGTCACTGTTATACAGACTTCTGATGGATAAACTGAGTGAGGTGTGTTGTTTCTTCTTCATCTGGTACTTGCAGGAGTTCACCCAGGAAGTTAGGATCCAAATCAGCGAGAATTTTCTTTACACATCAGGAATAGAAGGGTTTGGTTTTTTTTTTTAAGATTTTATTTATTTGATAGAGAGAGACACAGAGAGTGAGAGAACACAAGCAGGGGGAGTGGGAGAGGGAGAAGCAGGCTTCCCACTGAGCAGGGAGCCCAATGCGGGGCTCGATCCCAGGACCCTGGGATCATGACCTGAGCCAAAGGGAGATGCTTAATGACTGAGCCACCCAGGCGCCCTGGAAGTTTGGTTTTTACTTGTCTTCAGACATTAGGTACAGACAGCCAGTGGCCTGATACGAAGGAAAACCTCTCTTCTCCCCACTGTCACACTGAGAGTTTCCCCATCTCCTTCCTTCCTCAAGACCAAGCTAGATGCAGGGAAGCTCTGGTTCCAGCTCTGGGCACCTATTTCTCACTCTTCTAAGCAAAGGATTGAGGTTCTAACCCTTCAGGTGCACCCCTCACCTCAGGTAAGCGCGGTTGGCAAAATCTTGGACATCTGCAGCCTTTGCATTCTCTGCTCTTTCCTCCCTAGCTCCTGATGTATTTCTACATCTTTTGACACTCTCTCCCCCTACTTAGAGTTCTGACTTTCTTAGAGCTGGAACAGAGGCAGAGTTTGAACTTCTGTTTCTTGTACGGACTTGTTGCTTGTAGGTGATTTCCAGAGCAGGGACACTTCTACTTGAGATACTCATCTTTCAACTGGAAGTCAGGGACCATACCATCATGGTGGTTGTTTTGCATCCATTTTTTTGAATCTTCATGAAGCCTGACACAGTCTCTGATCCCTAGCAGGGAGTCAATAAATGCTGGAAGAATGACTAGCTGACAGCTATAGTGATCCCCTCATAACCTGGGTCTACATAACTGAGACAGACCTCTGCTTTCTCTCTGGGATGTCCCAGAATGCATGGACATCTTTCCCCCAAGGAGTCTGGAGCTCCCCCAAGCACTGAGAGAGCTGAGAAAAGTCTAAGAACATGAGACTGTCTGACTCTGTCTTTCAAGAGCATAGGCTTTTGAGTTGGACAATCTGAGCTTGAAATTCAGCTCCAACATTTACCATTTATTGGACATTGTACCCATCAGGGTTCTCCAGAGAAACAGAATGGATGAATATGGTTATTCAGATAGATAACGACAGAGAAACTATCCATTGATTTATCTATTAAACTATATCATCTCTCTATCTATCCACCTACCTACCTACCTATCTTGAGAGAGATTTTAAGGAATTGGCTCCTATGACTGGAAGGGCTGGCAAGTCCAAAATCTTCAGGGCAGGTCAGTCCACAGGTTGGAAATTCTGCCAGGTGTTGATGGATATTGCAGTCTTAAGTCCAAAGAATTCCTTCCTCCTACTCTTAGGCCTACAGGTGTTTGGATGCGGCCCAACCACATTATGGAGGGGAATCAGCTTTATTTAAAGTCTCTTGATGTAGATATCAATCACATCTTAAAAATACCTCCAGAGCAACATCTAGGCTGGTGTTTGACCAAACAACTGGGCACCATAGCTTACAACTTCCTCAGAAGACTCCTGTGAAAATCAAATTGGATAAATATGCAAACCACCTAACATGGCGTCTGGCAAATCATACACACGTGTAGTGAAAGCTACCTTGTTTTATCTAGAAGATGTGCCTGACATGGTCTCCCAGAACTCAGCTGACTCTCTTCCATGTCCCTCCACTCTCTGTCTCTATTACAGGGCTGGAAGTTTCAAAGGCCAGACTCCCTTGCAGCAGAGATCTGAGGCTGACATAAACTCAGGCAAGATTTAGGAGCAGGAAGTAAGGAAGACTGGACAGATGTGCTTGCAGCTGCCAGAGACCAAGTCCAATTTCCTGGTCACCAGGTTTGTGGGTTCACATCACAGCGACAGCAGCAGCAGAAGCAGCAGTTTCCTGACCGCTGGCTGCAGCTGTGGACGTATGACCTTGAACTATTAGCCTTCAAGTGGCCCCTGACTTCTGATCCCATACCTAATCGCTTATATTAAGCCTAATTGCTTTGGGCTTGAAAAATCAAGAATGGTTTCTGTTTACTGAACTAAATCCCGAGTGCTAACAAAAGACTTCACTGAAGGTCACTTCATAATGCTCTCTGCCTTTTATCTGGAAGGCTCTAGGCCCAGGAAGGTTCCCTGGGTCCTCCCCAGCAGGCTCTGTCAGAGAGCCCCATGGTGACAGCTTTCATAATGATCTAAACAGAGAAAGCATCAGGAACCACCAACCCCGCCACGGGGCATTTTAATAACTACACTGGTGCTCTTGCTTGGCATTAAGACCTCAGCACAGAACAGATAGTTCTGCTAACTGGAATCTTTCATTAACATCATGTTCTGCCTCTGGATGTTGCTCAGACTGAGCTTGGGCATCTCTCTGTCTCTCTGCAGCCAGACTGTATTGCATTGTAATATTTATAGCAATAAACACTTGTGTGCATTTAAAGGAATACTCCAGAAAAACAAAACAAAAACCAGCGACAAAATCGCATTCCCAAATGAGGATCCAGACCGCAAATTCTTCATCACAGGGTAGTAAAAGCGGCCTTGCACCCTGCCCTGCCCCACCCCCAACTGCAGCCCTGGACGGGGAGAGGTGGGATTCATAAAACTGGTGAGAACCTTAGACACACTGGGGGGCTGGGGAGTGCAGACTGAAGGAGCCCAAAGTTGAGGATTAAGAAAACAGGGAAAGACAGGGAGGCAGGAACATGAAGACAGACTGGATATAACTGCTGAGGGCGGGAATGGCTTTGCAGGGAAGCACTTCCTTAAGATTTTAAAATCATAGTAGCTTTTACCTTTATCAAGTGCTTATGTGTATATTTCACATATGATGTTCTTTAATCCACACGGCAATCCTATGAGAGAGGATTATTAGCCCCATTTCACTTATGAGAAAACTGAGGTTTAGAAAGATTAAGAGATTTCCTCTAGGACACTGGTGGAAGTGTGAGTCAAATCTAGAGAGTCAGAGCCCAGAACTAGGTTTGTAAACATGGTGCTGTATTGCTAACTTGGAGAGAATGATCAGGGTGTCATACCAAAGAAGGGGACAGGAACCAGCTTGGGAAAGAGCAAGTTTCCAAAATTCTGGGTTAACGGAAATCAAATAGGTTGGATGTTTTGTCTGTTTTTGCTGCAGGATTTCTCTGAGCCTTTAATACACTATTTTGACTGACAGGAGAGAGAGCCATTGAAAGACGGGGAGGGAGAAAGCAGAGCCTTGTTTTCACAAGTGTTCATAGATAGATACCTAGGAACTGTAGTTACCTAGGAAAGTATTCCACATCCCACCCCAGACAAAATACCATGCAACTGAAACAGAGAGAAATTTGTGTGTCCAGCAGTAGACAGCTTTTTAGCACAAGCAAGAATATATACATAGCGTGAATAGACTACAAGCTGGGAAGAGAAAACTCGCCCAAAAGTGGTCCTCATTAGGTGAGTTATGCCAAGGTGCCTGGGATTTGTGTTTATTTTTACTTTCTGTCCTTACAATGAAAACAGCTGCTGTTTCCACACTATTGCAGACAGAGCCGGCTACCTCATTTGCAAAATTATAGTGCAGGGCTCCTTGTTCAAAAGGCAGGAAAACAATGTTGTTAGATGTCCAAAAATAGAATTTTTTCCTTTCTTCTGGGGTCTCTCTGCTGGTGATGGTATTATTTATTTGCTATGTAAAGTCATTCTAAGTAAAGAAAACTGAGGATTTTCAATTATTAGCATGAATTTTACTGTTCTTCCTTATCCTGTGGTAATGCCAGTTTTCAATGCAGGCTATTAAACCAAGAGCAGAGCCCTCGGGAGCACAGGACTCCGAGTGGCTGCCAGGCTTGCGTGCCCGTGAACCTGGCCCTGGGCTGCAGAACAGGAAGAAACACGGCTTTTGTTCAACACTTTTCAAGCAGCTGATTTTATGCACTTTCAACAATACTATCAGGTTTGTGACATTTACAGCGTTTCTCCAGTGGGAAGTTATGGCACATTTTGACCGACAGGATCCACCTCTGAAAGACTATAATGACAGCTTCATTAGGGAGAGAGGAGTCAGCAAGAAAAATGTTTCCCTTACTCTTGGAGCTGTAAATGTCACTGCTCATTGTAAGGAAATGTGTCCAGGGCCAGGGCTGATAAACCAATCAACTGACTTCAGGTGAAGGCATTCATAAACATGTTTGAAACTTGTCTGGCAGCTTTAGGCTAGAGGCTGAGGAATGACTTCCTTGGGAGAGGAGAGAACAAAGCACCACTCTTCCAACTGGGAAAGGGGGGGGCGGGGAACTGGGTTTCACTGGGGAGAGCACTTTTCTTTCCAGAGGCTGCACTGGACACAGTTAAGACTGCTGTCTGCCTTTTCTCTCCATCTTTCCCTGCCACATGGGGTCTGGTATAATCTGCCTCACATAGAACTAACGTTCTGCCCACTGGTGCCTCTTCCTTGGTCATTCATAAAACTCGTACTTGGAATCCTCAAAAGAACATTATGAGGCTTGGGTTAGCTCTCCCATTTTCTGGGTAAATAAACGGAAACTTCAAAGAGTGATGTGATTGAGAGACATAGGGTCACCCAGCCAAAGCGGGCTGCCCTGAGCCTATAGGCCAGGTCTGGCTGGCTCCAGAGTGCCCTCAACATCTCCCTGTCTCTGGGTACTACCTTGAGCCCTGGCTTTCTGAAGCCGAGTAGATGAAACACGGCAGCGCAGGCTGCAGGTCTGTCTGCTGCTTTCACAGGGTTTGAGGATTTTACTAAACACCAAATGCACACATACACACATACACAAATGTAGTATATCACCTGAAAGTGAAATATTCAAAATCTGAGCACATTCCTCTGAAATGTCCTTCATGGTAGCACATTTTTACCTCTAAAATTCTACTGGGTTTTTGGAAAGGGAAGAAAATCATTTGGAGCCTATCATATTGTGATTTATAATAAGAACTACAGATCTGATCTTCGTCTCCAATTCCTGACACAGGTTCCTCAGTCCTTGCGAATTCCTAAGTAATAGGAGCACAAGCCCTAGGAGCATCCTTCGTGCTAATGAGGGGACTCTGGGCAGGGGCCTGGATGGCTCCTGGTTGGGGGTTGGTCACAAGACGGATGGAGCCAGGATTTGAAGCTTGGAATTTTCAGCAGCCCCTCCCCACTTCTCTAGAGAGGAAAGGGGATTGGAAATGGAGTTAATAATTAATCATGCTTATGTGAGGAAGTCTGCCTAAAATCGCAGTAGGACAGGGTTCAGAAAGCTTCTAGGTAGGTGAAAGCACCTGTGCACCAGATGAGTGAAGCACCCCAACTTCACAGAGACAGAGGCTCCCTCCCAGACCTCACTCTTTTCATCACTTCATCTGGCTGTTCATCTGAATCCTTTATCATAGCCTTTCATAAACTGGTAACAGCAAGTAAGTGTTTCCCTGAGTTCTGTGAGTTGTTCTAACAAGTTAATCAAACCCAAGGAGGGAGGTCATGGGAACCTCTGATCTGTAGCCAAGGCAGACAGAAGTTGTGGTCAGCCTGGCTCCTATGACTTGGGATTGGCATCTGAAGTGGAGGAAAGTCTCGTGGGACTGATCCCTTCACCTGTGGGAAATAGCACTGTCTCCGGGATGGTCAGGGATCTGACTTTACCGGGGAAGAGTGTCAGAATTGGGCTTAATCGTAGGACACCTGGTCACAGAGAATTGCTAGCTGGAAGTCACAGAGAAACCAGCACACATTTGGTGACCAGAAGTGTCGGAAGTGTTTTGTGTGAAAGGGAAACCCACAGGAGGAAAAAGCCTCAGGTTCCGCCTCTACAGAGCCTTGTAGTGTGGTGGATTGAGTGAGCTGTGAATTTATTTAGAGGATAAAGTGGTAAAGTGGGTAACTGGGATGAGGAGGGAGTGGCAGAGTGAGGGTGTGTGTCGATGGATGTGTTGATGTGTTTTGCTTCCTACCCTGAACCATGCACCCTGGCTGGTGCTTCTGTCCTAGTCCTCAGCTTATTAGTGGCCACAGTACGATGTGGGCAATATTATCCCCATCTTCAAGGTCAGAAGACATCAAATTATAATTTTCCACCAGTTAGTGGCAACACTGGAAGTAGAATCTAATTTGCCTTAAGGGAATGAAAACCTTTTTTTTTTTTTTTTGGTCAAAAAACTAGGGGCGCCTGGGTGGCTCAGTGGGTTAAAGCCTCTTGCCTGCGGCTCAGGTCATGATCTCAGGGTCTTGGGATCGAGCCCCACATCGGGCTCTCTGCTCAGCGGGGAGCCTGCTTCCCTTCCTCTCTCTGCTTGCCTCTCTGCCTGCTTGTGATCTCTGTCTGTCAAATAAATAAATAAAATCTTTTTAAAAAAAAACTAAACAAACAAACAAAAAAGAAATTCATAAAGCAAAGAGATGATTTTCCCATTTGTCTCCAACAACTAGCTCTGCAGATAATTTTAAACCAATGAATTTGAAAATGTTTTGAGAAAGGGCAGCATCATATTAGTAGGAATAAAATTCCCAAGGAGACCAGTATGATGGGTACAAACACCTCACGTGGCTGCTCCTGCATTATTTTTCTTTCAAGTCAGAGAACTTCCTAGCCACACCTTGGAGAACGTTCCTTAGAACTCTAGATTTTGGCACTAGAACAAACCATGGAGATCTTGCTCAGTATCCTCATTCCAGGGAGGCAGAACTCCGCACCAAGATGGAGAGTAATTTGCTCAAGTTCACACAAGGGATTTGTGCCAGAGCCTTGATTACACCCCAGGTGCTTGATGATGCAGCAGTACCCTGCCTCCTCTCCACATCCCTGATGCATCGCCTAACAAGAATTTTTTATGTGTCAGACACTTAAAGTGCATTCCCTTATTACATCTCAAGGAAACCTTATGGGTAAGAAGTCTTAACCCATTTCAAGGATGATAAAACCAGAGAAAATCGATAATAGGGCCAAGTTATGGAGTTAGGAAACTGAGGCCCTAGGACTTGAACCCAGGTCTGCCGACCTCCAGGTTCCACATGTTTAACACCCAGCACTGCCTCCTTCTGTCCAGGCTCCTTCTCCTCCTTCCTTTTGTGTCCCAAGGGGCCTGGGACAAGGCACTTAAACCCATGCTCCCTCCAGCTAGTCACTTCCCTTCTTTCCGTGTTTAACACAAATAGCCTGTCCTCCTGGCACGTTTGTTTTGTTGGAGGCCTGCCTTATTCCCTGGGAACCCGGAGAAACAATGAGCTGTTACCCAAGTCCTCCGGGGCTCCGCCCCCATCCTGGACCGCTTCCTCAACTTCCCCCGGTCACGCTCACCCCCAGCAGGGACTGCGTGGAGGCCCCTCCAGCTTGTCTACAAAGTGCGTCAATCACTTGTTTACTGGGTTTTCCTGCCTGGCCCTGGGGGTTCCGCTGGCTATTTCTTCTCTCTGGAAGTTCTCCTGAGGTAAGCTTTGATCTTCAGAGGGGAAGGGGCAACAGGAAGATGATGAGAGATGCTAGGAGTCTGTCAGCATCTGACTCACCCTGTGGGGGGGAAAAGTCCTCACTTCAAGCAAAGCGAGGATGCTGGTGAAACCTCCATTCCTGCCAAGGGCCTACATAGAAGAGCTTCCTTTTTTCCGGGACAGAGTTGGAAAAGGAATAAAAATTCCACAAGCCAGAAGCAAGGTCTCCTAAGCCTTTCTACACTTAGCTAGCAGTAACAATCACTGAATAATAAATCAACACATAACCTTTCCTCAAAAAGCAACGGCTGCGGACCCCCCAGGAGAGAGAGAGATTTTTATGTGTGTGTCTTCCCTCGGATAAGGCTGCTTGGACCCTCACAATCCATGTTAATATGAAAGTCGGCCACTCAGTAAGGACAAGTAAATAATATTAAAATAAAGTATCAGTCAGGGTCCCAACAAGAAATGGAAGAGACATTCAAAGTGGTCTGACTGAAGAAAATTTCATATGGAACTATTCAAGGGGTGTGTGTGGAATTAAGGAAACAAAAAGGGATAGTGAGGTAGGGAGGGAGAGGGGAACAAATCCCTTTGACCTCTCTCTTTCTCCTGACAGTGTTTCCTATTGGCAGAATCCACTAAAAGCTAAAGAACAGTGGCACCTGGGTGATGTAGTAAATAGAAGTCAGCCTCTGGGGCACAACTCAAGGTGGACAGGGCATGGATCAGGGTGAATGGATCAGGAGGGGTAAAGGAAGAATACACAGCATCCTACCTCCTACTCTCTTGCTAACAGCCAAAGGGGTGGTTCTGGATTGCTTTTCTATGCAGAGATGTCTTTCATGGAATGCAGGTTATTACAACGGGATTCCAAATGCTATGAAACCAATTTATTAAACTGGTCTGAAAAACCTCAGCTCTGTGCTGCTGGCTGGGTATTTTGTTATTCCTGCTGCACCTTGATTAGGGCTCTGAGAGAGGGAGAACTTTATATTCCTCTTCATAGTTTCCTCTGTTCAAGGCCCAGAGGGTACATATGAGCATATGATTTCATTATTTCATAGGGTGGCTTTGCTTGGTATGCAAATTTTCATTGTAAAATGTATTATATGTATGGAGGAGTATTTAAAATACATGTAGAGGTGAAAATATAGTATGTTTAACACCTACATACTTACCACAAAGAGTAATAGAACATTAACCAGTACCTCAGAAGTCTGCAAAATGTCTTTTTCCAAAGAAAACCTCCAACCTCTTTCCCTGAAGTAACCATTATCTTGACTTTTGTGCTAATCATTCTCTTGATTTTTCTGGATAGGTTAACCACCTAGGTATATTTTTCTAAACAATGTGTATTCCATAGAAGCATAAATCTAACCAAGAATGAAAGGGTGATGCTGGAAGGCGTCCAGGAGCGAGAGAAGCTAAACAGTCCTTGGGTCAGTCTGGTTTCAGTTTCCTCAAGAGTTTACTTACAAGAGCCTCTTCTGGGGAAGTAGGTGGACAAGGTCATGAATGGGTCTTGGGAAAGCAGAGTGGACATCCGGTAGGGTTATAGTGGGGACCAGGCATTGGGTATCCAAAAGAAATATGGTCCAGAGTGTGGATTCCTCTGGATTTTCTGCTTTACCACAGGCTATTTTCAGCTTCTGAAGTAGATTCAAGCAGGGTACTTCTGTGGGGTGAAAAGAGCATGCTCAGCTGATCAGAAAATAGCCCATAGTAGGAAAAGCAGCAGCCACATTAGAAATAATTAAGTCAAGTCAGAACACATCATGGGTTCAGCCAGACTCACCTGGGAATTCTGTACTTAATATTCAAAAGAAGAAGAAGAGGAGGAGGAGGAGGAAGAAGAAGAAAATGATTAACAGCAGTGAGAGTCTTGGTGACAGCTGTCAACACATCTCTTTCAAGGCACTCCGCTATCACCTGACCTGGTTGTCCTTAATGCCTGTCACACAGCTGTCATTCTGAGACCACCATTTACCATCCTCTTGGGTATTTCTTTTACCTTGCCCTGTGCTGGAGCATATGTTTCCTCTACTTGATGTCTTTCTCTTTCTTCGGTGCACTCTTTTTTTGTGGAGCATATACTCTAGTAACTCCCTGAGGAAGGGCACATGGGGGAGAAATCTGTACAGGTCTAGAAATGTTTTTACTCCACAGTAGTTGATTTATACTTGGGCTGGGTATAGAATTCCCAATGGGGGTTAATTTTTCCATCAGTATTTTGAATTTCTCTATTGTCTTCTTATTTCAAGATTTGCTGTTAAGAAATCTAAAGTCATTCTGATTCTAGATCTTTGAGATTTTATATATAATATAAAATTTATAAGATTATATTATATTATTATTATATTACATATCAAATTATATATCATAAAATATAAGAAAAAAATATATATATCACATCCCCTGCTGCTGGTAGCTTGTGGAATTTTTTCTTTGTCCCCAGTGATCTGAAATTTCACAATGATGTATGCACCTTTTAAGTTTCTCTCTTTCTTTCATTCATTAGGCTGGGTACTTGTGGGTCCTTTCAATCCATTCTAGGAAACTTCTTGTATTATTTCTTTAAGAATTTTCTACTCTTCCCCATTTTCTCTGTCGTCTCTTTTTAGAAATGCCATTATTCTAATGTTGGACATTTATGATGGTCCTCTCTTCTTTTTTAATGTTTTCTCTTATTTTCCTTCTATGTATGTTTGCTCTTTTAGTCAGAAGGTGAGAATGAGATGAAATTCCCTCAATATTATCTTCCTACCCGGTTAGTTTTTCATTTCTCCTATCACGTTTCTCATTTTCAAGAGCTTTATAATGTTCCTTCTTTAAAAATATAAAGCATCCAGTTCTTGTTTCATGGAAGTTCTTTTATTTTTCAAAGTATATTAATCATAAAATTTGCTTGGGAAATTTTCTTCCCTGCATAGTTTTGTTTCCTCCAAATTGCTTTTTTCCTCTGTTTTTGATCTCTAGCTCCCATTACACAGGCTCTCCTTCGATGTGAATTTGGCTCTATCCTCATGATAATGAATGGGAAAGTAAAAAACTAATTAGAAGTTCTGAGCAGGGTATGGGCCCTGACAACTTTGAGATTCAAAGTAGGGTGATCTGGCTCAGTTGTTGGTTGGGAGAACATCAAAAATAGGCATTTACTTTTCAGATAGATTACCCAGGGAATGATCTTCCAGTGTCCTGCCATGAGAGTAAGGGGATAGATGCTAACGTACTGGGAGCCAACTGTGGAAATAACATAAACCTATATAGAGTTAGTCCTACTGCCGAGCTCTGTTTTTAATGAAGTCCTCAGGAATGAGAAGTGCGAAGGACACTGTCAGTCCAAGCATGCAAAACATGTTGCCACCCTTGTTATACACCAAGCTTGCCCTTGCTATAGTAGAAAACTGAGCATCTAAGTGATGGAAAAAATATTTGCCACATGTTTGTTTCTTTTCTTTAAGCAACACTTAAGTAGTATATACATGCACTTGCACAATTATCCACATGAGACCTATATTATAGGCATATGGGATTTATTGACAGTTTGTCCTTTTTCCCCCCATTTTGTAGTCGAGTAAACAATGGCCAGTGAAGATTAAATTAACTGACCTAAGGTCATACAGCTATTAAGTGACAAGAGGATTCACATCCCCATCCTATGATTCCAAGGCTCCTTATTTTTACTTTATTTTAAATGATATTTTCTGAGTAAAGAATTACATGCTACTATAGGTACCTTAGAAAACATGTAAATTTCCAAATAATTTAAAAATATATATACAAGGCCACCAATGTGTAACATTCTTTCACAGGGACATGCCATAATTTATAATAATAAATTAATCATTTTTTGACTGTCTCCTAATTAGAATCATTTAGGCTGGTAAACCTTTGCTCTTTCCACTACATAGCTTCAGCCAAAGGCAGCAGGTATGGACAGGGGTAAGGATCAGGAAAGAGCAGGTTCCAGGCCGATCCCTAAGTAGAGAGCTGCTGATTAAGGACAATTTAAACAGATACGGTTCAGTACCCTGGAGAGCTCCATACCGGCACATTGTACGGGATCCAAAAGAACAACGGCTGGAGTTCTCTAGGGTTCTGAACAGCTTCTCCAGAATAAAATGTTTAAAACAAAACAAACAGTGTATACACACACATGCACACAGAGCTTGGGATTGGGGATCTTTTTTGTCCCTGAGGGACTCGATTTCACTACTCTCCAGTTCAAACAGCTTTGTGGGAATAGGTCATTTTTCTCACCACTAGGCCTTTTTCATACTGTTTCCTTAAGAAGACCTCGTTAATTTCCACTCATCCTTTCATGTTCAATTTAATGATAAGTTTCTTCAAAAAGCTTTCTGAGCTCTTTTTGTCTTCTCCCTCAAAAAAGTTTCCCCTGCCTTCCTCTGCATCCTGATCATTATATATGCCACACTAGATTACAACTGTCTGTCTGCCTTCCTAACTAGACTTTGAGTTCCTTGAGGGCAGGGACTGAGACTCAGTTATTCTTTAGCCTTAGTAAGTATCAACAAATAATTTTCAGTATTTAATAAATTATGCATTATTTATAGGCAGTAGGAGCTTTTGAAGGTAGTTCTCAACCAGGGGTAATTTTGCCTCCCAAGAGACATTTCACAATGTCTGGGAATAGTTTTTGTTGTTGCAACTCAGTGGGGTGGGTGCTACTCAGTGGGGTAGGTAGGAACCATGGATGCTTCTCAACATCCTACTATGCACAAGACAGCTCCTATAACAAAGAATTATCTGCCCCCAAACGTTATTCATGCAGAGGTTAGGAAACCCTGTTTTAGAATAATGAAATGAATTTTATCACATTCAAGTCTTCAGAGGGCAGGGAACCCATCTGGCTCATTTAACAGATGAAAAAACTGAGCTAGTTGGTCATAAGGTCAGGGCAAGAACTTAGACCATGGCACTCTTTCCAAACAGGTGCACTGGCTAACAATTTTTTAACCATCCAGTACTCTATGTTGTATAGGAACAGAATAGTTTCTTTAAAATGCACATTATCCTGGGTTCATCAAGCAGGTTTGGGGGACAAGGATGAGCCTGTTCAGACTGGAGAAAAAAATGTTCGTCATAGAACAGGCAGAGCCAGCCTCATCCCATCCCCTACCCCCCTACATTGGCCCCTCTTTTCTGGAAAGACATGCCACAAATCTAGGACTGAGTGGGAAGATTTCTCTCAATGGCTCATTTCTGAACAATTCATCTGCTCTGGGAAATGAGAGATTAGCTTGTGGAAGAGTGAATTATTTTAAGCCACTCTGCATTAGAATCAATTAAAGCTCTAGAGGGCCCAGGCTTCCACAGGAGAATTCACTCTAACTGCCACAGACCAAGGGGATCCAGTATAATTTTCCTCCTATCAGCAAATAATAGCAATCTCCAAGGGAAGCTCTGAACCCAATTTGATGGTTATCTCCCTCTTCAGGTGCCTCAGATTTAGAATGCTCCTGATCCCAAAGAGTGCCCCACACATTCTTCTCATGAGCCAAATTTGCCATTTTCCCAGCAGTAATCATAGGCCTGAGCTTCTCCCGTTTGGCCCTGTTGACTTAAAAAGGCCAAATGATTCAGACACAATACACAGTGAATCAGCAAAGGAAGGAAATGTGGAAAAAAGAATCTGTGTGGCATCTTGAATAAAAGTGCCTTCCAATAAATTTGGTGAATTGTCTTCAAGGGAATCAGCTGAATGTTTTAATCACTTATTGTATTTCATAACTGTCTGGTGCATATGCGATTAGCTGGAAATGATATTTGTGGGCCTACCGAGGCTCTGAAATGATGCACAGAGAAAGCTAGATTCTGTAAAAGGAGCTCAACTTTCTTTGCTAAAGTTTGCCTTGGAGAATGAAAAGCTTTTCCTGTATTAGCTGCTACTGGCATGAGAATGTGAAGGGACTACAGGGTGTGGGATGGGGACAGAAAAGGATAATAAGCATCAGTCCCAACAAGGAAATGCTATCTCACCACCTCTATGCTTTGTTCTCTTCCTCTTCCCTGTCCCCACACAGCTGCTCCCATCAACACACATTGGGGAGAAGTAGTTTACTAACTCAGACTTTGGACTCAAATGATCTGAGTTTGAATTTCAGTTCTGCTCCTTTTCTGAGCCTGAGTCTTCACATATAAATTTGGACTAATAATCTTTTTTTTTTTTTTTTAAGATTTTATCTACTTTAGGGAGAGAGAAAGCATGAGTGGGGGGTGGGGAGAGGGAAAGGGAGAAGCAGACACCCCGCTGAGCAGGGAGCCTGGTGCAAGGCTCCAGCCCAGGACCCTGCTGGAGATCATGACCTGAGTCGAAGGCTGATGCCCAACAGACTGAGCCACCCAGGTGTCCCTGGACTAATAATCTTAATATCCCCAGCTTGTCAAGGAAGTTTTCATGAGATGATCTATATAAAACACATGGCTCATGAAGGCACTAAAAAATGTTCTATTATCACTAGTGGGTTCAGTATCTGCCTGGGTAATTTTCTAAAGACAGAAAGTTTGGTCCAAAGGACTCATGAGATAAGAATCATGGATATGGATGGTCAAATTTAAGAATAAAAAAACTTAGCAGGGATCCACTTGAAGTTTTGAGGTCTAATGATTTTCCAAACCCCCTTACAAGATGTAAAAATGCTGGGTTGGGAGTTAATGGAAATTTTGAATTGCTCAGCTCTTTAAGTTTCTAGAAAATGGATTTGTCATTGAGCAGACCTTGGAGAAGGTCTAAAATTTTTAGGACATTGCAACAACCTGGGGCTTACTTAGAGTTCAAAGAGAACGTCAAACAAGAATTACCTTGCCAAACATCCGAAGAAAGAAAAACATCACCATAAAAAAAAAAAAAAAACCACAAAAACAAACAAACTAAAAAAACAGAGCTCAATTGGCGAATCTCACTTAAATACACGGTGGTTATAGGTCTCCTAAGTGCAAGGGTGCCCACATCCAGCTCTTCATCAGAATCACTGAAAGAATTTTACAAAAATATATAGACTCTGGAGCCCCATCCTAGAGATTCAAGAGCCATTGAAGGGCTCAGGATCCTGTTTCTTTTTTTTGTTAAAGAGACAAGATTATTAGGATGATCAGTCAGGTTAGGAAATAGCTCAGAGGTAGATGGATCAGGTCCTGGGCTCCTGCTTTCGAAGTGATTCACTGAGTATTAGCTTCTCCTCTCCATTACTCTTTGTAAAGATCCGACCCATTTCTCTACAAAATAATGTGAGAAAGATTTAGGAGAGGCACTTGGAGCTGATTCTCACTTCAGAGGCAGTGATTTGGGAGTATGTGCTTCAGAAATGACACTATCTGACAATGAAGGTCATTGACAGCATCAGATTTGTTTTTGATACTCAAGTCCTGCCTTCATGATCTCATCTCCTTCCACTCCCACCAGGCACTCAAAGTGTCTCCCGATATATCTTGAACTTCCCTAACATTTTTCACATCTTCCTCCCCAATCTGGAATGAGCTCAATTTCACTAACAGAAGCAATATGGCCTAGTGGTTAAGAGGCTGGCTTTGGAATTAAGGCAAGCCAGAATTCTGGTGTGGTAGTGAACCACTCGTACCATACTGGTCAATGCCCTAAGGATCCCAGAGCAACAAAAGAGAAGAAGCCTGGGTCACTGCCCAATGGTACTCTCCAGTGATGCCTACAAGGAAAACATAAATTTCTACCTTGTTCAAGCTACTATTATTTTTGGTCTTAATCAAAAATCTTAAACTATATCCTACTAACTAGTACTTTAATAAGGGCACTTTAATAAGGGTCATAAAGGCTGCTACAGAGGATGCAGCTGGTGCTAGGAGAATGTATCTGAGGGAACGAGGTCTAGGACAGTTTCCAGAGAAGGAGATGTTTAAGTCAAGTATGTAATATGGCAACACTTGACAGGTGAAGAAGGGAGGACCGGGTGCCCCAGATAACAAGGAAAAGTGTAGGCAAAGCTATGGAGGCAGGATGTATTAAGCGCAACATGTTTGAGGAATTATAAATTAGCATAGCTAAAGAGTAGGGTTTCGATGGGCCTTGGGGAGTAAGGAGGTTGAGTTTGGGACTGGATTTTGTGTGAGGGAAGAAAAGAGGGTGTAGTGTCGTGACGAAAACTCTAATCAGAGAATCCCTCACTATGGAATCTCACCATGTCTTGAGCAGCTCCTGGCAAGGCAGGAGACTGAAAGCCAAAAATAAGTCTCTATGGTTTGTTTCCCTTAGGAGTAGCTTCCTGATGGAAATCCCAGATTCACAGAGGGGCTCAGTCTGATGCCCTTGCCAGCTGGATTGCTTGTGAGGCAGAAAGGACTCCCCAGGGGCTCCTACAACAGACTGTGGGAGGCTGGCTGATTGACAGGCCTATCAATACCACCTCAAACCAACCTCAAAGTGAGATCAATGGCTGATTGATCTGATTTTTAAGCCAAGCCTATTAAGGAAATAGGGGGAAGAGGCTTATTTTAGTTCAAATAAGTTCCGGAGGGTGAAAGGAGTCTAGGAAGAAGCAGAAACAGAAGCCATATGTCAGTGTTTTGACAACAATCAGAATTCAACCATCTCAGGTGAATGGTATTTTCTTCAGTCTAAACAACTTCCAACATACCAATTCTCCACGTGCATTCCAATTTGTCTGGCTTAGGAAGATGTTCTTTTCTTCCTTCTGTTTCTTCCGAGCCCTTTGGTTACCCACTGAATGTGAACCATGCTGGTTTCCTACTCACTTAAGCTATCCGTGTTGACTAAGCATCTTCAATGGTCCAGGTACTGCCAGGCACCCCCTATCAGCTCAGCTCATCCTGATATCCTCCTGTGAGGTATTATCCCTCCATTTATGGATAAAGAAAGAGAGGGACAATTGCCTTGCCTAAGGCAAAATAAAAATTAGAAGCTAGGGGTTTTTGTTTGTTTGACTTTTACAGCTCAATGGATTATCACAGTGATTACTCAGGGAATCACCACTTAAGTCAAGAGAGAATTTTGTCAACATCCCTCCCCGCCTCAAATCACTACCTCCTCCCTCCCCACCTCTCTGAGGCCTCTTCTCCTTCCAAACTTCTGCTTTCTCCCCTATTCCATGCTACCTCTTGAGCCTCTCTCTTTGTAGTAAAGGAAATGGATCAATAAAGACGTTAAGAACGTTCCTAGGACTGTAGAGATAATGTCAGAGCTGGGACTTGAACCCGTGTGTTCCAAGTCCTCTATGCCCTGGCTAATCTCCTTCTCTCAGCTTACCTAAGTCCCTTCTCTCTTTGGAGGCCAATCAATGCCATCCTCCTCCATGGAGCCTTTTAGACCACCTTGGTTTCACTGATCTTTTCCTCTGCCCGGTAAGTTCCTGCCTGTCTGCTCCACTGACAAGAACCCTGAGCAGATAATGCCTGGCAGTATTTAGCATTTCACATTCTTTTTCGTCTTCCCACCAAGTTTGTAAGTTTTCTGAAGGCCAGGGATCACAATTTATACCTGCTTATATTTGTAGGACTTTGAAAGTGGTCTGCACAGAGGAAAAGGCAGAATAAGTGGACTCCTGGTCTCTTGAGTCAGACTCAGGTTCAAAATCTGGCCCTTCTAGCTGCTTGCTGTGTGATATCGAATTACTTAATCTCCGTCCAAGTGCATACCTGAAGGGTCCTTGAGGAAACTAAAGCGCATAATAATTTGCAGGGCCTAGCACAGTGCCTGGCACACATGAATCATTCCACAAAGATCAATTACTACTGGAGCCCAACAAGTATCCATTGTTGATAGCGAATTACTCAACTGGTCCTCAAGGTTAAAAAAATTTTTGTTTGTTTGTTTAAGGAAAAATTCAGATAGAAAAATCTTTTCATGGGATACAAGCCTAAAAAAGTAACACGCAAGTTGGAAGGAAACCAAATGTTGGGTAAGGATTGCCTCACTTCCCCTCCATCATGTCCACCTTACTACTGGAGCAATAATGGCTCCCCAGTGTGCAGGGCATTGAAATGACTAACAGCTGAGCAGGCGACAAGTGAGCAGTCAGGCGCACTGGCAGTGTTCCTGCTGCTAAGTCATGCAGAAGGGGCCAGGTTTCCCTCCAAGCCTTAGCAGTAGCTAATGCTATTAGGATGAAAGATGGGTCCATTTGGGCCCCAAACCCCTGTCTTCAGGCAAGAAACTCTAGAAGGTCAACAGCTAGAGAGAAATGCAGGAGTTTCCAGAGAAGAGGTTGAACAGCCAATTTTGTCAAGAATCAGGAAAGACACCACTCTGAGTGCCTGTGTATATATATTTACTGAAATAGCCCATTTCTTCAAAGGACTTTAAAGGGCAAAAGCTTGCCTTCCTCCTGACTTTAACCCCATAGAGAACCAGGAAGGAACAAGCTTACCAGAAACACAACGCCTAATGCTTTATGCTCTATGTGAATCCTCAAATTGCAAAGAGGTACTTCTCCAAATACTTTCAGATCATTTTAAGGAGAGTCTGGGGATGGGTTTTACTCTGTTATAATTCTGTGGGCTTTGTCTGATTATCTGTCCTACAAGCCACGGGAGGCATTTCTCTGAGCATCAGAGCTAAGCACAAGAGGACTCAAAACAAAACAATGCCAGCCCAGTCAGGTGGGCAGGGAAGCTGTCACAATCTGAGATCTCCAGCGAAAGGGAGTTAAAGACAGGGGAAAAGAGGGTAATGAGGAAGCATCGGATGATGGGATTAGGCGGGGCTGACTGGGAAACATCTGCAGAGATGCCTTGGCTCTTTCGGAACAGGAGATCCCTGCATATTGGGTAGGGGACACAAAAAGGCAAAAAACAAAAAACAAACAAACAAACAAAAAAACAAACAAAACCAGCAGTAGCAGTCAAGCAAAAGCAGTTTTGACCACCAAGCCAAGAACAGGTGGTGGCGGGGTGGGAGGGAGCATCCAAGGAGTTATCTGGTAGCACTTTCCAATGTAAATTCAAAAGGTAGTGCTGTCAAGAAAATAACTGTCTCCAGAAATATTTGTTGTCTACAGCAATGCCCAGGAACATACAACCTCATCAGCTTGCCTTTGCGGGCATCAGTTTCCCCATATTGAAATCTAAAGAAGTCATACTACTCCCCAGCCTGAGTCAGTGACCCTTCTCTGCTCCCTCAGAACTTCACATGTAATTGTCTTTTAATGAGTCTCAACTAGACCTTAAACTCCTCAGGGCTGGGGCTGTATTTTATGCCTCTCTGCATCTTCAAAGCCTGGCACAGGGCCTGGCCTATAACAAGATTTTCATCAACATTTGCTGACTGACTGGTCTCTGAAGTCCTTGGAGGACTGAATCATAGCATGACCGGACCCATCATCCGCAGGGCTCAACATAATGTGTGGGCCAACTTCTCTTCCCAGAAGCTGGCCCAGGCTTCTTCAGTGGAGGCATTGTAGCCTTCCCCTCCTCTCCCTTTCTCTTTTTTATTCCCATCTCCAAATATCATTCTGCTTAGACTGTGCCAGTCTAAAAGCCCTGTTTGCTTGCTTCAAACTTCAAGACAGGGGTCTAGTAAATCTGAGCTACCAACGGGCCCACTGCTTGACTTCCCTTTCTGCCTTGCTTTGGTCTTGCATGGGTCTTGGAAGAAGATCCTGAGCTAATAATTTGAATGGAAGAAATTTACCAGGGAAGTGAGTCCTGGGAGCACAGACAGTGGAGCAGGAAGTGAGAAAGGAAAGGAAAGAAAAGTGATACAGGATGTTTTAATGAGCAGGTACTGCTGTGGGCAACTGAGGCTCGCTCCTCCTGATGATCCCTAGGAGACTCGGTGGAACACACCTCAGAGTCATCCCCATGAGGGGTGAGGGAGCCGGAGTATTTATCCACCGACTCACACCCAAAATTGGTTGGAGGCTACTGGGGGTGTGGGGAGAAATAAGCCCCTCCACTGTTAGTCTGCCTCATGCACTAGTCGAACACACTGGAGCAGCCACAGCAAGCCCCCAGGTGCTTAGAGAAACAAGCCATCAGCAGGTGCAGCCACAGTGAGATCTGACGGGATAGGGGCAGCGGTGCCAACACCTTACATGACATATTCTTAGCCTGATGCCCCAAAGTCTTCCATTCTCTCCTCCTGGTTTGCTCTACTTACATTAACATGAAGTTTTCCAGTTGGAATAGATTTGGTAGTCATCTGAGCTAACCAAATCTCTCTTCAGTTCAGAAAGCCCCTCTACAACATCCCTGAAAGGGGGCTGGTCAGCTTCACATTGAATACTGCCAGTATCGGGGAACTCACTGCTCCAAGGCAACCCATGCTGTTGCTAAAATAAGAGTAGCTGAAAAATCCTTTTTTTTTTTTTAAAGCTTCCACATACATTACCTTGTAATTTCTGACTGTTGGTCTTAATTCTGCCTTTTGGAGCCCCACAGAATGAGTCTCCTCCCCCACTTACAATAGCCCTTTTAATAGTTTCCATAATAACTGGTACATTTTCACTATGAGTCCTCTCCTCTGGCCCAAATCATCCACTGTCTTTACCACTCTGACCACAATATGGTCTCTAGACTAGTCATTCTCCACCTGAAGTAAATTTGCCTCCCAGGGTACCCGTGACACTGTCTGGAAACATTTTTGGCTGTTAAAACTAGCAGGGTGTGGGGTACCTGGGTGGCTCAGTGGGTTAGGCCTCTGCCTTTGGCTCAGGTCATGATCTCAGGGTGCTGGGATCGATCCCCACATCGGGATCTCTGCTCAGCAGGGAGCCTGCTTCCCCCTCTCTCTCTCTGCCTGCTTCTCTGCCTGCTTGTGATCTCTGTCTGTCAAATAAATAAATAAAAAATCTTAAAAAAAAAAAAAAACTAGCAGGGTGTGCTACTGGCAATGATGGGTTGTGGCCTGGGAGGTTGCTAAGAATCCTACAAGAGAGGGCACCTGGGTGGCTCAGGCAGTTAATTGCCTGACTCTTGATTTCAGCTCAGGTCATGATCTCAGGGTTGTGAGATCGAGCCCCACATCAGGCACTGCACAGAGTCTGCTTGAGATTCTCTCCCTCCCTTTCTCTCTCTGCCCCTCCCCACCTCGTGTGTGTGCTCTCTATAAAAAAGTAAATTAAATAAAATTTTAAAAAAAATCCAACAAAAGCACAGGATAGCCCCCACAACAAAGAATTACCTGACCTGAAAGGTCTGAAGTACCAAGGCGGAGAAACTCTGTCCTAGAAATATTATCCAGGTAATTCTCCTCTGCACATACTGTGGCTTGTCATGAAAGCATAGTGCTCAGACCATGCAGGAATAGGGATAGGACCCCAAAAAGCATGGAACATGGGGGGATCCTCTCTCACTATGACAACCAGACAGACCGAAGCAGCTGAAGTGCCCGCAACAAATGCCTCCTCCTCTCTAGTCTGTCGTCACGAAAAGCTCTGAGTCCTGTCAAAACAAACAGCTCTCAGGGCCAATGACTAAGGAATGAAGATATAAAAACAGAAATGCAAATCTAGAAGGAGGTAGTGTTCCCTCCTAGTATCTCCACAATCCTCTCATCATGATAAACTGAATCAGATTCATTTCAGTTTATTTATTTTTTTGCCTTACAGACATAATTATAGGTTTCCCTATTACATTTTTGTCATCTGAAAATACAAATTGGCTTTTAAAGGTTATTTATTTATTCATTTATTTATTTGACAGAGAGAGAGAGAGAGAGATCACAAGTAGGCAGAGAGGCAGGCAGAGAGAGAGGGTGAAGCAGGCTCCCCGCTGAGGGGCTCTATCCCAGGACCCTGAGATCATGACCTGAGCTGAAGGCAGAGGCTTAACCCACTGAGCCACTCAGGCACCCCTGGCTTTTAAAATTTTCATCCAGGCCACTCCCCAAAACATCAGACAGGACAGACTAATGTTGAGCCTTTTCTTAACACTTTTTGGGTAAGACCCTGTTGACCAGCTATGACTCCACTTAACTGTAGCTTACATTTATTTATCTGATTAAGAAAACAGTAGGTCTAGAAGGTTGTACTACTAACATTCAGGAAACAGTTAATTTAATTCCTATTTCATTCAAGCTCTTCCAGAAAAGGCGGGGGGGGGGGGCGCAAAGATGGAGGCACACTTCTGTTTATTTCATAAAGCTAGTATTATCCTAAAACCAAAAATCTTTCAAGTACAGTGCATGAAAAGAAAATTACAGGAAAAAAATCTCATTAAATGAACATAGATGCAAAAGTCCTTTTAAAAAATCACTACACTGAATTTAGCTTTGCATTTTATATTTTGTAACGTGATTGAATTGGGGTTATTCCAGGAATGTAGGATGTTTTAACAGAAAATCTATTAATGTAACTCACTACATTAATAGATGCAAGAGGTGGGACAGAGTCAGGAATGGACCATGAGCACACAGAGACATCTTTTTCTTGAGTAGCTTTTTCTGGGTAACAAAACCCACCAAATTTCTTTGACATAAAACACACACACATTTTTTTTTTTTTAATACATCTTGGGGTTGTAAGCTAGGGTCAGCTATTTGAGGCTGGGCTCAGCTGGGCACCTCAGCTTTAAGTGGAAGGTCTGTGGGTCAGCCGGGTGGCTCCATCCACATGATTTATTATTCTTAGACCCGGTGGCCAGCCCATGCAAGCTCATCTCGCGGCAGCATGGAGTACTGAGAGGGTGCACCCGAGGGGATAAAGACGCTTCAAGCCCTGCTTGCATAATGTCTGCCATTATCCTGTTGGCCAAAGCAACCTGCACGGTTGAGTTCAAAGTCAAGGGATAGGAAAGTATACTCTGCCTTCTATGGCACAGATACCAGGAGTGAGGAGTTGAGGCCAAGGATTTAATATATCACGGGGCCTGTGACTATTTTATTACTTTTAACTTACAAATATGATATGTATGTATACATATACAAATTCACCCCAGGTTTGTATATGTATGTACGTGTGTGTGTATGAACTTGGTATGTAGAAACTATTTCGTAACAAATGTTAAATTCACACATTAAGTACACTTTGGGACCTTTCTTATTTACTAATCTCATAATCTTATCCAAAAGGGAAATGTAGGTGAGCAGTTGTTCATCTCTTTTATCTTTACTTTTTTTCATTCTTTCAACCTCTTCCAAAAAGGATTTAAGGAGGTTTACAAAGCACTGAGACAAAGTAAATGTATAATGAGTCAGAAAACTAGGCAAAGGGAAAATAAGGTTATCAGAGCAAGATGGGGCTGGATCGGCATCAGTGCTTGGCTGGATGGTCTCCATTTGCTCCTCCTGACCCTCCTTCCCACCTTCCCTACCTGGCCTGTGCTCCTTTTTTTTTTTTTTTTTTAAAGATTTTATTTATTTGACAGACAGAGATCACAAGTAGGCAGAGAGGCAGGCAGAGAGAGAGAGGAGAAAGCAGGCCCCCCGCTGAGCAGAGAGCCCGACGTGGGGCTCGATCCCAGGACCCTAGGATCGTGACCTGAGCTGAAGGCAGAGGCTTTAACCCACTGAGCCAACCCAGGCGCCCCTGGTCTGTGCTCCTTAAAGGGATCCGCTGTCTTGGGCTTTTCCTATACAATAGGTCTCACAGGGTTTGATGACCAAAGTGTCCTCTTGCTGCTAGAGGCCTAGAGGCCGGTAACACTGCCTATGAACCATCCCCAACTGGCTTCCTCCCCCCTGCCATACCTTTGTAATAACTCCTTCGTGAAAATCTCCTTACTTACTGTTCGAAAGTGTCATTTTTCCCACCAGGGACCTGATTACAAGAGCCCACAGATCACATGCCTTAATTGTAACTACACACTAGAAGTAGACCATAAATACAGCTCTCAGGTCTCAGTGTGATTATCAAGTGGGAAACACAATCAATAAAAGAACCTCCAGTTCCTTGAGAGAAGTAGACCTACTCCTGACACCAAGATAGGCAAGAAATTTTCCCTGTGGTTGCTCTATAAGAGACCATTGTAGTATGATGACCCCATTCTTTTCTGTCTTACAAACCAGCTCTATTCAGGGCTCAGTCCTCAAGTATCTTCCCTCCTTCTCCACACTCACCCTCTAATTGATCTCATCTAGTTTCATGGCTTTAAATATATCATATAAATGCTGATGATTCCCAATAGGTATCTCTAGTCTGCCTTCCCCCTGAACTCATTTTCACCATGCAATTGGCTACACCAGATATCCAACAAACTTCTCAGATTCTTGGGATATCCAAAACAAAACTCTCCATGTTCATTCCATAGTCCTCTCTTCCTAGTCTTCCCTCATTTCAGTAGAAGGCCCTAGCACCTTTCACTTGGTTACTCCAGGTGTGTTTGAGGGGGGAGAGAGGATGGCAGAAATCTATCATGCTCTATTCCTTTTTTGCACATTCCACATCTAATCCATCCACATATCATGTGGCTCTGATCTTCAAAATATATTGGGAATCTCACCACCCCCATCACCACTACTTTAGCCCAACAGTCAGCCTCTCTTATCCTACTGCACCCCTAACTGGTTTTCCTCCTTCTACTCTTGCACTTTTCCAGGGCCCCAGCTGAAGCAGCCAGTGTGATCCTTTAAAAATATGTCGTATCTTGTTGTCTTCTATTCAAAATCTTCTAAGCACTTATCATCACTCAGACTGCAATATAAAGTCTTCACCATGGCCTATAAAGCCTTACATCTGGATATCTGTGAACCTATATTTTCTTCAATTCTCTCCCTCCCTCTGCTCTGGTTATGGTGGCCTCCCTAATGTTCTAGGAGCAAGTCAAACATGGACTTAAGGTCTCAGGACCTTTGCACTTACTGTTTCCTACAACTGAAACATTCTTTTCCAGATACCTACATGGCTCACTCATTTCATTTAGGTCTCTGGGGAAATGGCAACTCCTCAGAGAAGTCTTCCCTTAGCTCTAAATAGTCCCACCATCCTAGTCCTTACTTTATTTTTCTTCACAGCACTAATCAGTACTTGACAGTACACTAAATATAAATATGTAGTTCACATTTGTCTGTCTATTCAGAATGTAAGCGCAGAAAAAATGGGTTCATTCTAGTCACTCTAGCATCTCTAATGTCAGGTACAATTCTTGACACAGAAGTGTCTTGATAAATATCTGTTAAATGAATGCAAGACTCCGTTCTACTCTGTCAAGTTCCTTGACTCCAACTCAGCAAGATGCAACAGATATTTGAGTCTCAATTATGTGAGTGGCACTTAGCTAGATGCTTAGAGCTTTAAAAATCTATCTACCTAACAAGAACAACAACAACAAATAATCTAACAGACACGTGAATTGTGACCTTTTGGGTGAGTAATGAATAGGAGAGAGCAAAAGGGAGCCCTCAGTGCACCAGAAACGTTCTTTTTCTAGGTAGTACTTATATAAGTGTAGTCATCATTATAAACACATCGAGCGGTACACTTAAGATTTGTGTATTTTAAGTTGCACCCCAATAAACGTTTTCGTTTTGTTTTTAGTTTCTGAGCCATCTAGATACAGCGAAGGGGTAGTTTGCATTGTGGCAAAAGCAATGATAGAGGGTCTGCACGGCCTGCTGCTGAGTGAGCGCTGACAGTCACCCTCCGAGTGCGAAGGTCGCAGACTCGTTTAAAAGGAAAAGGGAGACTGTGTCCTGTTTCTTCTGATCCAGAACCTCCCTGACATGATGGGCTTTCCTCAATGCCCTGGGACCTTCTGAAACTGGCGTGCAATAGTAGTGCCTAACAGCTAAAGGCATGCACCTTCTGGTGGGGAGCGGATCCCTGAAGGGAGATGGACCTCTGAAAAACTTCCCTCGGAAAAGCTCCCAAGCGAGAGGGGAACAATATAAGTCTTTATGTTTTAGATTTTTTTTTTTAAGTTTTTATTTATTCATGTAATCTCTACCCCTAACAGGGGCTCAAACTCACTAGCCCGAGATCAAGAGTCCTGCGTTCTTCCGACTGGGCCAGCCAGATGCTCCTATGCTTCAATGCTTAACCATTTCGCCTGAGAGTATGACAACTACGACCACGAGCACTTAGAACAGACATAAACTGCAGATTCCGCTCAAAGAACGTCACAAACCCCGCGCTCGGCGGCCAGGCCGCCAGCACGCAGGCGCGCACAGAGCCGTCGCTACGCAGGCGCAGTGCGGCCGGGCACCAGGTACAGCGGAGGGCAGGGGCCCGTACGGCGGATGCGCGCTCCCCGCAGGCGGGGAGCGAGGCGCGCGCCATGGAACAGCGGTTAGCCGAGTTCCGGGCGGCCAGGAAACGGGCCGGGCTGGTGGCCGAACCTAGCACTTCGAGCGCGAGTGCACAAACCTCAGGAGAGAAGGCGGAAGCAGCTGCGACTCCAAAGGCAGCCCCAGCCTGGCTAAAACGGTTCCTGGTGTGGAAACCGAGGCCTGCGAGTATCCAGGTCCAGCCCAGCCTCGCTCAGGTGAGAGGGAGGCTTCGCCCCGGGACCTGGCTTCAGGGACGCTGTCGTGGCCTCCCAGGAAACTGCGGCCGAGGCCCCGCCCACGCCCCGCCCACCGCGTGGTGGCCTAAAGGCCCCGCCCCCTCCTCTCGTTCCCACCTTCGCTGGCGGAGCTGGGGTGCTGGCGCCTCCCGCCTGCTCCAGGGTTGGGCTGGGCGTCTCCGGTCACTCGTGTCAGCACTGATACGTGGTTTTGACATTTTCTTCCCGGCTTGCGACCCACGCAGCTCCCGATGCCAGTCGGGAAGCGAGAGTCTAGGGCCCTGGAAGAAAGCACCTTTGCTCTTGAGTTATTGTGATGCCCCGTGCCTTCCAGAAACCTCCCAACAACCGCTTTCAGCCGCAGCCCTCCGCTAATGGCGGGTCAAAGGTCTAATTGGATACTGCTAAAAAGCGGCGGTAATTAAGGCTTCCTTTGATTCCGCATCTGGGCCACATGCACCCTGTAGCCCAAATAGACTGTGCTTTAGAAATGGCATTTGACTACAAGACTTGCAGGTGTGGTCGCTTTCACTGCCAGAGGTGGCTGATGCTGGGGCATCGCTACTGAATTAGGGAAACTTAAGTTCAGTAGTGAATGTTCGGGAGAAAACATTGTTTAGATTATTAGATCAGTATTACAGACTTTTCACCCTTTAATTCTCTTATTTTGCAGATGATCTTGATTCCCATCTTGTATTTTCATTTAGTTTTCACTCAGGTAGAGTGGCAAGGTGCCTTGCAGGTGTGAGACTGGATTATTTATATTGAAATACAGGACACAACACCAAGGGTGCCTTGAGGCAATCTGTGAAAAAGCCTTTGTATCTCAAAAGTGTAATAAGAGCCAAAAATTCCTTTTAAAAATGAAAATGTATTGGAGGAGAAGTGTACCTTACTCCTCTTAAAATTATTTATCTTAGTTCACTTATTACTATACTGCACAACATCTGGTTTAGGCAATTTTTTAAACCAAGGAGAACTCACTGTTACTCAGTTTTGATATTCTCCATGACACACAGGGGTCCATCAGACTTAACAGAAAGCGAGTGCAGCAGGGTTTAAACAATCTATTTCCTTGCATGCGGTTTGTCTCAGGATAACTTTATTGTTGATTAGAACTCACTGAGCACAATTGCTTAAGATTTTAGAATCTACTTTCCTTACACTTTCCTCTCTGCAGTTAAAAAAAAAAAAGTCTAACCCACACAATGAGTGTTTGCCCGTATGTCTCGTTTCCAAAGGAGTATGAGATCATTGAATTGGACCTAGAAAAGCTGAACTTGGAGAAAGTTTCCATCATTAAAAGCCCAAAAACTGATGTCCTGACAAAACGATGACAGGAAATGCTAGACCCACAGTTGGTTTTTATTAATTACTCCGTTTTTCATAAGGGACTCTGTCTTAAGCTCATTTTTATTGACTCCGTTATCATTCCTGGCTTTGCTCTGGTGTGAAAATTCTCATTAAATTGTTTCTTTTCCTCCCAATTTACAATCGATCTCTCTTAATAATTTCACTGACACATGGTGGCTTGTCAGACATTTCTTTAGCCTTCTGTTTGTAATTGCTTCTCGGTTGTCATTGATAAGGAAGCATCCACATCCTCCTTCCCCCACTCTCCAATTTAGCTTGAGGAAAACAGTCCCCAAGATAAAATACTTTTTGTGACAAGCTCCTGCCAAATGAAGACTGGAATGCTTGTGACTTTTTCAGTCCTGTAAAAAAAACCCCTGTCTCCTTCCCGAGGCATATCCCGCAGCACCCTCAGTGTACCATTTAGCTCCCAAGGTGCCCACACATCCTGTGATGCCTCACCCCAACCCTTGGCTCAGGTTGACCCACCGCTCCAATGCCCTCCTTCTTTGGAGTCACCTGGCTAACTAAGCACAGCTCCCTCCAACCCAGGAATCATCTTTTAATTTCTTCCTTTCTCTCACCATCATTCATTTATTCAGAAAAATTCTATCACGTGCCCACTCTGTTCCAGCTTCTGTCCCGAATCTGGGGAAACAGGGTGATAAGGGCAGACAAAGCCCTGTGCTCACAGAACTTGCGCTTGCGTTTGGGGCAACAGACACTAAACAGGAGAACAGAATAATGAATGCCAGGAAAGCAGAAAAAACAGGATACTGTGCTAATGAATTGGGGGTGACAGATGCACCTGTCAATGAGGCAGGGCAGGAGGAGGTGGGCATTTTATAATTAGGAGCTGCTCTTGGAGAAACCTAGGACAAGGCCAAAGGCACATGTGGTAACATGTTTGCTGAGGTTTATAGGAGAAGAGGGAGCCAGCCAGGTGATGTGACGGGAAGGGGGCATGCCTCTCAAAAAGAGCCACAGGTGCAAAGGCCCTGAGGTGAGAAGCAGTTTGATATTTGAGAACTGGAAGTACTTTCCTTAAACTATGCCTCTGTGTGCTGTGACGACCACAGACACTTCCATCTGCAGCTTTCATAGCAGAAGCCACACTAGTACTAAAACAAATGCCAAATAAGGTAAAGGAATTTCTGTATCTTTCCTCTTGTTTTTTCCCTTTAGCAGTTGGTTTGCCACCCACCCCCCCATCTCCCTTCTAGATCTCTAACACTTCCCCTTACTATCCCCCATAAAGGCCCCTAATTAAGTACAAAGGGCTGTGGAGGGAGACCATCCTAGGATCCTACACCAATCTCATCCCTGCCTATCTATCACTGTGTGACGTTAGGGGAGTTACTTAACATCTCAGCATTTCCATATCAGTAGATTGGGATCAATAGTGCCTGTCTCCTGGATGACAGGAGATCAGACATCTTGAAGGCACTCAATAAATGGTGGTCATGAGCATTATTCTTTTTATACTCCCTCAATAATAAACTCAGTCTACAGTGAATTTCAAGTTGTACACATTGAAAATGTATTCCATATCCCTCAGTCCATCATTTCTCTCTGACTTGTATGTCACCACCCCCATTATGCCCAGTCTTCCTCTCTTACTGGGCCTCCTGCGTGAGCTTCTCATAGTTTCCCTGCTTGTACTCTGGTAGCCCATTCTCTATCTGGCTTAAATATAAATCAGATTATATTAATTCCCTGCTGAGCCTTTCGGTGATTTCCCTATTGTGCATACCGGTCAAATCTGAAAGGAGCATTTTTTGAAATGACACACATTTACTTAACTGCAAGGGGCACACATTTACTTAACAAATGTGTGTGTGTGTGTGTGTGTGTGTGTGTGTGTAGGGGGTGTGTTGCTGACAGCATGTTAGGGGGTTTTCCAATCTAGCTGCAAAGGCAATAATTACAACATTGACACTAAAGGAGGTTCTAACAAAATAGAACTTCTGAGACAACATAAATCAGATGACCTATATTTTTTATCGAGACCAAATAATGTTTTGTGGTCCCTTTTAAAATGATCATAGCGAGAATGGGGGATATAATTGAAGAAATGAACTAAAAGTTATGCTCTGCATTGAGAATTTATGTGTGGGTTGCTGTGTTTGGCTCTGGAGACATCAAAGGATAGTAAGTGGTAGTCCATTGGCCTTCTGGTAGCAATCTAGGGACACATGTGACCTGTATTAAAAGAAAAAACACTTAACTGGCAAACAGTTTGGTGCTCAGTGAGAAAGACAGGCAGTCAGTGCTCTGGGGCACAGAGGGGGAACCCCTCCTTGATGGCCAAGGAGGTCAAGCATACACAATTCACCAGTCATGCCTGTCCTAGGCTACAGGTGGGCAGTGTCTCTGGGTAGTAAGATATGTTGAACTGGAGTAGAGGTTCATTGATAGAGCAATGGATTGTGGATTGTGCTGTACAGGGAATTTTTTAAACCATTGTTTTTCAGACTACAAATTGTGACCCATCGGTGGATAGTGAAATCAATTTAGAGGATCTAGTCCTCTGCTAAAGAGGAATTTTTAAAAATGAAATAGAAAATGAGAATTTCATATATGGTGACGAATATTTGTTGGTTTGTGAAACTTTTTCTATTTTTTATATGTTTATATGCTGGGTCCCAGTACAAAATGTACTTCTTATTATGGGCCATACCCAAAAAAGTTTGGAAAAATGCTGGACTAGAGATCAGGCCTCCCTAAAGCTATGTAAGTATCTGTTTCTCCCATTAGCACCCAACACAGGGACCTATGTACTGGCATTTCTATGTGTTAAATAAATGGAAGGCTCCTCAAAAAACTGAAAATAGAGCTACCCTACGACCCAGCAATTGCACTCCTGGGTATATATCCTAAAGATACAAACGTGGTGCTCCGAAGGGGCACGTGCGCCCGAATGTTTATAGCAGCAATGTCCACAATAGCCAAACTGTGGAAAGCGCCTAGATGTCCATCAACAGATGAATGGATAAAGAAGATGTGGTATATATACACAATGGAATACTATGCAGCCATCAAAAGACATGAAATCTTGCCATTTGCGACGACGTGGATGGAACTAGAGGGTATCATGCTTAGCGAAATAAGTCAATCGGAGAAATATAACTATCATATGATCTCTTTGATATGAGGAAGTGGAGATGCAAGGTGGGGGGGTCTGGGGGGAGGTAGGAAAAGAAAAAATGAAAAGATGGGATTGGGAGGGAGACAAACCATAAAAGACTCAATCTCAAGAAACAGACTGAGGGTTGCGGGGGGGAAGGGGGATGGGAGAGGGTGGTGGGGAAATGGACATTGGGGAGGGTATGTGCTATGATGAGTGCTGTGAAATGTGTAAACCAGACGATTCACAGACCTGTACCCCTGGGGATAAAAATACATTATATGTTTATTAAAATAAAAAAAATTAAAAAAAAAAAAACAAAAAAAAAAAAAAAATAAATGGAAGGCATTGCTTGGATTCCAGCCCAAGGAGTTTAAATTTTAACTTGCAGGCAGTAAAATTTGTTGAACGTTTGTGAACAGGAGGTTGGTGGGTGTTGTAGGAAATTCACTTAGCAGCTTTACATAGGATGATTTGGAGAGGGAAGAGATAGGAGGCAGGGAGTCCAGTTAGGAGACACACTGCCTGGACCTGGCGGTGAGTAGGATGGTCCCAGAATGGAAAGGTTGTGGCTATACTAATGATTTGTTTTATTTTCAATTTTTTAAAGATTTTATATATTTGTCAGAGAAAGAAAGAGCACAAGCAGGGGGAGCGGCAGGCAGAAGGAGAAGCAGGCTCGCCTCCAAGTAAGAAGCCAGATGTGGGACTTGATCCCAGGACTCTGGAGTCGTGACCTGAGCTGAAGGCAAACGCTTAACCGACTGAGCCACCCAGGTGCCCCTGATGATTTGTTTTTAATAAGTGGAAGGGATTTTTGTTTCCTGTTTCTGATATAGTCCTCATTTTAGAATCATGTCACTCACAAGACTGTAGCTCATATAATCAAATCAATAAACATATCGATTCTGTCTGTGAAGCATTAGGTGTAGTTGTTGCATGATCAGTTATGGGGAATTTCTGTACGGGGCTCAGATGAGCTCTTGTTAGCAGCAGACTAATCTGAGGAAGTGACTCCCACGAATGGGAATCCATCCGAATGCCGTCAGGTTTTTATCAGGTCACATCTCACTAAGTGCAGATCAGTTTTGATTCAGTCCGAGCAGGGCACGGGAGCTCCTTGGAGATGATTGTGAGCAGGGCCAGAAAATAGAAATCAATGAGCCGAAAGCCTTTCCAGAGCAGTGAGAGATGTCTCTCCAGATTGGTTTTGATCCTCTGAGCCCCGTTACCCTTTATTCTTACTTTTATTTGTTTGTGTGTCCTAGGAAGTGGCTCGGCCTGGGACCAGCACATCACAGCCACCACAGAATACAGCCATTCCTCTGCCAGCACCCTGGGACCAGTCTTTCCTGACCAATGTCACCTTCCTGAAGGTTCTTCTCTGGTTGGTCCTGCTGGGACTGTTTGTGGAACTGGAATTTGGCCTGGCCTATTTTGTCCTGTCCTTGTTCTACTGGATGTATGTCGGGACACGAGGCCCTGAAGAGAAGAGAGAGGGAGAGAAGAGCGCCTACTCTGTGTTCAACCCAGGCTGCGAAGCCATCCAGGGCACCCTGACTGCAGAGCAGTTCGAACGCGAGTTACACTTCAGACCCCTGGAGGGGAGATAGGTCCAGCTCTCTTGTTGTGCGGCTGGCCTCCCACGTGGTCCTCCTCACCCTTGGACGTGGGCTTGTGGGTTTGATTTCAGGTGGCCCAAGACTAAGGACAGCTTGCAGGTTAGTTCTGTGACTGTGAAGTTCTACATTCTTTCCCAGATCTTTTACTGCAGTTTTATCTCTGAACTTTTCTTTGGTTTTGGTGAAACCCTCTGAAAGACACTCACTGTGGATCCGATTGCAATTTATAAAACTTACGTACTCAAGAAAGAAATGTTTGTCTCATTATTTGAGAAAGGTGGTTTTCAGAGCATTAGAAGGGCACTGAGGAGAAAAGAGATGGTTTGAAAGAATGGGGAGGTACATCAGGACTGTGTATTAAATAAGTGTTCTCTTTAAAAGTCTTTTCATATGTATAGCATTTCCCCTCCCCCAACCCAAAAGTTTAAGTTGTAAGTTTCAGTTTTTATTTTTGGGGTTTTCTGTTGTTGTTGTTGATGATGTTTGTTTTTTCATTATTTTGTGGTCTTTGTTTTTTCCTTCCTGCTTTAAATCTTGCTTTTTTCGGTCGTTAATGGTATTGAAAAATAAAATATCTTTAAAACATCTGCTTTTCAGAAACAGATCCCCATTGCCCATCACCATCTTCCACTCTCCTCAGTTATTCTGCTCGCACTCAATGATGGAAGATAAGAAAAGACAGGGTCCTCAGTGACAGGTGCGGGGAGGGATTTCACAGTCAGTATTGGTAGATTTGGTAAGTGGTTATTCATGATAAATTCAGCAAGAAAGAAATTCTTGAGTGTGTTCAAATAAGAGCTGTGGAAGTGGAACTCCAGACTTACTGGCTGCTCTGTGTGTTTCTTATATTCCGAGGGCTCTAGAGTAAGCAGTCCTGTCGCCTGTGGCCTCAGGTGAGAAATTATGTAAAAAGTGGTAACCAGACATGATTCAGTCATCCTTCCTTTTCCAGTACAAAGTTATAGTATGGTTTCATTAAAATTAGGCAAAGCAAACCATCAAATATTTTTTTCACAGTTGGCACTGATAAGTAAGAAGAGTTTTGTTTTAAAGCCATAGTTTTTTCTTAAGATTTTAAGAAATTAATGATTCCTCAATAGGTTTTCAACTTCAGAATTCAGTCATTCTTATATTATGACAGTAACTTTAGTATTTATGAGATGTTCCTAAACAATGGGTGCTTGTTGCTAAATTCTTATTTCATTCTTGCCTGATTTGCTTATTATAGCAACCGTAGCTCAATTTAAATTTAACTTGTATTCACTGAGTGCCAGCACTCTGGTAGGTGCTTGAGATAGGATAACAAAAGAAGCAGACATATTCTCATTGCTCTGAGCATATGGTCCAGCTGGAAGCGGGGTGCTGGACAAAGTAAAACAAGCAATATCAATAACAGAGTCAGGTGGGGTGCCTTGCTGGCTCAGTTGGAAGGGCATATGACTCTTGGTCTTGGGGTCATGAATTCACGCCCCATGTTGGGCATACAGATTAGTTAAACTAAATAAATAATTTAAAAAATAGTAGTAGGAGGAGTATAGAGGGGATATTCTTGTGAATCACACTTTGTGGCTAACTAACCCATGTGTTTCAGTCCTTGTTGAACATTCTTCTCATCTGCTGATCATCTCTCCCTATGCTGACTGGGAGTTTAGCTGTCCCTCGGAGTCATCTCTTAAGCATACGTTTCCTTTAGCTCATGAAGAAGTCTTTTCTTTCTTGACTTCTACCTAAGTGTGGGAAATACATGAATCTTTATGAAACAGGCAAGTTTTGATCGTATTTAAAGATATATGGTATTGTTTCCTGACTTATTTTCTTCATTTCTCTGATACTTTATCTGGGCTTTTACATTTCATAAAAGTCAAATACAAGGAGGAAATATCGCTGCTCAAAGACACACTCCAATGCCCAGTTCAGTAAGCCTTGTTCTAAGGAAGAATTTTCATTTTAAAAAGTGTGATTCAAATGTTTACCTAAAACAAAGTGCCTGTAACTCTGAATGGGGAACATTTGATCCAATTAGCAGTCTCAGCAAAGTAGAGACTTCGCTTAAGCAAAGCAGAGACTCAACTTAGTAGAGGAGCTCACTAGCATTCTTTGAAAATGTAGCTATTTATAACGAGGTACAGCTTGATTGCCATAAACCCATCTTTCCTGGGATTTTCTGTGCACAATCTGTCACCTCTCTTTCCTCACCTCTTGCCAAAGGTTGCATGTAATGACAGCATTAACTTCTAGGAAAAGTGGGGTGTGAACCAATTAAATGCATGGCAGGGAAGAGAGGAAGGGACAGTATGTATTTGCTGTTCTTATCAGACCATTAAGCTTTAGGTGCAGTCTTGATTTCCTGAATTTAGAAAGGCCTATTGATCTCAGAATTTCCACTCAGGGCCCAACCATTAGCTCAGCAAGCAGCTTCCATTAAAGGCCGCCTCTGTCACCAGGGAACTTGAAATCCCAGAGATGCATTCTGTCCCTATGATTGCTGTGTGCACGGGTGAGGTCATTGCTGTCCGAATCTTACAAGAAAATTGGTTTTTGCTTTTATTCACATTATCCTGTCTTGTCTATTCACAGAGACTTCGAAATGAACCTCTACTTATAGGGCTGGAAGGAACCCCAAAATACCACCAAATGCATCCCCCTCACCTTGGGCACTTTGTTCCTGACAATTTCTTTTTGTTTTCCTAGTGACCCTTAAAGAAGAATCCAGGTACAAGATGTAGGCACTTTTTAGGAAATTCTTTACTGAAAGAACTTAAGCCACCCCCAGTGCCATCCCACATTATTTCTTATCTAATCTCAGGGGACACAGAGCATCCTTCAGACCAGTGGACCGTTATGCTATTATCTCTCAATCCTCCCTGTCCTTCGGGCTAAATTATCCACGGTGTACCTCTGGGACAATCAATTTCAAGTTAGCCCTGACCCGCTGTGAGGTTCCAGGTCAGGGCAGAGGTGAATGTCCCAGTTGGTGGGTGCAGTGAGTGACTTTTCTCAAAAGCTCTGGCATTTCACCGGTGATGGTTTACGTATATATATCTTATGCTATTAGGGATGTACTTTGAGTGTAAGAGGCCTTCCACATTTGCCTTTTGACTGATCTCGTCATTAAGATCAGGCTCTTAAGCTCTGTGCTAAAATTTTTTAAAAGAAGTTATACAATTGGCAGAACGATGATCTTCAGCTGGGCAGAAGAAAGGAAAATTCTGACTGCGTGTTTTGTTTCCTGCCAGCCACACTGTTAGCTGTTTGCCAGCAAATAATTTGTATTTAGGCTTGATGCTGCTGGGGAACCAGTAAGCTTGGCCCGTCTGTCTGAGAGCCAGGATACCTGGTGGGGCTGGGATGCCGTGGAGCGTCTTGCCACCAGGGGGTAGCATAGAGCTGCTGCTATACATCCTGGTCCCTTCCCAACACTTGATAATTTATGTAATGTGGAAAACCCAGTGGGATGTTTATCTGAACCACTTGTGCTGCCTTTTTAAGAGTTCTTTTCACTTCAAGATTCACAGAGGAAAGGACTCATCAGAGGTCCTGGGAAAGGCACAGAAAACTACCAGAAGTGATTTATACCGATATTTTAAAATAAAACAACAGCCCGTCTCCAGACTTAGCAGGCAGCATGGCACTTGGGCTTAGCACTGTGCTTGTTTATATCAGAGCTTTGTGGGGGGGTGGGGTTGGGGAAAGGGGAATACTAGAAACGTACAAGCTGGCAGAGAAACTTGACCCCCCAAGCCAAAGAAAGTAAAATCTGAACTCTATGCTCTGGCTTTTGTCACATGCTTTTTTATTTTGCAACATTGGAACATTGATAAAGCTAGATAAAGATCTGGATCTCTCAGAAAGCTGAGAGAGAAGACAAAGGACACAGAGAACCACATTATAAGGCATATAACATAATACAGATGTTTATAAAGGTCTAAAGGTCTAAGTGTGTGTTTGTGTGTGTGTGTGTGTGTGTGTGTGTGTGTGTTAGGGGAGGAGTCATGAGAAGGAGAGATCACTTTCAAATCTAAACTGTAGACTACATAGGATTGTCACTTTCAAATGAAAATACTGTTTCCTTAACAAGCCATAGATGAATATTTTGAAAAGTATGGACTATGGACCAACTGCTTTAGAATTTCTTGTAGTGATGCTCAAATGCAGATTCCAGGGCCTCGCCTAGACACCCCCCCCCAACGCCTGAGAATGTATGGCAGTGGCGCCCTGAGAATCTGCATTTTAACAGCGTCCTTTGGGCAAACTCCAGTTCACCAAAGATCAAGAGCCACTGACATAAATCACAAATGTTGGGGCGCCTGGGTGGCTCAGTCATTAAGCATCTGCCTTCGGCTCAGGCCATGATCCCAGCATCCTGGGATGGAGCCCTGTGGGGAGCCTGCTTCTCCCTCTCCCTCTGCCTCTCCCCCTGCTTGTGTTCCCTCTCTCTCTCTCTCTGTCAAATAAAATCTTTTTTTTAAAAAAATCACAAATGTTAAAATAGGAAGGAAACAGCGTGTATTAGATCCAAGCAAAGAAAGATGGGTATGTATTTTTAAAAGGGGTAACAAGGTTTGCCATTTTTCAAACTGTTCACCTGGAACACACAGAGAAAAAGAACCCCATGCCTGGCTTTAAACTACTGAGGAACTAGCTCCAAAGACTGTAAGATAATTAAAGATGTGTTATTTTTGAAGCTTTCTTTGTAAACAATTATTACAAAAAGAAGTACATGCTCATTTTAAAACATGTTGGAACTATAGAAAAGAATATTTTTATTTTTGTACTCACATGCATACATGTCAGAGTTCAAGAGACACAGAAGATATGCGGGACTAGAATCTCCCTCCCCCATGTCCTGTGCTTTGTCCAGCCCACAAATGATAGCACACTATGCACGCCATCCTGCCCTTCACTTTCTTTTTTCTCTTTTAGGTTTTGGGCTTTATTTACATTCACCTAACATTTTTATGTAAGAGAATGACATGATCCAACTTTCATTTTTAAGAGATCACCTGGACTATCATGTGGAAAGTGGATTCTCCATTGCCTTCATTCATCTGTCCATCCACCCACCCCCCCATCCATTCATCCATTCATTTATGGAGCACCTAATCTTTTTGTTCCCATGGGTGAAAATGCTCGCATATGTTTTTATTCAGCTAGCTTTTAAGATTTTTCTTAACAGATATTGACAGTATGGCAAAATTATTGGATTATGAATATATTTATACATTCTATTTTTTATGTTAAAGTAGAAGGTTTAAATTTGGGGAAACCAATAATATTAATGATAATTAAAAACTAAATTGAAATATCCTACAAGTCAACACAATAAAAATTACAAACATTTTAGAAAAAGAACCAAGTAAAATCTGTAACCATTTATTTCCGAGACACATACATCTGTGCATTCATCAATTTAACAGCATTTTACTGAATAAACTTTTTTACTGAATTCATTCATCAATGAAGGAATTATAATCCATAAATGTGACCAAATGAGACATAATAATCTATGAACCAGCACTTGCTTTTTAAACTTCTATGACTATATCATATCTCTCCCTATCTATCTGCCCATCTTTATCCATTGATCTGTCGGTCTGTCCTGTCTTCAGGTTTGGGCCATTTCTTGTGAATAGAATCAGAAACCTAACAGAGTATCTACTGTGCAGGTTGATAAAGCAACTAATCTTTGCCAGACCTGGTGCTGGGCTCTGAGCACACAGAGAATGCAGACAAGGTCCCTTTTCTCAAGGAGCTCACAGTCAAATGGGAGAGCAGTCAATAATCAGATAGTTACAGGATAGTGTGGTAAGCACTATGATGGTGTGATGGCTAAATGTGGGCCAGAGCATAGAGAAGGGGATCAGAACACTCAGGGGTTGGGAAGGGCCAAAGTCACCTAAAGGTGACATTGTATTGAGTTTGAAGGAGCATCTGGTACTCCCCGGAAAAAGAGGCGGGGGCAAAGAGATAGCCTTTCAGTCACAGGAAACCACCTAGGAAAAAGGTGACAAGAGAGAGACTAGGGTGCTTGGGAAAAAGTGATGCATTCTGAGGACTTATATTACTTCTCCCAACTGGTTGTTCCATATATATATACACATACATATATGTATATGTATATATGTGTGTGTATAGATATGTATGTGTATATATATATGGAAGCGGTTGATTTCAGCATGTTAATTTTGTTATAGCTCTTGTCCTTTATTGATTTTTTTTTTTTTTTTACTAATTATAGTGGTGTTTTACTTGATTCTCCTGGATTTTCCACATAGATTTTTTCTTTTCCAATAAAGTAAAATTTAACTCCTCTTTTTCCAGCTTTTATGCCCTTGTTTTTTCTCTTTATCTAATAACAGCAGCTAGAACATCTAGAAAAATGTTAAATCAGACTGATAGTCAATGATGGCTTTGTCTTGTTCTTGACCTTAGTGAGCATGTTTTAGTATTTTCCCACTAAGCGTGCTGCTGGTTCTGTGGTAAGTGGATGGATAATTATCATCTGTATTTATGTTATTAAAAGGCTTTTTCCTTCTTAAATTAAGAATGGATGTTGCATTTCACAAAATCTCTTTCAGTGTAGTAGAGATTGATTATGTGATTTTTCTCTTTGACCAATTAATGTAATCAGTTTATATATTTACTCACATTAAACCATCCTTTTATTTCTGGAATAAATGACTCTTGATTTTAATGTACCGTTCTTATAATGTGCTGATAGACTCTTACCATTTGTAATCAATCATTTTCATGAGATTATAGTTTTTTGTAGTATTTCTCAGGTTTGGGAATATATAAAAGCCTATTTTTCATTACAGATTGTCCCCCTTTCATCATTATAAAAAGCCATATTTGTGTTCTTCATTAATTTTTGCCTGAATTCGTCCTTATCTGATGTTAAGATTGGGACCCCTGTTTGCTTTTTGTTTGAATTTGTCAAGCATGCCTCTGTGCACACTGTGGTTTTCAGCCTGAGCCCTTTTGGTCAGGTGTGTTGCTTGTATGTAGGGAATAGTTGAATTTCACTCTGTAATACATTATGAGACTATTTTCCTTTTAATAGGTGAGTTTAGCTCATTTTTATTTACTGAGTTTTGTTTATCTCATCACACGTTATGCTTTCTGTTTGTATTAGTAATTTTACCACTTGGTCTCTGTTCCTTGTTTTGTTTTCCCCTTTGTGTGTTTCTTTTGATGATTTAGAAAACTTAGATTTCTGTTCCAAAGTTTTTTTTCCACTTTTATTACTTAATCCTTTGGATTTTTAGCCAATATTTGTTCATATCATGTAAAAAACAAGTGTAAAAAGTTAGTATTTCCACCTACTTCCTACTTCTGTCCATTTCCTCAATACTCAATCCTGTTGACTGATTGGTTAATCAACTTCCCATTTTTAAATATAATTATAACTTATTACTTATTTATTAGCCTTAAATTACATATTGCTACCTATGGCTATGAAAGATGAGGGAATCAGCATAACTACACTGCTGTACACCTCCTATCACCCATTTTTCTTTGATTTCATTAGTTATATCATTACTATATTGTTTAGATTAATAAGAGCCACATTTTGTTCTTTAATTATCATTTATACACTTGTTTTAGTCTTAGTCCTGCCTATAATTGATATTTTTTTCACTTCATGATAAGCTGTAAATAAATTCCCACGTCCTTCCACAATATTGATTTTGCCAGCCGCTAATATTTCTGTATAGATAAATGTATCATTATTTATTTAGCCAATCCTTAATTATTATTAACTATTAATTTGTAGCCAGTGTTTACTAGTATGAATAGTATAAATAAGCCAACCTCTTTGAAATTTAAAACCATATCTCAGACACTTAGAAAAGAGTAATTAGAGAGATGCCTGGGTGGCTCAGTGGGCTAAGCGTCTGCCCTTGGGTCATGATCTCAGGGTCATAGGGTCAAGTCCCTCATCAGGCTCTCTGCTCAGCAGGGTGCCTGCTTCCCCCTCCCTCCTCTGCCTGCCTCTCTGCATACTTGTGATAGATCTCTCTCTCTGTCAAAATAAAATAAAATAAAATCTTGAAAAAAAAAAAAGAATAACTAGAGACCAATCATTATAGTGGTCTCAAACCCTAGTGACCATTCAGATCTCCTGGGAATCTTGTTAAAATGAAGATTCTGATTCTATAGGTCTGGAGCAAGGCCTAAGATTCTGCATTTCAAATAAGTTCCAAGGGGATGCTGATGCTACGGGTCTTCAGACCATACTTTGAGTAGCAAGGTCTTTGAATATGTTTTGTGTCTTGAGTTTTGCTCGAATGAAAAAAAAAATGCTAGAAAACGTACTCTGTAGCAGTGGTTCTCATTGTGCCCTATGACGCATTTAAAATATTAGGAAATTACTGTGATTCATGAATGTTCATTTTGCCATTTTATTAAGGTGTCTGCAAGGTGACCCTGTGTTTTACACCTGCTGGCTCGCCTGGGCCTAGCGGGGGTGTGTCCATGGGAGACTGCCAGATATGCATGTTGCCACCACTGGGGAAAAACGGCTGAGAACCTACAGACCAGCAAGGATGCAGAGTTCAGACAGGCACGCTGGAGTGAGCTGGCAAAGAGATGTCTGAACTCCTATCCCTGGGGGACACATCTTTCGTGTGGTGGTTGGTTGGTGGTTTATTGGTTTTATCCTACCAGGCCCTAAGTGATCTGGCCCCTACCTGCCTCTCCCAGTTATATTCACTTCCTTCATGTTCATCAGACACAGGGGGGTAGCAAAAAAAAACGTTTGGCCTTCCTCTGGACAGGGCCGGACAGTAAATAGTTTTGTTGAGCATACATACCATCTTTGTCACAATGACTCAACTTTGCTATCGAAGAGCAAAAGCAGCCATGGGAGACAATATGTGGACAGATGAGAATGCCAATAAAACTTTGTTTATAAAACTGAGCAGCGAGCCATAGTTTGCCGACCCCTCCTCCAACACACAGAAGCAGCCTCTGCTTTCGCATCTTTGCGCGAGCTATTCCCTTTGCTTCAAACTCACTTCCCCTGGATGAGCCTGGGATTTGTTCCCTTAACTCCAGTCAGGCCTCTCTGATGTTGCATCACCCAAAAGGCCTTCCCTAACCCCCCAGTACAGACAACACACCTCCCCTATATGTCCATGTCCCTTCCTACCTCTCTCCTATGGTGAATACTTCATCCCACTGCTTTGCTAATGATATTGGTCATATTTTGATGATTCCTAGGGAAAAGCATATGCGTTTATAGGCAGAGCATTTTTTATACATTTAGCCGTTGATTTACAGTGGACCATCTCTATGGACACAAATGGATTTGTTATGCGGAGTTGGTTTTAATCATGCTTCTTCTAATGACTTTCCCCCGAGATTTAGACTGACTTCAGCAGTGCTACTCGTCTCACGTGGTGAAGCGGCACAGAGTCATATGAAAGAATTGCTTTGTTCTAGATTCTCATCAGTGAGAAAGTAATGTCTTTAACTAATCTGGCACTTCTAGTGGGTGAGACCAGGTTCTGCTCCTATCTGTGATTTTCAAAGAACTCTTTATGGAAAGAGGAGAATTTCCTAACGTTTGTACATTTCCCAGAAGCAGAGGAAGCCTCATGCCTCATAAAAGGTGGGCGAATGCAGGGTGAGTAGGGCAATTGGGAGGACATTTCTTACAGAGAGATTGACTAAATGGGAAATCGATGTTAGGACATGACAGCTTTGGGGGATCCAGCCCCAAGGAGGAGAGAGAGGTTGGATTCCAAAAAGTCTACCCAGGGTGTGCATGATCTCATTGCTGCAGCCTTTAGAAATCTACACCAGTGCAACGTTCTGAGAGCACGTGAAGGAGGTCTGTTCATGTGGGCTGCTGGGACAGAGGCTGCCTGAGCCCCACATGCCGTTATGGGGATGACTTCCATTTGGGGGCATTGCTGGGTTTCAGGTGACTTATCATACCTTCAGAGGCTCTGCACCATGGACACAGAATATCTCATGAACTGTTGCATTTCTTATGTGAGGAGTGAAGACCAAGACTCAGTCCGTGAAGGAAACTGAGAGGCAGAGAAGGGCTGTATCTGAGAAGCAGGTGGAGTTGTGGGCCCGGAGAGTGTGCGAGAATGTGGTTGCCGCTGATGCCAAGACTCCATGGATATGGCATCTTTTCTGGGCTTGTGGCCCCATCATGCCTTGGTTGGCAGGCTTTGTGATCTTTACCATTTTCTGAGAGAAGGTGTTTTTGTAAATACCTTATGTAACGTATGGTGTTATGGAAGTTTCTCTTGATTAATGAGAATATTCCAACACAGTATAATTTGTATGGTAGTCTGATTTCTTTAATATGAGTGTACATATCTTTTCTTCTTTTTTTTTTTAATTTTAATTGTATTTTTTTAAGTAGGCTCCACACCCAACGTGGGGCTTGAACTCACACCCTTTAGGTCAAGAGTTGAATGCTCTACTGACTGAGCCAGCCAGGCGCCCCAGTATACATGTCTTTTCATCTGATTTTTTACTGTACCTTTCCAAAGGATGCTCTTGGAAGGACGTTGGCTTAGCTTCGTCACAGTGAGATATCTTTAGTCTGTGTCTCCTGTATGTTGGTTCTCCAGTCTCCACTTCCCATACCAGGACTTGAAAAGTGAAAGGACTTCTGGGTGGTTTCATTGTAAAGTGCCATCTAATGGGTGAATACCAGTTGAGCTTCTGTAAAACTGTAAATTTCATTTCCTAGGCATTTTTAAAGTTCTGAAGCTTTCTGGAGTGATAAAACACTTGTCTCTTTTGTACAGAAATGCACATAAATGGTTAGAGAATGTTGAAGATTGGACCTAACAGGTACAGTAACCGTGGCTGCTTTGTTGTAGCTATTTAATGTGTGTCATTAACACGCACAAGTCCTGAGCTCTGTTTCTGATTCTACCTTAGGTCATTGGAACTGAAAAGTCTCTGTAAACATTCTGTATTATTTCAAGTCCTTGCTCTTTCACTCTAGAGATATGGAAAGTTAAAAAAAAAAAAAAAGTTGCTTGTAAATCCCCTCCAGGTGTTACCTGCCTGCTTCAGCCCCAGAGCAGTCCGTCTCGTGGCATGGGACTGCTCAGTATTTATAATGCTCACCTATTGATTTTATTCTGGAAGGTTGCAACACAGATAAATCTTCTGGTCTATTGGTCCTACATGAGGAGGAGTCACAGTAATTCATTCTAACACTAGTGCGCTGTACCAGTGGGAAGAAAAAAATGGTTGGATTTACTCTAGGCTGTGATCGTTTTCTCTTTCTAAAATCATTATGTTAGTTAAAATGAGCCTTAGGACCAAAGAAAAGATTCTATCACAGTTTAGGATTAGAGACCTCTTCAGTGAAAGAGCTCAGATTTATGGAAGTAGGAGTTAATAACACTGGCTACAGATGAGTCTCCTAACTTGGCTCCCTATGGCTTGTCACTGGGAACTCCCTTTTTTTTCCCCCACCTCTGCAGTTTCCTTGTGTCTTACTACCGCTCTTTCCCACATTTACACAGTCTGTTGTTTCTCCTTATTTACTTTTCTTAGGTTCTGGCCTCATCATCTTTCCCATCTACCCCTCCTCACCTTTGGTGACACTCAGTTTCTATTTCTTCCTTGTCCCAATATTGGGTCTGTTTTTCCACCTTCTCCAATGTTCTGCCTACATTGTTTTCTATTCCAGTTTGCACTGCTGGGGCTTTCTCCCCACTATTTCTGGTAAGGGAGACCATTTTCGGTATTCTCCTTAGTGTGTGTGTGTGTGTGTGTGAGAGAGAGAGAGAGAGAGAGAGAGAGAAAGAGAGAGAGAGGAGAGGGAGGTATTGAAAGACACTGAACTGCTCGCGTTTAAAGCACAGGCTTTTGAAAGGATGGTGAGAGATTTGGTGAGGGGTTGGGGTGGGGGGATCAGTTATCCCCCATCTGTGGAGCATCAGCCTCTGAAACGTGGCTCTATATTACATGTGAACACAAGCGAGTCTGGAAGCTGAGAATTTCAGCAGAGCAGGAAGCTGCCCTTATCCCTTGTTCTGCCTGAGTTTACAACCTGTTGGGCCAGAGTGCACCCTCTTTTCCTGAGGTTGCATCTGTCCGGTTTCCACATCCTACAAACGTGCTGGTCCTTCTTGGTTTGGGCAGGTCTTTCCCTGGGTATTGGGGTAGGGAGAGAAAGCTCTGAGCCCCATCTTATTCCTGCTGCTGAGTGGTGGAGTAAGGACAGAGAGAGGTGAGAATATCATAGGCGAGTGAATGAAGTCAAAAGCAAGATTGGTCAGACCAGCCAAGATGCAAATACCAGGCGTTGGCTGTATTTGTTGTTTGCTCTCAGGAGGAAGAATTATTGGGTTTGAAAGAGACAAACCCCTAATGCTTGTCTAGAGAAGAGGTCATTTAGGGAAACCTTCAGATAAGCACGTGGATCTGCAAGCAAGGGTAGCTGCCATGGTGGAGGAAGTGGGAGAATCTGCAATTCCTCTGCTCTTCTGGAAGAGTGAGTTACAAACCTGGAGAGCGAGAGACTATTTAAATTGGAGGAAAGTTCCTTTTTCTGAAGATGAATCTCTAAACAGCAGCTCCATTCAGATTCTGTGGCTGCTCTGCAAACAAGGCTTGTGCTTTTATGACATTTTTGAAAAAATGGATTTAATGGACTGAGTTCATTTAGACAGGGGAGATCAAATGAATGAGTGGAATTAAAATACACGTCCATTTGGCCGCCAGTCATTGTTTAAGCCACTCGACCACCCAACTTCTCTAATTAAATGGCAGTGCAGTCCCTGTATAAAGGCTGCGATGGATAAATTAGTACTTGGTAAGTGCTCTGAAGATGAAAATCAGTAATGAGCAAGGGCTTTTTCCCCCCCTTGGGCTGGAAACGGCATCTTTTGTGTTTTCCCACTGCACCATCCATCACCTGGGTTGACATTGCATAAAACCTCCTCTCCCAAAGGAAGAGCAAGAGGGATACAGTAATGACAGACCTTTATTTGACGTTTACAAGGCATATTAGGGACGAGTCTGCATCCATTTCACGTCTGTGCAAGGAGTTATACATGTTTGCTACCTATAGACGCAGGTCATATTGTACATGAATTTATACATTAAGAAATCGCATGAAAATTATCTTGTTTAAACATTCATGAAGAGCAGACTTCCCCCAAGAGCACTGAAGAAAGAAATCCAGCTCCTTAGAGCCTGCTCACCTCTCTCTTGGTGTTAAAAGCTCTGCATGGAACCCCCTCCAAAACCAGTGGGATGTTGAGGTTGATCTGCCTTGAGGACATGATTACGTTTTGTGGGAGGAGCTTAGAACTGCAGAGTTGGAAGTAAAGTGTGAACGGTTTGGCAAGGTCCAGCCCTGTCTGGGGGGAATCTTGCTTCTTCCTGACCTGCCCCCCTCGTCCCTCCAGCTCCCCTACAAAGAAGCCAAGACCCTAACTTGTTACATGTTCCAAACTTCCCTTGGAGTTTTTGCCCAGCACATCCCAACACACTCATTGGTGTATGTTTTCCTTCTCCCGGATTGCCCTGACACAGTGGCAATTAGTCATGCTAGATTGTGCGGGTTGACTAATTACTGATGGTTTTGACAGGCTCCATCAGAAAGGTTGCAAAACCTCAGTGTAAGTTAGGCTCCAAGCCGCTGGCTGCCATGCTCCTCACTGCCCCAGAGCATGGAGTACCGTGCACCATTTCAGCCCTGGCAGTGCCTCATTCTCAGCTGTACCCCCAAATTGGTCACAGCTGAGAGAACAGCGTTCCTCACGTGGTCAGGTGGGGGAGGAGCGTGGGGAAGCTCATGGTGAGGATGGGGGAGGTGGGCGTGAGGGAGGTAGTGGGGGGGTGGGGAGGAGCTGGGGGTGCATCAGAGAGAAAATGCACCCCTGGATCAGGTCCGGAGAAACAGGCTAAAATGGCCAAAGGGGAGAAGCAAAAACTCTCCCCCTCTGAGAGATTCAAATGCAGGCGAAGTCCAAGAGATCTGGGTCGTTAATGGGGAAACAATTATGCTTATCTGCTTCCTGCCAATCGGTAGCCACCGACAGAGCAGAAGTAATTATAGATACTGTAGACACACTGTGGCATTAAGTGTTTGAATGACACTGCTTAACAACACTTCCTGCTCTGGCCCTCCGGGCATGGCCAAAGAGCTGGTTTGAGCCAGGAGAGAACACTGTCCGGGCACTGCGATGTTGTTTGCAGAAGTTTCTCACATTTTCTTTCCCAAAAAAACCCTGCTCCAGCAACAGGAAGGAAAAAAACGTTTTGAGTTGATACTAATTTGGTTTCAACTGAAATACTTAGCATGTCATTCACATAGCTGTCTTAGCAGAGGAAGCCGACATATTTTATTTGAGAGTTTTTATAGAGTTTGGCTCCCCGTAGGAGCCAAAAGCAGGGTCAGCACCGTAGATTAGAATCAATTCAGTGGAGGGAAAATAAACCTCTGGAATATATTTTATCTTCCCTGAGCACGTCGCAGGCATTAGCAATAATGCGAACCCTGTCTGTGCATGGAGAGGAAGCATCTACGGCTCAGGCTCCCACCCGTCTTCGCCCTGGACTGTGTGGTCCCATGACCTTCACAGTGGGTGAGATGATTCCAGACTCATCATCTCCTAACTTTATGCTGCTGTGCACAGGACACACACACTCCCAGAGTGTTCTCTCCTTGGATGGAGACAGGAGCTGCTAAAACACGACCCATGCTGATGAGGCAACCAAGCCTTTCAGGGTGTAGATATGAGCTGACTCTACTTGCCCTGTATGGGCTGTGCCATCTAGTCTTCTGGACCTTTTTCCAGTTCTTTTAATTCACTCTGCGTGGCTGGCGGAACAACTTGTTAACTTAGCACAGATGCATCAGAAAACCATTCAGCCAACCCAGTACCAGAGTGCTGGAGTCAATACTCAAAATGGCTCCCTTGCTCTGTGTGTGTGTGTGTGTGTGTGTGTGTGTGTGTGTGTGCTCTGCTGCATTTCAATTTCTTCATTTTAAGACAAGGATGAAGGACTATAGTAGAGATGGTGAAGCGCAGCCTTCCCCTCCTCTCGGCGGAAGTCCCTGAAGAGGTGGTGTGCCTTCACCAGCTGACCTGCCTACCTTTTGTGGCTACAAGTCCTTTTTAACAGAAATTCCAGATACCCATTGCTGGCTTTTACTAAGAGGATCTTGAATGGCTATTTCTGTTTCTTACCTATCCTTCCCAGAGGCCTCCCTGGACTTGGAGGCCCAGCCCAGCCTCCCTCCCCCGAGTCACCTCTGCAAGCCTCCCTCCTAACTTATCTCATTCAGGGCTGGTCTTTCCCTGCTCTCTGAGTCTTTAAAAACACAGCTGGTATGGGGTTCGGTGGGGATTACCTTGAGGCAACTGAAAATCATGCGGGCAATCTGGAGAGTTGTCTCGAAGGCAGCTTTGCAGTGTAAGTGGTTGTTTCAGTTCTGTGATTTAGCTGTTCTAAAGATCTACATGGGTAAAGATGGGGTCAACAGGATTTAAGCCCCTAACGAGTGGAGCTGGCCAGAGTGCTGAACTCAGGATCGCTTCGCAATAGTCCTCAGCCCCTGCTGGCTGTGCAGTGAACAGACACACACACATACACACCGTCCACATCTGCTGGTCAGCAGTCGTACCCCCAGGACAGAGGCAGAGAAATTGGGTGCAGCACGCTTCCCGCTTCAGCTCACGCATGTAAACAGCTAGTGGAATTTGGGAATACGTAGCATGGGACTGTTCCCAGATCTCTTAGAGTTATATTTAGCTCAGGAGAGCTTGAGAATAGTTTGGCGGGAGTACACTGCCAATCAAATGAATATTAATAGTGTGGGTCTTGGAGCAAAGAAAATACCTCTTCAGTATCTGATATGTATCTATGAAGGAGATGGTTCTTAGTGTTATAAGGCTTGGAGCATGGGGGTGTGATGAGCCTTCGGACATCAGGAATCAGTACGAGCTGGGAAAAGAACTCTACCTACAGTTTAAACTAAACTACCTGAGCATCCCTGGTGTCTAACTAAACACTTTCTCCCCACAATTCCTGCCCCCCCAACAATTTATTTCTCTCAGGTTATATCAATCAGGTTCTTTTTTTGCTATGCAGTGTATTAATGATTCTCAAAATCTTCCAGTATATCCCAAACTGAAACACTGGCACCAGAATTGTATCCCACATCAACTCACGGGTGCTCATCTCCTCCTTTACCCCTATCTAAAAAGAAAGCCAAGGAGTGGGGCCTGTTGGAAAATCCTCCCTTATTCCGGGGAAGCAGTGGTCCCCCCTACCGCATCCCCCACCTCTCTACATTTTCTCCAGGAGCAACTCTGCACAATTCTTCTTTAGCCTGGGGTTCAACTTCCCCATTAACATAGATACAACACTCCACTGAAGCTGAAGTATAAGAAATTTTCTGCTTGATGTGTTTTATGTCCCATTATTATTTCCCCTGTACATTACATGCCTCTCTGAGAGGCACAGAAAAATGTGTCTGGTGCAAGGTTTTGGGGGAGGGTCCCCCACCACTTAAGGAGGAGGAGGGAGAGATGGACCCATAAAGGAATTCACCTGAAGCTACTTCCTGTACCTTCCCAGGAGGTCTGAACTCCCTTAAAAGCTCTCTCCTACTCTGGAAACTTCCTTTGCATCCACAGACTCCATTGTCATCCTCCCTGGGCTGGCTGTCTCCCTTCTGTTTGGGTCTCTGCCCTGTCTGCCCTTTCCTTATGGCAGGGGCAGGACTGAGAGGTTTCCCCCATGTAGCCTCTCTGCTGCTCATTATTTATGGGATGAAACCGGAGGCCGGGAAAACACTGATGAGCTCAAACTGTGGCTGAGTCAAATACATTATGCCCCAATCCCCCCAACACCACCACAATCACAATGGTTTCGTCCTTTTTTCCATCAGGTGGGGGAGATCAGAATCGCACATTTCCACATGCAGACTGTTCACAGCAATAAAGAAAAATGAATCAAATATATACAAGCTCCCAAGTGGGGGACTTTCAAGGGGAAGAAACCAAGGATAGGGGAAGACTGCCTCCATGGTAGCAGCAGTGACTGGTAGTTTACCCCAGAAGTTTCTTAAAGTCAGAGGGCACAGCCAAACTCCCATGCTATCTTGCACAGGATACATAATCTGGTCACAAAAAGCCTTTCTCCGGAGAGGTGGAAGTAAAGCTCTCAGCCCTTTGGGTTCCCTAGAGTTACAGGTACAGTGGACCACCCAGTGCTGGTGGTCCTGATGTTTCCTCCTCGAACCCCAGAGGGTTCTGGAGCATCTCTAGAACAGAATTCAGAGCTTGTCCCAAATGCTGGGCTCCTCAGCTGTGGGCCTGCCTTGTTCCCTGGGCACAGGGCAGCAGGCACCCAGGCAGGGCAGGCACCCATGGGAGAAGTGGGCACTAGCAAAGGAACCTGTCAGGCAACTTCTCAGCTTTCATGCCCAACACCACGCACAGCCACTTCTAGAAAGAGCTGCCACTGGAAGCCCAGACAAAGCCCCCGCCAAGAAGCTCGGTGGTGAGATGACCGGGCAAGATGAACAAGCAATGCAGACGTGGGAGAAGCACCCCTTCACGGGGAGGTGGTGGGGACCGTGACCCAACTGGAGGCAAGCAGGGTTGGCTCGCGTTCCCTCAGCTCTGTGTGGCTGGGTTATACGAGCCTCTTCTCTCGCATGCCTCAGTCCCGCTAATAAGCCATTGACCTTGAGTGCGAGTCTGGGGCTGATTTGCTGCTCTGTCTTGGGGTACCCCAGGGGCCTGGTGGCTTCACGGGAAGAAATCCTCCTCAGTTCAGCAGCAATCGGTTTTTCTCTCCTCCTGCCACGGGATCAAATTAGCAGAGCTGTTTCTCCACAGAGGAAATGTGGCCACCGGTCCCAGGAGGCACTGTCCGTTTGCCTGTCTGATGGCTTTGGAAAGGGAAAGCGGGGATGGATGCAAGCGTGTGTCCCTACCCCACCCCAGCCCCGGCAGGGGCTCTCCCACCTGGGATGGCCAGCCAGCCAGCCAGCCAGCGAGACCACAGGGAGGGCAGGTGCGGGGATCTTAGCTGCAGGAGGCCTGGCAGGTGGCTGCATAGACGCTGCTTCCCATGGTGCCCCCACTGCTCAGGCTGCTGGTGGGGCACTTGAGGGGCCTCATGCTGCTGTCCCCCTGGGTGTGCAAGTGCTTGAGCCGCCAGCGCTCCCAGCTCCTCCGAAACTCCAGCTGGACCTTCCGTGGGAAAAGGAGGGAAACAACAGCCATCATGCAAACCAATTGTCCACGAAATGGCCCGTTATTACATTAGCAGGGAAGGGGGAAAAATATCCACTGCATTATATTAAGAGACACAAGTCAAGGCCTTTGGGCGCCTAAATTAATATGCCAATAAAACTGTTTATCGTTGTCTCTTATTTTCCGCCTCTCCTCAGGAGAGAGATGAGGTTGATGATCTAATTGGTCTCTTCCATCTCTAAACTCTGTGACTCAGCTAAGACCCCTCCGCAATCCATCACGCTATTGTTTAACGGAAGAGAATGAGAGTGAGAGCAATGTGGAGATGGGAGCCAGAGGGAGAAGACGAGGAGGGAGAGCCTGACTTCAGAGCAGTGTGGAGCCCGGTGGCCAGAGCCTGCCTGCCCAGGACCGCCCTGGTGTCTTGGGCAGCAGCATGGGGGACCCAGGCGTGGGTGCCAGAGGGAGGTGGAGCAAACTGTGCGTCCAACCGCCCTGCTCTGCGCCAGCTCACTGCCTGGCTGGGCACCTGTGGCGAGTGTGCCAACAGGGGGTATGGGGACACCCCAGGGGGATAGGAGCCTCTGTTTGTGCAGCAGCATGGAGGCCCATCTGGTCTCACAGCCTTAACTGCAGAGGCTGGGGAGAAGGAGGGTAAATGGAGGCACATCTGTGGGAAGCTACTTCAGGGACTGAGGTGGTTTCGTGGACACCAGCAGGAAAAGGGACAGGCCTGGGACTTCTCAGAGCTCTGACCCATGCTGCCCTTTCCGTCGGGACCACCTCGTCCTCATCTGGGATCCCCAGACCTAGCACCATGCCCCACATACAGCAGGCCCTCCACGTGTACTTTGTAAATTAGCTGAGGGAAGGAGCGAGTGACAAAACAAGCATCTGACACAGGGCTCCTTGTGCTACTGAGTTAGTACAGTGAAACAGAGGGGGTGACGCCATGAGTCCCAGACACCTGTCCCTGCGCTTATGAGGGCACACTTCCTCACCTGCTAAGTTTACCCGACTCCCTGCCTCTGAAGTTCTGTCTGGCCAGGCTTCAGGCTCTGGGATTTGGGAGGAATGGGTGAAGCTCACTCACTTCTGTCTACACTTGGGGGAAGAGGCAAAGTGACTGCTCATATGTCACAACTGGATAGTGGCAGATCTGGGATTGACACTCAGGCTTCTGGGTCAGAGCCACGGTGAGAGGACATGAGAGCCACGGTAGAACCACCCCCAGGCCTCCCCTCCCCTAGGTCTGCTCTCCTGGCAGCTGAGGCAGGACCCAGGTCCAGGCCATCTTTTCAGGTCACAAGTACGTGGCATTGCCATGGCAGCCCTGGGCCTGGAGAACAGCTTTTGTGGACAGAGATCTCAGCCCAGGAGCCGTGTGTGTTTTTGTGGCCAAGTGAAGGTGACACGTCTGTCCTGGTGCCTGGAGGAGCCAGGGCCTGAGGCATCTCTGGGAACTGGGCGGCACACTTGAACAAGGTAAGTGTCGGAGCAGGCCTCCTGAACCCCACAGCCTGAGTCTGGGAGAGCCCAAGGGGAGAGGCCAGCTGGGGATCTGGTGACTGAGGGGTCATTAGTTGCCAAGGATCCAGTGGGATGTGTGCCCGCCCCTCCCTCCTGACAAAGCTAGGCCAGCCCTGGGGGGTGGATGAAGCGGGGAGGTGATGGGTGAGGGAGGGTGGGGAGGTGATGGGTGGCTTTGAGGAAGAGAGCCGGGAGGAGACTCAGCCAGGGTCCAGGAGAATTTCTGCAGAAGTGGTGGGGAAGGCTGGCATGCGTGTGTGTTGGGGGAAGCACGTGCTGCCGGCAAGGCTTTGGAGAAGAGGAGGGAGGAGGGGGAAACAGGAACCTGGAGGGATGGAGAAGGTGAGAAGGCGCAGAAGGGAGCCTCATCACTCCAGCCCACATGGGGACACCTGCCACCCCGCTCCGTCCCTGGGAAATAAAGCAGCAGCGCTAGGGCCAGCAGGCACATCACCCCTCTGGCTAAGAGCCATTCCTGAGGGGAGTGCTGCCCTGCGGAGCTGCCAGTTCCTTGTCTCTCAGCATTTTCTTCAGTTCTTTAGGAGGTTCTTTGTGAGGGCTCAGGTGTGGGGAAGAGCTAGGCTGGTACCTCGTGTGCCTCCCGTGGAGCAAGGACCTGTCTGGAGGACAAGGCCCCGTGAGTGTTCTCTGCACCGGCCTCCTCTCCTTCCCCCACCCACCTGCACAAAGCCTGGTCAGCCCTCGGAGACCGGCCCATAGGAACAGCCAGAATGCCTCTGTGGGCCACTCTGTGCCTGGCCCTGCCTCCCCTTCCCAGCCCTGAGCCATTAGTGGGAACCCCTCCCTGTCCACCAGCCCCACCACCTTCGACCTGTTGAACTGGGGCTATTCATTTCATTTTGCCAAGGCTTAATTTCCTCACCTGTATAATGACGACAGCCCCTGCTACATAGATTACATTTACTAAAACATGTGAGCACCTTATACACAGTAAACATTCAGGAAGCGTCTCCCTCCCTTTTAGAGATCCGTGTGCTCTGAGCATCATTAACTCCACTATGCAGAAGAGGAGACAGGTGTCCCACTGTGGGCATGTGACGCGCCCAAAGCTGCACAGCTCATTAAGCGGTGGGGCCTGGATGGGAGCAGAGACCTGAAGCCATAGCCCGCGTCCCACCTCTGTCCCACCACGTCGTACTGCGCTCTGAGCCATCTCACGGCTCCCTGAAATACCAAGGTCTCTACACACTGCCACAGCCATGTCTCCTGTGGCCACAGCCATGTCTCCTGTGCCCACAGCGCAAGTAAAAGTAATGTATGAATGCAGACTCTTGAGATCTCCGAACTCCCAGACTCGGTGACAGAAGCCACACTAGGAGCACCGGCTCTTTGAGGAGCCATGTCCTCGGGTCATTTAAGCCCCAGACTCATGGATATAAACCCTCACCTAGGCCTGAACAGAGTTAAGAGAGGCCTCCAATGGCTCCCCAGAGTCCGGAATGGAAGATTTCCCACCCTCTTTTCCTTGCCGGGATCCTTCCCCTGTGGCTACTTCCCCAGAGGGCACCAGTGCCACATCTAGTATTACCATTTGTTTCCCTCCTGGAAGGAAGGGGGAGGGGGTGCTGTGGCATTTGTGACACCCGGTCTGATGGCGTGGGACTGCTCCTGATCTGCTCCAGCACAAAACTGGGTACCTGGGTGGAAGGGGCCTTCCCCAGGCACCATAGGCACAGGTACCCTCCCCAGGGGCTGACAGTCTCGGGGAGGGGAGGGCTATGGTCCAGGAGGATCCACAGGAGAGGAGAGGGTGTGGGGGTTAGCAGCAGCCTCCTCCTTCCACCCCAGCAAGCAGAAAGCCCCTAGAGGAATGCACCCCTTTGCCATGGTGGGCGGGCTCTCCCCTGCACACACACAGTGGGCAAGTCCCTCTTTCTGTTAGAATGCATTCCAGTCCCAGCTCTGCCTCCACTTCCAGGCCAAACCTGGGCCATGCTTCCTATTCTCTCTGATCTCCAATGATTTCATGTGTGAAAAATGGGAATATTAAAACCATAATTTTAGCAGGGATTTTTTTTTTGGTGGTGGTGGGGGAAGCAGTGACAAATAAGATAGTGATTATTAAAGCCCCAGTATGTGACTTGGGTACGTCTGCTGTTGAATCATCTTTTAACCACCACCTGTTCACTCCGGACCCCCTTCACACCAGGCTGGGTCTTCCCCAATTTCACACAAATTAGGGTATGCCTGTTTGTGTGCGTGAGAGAGAGAGACCTGTGTACAGAAAACAACTCATGGACAAGATGCTTCCTCAGGTCTAGTGCCTAGTGGGATGTGTAGGGGGCTTCAGCTGAAAAGATGGATGGGGGTCCCCATTGACAACTCCAGAACAGCCTATAAGCGTGGTAGCATCCCGTAGGGGTCCCCACCGTTCCCCCTCAGGCCTTACCTCATTGTTGACAAAGCAGTACAAGATGGCAACCATCAGCCCCTGGAAACAAGAGTCCCGTCAGCAGGGAGGAAGCGGGAGGGAGGTGCCCTACAGGAGATCCTGACATCCTTGGGGCTCTAGTCCCAATACCCACCTCCTCAGAATGGGCAGCCCCAGCAGGCCCAGAGCCCACGTGGTGGGTTCCTTCTTTCCTTTCTGGAGACACAAGAAGTCCCCTTGCTTAGATACTGCAGAAGCTCTTCCTCCTTGAGGAGGTCTGACCCTAGGAAGTCCTCTGATCATGGGCCATCTCCCCCACCACGGCTCCGTCTGCTCACTCAGCACACTCGGTGCTCCAGAGCTGTCATCTGTGTGTGTGTGTGTGTGTGTGTGTGTGCACACATACATGAAGAACACGTGCATGGGCCTACATGCATGTGGCCTTCCCACAGGCCTCCTGAGGGACTGGGACCAGGCTCTCATATATCTGTGCCTGCAGGATCAGCTAATACTAGGGGAGAGGATGAATCCTTGGCTTTGGAAACTATGTGATGTGGCACATCTTGTTTTAACACCTCTGAGCATCAGTTTCCCCCTCTGTAAAATCAGGCGACCCGCACGCCTCCTGGGGTGCTGTGAGGATAATGTATGCAAAGCCCCTTGTGAGGTGTCTGCGCCCAGCAACAGCCTGGGATTCGGCCGCTGTGATGCCAGGCAGGATGCCCACAGCTGCCTCTGGGAAGACGTCTTGTCCCATGTGAGGGTGCCGGGTGGCAATTCTAGCCCCAGCTCTGCTCCAGCCACAGAACTCTGGGCATAGCCCGCTTTCCCCCCAGGCCCCAAGGTGCCCGTTGGCACGGCGTGGGCCGGTCTCTACCCCACTCCCACTCTGCAACCTGGCAAGTGAGGAGGTCATGAGCTCACCTGGAAGGAGGTGAAGGACAGCTCTGTGAACAGCTTGATGAAGCGCAGTGTCCCCCGGGCATGCTCATCCATCACAAAGGCAAAGACGACCTCGTGGGTGCCCAGCAGAGGGATGAGCGTCAGTGTAGACTTGGCAAGTCTAGGAGGCAGGGTGAAGACATCGTTCTGGATCTCTCCCAATGGACTCTTTTCCTCTTTCTATGCCCCAACCCCACATCTGGGGCAGCAGACACTCCCACCCCAGACACACTGGACTGGGCTGCCTTGCAGGGGGGAAGTAGAGGTCAACACCCCCAGAAGCCCAGGAGCTGCCCAGGTCCAGGGCTAAGGACAAGGCTTGGGGTCCCAGGCTGGCTCAGGTGGGAGAAGAAAGTCATGTGGGGTCCCGAGCTCAGCATCCCAGGATCTGTCCATTTCTTCCGGAAGCAAGGGCCGAGGGGACCCCACAGAGACAGCTCGGGCACATCACCTGCACTTGATGTCCGTCTTGCACATGACATTGGCTTTGAGCTTAGACACCACAATGCAGATGACCCGGATAAAGATAAGGAAGTTCACCTGCAGGGCAGACAGGAGGGGGCAGCTGGGGGCCCTCTCAAAACACCCACAATATCCCGGCCTTTCCGCAGGAGCTCAGGATGCCAGAACTGCCATGCCTGCCCCAACACCATCACTCACCCCAATGGCAAAGAGAATGGGCAGCCGGATGATGAGCCAGTAATTCATGTTGGAGTTCCTGGTCCAGCAGCTGGAGGGGAAGGGAGACACAGAGCCCCCAGCTCACAGAGCAGACCCAGGGGCACACAGACACAGCCACCATGAGCCACCCAACAACCAGTCCCACAGACTCACACAGAGTTCTTCAAGCCACACACACACACACACACACACACACACACACACACACCAGAGCCAGAGTCCTAAATACATGGTCAGAAAGATACACATAGCCCTTTTAGGAACCCACGAACAATCAAGTGTGTGCCTAGCATTATACACAAAATAGCAGACATTTCATATTTATTACAGAAAAGTCACTACATGCTCCTTGGACCCAGCACCCTCTGCCATCACACAGTCCCAGGGAAGGACAGGGAGGGGGTACTAGAGAACTGAATCTGTAAATGAAGCTCCTGGTCCCTCAGTTTCCCAACAGGTAGTAGTGACATGCCCCAGAGGCCAAGGAATCCCATGGGGTCTGAGGATGGGGACCCAGGAGCAGGACACTCACCCCTCATCCTCATAGAGGTACTTGACAATGCCCCAAGGGATAACAAACAGCAGGGGAACACCTGAGAGGAGAGAGGGAAAGAGAGAGAGAGGGGAGAGGGGCTGGCAGGCCTGAGCCAGCACCAGGCACACCCAGGGGCCTCTCCTCCCTCCCCCGCCTTCATGCCCTTCCCTTGCCTGACCACAAAACCACTTCCTAGCAGGTGTGAAACTAGGCTGGTCTGGCAGCATGGGAGAGCGGAGGCGGCACAAACACCCACCTCCCACCCCACACACCAGACTCTTCCTCAGAGAGAGGATCCCACCATGTTATGGCTATATCTGTCCTTACCCCTCGCCCCTCCCTCCCAGGCACACTGTCAGAGCTTGTCCCCAAGTCCTAGCTGAGGCGTGAGGATGCAGACACCCAAGTAACAGAGGGACAAGACCATGGAGTGTGGAGAACATGCTGGTGAGGTGGGGACAGGCCAACCCAATGATGCCCTCCTCCCCCTGCTGTGGCCCTTGTGCCCAACTCAGTCAACTTCTTCAGGCACTGGAAGCCCCTCCGGCCACCTGTGCCCTACCTGCTCTCACTGCAGGTGGCTGAGCAGAAGCCTGGGGGGGAGGTAGGGACCCCGACTTTGAGGCCAAGAGCTCAGCTAACTGCGCAGTGGCCCAGGGTAACAACAGCTCCAGTGTCAACATTCTGCACTCGGCTGAGACTTAGCTGGTGTGGCAGGTGGCCTTTAGGAAGGTCCCCCGTGACCCTCAGCCCCCAGTATTCACACCGTGGGGTAGCCTATGCTGTGTCAGGATCGGTCTGCATGACCGATAACATGCGCAGAAGTGACGGCATGTCACTTTTGAGATTAGGTTATAAAACACTGTCTTAAAAGGTTAGAAAAGGCTTGCCTCTCTAAATCTGATTGCTTGCTCTGGGGGACACCAGTTGCCAGGTCGTGGGGGTGCTCAGAGAGCCCGTGGAGGCCCCTGTGGTGAGGAGCCAACAGGCAGCAAAGGGCCTGTGCTTCCTGACAGCCTCTCGAGTGAGTTTGTGGGGGACTCTCCAACCCCAGTGAGGACTTGTGGTGACAACATCCTGGGGCGACAGCTTGACTGCATCCCTGTTAGAGACTTGGAGCCAGAGGCATGCAGCCCCATTGAACCCAGATTCCCGCCCATAGCAACTGCGAGAAGAATGGCCGCTTTTAGCAGCTAAGTTGCGGGGTCTTCTGCTCCCCAGGGGACAGCCTCATTCATCTTCAGAGCCTCGGCCTTGGCTCGCCCTGAGGGCTCAATATGTTTGCTGACTTCAAACAGACTGCCCATTCTCACGATGGATGGAGATGAGTCAGGAGCTCAGGGGGATACAGGTGGGACTAGAGCCTAGAACGCAGGGCTGCTATCCCACGGCCACGCCAACCACCTTCAGTGGCTTTCTGCACCAGCTCCCCATGCCTGTCCCTATGGGTGCCTCTCGCAGCGTGGGAGATGCGGGCGTCTGAGCTAGGTAAGAGTGTGCGTACTGAGGTGTGTGCACACAGATGTGAGTGTGTGGTGGGGGGAGCAGTCCGTGCCTATGCCTGTGTGGCCTTAGGCAGTCTCCCCCAAGAGCACGTTTCCCCAGCCTTTCCTGTCGCCATGATCCATGTCCCCAAGAGCCGTTCCTGAGCAGGAGGAATGCCTGGAATTACAGCGCAGACAGGGACGGAGGAAACAGCAGTTGACCATCAGTTTTCATCGGATCTCCTTCCCCCTGGTCATTTATTGTCACACAAGCCAGACCTCTGAGCATCCATGATGCTTTACCAACAGGCCCTCGAGAGATTGCACAAGGGACGGGTGGCTTCCAAAGGCCTCAGAACATAGCACGCCACACAGAAGATGCTCAGAGACGATGGAAGAAAGGAATGACAAGTGGATTGATACATCAACGAGAGAAGGTTAAGTCTCCTGGCAAGAACCTGCCAGTTCCCTGAGCCACGCATGCCCGTGGATGCCTCCTTCTTGGGCATTCCCAGCCACCTGCTGACCTTTCTCCCTGAGACCCCACTCAAGGATTGGGGAGCTCACTCTTATTATCAAGACCCTGCAAACATCACTCACTCATCAGCCTCTCCTTAACAAAGCCTTTTTTAAAATGCAGGCACAGCTATGCCACATGAAAACACGACAAGCTCTCGGCTGGTTGCATCTTTCCGCTACTTAGAAAGTCAACAAGACGGGCTGGAGGGGGGAAAAAGCCCAAAGTAATACACATAGAACTGGCCCTGAGAAGTAATGGTTCCCTTCTCCATCACGTGCCTTCCCCCAGGCAGCCTCTTTGTGGTGTGTTATGGGGACACCCTGCTGCTGGCAGATGGCAAAAGAAGCTGACATGTCTTCTGGGGACTCCCCAGCTGTGTCCAAGTTTTCATTTTGATTCTCCTGCCAGCACGTGAAGCTGAAAGTTGTTTCCAAGCACCCCAACGTGGGCTAGGTCCCCGTGCCCCACAACAGAGCTCTTTGGAGATCTGTCTTTGTGTCCTCTGTCCCTGCCCCTTTGTCTTTCCCTGTATCTTCCCATCCCAATCCCTCAAGATAGAAGGAAGGTCCCCCTGGTCCTACCCCTCTGCCCCCTCAGACCCTGAGCCATGGGATGAGGTGGTGGGAAAAGATGGGCACCCCTCCCCCATTTCCCACTCAGAAACCCCTAGGATGCCATGTGCCCCCACCAACCCTCCAGCAACCACCCCCACTCCTCCGCATACATCACACTGTCCCTCTGATTGTTCCTGCCCTCAGGTCGCCATGGAGACAGGCACTAACAGCGCTGATGCTATTTCCCAGAATGGATAGGCATGGTCCCCCACCCTAAGGGCAGCCTTCCCAGAGCTCCCCTCAGTGATGTAAAGCCACCCACCCTCAGCGAGCGGCAGGGCTCTCCAGCTGCCCTCTGCCTGGTTGACAGCCCTAGCCTAGAAGGGAAGGAAGGCAGAACAGGGAGAGAGGGGTCCTGGGGGAGGGAAGAGTGGGAGCAGGGAGCTGTACACAGAGGCCAGGCCCACCTGCCCACTTGTGCGGGGGCCCGAGCTTGCTCAGCTGGGCCTTCAGGGGATTCAGGAGTCAGCACGGGACAGAGAAGCTTCCATGACAGGCAGCAGGGGCCCGGGGCCTGGGAGTCAGGAGGCCTGGTTCCAGGGCCTGCTCTGCCTGTAAGGCCCTGCCCTCTCTGGGCCTCAGTGCCTTCAAGATACTGATCGCCCCCTTTAGAGGCCCCCTTCTACAATGGGGCCATATAGAGCCAAGTGGCTGATGGATACCAGCAGAAAGGAATGCAGGGAGGGGACAGGGGCAGGGAGGCTAAGAGGGCCAGACAACCCGTGGAGCCTTCCTGAATGCTCCAGCTCCCGACGAGGCGGGCTGAATGGCTGAGGAGACAGCATGGGAGGGGGACTTCACGTGGCCTTGCCTGAGGCCATAAGTCCCCGGGAGGTCGGAGGTCGGGGCAGAGTGGTCAGAGCAACCTGAGGCAGGGAAGGAAGGAATGACCGTAGGGAATGACTGAATGGCAAGCTGGAGGTGGAGGGCAGGGACCTGTGGTGGGGGGCAGGGCCATGGGCAGATTCGAAAGGGCCAGAGGGCAGGATCTCAGGCTCTGTCCCAGGGAGGCTCCTGAAAACAAATGCTCCTGTGGCATTCGTTTTCCCTGTCGTGGGTGGTGGGGGGCACTGCGGGGCTGCCGGTGGCAGGGGTCTCAGCCCCTGTCCTCATCAGAATCCCACACGGCGAGAGGCAGAAGCACAACCAGAAATGTTCCAGCAAAAAAAAAGACACAATGGTTCTCCGCAAACTTTTTTGGCTAGAACATTTCCAGCTGGGCTCCTGGGGCATCCGCGGTCCACCCCTTCCTCAGTGGGCTTCTGGCTAACCAACCCTGCCCTGCCAGGATCCTCGGAGCCCACCTCATCATCACTGGCTGACAGAGCCACAGCCCCTCAGCACTCACCTCCCAACCCCCTACCCTGAGCCCTGGGACTCTCCTATTTCCCTCAGGGCCTGGGGCTCCCTCCCCAAGGGTCCTAGAGCTATCTGAGGACCATGCCATGGCCACCAGTGTGTGTGTGTGTGGTGTATCTGGTCAGAGAGGGTGGAGGCCTCTGCTTCCATAAAGTGGGAACGGTTGTGCAGGGAGGGGAGGGTAACCGCAGCCCCATTATCTGGGTTTATCCAGCAGGCCTGGCCCTGCTGGCCCAGCAGTGTGTTCTCAGTACCAAGCCGGCTTCCTGGGGGTGGCCTGAGAGTGGTAATCCCGAGAGAGGTCAGGGTCTCCCACTTCCCACGCCACAGGTTGGGGTGGAGGGGCGCGTGAGACAAAGGACTGTGGGCCTTACCCCAGCCTATGCTCAGATACAGCCTGAAGATGCGATGCTCAGAGAAGACGGAGAAGGCCAGAAGCGTGTACAGGTACACACCCTCCACCAGGAGCCAGTAGTAGTTGGCTGCCACGCAGTACTGCATGAGCAGGAACACCAGGCGGCAGCCCAGAGAATCCTGGGGGCGGAGAAAGGGTCCCCAGGGGACAACAGCTCTGCCCCCTGCCTCCCTTGGCCCCTCTCCCCAACCTAACCCAGCCTCTACCCTCCCGCCTTGAATGCAGGAGGAGCGAGCTAAGGCCTTCTTGCCAGGGCCAGCACTAAGAACTTGGACCTGCTTAAGCACACTGAATCACTACGGTGGTGGAAGAAGCCATTAGCCCCATTACAGCTAAGAAAATTGAGGCCCAGGAACGTTAAGCAACTCACTCCAAGCTCAACAGCTAGTTAGGGAGCAGAGCTGGGAGTCCAGCCTGGGTCTGTTCCCCAGATCCCCTTCCTGGGTCAGACAGAACTCCTTAGGGGCAGGGAGAGGGTCCACCTCCTTAGATTGGGGGATCCCAAGGGGGGACTGCCTGTCCCATCGGACTGGGGGCTCCCTGAGGACCAGATGGGGGCAGCTTTTGCGTTTCTTTGTGCCAGGTCTAGGTGGGGCAGGAGAGGCTGCCTTCCCTGACTGTGCAACCTTCCCCGGGGCCCTTCCTGACCGAGCCACACACCTGGTAGGAGAGGAGCCCATCCCACTGGTGCTGCTGGGGGGCCGTGCTGTACATCCACTTGAGGACCGCATCCCTGATGAAGACGGACAGGGCTCGCAGGATGAAGGACGCAAACAGGTTCAGGTGGATGTAGTTCCGGGTACAGTGCAGGTGTCTGTGGGACAAAGCAGGGCTCCTTCCTGGCAAGATGGCCAGTGGGTCTGTTCCACAAGCCTCAGTTCTCAACCCCCCTCAGGCATGTGTCTGCCTCTGGGACTGTGTCTCTTCTTCCTCTGAAAATGCCCTTCTTCCTCATAACCCTGAAAATTCTCTGGGCCCAATGTAAGTCCTGCCTCTCCACGAAGCCTTCAGGTGTGTGCTCACTGCCACCCTCTATCCACACTATCCTTCCTTCTACGGCGTCTTCTTTTCTACAGAGTCGTGTGTAAGCTAAGTGATTTGTGTGTGAGGACCCCTCGGCCCAAGAGAGACTTCCTGAGGAAAGGACCCACCTCTCACATGCCTCAAGGTTGTCTTACAGAGGGCTAGGGCGAAGCACATGGTAGGAATTCAGGAAGTATTAGACACAATTTCAATATCCTTTCAGGTAAAAACGCATAGCTAACTGCAAATACAAGGGCGTTTCTTAACTTGATAAGGGCTATCGAACCACACCAGGGAGCAAATATCATTCTTAACTGAGGAATTTTATAAGCATTTCCTTCAAATTCAAGTAAATAAGAATTGCCTAGCCTAACAAAGCTATAATCACGTCTATTGAACATCATAGTCCAGATCCTGGCCGCTGGAAGAGTGCAAGGGGAAAAAAAATCATAAGAATTGGAAATAAAAGAACAAAATTGTCATTATTTGTAGAGGGGAGAGTATCTTCGTTGAGAATTCAAGATAATCTACACACAAATTATTAGAACCAATTAGGAGAGTTCATCTAGCAAGGTTGCTGATGTGCGTTTATGTATAGCAGCAATAAACACTTAAAAAACAAATTTCAAAAATTCACCTACAATTTTTTAATTGGCTACATAGAAAAAAGTCCAACAGAAGATGGGCAAGTTCTCTATGGAGGATATAATAAAACTTGCTTAAAATTGTTAGAGAAGACTTAAAAATCCCACGTTCACGGATAGAAAGACTCACTATTTTGAGAGTGGCAATTCTTGCCACTGTAACTGATAAATTCTATATAGCCATACTAAAAACTCTAACAGGGTTGGGTTTTTTTGTTTTCCTGGAACTCTCAAAACATACAAAGAACCAAGGGCCAAGAATACACCAGACACACCTAAAGAACCACAAAGTGGGCTTTTACTTTAAGAGAACTGAGGTTTTCAATAGTAGTTAAGCCCTCATGATACTGACAATTGGACAAATAAATAGACCAATGGGCAAGAATACAGATGACAGAAAGCAACCTAGGCAAAGATAACTCTCGCTGCATCACAGAGTAAGCTCCCTAAACCCAAAGGGGAAAGGATGAGCTATCATAAATGATACTGAAGCAATTAACTTGACGTGTATATGGAAACATTAAGTCTCTTAATTTCACCATCAACAAAAATTAATTCCAGGTGGACTAAAGAGCCAGAAGGAATGCACAAAACTTATGACCCTGGGATAAGGAAAGATTTCTTAAACAAGACCATAAAGGAATCTGGTCTTTGGGGGGAAAAAAAATTGATAGTCTTTTTTAATCAATTGGCAAAATCAATCTGTATCAATTAATAACATTTACTGATAAATTTTATCAGTAAAAATGGATACATTGATATGTTTCATTTCATTAAAATTAAGGACTTCCAGGTATAAAGGCCACCACCAAGTGAGTGAGAAAATAAATCACAGATTAAGAGAGGATATACCCTGGATTAGGATCGAGAATATATAATGAAAGGCAAAATAGTAAAGAAGAAACCAAATAAGCCAATAAAAAAAGTAAGCAAAGGATGGGAGTAAGTGATTCACAGAACGAAACAGACGCAAATGCTTGATCCCTCTAGGAATCTGGGCTGTGCCAATTAAAATCACAAGATATTTCACACACTTCAGATTAGCCACAATTAGGTAAAAATACTAACTACTGGTGAAGATGGTAAGCAAAGGCAATTCTCATCTATTACTGGTAAGAGGGCAAATATGACCACTTTGGAGAGCAACCTCACCTAATAAATAAACAAAATCATGTGGTGTTCAGAGCAGGCGTTTCTACTCAGAGGTGTGCGCCCCAGCACCCCCCCACCACCCCCCCGGAGAAATACACAAGGGGTCATAAGTAAGAATGTTGCTTGTAGCCAGGTTTGTAGTTCAGAGGAGAAGAAAAAATGGAAAACCTCAAGTACCCATTAAAGTGATAACAAATAAATTGTAACATGTTATACAACAGAGTCTGGAGTGACAGTTAAAATAAATGAAACAGAACTACCTGTATCAACACAAATGAATCTCACAAAAATACACCAGGCCAAAAATAACATTGCAAAAGGGGTTGCACAACATGCCCTTAAAAATATGTAAAACCCGCAGCTACATATTTTCGTAGATACTAAAAAGGTGGCAGAGGTATAGAGATGCAGGGGAATTATAAGTAGCCCCTTCGGGGGTTCCCTCTGGTTGGGGGGTAGCGGGCAGTGGCAGGGAGGGACCCCCCAGCGCAGCGTGACTGTGCTGGATATTGAGCACATGAGTGATCCGTAGCAGCCACTGTATTTTCAGATCGCTGAAATACTTCATAATACAAGGGGGGAATATTCACTGAGGGAATGCATTTATTTTATTTTATTTTATTTTATTTTATTTTATTTTATTTTATTTTATTTTTTTGAGTGAATGCATTTATTAAGCACTGACTGTGTGCCCAGCATTTACTGTGCTAGGTGCCATGAGGGCAGCAAGAGGAATGAATCCTGTCCTGTTTCTGCTGGCTGGTGGCCTGAGGTCCCTGCACTCAAAATCCCTCCTGACCTTGAACCCAGGCCCCTCCCACCCACCCACCAAGTGCAGAGGGAGTAGGAAGAAGAGGGCCCTCTGGAAGGAATGGCTCATCAAGGTTAGCCATAGGAAGACCTTTTCCATGGGTCTGATAAGCTCCAAAGAGAGTAAGCAAAATCTCTAAATCCTTGAGCTCTTATCTAAAATCATAATGAATTCCTACTTAAGCTTCGCAGGCTCGTGGGAGAGGATATCCCCTAATCCTGCCACCCACTACTAAGGTTTGGGGGTGTGTGCCTTGTGTATTCCTTGTGTGGTGTTTGTTTTTTCCTTTCTTGCAGTATTCTAAGCATACTTTTGCAGAGTAGAGTTTAGACCAAGCATACAGTGTCCTAGCCCATGTTTTCAGCCTCGTATGCGGGAAGGGGACAGGTTCTCCAGAGATCTCTTAGGAGAAGAACCTGCTGCATGGTCACTTTAGTTTGCTGCTCCCTCATCTGGGGACAGAGTGGGGCGTTGGGATGGAGCAGCCCCTCCAAGCGCCCCCCCCCCCCCACTTCTTACCTGAAGCTTAGGAGGATGGCCGAGGCGATGACCAGAGCAGAGAAGGACAGTGTGTAGCCCACCGTGTAGATGATGGAAAAGGACAGGAGCTGCTCCTCTGGGGAGCTCTGTGTGCACATGAGGGATATGGTGCACATGAGGTAGCCCACGCCCTCCTCTCCCCCTTCCTTCTTTCCCCTTCCCCAGGGGATAGGGACAGAGGCAGGGCCCTGAGTCAGGCTGCACAAGGGACCCCAGAAGTAAGAAAGAAAATAACCTATGGCCATGGCCCTTGGCTGTCTAGGGCCTTGTCCAAAGGCCAGTGGGGTGAATGCATATCACCTCTGCCCAGCGAGCATGGTGTACAAAGGCCCCAGAGACAGGGGGATAGATAAGATGGCCACAGATCAGCACCCTAGATGCCTGGGGTCCCAGCTCCAGTTACGCTGGGACCCTGCTACCCCTCGCTGCCACAGAGCCCCAATCTACAACTCACTCTCTCCCCTCGCTTGGACTCCTCGCACTCTGACAGGTTCCTCCAGGGCGAGCTGGAGTTGTCCTGGCGCAGCCACAGGCCTTCCGCTGTGCAGAATCGGTAAACACGGCCCTGCAGCACTGGGCAGAGAGATACACAAGCTGTGCCTTCGCCCAATGCCACAGGTCCTTCATTCCTGCCCCCCCAAGGGTCACCCCTGCTCCCCCAGGACTGGCCTTTAGGAGTTAGCAACACCTCTTACACACACACGCACACACACGCGCACACACACACACACTCAAGTCCTCCTGTCTTGTCATGTGCCCATGTGGCCCAGGACAGGAAAGGCAGCCCCCCAGCCCCACCTCAGCCTTTTCCTCTTGGCCACTCTGGGATGGAGTCTGATGAAGCCATGATTTTGAGATGAGACAACTCTAGCCTATTTCCATGTCCTGCTTCTAGCCTCAAATCACACTCCTGATAAGGTCTGGCGCTGACCACCTGACAGCTCCACAGACATCCACTGTGACTTCTGGTGTTCGGGACTCAGTCCCTGGCTCCCTCCAACACTCCACAGACAGGACAGACCCTGCAACAGATGCGTACAGAGCTGAGAAGGAGGAAGAGACACAGCCCTGCCTCAGGGAGCCCCAGTCTGAGGGGGGAAGACATAGCTCTGTCCTCGGGGAACCCTAGTCTAAGGGAGGAGACATAGCCCTGCCTTTAGGAAGTCCTAATCTGATAGAAATGACACACTCTTATCCTCAAAGATGGCCTGATCTAAATGATACCTAAATGATCATCAATCAGATGCCTGATCCATGAGAGAGGCACAGCCCTTGGGGACACTCCACTCAAAGGGGGAAGACCCAGCTCCTCTCTTCAATGGGGATGTTGGGGATAGCAACAGCCCTTGGAGACCTCCCAGTCTGAAAGGAGGGAGAGTTCCAGCCCCTGTCCTCAGAGAGCTCCCAGCCTGAAGGAAGAAGCATAGTTTCTGGCTTCAGAGAATGAAGACTCTCACAAAAAAAACAGTCCTCAGAAAGTTATAGCATAAATGCAAACTAAGAGAGATCAAACACAGGCCCAACAGAGCTGGGGGTAGGACATTCTCTATGCCCATTCACATCAAGTCTACCACGCCCCACCATCCCCCTACCCGGGGAGGTTGCTGGCTTCGGGCCCCCGGTTCGCTGCGAGGTCATGAGAGGGAATGAGGGCCTTACCTGTGCCTGGAAGGAAATGTCTCATTACCTCTCTGGAGGATAATGTAAGTCTGACCCCAGGACTAGGAAACCGGGGTCAAAACAGGGTTAGGTTAGCCCAGGGAGATCAATGAGGGAAACTGGAACCAGGATGAAATTTAAAAGATTTAAAAATTCTAAAGGACTAAAAGATTTTAAGGACCAGCTCTGAGATGAAGGTGCTGAGGGAGGGAGGGAGGGAGGGAAATGGAGAAGTGTAGGAGGCCCCGGTCAGAAGTTCCCAGGTGGAGCGGCAGCAGCGAGAACTGTATGTGGGAAGAGACTCGTGCACATGTGTGCATGATGGGAGCCCCACAACCCCAGGACCTGCCCCAAAACGGCCCAGCAGGGACGCAGCCATCTAGACCAGGGGTCTGTCCTGCGGTTCACAAACCACCAGTCTGTCCACTCCTGGTATGTCAGACACCTGCAGGGGCTGTCAGTCAGGCCCTCGTCCTTCCTTACCGCCGACCTCCAGTCACCCACGGCTGCTTCTTTGTTCACTCTTCTCCTTTCTCCCACTCTCTTTCATAAACAAGCCCTGAACCAAGGCCCTCTTCAAGAGACAGAAGTATCTGGCAATACAGTAGGGCAAATCAGCTTGCAGCATCATTGCTTCTAGAAGGACCTGGCATTCTAAGAGACTTAACATGGAAGAGAAACAAAAGCCTGACAACCTGATGGCAGGACTTCCAGCAGTGAGAAAAGTGGAGTCCCAATAGCCCTCAAGTGCGTTTATGAACAAAATCAGGCCAAAACAAAGGCAGAGAAAGGTCTGGTTTTAGCAACTGGGAGGGTTCCTCTCAGGACCCAGTGCCTCTCTCATCTGCTGCATGGATGTCTGGAATTCTTCACCAGGGCTTGAATCTTCTGAGATGAGGCCAAGCCAGTCTTCAGTGGCGGGATAACGTCAGAGCAGTGATGGGGATCTGGGCTGACCCCATAGGGAGTGAGACTGATGTCAGAGCCCTTCCTGGCAAACCATTCTCATGACAGCAAGGGAGGAGAAAGGAGGCAGAGGGCCCAGAGGGAAGGGAGAGGATATGGCAATGGGGCAAAAACCACCACTGCACCCAGTACTCAGCCCACAGCAGGGTGACTCCAATAATACCCTAATAATACCACAGGTAACACAGGTGCACCCACAATTGCTTTCCCTCTCCACATGCACCTTATACAGCCTCTCTGCAAGCTACACACTGACCTGCGGCATGCCTGACACCTTTGAACAACACAACCACATTCCAAGGTAGGCGTGGTAAGTCCCATTTTATGGATGGACAAACTGAGCCTTTGAGTGGCCAGGTGACTTGCCCAAGTTCATCCAGCCGGGAAGTAGCGGAGTCAGGATCCAGAGCCCCAGCTCTCTACATTCAGAGATCATAAGTTCACAGCCAAGCTCATTGCTAATAGTCAACCGTGGCCACGTGCCATTTCTTGTCTGCCCTTCTTCTGGGCTTGGGTTTGCTAACATTCCCAGCATCCTCCCAGCAGGTCCTCTGGCCAGTGTGGATCCCCAGCAGTGTGCCCCATTCTTGGGCCTTCTGTCCAGGGCCAGCTCGGAAGATGAGGAGGTGGTACACACCCAGATGTGTGACTGGCACCGTGTCAAGGGATCACTGCGTCCCTGAGAAGCTCAGGGAGCCCATGAGAGTGTGTCTGTCAATTTTCCTTCATTAGTGGCCAGTATTAAAAGCCAGGACTCATTCTTGGCCAGGCCTCTGGTCCCCAGATGCCCATCTTGGCTGGAGGTGGGGTGGGTCCGCGCCCAGCCCTGCTTATCAGCTCAGCTTTATCTGGCCCAGGAGCTGCTGGTAAATCACAGCCAGGGGCTTGGCTCTGGTCTTGTCAACACCGGGAGGCCGCCGGCCGCATGCCAGGAGGCCCAGGGATATTTCATTAAGTCGGACCCTGGTGCTGGAAATAAAACCCCCAATTAAACACTTCCCCGCCCGGAAACTGCAGCGGCGTCTGTAATCAAGCTAACAGCCGCCCTTCCACGTGGATGCAGGCTCTCAGGGCTGTGGAGAGCTGCTCATGAATCCATTAGCTCCTGCACCCTGGCAACAGCAGCGGCCAGCAAGGGCTACTAGGCCCCAGCTGACAGACCGGAGGGCTCAGATTCTGGGTGGGGAGTCCCAGGCCCTCCCCAGTGTAGTGGAATGAGGGTCAAAGGCAGGGCTGGAACTGAAAGCTATCAGCTTGGGTTGGGGGACAGGTGTAGTGTGTCAGTCATGGCGCAGAAGAAGAGCTCAGGTTCTGAACTACACAGACCCAAGTTCAAATCCTAGCTCTGCCCTCAACCAGCTGTGGGACCTTGGGCAGACCTCGCTGGGCCTCAGTTACCTCATCTGTAAAATGGGAACCGTAACGGCGTCCCAGGTATGTGGTGTGAGGATTAGGAGATAAAGCATGAGAAGTGCCTGGTGTGTAGGAGGCCTTTAAGATATGGTCACAGTAAAAGCTCTGCGGCTGCCCATTTTCTCCAGAAGGCACTCCCTCAGTGAGGCTGGGGCTGGGGCAGGACACCACCTCAGCCACCACTCCTCCAGGGCCAAGCTCCGGCCCCGGTCTCCCTGGGGCAACACCGGCCTGCCGGCCTGCCAAGAAAGCTCCTGGGCTTGACAAGACTCAAGGGAGGCACCTGTCAGAGTTTCTGAGAATTGTGAGTTATATGCCATCTTAAAAGCATTTTATGACTTTCCTATAATGAGAACTAAACTAACAAACAGGTACAGATCAGGAGGGGGTGCCTCTAATGAGACCGGAATGATTTGTAACGAGCGGATCGGCTGTTTGTGGGTAAACGAGGCTGCTAGATGGCCCTCAGGCGGCAACGGGCTCTCGGCAGCCACTCAAGCCTTCTGGTTCACAAAGTCTTATTAATGCCAGGCATCTCCTCTGAACACGTTCCTTCCTTGAGTCATCTGCTTCTGCCCTCTGGGGTCCCAAATGCTGAGTTAGAGGGCTCAGAAGTCAAGGCTTTGGCTGGCGTCCTATCCCTGGATGTCAGGTGGCTCTGAGGCCTGAGGCCTGGCCCCAGCCCCATCTCCAAGGTGAAGCCTGGCTGTCTTCCCCTCCCGGAGGGCCCTCCTTCCCCCTTCTCCAGCTCTCTGTTCTTTCAGCGCTGGCGCTGATGCCCCCTTTCTCTGGAAGCCTCCCCGATGCCATACCCCAGGTAAAAGAGGGGGCTCTGACTTCCCTCAGCACCACTGGCTGAGCCGCTGAGCTGACCTCGTCAGCCCTGTGGTGAGGGGTCACCCCCTTTTCCTCAATGCACACACACACACTCCTGAGGTCTCACCAGCACCCCTATCTCCTGAGATGGACCTAACCTGAGTGCGTGGTCATTGTTTTGAATTTAATTCTTTCTGTGGTCACATATCCTTCTGCCCTGCACCTCAGAAGACTGACCTGTGTGGACAGCATCGCTTGGACTCCCTGCCCTCTACGGGTTTGCCCAGTGGGAGGCACAAGTAAAAGGTAGGAGGGCCTCTCTCTGGCCACAGCCCTGCTGGGTGGGCTCTCCATCACCGCCACCTCCAGCTGTCATGAGGGACCCAGAGCCCTGTGCAGGCTCCACTCAGGTCTAGGAATGCTAAAGCTTCCTCCTCTTACAGTCCTTGGTGCTTTACACCTTCAAGGCCCCTTAACCCTGCCCAACCTTGGCAAGTGTCCCCTCCGTTAAATTCTCTTCAGAGTCTCAGCTGAGTGTGTTCCCTGCCACGACCCTGCCTACAACACTCCGGTCCTTCTCTTCACCCCTAACTGTGTCTTTCGGAGTCAAGTTTCTCCATAGGCCATTCCCTTGATCAGCCCAAGAAACTCCAGCTCTGGCCCCTTCCTGCTTCCACATGGCCTGGTGGGTGTCAGGGAAGCCCCTGGGGCCAGCCGCTGCCAAGGGGACCAGCAGGACAAGTCAGAACAGGCAACTATGCTGTGGGAGCACACGGTGGGTGGCTCTACAGGTCCCTAACTCAGGGAGAGGAGAGAGAAAGGCAGAGCTGGTGATCCTGAGTGTCAGAAAACAGAGTGAATTAGCATGGTGAATCAGGGGAGGGAGTGGAGCCTGGCAGGGGGCCTGGGCAGCGGCCAGTATCTTCATGGAGAAAGCAATAAAACCGTGTTCGCTCATAAACGGGCATCACCAGGACCTATTTCCTGCTCAAATAAAATTAAAGGTGATGGATGGAGCCGCAAGGGGCAGGCAGAGCTGGGGGCAGCTTAGTGCTGAGTGATGGGCCCTGTCTGGGGCCTGGCTCCCTGGGGTCTAGAGGCTCAGCCCAGGCTGGCCGAGCAGCCGGTCCCAAACCTCCAGGAGGCAGGGCAAGCCTGTGGATTTGGGGAGGTGGGGCAGATAAGTAGGGTGGGTGGAAAAACTCAACAGCAACCATTTTTCAAGAACTTGCAATCCTACCCATACCGTTATCACCTGGCTTTATCCCATCTCCCAGGCGAGTGAGCTGAGACACAAAGAGGTCCAGGCATCTGCTGAGGCTCCCAGAGCCACTCAGAGCACTGGCAAGAAGAACCATTAGATTGCGGGACTCAACTCCTTCATTTGTAGAGAGGGCAGGCAGCTCATTACCGTTCCCTGGAGTGTGCCCAGCCAGCAGACCCAGGATGCTCACCTGTCTTCACGCCCTGAGCCACACACCCAGGAACATACACATATGCACACACACACAAGTGTGCACACTCAAGGGAGCCTGGTGTAGAAATTCCACCAATTCCAAACCAGATTCTGGAATGGATTCCTGGGTCTGCTACTCCCTAGCTTGTGAGCTTGGAAAAGGCACTTGGCATCTCTGTGTCTCAGTTTCCCCCCTCTGTAAAATGAGAGCATAATCAGAGTCCTTGCTCATGGGAGGAGTCATTGAGTGTAGGGATATAAAGTGCTTATAACAGGCCATAGAAGTGCTGTGGGAGAGACCACTGGTCCACTCTGCATCTTACCAGGTGGGTGCCCCTCTCCAAGCCCCAGCTCTCCTTGCGCACCATGGGGGGAGGTGGGTGTACTGGGAAGACTGAGAAGGAAAGAGCCTCCTCAGCACCCCTCCCCGGGCTTCATCTGACGTCGGTCCTTTGTTCTGAGGGGACGTCTACTGCCAGACCTCGCCAGGGGCCCTGAGGGTCCACCAAGGGGCCACCTCTTCCAGGAAGACTGCTGACTTCCCACAGTATGACCTCATTCTCCCACTTGCTTCTGGGCTTACTTCTGCTTGAAGGCCCCTTCAAGACACAGTGGTTAAGAGCACAGTCTGGGTTCAAACGGTGGGTCTACCATTTACCACATCATCTGAAGCAACTGGTTTCCGCTTTCTGGGGCCTCAATTGCCTCATCTGTACAACAAGCATAACCATGAGGTGGCTATAAAGAGTAAATGGTATACCCTGCTTTGAGGTACCAGATACCAGATACCAGACTTGGCACAGTGTAGGTAGTCAGTAAATATCGGCTATTATTATTATGAGAGTGACTTTTCTCCTTTACTGAGACTATGAGCTCCTTGAGGCAAGGGTGCTGGTCCCCTGTTAACCTCTCTGGTGCCTGGGACAGGTGGGTGGCAGTGGGGGTGCACTGGCTACCCCTCCAGTCAGAGCACCCCCTGCAGCCTCTGTAGGTCCCTACATTCCAATGACACACCTCTCCCAGGGCAGGGTGTCCCTTGCAGGCAGGAGTGAGCTAGGGAGGGAAGCCCACTGGCGGTGGGGGTGGGGGGCTGGAGGAGAGACAACATCACCACTGCCCTAATCTCTCATCTCATCTGTATTCATCTGACCAGAGTCAGGAGGTGGCCAGGCACCACAATGAGGTAGGTGGCACCTACAAACACACATACATACACACACACACACACTCCCAACCCTAGGATCTGTTCCCACCCAGCTCCTTTCCTGACTACTGGATGGAGGGGGCTTACATGTCTCTCTTAAGTCAAACCCCACACTCTCCCTCTCCCCTCCCACGCCAGCACAGGCCCTAGCCTAGGCTACACCTGAGGCTCCCCACGGCCCCCTCCCAGGGAAAGACAGGCAGGGAGACACCCATCAGGAGGCCTAAACACCTTCTGAGTCCTGAGTACTGAGTCGGGCAGAAAGGCAGCAGTGCTCCAACTCCACCGCGGAGAGAGGACTCACCACTGCTGGCCCAGGGCAGGTACCAGGGGCAGCTGACATTCACGAACGAGCCTGGCAGCCCATCTGGCCAGCAGGCATACTCATCGAAGGTCCGATTGCAGAACAGACCTAGGGACAGAAGAGAGAGTCTCTGAGTTCCTGCCTGGCCTGGTAGTGGCACTCCTCCCCACTCCCTGCTGTGGAGGCTGATGGGCCCAAACCTGTGCCCTGCTAAGCTCTGCTGGGCACTTACTGTATGCCCAGCACTATTCCCACCTGGCAGGTACCGTGCAAGGGGACTCAGGCCCCGAGCAGCCACGGAACTTGGAGCAAGTTACTTACTGTCTAGTTTCTCATCTGTGAAATGGGGTTGATCCTGAGCCCACAGGGCCTTTCGGGGACCAACAGTGTTATGTCACATGGATCCCTGTGCATGGTACGTAAGTGCTCTTAAAGTCTCTGTCTCAGGCGAGGGGGAAAACAGTAGCTCATGGGGCTAGAATAACCTGCCTGTGGTCACGGTGCTATGATGGCAGGGCCAGGATTTGAACCTAGGCCTATTTGGCTCCAAACCTCTGCCCTTTAGACCATCCCACAAACTCCCCTGAAACAGTGCTTCCTATAAATATGTTCGTTGGGCCTCCAGCCCCTGCATAGGCCAGAGGTGTGAAGAAAGGCCAAGAATGGAAAGTCCAGGTCCCTGCTCCCGAGAATAAGGAGGAATAAGACAGCACCCCAAGGCCTAGGGCCGATGTGGCATCCTAGAGAGGCAAATGATGCCTGGTCATGACTTGGGGAGTGGGGCTTCGAAGTCTCCAGGGAATCCCACCTGGACTCACCTGTGGCAGGGGGGGGAGCCTCAGTCAGGAATCGCTGGCACTGGTGTCGATATTCTCGCCATTTCTGCACTGTCTCCGAGAGGGACACAGTGGCACCCTGTGCGGGGAGGGGAGAAATGGAGGCCCCTTGGGTCCAGCCAATCTCTCTCTTACGCCCTGCTCCCCACACTTGGTTTCTTCATCTCCAGGGTACCTTAGAGCCCCAAATGCCCTCAGGCACTGGCTATGTCCAAGAGGGGGACAGAGCAAGTCCTACCACAGGGGGGTTCCAGGTGGATATTTTTACATCTTTATCCCTCCCAATAGACAAGCGCATAGCTTGATGTGTAGGAAGGCCAGCAAATATCTACTGAAATGATACTTTTGGGGAGTGAGTGGGTGACGGGGGAGGAGAGGGTATCCATTCATGGTCTCCTCTGACCTCACCGAGAAGGCAGAGTTCCTGAGGGCCCAAGACTTCATGATTGCCAAAGACTCCTTTCCCAGTGCCCAGTCAGCCTGCCCCCAAGGTTCCTGCACTTTCAACCATTCCAGTAGGGGACATGCTGGCCCAGAGTGGGAAAGGAGCTCAGTTGAAGCCACATAGTCCTCCAAGGAGCAGAGGCTGGTAAGGCTACTTCATTAGCATCTCTCCTGAAATATACAGTCATTATCTGGGAGGCCAACAGGACCTCCCTCCCTTACCCCCGCACTGCCCCTTTCTAATGTTAACAATAGAGATCAAATATTCAGCTCAGCTTCACCACCTGAAGAAGTCCTGAGGACACGGGGTCAGAAAAGTACCAGAAAAAGGAGCTCAGGCTTGCAATGGGATGGGTCCCCCTATCTGTGAGGAAGGGGGACATGAACCTCAAGTTTTAGATAAGGTAGACACAACAGGCTTTTTAGCACAGAGACCCAAACAGACCCACCCACGTGAGAAATGACCCTTCTGAGAAAAAAAAGAAATTTTTGCTCACTTCTTTAAGATAGGTCCAGGGATGGTGTTCCTTTTTTCTTTGTATTTTTTTCCTGAACAGGCTTAAGATTCTAAATATTCCTCATTTGGAGGCTGCAGATGCTGAAATGACCAGGGAGCCCCTTGTGCAAAATTTAAGGTTCATACATAATTGAAAACAAAATTTCGCTTTTTGAAATCACAAAAATATACACGTGTGCTGAAATCAAAATAGCTACTTTTTAGAAGTTTGTACCCTTGACTTGGTGGTGGTGCCCTAAGCACATGCTGGATCTGGTTTTGGGTAATCTTGCCCTGGTTTAAGCTGAGTCCTGGTTTATAAGACACCTCCCACAAAGACACAGGTTGTCCTGTGCTCATCCCTGCCCACAGTGGAAGCTTCTGGAAGGGGACCAGGCTTGCTAGAGCCCCAGCCGTGTTCTAGGGGTTAGTGTGCTGAGGCTACAAGTAGTGTCCCCTGAAGGAGCTCTTCTGAGAGCAAAGGTCAAGTGATTTGTTTTAAAAAACAAATAAAAGAACAAGGAATAAAACACAACAGTGGTGAAGGCAGTGTCTTGATTTTTAGCTACAACGGAAAGGTCAGCAGAATTTTCACTACAGCCAGTCCCGGTGGATCAACCCACTCTCCACCCCTTTTCCTTCTATCCCCACCCCTGGACCCCCAGCGCAGCAGCTGGTGGTAAAGGGGCAGAAAGACTGGGAAGAAATTCTTGATCTCCCTTTCTAGAAGGAAAGCAGGAAGGAAGCAAGGTCACGGTCACAGCTGGGAAATGGGGCCGGTGTGTCTGGGGCAGGGAGTGGGGAAAAGGAAGCCGATGGAAACCAGAAGTCTCAGGGTATGGATAGGAATGAGGTTAAAGGCTAAGGACAGCACCATGATGGCGAACCTGGTCACTAACACTCCAGGGCGTTTCAAGACAGAGGGAGCCCTGTCACCTGCTCTGAGCAGAGCTTCTGATATAAAACTATCTTCAGACTAAGATTCCCTGAGGGCAAGACTGTATCTCCCCCACCTCACACTGGGGCTTTCTGAGGTAGGGCTGTGTCTTCCCTCAGACTGGGGCTCCCCAAGGGTAGGGCTGGGTCTCCCCACTCAAGATGGGGGCTCCCTGGGGGCAGGGCTGTGTCTCCCCCTCAGACTGGCCTCCCTGAAGGGAGGGCTGGGTCTTCCCCCTCAGACTGGGGCTCCCTGAGGGCAGGGAATATCTCTCCCCCGAGAGAGACAGCTTCCTGACAATCTGGGTCCTCCGTCTTCTTCCCACACGAGCCCAGGGTCTCCACAAACTCCTCACTGCACTTTTCTCTCCCCCTCCCTCCTCCCACTGCACATATAGCACAAACTACCGGGACCTCTGGCCTCTCCCCCATCTGGTGTTTATGGAAGTCATATTGTGCCAGGCTCTGGGAGGTAATGAGGATGAGGGAGATGGGGAACACATAGAGGAAAGGCAGAGCCCTAGCCTGAAACAGTCCTCAAGCTACTTGGGGGTGGGTCAGGTCAAGGGCTTAGCAGGACATCATGAGAAAGCAGGGGTGAAAGCGTTCAGGGGGTGGTTGGGGCCAGGTTCAGGTAGACTCAGTTCTAGGGGACTCTGGGGACTGTGAGCTGAGGAAGACACTGGGCTAGCAAGATTGGAGGATGGGCATTTCAGCAGGATGGCCCAGCAGAAACCAAAATGTAGAGGTGGGGACAGTTCCTGTCAGCAGAGAAAGGCCTTGGACTGGTGTTCCAAAGAAATTTCTGGGCCAGGGAGAGAGCAGGGGCCAGGACTGGGGTAGATATGAGACTCTGGTCTGGGACAAGGCTGGTGACCAGCAGTAAGCAGGGCCCAAGTGCTCAGGTGAACACAGTAAGACCGTGGAGGGTGAACAGCCCTGGCTTTGGGCTCAGATCCAGGCCCGGCCCTGACTCCCCCACAGATTAAGTTTGTTACCCTGTGCAAGAGTTTTAACTTCTAGCCTCAGCTTAGATGTGTGCAAAATGGGAATAATAGTAGTCCCTACCTATCCCCTGTCCCCAGGATTGTTGTGAGAATTAAAAGTGAGTTAATGCTTAGAAGGGTCCCTGGCCCATGGAAAATGTACAGCCAATGCAGCCCTTCTCAGGACTTCTGCTGTTTTTATGAGAGAAGGAAAAGACAGAGTGGACAGGGCAGCCTGGCCTCCTGGGGAGTCTGGGCGCTACCCCTCCCTCACTTCCAGGATCAGCAATCTCCCAGGAGAAAATGAACACATTTTCCTGCCAAGGACCAGTCATTCTGCTTAGTGTGTGGCAGCTTTCAGCCGCAAACCCATGTGGGGAGGCTCAGGACTCAACGTCCGTGGGCAGGGAACCGTGAGAAGTGGCAGGCCCTGTCCCGCAGCCCCCAGCCCCATTTCACCCTCCTCTGGCACAAGTCCCTGCTCCAAGACTGATGAGGTGGAGCTGTGGGTGCTGCTGATGGGAAGGACATGGTCGTGGAGATGGCAGGGTTGGACCAGAGAAGAGGGCAGCGGTGGGGGCTATGGGGCCAGGTGAGGGCAGCTTGGAAGGTTTTAGAATCCAGACTTGCCAGGCTTTGTGAGATCTCTCTGAAGGGGATGAGGGGATAAAATGGAGACAATGCCCAATGGAGGTTATAATAAGGAGGGGCATCTCTCAGATTCAGGAGTTTCGGGAGGAAGCAGGAGGTGAGAAAGAGGATGCCAGGAGGGAGTGGCGTGCTGGAGAGAGCACTGGACAGAGAGCCACAAGTCCTGGGTTTAAAATCCCAGGTCTGGTTGTTAATGTGGGATTGACAGAATTCACTTTAATCCTTTGGGGCCTCAGTTTCCTCATCTATAAAATGGGCGTGTTGCTCTTACCAAAGAGTTACTGTACAGATCCAGCAACATAAAGTAGGTGAATATCTTTTTGAATTCTCCAGCCTGTACCGGTGGGCAGCGACAGAAGGAAAGGCAGTCAGGGAAGGATGAAGATGGAGTGGCTGCTCTCGAGGTGACAGAGTCTTCCCTTCTCCCCGGGAAGGCACTCAGTCTCCAAAGACTGGGCACCAACCTAAAAAAATTCCTCCTCCAGTTTTGTTTCTCAGTGTGAATTAAGTTCCTTGCTTTTCTGGGAACCTTTTTGATTGAGGGAAGGAGGAACAAGACCTTGGCCTCTCTGGGCCACCAGGGTGGGAAAAATGGGCTAGGACCCCAAAGGAGAAAGAGAGATCCACAAGACAACTCTGGGACCTCCCAAAGGATGCTGCCCCTACCTTCCCCAGCAGTTCCGCCCCACACCCCCAGGCTCCTTCCTCTCTGTCCACCTCCCATTGCCCAAACCATCACCCTGGCCCCTGTGCCCAGGAAGGGTGGGGGCTGCCAACCCCTGGCTCCTTGATCTCATTGTTTTTTTTCTTAAGGGCTCCAGATATGTGAGCAGAGGGCAGGGAAAAGAAAACTGACCCGCAGTGTCATATGCTCGGGAACCCTCACACAGATACACTGTCACACACGTTATCATGCATACCGTTGAACACACGCTTACATGACAGTCTCCCCCCCTCCACACACACACACACACACACACACACACACACACACAGGTTGTCAGGTACACACTCACATGCTGAGACACTGCCCCCAACACACGCGTGCGCACACACACACACACACCCTTCTTGACTGACACATACTCGACCCACGCGGTCACAAACACGTACACAGAAAAACACACATTCTGTCACGAGCACACTCTCTCACTCACATGCTGGCACATCCCGGCAGACACCCATTTACACAAAAATCTCTCTGTCTCTCACACACACACATATAGACCTTCCCATAGACATGGTATCACACATGGGGTTGCAAACACATATACACTACTGGACACACAATTACATGCTGAGATGTTTCACACACGGTGACTCGCACACCAGCGGACTACCACACACGGATCACACACACGTACACACAGAAACAGGGGCTCATAAAACCCACATCCTTCTCCCCCTGGTCTCTCACTTTTCGTGTCCCTCTACCCGTCTCTATCCCTGTATTTCTGTGTCTCTCTATCACACATACACACATTCACACACACACCCGGAGGAATCTGCCAAGGGCCAGGCTGCAGCTAAGGAAGGGCCTGTTTTTCCTCAGAGAAAGGAATCGGAGGGCAGGATGTGGTTTCTTGGTGGCTCCTGTCCCAGCCCCCACCTGGGATCCGTGTCCGGGAGGGAGCCCAGCTCAGAACAAAGTCCACGCTGACCGCTGTGCACCCTGGACTCCCTCCACCCTTCACTAGAATGCGGAGGCTCAGGCCTCCCACAGCCCTAGGCTGCCCTAGGCTGCCCTGAAGAAGGCTTCCGGATTCTGGAGGACAAATGGGTCAGCTCCCCCATGTGCCTAAAGCTACCATTTCAGGGTTCCAGTGGCTCAGTCCTCTCCATAACTTTTTGTGGTAGAGGTTGTGATTCCTGCTTACAGACGAGGACACAGGTTTGGGATGGTCATTGTCCTACCCAAGATCACCAGCTAAGAGCAAACCTAAGATTTGAACCCAGGTTTGGCTGGTACTCATTTTGGGTGTCAGAGGCTTGCCTGTCTCCTCATAGACCAGCTCCCTCACAGGGGTCCTGGGGAGGTAAGGAATAGGGGAAGGGGGTGGTCCTTTCAGCAACAGTGAAGGAGTGGCCTAGGCCCTCTTCTTTAGAGGTCAATTTGGCCATCCACCTGCCTGGAAGGAAGCCACTTCCAGCCTAGTCAGATCTGACAGTGGACAGCTCACTCTGTGTTCTTCCAAGAAGCAGGTTTGAGGCACCAGCCCAGCCTCTCACCCATTTTTCTCTCTGTGTCTGAGTACCCCTAGTCTTACTGACCTCATGAACAGAAAACAGAAAGCAAAATTCACCCATTTCTAGAGTGTTCTACATGGGCATAAGGCTGTGTCACAGGACTGCAGTCTAATCTCAAAGCCCCTTTGCTCAGATCTCTGTGGTGGCCAGGGAGGCTCAGTCCCTCCCCACCCACCCCCCACCGCCCCCGCAACAAGAACAGCCCTGGAAAGTTCCATCTCCTTGCTCAGAGCCTAGCTCCTCCTGTCCTGCTCTGCCCTCTCAGGCCTGTTAGGGCTCTAGGATAGTCGGCTTTTGCACTGACCCAGGACTGAGGAGTGAAGGGATCAGAAGTAAGGGCAGGTTCAAGGAACCAGATTCCCCTGGGAAAAGGAATTTGGGGAAGAAGACAGGCAGCCTACAGAACCTCCCCTCTTCCCTCAGTTCAAACCAGGTCTGCAAACCTGCCTGGAGCAGGATGGGAGGTGGCCGCAGGGCTTTCCACCTCCATTCAGTCCCAGTCCCAGCCCAGAGGCAGTAAAGATGAGCCTGAGAGGCTGTCATGCTAACGTATCTGCAGTCCTGGCTCCTGAGAGATGCCAAGTACACCAGGGAAGTCAAGGCCTGGCTGAGGGACTGTGGGAAAGTGCTGGGGAAGCCGGGGTGTCTCCTGTGGCTAGGGTCAGTAGCTGGGCTGGGGGACAGGTAGAGGGAAGGAATGAGTCCGGAAAAGAAATTGGGGTTGGGAGGCTGAAATGGGCTGGCACATCTGTCCACCTCTGGATTCTCAGCCAGGCTGGAGTCAGCCTTTCCCAAGGCAATGGCCCCTCACCATGTCCCCCACCTGTGCTGGGACAAATTGCAAGGCCTGTACAGCTCCACTCCCCAAAGCTCTCAGTTCTTCAGGTCTGGGGGTAGGAACCAGAGGCAGCAGGAAGAGATATTTCCCTTGACACCAGACAGGCCACCCAACCCTGCGCCTCCTCTCTGCTCTAGCGTCTCACATCTTTGGACAACTCCCCACTCTGCCCGCAGGCTTGCTACAGCCCCCAGCCCAGGAGTCTGCAGACAGGAAAGTCAGGGAGGGCAATGAGAGCCGCAGACAGGGGCTGCAGGGGTCTATCTGTGATCTGCTCCCCAGTGGCACCCATGGGACCAAGTGTCTCTGCGTGTCCCAGTATGCCTTCTGGTATATGTTGTCAACCAGGTTAGTCAGAATGGGGGGTCACACAAGTGTGTAAGGGGGACCTGGCTGCTCCCAGAGGCGCTGGGAGCCTCCTTACGTGTTTGCCGCAGGGGCTGGGGGAGGGGGCACTCAAGTTCCGTCAGGGAGGTCAGAAAGAAGGACAACCAGCTGCCACCGCAGGGTCCCTGGGGCTATGAGTCAAAGGCTGTGCTGGGGGGCTGGTGAGGGGGTAATGGAGCTGGGTGTCCACACCCTGGCCCTCTAAATCTTCCCGGAGCCTTCTGGGGTCTTTGATGAGCGAGCGGGGTGGGCTAGCGGCAGGCACCGCGGGGAGGGCTCAGGGACGTGTTGGGAGAGGTGAGGTCAGGGAAGGTGGCGAACCGGGGCCGTGCCAGGACCGTGGGCACGAGTCTGCGAGGAGCAGGAGTTGGGAAAGTGGTCTGGGGAGATGCGGCGCAGAAGTCAGCGCAGGGCGGCTGCGGGGCAGCTGGTGGCCTGGTTGGGGGTGGGGGGCAGGGGCGGAGAGGGAGGGGGCGCGGCCGCCGTCCAAGCCCCCACTTCGGGCAGCCATCCAAGCCCCTGGCTCAGGGCGCCCAACTCTCCAGTGCCTACTCCCCCCCGGAGCTTCGGTTCCCTCCGCCGGCTGTGGCGGAGTTTCGCTCAAGTCCCGGCCGCCCCTGCCGGGACCCTGTGTCCGCAGCGCTCAGGGCCCCCTGCCTTCTCCCCCTACCCCCGGGGGCCACGGGTCTCACCTGGGGACGGGGGCCGGCCCTGCCCACCGCCCCGAGCAGCAGCAGCGCCAGGCAGAGCGGGCTGGGGGCGCGAGCCATGGCGGGGCGCTCAGGACCGGGCCATCGCTGCCACCTGCGGAACCGCGCGCGGCGACTGATCCCGGGCGGCCGGCGGCGCCGGGGGAGGAGCCGACGCGGGGCCGCCCCGCCCGCGGGAGGGGCCCGCTGGGTCCCGCGTCTTCCGCCGGGGCAGCCGGGGGCTTCCTCCACCTCTCACCTGTCGGTCCCTGGCCGCGGGCACCCGGCGCTGCGCTCCGGGCTGAGAAGCGCAGGAGCCTGCCACGAGCACCCAGCTCCGCGGGTGCCCTCGTTCCCAACACCCGCCCCCCACAGCCTCCCGCAGGTTCCCCCAAGTTCCTCTGGCTAAGGAAAGCCAGACCCCCCCCCCCATTCAGGCTACCCCAGAAGAAACTGAGGCTGGACCAGCGCGTGGGACTTGTCCAAGGTCACACTACCCGTAAGACCCCTCCCGTTTCCGGTTACTTTCGTGTAACCCAAGAGCTGCTAGCGACTAGTATAAGAAAGAGCCGCTGAGCGGGGTTACCCCGCCCCAAGACCTCTCCTCATTCCCGAGCTTGATCCTGAGGGTCGCCCCGGGAGAGCTAAGGTTGGGAGAAGAGCGGAGAGACGAGGACAAATGGATCGGTGGAGCCCTTAGTGGAGGGTCTGGAGTTTTTCTCCCACTCCTGCAGCCCCCATGGCCCTTGTTCTGAATCACTAGGCTCTTAGAACCGTGTGTCCCTGGGCCGACGTGGGCCCATGGCTGTTCCCTCTGCCTCCTGTATCTTTGCCACCCGCTTTGTAGGGACTCTGTATTTTACCTGCCTTTAGATCCACCCCTCATCCCCCAAACACAGTGCGGGCAGGGGTTGGCGGGCGTGGATGGTGCACAGGCTACCCTCAGATTCCCTTCTTACAGCCAGGCTGGGGAAGAGAGTGCAGACTTTACTTCCCTGATGCCCTTAAGGAGTAGGGGTGGGAAGAGGGGATTGCCCCAACCCCCAAAGAACTTTGATGTCACTGTTGGGAAGGGGGGTGGCAACAGCACGCAGTCCTGGACTCACCATAGTGGGGGGTGTCTGGAGCATCCCGAAAGGAAAGAGAGTCTGTGAGAGTAACTGCTGCTCTGGGAAAAAGAACTTCTGGAAGCCCTGAGGGAAGTTGGCAGGGGTAGGGGTGAGAAGGGGGAGGGGGGCAGAGACAGCCAGTGAGAGGAGCCAGGGGCTTCCTTTCTGCCAGAGGGATCATCCACTCCAGCAAGCTCTACTTCCACTACCTGGGAGTCATGTCTTCCCTCCCCTGACCAGAAGGCAGTCTACAGTCTCTTAGGATTATGAGCCTGTTCAGCTACACTCGACAGAAAACCCCAAATAGCAATGGTGTAACCAAGGGCTCCCATATACAAGACCAGAGGTTCACCCTAGGGCTGGAGCAGTGGCTGATCATTAGGGTTCCCCCTGTTCTTCTAGCTTCCACCATTCTTATGGCCCAAGCCTTCCACTAAAAGATCCAAGGGGTTTGCTCCGGCTCTCACCATGATATCCAAATTCCAGCCAGCCTGAAGGAGAAAGGGGAGGAGGAGGGGTGCGCCTCCATGGGTAAGGGCACATCCTGAAAGTGGCAATTGTCAGTTCCACACCCATTAAGTCTGCACACATTTTTTAAAACAATTTTTTTGATTTAATTTATTTATTTGAGATAGAGAGCATGGTGGGGGGAGCAGAGGGAGAAGCAGACTCACCGATGAGCAGAGAGAGCACCTCGCCAGGCTCCATGCCAGGACCCTGGGATCATGGCCTGAGCCAAAAGCAGGTGCTTAACCAACTGAGCCACCCAGGCGCCCCCACTGGTCAGAATTTAGATGCATGAGCAGTCCTAGCTGTGCAGGGGGTTGGGGAAAGCTCCCTTTGTCCCAGGCAGTCACCGGCAAGGTTAAATATTGGGGTTTGTATTGCTCTAGAAGAAGGCAAAATTAGATGTAGATACATAGATGATATAGATGTCGATACAGGTGCAGGGAAACAACTTGCCGGCTCTGTTTTACCAGGGTGGGGGACTGTGGAGAAGAGGAGGCTAGAGAAGATATTCAGACAGAAGCAGGCATGTGCCATGAATTTCTCAGCCTCCAAATCACATGTATTCAATAGATATTTAATAATCTTGAACGCCTTGTTATATGCCAGAGACTGAACTCGGTCCCAGGGAGAAAGTGGCAATGCTGCCTCTACCCTCAGGAAGATTCTACTCTGTGCAGGAGAGAGACATTCAACAATTATTGGAGCCATTTCTCTTACAGTTACAACGGTGACCAGCACTACTGTGATAAGCAGGTGCCTTTGTGCTGACTAGGAGCCCCTAGGAACAGCTCTCAAGCAGCTCTGGATGGACAGAGGTGGATGGATAGCTATCCCAGCTCCTCTCTCTGGATTGGGACACCTCGGAGGAGTGTACCAGGCTCTCGGGGTTCCCCGTGCAGTGGAGGCCCTGCCATCCACAGCTGCCTTCCCTGGCCTGCCCTACGTTCCCACAGTAGGGCACTAGCGCTGCCTGGGGACACCTCCCAGATAAAAATAAACTACCTGTCCTTAAATCTTCATCTCGGGGTCTGCTTCTGGGAGACCCCAGCTGAAGTCATTGGGCACAGGGAAGTCTCCAGGGATGGAGGTGGCCCCCTGAGCCCAGAGGCATTTGGGTGGCAGATTGCTGAGCTCTCCCAGAGGTCCAAAGCCTCTGAGGTTTCCCTGATGCTACCTCTCATCGCCGCAAGTCCTGCTGTGGCTCCCTGGGTTATAACTGCCTCCTTCTTACTAGACTGGGGATCCGAGAGCCAGCATTCTACTGCAGCACAGCCAACCGAGTGAAGGCTGGGTGTGCTGGTTCTGTCTCTGGTTCTGTCTCTGGGTATGATGGATGCTACTGGGCACCGTGCCCCGGTTCTTCTGTGGAAGGGCCCTGCAGCTGCTGGGAGGTTGTATGTTGGACATTTGGGAAGATTTGTGTCCCGAACTTTTAAGTAAGTGTCAAGGTGAGTCCAAGGTCTGATTCATTCATTCATTTATCTCTTCCTTCCTTCCTTCCCTCCCTTCCTTCCTTCCTTCCTTTCCTCCTTCCTTCCTCTTTCTTTTCTTTTCCTTTCCTTTCTCTTTTCCTTCTTTCCTTTCTTTCTCCCTAACAAGTTGACATCTTTCCCTTCCTCCTTATCCCATCTCCAGAGGATTAGCTTTCTCATAACCCTTATCTGACCTTGTCCCTGAGTCCATCATTGGGTCCCTATCACCTAGGACCAGGTTCTTAAAACTCTTAGTATCTAAGAAGCCTTCTTAGGGCTGCCCCAGCTTACCTCCCAACTGGACTTCTTGCAAGTGCCTCCCTGCCCCTTTCTGCCTTTGCACGTGCAATTCCTTCTGTAGGAGTGTCCTCACTTTCCTCGCCTGCCTGAACCCCTACTCATGCTCCAGGACCTAGCTCAGGCAGCCCCCTCTCTAAGAAACGTCTCCTCAGCCCTGCCCTTCAGTGCTCCTTCAAGACAGCCTAGGTGCTTTTGTCAGTGGCAAGAGCCCTGGAAGTCTCCCAGAAATCCCTGGAAGGATTCCCCAACTTCTGCCCACCCTCGGAGCCTCAGTAAAGGAGGCACCCCACCAGGAAGTTTTCCATAATCCCTCACACCTAATTCCTCAGGGCCCCAGGGCCTTGTGCATATGGCCATCTGGGTATTTCAAACTCTCTTGAATGTTTGCTGGTTACTTTCTCAGTCTCCTCATGGGCTCAGAGTCCCTTAAGGGCATAGGCCTTGTTTTACTAATTGTAATACCCCACAACACCCAGCACAGTGTTTAATATATACTAGAAGCTTGGTGACTCTTGTTTAAAATAAGAAATGGAATGAATTGAAGCACTTACCATGTTCTATCACTGTCCATATGTGTTTCCCTCATTAGACTGTGGGCTCCTTGAGGGAACGAATCTCTCATTGTTCATCTTTGGGTATCCAGCATTAGTACAGGCCCTGGCACATAGTAGGTGCTCAATAACGTTTTTTTGCAGTAGGAGTGTGTCAATCCAAGTGTTCAGTAACATGTCTGGCACATAGTAGGTGCTCAGAAATTTCTCAGAAGAGGGGCGCCTGGGTGGCTCAGTGGGTTAAGCCGCTGCCTTCAGCTCAGGTCATGATCTCAGGGTCCTGGGATCGAGCCCCGCATTGGGCTCTCTGCTCAGCAGGGAGCCTGCTTCCCCCCTCTCTCTCTCTGCCTGCCTCTCTGCCTACTTGTGATCTCTCTGTCAAATAAATAAATAAAATCTTTAAAAAAAAAAAAAGAAATTTCTCAGAAGAAAGATGGGCTGGTACGGAGGACAGATTAGTTCTGGGAAGTACAGTCCTCTCCTCTCTCTACAGTGTTATCAGCCCCCCTCCCAGATCCTGCTGTGGTCTGAATGTTTGCATCCTCCCCCCTAATTCACATGTTGAAATCCTAACCCCCAAGGTGGTGATTATGGCGGTGGGAACTTTGGGAGGCGATGAAGTCATGATAGCAGAGTTATCATGATGGATTGGTGCCCTTCTAAAAGAGACCCCAGAGAAGTCCCTCCCCCAGCTGCCACCATGCGAGGATGCAGAGAGAAAGCCATGCCATCAGTGAACCAGGAAGCAGGCTTTCACCACACACCAAATCTACCAGCGCCATGATCTTAAACTTCCAGCCTTTAGAACTGTGATAAGTAAATGCTTGTTTATAAGCACCAAGTCTATGCTATTTTGTTATGGCAGCCCAAACAGACTATGGCTCCCTAGAACAGAGGGTAGGATGAGCTACCTAAGAACAGAGATTTGAACAGGTGGACTAATCTGTTAAACTAACAAAACCCATGAACAACAATAGCTACCACTTAGGGAGTTGGTGGCAGCTCTGAGCCAGGTGCTGCTGGAAGCTTAGTGCCCTGATTTCCTCAAGTATTATGAGCAGGTACTATTATACCCATTTTATGGAAAAGGAGACTGAGGCTCCAGGATGAAAATTGAATTGCTCATAGAGAGGTGCTGACATTCATCCCCAGGGTCCCCTGCCCCCAAAGCCGGTACAGCAGCACTGATAGGGAATCGCAAAGGAGGCAGGCTTCACCTCCGCCAGTCTGTCTTGGGAGCACCTCCCCTTGGCTCCTTCCTCCGTAGCCCCGAGCTCCAGGTCCTGCTCCTTACCCCCATGCCCAAAGCTTCTCCTGTGGCCCTAAAGGATGGCCCCGTCAGTTTTTACAAAGAAAGCTCATTTTTCAGGTCCCCTTCAGAATGGGACTGGGAGCAACTGGGAGCCCCAGAGATAAAGATGCAGCAAGGTTCTTTTCTATGGAAACAGACCTGGGAGCAGGCCACCCCACCCTTTGTCCTTGGCTGTGGAAAAATCTTTCCTTAGTAGGAAGACCTGGCCAGTGGTCAGGGCAGAATCTTGCAGCATGGGGGAGGCAGAGAGGAAGGGAGGGGGGCTGAGGAAAACTGCTTAAGGGACAGGTGTCTCTTGCCCTTATAGTTCAGTTCCTCTCTAAGCTCCCAGTTCCTTATTTTCCAAAGCTCAAAACTACCCCTCCTCTGGGGGGTCCAGATGAGGAAAGAGCCAACCTAGTTTAGCATAATAGAAACACTCACACCTCCACCCCGATCTTAGAGCCTGTCGGTCTCGGGTTCAAATCCAACAAATCCAATCTCAGTCGCTCCCTGAACACCTCCCTGAGCCTTGGTCTCACAGTCTGTAAAAGGAGGATGATAATGAACACCGCCATTCCCTGAGCCCTTGCCTTAAGCCAGGCACTGATCCAGGAGCTATGTGAGTGTTACTCCATTTTAATGCTCACCACTGCCCCCAGCCTGGCCATTGCCAGTAGAGTCTGAAGATCCGCTGGCCGAGGGAAGAAAGCAGAGACGGAGAGAGCGGGGCCAGGGGTCCTCCTTCTGCAGGAGCTGGGAGAACCTGGTTGCCGGCCACAACAGAGGCAAGAGTGGAGGAGTGTATCTGTCCCCAGAGGTTGCCCCTGCCAGCAAGGGTTCTGTGCCCCTGCCTCTTGCTTCTCTTCTGCCTGTCCCTGTGCAGGGAGCAGCCCTGGGTTTTGAAGTGGGATCATTTTTATCCCCCGCTTGACCCCTTCTGACCCTAAAGCACAAAGCAGTGGAGTAAGTGGCCCAAGATGACTCCGGATAGCCAAGGTAGCCTGGATGCGACCCTCCCAGACCTCGTGTCCTACCTACACAACCCACATTCACCACCTTGCAGAACTGTTGGACCATCAGAAACCGTGCTTGCCCAGAACATGGCATAAACAAGTTCTCTGTAAATGGCAGCATTAATACCCCTCTTATTCCCCATGGCCCTCCCATCTCCCCCCGTCACATCAGCTGGGCCAGGTCTCAGCACGGCAGCAGGAACAGATGCTAGCATCCAGGGTCTCCAGCTCTGGGCATCCCTTCCTGGTCCAAAGGGCTCCAGTCCGATCCCCTAGGTCTGGGGGAGGGAGGAGGCTGGCTGAACCAAAGAGGCCCTGCCCCCACCCCCCAACCAGGCCATGCTCGCTATGCCCCCACCCCTGCCCCCACCACTCACCAATCCAGCCAAATTTCCCAGGTGCTGGGTCCTGTCCAGGTCTGGGCAGTCAGCTGGGGAGGACTTACAGTCTCTCAGGCTACAGTGATTATTGCCCTCCTGGGTGAATGCAGCTCTATTTCCAAAGGGCCAGGGCATTGTTTTCCTAACTGACTCCTCTGTTGAGAAAAAAAGTCAGTGGGATCGTTCCTACTTTACAGAGAGGGAAATTGAATCCCACAAAGGTCAGGGGATTTGCTTGAGGTCATTTAACCAGATGTTGGCAGGGCCTGTGCTCCTCTGGACCAGGGAATAGAACAAAAAGAGGAAGAGGACAGCAAAGTTCTACCAATGGGAATTCTGGCAAGAAATGATGGGTCTCCCTCCATCTCCTCTGGGAGAAATCTGGGTCAGCAGCGAGGAGAGGTGAGAGAAAACCCTGGGGAGGGAGAGAATCATAGGGAGGGTGGCATTGGAAGAATGGTAGAACCAGCGAGGGAGGCAGGTGCTGTCCAAAGAGCCTTCTATTCTCTTCCTTTTGACAAGAAGCTTACGTTGCAGAGCTGGTTGAATGCTCCCCAAATCTGGGCACATAGCTTGTGTTGGTTTCCTGCGGCTGCTGTATAATAAAGTCTCCGCAAACTAGGGGGCTTACACAATAGACATTTATTGCCTCACAGTCCTGGGGGCTTAAAGTCCAAAATCATGATGTTGGCCGAGGGCTGAGAGGGAGAATCTGTTCCAGGCCTCTCTTGTAGCTTCTGGTATCCTTAGGTAGTCCTTAGCTCGTAGATGGCATTCTCCCTTTGTCTTTACATTATCTTCCCTTTGTATCCATATCTGTCCCCAAATTTTCCTGTTGTGTACAATGTCAGTCTATTGGATTAGGATCCTAATGACCTCATTTTAACTTGATTACCTCTGTAAAGACCTTATTTCCAAACAAGGTCACATTCTAAGGTAGTGAGAGCCAAGACTCCAAGATCCCTTTCTTTGATCAACCCATGACACAGCAAGACCTCATTTCCCAGTGTCCCTTGATTAGCTGCCGTTAGTATGGTCAGTGGAATGTGGAGGAAGGTAGGATAGGCCCCCTCCAGGCTGGGGCCATTCAACTTCCCACACGATCCTTCACGCCCTCTCCCCCTCCACCTGCCAGCCAGTACAGGTGATCCAGTGGAGAACTCTAAGGCTCCAGGGGACGGTAGAACCAGAAACAGGAGCTTGGGTCCCTAAGTGCCTGTCTGGAGCAATTTCCTGCTGACCTTCCTTGTATTGTATCATGTTAACGCCACTGAGATTCAGGAACTGTTTGTCTCTGCAGTTAGCCCATCCTGACACCCACGGGTGGCACCTGTCCTTAGTCTGTGTGGGACAGGGATCGTTAGTCCAAGCAGAGGGCTTGTGAAGGCCCCCTCGGCGGCTGCAGTTAGGTGAATGAGACTCCATGCTCCAGGCTCATCTCCTGCTCTTCTGTTCCCCTCACCATTGTCCGTGGGTGGCAGCATCGGATTGGGGATTCTGGGTCTGTGTGGCTGGACTTCCTGGGCCTGGGAGCAGGCCCATTTGGTCTTATCCACCTGGCTCCTCTCTACCCCTCATCCCTGCTGTTCCCACCTGTCTGCCTTCTTCTCTGGAAAGAAAGTGGGGGACCTGGGAGGGGTTAGTTGTGACAGAGCCCACACTGTCCATTCACAGAATTAAAGCCCTGCAGGAAAAGAAGAAATGTGCCAAATTTCACACATTTGGAAAGCAAATAAAAAAGAAGTACCTTGTGGGTCTTCTTACTGTCACCTTTCAGCACCTCTGTCACGGCCAAGAAACCCACTGTGACCAAGATGAGAAATGAAACCAACATCACCCTGAATCTAAAATAAGGGGTATCCTCAGACTAACATGCTAACCAGCCCACCAGCACAAGGCTTCCTCCTTAGAAACTCTCACCAGCTTTTCCCCCTGGGGCATTCTTCAGACTAGCCCATCACAGGCTGCACTGCTCAGCACGGAGGCCAGGAGCTGGGGTCAGGAAGCTGTCCCTGCTCATCAGGAACCAGGATAGCCTCCAATGCTGAGTCAAGGTCAATGTAAAGCTTTGTGGGAGTCCCCCAGAGCATGGAAAAACAAGCACGTGGGACAGGTGGGACCCCTGGGAACAGCCTTACTCTTCTCCCAGAGCCTTCTGGAGCTCACTTTCACTACACACTCAGGCTGGACAACCACCTCCCTTGGTTTTGCATAAAAGGCAGGTGACAACCCATTTACTCATTTCTCCTAAACAAAAGGAAACAAACACAAAACAAAATCTGACTCTTCCTAGCAACCTGCACCTCCATGCCCTTTCTCTCTGAATGTAGACTCAGTGTCATCTCTGGCCGCCTAGGACCTCACAGGTCACATCTGGGGTCCAGCCTGAGGCATCAGCAGTCATATAGGACTGACCCAGCAGTTGTCTCCTAGACTTCCGCAGCTCAGAAGTTTCTGTTCCCATTTTGGATCAAGTCCTGGCTGACTTGTGACCTGATAATCCTTCAGAATTCCAGACTGGCAAATGGTTAGGGGAAGCTCAGAGTTACCTTCTGTTGTTGTGGTCTGACCCCCCAGACCTGGCCTCTAGTGGACCTGTGGCTTTGCCCAGCAATTGACATTTTCCAAGGACCCAATCTTTCCCCCCTCAAATCCAGCTCAAGAGTCACTTCCTTCCCTGTTCTGAAAGCCCTCATCCCCAATGCATTCACCAATGCTCTGGTTTCTGGATCATTTGCCAAACGAGATGGCAAACAAAGCTGATGAAGCCACCTAGCACCTAATGGCTCAAATGTCTGAACCCCCACCATCCAGCTGCTCTTGGGGAGAGCTCCCTGGGGGAGAGGGCTCCCAGAATTAACTCCAAGCATGGCAATTTGACCAGATGAGAGCTCACAAACACTTCTCAGAGACAAAAGCTGATGATGCCAGCACTGTGGTAGGGCGTGGAAAGAGGTGTGTGGCCGGGGAAAGACTGGGAGCCCTGCAGAGCTGGGGTCTCTGCTGCTGTCAGAACCAGGGCTGAGGCCTGGAACTGATGGAGGCAAATGGAGGATGAGAAGTGGGTCCCCAACATCAAACCAGGTGGCCAGGTCTGAGACATGAAGATCAAGTCCCTGGAGATCAATCTCTTCTCTGCCCATCAAAGAGTTCGAGATCATGGACTTTTTTCTGAGGATACCCTTCAAGGACAAGGTCCAATAGGTCATGTGCAAAGCACAAGCAGGCCTAGGCTGGCCAGCAGACCAGGTTCAAGGTGACTGTAGTCATCAGGGACTATAGTAGTCATGTCAGTCTGGATGGCAAGAGCCCAAGGAGATACCCACTGCCATCCTCAGGGCCTCCATTCTGGCCATCATCCTGGTACAGAAGGACTCTGGGGGCAGCAAGCCCCACATGGTGACCTAACCCTGAGGCTCTGTGCTCGTGGGCCTCATTCCTGTCCCCCTGGCATTGTCTCAGTTCCAGTGCCCAAGAAGCTGCTGCTGATGACAGGTCTTTGCCAGCTCTGCCAGATTTGCCAAGGCCACTCCAATGGCACATCCAAGACCCATAGCTCTGACCTCTGGGCAGAGACTGCTCCCTAAGTCTCTCTGTCAGGAACTCACTGACCCACACCGACATATCTGCCAGTGGTCACCACGTGGTGCTTTTTTTTTTTTTTTTTTTTCAGGAAAAATCAGTGAATGGAAACTGAAAGCAAACCAACACACAGAAGTTCTCCAAACATGGAGAATGGGCAGGTTCTAAGGAGTCAGTTCTCCCACAGACTCCCTACGACCACCACCAGTTTAGGGGAAAGACTCTGGTCAGGGCGTGGGAAGACCTGGGCTTTATCTCCTAAAGCAGATCATCTCAACTTTCTAAGTTTCCTCGTCTGTATAATGGGCCTCTACCCATGTGCTCACAGGACTGCTGTGAAAATCCAACAAGATAATACATTAGGAAGAGCTTTTTTGGAAACTGCAGACCACTACCTAGGTGGGGGAAACCATGACGGTCATACCCACAACGATCTTGACCCTCCACAGTCATGTGTCCACAGACTCTCCCAGGCGAAGACCTCCCAGTCATGTATCCTATACTGCAGCCGATCCCAATTCCTCCAAATTTAGCCTGCTTTGGCCACGTTGGGACTTTGCTCCTGCCATGCTTCCTCCTAGAATGCTCTTCTCCCCTATTTCCTTGTCAAATCCCATCCATCCTTCACGGTTCAGCCTAAAGCCCACTCCCTCCAAAGCAAAGTCAAGTGTGTCCTCTGTGCCGCCATGCCTCTTCGTCCTTAGTTCAACAACGACTCTCTGACTTCCCTTGCAGTTGTTCACATGCAGTCTGTGTTCTCTGCTCTAGCCCGTGCGTGATGGCTGGGCTGCTCTAGCACCAAACCTGATGGTCGGCCTGGAGCCTGTGCATGGAAGGTTCTCAGCAGCGTCAGATGGAGTTGGAATAAATCAGAAGGGACCTCAAGATGTAATCAATGTCTTTGGAGCCTGGAGGCAGATGAGTGGCCAGGATCCGGGGAGCAGGTCTATAAACATCTTCTGACAGAAAAGCCCAACTTCCAAGCCTAGCAATTTTAGATTATATTTGCATTGGAGGCTTTTAAAGTAGCAAAACTTTAGATTTATGTCTTCGTGAACAGCTGTGGAAGGGAAAATCAATGCCTCATAGGATTGGCTTGTTTGTTTTTATCGCGGTACTAAATATTATGCATCAAATGACAAATTAATACATAAATTGACCTAGACACACACACACACACGTTCCCATTGGCGAGTATGAAGGCAGGAGGCACCTGAACTTCTCATGGCTGGACGACGCGGCAGGTGTTTGCACGTTATGTGTCCGTCAAATCGAATTTCCCACAAAGATGCTGGATTAGGCAACTCTAATCAAGACACCTCTGAAAGAGCTCAGACTTTTCCCCAGAAGAGGGGAAGTGTGCACATACTTCATTTGGGGGAACACATGGTGTGAAAGGCCGAGGCCATTTTGCCACTGGCTCCTGGGACATTCCAGGGCCTTTGCAAGGATGTCAGGAGAAAAGCTTGGCAGTCCCCAGGTCCCCTCCCACATATGCCTTCCTCCAAGATGAGAGGAAGAGAATGGAGGGACACCACAGACTGATCCTGAGCTTGGTGGCCTCCAGGGCTTCCAGCCTTCCCCAGGTGACCACCTGCTCTCCCTGGTGCGGCTCCTGGAGTGAGGCATGTGAGCAAATGAAGTATGAGCATGACCTTCCTCCAGTGGGCATCAGCCCGGAGGGCAGGGAGGGCAGGTAGGCATAAGAGGGCAAGAGCAGAACCAGACAAAGAAATTCACCTGCTCCTCCCCTGGACCAGCTGTCCCAAAGTCCAGGGTTCCATGGGCTACATGGACACCGCAACTGACTGCTGGCCGCCAAGGACTGGCTTGAGCTTCTGGAGAAAGCTGACCAGGCAGGAAGATCAAGTCTATTCTCAAAAAAAATTTCCATAAACATGGAAAAAAACTAAAAGTGACTGCTTTCCCCAGGAGAGGGGATGACACATAATAGACAAAGCTTCTGACGTGGTAGAGCTAAACGCCAAACAGTTGGTTTTTAACTCTGGAGGGAGCAAGGGAGGGAGAGAGGGAGAGAGAATGAAAGAGGGAGAGAGAGACTAAACAGTATTTTCTATTTGTCTGGCAACCTCTCCTACAGGTTCTTATCATGATAGACACTGGAGGTGTTTTGAGAGGACAAAAGAAGAGGAACAATAGAAAGGGGAAGGATTTGCATAATCGGGAAGGAATACAGGGAATCCGCAAATGACAGATGGCGTCCTTATCCCCTCAAACAGGTTGAAGTCCCCCAGTCAGGTGTCTGAGGAGGCTGGGGCTCCAGTGACAGAAATACCCAGGAATTTGTTAATCAGGAGGCTGGAAAAGAGCCCCCACATTCATAGACACCATCTTGAAGCAGCTGTGAAGGTGCCAGGAAATGAGAAACTCAGGCATCGAATATCTGCTCCAGGTCAAATGAGGATTTGCCTGGAAACTGAGAGGAGGTGCTTTGCTTTAATTAATCAGCCACACAGCCTGAGTAAGGACGAGTGCAGAGGCAGCTTCTGTCAGGAAAGGCAGGGAGCTGCCAGCCTAACACATGTGTGAGGGAAAGAGGAATTTCCCCGCTCCCTGAGGACACCTGTTCCATTAAAACTGTTTATAAAGACAACTGTTAATGCTGTCACCCCGCCGCATCCCACGTTCCCACAGACGGTGACTTTGCAAGTCCCCCAGGATGGAAGCCCCTGGGAGACCCCTCCCTCCCTGACTCCTTTGGGAGAGATGAAGCAGTTAAGATAATCTCCTCTAAACCAACAGCTTCCCAGGAATTGGTATCAATTCAGGGTAGACAAAGAACATTTTCATTTCTTGAGCCGTACCCCAAAGTATTTATATTCATCTCAGAAGACTGTATGTAAATCAAGACTGGTTCCTTTTTGAAGTAAAAACCAGATGCTGGAAGAGAAGAGCAATGGCGTGGACTACTTTTTCCCTCATGGGCTCAAGTTACAAGAGTCAGTTTTGTTTTTTTTTCCTAAGGCAAAACACAGCTCTATCCTTCAAAGACTATCAGGGAACTTAAAGCTCTGAGAAAAAAAGCAGGGAAAAACGGATGCTTTCAGATTTCAGTTGTCTTTGCGTTTGGGGGTCTTTTTAAAATCTGTCCTGTCACTCCACTCAATGTGGGGACTCCCTCAGGCAGGGACCCCCTTTTCCCCCCGCCTCTCAGAAGGGACAGGAATCCCACACCTCCCTCAGGTTCTTTCCCACCACTTCGGCCGGTCTGGAAAACTCTCTGCATTTCAGGGGTGTGGCTTCTGTGTGCAGATGTCAGAAATACTCTCTCTCAAGTCTTAGGGTCCTCTGAGGAGATCCTAAGAAGGAAGCAAGGGAAAACATGTTCATGCTTTGTCTTTAAATCAAAGGAGGTAGGGAGAGAGAATAAGAGAAGAGGCACTGGAGGCACTGCCCAGAACCCCCTCCCCACCCCCGCGTCAGGTCCCAGGCTCCCCAGATGCCAAGAGTGTGGCCTCAACCGGCTTACAGCTACCAGGCCGGCGTGGCTCCTCTCGTCGAGTGGCACCCCCTGCAGGGCCTTCCTCGCTCCGCAGATCCCAGCTGGTGACTGAGGCCTTTGGTGTGACTGCATTTAAGCCCCGCTTCTACTCAGTCCTGCCGCCTTCACTCCTGCACAGACGCTATTCCCGGGGAATCCTGTGCACAAATCTCCAGCTCAGAGTCTGTTTCCAGAAAATCCAACATAAGACAAGGAGAGGGGTAAAATTTTTAGTGTTTTTCATGGGTGGACAATTTTACCAAATATGGAATATGCTTATAAGCCAACGTCCACTCAGCTCTGGGTGACGTTTGGTGGATTCAGTATTTATTCAGTATTTTTCTCTTTATCCAGCATGTTTTTGGATTTATGCTATATGTCCTAACTATTTCTGGAGTGTTGTCATGTGACACTTTTTATATCTGAAACAGGAGCATTTTTTAAAAACTTAAACAAAAAACACTAGACACCTAGGACTGTCATTAGTTACTTTCACGGCGAATGGCTTTTTAAATGGAAAGCATCCCCACAGTTGCTTGGTTTTTTGTTTTGTTTTGTTCTTCCCATTTAGGACAGTGAATTACTTTTCACACTTTGGCTTTCTTTTGCCCTTGGCTGAACTGTGTTCCTTAGAATAACATCTTACTTTTTCTACTTTTGTACGTGGACAAGGAAGCTGCCCAGCATGGGGGCCCACATCCTGCTCTAGACCTCTTGTCTTCTCACTTGGGAGTCCAGAGCAAATTTCTCCAGCTCCTTCCTGTTAACAATGCACCTGCTGGTCTAGAATGTTCAAGAAACCCAGAAAGAGCATGTTAAATGAACCTCTTAATTCCCTTTGAAATTCCTGAATTTTAAATGTCCATTTGTTTGCACACCATATAAATGCTGATATTTGTCTGATAGCTTCTTCTCTATGCACATTATCATTTCCATCCAGAAAATGAAAGCTGCTCAAATTAACAAGTCACAGAAACACAGATGTACTATTTTTTGTGCACAATTATGAAATTAAAAAGTTTATGCCATTAGTCTCTGGCTTCTAAAAAAATCCAGTACTGCCTTACACACCCCATCAGAGCATGGGCTGGACCCATTCAACCTGGGTTCAAATCCCAGCTTTGTCACTTACTGGCTGCAAGAAAACAAGGCAGGGTTTTTAGCTTCTCTGTGCCTTGATTTCCTCATCTATGAAATGGAGATAATAATATCAATACTGACCTCCTGGGGTTGGTATGAGGATGACTTCAGTGTAATTCATGTCAAGGGCTTAGACCAGTGCCTGACAAGTGCTAACACCATATGTTATGGTGACACCGTGAGCCATGGTGAGCACAAGAGCTTGAATCTTCCCTCAGAGACCCTGGCAGTTATGTATAAGCTCGTGGCTAAGAAAACAACTCTTGGGTAGCCTGGGTGGCTCAGTTGGTTAAGCGTCTGACTTTGGCTCAGGTCATGATCTCGGGATCCTGGAATCGAGCCTCACGTTGGGCTCCTCATTCAATGGGGAGTCTGCTTCTCCCTCTCCCCTGCCCCCACCTCTGCTCATGTTCTCACTCATAAAAACTTTTTTTTTTTAAAGAAGAAGAAACTAACAAAAGGTCTTTTCCCCCAAAGTGCAGTGGCAGAAGAAACATCCAACTAGACTCTCTAGACTATAAGTGGCTTTATTTATTAATCCTTCCTGCTTATTATTTACCTCATCAACTTGGGTTTTTGAGTCCCCAAATTTTGCTTCCATCCCATCTTTCAAACAACTTGCTTTACTTCCATTCAAGTTATCTTCTCTTTAGTTCCCTCATTTCACGTTGTTTGGTCTAGAGCAAAAGCCTCCTCACTCCCACCTTCTCACTTCCATCCCTTCAACAGTGCAGAAACATCGGGTAGTCCCATGATCCTTCCGTGACATTCCCAACATGGCTCCCACCTGACATTTCCCCATCATTTGCCTACATTTATCAAACTGTGTTACTTACTGTCCATTCATTCTTTCATTCAGTCAATATTTAACGGGGTGCCAAAAAGCCAGAGTCTGCTTTCCAGAAGCTTGGTAAAGACTGGGGAGCCAGACACCCATTATTAATTCCTAAGATTAAAATTGCCAAATTCAGTTGCCACCAAAATGCCACAGAAGGAGCAACAAATCCCACGTGGTGGAGGGATGAGAGGATGAGGTGATGAAAGTCCTCACAGAGAGCATAGAAAGGATCAAGCAGTGTAGGGAGCACTTTTCGTCCCAGGTTTATTCGGATAGGATTGAAATACAGTAACCAGCACATGTTTGATGTGTACACATTTCGTACGTCTCGACACTTGTGAAGCCATCACAACAACCAAGACAGTGAACACATCTCTCCCCAGAGTTTTAATCTCCTTCCCCTGCCCCCTTCCTCTCATCCTGCCAGGCAACCGGGGATCTGCCATCTCCATGTCGGATTCATTTGTTTTACATATATGTGCAACCATAGATCATGCACTTTTTTTTTCACCTAGATCCTTTAACTCAGCAAAATAATTCTGAGGTTCACCCATGTTGTAGTATGTATCAGTAGCATGTTCCTTTTTGTAGCTGGGTAGCATTCTATAAAAGGAGTATGCCCTAGTTTGTTTATCCTTTCAGGCGTGGATGGGACACTTGAGTTGTTTCAAGTTGCTGGCATTACAAACAAACTCCTAGGAACATTCATGTGTAAGTCTTTGTAGGCATGATGCTTTTATTTCTTTGGGTGCCTATCCAAGAGGGAGGTGTCTGGGTCATATGGTAGCTGGTCCAGTCAATACTTACTGAGGTGCAAGAAGTTTAACTTTTTGAAACTGTCTAGCTATTTTCCAAAAATGGTTGTCCCATTTTACGTTGTCTCCAGGAGTGTGGGAAGGTTCCAGTTCTACATGGAAGAGGTTTCCCCCTGATAAGGAAACAATACAGGGTTGAAAGTATGTGTAATGCTCAGGGAACATCAAATAGTCCCAATTGAACAAGTGGAGTGATAGTGGGCCACCAGGCAGAAAATTTATTTTAGGCCAGCTCGTTGAGGGCTTTGGCATTTGGAGTGTACATTCTAGGTGACAGAAACTCACTGAGAGCTCTTGAGGAAGGGATAATTTGTTTGGCCTCTGGCTCTGAACATTGTCTATAGCTTCCCACCTGCATGCTATTCTCTCTCTCATGCTGTTCCCTTCCTTAGCTGTCTTGGTACCATTTTGGCACCATCTGTGGAAAGACCAAGACCCAACTGAAATGTTCACTTGTCTTCAACTTCACCCCTCTACCCTGAATCTCTTCAATCATTCTTTTATATGTCATGGCTCCAAGTCACACTCACATTGCTGGGGAGTTCCCCATTTATCTGAGGGCTCGTTCATGCAACATCACCCACAAGACCAATCCCTTTTGGAAGATATATCTTTAGACACTTCTTTTTTGGTCTTGCTTTGATGCAAAGTCCAAACTAAAATAAAATTCTAAAACAACTAAGGTATAAATCTCATTGCTCATTTTCCCGAGACCAACATGAGAATATGTGGACTGGATCCAAGGAGGAAAAAAAAAAAATCACTCTTGCCTCCCTCCCAGCTTTGGTTGGTTTAACCATCTTGTCCCCGACCCTTTGCTCTCTTATGCTCACCAGGTCTCCTTCACTCAAGTGTGGCAAATTATGTAATTAGTGAAAGAGCAACAATTTTGCCGAGAAAATGGGTTATGTGTTTATGGAAGTTCAATGGCTCAAAATGTCTAATGAAATCATTTAATGGGCCCAGAGAAAGAAAGCAGAACTGGGCCCCAGCCAGCTCTGCAAAACCAGGGACAGCTGAGAAGCACCCCCCGGAAAGAAGACCGTTTTGAGACACTGCTTATGTAGCAAGGACTCACTGGGGTGGCCCCAGTACCCATCGCTCTCTCCTCTGTGCTGACACAGAACAAAATAATCAGTGAAGAAGTTCCCCGGAAATGGTCTGTGGCTTTAACCAGTCTGATCTATATCCTTGCTAGATTGACATCTTTCCTGCTCTTCCAGTTTTCCGTAAGATATTCAAGTCAGTAGAGAACACTGTTACCCTCTGAAAGCCTACGATGATATCCAGGGGTTTAGACTATGCAGTTTGCCTTCAATCGTGTTAGCAACTGCACAGGAATATGAATAAAATGCATGTGTTTTATTTGGGGACCTGCAGTTTGGTGTGCTAGAATGTGCTTCACTTCTTCTGTGCTCCCCCAGAACAGCAGTGGTTTCCAAATTCTAGCCTCAATTCGGGCAGACACCCTTTCCAGAGAATGCCATCCTTTAGTGTGCCTATGGACCAAGGGAAATGCCAAAACACATTTGGGCTGGGGGCTTGGTTTCTTTAGTTTTCTAAACTGCCCCGGAAAGTTCTACGGCTAGGACATTGAACCAGTCTCAGAGCATAACTGAGTTCACTCCTACAAGGTACATTTCATAATATATTTTCTACTGTTTGGAAGTACTCTAGACTATGGGGGAATTTTTTTCTGGGGTCTTCCCTGGACACCTTGCCTGGGCTATTGCTTGACCATCTCATTTGGTTTCTCATTGGCATCTCTGATCAGAGCGACAGAAGAATGGGAGAACAAGGCAAGATAAAATGTGGCCTTCCTTCAGAACAGACGGGGAATGAAGCTGGTGAGTTTAGCTGAGGGCGAGAGCAAGAGCTTTCTAGATGGGAAGGCCAGAAGAGACACTTCACTACCCTGAAGCTGCATGAACATTCAATGTAGGACTCCATCTGTTTAGTTAAATTGACAATTTCCTTTAGCAGGAAATAAAGGTTCATACTGAGTTTCAGACCAGCTACAGGGTAAGAAATAGCTTCACTTTTTAAAGACTTTGCTTTTTAAGGCATTCGGCATGTAACCTAATTTCATTTGATGGAGTTTGTTTTTCCTTCTCCATTTGCTGCCTAGAAATGTGTGCTCCATTATCTCCTGCAGAGTTGGGGTTGGGGGGGGGCAGTAGGAGCTGTAGACTCAGAGTTCTCTGGGCCTCAAAAGCACATAAAAAAAATTAAAATAATATTAAATAACATTAAAATAAATGACAAGAGCAGCCATCCCTGCCGATTTGCTATCTCAAACACATCACACCACACAGCTGTAACTCCTAAGGGTACTGACTGAACCCCTCCAGTTTCCATTTCACAAGCACAGAGACAAGGCCAAACCCCAATAAGCAAAGGAAAGCACATAAGCACAAACGTACACAGGGGTAGATTTTCTTCTAGGGAAATGTGGTTTTCGTTTGAGAGAAAAGCCCGCATCTATTGGGCCTCTTTCAGAATGCAACAAAATCATACTTTGTTTAAGATTTTTTAAAAAAATTCAAACCTTCCAGTGTTCTGACATGAAGATGGGACTTCATCTAAACAAATAATTATAATGGAATATGATTTCCTGGGCTAAAATGCATTACTTTAGAAACTGGCTTTCTTTTTTTTTAATATTGATATGAGGGGAAACACACACACACACACACACACAAATGATTGCAGAATATCAACTTTTTAATTTAAAAAGAGTAATCAAGCAATTACCGGGGAGAAAAGACACACATCACCAAGGCTTTCATTAGCCCTGGCTGGCTCTGGCTCTAGCGCCCTCAGCAAGTAGAAATGAATTTACTTGATGTCACACAAAAGAGCTACTCCTCTCAGGATCCAGTGATCTGGGGACAAAACTGTTCGCAAATACACCACAGTGATGAAGGTCAAGTCAGTACGCCTGGGTTTCTTGTAAATAGGACACACATATAGCTTGGGGTCCTTGGGCGCGGTGGAATTAATGGCAAAGATGTGTAGCACAGGCAGCTGTGTGAAGAGCACCTTGGGGGTGGATTCTGTAAGCTTCCCGTTCCGTCTGTCCCAGGCTGCTCCGTCCATATACAGCCCATAAATATACACGCCTTCCTGGAAGAGTCAAGCATAAGGTAATACGATTTTTTAAAAACTAGGTGCTATGAGATGAACGTTCATTACTGTAATAGGGGTTGTCAGTTTAGAAAGAAGACATACACCAGTCTTAAAACACCACCAAAAAAATAAAACAGCACTGGGCTCATTGCATGAGCAAAATACTGAGCCCAGTTTTCCCCTTGGGCCTATCTTGAGTCCTTAAGTGTGAGCATAGGGATAGCTGCTGGGGACGACAGACTCAGCCAGCAGAACTAAATCACCTCTGTAAGGAGCTAAGTCTCGAGAGATCTGGTCTGAGTCAGTGTAGGGTCATAACAAGGAATGGGATTTGGAGCTGGAGCACACAGGATCTAAGCCTGCGCTGGCCAAGCCAACCTGCCGCTCTAACCATCTCAGTCACAGGAGGGAGTGAGGTTTGCACAGCCAGGCCCGGCGAGCGGGAGAGTCAGAGCGCCCCCAGAGGCCAGGTGTGGTAGAGCTAGCATGGGCATAATAGACAGGGACTGGGTGCATTGGTTCAACAGTGGCCGCCTGTTATCCCGTTTCTCTTTGACGCAAAGCAACGATGCCTTTGACGGCTTCACCATTAAATCGGGGGAAAAGACATGAATTGAATACCAGCACACACTTGTTAGAGGGCTGCCTGGTGAGTAGCTGGGCTGGAGGGCTAGGGGGTCTTTGTGGAGAAGACAGCTTTGAAGAGTGGGCTGCTTTGGGGAAGATAGAGGACAGAGGGCAGACATCCAGGCAGCAGCAATAGTACAAAGACAGGTGGGATGGGTGGAAAGCCCAAGCAATTTATTTAGCAGTGGGTTCAGGGGTTATAAAATAAGTTAGGGCTTGACCGTGGAAAAGTCTAGAAGCCAAACTGAAGAGTTTGAACTTGGCCTTGTAGGCCATGGGGAGCCATAGAACATGTTTTCAGCAAGAAAAGAAAGACTAGAGGGAATCATGGGGAGACTGATAATCACATAAACCTGTAAGATATATCTATGTAGAAGATGGTGACCGTTTTTCCTTTCCAATGAGGCGTAGGTAAGGGGAAGCAAATGTAGATTATAATAAAAAAGAGTGAGATTAATTGCAAAGTGTTTTCCGGAATCCCCTCATGTGAGCTAAGAGTATGAGGACCATATTTTTAAACCCAAACCTAAAGTACATGGTTTGACAGTAAGACCAGGAGAAATCCCAGAAAATCAGGACATACGATTACCATCATTGCTGGTGGGTGACAATTACTGCACAGATGACACAACCATTTAGGTATCATCCAGCAGTAAACTGTACCCCCTTAAGGTTCCTTTTCATCTCAGAACTTTACAAAGTCACAGTTAGAAGGTGTAGCGGGCTGAAGAGTGTCTCCACCTCCCCCAAATTCATGTCCACTAAGAACCTCTGAATGTGACCACGTGGAAATAGGGCCTTTGCAGATGGAATTAATTAAGTCATATTGGGTTAAAGTGGGCTCTAAACCCAATATGACTGACGTTCTTGTGAGAAGAGAACGTTCTTATGAGAAAAGGAGGGAATACGAAGAGAGAGAGAGAAGAAGGTCATGTGATGATGGAGGCAGAGGCTATAAGCCAAGGAACACCCAGGACTACAGCCACCATCAGACACTGAGAGAGAGACGTGGAATGGATTCCTCCCCCTCCACCCTGAGCCTTCAGAAGAAACCAACTCTGCCAATACCTGATTTCAGACTTCTGGTCTCCTCACCTCAAGGACATAAATTTTATACAAAGTTTATGGTACTTGGTGGCAGCGGCCTTAGGAAATGAGTACCTATCTTGGTGCCAGGAAATGGGATGTTGCTCTAACAAACACCTACAAACGTAGAAATGACTTTGGAGTTGCATAATGGGAAATTTCTAGAAGAATTCTGAGGGGCATGATTGAAATAGCCTATGGTTGCCTTGAATGGAGAGGCTGCTGGTGGAAATGTGGAGGTTAAGTGTGCTTCTGGCAAAGTGGCAGACAGAAATGAGGACTAGGCTATTGGACACTGGAAGAAAGGTGACCCTTGCTTGACGTGGCAGAAAGGGCCAGAGCTTGGAATTCACCTGGCCCAGTCCTCTTCCTTGACAATTGAGGGAATGAAAATCAGAGAAAGGGAAAATGAGGCTGATGTACTGAGTACCTATATGGAGTCCTGAATGATTCCAGTTGATTCTCACAACCGTCTTTCATAAGGCTGAATCATCACCCTTATTTCACAGATGAGGAAGTTGAGGCTTAAAAAGTTAAAGAACTTGCCCAAGTTCACAGAGCGGGTCAATGTCCAAACAATGGCTCCCAATGGCATCTGCTTACCTTGGGACCCCCCTCTCTTCCCCCTCCAGGTGTCCGTGTAACCAGGGTCCCACAGCTGGCAGGATGCTGCTGGAACTGGCCCTAGAGCTCAGGACTGCAGGTCCTGTTGGTCTCCACCCCCCACCCCCACATTCATCTGGTCTGTGAGCGACCCACAGCAGGAGCCGGAGACATGTGGAAAACCACATTTTAGCAAACACAAGGGTAACTTGAAATTATAAAGATATGCTGTCTGAGGAGTTCCAGCACTTGTCATTAATTCCCACTCCAGCAAACGGAGGAGGCTTTAGCACTGAAGTCTCCCGGTGAGGACCCTGGAAACCCCAGCTACAAAGCCAATGGCCATAACAGAGGCACTCATAGGTCAGTGTCAAGTGGAATCTGAGCTTTCAACCCTGGTTCCAGAACTGTCCCCACTATAGGTGGTGCCTACCATAGGGGGCAATGTGATTTCCTCCTTGGTCTGCCGCAGAACTTCATTGTGGATGGTCACGGAGTCCAGGGCCCAGCCTTTGTGGGCACGGGTCACTTCTTGCCTCATTGCTGTGAGGAAGCCTGAAAAAAAGAAAAGAGGATCCCAAGGTCTTGGTGAGGTCTACCTGAGAAACAATAAGTGAGTAGTGCCAAGTACGAGTTGCTTACCAATCTCCAAATGTATGTCCTCCCAGGAGAAGTCGAGATTGAACCTCGGGGACACATTTCTTCCTGTGTTTTGTTTCTATGGGGACCTGCAATGAGCTGGGGATTCCTTGCTGGGTGACAGCAGGAAAGCAGCACCCTAACCGCCTCAACCAGAACTTTGGTTTGAAATTCTCTCCTGGGATTTCAACCACTCGAGTGTCTAAAGATTGTAACCCAGGCTGAGCTCAGAGTCTCTATTTGAAAACACACTATTTAGGAACAAGACTAGAATGGTAAATATTCTGAGATCAGCATTCCAACGAAAACTCGAATCAAGCCATTATCAAGCTTCTATTTACTATAATGGAACAATTTCATTTTGTCTAGGGAAACAAGGCATAATGCCAAAATAGAAAACCCAACTTTCAATTTGATCAAACAAAGCAATCACACTGGAAAGGAAAGTTATGTGTTTTAATGGGCATAATACAGTTATTTTAAGGCAATACATGGCTCCAGATACTGTGGCCGTTCTTTACACTTAATATTTGCAAACCATGCTGTTCAATTCAATAAGAGAAGTCTTCAAGGGTAGCAATTATTTTAGAAACTAAGCCCTAAACTTCAAATGGACTTCGAACCTAAGGAAGATTTATCTGTGACCTCTATATTACATTTGGCTTCCATGTTAATAGTGAAAATCACGAAACTCTTGACTCATAATCATGAGTAAATTTTGGAATATACGTATGTCCCTGCTACTCCCAGTGAGATCTGAGAACTATTATGTACAAAGCAGCACATCAGTGAGAATATTTTATCAAGTCGGGCTGGGATCAGAGGAAAGAGAAAAAGTTGCAACACACTGAGTTACTATCCCTCAAAGCTGGAAAGAAAGAACAGAGCTCTAGCTTAGCTGAATGAGAGAATCAAGTTCTTCAGGTTCCCAAGTCCTTTTTTAGTTATTAAATTAGACAGCTGGGGAGACACACCTTCATTCATTCATTCATTCTTTCATTTAATCATTCATTCATTTGTTAAACTTCTCAGGCCTGGTCACTGTGTACCAGGCACCACTCTAGGTGGGATGACCACAAAGATGAAAAGGCCATCCATGGACCCTGCGTTCTAGGAGTTTGGTCTAGAAGGAGTGTGGAGGAAGGCAGGACATATAACACAATGTTATGAGCAGGACATATAACACAATGTTATGAGCAGAGGTGTGAACAAAATGAAGTCTTCCTGAATGGAAGCCTGCGCAAAGAAGGCTGAATCGAGAAGGTGAAGTTGAAGGTGACTCTTGCAAGATACATAGGAGTTTGCCAGATGGGACAATTCCAGTTAGAGGAACAGCGTGTGCAAAAAAAAAAAAAACATGGAGGTCTAGACGAAAGGTGAGGCAATGCTGGCAGATAAGGTTAGAACAAAGGTAGAGGCCGGACTTTTCAGGGTCAGGGTTTGGACTTGATTTCGTGGCTAGTGGGAAGCCATTGAATATTTAGAGTAGGCAAATAATTTGATTTGATTATATTTGCATCATATAAGGTATAGTCAGAGTGTTCTCTAAAACAGGATTTGCACGCTAAAGAAGAGCCCTCACATTAATCTAAAAGGTCAATCAAGCAGAGTAGCTGATTGTAGGCCTCCAGGGTACAGTCTTGTTGGGGTGGGTGCCTCCTATGCCCAGGGTATTGTTAGATGCAGTCCAAGAGTGCTTCGGGTGAGGACAATTGAGGTGATCAGAGGACTCATGTTGAGCTCACGACTCACCAGTACCTGAGGAAAAAACAAAAGTGTTGGCTCTGGTGGATACCGGAGCTGAAGGTACTCTACCACGAGGTAACCCTCAGAAGTTTCCTGGCCCCATCAGTGTCATTGATGATTATGGAGAGCACACAGTTATGATCAGGAAGATCCTTTGGACCCTGCAAATTGGCATTCTACCCCCCAAAAATGTGAGTTTTTTTTGTTTGTTTTGTTTTTCTCTCCAGTATCAGAAAATATAGTGGACACTGATACCCTACAAGGTCAAACTCTGCAAAGCTCTATTGGTGAATTCTGCTTCCAAGTTACAGTAATCAAAGCAGTGCTGGGGGAAAATGCCAACTGGGAACCCATAAGGCTGCCCCCCCCCTCGTGAAGAGGGGTAGCTGTTAAACAGTATCAACTGCCTGGGGGTGCAGAAGGAGATAGGAGAAACTATGCAAGAACTGCCCCAAGTGGGTACTGTGTGCCCTGCCCACAGTGCTCTCAACAGCATGGTCTGGCAGGTAAAAAAAAAAAAGCCAGGTGACTTGTGGCAGATGACAGTGGACCTACCCCAAAATTGCACAAGGTAGTGCCCCCCTATTCAATATGCGGCTGGGCCCCACACTGCCATCATCTTAGATAACTCGGTCATGGTCTTAGGCATTGACTCTGTTGTGCTGCATGTAGCAAATGCTTTTCTCAAGAGACCTCTGGCCACTGGGTCACAGGATCAAATTTGCCTCCACGTGGGAGGGGCAGCAATGGACCTTTCAAGTGCTTCCCCGAGGTGTCCTGCACAGCCCCACCATATGTCATGGAATGGAAGTCCAAGACCTGTCCCTGTCCTCCTTCCCCACATTGGTAAAACGGGCCCATTATACTGATGATAGAATGTTAACATGTGAAGACTTGCCTCTGTGGCAGGACACTCTGAAGGCTTTGTTGGAACAACTGGGGGAGAAGGTGAGCCATGAACCCACACAAAATAAAGGCCAAGGCACTGCTGTAAGATTGTGGGAGTTGTTTGGTGGGGTAAGCAGCATCTTGCCCCAGAAGCTGTGATTGATAAGGGCAAGCTCACTCAACCCCTGAGAATGTGAAAGAAGTACAAGATTTGGGGGTTTGGAGGACTTATATCCCCCCTAGCCAGTGCCTCTGTCCCTTATACTGCCTGGCAAAGAAGGGGTACATGTGGGACTGGGGATCAGAGCAGCGAGCCACCTCTGAGAAGACAAAAATACCAGTGAAGCTCCTAACCAGTGCTACCACTTGAGTTAGATATGTCTGTGACTCCAGGAGGGATGGGGGCAGAGTTCCTACAACTAGAGCCTCTCATGCAGCAGAGGCTGAGCTCAGAGTGGTCTAGCTGGTCATCACTTACGAGCCCTGACCTTTAACCCATTGCTCTGACACTTGGGCTGTTCTTCTCTCTCTCTCTCTCTCTCTCTCCCTCCAAGATTTTATTTATTTTAGAGAGATTGAGCCTTGTGAGTAAGGGGGAAAGCCGAGGGTGAAGCAGAGGGGAGAGCAGAAGGGGAGGGAGAGGACGATAACCTCCAGCATACTCTGTGCTAAACACGGAGCCCAATGCGGGGCTCGACCCGATGACCCTGAGATGGTGATGACCTGAGTGAAAACCGAGAGTCGAGAGTCGGAGGCTTAACTGGCTGAGCCACCCAGGTGGCCCAACACTTGGGCTGTTCTAAAGGGATTAACTCTATTTCTTGGACAATGGGAAGCCAATGGGTAATGATAATGAGTAGGCCACTGTGGGGTTAAGATGTATGGGGGCACCATTTTGGTTCACCTGCCAGAGCCTGGGGCCATTCTCACTGTCTTCCACATCCTGGCTCATAAGGCACTGACACCCACTGTCAATCAAAAAGCTGATGTTCTGGGTCAGGTACAAGCCCTAGCAACTGGCCCTTCAGTAGATAGAGCAGGTTGAGTACATGGGAAGAGCATCTGCCACTGCATTGAGGTGGGATGGCATTTTGCCAAAGATGGCGGCCAGATTGCCCTCAAAATACAGTGCCTTGGTTAATGCAGTAACAGCATGTCCTGTGTGTTCTAAACAATGCCCAAGGTAACTTCTAAAGGAGTCTGGGGCCATCCACCAGAGTTCCCAACCAGTAAGGGATTGGAAAATTGATTATATTGGGCCCTCCCTCTGAGTGAAGATTCTAAATATGCCTTCATTTGTGTAGATACCACATCTGGTCTAAGCCAAGCTTTCCCCTGTCACCACACAAAGCAGGCAACCACCATTAGGGGACTAGAGAAGCTAAGCAGCATGTATGGATACCTTCATTGACTAAGACACTGATCAGGGGTCACACGCCAAAGGTCATGATGTATAGGACTGGAAAAAATCACATGACATGGCATGGCAGCTCCATCACCCCTACAACCTGCAAGTAGTAGCGGGGGATGGGGGGTGCACTGTGAAAGGACAATTGGAATATGAAAGCAGCAGATTAAATTAGAAATAGGTAAAGCCACCTTGGCCCAATGAGATACTGTAGTCTCAGGCTTTAATACACTACACTTGAATGATCAACTGGTAAGGCCTGTTGCCTCATATGCCAGACTGAGGACCCCTGCTAAGGTCCCTAATCCCATACAGGTATGGAAATTGCAGGAAACAGCCATTGCCCCAGATCAACATGCTATGCTGCTGAGAACACCGACCCCCACTATGCCTAGGAAAGGAATTACCTACTGGAAATTGCAATGGGATGTCCTGCTGGGATGGGTATTACTTCACACCCCTGGCTAAGGGGGAGCTTCTCAATCTTCACTGGGATCCCACTGTCCTGCTGCAAGCCAGACCCATTGAAATGTGCTATGCCTGAAATGGAACATGCACCACTGAAAGAGGGGAGAAGGTGGGGTCTGACATATCTCACCCCCAGTCCATCAGCTCACGCCTGACAGGGCTGCCTCCCTCCATCAACATGGATGGTATGCGCAACCAGGTCAAGTTACTAAAACTGCCAGTTTCCCTCTCCTCAAGGCCAGGTGGGTACGTAGTTTTCTACTGGTACAATCCTTTGGCCACAGTCTTTGTCTGTCCATTGGCCTGGAGGACGTTCTTGCACACACAGAAGCCCTTACTAAATCCATTGAGCAAGCCTTGAATGACAGCCAACAGAGCATGTCCTTACCAAACACTGTAATGTCTCTACTGAGAAAAACTATTCCAACATAGGATGGCCTTGGACATTATTACTGCCTTGCAAGGAGGCATCTCTGCCATTATATAAAAAGAATGTTGTGTGTTCATTCCTGATGAGTCTGCTAATGTATCATCTTTATTAAATCACATGAGGAGATCAGTGTATGGCCTGGGTAATCCAACTCCCAGCCCAGAGGACTTAGTAAATCAGTAGTTTGAACCATGGAGTTGGAGAAAATTTTGACTCATTTTGGAATCATTGTCTTAATCTGTGTTTTCTCTTACACGTGTCCATAATTTTGTTGTGGCAACTGCCTGTGGTGTAGCCAATGGCTGCCCAAAGAGCCTCCTCTATGCTAGTAAAACCCTTGCTGATGGCTCAGGTCTCGTTGCAGAAGAGGGGGGGCCAGGAGATTGTAGGAGCTGGTCATCAAGTGTTGGGGAAGGTCATCAAGAGGACATGACCACAGGCTGACCCATGAGCTTCACCTGGGCAATTGGAGGCTCCTCCCCACCTTCCCTGTCCTTGAAATGTGTGTTCCACCTGCCTTTCCTGCTACCAGAGGCTGCCCTAAGGACATAGCCTTGAGCTAATAATGTGCTGTTGAGGCTGTCTGGAGGATATACATGATTGGACCCAGTTAAGTCCTCTGTGTAAACTTTAAATATTTGGTGTGTGGGTACAGAGATCTGAATAGCTCGTGGCCACCCAAGATAAGTCTCTCTTACAAGTAAGTGCCCTGACTTATAAAACCTGCCACCTACCAATCTGGAGGGGCCTGCCTCTTCCTTCAGTCTTTCCCTGCCTTCTGCATAAGGGGGCTGTTTTCAGATTACACCTGGAAAGCTCCCCAGGAAGCTATAAACCAACAATGACCACAACAATAATAAACAATTCTTTCTTGCAAGTCCTTCCATGAATGTTATTTTCATCATTCAACACTAAGCATATCTCCATGTGGCGTATTAGATGCTATGTATCCAAGTAGAGTAGTTGGAATTCAATTGACCCTATTTTGTGATATTTTAAAAATTCATCCCTGATCTATGAATCTACAAGGTCATAATGCACAAGACATGAGTCTTGGTCTTAACCATCCATCTGCACAAATTGAATAATTGAATTTTTCTCTAATATTTTAAATTCTAACTAAATTGTAAATTTAACCTCTCTCCATATGGCATTCAGGACACTGACATAGGTGCCAGATGATGCATGAGTGGGATTCTCACTCATGTAACACACCTGCTTTGAAGACTTCTGTCATTGTCAGAAAGCTCTGAAAACCTCGAATGCCATTAGGGTGAGAGCATCTCTTATCTCCTCCCTACTGGGGAGTACGCAGGATGTTGTCTAGTTTATGTGAACAGTACCCCTCCTGATTTAGGCAACACCCTTAGTATGCTGGTAGATGGGATCTGGAATACAGATTATCTTGAGCTGTTAAGAAAGGAAAAGGTTAAATAAATGTAGTTGAGGCCTGAAAGTGGAGGGTAGGGGAACTGTTCCATGGGCCATTCTCACCCAGAGAACATGGAGAAGACACATAATTTTTCAAGTCTTCATAGTTTTGCTTTGGCTTCCTGAAAAGAAAAACGTGATCTTGTGGAATTCAAACTGCAGTAAATCCACTGAAATGTTCATTATTGAATTTAAAAAAATGAATGACCATCTTTCTTGTCGACTAATATCAAGGCTAATGGAATCAAAATCTGTGTTTTCTGAAGCCTGTATAATTTTAAAAGACTATTGATACATTTTTCTTTATAAAAACTTGAAAAGCAGTACTTTTGTCTTGGCACCAATTTAGTTCTAATAATTCTTAAACCAAATTTCAATCATCAGTGCTGGAAAAGTGATTCATGCATTCATATGTTTGACTCTGAAGCGAGTTGGGGCAAGTCTTCACCAATAATAACCTTCTGTTCATGAGATATAACCACCCACATGGAAATGGGTGATTTGACTATTCAAACATCTGAGCCGCATGCAGTCCAAATGAGATGTTTTGAAAAAAAATTTTTTTTCCCTTCAAACTCATACAACATAATGAAATCTTAAAACACTTGTCAAGTATGTTCTTTTAAAAATTCACAGTTAAGCTGGGGTTATACTTTGGAAATTCAGGTCTAAAGTAACACTTGTTATGTCTTAATTCCTATAACAGTAGTAACCCAACATTTCAGCAAACTAATTACTATTGTTTGACGTGTGTAGTCAGTCGGCTTAAAGAAAGCTGTAGAGTTCAAGTGTCACTTCAAACAAGGCCTAAGAAAAGCCGAAAGAAATAACTAATCAGGAAGGTTGCTTGTCTCAGTTTGATCAGGAGGAGGCTGGTATTCTGTAATGACAGTCCTATCAGCCATTTTTTTCTTTAATAAATGAGCCAGTCCTTATGTAATGGGCCTTAGGTTGGGCAGTATTTCCTGTCTTATTAGTTACCAAGCCTCCTGGTAGCATCTCCAAAGATGAGGAGAAATGATGTTGCTGCCACAAGTGTATGACAGGCAGTTTTTTCCCCAAATGAGAAGCAAACGGAGTTCATTAGTAAGTTAAATAAAGGTCAGAAATCATTAAACAAAGATGGGGTTGATCCACCCAGTTGAATCAAAATGCACCAGACAGCTCTCCTGATACTTTGCTAGATGCTGTAAGGTGGGGGATCTTAAACCTGCCTGAAAATGAGAACTATCTGGGAAGCCTTAAAACTCCTGATTCCTAGGCCACAAACCAGATCAATGAAGTCAGAATCTAGAGGTGGGACCCCAGCATCAGCACTGTTTCAAGGCATTCTCAAACATTAATGTTTCACAGGTATCAGCTGGGGAAGGAGCTCGTATCAAACACACATTATGATTCCGTAGGTAGGTCAAGAGTGGGGCCTGAGGTTCTCTGTTTCTCTCAAGCTCCCAGGTGATACCGACGCCGTTGGCTGGTAGACCACATACTGGGTAGCAAGTCTAAGGCCTGGTTTCTTCACACATTAGAATGACCCAGGTGAGCATTTAAGAAAACTAATTGTACAGACTCCAGAGGCCTCCTCACCAGAGGTTCTGATATAATTGGTCTGGAGCTCCAGGCATTACTATATATTAAATGTCTCTCAGGTCATTGAGTTGGAGAGGCGGGGCTGAGAGCCACTGCTCTGTAGAAAGATCTCCACAGCGGGTTACTGACAGTTCACTGACCCACATTTTTTTAAGAAACAAATTTGACAAGTAGGAATAGAAATGCCTCACAGTACCAGCAAAACATTAAGAGGGCTGTCAGTAGTACAAGTGGACTCCTTCCAAAGTCCCCTGAGGCACACGTGTTCCCCAGGATGTTGTTAATCCAGGACACTGTTGGCTCCAGCAGAACCTGAGTACAAGTGGGAAAGCTGGGCCCAATGGTGGTCTCTGCTTCATCCACAAAACCCCATGCACCAGAGTGTTAATTCCCTGAACTGTGCTCTCTTCTCTGTGTGCTACTTTATGCTTCCTTTCTCCTGCCCCAGCCAAACCCTTCAGTGTTCCCTTGGGAGTGCTTCGACAGTTAACTGACTCTCCCATTTTCCCACCTCTGCACAGAACATTCCATCTTCTTTCTCTTACTGGAGCCTTGCTCAAGTCTAAAAACACAGTCCTTTCCAGTTTTTCCTTCATCCTTTATGAGACTCTCTGATGCTCTGACAAGCACATCCTCTGGCCACATGTCCCAAATACTGTCTGCCCCCATTCGCTAAGCATCCTCCATTATCTGGGCTGCTTCAGCCTCCATTCAGAATCTTGACCTCTCCATTCCCCAACCTCGTCTTTTCTGAAGACCTCCTGAGCTCCAGCTTTTCTTCACTTCTTTCCTGTGCATCTAGATCCATTCTTTCCATCACTTGCCCAGCAAAACTTTAACCCTAGATGAATCCAAATGTCCCCCTTCATACGCCTATCCCAGGCCACTGAACAATAGTCAGACCATTACGCAGTTTCAACTAGCCCTGATGGGATTCTCAAAACCACCCAGTAATATTTCCTTGTCCCCCTCAGTAGCCCACTTTCTCAAACACCTGCCATTCTTCTTAAATCTGTCTTCTGACACGTTCTTGCTCCTGAAATCACTTTGCCTCCTTCTTCAAGGAGAAAATAGAAAGTGTCAGACAGGAACTGTCTTAACTTCTTGCCATCAAACTGACAAACTCACTAGCACCTACTCTCTTTCCTTCCTTATTACTCTTACTACAACGGGTGTGGTTTCCCTCCACCTGCTCGGAGTGCGTCCCTCCACTCCCCTCCACTCGGGAGCCGTTCCCTCTTTGCCTCTTTAAACCTTCTCTGTTATCTTTGCACTCTCTGTTTTTCTTACTCTCTCTCTCCTAGCCTCTTCCCACGTGTATTTGAACAGATTTAAGATTCTCCTACCATTAAAAGAAAAAAAAAGAGAATCCCATCTTCTTACAACCACTCCTCCAACTTGCTTGTCCTCTTCAAAGCCAAATTTCTTGAGAAATTGAGACAATTATCCTTCCTGTCCATACTCTGTCTTTCCGTTTCCTGTTGTCTCACTCACTCACCTGAGGTCTCACTCCTCCACTTCTCCATCCACTCCACTGACACTTCCTCTACCACTAGTTTCCTTATGAATAAAGTAATCTGACCACTTTTGGTCCTATCTTATTTGACCTCTAGCAGCATCTGTCACTACTTCCTACTTCCCCCTCTCCTCTGCTACCACACTATGCTTTCCTGGTTTCCCTCTTCCAAGCTCTTTGCATGTGAGAGGACCATTCACAAGAATTGGGTGATCTGGAACATGGTGATACACAAACAAATGTAGCAGAATCTTCATAAGGATGGCTTAGGAAGAAGGTGACTTGATGGTAGTATTGGTGAGGTTCACAGGAGGATGAATATTCTATATTGGCAGTTGGAAGTAAAGAACCAGAATCTTAAACCAGGACTTTGGATAAGTCAGTCAAAAGTAGGGATACATAGTTACATCTGTGAGAATGGCTGATGTCATCCATGTAGATACCAGGGCCAAGGGCAGAACTTGCTTGAGAAGAGCCTACAAAGTAGACCAAGAAGCAGTCCTAGGAGAAGTAGAAGGAGAAACAAGGAAGGTAATTGATGAAAACCAAAGTGTGAAAGAGTTTCCAGAAATCGACATTCTAATATAGTTAAGGGGAATGAAGTTGGCAAGGAGGTCACTAGATTTGGTGGCCCTAGAGAGAGCAATGATGAGGCTGGCCAGATTGCAAGGGATTAGACAGTTGGTAAGGAAGATAAGCATGTGCAGAAACTAGAATGACAAGGGACAAGGGATGTGGTTGTGACTGAAGCCAGGTGCACCTAAGCCCCTCCCACACAAAGGCAAGGAAGATGGGTTGTTACTCAATTTGGAGGCATTTCTAAGATGTCCACAGTCCTCTTATCATTCTGTGGTCTGCAGACAAAGCAGGTAAGGACTATCACTCAGATAAAGGTTTAGCACCCTGAGGTTTACCTGGCTTCCCGCAGATGTTAGAGGCCGTTCTGGTTCTGCAAAAACAGTAACCATGGGGCATGCTTAGGATTGTTATGGGATTGGAAGAAATCTCCCAGTTCCTTCCAATCGCAAAGTTCTGTTAACTCTTGGTGTACTTTTCTACCCCCCAAATAATAGACTTTTATAAGACAAGCATTCAGAGAGTGCTGCTAGTTGATGATGTTGCCTGAAAACAAATACACAGGCAAGAGGCTGTAGATGATTTTACTGTAACAAAAGATTACAGGACAAAAGTATCTATCCCTTGCTTCAGCAAAATACTCTCTGAAAATCTTGATTTGTACCACTATATAAGTTGTCACTGATATCTGCTATGACAGATTGACGTGGCTTTTTGAGACACTGAAGAGAAAAGAGAAAAACTAATGCAAGTTGGCATTAAGCTCCAGACTGGGTTAAACATTTGGAGAATAATGATATTGCATGGTTCAATCTCCTATAGAGGTGTGAGGCTGGAGAGTACATTCAGCTTCTGCACTAGCAGCACCTGTGAGTCATACCTAACATCAAATGGTAAACCATGACCATGAATTAAGAAGTTTTACAAGGTGGTCAATACCCACTTGAAATCAAGCTCATAATTCATAGTCCCCACTTATGACACAGACACACACACACAAATGAAAATCAATCAGGTATACATGATGCTCTGAAAAGATACACCTGTGGGAACCAGAGACCGAACGAATCCTTCAAGAATCCTGAGAAGCACAATCTTAAACAATATGTGAACATGTGTACCAATGACTGCCGGGAAAGCCCAGTGGAGCACAAAGGTTCTCTTGGCCCTGAGTAATCCATTGGGAGGCAAATCCATGTGCTGCCAAAAGCCAAGCCATCGAACAAATGTTATGGGGGTCATGGATAGAGAGAGCTTGACCACTTTCATAATCAAACCGAACTGACACATGATTTTGCTCATCAACTGCTACAAGAAATGACTGTGAAAGGGGCTGAAAATACCACTCCATGGCGACTGGCAGATGTGGTCTCTTCAAGTAAGACTGACAAAATATCAGGCCACCATAAGACAAAGGAGCAATGCTATAAACAGCATCAGCTCAGGCACAGACTGTGTGTTGGGGGTGGGGGACACAAGTCCTGTCACCTGTCATTGTGGCAGTGTGGGTCCTGAAGTCACTTAGGCCCAAGGAGCAATCACCAGAGGCATGATGGGAAAAATACATCAGACAGTACTGGATGCCATATTATAAGAACATAAAACAAATGGTCATATGTGTAAATGTTTTTTTGTATGTTTTATAGCCTAGGTGATTTTGACTATATGTATTTGTGATTAAACTATGGCCTACCCAAACTGCATTGTGTTTTACTTAAACATGTTTTTTTTTTTTTTTTAATTTAAAAAAGCCCATTTGCTTAAATACCTGGAGCCAAAGAAAGAAATTTCATCGAAGGAGACTGGATTAGAATATATAAAACCCAGGAGATCTAGTCATGCTGAGAAATCAAGTATTGAGGTCAAATAGTGACCAGAGAGGCTTCCAATTGGAAAGCACTTTATTTGCTGGCACACTGCCTGTGAACATGCATGCAGTTAGTGTAATCTTTATGTTTTCCAGATTTGGTCAGGTAATATGGAACAGAAGGTAAATTGTTCCTCATGTCAAGAGAAGGAAAAGGAAGTAGACAAGTGATTAGTATGCAGAGAAAGTTGACCTCTGCTCTTCTATGCTATAAATAGAAAGCAATCATAGATATGCTTGTGTGTAAAGGTAACATGCTTAAATAAGTCCAGGGCTTTCTAAGACATGAAGAGTCATGAGAGAAAGAATCAAAGTTTAAGCTGAAAATAGAAATGAAGAGGAGAGAAAGGATTAGTATTATTAACAAATAGAGAAAACATGTATGTCTGTATTTGTATTTCTCTAAATGTTGTGGCTTATTAACATTTCTTAACAAATAGTAACAATTAAGGGTTAGTTCAGGGGCACCTGGGTGGCTCAGTGGGTTAAAGCCTCTGTCTTTGGCTCAGGTCATGATCCCAGGGTCCTGGGATGGAGCCCCACATCAGGCTCTCTGCTCGGCAGGGAGCCTGCCTCCTCCTCTTTCTCTCTGCCTGCCTCTCTGCCTACTTGTGATCTCTGTCTGTCAAATAAATAAATAAAATCTTTTAAAAAAAAAGGGGGTTAGTTCATATTAATACTTTGCTATTTTAAGTCATAATTCTAATGGGGAAAAAAGCAATCATTGAAAGAGATTGTGTGTTGTGATACACAACTTAATTTGTCTGCATCTATGGAAAGCCAGGGATCAACCAACCCTTCTCTCTTGGCTTCTGAATATCAAAAATGTACTTAATGACTTCACATCTTTTTAAAAATCACTGATCTTTATCCATCTCCTGAACTCCAAGTTGGCCAACACGCCTCTCCTCCTGGATGTCCTACCAGCACTAGCTGACAATTCGAGTGTTTCTTTTTTTTTTTTAATTTGACAGACAGATCACAAGTAGGCAGAGAGGCAGGCAGAGAGAGAAGGGAGGAAGCAGGCTCCCTGTTGAGCAGACAGCCCGATGCGGGGCTCGATCCCAGGACGCTAGGATCATGACCTGAGCCGAAGGCAGCGGCTTTAACCCACTGAGCCACCCAGGTGCCCCAATTCGAGTGTTTCTTGTTTTCCTCTCAACCTGTCCCTCTTCCACGGCTTCCTGTCTGGAACAGGCCTTCAATCTCAGCCATTGCCACTCTCTGTTCTCTCAAAGATCCCCCATTTAATCACCCCATCAAATCTGTCCCTTCCTCTTCACCTGGTTAAGACCCCAGGCTCTCTTCCTTGGACTTGGTAAGTCTCATTGCTCTGGACCTTCATATTCCAGTCTACCCTCTACCTTCTCCTGGGATTATCTTGTGATCTCTGTGGACTTCCATTGCCTTTATGATGTGGCCTAACCTCCCCCAGAAGACTCTGCACTCCAGCCTCACTGCCATCCTCCTCTGCTCCCTCTTCCTGAGCTCTGGCCATACTGTTGTCCTTTCCTCAAGCCTTATCTTTTCTCAGGCCTCTGGCTGGAATGCCCTTTTCTGGAGTCCCTGCAAATCCTACTCTGTGCTTCCTGTGTAAAGCTCTTCTGGTCTTATAAAGCTCTTCTCCTTGGCAGAATTCATCACCCTGTCCTCTGTACTACTGTGGCACTCAGTTCTCACTTGGGTGGAGCCCTTATCGCATTATGTTAAAGTTGCTGATGGGTCTGTCTTACCAATCAGATTACGAGCTCCTTTAGGGGATGAATTGGGTCTCAAATCTCTCTCCATTGAAAGCACCTAGCAGAAGAGCTGGCAAATGGGAGATGGTTAGACAACCCTAATTAAGTTAAGTGTTATTTCTTCAGGCCCTCAAGCCAGGAATTACCTGGTGACAACTCACTCAAATTGAGGGCTGGTAAGGAGGAAAGAGAGATTCATAAGTAGATTCACAATCTTAGAACCATAATAAAAATGTTTCCTCCCCAATTCAGTGGAAATTCTGGGAGAAAAATAGATAAGTGAAATCTAGGAGCTGTCCTTTACAAATCTAAAGCCTATTAAAATAATAGTATACTGTGTATAGTTTTGTAAGCTCATAAAAACAGCCATGGTTAGTGTTTAAGTTTAGAAATGTTTAGATATTTTTTTTAAAGATTTTATTTATTTATTTGACAGACAGAGATCACAAGTAGGCAGAGAAGCAGGCAGACAGAGAGGAGGAAGCAGGCTCCCTGCTGAGCAGAGAGCCCGATGTGGGGCTCCATCCCAGGACCCCGGGATCATGACCCGAGCCGAAGGCAGAGGCTTTAACCCACTGAGCCACCCAGGCGCCCCATAGAAATGTTTAGATATTTGAAAGTGCATGAAGTGAATAAATGTATGTGTATGGAGAACAATTCTGGTGTACCATTTTTTTTAAAAGACGTTTTATTTATTTACTTGACAGACAGAGATCACAAGTAGGCAGAGAGGTAGGCAGAGAGAGAGGAGGAAGCAGGCTCCCTGCTGAGCAGAGAGGCTGATGTGGGGCTCGATCCAAGGACCCTGAGATCATGACCTGAGCCGAAGGCAGAGGCTTTAACCCACTGAGCCACCCAGGTGCCCCTGGTGTACCATTTTTTGAACTATTATTTATTTATACAAAGAAAACTGCACAAGTTGTAAGTGTACAGCAGCTTGATGAATTTTCACCAGGAGAGCAGCCATGTAACCAACATCCAGATCAAGAAATGGAACATTCCTTGACCTCCAGGAATCTCCTTGTGCCCTTCTGCAATTATGCCCTCTGTCTCAAGGGCAACCACTAGTCTAACTTTTAACACCATGGATTTCTGTCTTGCCTGTTTTGATTCATTGTATAAATGGAATTGTACAGTACACATACATTACACATAGACTATAATGTATACAGTATAACACACTGTAATGTGTTCTGTTTTATTTCCTTCACTTAATATTTTATGAGATTCAACCATATTGTGAATAGCAATAATGCTTCCTAAATTTGTACATGTGAATATTTCTTAGATTGTATTACTAGTGGAGCTATAAGGTGCTGAACTGTAAGGAACCCAACATTACTTTATTTTGGCCAGGAATTACCTCAAGTAGCTATGAAACCAGAAGTCAACCACAAGAAAAAAATCTGGAAAGACCCCAAATACATAGAGGATAAATAACATGCAACTAAACAACGAATCAGCCAACCATGAAATCAAACAAGAAATTTTAAAAATACATGGAAACACATAAAAATGAAAACACAATGGTCCCAAACCTTTGGGATACAGCAAAAGTGGTTCTAAGAGGGACGTATTAATAATAAACACCTAGCTCAAGAAGCAAGAAAAGTCTCAAAAAAACAACCTAAACTTGTACCTAGAGGAGCTAGGATAATAGCAACAAATAAACCCTAAAGCTAGCAGAAGGAAGGAAATAATAAAGATTAGAGCAGAAATAAATGATATAAAAACTAAAGAAACAATAGAACAGATCAATGAAACCAGGAGCTGGTTCCTTGAAAAAAATTAATAAAACTGATAAACCTCTAGCCAGACTTATCAAAAAGAAAAGGGACCCAAATAAATAAAGTCACAAATGAAAGAGACGTAACAACCAACATTACAGAAATACAAACAATTAGAAAAGAATATTATGAAAAATTATATGCCTACACATTGGACAGGATAGAAGAAATGGATAAATTCCTAGAAACATATAAAATACCAAAACTGAAACAGGAAGAAATAGAATATTTGAATAGACAAATATCCAGCAAAGACATTGAATCAGTAACCAAAAACTCCCAACAAACACAAGTCCAGGACCAGATGGCTTCATAGGTGAATTCTTTTTTGTTTTTAATTTAATTTTTTTTCAGTGTTCCAAAATTCATTGTTTATGCACCACACCCAGTGCTCCATGCAATACCTGTCCTCCATAATACCCACCACCAGGCTCACCAAACTCCCACCTCCTCCCCTCCAAAATCCTCAGTTTATTTCTCAGAGTCCACAGTCTCACATGGTTTGTCTCCCCTCCGATTTCCCCCAACTCACTTCTCTCCATCTCCCCACGTCCTCTGTGTTATTCCTTATGCTCCACAAGTAAGTGAAACCACATGATAATTGACTCTCTCTGCTTGATGTATTTCATTCAGCATAATCTCTTCCAGTCCTGTCCATGTTGATACAAAAGTTGGGTATTCATCCTTTCTGATGGAGGCATAATACTCCATTGTATATATGGACCATATCTTCTTTATCCATTAATCTGCTGAAGGGCATCTTGGTTCTTTCCACATTTGGCAATTGTGGCCATGCTGCTATGAACATTGGGGTATAGATGGCCCTTCTTTTCACTCCATCTGCATCTTTGGGGTAAATACCCAGTAGTGCAATTGCAGGGTCATGGGAAGCTCTAACTTTTTCTTTTCTTTTCTTTTTTTAAATTTCTTTCAATGTTCCAGAATCCATTGTTTATGCACCACACCCAGGGCTCCATGCAATACATGCCCTCCATAATACCCACCGCCAGGCTTACCCAACCCCCCACCCTTTCCCCTCCAAAACCTTCAGTTTGTTTTAATTTCTTAAGGTGTCTCCACAGTTTTCCAAAGTGGCTGCACCAACTTGCATCCCACCAACAGTGTAAGAGGGTTCCCCTTTCTCCACATCCTCTCCAACACTTGTTGTTTACTGTCTTGTTAATTTTGGTCATTCTAACTGGTGTAAGGTGGTATCTCAGTGTGGTTTTGATTTGAATCTCCCTGATGGCTAATGATGATGAACTTTTTTTTTTTTCATGTGTCTATTAGCCAGTTGTATGTCTTCTTTGGAGAAGTGTCTGTTCATGTCTTCTGCCCATTATTTGATGTGATTATCTGTTTTGTGTATGTTGAGTTGGAGGAGTTATTTATAGATCTTGGATATCAGACCTTTGTCTGTAGTGTCATTTGCAAATATCTTCTCCTATTCTGTGGGTTGCCCCTTTGTTTTGTTGACCATTTCCTTTGCTGTGCAGAAGCTTTTGATCTTGATGAAGTCCCAAAAGTTCATTTTCACTTTTGTTTCCTTTGCCTTTGGAGACATATCTTGAAAGAAGTTGCTATGGCCGATGTCAAAGAGGTTACTGCCTATGTTCTCCTCTAGGATTTTGATAGATTCCTGCCTCACATTGAGGTCTTTTATCCATTTCAAGTTTATCTTTGTATATGCTGTAAGTGAATGGTTGAGTTTCATTCTTCTATACACAGCTATCCAATTTTCCCAGCACTATTTATTGAAGAGACTGTCTTTTTTCCACTGTATAATTTTTCCTGCTTTGTCGAAGACTATTTGACCATAGAGTTGAGGGTCCATATCTGGGCTCTCTACTCTTTACACCTTAAAGAACTGGAGAATCAACAACAAATTAAGCCAACCCCACACACAAGAAGGAAAGTATTCAAGATTAGAGCAGAGATCAATGAGATAGAAACTAGAGATTCAGTAGAAAATAACAATGAAATGAGAAGCTGGTTTTTTTGGAAGAATCAGTAAGATCAAAAAACCATTGGCCAAACTAACCCAAAAGAAAGGAGAGAGGACCCACATTAATAAAATTATGAATGAAAAGGGAAAGATCATGACTAACAGCAAGGAAATAGAAACAATCATCAGAAATTATCATCAACAGTTACATGCCAATAAGTTAAGGAACCTAGACAAAATGGATGCATTCCTGGAAACCCATAAAATTCCAAAACTGAATCAGGAAGAAATTGACAACCTTCATAGGTGAATTCTACCAAACATTTAAAGAAGAGTTAATACATATTCTTGTTTGGTGACTAACATAACATATTTTTAAAAATTATTTTAAAATTGTCAAAAAAACCCTATTCTTCTCAAACTATTACGAAAAATAGAAAGGGAAGGAAAACTTCCAGATTCATTTTACAAGGCCAGCATTACCCCGATACCAAAACCAGATAAAGACATCACAAAAAAAGAGAACCACAGGCCAATACCTCTGATGAACACAGATGCAAAAATCCTCAATAAAATACTAACAAACCTAATCCAACAATACATTAAAAAAAATCATTCACCACAATCAAGTGGGATTATTCCTGGGATACATGGATCATTCAATATTCACAATTCAATCAATGTGATACATCACATTAATAAGAGAAAGGGTAAGAATCATATGATCATTTCTCTCTTTTTTAAAGATTTTATCAATTTATTTGACAGAGAGAGATAGTAAGAGAAGGAACATAAGCAAGGGGACTGGGAGAGGGAGAAGCAGACTCCCCACTGAGCAGGGAATGGGGCTTGATCCCAGGATCCTGGGATCATGACCTGAGCCAGAGGCAGACACTTAACGACTGAGCCACCCAAGTGCCCCCATACAATCTTTTCAATGGATCCAGAAAAAGCATTTGAAAAAGTACACTATCCATTCATGAAAAAAAGTACATTTAGAGGGAACATACCTCAACATAATAAAGGCCATCTATGAAAAGTCCTCAGCTCACATCATCCTAAATAGGGGAAAACAGAGCTTTTCCTCTACAGTCAGAAATAATACAGGGATGTCCACTCTCACCACTTTTTTCAACATAGTACTAGAAGTCCTAGCCATAGCAATCAGACAACAAAAAGAAATAAAAGGTACTCAAATAATCAAGGAAGAAGTCAAACTTTCACCATTTGCAGATGACATGATACTCTGTATAGAAATCCTAAAGTCTCCACCAAAAAACTACTAGAATTCATACAGTCAAGTTGTAAGAAACAAAATCAGTGTACAGAAATAAGTTGTATTTCTATACACCAATAATAATGCAGCAGAAAGAGAAAATAGGGACTCAATCCCATTTACAATTGCATTTAAAATAATAAGATACCTAGGAATAAACCTAACTGAAGAGGTGAAAGACCTGTACCCTGAAAACTATAAAAACTGATGAAAGAAATTGAAGATGACACAAAAAACTGGAAAGACAGTCCATGATCATGGATCACTAGAACAAATATTGTTAAAATATCTAACCTACTCAAAGAAATCTACACACTTAATGCAATCCTTATCAAAATACCAACAGCATTTTTCATAGAGCTAGAACTAACAGTCCTAAAATTTATATGGAATCACCAAAGACCCTGAATAGCCAAAGCAATCTTGGAAAAGCTAAGCAAAGCTGGAGACATCACAATTCCAGACTTCAAGTTATATTACAAAGTTATAGTGACCAAGACTCTATAGTCCTGGCACAGAAATGGACACATAGATCAATGGAACAGAATGGAAAATCCAGAAATGAATCCATAATCACATAGTCAATTAATCTTCAACAAAGCAAGAAAGAATATTCAATAGTAAAAAGACAGTCTGTTCAATAAATAGTGTTGGGAAAACTGAACAGCAACATGCAAAAGAATGAAACTGGACCACTTTCTCCACCATACACAAAAATAAGCTCAAAGCAGATTAAAGGCCCAAATATGAAATCTGAAACCATAAAAATCCTAGAAGAGAACACAACCAATGACCTCTTTGACATGGGCTGGAGCAACTTCTTTCTAGATATGTCTCCTGAGGAAAGGGGAACAAAAGCAAAAATAAACTATTAGGGCTATGTCAGAATAAAAATCTTCTGCAGTCAGCAAAACTAAAAGGCAGTCTAAGGAATGGGAGAAGATATTTGCAAATGACATATCCTATAAAGGGTTAGTATCCAAAATACATAAAGAACTTGTGAAACTCAATATCCCAAAAACGAATAATCCAATTAAAAAATGGGCAGAAAACATGAATTGACATTTTTCCAAAGAAGACATGCAGGTGGCCAACAGACATATGAAAAGATGCTTAGCATCACTTATCATCAGGAAAATGCAAATCAAAAGTACAAGAGATATCACCTTACACCTGTCAGAATGGCTAAAATCAACAACACAAGAAACATGAGGTGTTGGCAAGGATGGGGAGAAAGGGGAACACTCTTGCATTGTTGGTGGGAATGCACACTGGTGCAGCCACTCTGGAAAACAGTATGGAAGTTCCCCCAAAAAAGTTAAAAATAGAACTTCTCTATGATCCAGCAATGACCCTACTAGGTATTTACCCAAAGAATACAAAATACTAACTCAAAGGGATACACACACCCTGATATTTATAGCAGCATTATCTACAATAACGAAATTATGGAAATAGTCCAAGTGTCCATCAACTGATGAATGGATAAAGAAGAGATGTTATAGACACACACACAAACACTGGCATATTACTCAGCCATAAAAAAAGGAATGAAATCTTACCATTTGCAACAACATGGATGAAGCTAGAATATTATGCTAAGCAAAATAAGTCAGAGAAAGATAAATATCATCTGATTTCATGCATACATGGAATTTAAGAAAAAAAAACGAATAAGCAAAGGGAATAATACACAGAGAGAAAGGCAAATGGAGAAACAGACCAGTAACTATGTTACCAGAGGGGAAGGGGGTGGAGGGATGGGTGATACAGGTGATGGGGATGAAGGAACATCCTTGCTGTGATGAGCACTGGGTGATGCATAGAAGCAATGAATCACTATATTATACACTGGAAACTAATATTACACTGTATGTTAACTAACTAGAATTTAAATAAAAACTTTAAAAGAAAGAATTACTTCAAGCAAAACTATCCACATTATAGTAGACAAAAAAGTTGCCATGTTTCAGAACTTTATGAACGCCACATTTTAAAAATCTGAAACACTAACCATGGTGGTTTTTATGAGCTTGCCAAATGATATATAGTTTATTATTATGTCAATAGACATCTGGCCAATAATTTATTAAAAATGTCTAGAGTGAAGGAAGAAATGCAGCAGAATTACAAAGCACAATTTCAGGAGGGGAACTGAGCGGCGATAGACTCTAGAAGTTCACTCAGCAAAAGTTTTGCCACAGGATGATTTTTGAAATCAGTCTAATTTCCCGAAATCTAGAAAAAATTTTTGCCTATTTGGGTGCTTCATGTTTGTCATTTTCATAAAAATTTAAAATTAAGATTTGAACAAAACTTTACTATTTCACATGTCCTAACCACAGGCTTGCTGAGGCAGATGAGAAGAAAAATGGAAGGTTTGCTTCCATTATTGTGGAAGCAATGGTAGAATGAATTTCAGATCGAATTTGTAAAACAAATACAGAAGGTTCATCTTTGGTTTCCAGCCTTTGAAATCATGTGTTCAGCACTTAGCAAGGTGTACCTCTAGTGGTATTATAATATGTATTTATTACACAGTGCTACTACACCACTACCCTCATCCTCCAACTTCGCCCACTCTCCTACCTACCTTGGGGATTAAAGAAACCAGTCATCCAAAATGCATTGGGCCTCCCTTCAAATATCCAAGTAGAAAACTGAGCATTTCTTTCCAGAAGTTCAGTAAACCAGAAGCCCAGTGTGGATGAATCCCAGGACACTCTTTTCCAGATCTGAGGTATGCGAGCATCATACATGTTGTCCAGGGCATCTCTCAAATTCTGAAAAGGAGTGAGTTAAAAGTTAAGAGTGGGCAACACCAATAAAAGAGGAAAATGAAAATTGAGATCGTAGCTTACCTCACTCATAATGATTGTCCCTTCAATGGCCAATTTTAGATCACTCAGGCTACTGCGAAGTATTGAGATGACTTTTTGCATTCTGTCAATTTCTTGTCTAAGAAATATGTTCATTGAATTGAGATGTCCCATCTTTACCAAACGAGCTTTCACCTTAGAAAAAAAAGCATACAAGAAAGGAATTTGTTTTTTAATCATCTGTCATTTCTCTTCCAATGAGCTCTTCTTTCTCTATTCTTTTTCTTCCTCTGGATATATCTCTACTAGACCAAATGGATTCTAAAATATCTCTTGCGGAACCAAACTTGACATTAAATTCCCCATTTTCCAGGCCTCAAAAACTACTGTTCAACTAAAATGGTTTTTATTCCCTACTGATTGTACTTAGTTGGTAATTGGAAATGTACTTTAAAAAGCTGAAACAAAATTGTACCTTTTTCCCCTTTCAAATGATTAAGTGCTAAGTGTCAGTTAAATATTCTTTTGCAATCTAACCTTTGTAAAAATACAGTTTGGCATGGTTTTTTTTTCATAATGCTTACAGAGTCGTTATTAGAAATGTCACAGAAAGGTAATATGGCCAAAATCTTTGGAGCAAGTAACCAATGAATCATTGGTTGCAGCTTCCTAAGATCATTATTGCCCTGGTTAGGGTGACTAAAGAGAGCCTTTCCTAATCTAATCAATGAAAATATTTGACTTTGTGTGAGAACCATTAAGCACCTGTCATTTGTTCCTTTAGTATACCATTTATTGACCATTTTGAAGAGATCAATATAAAAGCATCTGGTTCTGGGAATAATAAAATACAATAATTATTGGAAAATAAGCCAGTATATATGCATATTTGAATTTAGTGACCTACGCCCAAGAAAAGATTGACTACGAATATCAGCAAGAACTCATACAGAGATCTGAACTTTCTCCTTGCCACAATCGAAGAGATGCCAGTATAGGAAGGGTAAGGATAGGCACATGGAGTGGGACAGAATTTAGAGGGATGTACTAGTCCACAGAACCACCAGAAAGCCAGCTGTAGGATTCTCTGCTGGAGACACCCATGGCCCCCTTCTTGAGTCACACGGAGTGTTAGAGACGATGGACTTCAGGCTCATCTGGGCCATCCCCCTCATTTTCCAGAACACGTTTGCGACCATGCTGCTGAAGTGTCCCATTCAGCAATGGAACCCTCTGCTTTCCTGCAGCTGGGCCACTTCTAATGAACGAGGGATGAAGAGGGGAAGCACAAACTCAGGGAAGCAGTGATATAAAACCGGACAGCCCAGGTGGGAGTATCTGGGCAGGGAGAGCAAATGATATTGCAATCCCAAACATAATGGTGGAGGTCCCTAACACAGTCACCATACCAACCTTCAGGCATTTTCCTAAATTCCTGGTTCTGGAACTTACATTTTTACAGGCGCCACTGCCTCATTCTCATCTTGAGCCCTTCAGCTTCCAGCCCCCTTTAAATCATGACTACTCTGTAGAAATTCACACTGAAGGAAAAAGGAAATTATGGAAATACTTTTGCAGCCCCCACAAGTGGGAAATTCAGCCCAGGTATTGGCTACCATGTCACATCAATAGCCCAGCTAGCTTTTAGTATGCTAACAGTCCCAAACAAATCACCTTGCCCTACTTACGGTTTTATTTATTTATTTATTTATTTATTTACTTTCAGCATAACAGAATTCATTGTTTATGCCTACTTACAGTTTTAAATGAGAAACTTCTTTTGCAATAGAGACAAGCTTAGGAAAAACTGAAACTCTTGAAAATCCAATTTTAGTACTGATTTTATTTTGAATATGGTTATTGTTCCAGCCTAAAATTATCTTTTTATTAATAAGAAGAAAGATGTGCTGCAGTCTTACATAGGATTTTCATTATGTTTCCGGGACCCGGTAGTCTCTTCTTGAGTGATGTGGCTGCATTTTTACTATGGAAGTCAATAGTATAATTATATTTCAATTTACAAAATTCACTTTACAGCCACATTTTCAAGAACACATCTCTCTTTCCTGTGAAATAAAGGACACTAAAAGGTAAGTGATCTTGGAGAAGGAAGCCGTTTTAGCTGCCCCAGTACAAACTCCTTCCCATTTAGCAAACCACTTAGCAACGTCCCTCGCATTCAGTCCCTGCTAGAGTACTGCCAGAACAGAGAACTTGGGGAAGTGGTCCTGACCAAGTCCAGATAGCTCAAATTATCCCAAGATCCAGGACCCCTCCTCTGGTAATACCAACCTGTGGTCTAGTCAACCAAAGTGAGTTTTAGCTCACCTTCACGTGCCAGCTTTGAAAATGTTTGCAGGCAGGTTTTATGCCTCATCTGTCTGCTGAAGATCACTTACAATGAGCCATTGAAAGTATGTACTTACACCATGTATCCGTTTGCAAAAATGTGCCCCCCCCCCCCAATTATCTCCATGTGAAGCAATGGATTTCAGTATCTTGGCCAAATGCCTTGGTACCTATTTACATAACAGAAGCAAAAACCATTTTAAGAAGCCAGAAAATGTTTTTTATTGTTGAGGGTACTCATTGCACTGGGAGGCCTGTAGCTCAAGCAGCCTCGGGGCTCCCAGCAAACAAGCTCATTTTTCCCAGACTTGGGGAAGCAAGTCAGGGTAGACACAAGACCAGTTACAGTTACACTGGTACTAGGGCGTTAGCTTGTCCCTTCTTGGTTGAAGAGCTACCCTTGACTCAGCCCCATCTGGGACTCTGACTGTCAGCAGTGAGGAGTGGAGGCTGAGAGCAAGAGAGAGGAGGTCCTAGATGGCCAGAGGACACAACCCTGTCTTCTTGCATGAAGAAGGAGACCAAGAAAGACCAAGAAAGAGGACCTTTCACAGAAATTTCAACCACCCAGAAGTTTTACCACAATTAAGGATTTCTTTTCTTTTCTTTCTTTCTTTTTTTTTTTTTTTTAAGATCAGCTGTTCTCAAAGATCCCCTCAGGCGCAGAGAGGCTTTCAGGGAGTCCACAAAGTTGAATGTTTTTCATAGTAATCCTAAGACATCACTTGACTTTTTAACTCTTCCTCTCTCAGGAGTATACAGAGAAGTCTTCCAGAGCTACGTGACATGTGGGATCACAACAGATCAAATGCAGAAGCAGATATGAAAATCTACCTACCTTCTATTAAACGGGCCTGAAAGAGATTTGCAAAAATGTAAAACAATCCCACTATTCTCATGATGTTTTTTTTTGTCTTGGAAAACATAATTTTTTTTAAATAAAAATATTATTTGTGTTAACATGTAGTAGGGTTTTTTACTGTTACTTTATAATAATTAATACATATTTTTGAAATGTGTCAGTTTAAACTCCTACTATATTAAATATCAGTAGTTATAACCCACATAAATAAAAGCTATTCGGGGTCCTCAGTCATTTTGTAAAGGGGTCTTGAGGTTAAAAATATTTTGAGAAAAACCGGCTTAGGTCAATAAGCAAACAGCTGGGAGGTTCAAGAAATAGAAAATTATTGCCATCCACATGGGGAGTGAATTCATTTAAATGGCTTGCTTTCCTGGCTGGGTGGACTGAGAGACTAAAAGGGGGGAGCAGAGGACAAAAATAAGGGGTGAGTTAAAGAATGGACAAAGCAGGCGTGGGTAAGAGAAGTGGAGAGACATTTCCAGCCTAGAAGGGTAAGATGTCTGGGGATCCAAAGACAGAGGAATCCAAAGATGGGGGAAGGGTAGAGAAAAGGCAATGAAACAGAACATAGAGTAGGAGGCGGATGAAGAAAGGCATCAAGAAAAGTGCAGATCATAGTTTGCAAGGTACTTGAGATGAGGCAAGGAAGAAACCACAAGGTTAAAAGAAAAGAGTTGCAAAGGAAGCGGAAATGAATAGAGCAGGGAGAGAATGAAATCTGCTGTCCCAGGACATGCTAGGCTTTGTAGAACCCAAAGATAGCCCTGTACATACCAGGGCGCAAAGGGTGTAGCTTACCTCATGAGGAATATAATCAGGAGGCAGTTTGCTCAGCATATCTTCAGATAATCTATAAACGATGGCTTCCCGGGTCTCTCCCACACCCCCTACACTCTCTTTGGGTTGAATGTTGGTAATTGTTTCAAGAACAGCAGAAGCAGTGTTACTCTGATACCTGATAAAAGAGTGAACTGTTCAGAATGTAGCAGGGAAATGTATGTTCAGAGATAATTATCAAAGCTAAAATGAACTGGAATAAGATCACTTAAAGCCAGATAGAAAAAAGACGGGGGGGAAAAAAGGAAACTTTACCATCAACCCAAAGGGGTGAAAAAACTAGAGATCCATATCCTACTGCCTCCTAACAAAACATCAAGAACATCACAGAAATGAAAGGCTCTCCCCATCCTCAGGGAAAGAGATTCCACAAATGTCCTCAGTAACCCAAAATAGTACTATCCAATTTTGCTTGTCACTACAAACCTCGTGCTGGGCAACAAACACATCTCCTTTTATTCTGCCCAGTTATAGACTGGCCATGAGAATCTATAATTAACATGACAGTTTGTTAGATCAAAGAAAATCACTCATATTTCCTCTGTGAATTATACATTACTAAAATGTCTTTGGTATTTTCTGTTTTTTTCTCACTTTCCCACTTTATGACTTCCAAAATAATCTATTGGCATCCATCTGCTGCACCTGTCTAAAGGTATCCACCCATCTTTAAAATCTATGTATCCAATTAAGATTTACTGTGTACCAGGCACAGAGCTAGGTGCTATAATATGGTGATAAACAGATACCTGCCTTAGGGCCCCTCACTATCTAGTGGAAGAAGGAAGCATTTGTCAATACTACTTTAATACATGTTGTGGAAGAAAAGAACAGGATGCTTTAAAACAGTAATCTGTCTGTGTCTCTTCCTTGCTTTTATTCTCACTCTCTAGATCTCTTCTGGGTCAACCAGATGCTCTGAGAGGCACACACTTAGTTTTTGTCTTGAAGTGCCTGGGTCTAGAAACACAGATGGTGTGTGTGCATGAATGTGAGAGTCAGTAGGATATTAAAGTCCCCTACTGTTATTGTATTATATTTTACTATTGTACTATTGTTGCACTGCTGTCAATTTCTCCCCTTTGGTCTGTTAGTATTTGCTTTATAAATTTAGGTGCTCCCATGTTGGGTGCACAAATATTTACAAATGTTGTATCTTCTTGTTGAATTGACCCTTTATCATTATTTAATGACCATCTTTGTCTTTTATTGCAGTCTTTGTTTAAAAGTGTATTTTGTCTGATATAACTACCCAAGTTTTCTTTCCGTTTCCATTTGCATAAAACCTCACTTTTCATTCCTTCACTTTCAGTCTGTGCATGTCCTTACATGTGAAGTGAGTCTCTTGTAGGCAGCATGGGTCTTCATTTTTGGTTTGTTTGTTTGTTTGTTTTTTAAATCCATTCAGCCACTCTATAATTTTGATTGGAGAATTTAGCAAATTTACATTTGAAGTAATTATTACCAAGTACGTGCTCATTGTTATCTTGTTCATTGTTTTCTGGCTGTTCTTTGTTCTTTTCTGTTTCTTTTCTCTTCTCCTTCTCTTCTCTTGTGGTTTGATGACTTTCTCTAGTGTTCGATTCCTTTCCTATTATCTTTTCTGTATCTATGATAGACTTTTGCTTTGTTACCATGAGGCTCACATATAACAACTTATAAATATAACAGTCTATTTTAAGGGGTGCCTGGGTGGCTCAGTGGGTTGAGCCTCTGCCTTCGGCTCAGGTCATCTCAGAGTCCTGGGATCAAGCTCTGCATCCAGCTTTCTGCTCAGCAGGGAGCCTGCTTCCCTCTCTCTCTGCCTGCCTCTCTGCCTACTTGTGATCTCTGTCTGTCAAATAAATAAAATCTTCAAAGAAAAAGTCTATTTTAAGATGATAGCAAATATATAGATAAGCATTTTCACAGGAAGATTGAGGTTGTGTTTTAGTCCACTGTGTGTACCATGCCTTGGCGGTGGCAACCTGTTGAGAACTGTTTCTCCAATTATTTCAGTCCTCTGGGGACCAGAAATGCATCCTCCCCGACCCTGCTATCAGGCCAAGGCATGCAAGGGACATGCAAGGACCTCTGTGTGAGCCCATGTGTCTTCTGGCTTTAGCAGGGCCACAGGAGCCATTGGGGTTGGGACACTCCCATAGGCTCTAGTAAGACAGAGGGAGAACACAAAACTGGTGCCCACCAGTACCTCCATCCCTAGCAAGAGTCCCAACAAGTTTCTGCCCCTCCAGCAGATACCTTAAGATTAGCAAATGAATCTCCTTCAGAAATGCTCTAAGTGCTTTTCAAGCTGCTGCTTTTGCTCTGAGTCCCAGGGATGAGTGAGTCTGCTCATGAACCCTGTAAAAGCAGGATCTTAATTCCCTACAGCCCTTTGGTATTATCTCTTAGATATAAGCCCCACTGGTTTTCAAAGCCAGACATTTTGGGGGTTTGACTCTCTGTTACAGGTCCCAAGGGTAGAAGTTCCTGATGTGGGTCACAATCCCTTTGCCTCTCAAAGAGAAGTTCTGCATTTATGAGATCCCTCCCAATTATATGTCACTGTGCCAGGGGTGAGGAATTTGGGTGAGATGACATTTCTGCTTCTCCTACCCATCTTGATGTAGTCCTTTTATACTTCACTATGGAGCAGCGGAAGGAACTGTTCCATATGTAGCTGTAGATTTGGTGTGTCTGTGGGAGGAGTTTAGTTCAAGAACTTCCTATGCGGTTAACTTGAACTGCCTCTTCCTGCAAATTCACCATGTTTATTGTATTAATTAATATTCATTCATATTAACCATATGAATTTAAAATCCTCAAACTAGAAATTTATTTTAAGGTGTTTCTAGGAAATTTCAGGTGGCAGCTGGTCGAACCAACACACACCTTTCCTGGAATAATGTGCCTACAACCAGGTCTCAAAGAATCCAACAGTTAACTTCCAAAAGACATGAGTTCACAGTCAAAAGTTAAAAAAAAAAAACCTCAAAAAGAAACAAAGCAAGAGCTCTTATTCTGAGCAAGAGCCAGTAGAAACAGCACAAAGCAGAACCAGACCTGCAAAGATCACAGATAATAAATTTTCAGATGCACATTAAATAGATGTTTTTACTATATCAGGGAATTTTAAAAAAGCATTATTGAAAATATAAGTATGAGACAGGAAAGTCTAAACATGAGTAGCATATGTGAAAAAGAGCCAAATAGAACTTTTGAAAATTTGAAAAAATATCAAAATTGAAAAACTGCATTAGTTTTTTATTGCTGCTATAACAAATTATCACAAAATAACTGTCTTGGGGTGCCTGAGTGACTCAGTCAGTTAAGCCTGACTCTTGATTTCAGTTCAGCTCATGATGTCAGGGTCACAGGACAAGGAGTCTGCTTGAGATTCTTTCTCTCCCTCTCCTTCTGCCCCTCCTCCTACTTGTGCCCTCTCTCTAAATAAATAAAATCTTTTAAAAAAGTAAGTGTCTTAAAACAACATAAATTTATTATCTTACAGTTCTGTAGTTAATAAGTCTGACATAGGTCTCACTGGGCTAAAATAAAAATGTCAGCAAGGCTGAGTTCCTCTCTGTAAGCGATTGGTTAAGATCCATTTCCTTGATCACTTGAGCTGTTGGCAGAATCTACTTTCTTACTGAGAACCCCAATTCCTTGGTAGCTATTCATGACAGTGGCAGGTCAAGTCCTTCTCTCACTTTGAATTTTTTTTTTAAGATTTTATTTATTTGACAGAGAGAGAGAGATCACAAGTAGGCAGAGAGGTAGGCAGAGAGAGAGGAGGAAGGAAGCTCTTGCTGAGCAAAGAGCCCGATGTGGGGCTTGATCCCAGGACCCTGAGACCATGACCCGAGCCGAAGGCAGAGGATTTAACCCACTGAGTCACCCAGGTGCCCCTCACTTTGAATTTTTTTCTCCTGCTTGCATTTCATCTCTCTACCTTATACTTCTGCCTCCATATCCCACTGGTTTATGTGATTAAATTGGGCCAATTGATAATCTATGATAACGTTCCCATCCCTAGGTCCTTACCCTTAAGAATATCTGTAAAGTCCTTTGTGTCACAAAAGATAAAATATATACAGGTTTTGGGGATTAGGATGTGCCTATCTTTGGGATTCATTATTCTGCCTACCATAAAAGTTAACAATGAGTCAAACAGCAGATTAGATTTGGCCAAGTAAAGAATTAGGAAACTGGAAAATAGATCTGAAGACATCATGTAAAATGCTGTAGAGGAAAACAAATGGAAAATATGAAAGAGAGGTTAAAAAATATACAGGATAGAGTGATGAGTTCTAACATATATCTCAGGACAGCTTCAGAAAGATAGGAGAGAGAGAATAAAAAAGAAATAAGTGATGAAATAATGACTAGGGGTTGATGAAAGAGTTGAATCCTGCAGTTCAGGAAATTCTGTACCTCCTATGTAGGATGAACAAACCAACCAACAAATAAATAGAAATCCAGAGGGAGACGTATCACAATGAAACTGTAAAACACCAAAAACAAAGCAAGTATTTTAAAAGCAACCAGAGAGAAAGACAGATTATCTAGAAAGAAATGACAAGAAGACTGATGGCCAATCCTCAATAGTAGTGATGGAAGCCAGAAAAAAATGGAAAAGTGTGTTGCATATGTTAGGATAAAATAACTACAAACCAAGAATTGTATACCAAGCAAAATTATCTTTCAATAATGAAGGCAAGGCAAAAGATTTAAATAGATATTTCACAAAAAAGCTATATTAATGGCCAATAAACACATGAAAAGATGCTCATCATTTATAGAAAAAATGCAAATTAAAATTGCAACTGAGATGCCACTTCACACCTACAAGAATGATTAGAATAAAAAACAGACAGTAACAAGCATTGGAAAGAGTATGGAGAAAAACCCAACCCTCATACATTTTTGGAGGGTACTGTAAAGTGGTACAGCCAGTTTGGAAAACAATCTGGCAATTTCTTAAAATGTTAAGAATGATCATATGATTCAATAACTATATTTCTAGTTATCTATTCAAGAGAAATGAAAAGCCATATCTACACAAAGTCTTGTACGTGAATGTTCATAGCAGCAAAACCCAGAAACCACCCAAATGTTCATCAATTTCTAAATGGATAAACAAAATGTGGTACATTCATATATTGGAATATTGTTTGGCAATAAAAACAATGAAGTACTGGTACACTTTACAACATGAGTGAGCTTCTAAAACATTATACTAAGTAAAAGAATCCATCCACAGAAGACCAGCTGGTATATGATTTTAGATATAGGAAATGTCCAGAAAGGCAAATCTATAGAGAAAGCAAATTATCAGTTGCGTGAGGCTGGGGGTGATAATGGAAATTGATTACAAATGGATAATTCTTTTGAGGGGTGATGGAAATATTTTAAAATTAGATGGTGGTGATAGTCACAAGTCTATAAACAGTAAAAATCATTGAATTGACCACTTAAAATGAATGAATTTATGGTTTATGATAGACAAATTATAAGTCAATAAAACTTAAAAAAATTTTTTTATTTAAATTCAATTAGTTAACATATAGTATATTATTAGTTTCAGGGGAATTTTTTTTTTTTTACTTTTTACTTTTTATTTATTTATTTAATTAATTATGTTCAGTTAGCCACTGTATGTATGTTAGTACATCATTACTTTTTGATGTATTGTTCAATGATTCATTAGTTGAGTATAACACCCAGGGCTCATCACAACATGTGCCCTCCTTAGTACCCATCACCCTGTCACCCCCTCCCCTCTGAAACCCTCAGTTTGTTTCCCAGGGTCCACAGTCTCTCACAGTTCGTCTCCCTCTCTGATTTCTCTCAGGGGTAAAATTTAATGATTCATCTGTTGGATATATCACTCAGTGCTCATTACATCATGTGCCCTCCTTGATCTCCATCACCCAAGTACCCTATCCCCCCAACCACCTCCCCTCCAGCAACCCTCAGTTTGTTTCCTATAGTTAAGAGTCTCTTATGGTTTGCCTCCCTCTCTGTTTTCATCTTATTTTTCCTTCCCCACCCCTCTGATGCTCTGTTTTGTTTCTTAAACCATATGGTATTTGTCTTTTTCTGAATGACTTACTTTGCTTAGCAGAATACCCTCTAGTTCCATCCACATCATTGCAAATAGCAAGATTTCATTCTATTTGATGGCTGAGTAATATTCCATTGTGTATGTGGGTGTGTGTATATATGTGTGTGTGTGTGTGTGTAACATACACACACACACGCACACACACACACATCTTCCTAATCTATTTATCTATTGACGGACATGTACGTTCTTTCCATATTTGGCTACTATGGACATTGCTGCTATAAACAATGGGGTGCACGTGCTCCTTTGTATTACTATTTTTGTATCCTTTGGGTAAATACTCATAGTGTGATTGCTGGGTAGGAGGGTAGTTCTATTTTTAACTTTTTTTTTCCTTTTTTAAAAAATGTAATTTTATTTTTTCAATGTCCTAAGATCCGTTTTTAACTTTTGAGAAGTTTGCCTGTCTTTGACTTATTGCTGAATATGAGGTTTTTAAATTCTGTTTTCACTTCTGTGCTAGTTTAGAAGTTATATACTATTTCTATTTTTTTACTCTTTATCCTAGAAATTTTAACATCCATTTTTAATTAAGTATAAAATGAACATTTTTACCCTCCTCTCAATCAAAGACTCTTAGGTAACTTTAACTACAGTCACTTCCCTCCTGGCATTTCAGCATTTTAATTCTATCTTTGTTTTTTAATAAGCTCACAATTAAAATTATTGTTCTATGCTATAATACTTATTAAATTTACCCATCCTTTTCTATACCTCAAACCTTCCACCACAATAATTATCCTTTCTGAAGACTATCCTTTAGAATTCCCTTCATTGAAAAGACAAGGAAGATGGAGCAAAATGTGGATATGGTGATGCAAAAAGAGCAACATTTTATATTTTACACACATGTTATAAATACTCTCATATTTAACATTTAACAAATCAGTTTTTTAAAGTAGCAAGTGTCCAAAGATGTACATACAAGACTGTTTATAATGATAGCTGTAGTAATAAATCCTAGTAAAGCTCTCTAAATATGTATACAGCCAGTAAAAATGTGATGTGGCTCTGTATGCATTGGTAAGGTGAAGTTACTGAATTGAGATTATTGAATGAAATAGCATGGTACATTCTGTTTTATGACTGAGTAATACTCCATTGTATATATATGCCACATCTTCTTTATCCTTTCATCAATCATGGTCCGTTAAGTTGCTTCTACATCTTAGACATTGTAAATAATGCTGCAATTAACATTGCAATTAACAAGCATAACAATGTAAATTGCAGCATTATTCACCCATAAAAAAGAATGAGATATTGTCATTTGCAACAACATGGATGGACCTGGAGGGCATTATGCTAAGCCAAGTAAGTTGGACAGAGAAAGAAAAATACCATATTTCACTTATATGTGGAATATAAAAAGCAAACCAAGTGAAAAAACAAAAAAAGCAGAAATAGACCCATAAAACAGACAACAAACTAGTGGTTGTCAGATCAGAGGGAGGTGGGAGGATGGGCAAATTGGGTGAAGAATGGGAGGTACAAGCTTCCAGTTGTGGGATAAATAAGTCACAGGAATGAAAGGTATAGCATGTGAATATCGTCAATAGAATTTTATAGTGTTGTATGAGGACAAATCATAGCTACAGTACGCATGGCATAATGTATAGAGTTGTCAAATCACTATGTTGTACTTCTGAAACGAATATAACATTGTGTCTCAACTATATATACTTCAATAAAAAAATAGCATGTTACAAAAATCTTACCATGGTACAATCTAATTTTTTGTTGTAAATATTGTGCATATAAGCATAAAAAAAATCTAGAATGGTATTTTGAGAGTGAGATTTTTGTATGATGAGTATTTGCGGTAACAACTTTCTGCTTTCTGTTTTCTGTGTTGTTTGTTTTTCTCAATGAGAAAGTATGATTTTTTATAATGAAGAGGATTAAGGCAATTTTCTTTTGAAAAATAAAGAAAAAATAAGCCCCCAGATACAAAGCCCACCAAGGACTCAACAAAGACCCATCAGTGACAAATGTTTGAGATCCACTGAAACACATCTTACAAATCCCAAGTAATCTTTGTGCCCCACCAGAAAGGCCCCCTTCTGCCTTCCCTCACAGTGTACAGAAAGAATTACACCTTTCTCTTCTCATCTCTAGCTGCGAATTGTGCAGATTATCTCACTAACTAACAAAATCCTAAGGAGCTACAGCTAAAATTATCCAGGCTTCTTTATGAAAAAGCCACATTTTGTGTCCACAACAGGGAATTCTATTCAGCTAGTCTTTCATTCATATAGGGAATCAGCTGAAAAATGTTGGAGATTATCTGTCTTCAGCATTTTCGTTTGGTTAGCAGGTAGATTACTACATCTGGACCCAAACCCAAATATACCCAAAGAACTGGATCCTTTCCAAAAGTCATGGCTAAGGTAAATGTATCTGCCACTATGCTCTAATAAGCTGGACTTTCATTGGATACAGTGATGATGAGGGTCAAACCCAGGAAATGTTTGTAACCCAACCAGAGTTGGGGTATCGACTCATTATCTTTAAACATATAAGTTTCATAATAAGGGCCAATAAGGTAAAAGCTGATTTTTAATAAAATTAAATGAAAAATTGATTTTGTATGGGGCGCCTTAGTGACTCAGTCACTAAGCAGCCGACTTCTGATTTTGGATCAGGTCATGATCTCAGGGTAGTGGGATCGACTCCACACCCAGCATGGAGTCTGCTTATCCCTCTCCCTGTGCTCCCCCCTCCCAACTCTCTGTCTCTCTCTCTCTCAAATGAATAAATAAGGTCTTTTTAAAAAAATAAAATTGAGGGACGCCTGGGTGGCTCAGTTGGTTAAGCCACTGCCTTCGGCTCAGGTCGTGATCCTGGGTTCCTGGGATCGAGTCCCGCATCGGGCTCCTTGCTCGGCGGGGAGCCTGCTTCTCTCACTGCCTCTGCCTGCCTCTCTGCCTGCTTGTGTGTACTCTCTCTCTCTCTGGCAAATAAATAAAATAGTAAAAAAAGAAAAGAAAATTGGATTTGCATAATTTTATAGAGAATTTTAAATTTAGTTTTCATTATTTTTTGGTGAGAAACCTCTACTCAGATGTTGGGGTTTTAGAATATCCCCAAATACATTTATGTAAAAAGTTGAAAGATGAACACATCAAGCACACACAAAATTGAGCATATACACAGGTAATAGAATAGTCTAGTAAAATGGGACAAAAGGCATTTGCAACTCATTCCTGAATTTTGAAGTATGGTGCTATCTCAGTTTTTAAAAGTCATCTAAATTCCAAGGAAGATACAGATAACTCCAAGGGGAAACCCTAGGAAAACAGCTGATGTGACAATAAAATGAAGTCATCAAAAGTCAAGGATCCATATGTTATTATATACAATTCTCACACAGATACATTTCTGTGATGTATATTACTCCATGATCTCATGCTAGCATTAGATACAGTAATGGCAGTCAATGAGGGCAGAGTGCTACATTAAAGATGTAGGTGTCACTGTCACGGTCATCCTACCAAGGGCTGAGAACCACCAGGCAAGGCTGGGTTGCATGAAACCTCCAACTTTATCCTAATCTCCACATATTCACATTTCCGCTGACTTCTAGGCTCTCTGCTTCTTAAACCAAACAACCCCAACACTCAACTCACTGCTTTCATTCTCCCTTTGCCCCATCTGTCCCATCTCCTTGAACATCAATGTCTTCACCCAGCTGCTGACCTACTAAGGTCAGAGATAGTCTCCTCCTCGCACACAGCACACACTAACATCTTCATGCCCCTCCCCCTGGACTGTTCCTTCATGTATGTGCCCTAATCTATGCCTTTTCTTTTCAATGTGCCAAATTATTTTATTCTTAATTTTTTTCAATTGTATATATTTAAGGTGTACAACTCGGTGACTCATGTATACTCATGTATACTCATGTATACTCATGTATACAACATGTATACACACTTACTGCTTCCTCTCTTCCTCTTTCCTTGCACTGTCCTTCTTGTCCCCAGTACTGCAGTCCCTTCCTCCCTGCCCCTTCTCTTACCTGAGAACTGCTGCACATCCACTAAGGCACACAGCTCAGAGGTGGCCCCTCTCACTAGCTTACTTTAATTCCTAAATTGGAATTTATTGCTTCTTCGTCTTTGTTCTCATAGCAGTGTGTGTGTGTGTGTGTGTGTGTGTGTGTGTGTGTGCACATGCTCTATATAAGCCTGATTTTAAAGTCTGTCATACCGTATTACATAACTATTTGTCATCCATTTATTTTCCCTAGTACATGATGATCTCCAAGGGCAAGGATTGTGTCTTACTAATCTCTGTATCCTGAGTTGGCTAGAAAGTAAGTTCTCAATGTTTGTTGAATTCAGGCCAATTGGCTTGAATTTTATTAACCCTCAAATATAAAGGAGAGCAATTCTCCAATATTTAAAGGGCATGAAAATTTAATTTTTTCTTTTCATGCTAAATGTATATAGTACATTGCCATTATCACTATTTACCTGGTTCTGGCACCTTTCCCCACACAAAGGGAAACATATATGTAAATTTATGTGCTCCTCAAAACACAGGAGGATCAGAAAGACATCATTTGAGGGTAAAGAAACCCTGCTTTTATTATGATATTTAAGCACAGATCCTTAAAGTTTAAAGAAAAGAAAACCACCGTAAGTTTCCATTCATACAAAGAAAATCAGAGTTCATTCTTCCTACCTGTACTAACTACAAATAAAAAAGGGTAAAGACCCCAAATCTGGGACTCTCAGGAGTTCTCGGCTTGCCACCAGCTCCTTGCCTCTCTGGAAACCTGCTCTGCACCAGGGGCTGAGTGCCAAAAGTGCACACTGCTGCAGGCATGACCATTCTGCTGTTGGCCGGAGTGAGCTGTATTCACCACTGCTCCAGGAAGGGGTCAATGGACATGCTAGTCCTGCTAGGTCTCACCTAGGAAATCATCTTCTTGGTGGTGATTTTATTTTTTTATGAGGTGATCTGAAAAGAATCCTCCAGACATGGACGTGGGGAAGAAGCTTTCTGAAAAGCTGACCCATTTTGTCTAAGACCTGCACAAGCTCTCCAGATCACCTCTCTGCCACACATTTTATTAGGTGCAGAATGCCAGGGCTATCTAGCTCACATTTCTTTATCTACCATGCGATTTTATGTTTGTGGAGATAGGAAAGGCAGAACCCTGGTTAGCTAGCTATAATGGAGAACCATGAATATCTCTATATGCCTCAAAAGCCTTTTTGGCTTTCAGGAACACAGTCTCTATAAATGCTCTGAGATGAAGAACAAGAACTATAATACTCCATGAGCTTTGGTCCTAAGTTACCTCTAGAAGAAAAATCTCTCTTTGGAGTAAATATGGGAAGAAGCGCATGTTGGTAATGTAGTGTGGTGGTTTGGGGCTGCTTGCCCAGGTCGCCTCTGTTGGGTAGCAGAGTCAAGGTCATGCGTAATAAAAATGCAAGACAAATGAAAAACAGGACTGTCTATAAATAAACAATTAACCATCTAATGAGATCCTGGTGCATGATCACACCCAAATCAGCTTAGATTTATATACATCTTTGCACATGAGATAAGGACGAGAATACATTTTTAATAAAAACCTGAAACTCCAATCTCAGCTAATACTAAAAGGAATATAATTAAATTCATCCTGCATAGAAATGAATATAAAAGTTGTAATAGAACATTTGATAAATTTCAGAAGGTAGAAAAATATGCATAATGGTTAATGAGAAAAAGAGTGAAGATAAATAACTGTTTTTGACATTGAGATAGTTGCATTTCCAGAGTCCTTGGTACCTTATAAATCTAGATAATAAAATGTGAATAAACTATGCATTTTTATGGTGTCTGTCGCCAAACTATCTAAGCTCTTCGGAGAGATTTTACTTGTTTTAAAACATTTATTCAGCTGTATATCCCACCTTCACCCCCTTTCTAGGGATTGTGCCTTCTTAAGGAAGACAAACACTCATGATCCCCTTTCACAAATCTCTCCCTCCTCTCAAATTTATGAATGCTAACTTCAGAGGGCAGATTCTAGAAGCAGGGGCGTAGAGTTCTCCACCATGGCCCAATTACAGCCCAAGAACCTATCTGGAAGAGTGCTATTGAACAGGGTGCACGTCAGATAAATTAATAAGGATTCTTCTAGCTGGGGACATCCGCACAGATTTCTCACTGTTATCTTAGAGAGTCTGCCCCTTCTCATGGCTTCAAGTGTTATCTCTGTACAAATACATTGAAACTTCTCACCTGGGCTCCAATCCATGTTTCTCTCCCCACTCAGAAACATCCTTCTGTCTCTCCCAATTCAACACACCCAAACTGGACTCTGCAACTCCCCTTCAAATGCACTTCTGTTCCAAACTCCCCATCATCCCAGCTTCCAGACCAGAAATGTCAGGGGAAGCTTTGATTCCTTCTTTTCATCTCACACAACTTGGAGAGTCATTTCTTGCTGGAATGGGAAGGGCGTTGTTGGGAGAGGACCAGGGGTAGGTTTTAGCTGAGAAATTTCATCTGCAATTGCTTACTGCCTCCTGGTGGCTGGTGGGGGAACAGCGAGGGGTTGGAACCGCTCTCCAGGAAGGCGGGCTCGAATGCCTAGGATTCCAGTTTTCAGAAATACCAGAGTCAAGGGGAGAAAATGACGAAACGCAGAGCTGCACAACAGAGCCTACTGCCTGAACAAGAACCAAAAAATGGACCAATGTCCCCAGGAAGAAGAGAGCAGGAGTGGGCGGGGAAGACCCAAGGACAGACCAGGTGGGAAGTTAAGCATGAAGAGAGATCAGAGGAGAAGGGTCACGGGTCCTACAGGCTACCTAGTTGTCTAGCAGACTGGAGGCAGAGTTCTAGCAACTTTCTACTTGATCTTACACGGTGCGATGAGAGATTGCAAGATCCTGACACTCTATTTTGGGAAAAGATAGCTGTGGCATCTAAAGCATGCCAGCCAGCGATGGCATAGAAGCCTTTGGACAGAGCAGTAAAGAGAGCTACCAAAAGACACAGAAGGCTCACTGTGCTCTCGACCCCGCAGGCAGAAGCAATAAGTGGATGAAAACTACATAAGGTTCTCAGCCATTGCTCTAAACTTACTAAATCCCACCAGTCTCCTTTGGGACATGTCCTACAGTTTTCGCTCTACCCTCTCCATCCCCTCATCATCCCTGATCTTGGGCCTGCATCAGTCCACATCTGGATTCATCCATAGGGTCTCCAAGATGGTCTTAGTTCAAACAGCCCCCAAGTGTAAGGAAATGTACTCAATTTCACTCAAAATAAGAGAAAACAAATTCAAACTGTGCTGAGATACCATTTCTCAGTTGTCTTATTGGTGAAAATTCAAAAGCTTCACCAATACTCTGCTGATGAGGCTGTGAAGGAAGGGCCCCATCCCATTGTTGAGAACGCAAAGCAGCACAGCCCTGTGGAAGGGGACCTGGCAATGTTCACTAATTCCTGATCTAGCAACCCCTACCCACAGTCATTTACCCTGAAAATACATCTCCAACAACATGAGAATCCATAACCATGAGAGTAATTGAGGAATTATTTGGGATAGCAAAATTCTGGAAACATCCTAAATGCCTACCCATAGGAGAACAGATGATAAACTATGATACAAATTAACAATGGAGGCACATGCCACTGTAAAAAAAATTGTGAGAAAGACACGGTAACATATGGAGTGATTACGGGATACATTTTTTAAAGATTTTGTTTACTGATTTATCTTTTAGAGAGAGAGGGTGAGCACGCAAGCAGGGAGAGGAGCAGGGGGGGAAGGAAAGAGAGAATCTTAGGCAGGCTCCACAGCAAGGAATCCAACTCAGGCCTCAATCTCACAACTCTGAGATCGTGATCTGAGCCAAAATCAAGAGTCAGACACTTAACCGACTGAGCCACCAAGATGTTACACAGGATACATTTTTAACTGAAAAAGACAAGACATAAAATTATATATATGTAAGTTATGGCAACTTTATGTAAGAAAAAGAAAGGTAATAAGACTATATATGTATTTATGTTTCAGCAAAAAGAAACAGGGAAGGGGCACCTGGGTGGCTCAGTCAGTTGAGCATCTGACTCTTGGTTTCAGCTCAAGTCATGATCTCAGTGTCGTGGGGTTGAGCCCTGCATCGGGCCCTGAGCTCTGGAGTCTGCTTGAAGATTCTTTCTCTCCTTCTACCCACCTCCACTCCCGACTCATGTGCATGCCCTCTCTCTGTAAATTTTTAAAATTTTTTTTAAAAAAACAGGGAAGGCAACCCAGAAACTAATGCGTTTGGTTGTCCATAATGGAAGAGGAAAGTGGGCTGGAAGGGTGTGAGAATACTCCGTTATACAGTCAGGATTTCCAAGCCATGTCCACATTTCATGTATTTAAGACAATCAACAAAGATGGACAAAAACTAAATGTAGTAAGAATATAAATAAATAAATGCACCTATCTATCAATTGATAGCATAACCACACAGAAAAAACAATCTGAGTGATTTTTGAATAAAGCACTCTGTACAACCTCAGTGGGATGTAGTCTAGGGACAAAAAGAACTGCAAAGAAATCTTGACCTCCACTTAATACATTTGTGGTTGGTAGTGGTATCGGTGGAGTGATTTAGAACAAATGAGTCAATATTGAACTTACTGGGAACCAGAACTCTTACCATGGGAGAAAGGAGATATCGATATTAGAATGAGGGATGACAAAGAAGAGACATGAGGTATACCTTTGCAATTGGAGTTATTAGTATTAGCTCATGACATGTTACAGACTACTTATTTCCTAGTTCTATCCATTGAGAGGGACTATAATCCTACATACACACACAAAGAGAAACAGATACAGTTCCATATGGACATAACTGTAGATCTATAAATACACAAAGAATAAATATAGAAAGAGAAAAAGCAAAATGGTACAAAATGTTAACAATTGATGACTCTGGGTGAAGGGTATATGGTGTTCACTGTACTTTTCTGAGGCTTTATAATAGTTCAAAATAAAGAGTCAAGGGAAAAAAACAGTTTGTCTCAACACTGCCTGCCATCTAGGTTACATTTTAGTTGTACTTCTCTGGGCCTTTGCTAGTTCTGGCTTGTCTTTCTTGAGGGCTGATGACCAAAACTGCTAGGGTCCTATGGGTAAGTCAGGATGAGATGAGTTCAACCCTGCTTTCACACTCCCCAGCCAAATCCTATGGTGCTCAACAGCATCCAGTTCTCTAGGAACTGGCTGTCATGTCTCCTTGGGCTCCTGCCAAGGAGGAAATCAAAGTTCAGTGTCCTCATATGTGAGTTGCTTCAAGCACTGATGTATAAGTGCCTTAAAACATTGGCCGTTTTCCTACCCACCCACATGAACTCATGAGCTGTTTCTATAGACTATTCCCATTCGTCAGATTCTCCGTAACCCAGAAGAACTTAGCGTGGCTGGCACGTCTGTCAAGTAGTCCCTGAGCATCAGGCCCTGTGTAGCAATGGAGATAGAGCAGCAGGAAAAGCAGATCTAAGTTTCAGACATGAAGGTGCTTATGATTAGTGATGGTAGATGGATGATAGCAAATAAGCGAATACAGAATATACCAATTGGAGATACAATCTAAAGAAAAGAGCAGGCAAAGAGGATGGAGTCTGGGGTGAGGGCTGGGGAGTGGTCGGTAATTTTCAAACAGGGCAGCGAGGAAAGACATCATTGAAAAGGTAGAGTTTAAGTAAAGACCAGAAAAGGTGGAAAGGTGAGCCACAATGATATCTGGGGGGAAGGGATGTTCCAGAAGGAGCAAGTATCCCATGGGGGGAGCCATCTGGCCTGAGTAACAGGAAGCTAGTGGGAGCTGGAGCTGGACAGTGAGGGAGGGCAAGGGCAGAGGAGACCAGGCCGAGAGGTGGGGGCAGATGGTCTTAGTGGGCCTTGAAGTTCACCTAGAGGTCACTGTCGGCCTTTGACCTTGACTTGGAGTGAGACAGGAGATTTAGGAGGCTTCTGAACAGAGGAGTGACATGGTCTGCCTCAGATTTTTGAAGTTTCAGCTAAAGCAAAACTATTTCTCTGTGTTCTTTCTTTCAGATAATGTTTGAGTTGATTCCAAATGGATCCCTGAGCAACCTTTTTTCTTCACCTCTTTCCTGTTTTCAGCTAACTTATGAGGGCCTCTTCAAATAACCACCAGAGCCATCACGATTCCATCATGAGGCCTGAAACAAGTGTTAGCCCTTCGTGGTTCTTCTGGGTCCTGCCCACGTCTTTGAAGATGATCTCTGAGCACAGGAGAGATCAGAGGATTTGGACAATTTAGCATCAGTATGGGTAACAAAGAGGCCAGGTAGCCAAGCCTCACGTGACGGGTGAAGGGCATGTATATTCAGGGGTAGAGAGACAAGTTCGCTGGGACTCCATGGAGGCTGCGCAAGGCCAGAGAAGAAGAAGGTGAGAAGTGTCCTTGCCACTTTTCAGAGTTGTTAAAATTGCAGCAGCTGGTGAGTGACTAGGAGAAAGGCACACCCCATTCCTTCTCAATGGGTTGTCACAGCTTAAAATCTGCCAGAGGCATCTTGGTCTCTTCCATCCCCCCAAACCACTCTCCTAGACACGAACTCCATGGTCTTTCTTCAATGGGCCAGAGGCAATGACTATCTGCAGGAGAATCTCAGTTGGGGCTTCTTGGTGCCCTCTCTGTGGAACCAGATAGACTTGTTTCCAGGATCCTTCTTTCAAAGGATGGCTCCAAGAAGGGACTTGGGATTTGGATGCATTTCTTGTCTCTTTGCTCATCATCTCTTACCTCAGTGACCAGAGCAGGGGCGTCACGTTGAGCTGAAACCCACAGCCTTTCCTCCATGCTCTGTGCCCACCATGCGTGTTAGTGACAGAAGGAAGCAAATGAACAAATAAAGGCACATTTGTCACAAGAGAGAGGATCGAGGAGGAGCACAATTCCTCATCCCCTCTCTCTATCCTCCTTAGACTCTGTTTATGACCATTACTTTTAATGGATTTTTTTAAGGTAAGAGGCAAGGAGCTGGGAGGCTATTGCCTTATCAGTAGAAAGCATCAATACCAATAACACCAGCTGGTTTTATGACATGACAGAAGAGAAATAATCAATGCATAAATCAGAGCTTTAACATTGTCATAAACTCTGGAGCATCAGGATTTAGTGAGGGGAGAGCAGGCCAAGATATGACAAAGATGTAATTGGGAGACAGGAAGTGACATTATTTTTCACAGCAAAATAAAAAGAAGGAAAAGGAGAGAAATTAAGAGAGAAAATGAAATGCACAGCCTGTGCCAGGCTGAGTTACAAATGATCCCTTAAAATTAAAAAATGTCAGGAACTTACGTGATATCAGCATTAGGGTGCAGCCCAAAGACTTCGGGGTTATCTAGGGATGGCAGTGACTGGATGTACTCAAAATACTGATCCAGGGTTTTGCACAAGGGGATTTTATATCCGGTATAAAAACAGAACGACGGTTCAAACATCTTCTCACTGAACCAGACCTAGACGGGAGAGAAAACAGAAGAAATAAAAGTGATGAACATCTAAATGAAAATATAAGGAAGGAAGGGTCAGCTTATTTCCATTTTAATAGATTTTTATGTTGGGTTTGAAAGGACCTTAAGAAAACCACTGATAGAAATAATTAGCACAAATATGAAGAAAAGAGAGAGGCCGCATACACAAAAACAGTGGAGCCTAAGCCTCTCTTGGAGACCAAAGGCACTTGCTAACAGTGATGAGAGAGAGCCAGTCTTGTAAGCCCACTCTCTGCTCCACTAACTCATGACCCTCCATCCCACTGTTGAAGATGAATGGGAACACCCTGCAGAGAGGAGGCCATAACCACACACATGAGAAAGGATCTGGGCAATTCCATGGCCTCCCTTCGCCCCCAAAACAAGGTTCATGCCAGGAATGTGCTGTGCTCGGGGTGGCTCACAGCAGCACCGTGCACCCTACAAGGCCAGGAAAACTTAACAATCATCTCCCCTTCCACCCAGAGCTGGAGAGCTCCCTCTATTAATTAAGTTATGTCCCTGGCCACAAGAAGCAAATGTATCCAACTGTCTTATTGTTTGCCTGAAGACACCCTTTTCTCATTCCATATGAATTGATTATCTGTAATGTAACAGCAAGAGAACAAATATATACTTGGTGTGAATAGACTTATTATGAAGAGGGGGAAAAAAAAAGAATGCTGAATGCCTAGGAGCCAGATTTGAGGCAATGACTTCTGTGTCTAACAGAGCAATTTTCTCAGCAGGAAGGGAAATAATGGGAAGACAGGAGGAACAGAAGTGCAGGCAGGACGTCTGAATCACTCAGAGGACTCGATGTGAAAAGAGGTGGGGACTGTGCTTTACTTCAGTGGTTTACACTTTCTCTAGCATCTTCCTTCCGTATCCTTCTCCCAGCTCTTTTTAGGTCCAGTGATCACTCTGAAATGTCCTGTGTGCTGGTTCTCTCTTCTGTCCTCACCCCCCACCAAACCCCCCACCCACCCTGTTCTATCCTAGTTAACTCCTGTGCACTAGGCATGGAGCTTAGAACTGGAATAGAAGGCAAGGATGAGTCACCTACGGTTCTTTCCTCCAAGGAGCTTGTGACCCCCCCGGGGGGTGGGGGGGAATGAGTCAATTACATAACAAACCATAGTGCAAAGTCCACTAAGGTAAGAGCCAGAGGAAATAAAAATAAGCAAAATACAAGCAGGCTCAAAGCAGGAAGAGAGACTCGCCACTGGACATCAGGGTAAAGTAGCCACAAGGAGGTTAGGTCAGCAGGTCAGAAGGTAGGACTGAAGCAGAGACCGAGGTAGGGGAAGGCAGCATGTGGGTTCCATGGTGCTTTCTGCGGCTTTCTTCAGTAGCGTTTCCTGGTAACCCCATGTCCTTACAGCCAGAGACCCAAACTCACCTCTCTGGTTACTGACAGGCCATCTGAAACAGGTGAGGGGAAGGAACTGATGAGACAGGAGGCTGAAGGGAGTGCAGGGGGAAGTGTACAGTCGGGGGAGAAAGGGACAAGGCTGCCCAGTGGTCAGAGAGCTGGAGCCATTGAAGGTGGAGCAGCCCTAAGGGGAGTTAGGAGAGAGACAGAAAGAAAGAAGTGGAGGCTGGCGGGGGCCGCAGGGAATGAGGAAAAGCTGCCCAGGGGCCAAAGAATGGAAAATGGTAGGATGACTTTTCATTTAGGGCAGTAATTAAGCCCAGATGGGCTTCCCCAGGTGGGGCCCAGGCCCAGAGGATGGAGAACTGTAGCATTCCGAGAGGCGGTTGGGGTCTGCCAACTAGTCTTCTATTGCCCTGAATATGGGGAGGTGGGGGGGCCGGTGTGGGGCGGGAATAGGGAAGAAGTAGAAGAGGGGAAAGACAGATTCAGGTCAGAGGGAGGAACTGTCCACCTTGAGGTCTTGAAGGTGCAACAGTTTGAGCAACAGGCTCTCTTCCTCTCCCCCTCTTTGCCCACAAGCCACTTTGAGCTGCGATCCAGAGAGCCAGCTTTGGGTCTGATGTGGAGGGCAAAGAGGTCTCTTAGAAATCCCCTTTACTGAGCCAGCAAACTGTGGTGTTCCTGCCACCTTAAAGTAAGGCAGTTTCAATAAAACAAAGACAAACCCACTAGATCAGGACTCTCCTTGAACTCTACTTTTTAGAAAAAGTCCAAGTAATTTTTTTAAGCTAATAAAAAGTGTTGTTAAAAAAAAAAAAAAGTATAGCTGATTTCCAAGTTGTGCTCTGGGGTCAGTGAAAATTCAATCCAGTCTACTCTGTTTTAGATGACTATGACCCCAGGCACATAAAACTCAAGTCTTCTGAGATTAAATTACGTTTATCATCATCAACAAACATGTAGTGTCTGCTAGGTGCTAGGAAGGACACAGAGCCTTAGATGACCTGTTTCTTATTTTAATGGGCTTACAATCTAGTGGGGGAGGCTGAACACATGTATTAGGATCACACATTTCTTTTCCCACTCTTCAAGGCAACTACTTCACATCCCTTCCCCTTTCTTCAAAGGTCCCAAACTTGCCATACCCTCCCCTCAGCTGATGACCTGCGTCCCCTTAGCTAATGATGCTTCTTATTTCATTCTGAGCATAGATAAGATAAGAAGAAAACAACCCCATCTTCCTCCACCAGGTCTTCCAGTCTTTGCCACCCATAGGTTTCCTAGGCTTGCCCCATCATAAGGAATGGGTTGCCCTCCTTCTAACAACCAGTACACATATTGGTAAATCTAAATCAGCACTGGTTGCAAAATTATCATAATGAGTAACAGGAATGGGAATAAAAATGAGGAGCCAAAATTCTCCATAGCTGTAATATAGAAGATGCAAGTCAGAAGGGCTCGAAAATAAAGCCTAATATGTAGGGTTAGATTTTCACTTAGGTAATCATGTTAGAAAAGGTAAAGACTAAAAATAGAATAGATAATTTTCAAACCAATCAGAAATATAAAAATGCATTTTTAAAAAGCAAAAAAGAAAAAAAGACCAAAAAAAAAGTATGGCTAATGAAAGATGGTAGGATACATCCTACCATACAAAGACAGTAGGATAAGTCAAAATATAGCAACAATCACAATAATCAAATTATTCATTTGCCTGTTAAAATACAGAGCTCTTCAGACTAGAGATTAAAAATTCCAGTTATCTGTTGTTTATAAGAGATAAATCTGACACATAATGACATAGAAAGGTTGAAATAAAAGAAACAGAAAAATATATACCAGATATACTAAAATTAAGTATTTCTAACCATTAAAAGACTAATAAGAGAGTGAAGAGGCAAGGCTTAGCGTGGGAAAAGAAATTTACAACAACATAATCAACAAAGAAATTACATCCAGAATATGCAAAAAGCTCCTGTAAATCAATATTTTAAAAAGACAGGCAATGCAAGAGAAATAGAGGTGAGAACATACAAGCAAGTCACAAAGGAGCAAACTGAAACAGTGAATCAACATGTGAGCATACTCAAGTTCATTAGCATTCAGAGAAACAAAAATGAAAACCAAAGTGAGATACCGTTATATATCCACCAGAATGGCTAACATTAAAGAGGCTAATGGTGCCCAGTGTTGGTGAGGATGTGGCTTAATGGGATATCCCATTCTTCTGCTGAATGTATTCTTGGAACAACACTTTGGAAACCAGATTGGTGTGACTGACTAAAATGTAAAGTACACAAACCCTATAACCTAGCAGTTCAGCTCCTAATAGAAAGGCATATTCATGTGCTCCAAGAACCTGGTAGAAAAATGTCCCCAGATGCATTATTTGTAATAGCACCAAATGGAAACAATCCTAATTTCCACCAATACAATACAACGGAACCCAGCACAGTAAAGGAAAATGAGTAGACTACCTGCAACACGGGTGAGTCTCAAAATACCATATTGAGAAAAAGAAGCCAGACACCAAAATGGGAACATAGTCTATGGGTCCATTTAAATGAAGTTCAAAAGCAGGCAAAATTGAACTATGTTAATAAGGGGTACTTCCTTAGATGGTACAAGTATGGTGAGAAAGAAACGGTTTGTATAAAAGTCTACATCGTGGTTACCTTGAGAGAATGGAGAGTTGTGATGGAGAAGGGGCATGCGGGAGTCTTTGGGGGAGCTGGAAATAATCTATGTCTATTTGAAGAGACTTACTAAACTATATGTTCATGTTTTATACATTTTTCTATATATTTCATGTTTCTTAAGAGTAGGTTGCGTTTTTTAAGGATTTATCACGCAAATACTAAGTACAGGTAAAGTTCTTTTCCTCATCTTCCTTGACCTCTCTCAGTTAACCATTTCCTCTTGACACATTAAAGTACTCAGAGCCCCGGCCTTAGATTTTCTTTCTCTACACTTTCTTCTTAGATGGTTCTCTCATCTGTTATCTTGACTTCAATGCCGTCTATATGCTGACAAATTCCAAATCTTTTTCTCTCTGACCTCTCTCCTGAGCTCCAGAACCATAAATCCAACTGCCTTGTTTACCTTCCTTCATTCTCTCATTCAACATATATTTATCGATGAGGTAGTATGTTCTAGATTCTGCTCTGCATGCTGGGAATCTGGCAGTGATGTAATCAGGTAAAGTCCCTGCCTTTAGGGAACCTCAGTGTCAGACAACTCCATTTGTGTGTCTAGTGGGCATCTCAAAAATCACATGATCAGAACAGAGCTCCTAATTTTTGGCCCCCGTCAATAAAACTCATTCTTTCTGTAGCCCTTCTCCTCTGTAAATAGTTCTATTCTCTACCCAGTTGTTTAAATCAAAACTAGGAGTGATTCTTGACCCCCTCATCTTTCACCATCAGCATTCTGCTGGTAGTTCTACATAATATATGCAAAATCTAATCACTTCTCAGAATCTCGAGTATAAGACTCCAATTTTAGGTACTTTTGCAATTATTCTAACATACAGTACACAAGACATCTTTTTATTCCTTTAAACCTCGGGTATAGAGGTGAGTTTACCATATTTCTTTATTTTATCATACTCATGAGTCTAGGGCCCCTCTTTTTTGAGAGACAGAGAGAAAGAGAGAGAGCAAGCAAGGAGGAGGTGGGGGCGGGGAGAGAGTCTTAAGGAGGCTCCACGCTCAGCACAGAGCCCAATGTAAGGCTCAATCTCACAACCTGAGATCATGACCTGAGCTGAAGTCAAGAGTCAGACACTTAACTAACTGAGCCACCCAGGTGCCCAGAGTTGAGGCCCCTTTTATTTTTCCTTTCCCCATTCAGTCCAGATCTCCACTCCCAGTCTCCTTCCCTCTGAGGGCATCTATTTAAATGCACTTGACCTATGTCCTTGTAAAGTATGCAAGTATTACATTATGGATCTCATTTTATTTTTTTAGACTGTATACTCAATTCTCAAAACTCATAGTTTTTCAAATCTATGCATGATGTCATATGGATCGTTTCTTCCAAGTGCAACATTATATTCCATGATAGGAATCACAACATTGAACTCATCTACTCCCCCATGGCAGACTCCTACTTCTACAATTTCCTACTACTTCCTGTAACTTCCTACAACTTCCTACTACTACAAATAATACTATGAGCAATATCTTTGTACATGTCCATGGACACCTGTTTGTGAATTTCTCTGGGACATATACTCAGGAGTGGGAGTCTGGTTCAGAAAGTATCACCCACTTGATATGACTAAGGGTGGCCAGACTGTACCCCCAGAAGGGGGAGCAATAGTATTCCATCGTGCTCGTTCACTACTTCTTAGGATTCTTAGGCATTTGTAGTGGATGTTGTGACGTACTGCCAGTTCCTTCTTCAGGACCCAGGCACTCACTCTCAGCTGTCTAGAGTATTGACTACTCAGGGCTCATCACATTGTCTCTCCCAAGGTATTGCCCTGGCAGAAGGGAGCATGCCTCAACCAAGGTCATGGCCTGGGGAAGGGGAACCCACAAGCAACCCAATCTATGATGGTTACCTTCAGTTCCATACACAATATTGCCATAGACATCATTATACATGTTCATCTGTGCACTTTTTCTAGAAATGTTCTGGGATGTGTCTACCTAGAATACTTAATTTCAGTAAGTTTTGCCCCGTTGCTTTCTAGGTCCGACTTAATCTCTAGCAGCCAGGCTCCCACTACCACACAACACTTACCATCATCCACCTTTCTCCATATATGGCTTTAAGAAAAACTAGCAAAAATAAGTAAGGATTGAAAGAAAAATCAGATTCCTGGTCAACCTCCAATTTACCAAAAATATTGCCAAAGCTTATGCTTTGCTGTTTTTGTCAAGGAGAAAAAAAATCACTGAAACAGAGAATTGCCAATATAGATCCTACTATAAAGAATTCAGATAATCATAAAATACTTAACATATCTGATTTATCCCACTTAGGTAATACATATTGCTTCTTTAACATGTAAAAATTTTAAGAAGAGTTTGAGTCTTATATTTATACATTTTATCACTGATGTGAAAACTGTAATTGCTAAGGAATAATTTTCTCTGGAAAATGCTTGCCAGTGTGATTGATATATGTAGATTTTACTGGACACAGAAGGAAAAATGAACACTCTATCAATTTTCAGTTGTGTGTCCTAACGGAAAAGATGAGAATACTCAAATCATTGTTAATTCTCCAGTCACTTATTTGGGGGGTTGAAATCTTCATGAGACTTGCACTCTAAGAAAGTAGCAAATAAACTGTCATGTTTTCATGGAGGAGGAACAGTGGGGGGAGACCCCGAAAATATGCAACTCATTTATACAGGGGAAAATTTACAGACTATTGGGAGTTGACCACTATTATCTTCTGGACCACAGGTAGATTGCTAGTTGGTTGGGCTTTGGTTTGGGTTTGGGTTTGGGTTTTGCTGGCTGGTTTCTTTTCAGCAGCTCTGCAATCTGGGTTTTTCCTGCCCTTAAGTTTGGCTCACCAATTATAAACAAACAAATATTCTTGTTTAAAAGGAGAATAAAATGAAATGTGTCCCATGCTTTTCCTATAAATTGACTTACCCTAGCAAAGCAATTGAGTAGACGTTTATCAAAGTCATCTGTCACTCTGCCTCCGTATTGAACTTCTCCAATCATGTACCGAACCGTACTCCATGATACACCCTTTATTAAAAATACAAAAGATTATTTATTGCCAATCCAAACAAGTAACTCTAAACATTTCAAGTCTTTTCCTGGAGGAAATATCTCAAAAAGGAAGCATGAGCTAGATCACTTTTAAAGTGACTCACATTCTTCTGTTAGTAACTCTTCTGCTATTACATGACGGAAACTGCCAGGGTTTGGTCATCAAAGAAAAATCTACAATACTAAATAACAAGGGAATATATTACTCATTATTTAAAATAGGGGGAAAAGACTATTTTTTCACTCGGAGGATGTAATCCTCTATAATACTCATTATAGTAATGCCAGGCTGTTAGAAAAAAGAAAAAAGGGGGAAAAAAATCAAGTAATCAACAGTTTAATATGCTTTCTTAGTAATATATTTTCTGAATCAGTATGAGAACAACCAGAAAATTATTCATTCACAGCATTTTTCTACAATGCAATCCTTTGCTGCCTCATTCTGTGAGCTATGACTAAATCAAAGTATTTATTAATTTCCATAGCAATCTTATCCTGGCAATATATTACAGATATTAATAGTTTTTTTGTTTTTTTACTTAATACATTTGGAGTAGGAAAAGTAAGAATGCTTGATTTTTTAAAATTTATTTTCTTTTGGCTAAATTCTGATTCATCAGCTCCACTGACTTTCAAAGCAACCATTTCAAGGTTAACTATTATTTGTGTATACAAATGATAAATAATAACAGACTGTGAACCCATACGATGTAATTTTTCATCAAACTGTCATACTCAATTTAATATCCCTTTTTAACTTCAAGAAAAAGTAATGGTTTGATTCTAGATCCTCTGGTGGCCCACATAAGAATTCATCATGGCAGGGAGCCTGGGTGGCTCAGTGGGTTAAAGTCTCTGCCTTCGGCTCAGGTCATGATCCCAGGGTCCTGGGATTGAGCCCCACATCGGTCTCTCTGCTCAGCGGGGAACCTGCTTCCTCCTCTCTCTCTCTGCCTGCCTCTCCACCTACTTGTGATCTCTGTCAAATAAATAAATAAAATCTTAAAACAAAGAGAGAATTCATCATGGCTTACCGTCGCCATACTGATTTTCTAGTACCTATAATTAGCTTCAAGATTGACTATGAGAAAGAAGAGAAAAGGAGACAGTAGGAATTTATTGAGTTCTTATTATGCACCATATTCTGTGCTTTCAAAAATGCGAATTCACTTATTCCTCACAGAAACCAAGGCCGCTTTGTAGATGAGGAAACAGCCTCCTAGAGGCTCATAAACTTGCTCCAGACCATAGAAAAAATGAATTTCCAACCCTTCCTAACACATGTGGAGGGATAACTGGATTGTGTTCTTAGCTCTGTGACCTGAAGGAAGTCCTTTATTCTCTCTTGTCCATTACCTCATCAGTAAAATGGGGACAACAGTAATGCCTTCTATGCTGACCTCACAGAGTTGTGAAGATACAGATGAGATCCTCCACACATGAGCACTTTGAGAACTGTGAAATGCTGGATGATGACTAGTGACCATTATTAGAAATCATTGCCATCTATTTGCGTAAGTTTAAACATCTGTTAAGATGTGACTAAAGGGGGCGCCTGGGTGGCTCAGTGGGTTGAGCCTCTGCCTTCGGCTGAGGTCATGATCTCAGGGTCCTGGGATGGAGCCCCGAGTCTGGCTCTCTGCTCAGCTGGGAGCCTGCTTCCCCCCTCTCCCCCCCGCCCCCGCCTGCCTCTCTGCCTACTTATAATCTCTCTCTCTCTGTCAAATAAAAAAGTAAAATCTAAAAAAAAAAAAAAAGATGGGACTAAAGGTGAGAAAGAACTCTTGTGTGGTGTGGGCTGAGAAAACATTTCACTTCTGAAGAGGCATCAGTGAGAGATGCTGGAAGAAAAGTCTGATTTAAGGTGTACATTCTCTTGAAGTGCACTGGGGGCAGTTAGGTGCGATATGAGGGAGGTTGTGGCATTTCTGTGCACAGATTTGTCTCATTTGTAGTCTGTCTCTGCTGTATGTGCACGGGAGAGAGATGAGAAGGGGGAACACAAGTGTGAGATTGGGGTCTGAATGTACTCCTAGGGGCAGTAGGGGTGTGAGGGGAAGGGCCTGGACAAGTAAACAATGGATTAGAATGAGCAGTCCCTTTTTAGGGAGGTAAGGGGAACCTCAGTGGGTTCAGCTGTGTATTATAGACTGAAAATGTCTGTAGAAACTTGATTTGAGGACAATAATAAAAATGGGGAAAATAACAATTTCACTCACTTTTTTAATATCACATTCATCAAGATGATTCTGAATGAACTGGACGCTGGCTGCAAAGTCAGCAGAATTGAACTCATAGGGAATATTCCATCCTAAGGGACCAAATTTTCGTCGCTCCTTAAGGACACCAAAGAAAATGAGTGAGATTTTAAAATTGAATGCAGCTGATTTCTATTATTATTATTAAAACATAAAGTATGGGAAAATTAAGGCATGATATAGAGACGAGTTGATGTCATAAGAGAACAGTATAGAATTTCGGGTACATTACTCTTTAGAAATACTATTTCATGGTTCTTTTTTTTTTTTTTTTTTCTATTTCATGGTTCTATTGCCAAATGGTTTACAAGGACAAATCCTCAGGCACCTGGGTGGCTCAGTCAGTTAAACGTCTGTCTGCTCAGGTCATGATCCCAGGGTACCGGGATAGAGTCGTGGTCCCGCATTGGGAACCTGCTTCTCCCTCTCCCTCTGCCCACCCCTTCCTCTGCTCATGTACACATGTGCCTGCTTTCTCTGTCTTGCAAAAATAAATAAATAAAAATCTTAAAAAAAAAAAAAAAGTAATCCTTAACTATTTGCCAGATCAGAGTTCTTGGGCTTTAAAAAAAGTCTAGATTTCCATGCCCAATTTAAAAACATGCAGCGGATGCTCAATAAATGTCTGTTAAATTAACTCATTTATTCTAAATTGGACTCTTAAAAGTTTCAAATGTTCAATGCACGAGTTTAAATTTTTGTTTTCCCAGTTGAATATCTTAAGCCCTTGAGAGCATCTAGACCCCCTACTAGTTTGACTTTATAATCTTGCAATTTCAGGCTTTGAAAACCCCAAATCTCTATTGTGAGACATGACACATTTCTTCTTAAAACTTACACATTGCCCTCATTTGTTCTCTCCCATGGGATGTAGTTAACTGTTTGGAACTGCCAGATTGCCCATAAACAATCCAAAGGGGCTCAGATCAAATGATTCAACTGCCTCGATATTCTGGAGACCACATTAGAACCAGTAGCTCCAGGCTCTGATCACCTAGCGAACCACATAGATTAACTCAAATATCACTACTCCATCAGCTTTCACTGCCTCAGTGCACAACCAGTCTCTAAGGGAGGTCCAATTATTTACTTGGGTTTAGCTCCTAGCCCTTTGACCCTAGCAGTTGAGGTGAGAATCCATGGAGAGAGTAGAATCCCAAGACATCTGTAGAAAGGTATGATTCTACTTCTCTACCTCTAAATATATACTAACTTTTCTTTCTCTCTTCTGCCTTCCTTAACACGCACACACTCACACACTGTTTTCACAAGTCATTCTGATACTTCTTTCTACAGCGGCTCCATGCTTTAGATCCTAATGAATACCACGATTTAAAAGAATCTACATGAATTTTAGTTTAAACAAGTTCACGGACAGGACAGAGAAAAAAAATCAGAAAGCAAGAAGGTTTAATTACTGATTTTCAGAATGTGCTTTTAAAATGTTAAGTAAACCATGAAAATTAATCTGGGTAATTTGGGTCCAGATGTCCTGACCCTGGGAGATCAGACTGTTAAATAAAAATTCAACCAAGTAAATCTTAAAGATCTCCATGGCTTTACTGAACGATTGATGAATCAGGAGGCATCCCATTTAGCAAATAGGAAGGAGCCCCAAAGAGCTACAGAAAAAGGGAAGGTTTTTAAAGGCAGAGGAGAGATGGCACAAGGAAGTAATAAGTAAGAAAAAGGATTATTTTGGGCAAAGTCACCTTTCTTTGGGAGAGAAAAGGGGTCTATTAGGGGCTACCTCACTAGTGCTGACCAGGAAATTCCAGACTAACTGGTTAAAATCACACTCCTGGAGAAGGTTGAAATTGCAGTTAGGTTACGTATTGGTTTCGGTTTGGTAATGTGGGCTTAGCACAAGTAATTCTGTTCTGGGTCTGTTGTCTCCTTTTTTAACAAGACCGAAGGTAGACCCATACTTCCTTACATTAGGCTGTCAGATATTAGACATCTGTAATGGTGTGATTCCCATCATCACCCCTTAGCTAATTAATTAGACAGAAGGTGGACAGCCAGCCCAAGAAAGGCCAAACAAGATTCCTTCACCCAGGAATTTGAACTTGGGGTTCAGAATTGCTATCTAGAATTTATCCTAGTTAGAGCTTAAAGTAGGGAGACTTATTGCTATCTAGAATTTATCCTAGTTAGAGCTTAAAGTAGGGAGACTTGTAAATTTGGGAGCTGTGAAGCACCATCTTCCACCTTGAACACAGAGAAGGTGAGAAGGAGCAGAGGTGCCTGGACTGATGAAGAGGACTGTGGTATCATCCCCTGTGCACGGGGGAGAACCCTGGCTCTTTAATGCGTCAGCTTCTCTTGATGGCTTTCCACTTCCTGGTCTCAACATTCATGCTGCCCTGACGTACGGTCTTGTTTGTTTGTTTCATGTTGAAATATTTGGTCCTATAACCAGATTTTGAACCTTGACAGTGAGAAACATGTCCCCCATTTTTGTCTCCCCTTTGCACTTTCTTGGGGAAAGGATTATGATTCTGAAATGAACACTAGATTGATTATTGATTATTATCAGAATGAAAGGCACTCTCCTCATCCCCAGGGGGTGATTTCTGAGGCTGACATAGAAATTCAAAAGAATTTCTGGAGTGGATCCCAGAAACACTGAGGTGAGCTCCCTCCAGGTTATTTTGGAGCAAGAGTGAGTTGGGAGACCCTATGCGATATTAACATGAAAATGCATTCAGCCAAGCCTTGAGCCTCTGGAATTTCTTCCACCTGAAGCCTTCAAAAAGAAGGAAGCTAACCAATTACTGGTGAAATGAAATGTTTTCCTCTGGTTTTTTTTTGTTTTTTTTTTGTTTTTTTTTTTTTTTTTAAAGAGAATCAACTCTAAAATAGTTTCACCTATGTTTGACTTAATTTTTTAAATTTACAGTTCAATTAGACAGGAGACTGAATGGAAAATAATTCTTCCTTTCCAATTACAAAAACTGCTTAAATTGGCTCTATGGAAACACTTCCATTTACATGTACTGAGCCATTGCAATTTCACTGCTCCTTAAAATATGATCTTTGAAAATTGCTATAATGCTGAGATTTGTTTCACTTTATGCTATTTACTATCGAATTTCATTTGAAGCATTTACCTTTTAGGTTGGTTTAGGTTGGCTATTTAGCTTATCTTGGAAAAAACAAAAGACAAAATCTTGGGAGGGTGACTTTTCTTTCACAAATGAAGTAAATTCATTTTCTTGTAACTTTTTTTTGTACTCACTGATCTTTCTAAGTGACAATAAAGAAAGTAAAAAAATAAAATAAAATAAAAATAAAAAAATAAAGAAAGTACCCTGAATTATCACCTTGGAATACTGTCAGATCATAGACTCAAACCCTCGGGAGAAGAACTAATAACACATTTGGAATATCAAAAGCAGGCTGCTTTGCTAGAATTTGGAATATTTGGAATACTAAATCTCTTCAGTCTTTAGTATTTTAGTACTTTAGTATTTTTGAAACTATGGGATGAGTCCTATGTGAGACAATGGAAAAATATTAAAATCAATGTATTTTAAAGAAGTTTTAATCCAGTTGAGAAAATAAGACTTAGAAACAAGGAGAGGACAATGTGATGGTGACTATAATTAATTATCAAAATTTAACAAATGATAAGCCTGAAGAAGACATTCAGTCAGAGGGTTCTGGGAAGAAAGAAACAGAAGGTGGTCTTTTAAAAGCAGGGAGAAAAGACTTCCTGGCTTGGCGAAGGCTATGACAAAGACAGGAACACAAAGCTCCCGATTTATCTAGCAAGAGGCTGCAGGTAAATGGTTTTACTGCAGCAGAGAGTGACCTCGGGTGAGTAGCTAGAACTACATGCTCATGTGATGATTCAGGGGTGAAACATAAGACAGATTTGAATGTCAGGATAAAGAGCGAAAACCTGATTCAACAGTAGGGAGTTATTATTCATTACTAAGTTGGAGAGTGGTGATTTTAGGAAAAGTAGTTTAGGAAAACTAGTCTACTCTTTACTGAATTTGACCAATATGGTTCCTTCTTGTATTCCAAAGAATCAACAAGACAGAGAACTACTAGTGAAATGCGGAAAACTTGGAATCCTCCTTTGGATGCTGAAGACAAGTTGCTCATCTTAATGATGTCAAAGCCATTTCCAATTTTATGTTGGATTCTACCTCAGCTCAATGAGCCCATCTCCCACAGCCCAAGACAGAATCACTTCAGTTGCATCTTCAAAACAAGGCTCTCTTTGGAGCATCACATCCTGTTTTATTCAATTACTGGAACTAATATAAAATGAAAAATGCAATCCATACTACACAACACAAGGGAAATTTTAAAAGGTAAAAAAAATGAACAGAAATGGCCAGAACCCCTGCAAAAAACCATCAAGCAAAATGTAAAAGATCTTTCTCTAGACCTGTATCATATTATTGTAATTATTCTGTAGACTTTTTTAAAAAGATTTTATTTATCTATTAGAGAGAGACCATGAGAGACAGAACAAGCAGGGGAGAACAGCAGGCAGAGGGAGAAGCAAGGCTCCCTGCTGAGCAGAGAGCCCCATGCAGGACTCAATCCCAGGACCCTGGGATCATGACCTGAGCTGAAGAACAGATGCCTAACCACCTCAGCCATCTAGGGGTCCTCTAAAGACATTTAAACTAAGAACTTTGTAGTCACACCTCCCCAAAGCAAGACTTTCATATGCACTATTAAACTTGAAGGTAATCCTTGTCAAGGCTCAAACTTGAGAAAGAAAAGAAGATGTAGGAGACTTTTTGGAAAGAAAACCTGCTGGCAGTGGAATTCCCTGAATCCTATTTGATATGGCCATTTTCATTAAATATTTAATTATTTTTAAGGGCCAGGATAAAATATCCAAGTCTGCATCTGCCACTGCAAGCCCCGAGAGGGCCTAATCAATGACTTTAGCAAAAAACCTCATAGACTCGTGCATAACCTATTGGAAAATTCCCAAAAAGTAAACCTCAATTTTGGGAAGCCAAGGTGATGAGGACACAAATTCCAAACCATGGAAAGGACATAAAAGTGATGGACTCCTGTCTTAAGGACAATGGATATTTGGCAGTTATTCCTAATTCTTGTTGTGTATTAGAATCACTTAAGAGGTTTTTAGAAGGACTGAGCAGCCCACCTTGCTGCCTGCTCCCAGGGATTCTGGGGCCTAGGCAATGAATGAGAACCAGGCAATGACTATGTTAGATATTCACTCGGTCCAATGCATTGTTCAAACAGAGGGTGGTACATTGACCATCAAAGGATGGCACACTGACCACCAGAAGGTGCTGTTCTGACTTTCTGCAGGAGGTACTGGGAGGACAACACAAATGTAATTACTGTGTTTCAAAAGACCAAGACTTTGGAGGAAGATATTTTAAAATTAGGATTCTGAAGGGTGAATGTAACCTTGCTCTGAAACCCAAAATGGCGCTGCACTGGAATTTCTGGGAAACCATAGAGAGACGATGATAAGGCCAGAAGGAAGATCCTATTGAGAGTAAGCTCCAAGAGGAGGTGGATATGTCATCAGGGAGTAGTGGACAAGGCATCTACTAGGATGCTGGGGATGGTGGTGGGTTCCCATGGGAAAGGCAGGAGGGCTGGCTGGTTACGGCAGAGACATCACTTGATTGCAGTAAGAGTGCTGTTGCTGTTGTAACTTCCTGGCCTCTGTGGTTGGTAAGTTTCTGGTGGAGAGGGGAGGGAAGCCCAAGGGAGACTGGAGAAAGAAGAACTCAGTGTAGATTGGTTTGTGTGTCTCTGCAGTTCCCATGGAAACACCCAGTGCCCCCTTCTACTGGGTAAACCTGCTCTTACCACACCCTTCACTGTACCACCCTTGACCATCCAATTCTACTTCCCCTTCTTATAGGAGAGGAGGGGTGTTCATTTAGTTCTCTGTGACAACGAATGAGGTTCACATAACACATGATGCCCTTGCGCGGGGATGAGTTGATGGCATGAGGCCAAACTGCAATTCAGTAAGGGAATTACATGGGGGGGTCACACAGCTCTCGCATTTGATCTCTGTTTCACTACCAGGTTCTGTATTCTGAGGGGTGATGGGCTCCAGCGTGAACTCCTCCCCAGGCCTAAAGCTTCAGATTATGTGACATGACCCAATTCCTTATTCTTTTTGTCTGTCTCTGCAAGGACAAGTGTATATGTGTATATACCTCATATTTGCATAGAGCAAGTGATTTCTAGGTTGAATTTGGAGGAATCAATTAATCAGTTAACAAACCAGGTGTTTGGCTATTATGTCCAACACTAGAGAAATTTAAGTCACAACCACTCCAACCCAGAGCAACAACAAAGCAATAACAAAATGAAAATATCCTTTGAGCAGTGGGTGCACTTCCAACTTTAGAACACACACAAGTTCTTGGGCATCTTATTATAATGCAGATTCTGATTCAGCAGGTCTGGGGTGGGGCCCGAGATTCGTCTCTTATAAGCTCCCTTACAAGCTCCCGGGTCACAGGGATGCTGCTGGCCCAGGACCACAGGCTCCTCAAGAATGCTATGTTTTCCTCTCAAGCCAAATCTATCCTAACAAGTAAAAGAAAATATTTAGGCACTATCACAGTAAGTATTTCTGCTAATGATGAAAACAGAACAGAGGAAACCATGCTTGAATTATCCATGCTCCCTGTGTAGTCATAGAACTTGATAACAGGGTTTTAGAAATGGGAAAAAACTTGAAAGATCACCTCCTTCTGCTTCAAAACACACAGATGGGAAACTATCCTCACACAGCTAACTGATTTCACGGTGAGTCTAATGTCCCAGCCTCCTGGTCCTCAATGAGGTATTCTTCCCAGCACATGATGGATGGATTTTAGAAGACATTGGACCTCCTATTTTCATGGCCTTAGCAATGGAGACTTTTTCTGTTTTAACCCAAATACATGTCATGTCAAGTGCAAGCACACCTTAGCCCCACAAATGGCCCACGGCCCTGTTGTGGTTCCTCTGTGTCGCACTTGGATAATGGCCACTGAAAGACAGGCTACCGCACTGACCATATGGAAAATACCCCCAATCATCACCCCATGATAAGCCCGGTGGAAGAGCTGAATCATCACTACTGGGAACAGAATCATAAAATACATTATTTGTGAATTGTGAATTAAATAACAGAGTTAAAGTAATATTTGTATTAGAGTATGATAAGGCCTAGCAAAGCAAACAATTCCCAGATAAGAATGTTTGAAATAGGCTTCAGTGACTTGAAAGCTATAATTTACAATCCAAAGGCCACAATCAGACTTAGTAAAAATAACCACCCACAAAGTGTTTAACCTGATTTTAACTCTCTCAGGGTTAGGGGACCAATAGGCAGGAGATGCACAATTGTCTCCTCTGTGTAGCCATCCCCCCTGGGCAGCAGAGATCCTGGTAAAGTGGCAGGGACAAGGAACCTGAGGGTAAATACGCCCAAGATGTTCTGGGATGAGCACCAAATTCCCCTCACCCTTGGGCAGGATGGGGAGAGAGAAGGTGAAGCTCTCCATGCCACTGCAGAACTAAATCCCGGCTCCTGGCACAAGCCACATCATTCATGCCTTCCTCACCCCAGCCTCAGGGAGGGAAGAGATGTGAAAGTGTTAAAGGAGCCCATTCTGTCCATCTCTCTCTCTGAAGGAGCCAATCAAGTACATTAAACTTACACAGCTTTGAAATACTGGGTGTTATATGCAAACAATGAATCATGGAACACTACATCAAAAACTAATGATGTGGGGCACCTGGGTGGCTCAGTGGGTTAAGCCTCTGCCTTCGGCTCAGGTCATGATCTCAGGGTCCTGGGATCGAGCCCCGCATTGGGCTCTCCATTCAGCGGGGAGCCTGCTTTCCCCCCTCTCTCTGCCTGCCTCTCTGCCTACTTGTGATCTCTCTCTCTGTCAAATAAATGAAATCTTTAAAAAAAAAAAAAACTAATGATGTACTGTATGGTAACTAATATAGCATAATAAAAAAAAGAACAAAATATAAACTCAAATGTAGAACAAAGCAATAACAAAATGAAAATAGCCCATAGACAAGTGGTTGTGGAGCTATAAAATTACTACATTAATATAGAAGTGTATAATAAAAGCAAATACACAAGTTCATGGTAAAAGCAAATGACAGATAGCCACCGTCCCTCCCAATATCAGCACTGCTTTCACTGGTGGGCTCAAAACATAGTACCATGCGAGGCAGGAGTGTTGGACTCGACCCCTAGATCTACTGCCTATGAACTTAACCTTTCTGAGCCTCAATGTTCTCATTTTTATTTTATTTTATTTTTCTGGGGATGTAGTTCATTTATTTTTCACACACTGAGGGGATGAGGGGGAAGGGCGCCTACTGGGGCTGGGGCTCTGTTGTCCCTGTGTCTAGTTTAACAAAGTTCTCCTGTTACTTAGGACAGTCCAGGACATAAACTCCTGAATGCTTGAGGAAAATCACAAGCTTTGGAGTCACGCTGGTTAAATAATCTGCTATTTAGTAGAATAGTTTAGTAAAATATTAGAATAGTAGAATAGTTTAGTAAAAATCACTAGCAAATAGCTGACGTTCCTATTCTGGTGTCTATTTCAAACTACTACTATCTTCATTCATTTATTTATGCATCTGGACCTCTTATCCATCAATTTCCTCATTTTGAACATGGTGATCATCCTATCTTGAGAAATGTAGTGGTTAGTATTACATGAGAAGGTGCACACACCCTCCCCGGCCAGCATAGGCACTTTGAAAACCAAATTCTTATATAAATAACCCATGTTCCCCTCACAAATATTTACTGAGCTCTGGCAGTGCCCCAGACATTGCTATGATGGAGGGGATTCAGCCATTACAAAACGACAGTCTTTGTCTTCAAGAGTCTCACACTGTCATGGCCAGGGGCAGGGGAAGGGACAGGGGACACGTTAAGCACACAGACGAGTATATATCATGCCAGGTGGGGCAAAGTGCCATGAAGGACAGAAAAAGCAGGGTGAGGAGAGCAGACAGCGTGGCAGAGAAACAAGAGGGCGTCACTAACATCCCCCTAAAGGTGCAAACTGTGCCAGAAGGTACCTGCACAGTGGAGTGTAAAAATGCTACCGTGTAAAGCATCGGCTTCCACATGGGTAAGTTACTGATATCCAGAAGGTCTTGATTAATTCCGGCAAAAGTTCTTTTCAAACCAGCGCGCACGCCTTGTGGTGGCTCATTAGTGAATTTAAGAGAAGTCTGTTGTAAAAAGGAAACAGTAGTTTTGTTTTTATAAATTAGATGAGGGATAAAGTAGAAATGACAATACCTAGACAACATAAAATGTCAGCTGAAATTCGAAAGTAATGTCCATCGTAGCTGAAACCCCATAAATTGGAACTGAGTCTTATAACTCTTGTGCGGAAATATTTGCTATATAATATTGATGATTATAGTCAAGATCTTGACAGTTCAGAGTATAGGATCTTGGAGACTCTGCTGGATTGAAAGCCCTAGCATGTTTTCATCTTTCAATAATGCCACTATGCCATCTTTATTCAAATCACTCTCAAGGAAAAGACACTATGTCACAGGAACAAACCTGAAGCAGTGTAATTGGAAATCGATTGTGGGGCTCAGTAGTTATCCACACTCGAAAAGAGTCATCATTGGCTTCGGTGGTAATTAACGTCTCTAGCAATTCTTCCATGAATTCTAGGCCAAGGTGACAATTCTGCAGTAATACCCAGCCACCCTGTATTCAAAAATGATTTTGTATTAATTTCTTGTAACTTTTTTGCCATGATGTTAAGAAAACAAAATGTATAATTAAAAAAAAAAAAACCTCTATTTAGGGATGTAAATACATGAGCACCTGTTTTTAATGAAATGATTATATGTCAATACGAACATTTCTTCTGCTACTGGTTAAGACTGGAATCAAGTGGGTTCAAAACGATTGTACTCTGCCATCTCTGATTCAGATGGAAACAGAAATTAAAACTTGAAGTCTTGTGTAAATATAGTGTGTGCACCATCTAATGGTGGGAACGGGTATTTTGGAATTTGTAAAAACTCATCCTAAAATGAATCCGAACGGACTCACCCCCAAACCATATCATCCACAGTCACAGAGAGATGCATATTACCTCCTGAAAGTTGGACACCATACATGTGGTGACTTGGGCTACAAGAATACTAAGCCTTAATCTTTCTCATCACTCTTCCCATATAGTTCCAAAACCACACAACTTATTAAGCACTATTTGAATACTCGAAAAAACTATCGTTAGCAATATATAAGTCACAGAACCATCACTGCTCTATGAGAACATAGTTTCTTAACTGACAACATTTTGATACCTTTATATTAATGAGATCAGATCAATAGAGCTACAAAACCCTGAGCACAGTAAATACATGTATTATGTATTATGCCTTCTACTGTGGGAGAAAATACAACTCGGACTGGCTTAAACAGCAAAGGGGACAGGTTGACCTAGACAACTGGAGTGTGCAGAGGAGGAAGGACCTCACAGTTGAGTTAGCTGGCGCCATAATGGATCCAGTTTCTCGCTCGTTTCCCATTTTGTTCAACAATGTGAGCTTCATCCTCACTCTGGGTCCATAACATGGCCAAGTGGCTGTACCTGTTCCTGGGCTGTTGGACTTTTTCCCTCATAATGTCATTATTATCAATACTTACCCCACCTTGAGAAACAGAACATGGAACTTATAAAAGCTAATATTCCAAAGAAGGTTAGTGTGAATGCAGTATTGAAATTTAAAAGTTTCTCATTCATGGAAATTGAAGAAATTATTTAAGGTCCAGAGTTAATCTGTCAAATCACTCAGTGGAGGGAATCATTTGATCCGAGTAAAAATAATTATATGTAACTGCCTTGATATATATAAATTAGATACAATATATTATTAAATATAATTAAGTGGTAAAGAAAAAGGCTTCGGGCACTTGAGAATTAATGACTAACTTGAAAATCTGATGGACCAAGCAGAGATTTAGCTCATTAACCCTCTCTAGTCATTAATTCCCAAGGAAAAGGGGCACCAAAGTTGCTTCAGACCTTATGAGATCAAACGCTTAAACATAAACTGAGGTCTTCCTTTATTTTTATAAGTAGTGTGATTTCTTATCACAGCTGAAATTGCTATCTACCAAGCATCTCTAGAAAATTAATGTTCTGTGTATTTATTAGGAGTGATGGAAAACATTTCTCAGCATTCCATCCAGCTTACAATTTTCAATAAAAACTATTATCAATATTTAAACATAACATCCTCCAATATTTCTTATTTGTCTGAAACTACCCATTAATGAAAAAAAAAGAAGCCCGACTTTACCCCAAAATAGAAATTTAACTGTGTTGGTCTGTCACTTCTTAAGCACTATCTATTAATATCGATTGCAAAATTCCAGCTAGAGCTGCATTCTTAGGACCAGGGAGTCTGTCTGCCTAATGCTAAAAAAAGAAGAAAAAAAATTTAGTGAAAATAAGCTAGAGCTTATACTATGGAAAATAAAACAAGCTTTCTGTGGGGATGTCAGGAGCAACCAGCTTAAGGTTTAAAATTTGTTGACTACGCATACATTAAAAAAAAACGGAAAACTATGATGGACAATCCCAGGCAGAATGCTTTAGCCACCACTGTGGCCGTCTGAGGTAGACCTGATGGCCAGAGGGCTCATAGGAAGAATGGTGCCCTGCCACTAGCTAGCCTTGTTACCTACCTGCTGCATGGACATCTGAATCAGCTTTCGAGCATGTACCTCTTGTCCTTGCCCCATTGAGATAGTTCTGCATTCTGTAACATAGGAGAAAGATCACAAGATGAAACATAATTTTATAACAGGATTGGGACAAAAAATTAATTTCCGAATGGCCACAGTCGCCCTCACTCCACAGCTTCTAAGAAGGCCTCTTGTGATTCAAACAGGTGTGGCCTTCGGTTGTGCTGATGAGAGAAATGTGTGGGGCGGAAACTAGAGGCACCACGTGGAAAGGTGAGGGCCAAGGGAGCGAGACAAAGGGTGTGTGGCTGGGCTCTTAGAGAGTTTGGGGGTGTTTGGAGGTAAGGAGGAGAAAGGCTGACAGTGGGAGAGGCAGCGACAACGCTCTCACAGGTATTTATAGGGAAAGAGGATTTTTTGAGTTTTGCCGTATATTTTGGTTAGAATCTCTATTTGGTGGTTTCACAGATGCTTCCGTGAAAATGGAAGTGGGTTTTTATTCCTTTAAGATGTCAGGCTTACAGTGCTTTCTGTCCATTTGGGTTTTGTTTGCATGGCTGTCCATTTTCTGAGATAGGACTCAAGGCCATTCGGCCCCAGGAGGGCTACATTCAGGGGTAACTGCAGCTTAGACTAGATCACCACCTTGGAACTGAATGTGAAGAGAAAGTGGAGGCCGCTGCAAGATCGGAAGCGTGATTACAGTCTAGGGGAGAATATAGTATTTAGGCTCCTTAGTGAATCTGTCGTCCCAGGCAGAGAACCCACTTGTGCTGTGCAGTAAGAACTTACTAAATGAAGAAGTCTGTGAATCATGTTTGTGAAACTGGGACTGGAAATTAACTTTAAAAAATTTTTTATTTAAATTCAACTTAGTTAAGATATACTGTACTATTAGTTACAGAGGTAGAATTTTGTGGTTCATCAGTTGCATAGAACACTCAGTGCTCATCACATCACGGACCCTCCTTAATGCCCATCACCCAGTTACCCCATCCCCCCATCCGCCCACCCTCCAGCCACCCTCAGTTTGTTCCCTATAGTTAAAGAGTCTCTTCTGGTTTGCCTCCTTCTCTACTTTCATCTTCTTTTATTTTTCCTTCCCTTCACCTATGCTCACCTGTTTTGTTTCTAAAATTCCACATGTAAGTAAAATCATATGGTATTTGTTCTTCCCCACTTATCATAATGCCCTCTAGTTCCATCCACATCATTGCAAATGGCGAGATTTCCTTCCTTTTGATGGCTGAGTAATATTCCATTGTGGATACATACACACCAAATCTTTATCCATTCATCTGTTGATGGACGTCTGGACTCTTTCCATAGTTTTGCTACTGTGGACATTGCTGCTATAAACATTGGGTGCATGGGCTCCTTTGAATCACTATTTTTGTATCCTTTGGATAAATACCCAGTAGTACAATTGCCAGGTCATAGGGTCATTCTATTTTTCACGTTTTGAGGAACCTCCATACTGTTTTCCAGAGTGGATGCTCCAGTTTGCACTCCTGTCAACAGTGTAAGAGGGTTCCCCTTTCTTTGCGTCCTCGCCAACATCTCTTTTGTTTCCTGAGTTGTTAATTTTAGCCATTCTGACAGGTGTGAAGTGGCATCTTATCATGGTTTTGATTTGTATTTCCCTGATGATGAGTGATGGTGGGCATCTTTTTTCATGTGTCTACTGGCCATTAGTATGTCTTCTTTGGAGAAATGCCTGTCCATGTCTTCTGCTCATTTTGTGAATGAATGTTTTGGTTTTTGGGGTGTTGAGTTTGGGAAATTCTTTATAGGTTTTGGATACTAACCAGATATGTCATTTGTAAATATCTTCTCCCATTCTGTAGGTTGCCTTTTAGTTTTGTTGCCTATTTCCTTTGCTGTGCAAAAACTTTTTACCCCAATGAAGTACCAATAGTTCATTTTTGCCTTTGTTTCTCTTGCCTTTGGAGATGTGTCTAGCAAGAAGTTGCTGCAGCTGAGGTCAAAGAGGTTGCTGCCTGTGTTCTCCTCTTGGATTTTGATGGATTCCTGTCTCACATTTAGATCTTTCAATCATTTTTTAGTTTCTGTATATGGTGTAAGAGTTTTCGTGTATGGCCCAGTTTGAGTTTTGGTGTATGGTCCAATTTCATTCAGCTACACACGTGTCTGTCCAATTTTCCCAACACCATTTGTTGAAGAGATGGTCTTTTTTCCATTGGATATTCTTTTCTGCTTTGCTGAAGATTAGTTGACCTGGAAATTAACTTTTACATTAACTTTCGTAGACCTGATTTCTTTAAGTTTTAAAGGTGTCATCTCAGCACTGAGAAAGGAAGTCAGTGGAGGCACTGTGAAGCAGTGAATGCTTTTGCCCTGTTTTGGGGGATGAGCTTGGATCCTCAGTAAAGTGGGCCACTGTGGTGGGGCAAACAATGAGGCTAGCCTGGGAACTGCTGGGACAGGTTACAAAGGACTGGAGAAATTTATGGGGTAGGAGGGAAGTATGTCAGGAACACAGAAGAAGTTGTCAGGATACACACCATTTAACTGGCACTGTGTGGTTAATGGGCAGAGATTCTGTGAGGGTTTGTAGGGTGCAATATTAGGGATTATTCATGAACTCAGGGTCACAGAGAGAAACTTTGCAAGGGTGCCTGACTGAGGATAAAAGAGCACTGCTTGGGAGAATCAGGAATTGTAATAGGCTCAAGTGGAACCAGTGTCTCTAGCTGAAATGGAATGCTGTCCTTCCCAGCCCACATATCTATCCTCTTTTGTGCTTTATTAATGGTGCTTTGACATATGGAAGTTTCAAAACTTCACCCAGTCAGACTATCTGCCTTGGTTTTGGATTCTGGTATTATGATTAAGAAAATCTTAGCTATCGCAATTGTATCAATACATTCTTTTGTTCTTTTATACCTTAATTAATCTAGAATTTACTTTGGAGTTTAAAGTGAGATAAAATTCTTACTTTTTCCTAAAGTTAATCAGCTATCCCAACAATGTTTATTAACCAATCCATTTTTCCTCCATTGATTTGAAATGTGAATCTTATCATAGACTCAGCTATTATAGCTAGTAGAGCCTAATTTGAGGTCTTTTCTTTTGCTTAATTGATCTGTTTATCTACTCTGAGCCAGCTCCATACTGGTTAAAATATTGCCATTTGATAAGGGTTTACAAATCTGGTGGTGCTTGCTCCCCATTATTCTTTTTCCTTTTCAAAGCTTTCTTGGTTGTCATTGTTCACTTATTGTTCTAGATGATCTAAGATCCCTCTACTATCCAATTAGAACAGAAAATATAGCTGGAATTTCAATTAGACTTGCATTCAATTTATAGATTAATTTAGAGACTATTGACATCTTTACAATATTGAGTCTTTACACTGGGAATGTGGTTTAACTCTCCATTTATTCTAACCTACTTTTATGCCTCTAAGAAAGTTTTATAGTTTTCTTCTAATAGGTATTTTAAAAATTATTTCTTAGTTTTATTTTTATTGCTATAGTGAAGGGGGTTTTTACATTTTATTTTACAAGAATGTGCCATTAATTTTTTTATATATTTATTTTGTGACCAGCCTCCTTACCAAACTGTCCCATTAAATCTAATAGTTTTTCAGTTGATTCTTTTGTGTTTTTAGTTAGACAATTACACTGCCTGAGAGTAATGATTTTTGTCCCTTCTTCCCAGTAGTTATATCTTTTATATATGGTTCTTACAATACATTAACTACATCTTCCACAACAATGCCAAATAATAGAGTGATAGCAGACATCTTTATCTTATTTCTGACTTTAATGTGTCTAGTTGTTTACCAGTAAGTAAAATGTTGATGTCTGAAGTTCATCTTCACTATCATATTAAAATAGTGTTCTGTTTCAACTTCTTTAAAGTCAAATACAAATGCTAAATTTTTATAAAATGTCTTTTTAGCATTTATCAAAGTAATAATACGATAGCCTAAAGAAAAGCCTTTTACTTATTGCTGTGATGAGATTTCTTAATACTGTATCCTTCCTATATTCGCCCATGCATTTCTACTTGGTCAAGGTAAATTATTACTTTTTTTCCATGTTATTTCTTTTAATATTATGATGATTTCTTCTTGGTTGCATTTTTAGTTAAGATCCTTACATTTATATTGACAAGTAGGGTCAATCTGTAGTTTTTTCTCTTATAAAGTTACTATCTTGTCTGTTTATATCAAAATAATGCTATCCCCTTAAAATAAAGAGGAAAATATATCTTCTTTTTCTTTGTTCCAAAATGGAATAAAACATGTAAAATTTTTAAAGGATTTACTAAAAATGTCATCCAACCCCAGGGTCTTTGCTGAGGTCATAATTTTAAAACTTCGAATTTTTCTCATCTCGATTACTGGTGTATTCAGGTTTTTCTACCTTTTCTGAGAAAATTTGCTCAATTTGTATTTTTCTACAAACTTGTCAGTTATAATGATATTTTAAAGGTTATTACCATAACTATATACTATTATTTATATTTTTTCATCTATATATGTTTTTTTAAATTTCTTTTCAGCCTAACAGTATTGATTGTTTTTGCACCACACCCAGTGCTCCATGCAATACGTGCCCTCCCCAATACCCACCACCTGGTTCCCCCAACCTCCCACCCCCCACCACTTCAAAATATGTTTTTATACCCATTTTCTCATTCCTTCTTCTGTATATTTGTGGGTTTGTTTTTTACTTGTTCTCTTTCATTTGTGTTTGGATTCTATTTTCAAACTCATTCTTCCTCTGGGACCCCTGCGCCCCTTATCCAGGCTCTGGTAGGGTTCTCACGCTGAAGTCATCTGTCTCTTCTTCCTCTTGCCCAGGTACCCAGTACTTCTGGGCAGAATTTATCTGCTCTGAATCTCTCACTGCAGAGTCTGACAGGCACCTGACAATATCCATAGTGAGATGTTTTTCTTTTCTTACAAAAATATATTTAACTTGGGCCCACCCTTCAAATGGCTGCCTGGTAACTGGTTAATTCATCCAATGAAGGCAGTGAAACAGAAGGAAAGAGTACACCATTGTTGTGAAATTTGAAAGCCCTGAGATAAGGCCTGATCTTATCTGTCCCCCCTAAGATCTGTCCCCAACTAGCTGTCTGACCTGCTCTTCAGACCTTAGTTTCCCCAGCTATAAAATAAGGTAGCTGAATTTCAAGATTTCCAACCTATTCACCTTGAGAATTCTTATGATTATCTATTATCTAGTTTCTCAAATAAAATATTTGTGGTAGAGACTAGATTAATATGTTATTCTGCCTATATAATAGTTTCATTTTCACAGCTATTTTAGGGATTTTTAATCCAAAGTGGTGAAGAGCATGAGAATTTCTAGCATTCTTAAAAATTATTCAGCAAAGAGTTGTTTCTCAAATTCATTGGGTCCTTCAGGATCAGATCTACTCTGTTTTAGGATCCTACTCTATTTTAGCATCTGTTGTAGATCCTATGCTATTTTAGCATCCTAATCAACAAAAACCTGAACAATTGTTGGAAAAACTAAAGTCATGGCAAGAAATTAAAGTCACCAAATTGCCAAGCAAAGTAGTATGATAACATGTAATAATACTAAAGTTAATAGGACAACTTCAGCCTTATATATTCACTTAATATTATGGTTATAATTTCTCCCAATGGAGACCTTGAATTTCTTAATTCTGTTGCTAAACCCTTGTCCTAGACAACAGCACCATTTTTGAGGTAACATCTGACATTGTATCTCCAGTTGGAAAAACGCCCATCTTCTAGGAACAATATCCCCTTCTAAGAAATGACCCCACTCTAGCTCCATGCATGTGGTTTCCACTGCGAACCTATCTCTGCAGCAACAGTTCATTGATTAGCCCATTAAGGAGCACCTGACCAAAGCAAAACCAATTAATTTCTTCCTTTGAAGTTCCCTTTGGACTTGGGACCAAGAGAGTAAGCGGACTTTCCTTGAGAGTGCTGAACTTACTGAACACGTAAGCAGTGAAGCTCATGAGCCACCAGAGACGAAGAGTTCTGTCACATGGAGACTGGTTCATAGTAAGATAGAAAAAAGAAACCCATAAGCAGAAAGAAGGGGGGCAGCTGGACAAAGCAATGGGACAAAGATCCATAGAGGAATACATCTGAGGGAGATTTGCAAACTACAGGGCTGCAAGAGAGGCATCACTACTCTTAAGCCAGTGAAGATGACTGGCATGTTGCCATAAATACCAGAGCAACACAGCCTACACTAAAGGTGGTTAATGAGACTTAATCAGGAACAGTTGCTATTAGAACCTGGGAGTTCTTTATATTGGGTATTAGCATTCAGACTGAAGAAAGTGACCATTCAAACATGGATCCATATGGAACATAAAAGGGTGTAGTGACAACAGAGCAAAGTCAAGATGAACAAAGAGGGAATGAACATAGACCATGCTACCCTAAGCTAATGGTTTACAGTAATTTCTTCATGCAGGACACATGGTGAATACTCAGAGAGGACAGAAATTGATTTTATATCATGTTATGTTAACATAATAATGAATTCAATGTAAGTTTTATTTCATAGGGTAGGTTTAGTTATTCATAATCAATCACTTTTATAATCTTTATGAGGACATAAACGAGTTAACCCAATAAGGTATAGTTATAGAGATCAGAATCTAAAAGATACCAAATGGCAATTCCAAACACATTCTGATGTCCGGAGTATGAAGAGCAGGTAAACAGCCCTCCTACAAACAGCCATCCTATAAAAGGGTGCCCTAATCTTACCAAGATGTGCTCTGCATCATATCGGTCCTTGTCCTCTGGTCTCACTGACTCAGTAACTACTCTCACCACTTATATGTTTCTAACTCCTTGCCCTACCTTCTCCCCCTAGAGCAACTTTCCTTCTACCTCCTACCATCCCACCTGGCAAAATTTTATCTATTTTTTAGATCCTACTCAAAATACCATCACTGTGATACCTTCCCCCTGCACCCCTTGCAGTCTGAGTAGCTCTGAATCTTGTATTCAGGTGTGTCTGTGTAATTTCTACAGCACTATCACAATTACATGCTTATATGTCTGTCTTCCCTGGCTATGTTGTATTCATCTCCGTACTTCTTGAATCTAACTTGCTGTCTGTACAACAGCCTGTAGGGATACTGAATGAATAAATCCCTCAATGGACTATTACTCAGTCATCAGAAAGGATGAGTATCTACCATTTATATCGACATGGATGGAAATGGAGGAGACTATGCTAAGTGAACAAAGCTAATCAGAGAAAGACAATTATCACATAGTTTTACTTATATATGGCATCTAAGAAATGGCACAGAGGATCATAGGGGAAGGGAGGGAAAATGAATGGGAAAAAATCAGAGAGGGAGAAAAACCATGAGAGACTCTTAACTCTGGGAAACAAACTGAGGGTTGTGGAAAGGGAGGTGGGTGGGGTGAAGTGGTAACTGAGTGATGGGCATTAGAGAGGGCACATGATGTGATGAGCAGTGGATGTTCTATGCAACTAATGAACTGAACTCTACATCAAAAACTAATGATGTTGTAGCTAATTGAATTTAAATTAGAAAAGAAAGTTGCATTATAAAAAAGAATAAATAAATCCCTAATTACTGTGTGTCATAACAGTGGTTATAGTTTTTTAATTTGTGACCTAATAGACTTTTTTCTATAATTTTATATAGACATGGCAATACCCCTGTATGTTCATTCTTGCTAGCCTACTCTCCATGTGATATGTTACTCTGCTCAAACTTAAAAAAAAAAAAATAACATAAGTGTGTTCCTCTCTGCACAAAGATATCTGTATCATACCCACACTCTAGGAAATCTAAAAAGGGAGGAAAGAGTTTAATATTTTTTTCTAACTCAGTTTTGTAGATATACTTCTAAGAATCAGTTATAGAATTATGAAAGGCAAGGTTTGAGACTAAAATATGGAAGTTTTGCTGAATTGCATAGATTTTGATCATACCCAGCTTCAGTTTCTTGGCCAACGCATCAATTTGAATTGTGGGATCAGATCCCATGGACAGGAAGCATATCAAAGGTGTCCGTGTGTCACTTTCTTCCCAAGTTTTCTCCAGGTTCAAGATAACTGGTTCTGTGTACTTCTCCTCCAAAGAATCTGCAATATACTTTCTTGCTTGAAAAACAGTACGATCTGGGCACCAAGACCTAGAAATGAATACAAGTTAGAGGAAAAAATTCAGTGTGTTCATTTTTTATTCTATTTAATTCTAAGCATGTAAAGAACATATTTAATTAGCAAAGGACAAAAAGGTAATCCTCCCTTTCGCAGGTCTGTGAAAGAAGGATCAGAAGGTTTTCCATCCCTGGATGAATACAAATTTAGTCATTTGGTTTTGGTATGAGGCACTGGCAAAAAATAGGACAGAGCTGGTAACATAGGGTCTGTTGCCAACAGGGAAGGAAACTTAGAAGTCAGCTGATCCAATCGTCTCATTTTCAGAAGAATCAATTACTTGGAAGCTCTTAGTTTTGTTTTTGGTTTTTTTTTTAACTTACCCTGAATTACTCTCAGTTGTTTTTTTAAATCACATCAATGATGGGGTGCCTGAGTTGGTTAAGTGTCTGACTCTTGATGTCAGCTCAGGTCATGATCTCAGGGTTGTGAGGTCAAGCCCTGCATTGAGGGTCTCTCTCTCCCTCTGTACCCCCCAACCTTGTTCACATGCACATGCTCTCTCTCTAAATGTAAATAAATATTTTTAAAAAATCACATCTCTGACTATCTCTAGTCACTGAAGCTATCAACTTCAGGTAAGCAATTCCTCATTCAGACTAACCCACAGGAGCACACTCACTCTTTGATAAATATTTATCATGTGCCTACTATACATCAGACCCATATCAGGTGTGGGGACTCAACAGGGACACAAGGGGAGGTGCCCTCTGCCAGCTCCAAGGGCCAACCCGCTGCCCACCCAGGAGCTCTGCAGAGTTCAGGGGGAGAATTATAGTGTCAAAGTTCTCAGAAGGAGGTTGACCAGCAAGCATGTATTCAATACCATCTGTGTAGCCCACATTGTAGTAGGTTCTATACACAGCAGCAGATCAAATAAATATCATTTGATATTTGGTATTTTAGATCACAGACAAGCTCTATGGATGCTTATTTGCTAGTAGATCATACTATTCATTTGACACAGGTTCAATTTTTAAATGATGGTTAAAAGATAGACACATCTATTCCAATAAAAACAAGTAGCCCTGGGGCACCTGAGTGGCTCAGTCAGTTAAGCATCTGACTGTTGGTTTCGGCTCAGGTCATGATCTTAGGGTTGTGAGGTCGAGCCCCACGTCAGGCTCCATGCTTGGCATGGCATCTGCTTGAGAGTCTCTCTCTCCCTCTGCCCCTCCTGCTCATGCCCTCTCTCTCTCTGAAATAAATAAATCTTTTTTTAAAAAAGTAACCTTTCCATATTTTGTACATCATGAGGTCACCACGGCTGACCACTCTGATGACCCTCAAAGAGTAAACAACGTCCAGGAAACAACTTGTTCTAAGAAAAGCAAGCTCAGTTGCATAATATTAGGAAAACAAAAACTACTCCAACATAATCCTACATCTTTTTGTTGTTCTTTTGGTGGTCCCATCTACCTCCTGTTCCACCCTCCTGTCTTGCCCTTCAATCACACACACACACACACACACACACACACACACCCCTACATTCCAGTATAGAAGCCTTCTTTGAGCTCCTATATATGTAAAAAATATGAAAAGTGGGAAGAAAAAGAAAAGAAGCAGAAGAATTTTCTTTCTTAACATCAATTTCAAAATTTGTTTCCACTTTTAATAGCCAAGACAGCATTTATATTTTTCAATAGGCAGTTCTTGGCTTTTTTTGTCAGGTAAAATTGAATTTCAGCTTATCGACTAATTGCCTGGCAACTCTGTCATGTATTTTTTTTTAAGAAGTGAATTGAACAATAAATAATTCACTCAATGGTATATGATGAACAGAGGACATAACAAAGGCGTATTGTTCATGTTTTTGCTCAAAGCACTATCACTAATACATTCCCTGCCACCATCACCATTTTATTTGCTTGTCAAAGAATACAAGGACTTGCCATCCCAAATGGCAATTTGGAAGCACACACATTTACAGTAACCACTGGGACACAGTGAAGTAAACTCACGGAGGTAAGATCTGTAATTTGACAATATGATGAGTGATGTTTCTAGGTCTGATAATACCTATTCTTACCTGATAAGTAAAAGTTTGCGGCAGGTATCCAGTGAATCATTATACCCATCAGGGATAATTTCTTCCTCTGGAGCATCTTTATCAAACCAGCTTTTCCAACCCTTTTCATTACGAGATATCTAAAATAAATAAGCCAATTAGCAAGCCATAGGACCACATGCAATTGGGATATACTGGAGAGAATTCTGAGTAAACTTAGGGGGTCATTCTTCATAGGCAGACAGTTTTTCAAACATAACCACACAGTTTATTTATTTATTTATTTATTTTTCAGAATCAATGACTTAAAGAGCATGGCTATTACTAATCCCTCTCAGGTTTTCCATTGCTTTTCTATATTACTCACTGAAATTAACACTGTGGGTCAATCACACCAAATGATCAGGCAGGAAAAAACACAGACCAGGGGTTTACAATCTGCCAATACGATTGGCATTTGGCACCAGATGACTTTGGGGGAGCTGTCCTGCACACTGTACGACTGTTAGCAGCATCTCTTGCCTCTACCAACTAGCTGCCAATAGCACCCTTGTCACCAACTCATGATAATGAAAAATGTCTCCAGATATTGTCAAATGCTCTCTTGGTTAAGAAGATACAGACTATTCTGATAACCAAACCTCTAAATGTTGACCTCTACTTAAATAGCAATAGATGAGAAAAGAAAAATTTTTATTTTCTTAATGATTCCCTGCCTTGAGACCTTAAACCTAAGAATAAAAGAAGTTTCCATTGGATATATGACCCACACCTTCTTCGTCCATTCATCTGTTGAAGGGTGTCTCAGTTCCTTCCACAGTTTGGCTATCATGGATATTGCTGCTATGAACATTGGGGTGCATGTGTCCCTTCTTTTCACTACATCATATCTTTGGGGTAAATACCCAGTAGTGCAATGGAATATTACGCAGCCATCAGAAAGGATGAATACCCACCATTTGCATCGACATGGATGGAACTGGAGGGGATTATGCTGAGTGAAATAAGTCGAGCAGAGAAAGACAATTATCATATGGTTTCCCTCAGATGTGGAACATAAGGAATAGCGCAGAGGATATTAGGGGAAGGGAGGGAAATCTGAAGGAGGGGGGGATTCAGAGGGAGAGAAGAACCATGAGAGTCTATGGACTCTGGGAAACAATCTGAAAGTTTCAGAGGGGAGAGGAGTGGTGGGATGGGGCAGCCTGGTGATGGGTATTAAGGAGGGCATGTGTTGTGATAAGCACTGGGTGTTATATGCAAACAATGAATCATGGAACACGACATCAAAAACTAATGATATACTCTATGGTACCTAAGGTAACACAAACACACACACACACACACACACGTCTCTCCAAGAGCTGGTGTCTGATACCTGTTTTCTCAGAAGCATGGGGAAAAAAACGCCAGTTTTCAGTCATTAAAAGGCACTCCCGGAAGCCCCAGTCCTGACAAAACCGATTACAAAAACAACTGATTGGCGAGTCCCACTCTGCCCCTCAGCAACAAGCAGTCTGGATTACTGAGACAAGGTTTGTAAGCAAGTTTCAAAGCCACGGTCAGCATTAAAAGCGAGTAGCAAATGCGAATGGAGCAGGTCCTATGGAGAAGACCAAGGATTGTGCTTTTAGCTGCATTATCCTCGTTCTTTATGCAGGCCCAAGGAGGTTAAATAACTGCCACAAAGCCCACACCATCCAAACAATTCTTCATACAGGATCCAGGCGGGGCGCCAATGAAGAGCGAAACCGATGCTCGGGACCTCAGTTACAGTTTTGTCGCTTTGGGACACTAAGAGGAGGAGAAGGAATTCTGAAATGTTTCACAACTGTCTTCTCTCTCCTGAATACTGCAGTGGCTCCCCTACATTGACCGCTCCCAAAGAATCCGCCCGCCGCCTTTGGAGCACCACACCCCCCCACCCCCACCGCATGGGTACCTGCGCACGACCCACACCACCCCCTGCTGGTCTCCTCCAGCCTCGCCGCTCCAGAGAGGATGCACAAGAAAGAGGGTGTTTGTTCCCAGCTTCCTGGCCCTGTATCTGCTCATTCTGACTGTACTCAATAGAGCCTCCAGGGCCAGTCGCCTCTGCGAGGGGCAATGGGACCTCCTCCAGCCCCTCACTGCTCACCTCCACTTCCTACTCCTTTTCCTGGCCCTGTTAGCAACACCACTTCCAGGGCCTAAACAGTTCTCTCTGAGATGCCCAAGCGGGCTAGCTGCTGTTGGAGGCTACTTTTGTTTCAGTTCCTGACACCCATCAGCCAGATGGATCCCCTTCTCCTTCTGCCCTTTTTTCCCCCAAGGAGATGCCAAACTGATGGCCTCCTGATGACCAGTCCCATGAACTTCTGCAGCTTTCCTGAGAATGACCATTCCCCTTACTTCTAGCCCACTCCATGGTGAGTTGGAGAGAAATAACCCTGATGTCAGGGAAAGAACATAAGGTCAGATTACAGCTTCTCCATTTAGTAGCTATGCAGACTTGGGCAAGTACTTAACCTGTTTGAATCTCGGTTTTCTCATCTATAAAGCGGGGTCAATAATACTTCCCCCTAGCATGGTTATAGTTGTTACAAAGTACTTATCCTATTGTTAAGCAGTTGTAGGTACCAGATTCTACAAAGCAGGTAATTAAATTATAATTAACAGAAGCAAATGATAATGTCTAGACCCGGATCAATACAACCCGTCAGCAGAGGGCGCAAGTGTTAAGTGACACCCCCCCCCCCCCCCCCCCCCCCGCCTCCAAGGTCTCCCTTACCAGTCTCCTGCCAGACCCAGACCAACTTATTACCAACTTATTTCTTCCCAAAGTATTTGTTTGGGCTTGGAGGACTCATACAGAACAAAGCTTCCCATCCACCACAGATGGAAGCCAGAGACTCTGACTCAGCCACGGCTGAATAGGTAAAGAATCTCCATAATGTTTCAGAAATGCCACTGAACGGACACACCTACTGTACGCTGGGGAGGGGGTAGGCAGGTGTGTGTGGATGGGAGGGAATCACGTGATGACAGCGTGAGGTGTCTGTCAACTTGTGGTCAACCCATCGCCTCAGTTGTCCATCCCCAGTAACTCCCAAAAAGCTGATTTTCGGCAGCTGACGCTGGGAAACCACAGGCCTGCCTCAGTGATAGGCGGCTATCACCAACAACCCTCAAAGATAAAAATCATCTTTATGCTGAGTTGTACAATTATTTCCCAGTGAGGACCAAATCAACTAATCCCCAACAACACATTTACATTTTCCAATAAGAAAAGCAACGGGTGAATCAGGACCTGTTTCACTGTTATCCTTCACCCTTTTATATCTTCACCAGGAAAATGATGATTTTTTTTGAAAGGATCCCAATCTCTTAATTTGCCTCAAATTCAAATCCGCACAATTTAGTTGATCAGAAGCAGCAGGAAAAATGTAAAAACATGGTCTCTAATGAAATAGTCTACAATTAAAAGGTCCACCCACTGGTTCTAATTCTGACAGCTTGAGGTAAGCAGGCTTATAAATGACCCACGCCCACCACACAAGAGGAAAAGGCAGTCACCTGCCCCTACGACCAGGCTCCTTCTGATACTCTTCATCCAAAATTGCCCACAGAGAGCTTAGTGCCTTAACGCTGCACGCTTCCTTTGAGCCTTTTGGGTGAAGGAATTGTGGCCAGGAGCCCCCAATTAAAATGGCCCCAGGTATGTTTGGTTTACAGATCTGTACTTGTTTCTCCCAGCCCTCTGTTACCTGGTTCATAATTTCTGCAAACTGTGGAAGCTTACTCAGCTCCACGAGATTCAGCCAGGTCATATCCAGGATCCAGCGAAAAGGCTTGGGAGGGCAGGCTTTCAGATCCAGAGCTGCTCCCCCTGGGGAAAGGCGTTGGCAGGAATCAGGTCAGCTTGGGCTTTGTTTTTAGACATTTATTTTCCAACAGAAGAAAGGTAACCATATTACAGAGAAAATGGGGAAATAATCACGAAAAAAATGTGGCTATATTTTCTAGGTCCATTTCCTTCAAGTCTTAGGGTTTTATTTTCTGATTTATGCCATTTTTCTCAGGTGGTTGCAGTTGTTTGCATTTTTACTGTTTTTTTTTAAACAGCCTGTTTCATAAAATTTATAATTTTGATATCAATGAATAGCCTGATCTTTTCATGTGTGATTTTTAAAGTCACTTCTTAGCTCTCACTCTTCCAGAAATTTGATACTTAATATATATATATTTTTAAGTCAGAAAGATGGATAGATGGAGGGTGGGGGGGGATATGATACTTCTGTGGGTTTTTAAGGAAGTAACTCATGTTCAGATAATTTGTTCACTTACTTATTCAATAAATATTTATTGAGCACCCTCTGTGCACCAGCATATCCCAGGCACTGGGGATAAAGCAGAGAAAACCACACAAGGCTTCTGCTCTCACGGAGTCGTGAATTACAGGAGGAGACCGTGAATTACAGCATTGGATCACATTTTGAAGCAAATCCCAAATCAAATGAGCATATCCAATGGGACAATCTTCCACCAAGACACATAATTATATATTCCAGCTTCAAAACTCCTCTACTGCATATCTTCAGTAACGTTTTATCAGTTGTGTTTTAATTCAGATGTGTGCAAAACAGTGATCCTAAATCCTTTAGTCCTACTGAAGGACCATCTAATGCCACCACTTCACATATCTACCCTTGGGCAAAAGAGGGGTTGGAGGGGACTTCCGCCAGCGGCGGCTCTCTCTCCAGCACCTTCTTGAGAGGGTAAATGAGCTGAAGTAATCTTTTCTTATAAATCCCCTTGCACCACCTCTGGGGCAGCAACTCCGAGTGCCATAATACCTTTAGAACAGGCAAACCTTCCTCTTGACACCCCACTCCCTGCTACCTGGGGGAAGAGAAATCCATCCTCTCGCAGCATATCTGCCAGGACCGAGTTTACTGGAGAAGCCACCGCTGGAGAGCATCATGGATAGACTCAATAGACTCTGCTTCTCTAACTCAGAGACAAATGCATTTTCTTCTTGTTTCTTTCCAAAGGAAATGTTTTCATGTGACCGTAAGCCTCAAAGACATCAGGAGAAGACATTTAAGCCACAAGTGTTTCGAAACATCCTGGTGGACACCCATGAACCCAGAAAAATCACATCCCACCCTACTCCCCAAAATATTCTGGCTCAACCATGCTAGCTGCCGAAACACAGACAAAGAACTCAATTTCTTTGAGTTTCCTCTTCTGTCAAATGGGTATAATAATGGACTCTGCCAGATCAGTTTCTGTGAAGATTCAATAAATTCATGTATGTAAAAACCTCAGAACAGTCTTGGCCCATAGTAAGAGTTATGTAATCATTAGCTGTCATTTTGACATGAATTCTCTATTTTGGAAGCCTCACGTCCAATCCAATCTGGAAGGCAAGCGCAGATCCCCGCCCCCCTCAGGTGTCTTTGGGTCCATGGTTTATAACAAAAGAAAGATGGTGTCTTTCTAAAATAACTAGGCAGGGAAAATAGTTATATCAATGACTCTATAACACAGGGCTATCCCTGGTATCTATTTCATTTTTCAAAGTGTCCTGACATTCTCAGTTGAAGAAGAAAGTCAAAGGCACCTTCCACATACTGCAGAAAAACAAGTAGGAATTGACATAAAGGGATAGTCATTCCTAGGAGATCAAATATTTCTGCTATGATAAATAAGTCTGTCTTCTTTCCCTTTTAAGTCCTAAGTTAAAAATGATAGAAAAAATATCGAAGATCTAAGAGTTATATTTGTTAACTTTGTAAAAAAAAAACACTGAAAACAAAATCATCTATCATTTTTATAAAAATAATTTGGTTAAAATGTAAACCAGTTCAAAACTAGGACGAACTGTACAACAAACCAATTTTGTTTTTTTCAAAACAAAACAAAACAAAACCCTCTTTCACTGCTGAGCTGCTTGTACTTCGGTCGACAACCTGTCATACAATCCCAAATTAATCTTTTTTCAAGGCACTGCCCTGTTCGGGTTACTTCCCTGCTCATAAAACATTCGATGGCTTCTATTGTCAATGAAATTAAATCCAGACTCTTCTCACCATCTCTCCTGGCCCCGTGCAATCCGAGTCTCCATGACGCTCCAGCTTTATGAAGTGGCGTCCCAGATGTACCTTTACCATGACCCAGATGTGCAGGCTTTTTACTTTTTCTGTGACCACCCCCATCCTCCTCGCAAATTCTCTCCTCCCTGGGTTTCTCAGCCTCTTCTGACTTACAACCTGTCTCTCCAAGAATCCAGTCTCCTTCAGGCAGGGCTCTGGTTTGGCTGGGTGGGCGAGGGGAGAGGCAGGTGGATTGGGATTGTGTCGTGATGGGGAGGATACCTCAGACCCGAAAACTGCCCTCCAGTCTCTGCCATAGGCTGGGATCCCTGGACTGCGTCCTCGGTGCCGTGACAAATCCTGTCTAACCTACAGGGGTGTTGGGCTACTGTCCACAGACCGGTCCTTTGTGTCCAGTACTAAAGTTCCCCGGGGCCTGCAGCTTTTTGGTTTGAACCCAGGCCTCTGCTGCACACCAGCCCTTGCAACATGTCCACGTACACACTCCTACTTGCCTAACGTCAGTCAGGCTTAGCCCTCGAGCCGCTCCCCTCCACTAAGGCTGCCCTACAGCCGCCATGTGGGATTTGGTGCCGAGCAGAATGAAGGGGCATCTCCTGTCTGGATGTTTCTCGAGCACCTTTCTCTATCCACCCCAGGTTCTGCCTCAGGAGACTGGGAAGAGACAAAGATCTTTGTACCTGACCTCTGTCTACCTCTGAATCGCTCGTCCTTTCCGCTGTGGCCCAGAGTGCCAGGTTTCCTCTTCTTTCTAAAGCCTGTCTATCTCCTTCTCAGTGGCCATATTGCCACATGGGATTCAGGAAGCAAGGCCAGTTCACAGATCAGGAAAGACCCAAAGTATACCTCCCATCCCACTTGTACGCCACACTTAGAAGGCCTTCCTACACCTGAGGCCCATTTTGCTCTTGCTTCTGCCTAGATAGTCAAAGCAGTTTTCTAGGTTTGGTAAATTCAGGCTCACTTTATTTAAATTTCACAGAGGCCAGAGACCTGTACACCTGGACCCTCTGCACAGCTTGCCTGCCTCTCTCAGATGGTATTTAGCACCTCCCCTCTGGCCCCACAACCCCTTGTACCTGGAAGGAGGGGATGATGGTCTCTGAGCTCACACAGCTGGTCAGCAGAAGAGCCCAGCTCGTGTCCCTGTTTCTTAGTCCAGCCCACACCTTACTGCACCACACTGCCTTACGCTACACTTTAAGACCTCATCCTCTCTAGGTGCATTAGACCTGAGAAAAACTATGAACTGTATGACATGCTCCAGTTTCCTTTGAACTACAAGACAGAAAAAAGTCAAGACATTTTAGCCATTCTGCAAAATTGTTTGCAAAGTTTCTACAATAGTCCTCTAAGCTGAAGCTGAGGAAGAAATTCACTGAAGGAGAGAAAGAAGATAGAGTAGTAACTCATAGTTTACTCTCTGTTTATTATAAATGGGATGTCATGGAGAAAAGTGTATTGTGTATCGTGTCCTATGGCCTTGTCCTCTGAATTTAGAAATACTCTACATCTTCTTCCTACATAATCTCTTTCATTCCCATGGCTAGGTGGTTATTTCTATGGCTCTAGCTTTGTAGCTGTCTGACTTCTGAATCGTCTGACCTACCCTTTCTGTCTGCTGGAGATCTCAAATTCAACAGGTGTGTTTAGTCACCAGAGCTGTTCAAGGACATTCAAGTTTCCCTTCTTCCAGGCACATGGGAGAAGTGCAGGTCCCTGCCCTCTCTGAAGTTAGTGATTACTGTGTGTCTTGCTTTGCCTAATGTAAGATGAGCATTTAAGTGACAAACGTCACTTGTGGGATAACTTTTAAAAGCTGGCCCATGATTTGTCATATCCATTCCTCTGCTGTAGTAATTATAAAAGAAATTCCTGGGTGACCACGACAGGCATGTTGGAGAGAGAATAAATGAGAATATACCCTTATCATGTCAAGCCACTGGAAGTTTGGGATTGTTTTTATGGCCACGAAATCTGGTCTATTCTGACTGAATTGGGTCCCCAAATCACATTCACTTCTACCCAGCCTTCAGAGTCCTTTTTAAAGGCCACTTTCCTCCTTGCAGGGAGAGGGGCAGCTGGAAAATGATTTATTAAGCTTTACACAAAGAACAAAAAGTATAAGAGATATTTTAAAACATTAAACATTTTTCCCATGGATAGAATCCCCTGAAAAATCATGGCTTAACCCACAACAGTGTATTTTCCAAAGAGCTCCTACTGGCCTCACCAAACACAAGTCTCTCCTTCCTTTTAGACATTAAGACTTTGTTTTTAGCTCTCTTCTAACATTTAGAGTATTCTGCCTTGTTTTGCAATGTATTTTTTAAATTATCTCTATCCCCATTATAAGAGTGTTTTCTTTGAAAGCAATGTCTGGTTTACCCTTCTATCCCAACATTACTATGGTGGGTGCAGAGTATATGCTCAATAAATATTTGTTTAACCGAATTGAATGAAAATACCACTCTTTGATCTTCTTGATGATACTTTTAACATGGGAGATGAGCATTGAATAGGATTAACTTCCAGTACAAAATTCAAATGTGCCTTTTTCAGTCTTAAAAGTCGTGATAATCCCTTGCTCAAGGAATTGCTCTTTTGTGATAGAAACCTCATTACTAGCCTCACTTTTCTTCCCTTTTGCCTTCAGGTTTTCTAACCCCAGGCAACAATAACCAAACTTCAGGTAATGATATAACTAAAAAAAAAAAAAAAAAACCATGGAGTGAACACAGACCTGAAATAAATCATCTTGAGTTACCAGAGCAAAACGAATGGGAATCAGAAAAGGAAAATGAGGTACAAAGAACTTCCCTTTCATGGGAACATGATTTCCCCACCGTATCATTAAAAACAGCTCCCCAGCACATCGAAGAGCATATCAGAAGCAACCTCCTTTACATACCACATCCATATCCTAAGCCCTTCACCTTTAATGAGAGCCTGAAACTCCCTGTGCTTCACTGTTCCTCTCTGAAGATCGATCTTCAAGGTCATGAGGAGTACAAAGAGGAATTTGTGGTTTTCATACAGGCCTCGGACAGAGTATATAAAAACTTCATACGTCAGATACTCAATAATATTTGTAATTCTCTTTTGAGGCAGTGGAGACTTCTCAGATCTGCAATATATTTTAAAAATTATGGATGTCAACAGCCATCACTAAGACAGTAGGAAAACAAACACAAATTTTAAGTGGCTCCACACGGGGACGGGGAGGGCCTCCCTACCTGGCCATGGACTGGTCAAATAACTTCAAGAACTGGGCCAGCGAGGTCTGGTACATGATGTTGACCATGCTCATCTCTGTGATGAGAAAGTAGAGGATGCTTCCGCGGGTGGCCGCAGGTCGGAACTCCTCCTGAGCTGTGTTAATTTTGATCTCCGTCTCTGCAGCCACGTGCAGCTTTTCACTTACTTCGGCTGCTGTGTGCTTGGTGGTTCGGAGAACACCGATGAGAGATTCATCGTCTACCAAGGAACCTAAAAGCCAAACAGGAAAACCCTAGAGCACAAGAAGGGGAAGCCGCAAAGAAGAGGCAGCACTTCTGAAATCGACCTGTTCATTTTCAAGTCAATTTCTTCAATGCCCCTCCAGATAGAAGGGCAGATATTAACACGCTGAGAGGCTTCTGGCCCAACTGCCATCTGATGCCTGAATCCTTCCAAACATCCTTGCGGACAAGTTATCCCAGATGCTTCCTATAAATCTGCAAAAGGGGATTCCCAAGGCAGCCCACATGACTGGTCTTCAAAGGTCTGAAGACAAAATCTGGCCACCTCCATCCCCCATCCCCACCCCGTGGTTTACTACTGTAAATTGAAATTCACCTCTCAGCCATCTCTGCTAATATCAGGATGCCCAAGGGTATCCAAATAGTTGGGAGAAGTCACTGGACCAGAGTACAGACAATATCATCAACACAAGCAGTGTGATCAAGGCAGATGAAAGGACTCCTCCCTGCCGTCTCCACCAAGGAGTGCGGGAGCATGGCATGAGAATCACCTATCATGTACTCCTTGGAGGTTAAGGTTTTTGTTTATCCAAGGCATAAAGTGCTGTTGGGAAGCATTCATTATGAGCTGTAATAAATGGTAGGATTTAGGTTACTGGATTTGCCTACCGCAGAACAATATAGTGTTTGCTGACATTAGTGTCATTGGATAGGATGTTCTTTATTTATTTAGAAAGTCTCCATCCCCAGATCAGGGTGTGGCATGATGATCTGACTGCCCAAAGGAGAATCCACCCCTGACTTCTAAGCCGGAGGTCAAGGCCAGTGGGGAGTGAGCTTGGGCCTTGGGGCTCAAGAATGGCTGATACAGATTACACACATCATCACCCATTGTGGTAATTGCATTTCAGCGCCAAATGCAAGAGTTGATCTTAAAAAAAAAAAAAAAAATAGATGAGGCACATTAGTTTCCTTTGGGCAAGCAAATTAGCCTATTACCAGTCACCTAGCTCTATTGGGAGCCCTTATTTTTCTCAGGAGAGAGCAATTACATCTAGAAAACTCCGTTCTTCTCAAATGCTCAGACTCTGTTTGCTAATTCAAAAATCACATTCTCTGCGGTCCCTCTTTAAATGTCTAGAGGGAAAGTGCCTCGCTTGTGTTTGTGTTAATAACTCAACAGTTTCCTAACGCCTATAATCATGAGATGCTGAAAGCAAGGCCCAAGAAACCCTTACTTGGGACCATCATTCGGTTTACTTGTTAATAACACAGTACCTTTTGTGGCACTTAACTTGTAGAGAAGGTTGTCTTCAAGTTCCTTCATCTTCCGCCTGTTGAAGGTCACATCCTCCAAAAGTTTAACCCTCTCAGACTCTAATTCCTGTTAAGAAACAAAAAATAGAGGTGCCCAGATGGCTCAGTCGGTGAAGCGTCTGCCTTCAGCTCGGGGGAGTCTGCTTCTCCCTCTCCCTCCCCCTGTTCATTCTCTCTCTCTCTCTCTCAAGTAAATAAATAAAATCCTTTTTTTTTTTTTCTCCAAAGCCAGATTTAAAAAAAAGAAAGAAAGAAACAGGGGCACCTGGTGTCTCAGTCGTTAAGCATCTGCCTTCGGCTCAGGTCATGATCCTGGGGTCCTGGGATCGAATCCTGCAACAGGCTCCCCACTCAGCTGGGATCCTGCTTTCCCTCTGCCTACCTCTCCCCTATCTTGTGCACTCTCTCTCTCTTTAAAAAGAAAGAAAGAAACAAACAAACAAACAAGAAATAACAGCCAAATTGTAATCACCAGCCACTATGGCAAATCCAATTTACTTAGTGCTTCTTAACAGTTTTTAAAAAGTTTATTTCTTTTAAAGATTTTATTTATTTATTAGAGAGAAAGAGAGCACAAGCAGAGGGAACAGCAGGCCGAGGGAGAAGCAGACTCCCCGCTGATCAGGGAGCCCTGATGCAGGGAGCCCTGATGCAGGGCTGGATTAGGATCCTGTCCTGAGCCGAAGGCAGACGCTCAATGGACTGAGCCACCCAGGTGCCCCCAGTTTTTAAACGTTTAAACTAAAGTGCCTCTGGAATGACTTTACTTTTGTTCTTCTGGATGCTTTTTAAGAAATTATGCCCACTAGCACTAAGTTTCCATACTGCTTACTCTGGCATGCACAAGATTCCCCTGCTAAAGGAATTTTGTCTGAGTATCCTCCATGCTCTCTTCCTGGCTCTAAGTTTATTTAAATTAGAGTGTCTCATTCTCTTGGCCCTGCCGCACATGGCCTCTGTGTGAAATGCTAACTTCGTTGGCCATCAGAAGTGGTAGAAGCAGAGACATAATATCAAAGCACCACGAGGACAGCCAAACCAAATGTCAGCTCTTGGTCTGGTATCTGCCTGTAGGGACACCAGGTATCTGGTCTACCAGAGCCAGCTGCCAATACAAATCCATTTTCCATTGTCTTACATCTCCTTCCACCAGAGGGGCTAAACTGGACGTTTGGAAGGCATATTTTTTCCTACAAGAATAATGTCTTTTTTGATCATATTTTGAAAAAATGTTAAGTTTTCAGAAAAGGTGCAAGACAGATACAATTAACTCTCATAAATGTTTTGCCCAGATTCACCAGATACCATTTTGCGTTATCACTCTCTCTTTATATATATAATACTTATTATCATTATTGTTCTTCTATTATTGGTGAACCATCTGCTGAGGTCATGATCCTTTACCCCTAAAAACTTCAGCAAATCTCCTAAGAACCAGGACATTCTCTTGCACGAGTATAGTCCAATTTTCAAATTCAGGAAATTTAACACGGATATAATACTCTTGCTACATGCAGAGTAAATTAAAGTTGTCTGAATAGCATTTTTATAGCATTTTTTCCTGATCTTATACAGAATCACACATTGTATTTAGAATATGTTAGAAGGAGATGTTTTTAAACTACTTATCTGAGAAAGTTTCTTGAAAAACCATTTCAGAAGTTCTACCACTTTCTGAAAGTCTTAAACCACTTTGTGGATCCGAAGTCATGGCAAGGTGTTCACCTCTACACCTGGCACAGCTTGCATTACTGTTTGTGTGTCGATTGTGTCCCTCCAATGAGATTCTGTGCATCTAGAGGGCAGACACTTATCCTATTCACTTTTGTATTCTTGACAGCATTACCTCGAGGCTTTGCAGAGAAGGGACTCAATCTGAGAAATATGTGTTAAATTGAAGTATGCCGAATTGAGTTCAACAGTTCTATTTTACATCTGGGGAAACTGAGAACCCAGAAAATATATATTAACTCCAAATCCCATCCCAACATGGTACTCACGGCTAGTTACCAGCAAAGGCAGGCTCATGCTCTTGTTCTCCAATTCCAAGACCAGTGGCATGATTGCCAGTGTCCTAGAAGGTTTGCCATGTTTGATGGGGGTGGCAACAAAGGTCATGGCTGCGTTTGCGGTGGAGTACCTAATGAGCTGTTTCCATTAGGATGGTCACCTCTGGGTGGCAGTATAGGAATATCTGGACAAAATGAAATCCCATGAGCTTCCTTCTCAGTGTGATCTGGCAAAACAAGCATCATGGTACAGTAGGCACTCGTGGGTTCTACAGCAGCATCTGAAAGGTTTATGTAGAAGGCCCGACAGGATGGAAAGTCTGTGTGCTTTTAGAAGCTCAGACCCTATTCTCTCTGGCTTCTGTTTGTTCTTCTGTAAAATGAGGGTGTAAGAGCAGGATAGTTAAGAAGGTTAAACATCATGGTCAGGATGTCCTCCTACAAATTGAGTGTGTTTTGGCTTTTCCCAGCAAGTACGGTATAAGCACCTTAGTGCATCCCTTGAAGAGGAAGCTGAGGACTAGGAGAGTGCGTGGGCCCTCTGGGGACATGGGGTGTAGCCTGCCTTAGACAGTGGAGTGGCCTGCCTTACGGAAGTTCGGGCAGCCTGTATGTGACACCTGGACCCGTGAGGAATCCTCTCATTTCAGACCAACAGCACGAGTGAGACCACCAAGGAAGGACTGATTTTCAACAGTTGGCACTATGTGGCCCTAAGAGGTGATGAGCATTGAACTGAAGGGCCCGGCCTCTCTCCGCCTGGCTGTGGAAGGGGCCTGGTTCCCTTACTGGACTGTAGAAGCCCCCAGCTGTTTGTTAGAAGGGAAGGTCAAACAGCTAGTGAGAGCAGAGGCTGGGACTGTGCCCCCTTGGTTCTGCTTTGACCAGAATGGCCCCCTTTAAGGGCCGGCCCCACCGTAGGGCTTCCCCTCTCCTTTTACTGAGCCTCTCTGTTTCTCTGGTGTGAGGATCATTTCTCTTGCCCTCTTCCAATCTCTTTCCCATGTTCGTGGCATCTACTCCTTTTTTTTTTTTTTATTAAATTTTTTATTTATTTTCAGCGTAACAGTATTCATTGTTTTTTCACCACACCCAGTGCTCCATGCAATCTGTGCCCTCCCTAATACCCACCACCTGGTTCCCCCACCCTCCCACCCCGCCCCTTCAAAACCCTCAGGTTGTTTTTCAGAGTCCATAGTCTCTCATGGTTCACCTCCCCTTCCAATTTCCCTCAACTCCCTTCTCCTCTCCATCTACCCTTGTCCTCTATATTATTTGTTATGCTCCACCAATAAGTGAAACCATATGATACTTGACTTTCTCTGTTTGACTTATTTCACTCAGCATAATCTCTTCCAGTCCTGTCCATGTTGCTACAAAAGTTGGGTATTCGTCCTTTCTGATGGAGGCATAATACTCCATAGTGTATATGGACCACATCTTCCTTATCCATTCATCCGTTGAAGGGCATCTTGATTCTTTCCACAGTTTGGCGACCGTGGCCATTGCTGCTATAAACATTGGGGTACAGATGGCCCTTCTTTTCACTACATCTGTATCTTTGGGGTAAATACCCAGCAGTGCAATTGCAGGGTCATAGGGAAGATCTATTTTTAATTTCCTGAGGAATCTCCACACTGTTCTCCAAAGTGGCTGCACCAGTTTGCATTCCCACCAACAGTGTAAGAGGGTTCCCCTTTCTCCACATCCTCTCCAACACACGTTGTTTCCTGTCTTGCTAATTTTGGCCATTCTAACTGGTGTAAGGTGGTATCTCAATGTGGTTTTGATTTGAATCTCCCTGATGGCTAGTGATGATGAACATTTTTTCATGTGTCTGGTAGCCATTTGTATGTCTTCATTGGAGAAGTGTGTGTTCATATCTTCTGCCCATTTTTTAATATGATTATCTGTTTTGTGTGTGTTGAGTTTGAGGAGTTCTTTATAGATCCTGGATATCAACCTTTTATCTGTACTGTCATTTGCAAATATCTTCTCCCATTCCGTGGGTTGCCTCTTTGTTTTGATGACTGTTTCTTTTGCTATGCAGAAGCTTTTTATCTTGATGAAGTCCCAGAAGTTCATCTTTGCCTTTGTTTCCTTCGCCTTTGGAGACATATCTTGAAAGAAGTTGCTGTGGCTGATATCAAAGAGGTTACTGCCTATGTTCTCCTCGAGGATTCTGATGGATTCCTGTCTCACGTTGAGGTCTTTTATCCATTTCGAGTTTATCTTTGTGTACGGTGTAAGAGAATGGTCAAGTTTCATTCTTCTACATATAGCTGTCCAGTTTTCCCAGCACCATTTATTGAAGAGACTGTCTTTTTTCCACTGGATATTTTTTCCTGTTTTGTCAAAGATTATTTGACCATAGAGTTGAGGGTCCATATCTGGGCTCTCTACTCTGTTCCACTGCGTGGCATCTACTCCTATCCCTTGTCTTTCTCTTCTCCTTGTCCAGTCTTCTGCTACCGATCTTTCCCTCACCCTCCCATGGGAAGCCTCTCTGGTCTTAGTATTGCTAACCTTGCCCTTTCCTTGAACCCTCAATACTCAAATTAATTCTAGGTAAGCAAACATAATCTTTCTCAGATTTTACGCAAATATGTTTTCCATATGCAAATAAGTATAATTACATTTTATGCAAGCATATTTTATGCATAATGTTAAATGTATTCTGAGATTTATCTCAAAAATTAGTTTCAACTTGTATCAGTCTCTTAAAATCTTCCTGTTTTAAGTTGTTCTTTGTTTTATGAGAACCCTCAATCATACTTAATTTCTCTGCCTTAATGTAAATTTTATTTGATTAAAATTCAAGTTAGGCTCTCTGTATCACTAGAGTACTAGAATGTAGCAGTTGAAACTACCCCAGTGGTAATACACTCATTCAGAGCAATTTCTTTTTCTCCAGGATCATTATTTTAGTGAATTTTTCAGGTATATCAAAGAGCATCTATCCCTAGGACTACAGATAAGAGCTCAACATACTCCAAGGATTAAAGACAGAAGCAGAAAGAGCAGTGTGAGTGGTGTGTGTGTGCACGTGTGTATGTATGTGTACACACATGTATGCATGTTTGGGGTTGGAGGACAGCTGAGTTAGTTACATGATTTCTTGACAGGACCTGACAGGAGACAGCTAAACTAATATTTATGCTAACGAAGGTAAATAAAAATTTGCTTCATTTTTTTCCTTCCCAAATACTTAACAATTTCATAACCCATTTTAAGTATTTATTATAATTTATTAGAAGTACTGGTTTACCTAGAGAAATTATTACCTGTTTCTCAGTTAAAATCACCCTCCTTAATAACTGATTCTCAAGTCCTTTCATGGTGACGGTAAAATCAATAACTGATGTTTTAGCATTGATCTCAGGGGTGAAGGCAGGGTTGGGTAGCTTCGTGGTAATATACAGTTTAAATGTATCCATGAGCTCACATTCTTTATCACCAACTTTCACCTACATCAATTCAAATACCAAATTAAAAACAGCTTAAGCGACAGGACAAGCAATTTGGGGTTAACTTAGGAAAGAATTTACCAGAGGTCAGGGCTGTGAAACTTGAATGAATTGCAAAGGAAAAAGTTGTAAGACTTTAATCACTGATTTTAAATAATTCAGATTTGCGGTCCTGCCAGGAGACGTTGTTAACCATGACACCAACCAAATTAAATGAACAAACAAATTAAATGAAAAATTTATCCCCAACAAATGTAGAATAAAGGAAAACTCAGACACATCTCAGATTTGACTGTTTTCCCCTACTAGAGGAAATTGTTTCCTACCGAGGAAATTTGTGGAGATTAGAGGAAGTGTTTGTTATTTCTCTTTGCATTTCAATCGTATCCAAAGCATATTTGACAATAGAAAGGAATAATGAAATTTTCAAAGAAAAAAATGACAACATTTTTTTTCATAAACATGACATTTATCTTAAACACTACAATTTGCAGTATACTATATTAAAAAACAACTGATTTTATTATCTGAAATTAAGGTAGAAATTATGCCATTTTTAAAGGACTTAAATTTTTAATTAATCTTGGTTCTACATGTGGTTGGAAACCACATCTGTAAGGCATTACCATGCTCTTAAGCACCATGCTTTCACACTACAGAGATACAAAAGAAGTATCTCTTCTTTTGAAAGACCTTCAGAAATAAAAATCCTACACCCTCCTTTGGCATGTTAAATACAGCACATTAAAGACTCACATTATGAAGAAATGTTTTCTAAATAAATCTTTGTTTAATGAGAACATTTGCATTCTGTACTTATTCAGTGATATTTGTGAAATTAAGTTGTCCAAAGTGAAAAATCTCCATCAGAAATGCTGTCATTCACCAAGAAACAAAACCAAAGAAGCCTAAAGGTGGAGAACACTGCCAATTAAGAAACACTTCTACTGAGAACCATTCATGTTCTCACCAATGATGGGAAACGTGATTCCTCAGCTTCTAGCGAAGTCTATGTTTAGATTGAAAGTTAATACAGAAAGAAATGAACAAATCAATGTCCATAGACTTTATTAAAATGCCATTTTCTCCCTGTGAGAAAATGTAAGCTTTATTATACAGATGAATATATGACTTGTAAATCCAATTTTCTCAGAGCTGCCAATATATATACATATATAGTGTGTAATACTAATATATTATTATGACCAGACAATGTCTTTCCTTAATATGTTATTTAGTGTCAGCTAAATGGTTACTCTTACCAAAATATTGCTATCCCCCTGTATTTTTCATATACAATTTTAAAAATAAGAGATATACTAAATATGAGTTTGGAAATAATTTTTCCAGTGTATCAAATACTACCACCTGAAGCAAAGAACCTTTGCTGCTATGCTCAAAAAGATAAGTAGATGTCACCATTGTTCTTTTCTTGTCTTCTCCTTCTTCTTCTTTTTTTTTTTTTCCTTCCCAAAGCTCACCTTGAATGTGGTGCCTGATTTAATGAAATTCTTTTCTAATACATTATCCAGGACTGGATCCAGCTCTTCACGAATGTCCTCAATGAGAAGAGGTCGGCCCAAGGAAAGGCTGTCCTCCAAGTGTGTGCGGAAATATTTATGGTTCAGAGATGTTACCTAAAAATAAAGGGTTCATTGCTATAGAAATGTGATGAAGGATGTGCTTATTTCCCAGGTGGAAACCAAGAGAATTGTTGCACAAGTGCCTGAGAATTTTAAGGGTGATATAGGATGCTTTATGAAAATAAAAGTAAGGACATTTAATTTTCCAAACTCGGTGAGCTCATGACTTTGTGGAAGACTTGGAGGAGCAACAGTCTCCCTGATCGGAACAGGAGAATCAAGCGGCACTCCTCAGAGCTTCGCTCCTACACAGAGCACAGAAGTAATCATGGATTAAACCTGCTACATGTACAGTTACGATCACTCAGGGAAAACAAAGTAACTTTGCAAATTTGCAATATTCATTTATCTCTTCAGGACCACTCATGAGATGATCAAGTGATTAAAAAAAGAGGCGTAAGAATGCCAGAAATTATATATGGAGTCAAACCCAGGGCCTATCCATGTATTCTGCCTCTAATAGTGGCACAACGGAGGAACAGGGTAGATATTTCATGTACAATTTCAATATACAAAATCAACTTAAAAGACTGTATATTCACTTTTTTTTTTAAATTAGAATTCTGAATGCCTGGTGGGGCCCACTGTTTTAGTTCAGTGTTTGTTGATTAGTTAAAATAGATACACAAGGGGCACCTGTGTGGCTCAGTCAGTTAAGCACCTGCCTTTGGCTCAGGTCATGATCTCAGGATCCTGGGATCAAGCCCTGCGTCAGGGTCCCTGCTCAGCAGAGAGCTCGCTTCTCCCCCACATCATGCTCTGTTTCTCCCGCGCGCACGCGCGCGCTCTCTCAAATAAATAAATAAAATCTTAGAAACAAAAAATAGACACACTGGGCTGGTTGATCTTTGCATTGGCCAAATGGCTTTGAACTCTGACTTCTCCTGTGATTCCCTCCCCTGCCTAAATGGGAGGATTCCTGAAGGTTCTCAACACTCCATCTCCTTATACTTTACCATCTGCATTCTGCTACTGTCTCTATGCGGCTGTGAGTGCTGATCTTAAGACACAAGGAAGATCCTCTGGGACAGCAGGTGATTAAGGGAGTGGAATTAAAAGATATCATCTCTCACTTGCTATGAAAAAGAGATGTGTAATTAAAAATTAAATAAGTCTACTCTTTCCTGTTTTGGATAAAAAGGGAAATAACTAAAAGAAAAAATTCTGCACATGAAGGAATTTGTTTCCCTGGATGGATAGCTTTTTTTACACAAATGATGAGCCGTGAAAGACCTCATTATGAGTTGATAAGGTAAATGAATCTAAACAAAGATCTTTAACCAGCTTATTAAACAAGATGAAACAAGATCCCAATGAGACTAAGTATAATTGTCCTGCTCTGTCTCCTAAGGAGTAAATTCTGTTTTTGTGATTTGCTTCCTAAGTATGATGGTTAATATTACATGTCAACTTGATGGGGGTAAGGGATGCCCAGAGAGTTGATACACATTTTTTTAGGCTGTCTGTGCAGGTGTTTCCAGAATAGACTGGCCTCGAAATAGTAGACTGAATAAAGAAGATCACCCTCACTGATCTTTGGGTGGGCTTCAGCCAATCCACTGAGAGCCTATATAGAGCCCAAAGATGGAAGAAGAGCAAATTTGCTCTCTGCTTGAGCTGTGACATCTGTATTCTCCTGCCCTTGGACATCAGCAACTGGTTCTTGAGTCTTCAGATTTGAACTGGGACTTATACCACTGACTCCCCTGGTTCGCAGACCTTCAGAGTTTAGACTGGGACTACCTTCTAAACTCATGACCAGCCTTCCTGGACCTGTAGCTTAGGATGTTCTTTCTCTCCCTTGCCCTCTGCCCCTCTACTCCTCCCTCTCTAAATAAATTAATTAATTAATTAATTAAAAATAAACACCTTATTAGACCCCAAGTCTTTTTTTTTTTTTTAAGATTTTATTTATTTATTTATTTATTTATTTATTTATATACAGACAGAGATCACAAGTAGGCAGAGAGGCTGGCAGAGAGAGAGGGAAGCAGGTTCCCTGCTGAGCAGAGAGCCCGATGCGGGGCTCGATCCCAGGACCCTGAGATCATGACCTGAGCCGAAGGCAGAGGCTTTAACCCACTAAGCCACCCAGGCACCCCTACACCCCAATTCTAAAACTGGACTGCACAATGCCATAAAGTACCATGGATCTGAGCTAGGTTGGAGCAAATATCCTTAAACCGAGGAGTCATGAGTTCTATTTTTGCTGCTTTCTTGTAAGTCTAAATTCAAGGCCCAGAATAAAAGCCACATGCAAAATTGGCAACAGCAGAAAAGCCAGGGAAAGGGATAGACAGGAGCATGCATCATGAGAGAACACAAAAGAGAAAAAATAATCAGAGCCCTTGCCCCAAATCACTGTGAAAAAAGTCAAGGGTATAAATTAACAAACAATTATCAGAGACGACAACTTTATGACTGGCAGAATCAACTGAAATTTTGGGAAAACTTCATGATTTTAAGAAAGCTTTCCCGTACACCAAATGGTACGTACCTGCAAGTCATTTTCTCTTTCCTTGGATTTAATCCAAGTTTTGCCTTGAGTCTGTGGGTCTATGAGGAGTGGGTATCTGGTGGCCTTTGTCACAATGATGCCATTCTGAATTGAGAGGTCATCTCCTGGTAATCCCTGCAGACCCCACTCCCCAATCTAAGTAACAAGAAACAGATATGGCCAGTCAGAGGAGAACAAGAATGCTTTCATAGTAATTAAGTATCACAATATTAGAAGAATTTAATACTGGGATACATATTTTTTTTTCTATTGAGACTCTGAAATGGGTACCTAGAAAAAAAAAAACAAACTTGTAAATGTGAACCAAATAACATTCACCTAAAAAAATAAATTTATAAGCTAATCAATCCTTTAATGACCCAAGATTAGGGCTTAGTCCCTTATGCTACATTTTTTTTTAAATTTATGAGAGAATATGGTAAAATCTGTGGATTTTTGAAGTGTGGTTGCTGAACATTCAGAGAACATAGGGGCTTAAAATACGGTAAGCCTGGGTGAGTGTTGGGAACCAGGCTAGGCAAGGTTGGTGGAAAGAACACATGGAAATGCCTAGAACGATAAGCACCAAGGGTTAAACCCCTGAAGCTTCTCCTTCCTGCCGTTTGGCTTTGCTCACTTGGAGGGCAGGATTTGTATAGCTGAAGGCAGAGAAATTAGTAGAGATAAAATATTATATTGGCAAGTGCTCATCAATGACATTTAAAAAATAAATATTTCCTGGGGCGTCTGGCTGGCTCAGTTGGAAGTTCATGCGACTCTTGATCTTGGGGCAGTGAGCTTGAGTCCCGCGTTAGGGCATAGAGATCACTGAGAAATAAATAACTCAACTTAAAAAAAATCCTCCCTAATTATGAGAGAATTGCCAGCCTGTCTCTGCGTGGTCAATAAAATCACCTGCGATCCAATGAATCCACCAGCCTCCACCCTTATTAAATTATCCCAGCAGCCCCCAAAGGCCATAATTAATAAGGAATATCCTGGCCCACTTTGCCTTGTCAGTGTCCACTGCATCTTTAATACATTACCTAGTCCCTGGAAACAGGCAGTTGAACACTGTTTGAATTGGAAAACATTAATTTTTTAACTTTTAAATACGGATAACAGGGAACTAATAGCATGGCTTCCCAAAGGAAATGGCCACTGGGGAACTTATTTACAGATCAGAAAGCAGCTCATGAATACAAATTGCCTGGAAGGCATTTAATGCCAGAGGAGATCTGCCAGATACACTGAACATTGACAGTGGCATCAATTCCCAGCAAGGAAGGTTAGTGTCATGGGGCCATCACTCAGTGATACCAGAATGTACTGATGTGTTATGCTCTTGGACACGACGAAAAGATGGTTCATGATCCAAAGAAGATTAATACCAGTACTTACGGCCTAGCTAATGCCTATAATTACCTAAAACGTTTGAAAGAGTGTGACTTAATAGGAGTGGTGCAAATAATGGAAAGTTAAAATAAGGGCTCAGTATTAGCAAGCCTATAATTCATGAATGATCTTTTGTTTTGATGTCTTTATTTTTTTTAATGTACTCTCCACCCATCATGTGGGTCTCGAACTCATGACCCCGAGATCAAGAGTTGCACTTTCCACTAACTAAGTCAGCCAGGCACCCCCATCTTTCAGCTCACAGCAGTGCCGTAATATTAATTTGAAAGCAAAATCTCTTAAAACTGAAAGGAACTTTTATGCCAAAAAGAAAGGTTGCTTTTTTGTTAATTCTTAAGTATTTTCAAAACAATCTTTTCAATTGAATGAAAAAAGAAAAAAAAAGTAGGTGTACTGTGATTTTTTAGTGAGTAAGGTTGGAATTCAAATAATATTATGAAGAAAGTGACACTCACTGTTGGGGGATCCACCAACATTGAAATAAGATTCAGGTTTTCTGTGAAAGGAATCTTCCGAGCTCTCAGCTCTATCTCCCATTGATCTTTAAGCAAATAGTTCCTAAATATCTGATTGAAAGGACCAAGGTAGGAAAGGAATCCAGTGCACAGCAGAATATCACCTACAAGTCTGTGGGGAAAGGAGACAACGTGAGTCACCGAACACATTCACTCTCTCCCATTAATGAGTCAGAAAGGCCACAGTTCAACTTTGTTTTCTTACTAGGCAAAATCCTTCTCCGTTCCCTGCTTAACACTTGGCAACCAGACATGGAGAGACCATGCAAAGGGAGCCCCCAGAGTGCCTGGGTGGCTCAGTTGGTTAAGTGACTGCCTTCAGCTCAGGATCTGGGATCCTGGGATCGAGTTCCACATCGGGCTCCCCACTGCTCTATGGGGAGCCTTCTTCTACCTCTTCCTGTCATTCCCCTTGCTTGTTCTCACTCTCTCTCTCTGTCACATAAATAAACAAAATCTAAAAAAAAAAAAAAAAAGAATCCATTAAAAAAAAAAAAAGGAGCCCCCAAACCCAAAGGGTGGTAGTAGGGGCCACATTTGGGGTAGGCCAAGGAGCAAGAGAGAAACAGCTTCCTTCAAGCCTGTAGGTCCAGAGTCTTGACTCCTAAGTAGGAAAGTATCCTTTTCCCATGCCATGCTGGGGTCCCGTTCAGACTCAGTCCTGATAAATATTTCCTTCTCCCCCTCCGGCTCTCCCTCTCCTCCTCCCACTTCTTGCTATTCTCCGCCTCTTCCATTCCCCCCTCTTCCAGTTTTCTGAGAACACCAATAGACACTCTGACAAGACACCCTGGTACTTAGAGCAACTGATCCACACGTTCAAAATCACTGCGGTGAAGAGTGCAGAACTGGAGAAATTATGTAGACGTTTCTGGCAGATCCAAACAATATCGGAAGCACTCTTGGGGTGCCTGGGGAGCTCAGTTGGTTAATCGTCCAACTTTTGATTTCAGCTAAGGGCATGATTACGGGGTCATGAGATTGAGCCCTGCATTGGGTTCTGCACTGGGCATGGAGCCTGCTTAAGACACTCTCTCCCTCTGCACCTGCCCCCTCACGCCCCACAAACAAAAACAAAAACAGCAACAACAACAAAAAGAAGCACTCGTGTTCTGAAAACCTACATTGCTGAACCAACCTTGAGATTAAACATGTTTCACAACCATTTAATCCCTCTCTTCTACTGAGAGTGGGTAACATCCGCTGTAAGACTCGGAAGTGGATATACAGAAATGAAGGAGCAAAGGGCTTCACTGGGGAGATGTATTTTATTTTCTCTCGTGTCACAGAGAGGTGGTGTTTGGGGTGATGACTAAGAAGGAAAGCAATTATAACCAAGGCCCAAATTTATACCTATTAATCTGAGCTTTGAACTCTTTGCTTTGCTGAGTCCACCGGACCTTTTCTCCACTCAGCCCATCGATGAGGGTGGAAGCTGCCTGCATCTTTTTCCGGCACATATCCGCATCGTTTACCAAATCCTACATTCAGAAAGGGAGAATATCCCAAAGAACTTTTTTAAGTGTTTAATCAAACATCCATTGTATTCACACATAAAAACACAGGGAGGAATTTCTTAGTTTGCAAAATTAACATAATAGTCTAAAAAAGCAATGTGAGTGAAACTTTACATATTAAATTCTGGTAATTAACCCATAATGGAGTAATTTTAACCTTACAAAATCTCAAGGAAAGAGACTTTGTGAGAGACAATGCAAATCACATAAATTAATATAGCATTTCTAGTCCGTGTTTTCAAAACAGAATCAAATCAATAAAATACACCATATTAGGTCTTGGATTTAATAGTTCTCAGTTCTTGGAAGTTCACAAAGTGATTTTTTTTCCTCCCAGGAAATTCTACACAACAGTGATGTGCTGCAGCCAACATGTATCAACTCACCAGAGCCAACAGTTATATTTTAGAAGACTTGGGGGCTAATGTCGAACACAGACATTATTAAATAATTAAATCATATAAACTTGCAATTACAGAAACTACATTACAAGCAAAGGTAATGGATAATCAAAACTCATCACCTCCTAATAATTCACTACAGTTTTGGATGATCTATGCACTTGCGATTATGTCCACTGTACCTGCACGGTGCTATATGGTTAGGGTGCAGGATATAACAAGGCTAGATATACAATCGTGCCCTGCTGTGCAGCTGTTTCCAAATCTGTACTCAGTGTCAGCACATTGGTAACTTAAAACGGACAGTGGTGGGAGGACCTACACCACAGAAATCAGCCAACAGGGCAAATCATGGCTCTTCTCCCCGCGCCTCCAATCCTATTGGTACCAGACCACCACTGCCTACAACCTATCCTACAAGGTTGTATTATGAGCCCTGCCTGATAGATGAACCTTGATCAATTGCCTCCAACTGCCCCATGATTATGCACCTGCACTGGATCACAAACCGACTTTTCTAACCCCCAAATCAGGACCCTTTGGGTATGACATCCCAGCTTACTCTTACCAAAAATGAATATTAAAAACACAAAAAAAGCCCCTAGAGGGATGCCTGGGTGGCTCAGTCAGTTAAACCACTGCCTTTAGCTCAGGTCTTGATTCTGGGGTCCTGGGATCAAGCCCCGAATCAGGCTCCTTGCTCAGCGGGGAGCCTGCTTCTCTCTCTGCCTCTGTCTACCACTCTGCCTGCTTGTGCTCTCTCTTTCTCTATCTCTGACAAATAAATAAATAAAATCTTAAATTAAAAAAAAAAAAAAGACCTTAGAGTGCCAAAAATCCCAAACAGGTAGCCATATCCTGTGAAGGACAGTCACGTATCTATTTTCTTTTTGTCATCAACATTTACCTAACTTCTATATACAACACACACTTTCGGACAATGTTAACACCTCGTTTCTGCAATTTTGTAGATTTAATCTCACCATTTTCTCACTCATGGCTGCATCAAATTTCGCTTGTACTTTATCCAGCTCAGCTTGTTTCTCATCAAGCAGAGCTTGCGCCTTCCCCAGCTCGATATTAGCAACTGCCAGACGGCCCTCCTGCTTGGCCAGGTTAGCCTTAAAAGGAAGAAGAGGTCATTGCATGGAGTGGTAGCAGGTCTGCAAAATATTTTTGGTTTTAATTGATAAATAATAACACAGATTACACAATTTTTGCCCAAGATGGTATTTTTAAAATTATTTTTTATTAACATATAATGTATTATTAGTCCCAGGGGTACAGGTCTGTGAATCGCCAGGTTTACACACTTCACAGCACTCACCATAGCACATACCCTCCCCAATGTCCATAACCCCACCACCCTCTCTCTACCCCCTCCCCAGGCAACCCTCAGTCTGTTTTGTGAGATTAAGAGTCTCTTATGGTTTGTCTCCCTCCCGATCCCATCTTGTTTTATTTATTCTTTTCCTACCCCCCAAACCTCCCACATTGCATCTCCTCTTCCTCATATCAGGGAGATCATATGACAGTTGTTTTTCTCCGATTGACTTATTTTGCTAAGCATAATACCCTCTAGTTCCATCCACATTGTCGCAAATGGCAAGATTTCATTTCTTTTGATGGCTGCATAGCATTCCATTCCATAGCATTCCATTATATATATACATATATATATATATATATATATATATATATATATATATATACACCACATCCTCTTTTTCCATTCGTCTATTGATGGACATCTAGGTTCTTTCCATAGTTTGGCTACTGTGGACATTGCTGCTATAAGCATTCAAGTGCACGTGCTCCTTCGGATCACTACGTTTGTATCTTTAGGGTAAACACCCAGTAGTGCAATTGCTGGGTCATAGGGTAGCTCTATTTTCAACTTTTTGAGGAATCTCCATGCTGTTTTCCAGAGTGGTTGCACCAGCTTGCATTCCCACTAATAGTGTAGGAGGGTTCCCCTTTGTCCACATCCTTGCCAGCATCTATCATTTCCTGACTTGTTAATTTTAGCCATTCTGACTGGCATGAGGTGGTATCTCGTGGTGGTTTTGATTTGTATTTCCCTGATGCCGAGTGATGTGGAGCACTTTTTCATGTGTCTGTTGGCCTTCTAGATGTCTTCTTTGCAGAAATGTCTGTTCATGTCCTCTGCCTATTTCTTTTTTTTTTTTTTTAAGATTTTTTTTTTTAAAGATTTTATTTATTTATTTGACAGACAGAGATCACAGGTAGGCAGAGAGGCAGGTGGGGGGGGGGAGCAGGCTCCCCGCAGAGCAAAGAGCCCGATGCAGGGCTTGATCCCAGGACCCTGAGATCATGACCTGAGCCGAAGGCATAGGCTTTAACCCACTGAGCCACCCAGGCGCCCCTTTTTTTAAGATTTTATTTAATTTGACAGACAGAGATCACAGGTAGGCAGAGAGGCAGGCAGAGTGAGAGGAAGGGAAGCAGGCTCGCTGCTGAGCAGAGAGCCCAATGTGGGACTTGATCCCAAGACCCTGGGATTATGACCTGAGCTGAAGGCAGAGGCTTTAACCCACTGAGCCACCCAGGTGCCCCCTTTGCCCATTTCTTGATTGGATTATTTGTTCTTTGGGTGTTGAGTTTGCTAAGCTCTTTATAGATTTTGGATACTAACCCTTTATCTGATATGTCATCTGCAAATATCTTCTCCCATTCTGTCAGTTGTCTTTTGGTTTTGTTCACTGTATCCTTTGCTGTGCAAAAGCTTTTGATCTTGATGAAGTCCCAATAGTTCATTTTTGTGCTTGCTTCCCTTGTCTTTGGCAATGTTCCTTGGAAGAAGTTGCTGTGGCTGAGGTTGAAGAGGTTGCTGTCTGTGTTCTCCTCAGGGATTTTGATGGATTCCTTTCTCACATTGAGGTCCTTCATCCATTTTGAGTCTATTTTCGTGTGTGGTGTAAGGAAATGGTCCAGTTTCATTTTTCTGCATGTACTGTCCAATTTTCCCAACACCATTTGTTGAAGAGACTTTTTTTCCATTGGACATTCTTTCCTGCTTTGTTGAAGATTAGTTGACCATAGAGTTGAGGGTCTATTTCTGGGCTCTCTATTCTGTTCCATTGATCTATGTATCTGTTTTTGTGCCAGTACCATACTGTCTTGATGATGACAGCTTTGTAATAGAGCTTGAAGTCTGGAATTGTGATGCCACCGACTTTGGCTTTCTTTTTCAATATTCCTCTGGCTATTTGAGGTCTTTTCTGGTTCCATATAAATTTTAGGATTATTTGTTCCATTTCTTTGAAAAAAAATGGATGGTATTTTGATAGGGATTGCATTAAATGTGTAGATTGCTTTAGGTAGCATAGACATTTTCACAATATTTGTTCTTCCAATCCATGAGCATGGAACATTTTTCCATTTCTTGGTGTCTTCCTCAATTTCTTTCATGAGTACTTTATAGTTTCCTGAGTATAGATTCTTTGCCTCTTTGGTTAGGTTTATTCCTAGGTAACTTGTGGTTTTGGGTGTAGTTATAAATGGGACTGACTCCTTAATTTCTCTTTCTTCTGTCTTGTTGTTGGTGTAAAGAAATGTAACTGATTTCTGTGCATTGATTTTATATCCTAACACTTTACTGAATTCCTGTACAAGTTCTAAGCAGATTTGGAGTGGAGTCTTTTGGGTTTTCCACATATAGTATCTTATTATCTGCAAAGAGTGATAATTTGACTTCTTCTTTGGCAATTTGGATGCCTTTAATTTCTTTTTGTTGTCTGATTGCTGAGGCTAGAACTTCTAGTACTATGTTGAATAGCAGTGGTGATAAAGGACATCCCTGCCGTGTTCCTGACCTTAGCAGAAAAGCTCTCTGTTTTTCTCCATTGAGAATGATATTTGCGGTGGGTTTTTCACAGATGCCTTTGGTGATATTGAGGTATGTATCCTCTATCCCTACACTTTGAAGAATTTTGATCAGGAAAGGATGCTGTACTTTGTCAAATGCTTTTTCAGCATCTATTGAGAGTGTCATCTGGTTCTTGTTCTTTCTTTTATTAATGTATTGTATCACATTGATTGATTTGCAGATGTTGAACCAACCTTGCAGCCTGGTAATAAATCCCACTTGGTCGTGGTGAATAATCCTTTTAATGTACTGTTGGATCCTACTGGCTAGTGTTTTGGTGAGAATTTTCGCATCCGTGGCCCAAGATGGTATTTAGAGGCTTAAGTGTGTTCAACTGGGGAAGCAAAGGGTACTGGAGATATTCCATTAAAGTTCTATTTTTTTCTTTCTCTTTTCCTTTTTTTTTTTTTTTTTTTTTCTTTTTCAAGTAGGCTCCACATCTAGCATGGAGCCTAGTGCAGCGCTCAATCTCATGACCCTGAGATCAAGACCCTCATGAGCTAAGATCAAGATTTGGACTCTTAACAGGCTGAGCCTCCCAGACACCCCTCTCTTTTTTCTTTTAATTATTAATGTTCAATATAAAAAACATGGGAAAAAAACACAACAATGCACAGAAAGGATAACAGAAATTATCTGTGATTTTTACCCAGAGACAGTCTCAGTATTGTGTTAAGAGGGTGATTTTTTTTCCAGTTTTTTCTTTTACACTTAATATAGGGTAATCATTTCCCCTTAAACATGTCCTTAAACACTTTTTCCTTGAACATTAGTAGTATGGCTGCCTAATGTCACATTATTTGGATGTATTATAATTTACCTAATCTTAGCCCTACTTTTAGACATCCCCTCCCACCATTTTTAATTATTATAAACAAAGTTATTGGGCATACACACATTTTGGATTGTTTCCTTCTTAAGGATTTTTTGAAGTGAACTTACTGTAATGGTAGATTTTTCATCTTTTTTCTAACTCTGAGAGCATGGACTTAGAAATTACGTTTCTTAGAAATGACTGGTTTCTTAGAAATTCAAAAGAATTGGTAAAGTATAATAGCCCTAAAGCTTCTGGGGTAGAAGTTTTTTGATAACATTCTCATTTTATTTCTCAATACTTAGTTAAATTCAGTCCTCTTTTGCAGGAAACTTTAATTTAAATAATATGAATAGTATTGTTATTAAATTTAATTTTTCTAGTATATTTACATATAACTTTAAAATTTGTTTTCTAATTATTTAAATCCACACACCTGTGATTATACATATTTTCTTCATGATATTTTCCAAGAATATATCTTTTATGTTTTGTTTTTGCAAAGCAACAATTCTTCAATTCTGCTACTTTTCTCTAATATTTAATGTTATTTTTATTAGCTCTATTCCACTTTCCTTAAGCTTTGTGTGTATGTATATTTATAAGTAAGTAGGTATCATTGTGTTTAATTAAAGAGCTAAGAAAGCCATTGGGCTACATCACAAAAGCTTTGGCAACTAACTTTTGTTATCATTTCCTAAAAAGAAGTTACTGGCTTCTTTTTTTTTTTTAATGCAAACTTTCTAATTTTATTGCTTATAATCAGAGAGTGAGGCTTCAGCAATTTCTGCTTTTGGGAACCGAGTCAAGATCTTCTTTTACTGTTGAGTATGATGAATTTTCATAAATGTTTCTCAGTCACTAGAAGTAATTTCATACTTTTTGTTCATATTCAAGAAAGTTCAATGCAGCTATTCAACTTTAAAAAATGATACAGTTGTAAAATCTCTACGTAATTATTAGTTTATGCCTGCTAAAGACTGAATATATAGTTTTCAGGACTGAGAACAAAGTTAAAAATGTGGGGCCCATTATTAAAAAATTATGGAGAACTTCAACAAAGTGACAGCAGAGCATTAAGCCAAGCATGCACCCTTCTAAACCAGGGGTCCTGTGTGAACAGGTCACACACCCACAAAACCAGACTTCTCCACAATCTCAAATTATAGTATTATTTTTGTTAATTTCCACTTACAATATTAAAGCCTTTTACTTTTTGTAATTTGATAATATTTTATTTATTACAAAAAGCATTATTACAATTAAGTCTCACTGTGGATCATACTTTTTAATAAAAATTAACTCCATTCTTCTGAGTTCATTTTTTCTTAAATTCTATATCCCTTGGTATCTTTTGGTTTTAGAGGATTCCTACCATTTTCTCATCATATCCCTTTATTAAAACTTTTTAATTTTCAACATATTTTCTATTTTTTTCCAAGCTACTTATATGGAAAGTTTTAAAAGGTAGCCATTTCTATAGGGTTTATTATGACAACCAGCAACCCCCTGCCTACCTGCCCATCATTTTCCACTCCGCGGAGCAACCACTTTCAGCCTTCAGCTTTATGTGGGGGCAGAGGGCAGGAGGGTAGTAAGCGTCTGGGTGGTGTATTTCATGAACCCTTTGCACTCCTGCAAATGCTCCCTCAGACTGGAAGAACAGTCTGGCACAGTGTAAATGGTGTATGTGTGCTTGCGCGTGCGTGCGTCCACGCTCATGTATGCATGCATGCGTGTACCTACCACTTACTCCTTAAGTCGCATCCTTAAGAATGTCTTTTTGTTCCCCTTATAAGTAAAGGTCAGCTTGGCCAGTTCTTGCATTCTTGGGCCACCACAATTTCCTCAATACTCTGCACATATTTTCTCATTACATTCTAATATTTAGGGTTGCAGGAAGTCTGTGCCATCCTGATTTCTCTTCTGCAACCTTTTTTGATTTTGACTGATCATTTGTTTCTTAGATGCATATAAGGGTTTTCCCCCCTATCTTTCAAATTTAAAACATTTCTGGGTGTTGAGCTTTATTTTTATAAACGTTGTTGGGAATATAGTAATCAAATTCTACCTCCAAACCTAATCTCTTTAAACTTTAAAGAAATGGCAAGTTTTCTTTTATGACAGCTTAATTGTTACTGGCAATGAATCCATTTCCTGTTTAAGTTAACAAGTTGGTTTTGATTTCTTGTCCGCAATGCCAAGAAACACTAATCAGAGGTAAAGAAAACAAGAGATGTGAGAGGACATGAAGAAAATAAAAAAATTAGTCAAAATTATGCTTTGTCTTTTCATAGGAGTAATACCAGAGATAGATTTTATTAAACATTGATTTCCTAGGAGAAGGAGGGAAACTTTTACCTTCAGAGGCAACACTTCTCTATTGATACCATAAAATGTTGCCATAGCAAGCGTCCAAGATAGCAGACCAGCCACATTCCCACAGACTTTTTTGGCATTTTCCAAAGAATAATCATCCATGTTAAAATACGGCTGCAGTAACTCAACAGTCTCTTCATTTATAGTATCCTTGGGGAACTGCTGGAGGCTCCACAGGAACCCTGTTGCACTCATCAACTGAAAAATAGCATTACAACCTGTAAGCTCTGGGAGTAAATAAATACTTTCTTCCTGAGTTAGCATATAATTCTAAATTGAATTTTTTCAAAGAAGTAATGATTGATACACTCTTAAACATATAAATCAAGACTATGATGGTAGTCAGCCTAAATCTGTAAGTTGCAAACTGTCTTCCTGTGACTGTGGTGAGAGAGTAAAGAAGAAAAAATATGTAAGTTTCCTGTCCAGTGCATGCATCCAAATGCCACCAACCATACAAGCTCTCTTTTGGAGACTGGGTTTGAGTGACATCAAGAGTGTGGCAAGGGGTGCCTGTGTGGCTCCATCAGTTAAACATCTGCCTTCAGCTCAGGTCACGATCCCAGGGTCCTGGGATCCAGCCCTGCATCAGGCTCCATGCTCAGTGGGGAGCCTGCTTCTCCCTCTTCATCTGTCACTACCCCCTGCTTGTGCTCTCTCCTTCTCTCTCTCTGTCAATAAATAAATCTTTAAAAAAAAAAAAAAGCCTCTGGTTTTAAACACTTTTTACAAAAAGAAACCATTCAGCTTTACAATCTTTCCCTACTTACACTTTGGGAAATGCAATCTAAGAAAAAGTCTTCAGTACACAATTATCAATTACTGCCTGCCAGCTTGTGTGATCTATATTGAAGGTCCTGGGCTGGGAAAATCTAATGCACCTTTAGGACTTGCAAAGATTTTTTTTACTTACTTTTAATGACTCTCCCCAGGAAGGCTTGCAGCAAGGTTTTTCTGGATCCATAGTAACTGGGTCAATTTTCTTTTGAAATAGTAGCAGGACACAGTCCATGATTCTCATAATAAGATGCGGGGGCTTGGCAAGTTTCCTGACTGTAGCAATATCATTTGGTTTGATAGTCTGCATTTGGGATTAGGAATCAATATATTATTTTGTTGAGTAGTGTTAGTAATCATATTGATATCTAATGCTTTTAAACAATGAAAGTAGAAAGCTTTAAAATGTATTTTCTCCCTATCCCCTGACATTATCCCCTTAAAGACTTGTATTCCAAGATTTTCGCATTATGCTTTTTTCATTATCTTGGGATTTGTATTAGTTTTTATTCTCTTTTCTCCTGTTGCCCTCAACTAATTGCTGTAGAATATCACTACCATTCATTGCCCTCCACCTCAAGTCTATGTTGGCAGCAAGCCTCATTGATGGGTAACATTCACGTAACTTGTATCTTCAGAGCACATACTCTAAGTGTGGTAGGAAAAGAGGAGCACAGGAACCCTGTTGCACTTCTGAATAACAGAAACCTTACCTTCAGTGTTCATTTTAAGGGCTGCCCTATCTAAGGAAGGGGGAGAAATTCAAAAGAGAAAAGAGAAGTTATTACAACATATGGCTCACAAAAATATTTTTCCAAGTTTCTATCTGTCAGCGGGGCTTGGAATAAGACGTTAGCTGACATTCAAGGCAGGAAGGATTGGAACATAACATGATCAATAAAATCCCCTAAGACTTGTTTGTTCAGTGATTTCTCTTTCTTGTATATTATTGTAGTACTCATAAAGGGAGTGGGGGTGGAGAATGTGTCCTGATCATTGTCACAATTTTATTAAATGATTATCATAAATCTAGTTACTCAGCAAATACAGGCATCCTCCCATTTTTCAAAAAAAGAAAGAAAACAAAGAAAAATAGTCCTGTCCTCATAATCTTCCAAGGAAGAACGCACAATTACCCTAAACTAGAATTGTCATTGTGCTAGAAGCAGAGGGATGACAGGAAACACGAGGGTGAACCAGAAGAGCCAAAACCTTCCTGGAAGGGATGAGCCTGGTCCTGGAGAATGACTCTTATTAGGCAATGAAGGTTAAGGAAGGCATTCCTGGCAGAGGGAGAGACGCATTTAAACAGACCGTGGTTCTTCCAGAAGCCTGTGGGTGTTTCTGCATGGCCGAACCATACTGTGTGTGGAGACAGAATGACAGAAGGGCTCAAGGGGTAGACAGGAGCCCAGTTACCAGTTGCAACAGCAGCACTGATTATTTACTAAGTACTTTCTGTGTGTCCAGCAAACTGTATTCATTACTTTTAATGCTTACATTGATCCTTCAAGGATCAATGAGGAATTATAATCCCCACAGCGATCCAAAAAAAGTGAAGTAAATTTACTACAGATCATCTATTTAGGGAGTGGTGGTTGCAAGAGGCAACTATAGGTTGTCCCCCAGCTGTGGACGCCTAGCCGCGGGCCTTATCCTAAGAGGCCCCAGAACCCGCGAGAAGATTTTTAAAAGGCACATAATGGGGCGCCTGGGTGGCTCAGAGGGTTAAGCCTCTGCCTTCTGCTCAGGTCATGATCTCAGGGTCCTGGGATCGAGTCCCGCATCGGGCTCTCTGCTTGGCGGGGAGCCTGCTTCCTCCTCTCTCTCTCTGCCTGCCTCTCTGCCTACTTGTGATCTCTCTCTGTCAAATAAATAAATAAAATCTTTAAAAAAAAAAAAAGGCGCATAATGTAATCTGGAGGGGATGCTTTGGAGGAACTGGGGAGGCTGTCTGTATAATCAGAATCCCTTACACTATTGTTCAGGCCATGAATCACTCGCATTATTTCTCAGCTCTCATGGAAAGCTGATTTGTGGAATGAAACTAACAAGTTATAAGAACTGAAGACTTAAAAAAAATTAGAACTCAGAATATTGAACCAACAGAAACATTTCTCTTCAGACTCAGAGATTATCAATCACACTAGAATTCCATTCCGTTTTCAGATTCTAGAAGTTGCGTGGTGACTTTTGCAGAAGGACCCAAGGAGTGGGCTGGGACAGGCGCTGAGAGGGGTAACAGCGCATGCTCACATTCAGGGCCGCCTCTGCTTCTTCGAGGGCGGGCTTGGCAGCCTCCAGCTTGGTCTCCGCTTTTACTTTCTCACTGTCAATTTCATCCACAATTTTTTGAGCTTTGTCTTTCACCTCCTGCACTTCGTTTTTCACTTTGGCTGAAGCCTGAGCACTTACCGTGACTTCTGCCAGTACCTGTTAAATTGAGGGGACACATGAGGGCAAATAGGTAGCTTTTGAGCAAAATGGACAGATTTGAGCAGTGAGAGAATATTCATTTGATATAATAGAAAACACAAATAAGAGCAAATTTATTCCCTATGTATATTTTATATATATTCCCCAATCTATGTATTAAGGTGTATTACAGTAACTCCTTTAAGCAGTTCCTTGAAATCTTCTATGTTCTAAGCTTCCCTGAGGCTTACAAATATATAAATAAATATATATATTATATTTATATGCCAAATATATAAATAAACATTTTAAGCTTTCAGGAAAATGGCATTTTCATTCTACGTAATTTCTAGAAAATTAACACAGCTCAAGTATGTGTAATGGAAGAAAGTCAGAAACCATACCAAAGCCCAGGTAAGGAAAATAAAATAGGTTGTATTTGTTGAATGCCTATACAGCAGGACAATGCTAAGACCCTCTCTTATGCTCTCTCTCATTTTAGTAACTGACTAAGGTAAGTACCCACTTAACCAACTCAGTGAGTGGAAGATGATGGTCACAGATCAAGGAACAGCATACATATATCCTTATCAACTTGGGAGGAGTTTTTTGTTTGTTTGTTTATTTGTTTTTAACTCCACCAACAATTCCTCTTAGCTTTTTCCCTCCTTGACATAAACTTCAGATGAGACTTGGGCCATACTAGAAACGCTGAGTATGCAGGAACCTCAAAGAGAAGACCAAATATAACTTAGAGAGAGGCAAACATTTCATAGACAGATGAGCGAGAACAAAAAAGAAAGACCCAGAGAAGAAAGAACAGTCTTAGACCAGGTAGAGGATATAATAATCTAGGTGTCTCTTGGTGTAAGTTAAACAAAAATACCTAATAGTCATTGTGAACGTTATCTCACTAGAAATAGTCTGTGAGTTTATACATTATTTTTTTTTAAGATTTTATCTATTTATTTGAAAGAGAGAGAAAGAAAGAGGGAGAGGGAAAGAGAGCACAAGCAGGGGGAGGGGCAGAGAGAGAGGGAGAAGCAGACTCCCCATGGAGCAGGAAGCCCAATGTGGGACTCAATTCCAGGGACCTAGGATCATAACCCAAGTCGAAGGTGATGTCCCACCAACTGAGCCACCTGGACATCCTACATTATACATTTTTAGTAACATTTTTTTTTTAAATATTTTATTTATTTATTTATTTGACAGACACAGAGATTACAAGTAGGCAGAGAGGCAGGCAGAGAGAGAGGGGGAAACAGGCTCCCCACTGAGTAGAGAACCCAACATGGGGCTTGATCCCAGGACTTTGGGATCATGACCTGAGCCCAAGGCAGATGCCCAACCACTGAGGCACCCAGGCACCCCTTTAGTAACATTTTTAAACAATGCTTTTTAAGATGTGGACTACAATTCCTCACCACTGGTTATACAGTAAATGCCAACTCACTTCATCTGCTTTTATGGAAGCCACTGCCAGCTCCTTCTCCTTTATTGCGAGGTCCTGAGAGAGCTTAGCCACTGATTCACTCGCCTCCATGAGCTTATCCAGACCTTTACAAACACACACACACACACATACACGCTTGCTTAGTATCTGAACATCCCTTCATCAAGTATTTGCTCAGTATTTACTACTTACAAGGAACTGTACCAGTATTGTAACAACCATAAGATAATTATTTATAGATAAATACGTATGTATGCGGAGCATCGATACTGACCATATCTCTGAGGGTTTTGACAGGGGGTGAAGAACACCATCTAGCTAAACTTAAGGGAAGATCCCAAGGCCATACTGACTAAGATTAACTTAGGAAACTTCGTTGACAAAATTAGTCCTCTCCTTGGCTTTGCAAACATCATTTTTAATGGTGTAAATATCATTTTTTTTTGCCTTTGAATCACACTGCAGCTGTGACAAATGAACAGGTAATACAGTCATAGTCGTGTGGTTCTCTTTGCTGTGAAAATGAAAACAGCTGCTAACACCTGTGCGACTGGCCCTGTGACTTTCAGTGCTATAGAGCACAATAACTGGATTTTCTCCCATTCCAGCTGAGTTCTAGACAGTGGTGTGTGGGTGAGCATTTAGCATGAGTGTCTTGGGAGGAGGGGGAGCACTCATCTGTATGTTTCCCAATTTCCATGGTGTCAGTATTCCCACAAGGGCTGATCTGAAGTTACGAAGAGATTCCCAGTAGCACACCATTCATTATATGCCTACCATACTGATAGAATAGAAATAACCTCAACAACATTCATAGCAGTAAAATAGAGTAAAAATAACTAAGATGTGATGAATTTTGAGTATTCTTGCCTTTTTCCTTTTTTTAAAGATTTTATTTATTTGAGAGAGAGAGCATGGTTGGGGAGGAAAGGCAGAGGCAGAGGGAGAAGCAGACTCTCCACTGAGTAGGGAGCCTGACTCAGGGCTCAATCCCAGGACCCTGGGATCATGACCTGAGCTGAAGGGATATGCTTAACCGACTGAGCCATCCAGGCATCCCTGTTCTTGCCTTTTTCAAACATAATTTATTTGTAAGTTTATAGGATTTAATTTTTAATTAAAGATGTGCTATGTAACCAGATTATAAAATTCCTATGAATTAACAATCAACTCTAGAGGCTACAAGTAGCTCCAGCCCACCACTGATCATAGAGAATCATATGGAAAGCTACAAGAAGGTGAGCTATGAGAAAAAAAGAGGACAGTTTCTTCCACAGTGTTTCCATCAGTGTAACTGCACAGATCTTGGAGATCTTGGAGCTATGGGATCATATTTTTTGCAGAAGAAGGGGGGGCCAGGATTTTTGCACTTCTTTTTGGAAGTGCAAATGCTTTCTTAATGTGTAATTTTCTTAACATGTAATTTGTTCCAATTTATACTTTTTCTGCTTATATTACATGTACTGGACATAGAAATTCATTGTTCAGGTAAACTACCTCTTTTTGTTTTGATTTTATTTTTCCTTTTCCTTTGTTAGAAATCTGAGAAGCATTAACATGGCAAACTTTATGCAAATCAAAACAAACTGTAATGAAACAAAAACTGAAATCGTAGTCAGTTCCCAAGAGGTGGCTTTTCTCCACCTGCAGGTAGCAACTCAGTGACAATGGGGCTCCTGCCCCAACAGCCTGAACCCAGAGTTGAAGGGGCAGGGAGAAAATGTTCAAGAGAGAAAACAGGCTACCTCTGTTTAGATTTTCTTCTCCTCAGAAGTTCCATTTTGTTTTGTTTTGTTTTGTTTAAGATTTTATTTATTTGAGAGGGAAAGCAAACACAAGTAAGAGGAAGGGTAGAGGGAAAGGCAGAAGCAGACTCCCCACTGAACATGGAGCCCAACACGGGGCTCCATGACAGGACCTGAGATCATGACCTGATCCGAAGGCAGATGCTTAACCAACGGAGTCACCCAGAAGCCCCTGCCTGGAAGCTTCTTAACAGGTAAAAGACCCTAACGGTATCCCTCAAAATAATCTATTACTAAGAGTAAAGTCAGTACTTTGCTTTCAAACACAGTATCAACTACTGTAATATATATAATATTAAACACATTACATATATATGCATAATATGCATATTACATACATACAATAATATACACATATATGCAATAATACATATGTATTACATTATCATTTCATATTATATCATATATATACATATATACATTAAATATATTACATGTTGTTTCCATATAATGGTGTGTTTCATCAGCCATGTTGGGAGTACTGACCATGGAATCTGGGAAATGTACAGATGAGTGTTACCCCTTTCCCCCCAAAACCATATGATTCCAATATATTCCACATATATATATATGTGTGTATATATATATGCATAATCTGTGGATATATATATATATGGATTCCTATCAAGAAGCTCTTAAAAGATCCCATTCTGCTTACCAATATTCATGCGTTCAGCTTGTTCATTGATATGTTTCACCTTTTCAGTATAAATGTTCTTATAACCATTTATAAATGAGAGATAAGACTTAGGAGTCACGTGTGCTCTTCGGCGGTATCTGAAAATAGAACGTTAAAATGATCTTCATCTCTATCATTCTGATTATACCTAGAAAGCATCCTACAGACACTCTTCCCACTGTGGAATCAGTGTAATTCTGAAGGGTGATTCACTAGCGGGAGGGCAGGAACTGTGAATGGTCACACTTGATTCAAGTGTTCAACTCACTGTGGCTTTAGTACAGTAATTCTATTTAATGGTAGAATTAAATAAAAGGAATAATTTTATACAGGAGAAACGCAAGTCAAAGAAGAGCTCCTCACATACTATAAAATAATTTTATCTTTTAGTTATTTTTTCACTTTTGGAGTTCTGAAGATTTTTTTTTTTTAAGATTTTATCCACCTATTTGACAGACAGAGATCACAAGTAGGCAGAGAGGCAGGCAGGGAGAGAGGGGGAAGCAGGCTCCTCCCTGAGCAGAGAGCCCGATGTGGGGCCCGATCCCAGGACCCTGAGAACATGACCCGAGCTGAAGGCAGAAGCTTCAACCCACTGAACCACCCAGGCACCCCTGAAGATTTTTAACATTAAAACAATTTTAAGGACCCAGGCATATATGTGACTAGCACTTAAGCATTTGATAAATAGCACATTCAGAATAAACTTATCCAACCTAAAAGGATATGAGAATTTTGGAAAATACACCAAATTTTTCAAAAATAAAGACAGTTTTTTGTAGCTGTAAGAAGGTAAAACTTTCCACAGATGACAGTGGCAGAAGGAGTTCAAGTTAAATGGAAGGAAAATCTTGCTAAGCATAAGAATACACATGGATCCACCAAGAGGATCTGGAGGGTGGTTATCTAGAACTATTTAGGTGGGGGAGTTTCTGGGGATAGGGTCCAGGATAAACATCCTTTTATGAGACAGGCACCTCTAAGTGTTACTTAGACTCTCTAGCTGGAAAAATTCCTTCTGGCAGGTTCATTGCCTCCAGAAGCCCAGCGATTATTTTGGTCCACCTTTATTCCCATCTATCAAATGTACACAGTGGCTATCATGCTTTGGGAGGGGAAGAAGTTGTATTTTTGAACTGCTGACAACAGTTTTCACATGTGAACACCACTGCTACTTTTAGCCAATGGACTCTCCTGCAGTTAATTAAAATTATTTGGCACGAAAACATTGCTAAGACTAAGAAATGCAAACACAAAACCCAAATGTCCCTTAACATAAGGCAATAGTGAAATGTACTTCTTTAATCAAAATAAACAATGCATTTGAGTAGGAAACTAATTTTAAACCATTTATCGGGAATTAGTTAAGTCATTTTCAAAAAAGAAATTAAGCAAAGGAAATAAAGTGATTCATTAAGCATCTGCTCCTTTGAGGCCTGGAGGGAAAGAGGTGCTTAAGTAAGGACACTAGTTCATCTTGAAGTCTCATTGATTTATCCTGATTTCAATACATAATCACTAGAAAATCAAAGCCAGAAAAAAAATCTAAGTGCAGCTGGGACCTTGTACACAGTCGATCTGGCTGCTGACAGAATTCCTCTCTGGAGTGAACTCTGGTGCTACAGCCAGACCTCAGAGAAAGCCACTCACCGTTGGAAATAATTTTCACAGCTCTCGGAGACCATGTCATGAAAGAGGCCCATTGTCTCTACAACCTGTCTTTTAGTGTCACTGGAGCAGACAATATTATAGTCTGAAAGGAAATAGGAGGCCACTGCAATCAAGGCCTCCTTCGGCCAGCGACTAAACCAGTCCATGGTGCAACCTGATATCAAGCCAGGAAATTTCAAAGAACGGGCTCGGAACTTCTCGCCAACCTGTTGACAACAAAGTCAGAAAGCGTCAGACATACAGAGTGATTACGATTCCGCTCGAGAGAGGCTTAGGTATTCAGAGCCAACGGTGTGACATCTCAATTTAAAAAAAAAAAATCTTATGCTGCATTAATATATCAATGAAATGTTCAGATGAAGGGAGGTAGTATTCCCACACTGTTCCTCCACACCGTTCCCTGATGTAAGACTAGATCTGGCATTACTGGGTTGGATTCTAAAAATTACCTTTAAGAGGAAAGTGACAAACTAAGACTCTTCTAAAGAGAGATGACCAGGATGGTGAAAGCCCTGGACACGAGGACAAGTGAGAATAGCAGAAGGGGTGGGAGGTGTTTGGTCCACAAAGGAAGCAACTTTGGGAATCTGCAAAAACTTTCTCTAAATATATGAGGAGCTAGGTATGGGGGGCAGGGAGGGATTGGATTCATTTTACAAGCCAAAACAGAATCACAGGCGGAAAAAAAAACAGAGACAAAATTCAATTCATCCCATAGAAGCCCTCTCTGGTAATTAGACTATCTAAAAATTAAGCAGGCTGGCTTGTAAGTTAGTGAGACCCACTGAGCAGAGCTGCCTGATACAACTAGGATTGTGGAAGCGTTCTGTGTCTGTGCCATCCAGTATGGTGGCCACAAGCCACATGTAGTTACTGAGCACTTGAAATAGCACCAATGGGACTGAAGAATTGAATTTTTATTTTTACTTCATTTTAACTAATCAAAATTTAAATGGCCATACATGTCTAGTAGCTACCCTACTGGATAATACAGTGTGCTAGGGATATTCAAACCTACATCAGGGACATTCTAGATCATATGTCTATATTGGAGGAAGAGCTGGACAGGACCACCAAATTCCTTACAATCCAAGTGATCTATATCTCTAGGCAATTAATGGAAGTTGTAGGCTATGTAATAATATCTAATAAAATGAATATTTTAGATTATTACACTTTGGTATGAGATTGCCTCCAGCAGAGACTGGTGGTAGTGAAGTGTTGATTTCAATTCAGTGTGACAAATGTTAGTTTCTGAGCAAATCATCTCATCAGAGAAGGTAAACTGTTAAGTACATTTCAACAAATAATTTCTCCCACGTAAATATAAAGTAACAACTCACTGGAGAAAAGCAGAGAACAACATGCAAGTTCTTCCTTGATCTTGAAATGAAGTACTCATACAGATTATCGAAGGTAGGAGGGTGGCGAGGCAGTTCCTTCTTCATCACTGATATCAGACCTTGGGTGATTTCATCCATCTCATCTCGTGCAAACAGATTGGAGATCTTTGAGAAACAGACAAGACTCGTACTTTGTAAGTTCCCCATACCAATTCCCCGCCCCCCACATGTCATGTTTTCTCATATTTTCTTTCTGCATCTCCATAGTCAAAATCCCTCATTTGCCAGAGATAACCAAGAATACAACTTGTTATTGGGCAGTTTAATCAAGAGGAAATTTTGTTTCCCTTTGCTCCAATAGCTATCACCAAAAAAGTATCTCTCTATCATCCCAATAATCTCTTTAGAATGTCCAGTGATGCCCTGTGTTCTCTGATTCATGGGCCAATTCTGGGTCTGAGGTAATTTTTTACTATGTGTATTTTTTTCATGTATAATCAATATACAACATTATAATAGTTTGCAGTGATTCAACATTTGTATATACTGGGCAATGATCACCATACTAAGTCTAGTTACCATCTGTCACCCTATGAAGTTACACTATACTATTGACTACATTCCCCAAGCTATATCTTACATCTCCATGACTTCTTTATTTTATAGCTTTTTTTGTAACTTGTACTTCTTGATACCCTTTGCTCATCTCCCCCACTCCCATCCCAGCAAGTTCCCCTTCCTCTGTCAACCACCAATCTATACTCTCTATCTAGGAGATATAGAGGGTTTTGCTTTGTGTTTTCAATATCTCATATTTAAAAAAGCATGCAGTATTTGCCTTTCTCTAACTTATTTCACTTAACTTACTACTCTGAAGTTCTACCCATGTGCTCACAAATGGCAAGATTATATTTTTTGTTGGGGCTAAGTAGTATTCCATTGTGTGTGTGTGTGTGTGTGTGTGTGTGTGTGTGTACACACATGCCATATCTTCTTTATCCTTTTATTCACTTACGGTATCTGGGTTGTTGCCATATTTCGGCTACTGTAAATATTGCTACAATGAGCAAAGGGTGCATATATCTATTTGAATTAGTGTCTTCATTTTCTTCAGCTAGCTACCCAGTCGTGGAATTGCTGGATCACACAGTGGTTCTATTTTTAACTTTTTGAGGCTCCTCCATACTGCTTTTCAAGTGACCGAATCAGTTTGCATTCCCACCAACAGTGCATGAGGGTTCCCTTTTCTCCACATCCTTATCAAAACTTTTTATTTCTTATCTTTTTGATAACAGCTATCCTGACAGGTGTGCGATGTTATCTTGCAGTGGTTTTGCTTTCCATTTTTCTGACAATTAATGATGTTGATCATTTTTTCATGTGCTTATTAGCCATTTATATATTTTCTCTGGAAGAATATATATTCAGATCCTCTGATCTATAATCTATAGGATTATTTGGGGGTTTTGTTGTTGTTGTTGTTAAGTTGGAGGAGTTCTTTATATATTTTGAATATTAACCCCTTATCAGATATTCGACTTACAAATATCTTCTCCCATTTAGTAGGTTACCTTTTAATTTTGTTGATGGTTACCTTCACTGTGCAGAAGCATTTTAGTTTGATATAGTCCCATCTGTTTCTTTTTCCATTAGTTCCTCTTGCTTTTGGAGTCACATCCATAAAAACATTGCTAAGACCAATGTCAGAGAGCTTACCACATATGTTTTCTTTTAGGAGTTTTATGGTTTTGGGTCTTACCTTTAAGTCTTTAATCTATTTTGTGTTAATTTTTGTGCATGGTGTAAAGTAGTGGTACAGTTTCCTCCTTCTGCGTGTGGCTGTCTAGTTTTTCCAACACCATTTATTGAAGAGATTGTCCTTTTCCCATTGTATATTCATGGCTCCTTTGTCATAAATTAATTAACCGTATATATGTGGGTTTGTTTCTGAGCTCTCTATTCTGTCTTGTTGATCTATGTTTCTATTTTTATGCCAATACCACATTGTTTTGATTACTATAGCTTTGCAGTATAACTTAAAAATCAGAGATCGTGATATGTCCATCTTTGTTCTTTTTTTCTCAAGATTGTTTGGCTATCCAGGGTCTTTCATGGTTCCATATAAATTTTAGAATTCTTTATTCTGTATCCGTGAAAAATGCCACTGGAATTTTGATGGCTATTGCACTGAATTTGTAGATGGGTTTGGATAGTATGGACATTTAAACAATATTAATTCTTCCAATCCATGAGCACAAAACATCTTTCCATGTATTTGTGTCTTCTTCATTTCTTTCAACAATATTTTATAGTTATCAGTGTAAAGGTCTTTCACCTCTTTGATTAAATTTATTTATAGGTATTTTATTCTTTTTTTGATGTAATTGTAAGTGGCATTGTTTTCTTAATCTCTCTTTTGGATAGCTCATTATTAGTGCATAAAAATACAACCAATTCCTGTATTTTATTCTTGTATCCTGAAACTTCATTGAATTTGTGTATTAGTTCTAACAGTCTTTTGGTGGAATCTTTAGGATTTTCTATATCTAAGAGCATGTCATGTGTAAATACTGACAGTTTTGCTTCTTCCTTTCCAACTTGGATGACTTTTATTTCATCTTCCCTAAGAAAAAGCTTCCTATTAAGTATGATATTAGCTGTGAGTTTGTCATATATGGTCTTTATTATTTTGAGGTATATTTCCTCTGTCCATTCCATACTGTTGAGAGTTTTTAATCATAAATGGATGTTGAATTTTGTCAAATGCTTTTTTATGCATCTGTTGTGATATGATTTTTATCTTTTATTTTGTTAATGTGATGTATTATGTTGATTGACGTGGATGTTGAACTATCCTCACAACCCTTGAGTAAACCCCACTTAATCATTGTGTATGATCCTTTTACTGTATTGTTGAATTCAGTTTGTTGTTTTATTGAGGATTTTTGCATCTATTTTCATCAGGAATATTGGCCTGTAATTCTCTTTTCTTCTGGTATCATTGTCTGGCTTTGCTATCAGGGTAAGTCTGTCCTTGTAGAATGAGTTTGGAAGAGTGAGAATGAGTTCACTCCTCTTCAATTTTTTTTAGAAGAGTTTGAGAAGAATAGATACTAACTCTTATTTCAGTGTTTGGTGCAATTATCCAGTAAAGCCTCTGGGCCTGGAATTTTGTTGGCAGATTTTTGATTACTGATTGAACATCCTCGTTAGTGATCAGTCTATTCAGAATGATTTCCTATTTCTTCATGATTTGGTCTGGGAAGATTATAAGTTTCTAGAAATGTATCCATTTCAAGTCAGTCAGAGAAAGACAATTATCATATGATCTCCCTGATATGAGGAAGTTGAAAGGCAACATGGGGGGTTTGGGAGGTAGGAAAAGAATAAATGAAACAAGATGGGATCAGGAGGGAGACAAACCATAAGAGACTCTAAAGCTCACGAAAAAAACTGAGGGTTGATGGGTTGGGGAGGAGAGATAGGATGGCTGGGTTATGGACATTGGGGAGGGTATGTGCTATGGTGAGTGTTGTTAAGTGTGTAAGCCTGACGATACACAGACCTGTACCCCTGGGGCTAATAATGCATTATATGTTAATTAAAAAAATAAAAAATTAATTAAAAAATGTATCCATTTCTTCTAGGTTACCTAATTTGCTGACATAGAATGCTTTGTAGTAGTCTCTTATGACTCCTTGTATTGCTTTGATATCAATTTTAACTTCATCTCTTTTATTTGTGAGTCCTCCTTCTTTATTTCCTGTTTAGTCTAGCTCAAGGTTTGTCCATTTTGCCTATCTCTCCAAAGAACCAGCTCTTAATTTCATTGATCTTTTCTATTGTCTTTTTAGTCTCTATTTATTTCCACTCTGATCTTTATTATTCCCTTACTTCTACTAACTTTGGGCTTTTTGTTTCATTTCCTAGTTCCTATAGGTGCACAGTTAAATTCTCTATTTAAGATTTCTCATTTCTTGAGGTAGGCCTATACTGCTATGAACTTCCCTCTAAAAACCACTTTTACCACACTGCATGCTTTGGCATGTCATATATGTTTTCATTTATCTCTAGGTATTTTTTTATTTCTCCTTTGACTTCTTCTATGATCCAGTAATTATTCAGTAACATGTTGTTTAATCTCCACTTATTTATAGTCTTTCCGGTTTTCTTCGTATAATTGACTTTCAGTGTCATACAATTGTGGTCTAAAGAGATGCTTAATATGATCTCAATCTTCTTGAATTCATTAAGACTTGTTTTGTGGCCTAACATGTGATCCATCCTTGAGAATGTTTCATGTGCACTTGAGAAGAGTGTTTCGGGATGGAACATCCTATATGTATATCTATTAAATCCACATGGTCTAGCTTATCGTTTAAGGCTGGTATTTTCTTAATGATTTTCTATCTTGATGATCTATCCATTGATTTAAGTGGGGTGTTAAAGTCCCCTACTATTGCATTGCTATCAGTTTCTCCTTCTAGATATATTAATACTTGTTTTATATATTTTGGTGCTCTTATGTTTGGTTCATATACATTTATAGATGTTATATTCTCCTTTCTGGATTGACTCCTTTTCATTATATGGTGCCCTCTTTGTCTTTTGTTACTGTCTTTGTTTTAATGTCTGTTCTGTCCGATTTAAATACAGCTATACCAGCTATCTTTTCATTTCCATCTGCATGGAATATCTTCTGTCCCTTCACTGTCATTCTGTGTCCTTACTTCTGAAGTGGGTCCCCTGTAGGCAGCACATAGATGGGTCTTTTTTTTTTTTTTTTTAATCCGTTCAGCCACTCTTTGTCTTTGATTAGTTAATTTAGTCCACTCGCATTTAAAGTAGTGTTTGATGGGTATGTAACCTAGTGCCATTTTGTTAATTGTTTTCTGGCTGCTTTCATTGTTCCCTTCTGTTCCTTTCTTCTTCTCTTTCTCTCATCCCTTCTGGTTTGACTACTTTCTTCAGTGTTATGTTTCGATTCCTTGCTCTTTTTCTTTAAAGCATTTACTTTAAGTTTTTGCTTTGTTGATTGATACTGTGAGGTTCACTTTATCATTTTATATATTAAACAGTCTATTTTAATTTGATAGAAACTTAAATTTCAACACAGTCCAAAATTCTTCAGTTTTACTACTTTCCCCCCTGTTTTATGTTTTTGATGTCACACTTTACACCTTTTTATATCCCTTAACTGATTATTATAGTTTTAGTTAATTTTATCATCTTTACCTTTACTATCTTCATAGTAGTTTTAGTAGTTTCATAAGTGATTAACACATTCCCTTTATTATATATTTATCTTTTCCAGTGAGATTTTTATTTTTCTCTGCTTTCTTATTATTAATTAGTGCCATTTCTTTTCCAAAGTTCCTTTAACATTTCTTGTAAAGCTGGTTTAGTAGGGATGAACTCCTTTAGCTTTTACTAACCTGAAAAACTATTTATCTCTTTCAGTTCTGAGTGATAACTTTCCTGGATAGAGTATTCTTAATTGGAAGTATTTTTTTTCCTTTTAGCACTTTGCATATATTGCGCCACTCACTTCTGGCCTGTAAGGTTTCTGCTGGGAAATCAGCTGATAACTTTAAGGAATTTTCCCTTATATGTAACAATTTTTTCTCTTGTTCCTTTTAAGATTCTCTCTTTATCTTCAACCTTTGACATTTTAATTATAATGTGTCCTGACATGAATCTCTTTAGGTTCATCTTATTTGGAACTCTAGGCTTCCTGGCCCTGGATGTCTGTTTCTTCCCCCAGGTTAGGAAAATTTTCAGCCACTATTTCTTCAAATAAGTTTTCTGTCCCCTTTTCTCTCTCTTCTCCTTTGGTGCCCCCATAATGCAACTTTTATTCAACTTGCTGTTGTCCCATATATCTCTTACATTATCTTCATTAATTTTTTTTTTCTTTTTGCTGCCCTGATTTTCATTTCTTTGTCTTCCAGCTTGTTGATCTGTTTCACTTCTACCAGTCTGCTGTTGAACTCTTCCTGTGTATTTTTTCAATTTAGTTATTGTAATTCTTCAGCTCTGTAACCTCTATTTGGTACTTTCTTATGTTGTCAATATCTTTATTAAAGTTCTCATTGTGTTCATCCATTCCCCTCATGAGTTCAGTAAGCATCTTTATGATCATTACATTGAATCTTTTATCAGGTAGGTTACTTATCTCCTTGTCATCAAGGTCTTTTTCTGATGCTTTTGACTTTCATTTGGAACATATTTCTCTGTTTCCTCATTTTGCTTGACTCTCTATGTTTGTTTCTATGAGGCAAAACAGCTACCTCTACCAGTCTTGAAGAAGTGGCCTTATGTAGGTGATGGAACTTCTCATTCAACATTGCCCTAGCTCTTGGTTGTCTCACAAAACTTTTTGATTGTCCAAACCACCTGATTTATTGTTGATATGCCCCTGTTGTTGAGGGTACACCAAAATCAGTCAGTGTGCCAAGGGGGAGGAATCTCATTTAGTACCTGGTTTCGGGTTGATTGGAATGTAGACCCTCTGGCAACAGTTTTTAAAGTATGAGAATACACACAGTCCTGTTATGGCCACAGTCATAATGCCTGCTGTCCTCAGACTAGGAAATCTCTCCAAATCACAAAAGTTGGGGCTCCAGACAAATATATAAACTCCTTCCCAGGAGGTCTTGTTGAACTATAGCAAGGCCAAGGGGTTGTGGAAGGAGAGTGTCTTCCTGCTTACATTCCCTTTGAATGTCTTCTCAACCTCTAGATGTGTGGGAAACTGAAAGCTTGTCCCTCTTGTGGAAGCTCTAAGCTAAATAAATAGGCTTTTTCACAGTAAGACTGGGGTTGTGTTACAGTCCCTCATCTGTGCAGTGTCCTGGATGTGGTGGTCTTCCAAGAACTGTCTTTCCAAATGTTACATTCCTGTGGAGCTCAGGAATGTCAGTCCCCTTGGCCACCAGCATCAGGCAATCAAGGGGCATCCCCATGTAGATTGCCCATGCCTGCTGGCTTTAACTAGGCAGCTGGAGACTGTGTAAGAGGGGTACACTTGCCAGCTTCAGAAAAGCAGTAGGAAAATGTTTTAACTGCATGCTTCCATGGGCTTCAGGACTGCAGAGACTGAATGCCTTGTCCGAGTGTATGCACCAGCTTTAGACTAGAGTGGAAGAATGTTTCCTCCTTTTGCACTTGCCAGTCCCAGCCAAGGAAAGGGGGTGTCTCAACCACCCAATGCTTGCTGACCTTACCTAGGGAACAGGTGAATTCCACATTCATGCTCACCTGCCCCAGCAAGCGAGCAAGGGAGTGCTGCAACCCATGCTCTCCAACTTCAACAAGGTGGCAGAATAGTACTGAACACTCACTCGCCCCAGCCTGTCTTAGTATGGTGACAGTAGGGTGCTTTGTCCCAGCTTGCTCACTTGTGCAAGCAGGGTAGGTAGAAAGTGCAAAACTGGCATCCACCAGCAACTTCCATCTCTGGGGAGAGTTTCAACTGTCCGCCTCCTGTTGATACTTTAAGATTAGCAAATGAGTCTTCACATATGATCTATGCACTTTCAAAGTGCTGGGTTTTTTTTGTTTGTTTGTTTGTTTGTTTGTTTTGCTGGGTCTTGGGGTAAGACTATATGGAAGCCTATTAGTAGTGAATCTCAGTTTCTTATAGTACTTTGGGTCATTGAATGTCAGCCCCATTGGTTTTCTTTTCTTTTTTCTTTTTATCCCCCCATTGGTATTCTAAGCCAGACATTTTGGGGGCTTTTCTCTCTGGTGTATATTCCAGGAGTTGGGATGCCTGATGTGAGGCACCAACCCCTCACTCCTCCAAATTTGTGAGAGCCCTCCCTACTGCACGTCACTGTGATGAGGGTGAGGTCTTTGACAAGACTGTGTCTCTGTGTCTCCTACCTATCTTCATGTGTGTTTCTTATCCTTTGTTGTGGAGAAGCAGCTTATCTAGTTTTCAGATCTTTTTCAGAGGGAAATAATCCATATGTAGATGTAGATTTGGTGTTTCCATCAGAGGAGGTGAACTCAGGATTTTCCTATGCCACTATCTTGCAGAAGTCCTCTCTCTGAGGGAGTTAAGGAGCTCAGGCAGCAGCAAGCATCAATAGACACCATGGGGCAGGGAAGAGTTAACATAGTGGGTCCAATTTTGAGAAGCATATGTTTGGACAGCTAGCACTTGGCCACCCTCTAGGAACTTGGTTTTTGAATGTCTTCTCTATTACTAATTGAAAAGGTTGTTCTGTGCCTGGACTCTTTATACAAACATTGTGATACATGGTGAGCATCTGCTTTCCTTCTGGGAGTCTGGAGTTTTGGCAGCTGTGTCTAGGCAGGGAGGGAAAACCAGACCAGCCCCTGATAAAACCGTTGAACTCTGAATCTCCCACAGGCTTCCCTGAATGGAAACACAGTGCGTGAGTGACTGCATTTCACCACTGGAGGGGAATCACATCCAGTATCACCTTTTTGATGGGAACATACGAAGCATGAATTTCTCCAGATTTCACCTGATGTGCCTTTTTCTGCATTGATGTGGCTGTGAATCCTTGCTATGCTGCTGTCATAAATCTTAGACAGGAGTACAACTGTCTGCTGAGTCCCGTGAGTCCTTCTAATGAAGCACAAAGCATGTGAGTGGTCATGGGAGTGTTGACAAAGGTGGTGTCAGAAGAGATGACACAAACATCTACTTAGAGCTGGCAGAACTCTTTCATCTCTTTTATACTCCTGACTATCAGATACATACTGTGATTCTTCTAAAATAAATTACAGGACCAAATAGAAGACTGACAAAATAAGTAAGCAATCGTATTTAAAATGGAACAATGCATACAAAAAAAAAAAAAAAAACCTGGAGGTGGGCAGCATAAATTTCATAGGTTGTTTTAAAAAAAATCTAGTATGCCTTATACATGAATCCTTTCTAAAATGAAAAAGGTATGTTAAGTGGCCTCACTTATGAAGGGTTGCTGCTTTTTCTGTTCAAATATAATTTACATTTTTTAAAAATAGGAGCTTTTTCTCTCCTTTTGAGACCTACCTCCCCTGAAGATAACAGGTTGTTAAGATATTCCAGAAATGCCTCATCTTTTATTTCATTGTCAGTAAAGATGAAGGTGATACCTTTTCCATCAGCACCAGCAACTTTGTACAGATATTTTAAATCATCTGTTAGATTATTCACATTATAAGACCTAAAAAAGGTGGTAGGAAATTTAAAATTTAAAATTTTATATTTTATATATATATATTTAGTCATAAGTGTTTCAAAAGACAATATAACCCATGATAATAAGAGTGTACTCTGCACCTGCTCCAAGAAGCATTAAATAAGCTTAGCTGCTAAAAAAAAACACAGAGGTTAGAGTGAAATAGTTGTATGTTATCATTCAAAGCAAGTATATTTTATTTAACTTGAGAAGGGAGAAATGGGAATTTACCAGAAGTGACTCATGAAGAGTAATTAAAAATTCAGATATGAACTTTATTCTCAGCAAGCTGATAGTCTTCCACAACAGATTTTGCCCCAAGTGAATATATGTAAAATATTTAAAACTAATCTGAAACTTGGATGAGTGTGGATTGGTAAGAAAGTCAAGATAAATTATAAATAAAATTAGCGATAAATTATATATACTGGTAATTTGTGTATCTCATTAAGTGGCTAAACACAGAGACAGCCTACAGAAGAATATGCATATGCAATGTGATATAAATAATTGAAATGTTACAATTATGTAGTTACAGATTATGACAAGAAGATCTTAGTCTTTGCTTTTCTGTTTACTCTGTTTCCTGTTGAATGTACATGCTCCTGGAGATGAGGTGATGTGCAGAAATAAAGCAAACATTTTCTGAAGTGTTGTGCATAAATCCTCATGAGTAAATTAACAACACAGGCATCTTCACTTGAAGGAGGTTGTACAGTGCAAGTCACAGGAAGTTTCATGTAAGCCGTAGGGTCTAGCGGAAAGACTACCAGCATTAGAACCAGAAAGACTTGCGTTCAAATCCCCATTCTGCAGCTTTGGAAATGTTCCTTTACATTTCTCAGCTCCTGTTTCTTCCTCTGCAAAATGAAGATAGTATCTGTTTAAAGGCTGTTGTGGGCATTCGAGATGACTTGGCTTAAGTGCACTCGAATGAATAAAGAGCTGATTTTAAAGTAGGAGAAGCAGCTACCCCCTTCTGAGGGACACTACAGTAACATGTCTTGTAGACTTGGGCAAGAGGAACTCCATTGAAAGGAGAATATATATGCCTTTTAAAATAATTGCCAAGCGAGGGTGGACATTCGTTAGAAGGAGAAACTGGTAAGATGGCTTGCTGAGATGTAATTTGGTTTCTGGAAACCACTCTGGATTTTTTCCTCCCCGCCTTGCCTCTTCTGCTCATTCTCCATTGCAAGCAAGTCCCCTTCCTCTATGTTGGGAGACCCCAGCATTCTTCCCTCAGTCATCTTTTCTTCTAGCTACACACCCTACTTGTACTCCTTATTACCTTGTATGTGTTCTCTCCAGTGAGACATCTGTGCTGACATTTCCAGGACCCACTCCTGAACTCCATACCCATGAACTATGGAAAATGTGTGTTCAAACATTTCACTCTCCGCATGTACTGACTGAATTCTCCTTTTACCCGCCCCCCTCAAAACTGTTATTTTGTTCAACAGATAGTTTTATGGTGTCGGTTAAAAGTACCCACTTGATAGTAACAGTAGATAAGACAAAGGTTACAATGGTCCATCCTCAGGTTGCTTACAGCCCAGTGAAAGAGACAAGAGAATTGAATAAGCATTTTTAGAGTGCAGTGTGATAAATACCACTAGAGAGACTAGGTGTGTCCTTCTAGACCTTATTTCCTCTTCTTTACCCCGTATCCAATCAGTTACTAAGTCCTATCAATATACTAGGGACTATGAAGTCCCACTTTAAATTTCCCCTCTGACTCCACTCTACTCTCACCTTCCCTGCTGTTTTAAAATGTTTCCAGGATTTGTTTTAGTCAGGTATGGTAAGAGACACGGACATGGAAAAGACTGCCACGAAGGAAGAAGCTTATACTCACAGACCCCAAAAAACAGGAGGGGATATTCCGCACCACATAGGGCTGCCTGGGGAAGCACCAGGGTCAGTCAGGAGGTGGAAGGAGTGAGAGGAATCATGGGCAACAGCCTTAACTGTGGTTTCCATGAGAAAGTCAAAGGTAGGCAGGCTAAGCAGATTTAGGACTGGCTTGTTTGAATCATTTCAACGGACTCTGGGGCACAGATACTGTTCCTAGTTACTGGTCCTTGACTCTGGGGTGATTAGGGCAGAGCAATACTGCTTCTTGGCAGAGAAAGCCAGATAGATGGGGTGGTTCCAAGTAGGACCTCTGGACTGGATGGTTTACCTATGGAAGGCATAGTACTGGAACAAGCCATTAGCTGTCTCAAAGAACTGGCTTGCCCTGGGAGGGTCAGTCAGCAAGACCCCAGTTCCAGAGCATCAAGAAAACAGAAAACAAGAAAATACAGTCAACACTCTGGTAACCTGGAGGACTGTATGTCCCACCTAAGGAGGCATGTTGTTCAGACCCAGCCAACTGGGAACGTAGGCACAGTGTTGCCAGATCTTCCAACTGTGTGAAGAGAAGTCCGAAATCCATTTTTTATGTGAAATCTCCCAATTTTTAAATGTTGACAGCTGATTTAATTTAATTAATCTCTAGATATTTAATGCTTTATATTTTTTAATTGCTCTTGTCATTTGTACCTTACTAAATTTTTTTTATCTATTTGGCAGCAGAGTAGTTTGTATAAATTATTAATTTAAAAAGTGACCTAAAGGGCGCCTGGGTGGCTCAGTGGGTTAAAGCCTCTGCCTCCGGCTCAGGTCATGATCCCAGGGTCCTGGGATCGAGCCCCGCATCGGGCTCTCTGCTCAGCGGGGAGCCTGCTTCCTCCTCTCTCTCTCTGCCTGTGTCTCTGCCTACTTGTGATCTGTCAAATAAATAAATAAATAATCTTTAAAAAAAAAGAAAAGTGACCTAAAATTTAGAAGGAACTACAAAAGGCCAAATGTTCAAGACGATCCTGAAGAACAACAAAATTGTTCAAAATATATTAAAACTACAGTAATTAAAACAGTTGGTAATAGTACAAAGATAGATAAATCAGTGGAACAGACTGTAGTCAAAGACGTGATCAGTTGATTGACGGGGAAGCAAAGACACTGTAATGTGTCAGGAAGAACATGACCTTGTCAATAATGGAGTTGAGAGTGATTGGATATCTATATCTATATCCTAACTCTTACCTCAGTCTTCATAAGAAAATAAATTCTAGGTGGGTTATAGTTCTAAATGTAGAAAGAGCACATTTTGTTTGTAAATGTGAAGGAAATCACAGGAGATATCTTCATAGGTAAACAAAGGTAAACAAATATTTTTTAACAGAAGACAAAGAACACTAAAAGAAAAAAAATTTGGTAACTTAAGTTGGCTAATTGAACATAATAAAAAATGTAATTTAGACATAAAAACATAATAATAATAACAATAATAATAATAAAATAAAAGTAAGATCTACCGAGGGGTATGTGGGTAGCTCAGGTGGTTAAGAATCTGCCTTCAGCTCAGGTCATTATCTCAGGGTCCTGGGATCAAGTTCCAAGTGGGGACTCCCAGCTCAGCGGGGAGTTTGCTTCTCCCTCTCCATCTGCCCCTCCCCCCACTCACACACATGTGTGAGTATGCTCCCTCGCTCTCTCTCAAATAAATAAATAAAATCTTAAAAAAAAATAAAAAGTAAGATCCATCAGGAGTGAAAGGGCAAGCCAATGACTTGGAGAAGATACATGCAATACACATTCTGACAACATAATTAGATCTAAAACATATAAAGAACTCCTAAAAATCAGTAATAGAAAGAATCACACCCTAACTGGGGAAAAAAAATAAGCAAAGGACATAACACAGATCTGTCCAAACAGCCAGTAAGTTCTGAAAATGGGCTCAACATTAGCCATGGGAAGTGCAAACGGAAGGCACCGAGACATAGCACTACACATCCACCAGCACTGCTCAAGCGAGAAAGACTCATGGTGCCGAAAGCACTCCCGGATGCGGAGCAACTGAAACCCTCATGAACCGTTGGTGGAAATGTAGGTGGAACTACTGTGGAAAACAACTCCTCAGAGGGACAAACGCTAAATATATGTCCGCTCCACACCCAGCCATTCTATCTCTAGAAGTGTACTCAGTCATGGGCAAGAACACTCCTTACAGCTCTACTTGCCAAAAAATCCCCGCAAATGTTTATCAATAGCACAACAGGTAACAAATTGTGGTAAAATGTGAGAAAGTGGAGGTCTGTCCAGCAATAAGAATGAACAAACCATGGGTACATGCAGCATCATGGATGAAACTCCCAAACACAATACAGGCAATAGAAACTGGACACAAGAGTCGATTCCATAGCATTAAATGGATAGAAAGTTCAAGAACAGGTAAAACTAAGTGGGTTTAGAAGTCAGAATATGATTAACCTTGGGAGGGTAATGACTGGACAGGCCTCGAGGGGTACTTCCGGGGTGCTGATATTTTAGTTCTTCATCTGTAGACTAACAACTGAGGTGTACGTACTTTGTGACACCCATGATTTGCGTACATTTCCTTAAATAAGCTATACTTAAATAAACAGTTAATTTAAAAAATACACCAAATTGTCATATTTTTCAAGTGAACATTTTACTTCAGAGAAATTAAATTATAGAAAAATGTATTTCTGTGTTTTGTTTCACCTTACCTGGTTAATGTAATCTGAAATATTTGATATCCAGCTATAAAAGAGGCCAATCTCGAAAGACTTTGTTTTCCCGAACCACCAACACCCACCAGCAATGCATTTCCACAGGATGTTCGAATTATTCGTGAAATCTGTTTGGGAATAAAATGGTATATATTTACAAATAGAATTCAACTGTTCACATTTTCTTGCCCTACATGAGTCGAAATTTTGAATACACGCATGCAGACTACATTGGACTTTTTCCTTTAATGGGATATGTCAGAGTTTTTTAAAGTTATGCCTCCTATTGATTTAGTCAACTCAAATTCTTTCCTTGCCTATCATGAAAGAGAGAACAAATTGGCTTTCCTATCTCCTATTTCAAAGCCACTTTCTCTGTGCTTGTGTGTGCGTAATTTTTTATTTTATTATTTTCAGACACAAAGCATGATGGAGCTACTCTCCTCAATCCACAGAAAGGTTTGGATTATCCGCTTATTATTCAGTCTTAACACACTGACCTAGATAGACACCCTGCTCTATAATGAATACTACCTCTATTGTATCTCCTCTGCCAATGAAAAAAAATTTAAGTACCCAAATTCTACTTACAAGAAAGGCAGGAAGGCATTTGTAGAAAAAGACTTAGACTAGTCTTGTGTTGCTTTTCTATGGCTGATTCCCTTGATAAGGATAAGACTGCAATTGTGGTTCACATCTTACGCAGGCCATTGAAGACATTACTAAAAAACTGCCTTTTACATTAATGCCACTGATTAAAATGAAAGTCTAGTTGGATCACTGATTTCATTATCATCACTAAACAGCTTTTTTTTTTTAATGGAAATTTGACAGATGGCAGAGAGTAACACGGTGGGATGTATTAATTCTATCATTATATTTTTTAACATGTTAATCACTTGGGGGTCCCAGGCCTCCGAGACCTTGTAACAGTGAGTATGCAATAGTTATTTGTGACGTGGATAGATGTGAAACAGCCCTAGGACATCTGGAAATTCACCAACTTTGGGGATGACAAAGTATAATAAACACAGAGCAAACTGCCTCTTTATCAAACCTCCTGACACTGACACTGTGTTCGGACTTCCTGTAGAAACTCCTTTCCAATCTACACATGATGCAAACGGCTCCTTTGGGTGTTGTATCTAATTGGTTTCTGTTTTTATACCAGTCCTGTGCTCCCGCCTTACTCTTTCCTCATCAGTTTGCCCATGATCTGTAAGCCAATCATGAAATTGACATTTTTAAAAGCATCAACTTTTCCACTACTGGGAAGGGAACAGGATTCCCATTGTACCAAAATAAAATTGGACTACATGTTCACAGGGTTCTCTAGCTTACTTTCTAGAAAGGAAAAACTCTGGACATGTCAAAAGCTCTGAATACAAAAACCCATCAATTTGTTCTTGAAAAGCATTTGCTGTCATGTAGATGGATTCAGCTAAGGGGTTTCTGATTAAGCCTTTGTTTTCTGAGATAGTGAACACCCCAACCTACGGACATTCTTCTATACCTTACCTGAAACTACAGATTTCTTCTCTCAAAACATCTGTCTGTGCAATTTACCCAGTTTTTACATGATCTATCTATATCAACAAATAGTCAATAGTTAGAACCTTAATAAGATGAGTCATCGCATCTTTAAAAAACACCAGATCAAGAGATGTTCCTCTAATGATTTCATTGAACTGTCTCTGGTAGAACTGGAGTTTTTCAGACAGGAAGTCAAAGGATGGGACCTGTGGGTACAGAGAGAGAGAAAAATATTTAAGAGCCAAAATCTATGAAAGCAGCAATTGTAAAGGCTCTCAAAAGTAATTCTAATTTTTTTTTTTTAAACCTAATGGAGAGGTGCGTTGGTGTCTCAGTTAGGTTAAGTGCCAACTCTTGGTTTCAGCTCAGGTTGTGATCTCCAGTCATGATCTCCAGTCGTGAGATCAACCCCTGCGTCAGACTCTACACTCAGCGTGGAGTCTGCTTGAGATTCTCTCCCTCCTTCCTCTTTCCCTTCTGCTCCTCCCCTCTCTTGCACTCACTCTCTCTCAAAGAAATAAATAAAGTCTTGGGTTTTTTTAAGATTTTATTTATTTATTTATTTATTTATTTGACAGAGAGCAAGAAAGGGAACCCAAGCAGAGAGAGTGGGAGAGGGAGAAGCAGGCTCCTTGCTGAGCAGGGGAGCCTGATGCAGGACTCGATCCCAACACCCTGGGATCATGACCTGAGCTGAAGGCAAACGCTTAATGACTGAGCCACCCAGGGGCCCAATCAATTTAGTCTTTTTAAAAAATAAAAATAAAAACCTAATGGACTTCCAAACATCTTTCGTGGGTTAGTTGACTGTAAGTTACTTCCGTTTTCAGAGTTCTGAAACTTAACAGCGTTAGCTGGTTGCCAGCATGAAATCGTTCCTTGACCTTCCCCTTCAGAAACCCCAGTGCCAACTCCCACCCACGGGAACGACCATTGGAATGTAACAAATATTTCTGTTTGGATTTGCTTTTTAATATTGTTTATGGGTTTTAAAAAAACACACAGAAGTTTTACATCATTGATGTAGTCAAACAGTTTTGAAGTAAATACTCATGTATTTGTTTTGCAATTTTTTTCTCCCCCTTTAATTCTTTGACATACATGCACTTCAGAATTACTTTGTTTGTGACCCTGCTTAAAAAACCTTTTGGGGAGCACATGCGTGGAGCAGTCAATTGGGCATCAACTCTTGCTTTTGGCTCAGGTCATGATCCCAGTCTTGTGAGTTTGAGCCCCACATCAGCTCTGCACTCAGCACTGGGTCTGCTTGGGATTCTCTCTCATGCTCCCTCTGCTCCTCCCCCAGACTCTCACTCTCTCTCAAATAAATTAAATCTTGAAAAAAAAAATCCTTTTGGGGGGCACCTGTGTGGTTCAGTCAGCTGAGTCTCTGAGTCTTGGTTTTGGCTCAGGTCATGATATCAGGGTCCTGGGATTGAGCCCCAATTTGGACTTTGTGCTGAGCGTGGAACCCACTTAAGATTTTGGGTGGCTCAGTTCATTAAGCATCTGCCTTCATCTCAGGTCATGATCCCAGGGTCCTGAGATCAAGCCCCATATCAGGCTCCCTGCTCAGTAGAGAACCTGTTTCTCTCTACCCCCTGCTCATGCTCTCTCTTGCTCTCTCTCTCTCTCTCTCTCTGAGAAAAATAAATAAAATCTTAAAAAAAAAAAAAAAAAAGATTCTCTCTCCCCCTCTCCTTCTGCCCGTCCCCCTCACCCACACAAGCATGCATGTGCTCTCGCTCACTCTCTCTCTTTCTCAGAGGGAAAAAAAATCCTTTTGAAGTCCTGTTCAAATTTCATGAAACCTATACATTACCTATACATTAATTATACATACCTATACATTAATTTAGGGAGAATGATGTGTTGATTTAATCAAGTCAAGTTTTATCATGTTTATCCCTAGATGTTTTACATACTTCTTGCTGTTAAATGAAGTACCTTCCTATTATAGTTTCTATCACACGATTGTTGGCAAGAGTTGGCAAACTTTTTCTGAAAAGGGCAGGATTAAAGCTTCGTGGACCATATGGTTTGTCACAACTATTCCCCTCCACCCTCATAGTGCAGAAGTGGTCCTGGGCCATAAGGAAACAAATCCACATGGCTGGGTTCCAATACAACTTCGCCTATGAACGCTGAATTTGAATGCCATATAATTTTCACATGTCCCACCATATTCTTCTCCTTTGGATTCTTTTTCCACCCATTTAAAAAATGTAAACACCCTACCAACTCACAAATTTCCCAAAACACAGGCAGAGGCTGGATCTGGCCCAACAACCATAACTTGCCAACCTTTCATATAGAGGAAAGTTACCGAGTTTTTTATTTCTATCACACTTGGTCATCTTACTGAACTGTTAGTAGTTAAAACAGATGTTCAGTTCTTTTCTATTATATTAAGAGATAATCACCTCACCTGCCCACAATACTTTTGCTTTTTTCTACCTTTTTTTTTGTCATTTGTTTCATTGCCTAGAACTTTCAAAACCATATTTAATAGTAGTGATAATAGGAGGCATCCTTGTCTTATACCTGACTTTAATGGGATTGGTCCTAAATTACACTGAAATGTTTTACTTCCTAAATTACACTGAAATATTTTACTTGGATATGAATCCCAACATATAACTAATGCAGAAGTTACAACTCCATGGTAGGACTCCAGGGTGCAGAGAAATATATAGTTAGGTGATTGATCAAAAAGCTCTTTTCAAAGGGGAAAATAAATACCAGTTCATAAATTTTGGGCACTTCAAATATGGTGTCTTCAGGTTCGTCACCGGTTGGTTCAGGCATCTCATGGAGGAAATCCACAAAGTATGGTTCAGGAAGAATGTACGATGTCACATCTGGGTTAATATTCTCTTCAACTGCTCGAACAAGATGGATATTAAACCACTGCTCATCTTCAGGTGTTATAAATCTGGGAGAGAAATACAGCAGTAAATATGTAAAATATGAAGGTATCTTTCCTAATTGAACATGCCTGACCTCCCTCTACCTCTTAAGGCCTCATCCTGCACCTCAAACTCCTCAGAATAGGGGGACAGAAAAGGACATAACTCCATTCAAGAGAGTTATAACATTGAGTATTACTTAAAGAAAATACTGGCAGAGTCTCTCCTTGATCAATCTTAGTCTCCTCTGAATCCTCTTCCCAATCAGGCCTTGACTTTTGGACTTCTGTGTCTTTCTTTGCATCACCCCATTGTACCAAGAATCCTGTCAAGTGGGTTTAATCCCAGAATCTCCCACTCCCCATGATCTGATCACCCTCCAATATCTGACCAAATTCCTCATGTCCCATCACCACCCCCACCCTCCCCAGGTAATATCTACTCACCCTAGCCTGTTTTCAGCAAGAATCCTATTAGGTCAGTTTAGCTAGAATCCCTCCCTTACCCTTGATATTTCCTTTCAGTAGTTTTACATCCACCGACCTCCCCTAAACTTCTCCATGGCTATAAATTCCCACTCTTTCCTTGTCATATTTGGAGTTGAGCTCAATTTCTCTTCCCAGGAGACCCCATCGCAGTGGTCCATATACCCATTGCAATAGTCCTGAAAAAGTCTGTATGCCTTATTGTTTGAATAGGTGTCATGAGTAATTTTTTTCTTTAACAATACAGATGAGTCACTTAATTGGGGTCAAAGGTTCCTAAAATTTGCAATAGGAGTGCAGACTGACATTCAGTAGTGGGCGAGCGCCCGCTTTCTGGTTTTGTGAGCACACAGCACAGGTCCTTTTCAGACCTACCAGTATCAGAGGGGGAAGAGGAGAAGCAGGGGGGCCAACATGTGAGAAATGTATGTGATGTTGTGGTAATCCCTCACAGCTTTGCAAGATCAGCATCACCATCCATATTTTAAACAGGAGGAAGGGGAGGTTCAGAACTATGACTGAACCTATGTTCCCAGATTTCACCAAGTGAAAACTACATGGAGCTCAAACATTTTAGAAAATATATATAACTAAAATTCGCCTCTGAATGTTATCAAGTCTCTGATGATGTGGTGATTTAAAAAGATGTGTTATGGAGATAATACTCAAGTAGACTGGCTGAGCACTTTTCAAGAGGACCAGCAGGTGGGAAATGGTATCAATGATTCACAAGCCCCAGAGCAAATGAAGACAATACTCTAATTATTTGAGTAGATAATGCAGGAATTGGGTCACACAGTGTCAACTTCTTACATAGTACATTTAAACTCAAGTGCTATGATATACACCTGTCTGCAATTACTCTGTTGCACTCGTGTTTGAAAAGGGAAAGGAGAATAGATATCGAATCACACTCCTCAGCTTTTATGGTTAACATTCCTTGCCAAATTCTGGAAAGATCTCGAAGATTGAAAATGTAATGAAATTTAGAAGGCGTTGGCAGCATCTTCATCTAGAGATGGACAAAAATGTATTACTCTCAAGGTGCTTCACAGATAAAACTAAAAGATAAAAACAGTTCTTTAGAATTACTTTATTTCACAAATTTCATTTTAAATGAAATCAGCTGAGTAAATAAATCAAGATTAAGATTATATTTTTGTTGCAGCGCTATGAGAAAATCACATTATAAATAAACCAACATAGAATTTCAAAGACCATAAGCTCTTGAATCAGATCCATTCGCGAGTAACACTCTAGATGCCAATGCCAATGCCTGTTCCATCAGCATTAGTTGGCTTTGAACAAGTCGCTTTCCCCTGAATACTTAAAAACTATGTGAGTTGTGGGAATGACCATTCCTAATCATTGTTAACCATATTAGTGTGTATGTGGAGATATGTCATAACAAAAAACTGGGTATGAGCTTGTTGCCACACAGTTAAGAACAATGAAATTTCACTTCTAAAGTCAATAACGATCATTTCTATAGATTGCTATAAGGTCTTTAGTATATTTGGATTTCTGTCAATATATCATAATCTACATTTCATTGTGGAGATCCAAACTCAGTCAGCATGCTTTCACTTATCTCTTTATCCATAGTAAGCTGGCAGGCAACTGTGAAATGCAGCTATAATAACTAGGTAGCTTTTCTGGGTTTTGAATCCAAACAGGCAAAGCTATACCAATGACACATTCTTGTGTGGAGAGATACTAGTCAAGGGATAAACTTGAGGTTTACTAGGTGTGGGAAGCATTGCTGGCCATGTGTAAAGATTGTAATTGATACCATGAGCATCATTTTGAGTGTGCAAACAATAATTCTGGAGATTCAAAGTAAACTCCCCACATGATTAAATCGGGAAAGCCAAAAAATAATTTTTTTTTAGGAGCTATTCGTGGAATATGCCCTTTCTACATTGGAAAAGTACCCCATTGAGCTTATAGCAGAATCATTATAGGCTAATTCCCTGTGTCAGTTAAAACAGCAGGTAGCCAGGGAAGACAGAATGAAGACAAGTGTTATTTTAGCAATTATCCTTCAATTTCCCTCTTTGCTCAGTTCCATTCCCAGATAAAATATTCATTCTACTCACCAAAATGCAAGATTATATTACGAATATGCAGAAATAAAGGGCTCAGGCTGTGTGAATATTGCTTATTTCTTTGCTATGAGGGACCGCCGCTGGGATGACAGCCATTGAGGCAATCATTAAAGAGAATTGAATAAATTCCTTTTTTTCCCTCTTCTCACCTGTTAACCTGCTTCTTTCACTTTAATTTTTGTCAATTCCTTTCTTTTCTCACCTGGGCTTTTCCTTTAAATCTTTGCAAAGTAGGGGTGCCTGGGTGGCTCAGTTGGTTGAGTATCCAATCCTTGATTTCATCTCAGGTCATGATCTCAAGGTCATGGGATCCAGCCCCATGTCTCCCTCTGCGCCCCCCCACCACACTCTCTTTCTCCATCTTTCTCTCAAATGAATAAATAAATCTTAAAAAAAAATAAGGCTGTGTCCAGTAATATAAGGATGAAATGGTATACAAGGGTTAAAAGTGCTTTGGGATGATGAGAGGTTTGAAGAAAAGATACAAAAAAGGCTGCTTGCCGCTTATTTAGGGGTGGGGAGGGGAGGAAGATGTATTCGTTATTCAGTGGCTATTTTCAAGTACTTCCTGCTGTCCTTAAGAAGATACCATGGTAACTAAAAAGATAGCATGGTAACTAGCAGCTCAATCCGCTACCATCAGGGAGCTTCCATTCTAGTGGGGGAGCCTGACAATAAATAAGAAGCAAATATATTGGCAAACAAACAAATAAGTTGACAAAAAATAATGATAAAAGTCATGGTCAGAAAAAATAGAAGTAGGGTCAGGAGATAGATAATGACCATTGGGGGACCAAGGACAGTTACTTCAGAGCCCATCTGAGAAAGCCCCTCTGAAAGTAAGAAGGATGAGAATGACTCAAATTATGATGGCCCAGAGGCACAAAAAACGTGGGGTGTTGAAGGAAGAGCAAGAGGGCAGAGGAGCTGGAGCAGAAGGTGGAAGGGGTGAGCAGGGACCAGCTCGGGATGAGTTTCACAGGCAAGAGCAAGATGTATCCAGGTTTCACTCCAAGTGTATCTGGGAGCCTCCTGGTGGTTTCAAGAAGTAATGATCTCTGATTTACTTTAAAAAAAATTTTTTTTTAAGATTTTATTTGTTTATTTGACAGAGAGAGAAAAAGAGAGAGAGAGAGAGATAGCAAGAGCAGGGGGGAGCAGCAGGCAGAGGGAGAGAAGCAGACTCCCCACTGAGCAGGGAACCTGACATGGTGCTTGATCCCAGGACCCCAGGATCAGGCGCCTCTGATTTACTTTTTTAAAAAGCATTTTAGGACTATGTAAAGAACATGCTCCAGGAGGGCAAGAAGAAAGCAAGTCGCTGCATGGACCAGAGGGCAGGTGACTGAAGCATCTATGGGGGCGAGGGGGTCACTCTGAGATGGCAGAGTGCTCAGCTTTGGACTATATTCTGAAAGCATGGTAACAGAGACTTGCTGAAGAACTGAAAGTGGAGGGGCAAGGGAGACAAATCAAGGATGGCAGCAGTTTTCTAGTCTGTGGAGGAGGGTCAGTGTTGTTGCTATTAACCAAAAAGATGCCAAAGTCTGAGGGAAGGTCAGATTGAAGCTCAGTTGGATTCTGTGTAAACACATTAACTTTAAGATGGTTATTGGACATCTAAACGGCAATGTCTACTAAGCAGTTAGAAGCCAGTATGGAGCCAAGCAGAGAGGCCTGGACTGGACACTGATTTTGAAGTCATCAGCACGGAGATGGTGTTTAAGGCCTTGAAGCTGGACAAACCATCCGGGTGAAGAATGCATACAAGAGAGAGGTTCTAGAGTAGAGATCAGGTGCACTCCAGTATCTAGGGGAAGGGAAGGAGAGGGGGAACTTTATAAAGGTAACTTGTCAAGTAGAAAGAAAACCAAGAGCATGAGGTCCCTTGGAAGCCAAGTGAAGAAGGTGTCAAGAGGGATAATTTATGTCAAATGCTGCTAAAGGGTCAAGTGAGAGGAAGAAATCACCCTTTGGATTTATTTGGCAAGACTGAGGTCTCTGGTGACCTTGATGAGAGCAGTGGAATGAAAGCTTGAGCCATACAGGTTAAAGAGGTGAAGAAAGATGAGAAAGGAACCAGTAAACACTCGTATAACAAAAGAACCTTTGATGGAAAGACACCCAGAAGGCCAAAGCTTTTCAGGAAAATATGTATATAATCTCCTTACTGCCAACAATAGCCCCCTGGGAAAACAGATGGATCTTATCACAGGAAATTCTCTCAGACACTCAGCCCCTGCCATTCATTTTGAAGTTTCCTTAAGAGAGGCAGAACAGGGGCACCTGGGTGGCTCAGAGGGTTAAGCCTCTGCCTTGGGCTCAGGTTATGATCTCAGGGTCCTGGGATCAAGCCCCACATCGGGCTCTCTGCTCAGCGGGGAGCCTACTTCCCCTCTCTCTCTGCCTACTTGTGATATCTGTCTGTCAAATAAATAAAATCTTTAAAAAAAAAAAAAGAGAGAGAGGCAGAACAGCATGTGCAAAGACCCTGTGTTGGCAAGGAGAAGGCCCTGCAAGGAAATGGCCACTGCAGGGCACTGTGCGGACTGAGCATTTCCTAAGAAACACCCAATTCCTCTCCTGGTAATTCTCTTACCTAGAATTCCCCCAGGAATCTGAGAGGTTGGCACCCTCCAGGTTTTCCCAGGACATAAGCTTCCTCCCAGAAATGTGTAATTGGCCCAATGAACGTTTTTTAGCAAATACCTCAACTTCGTTCTAAGCATAGGTCTGAGATGTCACAGACCTACACTTAATTGCTTTTTCATGAGTCTGCTTTAAGCCATCTGGTGACAGCTACAGGTTTGCTGAGTTTACTTAGGGGACTGACCTGTATATTAAAATCCAGACTAGGGGCACCTGAGTGGCACAGTTGGTTAAGCATCTGACTCAGGTCATGATCTCAGGGTTGTGAGATCGAGCCCAGCATTGGGCTCCACACTTAGAGTGGACTATGCTTGAGACTCTCTCTCCCTCTCCCTCTACCCCTCCCCCTACTCTCTAAGGTAAATAAATAAATCTTAAATACACACATATATATACATATATATATATTATTTTTTGTGAAATACATTTCCATCCATCTAATCCCCGCTCCATCTCAGAGACTCACACAAGTTAAACTTTAAGTCTCAGGTAGCTAAGAACATCCAGAAATTCATGCATTCAGCCAGCCAGTAAACACATGAGTGTCTGACATACAAATCAGAGTAACAAGTGGAAAAGCAGTGTTCTCATTTTAGCAAAATTCTACTTTATCTTATAGTAATACCTCATGCATATGGAAAGCAACTTCCAGTCAGAATATTTGCTCCCTGGAAGGAAAAAGTGTCATAAATCTATTTGAGCACCTAATTTGTTTTTTTCCCACCCCCACCCACTACTCCATGATGTGATGATAAGCTCATGAGCCATGAGGTGAGAATGGACCGAGTAACAGTTGACTTTCTGTTATTACGGACAACAATGCTTCTGTACCTTCGTCCACTGCCATAGCACTCTGCCTGCTGAGACTAAATTTGCAATCATCTCACATACTTCAGGTTTGAACTTTCTGCAAGGATCAAAGTACCCACAGCCAATAATTCCTGGAAAAGAAAACAAGATTGAAGGCACACACTTATGAAAAGATTACAAGGTGCATGTTTATCCTGGTGAATAAATCATGATAAGACTGAGTAAGCTGGGTGAGGTTAAGAATTTGTCTCAAGGAATCGGCTAAGACTGGAGGTCAGGAGTGGGGCCAGCAAAGCTTAGTGTGTAGCGGTAAGCGTTTTATATGTATTAACTCACTTAATCTTACCCACATCCTATGGAAAAGGATCTCAGAAAGATACTATCATTATTCCCATTCTAATATGAGTTTAGTAACTTGCCCAAGGTCACACAGCTTGTATGTGGGTGGATCTGAGGTTTGAACCCAGGCAGCCTGGGTCTGGAGCCTACGAAACACTTGCCCTGAAGCCTACAAGAGCTGGAAAAGAATTTAGAGACTGCTTGCTCATATCACAGATACAGAGACCAGATCAAGACCGGGAAGGCAAATTGTTCAAGATCACACGGATTGGTTGTTGACAGAATTGGAATCAGGACCCACACCTTGGGACACTCGCCTGGGCTGGTGACGTCCCTAGGAAACACTCAGCACCACGACAATCGGACCCTCACGAAGGACTGGGCTGTACGTTTATAGATGGTCCTTAAATTCTCAGTGTTTTGGGTTTTAAACTGCAAAAACAGATTTTACTCTACTTCACACTGGTGAGCCTGCATGTCAAATGATGCCTTCAGTTCTCAACATGATATTTTCAGAGGAACGCAAACAGGAGTATCTGCTCAGGGACACAGGAGTATCTGCTCAGGGACACAGAGAAGGTTTATGAAGGGAGGACCAGCTAAAGAAACTGGGGTCAGCCACGTGGATGAAGAAGAGTAGCCCTGAGGGAACATCAAATTGTCCTGTAAAGCCAGAGTTGGTTGTGTTCAATGCCTACAAGGCCCTTTTGCTCCCTGAAACCCCATATTCTAGATCCCTGACTTCCTGTGGGCCAAGTGTTCTGTAAGAAGCATGGCTTCTGGAATCGATGAACAGGATTAGCGCCACACCTCTGCCACGCCGGGGAAGTCATTTCACTTCTCTGAGCTGCAGTTTCTCCTTTCTTTCTGTCTTTACTTTTCAGTATTAATCACACGGAAGCGTGTATAAAATAGTTTAACAAATAAACACTCACATAGAGTCTACTAGATTGAGAAACACAACCTTGCCCCCACACAGCAGAAGCCCCCTTTGTCCATCCCTGTCCACAACCCCTTCTTCCTCCACGGGCAGCCACAACTCTGACCTGGTGAGAATCTGTGACTTGCTTTTCTTTGTAGCTTTGCTACTTAGGGTTTTGACCTTGAACCTTTTCTTTAACTTCAACTTTTGAACTCTAATTGCACATCCTCTCACATATTCCTTTCTGACTTGCTTCTTTTACCCAAGATACTCCCGGGCTGCAGCCACGTGGGAGCCTGTAGCTGTGTCTATTCATGTTTGCTGCTGCAGAGCATTAAGCTGGTGCCTACACTGTCATTTATTGATGCAATTTTCCCGCCAATAGATATTTGGATTATTTCACGGTATTTGCTATCATGAACGTTGTTCGATAAACATGCTTGCATGTCTTCTGGCACACATACCCAAAATCAAGTAAAGATGGTTGAAGGGTTTAAATATGGGAGGCAAAACCGTAATGTCTGGAAGAAAATACAGGCCAGTATCTGCATGACCTCTGGGTAGGAAAGGACTTCTTAAATGCAACTCAGAATATGCAAATCATAAAGGAGACAAAGGATAAAGAGGTATATACCTGGGAGTGGAACTGCCGTGGGTGTCCGCACATTCTGCTTTACCAGCAGTTATGTCCAGTCATTATCCACGGTGCTTGTCCCAATGAGACACCAGCGTGAGTGTCTCAGTTCCCGTGCGTTCTCACCAATGCCTGATTATGTCCGAATTTTTCATTTTTACAAATCCAGTGGGTATAAAATGGTATTTCCTTGGTGCTCTAAATTTGCATTTTCCTGAATATTAGTAAGTCTATCATCTTTACATTTGTTTATTGGCCATTTGCTTTCCTCTTCTAAAATGCTTGGTTTTGTGACCTTTGGTTTTATGCTTTGGTTTGGTTTTTATGTTAGGATGTTTGCTTTTCTCTGATAGATTCACAGGATTTCTTTAAGTATTCAGATTACTAACTTTTTTGTTTTACTATATGTGTCGAAATTTTTTTCTTCCACTTTTGGGGCTTGTCTTTTCAGTCTTTAATGTTGCTTTTTAGACAAACAAAAGATCTTATTTTTAATCTAGTCAAGCTTGTCATCTCCTTCCTTATGGTTTATGCTTTCTGAGTCTCACTTAAAAAGTTCTTTCCTGGGGCACCTGGGTGGCTCAGTGGGTTAAGCCTCTGCCTTCGGCTCAGGTCATGATCTCAAGGTCCTGGGATCCAGCCCCGAATCTGGCTCTCTGCTCAGCGGAGAGCCTGCTTCCTCCTCTCTCTCTGCCTGCCTCTCTGCCTACTACTTGTGATCTCTGTATGTCAAATAAATTAAAAAAAAAAAAAGTTCTTTCCTGGAGGAGGAGTTAAGATGGTGGAGGAGTAGGGGGACCCTGAGCTTGCCTCATCCCTCGAACACAGCTAGATAATTATCAAATCATTCTGAACACCCAAGAAATAGATCTGAGGACTAAGAGAACAAACTGCACACCTGGAGGTAGAAAAATGTCCATATCATAGACTGTAGGAACTGCTGAAAGGTTATCTATGAGGAGAAAGAAATGTAAGCATTGCAAAGGGGAGGGAGCCCTGATCAGAGAGAGAGGAGCAAGAGAGAAAGAGAGAAAGAAAGAAAGAGTGACGCAGCAGGCAGAGGATTGCACAATAAAAACTCTTTCCCAAAACCACTGACTGGGAGAAGGAGAGGCGCTAACTATCCCAAGTCTTTATAAACGTTGAAGCTCAAAGTCTGAAGTTCTAGACATCTGCACCATTGCTGGGGTCATGCGTGGTGGACTTAGCGGTAGTCTGGTGGGGAAGGAGGGCAGAGGCCCAGGATTGTGCAGTGTAGTCTGAGGATCCCCGGGGTCACATGGGGAGGAACAGTTCCCCTTCTTGGGAGTGAGTTTGGGAGTCATGGCATGACCTCTCTGGGGACAGAAGAGCTGGTTGGAGCCAACATGCTAGTCTGTTTGCTAGCATAGGAACAGAGATACCTGAGGAGGGCAGCAAGGCTTGGTGCCACCATTTTGCTGCATTTTACCATAAATCCCAAACCACTGCATGGGCACATGACTGCTTTTCTGGGACAAACCAGCACCAGCCATAGCATGGCGAGACCCTCCCCCAGAAGATCAGCATGGGTTTGTGCAATGAGAGTTCCTAAAATTGGAAGTTTTGAAAACCAGAGAGGTGTCCGAGATAAAACACAGGAGTACTATGCTGCCTAGCAGGCAGACAGCTGGGACACAGACAGGGTGAAGGCTGGGATCTGACGGAAGCTGGGGACCCCAGAGAGGTGATTATTTTTCTGTGAGGGCTTCCTGAGGTGTGGTGGGCACGTACTCCCCATTCCAGAATGAGAGAGTGGGACGATGCCATTCCCTGTCCCCTACCCAACCCAATAGGCACTAACCAACTTCAGGGAGAAACACGGTGCCAATCAGTGGAGGCCAGAGATGCTTATACCAAGCCCTCACCCTGGTACCCTGTAGGTGCCTCTCCACTGTGACTGAGAATCAGTGCAAGCAGGCGCCTCCCCCAGAAAGCCAGCACAAACCCCTCATACATACTGTCTACTGACCATACAGTGCTGCAAAGATCTAACAATTGTAGGGGCACCTGGGTGGCTCAGTTGGTTAAACATCTGCCTTTGGCTCAGGTTATGATCTCAGGGTCCTGGGGTCAGGCTCTCTGTTCAGCAGAGAGCCTGCTTCTCCCTCTCCCTCTGCCTGCCACTCTGCCTGCTTGTGCTCTCTATCTCTCTGTCAAATATGTAAATCTTAAAAATCTCTTAAAAAATGTTTTTAAAGGGGGCGCCTGGGTGGCTCAGTGGTTTAGGCTTCTGCCTTCGGCCCAGGTCATGATCTCGGGGTCCTGGGATCGAGCCCCGCGTTGGGCTCTCTGCTCAGCGGGGAGCCTGCTTCCCCCCCTCTCTCTGCCTGCCTCTCTGCCTGCTTGTGATCTCTGTCAAGTAAATAAATAAAATCTTTAAAAAAAATAAAATAAAATAAAATGTTTTTAAAGAAGAATATCTAATAATTATAAATACTTATGCCCCAAATTTGGACTGCCCAAATATATAAACCAATTAATAACATTAAAAAACTCATTGTAATAATACAATAATAATAGGGGAATATAACACCCCACTTAACTGCAATGGACAGGTGATCTAAGCAGAAACTCAACAAGGAAACAATGGCTGAGTGACACACTGGACCACATGGACCTAAACAGATATATTCAGAACATTTCATCCTAAAGCAGCAGAATACACATTCTTTTTGCATGTATATGGCACATTCTCCAGAATAGATCATGTATTGGGTCACAAACCAGCCCTCAACAAGTACAAAAACACTGAAATCATATCATGCATATCCTCAGATCATAATATCATGAAACTTGAAGTCAACCACAAGAAAAAATTAGGAAAGACTACAAATATATGGAGGCTAAAAAACATGCTACTAAAAAACGAATGAGTCAACCACAAAATTAAAGAAGAAATAAAAAATTACATGGAGGCAAATGAAAATGAGAACATGATAATCCAAAACCTTTGGGATGCAGCAAAAGTGGTCCTAAGGGAAAGTATATAGCCATACAGACCTACCTCAAGGAGCAAGAAAAATCTCAAATACACAACCTAAACTTATACCTAAAGGAGCTAGAAAAGGAACATCAAATAAAGCCTAAAGCTAGCAAAGGAAGGGAAATAATAAGGATTAGAGCAGAAATAAATGATATTTTTTAAAAAACAGTAGAACAGATCAATGAAAGTAAGAGTTGGTTCCTTGAAAGAATTAATAAAATTGATAAATCCCTAGCCAGATTTATAAAATAGAAAAAGAGAAAGGGCCCAAATAAACAAAATCACAAATGGAAGAGCAGAGATCACAACCAATAGCACAGAAATACAAACAACTATAAGAGAATATTATGAAAAATTATATGCCAAGAAACCAGGCAATCAGGAAGAAATGGACAAATTCCTAGAAACATACAAACCTCCAAAACTGAAGCCAGAAGAAATAGAAATTTTAACTGCTGCATAACCAATGAAGAAATTTTATCAGTAATTAAAAATTTCCCAACAAACAAAAAGCCCAAGGCCAGATGGTTTCCCAGCAGAATTCTATCAGACATTTAAAGAAGAGTTCATGGCTATTCTCAAACTGTTCCAAAAAAATAGAAATAGAAGGAAAACTTCCAAACTTATTCTACAAAGGCCAGCATTATCTTAATTCCAAAACCAGACAAATACCCCACTAAAAAGAGGACTATACCTGATGAACATGGATGTAAAAACTCTCAATAAGATACTAGCCAATCAAATCCAACAGTACCTTAAAAGAATTATTCACCACGATCAAGTGGGATTTATTCCTGGGCATTCTTCCAAATGCTTTTTAAGTCTTTAATCTGTCTGTATTGATTATATGCCTGGTGTGAGGTAGGGGTTCAATTTCAATTATTTTCACATTAGAATTACTACATATCCCATTACTATTTACTGGAAGTTTGCCCTTTCCTTTCTTTCCTAATCTTTAGTACTTGCTATGTCAATTAATGCGCATATATGCATGGGTCAGTTCCTCTTTTATGTCTTCATCTACATAATTTTTGACGAAACAATTTATATGAGCCTAAATTTGTTGTCAAAAAATCTCATTTCAGGGTGCCTGGGTGGCTCAGTGGGTTAAAGCCTCTGCCTTCAGCTCAGGTCATGATCCCAGGGTCCTGGGATCAAGACCCGAATCAGTCTCTCTGCTCAGCAGGGAGGCTGCTTCCTCCTCTCTCTCTGCCTCTCTGCCTACTTGTGATCTCTGTCTGTCAAATAAATAAATAAAATCTTTTTTAAAAATCTCATTTCATTAACTTACGTAAAATGCTACTTTTGACTTGATACATTATATTGTTTATCTATGATAGATCTGCTGTCATTTATTAGCCCAAATTTCTCTGGTTGCTCATGTCAAGAAAACTAAAACCTTAAAGCCAAACTTCTAAATATTTTTAGAATGGGCTATAAACATGAATCTTCTTAATATTTAGTCCCTCTTTTCTGGTGTTTAGCTCTGCATTTCAGATAATTAATCCCTACTACAGACAGAGTCTTTCTATCTCCTAAATAAGATTTTGCATAGCTTATGTCCATTACGTAATACAGTAAAAAAAAAGAAACACGAAAAATAGCCATACCAAAAATTTTGTCTATTGAAGCATTGGAAGGCAATGTGCAGTTAAACACAGTAAAGTGCCTTTTTAAACGTTGGGGAATATCATTTCGACCGCCTCCAGGGTGGATCATTGCTGCTATGATCTGCACATCAACAATAGTAGTGAAGTCTCCAGGCTTATCCAAGCTATACATTCCTTCCATTTCCATCATTTGCCGCACAATCTCATTAGTTATCTGAAATTTTATACAGTGATACTTTAGTCACATTCCACTATCGTATTCCTCCACAACTCCTACAAAATTGCACACCTGAGATTAGAAGAAAGTATTCAACACTTGTCAATGAAGTGTTTGTGAATGTTGATGGTCACCCGCAAGGCCGTTTGATTTCAGTGCTACCATTCATGAACAAAACCATAAGCTAAACGTCTGAATTGAGTCCAGGGTGCTCTTTACCATGTGGGTGAAATGGATCTCCAAAGAAATTTAAGTAAGTGAGTAATGGAATAGTAGGTACAGTTACAATAGTAGTCAGAGTTACAAGTATCAATACTGAACACGTCAAACTACTTTAAATCACAATGTGGGATGGTTTTACTCTTGAGCGTTCAGGACTACTAAGTGTTTTGGGTTTCTTTTTTATGTTTTATGTTCTTATCTTTTCGGTGGCCTCTAACACTGCTATCGCTCCTTCCTCGCTGAGAATTTCTCCTCTTTTGAATTCAGAGGCTCAGTTCTTCCCAGGCTCATCTTGTGACTTTGGATCACTTCCTAAGTCACTCTTTCTCCACCCATCCCTTACTGCTCTATAGGGGTCCCTCACTGGCTTTTTCTCTTCTTGCTATTTCAAGGGCCATGCAGAGCTGTTTGAGGAACAGTCTCAGGGTGGGCACAGATCTGGGAGTCCTGACTTCCTACAGGTATCTGAGGTGAATTCGGATAAAAGGCCAGATGGAATGGGTCCTGGCAAGCTCTAGGTAGACATTACTGATGAGGCAGTGGGCAGCGGTGAGAGGGAGGTGTTGTAAATCCCACAAGGAACATGCAGAATTCTGAAAGCATCAGTGACGGTCTCTGATAGAGAATGACTCTGGGGTTGACAGATGATCATGAGTAAGACAAGTGTGTGGCAGCATTAAAAAGAAAAAAAAATGGCGTTTTCTAAGTTGGGTATTCCTCGGAGGGAGTATATAGAGTAAGAGGTAACAGGAAGGATAAAACCCTGGGGAAAGGAAAAGAGGAGCCAGAAAGGGTGGTGAAATCGAGAAGCCTGAAGGCAGGAAGGAGTATTGCTGAAAACACACAGGGATTTCAAGAAGGGAGAATGCCAGCTCTTAACAGAGAAGCCAAAACTGAGAGAATTGCTACTCGGCTTCATAAGATGAAAGCTATTGAGACCTTTCAAATATAACTAAAAATACCAATTAAATATCACTTATAGGAGATAATGTAGTCATACCTGATCTCCCCATTCATTAATCACAGGCATATTAATATCATCAATAAATACAGTCATTTTTCTGCCTCCTGGCGGCCCATATGTGCTTCCCATTCGCTTATCCACATAGCTCTCCATTGTTCTCTAGAGAAGAGGAAATTTTTGTCTTAAGTGTTAAAAAGATTTCAACCCATATTCCTAGAAACAATGAGCCTATTTTTCAGAGTAGAACTTATTTAACATGCATAAATATGTTTATTAAAATAGACATTGTAAGATTGCAAAAATAATAAGTTATTAGAATGTGAATCATGAATTTTATACACAAAGTTCAGCTTCAGCCTCAATATTGGATCAAAATCTGCTGTCTGGACTTGGCCTAGGAAAGCTAATAGCTTAATGCCAAGTGCATCCCCATTTCCTATACACACACACACACACACACACACACATACACACCAGATTTTATATTCATACACATTTTATTGCAACCAGCACTCAAAACATTTAAAATGTTGATTACCTCAGCAAATGACAGGTTTTACCTGAAACATTATGGGTTCCGTGGCAGATGAAAAGTTCAGACTTTTGGATAACTGTACTTCAGGATCGTATTTTTTCAAATAGGCCTTAATCATTACAGTTTTTGCAGTTCCCTGCTCTCCTGTGAGCAAAACGGCCTGCAATAATCAGATAATCATGATGAAAGGGGTTGTAATGCATTCAGCTTTAAATACCTTATGGTTCTGGTAGCTTTTTTGTTGTTGTTGTAATAGTTAATACAACTAATTTTATTACTTTTTAGAATTAGACCTACATCAAAATAAATCCTAAAAATCAATAATCAATCAACCAATCAATTCTAGTTCAAATAAAGATTTCAATATAAAATGTGTACTATAACTATGCTGGGAGAAAGTATGGGTAAATAGTCATGTGACCATGGGAGTAGAGAGGGACTCTATGAGCAGACACCCACTTCCCTTGCAAGCTGGACATCAGCAGTTCAGGGGATAATGAATTGGAGTGTGTCCTGGGGTTCATTTCCCAAATGTGCTTCCCTTAAATGGCACTACCTCTAGCCCCTTGTGCTGGAATTTGGTTTTTCTATCTGTAGCATGTGAAAAGGCATGTGTTTTGTATAGGTTTGTGATCAGCTAAGAAACTATCAAATCAAACTTACTTTCTGTTGTTTTGCAATGGTGTCTATCAAAAAATTTGTTCTAACATTGTCAACATTTGGAACCAAAATAGATGAATATTCTGGAATACTGTCAGTTGGATAATAATATGGCTGAAGTTTCTTATTCCAGTGTTCCCAATCTCCTACACAGTAAGTAAAAATTCATCTTAATTCATCAAAAAATGCATTCCTTGAAAGTTATCTCAAAATATAAAAATGCAAATACTATAAGCAGGCAACAGAATCATAGGAACATTTAAAACATTTTCCAAAAATATGTTAACATAGAGGCTTATCTAATACATATGGCATTTGATCATTTAAATCTGTTATGCCTCTTTTATAAAGTCAGTTTTTAAATTTCTAAATCATTCATCTAGAGAGATCTGGCCCAAAATGGAATTAGGATTGGTTAGTGGTAAAAAACAATGACATATTTGGTATCTAGTAGGAAACCCACATCAATTGAGATTATGCTGAGTGAAATAAGTCAAGTAGAGTCAACCATCATATGGTTTTGATTACTTGTGGAGCATAAGGAATAACATGGAGGACATTAGGAGAAGGAAAGGAAAAGTGAATGGGGAGCAATCAGAGGGGGAGACAAACCATGAGATACTGGAATCTGAGAAACAAACTGAGGGTTTTGGAGGGGAGGAAGATTGGGGGAAGTGTGAGCCTGGTGGTGGGATCAAGGAGGGCATGTGTTGCATGGAGCACTGGGTGTGGTGCATAAACAATGAATCTTGGAACACTGAAAAAATAAAATTAAATAAGAAAAAAAAAAGGGTGAGAAAGACCAAAAACCAAAAGGGGTAACTGATTAGTGGACATAGAATGTTTGGCATGGAAAATGGGGAAAATAAATCTAGCCCTAAAACTACTTAATAAAGTACTCAGGCTCCTGACTACTAATTTATTAACTGATATTATATAACTAGTAATTTACTGGCTGATGTTATTGGTATGATAATTATTATTACCACATTTCATCAATTGTAAAAATTATTTATTTATATTTTAGCATATCTGGAATGTGCCTTACAACCTAGGAAGGCTTGTAATCACTACTGGTTAGGCCAGTTTGGTCAGATTCGCTAATATTGCTACCATTTAAATTAGATTATTTGCACTGTTGGTATTGCTTTGTTCATTTTGACTGGCATTTTAAATGTCTCCAGAAATACTATACTATGATTCAGGATTGTACCAAAAAAAGGTGCTGTGTACACAGAGTGCACAAAAACAGAGCAGGGGAGCACACATTTGAGAGTAAAAGAAAATATTCAGTACTAGAGGAATGACCTCAATTTCAAATTTCCTTGCAAAATATCAAGTCATATGTTAAGCATATGTTTAACTCACAAGAAACTGAGAAACTGTTTTCCAAAGTGGTTATATCATTGTCCTAGATGAGAGCCCCAGTTGTTCCATGTTCTCGCCAGTATTTGGTAGAACTAATCTTTTCATTTTAGTCATTCTGGTGGCTGTGTAATGATATGCCATTACAGTTTCAATGTGCATTTCCTTGATAACCAATGATGTGGAATATCTTTTCTTGTGTCTTTTTCACCATTTATAGGTCTTTTTTGGTGAAGCATGTATTGAAATCAATTGCCCATTTTTAAAAATTTGGGTTGGCTGTCTACCCATTATTATAGAATTAAAAGAGCCTTTATGCATTCTGTATTAAATTATTTTATCAGATGTATATTTCTATTACATTTCTTATTTTAATTACAATACAGTTGACATAAAGTGTTGTATTAGTTTCAGGTGTACAATATAGTGATTCAGCACTTCCATACACCACCCAGTGTTCATCATGACAAGTGCCCTCCTTAATCCCCATCACCTATGTTACCCACCCCCTCCCCCGCCACCTCCCCTCTGGCCACCTTCAGTTTGTTCTCCAGAGTTAAAAAGTCTGTTTCTTTAAAAAAAAAAAAAAAAAAAAAGGTCTGTTTCTTGCTTTGTCTTTTGGACATCCCTTGTCTTATTCCTGACCTTAGGGAAAAAAGTCTTGGTTTTTCTCCATTAAGAATGATGTTCGCTGTGGGTTTTTCATATATGGTTTTTATTATGTTGCGGTATATTCCCCCTAGACCTATTTTGTTGAAAGTTTTCATCATGAGTGGATGTTATACCCTGCCAAATGTCTTTTTGTATCTGTGTCTGTTGTAATTATCATATGGTTTTTATCCTTTCTTTCCTCAGTGTGAAGTATGTTGCTTGATTTTTCCATATTGAACCACCCTTGCATCCTGGGACTAAATATCATTTGATTGTGATGTGTAATTTTTTAATGTATTGTTGGGTTTGGTTTGCTAGTATTTTGTTGAGGATTTTTGCATCTATTTTCATCAGAGATACTGCCTTATAGTTCTCTTTTTCTTGTGGTGTCTTTATCTGGTTTTGGTTTTAGGGTGATCCTGACCTCATAGAATGAATATGGAAATTTTCCTTCCTCTTCTACTTTTTGAAATAGTTTGAGGAGAAAAAAAAAGTATCAACTCTTCTTTAAATGTTTGATAGAATTCACCTATGAAGCTGTCTGGACCTGGACTTTTGTCTATTGAGAATTTTTTTATTACTGATTGAATTTCACTGCTGCTAATTGGTCTGTTTAAATTTTTTCTTTCTGGGTGCCTAAGTGTCTCAGTTAAGCGACTGCCTTTGGCTCAGTTCATCATCCCAGAGTTCCAAGATCGAGTCTCGCATCGGGCTCCCAGCTTCGCAGGGAGTCTGCCTCTCCCCGTGACCTTCTCTCTTCTCATTCTTTCTGCTGGTTTTGGGTTTCGTTTATTCTTTTTCTATCTTCTTTAGGCATAAGGTCAGGCTGTTTCTTTGAGATTTTTCTTGCTTCTTGAGGTATTGCTATGAACTTCCGTCTTAGAACTGCTTTTGCTACATCCCAAAGATTTTGGACCATTGTGTTTTCATTTTCATTTGTTTCCATGTAATTTTTCATTTCTTCTTTGATTTCTTGATTGACCTATTCATTGTTAATAGCATGTTATTTAACCTCCATGTATTTATGCTCTTTCCAGATTTTTTTCTTCTGAATTCTAGTTTCATAGGATTGTGGTAAAAAATGATCCTTGGTATGACTTCAATCTTCTTGAATTTGTTGAGGCAGTTTGTAGGCTAAGATGTGACCTCTTCTGGAGACTGTTCCATGTGCACTTGAAAAGAACATGTCTTCTGCTGTTTTAGAATAGAATGTTCTGATTATATCTGTTAAATCTCCCTGGTCCATTGTGTCATTTAGTGCCACTGTATCCTCATTGATTTTCTATTTGGATGATCTATCCATTGATGTGGGGTATTGTTATCCCCTACTATTACTGTAGGGGAGTTATTGCTATATTATTATAGATTAGTTCCTTTATGTTTGTTACTAACAGTTTTTATGTATTTGGGTGCTTCCAACTTGGGTGAATAAATATTTATAATTGCTATATCTTCTTATTGAATTGTCCTTTTATTATTACTATAGTTGCAGGCATAAATATTTACAATGGTTAGATCTTCTTGATGGACAGTCCCCTTAATTATGGTATAATGCTCTTCTGCCTCTCTTATTATAGTTTTTGGTTTAAAATCTAATTTGTCTGATATAACTATGGCCATCCCAGCTTTCTTTTGATGTTCATTAGCATGATAGATGGTTCTCTACCCCCTCACCTTCAATCTGCAGGTGTCCTTAGGTCTAAAATGAGTCTCTTGTGGGCAGCAATAGATAGTTCTTGTATCTACTCTGTTACCCTATGTCTTTTGATTGGAACATTTAGTCCATTTACATTCAAAGTTATTACTGATAGGTACGTATTTATTTATTATCCCTTTTTTACTTGTTTTGTGGTTGTTTTTGTGGTTTCTCTCTGACCCTTTCTTTTTTTTTTTCATGATTTGTTGGCTTTCTTTAATGATATATTTGGACTTCTTTCTTTTTATTCTTTCCACGTCGATCACTGGGTTTTGATTTATGGTTACCATTAGGTTTGTATATAACATCTTCTGCATATAGCAATCAATATTAAGTTGACAGTTGCTTAAGTTTTGGATGCTATTTTAAATAGTATATTAAAATTTCAATTTGTAAGTGTTCACTGTGAGTATATAGAAATACAATTTGGGGCGTCTGTGTGGCTCAGTGGGTTAAGCGTCTGCCTTTCGTTCCGGTCATGATCCCGGGGTCCTGGGATTGAGCCCCACGTCGGGCTCTCTGCTCAGTGGGGAGCCTGCTTCCCCCCCCCCCCCGCCTGCCTCTCTGCCTACTTGTGATCTCTCTCTCTCTGTCAAATAAATAAATAAAAAAAAAAATCTTTAAAAAAAAAAAAAAAAAGAAATACAATTTATTGTTATATATTGTCCTTTTATCCTATGACCTTGCTAAACTTATTTACTGGTTCTAATAACTTTTTTGAGGATTGTATATGGATGGTCATATCATCTACAAATAAAGAGAGATATGCTTGTTCTTTTCCAATCTGTAGATATTTTATATATTTATTTTTGTGTTTATTTATTTATTGCCTTATTGCACTGACTAGGACCTCTAGTACAACGTTGAATAGCAATGGTGAGAAAAAACATCCTTGTCCTGTTCCTGATCTTGGGACAGAAGTATTCAGTCTTTCACCATTCAGTATAATGTTAGCCTTTTTGTAGATGCTCTTTTTCCAAATGGTGAAGTTTCTATCTCTAGTGTACTGAGAGTTTCATCATAAAAGGATGTTAAATTTTGTCAAATGATTTTTCTGTATCTATTTAGAGGACTGATAGCTTGTTTGGGTTTTAGTCTGTTAATGTGATGAATTATATTGATTGCTTTTTGAATGTTAACCTACCCTTCCATTCATAGAATAAATGCTCACTTGGATTTAACCTGTTAAAATTTTACTAAGAAATGTGTGTCCAGGGATCTGGCTGGCTCAGTCAGTAAAACATGCAACTCTTGATCTCAGGTCTGAGCTCAAGCCCCACATTGGGTGTGGAGCCTACTTAAAATAAAATTTTAAAAATTAAAAAAAAAAAAAAGAAATGTGTGTCAATACTCCAAAGAGATAATGGTCTATACTCTATTTTTCTTGAAATGTATTTCTCTGGTTTTGATATCAGGATAACATTGTCCTTATAAAATGGTCTGGGTGTTTCTTCCTTACATTTTATATGTTTCAGAAGCATTTCTGTAAAATTGGCATTATTTCTTACTTAGCTATTTGGTCAATTCACCAGTAAAGCCATCTGGGCCTGGAGTTTTCTTTGTAGAAAGGTTTTTAATTATACTTTTTTTTTTAGTGAATGTAGGGATATGTAGGATATCTATTTCTTCTTGATGAGGTTTAATAGCTTGTTCAAAGAATTTGCCTATTTCATCTACATTGTCAAGGGTACTTTCATGACATTGTTCCTAGTATTCACTTCTTATTTTCTAATGTCCATAGGGCCTGTAGCAATGTTCCCTCTTTCATTCTGGACAGTGGTAATTTATGCCTTCTCTTTTACTTACCTTGGTATCTCTGGTAATAGATTTATCAATCCTATTGATCTTTTCAAAGAACCTTCTTTTGATTGGCTTTGGATTATAACAGAATTCATATCTAGGTCCAAGGTTGCATTTCATTGTTATTTGAATTTTGAATTAGAGATCCTTTTTATGATCCCAAATCTTTAATAACAGGTAATCACAGGTAGAATTACTGGTCATTCTGATTAAAGATGGCCAGCCAAAATAATTCACTTGCCTCAATCTCTTTTTTTTTTAAAGATTTTATTTATTTATTTGACAGATAGAGAGATCACAAGTAGGCGGGGGTGAGGGGGGAAAGCAGGCTCCCTGCTGAGCAGAGAGCCCAATGCAGGGCTCCATCTCAGGACCCTGAGATCATGACCTGAGCCGAAGGCAGAGGCTTAACCCACTGAGTCACCCAGGCACCCCTTGCCTCAGTCTCTTTAAATAAACCTTCTAAAACACAGACTTTCACTTAATCCCTATTTTCAGTATGATTCTTCTATTCTCACATGTGTCCAGTGTCCTCCAAATCTAGGCAACTCTGTGTTTCATACTCCCCAAAAACTAATTCTTCCATCTTCAGCCAGTGTGAGGTGGATGCAGGTCTCTAGCCATGTGACTCTGGAAAGAAGACCTGGAGGTCTGTGTCTTAAACAGACTTACAAGCAGCCTCCTAGTTTTTACCTCTTTCCAATTCCCAAACCCTTTGAAGGTTCTGTGGCATACACTACATTGCTTCTCAACTCTTCCCACTGTCAGTTTAGGACTTACCTTGGACAGTGTGCTAAAGCAAGTATCCCTTACCTTTCTGCCTTCTTGCTTTCAAAATGCTGTTATTGCTGTCTACTCTCTTGTTCTTTAGAGTTTATGCATTAAAACAAAAAACAACAAGTGCTCTTGCTGTTTGGAGGTCTTAGGAAGAACTAGAGGTAAATACAGTTTTTAGGAATCATATTTTATCTTCTCTGGAGCTTAGAAGAATTGAGAGCTATACTCTGGGTACAGGGCACTGAATTTAAGGCATTTCTCTCAGAGACAGGGAAGCTGGACCCTGCCACACACAGGAGGCTGGGGGCTGAGGTCACAGCACTGGACTTTGCCAAGTCCTACATGTAAGTCCTACATGTAAGTAGGATGCCATCGGCTTGGTTCATTCTCTAACTATTCTGACATTTCCAACAGGGAAGTTGTAGGATTGATCTGTTATTGCATCATGAAGAATTTATGTTCTCTATACTGCTGTCCTTTCTTCTTCTTCTTCTTCAACCATCAGAAAGTACATGATGTAAGGGGCACCTGAGTAGCTCAGTGGGTTGAGCCTCTGCCTTCGGCTCAGGTCATGATCCCAGGGTCCTGGGATTGAGCCCCACATCGGGCTCTCTGCTTGATAGGGGGACTGCTTCCCCCTGTCTCTCTGCCTGCCTCTCTGCCTACTTATGATCTCTCTCTCTGTCAAATAAGTAAATAAAATATTAAAAAAAAAAGAAAGTACATGACATAAGAGGTATTGCCAACTTACTTATGCAAGATTTCACTTAGGCCACTCCAAAAATAGGAGAAACAGGAGTCTCTTATCAGTTCCCAACATGGCCAATATGCAAAACTCTACGATTCTTTGCATATATGCCTTTTTAGAATGGTATTAGCAATCATCTTACTTACAATTGGCTTAATATTTCCCCATAGAAAAGTCTATGGAAGTTAATGTTTTTCTCATTGAAAAAGAGATTATCTCATTTCAGGTATAAGTCACAGTACTTACCATAATCAGTAACATAAAACTCATACATGGTCTGACTAGTGCCTTTGGGTATTTCTGGTAAGTCTAACTTGCTTTCATGATTTCGTAAAAAGACTTCAAGCTTTTCTCTGCTTTCCAGTTCCAAGAGGGCTCCTAAACTCCACATTAGGCCAAACACAAATAATTTATGAAGATGTTCGACACATGAAACGCCACCTTCTTCTTTGGAGGGAATTAAACCTTCCAGTAGATTGAGAGACTGCAAATATTTGAATTACAATAAAATAAGTTTTTGTACTCAAGTTTTTGAAATAAAAATGTTTAAATGATAATAAATTTAAAAGAAGGAGAAAAATGGGGAAGAAAAATATATAGCTCTCCAGGTATTTCTTGATCACTGTCCTACCACAAACAGCATTTACAGAAAGGTCATTCTGCTTTATTTAAACAAGCTGCATGGACTAGCAGAAAAGATGCCAAAATGGGAATATGAGGATGTGGTTTCGACCCCACGCTCATGCCACCAACCTCACTGAGCCTCAGTCTCCTGATCTGAAAAACAAACGTCCTAAACTAGATGTTTTCTTTTCTTCTTTCCTTCCTTCCTTCCTTTCTTCCTTCACTTTTTTTTTTTTAAGATTACATGTTTTCTAAGGTAGTTTCTGGATCTAAAGTTTAGTTACCCCAAATTTTCTACAGCAGAGATTGCATTTCTTTTTCACTCTTTGCAGGGCTCAGCAAATTGTGGCCCCAGGGGTTGGCCACCTGTTTCGCAAATAAAGTTTCACTGAGACACAATCATACTCACTCATGTAAGCATTGTGTCTGGCTGCCTTTGCAATAGAGCAGCAGATGTGAGTGGCTGAGACAGACAGTTGTGCAAACATTTGCCTAAATATTTGCTACCCGCTCATTTAAGGAAAAATGTGCCAACTCCCATTTGGCATCAGAAAGAAATATATCTACATTAAGACATCCTCAGTCTTGCAAAACAAAATTAATCCAAGATAAGATTTTTCATTTACATTATGCATTTTAAAGTCATTACTAAATAATTCATTGATTTGGGCCCTTATGTATTACTTCTTATATAATTATGTATTACTTCTTACCTACCCACCCTCACTGACTGGCGTCCTTTATTAAACTTAGAGAAAACCAAAGTACCAGAATGGATCATGAAAGATCACTTTTACCCTAGAAGCAGGGGAGCCTTCATAATCTATAATCAGGTTCTGATTTTTTCCAAAGACTATTAAGGCAAACTGAGTATGAGAGGAAAACACAGATACAATGCTAGAAATGACTTGGAAAATTGTTTAAAGCTTTTCCCTATCTTATATAGTCTAAATTTGCGATGCTGAGATTGCCATTCGCATTTTCTTGATGGTCACCAGCTCTCCTTTGTACTTTTTGGGAGGACTGCCTGCTGTATTTACTCAGTCTAGTGTCATTATTGGGTGTACTTCCTGGGAAGGTTACGAAGCTTGCCAGTGGGAGAGATCGTTCACTCCTCTTCCCCTGCCAACACCCACTCTGGGAAGAGAAAAATCATTAAAACAGATGGCAGTAAAAACATGAAAGAACTCTTCCAAAATCTTTCACAGGAATCAAACTTCACTGGGCCTCCAAAGCCATATCACAGAAGTATTTCTATGGATTGTGAGAATTTTCTATTTCAGATGCCTCTAAACTGCGAGGGGGTTCTGGGGAGGGAAGTCTCCAATTTAAATAATGAATGTACACAAACAGTCTTACCTGCATGATATAGTTGCATTCCAGGAGCTCCATTTTGGGATTGAGGTTTAGTTTCATATACGTATATATGTCTTCAAATATTTTATTGTACAGACCAAGGAACACAGTCGCCTCCTGCGCACTGCGCTTCTTCAGCCAAGCCTGCGGCAAAGAAACAGAACCTCAGTTTGCCAAGGAGGCGAAACCCGGGAGGATGCTGAGTGCACACGCGCTGGCCTCCTGTCCCCACCTGCAGTATCGCCCTCCAGCTGAGTGCGGAGCTGCTGATATAGACCATGCCCATGCGGGAAACCGTGGCCGGAGAAGCGTTCTCAATATTGTGCACCTCGAACAAGAGCTTACAATTGGGGGCCATGGGGATGCGGTCTCCGTTGGCTAGCGTGAGGGTTTTATTGTCATCCAGCACAGAATTTAAGTTCTCGATCCAAATGGCATCCACAGGGCCATCTAAAATGAGGAAAATGTTTTCACCTGCGAATAATTAAAAGGCGGAAAATCACTTTTCACCTGCCAAAAATTAAACATGCCATTTAACTTTGGGGGGGTGGGGGGGAGGTTCACAAAGGAGAGTGGACGGGTACCTTTTTTAGCTTTTAACGTTTTTCTCCACAGTGTAGAAAAAATCCCATCTGTCCAGTCATTAGTAGCTGTGTCCAGTCTGCCAAACATCTGAGGCGCAGTAATCGCTTTGGGATTCATTCTCATTTCTCTGTGAGGCCTCCCACACTCAGTTAATGCCTTCATCAGGATTGTTATGACAGTTGTCTTCCCAGAACCACTGGGCCCCAGAGTCATCAAACCATGACGGACCAGGGATGTCTCGTACAACTGCGCAGTGAGGCAATCAATTGAAAAATGTAACTAATGAGTCTCTTGCTGATAGTCACAGAGGTAGCGTGCTGAAATTTAAACAGCTTTAAATAGGCTCTTATTAAAGCAACTAGTTCACGATTTAAAAGATGAAAAAATGCAAAAAAAAAAGAAAAAGAAAAAGGGTCTATTTTGCTTTGCTAGATGTGGATAGCAAATTAGTGCCACGGTATAAAATAATGATAAGTGATAAAATTATGATAATGTGGAACTTTAATTCCATTTTGGAAGTAATTAATTCAGGATCTCTTCCCCCCCCCCCCCCCCCTTCTCAAACTACTCTTCTTTGTGGTTTGGGGGTTTGTGCATAGGTTTTTTCTAGGCACAAGCTTTCCCTGCATTCAATGTGATGACGCCGCCCCCTGGTGGTGGAAAGCAGCAACACAAGCCATCACAGTGAAGACCAGCTTGAGATTGAGGATTCCCCTGCAAGTGATTTGCTCAGGCAGTGCTACTGGGAGAAAATGGTAATGGAATGGGGGAGGAGGGACAGGAGAGAGAAGTCAGGCAGGGTGTGATTGAGAACAAAATCCTGTAGAGGGAAACCTTAACACTGATCCTGCGGGACACTCTGGAATGTTCCACCTGGAAGAAGGGGAGGTTGACTTTCCTACTCCATCTTCCAACAGTATTTTACTAAGGAGAGTTTGGTTTGGGGGTGGGTGGGAAATAAACTTCAGGTACCACCTGCTTGTTTGTGCCTGCCAACCAAATGACCCCAGTTGTCCTGAAGGGAAGGGTGAATGTGGGCTATTAAAACCACACAGAAGCAGGGAAGGGGCACATAGTTAGGGTAAAAGAGATTCAAAAAGACAAGCTAAGAACTGGACAGTATCTGTTAGAACATCCTCTCTATTGTTTTCTTGATGAAAATAAGAAGTCAAAAGCTCACAGCTGATCAGAGGCAGAATTTAAGTTATTCTCCTAACATTTTAGAGAGAAATGTATTACTGCTGTAACCCATAGTTTAAAAGCAGCAGAGACTCAGTCCACTACATTATATTCAAGAGTAACACTACTTGACACCAAGTAACACCACCATATTCTGCTCCCCTACTACAACTTTAGTACTCCATATACTGTATGCATATCACATAGAAATTTTCTGAAAAATTTCCCAGAAATTTAAAAAAAGAGTTTAATGGTTTTCCAACCCATGGATAATGAAAAGTGTCTAAACTGTTCCTCATATACTTCCCTGTGAAAATTGGACTTACACTTCTTATAATCTGGCAAGAACAGTAAGTTAAAATAAGAATTGTTAATTTTTTCAAAAGCAGTGTTTAACACTCTCCACAATTTCAGCTCCCTCATTTCGAAACCTGGAAAATACCCCTGAAACATCAGGCCCATAGAGATTTAATCCTGCCTCTCCTCCAACCCTTCTTGACTCTGCTGATAAACTGTAGGGTGTTGTCACAAGGATGAAAGGTGATGGACAAAAAGACACCAAGAGACACAGGCAAGAGATGCAAATCTTAGGGGAGGTGAACTTGCCCACACACAGACCAGAAGCATGGTATCATTTCAGATTCCTCGGGCCCCAAGCCCATGAAGACACCCAGCTATGGGGATCCTGCCAGCCGGACACAAGCAGCCAGCAGGGTCATTCCATCTCCCCAGCTTTTTATAACCTACAATCCCCTCCCAACTGTCCTTGAGATTCTGGTTACCACCCAACCTTCTCCCCGGCATAGCTAACCTCAGTAAATTTTCGCTTGCTGATTGCGAGGTGGAGCCGGGGTGAATCCCCACTCTCTCTCGGACCCACCCATCCTCCCGAGGACTCTGCTTGCCAGGATGTGTTTTAATTTACTTTCAACATCCACATTAAGTAAGACGAATCTCCCAAGTTCTTCCCTTCAACTGGCCCATTTTTGAACAACACACACTTATCACTACCCTGGTAAGAGATTAAAGTGTCTTCACCTGCACAAGTTTGAGATTCCAGGGCGGGTGGTTAATCAAACCTTCTATCTGAACCTGATTGGCGACGGCAGCCTGCAGCTCCACATGGGTACTACTGTCCAGCTGTAATCCTGGAAACAGGTCATTGATTAAGCTGAGGAACAGGGGTTCGTCTTCGTCAACCTAAGATGGCAGAGAATGAATACATGCTTCTTCAGTCCACAAGTAATTATGGGCCAGCAGGGAAGCTCATGGCACTTATCATTGGATACCCAGAAAATCATGTACTACTTCTCCTGACCAGACTTGCATCCTCAGAACCAACTCCCAAACACTGCCACCGAATCCACATTACCTAGACCATGGTAGCCAGAGCCCCTTGATATTGAACGTATTCTACAATCTACTGCTTCAAGGTTTGATCTCATTACTTTACCCTACGAATGCTGTGCTTCCCACAAACAGCTGTAGGTGTCAACTTAAAAACCAACCCCATGAAAATAGAATATTAATATTTCATTGAAATTAGGAAAACATCCATAACCCTACCTGCCTGGCTCATCCAACACTGACTGGAAAACTCCATCAGAGCAGTGTCTTGCCTTCCTTGGGAGCCGTAGTTTTGAGTCAACGGACCCTAATCCTCATTTGCTCTGTCTTTAACACCTACATCACCCCATTCCCAACTGTGGACCCCTTTTGATTTCTCCTTATTGTCTGGGACTCCTCTGAAGCCTTCTGGAATTCCTGTCTACCAGTTTCAAGAATACTATTACCAAGGGAGGTGCAGTGAGGCATACTGGAAGGGGCAGGGGACTTGGCATCAGAAAGTCTCCTGGATCTTTGTTCCAGTTTCTCAACTGACCATGATTGTGGGTGAGTCTTCCAGACTTGGTTTCCTCATAAGGAAAAAGGCAATAAGTACACTTGCCATTTGTGTCTCAGCAAGTGGCTGGGAGGTGCAAATAAGACAATACCCCTGAGAAAGCTTTGTCATAGTAAGGAACTACATGGAGGTCAGCTGTTGGCTTCCATAACTAGAACGGGAGCTTCCTGAGAACCACGTCTTCCTCAACCTCGTACTTCCAGGGCACAGACACAATATGTAACCCACATAAGCCCTTGAATAAACACCACGTGAACCTGTCCTTCAGCTAGTTCAAGGAAGCTGGCTATAGTCGTGGCAAGCATGAAAGCAGTAAGATAACTATGATATCTTCACAGCGAACTTCCAATGAGCTTTTGGAAAATAGAAATGGTTTTGATGTCTTGGGAGAGACATAGATAGCTAAAATAGGCTTAGACATGTTCTGAGAAAGCAAAAGTTCCCGTGGTTCTCTGTGAACCTAAAAAACAGGGATTTTCATGTTTAGAGTTCATGTTACATCATGTAATGGTAGAAGGCTGGACTGAAATTTGAGGGCCAGAGCCCACCGATGAAGCCTATTTTATTGTTCACAGTGGGTAAGAGGATGCATTTCTGCCCATGTTGGGCATACAAGGTCATGGGCTTTTTGCCTTCTGGAAACATGTAGGTAGCTTCACCTATCCATTGTCCCTGTAGCCATTAATTCTCGCAGCTCAACCCAAGACAACTCCCACATATCAACTAAGGAGGAAAAAACCCAGTTTACACTATGGAAGGAGAAGGGAATTAGGAAAATACCAGCTTGGAAAGGTTCATGTCTCTCAGTCCTCTCATGACAGTGCTTAGCTCACTGTCTTCTGGTCTGGCTCTTTTTTGAGCTCCAAGCGTCCTCAATACAGATAGAATATTTCTCAACCCAAAGTCGTAATGAACCTAAGATGGGGGGAAAAGGTTGTTTCATTGGACTAAATGTAGACTCACACCATTTACACACAGGTAGATTTTTTTTTTTAATGTTACGTTGGTCACCGTACAGTACATCATTAGTGTTTGATGTAGTGTTCCATGATTCATTGTTTGCATATAACACCCAGTGTTCCATGCAATATGCGCCCTCCTTAATACCCATCCCCCTAACCCCCTCCCCTCTGAAACCCTCAGTTTATTTCCCAGAGTCCATATTCTGGTATGTACACAGTGCTGTTCTGAGGGACTGAGCTGCAAAGTTCAATTAGCTCCAGTCTCTCACCTTTCTTGATTGCAAAATGACCATTCCATTGCGAAGTTCATACTTTATTATTTTTTTAAGATTTTATTTATTTATTTGAGAGAGAGAGAGAGAGAGAGAGAGCAAGCGCAAGCAGGGGGAAGGGGCAGAGGGAGAAGAAGTAGGCTCCCCACTGAGCAGGGAGCCTGATGCAGGGCTCAATCCCAGGACCCTGGGATCATGCCCTGAGCCAAAGGCAGACAATGGAGCCACCCAGGTGCCCCATGGGAAGTTCACAGTTTAAATATAATTTGAGAATAATACAGTCTGATATGGTCCATACAGCAAACAGATTTAAATGAGTAACCAACAGGTTACACACTCTGTAATTCCATTTCTGTAACATTCTTGGAATAATAAAATTATAGACATGGAGGAAAGATAAGGGTCGCCAGGGATCTGGAAGATAAGGGATCTGGAAGAAAGGTAGGTGTAGCTATGAAGGGGTAGTGTGAGGAAACCCTGCAGTGACAGAACAGTCCTGTATGTTGATTGTGGTGAAGGTTACATGAATCTGCACATGTGACATAACTACACAGTACTACACACACACACACACACACACACACACACAAAGTGCATGTACAGCTGGCAAGCTCTTAACAAACTGTGTGAATTGTACTGATGTGGGTTCTCTGGTTTTGTTATGTGTTATTGTACATTGTACAATGTACATTCTACATTTTGTTATTTGTCATTGTATATTGTCATTGTAGTTACAAAATATTAACGCTGGGACCCTGGGTGGCTTAGTCAGTTAAGTGGCTGCTTTCAGCTCAGGTCAAGATCCCAGGGTCCTAGGATCAAGTTCCGTGTGGGGCTCCCCACTCAGTGGGGAGTCAGCTTCTCCCTCCACCCTTCTCCTCCTGCTAATTTTTTTCTCTCTCTCTCTCTCATTCAAATAAATACATGAAATCCTTAAAAAAAAAAAAAAGCCAACATTGCAGGAAGCATTACACAGGACCTCCTGTATATTTCTTTGCAACTTCGTTGAGACTCCATAATAATTTCAAACTAAAAAAGGTTTAAAAACTACACACATGGATAAATTAATTATAAATATATTTTTAAAAGAGTTTTTTTTTGACTCACTGATTAATATTTATCAAGGCAAAATTGCAAAGTAAAAAAATGAAGTTCTGCAGCTGGGGAAAAAATAGATTCACAAAGTTACCTGTTTGGTAAGTTGCTCTTCACAGAGTTTGTAAAGAACATAAAACTTTTGAGCCAAGATAACATTTTCAAGAAAACCACAGCTTGCAAGTTTAACTCGCATAATGATCTGAAAATTAAGATTGTGAGATTTTTTTTCAACAACATTAATGAAAAACAAGTAAAGAACGTAAATTATACTATGTTTTTAAATCCTAGTGCTTACCTGTCTGTCAGGAACCATCATAGCAACAGTTCTAAACTGAATTTTTAAGTTTTCTGGTAGTTCCTGGCGCCCAGCATATCCAGGGTTCTAAAAATTAAAATTGTTTTAAAATATTGATATAATTTTCACTTCATGAATACAAATACATTCAAAATCCTAGTTCATATTCTAAGGTTGTATTGAAAAACATTAGATTCATAATACATCCCTCCTTTCTCAAAAATATGTATTGAACCATCCATATTTTTTAAGGTCATATCACTCTCTGCTACATATTTCCATTTTCATTATATTAACAAAGTGATATATATGCACATCACTTTATGTAGCCAAATTAAGCATCCATGTATCTGTTGGTTAAGAAAACGGAAAAGAAAGATGCATAAATACCAGGATCATTGTGGTCTAAAATAGGTCATTGAAAGAGAGAGAAAACTCAGGATTTTATACTGATCATTACATAGGTAATTCTTTGTTTTATCTCTTCCATTATTCTCTGCAGTCAGAATGATAAACTTCTCTGGCTGACTATTTAAAAAAAAAAAAACTAAAAACCAAAGTGGTGAGGGGAAATAAAGACGGGAATGATCAGAAAAATAGTAGAAAGGACAAAAGTAGAAGTGGAAAGGGAGCTAAGGACTCACAAGTATCAATAGGTTGAGGATAGGCAAGATCCAAAAGCTCCAAGAGAGAGGTTTGGGGTTCAAAGATTAGTAAGGCAAAGAGGGGTCAGTTATTTTTGGAAACCTTCAGTCCCTGAGCATTTCTTGGGTACTGTCCTCTGTCCAGACATCTTGCTCAGTGCTGAGAATACAGAAGTGGCTGGTTGCCTCCCATTGCTCCTTCTTTTTTCTTTTCTCAGTCACAGGACCCCAGCTGCAAACTGGGTGTATCACCACCCAGAATAAAAACTACATTTCCCAGTCTGCCTTGTAGCTGGTGTGATTAAATTTGACACCATGAGATGCAAAGGGGCACACAGTGTCTTTGATGCTTGCTTGAAGGGAGTTGATTCAATTAACTGGCTGCAGCAAGACAGATGCTTCTATAGCACCTTGGGTCATAAGGTAAACTGAAGATGGAAATCATGATGGTATAGAAACATGGGAGGATCTTAAGAGAATAAATCACTATGCGTTAAGACACTTTTTCATGTCTCAGTTATTTATAGCCTAATGCAATATCTAATTGATATTTCCAATATTATTCTTAATCCATGGAGACTGTTACTCTTCTTTTAAATTACTCTACACCATAGTATCACACAATAAATTCATTCATCCCATTACCTGAGTTATAACTAATCACTTCTGGATTATTTTTTACTTTCAACTGTTTTGCTTAGGTTTGGTTACAATAAATCTTATCAGAAAACTTCCTGATTTTGCTTTCTATAATTTATCTTTGTCCACTGAGACACTTAAAATTTAGATTACATGTTATCTTACAATGTAGAGATTTAACTATATAAAGAACATATAAAAACGTGACATGAGGGAGAGATGAATCTTTGAGGTTTTGAGCCGCTGAGATGTGGGGGTTGTTACTGTAGCTAGCCGGTTGGATACAATACAGAAAACGTTTAGCCCTGCACCTTACACATTACAAGTACTCACTAAACAATTGCTAGTATTTTCATTAACCTATTACTATTTTATCTTCTCTCTGGGCTATTTTTAGTACTCAAAAAATCATATGAAGAGAGAGAATCACTCATGACCTCTGAATTGTCCATCATTTACTAACTAATATATGCTTTCTTTCATTTAAGTCTATAGCAATTAAACCAATCCCATTGTATTTAAAGATCATGTTCTCACCATCGTTAGGAAGATTCCAAATTCTGGATTCAGATCAACACAATCACCATCAGAAAAAATGAACTGTTTTTTTCTCTCTTTTCTTGCTGTCAAAACAATATAAATCTGTTGGGCTGCCACTGATAACACAGGTAATTCAATTCTGTTAAACTCATCAAAACAGCCCCAAGAACCAGATTGCGCAAGACCTGGCAGGAAAAACAGTTGATTTGAAAAGTTTTACTTTGTAATATACCTGCTACCAAGAAGAAGAAGCACTTCTCTAAAATGCTCTCAAACAACTATATATTGAAATACAACTTATATAAAGTGTCAAATCTGGTTGTTTGTAAAGACATATCTAATTCCAGCGACATAGAGAGGTTTAAGTAATTGTACATCATCCTGGAAACAAGGAAATTTGTGCACTGCCAAAATCAAAGGATAATAATGAAATAATGACACGTCATTATGCCCAGGGATGCTGGGTGATGATAAATGTTGATTCAGCTTGGAAGCCCCACTTCCAGTGGGGATGGGGGCTGAAAGAGCCCTTATGTTTGGGGAAACTGACAAAATGAAACTGACAAAAATGTCTGGGTCAGATCACTCTGTTTCTTTCCTGTTGCAATGAGAGACATGTGGGGATGCTGGGTGAGACAGAAAATAGTCAAAGGGATATTTATTCCTTACAAACTCGATACAAAAAAGAAGTATTATGAAGAACATTGCTCCTGTCTTATCTCTAAGGATGAAAACCCTCATTATCTTCAGCTGCATAAAATGGTCTTCCTTTTATGATTGTTCCCCCTTTACCCCCAGTTTTTCTTTTCTTTCTTTTGGGAATTTCCATTATATGGAGTTTGGAACGTTTGTATTTATCCCTGTGACCCTCAGGCTTTTCTGGCAAACTTCCCATTTCTCTCTACAATGTATTTATTCTCTTGGATAGATCATTTAACTCAAAAGAGGTTTTTAAATCATTAATTTATTTATTATTCCAGTTGTTATTTTTTTCCTAGCAGACTGTTTTTCTTCTATCAGTTGTATGTTATGAGTTCTTGAATCCCCCTGAAGCTACTGATTTTACTTACTGTTTTCTCCTGTTTCCTCTATTAATCCATTTAGTTGTCAGTAGGTCTCTTAGTTGTTTGGAATGCCTCCCGAATTTCTTCAAATATTTTTTACGACTTTGTTATCTCTGCATATGTGTGTATTGCCTTATCCCAAATGCCAATTTTTGTTTGCAAGATGCATGTCTGCCCCTGGTGATTTGGGGGAAAGAATGGGAGAGGCAGGAGAGCTTCCCTCTGGGTCTGGAGCTTTGTAATCTGACCTCGTGCTCTGCTTGCCTCTGGAACACAAGCCCCCACCCAAGTCTTTTTTAAAATTTTTTTAATTTTTTAAAAAAATCTTATGTTATGTTGGTCACCATACAGTACACCATTAGTTTTTGATGTAGTGTTCCATGATTCATTGTTTGTACATAACACCCAGTGCTCCATGCAATCTGTGCCCTCCTTAATACCCATCACTGGGCTTACCCATCCCCCCCCCTCCCCTCTAAAACCTTCAATTTGTTTCCCAGAGTCCAGAGTCTCTCATGGTTCATCTCCCCCTCTGGTTTCCCCCCTTCATTTTCCCCTTCCTTCTCCTAATGCCCTCCATGCTATTCCTTATGTTCCACAAGTAAGTGAAACCATATGATAATTAACTTTCTCTGCTGGACTTATTTCACTCAGCATAATCTCCTCCAGTTCCATCCATGTTGATGCCAAAGTTGGGTATTCATCCTTTCTGATGGCTGAGTACTAATCCATCATCTGTATGGACCCCATCTTTATCTTTGACAGGACTCCCACTTCTGAGAGCCGACTTACAACTTTTATACAGAGGAAAACTACTGGACATAGCCACATCCTTTTCTTTTGCTCTGTCATCTGTTATCATTTTAGCACTCTTTAGATTTACTATGTGCTCTAGTCTGCTGCTCTCACCCATCCCCAGCCTTTAAGCTAGGAGTCATCCACAGAAGAACCGTTCTCTCTGGTTATGGAAGTAATTCTCAGGGTTCATAAATGGCTTAACAGGCAATTATAAAAAATAATTTAGTGAATGCCCATGCACCTACCTGTGAAACCTTAATAATTTGCTTCAAATTTCATTCTAAAGAATAAAATATTAGAACTGCAGTTCAAATCCATGTATGTTTCTCTTAGATCTATACTCCCTCCTTCTCCAGAGATAACCTGTATCCCAAATTCAATGGCTGTATCCCAAATTCATGCTTTAAAAGACTGCTCCTATGCATGTATTCATGAACACTGTGTATTTTGCTTATTCAAGATTTGTATATGTATCTATCTACATGTGGCTATCTATAAAATACTGCATATCTCCTCCTGAAATTTGATTTATTTGTTCCATATTATTATTATTTTTTGTTCCATATTATTTTTCTGAGATTTATCTAAGCTGATACACATCGATATAATTCACTATCTTAAATGTTATACTGTACAGTATTCCATTGCATAAATATGCCAGTTTAAAATTCCAGTCTCCTTTCAAGGGGTATTTGGGTCGCTGCTAATAATTTGCTGTAACAATGTATCAATCTGACTCATGTCTTCTTACAACGTGTGTGAGGAATGGAAATTCTGGGTCAAAGAGAGTATGTGCATCTTCACATTTACCACCTGCTGCCAGGCTGTTCTCAGAAGCAGCTCTACCAGTCTACACACAGGTAAGAAGTATATATTTCTATATATCCTTACCAATAGTGGTTTGGCCAGACTTTTCCATTTCTGCCAATCTGGAAGGAGTGAGATTGGTATCTCATTTTTACTTTATTTTGTTTTTTTTATCAAAGAAAATCTTCTTTAATGCTGGGTATTAGTTTCTTGTCAGCTATACATGTTAAAATATCTTCTCCCAGTCTATAGCTTGTGTTTTGTTCTCTTTCTTAAGTGGAAAAATATCACACAAAGACTGTGCATCAGGGGCGCCTGGGTGGCTCGGTGGGTTAAAGCCTCTGCCTTTGGCTGTGTTCATGATCCCAGGGCCCTGGGATTGAGCCCTGCATCCGGCTCTCTGCTCAGAGCCTGCTTCCCCTCCTCCTCTCTCTGCCTGCCTCTCTGCCTGCTTGTGATCTCTGTCAAATAAATAAATAAAAATCTTAAAAGAAAAAGACTGTGCATCATATACATGTAAATATATGTATGTATGACTATGTATTTGTATATATGTATTTCAGATGTTATGTACATATATTAAAGTGAGAGCTGGATGTGAAATCTCATGGTATCTATTACAGGAATATTCTCAAATTGTATTTAAGGGAAGGGCTACACTCTGGAAAAGAGTAGAGGTTCCTCAGAAAGTTGAAAATAGAGCTACTCTATGACCCAGCAATTGCACTACTAGGTATTTAGCCTAAAGATACAAATGTAGTGATCCAAAGGGGCACGTGTACCCCAATGTTCATAGCAGAAATGTCCACAATAGCCAAACTATGGAAAGAGCCTAGATGTCCATCAACAGATGAATGGATTAAAAAGATGTGGTATATATATACAATGGGATATTATATACTCAACAAAAAACCTGAAATCTTGACATTTTCAATGACACGGATGGAACTAGAGGGTATTATGCTAAGCAAAATAAGTCAATCAGAGAAAGACAAACATCATACGGTCTCACTGATATGAGGAATTTGAAAAACAAGATAGAGGATCATAGCGAAGGGAGGGAAAAATGAAACAAGACGAAACCAGAGAGGGAGACAAACCATAAAAGACTCTTAAGCTCAGGAAACAAACTGAGGGTTGTTGGAGGGGAGAGGGGTAGAGGGATGGAGTGGTTGGTGATGGACATTGGGGAGGGTATGTGCTATGGTGAGCACTATGTATTGTGTAGAACTGATGAATCACAGACCTGTGCCCCTGATACAAATAATACATTATATGTTAATTTTTTAAAAAAAGAAAGAAAGAAAGGGCTGCATGGGTGACTCATGATTTTTATGCAAGGAAGCTCCAGTGCATTTCTCCCCTACTATATCTCCTTTCTTCCTTCCCAGAGGGAGGCACTGCTAGTCTGAAATGTGTGACCATCATACTCTTGCTTTTCTTTGCCTTTTTACTATTTCTGTATACATATCCGAATGATACATATTTTCAGCATTATCCAATTTTTGAATTTTAAATAAATTTAATCATACTACATGTATTTTTGTGAGACCAGCTTCCTTCACTCTGAATTATATCTGTAAGGCTGCTCTATGTCAACACACCATCTTGTAGTTACTCCTTTTTACTGCTCCATAGCACTGTTATACACAAATCCACATATATACATTATATTTTTCCTTCCTGGATACATAATATATAAATTATATTCTCCCAATTGATGTGTGTATGCATCTACTCCACTGAAGAGGACACTAGAGGTGTTTCCCGTTGTTTGTTGTCTTTTTTTTTTTTTTTAAAGATTTTATTTATTTATTTGACGGAGAGAAATCACAAGTAGGCAGAGAGGCAGGCAGAGAGAGAGAGGAGGAAGCAGGCCCCCCGCCAAGTAGAGAGCCCGATGCGGGACTCGATCCTAGGACCCTGAGACCATGACCTGAGCCGAAGGCAGAGGCTTAACCCACTGAGCCACCCAGGCGCCCTGGTTGTTTATTGTCTTAAGCAATGCTGCAGAGAACATCTACACACAAACCCCAGTGCACAAGTGTCATTTATCTGACTATAGACCAGGAGGTGGGACAGATGAGAATACACATGGTGCTGTTTTTTCCCAAACAACTTTTACACTCCTACCGGGAGCTGATGATTGTTTCTGTTATGCTATCCCTTACCAATGGTCAAAATGTCACGCTTAAATTTTTTCAATCCGGTGTGTACAAAATGGAATCACTTTAAGATTTGTAATTCTTCCATTGCTGGTGACATGTGAAAAGTCTATTCAAGACTTTTTCTCTGTTTTCATTCATTCATTCATGGGCATTAGTCATATATTTGGGATCTTAATCCTTTGTAGGTAACATAGGTTGCTAATGCCTTTCCAAATTTCTGGCATGGCTTTTCTCCCTCTGGTATCCACCAATAAAGAGAAGCTTTTGATTGAGGATAAGCAATTTGTCAGTCTTTCCTTTATGGCTTGTGATTTTTGTATTAAGGATATTTTCATTTATTACCTTCTAAAAACTGTATGGTTTTTGCCCACCACATTCAGGTATTTCATCCCAGAACTGATTTTATATATGGTGTAGGCATCCAATTTTTATGTGTGTAGGGATCCGATTTCCATTGTTAAATATTAATCATCTCTTGTCCCAGAATGATTTATAGTAAAGTCTATCTCTTCATCACTGATTTACAATACCACCTTTGCCATATGTCAAATGTCCTTGGCCCATTTTTTTGCATTCTCTATTATATTCCACTGGTCCATTTATCAATCCCCACACCAATACCACCATCTCTAAATTCTGTCCTAAATGATATCTTTCATTTCAATGGGATTTAATGCAGGAAGGGAAGCCACATGTGTCATGGGTTTGCTATCTTGATCTTATCCCCTCCACCACTGTTTCAGGCAATAATAAATTGATTCTATTTTCACAATCCAATACACATTCAACTCATGGACTAGAATGCCAGCAATAGCATTGGACCATATGAAATTGATGACATCCAGCCATTTTTGACGCAGAAAAATGGCAATATCCTATGCACCAACCTATACTCATTTTGGTGAGGTGGAATAATATCCCTTTAGGTTAATATCAGAAAATAATGTTGAAGAGCAATAAAAACACATTCACCAACAATGATTTAACAGTGTTTGACACTTGCCTTTAAAAATCCGTCCCAGCCCTCGGAAATCCATTTGATCTGAGCAGTTAAACACGACCACATATTTCCCTAAACATCTTCCCATGTCTTTTGTAGTTTCTGTTTTGCCAGTGCCTGCAGGTCCCGCTGGAGCACCTCCCATGTTCATTCCCAAAGCCTGCGCTAAGGTGATATAGCATCTGCAAATGGGAATCAGAGAAATCACCGGGAGTGTGGGAGAGCTTATTACTGCCCTAAAGCACAAACCAAAGTCGAATGTGACTGGAATGGCCTGTTTATTTGAGAATTCGAGCTGCTCACATAAAAGAGGCTGGAGCACTTGATATTCACTAGAAGTAGTACAGTGATTGCAAACATTTCTTGGGACAAGCTTTCTAAACTCCTCAACCCTGACTTAAAACCTTCAGGCCTTCCCTGCACTGTGGTCAGGATAAATCACAAGTCAGAGAACCAAATAAGCCATCGTATGCTGGCAGATGATGAACAACTGGCTCTCCAGGAAATCAAGCAATCAATCAATCAATCAATCTTATTTTCATGTTTGCCAATTACAGTGGTATAAATATTTCCACCAGGGCCATGAAAGGCTACCGATGTGATATCACAAAACTGGGAAGAGATGCATACTGTTGACTCTCAAAGGCTGGTACAAGGGCACCTGGGTAGCTCAGTTGGTTAAGCGACTGCCTTTGGCTCTGGCCATGATCCTGGAGTCCCAGGATCAAGCCCTACCTTGGGCTCCTTGCTCAGTGGGGAGTCTGATTCTCCCTCTGACCCTCTCCCATCTTGTGCTCTCTCTCTTCCAAATAAATAAATAAAATATTTAAATTAAAAAAAAAAAAAAGCTGGTATGAGTTAACTCCAGGACGCCACTGCAAATAAATCATTTTACTATGAAACGTTTCACTCATTGAGGTAAGTAAAAAAAAATAATAATATAATGAATCTTCTTGTATCCATGATCCAGCTTAAGTTATGTTTGTTTCAGAGCCAAGTAAAACTTAGTGAAGCTTCCTGAGATATGAAGCTTTATATGTAAACCTCAGTGGAAGAGGAAACACGTGGACAAGTTTATGCTACAATAGCACTGGGCATACAGAAGGAGGTTGGATGAATTGAGAGACTAAAGACATAATCTGCACCATAATTTTACCTGCAGACAATTCTATTTAAATTAACAGCAGAATTAATCATTCTGTGACTCAATTTAAGTCAATTCTACAAACACTTACTGAGCATCTTTTATCTATAACATATTGAACTGGTTGCCGTGGGATATGTAGAGATGAGAAAGGACCAGTTCTGTCTGATGTCACATGCTGGAAAGAACTGTGAGGAGATCAGCCATTGACTGATTATTCATACCTGGCCAAGAAACTTCACTTTAGGTATCCATTTCTACATTTGGAAAACCAGGAGACTAAATCAGATCATCTCCAAAGTCCCTTCCTTCTTTGTAATTCTAACGAGTTCCTTTTTTGTTGCCAGAGATATTTTTCCATCTTGCAATCTAAAATTCATTACTGTATTACTCACAGTCAGTGTTCAAGCTTGCTTTCATTCTTTTTATCTTTTTCTGCTTTACAAAAATGTAATGCACATGTACATTTAAGTAATAACCTTGGTTATATCTTTGTTAGACTGACTTTGATGAGCTAGCATAGACCTAATGCAACAGCAATATGCTTTTGTTAATATTTCAAATGCAATTTGAAAGCAATGTTAAGAACATCATTTAATTACAAAATGACATAACAAAAACAGAGTGTCTTACCTATCTGTTAAGGGAGTGATGACAAGACGATCAGTGCATCCCAGAAATTCATTCTGGTAAATAAAATCCACATCTGTAATAGACACCACAGTTTGATCCAAATCTTCCTTAAAATAAAATCTACTCTGTTTCAGCCATTCAAAGTCAGTAACTGATCTGATATGCATTTTTACCTTAAAAACATGAAATGCAAAGAGATTACATACTGAATTGCAATAGCATAAAAAACAAGCACATGGGCAGTTTTTATCCTCATTTGTGAACTGATTCTCATTTATCTAACATATATTTATTAAGTCCCTTCTGGGGCCTGACACTGCTGGGTGAACACAGACAGGCTTTGTTCCTGCCTTCTGGAGCTGACAAAAGAAGACAAAAGACAAACAGATAAGCAAGTAATTGCAAAAAAGTATGAAAGGAAATTCAGGGTTCATGGAAATATGTAGCAAGAGGACCTAACGTAGTCTAGGGGTCCTGGAAGGGATATTCAAACTAAACTCTGAAAACATGGTAGGAATTACCCAGGGAAACAAAACTGAAAGAAAAAAATAAGTAAATTTTTAAAAAGGGTAAAATGTCCCAGGCAAAGACTCAGAAGATCTGGCTGCATGTTTGGGAAATAAGTTCAGTACAGCTGAGGCATCTAGGATTCTAGAGAAAGAGAGAATTGGGGCTTCACAAGACATGGAAGCAGAGCTGAACAGTGTTCTCGTGGCAAAAGGAAGCCACTGAAGGCATCAGCAGGGAGATGTACGGTCAATTATGCATACACGCCTTCCTACACCAGCACTGTGGCCAAACCCACCAATCTGCCAGGTCATCAGCGTACACCTATGAGCAAGAGGTCTTGGGCTCCTACAGCCATGTATACAAGAGAGAGAAACCAGGGAAGCACATTTAGGAACAATATCCCACCAAAACCACATTCTCGGGTACTTCGTGATTTTCCATGGGCAACCTTGGAGAAAATTTGGTCCTGCCCACTTAGGTGCATCAACAGGGGCAAGTGGCAAAGGATCCCCCTTCACTGCTCTTAAATTTCATCTCACTTCCAGGTCATTCAGCTGACCTCTGTCAATCCTGCCATGTTCCAGTCTCCTCCTAATCAAGTCTCCATGTGATGAAGAGTCTCACTTTTTTATCATCGTTTCTTTACGGTCTTGCTTCCCCCTGCGCTTAGGAATTCTGGCTTCTTGGCTAAATCACAGTTTGTTTTCATCACCTTAAAGAACAACTTTCAGGTGACACGATCCAGTGTCTCCCCCGGGGACTCCTTCTCTCACACGGGACCTGCAGCCATGGAGACACTGTCAACTAGCTCCTCTCAACAATCCCTTGAGATGGTGAGGAGGAGATGGAAGTTGAAGAAAAAATAATAGCTAATACTGATTGAGTTCTTACCGTGTATCAGGCTGTTCTAAGCATCGCACATGGAAAAATAAAATGCAAATATGCCAGCCATGAGATCTCATCTTAGTTGGGATGCAGAGAGACCATGAGTTCAATAGTAATTAAGACAAAAAGAATACAGTTATGTGGTTTTAATTGTGTATAGGGTTTTCTTTTTAAAAATCCATTCTGGATGTAAAGTAAGGCTTTGTTCAGCACTTCGATTTAAAAGAAATTTCTTCCATGGTATTTCAGCTTTAAGAGTCAGCAAGAGGGGGTGCGTGGGTGGCTCAGTCAGTTGAGCATTTGCCTTGGGCTCAGGGTATGATCTCAGGGTCCTACAATTGAGCCCCACATCAGGCTCCTTGCTCACCGGGGAGTTGCTTCTCCTTCTCCCCCTGCCTGCTGCTCTGCCTGCTTGTATTCTCTCTCTGTCAAATAAATCAATACAATCTTAAAAAAAAAAAAAAGTAATTAAGAGAGGTTAGCCGCATGCTCTTTGCAGATACAGTAATGGATTTCACGGGAGTTTCTTGAGGTGGACTTCAAAGAAAGCCAACGTATGACAGTAACTACAATTTACTGAAAGCAACTCTGTGGATGGCCAAAGAACTATGGTCTGAGTATGCAGCTCAGTATGATTGGCATGATCAGAAGATCCAGAGATAAATCCTAGAGCAGTGTTTCCTCAACATTAACCTGCATTTATGAATCACCTGGGAATCCTGAAATGCAGATTCTCATTCAGTGGGGGATGAGGTGGAGGAGAGGACTGGAGATTCTGCTTTTCTAACAAGCTCCCTGGAGATGCTAATGCAACTGGTTGGCATATAATATTTTGAGAAGTTAGGCTCTAGATTCCAGGAGAATAAATGGACTGTATGTCCTTCAACCTTCCATAAATATGAACTTATCTGATAGAACTCCTTTTCTTAAAGATTTTATTTATTCATTAGAGAGAGAACAAGCAGGGGGAGAAGGAGAAGCAGACTCCTCACTGAGGAGGGAGCCCAATGCGGGGCTCAATCCCAGGACCCCAGGATCATGACCTGAGCCAAAGGCAGATGCTTAACCAACTGAGCCACCCAGGTGCCTTGATCAGAACCTTTGATACAAGTTTGAAACCATTTGTCTCTGATCGATTATATTCTCTAAAAAAGAGCCCCAAGGTGCATGAATTACATGTCTCTGGTGAAGAAAAGAGATGCTTTTAAGATGAATCAAATCAAATCAAATCAAGCAATGGTATTTAAAGACAAAGATAGTCAAATGGGTGTTTATCAAAGCCTCCTGGGCTGCTACCCTATAATGATAACCACTGCTTTAGGAGAACTTTGGCTCAAGACCGCTGTTTAGAGCCCTATTTCTGAAGGGAATTCAGATACCACCCCTCCTACTCTCACCCTACACAACCTTGTCCAAATTCAGTCCATGCTGCCCTGCTGGACACTATCAACTGGACAAATGTCCACGAGACTTCTCTGAAGCTTGATTCTATTTGATCAAAACTTATTTCTCAATGGAGCAAATAACTCATGACCAATCTCACCTAGACTGTATCATATCCCTGGTGACTTAGTGTAATGGAACAAGTAGTTAGTTCACATCTCATCAGTCGGTTCCATACTTTCAGAATGACATATGTGAATGTACATATATGGTTGTTTAAACCACCAAATGGAGAGAGTTGTAGATGTGGTATATATGGAGACAGTTTTGGAAAAGGACCAAGTAGGTGGAAGGTTCATATACATTAGGGCATATATATAATATCTAATTGCTCATTATTAGGAGCACTAAGTTTTTAATCAGTACACTAAATTAGTTTAAGAAAAAAAAGATACTTTACCAAGTCATCAAAAATATCTCTCTGATGCACATGGATGGTAATCAGAGTTTCAAATTTCACTCTATCAAACTTGCTTAGGTCGTGTGTTGTCTGGCCAATTAGAGTATTTAGAATATCCAAAAATTTCTGATTAGTCACGTGCATGATTTTCCTGTCATCTTTTGCATTATTTAAAGCCTCTTCTGAATCATGTGTCCACAACATCTGAATTCCCAGAAGCCCCACCTATGCATCCAGAAGAAAAATAATAAGTAAATTTGCCAACTATTTAAAGCACATCTGCAATAAAATTTGGTGGTCACTCATCCAATATGAAAGTGAGCAAGGTTTGACCCACTTTAAACTCAAAAAAGACATGCATTTCTCCACTCCCATAAGGGGAAAAAATAAACATTTGAAGTTCTAACTGCTGATATCGAATGATTTCAATGCAGAGAGATAAATAGTAGTGAAAACAATGGCTATCATTTATGGAGCTGTATGTATTTTATGAAGGATGCTTAACAAATTTGTCTATAGAGGGTATGAGACAACCAGATAGCTCCATATGATGATTTTTCTTCACCAACAAAAGCAAGTGGAATTACTAGACTCATTGTTGTGTATTCTTCTGCAGGAAGATTTCCCAAAGTTGTCTTTGCAACTTCTAGAAACAGTACATTTTCTCCTTTATTAATCTCCCACTCCCTCTATCATCTGTATCTTTCCCTACATCTACTTCTCTCTATATATATTTATCTGTAGGAGAGAGAGAGAGAGACAGAAAATGAGAAGGGGAAGAAGCTAGTCCTTTTTCTCCTGATGATGGCATAGGGAAGTTGTGACTGTCACCTTGCCTACAACTTCTACCCTGGGAAAGAAATAAAATTGTTGGAACAAGGCCCACCCTCACCTTGCTGCGCCAGCTGTCCCTTTAAGAACTTTTGTTCATCCGCAGAATTGAGTAACAGATCCGAGATCATTTGGACCAAAGGCAACCTCACATTTGGTGGAGGGCTGAGAGCAGAGTGAGTGGCATGGGGATACTGCTGGGCAAGGTATTAATGTGGCTAAGACACGAATATAACCCTTTCCTTATCCCTGCCTCCTCAAGACTGCAGAATGTTTTGTGCTAGAGCAGTGGTCAATCCTGGTCTGCAGATGAAGACAAATGAAGGCACCTGACTGAGGTGAGAGCAAACCGATGTGGAGGAAACCTCCCACGTCAGGAAGCTCCCAGTAACAAGTCAATTCTGACTCTGAAAGAAGCAGAAGATGGCACAAGAGAGGAAAAACAAAACAAAAAACAAAACAACAACAACAAAAAAACAAAAAACAAACAAAAGCAAAAACAAAAATACCCAGCAGTGTAAGCCTCTCTGATTTAGAGACACAGACCCACACTCTTTGAGAAATCACTGCTTAGTGGTAAAGTCTGAAAACTAATCTTTAAAAGCCTGGCTGGCTCAAAGCATGCAACCCTTGATCTCAGGGTTGTATAAACCAAGCCTCAGGTTGGGTATAGAGATTACTTAAAAATAAAATGACTATCCTCAGTCACCAAGAAAAGTTTAAAGTGTGTTTTTTAACTCAGTTTAAGAAGGCAGGACACTCAAGGGTGAAAACTGGAGGACATCTCATTAAAATGAAAACAAAACAAGAATGCTCATTCTCCTCGATGTTACTCTGTTACTCGCTACTTGTAATAAACACGGGGAAAAGGATAGAAGGGAATACACTAAAATATTAAGTCATCATTTCCAGATGGTTGAAATAAGTAATGTATATACTGAATGAACATGTATGTATAGAATAGATATTGGATGAATATATATCCCCATTACTCCTTAAAGCAATTTTTCCAAATAACTGAAGTTCGCCCACTAAAATTGTTTAAAATTTCATCTCCTCGTTTGTGTTGTATACACACTATAGAAAATCCTGACGGCTGGTCAACTTTCCTGCTCTATCCTTGCTCAACTTCATGCCTGCTCTGAACTTGCTTTCAGTTCTCCACACAATGCTAACTGCTCTGTCTACACTAGACTGATCATCTCCTTCAGAATACACAGGCAGTCAAGTTTTCTGGGAAAGGGAAGGTATTCTGATTTGGTCTAAGGAGCTATTTTTCTCACCTTATCAAATATTTTATAAAGCTTCATCACAAAGGTAATAAAGCTGAGAAGGATATTAAGGTTTGCCAAGGAGATTACACAATACAAAAATATTAAATACAATATCAGAATATTCTCTCTAATAAAGCTTGATTCTATATCAGTAAATTGTGTCATTTGAATAAGTAATTTCCTATCATTTCAGCTGTCTCCGCTGTGTGTGCATTAAGTCATGATTTAGAGGCTGGGTTGGGAGAAGCAGTTAGACAAGAAGTGTAGTTTGGGTCAAAACTGCCTGTATTTCCTCTTCCCTTCTCTCCCACGCTATCTCTGACCCAGATCACAAAGCATCAGTCTTCATTTATTCTGGCTGGAATTTGAAAATTTGAATGAACTGTTGGCTCTTCTTTTCCTGCACCCAGTTTTTTTTTTTAATTAAATTTTTTATTTATTTTCAGCATAACAGTATTCATTGTTTTTTTACCACACCCAGTGCTCCATGCAATCTGTGCCCTCCCCAATACCCACCACCTGGTTCCCCCACCCTCCCAGCCCCCGCCCCTTCAAAACCCTCAGGTTGTTTTTCAGAGTCCATAGTCTCTCATGGTTCACCTCCCCTTCCAATTTCCCTCAACTCCCTTCTCCTCTCCATCTACCCTTGTCCTCTATATTATTTGTTATGCTCCACAAATAAGTGAAACCATATGATACTTGACTCTCTCTGTTTGACTTATTTCACTCAGCATAATCTCTTCCAGTCCTGTCCATGTTGCTACAAAAGTTGGGTATTCGTCCTTTCTGATGGAGGCATAATACTCCATAGTGTATATGGACCACATCTTCCTTATCCATTCGTCCGTTGAAGGGCATCTTGGTTCTTTCCACAGTTTGGCGACCGTGGCCATTGCTGCTATAAACATTGGGGTACAGATGGCCCTTCTTTTCACTACATCTGTATCTTTGGGGTAAATACCCAGCAGTGCAATTGCAGGGTCATAGGGAAGCTCTATTTTTAATTTCCTGAGGAAGCTCCACACTGTTCTCCAAAGTGGCTGCACCAGTTTGCATTCCCACCAACAGGGTAAGAGGGTTCCCCTTTCTCCACATCCTCTCCAACACACGCTGTTTCCTGTCTTGCTAATTTTGGCCATTCTAACTGGTGTAAGGTGGTATCTCAATGTGGTTTTGATTTGAATCTCCCCGATGGCTAGTGATGATGAACATTTTTTCATGTGTCTGGTAGCCATTTGTATGTCTTCATTGGAGAAGTGTGTGTTCATATCTTCTGCCCATTTTTTAATATGATTATCTGTTTTGTGTGTGTTGAGTTTGAGGATTTCTTTATAGATCCTGGATATCAACCTTTTGTCTGTACTGTCATTTGCAAATATCTTTTCCCATTCTGTGGGTTGCCTCTTTGTTTTGCTGACTGTTTCTTTTGCTGTCCTGCACCCAGTTTTAATAATACTTGGCACAACACGGTAAGTTCCTGAGAGCCTTAGAATGTGAGAGCTGTTTAAGAGAACACCTGGTCTAATCCCAGGCTCTTCAAGGTCCTGTCCTGTTAGGAAGTTAACTGCATGAAGAGGCCTCCTTTAACAGATTATGCCAACTTTTAATCCCTTGAGGGGAAAATACACAAAAGCCAAGATAGAGTTTGTTTCAGGAAAAGTTATGCTCATTCCTTTTATTTATGTCTATATTCCTAGCAATATCTGTATTTACATATATCCATACATAGATATATGGAAAATATACCATCTAATCCATACATAGACAGATATCTTTCATACAATGATAGGTGTGTTTTATATGTAAGATGAAATTTTCCATTAGTAAGTTTAGTCTTAGTGTTTTCCTTAATGATGGGAGAAGAGTGGCAAATCCTCTTCCTGGGAATGGGATAGGTTGGCCTAGAACCATGTAGGTGGACAAGTAGGGAGATGGCTGCTGAGGGTGGGAAGGCCTCCCTAGCTAGTTCAGGGCTACAAAGGCTGCCACACCGTCAAGGCCAACTGCTTCCTGAGTATATTTCCCCCATATTTCCATTATTTAAACATATATTCTCACCTGTGCTGGGAAGTGGTTGAGGAAAGGTAAGAGTTGAAATCCCGAATCGCTGATTTGGTAGAATGCAGATCTAATGATATTATGTAGGGATGACATCTGCATTTTTAACAAATCCATAAGCCAAATCTCTACAGGACCTTTGGCCATAATGGGACTGTCCAACTAAAAAATATATTACAGATAGATTACAAATTGATAATAATTTCCTATTTTTACAAATGTCACACTTCACTTGATAAATCACAGTACCTCAATGCAAAGCAAATAATTTTACACAGCATATTTAAAACATGAGAAAAATCAACTAATACTATAGGTGGAAGGAAATAGAAAGCCAGGGTAACCAAGCCAAGGTGACAGGATTAGAACCCAAGTTCATCCTCCTCCTCAACTCTCTGTTGTTCAAAAAAGAATTGCACTCTCCTCAACCTAAATTTTGAAATAAATCCAAATAACAGAATTTTAACCGAGTTAAATTACAATAATTTTTTCTCCTTCTCTTGATACGACGGCCAGGATACGATCGTAGTCTTTTGCATGAAATGTCACCTCGTTTATGTTGTCAGATACTGCAGGGAGATGTGGCTGTAGGAAGCACAAGACAGAGCAAAGGCATCATACATGAGGCTAAACACAAAAGCCACTGAGACATTTTTAAAAGCCTTTACATGTATTGACTTTGTAAGAGATAAAGAATGCACTTCATTGCATCAACAAATAAACAAACAAAACACTGCTTTGATCCTCAACTGACTCAGAGGCCCACTTCTAAGATCAGCCCCACAGCCTGTTTCCTGCAAATGCCTTTGTTCCACGATGGAGGCTGGACTAAGACTGTTGCCCTCCTCCACATGGAGACTGAACCCCGCGGTCCCTACCTATGTCCCTCCCAGACACAGCTCTGTCTTGCTTCTCTCCTGGTTCTCTCTGTCTGACACTGCTTTGACCTCCCTCCTCTCTTTTTTCTTCCCCACAGGTCCCCAGAAACCAGCAAGGAAGACGTTAGTAGTGGCTTCCCAGATTGTCAAACCAGACAACGCCCTGGGGTGGGGTGTTTCGGTGCCTCCCACACCTGGTTCTGCTTTCTGGAAGTACCGCCCTTGGAAATGTCTAAAAACACTTCAGAAGCTCTTGGATTTGAATAAATCCAAACCATAATCCCCATTTGATCTAAGAATATTTAGACTAAAATACTCACAATAATGAATACATTTAGTGAGCACATACTATGTTCTAAATACTTTCCAGTGCATGATCTCACATAATCCTTATGATAATCCTATGAGGTGGGAACCATTAACATTCCTATTTTACAGATGAGGAAACTGAGGCACAAGAAAATTAAGATGCTGGTTAAGGTCACTCAACTGTTGAGTTGCATAATCATCAGTGACTCTTGCCTTAGGTTGATGAGCTCAGAAAACACAGAAAATAGGACATTTTACCCTCAACATAATTTTTAATACTCTCCTGTGCTATTAAGCTGCTAACTTTGTTTTTATTATTAATCATGTATGCTGTGTAAAAAAGCAATTTAGGTAACAGATTTTAAGATTATACCTGTATGGTGTGGGAATCACTGGCTTGTCCAAGAATTTCCAGGAGAACTGGATCAGATACGAAGAAGAATCTTGGAAACAGTAATCTCTTCTTCTCCAAATACCTTTAAATAAAGTCATATTACCAAATGGCATTTTCTGAATTATTAATTTGGGGGTTATTTTTAGCCAAGACACAATCCCTAACGTCTTCAGTAAGATAATAGCAAACACCTACAGTCAATTCCCATTTGCCTCTGAAATGTTTGGTTAGAACCAAAGTCTGTGCTAGGTCAGGATGGCACTTGGGAAAGCAAGTAAAATAAGAAAGAGATTCAGAGCAAACCTGCTCCATCACCTATGGTTCTTCTTTCTCAAGAGCCCTCCTGTTGATGTGGAGAACAAGGGCAAAAGGAAATGTAGATAAAATTAAATTTCCTTATAACTTGCAGCCCATTGACAAATACTTGAGACAGGCAGAGTATAACATTCCTGTAGGAGCTTCCAATATCTTACTGTTAAAAAAAACAAAAACAGGGGTGCCTGGGTGGCTCAGTGGGTTAAAGCCTCTGCCTTTGGCTCAGGTCATGACCTCAGGGTCCTGGGATCGAGCCCATCTGGCTCTCTGCTCAGCGGGGAGCCTGCTTCTCCCTCTCTGCCTGCCTCTCTGCCTACTTGTGATCTCTGTCTGTCAAATAAATGAATAAAATCTTTAAAAAAAAAAACAAAAACAAAAATAAGACAGCATGGTACTGGCATAAAAGCAGACACATAGACCAGTGGAACAGAGTAGAGAGCCCAGATATGGACCCTCAACTGTATGGTCAAATAATCTTTGACAAAGCAGGAAAAAATATACAGTGGAAAAAAGACAGTCTCTTCAATAAGTGGTGCTGGGAAAATTGGACAGCTATGTGTAGAAGAATGAAACTCGACCATTCTCTTACGCCATACACAAAGATAAACTCAAAATGGATAAAAGACCTCAACGTGAGGCAGGAATCCATCAGAATCCTAGAGGAGAACACAAGCAGTAACCTCTTCGACATTGGCCATAGCAACTTCTTTCAAGACATGTCTCCAAAGGCAAAGGAAACAAAAGCAAAAATGATTTTTGGGACTTCATCGAGATCAAAAGCTTCTGCACAGCAAAGGAAACAGTCAACAAAACAAAGAGGCAACCCACACAATGGGAAAAGATATTCACCAATGACAATACAGACAAAGGGCTGTTATCCAGGACCTATAAAGAACTCCTCAAACTCAACACACATGAAACAGATAATCATGTCAAAAAATGGGCAGAAGACATGAACAGACACTTCCCCAAAGAAGACATACAAATGGCTAACAGACACATGAAAAAATGTTCATCATCACTAGCCATCAGAGAGATCCAAATCAAAACCACATTGAGATACCACCTTACACCAGTTAGAATGGCTAAAATTAGCAATCAAGAAACAACGTGTGTTGGAGAGGATGTGGAGAAAGGGGAACCCTCTTACACTGTTGGTGGGAATGCAAGTTGGTGCAGCCACTTTGGAAAACAGTGTGGAGATTCCTTAAGAAATTAAAAATAGAGCTTCCCTATGACCCTGCAATTGCACTGTTGATTATTTACCCCAGAGATACAGATGTAGTGAAAAGAAGGGCCATCTGTACCCCAATGTTCATAGCAGCAATGGCACAGTCACCAAACGGTGGAAAGAACTAAGATGCCCTGCAACAGACAAATGGATAAGGAAGATGTGGTCCATAGACACTATGGAGTATTATGCCTCCATCAGAAAGGATGAATACCCAACTTTTGAATCAACATGGATTGGGACTGGAAGAGATTACGCTGAGTGAAATAAGTCAAGCAGAGAGAGTCAATTATCATATGGTTTTGCTTATTTGTGGAGCATAAGGAATAATACAGAGGACATGGGGAGATGGAGAGGAGAAGGGAGTTGGGGGGAAATTGGAGGGGAAGACAAACCATGAGAGACTGTGGACTCTGAAAAATAATCTGAGGGTTTTGGAGGAGCAGGGGGCGGGAGGCTGGGTGAGCCTAGTGGTGGGTAATAAGGAGGGCACGTATTGCATGGAACACTGGGGGTGGTGCATAAACAATGAATTCTGGAACACTGAAAATAAATTTAAAAAATAAATAAAAATTAAACAAAAACAAAAACCTTAGCCAGGATCCTATAAGTCTTCTTTAGCATATGAAAATCTTTTTGGAAACTTCTTTTGTCTCTACCCACCCTGCAATTCCAATGTAATGAACTGCTCCTCACAATTCGAGTGCAGGTCTTTCTGCCCATGGGTCCCGTCCCCCATGCTTTAATAAAGCCACCTTTTTGTATCAAAAACGTCTCAAGAATTCTTTCTTGGCCATTCATTCATGAACTCCCACTTGAAATCACATCACCGTGATCTTTCTAGGGATATTGTGAACTTCATGGCTTAAACCCAGGATGAACACATAATTATCTCCAAACCAGGATACTGGGGAAGCATTGGGGGACCCACTAGCCATGAAGTTGGGGCAGAGGCATATAAACTTGAACAAACTAGGATATCCCATAACTCTATTTCAAACAGAAATTGAGAATGAACTACCCTTTAAGAAAACCATCCATGAATTTGTCTGGCTAATTGCTCACTTAGTGTGCATCTCTACTCCATGCTTGTAGTGAGTTGAATGGTAGTCCCCCAGAAGACATGTTTTCGTCCTGTTCCCTGGAAGCAGTGCATGTGGCCTTATTTGGAAAAAGGGTCATTGTGGGTGCATTGAATTTAAGGATCTTGAGAAGAGAGAATCCTGGTTAATCCAGATGAGCCCTAAATCCCATCACAAGAGTCCTCATAAGAGACACACAGGAAGAAGAGGAGAAGGACATGCAAAGACACAGAGATCTGAGTTATGCAGCCACAGGTCAAGGAGAGGAAGGAAAGATTCCTTGGAGAGGAAGGGAAGATTCTCCATCAGCACCTTAAGAAGGTGCTGACACCTTGATTTCAGATTTCTCGCCTCCCAAAATGTGAGCAAATAAATATCTGTTGTTTTAAGCCACCCAGTCGATGGAAATTTCTTACAGCAGCCCTATAAAACTACTACAATGCCTTAACTCCCCAACCCCTAAAGCTATGGGGTCTTTTCTGCAGGAAAATTAAATTCTTGCTAAATTCCTAGAGCCACTTCAGCCATCCCTATCAAACCAGAAATGGCATCAATATTATTTACTTGTTTGGGAGAAAACACCATCACATATAAAATGAGAGGAAACTTACAACTTCCACTCTTACCCTGTGAGTGACTTCTGACATACTTCCAACTGTTCGTGCAAATGAGGTAAAAGTTGCCCCATGGTTTCATCTCCAACACAGCAACTGATCACATTGGGGTTCTCATGAGCTCGCTGCATTATCTTCATCCAGGACTTGTCAATATTCTGAAACCGCTTTGCTTCCTAAAACAAACTCCTAGTCAGTAAAAATTAACATTTGAATAAAGCAAAGTCTTCATTCTGGAATTTTCTAGAGTTCCTCAGACCGGCTTCTATTAGTTCTCAGTCTACATAATTTAAAGGAGCAATTTTTTTTCATCTGCATTAATTCTGGACAACAAAAACCCAGCCATAAAACTGCCTATTGAAATACTGCTTTGTTACAATGGGGTTTATCGCTTATTTGTTTTCTTACATTTAATATATTTTTCAAAATGCCACACAATTAATTTGCAGAGCTATCAACTTAAAGCTCAAATCTAGTCTTTCAGCACCCCAGGTGTTTGGTTTGATGAGCAAACTGAAGAAGCATGAAAATAATCTGATCTCAAGATCCTCTGAATAATTACAGCTCAAAAATACCCCAGGAAAAAGAAAAAAAAAAAAAGTAAAACCCCAGAACAAAGCTTCATTTACATTCTCGCAAATGAAATTTCTCTATTTACTATGGATGATATTAAGCTTTGCATTCAATTGCAAAAATGCCTCAAGAAATGGCATAAACTTGATTCTTAAAATTTTTAAGGGTATTTTTTTTAAACAATACAACTTTCTGATTGAAAAAGAAAAGAATTATTTTTAAAAATGTGTTGTTACAAAGGGAAACGAGTCATTTTCAAAACGCTTTTATCCTTGATTTTTAATTTATATAGATCCTGTATTTATAGAAATTCAGAAAGAGCAGCCTTAATTTCATAAGAGGGACATTACCTTCATAGAATAAAGCTATTAGTAAGTGTATTTACTTAAAAGGCCCGAATAAAGCTGTTTTAAAGATTTTTGTTAAGGGCTTCTGAAGATGTTTCTTTGCCCCATGGTATATTTCTGATCTATTACTGGTCAACTTACTAATAGTTAATTTGTGCTTATACAATACAGATTAATTTTAATTCTAATCTCAGAGGAAGATTGTAAGGTAACCTCTTAGAAGAGATGAACAAATATAATTTAATAGTACCACATTTGAATATACCTCACAACCTCAGAAAACCTGGAAATTTGAAAATATGTGAATTCCTTCTTTCTACTAATGTAAATTAAGAAATCAGCACATTTTAAAAATTTATTTTGCAAAGAGGCTGTATAGCAAATATTTTAGGCTCTGTGGGCCATATGTTCTCTGTTACAACCACTCAAGTCTGCTGCGACAATGGTAAAGCAGCTGTAGACAGAACGTAAATGAATAGATACAGCTGTGTTCTAATAAAACTTATTTACAAAAACAGATGCGTGGGCCAAAGATCACCAACCCTGGTTTAAATAATCAAGATACAGCCATATGTCTTTGTAAAGACTTCTATAGAGACATATAGACAACACACATCAAACTGTACATTTGGTAGTTACAAAAGCCGTATTTACCTGAGGGAGCTGTTTGGCAATATCTCCACCTACAAAGACAGCTTCAAGATAAACCCAAAGGTTCTGGACTACGAGCCACTCTTCAATTATATCTGAGGAAGTGGACAATTTATACACCCAACTCTGGATAGTTTTTTTAAATGGAGCATTATATCTAAAAAGTAAAAATGGAAAAATACCATATTTGAAGGATGATGCAGAAAATACTATGGCCTACCAAAGTAAATTATAGGAGAAACATTCCTTTGGAAATGAACTTTTTTTTTTTCCTAAAAGGCAATTCCTAATAAATTTCATACAGCTAATGAGATATTTGCTTTTCTAGGCATAAAACTCATATCGTTATAGCGATTTTCCTTGTTTCTGTGTATGAGTCACAGACCAGGAAGATGGGCCAAGTGTTAGGACATGGAGGTCCAGCAAAATGATTGTGTTGATTGTTTCTGGAAGGAAAGTAAAGACACAGAATAAGGTGTTTTTAGAAGACTTCTGTGAACCAAATCTAAGTGAGCACTGACTGCAGGAATAACACATAGGGTACTGTTCCTGGTCTCTGAAACTATGATGACAAGGCCAATAGTCAAGATTGAGGGTTGATGTCCACCTACAGATGTGCTCTTCTCACCCATAGACTGTAATTCCACCAGGCACTATGCCTAGGTTCTAGGGAGTTAGAGATCCAGAATAGTTGGCCCCAAATAGCCTGCTTCCTCTTTTTTCAACATCAGGGCTAGCTGCAGAGTTTATGGGAATTTGAGGTATCCAGAAAGCTGGGTCCAGCCAAGAAAGATAAGAAATTCAGGGGATGTCATGCAAGAAGTGATGGGAAGCTACCAGATAAGGACCCAATTACCTACAGTTGGATAAAGAGGGTGATCTCAGTTTGTGGCAATGACAAGTAGTTTTGGTGTGGTGTAGTGACATTGCTGGTGAATGACTGTTATTGATAATGCTCCTCAAACTTTTCATGATCCAGGGCAGGGTGACTTGCAGTTGCTTACATACAGAAGGGAGTTCTTCTGGGAACAGTCTGATGCCTGGATGCAACCCATAACTTCTCTAGAAGCCCATGCTATATAGGGAGGTATAAAGGGAGTTATATAGGAGATACATGAGCTATTCAGGTAGTAAGAGGCTTTTGACTCAACACCCAATTTATACTGTCCATCTGGCCAATACTCTTGAGCCAAAAGAAGTCAATATGCTAAAAGCATCTTCAAAATTAAGACAAGAACACTAAGATGGTACAGATGGGCACTTCAGGGGATTGAAGCACCTAGATATTTGAGGATAAAAATAGTCCTGCACAGAGAGAGAAAAAAAAAAGAATCCTCTTTGATGGTGTATAACTTCCCAGCATCAAAAAGGGAGACTTGCAATAAGATCTAGCATAACCACGTTCTGTCCTTTGGTCGTTGCACAACTTTGGCTGGTGGAACCTGTCGTGATGGATAGTCAGTCCTATAGATCAATCAGGAATCCACTAGCAAGGTGTCACCATCCAGGCAATATCTGGAGTCAAGTCTCACCTATGGAGATATATAATTTCCTCCTGAAGTCACACCCAGGTAGCCCTAGAGACCCAGCAGGCACTGTGTCAGCATTGAGTTTACTAGTACTATAAATAAGTATTATACTAATCAGGCTAAATCCAAGTTAAGTATGAAACTAAGAAAGCCTTCTAATCCTGAATTCGTTGGCTACAGACACTTTTCAGGTGAATCTACAGCCTTTCTTCAAGAGGACATCATCCAGGAAATCAGCATGGCAAAATTTGCAATGAACAGTGGAAGCATAAAGTTTAAGAACCACTGAATATCCTATGGTCACCTTTGCCAGGATTATTCAGATTCCCTGAAAGCAGAAGATGTATGTAGAGTTTTAACCCCAACAAGTCAACCCAGAACTCCCAGAACTACAAGAACTAGGAGCTTTGGAGTTAGGTCATTATCCAAGTGCAAGAGTGCCTTTGAGGCCAGCAATCAAGGAGGATATCATTCATTAACCAGTGATTCCAACCTAGAGAAGGGATATTAAAATTCCCATGCACCCCAGACATTGATTCTGCTAATGATGAGGTTGTGACATATTTCTTAGGTGTGCTGAAATGAAGAATGGTTGAGAATTATTGCATAGTCAGCTAGGGGATTAGAGGTTGCTAATGTCCAGATTATGACCTGAGAGTATACTTAATCTGAGTCCCATTTCCAAAAGCTGCACTCAAGGTCACAGTCACCTTCCAGCTGTTTCAGTAATCCAATGAGGACAGGTTGTCTCACTTAGGGAAAAGTAAAACCAACACACATATAGACAATTTTCCTCATAAGAGAATGCATGAAGGGTTTACATAATAAGCCCCTAATAATATATTCCTTTCATGTGTTGCCAGCATACTTTTCCTGGGTCATTGGGTGAACACCTGAGCAGGGCTAGCTGAGGAAGGCAAAGATAACAACTTGGAGGAACCAAAGAGAAAGAAAACAAAATGAATATGTCATCTCAGTGGGGAGCCAAGATGTTCAAGAGATAAACTGCCAATATGGGGGGAAATAATTATGACGGTGCCCACCAGAAAAACAGTAAGAAGAAATGAGTACCATAAAGAAGAGACAGAAGCCATGACTGTTAGGAAAATAGGTAGCTCTTTTCAGGACAGACAAGAGTGAGCCCTTGAATTCAGAATCTTGTGTTATGCCACAGCTGGAAAACTGGGCTTTCATCCAGTATTATATAACCCTAGAAACCAAGTTAAAACCTTCCCCCAAAGTATAAAATTACCTGTTGCTTAGTAAGGAACCTAAGACCATTAAACTATCCTCCATCAAGGTGATGATCTCTCCCGATTCAGTTCCTTTGAGAAGGAGCTCTCCCTTTCCCTTAAATGATGCAAAACTCAGGTTCTGGTTGGTCCAATTTTCAATCACCTGAGTCAGCTTGGCTTCAATATCCTTCTCCTTAATGGCAGATATGCAAATATCCTTCAGAGGGAGATCAAAGAATATGTCATGACATTTCCAATTATAAATTAAGTGCCTTAGAAAATCATAGCATTTTCAAGCTTGAACCTAGAAGTCATTTAGTCATTTTATGGCCAAGGAAACCTTCTGACCATCTGACTACTATTTCTTTTATGGTACCATATACACGCAATAGCAGAGTTTAAATCTTCATGTTTCTTGATTACATTTTAATTGGAGTTTTTTGGCCAAAATGGAAATAATAACAGCTGCTCCATCTCAGCAGGTTGTTACAGGAAACAAGGGAGAATATATGTGGGGGGTCCTTTGAACTCTTCAAAGTAGCATAGAATCATTTCTGTATTCCAGCCTGCTCTGGCCCTAATTGAATGTCTCATTTGCTTAAAAGTCATTTCTTTTTTTTTTTTCCTCACAGGGTTTCCTGTTTTTCTGAGAGTCCTTGATATGAAAGTCTCATAAAGGAAAATAAAAGTAACATATTTTCTCCACCATGCCTCTATTTGTTTTCATACCTAGAATCACAGATCTCAGAGATGAAAAGGAATTGAAAGGGGCAAGGTATTTCCACAAATAATTATAATACAAAATAGCATATAATAAATGTCCTCAGAGTGGTATGACTTGTTGGGAGTTCTGAAGAGGGAGAAAGGACTTCTGCCCGCAGTCAGGAGGGAAGGCCTCATTGAGGAGGGAGCATGTGAGACTGAGTGGGATTCCCGTGGGTGGTGGGGGCAGACACTCTACAGGGAGGGGAAAGAGTTCCTTTAGAGGCAGTAAGTCCCAGGACAGAAAGAATCCAGCTTGGCAAATGGCAGGACATGCAGAGCAGAGCAAACAGGACATACTGGCATATACAGTGCTGAGAATCTGTTTTGGGGTACAAATAGTAACTGAACCCTAGAATTCCTTGGAATTACAAAATGGCATTTTTCAAAGCACAGCTTATAAATGGCTATATTCTTCAGTATAAAGCCTACTTATAAGAATGAGATGGACACCAAAGTTCTTTTTCAATTCTTCATTTCCTTCAATAGTATTGGAATGGGATTTATAAATAGGACAAAATTCTTTGAAATATATATTGCTGGTGTACATGTATTGTTAAGAAGGGGAGAAGGAGATGGAGAGCCTAGGTGGCTCAGCAGGTTAAACATCTGCCTTCAGCTCAGGTCATGATCCCAGGGTCCTGAGATCAACTCCCGTGTTGGGCTCCCTGCTCTGCAGGGAGCCTGCTTCTCCCTCTCCTTCTGCTGCTTCCCCTGCTTATTCTCTCTCTCATAAATAAATAATTAAAAAAAAAAAAAGAAGGGCGAAGAAAAGGCAGAAAACTCAAAATCATATATATGAGAGATTTCCAGTTACATGGTACAGTTCCTCACCTCCAAAAATATAGAATAACTGATAAAATGCAAACAGAGAAAGTAGAAAACATAGCCAGGCTTAAAAACCAAACAAACATCTCCATGAACCAGAGTGGAAAAGATACACAGACCAGTAGATGGAGATGAAACCCAAGCCTGAGAGCTCTGGTAAGGCGCGGGGGAGGGGAGATGGCTCAGCAGGCCCTTGTAAACAGTTTGCATCGACATATCTGGTTACACCCCTGGGTCCAACACAGAGGCAGACCCCTGGAAACTGCCCATCCTTTCTGTGAAAAAGGCCTATTTGTTTATATTAGAGCTTCTGCCTGAGGGGCAGGAATCTAATTTAATACACAACTTGGGGCTTCCCAAAATACCCTCCCAAGATGGAGGCTGGTGGGCACCACTGTTGCAGTGTCCGTCTACCTCATTGTAGGTCACCAATATCTCCCAGAAAGGAGCTTATGCACATTTCAGGCACCCTGGTTTTTGGTTTTGTTTTTTTGTTTTTGTTTTTTGTTTTGTTTTGTAGCTGCCACACAGGGGATCAGGATGATCCTCTGATTCTGGTGGCAAATGAGGTTTATGTCTGAGGTGCCACAGGAATAGAATAAATGGCAGGGGGGAAGTTCTTAACTAGTTACCCACCTCCCAGTGCTGAGCGCTGAGACATCAGACTGAAATGCCCAGTTTCTTACTGTGTAAGAGGACTATTACTTTTTCTTCACAGCTGTGGCCTGAGGAGCAGAGTCCTAATTAAACATATATCCAAGGGTCAACTATAATCCTCTCCAGAGACTTTGAAGGGTGAGCGTGATATTCAGACTCCTTATGCTGTGCTCCCAAATGCTGGCATCTCCAACAAAGGAGCCTGTGTAAAAAACTGGCACTCCACATTTGTGGCTGTCACCCAAAAGGCATGTCCCTTGATAGCCTGACTGTGGTGACCAGCAGGGCTTGTGTTCATGGATTCAACAGAATGGTAGCAAGCAAAGAAAGTTCTTAACTGGCTGTCATTCCCAGCTTCAGTGCAGAGAGAACAGACATAAATGCCCATCTCCTAGTATTCCCTTAGAAGAGGCATATTTGCATGCTTTAATAGTTGTTGCCTAAGGATATAGTTTTCAATCAGCCTAAGTCTAGGTGCTGACTGAGATCCTCCATTTTGGGACCTGATAGGTCTCGTTACATCCTCAATTACTGAGAGCACCTAAAGACAAAGTATACTACTGGGACAAACATAAAGGTTTGAGAGACAACCAAGAGCTAGGGCAGGCTTGAAGGATAAGGTTTATCTCCTCACAAGGCCACTCCTTTAGGACAAGGAGAGGTTATTGTTTTATATATGATGCATAAAAATCAACACAGAGCAAAGTAAAATGAAAAAACAGGAATATGATCCAAATAAAGCAAGCAATGTCCTCAGAAAAAGACTTTAATGAAACAGAAATGAGTGGTTTACCAGATAAAGAACTCGAAATAATGATCATAAAAATACCCACCAAGTTCAGGAGGACAATGCATGAACAAAGTGAGAATTCCAACAAAGAGAAAGAAAATATTTTAAAGGTACCAAGTACAAGTCATGGAGCTGAAGAATACAATCACAGAACTGAAAAGCACAATAAAGGAGTTCAACAGCTGACTAGATGAAGCACAAGAAAGGATCATGAACTTGAAGACAGGGCCCAGAACTTACCCAACCAGAGCAAAAAGAAAAAAAGAATGAAAAATAGTGAAGACAACTTAAGGGACTTATAGATCCTGTGGGCCAACATTCACATTATAGGAATCTCAAGAGGACAAGAGGGCAGAAAATGTATTTGAAAAAATAATGGCTGAAAACTAGACCTCAGAAGCCCAGAGAATTTCAAAGCAGATGAACCCAAGAGACCCACACCAAGACACTATAACTAAAGTGTTAAAAGTTAAAAACAAAGAGAAAATCATATAAGTAGCAAGAGAAAAACAACTTGTTATGTAGGAAACTCCCAAGAACAATAGCAGATTTTTCAGCAGAAACTTTGCACACCAGAAGACGGGAGCACAATATATTCAAAGTGATGACAGGAAAAAAATTATCATGAATACCCTACCTGGAAAAGTTGTCCTTCAGAATCAAAGGAAAGCTAAAGAGTTTTCCAGACAAGCCAGAACTTAAGGAGTTCATCACCACTAGACGAACCTTACAAGAAATGTTAAAGGGACTTCTCTAGGCTAAAATGAAACAGTGTTAATTAGTAACAGGAAATATATGAAAGTGTAGATCTCACAGGTAAAGGTCAATATATAGTAAAATTCAGAATAGTCTAATGTTGTAAAGGTGGTAAGTTAACTACTTAAAAAGCCAATATGAAGGTTAAAAGACAAATGTAGTAAAACTAACTATAACTACAATATTTGTCAGTGGAGACACAGATTTAAAAAAAAAATGTAGGGGCGCCTGGGTGGCTCAGTGGGTTAAAGCCTCTGCCTTCAGCTCGGGTCATGATCCTAGGGTCCTGGGATCGAGCCCCACATGGGGCTCTCTGCTCAGCGGGGAGCCTGCTTCCTCCTCTCTCTCTCTGCCTGCCTCTCTGCCTACTTGTGATCTCTGTCTGTCAAATAAATAAAATCTAAAAAAAAAAAAAAAATGTAAACTGTGGTATCAAAAACGAAATGTAGTGGGGGGGAGTAAAAATGTAGAGCTTCAGAATACATTCAAGCTTCAGTTATCAACTGAAAACAAACTGTTATAAATATGTTGTTATATATAAGCCTCATGGAAACCACAAAGAAAAAACCTATAGTAGATACACAAAAGATAAAGCATACCACTACAGATATACAAATAACAAAAGAAGAGAGCGAGAGAAGACAAGAACAAAGGAATTACAAAAGAGCCAGAAAATGAATAACAAAAAGGCAATAGGCACATACTATTATAGTTCTGAGGAATTCACCAGCAATGCAATACAGAAATAAACAGATTTTTTAAAATATGAGAGCTAGTTAAGGGACGAGGAGGATAGATTGAGGACCTCCCAAACTAACATATTTCAAATAATCATCTTATCTCCCTGAGTTACTATATTATTTTGCAAAACCAAAGGATGTTCAGGGCCACTCCAAATTTTGAGGGTACATTATATAGAGCAATTAGTACACCCTCAAATAAAATGTCCATTTGCATAATTTTCAGAAAAATAAGAGATGTTCTTTAATGAACTAGTGATAAGATCTTATAAGCTTATGTACCTCTATGTCATCCTTATGTTTAAGTAGTGGTGCCTCCATAATATTTCTAAGACAAAAAGAATCAGATTCCACATCAAATGGGGTTCCAGTTAACTCAGAGATTCGGTCCCAATGTCTCTGTTTCATTGCCTTATTGGTCATCATTTCCAGCAGAGGACAGGACTCACTAAAATCATCAATTCTTTTTTTCAGATCCAAGAAAGCCTGCCAATCTTTAAGTCCTTTGGGGAGTTTACGACACCTTTTAGGAAAAAAAAAAAAAATCACATCACTACACATTTCTTTGAAGCATTATGTGTATACAGCTATATATCAGAAGATAAATGTGTTTGTAAGATACCTACAGCTCCTATGAAGATAGGCACTATAAAAAGGTAAGCTTAATTCAAACTCACCTGTTTTGAAATTCCTGCAATTCTGCATTAATTTTTTCAATGTCTACATCTCCCCAAAGTATTTCATAATAGCCACTAATATTGTTCATTACAGTATCATATAGTCCATACAACTTCTGCAGCAAGTTGAGCTCTTTTCTGGGAAACCAAATAATTAAGTTATTACATAATGTATATCTTAAAAATAAATGTCATTATGGGATAGGCAGAATTCATCCAATCAAACATTTCATACATGACATGTGTAATGTCTTATAGACACCAACATGCAAACAACTTTGTCAGTTTCCAAACAAAAATTTTATTAAAGCCCCATCAATTAGGTCAAGTTTATAGTTTTCAAACATTCCAAGTCATACTATGACTTCACATTAACAAATGGTGTGATTATTATTATGGTTCCAAACATTGCAAACAATGTGACCAGAATCTGATAATAAGATCAGAGCTCAGGCTAAGGTTTTGATTATCTTTCTTCCAAATGCAAGTTGGTTTTTTATGAGAACATCTGCCTTTAGGAAAGTGACTTATACATCACTTTCCTACTGAAAGCTTTCCCTTATGTGCCCAAATGGAATTATATACATAACAAGAATAAGAGGAGTGATTATAGATCCAAGCAAAGAAAAAGTCCTTTATTGTGTCAAACATCAAAAATTGAACACTCAACAGAGTTTGTGGATATTCCCAAGAATTCCTCAGTCCTTAGCAGACCATGAATGTCCCTGAGACACAATTTTAGTTTTTGAGGTTATTTTTTGAGTGGTTCTATTTTTTTTTTAAAGATTTTGTTTATTTATTTCACAGAGAGAGACAGATCACAAGTAGACAGAGAGGCAGGCAGAGAGAGAGGGGGAAGCAGGCTCCCCTCCAAGCAGAGAGCCCGATGTGGGGCTCGATCCCAGGACCCTGAGATCATGACCTGAGCCGAAGGCAGAGGCCCAACCTACTGAGCCACCCAGGCACCCCTTGAGTGGTTCTATTTTTAAGGATTGATATTCACAATTTTATTACTTATTGTAAATAATCCAAAGACCAAAGGCAAGGTTTGCTTATGTTTTTAATATAGTAAAACTCAATCTATCTTGCAATTATCAAAAGGGCACATCAGACCCTTTTATAAATCTAAAACACATTCTGGAATCTTGGTTATCTTATTTTTCCAATTCTTGCTTCATTTTGCTGATTCATTTTGCTGATCATCTTAGGAACTATTTCATTATTAATCACAGAGTATTCCCAGCTATGCTAAAAATGACTAAAATAATACAAAAAGTATGACAAGATCTCCCATAAGGAAGGGACAACAATCATTCTTCAAGTTTCATACTGTGACACCCAAAGCATTGCATCATCTTTTTTTTTTAAGATTTATTTATTTATTTTGAGAGAGACAGAAAGAGAGTGGAGACAGGCAGAGGGAAAGGGAGAGATGGAATCCCAAGCAGACTCCATGTTGAGCACAAGCCCAGTGTGGGACCAATCCCATGACCCTGAGATCATGACCTGAACCTACACCAAGAGTCAGATGCTCAACCAACTAAGCAACCCAGGCACCCCTCGTTGCATCATCTTTTAAGAAAGTATCAAAAAAGAACACCACACAGATATCAACCATCTTTGTGTTCTTTTGATTTTTGGTTAGTTTTCACTTAATACAGTTAAGCATTCAGAATTGCTGATTTTTTTTTTTTAACCTAAAACAGCAAAGAGAAGACAACTGATAAGAAAGGTGCTCCCCAAGTATTAAAGAGAAAGACACAGAGCAGCACTCTAGACTCTTAACTGTAATAGTGAAACTGTATAGTGAGATCTCAGACTGTGGGTCTTTAGATGATGATTACCTAGATGAATTTTACTCAGATCAGTCCCTTATGAGTGAACAATATATTTCAATAGAGGCAAGAGCTTCATCACGAAGTGTTTTACAAGAACCTAAACCATCCCATTTTGTGAAAAGGATAAATGATTGTTCTTTCATTGCTTGTGAAGTTTGCATAGATTTTACTGGGACTTCCCCTAAGTGGATGAATGCTGAAGGCAAATGTATGCTCAAAGGAGAGAGATGATGCAGAAATGAAGAAATTCATTGACTTAATGATTCAAATCTACAAATAAAGATTTTGGCATTTATAATGTAAGAAAGATAGTGATCCTCTCTTCAACAAAATTATGAGTGTCTGAGTTGTTCTATTTTTAATTTTTTATTTATTTTCAGCGTAACAGTATTCATTGTTTTTTCACCACACCCAGTGCTCCATGCAATCTGTGCCCTCCCTAATACCCACCACCTGGAGTGTCTGAGTTTTCAACAGTTTTGGGTTTTAACAATCCAAGTGCAAGAAAAATCAGAAGTAATAATAAGCTAGAAGCTGTGGGAGATGGATTTGAAACCAGAAATCAGAGTTTACAGAATGAGTATGATCCACGTTCGTGCATGACAGCTGATGAGCAGTTGGCTGTGTCACCAGGGAGACCCCATAACTTGACCTTCACCACCCACCTGCTTCTACTCACTCATTTTTCTCTTACATTTTTCCTTAAGCTCTTCTTTCCAGCTTCCCTCTTCACTTGGGCAAAGGAAACCAGAAACCACCCCTTAGGTGATGGCCACTGCCCTGACAAGACCTTCCGCCTGACCTGACCACCCCGACCCTCTGAGCCAAACCTCTGACTGGCACCTGCGCAGATGGACCATGGAGGGGACCTCTGGAAAGACCACCAATCACCTTTACCCGACAATAACACTAAAGCTCAGCCCAAAGAGGAGCACAGCCTCATTTGCATAACATACAATGTGTGATTAGGCATGTTTCCTTCAGGCGTATGTGTGACCTTATGCCCACCTCTATGTTAAACATTCATCCTAACCCTAAACAAAAGGAACCCATTCACCATTTCTTGGGGAACCATGGCTTTGGAAGCCATTGCCTATGATTTCCTTATTTGGAGCAAATCAAGTTTTCTTTGTGCAACAACTCATTTTTGGTACAGTTTCTGACTCACCAAAGAGTCAACTCATGTTGGTTGGGCTCCAGTCGCATTTTGGAATCAGTCTCCATTTTGTGTGTGTATCTTCAAACCAGGGTGTTATGGAGTAAAATTGTGGGTTTTCTCTGCTTAAATTTTTATTACATTTTCTAACAAAAGTGTGTTTCACTATTTCCTTATTCTTACTTTTGCAAATCATTCATAAATTACTTTAATATTTTAAAGTATTTAAATATTTTAAATTACTTTAAAATATTTAAAAAATTAAAAATTAAAATATTTAAAAAATTAAAAGGGTCCATTGGTCCAGATGGTAAATGATGATTGTTTTTCCTGGAATACTGCCAGTTAAAATAAAACAGAGTCTCAGAATGAACGTGCAAAAGAGTTAAATAGAGAATTTATAAAAATGCAAGACCCAATCCCTGAGATTTTGATTCAGCAAATCAGGGCAAGCACCAGATGCCTGCAGTTCTAATGCAACTGGTCATCAGGTTAAGCTTGGTGAATGACTGCTTTGGAAAAAGAATACAAACTATGTACCCTAAAGTAGGCTGAGGCATTAATTTATGGTTGGACGATTTCTTGTCTCTCTTGCAAAGACGTGTTACAACTTTGAAAGAAGTCAACATAAAGTCCTTTTCTAAAGCCATAATCCTAATAAGCAAAAAACCACTGTTTTAATTCTGACCTTGAGGAAAGTTACATAAAATTCCAATAAAATATTGTTGCTTAAATCCTAGATCTATGTATTGTTTAAAATCAATGAAGTTCCTTGGCCTTCAACCCTGATGAATTTCTATGTCTACCCAACAGAAAAGAGCACTTAGCATAAAAGTAAGAAGAGCTGGAAAGCCAGGGATGACTATTCCTCTAAATAAACAATATATTTTATTTGCGTGCTTCTGCACAATAATAGACACTGTTTTAAAATATCCAAGAGAACAAAGTAAAGCACAGGCTAAATATAGGTCAAAAACACTGGCATTTTTGCAATGTACTTTCCATTCCCCAAGAATGTTTGTTTTATATGTGACAACTATGGATCCGGTGGGTCAGCAATAGCCAAGAATAAGGGAAATATTTACGAGTGTTCTAAGGGACACTCTTCTCTGCATGATAAAGGATTTAATGATGACATGATTCTTCTAATGGACAGCATTTCATTATTTGCATGTAATACTTGCCCAATTTCTACACTTACCTAGTTTTGTGTAAAACCTCATAATCAGTCACAGGCAATCCAAAAAGTTGTTCACCAGATGAATATGTAACAAACTTCCTCCACAGATCATCAAAATTGGCCTATAAAAAGATTTTTAAGTTGTAGTAAAATAAAATTAATTCAGGCCCCATTAAAGTAGAATTTATTATAACTGGAATAAAAGCTACACTGAGGTTTATTTAATAATATCTATGAAACAAAGTTTTGTGAAGAAATTTATACTGGTACCAAGCAATCAGAAGAAAAGTTGAGCACTTAGGAAAATTAACTTTCAAACACTCTAAAAGCATCCATTTTACATAAAATTTTTTCTTTAATAAATTATGTGGTCCCTAGAAGACCTATACTTCAGGTTCCCATAAATATGTCTGAAAGTAATAAAACTGCATTTTAAAAAATCTATAATTCAGGCTTTTTCACTAATTTAGACCTGTCCTCTCTTCTACAGGGTTCAAATGAGTGAGTATAATCCTTTCCACCCTGTCTTCCCTCCAAGCAATAAAGAGTCTATAAAATGAAGGATTCCCTTTTAACACCATTTGAGAGAATTCTAACAACCTGAATCAGCAAAATGAATGCCCATGCCCCTTGAATTGGAAGTGGGATCTCCTATACTTAGAATGCTAAGCATGGAGCGTGTTTAAAGCACAAAAGCAAATAGAAATAATCCACATGTGACAAGGTATGTGCAGCTCTAAATAAGGGTATAACGCATCAGTGAGGGCCGTAAATTTCCAGCCCTGGAGAACGTCTAGCATCAGACCTCACCACATTCAGTGAATCCGATCTGACAGCTACCGTTAGCATATTTTAGAGGACCCAGCTCAGGAAGGGGGGAAGACCCTAGAGGAACTCCAATGAACTCTTCCTTTCTAGAAAGTAAGGGCCGTATTTTGCACTTTTTCTATTAGTTTCTGGTTAGCACAGTGGTCACTCAATAAAGTTACTGACTAACGGAGCCATGGAACCATGTGAACACTAGAAAAAGAGAAACAAAAATGTGAAACTTAGCATACTTTAAAATAATGACACTTAAAATCTTGTTTATGTGGTGAAGACTATTGATGGATGCCAGTCACTCACCCCTTTTCCATTCAAGCCCCAAATAGTATAAAAAGACCCATGGCACCAGCCAAATGGGGAACAAAATACCAACTTTGTCAGCAGGCCAACCCAGTGCCCAGTAATTCCGGAGATTAAAGTTGCCTCAGGGAACACCGCTGCACCCTGAGGCCCAATGTGAGGCTTCCTGCTTCTTTACACGATCTAGATCTTGGCATCTGCTTTTTTTGGGGGGATAGGAAGTTGAGGGGGCCCCTGCTTTTGAGGACAGTTGGGTCACATACCCAGTCAGATGCATGGAGAATAGCCTACTGTGTGCACACCCCCAAGCATAGTTAGAACAGAAGGAGCAAGACAGCAAGAGATGGGCCCTACAATGTCTTTTCAATGAAGTAGCCACACCCCCCAGTGAAAAGGTAGCATATTACAGTCCCAGTCACTGACCAATGAATTGGTAATTCCTGAGGGAAAGGCAAAGAGGTGGATCTACCTTCAAAATATACCCAGGCTCCAACCACTTCTCATCAACTCCAATGCCACCAGTCTGATCCAAGATACTGTCACCTTCCTCTGGATTATTGCAATAGCCTCCTAATTACTCTCTCTGCTTCCACCCTTGACAGTGAATAATCTACTCTCAACAGTGTAGCCAGGACAATCCACTGAGAATGTACGTAAGATGATGTCGTATTTGCTCTCACTCAGGGCCTTTGCACTTGCTCTCTCTCCTGTCTGGATAGCTGCTCTTCCAGGTACCTGTCTGGCTCGTTCCCTCATTTCTCTAGGTCTCTACTCAAATGTCAGCTTTTCAAGGTGGCCGTCTCTGGAGATACGGTGTTAAAGTTCACTTCCACGTTACATACACAGAGTCCAGCACATTATGCCCCTTCTCCGCTATTTTTTCCCTTGGCACTTATCACCATCCAACATTACTATCTAGTTTCATTCTTCACCTTGTTTTTATTGCTGAGGAGCTCTGCTTGGCTCAGCTGGCAACTACCAGGTGAGCAAATTTGTGTTGGTCTTGGCTCCTCCAGAGAGGCAGGCCTTTCCCTGGGACTTAGGAGACTTCAGGTAGCTAAGGATCAGAGCCTCCTCCAGGTTCCATAAAAAGGGACCAAAAGTGACCACTATTGTCCTAGGACAAAAGAACCACAGCAATAACAAGGGACTAGACTTTTTGTCTGTGGACACCATGTTCAAAAGGAAGGCTTATGCCTGCTGCCTCCCATGAAAACCCTGGCCGGCACAGACAACCTGCCTTATAGAAATCCACCAGGGTTTCTGGGCTAGACCTACCCAGCCCATGGAACCAGGCAGCACAGACAGTGGGCTCTGTGACAGCTGATTTCCTTACTTGGCACAAAATTAGGGTCTAGGCTACAAATCCTGGTTGCTCCAGTGATCCTAGAAGAACCCTTTTTTATCTGGGTCTGGATTCCCTTTTTTTTGTTTTTTTTTCAAGATTTTATTTATTTATTTATTTATTTGAGAGAGAGAATGAAAGAGAGACTGCAAGTGGGGAGGGAGGGAGAGGAAGAAGCAGAATCCCCACTGAGCAGGGAGCCCGATGCTGGGCTGGATCCCAGGACCCTGGGCTCATGATCCGAGCCAAAGGCAGAAGCTTAACCAACTGAGCCACTCAGGTGCCCTGGGGTCTGGGTTTTCTATTTAAATCACTCAAATCAAGGGAGATATTTGAAAGTTAGATACCACATGAGAAATTCCACTTGACTGAACCCTTCTGAGAAAAGCATGCAATGGAACCAGCCTGAACCATCTAAGGAACATGCACACAAAGCATCGAGGACAAGATTACTGAATCCACTCTTCTTTTTATTTGCTTTGAGGTGAAAAAACCCAATGGTAAAATAATAGGAAGTCATCTCTGACATAGGTAAAAGGACATTAAGAAATCCCCACCCAGCACGTGGCAAAACTAAGTTAGCTACAGAAAGCCTTCATATGGCTTGATTTGCTGCAAAACGTGGTATTCCTAGTAAAGAAGAAAACACTGGATTTTGGACATCTCTGTATCTCCTGGTGGCTCAACCATGGAAGCTATCAGAGTACAAAGGCAGGCAGAAACTGGGGCCTGGTGAAGAAAAAGTGACATCTAAAAGGGGGCGCAGGACAGAGAAATAGGTGTCTTATTGTTACTTTAAAAAGAAAAGACACACAGCTTTTAAAATGTTGATTGGGAAGACTTAGTGAAGAGGAAGAGGTTAAGAGGAAAGGAGAGAAAAGGGTCAGGCTAAGAAGGAACAAGGGAGAGTCCAGAGTCCCCAGGGACAGGAAAGGCAACACATCTCTCTGAAATTTACTGCACACACACCGTAAATCATCTCTGTAAATTGGGAGACAAGGTCATCTGTCCAAACTAATCTCAAAACTACTCTTCCCACACTCATACTTCAGTAAATGACTCTACTTTCTTCTGTTTGCCCAAGCTGGAAATCTCCCCCTCTTCCCCTCAGCCCAGGCTCCAGGCCTATCACGTTGGTCTTGTTAATAAACTCATGATCGATCCAGCTTTCTTCATTGGTCTCAATCTTTACAATTTCTTACTTGCATGACTGAAGCTGCCACGAGTCTCACCATCCTCCTTCCAGAGCACTCTCCACACTAATGCCAGAGAAATCTTTTCAACACACAGCTGTTTTAAAAATCTAAATCTCAGGGCACCTGGTTGGCTCAGTGGGTTAAAGCCTCTGCCTTTGGCTCAGGTCATGATCCCAGGGTCCTGGGATGGAGCCCCGCATCAGGCTCTCTGCTCAGCGGGGAGCCTGCTTCCTCCTCTCTCTCTGCCTGCCTTTCTGCTTGCTTGTCATCTGTCTGTCAAATAAATTTTTAAAAATCTTTAAAAAAAAAATCCAAATGTCAACAGGCCATTCCTTGCTTAGAGCCCTCCAGCCCCCAGAATGGGCTAGGAGCTCCTTACCAGAGCCTACAAAGCCCTCTCAGTAGTGATTTCCACCCTCTCAGCTATCCCATCCCTCATCCCTATCCTCTCTGCCCACTGTACCCCACATTTCACTCCTTCATCTCCCTAAATCCCACTGCTTAACTCCTCATTTCTGGGCCTTTGTAGGAGGTATAAATTCTGTCTAACTTGTTTTTCTTCCTTCTTCCCCTAGCTAACTCTAAATAGTCCTTCAAGATGCAGCTCAGATGGCTCCTCTTCCAGGAAGCCTTCTCTGGCTGCCCCAGCTCCTATTTTGGTTGGTAGTTCCCTACATCTGTTTCCACAACACTAGTTCTCACACCTAGATCATAGGGCTCACCACACAGTTTTGCACTTACTATCTATCTAGCTCTCTGTTCCCTACCAGATTTTAGCAGTGTAGAGGGAAGAACCTTGCCTTAATCACTTTTCTATTGACCAGGACACACAGTAGGCATCTGATAAATATTTTTTAATGACCACAAATGCATGCGGGACAGAGAACATAAACAGAACATGAACATATAGTATGGCCACTACAGAAAACAGGATAGAGAACAGACACAAATAATAGAATTGCCTGATCCTCTTAGGGGCTAGCTTACAGAGGAATCCATGAATCTTCAAAACAATGACCCAAAGGGGTGTGTGATTTTTCTCTAGATGTGCTCAGCAATCTGAGCATAGGAAAAGAAGGTGAATCCGATGAGTATTATAGAGTCCAGGGTAAGGCAAATGAGCTGGGAAGTTTAAAGTCAAGGACACAAAAGGAATGGATACTGAGGGAACACAGGGAAACCATTTGTCAATATTTTAAATCTTATTCTGATATATTTTATTATTCTATGAATTTTTACCATTTGCAGACAAATGAGATGCTTGGAACCAAAATAAGGTATACACGTAAGTTCAAAATCAAAGTCTTATTCTTTAAAAATACAGGGAGAGATTCTGTGGAGAACAACACAAAGGGATACAAGAAAAGGAATCAATCATATTATTTTGCAGATTAAAATCTGTATGCCCTTTAAACACTAAATTTTCCAGTGTAAGATAGAACACATAAGTTTTTCCCTAAAATTACTTTAAAGAGTAACAACACATGGTTGACATACAAAAAATGAAGTTTCACCTGAAATATCTGTAGCCTGTTACTAGCTTCTTGGGGTGGAATATTTGGAACCATGGGTCCTTCCTGTAATGAATAATATAATCTCCATTTAAATTCTTAAACACATGTATTTATCAATTTTTTTAGTTTATCTATTATTTTCTTTTAAATAAATAAACATTATTTTTAATTGAAAGATCTAATTTTGTCCCATATATGAAGCTTTCATTTAATTTCTGTAACAGCTTTATTGAGATATAGCTCACATATTATACAATCTCTCATTTAAAATGGACAATTTAATGGCTTTTAGTATATTCACAGAGTTGTGTAACCATGACCACAATCAATTTTAGAACATTTGCATCACTCCGACTTCCATTCATTTTTAAAGGACCATGACATCGCTAATAAAAAATGTGCCAGAATTACATCTTGTAGGAAGCCTGCACCACTAGAGCTCTGTTTCATTTCACTTATGATTGTAAGTAATGATGCTATGTTTGTGCATTAGAATAACTGATACAAAGTTCTGAAAACAGCCTCCTTCCACTGACTGTTCAGCCCAATATGGAAATAGAGAAGCACGTAGGCTGAATACTTGGATGAAGCAAATGCAGTCTCTGGTGGCCGTCATCCAGAACCCAGTTGCAAAAGGGACCCCAGATGGTCTGCACAATCCTGAATATATGAATATGCTAAATAATAGACCAGATTTGCAGGATAATGGAATGATAAGGCCATAAAATGTTGACAAATCCAACTAAAAGAGGTAAGTTTAGTACATGCAAAAAAAAAAAAAAGTGTGTTATGTGATTATTATTAAGGGCTTAACATGGTTTATGAATCCAGACCCACTGCGACCATGAAAAGAAAGTAGCATATGTTAGGGGAATACATCCATTCTGAGTTTAACTTCAAAGGGGAGGATCACCATCAGTCATGTTACCAGGCTGAATAGTCTGCGGGACTGACCTGGTGTGACATTGATTATTTATATTCAGTGACCCTTTTGGTTCTCTAAGAGTTAGTGAAAAAAAGATCTGTTGCATAATACCCTGGTATTTAGGTTTTTATAATTTCTTATAGCCTTCCAACAACTGTATTACATTTTCAACAATGAGCATTCTGGCCTGAGAAAGAAAGCATAAGACCAAACCTCTTGTTCCTTCTACAATCTCAAAAGTTGTTGCTCATTTTAACAGTTAAATCTTCTTTCTTCCTCTATAAAATAAGTTTAATGGATCAGCTGTCCCCTTTTTTTTTCCTGATTGCTCCAAATATTAAATCTAACCTCTTATATACAATGTGCAAATCACAGTGAATTTTTCAAGATTCATCACTGTCATCCCATATAAACATGCCACAGAACATTTTATCACACAGCATGCAAATACTTAGATTACCGTCTCGTATGATTCTGCGAAGTTCATTACATCCTCACGAAAAACTTCCACAGCCTCAAGAAGACTACTTTTAAACTTTGGCTGCACTTGAACTAGTTCATCTTGCACAGAAACCTAGAATAAAAAAGAATACCCAATGTGAGATGGATTCAAGTAAAAGAGTTATCTAAATGAAAACTCTAATTCTTTCCTGGCAAGTTTGTTATCCTGCAGATGTCCAGTATGAACAAGGGTGTCTCTGCAATGCTGCTTAAAAAAAAAAAAAAAACAAGAAACAAAAAAACAAAGGGAAATAAAGAACCCAAATGCACCAAAAGGAGACACAAAACATTCTAATTCATGACCCAAGAGGCAAAGCCATCTTCTGTAACTGCAGTTAGGAAAAAGTTTTCTGGCTGACCCAGCTCAGGCCATCACTATGGCCAGGGAAACAGTTACTGCTGTAGGCCCCAATCTGGGTCACATGCCGTCTCTGAGGCCAGATGAAGGTTTGGGATTAGTAATCTCAAGTAGGTTCACATGGCTGGAAGAGTCACCTAAAAGAAAGTAATATTACTCTGGATATTAAAAAAAAAAATAGTGAATGCCTTCCAATAGTGAATGTCTTCCAAGCTTCTGCTTAAACCCTCAATCATAATAGCTAGCCCTTAATGAATAATTCCTATCCACCAGGTTTTTCACCTATATTAACTCATTTAATCCTCAGGACAGCCCTGTGTGGCAAATGCTGATACTATACCCGTTTTACAGGTGAGAAAACTGAGGCACAGAGACCCTAAGGAACTTCCCCAAAGTCCCAGCATCAGCATGAGGCAAAGTCAAGTTTCAAAACCTAGCTGTTTGGTTCCAGGGCCCCCGCTCTTAACTGTTCTCAACAATAGCATCTGTCTAGGTTGGAACATAGGCTACTTTCAGATTAATGGTGATTATAGTAAAGGATGGGCCAATAGGTTTAACATCATAATCAAAGAGATAGAACAACCCAAATGGAGCACCTGGGTGGCTCAGTTGGTTAAGTGGCTGCCTTCGGCTCAGGTCCCAGTCCCAGGGTCCCAGGATCGAGCCTGCTTCTCCCTCTGCCTCGGTCTCTCTCTCTCTCTCTTTCATGAATAAATAAATAAAATCTTAAAAAAAAAAACAAAAAACACCTGAATGAATCTTTTCCCACCAAACAATAACAGAAAGTTGGGTTTCACTACATCTCAAGAGAGGGTTCTTCATTTCCTTCCCAAGATGCACTTTTCTGACTAAACCAGCAATTGTTTTTTAAAATAAATGATTATTCAATATCGAGCATGAATGGAAATAAACATGAGCGTGAAAAAAACATCTTATACACACTACCTCAAGGGAGCCTCATAACCACGTATTTTTAAAATTCCTAATGTATTCCTAAATGAGCACACGAAGAAATTGAGAAACAAAGGTTATTAACTTGCATAAAATCACCCAATTGGCTGGTGGAAGAGCTGGGAGGGAGCACAAGTCATGATCCCAATTTCAGCTCAGGGTCCTTGCTAGTCTGTCTTGCTTCAATCTCAGTGACAAATCCTTCCATACACAAAAAAGTTTTAAGTCAATACTTAATTAATATTCAATAAAAATTTTCACTATAATTAAAGAATCTGGACCTCCCCTTGGAGTTCATTTTTAATGTTTAACTGAATAAATATTTACTAACTTCAAAAATGCTTAGAGGGAAATTTATAGCTAAAAATTACTGCATGAAAAGAAGAAAAAATTTCAAATTAGGTAACCGAACCATCCACCTTAACAAACCAGGCAAAGAACAAATTGAATCCAAAACAAGCAGAAGAATAGAACAAAAACTACAGCCCAGACAAATGATATTGAGTATAGGAAAACAATAGAGAAAATCAACAAACTAAAAATTTCTTCTTTGAAAAGATAAGCAGAATTGACAAACCTTTACCTAGACTAACCAAGAATAAAAGAAAAAGGATTCAAACTACTAAAATTAAGAATGAAATAGGAAATATCACCACCTACTTTACAGAAGTAGATGGAATTATAAGGATTCAATCAATAGAGAGAACAGGGATCCTATGGGGTAAGAGAAAATATTTGCAAATCATATATACGATATGGCTTTAATATCCAGAATATATAAAGAACAACTATAACTCAACAACAACAAAAGCAAAAACCACAAATAACTCTATTTTAAAATAGACAAAGGACTTGAATACACAGAAATATACAAGGAAATACAAGGAAAATATACAAATGCTTTTTATAAGCTTATAAAAAGATGCTTAACATCATATAACATAAGGGAAATGCAAGTCAAAACCACAATAATGTGCCCCCCCTCCAATGAGGATGCCCACTATCAAGGAAACAGAAAATAACAAGTGTTGGCAAGGATATGGAGAACTTGAAACCTTTTTGCACTGTTGGTGGGAATGTAAAATGGTGCAGCTGCAATGGAAAAGAGTATAGTGGATCTCAGAAAGTTAAAAATGATACTATATGTGCCTCCATCAGAAAGGATGAATACCCAACTTCTGTAGCAACATGGACAGGACTGGAAGAGATTATGCTGAGTGAAATAAGTCAAGCAGAGAGAGTCAATTATCATATGGTTTCACTTCTTTGTGAAGCATAACAAATAACATGGAGGACATGGGGAGATGGAGAGGAAAAGGGAGTTGAGGGAAATTGGAAGGGGAGGTGAACCATGAGAGACTATGGACTCTGAAAAACAACCTGAGGGTTTTGAAGGGGCAGGGGGTGGGAGGTTGGGGGAACCAGGTGGTGGGTATTAGGGAGGGCACAGATTGCATGGAGCACTGGGTGTGGTGCAAAAACAATGAATACTGTTACGCTGAAAAGAAATAAAAATTTTTTAAAAAATGATACTATATGATACAACAATTCTATTCCTGGGTACATATCCAAAAGAACTAAAAGTGGGATCTCAAAGAGATATCTGCACTTTACAATAACCAATATCTGCGTTCTTCACAATAGCCAAAAGATGGAAGAGACCCAAGTGTCCACTGATAGACAAATGAATAAACAAAATGTGGCTTATACATGTAATGGAATATTAGTCAGTCTTGAAAAGGAAAAAATCTGTCACCTGCTACAGCATGGATGAAACTTGAGGACATTATGCTAACTGAAATAAGCCAGTCACAAGAAGATGAATATTGTATGACTCTACTTATATGAGGTACCAAAAATAGTCAAATTTATAGAGGCAGAAAGCAGAATGGCAGTTGCCAGGGACTGGGGAAAGAGAGAAATAGGGAGTTATTTCACGGATATAGGGTTTCAATTTTGCAAGATTAAAAATTTCTGGAGATTGGTTGCACAACAATGTGAGTAACACTACTGAACTGTACACTTAAAAATAGTTAAGATGAGAGGTGCCTGAATGGTGCTGTCAGTTAAGCATCTGACTCCTAATTTTGCTTCAGGTTGTGATCTCTGGGTCCTGAGATGGAGCCCTGCACCCGGCTCTATGCTCTTAAGCTCTGCTTAAGTTTCTCTCTCTCTCTCCTTCTGTCCCTTCCCCCTGCTCACCTGTGCACACACTCTCTTTCTAAAAAAATAAATAAATCTTTTAAAAAATAGTTAAAATGACAAATGCTATGTGCCTTTTACCGTAATTTAAAAAAAAAAAAAACCACAAAGTTAGAATAATCAAGCCAATAAGTTCCTAGCATAGGGACAGACATATGAATCAACAGAATAGAATTGAGGGGCCAAAAACAACTCCCTACATTTATGGTCAATTGATTTTCAATAAGGGAGCCAAACAGTTTGTTGGTGAATGGATGGTTTTTTTCCACAAATGGTGCTGAGACAACTGGATATCCACATGCCTTTTTTGGATGAAGTTGGACCCCTAAATCACACCATACAAAAATTAACTCAAAATGTATCAGAAATCTAAATATAAGAGCTAAAATTATAAAACTGACATAAGAAAACATAGTAGTAAATCTTCATGACCCTGGATAAGGAAACCATGTTCTAGATATGATACTAAGTCACAAGTGACAAAAGAAAAAAAAGGTAAACTGGACTTCATCAAAATTTTAAAAATTTGCATCTCAAATTCAGAAGCAGAAAGCAGAATGGTGGTTACAAGGGACTGGGGGGGGGGGGAATGTGGAGTTACAGTTTAATAGACATAAAATACCAGATTTATAAGATGAAAGGAGTTACAGGGATGTATAGTAGTAATGTCTACACAACAATGTTAATGTCTTTAATACCACTGAACTATATACTTAAAAAATGATTAAGATGGTAAATTTTATATGTATTTTAAAACAGTAAAAATATTAAAAAGAAAAGAAAAACACCATCAAGAAACTGAAAAGATGTCTTCTTTATCCATTCATCAGTTGATGGACACTTGAGCTGTTTCCATAATTTGGCTGTTGTAGATCATGCAGCTGTAAACATCATGGAGCATGTATCCCTTTGAATCAGTATTTTTGTGTTCTTTGGATAAATACCTAGTAGTACCATTGCTGGATCATAGGACAGTTTCTATTTTCAACTTTTTGAGAAACCTCTATACTGCCTTCCATAGTGGCTGCACCAGTTTCCATTCCCGCCAACAGTGCAAGGCCGTTCTCCTTTCTCCACATCCTCACCAATACTTCTTGTCTCTTGTGTTGTTGATTTTATCAATTCTGACAGGTGTGAGGTGATATCTTATGGTAGTTTTGATTTGCATTTCCCTGAAGATTAGTGATGTTGAGCATCTTTTCATGTGTCTGTTGGTCATCTGTATGTCTTCTTTGGACAAATGTCTATTCATGACTTCTAACCATTTTTTTTTTTTAAGATTTTTTATTTATTTATTTGACAGAGAGAGAGAGATCACAAGTAGGCGGAGAGGCAGGCAGAGAGAGGAGGAAGCAGGCTCCCTGCTGAGCAGAGAGCCCGATGCGGGGCTCGATCCCAGGACTCTGGGATCATGACCTGAGCCGAAGGCAGAGGCTTAACCCACTGAGCCACCCAGGCGCCCCGACTTCTAACCATTTTTTAATGGGATAATTCATTTTGGGGTGCTGAGTTTTATAAGATCTTTATACATTTTGGATGCTAATCTTCATCAGATATGCATCAGCAAACACCTTCTCCCATTTCAAAGGTTGTCTTTTAGTTTTGTTGATTGTTTCCTTTGTTGTAAAGCTTTTTATTTTGATGTGGTATATATATATACACCATAGAATATTACTCAACCATAAAAAAGAATGAAGTCTTGCCATTTGCAACAACATGGATGTATTATACTAAGCGAAATAAGTCAATCAGAGCAAGACAAATACCAAAGGATTCATATGTGGAATTTAAGAAGCAAAACAAATGAACAAAGGGAAAAATGAGAGTGAGGCAAACCAAGAAACAGACTCTTAATGATAGAGAACAAACTGATGGCTACCAGAGCAGAGGTGGGTGAGGGATGGGTTAAATAGGTGATGGGGATTAAGGAGTACACCTGTTGTGGTGATCACCAGGTGTTGTAGGGAGGTGTTAGATCACTGTATTATATACCTGAAACTAATATTATACTATTAAATGGAATTCAAATAAAAACTTGAAAAAAATTGAAAAGACAATTTACAGAATGAGAGAAGATATTTACAAATTCTTTCATATGGGATATCCAAATATTCAAAATATATAATGAACTCATACAACTCAAACATAAAAAGACAACCCATTTTTTAAAAAGCAAAGGATTTAAATTCACATTTCTCCAAACAAGATGGATGAATGGCCAATAAGAACACGAAAAGATGTTCAACATCATTAGCCATTAGGAGAATGAAGCAGTGGTACAGAGGACAACATGGATAAACGTTATAACTTTATGCTAAATGAAAGAAGCCAGTCACAAAAGGCTACATATTGTATGAGTCCATCTATATTACCTGTCCAGAAAAGGCAGATCCATAGAGATGGAAAAGTAGATTCATGGCTGCCAGTAACTAGGGAAAGAGCGAGAAGATGGAGTGGCTGCTAACGGGTATGGGGTTTTTCTTGGGAAGATGAAAGTGTTCTAAAATTAGATAATTACAGTGGTTGTGCAACTCTATGAAAATACGAAAGATCACTGAACTATATACTTTGAAATAGTAAATTTTATGATATGTAAATTATACCTCAATAAAGCTATTAAAACAATAATATTAAAGCTTTAAAATGTATAAAACTTTTTTCTAGAGATGGTGACTTATAAAAAAATAAGAATTAAGTTTGTACTTACAGCTTTGCTCTGCAATTTGTTGAAAGAATATCTCAAGGTATCAACTGCTTCTGATTCTTCTTTGGTCACTTCAACTTCAAATCTATTTAAAATAGCATAGGCTTCCTGGATAGCGAGAGAGAGTTCAGAAACATCACAAGGAAAGCAAATGCCAAATGATTTAGATGCCTTCTAGAAATACATTCCTATTCTTCCTATTCTTAGAAGAAGAGAGTATATTCTAGAAGAGTGGCTCCCAAAATTAAACATACATATAAAGCACCTCTAGATTCACCCTGATACCTGATATTGACTCTAGATCTTGGGTCCTGAAATCTACATTTAATAAGCACCTAGGTGATTCTGATGGAGAAGCAGGCAGATCACACTGAAATACTATCTTAGTCGGGGCACCTGGGTGGCTCAGTTGGTTGAGCATCTGATCCTTGGTCTCAGCTCAGGTCTTGATCTCACAGTCATGAGTTTATGCCCCACATTGGGCTCCACACTGGGCTGGAGTTTAAATTTAAAAAAAGAAAAGAAAAGAAAGAAATACTAGCCTAGAAAATATCTCTAGGATCATTTTCTCCTCTTTGATCTCCTCTCTTCTCTTTGATCTTGTCCAACACCACGCAAAATATCTTCTCATTACTCTATTAAAATATGCACTGGCTATATAAAGAACGGAATGAAACAATGATGTGGAGATACTCTGAAGGAAAGAAATTTGAATGGTCAAAGGGATGGACTGGCAGAATTCATGCTGAAGTATAAGGTTTCTGGGGCGCCTGGTGATTCAGTGGGTTAAGCATTCAACTCTTGATTTTGGCTCATGTCATGATTACAAGGTCATGAGATTGAGCCTTGCATCAGGCTCCACACTGGGCATGGAGCTTGCCTAAGATCCTCTCCCTTCCCCACCCTCTGCCCCTCCTCCACCACTCACACAAGTGCACTCATTCTCTTAAAAAAACAGAGTAATAAAATAAATGAAGATAAATATTAGTCATAATTAACTTGTGGTAGACAAAATAACGGTCCTCTCCAATGTTGTCCACATCCTAATCTCCAGAGCCTGTGAATATGTTAATTTACATGGCAAAAGGGACTTTGCAGATACGATTATGTTTTAAAACAAAACAAGAAAAAACTTGAGATGGGGACATTATCCCGGATAAACTGGGTGGACCCAGTGTAATCACAAAGGTCCATATGAGGGAAAGAGGGAGGCAGGAGAGTAAAGCCAGAGAAGATGTAAAAACTGAAGCAAGGGCAGGAGTGATGCCACTGCTGGAAGGAACTGTGAGCCAAGGAACACAGGTGGCTTGTAGAAGCTAGAAGAGAAGCTAAAAAGCAAGGAATGGACTCTCTCCTAGAGCCTCCAGAAAGAATACAGCCCTTCTGACGTCTTGATTCTAACTCCGTATAACCCATTTTCAGACTTACGATCTGTAGAACTGTGAAATAATACCTTTATGTTGTTTTAAGCCACTAAGTTTATGGTAATTTGTTATAGCCAGAGTAGGAAACTAATATAGTACTCCACCCTAAAAACATCTCTGGTTGATGTTAGTTCCAACAGACTACTATTGAGCCCACGTGGACTCTTCCTACCATGCTGCCCTCAGCATGCCATTGGTCACGAATGAGACCTAAAAGCCGTTTCTAAAGAAAGTCAAAGATACTTGGGGAACTTGCCTAGAATGTTGAGATTGACATGAAAGAACACAAGCATTCATTTTTGTAAAATGTTGGTGCTAGCCTAAAAAACTGAACACTGTCTAGACTGTTCAGCATTATCAATACTTTAATATTTTATTAATATATTTATATTATATATTAATATATTAATTAATATTTTCCTTTGTATACTGTTCACTGTTGGTAATTGTCAAAACCCCTCCAAGGACACCAAATCAGAAAGGAGAAACTGGCAGACTGACTGTGCCATAAAATAGATGAAGAAAGGATGTTAACAGAATCAATTTTTTAGAGTCTCTTTAAAAAAAATTTTTCAAGAAAGAAAAGTGTGATCATTTCTTACTTCAATTGGTCCCAAAGTCATGTCCATTTGAATTTCATTATCACGGATAGATGATAAGGCTTCCATTGCAAACCTGACATCATCTAAATCACGAATAGGTCTAGATAACTTTTTCAAGTATTCATTGATAAATGCTATCATGTCTGACATTTTCTTTTTGTATTCTTCATTCAAGTAGCGACAGAGTAACATCTTCCACGCCTTAGCCTCAATTGATAAGGCCAATTTCATTGGCTCTGGGGAAGAGGAAGAATGATCAGAATGAAATACAACTGACATTCTGGAACTATTTCCTTCTTGTCTAATCTGAGCATCTCCAACGCACTGTCTTACTTGATGATCCCAGCTCCAACTAGTCAACTCTATCTTATCAATCCTTACACATTCCTCTTTTCTTCCCTTAGTATCCCTTGACCCCCCCAGGCCTGCCGCACTTGAAACATGACCGCTCCCCGCCAACTTCCAACAGTTAGACCAGGGAGCTGAGGTAACATACAGCCAGCTTGTTGGTTGCGACTGAGAGATCCTCTTGTGAAGTCTGCACCTCATGGGCCTGCCTTGTCCTTTTCTTCAGTCCCCAAGCATTCAGCCCATCTCCCCCCTTCTTTAGAACCGTTGCTGCCTATTCCATTTCTGAGTTCTCTCTCTCTCTAAAATTGAGCCCCCAGCCAACTCTCACACTGTGCTGCAGTTGATTTTTATATGAGGAATCACAGTGCTAACCACTATGAGAAAACAAATAGGAAATTTAAATAATAGTAATAATAACAGGTAAACTATTTTTTCAAAAGTCTATACTTCTTAGAATTATTGCCCCTGAAGCATAGCTTCTGATTTCTAACTAAATATTCCCTTCAAATATTTGTGATTCTTCCTCAAATTAAATCCCTTCTTTATAGACATAGTAATAGCATTTAAGGGGCTAACTCAGTCAGTTGAGCTGCCGACTCTTGATTTCAGCTCAGGTCATGATCTCAGGGTGGTGGGATCAAGCCAGCGTCTGGCTCCTTGCTCAGTGGAGAGTCTACTTGAGATTCTCTCTGTCCCTCTCTCTCTGCCCCCCTCCCTTGCCTCCCATGCTCTCTCTCAAATAAACAAATAAACCTTTAAAAAAACAATAACAATATTTCATACTTATTGAACATCAACTATTTGCCAAGTAGTATGCTAAGTGTCCCACATAAAACAGTTCATGTGGTATGCTCTGTCATTACCACCAACAGAAGGAATGGGGTTAAAGAGGTCAGGTAACCTTAATAGTCAAATTTGAGAGCCACAGTTACCCTTACTCCTTAAGGATAGATCCGAAAATCTACTTAAGGTCAATAGTTGATGTAAAATAGGTCATTCAAATATCTTCTGAGAATAAAATCTCACAAACTTCTGACAAGACTGTACCACTGTACCACTGTAATGGTGGCAATAAGTAGCCACCAAAAGTCAGTTTTAAACCCGATCTATAGACTGACTGACCTCAGGTCACATACTTCTGCCACCCAATCAGCATCAATCCCTCTCTTCTGAATGTCAACCAATCAAAAAAAAACATATGGATAAGCCCGCCTCTGTGTGCCAACCAATCAACAACAACCTCACCTGAGTAAACAACTTTCCACAGATGGTATTAACCTATTTACACCTACAGTCCTGAAAGCCCATGCTCCCCAGACACCCTATATGAGTGTACTCTCCTGAGAACACCTGGACCTGACCAGCATCACTCTCCCTTACTCTTGTAATCAGTAAAATCAGGTTGGGCTTTTTATTTCAGATATTAAGTGGCTGTCTTAGCATCCTTTGATACTCTAATCCCAAGTGGATTAACATCTCAGGAAACCTCAAATTGTTTCATTCCTATCTCATGTATACAATTCCTTCCTCATAGTAACCTGAAAAAGAGTTTCACCTGTCGCTTCGTTGTTTGACTGCCAATTAAGGAATTACATTGTACTCAGTATATTAAGCCACCCTGATATAATGTTATATGCAAAGAATATATAATAATATATATATGACACACATTGTATATATACATATATATAACATATATATGAACAATATTCGTGGTCCAGAAATATTTGATATTTATAAAATTGTACCAAAGTAGCTTCATAACTGTTTTCTAAATAAAGCAACATTTCATGTGAAAATACAGATACTATATATAACATTTTTTAAATACCTGTATGCATTTCAAGGGCTCCCACAACAATAACAGGCTTCAACTCATCGATCTCCTGTTCAAAAGTAGCAAAGTGTAGAATCTCTGATCTGATTTCAGTCAGAGAGGGGTTGTTAGCCAAAAACTCCTGTAGTAAGGAAACAGTGTTTTCTTTAGCTTTTTGATAGTATAAATCTCATATTGCATTGTTTTGTTCTGTTTTATTTTGTTTGCTTATATACTTTTCCACTCATATGTGAGGCTAGTAGCTCAGTAAAGAGAGGGATGAGCCAGTAATACCAGAAGATGAGGTTATGTGAGGGAATGTCATCGTCTACCATGAATAACAATAACAATAACAATAATAATAATATTATTATTATTCATGTGTCCTTGGGTCTTTAACCAAAAAGACAGCTGTATCTATGTAAGTGTGACACGCTCTCAAATACCCAGCCTCTGAATGTGTCTGGAACGTAATCGGTACTCAACTGTTTACGCAAATTAAACAAAATCTGCCTGAGCCTCATTCTTTTCAGTTGCCTCCGAGTGTCATTGGGAGAACTGCAGAAAATCAAGTATGTTAGGAGCTGGGCATTTACAGGTTCCGGACCTCTGCTCAGGAGTTCCTGTCATGGTCACTGACACTTTCCTGGTCCTCTGCCACCGGTTAGATATAAACAACCCAAACCCAGAATATATCACAAGTAGCAGAAACAGACCTTCACTTTCACATCTCGATCCTCGGTCCAAAGCGTCTTATACTTTTGAAAGTCCTGCAAAGCTTCATGAGCCACCTTTCGCAGAGAATTCACAGAGGAAGAAAGGAGGAGAACCAACTTGGAAATATCCTTGTGCTCTGCTACCCCCGGATAAAAATTCTTAAGCTTCCTTGCAGGAATAATTTCTTCAAAAGATCCTGAAAACAGATGTCAGATGTTTTTCTATGTAGATAACTTCTATACTCAACTTTAAATATTATCAATGTTAATATTTATAAACTTTTTTCAAGCTGTCGTTTTTAAAAGACTCTCCCTCCAAGTAATTAGAACTATTCTCTTATGCCTTCACTTACTCTTATTAAACCACTGTGTCAGATTCTGAGGCCTAGATTTCTTTAATGTGGGGAAATTCTTTTCAGAGAAGAGAAAGACACTGATGAACCCCCGCCCCCAATAAGTCCTCCAAGGAAAGATCAAAAGCGCTGACATTGCTGCCCCACAGAAAAGCATGGTGGTTTAAAGAGAGGCACCATATTTATTATCTAAATAACTTCAGGCCAGTTTTTTAATCTTCATGAAAATACTTGTGAGGATTAAATGAGACAACATATGTTCATCTTAGCTCAACATCTGGTATATCTAGATCATGCAATCACTACTAACCACCACTATAAACATCTCTTGGCAAAATCTGATCATGTCACTGCTTTTCTCAAAATTCTCAAGTATTCCCCATCCAACAGACTATACAGATATGTTTGGACCAAATAATGCCTTGCTTTTTCAAAACAGTTGTGAACAATTAAAAAGCATGATCTTTCATGCAAAATACCAGATCTCTAACTTCTCTTTTAAAAAGATTTAATCTGGGGTGCCTGGGTGGCTCAGTCAGTTAAGCATCTGCCTTTGGCTCAGGTCATGATCCCAGGGTCCTGGGATCGAGCCCCACGTCAGGCTTCCTGCTCAGTGGGGAGCCTGCTATTCCCCCTGCTTGTGCTTTCTCTCTCTCCAGTTAATAAGTAAAAACTTAAACAAAAAAATTTTTTAAATAAAAAGATTTGATCTAGGGCATCTTGTTGGCTCAATTTGTTATGTGTCCAACTCCTGATTTCAGTTCAAGTCATGATCTCAGGGTTGTGAGATCGAGCCGAAGTCAAGCCCTACCCTGGACTCCATGCTGGGCATGAAGCCTGTTTAAGAGTCTCTCTCTATCCCTCCTCTCTCTTTTTTTTCTCTCTCTCAAACAATTTTTAAAAAAGAAATAAAAATAAAAATGAAAAGCTTTAATTTGGTAGCACAGGACCCATGTTCCTACGTGGTAACAATTAGCCAAAGCCAAGAAGCATCTCCTAAAAGAGGATTCCTGTTGAATTTGCCAGTCTTTTCTTAAGACCAGGTCACTCATTTGCTCTTTTGTCTTAATTTTAATCAAAATCAAAGCAAAAGAAACTACAGGGTATTGACTTAATTAGCTAAGTAACTAATGTTGCAAGTCCTGGAAGTTCTATCCCTTTTACTGCACAGAAGCATTCCACAGTGTAGCTCTACCTCATTTTGTTTGTCCATTGGCTGGCTTTTGGACATCTGATTTGCTAGCAATTTGAAGTTATTAGGAATAATGCGGCAGTGAACATTCACACCTTCACATGGACAAATGATTTCATTTCTCTTGGGTAAATTCCTGGGGGTGGGATTCCTGAGCCAAATGGCAAAGTTATGTTCAGCTTTTTAAGGAAGTGGCAAACCAGTTCCAAAGTGGCTGTACCTTTCTATACATTCCCTTCAGTAATGCATCAGAGTTCCAAGTTCTTTGTCAACAATTATTATTGTAGATTTTAAAAAATTTTTATCTATTCCAGTAGGTGTGCAGTGGTATAGCATCATAGTTTTAACCTGCATTTCCCTAATAACTATTGATGCTGAATATCTTTTCATGTGTTTTTTAGCCATTCATGTATCCTCTTTGTTGAACTCATCTTTTGCCCATTTGGGGAGGGTGATGGTCTTCTTACTACTCAGTTTGAGTTCTTTATATAATTTCTGAATATAAGTACTTTATATCAGATGCATGAATTGCAAATATTTTCTCCAAATGTGTGGTTTCCCCTTTTAATTTTTTAAATGGTGTCTTTTGAAGAGCAAAAGTTTTTAAATTTGTTGAAGTCCAATTGGTCTATTTTCTTTGTTATGGATCACATTTTTACTGTTATAGCTGAGAAATTTTTATCTAACCCCAAATCACTAACTTCTTATATGATCTCTTCTAAAATTTTTATAGTTTCATGTCTTCTTTTCTTTAAAAAAATTTTTATTATGCTGTGTTAGTCACCATACAGTACATCATTAGTGTCTGATGTAGTGTTCCATGATTATTGTTTGTCTATAACACCCAGTGCTCCATGCAATACGTGCCCTTCTTAATACCCATCACCAGACTAACTCATCCCCCACCTCTCTCCCCTCTAAAAGCTTCAGTTTGTTATAGTTGACTTTGAGTTAATTTCTTTGAATACTGTGAGGTAAGATACCAACTCCATTTTTTTTCGCATATGTATGTCTAATTTTCCATATGTATGTCTAATTGTTCCAGCACCAGAGGCAATCCATTACCCCATTTTTTTGACTTGGTATCCTTTCAGAAAGTCAGTTGACTCCAAAGTTTATATCTGGGTTGCCTATCTGTCCCACTGATCTAAATGTCTCTCCTTAGGCCAACACTACTGTTTTGATTACTGTAACTTTATAGTATGTTTTGAAATCAATTCATGCAAGTACTCTAGCTTTACTATCTTTTTTCAAAATTATATTGGCTATTAAAGTTTCTCTGAATTTTCCTATTCCTTATTCAAGTTTTAGGATCAACTCAATTTCTGCAAAACCACTTTCTAGGATTTTGATGGAGTTTCCACTAAATCTATAGACTAATTTGGGAGAATTGCCATTTTAGCAGTACTGAGTCTTCCAATCCATGAACATGGTGTACCTTTCAGCAATGTTTTGTAGCTTCCAGTGTACAGGACTTAACACTTCTGTTAAACTTATTCTTTGTGACATTATTGTAATGAAATTGTTTTTTTAAAATTTCATTTTCAGATTTTTCATTCCTAGTATTTAGAAATATAATCGAGCCTTTATATCAATTTTATATCCTGCATACTTGTTGAACTCATTTATTAGTTCTAATAGTTTTGCATGTGTATGTATTCCTGAGGATGATTTTGCATCATTACATGATAATGTTATCTGTTAATAAAGCCAGTTTTGTCTCTTCCTTTCCAGTCTGTATATCTTTAATTTCTTATTAAAGCCACTCGATCAGGGGCACCTGGGTGGCTCAGTTGGTTAAGCAACTGCCTTCAGTTCAGGACATGGTCCTGGAGTCCCGGGATTGAGTCCCCATTCAGGCTCCCAGTTCCACAAGGAGTCTGCTTCTCCCTTTGACCTTCTCCCTTTTCATGCTCTCTCTTACTGTCTCTCTATCAAATAAATAAATAAAAATCTTTAAAGTCACTAGATCGAATGTCCAGTATAATATATCAATGTGGTGAAATCTGGCATTCTTAACTTGTTTCTGATCTTACAGGGAAATAATTTATTCTTTCACCATTAAGTAGGATGTTGACTGTAGGTTTTTCATAGTTGTCCTTTATCAGGTTGAAGAAGTTTAATTCTGTCCCCAGATTGTTGAATATGTTTATCATGAAAGAAAGTTGGATTTTGCCAAATCCTTTCAGTGTCTACTGAGGTGACCATGTGATTTTGTCCTTTATTCTGTTATCAGGGTGTATTTTGTCATGTCAAACCAATCTTCAGGGATAATTCTCTATTGGTCATAATAGATGCTCCTTTTTATGTGTTTCTGGATTCAGTTTGCTGATATTTTATTAAGGATCTCAGCACGGTCATTTAAATTTAAGGATCCTTTAAAGAATGTTTTTAAATATAAGGAAGTCAAATTTAGGGGTGCCTGGATGGCTCAGTCATTAAGCATCTGCCTTCAGCTCAGGTCCTGATCCCAGGGTCCTGGGATCCAGCCCAGCATCAGGCTCCCTGCTCAGCGGGAAGCCTGCTTCTCCCTCTCCCACTCTCCCTGCTTGTGTTCCCTCTCTCGCTATGTCTCTCTCTGTCAAATAATAAATAAAATCTTGGGAAAAAAAAAGAAGTCAAACTTAAACATATTTTCTTCTATGGTTTGACTTTCATGTGTCTTAAGAATTTTTCCCTAATGTCATAAATATATTTGTTATATATTGACTCAAAAGAGTGTTATAGTATATATATATATATATATATATATATATACACATACTCAAAAGAGTATATATATATATACACTCAAAAGAGTGTTATAGTATATATATATACACTATATATATTAATTAATTATATATAGTGTATATATATATACTATAACACTCTTTTGAGTGTATATATATATATACTCTTTTGAGTATATATATATATACACTATATGTAATATATAGTATATATATATATTATTAATTAATATATATATATAGTGTATATATATATACTATAACACTCTTTTGTTAAAGAGGCTTTAACCTACCGAGCCACCCAGGCACCCCTTAAATTATATATAATATATACAATAATATATAATAATTATATATATAATTTTATATATATACACACACACACACACACACACACACACACACACATATATATATATATATATAATTTAAGGGGCGCCTGGGTGGCTTGGTGGGTTAAAGCCTCTGCCTTTGGCTCAGGTCATGATCCCAGGGTCCTGGGATCGAGTCCCACATCAGGCTCTCTGCGCAGCAGGGAGCCTGCTTCCTCCTCTCTCTCTGCCTGCCTCTCTGCCTACTTGTGATCTCTGTCTGTCAAATAAATAAATAAATAAATAAAATCTTTTTAAAAAAAAATCTAATTTAAGGGGTGCTTGGGTGGCTCAGTCAGTTAAGTGTCTGCTTTAAGCTAAGGTCATGATCCCAATATCCTGGGATCAAGCCCTGAGTCCGGCTCCCTGCTCATCAAGGAGTCTGTTTCTCCCTCTTCCTCTGCCTCTCCTCCCGCTTGTGCTCTCTCTCAAATGAATAAATAAATAAAAGTATATCTTAAATAAATAAATAAATAGCACATTCTTTCTCCTTTGATTAGTAAGTCTACCTGTGTCATATATCTAATTTTCATATATATGAGTATTGCTGTACCTCTGTCCTGATCCATTGGTCTATCTATTCTTGGACCATTCAAAATTTAGAAGCATTTATTTTGTTGTTTTAATTAGTCTGTCTTAGTAGACAAACTAGATTGTTTTAATTAGTCTGTCATAACAACACTCCTTCCTATGTGTCAGGATAGGACCCCTTACCTTGTTTTCCTTCAATATTTTGAGCTATTTTTGGATCTTTACCCTTCCATATAATTTTACAGAAGAAAATGAAAATTAATTTAACAAATTGTATAAAAAATTCTGTTGTGATTTCATTGGAATTGTATCGAGTTATATCGAGTTTGTAAATTAACTAACAATGAAGTTCTTCATGTTGTGGATTTATTCCTATTTTTCATTATACCATTCCATAATAATTATTTTCTCCAAAAATGCTATGCAAGTATTTTTTACATTTATTTATTAACTACTTATGATTTTGTGGCTATAGAAAAACCCATTTTTTTCTATTACATTTTTCCCAGCTTTATTGAGATATAACTGACATATAATTCTATTACCTTCTAATTGAATTATTGACCATTATAGAAATACTTCTGTATGTTGGCTTTTTATACATTAACATTATTGAACTTATTAGTTCTAATAGACATCTCTAGATTCATGGGATTTCCTATGCATGATCTTTAAAGTAAGGACAACCTTAGTTTTCCTTTCCAATTATCTCATTTTTTATTGCCTGATTTCTCCAATAAAATATTGAATAGAGGTGATGATAGCTGGCTTCTTTGTTTTATTCTTCAATTTTTTTTTTAAAGATTTTGTTTATTTATTTGACAGACAGCGATCACAAGTAGGCAGAGAGGCAGGCAGAGGGAGAGGGAGAAGCAGGCTCCCTGCTGAGCAGAGAGCCCGATGTGGGGCTCGATCCCAGGACCCTGAGATCATGACCTGAGCCAAAGGCAGAGGCCTTAACCCACTGAGCCACCCAGGTGTCCCTTTATTCTTCAATTTAATGGGAAATAAATGCTACTAAATTTTTCCACAGATACCATTAGCAGAAAATCCTTCTTATTCCTAGTGTGCTAAAAGAATGTGTATGGATGACTGAAATATATCATATATATAGCAGCATATATAAAACAGTAGTTAAATAAGAATATGACATATAAGGGGCCCCTGGGTGGCTCAGTGGGTTAAGCCTCTGCCTTCGGCTCAGGTCATGATCTCAGGGTCCTGGGATTGAGCCCTGATCGGGTTCTCTGCTCAGCAGGGAGCCTGCTTCCCCTCAACCCCCCGCCTGCCTCTCTGCCTAGTTGTGATCTCTGTCTGTCAAATAAATAAATAAAATCTTTTTTAAAAAGAATATGACATATATAAAACATACTAAATTAGAAGGAAAATAATTTCAATGTACTCAGTACCCAGGTTAAGGGAAGAATGGTAATAATATATCAGTAGTCCCCTCTAGGTCCTCTTCAATCATATATTCATCCCTTACTCTCAGAGGTAACCAGGATCCTGAATTTTCATTGAAGATAAACCAACATGTTTATCTCCAAATAATATATTGTTTAATTTTTTTTAACTGAACACTAAGCACAAAACTAGTTGTAAAGGAAAGAACATTAATTGCCCATATTAGAAGAAGGTTCTCAGAAAAAAAGAAGCTAAACATCTGTGTCCAGTCTGGCTTCAGCTTTCCTCCAAATTTACAAAAGCCCTTTGTGGAGAAGCCATGGGTTAGGATCATAGGTAAGTCCTATCACTTATGATCTGGAAAATATAGGTCTCATCTTAATCAGAGCATCTGTTAGGGCTGTGTTTATGAGCCATGTAATGGAGTCCACAGCAGGAATATGGCCAGGGCTGTGGACCAATCTTGTTCCGTTATCATTTTTAAAATTTTTTTAAAGATTTATTTATTTGAGAGAGAGACAGATAAAGAGGTGAGGGGCAGAGGGAGAAGGAGAGAACCCTTAAGCAGAGTCCCCACTGAGCACCAAGCTTGACACAGGGCTCGATCCCAGGACCCTGAGATCTTGACCTGAGCCAAAGGCAGAGGTTTAACTGACTGAGCCACCCCAGCGCCCCTGGACAAATTATTTAACATTTCCGAAAAAAGGAATGGCACCAATATTTCCTTTGCCAGCTATTTTATGTGTATACATAGACCCACCTGCATGCTTTTTCCCTTCTTGCCTCTGATTTTCAATGTTGATCTTTCTAGGTCTTGAAAAACAAGTCTAGCCACTCATCATTGTCCAAGAGTCATGTATGTCTTTGCTTCAGATCATTCACCTCTCCTTCAAAAGGATATACTGCTTGAAGCTCTGCCTATTGGGGGAAAGTACCCTTCTTGCTGTCCTTAAGGGCCACTCCTTATAGTCTATAGTGCAGTAGTCCATTTTCAACTCACACCAATATATCAAACCAACTCAACATAGACTGGGCCTGAGATATTTCCTCTTCCATTAGCTGGTTGTAGGGAATACCCCATGAGACCACAGACAGAATCAGAGCAGTGTTGGTGCAACGTAGAAAGGGTATATGGAGCCTGGGCCATTTGTTCATGTAACTTACATTTTACTGGTTATCAATGGAGAGGATGTAGTTTTAGAAAAAAGTGTTTGACTTTTCTTTTAGGTTCATGTATAAATGAGATTACATGATATTTGTCTGTGTCTGGCTTATTTCATTCGGTATAACACCCTTCAGGTTCTCCTTGTTGTCACCAGAGGCAGGGTTTCATTCTTTTAAAGTTGAATAATATTCCGTTGCAAAAAAAGAAAAAAAAGTCCAAACCATAGTAACACAGAGTAGCACAATGGTTACCAGAGGCTGAGGGATGGAGGAAAGGGGCGATATTGATCAAAGGGTACAAACTTTCAGTTATAAGATGAGTAAGGTCCAGAGATTTAATGTACAACATGGTGACTACAGATACTACCAATGTACTGTATACTTGAAATTTGCTAAGAGAGTAGATTTAAAATTATTTTACCATATACATATCCCAAAAAATGATGACTGTGGGAGGTGATGGACATGTTAATTACTTTGTGGTAATCATATACATATATCAAAATATCACATTTATATCCTAAATATATATAATTTTTACTTCTCAATAATTTGGCTTTCTACACAAAACTGTCCAAAAACATCCATGAAACTTTGGGTCAGTGCTGTATCACACTCATAATTACTTAAGCGAATAGCTTATATGTATTTTATGTACAAGGAACACATGACCCAGAACTTTTAAGTATCATGTTCTGACAAACTAAGTTCATTAGACCAAATACAATGCTGAAAGTAGAATTAGTACTAAGCCTTGTTATAATTTCTCTTTGAATCTAAGATTATGATAGTAGAGCAGTGATAGAAATCCTTGCTCACCTATGTCCAAACTCTGGATGAAAATGCCTGTGTGGGGGCACCTGGGTGGCTCAGTGGGTTAAGCCTCTGCCTTCGGCTCAGGTCATGATCTCAGGGTCCTGGGATCAAGCCCCGCATCGGACTCTCTGCTCCGCAAGCAAGGAGCCTGCTTCTCCATCTCTCTCTGCCTGCCTCTCTGCCTACTGATCTCTCTCTATCAAATAAATCAATCAATCAATCTTAAAAAAAGAAAATGTCTGTGTGGACCTGTACCCCTGGGGCTAATAATACATTATATGTTTATTAAAAAATTAAAAATTTTTTAAAAAAAGAAAATGTCTGTGTGTTGTATTTATGATGGAGTAGGGAAAACACTAATTTTTAAATTTTTAATGCAAAGTTAAACAAATAAACATGTAGAAATGACTTTAATCAGCCATAAAAAAGAATGGAACCTTGCCATTTGCAACAGCATGGCTGGAGTCTAATGCTAGGGAGTACAATGCTAAGTCAGAGAAATAAGCCAGTCAGAGAAAGACAAATACCATATGACTTCACTCATGTGTGGAATTTAAGAAACAAAACAAATGAGCAAAGGAAAAAAAAGACAAACCAAAAAGCAGATTCTTAACTACAGAGAGCAAACAGATCATGACCAGAGAGGAGGGCGGGGGGCTGGGGGAAACAGGGAAAGAGATCAAGTGTCTACTTATCTTGATGAGCACTGAGTAATATATGGAAGTGTTGAATCACTATCTTATACACCTGAAGCTAATATAACACCATATGTTAGTTACACTGGAATTAAAATTTTAAAAATCTACACGCTGTCGTACATAGAAGAATCATAAAGACCATTGACTAGTTCTTACAATTCTAAGATTCTATTCATCTGAGATTTGTTTTAACGTTCTTACTCTCTTCCTTCTTCGCCGGTTTCGCTGCATTTACAGGGGTCACATCAGTTGCAGTACGACTGGGACTGGTGATGCCAGGTTTGATGTAACGGGTCTGCTGTTGCCCCCAGTGAGCCACTCCTCTGCTGACCTCCAAGGTGAGCTGGATCATCCGATTGATGGCTTGTTGAATGTCATCCAAACTAGGAATCATTACCTGTGGAAAGGAGAATCGGGCTCCTGGTACTGGCACCAAGTACCACCCATCCCTCTCTTTCTCATCAGATCACCCCCCACTGGGTAGGAAAACCCCAGCTGGCCCAGTGGAAGGCTGCTCTGAGGAGAGGGCTGTTGGAGGAGGATAGGCTGTGGATTTTTTCTATCCTGAGGTTTGCCCATTCTGTCATTTCCTGCAGGCTAAACAGGTCAAGCACAGTCCTTGTCATCCTTTCCCTGTGAGGGAAATTTCTGGATGCAGCCAGAAATCGTGGACTCTGTGTGGAGCCCAGAAAGCAAAGTGACTGAAGAAGCTATACCACCAAGGTTTTGACCTCGGTTCTTTGAAATGTGCCAAATAAGCCCAGAAGCTCTCCTCCAGGAGCCCAAACCGTGTTGGTGTCAAAGGTGGGAGATGAGTCACGGATTGTTCCTGCCTTTCCTTATCCCATGGCACATCACAAAATGGACCCCAGTCAGCCTGTGTGACCTGGAGGTCCAAATGCCAAGGGGCAGCTGGGACGGTGGTAGAAACACAGGCCAGGAGAAGGCGTAAGTGTCCCTGTGCTTGGGTCATAAGCCCTTTCTTTCTTTCTCTTCTGCCATTCTTGGTTACCTCACGGTTGTGTGTTGGAGGGTAGGGATCTGGACTTCTGAGGTGGACTGTTCAGATCATTTAATGCTTGAAGAAAGAAAAAGCAAGGATATTTTTAGAGTACTTGCTGACTGATGGCTGACTAGATACTTAACTCCTCTCTTATGCCAACTGTCAATACAGCAAGAACTATGCAGAGTAATTGTTTATAATAGATTAAAATAATGTTCTGCTTTTCGTTAAATACTGGTGGAGCTAAAAAGACATACAGCCAAGCAGTTATTCTAAATGAAAGTTCAGCTGTAGGGCTGTACTTCTTTAAAAACTATCAAAACATCATTGTATTAATGTAAATATTTAATTATACTTACCACATTCGGAATTGCTAGATGTACTTCAGTTTTTATAAAGGAAATAATATCTTCTGATAGCCTTCGTCCATGGTGGCTGGAAGAAGATGGACATTTAACTTATAAAACTTAACCTGAAATTTCATAAAACCTTGGTTCTGCTACCATTTTCGATCCTAAAAATAAAGACCATTTTCAAAATACCAAATTACATGGGGAATATTACTTATAATGAAACCATACATTTCAGAGAACTAAGAAAATATAACGTTTTAATATTATTAGAAGTGAAATATTAGTCTCCCATACATTTTCTAGCATTTTAATGTTGCTCTCTCTCAGTAATAACCATTTAATATTGTTTATTAAAAGCACATCCCAGGGCCGCCTGGGTGACTCAGTCAGTTAAACATCTGACTTTGGCTGTGGTTATGATCCCAGGGTCCTGAAATTGAACCCCACGTTCAGCCTGGAATCCGCTTGCCTCTCTCCACCTCCTCCCCGCCACTGCTCCCCCCACCCACCCTGCTTGCAGGCTCTCTCTCTCTTGTTCTCTCTCTCTCAAATAAATAAATAAAATCTTTTTAAAAATTAATAAAAGCACATCCTGTTCCTGCCCTGTAACAGATGCCAGACAAGATCACCACCACCACCAAAAAAATATACATACTTTTTGCAAGATTACACAGGAGAATTCTGGTCAAAGCCCTCCAAAACTGTTTTTGTTTTTTTTTTTTTTAATTTTGTTTGTTTGTTTTTCTTTTTCTTTTAGAGAGAGAAGTGCAGGGAAGAGACAGAAGAAGAGACTATCTTAAGCAGGCTCCATGCCCAGCACGGAGACTGACATGGGAATCGATCTCACCACCCTGAGATCATAACCTGAGCCAAAATCAAGAGTCCAACACTTACCTGACCGAGCCACCCAGACACCCCTAAAATTGTTTTTTTAAACGACATATTCATGCTCAGACAGAACTACATACAGACACACGAGTACAAATAATGAAGAACAAACATCAGAGCTGCAAACTAGTTTGGTTATCTCCATCTGCCTTGACCTCTGTCCTCACCCCAGACAAAATTATTATCCATGTTTTATTGCTCTCCAAAGCAAGAAATGCTGTCGGCTTGAATCACAATTTCATTCTCTCACACTCTATAAATACCGTTTTGTTGGCTCCTTTGTTTCTACTTTCAGAAGAGGGTTCTGCCCTTAATCTAGTTTTCTAAGTAACACCCTGTTGTTTGGATACTTACAGGGTTTTCCTTTTGATTCTGGAAATCCACAAATTTTATGACCAGGCGTAGGTGATTTTTCCCATGAATCCTCCCAGGTACACAGAGAATCTTTTGAAGATGATAAAATAGGTCTCTTCTTAAGATCAATGTGTAGGTTTCACGTGCTGGGAAATTACTGAAAAACTACACCTGCATTTATATGCAAGCAGATGGGGGTGGGGGGTGTCATAAGAAACACAAAGCCTTCAACGTGAAGACTCACTTTAGGATGCAGGACCATTGGTTCCCAGATAAACTTATTATAGCAAGGAAGTCTTTGAACCAAAAGCAAGCAAATAAAGGAGGGAAAACCTCTAATTCATAGTCTCATTGTGAAATTCAAGATGCAGCAATAAGACAAGTGTAAACTGTATTTAAAAGGGCAGAATCCCAGAGCAAAAAAGAGTTTTATAAAGTATAAACATCTGAAGCAACAGAGGCCGTGAACAGCACACTAGATCATTCAGTAACTTACAAAGAGATAGATACTATTTAAAGATAAGGTAATATTTTTCCATCTTTTTGTGTCTTCCTCAATTTCTTTCATGTATGTACACTTAGGTATATAGACATAAAGTATAGATCCCTTATGTCTTTATTTAGGTTTATTCCTAGGTATCTTATGGTTTTTGTTGCTATTGTGAATGGAACTGATTCCTTAATTTCTCTTTCTACAGTTACATTGTTAGATTTCTGTACACTTCTATACAGAAAAGCAACTGATTTCTGTGCATTGTTTTTGTATCCTGCCACATTGCTGAACTGCTGTATGAGTTCTAGTAATTTGGGGGTGCAATCTTTTAGATTTGCCACATAAAGCATCATGTCATCTGCAAAGAGGGAGAGTTTGACTTCTTCTTTGCCAATTTGGATGCCTTTCATTTCTTTCTGTTGTCTGATTGCTGAAGCTAGGACTTCTAGTACTATGTTGAACAACAGTGGTGAGAGTGGGCATCCCTGTCGTGTTCCTGATCCATTGATAATGATATTCACTCTGGGCTTTTCATAGATGGTTTTTATGATATTGAGGAATATTCCTTCTATGCCTATATTCTGGAGAGTTTTAATCAGGAACAGAACTTGTATTTTGTCAAATGCTTTTTCTGCATCAATTGAGAGGATCATATGGTTCTTATCTTTTCTTTTATTGATGTGGATTGGAAGAATAAACACTGTTAAAATGTCTATCCTCCCCGGAGATATTTACACTTTCAAAGCCATCCCTATTAAAATACAATTGGCAAAACAAAACAAAACCAACCATTGGCATTTTTCAAAGAGCTGGAACAAAAAAATCCTAAAATTTGTATGGAACCAGAAAAGATCCCTAATGACCAAGGGAAGGATGAAAGAGAAAAACGAAGCTGGGGGCATCACGTTGTCTGACTTCAAGCTACATTACAAAGCTGTGATCACCAAGACAGCATGGTACTGGTACAAAAACAGATATATAGACCAGTGGAACAGAACAGAGATACTAGGAATGGACCCTCAACTCTATGGTCAACCAATCTTTGACAGATCAGGAAAAAAATATCCAATGGGAAAAAGACAGTCTCTTCAGTAAGTGGTGCTGGGAAAATTGGACAGCACATATATAAGAATGAACCTGGACCCTCCCCTTACACCATACACAAAGATAAACTCAAAATGGATGAGAGATCTCAATGTGAGACAGGAATCCATCAAAATCCTAGAGGAGAGCATAGGCAGTAATCTCTTCAACATCAGTCACAGTAATTTCTTTCAAGACATGTCTCCAAAGACAGGTGAAACAAAAGCAAAAATGAATTTTGGGGACTTCATCAAGTTAAAAAGCTTCTGCACAGTAAAGGAAAAAGTCAACAAAACAAAGAGGCAACCAACAGATTGGGAGAAGATATTCACAAATGACATTACAGATAAAGGGGTAATATCCAAGATCTATAAAGAACTTACTTCTCAAACTCAACACTCAAAAAACTAATAACGCAGTCAAAAACTGGGCAGAAGGCATGAACAGACACTTCTCTAAAAAAAAAAAAAGACATACAAATGGCTAACAGACACATGAAAAAATGCTCAACATCACTAGCCATCAGGAAATATAAATCAAAACCACAATGAGATACCACACCAGTTAGAATGGCCAATGAGATACCACACCAGTTAGAATGGCCAAAATTATTAGGACAAGAAATACAAATGTTGGCAAGGATGTGGAGAAAGGAGAACCTTCTTACACTGTTGGTGGGAATGCAAGTTGGGGCAGCCACTCTGAAAAACAGTACGGAGGTTCCTCAAGATGTTAAGAATAGAGCTACCCTATGACCCAGCAATTGAACTACTGGTATTTACCCCAAAAATAGAAACATAGTGGAAAGAAGGGGCATGTGCACCCCAATGTTAATAGCAGCAACGTCCACAATAGCCAAACTGTGGAAGAAACTGATATGCTCTTCAACAGATGAATGGATAAAGAAGATGTGGCCCATATATAAAATGGAATATTATTCAGCCATCAGAAATGATGAATACTCACCATTTCCATCGACACGGATGGAACCGGAGGGGATTATGTTAAGTGAAGTAAGTCAAACAGAGAAAGACAATTATCATATGGTTTCATTCATATGTGGAACATAAGCAATAGCATAGAGGGCCATAAGGGAAGGGAAGGAAATCCAAAGGGGGAGAAATCAGAGAGGGAGATGAACTGTGAGACTATGGACACTGAAAAACAATCTGGAGGTTTCAGAGGAGAGTGGGGGAAGAGGGCAACAGGGTCATGGGTATTGAGGAGGGCACGTGCTACGATGAGCACTGAGTGTTACATTTAACTAATGAATTGTTGAACCCTGCATCAATGACTAATTATGTACTATAATGGCTAACTGAACACAATAAAAAATAAAAACATAAAAAAATAAAGACAAGGTAAGAAAAAAGATAAAGAAATGTAATATTTATTGAATGCTCAATGTATGCCAAGCACTTTTACAAACACTTTCCACGAATTAACACATTCCATGCTCACATTAACTATGTGAGGCAGATCCTGTGATTGTTTTTTGCATTTTGCAAATGAACAAGTACTAATTGAGATATTTAAGATGCAATTGATGAGATCATCTTTAGACTAGAAAGAGAAATACTTGCTCATAATGTAGCCCAGAAAGGCAAAAAGACAAAACATATAACAGAGGAGTTAGGAGACAGGGAGGACAGACCAAAAGCCCCAAGATTTGAGATGAGTGCATGTTCAGTGTGCCCAGGACAGTTCCAGGTTAAATCTGTCCTGACATTTCATCTGGATAGTGTCCCTTCACTCAAAAGAGTGTCCTGGTTAGAACAATTAATCATGTGGCTAATGTATTCAACATTCAACTGCTAGGAGTTCTATCAGAAGAGAATGAAAGGAATGTCCCAGAAGAAACATCTGAAGAGGAAATTGCTGAGGATTTTCCAGGATGAGGAATGCTATACACCCTCGAATAGAAACTGCACACTGAGAACAAAGCAGGACTAAGTAAAGACAAATCCACACAGGGAAAGAAAACTACAGAACATCAAGGATAAAAAATAATCTTCACTTGGACTTACTGTGGACTTCATATCAGCAACAATATAAGTCAGAAGAAAAATGAAATGCTTTCAAAATGCCAAGAGACAAACAAGAATTTTTTATCCAGCCTAACTGTCATGAGAATATGAAAGAAAAAAAAAAAAGAAAAAACAACAAAAAAAATTTTTTTCAGACTTAAAAGGAAGAATAAAAGAGTTTACCCCTCATATGCCCTGACTAAGAAACCAGTGGGATACAAGAAATACAGAAGAATCTGGAGATTTTAATAAAATATGCCAGTATTCTTATTTAAAAAAAGGTAAAATGAAACCATCAAGCAGCAATAACAAGGTAGATACAGTTCAGTGAGCAAAGCATGTCAAGGCCTTTGTAGTTAGAAATAAGACTAGAAAACTGAAAAACCAAAAATTGTATTTTTTTTAAAACTGGAGCAAGACATACATATTCTCAATTTAAGGGTAACTACTTAAAAAACTGAAATATGGGAAGGAAAATATTCTCCATCCCAAAGATAACAGAGGTAACGAAATGAACCAAAGAAAACAGATGCTAAAAGAAGACACAAACTGAAATATCAAAATTAAGTATAGCTACATGAAAAAATCACAATAAATATAAACAAATTACACTCTATCTAAAAGTAGAGATAATCAGATTGAATAAAAATAATCAGGAACAGGTACCTGGGTGACCCAGTTGGTTAAGTGACTGCCTTCGCCTCAGGTCATAATCCTGGAGTCCCAGGACTGAGTCCCGTATTGGGGTCCCTGTTCGGCAGGGAGTCTGCTTCTCCCACTAACTTCTCTCCTCTCATGCTCTCTTTCTCTCATTCTCTCTCTCTCTCTCAAATGAATAAATAAAATCTTTCAAAAAATAATCTTTTAAGAAATACAAGAAAAACTGTACAGTAAGATTTAAATAAAGGCTTAAAAAGCAATATACCAAAAAAGCTGGTAAAGTAAAATTAATAACAGACTAAAAAGAATTTGAGGGGCGCCTGGTGGCTCAGTGGGTTAAAGCCTCTGCCTTTGGCTCAGGTCATGATCCCAGGGTCCTGGGATCGAGCCCCGCACCGGGCTCTCTGATGGGCAGGGAGGCTGCTTCCCTTCCTCTCTCTACCTGCTTCTCTGCGTACTTGTGATCTCTATCAAATAAATAAATAAAATCTAAAAAAAAAAAAGAATTTGAGGAGTTAGGATAAACAAACATAAAGGAATAAAATAAAAATTAAAAATACAGTGTTCTAAACAGATTTAACTACTATGACTTTTTACACACCTTTAAGCATAGGCTTAAAGCACATAAAACAAGAACTGACCAAAAAAGAAGGAAAATTTGTCAATTTGCCAATGTGTTCACAACACATTGGGAGATTATAACAGTGTGATTAATTTATTTAAATTAATTTAAATAAATTAATTTATTTAAATCTTAAGAATTAAATGATCAATATTAATATTAAATAATTAATTTAAATGAATTTAATTTATTTAATTTTAATAAATTAAAATTCAGCCATGAATAGTCAATGAATAAAACTAACAAAAATGTGCAAGACTTTTACACAGAGAATTATGAAACATCATTGAGAAATAGTAAAGAAGACTTAAATGGAGAGGTAATCCATAATTCTGGATGGAAGACTCAACGCTGTAAGGATGCTAATTCTCCCAAATTGATCTAGAGATTCAGTGTCATTTAAATAACTCTCTTGGGGCACCTGTTTGGCTCAGTCAGTTAAGTGCCTGCCTTTGGCTCAGGTCATGATCTCAGGATGCCAGGATTCGAGCCCTGAGTCAGGCTCCACCACAGCAGATAGTCTGTTTCTCTGTCTCTCCCTGCTTGTGCTCTCTCACCATCTCTCTCTCTCCTCCAAATAAATGAAGTCTTTAAATAAGTAAATAAATAAATCTCTCAAAGAGAAAAGTAATATTTTCAACAACTTTCGTTTGCTCAATTAACCATGTGAAAAAAATATATTGATCTCCTACCTCGCATTAAACACAAAAATCAATATCATGTGGATTAAATGCCTAAATATAAAAGACAATAGTATAAAATTTTAGAAGACATTATGGGGTAAAGAATGATTTCTTTTCAAAGACATAAAAATCACAAGAAAAAGATCAATGAATTTGAATATTTTAAAGAAAAGATTGATAAACTTGAATACTCTAAACTCAGTAAAAGATACCATAAAAAGAATAAAAAGAGAGGCACAGGAGGGAAAAGATATCTGCTATATTATCATCAACAAAGTAAAATACTGAGAACATCCATGAATAAGTCCAATCCAACAGAAAAATGGGCAAAAAAGAAAGAAATGAAGGAAGGAAAAAAGGGAAGAAAGAGAAGCCAAGTTAAGATAAGATAAGACAAGAGAAAGAAAAGAACATAAATTTCAAGGGAAAGAAGGCACAAATGGCTCATAAACATGAAAACATGTTCAAGCTCATTATTAACCAAGAAAATGATCATTTAAATCCCAGTGAGATACAACTTCACACCCCCTTGCTGGCAAGAATTTTTTAGTTTAACAATACCAACTGTGTGCAAGAATGAAGAACCCTGGGGACTCTCGTGTTGGACATCACATGGTAAAGTGAGGTATGCACATACCCCAGGGCCCAACTCTTCCATTCTTAACAAGTGTAGCAGGAGACAGGTACAAAAATGTTCACAGAGGCTTTATTCAGAATAACTTGAACTGGAAACAACCCAAATAACCATCACCAGTAGAATAAACAGATTGTGTATAACAAAGTATATCAACATAGATGAATCTCAAAAACATAATACTGAACACAGTTCAGATACAGGAAAAATTAAATGATACATTGATTAGGAATACAAACATATGGTAAGGTGTAAGGAAAACCAAGACAATAATAAACATGAATTTGGGATAGTGGTTACCTTTGGGTGAGCAGAGAAAGGACTGGTAAAGGGACTGATAGTGTCCAATGTTCTCTGTCTTGGCCTGGGTGCCAGGAACATGGTTGTTCATTTGATCACTGTTCTTGAAGTATCACACATATATTTTCATACAGTCTTTTCATGAATGTGATATTTTAAATTTTAAAATTTTTAAAGTAATAAAAATAAGATGTACTATTAGTATTATGTTACAATAGTATTGCCAGACCTTAGCTTATTTTCTACTTGCCTTGAAACAAATATTCTTCTTTTCATTGTGTCCAAAGATAACCGCGTAGCTTTTTGAAGACTGTCTAGTAATTGATGAGAGAAAAAAGCATAGACCTCTTTACATTCCTGTAACAAAAAATCATATTGAGGGTTGGGTTCAAGATGGTGCCATAGCAAGCTTCCCCACCCACCAATGTATCAGAGTAGTCTCAGGCGTGTCCTACAGCCAGACTGAGTGCCAGGCCTACCCACCACTGAGAGAAGGATGAACACAGTGAGGAGAACCTCAACAAAGAGAGAGAAAATACAAGAAAGTACTGAAGAGGGACACCTGGGTGGCTCAGTCAGTTAAGCATCTGCCTTTGGCTCAGGTCATGATCCCAGGGTCCAGGGATTGAGCCCCACATCAGTCTCCTTGCTCAGCGGAGAGCCTGCTTCCCCCTCTCCCTCTGCCTCCTTCTCCCTCTGCCTGCTTCTCCCCCTGCTTGTGCTCTCTCTCTCTCAAATAAATAAATACAATCTTAAAAAAGAAAGAAAGAAAGAACCAAAGATAAGTTATAACTGAACTGAAAAATACACTAGAGGGGTTCAACAGCAGGCTGACTGAAGTAGAAGAACAAATCAGTGAGCTGGAAGACAAAGTAATGGAACTCACCCAGACAAAGCAGCAAAATGAAAACAGAATTAAGGAAGTGAAAATATCTTAAGGGACCTTTAACATCAAGTGGGAAAAGTGCTTATAGGGAACCAAGAAGGAGAAGAGAGAGAGAAAAAGAGCCAGAAAAATGACTTAAAGAAATAAAGGCTGAAGAAGGAATCAGGCATCCACATGCACAAAACCCAGAGTTCCAACTAAGATGAATCCAAAGAGATCCACACCCGGACACGTTGCAATTAAAATGATAAAAGTTAAGGATAATTTAAGAGATAATCCTAAAAGCGAGAAGAGAAAAACAATGTTTCACATACAAGGGGAAACCCCAAAAGGCAATCAACAGATTTTTCAGCAGAAACTTTATAGGCCAGAAGGAAGTGTATAGCACATTCAAAGTGCTGAAAGAAAAAAAAAAACTTCAAAACAAGAATTCTCTATGTGGCAAGTGGCAAGATTATCATTTAGAATTTAAGGAGCTTTTCAGATAAGCAAAAAGCTAAAGAAGTCCATCACCTACACTGGCCCTAAAGAATTGTTAAAGGGATTTCTTTATGATAAAAAAATTGGTACTAATTAATAATAACAAAACATATGAAAGTAAAATCTCACTGGAAAAAGTAAATATATGACAAAGGTAGTGAACCAATGACTTATAAAGCAAGCATGAAGGTTAAAAGATAAAAGTAGTAAAATTAGCTAAAATTTTAATTTAAAGAAAGTATAAAATAAAGAAAGTATAAAATAAAAAGATATAAAGTGTGTCACCAAAATTATAAAAACTAGACATGGGGAAGAAAAAAATAAAGTTTTAAAATATGTTTAAATTGAGTTGCTATCAATTTTAAAAAGACTGCTATTTAAATGGGATATTTTATGTGACCCTCAGAGTAACCACAAAGTGAAAACTTCTACTTAATACACAGAAGAAAACAAGAAAGGAATCTAAACATAACAGTAAACAAAGTCATCAGATTACAAGAGAAGAAAGGAACAAACAGAAAACAAAAATAGCCATGAACAAAATGGCAATAATTATATACTTACCAACAATTGCTTGAAATGAAAAGGACTAAATTCTCCAAACAAAAGACACAGAGTAGCTGAATGGATAAAGAAATAAGACCCATCTGTATGCTGCCTATTGGAGACTCATTTCAGAAGTAAATCACACACAGACTGGAAGTTAAAGGATGGAAAAAGATCTTTCGTGCAATGGAAATGAAAATAAAGCTGAAGTACCTACTCAGATCAGACAAAACACGCTTGAAAACAAAGACTGTATAAAAAGACAAAGAATGGTATTACAAAATGATAAAAGGAGTCAACCCAGCAAGAAGATAGGACATTTATGAATGTAGATGCACCCAGCAGAAGCATCAAAATATACAAAGCAAATATTAACAGATCAAAGGAAAAAATTGAAAGCATCTGTAAATGATACACTAGAAGCCACATGCCCCAATGTTAGGGACCATTCAAGACCTCTCCGCACAAAACTTCAGGCCTAGGGAACTTAGTGCAAGTGGCAGGGTGAGAACCTGCCTCTCTAAAGGTGGCAACAAAGGTACCCAGGTGGCTCAGTTGGTCAAGCATCTGCCTTCAGCTCAGCTCATGATCCTGGAGTCCCAGGATCGAGCCCCACCTCAGGCTCCCTGCTCAGTGGGGAATCTGCTTGTGCTCACTCTCTCTCATTCTCTTTCTCAAATAAATAAATAAAATCTTTTTTAAAAAATTAAAATGTACAATACCAAAATATATGGGATGAAATTTCCACCACACTGGGACCATGGTTTGCCCCTCTCTCTAAGTCCTTCTTTCCCCCCAGAGGTGTTGCCAAGTTTATTGGTTAGAGCACAGGACAAATACTGAGCCTGGGAAGGGATCTGGGCACCATGCCTTGCTAGCACAGTGAGTCACACCTCCAGGCCCAAACTCTATTCCTCTCTGCATCTGTGTTCCTCTCTGCTTCTACACCCTTCTACGTCCTCTGGGACAGGGTGGACCAGCCAGTTTGAGTTGGGTCAGAAGGCAGAGTTATCAGGCCTGAGCAAAGAGGAATAGGATCAGTGCTGGTGAATTACCAGGCTAAAACATGGGCATGACATAGTCTGATTTTTATGTTAGAGAGACCATTCTGGCAGCAATGTGGAGGATGATGGATTTGAGGGATGACGGCCACTCATGCAGCTCCAAGTGATCCCCCAATTCAAGAGACTCTGATGATCATCAGCTTTGGTCTAAGGACCCCAACCAGTGTCAATGGGAATGTAATTGGAAGAGGAGGACTGCTAGCAGGAGCATACACTTCCTCTCTCCTGCTGCCTCCTGCCACTTGATAATGGCCACCTGAAGCACGGTACTGAGAAGAAATCTACAGCCAAAATCTAGTCTCAGTGGCGGGGAAGTGCTTTTCTATCCATTGGTGATATCCTCCTTGAGCAAAAAGGTGAAAGTGGATCAGATGTGTGCTGATTATTTCCAAAACTGTGTTACAGTGTTCGTTAGAGGTGTAAAAGTGTGTAAAATAAAAGAAGAAGTAAAAGAAGATGAGGGATTAAAAGAAAACTGACAGGAGGAGGAGAAAGTAGGGATTAGCACAAATGTGGGAGTGGCATTCAGAATTGTGCATGACCAGAAGGGTGAGGCCTAAAAAGGAACAAGAAACCCCATATGTCCTTGTCAACCTTCATTCTCAACACATCTCAACACATGAAAATCTGCCCACTTAGGGTTTCTCCTGGAGGGGAGTCCACAGGTTATCCCAGGGATGCTAGTAAAAATTACAGATCCTTGGGCCCAAGTGAATCAAAATTTGGCCTTGCAAGATAGGTAACTCAATTAAACACAGTAACTGGAAACAGAGTTCTCCACTCTTGGGTTGGATGGACTGGCACTACAGCCCCAGAAGTATGACATTTACTGTATAAGAAAATATGGCCAATCACAATACAGGGAGATGAGTTTATAAACTGTATTGATGAATCACTTTAAAAGTTGATGGTGTTGGGGAAAACTAGAAGGATGGCTAGATCTTGCAAGATCCTACAATGTAGAATCAAAAATTACATTTTCTAGGGCGCCTGGGTGGCTCAGTGGGTTAAGGCCTCTGACTTCAGCTCAGGTCATGATCCCAGGGTCCTGGGATCGAGCCCCGAATCGGGCTCTCTGCTCAGCAGGGAGCCTGCTTTCCCCCCTCTCTCTCTGTCTGCCTCTCTGCCTGCTTGTGATCTCTGTCTGTCAAATAAATTTAAAAAAAAAAAATTACATTTTCTAGATTTTGTTATAAATCCAGGTTGGTTATAAGTCCATTCAGGTTGGATGCAGAACTGCCCAGAGGAAGCATCATTTGGGGTCATCTACAGCCCAAGGAGTCATAATTCAGCTAAACTGCATGAAGTCATGTCATATAAATACCTTCTTAAATTCATCTTCTTTATCATTAACATCAACCTCAGGAATGATATTAGCCTCATAATCAGTGCTTTCACCCTCTTCTGTTTCACTTCCAAAAACAACATGTTTCCTCTGTTCTACAGATAAAAAACAAAAATGTATACATATATAACATTTAATGTTGAGCATTTAGTTTATTCCACATAGCCAAATCTTCTTAGGAAACTTCTTCTTTAAAAGTTTTGAATCTAAAAATTTAAGACTTGTTTCAGTAGGAATCATCTTTGAATTCAATTTAAATCACCCATCTCAACAGAATAGTAATTCTACTAAGAAATACTCTTTAAATATACTCCTTCTTAGTATACAGAATTAAGAAAGATTTTAAGTGGGCTTTACATATTATCTTTCCAAAATATGTGTTGGGGTGCCTAAGTGGCTCAAAGTGTTAAGCGTCTGCCTTCAGAGCGGGTCATGATCTCGGGGTCCTGGGATCAAGCCCTACATAGGGCTCCCTGCTCAGTGGGGAGTCTTTTTCTCCCTCCCCCTCTGCGGTTCCCCCTGCTTGTGCTCTCTCTCTCTCTCTGTCAAATAAATAAAAATTAAAAATTAAATAAATAAAATATGTGTTTACCTTTTGAGTATTTTAACTTAATGAGCTAATTGGGGTTTATGACACTTCTGAAGAAAGCTAATTAAACAAGTAGAAAAACTCTAAGAGAAATAAGACAGGCCATGGATTTTTTTTTCTAATTTAAATTTAATTAATTAACATATAGTATATTATTAGTTTCAGAGGTAGATTTCAGTGATTCATCAGTCTTATATAATATCACATGCCCTCCTTAATGTCCATCACCCAGTTACCCCCTCCCCCATCCCTCTCCCCTCCAGCAACCCTCAGTTAGTTTCCTATGATTAAGAGTCTCTAGTGGTTTTTCTCCCTCTCTGATTTTGTCTTATTTTATTTTTCCCTCCCTTCCCCTATGATCCTCTGCTTTCTTTCTTCAATTCCATATATCAGTGAGATCATATGACAATTGTCTTTCTCTGATTGACTTATTTTGCTTAGCATAATACCCTCTAGTTCCAAGCCTGTGGATAGTTATTTAAGCTCATAATTTCTTAATCTTAGCACTACTGATATTCTTTGGTTATTGAAGGCTGTTCTGTGCACTAAAAAATGTTCAGCAGCATCCCTGAGCTCTACCCCCTAGACGCCAGTAGCATCCCCTCTGCTATATGACAACCAAAAATGTCTCCAGACATTTTAGCATGCTGTGCTAAAAGAAAAAAGAGAGAGAGAGAGAGATTAACATAACAGGCCCGAGACTTGTTTGCAACATTGATCCTTGGTTGGCATCTCATTCCCACCATTCTCTAGCTGATATAAAGGGTTCCCTGTGCCTAAGCAGTTTGTGCAAATGGTGTAGTATATGCTGAACACGTTTTCCTTCAGGGAGTCTGGAATTTGGGTACCTGCTAAGCAGAAGGCACCCGCTTAAGAACATATCCATCACTCTCGTGATTATAATACCATAACTCAAACATTGTAACTAGCAAGCAAAATTACCTGGTAATGGTTTTGCTGTTTTCCCACTGTACTTAACTTCATAAATATTTTCAAATATTAGTATAAGTTCTTTGACAGCTTCTTCCACATGCTTACTTTTGTGGTTTAGAACATCAGCCCATTCTTTTGTGTATGTCTATTAAATAAGGCAATGACTATTAATTTACAGATGCTTAAAAATACTGTAAAAACTATTAATATAACCTTAATTTCTAGAAGTATAATTAACATCACTTGAAAATGGCTAGAGAGGGGTGCCTGGGTGGTTCAGTTGGTTAAGCAGTTGCCTTCAGCTCAGGTCATGATACCAGAGTCCTGGGATCGAGCCCCACCGCAGGCTCCCTGCTCAGTAGGGAGCCTGCTTCTCCCCTGCCTGCTGTTCCCCCTGCTTGTGCTTGCTCTCTGTTTCTCTTTCTCTTGCTCACTCTCTCTGTGTCAAGTAAATAAATAAAATCTTGAAAAAAAAAAAAAGGAGAAGGAGAAAAGAAAATGACTAGATATAGTTGCCAATAGCGTAATGTTTTAGATCCAAAACTGTCAATGGCTAAAGGCATAGCTGCTAAGGTCCAAGCAAAGAAAAGGAAGAGAGAAAAAGAAAACTCAAAGTCTTTGACTTTTATCTGACTCCATCACCCATAAACATCTACATTCACATTTATATGATGACTGGCACCTGGCTGGCTCAGTAGGTAGAACAGACTCTTAACCTTGGAATCATGAGTTCAAGTTCCCTGTTGAATATAGAGGTTACTTAAAAAACAAAAACAAAACAAAGAAGGAAATAAAGAAAAAGAAATTTTTTTTAAAAAGCTGAAGAACAAGAGAGATAAGGATGTCAAACATTGAAAATGAGAAGTGGTTTCAAAAAAGGACAATCCAAAGAGTTGCTTTGAGATTCAAACGAAATAAGGTTTTAAAGTGAGCATGAGGCTCATTTACGCCAGGCATCTGTTTAAGAGCTTCCCATGTAATAACCCATTTAATTAAATGACAACCACTTGGGATAGGTAATATCATTGTCCCCATTTCACAGATGAGAAAACCGAGGCTCAAAGAATCAGCAACTTGTCCAAGGTCACATAGCAACTGGACAACGCAGGAGTTTGAAACCAGTGTTGTCTGATTTTAAACCCAGGGCTTTGCCTTTCTGAACTTTTCTAATAGGCTTTGGGAAGAAATTAAGAACTAATTAAATTCAGAAAAGAAAACTTGCCTATGAGGTTGAACAGGTCTTTTGACATGTCTATGATGTCCATACCTTTTAGGGAAGAGAAAAATAAAAGGGAGCAGCCGACACGGGCCTTCAAACTCACTTCTTCAAGGGGATCTGAGCCTGTCTAAGCAAAAATCTCCACACAGACAAGCCTCAGAAAGTCCCATATTTCTCATGCAGTGCCTTTGCATGTTCCTTTCTTGACTACTGGATTGAGAGAGCTACTTCTAAGTGTCTCTCTCTCTCATTTATTCCAGTTTGTGTGTATCTGAACCCACTCTCATCTTTTCTCAGTCTCAGAAGAAGTGGTGTTCCTCCTCCGACCTGGAGATATTCTCTGGTGCCCTCCCCACCGCACCAGCTCTTCCCACCTGGGTCCATCACTTACTCACTCCATCCTTTCTGGTTAATTCAACACAGTGGTTAACACTGGAATGACAGTGGTGAGAGCAGGGAAAACAAACAGCTCTAAAGAGGCAGAACCCAGATTAGTGGTCGCCCAGGGCTGGAAGGGTTGAGAGGAAGGATGTTCTAAAACTGTGATGATGGTTGCCCAACTCTGTAAATACACTAAAACCACTGGACTGTATACTTTAAATGGGTACGTTGTTATGTTGTGTGAATCATATCTCTATAAAGGTATTAAAAATATTAATTCATGCCAGAAACAATCTGAGCCAGGAATTGGGGAACACAAATGGAGATGGGAAATGAAAGATGGGTAAGTGAAGGCAGCACACATGGGAAGTTTGGCTGTGAATGAGAAATGAAGGGAGGTGTGGGAAGGTTTTTGTTTGTTGGCAAGGAAAAGACAATAGAACGTATTAGACTGCTGGTAGGAGGTGTCCGGTGGAGGGGGGAAATGAAGATCAAGAAGAGAGGGAAGACGACTGGGGGAGGAAGGTTGCCAAGAGGGCAAGAAAGAGGGGATTTGGGGCCCATCTGGAGGACCGAGATTTTGAAAAGAGGTTGGAACTTCCTCCATGAGCCTTCTCAGAACTCAGTGAAGAGCAGACTGAACTGAAGGCCAGTCCAGGGACAGACTGGAAAACCGTCAAACTAATTTCTTTCTTTCTTTCTTTCTTTTTTTAAATGAGATATAATTCACAATACAATACCACAAAGATTACCCTTGTAGAGTATACAATTCATTGATATTTAGTGTATTCACAGAGCTGTGCAACCATCACTGCTATTTCCAGAATATTTTCATCTCCCCCCAAAAGAATTCTCAGACCCATTAGCAGTCCCTCCTCATTCACCCATCTTCACAGACCTGGCAGTCACCAATCTACTTTCTGTCTCTATGGAGCCAAGCTGATTTTGTTGAAATAACTTTTAATACCCTTTGATGTATTTACCAGTCTTCCTATCATAACTTGGATCACATTCTCCTGATTTTCTATTCCCTTTGTGTACCTATCGAGATACAGATATGTCAGTTAGGGTTCAGTCAGGAAAACAGATGCCGCACCAGCTATTCTACCAGACAGAATGAGAGAACTTAATATAGAGAAGTGATTAAACAACTGTTAAAGGACTCAAAAAGGCAAAAAGGGACACAAAAGTCACACGGAGAGTTACTGCAGGAAGCAGCTCCCGAACCTGGAAGAGCAAAGGCAAAAGGATGGAGTTTCTAGAACCTGGAGCTGGGAAGTGAGGGAGCTGCCCAGCCGGCGCTCCTGCCTCAGGGCAGGGCCTTGTGGGGTTGGTACATCTGAGAAGCACAAGAAGCGAGTTCTGGAAGGGCTGGAAAAAGCTAGGACCTAGGATTAACTGCCACTGCCAGCCAAGAGAGGTTGTCTGACTATATTGGGAACAGGAAGAAAAGCGGGAAAGGGCAAGTCTCTTCTTTCTCCTCCACCCTCCTTCTATCACCACTATTGGCAAAGCCTAAAAGGAAGCCAGCAAAGATTTATCAAAGATAAATGCACTTTGCCGAGTCCCAGGCTCAGCATCATGGAGCAAAGGATCCAAAGTGAAGCCGGTGGATGATAGCTTTTTAAACAAAGAACATAATCTCTCCTAAAACCACAGTTAGATGCTCCAAGTCAAGGACCACTTCCCTGACTGCAAATATCCCCGGTTCCCAAATATGGTATGAAACCACCAGCTGGCCCACACTAACCTCCCACCAAAATTAGCAGTATGTGTAGTGTTTCCAAAACTTATTTCTGTCCAGAATATTACCAGACTTGTCCTGTCATTATAAATCTTACTCTGCCTTCATTATAAAGGCCCGCCTGATGACAGGTTTGTGGAAGAGCAGCCCACATATTACTAGACTATGGATCCATCTGATGTAAGTGACTGGCACGTATTGATTGGCAAAGCGCTCTTCAAAATTCCACCTCTTGTATCTTAACTTATCACTTATCTCATAGTAATAGCATCTGCTCATGGGATATCAATGCAATCACCACATTCAAACTAGGCCACACTTTATCTATTCTAATTTCCCTGATTTGTGTGATCGGTTTCTCTTCCTATGCATATAAAATTTCTTTGTTAGTGTCTGCAAAGTAAATTCTATCTGGTAGTGTGAATTTTTCTCCCACTGAGCGGCTGACAGTGTCACAACAGTTGTAGGTACATACCAATAGAAAATGATTATCATTGTAAATGGACAAAAAGAAGGATACTGATAGAGGTATTTCCTGTTCCTTTGTATTCTGCTTGTTTATAAGTAAGACCTGGTATGAAGTGCATAGATTCAGATTCTAGAATGAGTGAGAAGAAAATGACAGGCAGGAAATTACCCCTAGCACTCCCTCCGCCCACCCCCTCCCCCCCCAGGGCAGGAAGCAGGAGACTTTTTCTTTGGAAAATTTCATTTGCTCAGAAAAGGCCTTTTTAGCATCTGAAGGGCAGTCCCTCCTAGGGATATGGAATCCTGGATGTGGAATCCAGCAGGGCAGACAGGGAGAGTTCCAGGTTAATAATTTTGCAGCTGACCTAGAGACTAATCAACCCAGGTTAAATTTTAGTATATGTGCTGCCAAAGCGAGCACTCAACCCAGGTTAAAAACAGGTAGTCAGAGGGCTCTGAGAGAAGTCTCTTGGGGGAAAAATTGGGACTCTGATATAATAGCATATTTGAAAGAACTTGTGAAAACAGAAACAATTAGAGCAAAACAAAAAAGTTATATAAGAAAAAAAATTACACGTACAGTACATGGTTCTGCATTGGCTAATATTTGTATGGGCATAATTAAGTGTTGTTATTTACCATTATTATTTAACTAAAAGTGATTTTATAACTATATTGAGAAAACAAGGGAGGAGTGATAGAGGATAGGGTCAAAGAACTAAATCCTCACTTATTGAAGCAGGAAGCAAATAATGTACAAATTTGTCAATTCAAGAGCAGTACCCCAGATATACTACTTGGGAGATACAGAAATAATACTATAAGGAATAGCTAAAAGTTTAAAATGAGTGCCTTTCCTAGGACCCAAATTGTGATCTCCATATACTATTTTCTACTGGTAACATGGAAGGGAATGAGGACTGACTGGAGAAATGGGTGATCCCAGATCTGGGACAGGAAATGTACAAGGTGAGCCTATGATACCCTACAGTTCCAGAAAGCAAGAGAGCTTTCAAAGACTACTGGAGTCATATAAAAAAATATAGAAGCCAGCCTGAAGGATTCCACGGAATGAAGATGGAAAAAATTTTAACACCAAAAAGACATTTTCCAAAAAGACATACAAATGGCCAAGAGACATATGGAAATATGTTCAATGTCCCGCATCAGGGAAATACAAATCAAAATTATAAGACACCACCTTACACCTGTCAGAATGGCTAAAATAAAAAACACTAGAAACAAGTGTTGGGCGAGGATGTGGAGGCAAAGGAACCCTTTTGTACTATTGGTGGGGATGCAAACTGGCACAGCCATACTGGAAAACAGTATGGAAGTTCCTCAAAAAGTTAAAAATAGAACTACTCTATGATCCAGTAATCACATTACTGGATATTTACACAAAAAATGAAAACAAAACAAAACACTAATTCAAAGGGATCCATGCACCCCTATGTTTACTGCAGCATTATTTATAATAGCCAAATTTTGGAAGCAGCCCAAGTGTCCACCAATAGATGAATGGATAAAGATGTGATATGTAGAAACAATGGAATATCTTCCCACCATAAAAGAGAATGAGATCTTTCCATTTATAACATGGATAGAAACAAAACAAAAGATCAAATGAACAAACAGACAGACAAAAACAACAACAAAAACAACAACAACAAAACCCAGAAACAGACTGATAAATACAGAAAACAAACTGGTGGTTGCCAGAGGGGATGAGGGTGGAGAGATGGATAAAATAGGTGATGAGAATTAAGAGGTACAAACCTCTAGTTATAAATCCATCAGAGAGATGTAAAGTACAGGATAGAGAATATAGTCGATAATACTGTAATATTGTACGGTGACAGGTGGTGACTATGCTTATTGTGGTGAGCACTGAGTAATGTATAGAATTGTCAGATCACTGTGTTGTACACCTGAAACTAATTTAACATTGTATGTCAACTATATTTCAACAATTAAAAAAGAGAGGTACCTAATCATATTTTCTTCCTGAGAAACGGTGCTAACACCATTTAATTAATCTGTCACTTTCCCCACTGAACTAAAATATTACCTTTGATGGTGTATTAATTTTTTATTGTGCTCTTTTTTTCCTAGAGTCTTTACTTTGTTCCTCTAAATTATATATTTTTTCTGTTAATGCCATATTGATTTGATTACAATGGCTTTAATAAAATTTTTTATTACCTATTCTTCCTTATTTATCATTTTAAAATAATAGAATTTAATGCAATTTATGAAAATAAATGTATAGGAATTCTAACTGCAAGTGCATTAAATTTATATCGTAACTTGCAAAAAAAAAAAGATTTTTTACAGTAGGTTAAAAACAAAATCCAGCTAAATGTTCTTTAGAAGAGAAAACCTAAAATAGGAGAACCCAGAATGGTTGGAAAAAACAGACTAGAGAAAGATATATCTGGAACATAATAACCAAAAAAGTCTGGTGTAGCTATAATAATGACAAATAAAATAGTCTTCAAAGACTAAAAGCTTAACAGTGATAGAAGGAACAAATGGTCCGGAAGACACAATCATTTTAAACTCACATGCTCCAAGAACAAGATATAAAAATGGGCCATTTTGTGTTGTCCCTATTATAGCCAAAGTCCCAATGCTGAGAACAAATGACTTTAAGATCCTACAGCTTATGCAGGAGGTAGTTCTTAAATGGTAGCAGGGGAGACAACCATCAGACCTTTGCCCATCTTGAGATTATAGAAAGGAAGTATGATCATTGGTAGAGATCAGGTAGAAATAAGTGTAGGGTACACCAAAGGGACCACTTGGAGATCTTGACCCATGTCCTCTAGAATTTGGGGCTAGAGGAACTGACCTATGCCTAAGTTGTCCTAAGGCAAGAGGCCAGCTGGCTGTCCAAACCCCTAAAGGCAAGAGGAGTCTGCATTTCCATAGAAAAAGGAGCAAACGCTCCTGTATTCCATGGGCTGGATTGGACCCCTTGAGATAGAGCTACCTTTGGTTGACACGAGCAAGGTAACCCAAAGCAGCAGAGTGAGTGTAGTTGAAGTACACAGCAGGCAAAAAAGAAAGAAGAATCTGGTTCAAGACATAAAGTGAGCATTTCTGAGAGAGACTGCTATGTGCCAGGCCTCAAAAATGATTAGACAGGGTTCCTGTCTTTGTGATTTTGAGACAATGGAGCATAAATAAGTACTCAAAGAATTTCAGTATATTGTGATGCTGAGGAGGTTAGGTTTTGTCCTGTAGACACTGGATGAAACTTCTCTTGAAGGATTTAAGATCATGAGTGGCAATGTGGAGAATGGATATGACAGGGCCAAATATGGAGGCAGAGAGACCAGTTAGTTAGATCATAACATCAGTGCTAAACTCAGAATGAGTCTTAAGGGCCTGACATAGGAAAGGGGTAGTAAGCATGGAAAAGAAGAGGCAATTCAAGCAAACTTGGAGTAAAAGGCAAAAACCTCACTAAATCTGAAGGCTGACTGAATTTAGGAAGTGGGAGTGAGGAAATGATTCCAGATGACTCCCAGATTTCTTTGAGTGGCTTAAGGGAAAGTCTGTGGTAGTTAAAACCAAGAGGTACTCAATGTCATCCATCAAAGGAAGAAGAGTGAACCACTGCTGGAAACCCAGGAGACTCCAGTCTGAGGTTGAGGATATTAGAAAGATCACATCTAGGGTGTGGCCGCGGGTTTGAGCTATTGAAGCCATGTTGAATCTTTGGATCTGAGGCTCTCTGAAAAAGCTAGGATGTCTATATGCTACTGAGAGAGAATTCCACTGTTAGGTTTTCCACGTTAGGTTTATGAGCCAGGATTTCTATGATTAAAACATAATAGATAAATGCATACCTCATTGAGTGTCAACATGTCTTCTACTTTGGTAGCACCCCCTTCGGGCAGGGAAATTAACACAGTTTTGGCTATTTCCTTTAGAACCGTATCAATATGCATTTCACACAAGTCACTGATCTACCAACAAGAAAAATAAATGTAGAGGAAAACTCTTCTTTCATCCAAATGTACTTGAGTTATAAACTAATTTAGAGGGATATATCTAGAAACTTGGGTCTTAAGCCAAGCACAATTTGGTGGAAATTTTAAGAGCACATCTGCAAAGAAGGCTTAATATGGAAATAAAGTTTTATAGAGCAAGCAAGCATCATGAACCATAATCTCCTATGTGTTATCTCTTTTAATCCTTACTCTGGTCTATGACTCACTTACTATCCAAGTTACATAGCTAAAGAAACAAAGGTTCAGATAAGTAAAGTAACCTGGGAAGGAACACATACATTGCAAAAGGCAGATCATTGTAGCTAGGTTTAGCTGACTCCCAAACCTCCAAGTTTTGTCTATTATACCAGGCTGCCATCACAGATCAGCACATCTAAAAGGCATGCATAATCCACGTAGCAAAGATGTCAGAAATTGATAGGCAGTCTCCAATTAGATGAATGCCTCATCTAACTAATAGCAGATGTATTAATATTAATATTTAAGCACTCTATGCTGCCATTTTCCACAGTCTACCATCATCCCATTTTCTAAACTGCATGGTGGAGATGAACCGCCATTTTAACAAATTGAAAGCAAGTAATTCAGAGATAAAAACAAGGCAACCCTAAATGAAAAGGTCCCAAAGCAGCAAGAGAAACATAAAGCATTATTTTTTTAACTTAATAGGAGCCCTTCTAGTTAAAAGTCACACCCTTTAGATTTCAGAGATAAGCAAACTATTTCTTACAGCCTGAGTATGAATGTATGTAGTTTTTTAAAATGTATGTATCATACCTTCTTTAAAAGTTGATTGAACATATTCAAAACTGAGTCAACCTCCTTAAAAAAGGTTTCCAGTGTTAAAGACGACCATGTTAATATTGTGAGCCCTTGTCTCAACACAGATTCCACCTAGAAAAAGAAGAGAAAAAAAAAGGTAGCAGCTTCCATGATTAGCAGGAATATCTGTGTTTATCAAAAAAAAAAAAAAAAAAAAAAAAAGCTTTCTTTTATTACCTGGAAATATCATATGTTATATTTCCTTAATTATATTTCCCTCCACTATACCTGGTAAAGGTGACTTTGCTTTTTAATCATCTTTGGCTGTCCATGAAGAATCATGGATTCTTAGAAAGTGCTCATTATTGAGATTTAGTTGTTTTTCAAAGGCAACAAAACTTGTTGAAAAGAAATCACTCCATAGGAAAAATAGAGCTATAATGTTGAACTAGAAAGACAGAAGATCCAGGCAAGAATAGATGTTCTAAAATCCATAATCTGTAGAACGGGGATCTAATTTTAAACAACAGGGAAATAATATAAACCTTCAGCATTACCAACCTTTTTCATTTTAGGGGTCATCAGATTGACAAACACCGAAGGCACTTCCTGACATAAGTCTTCATAATACTGCAGAAGACCCTGTTGAAAGTCAAAACGGTATGTGCAACTTTAATTTATTGTAAAGCAAGTCATATTTTCATCCATACCAGGAAGGTTTCATTATACCTGTTTCCTCATAGTCCTGCCAAGATTAAGGCTGCTCGCCTAAATTTAGATTAATTTATCATACTTTTTCTTCCCCTGTAAATTACCTTAACATCTCTGTTAAACAGCAAGTCAGTGAAACTTTCTAGAGTTGTATGTTTTGTATTTATTATTTAATTATTTTTCTGTATTTATGCTATTTCAAATAGCTTGGATAATTATCTTCTCACATTAGCTGTCATTATACGTTTTTCCCCTTTCTGTTCCTTGTCTTCTGACACATTAAAGCATATTGTTACTGATGCCACACTTCTTCTCTTGAATCAAAATAAATGTATGCACAGGGGCGCCTGGGTGGCTCCGTGGATTAAAGCCTCTGCCTGCGGCTCGGGTCATGATCTCAGGGTCCTGGGATCGAGTCCCACATCGGGTTCTCTGCTCAGCAGGGGAGCCTGCTTCCTCCTCTCTCTCTGCTTGCCTCTCTGCCTACTTGTGATCTCTCTCTGTCAAATAAATAAATAAAATCTTTTAAAAAAAAATAAAAAAATTAAAAAAAAACCAAAATAAATGTATACACAATCAGAGTTAACAGGCTTTTCTTTTTTCTTTTAGATATTTTTTAGAGATGAACCTTAATGATCAATAAAAATTGATCATTTTGTAATTTATTGCATGGTGTGTTATGAAACGTGGATTCAGGTTAATTTTTCCCCAAATAAATAATATTAAGCTGTTTCAAAGTTTACTTAATAGTTTTGAAGTTATTAATTCCTTTCCTCCTTTTCTGTTCCCACTCTCCTATTTGCACATTAGTATTTTATTACTATAAAGAAGGAACAAGGGAATATAACACTGTATGTTAACTATATTGGAATATAAAATAAAGTAAAGAATAAACAAGGGAACAGAATAAAGAACCCAGAAATAAATCCATGTGCATACGGTCCACTAATGTACAAAGAAGCAAGAATATACAAAGGAGCCAAAACTACACAATAGTAAAAGGGCAGTCTCGCTAATAGTGTTGTGAAAACTGGACAATCACATGCAAAAGAATGAAACTGGACACCTATATTACACACACACACGCACAAATAAATCAACTCAAAATGGATTAAAGACTTAAGTTTAAGACATGAAACTATAAAACTCCAACAAGAAAACATGGAGGTAAACTCTTTGACATCAGTCCTGGCAGTGATTTTTGGATTTAACACCAAAACCACAAGCAACAATAGCAAAAAGAAACCAATGGACTATATAAATGAAAAGCTTCTGCACAACAAAGGAAACCATCAACAAAATGAAAAGGCAGCCTATGGAATGGGAAAAATATTTACAAATCATATATCTGATAAAGGGTTAATAGCTGAAATATATAAGGAACTAACTCACACAACTCAATAACCAAAAACTCCAACAATCCAGTTAAAACGTTTGCAAAGGAACTGAATGGGCATTTTTCCAAAGAAGACACACAAATAGCCAATAGGTCCATGAAAAGGTAGTCAATATCCCTAACCATCTGGGAAATGCAAATCAAAACCACAGTGAGATGGTACCTCACACCTGTTAGAATGGTTTTTATTTATTTAAATTAAATTATTTATTTATTTAATTTATTTTATTATTTTTATGTTTTATTTTCAATTTTATTTTAATTATTTACTTTATTTAATCATTAAATTTAATTAATTAATTAAAATTAAACCTTTTAGAATGGTTATCTCAAAGAGACAACAGATAACAAGTGTTGGCCAGGATATGGGGAAAAGAGAACCCTCATGCACTGTTGGTGTGGATGTAAATTGGTGCAGCCACTATGGAAAACAGTATGGAGGTTCTGCAAAAAGTTCAAAATAAAAATGCCGCATGTGTGCAATCCCACTTCTAAATGTAGATCTAGAGGAAATGAAATCAGTGTCTCGAAGAGATATCTGCACTCCCATGTTCACTGCAGCATTATTTACAAGAACCAAGATATGGAAACATCCATCAATAGATGAATGGATAAAGAAAATATGGTATATATACATAATGGAATATTATTCAGCCATGAGAAAGACATTCTGCCATTTGCACCAACATGGATGGACTTTGAAAGCCTTATGCTAAATGAAATAAGGCAGAGAAAGACAAATACTGTATGGTCTCACTTATATGTGGAATTTTAAAAAGCTGAACTTGTAAAAACAGTAGAAAAGTGGTTGCCAGGGATTGGGGTGGGGAGGGATTAAGAAGAAGTGGGTAAAGGGTACAATCTTTCAGGTGGTAGATGAATAGGGACTGAAGATCCAATGTATAATGTGGTGTCTGTAACAAATAACATTGTATCATATAACTGAATTTTGCTAAGAGAGTAGGACTTAAACATTCTCACCAAGAAGAAACAAATATATGTGTATATACAAACAAATATATACTGTTTCTTTTTGGTTTAATATATACATATATATATCAATATATAATATATAGATATATATGTATAATATATAGATAATAGATATATATCTAAATACATATATATCTATATATTATACATAATATATAGATGAATGAACTACATGAGAGAAATCCTTTCATAATGTATATTCATATCAAATCATCATGATGTATACTTTAAATATCTTATCATTTTACTTGTCAACCATTCGTCAGTAAAGCTGAAGAAAAATGGAAAGAATCAACAAAGTAAAAAATTATCTCTCACTACCATATCAGCACAACTGCTATGATATTTTTTTTCACACACAAAAAAACCCTCCTTCAAAAATAATTTTAAAATATAATCTATCTTGGGGCACCTGGGTGGCTCAGTCAACTGGGCATCAGGCTCTTGGTTTCAGCTCAGGTCGTGATCTCAAAGTCAAGGATGGAGCCCCAAGTCAGGCTCTGTGCTTAGTTGGCCTCAGATTCTTTCTCCCTTTGCCTTCCCTCCTCCCTCCCCACCTGCTCATGCTTGTGCACGCTCTCTTTTTCTCTCACTGTCTCTCAAATAAATAAATAAAATCTTTAAAATATATGTATATTATCTATCTTACCTGCAAATGCAATTTGTCTGCTTTCAATTTACTTTCCAATTTTAGCAATTTCTTTGCCTGTTCTGGTACATCCAACTTCATTTTTATCATGCACTTGGTTTCCCGAACAACTTCCAGAATTTTGGGATCAAAATTAACCAGCAACTTCCCAGTTTCTGGGTGTCGCACAAAAAGTGTGGCTTGTAAAGCTACAAATAAACCATTATTGACATGAGCTTTTCTGGATTTCTCTTCTGCTTCCAGCCATCCTTACACACCTCCCTTCCCCACTGGGTGCTGACTTCTTAATAGAACAATAGTGTTGGATACCCCAGTGATGAGGCATAGCATCTGACATGTGGTCCGTGCTCAAAACTTAAATAAAATCAGATCCAGAGAGATAAAAATGAATGAAGAACAGATAGCCTCCATGCTATGAACAGCAACACTTTTCTGAGTGGGTCTAAGAGAGCTATAATACAATGTAGTTTCTTTTAATGGATTGTGATTTCATTCACCTCTGGGAGAGAACTGTGTGCACAAGTATAAAATAGGACATACTTCATATGACAAACCCTTTTCCACAATGAACCCCAAACTGCTCCTTTAAAGGAAGAATTAAGCCCTCATCTTGAAAGTCTGCTAACTAAGCTCAACATCAATAAGATATATTTACTAAAGACCATGGCATTGTGAGCTTCTAGGAGATAAAGATTTTTTTTATGCTACACCTAAACTGCTACCTGAACATCATTCATATAAATAGGAATTTGCGGGCATGCTTTTGATTATGAATTGAAATATATAATCCCGGCTAGTGGTGAGTAGCCTTAGCTAAATTGTTATCCTAACATGAATTACTTCTAGAGGAATAATAATAACACACTTCTAGATGAGTATGTGCTAGCCTAAATTATATCTTATATTAACAAACATTACTAACAGGAGAATTTCTTATGTATCTTCCAAGCCTCACATTACTTCATAGAATGTGGCTGCATCTATTTTCTAGTATAATGAAATCGTCTATATATTCCTTTGAAGTCAGTTGACTTTTATTCATCAGATAACATTAGTCTCGAAATGGTTCTTAATGATGCTGGTTGTATGAGGATTTCAACTAAAATTCTTACCTAATTCACATGGAATCTTTTTAAAATTGGGCCAGAAATCATTTATCCTCCCAAGTAAATTCCAAAATAACCTTGGAACACTCATGTAATGAAATCTATCTTCCCTAAGGCTGTACTGAGCTTTCTTCAAAGGACAAAATGTTCAGCAAGACCACTAAGAATTATGACAGCCAGGAAGTCGGCTCCAGGACTGAATGACATTTCATTCAACTTCATAGACCAACCATCTACAAGAGGTCAATTCCAGGTCCTCAATTATTATTCCAAGTTTCTATATGGTTAAATATAGCCACCTCAATGTAACAAGAAGCCTTGCAGAACAATTCATTTCCACTAACCTGTGTTCATAGGAAAGGCAGATTTAAACAGCAGCTTTGCCACTTCCAAGCTGCATGATGAGCTTGTGCAAGTGATGTAATCTCTTAGTACCTCAGTTTCCTCATCTATAAAATGAGGATAATTACAGCTCCTCGTAGGACAAAAGGAAGCTGCATGTGTAAACTGCTTTGACTGGCACAGGGTAAGGACTCTATATAAGTGTTGGCATCACTGACTGTTATTTAAAGGATAAAAGATGAAACAGACAAGAGACAGTATCCTTGGAAGGTGAAGGGGATTTGAGACAGATCCCTGAAGCGGTAAGTGTCATGGGAAAGATGAGCAGATAAAGTGTGTAGGGGAGGAAGAATAAGGAAGGGCTATATTGAAGAGGTGACTGGTGAACTTGTTTTTGAACATGGCCTCGTAAGAGGAAAAACAATCAGGACAAAAGAAAAGTAGAAAAGCATATGATATTGTAGAAGCAAGATAGTACCTGCTCATACTTCAGTTAACAGTTCTGTTTTGTCCTTCTCCATAACGTGAACTTTAAGTTTCTCTTGATACTCCTTGAGAGTTTTGTTCCTTAGCTAGTTTTCAGTAGGATCCATAGGGTCCTACCATACTCATTACCCGCTATGGGTATTACCGGCTGGCCTGGTACAAGTGGCTTACAAATGGCTAAACTAAGGGGCCAGGCGGGGAAGACAACCTGCAGGGTTGGGACCCTGTCCTCCAGGATGGAGGCATGAGCTAATCAATGGGTAGCAATAGTGACATGTCCTCCAACAGCTAAAATATACGGGTCTGGAACCAAGGGGCAGAAAAAGAGCGGCCCTTCTTATTATCACTCGCAATGACCCAACCACAGGATTTGTGCTTCCTGTGTCTGCAATTTTGTACTCTGCTGGAGTGGGGATCCTGGCCTGGGAGGGAGAAACCTTTCTGTCTGGAGTCACGGTCAGGGTTCCACCAAGATTATAGACAAAAGCTTAAGGTTAAGATTGTAAGGACCTATTTTATATTTTTATATTTTAGCAAGAGGCTTTCATTGAGGTTAAACAAAAACCTTGTTGTTTAACCCTTAAACTGTCCCTGCTCCCCTTCCCCCAGGGGATTCACTTAAAAACAAGTCCCGGAAACCAGCTCCAGGTAACAAAGCCCAGATACAAAGGTGGGTCAGGCCAGGTGGAGACATCCGATCAGTAGGGGGTTGCATACTGTTTCCCTAGCTACCAAGGAGTATGGGCCCCCGCCCTTTGGGAACCCTTTTGGCACCAATCCTAATCAAGGTGTAATAGGCTGATTCAAATGTCTACTAGGGTAAATTGTAATTTAATTGGTCACCTGTGCGTGGCCAGACCCAACCGCATGGCCTTTGCCCTTAAAAGCTAGACTGTGAAACAGAAGGGTTGCCCTCTCTTGCAAGAGGTGCGGCCCCGAACGTTCGGTCTGATTCTTGATGCTTGGCGCGAAATAAAGCTTTGCTTGACCTTCGCTTTGTATCAGTCTCGCTCCTTTAATCACGGACTCATTATTGGGGCATAACAAAGATGGCACAAAGCAGGAACCTGAACCAACCAATAACTGAGCCCCCACAATAACAAACATTACAGGTGATGGTAGCATGGATGCATGATGGCTTGAAACCGCCCATCCCCTGCCTCACACTTGACTCCACCCAACACTTTGGCACCCCGCAGAGGTACTCAGGCACAGCCCTAATACTGTGAATTTCCTGGAGCTCAAAAGTGAACTTAAACTCGGTTACAGAAAAAGAAAGAATGGAAGGGGAGGAGGAAGACAAGCAAAATGCAATTCTTTCTCCGCTGATCAGGACTGAGATTTGAATCTATAACATGGTAAAACTGAATATGAAAAATTCCCCCAAGTCTACGGAGAAATATCTATGAAGAGTCTCAATAGTTACTTTTAAATGCTGCTTTTTTAGTGGGAGGTCACAATTGAAGTATATCAACTTTAAGATGGCAAATTTCGCTTATAGAATCAGAATACTAGTAAGAACTTAAAAAAATAATTATATAATCCCCAAATCTAAAAGTAACTATTGTAATATTGTATTAAAGGGATGTACAAATTCTCCAGAACCATGACTTCATTCAAAATCACCTAATACCCCTCCAAAGCATCACCGCGAGTCTTATACGCACCATATTGTAACTGCGAGATCTCTCTGACCCAAGCTGTGTGATAGACCACCTCGAATTCCACCAGAACATAGGAAATTTTGTTATACTGACGAATGACAGCTTTCCCTTCCGCACTTGACAAAATTTCTGAGTTTTTCTGGGAAAAAAAATATTTATAATTTAAAGACTGCTGATTGTTTTCCTATCCAAGCAGAAAGCTGCTGGTATTTAAAATGTCATCAAATAATTATGCCTTAGATTTTGCCTCAGAGTAAAACAGAGATGAGGAAACCCATACAAACTAGAGACAGAAGTAGGGAAACTTTACTGGTGGAAAGGAAACATTGGAAAAAGCAATTAAGGACTTAAGAAAGAAAGGTCTCTAGCCTTAACAGCCGTCCAGGCTGAGAGCCTCTGCCTTCAACTCTCTATTCTCTCCCCACAATTCTGGATAAGATGTCAATTTTGTATTTTCTATACTGTGTAGGTTTGAAATATTTAATTAATAATAATACTAAATAAAAAGGAAAAAAAAGAAACAATGGACTCATTTTCCTTGACCTGTAAGTATCAGGAAAAATCCCCAAATTCCAGCACTGAAAAAAAAGTAATTGTATATCAAAAAACAAAAACCAAATTTCTTTAGGTAAACATCGAATATTTTATGCTTTGATTGGCATATGTCAAAAACAGGGCAATCTCGGCTCTGTCATGCAGAGTCAATCAACAATGGAGTCCCCACCCTGGCCACTTTTTTAAGACCAGGCTTTGAATTTTTTTTACAAATAGTGAGAACAGTAAAATGACTGACAGCAGCCAAACAGAAACAATGGAAACTTAACAGCCAAGAATGCTTAAATATTAAAATTACTGGTAAGACTATTTTTAGTACTTATTTTGTCCTGTATTTGGGCATAAGATGTTACCCTAAGCAAACCAACTGTACTTTGTGAGTCTGTCTCTTTACAAAATCAAACCAAACCAGAAACAAAGAGGAGGCAAACTGGCAATTTCAGAATGACAATGGGGCCTAAGAGTATCGTGGGGCTTTTCAGAAATCTAATAATTTTAAGGACACAGAGAAGTCATGTAACTCTTTTATACATCACTCTAGATCTCAATTCCTAATTCAGGAACATACTGAGTTGTCTTCACCTTCCCTAATACATCTCAGTGACCCATCCATCCACACATAGAAGAAATCTTCAGGACTATGCCTAGACTTTATTATTTTCAAAACAATGACTTTTTAAAACCTTGATAAAGTATCCTGTATTGCTAAAAGTCATAAGATTATAAGATTTTCCCCCTTAAAGATTAACTGTATTTAAGTGAGCTTACCTACCAAAACATGAGAGAATTGGTTTAGTTTCCCTCAAGCATCTTTATAAACTAAATTTTCTTTGCTCGTGAAAACAGTAGCTCTAACTACTTTATTGGACACAAACATTACAGATAAAATATACATCTTGTATTAAAACCACCATAATCCTCACACTATAAATGTGACTACTGGCTTACAAAGAAATAGTTGATGGGTTCACTGATCCGTCGGTACAGCTGCCTCACCCAAAGTATTTTTCCTGCTATGGGGGGCATGTTGCGAGCAAGGGGAGGGTCATCTTTTTGAGAATAATAGAGCTGTAATTAAAGATCCGGTATTAATGTTTAAAATTCAGTATAATGGAAAATGCCAAAAGTATTCAATACATTTGTATTCCTATGTTTTACATACGGGAGGTAATGCAAAAATATGTAAATGACCTTCAGTGATAATCTGCGGCTCCAAAACTATGATGTTTACAATATATGACATTTAATTCTCTCTTAACCCTTCTTTCCCATGACATGTATCTTTTTTCTATATTTTATCCCAAACTTTAAGGAGATCTTCAAATAAGAGAGTACATGACCTATATTTAATTGTTATAATATTCTTCAGAGCCCATATTTCTGTACGCAGAGATATTAACTTCAATGGGCTTTCCTATACACACATAAATGCTGTTGCAAAAATTAAAAAAAAAAAAAAAAAGCAACAGTTGTGAAGAGCACGGGACTGCAAAGCTGACTGCCCAATGACATAAACTGTCAACACCTTCCCACACAGAGAAGGGCACATCCCAAGTGCTTAGCAGGGAAGGGATCATTCAGGGAAGCTTAGCACAAGATAATAATGGCAGATACTTTCACTTTGTACCAAAGTACATTCTGGGGGTGCCTGGGAGGCTTAGTTGGTTAAGCGTCTGCCTTCGGCTCGGGTCATGATCTCCAGATCTGGGTCCTGGGATCCAGCCCGGTGTTGGGCTCCCTGCTCAGCAGGGAGTCTGTCTGTCTGTCTCTCTCTCTCTGCCGCTCCCCATTACTTGTTTTCTCTCTCTCTCTCAAATAAATAAAATCTTTTAAAAAATTGAAGTACTATTCTATTTACAAAAACGATCCTTGCCTTCTTAGTAGCTTCGAGTTCAGACACATAAAATTGAAGAATACGCTCAATTGTATGGTTTATTTCTGACTGAAGACAGGGGATTTGCAGCTTCTGGAATCTGAAAGGAATGGAAGGTAAATAATTCAAAAATAAATGAGAAACATACTTAAGAATTGCTGCCATCCTAAAAATCCATTCATTCACTCATTTTGACAAATACTCGTACCAGACCTTACCCACTGTCCCAGGATTCAGAGAGGAACAGGACAGGTGTTACTCCAGCCCTCTTGGAACCTCCAGTTATATTACAGAAAATGCATAAATAATAAATAAAAAAGGTAAATATTATTTAAATTACAAGGATACCAGAATGCACATATCAGGGAACCCAGCCAAGTCTGGGGAGTCGAGGAAGACTTCCCCTAGAAGGAGACATTTAAAGCGAAATTGAGAAAATGAGTAAAGTTGAGGCGGGGGGTGGCGGTTGGCTCAGCAAAGTTGGAGGCCAGCACACTGAGCCTCCCTCTGCCACATCATAGCAATGATCTGTCAGCGAAATATCACTTCCCCTGTCAGACTAAGTGATGCACAGGAAGCACTAGGACAGTAACATCCTAATAACACAGCGAATTTACACCAGTGCACTGGAGGTAAAAAGAGAGACAGATGGACAGCAAGAGAGACAGAGACACAGAGAGAAATCGCCAAGAAATTGGTACTGCCATCTGTCTGTACAGTACTTTCATTTGTCAAAATCATTTTAATACATCTGGTTTAACTCTCTCAGTGGGGTCATAAGGTAAGGTCTCACGGGTATGTCCATTATCACAGAGACGTGGAACTCCAGCAAACCAGGGCCCAAAACCAGAGGCACTGGCACTCAGTAAAGAGTTCCCAAAGGGTCCCTAACACAGGCCATGAGCCCTCCCTGAGCTCAAAGGAAATGGCCTGTAGTCCAGGCTGTCCTTCCTGCCCTTCAGGGGAGCACTGTTGTCAGGATAGAGGAAAAAGAAGCAGCAGGAGTACTCCGGAGGGAAAATGGGAAGTTGGAGGATCTACTACCCTTAGATAATTTCACTTTTGGAAATCCTTGCAGTATGCAGAATTAAATATTATTTGCTCCTTTTCCAATAATGTCTATGAAATTAACCTCAAATATATTACATAGCTGGAGGGAAAAAATCATGTGAAATAATTCCATTCTCTCATTGGAAGACTTTGTGTTTCAAAAAACGCAATGAAAAATATCATACCATATTTCACATTCTTACCAGTCTACTTAATGGTAATTGAAAGATTCATGTTTATAAGTCTTAAAGTTTACAGAGGAGAGATTTCCAAAAATATCATGTTTGAAATTGTATTTTCAGATATAAAGTTATCACACCTAGAAACTACACTGCTTAATGCATTATAAATACCTTTGAAGCAGCTGAAGGGCCTGTTGAGAAGATAAGATTTTTCCAAAAGTACTGTTCATAAATGCCTGTATTTGTATCTAAAATAAAATATGAATATTCCATTGAGCGGGGGCATTAAGGAAGAGATTGCTTTTGTTTAACAACAATTAATAATTTTTCTACAAAATCAAAATAACCTGAAACACATCTACCACCTTAGCACCTAGAACTGCACTATCCAGGATGAGGGCCTCATGTGGCCACTGAGCACTTGAAATGTCCCTACTTGGAAGTGAGATGTGCTCTCAAGTAAAATGCACACGAGATTTCAAAGGCTTAGCGCACACACACCACAAGAACATAAACTACCTCAGTGATTTTTATCTCAACATGTAAAATGGTAATACTTTGAATATTGGGGTTGGAACAAAGTGTATTATTAAAATTAATTTCACCTGCTTCTTTCAACTCCTATTCATGTGGCTACTAGAAAAATTAAAATTACATATGTGGTTTGCCATTTGTTGTTTATTATTTACTGGATATGACTGACCTAGAGGTTTATAAAAGGAGTGCATGTCCCTTACCAAGCATATTTCTCAGAACATTTAGAATTTCTAAGCATATTGGGAGAGCAACATAATGAAACTGTCGACGCCCAGGGTCAACAGGTGTCATTTTCCAAAACTGCTGCTCTCAGAAACCCCTTTGCAACATTAAGGAAGAACAAGAAGAAGAAAATATTTTTCCAAAACTACCCCCGTCCTTCGCAATGAACTCCGAACTCCTGGTACCCAACCAATGGAACTGACGCAATCTTTCTAAATTATTTTCACTCATAAATCAGTACAGTCTACTAATATAGGTCATGTTTTTTAATCAAAATTTGGGAAAGGAAGGAAAATTTAAACACTGACACCTCTTTGAAACTATTAAAAATTTAAGATGGCCTCTAAATATACTGAAAGCTAAAATTTGTACCTAAGGCCACAGAAAAGCCTTTATAACATATAATCTTTATTACTAAATCATAAAAATATGGGATGCAGCAAAAGTATTTGAAAGAGGAAAGTTTATAGCAACACAGGCCTACCTCAAGAAGCAAGAAAAATCTCAAATACACAACATAACCTTATACATAAAAGAGCTAGAAAAAGACCAAATAAAATCCAAAACTAACAGAAGGAAGGAATCAAGAATTTTATAGAAGAAATGACATTAAAACTGAAAAACAAAACAAACAAACAAAAAATAGAACAGATCAATGAAGGCAGCAGCTCATTCTTTGAGAAGATCAACAAAATTGATAAATCTCTAGCCACAATCATAAAAGGGAGAGAGAGAGAGAGAGAGAGAGAAAGAGGACTCAAACAAACAAAATCATTAATGAAAGAGGAGAGCTAATAACCAACACTACAGAAGTACAAACAATTTTAACAGCATATTATGAAAACCCATATACCAACAAATTGGACAACCTAGAAGAAATGGATAAATTCCTGGAAACATATAACTTGGCAAAACTAAAGTAGGAAGAAATAGAAAATTTGAAATGACCAGTTACTAGCAATGAAATTGAATCATTAATCAAAAGACCCACAATAAACAAAAGCCCAGGATCAGACTGCATCACAGACAAACTCTACCAAACATTTAATGAAATCTCAAACTATTCCAAAAAATTCTCAAACTATTCCAAAAAATACAAGAGGAAGTAAAACTTCCAAATTCATTCCATGAGACCAGTATCACCCTGATGCCAAAACCAGATACAGACATCACAAAAAGAGAACTACAGGCCATTATCGCTCATGAATATAGATGCAAAAATCCCCCAACAAAATATTAGCAAACCAAATCAAACAATATATTTAAAAAATCATATGCCATGATCAAGTGGGTTTTATTTCATGGATGCAGGGTGGTTTAATATTCGTAAAACAGTTGACGTGATATATCACATCGGTAAGAGAAAAGGATAAAAACCATATGACAATTCAATAGATGCAAAAAAAGCATTTGACAAATTACAACATCCATTCATGATAAAAACCCTCTGTAAAGTAGGCCTAGAGGGAAGAAAACTCCACTTAATAAAGGCCTTATATGAAAAACCTACAGCCAAAATCATATTCCATGGTGAAAAACAGAGCTTTTCCCCTAAGGTCAGGAGCAAGTCTACTCTCACCACTTTTATTCAACATAGTATGGAAGACCTAGCCACAGCAAGTAAGTTAAACAATAAGTTTTTTTTAAAACTCACAAATTCCAATTGCCATAAAGCTATAACACCTAGAGCATTTTGGAAGCAAATTCTCACTCTGCCCAACTAGCCAGACACTATAAACAATAGCTAAAACATATCTTAATATCAAACAGTCTCTCAAAAACTGAAAGGAAATCTATTCCAGAAAGAAAAGGCATTGTTAGAATTTTAGGATCATTCTTATATATATTTCCTAGATTACCTTAATATAATTTTTAAAGAATCCTTTAAAAAATATGTATTCATTTATTTTTATTTTATTTTATTTTATACACATATATATTTTTTAAATAAACATATATATGTTTTCTTTATATATATATATGTTTTTCTCACCTTCATGACAAGAATTTCAGATTCAGGAAGTGGATACAGTATATTCCTGTCCCTCTCTGTATCTCCAAGACATTCTGGAGCAAAGAGGAGACCACTCCCTGGCGCTAAGCCTGGGTTTACAGTAGTTTACAATAAGACAGTAACTGAGGTCATGTAAGCCCAAAAGGTGGGAGAGAAGTATGTTGTGGTGTCACCAGACATACTCTTTTTAAGTACCTTCACCCTTCTGATGTCCCTTAAGCTATGAACAAACAGGATGAAAAGTCTTCTTTAGAGCTGTCCTCTAAGCTGCAGAGAGAAGGTGGCCATAAAGTACAAGGCCAAGGGGAGAGTGATCCATCTTTCTAATCTGTCCTCAAATCTTTTCACACTTAAAACAAAGAATAAGGATTACACACTTTCTCTTGGCCTGGAAAAAATGACACTGGCTCCTCAGCACACCAAAAATCAAATACAAGTTCCAATGCAAATGAAAAATGAACCCCAGCTATAATAACCCTTTGGCCTTCTGGTTATTCATTGATATCTTTTACTGAATATGCTGATTTTTCATTAAAAAAAAAGAGAAAATGTTTTGTGGACTAAAAAAATTTTTCACATCAAATAGTTTTGATCAATTACACAAGAGTAATTGATCTTCTAATAAATAGTAAATATGTGAATTCTAGTACTATTGGTTACATTTCAGCTTTACTTAAGTAAAAGTATATATAATTACTTACCTCTAAACCATTGATTTTTGTCATGAATTCTGTGAAATCTGTATCGAATTCTGTCCTTCTTGGATCCAGGATATCATACTGTTTTTTCTTAACCCCTTGATATATGTTTTTGAATTTTATTGACATAATATCTATTCCCTCTATGGTAGAATTACTCAGGGCTGAATATGTTTGCACAATAGTTATCATTTCTGTAATCTTAAAAAGAGAAGTGTCATTTTAGAAGTGGGATGTTAGCACCCTTCCCTAGAATAAACTCTTAATGAATCATTGATTTAAAAAACAAACCAAGGGCCACCTGGCTGGTTCCGTTAGTGGAGCATGTGGCTCTTGATCTTGGGGTTTTGAGTTCAAGCCCCATGCCGGGTGTGGAGATTACTTTAAAATAAAACCTTTGCCCCTGGGGCAAATGATATATTATATGTTAATTTAAAAAATAATTTAAAAAAATAAAATCTTTAGGGGGCGCCTGGATGGCACAGTCAGTTGAGCATCTGACTTGGTTTTGGCTCAGTCATGATCTAAGGGAGGCGAGATGGAGCCCTGTGCATGGCTTTGCACTCAGGGTGGAGTCTACTTGGGTTTCTCTCCCCCTCTCCCTCTGGCACTCCCCTCTCCATGTTCTCTTTCTCTCAAAATAATAAATCTTTTTGAAAAATCTTTAAAATAAACTTAAAAAATAAAATAAAACAAAATAAAAAGAAAAAAGAAAAAACAAACAATAAGCAGCCCCTACTATCATTTAGCTAAAACCAGCTAGAGGAGATAAAATGGAAGACAGATCTCTGTCACCAATCATTACTATTCTTGGGCTACTTCTATCATATCCAGAGAGAGTTTGCTAGATTTCTCAGATTTTGATCACTTAGTCTCTCAAGAGGGGAAAGAAAAGAATTCAAGTAAAAGCTCTTACAGATGTCTGAATAGCTTCATCCTTTTGCTCTGGAGAATTTTCTGAAAATCATTTCCCTGAGCCACTAGATTCAAAAGCTTCAGTGTTCTTCTTGGCCCTCACCACAGTTCTGATATGTAAGACTAGCATGAATCCACATGTGTTTTCCCTTTTACCTGCATCCAGGCAACCAAAGGCCCAAGAAGCCTGAAGACAACTGCAGTCCCTTCTGACCCCTAAGGGCCTTGGGAAGCCCTGGAAATGAAATTTCCTGCATGAATGGCTGCCTCTCGCTCAATGTAGCACCACCACCAACCTCATACACCAAAAACAAAAGTCCTTCATGTCTATAGGCCACTCAGTTCCTGAATCTTCATCAGTGATTCCCCACTTTGATTCCTGGTTTGGAGAACAACACTCAAAACTCCTCAGGGCAGACCCATGGGTATAATGGCCAAACAGAAAATAAACCTGTTTTCAGGGGATTCCTCCAAATACTACACACCATGAAGACAACACTACAGATTGCAGCTAGCCCGCACAATTCACATAAACTCCCTGTGCACATCAACCCAGACAACCATTTCCAGAGCAACCTTCACTCTTCCACCACTACTTCTGTACACTTCCAAACACCACTGTCATCCTAGAAGCCAGCCCAACCCTGGAGGAAATACGAACTGCCTGCAATTTGTAGCATGTTGCACATACTGTATGTAAAGATAAGAAATACTTGGGTTTCCTACCAACACATACAGTCCACTCCCTTAAAAAAAACAAACAAACTGCAGAACTGAAACTACCCACATGCTCTGCTCTTCTAACCTGCCAAGATTCTGGCCATTATCCCTTCCCCTGACACCTGGCCCCAATGCCCAGATGCTGGGATGCAACTCCTGTCACTAACACATCCTCCATTTTGTCCATGGCCAGATGAGGAATCATCAAGGGGCAGAGACAGTAGTCTACCCCATGCTTGTCCTTTTGAACTCAGCCAGGGCTTCTCCCACTTCCAACACCACATAGCAACAATGTGAAAGCCAGTCAAGGGTGATCAACCTCAACCACGTTCCTGCTTGTTTGTCCTCATCTTGGCTTTTTCATCAGCTCTCTTTATGTGCTTTCGACCCCTCTTATTGACAACAGACTTGTAATCCCTCTTCTGCTCACCAGTCTTGGCACCCTTTCCAGTTCTCAACTTGTTATGATTGTCTCATCTCGATGTCCCCCTACCCCACCTACAAGGCTCCAGTCCCTTAAATCTCCCCCCACCAATATAAGTTTCCCATCCCTTCTCTCCCACAAACGTTCGGGGTGAGAAGAAAACAAAACTAAAGACAGGGCTCTGGGAAACACCAACCTTCACCAAAATTTATACGGCAGAAAGAGGAAAAAGAAGCAAAGTACATCCTTCATTCTGGCTCATTAGGACAGACTAACACTTAATGTACTATTAAGTCTCCACCTACCAAGAGAAGGTGCACTTCAGGCAAACTAGTGACACACTAGAAACTTCCTCACTTATTCTTAAACATTTCTGCCTAACTCTGAGGTCTTGTCTCTCCAACCCCAACCTCAGCGCTGTCTGTCCTGTGACTTTGCCATGTGTTCATTCTGACATCTCAATCTCTGCTTTCCCTAGACGGCTCTGACTTAGCTTGACCTTCTGACTCTCCTCTTCTACTAGTTCAGAGTTTACAGAGGTAGCCCAATAGTGGTCCCTCTTGTGGCCCACTCATCAGGGGAAGCCCATCCAGGCAGTTTAGTAACCACCTCTAGGGGATGATGGAAAACCTGGCCACACTTCAGGGTATATTTTATAGCCCCATCTTTGAAAATCTGGAGGCCAATATTCTCAGTTACACATGGGAGTGACACCTATCAACTAAGGGATTCTTAAAACAGGGGAATTGGGATGACCTAGCAATCAGAATACACCTTAGGTGAGGTCTCTGGGTGTTTCTGCATTAGCTCTGGCTGCTGAGCCCTTGTGACATGAAGCTGTGTCCTTAAGATTAGTGGCAAGCCTTCTCCAGAGGTAGAGTCAGGTAAGTGGCTAGTGCAGCTGGCCATTACCATCCACTCCTTCTAACATCACGAATATTCAGGCTACTACTTCATGAATAGATGCCCATTATGCCCAGCATTCGAACTGCCACCAAAGATCTTTACTGCTAATGGTCTAACCATTAAGGTCCAACCCTGAAACTCTACCAAGCATAAAATTACACCCAAGTTGTCAAGGGGACTAGTCCCTGGAAAAAGTTAGAGTAACCAGGACCTACCCCAAGTTTTACACTACAGGGCACTCAGAAACATTGAACATCTTTATGGAACAGGGTCTGAGCAATAGGCCTCCATTCCGATATCCTTCTAATTGGACATTTGTCCCCAAGAAATCTCTATTGTTCACAAAGCAACTCCATACAACAGTTTCCTACATAAGGCACAAAAGCACAAGCAGCAGAAAGAATTCATAAATTGGACTTTATCAAAATTAAAGGATGCCTGGGTGGCTCAGTGGGTTAAGCCGCTGCCTTTGGCTCAGGTCATGATTTCAGGGTCCTGGAATCGAGTCCCACATCGGGCTCTCTGCTCAGCAGGGAGCCTGCTTCCCTCTCTCTCTCTCTGCCTGCCTCTCTGTCTACTGTGATCTCTCTCTGTCAAATAAATAAATAAAATCCTTAAAAAAATTAAAAAACTATTGTGCTTTAAAGGACACCATCAAGAAAGTGAAAAGATAACTCACAGAATGGATAAAAAATAAAATAAAATAAAAATAAAAAATAAATAAATAAATAAATAAATTAAATTAAATTAAATAAAAAATAAAATAAAAAATGGATAAGGGACTCATACCCAGAATATATAAAGAACTCTAACAACTCAGCAATTAAAAACTCAAACAACAAATTAAAAATGTGCAAAAGATGTGATTATCATTTCTCCAGAGAAGAATTATGAATGGACTATAAGCAAGTTAAAAGATGTTCAACATCATTAGTCATCAACAAAATGCAAATCGAAACCACAGTGAGATAGATGTTACTTCATACCCTCTAGTTTATATAAATTCAACAAGGTTGACAATAATAAGTGTTGCCAAGGATGTGGGAAAACCAAAACCTTCATACATTTCAAGTGGAAAGGTAAAATGATACAGCTGTTTTGAGAAAATGGTTTGGCTATTCCTCAAAAAGTTACCATAGGGCCCAGAAATTCCAATCCTGTGTATACTCAAGAGAAACAATGGCATGTGTCCACTCAAGAACATGTATGCACATGTTCATGGCAGCATTATTCATACTAACCAAAAAGTGGAAACAACCCAGATGTCTATCAGCTAATGAGGTGATAAATAAAATGCAGCATCCATACCACATTTTATTTATCACCTCATTAGCTGATGGACATCTGGGTTGTTTCCACTTTTATGATTCAGCACTAAAAAGTAATGCTACAACATGGATGAATCTTAAAAACATGACACCAAGTGAAAGAAGCCGCTCACAAAAGACCACATATTATATAAGATTCTATTTATATAAAATGTTCCGAATAGGCCAGTCTATAGAAAGAGAAAGTAGATGAGTGTCTGCTTAGGGGTGAGTAGAGGGGAGAATAGAGTGTGATACGTGGATGGGGTTTCTTTTAGGGGAAACAAAAATGTTCTAAAATTAGACTACGCAGGACACCTGGGTGGCTCAGTTGGTTAAGTCACTGCCTTCGGCTCAGGTCATGATCCCGGGGTCCTGGGATCCAGTCCCTCATCGGGTTCCTTGCTCGGCAGGGAGCCTGCTTCTCTCGCTGCCTCTGCCTGCCTCTCTGCCTGCTTGTGTGTACTCTCTCTTTCTCTCTCTCTGGCAAATAAATAAAATCTTAAAATTAGACTATGCAATGGTTACATAACCCTGTGAATATATTAGAAAATATGGACTTGTACGCTTTGAATTGGTGAATTGTATGGTATGTGAATTATATCTCAATAAAGCTGTTAAAAAGAAAAAAAAAACTAAAAAACAGCTCCACACAAGTATGTATGGAGGACCCCACTCAATGACTTGGTTCTTTTCATCACACACACTTTTCCTATCCTGGCTAGATCAGGAGGTTACAAACAAAAACCAGGCTTCCAGACATGTCTAGGAGAGGCCCTTCAACATATATGATGCCCTCACCAATTTCCAACAAATGGTGGACAGAATCCTAGATACTACCAAGACCTAGGGAGTCAGCTAACTCCTGGGGGAGCAGAAGGGGTAGTACCTACATGCTATCTTTATACCCTTTTCAAAAGCTGACTCCAAGAAGCCTCTGGTATGGGCTTCCCAACATCCCCTCAGCTAGAGCTGATACATGAATCAAAGGTGAAGTGTCTGACCTCTGCCTGACCCACAAAGGCTCCCCCACAGTGTTTAGGTATCCATCATTTATACCTGCCTAGAAAGAGAAGGTGTCTATACATCCAGATATTAGACTCCTACTGGGTTCTGCCAGGTACTGTGGGCATTTCACCACACACTTTTCCTCAACCTAATACAATCATTAGACACAGAATCTTCTAAGGTCAAGTTCAATAGGTAGAGGTAGAACTGAGGTCTTCAGAGCAGGGAAGTCTACAGTAGCTTTGCAGTCATCAGGACTGAAAAATAAGTTAGACCAAAATGTAGTGAACTATAAGTAATAGGAGATTATTCATATCCACAGTGAGACAAAAAAATCCAGGTCAGTAATTCTCAGTGGGGCCACATAGAGTACGAAATAACCAGAGGGGGGTGGGATTGTGGGAAAGTGACTACATAATGGTTACCTTCTCCAGTCTTTTGCAGAAAGCTTCAAATTTTCCAAATATATACATTTCTGAAACCTCAAAAGATTTTTCCCCTGAGGATTCTAAAATCTGTTTCCTTGTCTTATGAAAAGATGTCTGATATTCCTTGAATAGAAAAATGCAATCCTATGAGAAAATTAAAAGGAGAGAACAGGTGATGAGACTTTTTTCAGGAGTCAGTAATTCAAGAATCTGTCCTCATGCAGGACTGATCACACCAGCCCCTCAACAGGAGCTGTTGCTGTTAACATTAAAACTCAAGTTCTCTGCCTACATATTGAAAAGTCCGGGAGTGTGAATGTTGTTTCTCTTAATTTACATCATATTTTCATCTTCTTCATTTTCACTATTTCCCTTCTCTCCTATCCTTACCAGAGTATGCCATACATTGTTTGTACATTTTCATGGCTAATTAGAACTCCTGGGAAGTCAGAAATTCCAGAAATTTCCAAAGCCACCAACTGCCAGTCGAATCTTTATCACAATGCCATCTCTTTGATTCTGACTCTTCCATCTCCCTCCTTGCAAATAAGGACTCTTGCAGTTACATTGGGCCCACTTGGATAATCCAAGATAATCACCCCAACCCAAAGTCAGCAGATTAGCAACACCAATTCCATCTAAAATCATATTTCCCACCATCTTGCCATTTAACATAACATAGTCATGTGTTCTGAGGATTAGACATGGATATTTTGGGGAGCCATTTTCGGCCTACCACAGTCACTAAGTCAGAATTTCTGTGAGTGAGACTCAGGAATCTGTATTTTTAACAAGTTCCTGGGTGATTCCTATAAACATTGAGATTTGTCAATAAATGGTCTCATACCTACTTCTAACTATGACACATCTTCCCTCTTTTATCTCAGTCTCCAAAACAATGTAATTACTCCATTCAAGGTCACAGATTTATTTTTTACTCATTTAACAAGAGTTTATCAGTGCCCACCAAGTGTTAGGAACTCCTTGAGATGTTAGGAATACAAATAAGACCCCTAACCCTCATGGAATATACCACCTAATACCAATTACTTTATATTGCTTTCTCTTCACCACTCAATCTCTTCATGTTGGACAAATAAGGTGAAGGATTTGAATAGGCATTTCCCTAAAGAAGATACACAAATGGCCGATAAGCACATGAAAAGATACTCAATCATAACTAGCTATTAGAGAAAAATGCAAATCAAAACCACAATAAGATACCACTTCACTCCCAATCAGGATGGTTATTATCAACAAAATGGAAAATAACAAACACTGGCAAGGATGTGGAGAAAGTGGAACCCTCCTGCATTGCTGATGGCAAGGTGAAATGGTACAGTCACTGCAGAAAAGAGTTTGGTGGCTCCTCAAAAAATTAAACATCAAATTACCATATGGCCAGCAGTTCTAGGTATATACCTAGTTCCAGTTCTAGGTATATACCCAAAAGAATTGGAAGCAAAATCTCAAACAGATAATTGCACAGCAACGTTCACAGCAGAATTACTCATGACAGATAAATGGTGGTAACAATCCAGATGTCTACCAACAGATGAATGGATATATCCATACAATGGAACACTACTTAGCCATAAAAGGAATAAGATTCTGACACATGCTATGACAACATGCCTCAACTTGTTAAGTGAAAGAAGGCAGACACGAAAGGACAAATACTGTAAGATTCCACTTAAAGGAGGTACCTAGGATAGGCAAATTTATAGAAACAGAAAATAGAACACAGGTTACCAGGGGCTGTGGGGAGGAGAGGTTGGGGAGTTACTATTTAGTGGGTACAGAGTTTCAGTTTGGGATGATGTGAACGTTCTGGAAATGGATAGTCATCATGGACGCACAATATTGGGGATGTACTCAATTCCAATGAACCATACACTTGGAAATGGTTTAAAATGGTAAATTTTATGTTAAGTGTATTTTGCCACCATTTTAAAATTCCAACTGTAAAAAAAGAAAACAATTTTAAAATCTTCCTACAAAGAAAATGTCAAGCCCAGGTGACTTAATAGATGAGTTCTATCAGCCTTTTTTTTTTTTGGAGAACATTTTCAGTTTTCTTTTTGAAAGGCACACATGACAAAGATTATCACTAAGTCATGTCATGGCTCTACTTGCACTCAGTGCTTGTTTTGAGCACCTTTCTTTGCTTTTATGGTTTCAACAAGTGCCTTATATTATTTTAGGTAGTCTTCTTCCATCCTGCAAGGCACTGCTTCTGCTATTTCCCCCCCAATTTTCAGGTGTATTTATTGGATTGGTTTTCAAAGCTTGTTGCAAAGCTTCTGTTCCTCTGTTGTCCAAGAAGTGAAATGTGTGCAGACTTTCAAATTGTTCCAAAGGCGGTGTACTGTCAGCTTGAGGCCTGACTCTCTGTAGTGAGCCATCTTTTTGATGCTGGTCATGACTCTGGAGACTCTTTTTTTGCCAACTCCATAAAAAGAATGTTTTCATGTAGTCGGCAACAGCTTCCTGTGATACTGTGATTTATAAGAGATATATATATCTGGTCATTCCAAAGACCAAAATACATTCTCATTTAATATTTGGTCTTTATCCATGGTTCCTGGCTCACAGCTCCCCAAAACCTTGCAATTTCCTAAATTATAAGAACAATGGAAGTATCTTTTGTTATAAGATTCAGTCTCTTGTCCTCAGTTCTTGAAACTGTTTTCTGAGCCATGAAGGTGAAATGGGTACCTGGTCATTCATAACAAGCGCCTTTCTACCACAACTGGGTTCACATTTTGAAGTACCTATGGGTGGGGGCCGGTTGCCAGGGGAACTAACCAGGGCCAACCAGTTTCTGAAGGTTGAATCAATCACCAATGGCCAAGGAGTTGGTCAATCAAGCCTATGTAATGTAATGAAACCTCCATAAAAACTCAGAAAGAAGAGGTTTGGAGAACTTTCAGGTTGGTGAATACATGGAGATCTGGGGAGAGTGATGTACTCAGAGCATGCAAGCTCTGTCCCCTTTCCCCATGTACCTACCTCTTCCATCTGCCTGTTGCTGAGTTACGTTCTTGTATATTAAACCAGTATTCTAGTAAGTAAAATACTTCTCTGAGTTCTGTGAACCACTCAAGCAAATTACTAGAACTCAAGGTCTGGGGGTGTCATTGGAACTTCCAATCTACAGCCAGTCAGTCAAAAGCATGTGTGACAACTTGGACTTACGACTGGCATCAGAAACCCCACTCTTGTGGGTCAAAATTGAGTTAAACTGTAGGACACTCAGCTGTGTCTAAGAATCACTTGCTGGTATGGGGAACAGCCCCCTACACATACACACACAGACTAGAACTGAGTCCACAACCCTTACTTCCCAATCTTGAATTTGTTCCAGCAAGGAAATTCACAGCTTTGATTAGTAATTGCAAGTCAATTCTCTTCTGACCACTTTTTACTGCCATTTCTATCTTTCAGCAGTTGATGTTTCTGCATTCTTAGATGCTTATCACATACAAGCCTCTACTTCCTCTATCCTCTTTCTAAGTGGCTCATTTGTTTCTTCTGTTTTACCAGAGCTTCCACTCCTACTTCTTCTGCAGATCCTGATACATTTCATTTAAGTACCTAAGTCTGCTAGTTGGAACCTATCTGAAAGGTTTTCCACTTCTCCCTTCCTTCCAGCCTGTCCCGTCTCATTCTTGGAAAAGTGATTCCAGGTCTCCCAAGAATTTTGAAGTTTTTGCCTTTCCCTTTTAATAACTTTTTTTTCCCCCTGGGTATCTTTTTCTTCCCTGTCAATAATGCCTATTATCTGACCTCCAACCCTTTCTCCTTAGCAACCCAAGCAACTTCAGTTTCAGCTCATCTTTATTTTTCTCTAACTTCTGGCTCCTTCTGTTTTCCTTCTGTGCCCATTTCTTCTCTGTTCCTTTCTTGGCTTTTTCTTTTTAGAATGTGTTTATCCTTGTATCACAGCTACATGCATGAACAATTAATGTTTTCATTCAATTCAGTTTTTTTTTTCTTGGTACCCCCTTGTTCTGTCCTATTTTTCAATCCATCTTCTGCCATCATGACATCCTGCTTCTTCATTTAAATATGAAGATTCTCCCTAAGAGTAAAAATACACCAGGAGAAATAAAATGTCTACTTCTTCAAATGGTGACTTCATATCATCAAGTTTAGGAACCTTTTTATTATTTAACGATCTAGAATTCATTTCAAGCCCTAGGGAAAACACTCTGAACAAACTGTCCTTTGCTTTACTTTGAGAAGGAACAGACTTACGGAACATAACCTCCATTTCTTAGATTCTCTTATTTTCACAGGATCAAACATTTCATGAGCTTTTGTTATGCCAGTGGTTATGAAGTAGCCATGATCTGCCTTTATTGAGTCATCGGCTTCTTGCAGGGATGTCTTAATACCACTGCTTTTTTTTTTTTTTTAATCATGAAAAAACTGTATTTAGATTTAGCCAGCTGGACTCAGTTTAGATGATCCCAATTTTGTTGGCAACATCCAAAGCATCATAGTCAGGGGCCAGTCGAACATATGCCTTCTTCTCTCCATCAGGCCTGATTAAGGTGTTGACCTTGGCTACAGCAATGTCATAGAGCTTCTTCACAGCCTGTTTGATCTGGTGCTTGTTGGCCTTGACATCCGCAATGAACACAAGTGTGTTGTTGTCTTCTATTTTCTTCATGGCTGACTCAGTAGTCAAGGGGAACTCAATGATGGCATAGTGATCAAGCTTGTTTCTCCTGGGGGCGCTCTTTCGAGGGTATTTGGGCTGCCTTCGGAGACACAGAGTCTTGGGCCATTGGAATGTAGGTGATGTGCAGATCTTTTTTGTGTGTGTGTGTGTGTGACTGTGGACGCCTTTCAGCACTGCTTTCTTGGCCTTCAAAGCCTTTGCTTTGGCTTCAGCTTTGGGACGGGCAGGGGCTTCCTTCTTAGCTTTCAGCGCCATCTTCGTAAAAGGGATTTCCCTTAATACCACTGCTTTATGAGCAGTTTTGGTCTGTCTCTGTGTAACTCTGTCTTGAATGACTAAGTCCAAGAACCACATAATGAGCCTGGCTCTTCCAGTCTTTGGGATCAAGCATTTTCAGCCATAAAGGTGAAATGGGTGTCTAATGATGTAGGCAGCCTGGGTTTGTGGACGGAGAGGGGGCCCCACAGGACTAGCCAAAAGGGTTCTTGGGTTCATGTAGGATGGAAATCAGACGTGAGCCAGCAGGAGGCGAGAGCAAGAGTTTATTGACAATGTGTTGAGAGCAAATACAGACAGAGCCTCAGGGAGACCTGGAAGGGAAAGGAGTCTGAGTCATCTTTGCTTGGGGTCTGGAATTGTTTGTTTGTTTGTTTGTTTGTTTGTTTGTTTTTTAATTTATTTGTTAGAGAGAGAGAGCGAGCGAGCACAGGCAGAGAGTGGTAGGCAGAGGCAGACGGAGAAGCAGGCTCCCCGCCGAGCAAGGAGCCCAATGTGGGACTCGATCCCAGGACGCTGGGATCATGACCTGAGCTGAAGGCAGCCGCTTAACCAACTGAGCCACCCAGGCGTCCCAAGGGTCTGGAGTTTTTATTGGCATTTGTAGTCTGGTGCCCATGTCCTCCTAGGCATCCAGGAACTAGGCAGAACAGGACAGGGTCCAGATGTCCTTTAAAAGTCACTCATTTCTTGAAACCAGGGGTCTTGGCATTGAAATGTCTAGTGCCTGAAGTCTGGAATAGGCACATGATGGCTCTGCCTCGTCACTTGTTATATATCATCTATTATAATGGAAGACTCCAAAGATATCATTCTCTCTTTATCCCTTACAAGGAGGACATGTGTTATTTGCATTATAAGGCCTGCGTAGAGTGGGGTGAGGGTCCAGGTCCTAGCAAGAACAGAAGCTGGAAAAGAAGCAAAAGGAAGGGAAAAACAGCTCTTCCTTTCATGGTCTCCTTTGGGTTTCCTCATCTCAGTAACTGTAATTCTTCATCTTCTGTTCCCTCTCCCCACTCCTTTTTATCCTCTGGTTCCAGAGGTCAGAGCATGACAAAGCAGTGCTTAGGGAAAGCCCTGTGAGTGCAGTCCTTCACACTCCAGTTGGAGGGCACTGAGCATCCTTTCTGGCTCTCCCTTCCAGTCCCAGCCTGGTGGGACTCCTTGGCTACTCCGGAAAGCCCAGGGAGCAGCAAATGTGGACAGCCAATAACCACTTTCCGATGCAGCCTTCCCGGTGTGGTCACTTCCTGCAGACTTTCAAAAAACAGATGCTTTTAATTTTCTGCAAACACTTGCAGAGAATAGAAAAGGGATGAATACTACTACCTTCCGCTTCTCCTCCTCCACTCAGTCGGAGACCTTAATGCCAAAAACGCTGACAAGGACAGTATGAGAAAGGAAATTTACAGGCTATCTCCAATGAATATAGTTCAAAAACTCCTAAACAAAATTGTAGCAACCCAAATTTTAGAGGTGTTTTTTAAAAAGTTTTTAAAAAAATTACACCATGGGATGCCTGGGCGGCTCAGTCAGTTAAGCATCTGCTTTCAGCTCAGGTTATGATTCCCAGGGTCCTAAGATCGAGTCCCGTATTGGACTCAATGCTCAGCGAGGAGCCTACTTCTCCCTCTGCCCCCCACTTCCCCTGCTTGTATTCTCTCTCTCTCTGACAATTAAATAAATGAAAAAATTTTTAAATAAATTTAGACCATGACCCAGAAAGTTTCATTTTAGAAAAACTAAAAATGTCATCCATTACAATAACAGATTGAGGAAAAGAATCTAATAAGCATCTCAATAAATATGTGAAGAAAAACATTTCTTTTTTTTTTTAATTTTTTATTTACTTATTTGACAGACAGATCACAAGTAGGCAGAGAGGCAGGCAGAGAGAGAGGAGGAAGCAGGCTCCCCGCTGAGCAGAGAGCCTGATGTGGGGCTCAATCCCAGGACGCTGGGATCATGACCCGAGCTGAAGGCAGAGGCTTAAACCACTGAGCCACCCAGGCGCCCCAAGAAAAACATTTCTTAAAAGCGCATTCATAACTTCAAAAATATCTCCTAGTACTATATAACTAGGAACAGAACTTCCTTAATCTGATCAAAGATGTATTTAAAACCTATGAATACATCAAAATGAGGAAATGTCAGAAACATCAGAAACATTCTTTCCCAAAAGAGGATCAAAACCAGATGCCATCACCTTGACTATTTAAGAATGCATGGCAGTCCCAGCCAAAGCAAAAAGGCAAGAAAATGAAATCAACAGGGGCTGGAGTGAAAGGTGGGGACCAGGGAATATGAGAAAGCAAGCAGTGTCCACTATGGGCAGTCATGAAGATAAGGACTGAATTTTATCCTAAAGAATTCTGCACTAAATATAAAAGGAAGTCAATAATTTTATCGAGGCTCCTTTTATATTATCATGCTAATCTGCACAGTGTTTTTTCAAAGTTAATATGTTTGTGAATGAACAAAGGTAAATAAAAATGGACGAGGTGGTGAAAGCTTTATTTTAAGAAAATAAAAATATCTCTACAAACCTGAATTTTCTTTAATACGAGCGGTGTTTCCTGATCCCACACGTGGATGGTTCCTCCATCAGTAATATATGCTTTACACGCCGTCACCATTTGATTTGTCACCTAAAATAAATACAAGTCCAAAATAGCTACAGGTAAAGAGAGAAATAAAATCTAAGATTTTTAAACCACAAGTATAAAAATGAGATAAATAGTAAACTTATGGGATGAGTAAATCACAATATAAAAAACAAAGAACACATATTCTAGTCAAAATCAAGAAAACTCAAATTTTTGGCTGCATTTTAGTCAATATCACGAGGGCCATAAATTTCAAAGTCAACTGTATTTTCCTCTTGTCTATTTTTCCTCTAACTAGGATCCAAGTGTCATTTTTCACCATCCTTCAAAACACAAACTAAATTTAAAGTTAACCACCTCCACATACCCTAAAATAATGAGAGAAAAACAAAAACAAAAACAAAAGTGGTCAGGAGGTTAGATAGAGAGGGCAGTCTGACACACAGAAATTTTGGGGAATTCCTAAAATATGGAAAGCACACAGGATCAACTCTACAAGAGGGGGGAAAAAAAAAAGAAAGAAAGAAAGACAGACTAGGGAAAACCAGAACCCAATTCTAGAGAAGGTTACTGTGTAGGTGGAACATTTATGGGAAATCTTTAAGGTGGGAGACAATGGGAGGTGACCCTTGGTTGTGATGCTACACACTGAATTTGGAGCAACTTGTATGGCAGGCAACAATTGCATATGCTGAAAGGCCAGAGCCATGAGTGTGGACTACACCCCAGGTAGCTACTGCACCCCAGAAGGATAGGTCAGAGAAAAAGCTCTTCACACTCCCTACCCCCTCACACACACACAAGAGACAGACCACAAGAAAAAGAACAGGGAGGCAAATGAGGAGTTAAATACAAAGATGGGCAGACAACTCAGAATTGCCAAGCAACTAAAGAAAATAAATTTGGTGGAGCGTCTGGGTGGCTCAGTCGGTTAAGGATCAGACTCTGGATTTCAGCTCAGGTCATGATCACAGGGTCATGAGATCAAGCCCCATATCAGGCTCTGCGCTCAGTGGGGAGTCTGCTTGAGGATTCTCTCTCTGTTTCTCCCCCCACTCACACTTTCGCACGCTCTCTCTCTTTCTCTAAATATAAATAAATACCTCTTAAAAAAAAAAAAGAAAAGAAAAGAAACGTGGTAACAGAGTCTTTAAACTCAACAAAGAGGAAGTATAAAAAAAGACATGGAAAATACTTCAAGGTATCTTTTTTTAACTAAATTAATCCATGAGAAAGATATAAGAGTATTTTACATCATGGGCAAAAAAATAACTACAGAACTTGGAAATTGAAATTGTTATTATCAAAATAAAAAAATTCTATTGAGGACCTGACCAGGAACTGGGACATAAATGAAGAGCAAACGAATGAGCTGAAAGGTCAAATGGCAGAAACTGACAAAATAAAACAAAACATAAAACATTAGGAGAAATAGAAGTTAGATTCAAGGGGACAGCATAAATTGAACTTGCAGGTAAGGAATAATTCAAAGGCAAAGAGGGAAATTTCCCAGGAATGGAGACAAAAATTTCTGGATTACAACAATCCAAAAGTATAGAATAACATAAATGCAAAAAAGACCACAACACTTCAAAATTTTACATGTTCAAGGATAAAGAAAAAATCCGCAGATCTTGAAAGAATAAGACAAGGTGCCTACAAAGGAAAAAGAATCAGATTAGCATAAATTTCTCGTCAACAGTACTGAATAAGAGACAACAATACTTCAAGTTTCCAGGAGAAAATTATATTGAACTTGGAATCCCAGTGAAACTAAAATTTGAGTGGCAGGACAAAAATGAAATTATTTTCAGATGTGCAGGAATTCAGAGGTTTACCACATATAGACCCTCTCTGAAAGAACCACTTGAGAATACTTCTCGGCTGAAGAAATAATGAATCCAAGAAGGAGAAAGATGTGAAAATCACAAAACAGAGGTGATCAAAGAAACTAGCAATGCTTGAATTTTATTCTGAACACATGTGGATTCATAATGTTCACAAAATATTAAGACAAAATGGTCTGAAAATATTTTAAAAATATGGAACAAGAAATCTCAGCGTGGGACATATATAGCAAGAAAGACACAAGTGATGGAGGAAAATCCTAACATTCTTGCCTTATTTAAGAGATGGATAGTTGGGGCGCCTGGGTGGCTCAGTGGGTTAAAGCCTCTGCTTTCGGCTCAGGTCATGATCCCAGGGCCCTGGGATCGAGCCCCGCATCGAGCCCCGCATCGAGCTCTCTGCTCAGCGGGGAACCCGCTTCCTCCTCTCTCTCTGCCTGCCTCTCTGCCTACTTGTGATCTCTGTCAAATAAATAAATAAAATCTTTAAAAAAAAAAAAAAGAGATGGATAGTGATTAAATCTACTGATTCATTGTTTTTTTAAGATTTTATTTATTTATTTGACAGATAGAGAGTACAAGTAGGCAGAGCAGCAAGCAGAGGAAGAGGGAGCAGCAGACTCTCCACTAAGCAGGAAGCCTGATGCAAGGTTCGATCCTAGGACCTTGGGATCATGACCCAAGCCAAAGGCAGCTGCTTAACTGGCTGATCCATCCAGGTACCCCTACTGATTGAATTTTAAAAAAGAGAATTGAGATGTGACTGTTATTTTATGTGTTTATGTTTTGCTTGCATCACAAAGAAATTTTATTCATGTGTCTATTGGATGGTTTTTCAAATTATTTAAGTAATGAACCATATGTCATGACAGAGGAAGATTTTACACAAATTACAGTGCTGGTGGGAGTAGCTAAAGAAGTGTTGTTGATCATGCACATAATTCTTAGCTCTTGAGCAGAACTATTTGGAATGAATAAATTAGAAAAGCACCAGCTATGGTCTCCAGGTCATGAGATCAAGCCCCATGTCAGGCTCCGCACTGAGTATGGAGATTGCTTAGGATTCTCTCTCTCCCTCTCCCTTTGTCCCTCCCCACCACTTCTCTCTAAGAAAGGAAGGAAGGAAGAAAAAAGAAGAAAAGAAAGGGAAGGAGAAAGAAATGGAAAAGACAAGAAAGGAGAAAGGGGAAAGGAGAGAATGGGATAGGACAAGAAAGGAAAGGAAAGGAGATAGGATGAGGGGAGGGGAGGGGAGGGGAGGAGAGGAAAGGAGAGGAGAGGAGAGGAAAAGAAAGGAAAGGAAAGGACCAGCTACATTTAAACAAAAAGCCTGAGCGCTTACCTCTGACAAGAAGAAGGTACACCTTCAATTAAGTACAACTGACCAGTCAACACCTTTCTTTTCTTGTCCCCAGGAAGTATTCAAATCCAGAATTCTGAGAGGCACCCAAACTTCCCATTTCCCTTCCCTGGCCCAGAGGGAAAATATTGTTAACTTTTTTACAAGGTTACATTTGTGATTTCTTCCCTTGGAAACTTACCTTGATAAACAGTGAGGTCATTCTCTCTGAGGTATTATAGTACCGTGACACACTGTGAATCATTCTGATGGCATTAATCAAATTTTGTATTCCATGAGCCATGGAAACCTAAAATTGAAATATATTAAGTGAATTCCATCATACATTTATAGTTTTAATAACCAATATCCTATAATATTCAAAACTCTAACCACAGATAAAATAGTGTAACACTTTTATCTTAGAGTTAAATTTTACTAAAGGCAATGTAGCATCCTAGACTGGATCTTAGAAGAGAGAAAGGACATCAGTTTTGGCAAATGTACCAAGGTAATACAAGATCCTAACAGGAGAAACTGGGCGAAGAGAATTCTGTACTATCATTGTAACATTTTCTGTACATCTAAATTTAAAAGTTTATTTAAAAATACAATTTTAGAGGTGAAAGTAATTTTAAGGATTAATAGTTCAAGATGACCTTTTTTAAAAAAGATCTTATTTATTTACTTGAGGTAGAGCAAGAGTGAGAGAGTGAGAGAGTGAGAGAGAGAGAGAGAGAGAGAGAGAACATGAGCAGGGAAGGGACAGAGGAGAGGGAGAAGCAGGCTCTTCACTGGGCAGGGAGCCCGACACGGGGCTTGATCCCAGGAACCTGAGGACCTGAGCCAAAGGCAGACACTTCACTGCTGAGCCATCTAGGTGTCCCCAAGATGATCTTTTTAAAGATGAAGAAACATGGTATCTTGAAGGGTAAAGAGACTTGCTTGTGGTCAGAAAGCCAGTTAAAGAGAGAGATCAGACTACAACTCATTTCCACTTAAGTCAATTCGATTCACCTTTCAGCAAGCCTACTCAATGCCACTCGTTTCAGAGGATATCGGGAGAAATTCAAGTATAAGGAAACTTCTGGAGGAGGTCACAGCAGAGTGGGAGAGATGCACACAAACCAGTGAAACAAATGTATCAGTATACAGCAAAGGAAATTGAGTACAACAGAGAGATAAAGCATCAATGACACATACTGAATGCTTCCTGTAGGCCAGGTACCAGGAAAAGAGCTTCTTATATTACCTTCATTTATGCTAATAATGAGCATTTAAGGTAGGTTTGATCATCACAAGACTGCACCAATTCTTTACATGCTACTGAGGAAGGAAAAAAAATGCTCAAGATGGGGAGCCTTAACCACCCCCACCCCTGCATAAAACTAAGTCACCAATGAGCTGTATGCCTTCTGTAAAGGTAATCATGAAATAAACCAGCCATGGAGAAAATGACAGGAACAAAGCTTCCGTGTCCATATTTTACTCCTTGGGTAGGCTGGGAAAATAAACTATCCTGAGAATTTGTACCACAGTCTAGTTACTTACGCACAGCAATCTGTATTCACACAAATTAACAAAACAAAAAATACTACCCAAGGGGAGAACTAATAATCTAAGGTCATGTTAAGGCACATCCACAATGATTCATAAAACTAGAGAAACTATGAGATGTGCTCTGAGTACAGGGATGTTAAATGTGAAAAAAAGATTACTGTCTTAGAATCTATCAAATAAAGTATTATGATTATTCCCATTGTGCAGATGAGAAAAGAGAGACCTAGGGAAGTTAAGCACCTTGTTTAGGTTTCTATAGCTGTTATATAACCACAGTTATGTACCTGAGATTTTGAGACCGTGCTTTTAACTATGATGGAAATCAGGTTGGAAGAACAGGTAAGGTCAATGGCATTCCCACAAGGAGGTTGCCTCTTAATTGCTAGGACAGTATAAAATATATGAAAGATATTTTAATGGTGATAAAATAAATAAAACCAGAAATAGCAACTTTTTAAAAAAGATTTATTTATTTGACAGAGAGCACAAACAGGGGGAGCAGCCGGCAGAGGAAGAGGGAGAAGCAGGCTTCCCCCCCCCAGTGGGGAGCCCAATGCAGGGCTTAATCCCAGGACCCAGAGATCATGACCTGAGCTGAAGTTAGATGCTTAATCAACTCAGCCACCCCGGCACCCTAGAAATAACAATTACTAATTAGTGTACTGTGTGTCCTAGGTATGAGTTGTAACTATGACATAATTAGCTCAATGGTATGTGGTTTATGAAATTAATATCATTACTTTGCAGGAAACCTTGTATGTCAGAATTCATATTATATGTGTTATCTGTATATCAAGAAGAGTGTAATAAAAATAAGCCTAAGAGGGGACCCTTCCACTCTCAATAAGGTAAGTCTACAAAGTACCCATAATTCCAATGAAGAAGGCTCAGAGATGGCATCAAATGGCTCCATCAGGAAAATGCCCTCCATCTAAATTTTAAACATCATTTATAATAGAAGCTCCTTGAGCACACAGTTCTTACCTATCTATACATAGTGTTCAGACACTTTGTATGTAAAATACATGATGATAGATATGCCAATAGCAGAAATTGTAACACCAAGATAATAAAATGAAACATTAAACACAAAATTCATAAAATTTATCCACAAGAAAAAGTATGAGTCCTCTGCACTTTTCCTGCTCAAATGTGCGTTACAAACAGCAATCGCTGTTTGCTTTTAATGAGAAAAAGAAAATGAGGATAAATAGAATTTTTGAAACCTCAAAAATAGTGAGTATATGAGGGGGAAGCAATTATAGGACAATACTATTAGAACTTCTTTAATTTCAAAGATAATGTTAGAAACATTCCTGTATGAGAGAATGTAAAGAGTTTAATAACAACAAAATAATAATACTAATAATAATAAGGTATAGCCACACTAGAGCAATTGAATAAAAAGTTTTAAATTACTAAGATGAAAAGAACACCAAAACTAAAAGATTTGAAACTTATATAAATTTAAACAAGTCTCTTGAACAAAGAACTTGAAAGTAGTACATCTAAAAATGTAGAGTTCTTAGACCCATAACGAGTAAGGAGATTGAAACAGTCATCAAAAATCTCCAAACAAACAAAAGTCCAGGGCCAGATGGCTTCCCGGGGGAATTCTACCAAACATTTAAAGAAGAATTAATTCCTATTCTCCTGAAACTGTTCCAAAGAATAGAAATGGAAGGAAAACTTCCAGACTCATTTTATGTGGCCAGCATCACCTTGATCCCCAAACCAGACAAGATCCCATCAAAAAAGAGAATTACAGACCAATATCCTTGATGAACACAGATGCAAAAATTCTCACCAAAATACTGGCCAATAGGATCCAACAGTACATTAAAAAGATTATTCACCATGACCAAGTGGGATTTATTCCAGGGCCGCAAGGTTGGTTCAACATCCGCTAATCAATCAATGTGATACAATACATTAATAAAAGAAAGAACAGAAACCACACAATACTCTCAATAGATGCTGAAAAAGCATTTGACAAAGTGCAGCATCCCTTCCTGATTAAAACTCTTCAAAGTGTAGGGATAGAAGGCACATACCTCAATATTATCAAAGCCATCTATGAAAAACCCACTGCAAATATCATTATCAATGGAGAAAAACTGAAAGCTTTTCTGCTAAAGTCAGGAACACGGCAGGGATATCCTTTATCACCATTGCTATTCAACATAGTACTAGAAGTCCTAGCCTCAGCAATCAGACAACAAAAAGAAATTAAAGGCATCCAAATCGGCAAAGAAGTAGTCAAACTATCACTCTTTGCAGATGATATGATACTATATGTGGAAAACCCAAAAGGCTCCACTCCAAAACTGCTAGAACTTGTACAGGAATTCAGTAAAGTGTCAGGATATAAAGTCAATGCACAGAAATCAGTTGCATTTCTTTACACCAACAACAAGACAGAAGAAAGAGAAATTAAGGAGTCAGTCCCATTTACAATTGCACCCAAAACCATAAGATACCTAGGAATAAACCTAACCAAAGAGGCAAAGAATCTATCAGAAAACTATAAAGTACTCATGAAAGAAATTGAGGAAGATACAAAGAAATGGAAAAATGTTCCATGCTCATGGATTGGAAGAACAAATATTGTGAAAATGTCTATGCTACCTAAAGCAATCTACACATTTAATGCAATCCCTAACAAAATCCCATCCATTTTTTTCAAAGAAGTAGAACAAATAATCCTAAAATTTATATGGAACCAGAAAAGACCTCGAATAGCCAAAGGAATATTGAAAAAGAAAGCCAAAGTTGGTGGCATCACAATTCCAGACTTCAAGCTCTATTACAAAGCTGTCATCATCAAGACAGTATGGTACTGGCACAAAAACAGACATATAGATCAATGGAACAGAATAGAGAGCCCAGAAATAGATCCTCAACTCTATGGTCAACTAATCTTCGACAAAGCAGGAAGGAATGTCCAATGGAAAAAAGACAGCCTCTTCAACAAATGGTGCTGGGAAAATTGGACAGCCACATGCAGAAAAATGAAATTAGACTATTTCCTTACACCACACATGAAAATAGACTCAAAATGGATGAAGGACCTCAATGTGAGAAAGGAATCCATCAAAATCCTTGAGAAGAACACAGGCAGCAACCTCTTCAACCTCAGCTGCAGCAAGTTCTTCCTAGGAACATCGCCAAAGGCAAGGGAAGCGAGGGCAAAAATGAACTGTTGGGATTTCATCAAGATCAAAAGCTTTTGCACAGCAAAGGAAACAGTTAACAAAACCAAAAGACAACTGACAGAATGGGAGAAGATATTTGCAAACGACATATCAGATAAAGGGCTAGTATCCAAAATCTATAAAGAGCTTATCAAACTCAACACCCAAAGAACAAATAATCCAATCAAGAAATGGGCAGAGGACATGAACAGACACTTCTGCAAAGAAGACATCCAGATGGCCAACAGACACATGAAAAAATGCTCCACATCACTCAGCATCAGGGAAATACAAATCAAAACCACAATGAGATACCACCTCACACCAGTCAGAATGGCTAAAATTAACAAGTCAAGAAATGACAGATGCTGGCGAGGATGCGGAGAGAGAGGAACCCTCCGACACTGTTGGTGGGAATGCAAGCTGGTGCAACCACTCTGGAAAACAGTGTGGAGGTTCCTCAAAAAACTGAAAATAGAGCTACCCTATGACCCAGCGATTGCACTCCTGGGTATATATCCTAAAGATACAAACATGGTGCTCCAAAGGGGCACGTGCACCGAATGTTTATAGCAGCAATGTCCACAATAGCCAAACTATGGAAAGAACCTAGATGTCCATCAATAGACGAATGGATAAAGAATATGTGGTATATATATATACAATGGAATACTATGCAGCCATCAAAAGAAATGAAATCTTGCCATTTGCGACAACGTGGATGGAACTAGAGGGTATTATGCTTAGCGAAATAAGTCAATCAGAGAAAGACAACTATCATATAATCTCCCTGATATGAGGAAGTGGAGCTGCAATGTTGGGGGTTTGGGGGGTCGGGAAAAGAAAAAATGAAAGAAGATGGGATCGGGAGGGAGACAAACCATAAAAGACTCAATCTCAAAAAACAGACTGAGGGTTGCTGGGGGGAGGGGGGACGGGAGAGGGTAGTGGGGATATGGACATTGGGGAGGGTATGTACTATGATGAATGCTGTGAAACATGTAAACCTGGCGATTCACAGACCTGTACCCCTGGCGATAAAAATACATTATATGTTTATTAAAAAAAAAAAATTTTTTTTTAAATGTAGAGTTCTAGGGGCGCCTGGGTGGCTCAGTGGGTTAAGCCACTGCCTTCGGCTCAGGTCATGATCTCAGGGTTCTGGGATCAAGTCCCGCATCTGGCTCTCTGCTCAGCAGGGAGCCTGCTTCCCTCTCTCTCTCTCTGCTTACTTGTGATCTCTCTCTGTCAAATAAATAAAATCTTAAAAAAAAAAATGTAGAGTTCTTGATAACAATAAAAAGTGTTATACCTTTCTTCCAAGTTTACTTTTATAATGAAAAGCTTTAAATATATAGAAAAGTACAGAGAACAGTATAATGATCATTTATACCCAACACTACACTTGACAAATGTAAATATTTTAGTATATGTGCCTCATCTATTATTTTTCACTCAAGACCTACTTGCAGGTAGTCCTAGAATAGGCTTTAGATATATGTGTATTTAAGATGTGCATCTTCAGCTCTTGTGAATAACCCTGTATACATGTGACATGTGAAAATTCTGATTTTTCTTAGACACAAATTTTAACTGCACACGCTGTAAAGCTGGGAAATCAAGTCACTAGGCTACTGAGTGAGCTAAGTAATGGCCATGTTTCTCTATCACCATACCGTCTGGTTTGCTTTACTCATGGTCACATACACACAAATGCCTAAAAAGTGATACAAAATGTTCTTATGAAAAACAGATTTTAAAAGGTCCCCAACAGAAGTTGAGTTGCTAGTACTAGGGGTGTAAATGAGTTGTAAGTAAAACCCATCATGTCTTTATGGAATCAGTTAAAGACTGCTCTTGGAAGTCTTCCTATTCTCTCTCATGGAGGATGGATTCCTGCATGGCTCTAAGAGCTGCACCTGCTCAAAACTCTGAGCCCGACATCTTTCCCTCCCCACCCACGTTAAACCCCAAGGCCCTCATGGGAGGGGTATGAACCAGCCCTAACACAACCCTCTCAGCCAAATCTAAATGACATGGAACACAGACTCTTCCTCTTTGCCTGCCTTTAGGATGACACCAGCATTTTTCCTGCCCCCGGAAGTCTGGTCAACCAAACCATATAGTCAACAGCCATGTGTGTAGAGGCTTTGACTATTTCTTCAAAAATTAGAATGGAGAATGCTGAATATGTGTATCAGATACTAATAAAAATTATTTTAAACGCATTTTAACTTAGAGAATGCCTTGAAGAAGCAGCATGGAGAAGTAGAAACAAATACAACACATAATGCCAAACAGTGCTAGATTTAAATTCAGTCTCATGACTTACAGCAGTAGAAATGCTCCAATTTTGTTTCCTAATCTTTAGAATGAGGATTGTTGTGCATACAGAGTAAAAATATATAGAAAGTATGTGGTACAATGCTACAACAAAAGGTCAGGAGTCCCCAAGATGGTGGACACCTTTAAAAACACAACTGTCTGGGCAACTCTCCTACCTACATGTGATTCACAAAAGAGGCAACACCCAGTCAAAACTGGGAAACACTGCCTTAAGTTCTTAACAAATACTAGTTTCCCTGACTTCCCTTCTCTGTCTAAAGAAAGGATGAAAGGTAACATGCTGTACATTGATTCCCAAAACTTACTGATTTATAACTGGGATTCCGAACCCACTGACCAACATCTTCCCATTTCTCCCACTTTCAGCCCTGGCAACTAATATTCTACTCTGTTTCCATGAGTTTGACTTTTTTTTAAGATTCCACATGTGATATCATATACTATTTGTCTTTCTTTGACTTATTTCAGTAAACATAATGTGCTCAGGGTCCAAACCCATTACAAATGGCAGGATTTCTTGTGGCTGAATAATATTCCATTATCCTTCTAGCTATCCATATGTATATATAGAGAGAGAGTCTTTATTCACTTAACCAGTGATAGATACAGGTTTTTTTCATATCTTGATTAATATGGGTAATGCTGTGAAGAACATGGAAGTGCAGGTATCTTTTCAAGATTCTAATTTCATTTAATTTAAAATAGAATTAATTCAATTCTAATTTCAAAGTAAATTTCATTTACTCTGTCTAGATACCTGGTAGTGGATCATAGGATAGTGCTATTTTTAATATTTTGAGGAACCTCCATTCTGTTTTCCATTGTGGCTGCATCAATTTACATTCCCACTATCAGTGCACAAGGGTTCCATTTTCTCCACACCCTTCTCAGTACTTCTTATCTAGTCTTTTTGATGACAGCCATTCTAATAAGTGTGAGGTGGTATCACACGTGATTTTGATTTGCACTTCCCTGATTAGTGATGTTGAGCATCTTTTCATGTATTCATGTATTCATTGATGTGGATGACTTCTTTGAGAAAACATCTGTCCAGTTCCTCTGCCCATTTTTGTTTGTTTGTTTGTTTTTTTAACAATTTTTTTAATAAACATATAATGTATTATTAGCCCCAGGGGTACAGGTCTGTGAATCGCCAGGTTTACACATTTCACAGCACTCACCATAGCACATACCCTCCCCAGTGTCCATAACCCCACAACCCTCTCCCTACCCCCCTACCCCTGGCAACCCTCAGTTTGTTTTGTGAGATTAAGAGTCTCTTATGGTTTGTCTCCCTCCCGATCCCTTCTTGTTTCATTTATTCTTTTCCTACCCCCCAACCCCCACCCACGTTGCCTCTCTACTTCCTCATATCTCCTCCGCCCATTTTTTATTGCATTGTTTGTTCTTTTTTATTGAGTTGAACAAATTCTTACCTATTTTGAACATTAATTCCTTATCTAACATATCGTTTGCAAGTATTTCCTCCCATTCAAGGTTGCCTTCCCATTTTGTTGATTATTTCTTTTGCTGTGCAGAAGCTTTTTAGTTTGATGTAGTCACACTTATTTTTGCTTCTGTTGCTTGTATGTTTGGTGTCATATCCAAAAAATCATTCCAAAAACCAAAGTCACAGAGATATCACCCTGGTTTTTCTTCCAAGAGTTTTATTGTTTTAGGTCTTACATTTAAATTTTTAATCCATCCCATGTTAATTCTTTTAAGCAATGTAAGATAGGGATCTAATTCCATTCTTTTGCATGTGATTATCCAGTTTTCCCAATACCCTTAATTGAAGAGACTATTCTTCCCTCACTGAGTATTCTTGGCTCCCGTCAAATTTTTTTAGCCATATATGAAAGCATTTATTTCTAGGCTCTTGTTTCTGTCCAGTTGGTCTATGTGTCCATTTTTATGCCCCTACCATACTGTTTGGGTTACTATAGCTTTGCAGTATAGCTTGAAATCAGGAAGTGCAATGTCTCTAGGTTTGTTCTCCTTTCTCAAGATTGTTTTTGTTTGTGGGCGTCTTTTGTTGTTCCATACACATTTTAGGACTTTGTTCCTTTATTGAAAAAAATGCCATTGGAATTTTGATAGGGGTTGTCTTGAATTTATAGATGCCTTTGTGTAATACGGAATTTTTTAAAATATTCATTCTTCCAATCCATGAACATTGGATTCCTTTCCATTTATTTTTGTCTTCTTCATTTTCTTTCATCAAAGTGTTATGGCTTTCAGGGTATAGCTCTTTCATTTCCTTGAATAAATTTATTACTGAGTATTTTATTTTATTGATGATATTGTAAATGAGATTGTTTTCCTTAATTCTTTTCAGATGTTTGGGGGTTTTTAAAATATTCTTTTAAATAATTTATTTATTTTTCAGAGAATGAGAGAGAGAGAGAGAGCACAAGCAGGGGGAGCAGCAGGCAGAGAGAGAAGTCCCACATTGGGCTTAGCAGGGAATCCAATGTGGGACTTGATCCCAGAACCCTGGGATCATGACCTGAGCAGAAGGCAGACATTTAACCGACTGAGCCACCTGAGGAATTCCCAGATGTTTGTTGTTAATGCACAGAAATACAGCTAATTTCTGTATATAATTTTGTATCCTGCAACTTTACTGAATTTGTTTATTAGTTTTAACAGTTTCTGGTGGATTTTTCAGGGTTTTCCATATACAGTATCGTATCATCTACAAACAGAAATAATTTTACTTCTTCCTTTCCAATTTGAATGCCTTTTATTTCTTTTTTATTTTTGACTGCTCTAGCTAGGACCTCCAGTACTATGTTGAATAAAATTGGCAAGAGGGGGCACTCTTGTCTTGTTCCTGATCTTAGAGAAAAAGCTTTCAGTTTTTACTGTTGAGTATGATGTTAACTGTGGGCTTCTCATATACGGCTTTTATTAAGTTGAAGTACATTCCTTCTGTACTCAAGTTTTTGAGAGTTTTTGTTATGAGTGGATGTTATATTTTGTCAATTGCTTTTACTGCATCGATTGAAATGATCATATGATTTTTTTCTTTGAATCTATTAACCCTTCATATCACATGTATTTATTTGCATATGTTGACCCATCTTTGCATCCCAGGAATAATTCAAATTTGGTGAGGTGTATGATCCTTTTAATGTGCTATTGAATTTGGTTTGCTTGTATTTGTTGAAAATTTTTGCATCTATATTCATCAAGGATGTTGACCTATAATAGATTTTCTTTTCTTGAAGTGCTTTGATATCAGGGTAATGCTGGTTGGGTACTCTCTCTTGCTCACTCCTGGATCATTCACCCTAGGGGAAGGAAGTTACCCTACTGAAAGGCTCATGTGCTGTGTAACTGGGGCCTTCCAATAATCACATGAGTGAGCTTAGAAGTGGACTCTCTAGCTGTCAGCCTCCACTGCACTGAGACCAGATTGCCAGCTAACAATTTTGTCCACAACTTCATGAGAGACCATGAAGCAGAGGCACTCAAGCTATGCTATGCCTGGACTCTTGACCTACAGGAACTGTGACGTAGTAAGTGCTTATTTCTTTAAGTCAGTCAGTTCGGGGTAATTTGTTATGCATCAATGCATTAATTAATTAGTTTAACTCACAAATGAGATTATACTTATGACAATATCAAATATTTAAATATAGGTTTAAATGAGTTTTTAATTCATCATATTTATATAATAGGAAAGTATATCTTTGAAATAACTTGTCTGTAGTGTGCATTTCCCAGTACACATATATTATAAAGTTACTTTAAGATGAGTTATTGTTCAAACTACACTTTAAAAAGCATACTTACGAGGTCATAGTTATAGAGAGGTTGACATACTTTTTCTAGAGTGTACAAGTATCTGACATTATCTTTTGATTCATTTGCTGTATCTGTTATTCTTGCATCCAAATCACGCCAATTCTAAGAAAAAATGTAAAAGAATATCACGAAATATCCAAATATATCACTGTAGTTAATTTTAATCAAGAAATTCAAGCTATCTTCCCTAAAGTAGTTGATACTAAAAATGTGAATGATGTATTTTTTCCTATATTATTTAAGACTTAAAGTTATTATGGGGCGCCTGGGTGGCTCAGTGGGTTAAAGCCTCTGCCTTCCATTCAGGTCATGATCCCAGGGTCCTGGGATGGAGCCCCACATTGGGCTTTCTGTTCAGCAGGGAGCCTGCTTCCTCCTCTCTCTCTGCCTGCTGCTCTGCCTACTTGTGATCTCTATCAAATAAATAAATAAAATCTTTTAAAAAAATAAATAAAAATAGGGACGCCTGGGTGGCTCAGTTGGTTAAGCAGCTGCCTTCAGCTCAGGTCATGATCCCAGCGTCCTGGGATCAAGTCCCACATCGGGCTCCTTGCTTGGCGGGGAGCCTGTTTCTCCCTCTGCTTCTGCCTGTGCTCGCTCTCTCTCTCTCTCCCTCTCTCTCTCTGACAAATAAATAAATAAAATCTTTTAAATAAATAAATAAATAAATAAATAAATAAAAATAAAAACCTTTAAAAAAAAAGACTTAAGGTTATTGGGGCGCCTGGGTGGTTCAGTGGGTTAGGCCTCTGCCTTCAGCTCAGGTCATGATCTCAGGGTCCTGGGATCAAGTCCCACATTGGGCTCTCTGCTCGGCAGGGAGCCTGTTCCTCCTCTGTCTCTCTCTGCCTGCCTCTCTGCCTACTTGTGATCTCTCTCTGTCAAATAAATAAATAAAAATCTTTAAAAAAAAAAAAAGACTTAAGGTTATTATAAATACCTTAAATGACTTAGTAGAACTGAAGGCTCATTCTATTTGTAATTAACATCCTGTTTATAGGCTTAAACTGGACTTGCTTCTATCTGGAGTGATTTTTCTAGGTTACTTATTTGTGACATTACATTACTTTGGGTCTTTGAGAATAGGATATATATACAGATGGAAAGATACAGATACACAGATACAGATGTAGATAGATACAGATTTTTTTTAAGGAAGAATACAGCAAAAGAAAATGACCCAGAAAGAATCAAACCAAATTGTAGAATAGTGGACAGGAGATGTATACTGACCACATTATTTTGGTTTTTGACTTTCTATATAATTCTTTACCTCCCTGAGCCTCTATTGATTCACAGTTTTAAAAACAAATTAAAAATAAACGGCAATCACCCTACAGGAGTATTGTCAAAATTGGTATGAAAATATTGAGAACTAAATATTTCTATATTTCTTTTTTTACTTTGGGAAATAATTGTAGAATATAAGAAAGCCTTGTTCAAAATTTAACACTTGTAAGTATATGGTTCCAGTATATGATGTGAAGAAGCAGTTCAAGAAGGGTAATTTTCCAGTTGGTTGTTCGGAAACATAACAAATTTTAAAATAAAAGACATTTTACCTTCAACAGTTTGGAGTGTGCAACATTAAGCACATTTATAACAGCCTTACAAGTTGGCCCTTTAATCTGTTCAATGATGTAGTTGAATTTGGCTGACATGCGCTTCCAGTGTTCCAGTTCGGTGAGTGGACCTGAGTCATCAGCTTCCTTTCTCATTTGCTCACTCTCTATAAGTACCTGCAATCAAAAGAATTAACAGATTATAGAAATGTTACTTTGTCCTTTGGTAAATCCTCATTATTTGCATCTTTTCAAAGAGAGCTTATAAAAAAACAACTTTCGGCACTGAATAATAATATTAAAAACTCTTTAACAAACTGAGAACAAAAGGGAATTTCCTTCTTTTTCTTTTTTTTAAGATTTTATTTATTTGACAGAGAGAGAGAGTGAGAGATGGAATACAAGCAGGGGAAGTGGGAGAGGGAGAAGCAGGCTTCCCACTGAGCAGGAAGCCTGATGCAGGGCTTTATCCCAGGACCCTGGGGTCATGACCTTATCTGAAGGCAGACACTTAATCACTGAACCACCCAGGTGCCCAAAAGGGAATTTAACATGACAAATAGTATCTACCAAAAATCTACAGCAAACTCATACTTAAAAATGAAAGTTTATAAAATATCACTTTAAAACCAAGCAAGACAAGTTTGCCACTAATACCGCCCACTTCTATTCAACCTGTTAATGAAGGTCTCCAAACAAGATAAGTAGAGTTAACAAAAAGCATAAGAATTGGAAATGAAAAAATGAAAATGACATAATCAAAGATGATATGGTTGGTTACATTTTTAAAATTCAAAAATATCTAAAGATAAACTTTTACACTTAGTAAAAGTGAATAATTCAGTAAGATTACTGCATGTATACATGTATACATAAATATCAGTAGCATTTCTCTACAAGCCATCTAGCAATCCAAAAATGTAATTTCTAAAAAAAGAGCATTTGTTATAATAAATAACAAAATGATAAGATATCTAAAGATTAGCAAAGGATGTACAATATAAATAAAATTAGAAAACGTACTTTCAACATACAAAAGAAAACCCAAATAAGTGGAGAGATACCATGTTCACGGATGAAAAAATTCAACCATATAAAGATGACAATTTTCTTTAAATTAATGTATATATTCAACAAAAACTAATCAAAATCTCAATAGGGTTTTTGTGATACTTGACAAACTAATCTTAAAATTAATTTGGAAAAACAATTAACCAGAAATAATCAATGTAATTTTGAAGAAAAATACAGAAAGGGACTTGCCATGCCAAATATTGAGTTAGTAAAAAACTACAGAAATGAAAGCAATATTATATGAGTGTAAAACCCAAGTACACCAGTGGGACAGACAGTGGATTTTGAAATTTGATATATTACAGAAGTGTTATTAAAAATGTGTTAGGAAAAAAAAAAGTGTTAGGAAGGGTGCCTGGGTGGCTCAGTTGGCTAAGCAACTGCCTTCAGCTTGGGTCATGGTCCTGGAGTCCCAGGATCGAGTCCCACATCGGCCTCAAGCTCATGGGGAGTCTGCTTTTCCCTCTGACCTTCTCCCCTCTCATGCTCTCTCTCTCTCTCTCTCAAATAAATAAATAAAATCTTTTTAAAAATGTGTTAGGAAAAAATGGACTAAAACTATGGAAAGAGCCCAGATGCCCAATGACAGATGAATGGATAAAGAAGATGAGATATATACATATACATATACAATGAAATATTATGAAGCCAATCAAAAAAAAAAAGAAATTTTGCCACTTGCAACAACATAGATAGAACTCAAGGGTATTATGCTAAGCAAAATAAGTCAATCAGAGAGAGACAATTAACATATGATTTCACTCATATGTGGAGACTCTTCTTTTTTTTATTTTTTATTAACATATAATGTATTATTTGTTTCAAGGGTACAGGTTTGTGAATCATCGGTCTTACACAATTCACAGTGCTCACCATAGCACATACCCTCCCCAATGTCCATCACCAGCCACCCCATCCCTTCCACCCCCTTCCTCTCCACCAACCCTCAGTTTGTTTCCTGAGATTAAGAGTCTCTTGTGGTTTGTCTCCCTCTCCAGTTTCGTCTTGTTTCATTTTTCATTTTTTCATTTTTCATTTCCATTTTTCATTTTTTCCTCCCTTCCCCTATGATCCTCAAATTCCTCATATTAGTGAGTGCATATGATAATTATCTTTCTCTGACTGACTTATTTCGCTTAGTATAATACCTTCGAGTTCCATCCATGTCATTGCAAATGGCAAGGTTTCGCGTTTTTTGATGGCTGCATAATATTCCATTGTGTATATATACTACATCTTCTCTATCCATTCATCTGTTGATGGACATCTAGGCTCTTTCCATAGTTTGGCTATAGTGGACATTGCTGCTATAAACATTAGGGTGCACGTGCCCCTTCAGATCACTACATTTGTATCTTTAGGGTAAATACCCAGTAGTGCAATGGCTGGAAGACACTCTTTTTTTTTTTTTTAAAGATTTTATTTAATTTGACAGAAAGAGATCACAGGTAGGCAGAGAGAGAGAAAGGGAAACAGGCTGGCTGCTGAGCAGAGAGCCCGATATGGGACTCGATCCAAGGACCCTGGGATCATGACCTGAGCTGAAAGCAGAGGCTTTAACCCACTGAGCCACCCAGGCTCCTGAGACTCTTTTTTTAAAAAAGATTTATTCATGGGGCACCTGGGTGGCTCAGTGGGTTAAAGCCTCTGCCTTCGCCTCAGGTCATGATCTCAGGGTCCTGGAATCGAGCCCTGCATCGGGCTCTCTGCTCCATGGAGAGCCTGCTTCCTCCTCTCTCTCTGCCTGCCTCTCTGCCTACTTGTGATCTCTGTCAAATAAATAAATAAAATCTTTAAAAAAATAAAAAGATTTATTCATTTGACAGAAAGAGAGAGAGGCAGAGACAATGGGAGAAGCATGCTCCCCACTGAACAAGGAGCCTGATGTGGGGCTCAATCCCAGAACCCTGAGATCACAACCTGAGCTGAAGGCAGACGCATAACTGATTGAGCCACCTAAGCATCCCAAGACACTCTTAATCACAGGAAACAAATTGAGGGTAGCTGGAGGGGAGGGGGAATAAGGATGGAATAACCGAGTGTTGGACATTAAGGAGAGCAAATGATATGATGACCACTGGGTACTATATAAGACTGATTAATCACTGAAGTCTACCTCTAAAGCTAATAGTACACTAAACGTTAATTAATTTAATTTAAATAAATAAATAAATCTTTAGAAAGGAAACAATAGGCTGTTAATTAAACAGCTCAGTTTTGGGACAATTGGCTAACTATATGGAAAAAAAAACAAAATTAATTTCCTACCTTACATACACACACACATACACACACACAAATAATTCCAAATATATTAAAAACCTAAATGTTATAAACAGCATGGCAAAGCTTTTAAAGAAAATATACAAAATGAGGGTAAAATTATAAAGTAAAAGCATGTAACTGAATACCATAATTGTCAGGGAAATGGTTACCACTAGGGGGAAGAAAAGGGAGTTGACACTGGGAAGAGGGGTGCATGGGGATTGTAAGGTATTGGTAATGCTGCTTCTTAACCTGTGCAAAAAGTTACAAGAATGCTCACTTTACAATAATTCATTTCTTTTATTGTATTCATTTCTGTAAGTTTCACTATTTAAAATAAATAAATAACTTAAGAGAATATCTTCATAATACTAAACAAAGGTTTCTTAAGTAAAATACAAAAAAAGCACAAAGTTCCTAGCCACTGGAGGTAACTAAGTTGAAGCTAAATTACAATTTGTAACTAATAAATGTACATTAAAATGTAAAACTTTCACATGACTAAAGACACCATACCAAATGTAGGATACATTGTGGACCAACAAAGGATTAACATCTGGAAAATATTATTTAAACTCCAACATTTCAGTAAATTATCATTGAGCAATCTGAACTAAAGGAACTCAACAAAGGATGTGAACAAGGAACTCAACAAAGAGGAAACCTATATAGTCACTGAATGTGCTCAATCCTCAACAGAAGTCAGAGGAATGAAAAATAAGATACCATTTCACACCCAACATCCTGGCAAAAATTAAAAGTCTAACAATCTCAAGTGTAACAAAAGATCTAAAGAAACGGGAACTCTCATATGCTTCTGTAAAAATAAGTTAATATAACCACTACTTGAAGGGCTTTGTAATATCCAGTAAAGATTTATATACTATTTCTCTCAGCAATTCCACTGAGAAATTCTGGAATATGTGCAAAGGAGATCTGAACAGAAGTATTCATTGAATATGTATTATTGCTTGTAATATCAAAAAAGAAGAAGAAGAAAGAAAAGATAGAAACAACTGTCCTTCTGAGGGAATGGATGAATAAACCTCTTTACCTCCTTAAATAGAGGATATTAGACATGATTTAAATGTGTCCTTAATATATGAAAATTTATATAGCAAACTGACTTCTTTATAGAGGAATATCAGACAGTAATTAAGTGAATGATTTAATTCACCTGAAGCAACATTGATGAAAGAGAATACTAAATGAGAAAAAAATAAACTGTAAAATGATATTTAATGGTGTTATACCATTTGTGTAAAGATTTTAATCACAAATATATATTCTGTATTTATATATATATACATAATTTATTTTTATATATAATTTAAAGCTTATAAGTATGCAAACACAATAAAAGTGTGAAACTTTCAGGGGAATGAAAGAAGACAAAAACATCAGGACAGTGGTAATACAGAGGGAGGGAAAAGGGATGGGTTTTTGTGAAAATAAAACAGATCAGAAGCAAATGTGGCAAACAGTATCTGTTTAATCTCAATAGTCTTTGTTTCGGGAGTCATTGTTATGTTATTTTCTGTACTTTTTATGTTTATAATGTTACATTATTTATTTATTTATCTATTTTTAAGTAGCTTCCACTCCCAACATGGAAACCAACAAGGGGCTTGAATTTGCAACCCTGAGATCAAGATCTGAACTTAGATCAAGAGTTGAACCCTTAACCGACTGAGCCACCCAGGAGTCCCATAACTCGATATAATTTAAATTGTGATGTAATGTTTTAAGAATACAAAGATGTAAAATACATAGTTGATTTTTCAGACCTGTGAAGGTGCTTTCTTTAATTCATGAAATAATTATTTGCTTTTAATTTTAACCATGGTGTATGGAACTCTTTCCTGAACTTATCACAATCTTCCCCATCTCCTTAAATAGAGGATACTAAAGATAGTTTTAAGTTTTCTTAAATGGCTAAAAGTCTATATAGCTTGAATCCCTGAATTAAAGAATGAAAATGGACTTTAAGAATTAACTAAATCAGGGGTGCCTGGGTGACTCAGTGGGTTAAAGCCTCTGCCTTCAGCTCAGGTCATGATCCCAGGGTCCTGGGGTGGAGCCCCACATCGGGCTCTCTGCTCCACGGGGAGACTGCTTCCTCCTTTCTCTCTCTGCCTGCCTCTCTGCCTACTTGTGATCTCTGTCTGTCAAATAAATAAATAAATAATCTTAAAAAAAAAAAAAGAATTAACTAAATCAAACAACTCTTTTGATGTTTAATTCCTGTTACAACATTATTTATAGATAATTATCGGCCTCAAAGTGGATACTTTCAGGAATGCAGCACATTCTAATTTTTTTGTGTGGAGAGGATTCTTTGAGAAAGTTACCCTGATTTCTAAAATTAAAAATCTCTCTCCTTATAGCCATCACATTCTGGTCTTACTTCTGCCATTTAGGGCCATACATTGAGACTTTCAATGACATGAAATCCCATCAAATATTTGAAGATATCATGATACTCTCAACTCCGTTTTTTTCCCCCTAGGTCAAATATCTCCACATATTTTCCTTGAATGATGTTGTTTATATCCTTGGCCTATTTTTTTTCTATATTGCTCATTTCTTAATGATTTATAGAAGTTCTTTATATATTATGGATACTAACTCTTTGTTATATATGCTGATAATATTTTCCCCCAGAATATCATTTATTTTTTAGTTTTTTCCATGATAAATTTTGCCATATGGAAGTTCTTAAATTTTTTCATATAATCAAGTATGTCAGTTTTTTTCCTTTGTGGTTTCTGGGTTTTGCATCTTAAGAACATATTAATATAATCCTGTGTTGTCCTCTGGTTCATTTACAGGTTTTGTTTTATTTTTCACCTTACTTATTTAAGGTTGCATTTGTTCACTCAAAGGATCTTTGAAATTCATTCATGTTGTTGCATTTATCTGTTTTTTAAGTTTAAGCTTTCATACTTATGTCTATAATCCATCTTGATTAATTTTTGTATATGAAAAAAGGTCAAGAACAAGGATTAGGTTTATTTTATTTGTTTGTTTGTTAGTTTGTTTTATTGGTCAAGGTTTACTTTAGATGTCACAGTTCAGATTTTTATTTCGGATTAAAGTTCTTTTCCATTTCCTGCATTGATTCTGCTTAATTGGAGCTATCTATTGCAACTGCCCAGCTTGATTTTCTCATTTCAAGTTGCTAAATCTCAAGTTATTTTCTTTTGCTTGCTCATTTCTATGAAAGAAAATCTGTATTGATTGATCATAACAGTTGGAGAGGATCTCCTCAGCCATTGTGTAGGTCAGACCCTAATTCCCACAATGGGTTACAATTCCCCCTCCCTCCATCGACATAGTAGGTGAGTACAGAAGTCCTGTGGTGCCCAACTACCCACTTCAATTTCCTAGTGACACTTGGAAGAAATTCTGTGGCCAGCACACCATACCCCAGTTGGAGTTTCCAAAGTCCTCCAATGTTTCCATTCCAACTCTACCTCCTTCTTTCTAACATAGCTCTAAGAGAGGTAAAATTGAAAATGCTCTAACTCTGGCTTGGTCAAGATTTTTTTATCTTAGTCTTCACTTCACTGAAGATTTTCTTCTTTACTTCCACTGTCCTGTGTTCATGAATAATAGATCTGTGAGTTGGCTCCTAGTGTCCTCTTTCAGTTTAGAACAATTACATAGTAGCTGATTTGGGACTGTATGTTTAGTGTAGGTGTGTACCTCTCAGAATGTTGACATATGCCCCATTCCTATTGTTGCTTTTCCTACTGCCAGAGAAAAATTTATTTGACCAGGGAGTTGCAGTACTGACATGAATGAGCCTAGTTTGAACCTTTTGGTCAACACAGATAATTCCACTGATCAGGAGCTATTTATTTAATGTCTAGCACTGTGATTACAGTCACTTCCTTGTATCTTCTTCCTTTTGCTTATGAAGAGTATAAGCAATATACAAACTATTGGAAATGAACACCAACTATTCCTAATTACTCATTTCTCCACTCTCAACCCATATTGTTATGGTTCCCTCCTTAAAAGTGAAAAATACTGGGGTGCCTGGGTGGCTCAGTGGGTTAAAGCCTCTGCCTTTGGCTCAGGTCATGATCCCAGAGTACTGGGATCGGGCCCCGCATCGGGCTCTCTGCTCAGCAAGGAGCCTGCTTCCCTCCCCACCTCTCTCTGCCTGCCTCTCTGCCTACTTGTGATCTTTGTCTGTCAAGTAAATAAATAAAATCTTTAAAAAAAAAAAAGTGAAAAATATTTAAAATTGATTTTCAGGAACACTTTGGTGGCTCAGTCATTAAGCGTCCACCTTCAGCTCAGGTCATGACCTCAGGGTCCTGGGATCAAGTCCCACATCTGGCTCCCTGCTCAGTGGGAAGTCTGCTTTTCCCTCTCCCACTCCCCCTGCTTGTCTTCCCTCTCTCGCTGTGTCTCTCTCTGTCAAATAAATAAATAAAATAAAATTGATAGAGAACAATGATTTTGCACTAGATTCAAGAACAGGCTAAGTTTCATAACAGAATCTGCAAGACTCCTCTTCCCTTTACTTTTAGGGACAAAAATGCAATGGCTAGGACACAGATGAGGACTACAACTCATATCTGGTGTAATTACTTGAGTTTGCTCACCTGTTCAATCTGTTTATACCATGTCATCAGCACCTCCTCTAGCTGACGAACAGTTTCTGAATTGCTAGCTGCAGCTGTCACTTCTTCAAATGTGTGCAGTTTGGAAAAATCGATATTGTCTACCTTCTTTAACATAACTGTTCCCTCGATACTTACTCTAGCACCTAGGAGGGAAGAAACAATATTGAGAAGAGGTTTTTAATGTCAATGTGTGGTTTCCAGCTATAATTACTCAAATGTTAAAGATCGAATACGTTATGGAAATATAATACAAACTGATCATTAGATTGTGACCTGATAATTTTTAATAATATTATTTTAATAACATAAAATAATAAAATTATACATTTTTAAAAGAGCTAATAGTGAAGCACTATTTTAAAATGTGGTGAAATTTTTCATTAATAATATAGGAATAGAATCCTCCCACTACAATGGAAGATAAAAAACATATCATACTCCTGCAACGATCCCTGGAAATGAGAGGATCTAGGGATCTGATTTCTTACCTCTAGGTCTCATAATTACTTTGATTAACAATTTCTTTTAAGGCGGAATGTTTTTCCTCTAATGATTACCTTTAATAACATATCTTACAGGAGTGCCTGGGTGGCTCAGTTGGTTAACCACCTGCTTTTGGCTCAGGTCATAATCCCAGAGTCCTGAGATTGAGGCCCATATCCAGCTGCTTGCTCATCAGGGAGTCTACTTCTTCCCTTGTCCCTCCCCCTGTTCATGAGCTTGCATGTGCTGTCTCTCTCTCTCAAATAAATAAATAAAATCTTTTAAAAATAACATATCTTATAGTTAATTTGCTCATTTTTAGCAATTTACTAAGCACTAAATTTTATACTTACCATCTAAAAATGAAAGATATCTGCTGATGGTTTCAGTGAAAATGTGTTTTTCAGATTCTCCTTGCTTGGACTGGTTTAGAGCACCCCAATTATTTGTTGCAAGAATAGCTGGTAGAAATACACTTGACAGCATATTCTTAATCCCATTTAGGATTCCTGTTGATGCATCCAGTACAGTAAATAGCACTTCCTGAAAGGGTAGTGTTCAAAAGTGATTTTATATCCTAATCCCATTAAAGAACTGAAATTCATAACCTATTTCACACTACAACATGCAAAGATAATACTTTTATATACTAATAGGAAAACATAAGTGGTCATGAAAATGAGAGTTCTAAAATCCACAAGTTTATATTCTGTCCCCATTCTAGCCACTCACATATAGGCTGATCAAGGCAACACTTTCCTCAGTGCTTTAGTTTCTACCTAGGGAAGGAGACATGGCCTGGAGCCTATACGATGTGAAGGAAATGAAGCTGAGCTTTCTGCCACAATTGCTTAGTAGAAATGGGACTAAAAAAACTCCAGTAGGATGGGGAAAGAGCAATGATACCAGCCCAGTATTTTAAGTGGAAAAAATGATCAGTTCAATAAATCAAAGGCACAGAAATCAGAAATCCAGTATCTATGAGTATGACATCTAAATTCATACAATTTAAGTGACATGGAAATCCCAAGCCAAGAAATTAAGGTTAAAAAAACTTGCCTGAAGGATTCCCTGGGGAATTCTATAAAACATTCAAAGAAGAACTTATATCTATTCTCCTGAAGCTGTTTCAAAAAATAGAAACAGAAGGAAAACTTCCAGACTCTTTCTATGAAGCCAGCATTACCTGATCCCCAAGCCAGGCAAAGACCCCATCAAAAAGAAGAATTTCAGACCAATATCCCTGATGAATATGGATGCCAAGATTCTTAACAAGATCCTAGCTAAGAGGATCTAATAGTATATTAAAAAGATTATCCACCATGACCAAGTGGGATTTATCCCTAGGATGCAAGGGTGGTTCAATATTCGCAAATCAATCAATGTGATAGAGCAAATCAATAAGAGAAGAGAGAAGAACCTCATGGTCCACTCAATTGATGCAAAAAAAAGCATTTGACAAAATACAGCATCCGTTTCTGATTAAAACTCTTCAAAGTATAGAGATAGAGGGAACATTCCTCAACTTCATAAAATCTATCTATGAAAACCCACAGCAAATATCATTCTCAATGGGGAAAAGCTGACAGCCTTCCCTTTGAGATCAGGAACACGACACAGATGCCCACTCCCACCACTGTTATTCAATATAGTACTAGAAGTCCTAGCAACAGCAATAGACAACAAAAGAAATAAAAGGTATGCAAATTGGCAAGAAATAAGTCAAACTCTCTCCCCTCACAGATGACATGATACTTTATATGGAAAAACCAAAAGACTCCACCCCCAAACTACTAGAACTCATACAGCAATTCAGTAATGTGACAGGATATAAAATCAATGTACAGAAATTAGTTGCTTTCTTACACACTAACAATGAAAATATAGAAAGGGAGGGGTGCCTGGTTGGCTCAGTAGTTTAAAGCCTCTGCCTTCGGCTCAGGTCATGATCCCAGGGTCCTGGGGTCGAGCCCTGCATCAGGCTCTCTGCTCAGCAGGGAGCCTGCTTCCTCCTCTCTCTGCCTGCTTCTCTGCCTACTTGTGATCTCTGTCTGTCAAATAAATAAATAAAATCTTTAAAAAAAGAAAAGAAAATATAGAAAGGGAAATTAGAGAATCGATTCCATTTACTATAGCACCAAGAACCAAAAGATACCTTGGAATAAACCTAACCAAAGAGGTAAAGGATCTGTACTCAAGGAACTACAGAACATTCATTAAAGAAATTGAAAAAGACACAGAAAGATGGAAAAGCATTCTATGCTCATGGATCAGAAGAATAAACATTGTTAAAATGTCTATACTGCCCAGAGCAATCTACACTTTCAATACCATCCCAATCAAAATTCCACTGGTATTTTTCAAAGTGCTGGAACAAACAATTCTAAAATTTGAATGGAAGCAGAAAATATTCCAAATTGCTGAGGAAATGTTGAAAAAGAAAAACAAAGCTGGGGGCATCACGTTGCCTGATTTCAAGCTTTACTACAAAGATGTGATCACCAAGACAGCATGATACTGGCATAAAAACAGACACATAGACCAGTGGAACAGAGTGGAGAGCCCAGATATGGACCCCCAACTCTGTGGTCAAATAATCTTCAACAAAGCAGGAAAAAATATACGGTGGAAAAAAGACAGTCTCTTCAATAAATGGTGCTGGGAAAATTGGACAGCTATGTGTAGAAGAATGAAACTGAACCATTCTCTTACACCATACACAAAGATAAACTTGAAATGGATAAAAAACCTCAACATGAGGTAGGAATCTATCAAAATCCTAGAGGAGAACATAGGCAGTAATCTAGGAGAGCATAGGCAGTAATCTCTTCGACATCGGCCACAGCAATTTCTTTCAAGACATGTCTCCAAAGGCAAAAGAAACAAAAGAGCAAATGAACTTTTGGGGCTTTATCAAGATAAAATGCTTCTGCACAGCAAAGGAAACAGTCAACAAAACAAAGAGGCAACCCACAGAATGGGAAAAGATATTCGCAAATGACACTACAGACAGAGGACTGATATCCAATATCTATAAAGAACTCCTCAAACTCAACACCCATAAAACAGATAATCACATCAAAAATGGGCAGAAGACATGAACAGACACTTCTCCAAAGAAGACACACAAATAGCTATCAGACACATGAGAAAATGATCATCATCACTAGCCATCAGGGAAATTCAAATCAAAACAACATTGAGAGGGCACCTGGATGGCACAATTGGTTAAGCAACTGCCTTCAGTTTAGGTCATGATCCCAGAGTCCCGGGATCAAGCCCTGCATCAGGCTCCCAGCTCTGTGGGGAGTCTGCTTCTCCCTCTGACCTTCTCCCATCTCATGTTCTCTCTTTCTCTCTCTCTCCCAAATAAATAAATAAAATCTTTGGGGGGGGGGGGGAAACCACATTGCAATACCACCTTACACCAGTTAGAATGACCAAAATTAGCAAGACAAGAAAAAACAAGTGTTGGAAAGGATGTGGAGAAAGGGGAACCCTTTTACACTGTTGGTGAGAATGCAAGTTGGTGCGGCCACTTTGGAAACAGTGTGGAGATTCCTTAAAAAATTAAAAATAGAGCTACCCTATGACCCTGCAATTGCACTACTGGGTATTTACCCCAAAGATTTGGATGCAGTGAAAAGAAGGGCTGTATGTACCCCAATGTTCATAGCAGCAATGGCCACAATCGCCAAACTGTGGAAAGAGCCAAGATGCCCTTCAACAGACGAATGGATAAAGATATGGTTCATATATACAATGGAATATTATGCCTCCGTCAGAAAGAATGAATACCCAACTTTTGTATCAACGTGGACGGGACTGGAAGAGATTATGATAAGTGAAATAAGTCAAGCAGAGAGAGTCAATTATATAGTTTCACTTACTTGTGGAGCATAAGGAATAACATGAAGGACATTAGGAGAAGGAAGGGAAAAGTGAATTGGGGAAAATCGGAGGGGGAGACAATCCATGAGTCTGTGGATTCTGAGAAAGATGGGAGGGGGGTGGGGTATGGGTGAGCCTGGTGGTGGGTATTAAGGAGGGCGCATATTGCAGAAGTACTGGGTGTGGTGCATAAACAATGAATCTTGGAACACTGAAAAAAATTAAATTAAATTAAAAAAAAAAAAAAACTTGCCCAAAGCCACAAAAAATTTTTTTCAACTGTGAGTACATTTAAGTCACAGAAGAATACAACAGCTACTAGTCCAGTTTGATGCTATTGATTTGATTTGTGCTAAGGTGTCCCAGTCTTTCTCACGATTACATCTGCACCATTAGGAAAATGTCAGCACAGTAAAAAGGACAAATTTCTTAGTATTATAATAAAAATACATTTTGACCTTGTAGATTCCATGGAAGAGTCTTGGGGACCATTCTGAGGCTCACTGGTATATTGTATGTTCAACCATGATTGTATTTACACAGTTATAATGATATAAACAAACATCTAGCTAAGCAAAATAGAATATAACTACATTGGAAGAATGAAGGGATAGAACAGGGCAGGAGGAGAAGAGGATAAAAAAGAGCTAAACCCTCATCTTCCATAGGGAAGAGTCAATAGATAATGTCTAACCTGGCAAAGGAGCAGTTAGAGCCTATTACTTGGAGATATGGAGGCAAATGAAAGAATCTGCTGAGAGTTAAAGTTTGTTTCTAGAGAGTGAGATAGAAGGCAGTTCTTATAACAAGACTTCCAGAATTTCTTCCTTTTTTAAAAACTGCATACAACTGTGACAAAATACAAACTAAATGATAAAAAAAGAACGGGTTGTCACAGACAAGCTGAAGGGAGAATTCATGAAATGGAAGTACACTGAGGAAACAAATCCACATGTTTGCAGACATCATGGCAAAACAGTTTCAAAGACAAAGGACAAAAACAAAGAAAAGACAGATCACTAATGAAGTACACTTCCAGAAGAATTTTCATCAGCCACCAGAGATATCAGATTGAAATAGCTACAAGGAGTTAGAGGGAAATAACTCCCAGGCTAGAATCCAAAACCAAGCTAAACAACCTCTCTTAAAGCAATCTTTTGGCATAAACAGAAAAGGAGAAAAATTAGGTTGGATTTCAGTTACCTTTCCTGTTGTAAAAAAGAAGACTTTTATTTATTAAGACTCTTTAAAATAATAGAGAACTAGTATTTGTTGAGGGACTACTATGTTAGGCAACGTAAGAACTTGCTGATATTATCATTTAGTCTCACCAAAATGCTTTAAGGTGGGTATGACCATTCCCAATTTAAGAATGTAAAAACCAACATTAGGGGAATCTGGGAAGGGCATATAGGATATCTGTGTATTATCTTCTAACTTTCTGTTAATCTAAAATTATTCTAAATAAAAAGTGAAAAACAACCTTAAAAAACAAAGAATGTAAAACCCTAAGTCACAGAATAGAAAAGCAACCTATCAAGGAACATTCCACTCATCAGTGGTGAGGCTAGGAGGCAAATTTGGGTCTATCTGAATAAAACTGCTGTTTTTCCCAATTCAACAAGCTGCCTTTCTGGGACTAAGTAAGCAATGTCTAGGTCGATTCTCTCTTCTTTCTGAAACTGTCAAAGAGTTAAAATATTAAGTAAAGAAGAGGCTAAATAAAGTAACTTATACTCAAAATTGTGTGAACAGCATTAAATTCACTCCCAGTGAATGGAAAGATGGAAATTATTTGCACACCATCTAGAAGAAATGGAATTTTCATGAATTTTAAAAGCAGTATCTAAGTGATAAATATCACTGAGCTCTATTATAGTAATTTCTCAGTTTCTTTGAATACTTGAATACATTATTTTTCTTGGAACTCAATTCAGTCCTATGTGTAGAAAGGAGAGAAAGTAAAGCAAAAGTATGAATATGATGATACGTTCAATGTTTATAGGCTGGGGATGTCAATACATGGCAGATAGAATGGCCCTTATTTTTGTCTCTTAACAAGAACCAGGAATTTGGTTTTTACCCATGGACAAAAATGGCATTATGGGAGCTTTGGCATTCAGCACCATCTGCCAAGGAACTCAGGAGGAGTCTCACCTACCATGCATCAGGGAACAGGCATACAGACCTCAGTCCTGGTGTGGAAACTGCAGTGTCCATGTACCAACTCCAACCCATCTCAGACACTGTCTAGGGGCCCCTAGAAAGCACTCTTAATCACTCACAGACAGGAGAGCCTTCATGGAAGTCCAGATTTCCAGAAAAGAAGTTCCAGCACACAGCTGGAGCGGAAAAAAAATATGAGTTTGGGTGCACTGGATAAGGTAAGAGGAGCAGCTTGACTTTATGCGTATTACCCCTCCCCCAAGGCAGCATAGTTTAGGACCAAGAGAGATCTTCTCAGCCTTCAATTTCTCTTGCAGGGGAAAGTAAGAGCATGTAAGTGAGCACCCAACTTCACCAGCTATGTAGGATGCTGCCAGAGAGGTTCATTTCTCTCCCACCCTATCCAGAGTACTGAATCATGAGCTGCATGGCTGGGAGCAGGGGGCAGAAAGAAGCAGAGAGAGTAGCAGAAAAGAGTCTTGGAAGACATTATAGGGAAGCAGACGACCTGTATCACAGAGTTCATCAAAAAGCCCACTCTGAGAGAGCATGGTCACTGGGAACATCTGACTCATGGAATCCCCCAACTGGCCCTGGGCACCCCCAGCTCTCAGCATGCCTCAGCCACACATGCCCCCCTGCCCTGTGGCTGGCTTCTTGTGCATGCTCCTGATGGCAATAGGAAGAGCAAGCTTTGGCAGATGGCTAGTGAATGCACGAAGAAAGCCAGCCCAAATCTGTTGGCCAGGGGGAGATCACAAACTTGAGCTTTCACATCACCTTTGGGAAAATGAAAGGGATGCTGTCAGCTTGGTACACTGCAGGATTGAGAGAAGGCATACAGACTCAAGAATTCAGCCACAAAAAGGAGAAAAATTGTAGAGCACGTTTATCTATAGAAGGTCTAAGGGAGCCTTAGGATCACCTTAGGGAAGGTATTTCTCTACTAAAGACAATAAAACTGGCAGAGGTAACTATTACCTCAAATGCAAAGACAGCAGTTCAAAACTCTAAGGAACATGAAAAATAAAGGAAATGATATCACCAAAGGATCATAATTAAATTTCTAGTAACCAACCTCAAAGACATGAAAATTTGCAATTTACCTGAAAAAGAATTCAACATGGCTATTTTAAGGGAAATCAATGGGTACAAGAAAACACAGAAAGATAATTCAATGAAATGAAAAACAATACATGAGCAAAATGAGAAGTTTAACAGAGTTAGAAATCATGGAAAAAGAACCAAACAGAAATTATGGAGCTGAGGAATACGAAGAAATGAAAAATGCAATAGTGATCATCAACAACAGAATGGATCTAAGCAGAAGAAAGAATCTGTGAGAAAGAAGACAGGAACTTTGAGTTTATCCTGTCAGAGCACAACAAAGGATAAAGAGAGACAGAAACCTTAACCTATGTGAACTATGGGGTGTCATCGAAAGCACCAATTTGCGAATTATTGGAGTTCCAGCAAGAGAAGAGAGGCAGAAGAGGGCAAAAAGCTTTTTTAAAGAAATGGTGACTGAAAACTGCTCAAATCTTGGGGAAGATTTTGATATCCAAGTTCATGAAGCTCATACGTCACCAAAAAAAATCAACTGAAATAGATCCTTTCCAAGACATGATAATAAAACTGTCAAAGCTGATGAATATCCAACTTTTGTATCAACATGGACAGGACTGAAGGAGATTATGCTCAGTGAAATAAGTCAAGCAGAGAGAGTCAATTATCATACGGTTTTAGTTACTTGTGGAGCATAAGGAATAACATGGAGGACACTAGGAGAAGGAAAATGAATTGGGGGAAATCGGAGGGGAAGGTGAACCATGAGAGACTGTGGACTCTAAGAAACAAACTGAGGGTTTTGGAAGGGAGAATGGTGAGGGGTTGGGTGAGCCTGGTGGTGGGTACAAAGGAGGGCACATATTGCATGGAGCACTGGGTATGGTGCATTAACAATGAATCTTAGAACACTGAAAAAAGTAAATAAATTGTTTTTAAAAACCTGGAAGACAGAGAGAAAATCTGGAAAGTAGTAAGAGAAAAGAAGCTTGTGACTTACAAGAGAAGTCAATAAAATTACCATTTCTTTTTTTTTTAAGATTTTTTATTTATTTATTTGACAGACAGAGATCACAAGTGGGCAGAGAGGCAGTCAGAGAGAGAGGAGAAAGCAGGCTCTCCACGGAGCAGAGAGCCTGATGCGGGGCTCGATCCCAGGACCCTGGGATCATGACCTGAGCCAAAGGCAGAGGCTTTAACCCACTGAGCCACCCAGGGGCCCCATACCAACAGATAGCAGAAACCTGAAAGGCCAAGAATGTGTAGAATGATATATTCAAAGTGCTAAAAGAAAAAAAATGCCAACCGAGAACACTTTATCTAGCAAATTACCCTACATCAATGAAGGAGAGGTAAAGATTTTCCTGGACAAACAAAAGCTGAAATAATTCATTAGGAGTAGACCTGCCTTACAAGAAATGCTGAAAGGAGTTCTTCAAGCCAAAATGAAAGAACAGGGCACCTGAGTGGCTCAGTGGGTTAAGCCTCTGCCTTCGGCTCAGGTCATGATCTCAGGGTCCTGAGATTGAGACCCACGCTGGGCTCTCTGCTCAGTGGGGAGCCTGCTTCCCCCCCTTCTCTGCCTACCTCTCTGCCTACTTGTGATCTCTGTCAAATAAATATATAAAATCTTTTAAAAAAACAAAAAACAAAAAACAGAGAGGACACTAATTACTGACTTGAACACATATGAAAATATACAATACACTAAAAAAGGTAAGTATGCAGTCAAATTCAGAATACTCAAATACTGTAATATGGGTGGTACTAACCACATAGCTCTAGTATAAAAGTTCAAGAACGAGAATGATAAATAACCATAGCTACAAAATTTGTTAAAGAATACACAATATAAAAAGAGACACATTGTGACATCAAAAATATAAAAAGGAAGAGCAAAAGGTAGAGTTTTGTATGCAATTAAAGTTATTTGTTATCAGCATAAAATAAATTGTTATATCTATAATGTTTTATGTAAGCTTCTTGGTAATAACAAAGCAAAAATCTAGGGTAGATTCACAAAGATTAAAAAGGAAGGGAATGGAGCACACCACGTGGAAAAACACCAATTTACAAAGGTAAGTAGAAACAGAGGAAAAAGAAAAAATAGAAGTACAGAACAACCAGAGAGCAATCAATAACACAGCATTAGTAAGTCCTTACATCGCAATAATTACTCTAAATGCAAATGGATGGAAATCAGCAATCAAAAGGCACAGGATGGCTGGATGGATTCAAAAAGCAAGACCCAACAATTTGCTGCTTACAAGAGACTGACTCACTGCAGCCTTAACGATACACATAGGCTCAAAGTGAAAAGAGAAATATTCCATTATAATAATATAATATAATATATCTCTGAAACCAAAAGGAAGTGGAGGTAGTCATACTTATATCAGACCAAATGCGCTTTAAGCCAAAACAGTAACAAGACAAAAAGAAGGTTATTATACGGTGATACAGAAGTCACTTTATCAAAAAGACAAGGCAATCATAAATCTATAGCACCTAACAACAGAGCACACCTAAATTTATTAAACAAATATTAAAAGATCTGAAGGCAGAAACAGACAACACAACTTTCAACAGTAGATAGTCCATCCAGACAAAAAATAAAGAAGGAAATGTTGCACTGGAACTGTAATTTAGACCAAATGGACCTAGTAGTCATGTACAGAATATTCCACCCAAGAGTAGAATATATACTCTTCCCAAATGCACACAGAACATTTCCAGGAAAGATCCTATTGTGGGTCACAAAACAGCAGATTTAAGATGACTGAAATCATACCAAATATTTTTTTTACCATCACAATGATATGAAACTAGAAATCAGTAATAGAACAAAAGCTAGAAATTTCACAAATATGTGAAAATTAACACACTCCTGCAAAAACGATGGGTCAAAGAAGAAGTCTAAAGGGAAATAAAAAATATCTTGAAACAAATAAAATGGAAACAGAACATACCAAAACCTATAGGATTTGGGATGCAGCAAAAGCCATTCTAAGAGGGAAGTTTATAGCAATAAATGCCTATGGTAAGAAAAAAGAAAGATTAAACAACACAACTTTACATCTCAAGGAACTTGAAAAAGAAGGACAAACTAAACCCACAGTTAGCAGAAAAAAGGAAATAACAAAGAGCAGAAATAAATGAAATAGAAACCAGAAAAACAATAGAATGACCATCTATATGAACTGAGGATATAGGAAAAATAGAAAATTTGTACAACTAAATAGCAAACAAGCAAACAATCCAATTAAAATATGAGCAGAGGAACTGAACAGACATTTTTCTAAAGAGTCATACAAATATCTAACAGGAACAAGAAAAGATGCCCAACATCAGTAATGATTAGGGAAATGAAAATCAAAACCACAATGAGATATCACCTCATACCCATTAGAATGCCTAAATTCTAAAAGACAAGATGATAGGGAGGGATGCCTGGCTAGCTCAGTCAGGGGAGTATGTGACTCTCGACATCAGCGTAATGAGTTTGAGCTCCACACTGGGTGTAGAGACTACTTATATGATAAACTTTAAAAAAAAAAAAAAAGACAAGAGATAAATGTTGGTGAGAATATGGAGAAAAGGGCACCCTAGTGCACTCTTGGTGGGGATGTCAATTGATGCAGGCACTATGGAAAACAGTATGGAGGTTCCTCAAAAAATTCAAAATAGAACACCATTTAATCCAGCAATCCCACTTTTGGATCTATATCCAGAAGAAATGAAATCAGGATCTTGAAGGGGTATCTTCACTTCCATATTCACTGCAGCATTATTCACAATAGCCAAGATATAGAAACAACCTAAGTGTCCATCTATGGATAAATAGATAAAGTATATATACAGGATATATATGATATATACAGGATAAAGTATATATACAGGATAGAATATTATTCCACCACAAGAAGAAAGGGAATCCTGCCTTTGAGGCAACATGGGTGGACGTTGAGGACATTATGCCAAGTGAGATAAGTCCGACAGAAAAAGACAAATACTGTATGGTCTCACTTACATGTGGAATCAAAAAAAGCTGACCCCATGGAAACAGGGGGTAGAATGTTGATTACCAAGGGCTGTGGAGTAGGGGAAATCAGGAGATGTTTGTCAAAGCATACAAACTGTAAGTTACAAAATGAATAACTTTTGGGGATCTAACGTACAGGATGGTGATTATAACTAATAACAATATATATACTCAAATGTTGCTAAGACAGGTCACTTTAAATGTCATTACCAAAAACAAACCAAAAAAAAGGTAATTAGGTGAGATGATGGACTATTAACTGATGTTACAGTGGTAATCAGTTCACAAAATATCAGTGTATTAAGTCAACATGTTACATACAGCTTAAACTTGTTAGGTGCATCAGTTAAGCTGGAAAAAACACTTAACTATGTATTTGAAAAAATGCAAACATACCTCATGAATATTTTTAATATTTATAGCAATATCACTGTGACAGCGAACAAAAAAGATACATAATCCTTTTAGTTTCTCCGGGGCTGCGTTGTCTATATACAATCTCATCATTTTGGCCCCTTTGGTTGCTCCGGCAATAGTTCGACCACACTCTGAAAACGAAAGTCAAGAGTGTAGTGCGTCATCACAGAACGGATCAACTGTGGTAAATGATTATGGGTGTCACAGCATTGTCTCTTGCTTCACTTTACTGTAAGGAATTTTTTATATGATTGTAATAATTTTTTTGTGGGTTTTTTTTTTTTTTTTTTTTTTTTTGTCTACAAAAAGACATCACTAATTGGAATACTTGAAGTGTGGCATCCTCAGCTTTCTTTCCCCGAGGTCTGTGCTTTTGCTCCTTTTGGCCTCGCCTCAGGCAGGGTCTTCACACAGACTGTTCTAACCCATCTCCAACCCTTTGCCTCCCCAATTTCTACTTATCTTTCAGATATCAGCTGATATCTGATATATTGATATACTAGGGTATAGTCCCCTAGTGAATACACTCATAGTCCCCAATTATATTAAATTCTTTTTTTTTGTTATAATTGTTCTATTTTATTATTATTGTTAATCTTACTGGGCTTAATTTAGAAACTAAACTTTATGAATATATAGGAAAACATAGTATATTACATTCTTCCTCAAACTGATCTCAGCGAAAACTAATCGTTTAATTTTAAAAACTAGTAAAAGATGAGAATTTTGTTAGATGGTTGGTTGTATTACTAATAAACAAAATTTATCAGTCTTCCTAGTCACAATAATTTAAAATATGATAAAAGAAATTTTAAAATCCCTATCCCGAAACCATGATAATATTTTGTCTTCCCAGCCTTCTCTCTTCTGGGTATGGGGGGCTCCTCCTGTCCTGTGATTCTCGAGGACACCTGCCTCAGAGCCCTGCCATGGTGGGCATGTGCAAACGAGACTGATCAGATTCTCTGCAAGGAGGTCAGTCCTGACTGGAGGCACACAAAGGTAAAAGGAGACTGGAGAGATGTCAATCTGGTGGTAAGTCCTAAGAAAACTGCCTTGAAATCTGTGGAAATGCTCTATGCTTGTCCTTCCCAAAGCCTGGTGGTTCCACTAGTTCTCAATTTTGTGAACAGCCCAGACTTTTTTTTTTTTTTTTTGGCTAATGTAAACCAGAGTTTACTGTTTACTGAGGTTGCCTACAACCAAAGAGCCTTGATACACAGTCTGTAAGAGCTCATATGCTCATTCATGGAGGTTGGCACAGAGAGGTGCCTTTACCCTTAATAACCTCCCTCCCCTTTTTCCTTGATAAGAAAACCCATCCGGCAATGGGTTTTCTTACCCATCCGGCAACATGTACATCCCCAAAGAGACAACAGCTTTCTCAGCCCTGCTAACCCCTGTGGTAGCCACGTGACACAGTTCTGGTTGATAAGCTCACACTTTCCCAGTAACAGGGAGAGGTGAGGCCCTTTCCCACAAGCACCTTAGACTTGGATGTGATGGTTAGAGCTTCATCTTATATGGAGCAAATATGAACACAAAAGCCAACATGTTAAAAATGACAGAATAGGAAGAAAAAAAGAATTCAGCTTTCTAATGACAATGCTGAGTATTTGAACCATTGCCAGCCACTACCCACTTTCTTATGAAAGAAAAATAGAGCCCCTGTTTGTTTAAGACACTATTAGGACTTCCATTACCTACAGCTAAACATATTCTGTATATAACTACATATTCTGTACACCCATCAGCAGGGGAATGGTTTCTAAAAACCACAATGCAACTATACTATGGAATACTGCACAGCATTTTTTAAGCTTTTTTAAAAAAGATTTTATGTATTTATTTCAGAGCGAGAACACAAACAGAGGCAGGGCAGAGGAAAGGGTCAAGCAGACTCCCCGATGAGTAGGGAGCCTGATGTGGGGCTCTATCCCAGGACCCCAAGATCATGACCTGAGCCAAAATCAGAAGTCAGATGTTCAACCAACTGAGCCACCCAGGTGCCCCTGTACAGTATTTTTTAAATGACATAAATCTATATATAACAACATAGAAAATGTCCAGGCTGTACTGTCAAATGCAAAACTCAAATCAAGAAAAAAATGTATTATATGATCACATTTTTAAATGACAATAAGCATTTATGTATTAGTAGACGCATCTAAGAAATACATGTAGAGGAATATTTGCCTAGCTAATAGATGTATTACTTTTCTAGGTAGCAAAATAATCATTAAAAATATACCTATCTTGGGGCACCTCGGTGGCTCAGGAAGTTAAGCCTCCAATTCTTGATTTCAGCTTAGGTCATGAGCTATGAGACTGAGCTATGAGACTGAGCCCTGTGTTGGGCTCTGTGCTGAGCATGGAACCCATTTGGGATTCTCTTTCCCTCTCCTTTTCCCCTTCCCCCATGCGCGCTCTCTCTCTCTCTCTCTCTCTCAAAAAAAAAAAAAAAAAAATATATATATATATATATACATATCTTATATACATATCTTTTCTACTGACAATTGCCCTCCTGAGAATTATTCGTAAAGTCTTCCTAATCCACATTAACTTCAGTGATATTCACTGAGGCACTGTTTAAAAGACCAAAAAGTTGTAAACAACCTAAGCTCTAATAATAAGAGATAAGGTTTTAAAATAATAGTAATATTAGCCTAATGAAATATAATGCAGTTGTTTAAAATTAAATTGTAAAAATATGTGACTCGAAGAAGGGAATATTATCAAATTTTAAAAGCCACCATACAATAACATGTAGAGTTGGATCCCATTTTTATAACATATATACATATTTTTATATATACATTTTTTCTACATATTATAAAAGGAGATCCAACTCTATGTATATATATACACACACACTATACATATACATAACTTTCTCTCTTTCATTCCCGACCTTTCTCCAAATAAAAGAGGAGAGCAAAGAAGTTACAGAGGAATAGTCATCAAGAAATTAACAGTGCTTATTCCAAATGGCTGAGAATATGGGTGGTTTTCATTTTTCTTCTCATTGTAGGTATTTTCTTATATTAAAGCATTAGATGAAAATAGAAGAACATAATCGAGTTCTGTATTTCACAATGCAAACTTTAATGAGACAGGAGGAGTTTGGAGAAAAGTGGTGGATAAGTCTGGAACGCCCTGGGCAGACTCTGTAGAAAAAAGAATGTCAGAGGTAATCCAGAGAAGGGGTAGGATTTGGCTGGGTATAGAGGAGAAAGGCATTCTGCAAGAGTCAGGAGAACAGAGCAAAGGGCACAGAAATGACCTGGAATGTCCAGAAAACAAGGAAGAGACTGGCTTAAAGGGAGCAGCAAGTTCATGTCTGCAAGAATAGGAGAGCAGGCTAAATAAACACTGTGTGTCCAGGTTACGATGGGCAGAGAAATGAGGGGTTTGGACCCAATCCCATAACTAGCAGCACAATAAAGACTTACTTTTTAGAATTTTTGCTGAAGGATAACATACAGTGTTACATAGTTTCAGGTACTATGTAATGATTCAACAATTCTATATATTTCTCAGTGCTCACCAAGGTAAGTGTGATCTTAATCCCCTTTATCTATTTCACACAGTCCTCCACCCGCCTCCCCTCTAGAAACCACCAGATTGTTCTCTGTATTTTAAGAGGCTGCTTCTTTGTTTGCTTGTCTGCCTCTTTTTTTCTTGGTTCCTTTGTTTCTTAAATTCCATAAATAAGTTGAAATCCTATGGTATTTGTCTTTCTCTGATTTACTTCACTTAATACAATACCCCCTAGATCCACCCATATTGTTGCAAATGGCAAGATTTCATTCTTTTTTTTTTTTTAAGATTTTATTTATTTATTTGAGAGAGAGAAAGAGATCACTAGCAAGGGGAGTGGCAGGTGAGGGACAGGGAGAAGCAGACTCCCCATCAAGGAGGGAACCTGACTCAGGACTCAATCCCAGGACCTAAGCCAAAGGCAGATCCTTAACCATCTCAGCCACCTAGGTGCCCCAAGATGTCATTCTTTGTTATGGCTGCAACCTAAGTGTCCTTCCATAGATGAATGGATAAAGAAGATGTGGTAGATATATACAATGGAATAAAAGATTTCCTTTATAAGTAAATATTTATAATTTATAATTTATAAGTAAAGCAGTGTGAACTTCAGGGAGGGAATCTGGTTTCAGAGCTACAGGTCTTCATTCTGGAACACTAGAGCAAGCATGAGAGATGAACCTCACCTAAAGGCAGCAGAGGAGAAAAATGAGAAAGAACCAACAGGAGAAACAATCCACGGGACTTCTAAGACCAAAAGGATGGTCCATTCATCTGGTTATTAAGACAAAAGTTTCACATCCTAGTAAAGTGTTAATTATTTTAGGAATCCTGACAGTAGTAAGGAACCCAGATATTCCAACTGACAGCAGCAACAGACACGAGATGCTGACCCAGGACCACAGGGCCAGCTGCTGGGCCCTCACATGGTTTCCTGACTGTTACCAGTCACCTGAAACCCTGTGTGCAAAATGGCTCCCCCTGTTTCAGGGAAAATGGAATTAAATTCTAGTGAAAACATGTATCCACTAAGAGATATCAGTGATTTCTCTAAGTATGTTTTCCCCTTATATTATAGTGGTCCCTGAAATATATATTTGGGCTGAACATGTATTGTTTTTAAACTTATTTATTTAAGAGAGAGCAAGAGATAGCAGAGCGAGCGGAGAAAACATGAGTTGGGGGAGGGGAGGGCAGAGAGAGGGAGAAGCAGGCTCCTTGCTGAGTAGAAACCCTGATGTGGGGCTTGATCCCAGGACCCTGGGATCATGACCTGAGCCAAAGACAGACGCTTAACTGACTGTGCCACCCAGATGCCCCAAAAATATATTTTTTTAAGATACTTTTTTTGGGGGGGGCACCTGAGTGGCTCAGTCAGATGGGCCTCCATCTCTTGATTTCAGCTCAGGTCATGATCTTAGGATCATGAGGTTGACCCCTATATGGGACTCCATGCTCAGCAAAGAATCTGCTTGAGATTCTCTCCTTTCCCCCAGTCCCTCCCAGCTTGTGCATGCACACTCTCTCTCTCAAATAAATAAATCTTAAAAAAAAAAAAAGGCACTCTCTTTCCCACACATAAGCTTCTGATAAATTTTCTGTATAAATATACTTCTGTATAAGTATATAATCTTTATAAATATATATCGACTTAGAAGAGGAAAGATATGCTGCATTTTAATATTCATTAACTAATAGCCAGCACATTGCTTTCATAAAATATCCTTACCAAGGCCAGGGACATCTCCTTCCTGGTACAAAAATTTCAGTGTCTTACAACCATCTTTCATAAAAAAATGAGTAAATGCTTCCAGCTGTTAAATAAAAGAGAAAATGATGATCAGTAAAATGACTGGTTACATTAGCTACAATAAATTGAACCACGCCCTGGGCTAGGCAGGTTCAAAGACTTTATTCAAGATACAGAGTGACAGGGACATCAGAAGCAGGATTAGAATTTGAACTACTTTAACCCCAAAATTACCATGAAATAGATGGTAAATTCTATTTCTGAACCTATACTGACGATCTGCATATATAATTAGGCAGGCACTTTACATGACCCTGCCTCACAGAACCTTATAGGAGTAAATGAATGAGTCCAACTGGAGGTAAATATAAAGAATTATTACTAAAACAAACTATTCTTAAAAGCTGACTTGGAGAACAGAAAACTTGCCTTACAAACTAATTGGTTTTTAGACCAATTATTTGAGTAATTATGTTTTCAGCTATTGTCATTTGACCCATATTGTAGCCAAACTAACATAAAAACAAACTATTAGGGGCGCCTGCATGGCTCAGTGGGTTAAGCCTCTGCCTTTGGCTCAGGTCATGATCTCAGGGTCCTGGGATCGAGCCCCACATCGGGCTCTTTGCTCAGCAGGGAGCCTGCTTTTCCCTCTCTCTCTGCCTGCCTCTCTGCCTACTTGTGATCTCTCTTTCTCTGTGTCAAATAAATAAATAAAATCTTAGAAAAAAAATTAAAACTTCTCTCCTGGTCTTTAAAAAAAAAAAAACTATTATAATGAGAGTCTCCCAGGTTTATGAGCATGAAGCTCTTATTTAATTACTTATATGTAAGTGTCATATCTTCAGTAAGTGAAAAAGTAAACAGGTCATGTAAACAAAAATCCTCACACATCACTTGGGAAATACAAAGTTACTCAACCCACTTTGTCCACAGAGTCTATACTTAATGTCTCTCTTGAGCAGTGGGCTTCTCTTCACTTACTGGCCACATGTGGGAAGTACACCAGATCTGGCAAAGCCTCTCCCCCTAGGACAGTTGTTCTCAAACTTTAGCGTACATCAGAGAAGCACCTAGGGCTTTAAAAATAAAACAGAATTCTGGCTCTGAGGACTTGTATTTCTAAAAAGTTCCAGGTGAGGGGTGTGGGTGGCTCAGTCAGTTGAGCCTCTGACTTTTGATTTCAGCTCAGGTCATGATACCAGGGTCGTGAGATTGAGCACCACATGGGTCTCCGAGCCCAGCAGGAAGTCTACTTGAGATTCTTCCTCTCCTTCCCCCTTGGGTCCTCCCCCCTGCTCATGTTACCTATCTCTCTCTCTCTCTCTCTCTCTCTCTCTCATTCTCTCTCTCTCTCTCTCTTTCTCTCTGAAATAAATAAATCTCTAAAAAGTTCCAGGTGATATGATGCTTCTGGTTCTGGGATCCCATTTGGGAACCGCCATCCCAGGAAATGAAACAGCCACACAGATGTACCAAATTGAGGCCCTTCATATTCTACTCTTCCATCTCACACATAAACTTGACTCTTACATAATTACAATCTGAAAGATACAAAAACTGTCAGCACAGCGATTCCTGCTCAGTTCCATAAATACCTTCTGGCTGTGTCTGATCATATGACCCATTAGATTTGATAGTATCCAAATTATCAAAAACAGAGCACACACCCATGATAAAAAGACACCACAATATCAAATGCAACAAATTCCTATTCTCTGGACACAATGTACTCCTGAGATCAGAGAGTGAATATTGTCATGGGTTGAAATCATGATTATAAATTAAAAATTCACTTATACATTTTACAAATACCTCATCTGCACTTTACCACTCCCTTGCACTAGATAGGCTGGCATTATTATGCCCCTTTTACAGAAGAGATAAGTAAAGCTAAAAAGAATTTGAGTAAAAGACCCAAAGACACACAACCACAAGTTCAGAGCCTAGAACCAGAGGCCGGCCTTGGGCCTCCAGGGCTGTGTGCTCCATCCACAGAACCACACTGCTATTGTCTTGACTTTGGAAAATACTGTCACGTAAGCCGGGAAAGCAAGCTAGTCTGATTATCCTGAGCAGCACTGAATGAAGACAGCAGCAAACCATGGACACCGATGCGGTAGAAACTTCTGTATTGGTCAGGGTCCTGGCAAGAAAAGAAGTCGCAAAAATGGGTTTTTAAAGAAACTTTATAACATAGAGGCTATTTCCAGAGGCCAGAGCAGGGTTAAGGGAGGCTGTGACTAGCAGCAACTGTAGGACTATCAACAAAGGAAAAAGCAGCACCAGCCAAGACCTTAAAGTGTGATGAGTGATGTAGGGGACAGCTGGAAACAGGAAGACAAAGAGCTGTGGAAGGAGAATGGCTTGGGAAGAAATGTAGTTAGAAGATATGACTGTAGCCAGAAAAAATGGCCAAGCAGGGAGGGGTCGGACTGGTCTCCCTTCTGCCCTCCTACGTCCTGCTGGAGCCTCCTAGTGACTGAGTCCCATGCAAGCCAGAGAGCAAGGGAGCCCAGGTGATGGGTGCTAGAGAGGTCAGCCTTCAGGCCACAGAGTCAGTAATAAAGACTGGATAACATATCTGAAGGCAAACAAAATAAGCATCACACCCTCTACAGTTCACCTTTTTGTGTGACCTTTAATGAGCTGCTTCCACTTTGGATTGCTACACCAGGATTCACATAAAAGGAAAACCCTTCCATATACCCAGTTTCCTAAATCACCACAGCAAACTGGGCCACCCCTTGCTCCTGGTTCCATCTCCTTATTCACTTGTCCACCAATCTTGATGCCAATTTAGGTGCTTGCCTTGTCCCTTCAACCAAATAAGCATTCTGATCTCTCCCAGATTTTGAGATTGGTTTCCCTCCCGACTATACTCTCTCCCCTCCACTGTGGCTTTGCAACTGCTGAACCACTCTTACAGAACAGCTTTCCTGGTTTACATCTTCCCTTAAGACCTACATTTCCCTAGATTTCCTAGATGTGTAGCCGAAGCAGGGTCTAAACTGGTCCATGATGGCCTTCAAGGAAGAACCTAAGCTCCCAGACCCAAAGTACAAGACATACTCCAGGAATGACAAATGGAACGGTTTGAAGGCATATGACACTGTCATGCTGGCCAGTGCAATTCCAATTCACCAAATGTATGGCCTAGCAACTTTCAGGTGAAACAAGGTTGATCACCTATGTTACTATATGGATGGTATCATCCACAGCCAGGACAGGCTACAAAATTTGTGAGCTATAGGCCCAGTGAAAACTAAAAATGCAGGAACACTTGTGAAAAAATTAGTAAGAATTTCAAGGCAAAGTCTCCTAACTAGAGAGAACAAGCTGATGGTTACCAGAGCTGAGTTGGGGGAGGGGCAGGGTGGGTGAAACTGGTGGTGGGGATTAAGGAGGGCACTTGGTGTAATGAGCACCAGAGGTTCTATGTAAGTCTTGAATCACTAAATTCTACACCTGAAACTAATATAACATCATATGTTAACTGACTGGAATTTAAATAAAATCTTAATTTAAAAAGTAGAGTATTTCACATGTCAAATCTTCTCTTTACCTCAATGCAATGGATGGTTGCCATGTTTATTTTCACCCTAACAGAGGTCTGAGGTTTTATTCTCTGGAAAGGCCTCTGAACTGCAGGATGCCAACCACAAACCCTAACCCTACCCTTACTGGTAACCTCTAAACTCTACCTCTAACCCTATCTTTAACCCTAAACCTAACTTCTGGAGAGGTCTCTGAACTGCAGGGTAATGGGCACATACCCTCACATACCCTCACCCTCACCCCAACCCTAGCTCTAAACCTAATCTTAACCCAAAACCAAACCCTAACCCTAACCACTACCATAACCACTACTAACCCCTCACCCTAACAATAACCATAACCCATACACATACAATGGACTATTCCCCAGCCATAAAAAAAGAATGATATCTTGCCACTTAAAAGATGTGGATGGGGGTAGAAAACATTATTCTAAGCAAAAACCTTATCCTAACCCAAACACACACCCTAATTCCTAACCCTAAAACTAACCTTAACCTAACCCTAAACTTATCCCTCCAGAGTGGTCTCTAAATTGCATGATAATAGACACATACAATCACATGGGCCCTAACCCTAACCCTTATTCTGGCCCTAAACCAAACCCTAATCCTAGATCTGAGGGGGAAAACAAAGATCTGGTGTATATATACAATGGAAAATTACTCAGCCATAAAAAAAGAGTGAAATCTTGCCATTCAAATGGATGGATGTTAGAAAGTATTATTCTAAGCAAAATTAATCACTCAGAGAAAGACAAATGTCCTATGATTTCGCTCATATGTAGAATTTAAGAAACAAAACAAGCAAATGGGGAAGGAAGGAAGGAAAGAAAGAAAAGAAACAAAATGAAAAAGAGAGACAAATCAAGAAACTTCACTATAGAGTACACACTGATAGTTACCAGAGGGGAACTGGTTGAGGGGGATGAGTTACACAGGTGATGGGGATTAAGGAGGGTACTTGTGATGAGCACCGGAGGTAGTATGGAGATGCTGAATCACCATATTGTACACCAGAATCTAATATTACCCTATACGTTAACTAATTGGAATTAAAATAAAATCTTTTAAAAAAAAGAATTTCAAGGTGTATACGGTCAATTCATCTTCGACAAAAGAGGCAAGAATATGCAATGGGAAAAAGGTCTCTAACAAATAGTGCTGAGAAAACTGGAGAGCTACATGCAAAAGAATGAAACTGGACCACTTTCTTACACCATACACAAAAATAAACTCAAAATAGATTAAAGACCTAAATATGAGACTTGAAACCATAAAAATCCTAGAAGAGAGCATAGGCAGTAATTTCCCTGACATTAGCCATAGCAACATTTTTCTAGTTATATATCCTGAGGCAGGGGAAATAAAAGCAAAAATACACTATTGGGACTATGTCAGAATAAAAAGCTTCTGCGTGGCAAAGGAAACAGTCAACAAAACAAAAAGGCAACTTCCTCAATGGGAGAAGATATTCACAAATGATATATCTGATAAAAGGTTAGTATCCAATATATAAGGAACTTATACAACTCAACATTCAAAAAAGAAAAAAAAAAAAACACCAAATAGTCCAATTTAAAAATGGGCAGAAGACATGAACAGACATTTCTCCAAAGACAACATACAGGTGGCCAACAGACACATGAAAAGATGCTCAACATCAGTCATCATCAGGGAAATACAAATCAAAACTATAATAAGATATCATCTCACACTGGTCAGAATGGCTAAAACCAAAAACATAAGAAACAAGTGCTGGCAAGGATGTGGAAAGGAAGAAACCCTGGCTCACTGTTGGTGGAAACAGCCATGTAGAAAACAGTATGGTGGTTCCTCAAAAAGTTAAAATAGTAAAAATAGAACTACCATATGATTCAGTAATCACACTACTGGGTATTTACCCAAGAACATTAATTCAAAGGGATACATGCACCTCTATGTTTATTGCAGCATTATTTACAATAATGTCATGGAGGCAGCCCACTTGTCTGTCGATAAATGAATGAGTAAAAAAGCTATGGTATATATAAACAATGGAATATTACTTCGCCATAAAAAAGAATGAAATCTTGTCATTTGCAAGAACATGCATGGAGATAAGGGTACAATGCTAAGCAGAATAAGCCAGTCAGAGGACAAACACCACATGATTTCACTCATATATAGAATTTAAGAAATTAAACAAACAAAGGAGTAAAAGGAGGCAAACAGACAGACAAACCAAGAAACAGACCCTTAACTATAGAGAACAAACTGGTGGTTTCCAGAAGGTAGGTGGGTGGGGGGATGGGTGAAATAGGTGATGGGGATTAAAGACTACATTTATCACCATGAGCACCAGGTGATGTACAGAACTGTTGAATCACTGTTTTGTTCACCCATAACTAATATAAAACTCTATGTTAACTATACTGGAACTATAAAACTTAAAAAAATATATTTTTAAAAGAATTTCCAGGTGGTGACAGGAAATCATTAAACCAAGTGCAGGGCCTTTCAGCACAAGGGTCTGTCTGATGACACAGCCCCTGTGCCCAGGCAGCCACTCTTGACCGCACCTGTACATCCCTGCAGGGAATTGTGGTGGCCTGAGAAACTATGCTCTATTTCCAGCTGCTTGCTGTACTGCCTCTTGTTTTATGTGCACAATTCATGAATTTTCCTATCTTTCACCACTAAAATAGCTCAGAGCTACTGATCTCTTTGCATCACTCACAATCCCAGATCACCGTAACACACTAAAGGAACAGGAAAACAAGCGATCCCACTCATACTATCAGAGGACAGCGCATTCTCAACTTTTACAAGGGTCCTGACAGAAAAGGCAGACAATTTCCAGAACTTGGCAACACATGGCAGGGAGCAAGAGAGAGATTCCTTTAGAAACCAACCCACAGAATCTTGACTCTTACAACCAGCTAAAAGAGTTTTGCCCAAGTCCACTGGTCTCTGTAAAAGCAGGGGGTATGGACCCCAATGATGACAACCTTGCCACAACACGGCCCCCCTACCCTACGCTCTCACCAGTGCATTCAGTAGGATGATCAGCTCACCACCAGTATGCATCTGTTCACCGGTCTTGCTGGGGCTCCAGGCCAGTCCACAACTAGGACTGGTAAAAATTCAAGCAAACTATAGTACTTTTTTTGAGAGTTAATTTAGAAGCTAAGCTATCAGAAAGGAAGCTGTGATACTGCTTCTGGCAGCTTCTATGAAAGCCACGGTTTATCATATATTACTCTAATGAGGGTGACCATAGAAATTCATCAGCCCAAACTGGGACATTTTAGGAGTGAAAGGAGGGGCTGTTAATAATTATGCCAGGGGGCACCTGGGTGGCTGAGTAGGTTAAAGCCTCTGCCTTCGGCTCAGGTCATGATCCCAGGGTCCTGGGATCGAGCCCCACATCAGGCTCTCTGCTCCGCAGGGAGCCTGCTTCTCCTCTCTCTCCGCCTACTTGTGATCTCTGTCTGTAAAATAAATAAATAAAATCTTAAAAAAAAATATGCCAGGAAAGTGGGCATAATCTAGGACTGTCCCTGACATGCCGAGACACATGGTAATCACCTTGTTGTTTTCTGCTTTGCTCATGCAAAAATCATTGTTCCCTAGCTCATTTGTATGCAGTTTGTTTATCTTCCCGAATGATTTGCATGTGTAGTTCATATAACCTGTACTTTTAGAATATTTAACTCCACCTGTGCTTGACTATCCCTCTAACCTCTAAAGGCATTTTGAGTTAGAATTTTAGCCAAATTCTTTTTTTTTTTTTAAGATGTTATTTATTCATGAGAGACAGAGAGAGGGAGAAGCAGTCTCCCCACTGAGCAGGGAGCCTGGGACTTGATACCAGGACCCCGGAATCATGGCCTGAGCCGAAGGCAGACCCTCAACCACCTGAGCCACCCAGGTGCCCCAAATTTTAGCCAAATTCTTATAGCTAACTCTTCCCTTCCTCTTCAATAGTAGACCAAACGAGAAATATGATTCATCTGGGTATAGTTCTATAAAACCTCCTTAATATGTAAAATTACTACTTTCTCTTTCTAAGTGTGTTGTTGTTCATGACAATGATTCTAGCTTCTTAAAGCAATCACTTCTCAAAGAGCAATTAAAAAAACAATGATAAGATTTAAACTTACAGATGGACAATCCAAAATTAATTCTTCAACGGTTACTAAGTCCAGGCCAAGCTTTTCCGCTAGAATTTCAAATATATATTTGTATGAAGGGTCAATTTTCATTTTTCGGTTTTCCCTAGCATCTCTAAATCTCGCCTAAAGAATGAAAAACATGGGTAAATGTTGTCATTATGAAGAAAAACCACCAAAAATACTTAATTTGACATAAAAGTGACACACAAGAAGAATCTTATTATAAGAAAAACCTGTCTCTCTTTTAATGTTTCCTGTAGATTTGGAATGCCACTCATGCTTCGGCGGTACCGAGACGATCTATGGGAAGACTGAGAAAGCATGTCAGAAAGCACGGATTGACCCAGTCGGAGCGTAGGCTTAGCTCGAACTCTGTGTGCATCCAGCTCCTCGTCCTCTGGAAGAATTATCCTTTCATCGGAAGGAATGAGATTCAGATAATCACTTGGAGAAAGAACAGGACCTGTTTCGGAACGAGAGCCGGCATCTAGAGCTGAGGCTGCCTCTGTGGCAGGGTGCAGAGGGCCTTCATCTGAAGGAGGAGGAGCCTCTTCTCCTGGAGAGGGCGGAGCCTCATCTCCTGGATCCCGAGGGCCAGTCCCTTCTGACCCAGGGGGTGCTGCCTCTCCTGAAGAGGGAGGAGCTGGTTCTTCTGGAGGGGGTGAACCCCCTTCTTCGGCGCTCATGTTATCGGCTTTTTCCTCCCATAGAGCACCTTAAACTTTAAAACCTAGAATGATAAAATGTTTTCTTTTAAAACTATACAATAAGTTGAATGTTCTCTGTTAGTTTATTCCTCCCTTTGAACCTAGACAGGTAGCAAAATCATCTATTTCTTCCTTGCTATATTAACTAATGAAGCTCAGCTCACAGGACTGGTGAAATTATAATTGTTTTTGTTTGTTTGTTTGTTTTAGGACTGACAGCACACATACACCTAGGGGCTTTCTGAAGTTCTAAGTGCTCCTCCTGACTATGATTTGACCCTAAGGTGCTGCTACCCCACACACGTCCCATCCCTGTCATAGTAATTACTGCATCTGACGGAAAGGTACTTGTCCTCAGGTATGTAAGGGCTGAAAAAAGATTGAGAGCTGTGTGTTACAGCTGAGATACTGACTTGTCCAAGAGACAAGTCGAAGAACTACATGGACCAAAACATTTCTTCCATCGAGGAATGCTATGATACAATTCACCAATCAGAAACTCAACTGTCCAGTCATCTCATCTACATGTGCATATCCAAGAACGCCCCCAAAACATAAAACATCCTCTTGGCAGTGTGAAAACTAATAAAAGGAAACCTCATTTAGAATGTATTCAGAATGCCAGCAAGGACAGGCTCTCACCCTACCAGCCCTACCACTGGTTGTGAACTGCAGACCAAACAGGAAGAGCCGCACGTCGCATCCAGATACTACTTTCCTATCCCAGGGGGACTAAGACTTTTCCTCTCACCCAGCAACAGCCCAGCCAATGAGAGATGGTCACAACTTAGCCAATGAAAAACGACTGTACTTTCAGCTCCCAGCTTACTCTGAGGGACTTTTTGTTTGTAACGGCCTTCCCAATGTGCCCCTAAAATGTGATGGCGATTACTTCCGGAAGCAATGATATCATGTGAAGTATAAATCTGACCTACCCAATCAGAAAAGCTCTATACACGAGTGTAGAAGTTCTCATGAGCACATAACCAGGAAAATCAGGGGACACCAGCGGAACAGGAGAAAATGCCACTTATAAAAAATCACATTATAGGACAGTCATCGAACCTCCAATGAAATAAATTTTCAGGGTATGAAAAAAAAATTTTTTTCAGGGTATGGCTAAAATCCAGAAGCCAGGATTATAGTAAACACTTGAATAACAACAAAAATTCCGAAGCAGAGAAGTTCAAAAGAAGACAGAGAAAGAGGCTTGCTAATGAAAAATTCTGAGGAGACTTGTGCACACCTAGGCTAAGTTAGATGGTGTTTCTCATGGAAGGACAGGAGCAGCCCTCTATAACACACAGAGACAGCTTGTGACCTGCACCCCACAGCTGCCCCCTCCAGCTTTTACCAAGATCCCATCAACAGCAGAAATTGTTTCCTTTGATATCCTAAATTGGCCTACTCCAGAGTGAAAATATCCAAACTGATCAATCTGTTTGCTGCCAGCTAAGCACTCATGCCCAAGATCAGCAAATCAGAACAATTGTTCCCAAACTGTATACAGATTTTTCTTCTTATTCCTCTTTCCTCTCTTTCATAAATCCCAGTTTTTGTCTTTGTTCCTTGACCACAATCTAACGTCTGTTTTCTTTACATGTGAGTACATTTTCTTGGAAAGTAATAAGTAAACATCTCTGAGCTACTATTGGACAGGGTGACCTACAATACCCAGGAGTTGTATGCGCATTAGTTGTTTACCCTTGAAATTGGCTCAGAGCTGATCCTACCTACAGTATATCAAGAACAAGTATAGTGATACATATTAGTGAAGTCATAGCAACTGCCTGTCACTCTGCTCCAATCTGTGCTTTTGAATTCCGCAAAACAGTTCACTTTACTCAGTAAGAGAATCATGCCTGCTCTCAAAGGATGTTGACAGGCATAGTTGTCTGGTTTCTGAAACCAAAGCAAAATTTACTTTAATTTCAATGTAATGGTAAAACACATACACTAACTGAGCTCAGTAGGACTGGAGAGCTTCTCTGCAGGCAACCCGTGCTCTTTCTAGAGCCACAGAGTTATTTAAGCCATGGTAGAGCCACTATTATTTAAGCCATCAAGGAAAGATGAAAATGGAATCATGATATTATATTTAAGAAGTCAGGGAGGTATGTAATTAATCTTCATGCATTTTTCATCTAAAATTGGCTACTATTTTTTAAGTGTTGGCACAGATTAAATTTTCATAAAATGTTATTATCCAACACAGTTCATTCCCTGAGGAGTCCAGATAGCTGAGATTTATGGCACATCATTTCAGAACTAGGGGAAAAAAAAAAAAAACTGAGAAATTACCTAGTTCAGCTCTCCCTCTTTATTGCTAATGAAACTAAGATCCAGAGAAGGTACAGGTCTTATCCAATTACACAGACAAAAATGATCTTTCTGAACTTCCAATCATATCATATCACTGCTCTGCTTAAAGTCCTCCTCTGGGTGCCAAATACAAATTCCTGGGTCCTCCAAGGCCTTCCTGACTTGGTTCCACGCTCTCTCTCCAGTTTCTTCCATTGCCTTTGCCCTAGGTGCTGCCTGAGGTCACAGCAGCTCTGGCTATTCCTGAAACCAGCACTGTTCTCTCACCCCTACTCGCTAGTCCTTGGCAAGGAGCTCACAGCCTAATAAGGGAGGCCAAACATACCAATGAACACTTCATGGTTTCCACAGAACCAGCCAAGGAGTGGACAAGAATCTGTACCATCAGTGGAGAAAACTCAAGAAGGAACTCTCTAAGGAGAAGCTCTCGTTTAAGGTCTTAGTAGGATCCATATGCGTTCCATGGAGAAGATTGGGGAAGTAATATTAATTGTCAAAAACTAAATGCCAAGTTCTATGCTTGGTGACATATATAACTATGCTTAATTAATAAATATATATTTTATATATAAATATATGATATATAAATATATATAAATGTATATAAAATATATAAATGTATATATATATATTTATAGCACACGACCAACAAGCGCATGGAAAGACACTCAATACCACTAGCCACTAGGAAAATGCAAATCAAAACCACCATGAGATGGCACTTTACACCCAGTAGGATGGCTCTAAATTTTTCTTAAAGACATTAAAAAGTGCTGAGAACGTCGTAGAGAAATTCAAATCTTCATACATTGCTGGTGGGAATGTAAAATTGTGCCACCTCTGAGGAAAACAGTTTGGCAGTACCTCAGAAAGCTAAACATAGAATTAGCAAATAAGCCAGTCCCTCCAGGCCTAGCTGGAATTCTAGCAATTCTACCCAAGAGAACTGGTAATATCTGTTTACACAAAAATCGGTATACAAATGTTCATGGCAGCACTATTCATATTGAGCTCAAATTGGAAACAACCCAAATGCCCAGTTAGGTGACAAATGGATAAATAATTGTGGCATATCCTTAACATTGGAATATCATTCTGTTGTAAGAAGGAATGAGGGACCGTCCCATGCTACAGCATGGATGGAAAACATTACACTAAGTGAAAGAAGCCAGACAAAAAGGCTACATATTATATGAGTCCATTTATATGAAATGTCCAGAAAAGGCAAATCCATAGAGATAGAAAATAAATCAGTGGAAGTCAGAGGATGGGGAAGGAAGAATTGGGCCTACCTGCTAATAGGCTTGGGTTTCTTTTTTGAGGTAATGGAAATGTTCTGGGATTAGATAGTGATTATCTGCGGTTGTATAACACAGTGCATATAATAAAAACCACTGAATGGTATGCCTTAGTGAAGTAATTATATAACTCAATTTTAAAATGCTATTTTTTTTAAAAAGAAAAAAATATATAATCAACTGCATTAAGGAAATGACCAGTTGGAGCTCCTGGCTGGCTCAGTCAGTAGAACATGCAACTCTTGATCTTGGGGTCATGAGTTTAAGCCCCACACTGGGCGGAGAGATTACCTAAGAAAAATTGTAATAAAATTAAAAATAATAGAAAGATTTTTTTTAAAAAGGAAATGACCAATTTATTGACCATCTGTCAGAAGGCTTTAGTTTGGAAAACTTCCTCTTAAACTCACCAGGAAATTAAAAAAAAAAAAAAAAGCATTTTGAAATTAAGAAAGTTAAAAAGAGATAGAATTAGTTAAGGCACTCTTACCCATCTGTAGGCACCAGTCTCTCCCCCTTGCTCAAGTAGTTATTTGTGATCTTGCAAAGAAAGAATATTAGAGCTGAAAATGTTTAATTTAGTCCTGAATATTATCAATTGGATTAAACAGTATTTATGGTTATTAAGAACAGGCTGAATCCATAGACTTAGAGAAGGAAATCGCACTGAAAACAAGTATAGAAAGGGGAGGGAAAAATGGAAGCTTCTCCCTCTTTCCTGTGCCCAAGCCCCAGCCCCCATGCAAAGTGGGTATATATGCCCAGGGCTATGTTACTCACTCTGGGAGGCAGAAAAAAAGACAGGATTCACAGTGCTATTGGAGAGAGAAAGTAATCTTTGCAAATCAATCAATGGTAAAATTGTGAAGCTCAGGGCGCCTGGGTGGCTCCCTGAGTTAATCGTCTGCCTTGGGCTCAGGTCATGATCTCTGGGTCCCAGCATCTAGCTGCATTGGGCTTCCTGCTCAGTAAGGTGTCTGCTTTTCTCTTTCCCCCCCTTCTTTGCCTCTCCCCCCTGCTCATTCTCTCTCCAGACAAATAAATAAAATCTTTTTAAAAATAAAAAATAAAATAAAATTGTGAGCTCTACTAGAAAATTTAGAGGAAAAAAAAGTAGTAAAGACAAAATAGACAAAGAGGATTCCACAGAGGATTTGGACATAAGCTGCCCTTGAAGAATAGGTAGGATTCAATAAGAAGAGAGGGAAGAAATGTAGAGAGAAAAGAAAAGAGGTCTTTACCTCTTTTGAGGTAAAGAGAAGAGAAGAGGTAAAAAGAAGAGGTAAAGAGAAGAGACCAAAAAGGGGAGAAGCTGTCTGGGAAAAAAAATAAGCTTAGAATTATGCTATATTTTATGTGTTCTTCCAGAAGACTACAAACAGCAAAGATTCAGAATCAGTTAAAATAAATAAATCATGAATAATAAAATGTGGTTTTTATAAAGCACAGATCTTACTGTTAGCATGTTAGGAAATTGGCACAGTTCTACCAGTGCTTTTTTTCTAGCACCCATAAGTAGTTCTGAAAATCTCCTAATCAAGAACTTGTCCAGGGGTGCCTAGGTGGCTCAGTCGGTTGAGCCACTGACACTTGATTTTGGCTCAGGTCAGGATCTCAGGGTCCTGGGTCAGAGCCTGGTTCAGGCTCCATGCTCATTGGGGAGTCTGCTTCAGGATTCTTTCTCTCACCCTCTGCTCCTACCTGCCCCTACCTCTAAAATAAATAAATCTTTTAAAAAAAGAATATGTCAAATTTATCATAAAATACACAGGAAGAGGTCATTGTCAGTTACTCTGCTTGTATGGTAATCTAATAAACATAATCTATAGCTTCGGCTCAGGTAACCATATTTCACTACAGCCTGTACACTCTTTCCACCTCTATGTGTGTCCTCTTAATTTTCTTAGAATTTACGTGAAATTATTTAAGGAAAAATAAAAAGCGTTTAATCTCTGAAACAATAGAATACTCCCAGATATATGTTCTGAGTGAAGAGTTTAACCTGTGCTCTAACAGAGGGCTGACACATCTATACCTCTTTCTGTTAAAGATTTTATTTTTGAGTAATCTCTCCACCCAACATGGGGCTCAAACCCACAACCTTGAGATCAAGAGTCACATGCTCTACCCCCTGAGCCAGCCAGGTGCCCCAATATTTCAAGCAAAGGACAGGATAAGCTTTTACTTTGTGAACATTAAAGAGTCTTTATGGTTAGTAGTCTGGGAACAAACACTGAATGTAAGGAAACTGATAACCAGGTATTAAATACTATTGTGACTGAGAAATAAATTCCAAATAGTTTGTTATGGTTTAACATTTTTAAGTAAATCATATATCTGAGACGCTCTAAATAAATAAATAAATAAATAAATAAACAAACAACCACTGCCCATTTGGGGGGATTTTGCTTAGGGGAAGTATAGAATTCTTCCTCTAACAAAATTATCTGAGGTGCATTTTCTACGTGGTTTTCAAATGTCAAGTTGTACTTGGCATGCAATGAACTGTAAATATAAAATATCAGCTTACCACTTCTAAAGAGCAATGCAACTATTTCATTTTAAGTTGGAAATATATACAACTACTTTATATAGAATTCCTAAAAATTGTAGCAAAATTTTGAAGAGTACATAGTTGAAATGGGACAATCTTTGTAAACATAAATTAGCTTACTACATTATGCACATTATATCCATTTGTATGTATGTGTGTATACAGAGAAGGTGAATTATTTACTGCAACATGTTTATAATAGCAAAAATAAGCACAAAAAGAAACACATTTCCTGGAAATACACAAAATATCCCTTAATAAAGGACCCATTGTATGTCTGATTCGATTCAGGGGAAAGTAGTTTTGGGAACGACCCCTGCCTTCCTGTTGGGCTGCCCTTCTGATAATAAAGCTTCAAAACTGGTATGTTAGCCATTGGCTTACTGCTCTTTGGGTGCACAGTCAAGTTTGAGTTTGGTAACAGTATCCTGTTCAATAGAGTTTTAATACAGACCCTAGCAGTAAAAAGAATGAGGTAGAGCTACATATACAGATATAGAAAGACCTCTAACACGTTTTTCATGAAAGAAAAAAGGAAGGCACGGTACACTGCATAATACCAATTGTATTCATTTTAAAAACTATATATATGACATTTTGTCTTTTCTAAGATGCACATTTTTGTTATTATGTTATGTTAGTCACCATACAGTACATCATTAGTTTTTGATGTCGTGTTCCATGATTCATTATTTGTGTATAAACCCAGCGGTCCAAAGCAATATGTGCCCTCCTTAATACCCATCACCGGGCTCCCCCATTCCCCCATCCTTCTCCCCTCTAAAACCCTCAGTTTGTTTCCCAGAGTCCATAGTCTTTTGTGGTTCTTCTCCCCCTCTGATTCCCCCCTTCATTTTTCCCTTCCTTCTCCTAAAGTCCTCTATGTTATTCCTTATGATCCACAAGTAAGTGAAACCATATGATAATTGACTCTCTCTGCTTGACTTACTTCACTTAGCATATTCTCCTCCAGTTCCATCCATGTTGATGAAAAAGTTATGTATTCATCCTAATGGCTGCGTAATATTCCATTGTATATATGGACCACTTCTTTTTTTTTTTTAATTTTTTTATAAACATATAATGTATTATTAGCTCCAGGGGTACAGGTCTCTGTTGAAGGGCATTTTGGCTCTTTCCACGGTTAGGCTATTGTGGACATTGCTGCTATGAACATTGGGGTGCATGTGGCCCTACTTTTTACTACAGCTGTACTAAGATGCACATTTTTAAAAGTCTTAATTGGCAACACTTTTTTCTTTCCTCACATTTCTTCCTTCATGAAGTCACATATATATAATTTGCATTTGTGTAATTGGATAAAATTATAATCGGTAATAGTTTAGGGTTGATAAGACATATTAAAAGTTTTCTGGGGAAGATACACAATAATTTATCAACAATGATCACCTTGAAAGAGAAAGACAGAGGGGGAAACTAGGGGAAGAGTTGTGCTTTTCAATTCTATAACTTTTAGAAGATCATAAAATAATGACTTTATATATTTTACACATTATATATTTTACTCATATGTGTCTGTATCATATACAACATACAATATGTGTTTAAATTTTCTCCTCCAACATTAATATTTAGAACCTTAAATTCCCCATGAATTTTCCGAGGTAGCAAGATTACTTGCTAAAAAAAGAGGCAGGTCCTGGCTCTAGGTGTTCATACTTGGCTGGCCATCAGTTGGTGCAGAATGAATTCAGGATAATCACCTGTTCATCTCTTTCCCCTCCCCCACATCCTCCACAGACAACTTGATGCCACAGGCAATCATTCTAAAATTCCACCATCCCTTCTCCTTAAGTTCAATTTGAACATTAATTGCATGTCCACAGTCATCCCTGCTCATTTTCAGGAGCCATAGGACAGTGGGACTTCTCCACCCATAGGAGTATTGAAGCCAGCAGGTTGGGTACACTGGTACGCTCAGCCTACGGCCACTTCAACCACACTCCTTTTTCTTGTACCCATTTCTGTAACCCTATCCCTTCACGCATTAGTTCATTCGTGGCTATGGAGGGGCTTCCGTGTACTCAGCCGCTGTAGCGACGCATAAAACTAAGAGGCTCCCCCCGCCCCCCGAGAAAAGATGAATTAGCAAAGGGCTGAGAGAGACTGGCAGAAAAAGAAACTTCAGCAAAACCCTGACAGAGAAAATGATATTTGAGTTGGGTCTGAAGAGTTGTCGTGAGAACATGGAAGAGGGGACTATTCGAGGCCAGAAGTGGGGAGACAGCAGAGTGTAAATGCCAGAAAGCGGGAAAAGGCAGCGCTTACTTGGGAAAAGTGCTAAGTTCGGTGATGAGACTTTGGGGGTACAAGGGAGTGAGGAAGAGAGAGGTTGAAAACACAAACCTGGAGGGAGATACTTTTGACTTCTTAGAAGGGGGAAAGGGGTGAGGTCGGATGTCCAGGGAACACACTGGGATTCGCAAACGGAGGTGACTGAGCAGGGGTTCTGCAGCAGGGGGTTGACTGGGCTGGTCGGGAGGACAAGCGGGGAGGGGAGACACTGAATTCTAGCGCCGACTCCAGTCTCCACCCAGGGAGGAGAGCGGGCCGGGCACCGGGCAGGAGCCGGTGCCGCACTCACCGGCCGCGACCCGCCGCCGCCACCCGCCAGTCGCCCAGGAGGGACCGGGGGCCGCCCTGCGCCGAGGGAGCTGCGTCTGGCTCGCCGGCTGCGGAGGCTCGGCCGTTAGGAGTCCCACACCGGTTCTCGCTGGGGCGCCCCGCGCGGGGTCAGGGGGGCGCTGCTCCCTGCGGGGTCCGGGGTGCGGGGCTGCGGGTGAGGGGCTCCGCGACCCCCACCCCCGCGCGCAGTTCCGCGGGGCCCGTACCCTACCGTACCCCGCAGCGGGAGAACTGAAACACCGAGGAGAGGCCGGGGTCACTAAAGGGCAACTGCCTGGAGGGGAAAATGGAGGAGGGCGGGGCCTGGGGAGGATTCCAAGGTGTGCTTTGATAGAGGATGGACAGGGAAATGAGTAACTTTTCAAGGACGTTTATACTTTTTTTAAAAGAGTTTTTAAATTTTTTTAAAGATTCTATTTATTTAAGAGGGAGAGTGCAAAAGCAGTGGGAGCAGGCTCCCGGCTGAGTAGGGCGCCCAATGCTGGCTGAATCCCAGGACCCCACGGACATGACCTGACTGCAGCAGACGCTTAACCGCTTAACCGACTTTGGGTGCCAACACTGAGGCGCCCTAAGTTTTTTTTTTTTTTTTTTTTACTTTTTAGTAGACCCTATACTGAAGGTGGGTGGGCTCCAACTCTCAGCACTGAGATCAAGAGTCCCCAGCTCCTCTCCAGCGACTGAGTCCCGCCAGCACCCCTGTGACCTTTACACTTTCTGAAGTTACTTGGTGTTTCACTTGAGAATATTAAATCTTTTCTGTTGAATTTGTTTGCTCAGAAACCTACGACTTGTAATACAGAAAACAGAACTCTGAAGAAAACAGACTTGTTTTCAAAGCCCACCCTCCCTTCTCTTTCCAGTACATTTCTGTTTTTCTTCTAACTCCCTGACATGGTATGCCTGATGTCTGCTTTAATTAGGAGTTAAAGTAAATCTTTGAATATAGAGCAGGTCAATCTAAAATGAGGACTGGAAGATCTGCCAACTGGTTTAAAAAAAAAAAAAAACCTGAAAACCAACGATGATTATAAAAATCACAAGTAAAGTTTAATTGAACAGTCTACCTGTGTTAAGAAATACCATGCAGCAATTATGCAGTGTGAAGTTATGGAACCCTCAGGACCCCTGCACACCTTCCCAAGTACGCCAGAACACAAGACTTAACTGTCCTCTCACTCTGAGCTGTTTCTTTAGCTAGTGCATAGGCAATTAAGTAGATGACAGCAATCACAGTGGGACTAAGCAGCACCTGCTCACTTCCCAGGGGGAGGGGCCCAGGCTTGTTTACTGCTTGCTACAATGAAAATACAGAAAGGCAAATTAGAGAATCGATTCCACTTACTATAGCACCAAGAACCATAAGATACCTCGGAATAAACCTAACCAAAGAGGTTAAGGATCTGTACTCGAGGAACTACAGAACACTCCTAAAAGAAATTGAAGAAGACACAAAAAGATGGAAGACCATTCCATACTCTTGGATCGCAAGAATAAACATTGTTAAAATGTCTATACTGCCCAGAGCAATCTATACTTTTAATGCCATTCCGATCAAAATTCTACCGGTATTTTTCAAAGAGCTGGAGCAAATAATCCTAAAATTTGTATGGAATCAGAAGAGACCCCGAATTGCTAAGGAAATGTTGAAAAACAAAAATAAAACTGGCGGCATCACGTTACCTGATTTCAAGCTTTACTACAAAGCTGTGATCACCAAGACAGCATGGTACTGGCATAAAAACAGACACATAGACCAGGGGAACAGAGTAGAGAGCCCAGATATGGACCCTCAACTCTGTGGTCAAATAATCTTTGACAAAACAGGAAAAAATATCCAGTGGAAAAAAGACAGTCTCTTCAATAAATGGTGCTGGGAAAACTGGACAGCTATATGTAGAAGAATGAAACTCGACCATTCTCTTACACCGTACACAAAGATAAACTCGAAATGGATAAAAGACCTCAACGTGAGACAGGAATCCATCAGAATCCTCGAGGAAAACATAGGGAGTAACCTCTTTGATATCAGCCACAGCAACTTCTTTCAAGAAATATCTCCAAAGGCGAAGGAAACAAAAGCGAAAATGAACTTTTGGGACTTCATCAAGATCAAAAGCTTCTGCACAGCGAAAGAAACAGTCAACAAAACAAAGAGGCAACCCACAGAACGGGAGAAGATATTTGCAAATGACAGTACAGACAAAAGGTTGATATCCAGGATCTATAAAGAACTCCTCAAACTCAACACACACAAAACAGACAATCATATTAAAAGATTGGCAGAAGATATGAACAGACACTTCTTCAATGAAGACATACAAATGGCTATCAGACACATGAAAAAATGTTCATCATCACTAGCCATCAGGGAGATTCAAATCAAAACCACATTGAGATACCACTTTACACCAGTTAGAATGGCCAAAATTAGCAAGACAGGAAACAACGTGTGTTGGAGAGGATGTGGAGAAAGGGGAACCCTCTTACACTGTTGGTGGGAATGCAAGCTGGTGCAGCCACTTTGGAGAACAGTGTGGAGATTCCTCAAGAAGTTAAAAATAGAGCTTCCCTATGACCCTGCAATTGCACTACTGGGTATTTACCCCCAAAGATACAGATGTAGTGAAAAGAAGGGCCATCTGTACCCCAATGTTGATAGCAGCAATGGCCACGGTCGCCAAACTGTGGAAAGAACCAAGATGCCCTTCAACGGACGAATGGATAAGGAAGATGTGGTCCATATACACTATGGAGTATTATGCCTCCATCAGAAAGGACGAATACCCAACTTTTGTAGCAACATGGACAGGACTGGAAGAGATTATGCTGAGTGAAATAAGTCAAACAGAGAGAGTCAAGTATCATATGGTTTCACTTATTTGTGGAGCATAACAAATAATATGGAGGACAAGGGTAGATGGAGAGGAGAAGGGAGTTGAGGGAAATGGGAAGGGGAGGTGAACCATGAGAGACTATGGACTCTGAAAAACAACCTGAGGGTTTTGAAGGGGTGTGGGGTGGGAGGTTGGGGGAACCAGGTGGTGGGTATTAGGGAGGCCATGGATTGCATGGAGCACTGGGTGTGGTGAAAAAACAATGAATACTGTTACGCTGAAAAGAAATAAAAAATTTTTTAAAAAAAAGAATAACATTTAAAAAAAAAAAAAGATGAGCCCTTAGCCATGGATTCCTTAGCTCCCTCCCAGTCCACTGCCCACACGTGGGCTCATGGTGTTGTCTGGTGGTACCTGGAGCCAGAACTGGCTTCTTCTTTGGTGCTCCTGCTATTTGTTGGGCTGTGAGTAATAAAGGGTCTCTCTCTGGCCCATTTGTTTTTGGTTTTTGTCTCATCATCTACTTTTGGCACTTATGGTTTAATCCTTGCCGTCTTCCCAGTAAGAGGTATATCTATATATTCTTAAATAGTAAGAAACAAGTTACAGGATATTATATCCTTTAAAGAGCCTTAAATATGTCCATGTGCCTTAACCTACAAAGTCCCGTTTTGAAAATATATTCTAAAGAAATAATACTGTGCTGGGCTGTCTGGCTCAGTCAGTTGAGTGTTTGACTCTTGATATCAGGTCAGGTCTTGATTTCAGGGGCGTGAGTTCAAGCCCCATTAAAGAAATAAAGAAGGAAAGGGAAAGAAAGAAAGAAAGGAAGGAAGGAAGGGAAAGAAAAGAAAGAGTGGAAAGAAAGAGTGAGAGAGGAAAGGAAGAAAGGGAGAAAGGAAGGAAGGAAGGAAGGAAGAAGGAGGGAAGGGGTAGGGAAGGAGGAGAAAAAGAAGGAAGGAAGAAAGGAAAGAATACTGTGCTCAATATGGACAGAGCTTTTGCTCTAAAGATGTACATTGCAGGGGCGCCTGGGTGGCTCCGTGGGTTGAGCCGCTGCCTTCCGCTCAGGTCATGATCTCAGGTCCTGGGATCAAGCCCCGCATCGGGCTCTTTGCTCAGCAGGGAGTCTGCTTCTCTCTCTCTCTGCCTGCCTCTCTGCCTACTTGTGATCTTTCTCTGTCAAATAAATAAATAAAATCTTTGAAAAAAAAAAAAAAAGATGTGCATTGCAGGGGCACTGGGTGGCTCGTGCATTGAGCAGCCAGCTCGGGATTTCAGCTCAGGAAAAGATCTCAGGGTCCTGGGATGGAGCCCGGCATCAGGCTCCAGGCTCAGCAGAGAGTCTGCTTGAGGATTCTCTCTCACCCTCTCCCTCTGCCCCTCTCCTAGCTCACATGGGGGGATGGTGTTCTCTCTCTCTCTAAAATAAATAAATCTTTAAAAATTTTAAAAATAAAGATGTGTGTTGCAGTATTTGGTTTGTAGCACTGTGATCCGTGTAATAATTTCATTACCTCTGGCAGAAAACTAGGCTCTTGGAACACTACCAAATGATGACACTCCTGAGGATGCCTGAGATATGGGAAAAGCACACCATCCAGAGAGTTTTCCTGAGGCTTAATAGAAAGAAAACACTACATAGCATATATAAAACAGTAAAGGTTTAGACTGCTCAGGACCCTGAAAATATAATGAGGGAACTAGTTCTTTGTCTGGAAATAGATCCCCTGTAGATCTATGATCTCACCTTGAGATCTTTAACTACATCTGCAAAGACCCAATTTCCGAATAAGGTCACATTCACAGGTACCAGGCGTTAAAACTTGGACATATTTTTAGGGGGATACAATTCATTTCACTGCAAAAGGCCTGTACATATTTTTTTCTTTTTGTTATTTAAAATTAAGATTAGAAAATCTATTCAGAGTGTGTTTAAAATACTTTTTATGATTAATTTTCTCTAATGAACATTATTTTATTAGTTGCCTAGGTTCCTATTGCCTTTTGTGTTTTAGATTTCTGCATTGACAGTCTTTTTTCTTTTCTTTTCTTTTCTTTCTTTTTTTTTCCCACCAAATAGAGTAGACAACTAAACAAGGTATAAATGTGCTGTTTTAACCATAAGCCAATAATCCTGGAAAGATAAGCTCGAAAGGATGAACTGTGGATAGTTACTCAATATTTATATGTATTTTATTTGAATGGTTGGCTACTTGAATTGTGGCCATGTTTAGACAATAATAACATAACAAATATTGATAATCCATGTACTGTAATTGCATATTCTCCACAGCATCAGACATTTTCAGTTGATTGTCTCGATATTTTTATTTCTGTCAATACAGTGTGATCTTCCCACCAGTCAATGAGGCTTGTAAACCAGACTCATTGTGAAGTTATAGATTTTTGGAACAGGGAGGGAACTTAGAGATCATCTTATTTCCTGAATTTCATTTTACAAATAAGAACACCCAGGACTAGACCAGTTTCACAATCCGAGTTTCAGAATTAATGTGTTGAGTTATTAGCCAGCACAGTTCCAAGATTAAAATTCAGGGCTTCTGATTACCAGTTCAGTATTTTTTTTTTCTTTACTCCATACACTAACAGCGATATTGTTACAGGACTGAGAACGGGTTCCCAACTCAGGTTTGGCTGCTCAATCCTTGAAAATCAATACCCAAGAGACAAGGGATGGTGGGAAAAGAATAGTTGCTTTATTCAGGAAGGTGGTAACCTGGGTACAGGGTGGGTTAAAGTCTCAAAGACCATCTTCTTCATCCAGGGGAAGCTGGAGGGTTTTCAAGAGAGAGAAACAGAAAAAGGAGGGGGCTATGTGCAGAAGAAGCAGGTGCCCAGACTGTTAGTTTTTTGCCTACATGACCCTTACAGACTTGCTGGCATCAGTAGCTACTATTTCTGAGTGTGGTCAGATCTTATCTTTTGGGAAAGTTGGGTCTTTCACTCCTCAAGGCCAGTGGTCTGCAAATTGCAAGGAAAGTAAGTTAATTCTACTATAGATCAAAAGACTTAGGTCAGTAAGCAAGGAGTGCGTAAATTTGAAGCAAGTTAACACTTAAGGCCGGTAGGGCTGCTGTTACAGATCCTTAATCCTATGACTGGTGTCCTTAGAAGAGAAAGGAGAGAGAGATTTCAGACTCAGGGAAAAGACCACATGAAGACACAGTCAGAGGCTGGAGTTATGCTGCCATAAATCAAGGAACACTGGGAGCCACCAAAAGCTGAAAGAGCCAAAGGATTCTCTCCCAGAAACTTTGTAGCAGGTATAGCTAGGCTGACACCTTCATTTCACACTTCTAGCCTCTAGTGAGAGGATACATCTCTAGTTTTATTTTTGTTTTTAATTTTACTTATTTATTTATTTTAAGTAAACTCTACACCCAATGCAGGGCTTGAACTCACGACTCCAAGATCAAGATTCACATGCTCTACCGGTTAAGCCAGCCAGGTGCCCCTGAATTTCTGTTGTTTTAAGCCACCACTTGATAATGTGTTATGTCAACTGTAGGAAACTAACAACCCTTTACCAAAAAAGGAAATACTGCTAAACTCTATTTGGTATTGTGTCTTCTCAAATAGTGACCATCCTACCCTACTCCTTCCCCGTTATTGCTGTCTTTCCTTTTATTTCTATATGTGGTGCTTATTCCCTTTCAGTTTTTGGAAGTATGTTATACAATCTTTAAGATATAAAGAGAAACATAAAGAATAATACAACTATCCTTTTATCCAACGTTGGCTATAGTTATGAAACAATGTCAAAATACTTGAATCCTCAGTATATCGCTCCCCTCTTCTCCATCATCTCTTAGGGGAAATCATGTTCCTGAGTGTGGGTTTATTCCCAGGCACCTCCTGATCCCCTTACTAGAAGTGTGTTTAGCCCCAACCAATGCATTATATTGTTGCACAATTTAAAACTTTGCAAAAATGGTGTTGTACCATATGGATTCTTCAGCAACTTTCAATTATTTCATTTGTTTGTGAGATTTACCCATGTTGGAATATGTTCCTCTGAGTCATTCATTTTCACTTATGTATACCATTCTGCTGCATGAAAATAAAGTCATTTTTTTGGTTTTGGATACTTTTAGGTTATATTAATTTTTTCTATTCAAACCATGTCTCTTTTTTTTAAAAGGTATTTTTTTAAAGATTTTATTTATTTATCTGACACACAGAGAGAGAGAGATCACAAGTAGGCAGAGAGGCAGGCAGAGAGAGGGGGGAAGCAGGCTCCCCACTGAGCGGAGAGCCCATCGCGGGGCTCAATCCCAGGACCCTGAGACCATGACCTGAGCCAAAGGCAGAGGCCTCAACCCACGGAGCCACCCAGGCGCCCCACACCATGTATCTTATACTTGGAGTGTAGGCACAATAATCCTCTAGGATATATGCTTATTCATGGATCCTAGAATGTATTATCTGCAACTTCACTAGATACTGTCATACTATTTTAAAGTGTTTATAATAATTTAAGTTTACACCAGCAAATGTGTATGAATTTTAATTGCCCTATATTCACATCAACACACTTTTAGTTTTTAAATTTTTGTCAATTTGAAAGGCATGAAAGGAACCTCGTTTGTTTTTTTTTTTTAATATTTATTTATTTATTTTAGAGAGGGGTGGGAGGGACACAGGGGGTGGGAGAGGGAGAATCCTCAAGAAGACTCCTTGCTGAGCACGAAGTCTGATGTGCAAATTCATGTTCTCTGATATTTTGTTCTTTATGTTTTTAAGTTTTACTTTTTCATGTTTATATATTTAATACCCTTGGACTTCTGTTTTACTTTATGGCATGAAATAAAGAATTCTTTTCTTTTCTTTTCTTTTTTTTTTCATATAGATAAACTATGGTGTTCTAGCACCATTCATTGAGAAAGTGATCTTTCCCTCACTGATCTGCAGTACCAGCTCTGATCTGTGTCAAGTTTTTGTATGTGTGTTTATTTTAGTTGTGTATTGCCACACAACAAATTACCCCAAAACTTTGCAGCTAAAAACAAAAAAAAAAATTGTTATCTGACAATTTCTGTGGGTCAGGAATCTGGGAATGATCTAGATGGATTGTTCTGGCTCAAGGACTCTCACAAGGTCAAAATTAAGGGGTTAACCAGGGCAGCTGTTACCTCAAGGCTGTAGTGGGACAGGACCTGCTTCTAAGCTTACACATGTGGCTGTTGGTCAGCTTCAGGTCCTCACTGGCTGTTGACAAGAGACCTCAAACAGTTCCTTGCCACATGAGTCTCTCTCTACGGTGTTGCTTACAAGGTGGCAGCTTGCTTACCCTCTGAGTGAGAGACTAGAGAAAAAGAAAGTGAGAAAGTGCTCCCAAGACAAGACTCACTATATAATCTAATCTCAGAAGTGGCATCCCATCACTTCTGCCATATTCTGTTCTTTAGAAGTGAGTCACTAAATCCATACTCAGGGGGAGGGGATAACATAAGATTGTGAATGCCTGGAGGTGGGGATTATTGGTGTCATCTAGAGCTGCCTACCACAGTTTCCATTTTTATTGGCTTATACCTACCTGTGTCATTATCACACTTATTGCAGCTTTATAATAAATCTTATTATCTAGAGGGGTAGGTTCCCCTACTTATTGATTCTTCAAATGTGTCTTGCCTAGTTGGGGATCTAAAAATAGAATCTAGGGATACCTAGGTGGCTCAGTCAGTTAAGTGTCTTCCTTCAGCTCAGGTCATAATCCTGGGGGTCCTGGGATCAAGCCCTGCATCAGGCTCCCTGCTCAGTGGGGAGCCTGCTTCTCCCTCTGCCTCTACCCCCTGCTTGTGTGTGCTCTCTCTCTCAGATAAATAAATAAAATCTTTTGAAAAATAAATAAATAAACATAGAATCTAGAACCAGCTTATTCAGTTCAATGAAAAAGCCATCAACATTTTTAAATTGTATCACATTAATAGATTCATTTGCAAATCAATATTTTATGATCTGGAGTCTTCCCATCCACTTATATGGTTTATCTCTCATATGTTGTGGGAAGTTCATGAGAGGGTTAGAGGAAAAAAACAATGTAGGATGTCTTTTCAGTAAAATATCTCAGACAAATTTCTTCTGTCTGGGCTCCCTATGGAAAAACTCAGTGGTAACACATAGTGTACGGAGGGTTTGTGTTGCCTCAGTTCCTGGGTTAGCAGTTTTAAGGTCTATTTCCATGTTGAAGTTCTGTGGGTCCAGTACACTGCCTACTCTCTTTTTATAAGAACAGCTCCTTTTGGGGAGCTGCTGCTTCTTCCACTTCCACCAGGCGGTTCTAACCCTGGCTGCCAATCACAGTACCCTGAGCACAAGAATAAGCACAGGTCCTAGTCTAGGCCAATCATAGCTCCTCCTTGGATTTTATCAAACTGGAATTCAGGGAGGTGGTCCCTCTCTCTCAGGTAAAAGGCTGAGAGACTGAGAGCTCCAAGTTTCTAGACTGGAGAAATAAGTAAGTGTGACAAAATGAAGTTGAAATGAAGAAAGAAGCTGAGATGAGATATGCAGAGACGTCTTGGTGTTGGCCAAGTGCCGAGTGCTAGATGTTTGGCCCCGGAAGCATCCCTGTCCTGCTTCACTTTGATTAGGCGAGCCAGATAAACTTGCATTTTGCCCAACTTCTTGCAACCAAAATTCCTAACATGCATCTATCTTCTTGCTAATTTACATAGACGTTGCCATTCACTTAAAAGCCCTTTGTCAAATCTGATTCTACATTAATTTATTAACATAAAGCCCTTTTCTAAATTATGTTTATACTAATTATGATCATTTCGTCTTCTAACAACAGGAAATATGTATGGACCATGTGCTATGTGTCAGTCATCAAAGAACAGTGATAACTAAGTCTTCCAAGGAACACAAAATATATGCCTTAGAAAAATTAATGTAGAACGTTAAGTAGTGAAACCGTGACTTAAATCTCATTTGAACCCGACCAAAATCCTGCAAGGAAGCTCAGAGAGGAGCCAGTAATTACTCCATGCTTCTATAGTGTATAAATAGTGGAACCAAAACTCGAACCTGGATTTTTTACCAAATGAGAGTTGTTTTAATTATCCTGTACGGCTTAAACTGAGAAAATACTTTTGAATCCTTCTACTTTAAAAAGAATAGCTCCTAGTTCTCTTTCCATCATGTTCTAATTTCCTACCAAGTTGCAACAGGGAGGTATGGGTGTTTCCTGAACTTTAACAATTAAACGCAAACAAGGTCAACAAGCAATACTGAGAAATCACGCTTTCCACTCGGCAAGATTTTTTTGTATCTCCCCCGCCCCCTCAAGAGCAAGGCACCTTGGGAGTTGTAGTCTTGGGGCAGAGTCCTGAGGCCGGAGGGGCTGATTCACTGGGACCAATCAGCGGAAAGCCAACTTGCTCTCCGCGCAGCGATTGGCTGGAAATCAGCGACCGCCCTCCCCGCGGCGCCCTCCCGGCGTCGCGAGTTACAGGCAGCACCCGGCCCGGGAGGAGTGTGGGTGGCTGTCCTGTTCTCGGGACCGTAGTCGGTGAAACAGCATTGCGGCCATGGCAGAACCGCAGCCTGCATCCAGCGGCCTCACCGACGAGGCTGCCCTCGGTTGCTGCTCCGACCCGGATCCCAGCACCAAGGTGGGCGCAGAACCTACTTCTCCTGAGAAGCGGCCCCGGGGCGGGGCGGGGCGGGGCGGAGCGGGGTGTTGGGGGAGGCGTGGGAAGCTCATCCCCTGGCTCAGCTAGGCCCGGCTCGGGCTAGGTTCGAACGCCATCCGGCAGCGGCTGCAACTCCCGCCGCTTGGGGCGGGCCAGAATGGGTCGGATGAAGGGCTAGGGCTAGGGGTGTCCAGTAGGGGATCGTGAGAGGATCCATTTCCCCAGAGACTGCGACCCTGCTTGCATTAACTTGTTTATTTTGGGACGGTAACTAGAAGCCGCGGCCAACCCCGAATCAGATCCCTTGACTCTGTGCGTGTTCCTCGGGTCAATAGCTATGGAGGGTGAGAGCAGCTTCAGAACTCGCAGTCCAGGTTCGAAGGTCTCTAATCTATGCTGGCCCCTCCCAGCCTATTCTGGCTGCGGGCTTAACTCCTGCAAACTAATCATGGATCCCGCCGAGTTTAACCGCGCCCCAGAGTTCGCCTTTGCTTGGTTTTTATGGTTGCTCACGGCCACACTTCTGTCCTCCCTGTGCTTGGTGGCCCCTGGAGAAGTGACAGTAATCGTGAAGCTTAGATCCAAGGGGAATCTTGGAGATTCCTTCACCGACCCTCTCATCGCAGCTGAGACCCAGTAAGAGGAATGACCTGTTGCATCCCTCCGGCTTGCTTAACATGTCTGCACTGAGTCAGTGTAACTCACTCAGGTGTGGTGCCTCCACGCTGGCAAGATTTGACATAGCAGCCGCTTGGGGGGTTTATTGCAGTGTCCGTGTCAGTAAACGCCTTTGTATTTTTTTCATTCGATGGGGGAATTTCTGAATTCCTTGAGGATTGAATATGTGTCGATGAGTTTGCCCCCTGCTTGCTCTTTGTCTTCGGGGTGAAGAGTCAGATACCTCTGATTGCTAAAGCCTTTGACTGGCGCCTGGAACTTAGGAAAAATAGTAGTCACTGCAAAGTTCAGGAGGAAGAAAGAACGAACGAAATACATTTCCTCCTACACTCATTTCCCTTGTATACCCGCTAATGTATTATTATTATGTAATATAAGTACCTAGTTATTTCACATAATATAAACTGAGCCATTCAGTATAAATTAGTGTCCTAGATAACTGGGGATTTTGTATCTGGGGCTATTTAAAAAGATTTCAGAGATACCTTTAGAAAATTTGTTAAATACATTTTCTTGCATTCTTAAACTACACATCATTGAAATTTCTCTTGGTTATATGGAGTAATTACTTCTTGAAATTAATAATTTTTGGTCCTGAAATACCATGTGGGGGACATAAAATTGATATGTGGTAGCAGCTGGTATACCTTGAGTGTGCCAGGTCCTGCGTTGTTGTTTGAAGTACATTACTTAATTTAGTCCTCAGGACAACCCTATGAAGAAGGCATAATTATTATCTCTAGTTTACAAATAAGGAGACTCCAGCATAGAAATATCGAGTAACTTGTCCAGACAGGCACCTGCACTCTCACCTTCCACCCTTATTCTGCTTCTGGAGTACTGACTTCAGCAATTTTGGAACTTGACATGAAGTAAAGTAAAAGACCTAAGTGAATTAAATTCAGCCTGATGGGGGGTTTGGGGGCTACTGGGATGAACAAGATGAGGTCTCTTCACCAAAAGGACACCAACTCTAACATAAGACGGAGTTGGGATTAATGTGCTGTTTAAATTATAAAGTACCCTGGGAGTGCAAGAAATTTTGGAAGGTAGCCTCTGTGGTATGTTATATACCTGGGGTATTTGATGTTTGAAGACCTACATTCAAATCCCCAGATCTGCTATTGGCTGTAGTGATCTTAGCAGGGCACTGGGGCTGAGTTTGTAAAAGCAATATAAAGAGAGCTGCAAGGAGGATTAAGTGTATTATTTTTCTCTAAACTATGAAAAGTGATACAGTTCAACTCTGGGGATCAGGGAGTACATCAGCCAGAAGGTAGGGGTGGGCCTAGGTCTTGAAAGATGAGTAGGGTTCCAGAATCATCTAGGAGACTGAGTTACATGGGAGGGGACATTCTAGGTGGAAGAAAGACCTGAGCAAATATGGTGAGATGCAGAAAGATGCAGTGCAGGCGTGTTTTGGAGAGGCAGAGTTACATGTTTCTGAAGTTTAGGTTATCTAAACAGTGGAGCTGTGGTGAAAAAGGCTAGAATGGGAGGTTGGAGCCTCCCTTTCATGGAGAGAGCTCTGAATGTCAAATCTAAGGAAGCTGGATTTAAGTAAGTAGTAGGGAATCATTCAGGATTTGAAAGCATTTTATAGAGTACTTTGGAGGAATCCAGGCCTGGAGGTGATGAGGCAACCTGAAAGGTTCTTCCAGAAGATGAAACAAGTGGTGAGGGCCTGGTTTGGAAAGGAGAGGATAGTGGTGATAGAAAATCAACTTTCCTATTGATTGTCTGCATCTTTATCATAAGGACATTCCTTGGCCTGTCCTTGGCCAAGGAATGTACAGTCATACCACTTCCTGGGTAGTCTTATTGGCCAGCTGTCTTCATGAGGCCAAATACTTCTTTTCCCAAGTGATAATCTCCTGAAAAAAAAAATGTTTTTTATAGTCTCTATCAGTGTCCTTTAATGTAATAATTTGAAGTCTTATCCCATCTGAGTGGTAGGTGATAGGGTCAGGGAAAACTTTGAGTGTTGGTGACACTTAAGCTGAGTTTTACCAAATACAGAGGAAGTAGCTAGGTAGAATTGGGTGCAGGGGTAGGTGGAAGAGAGAATGGAAAGGAGGAAGGAAGGGGAATGGCCAGAAGGATGAATGACTGTTCTAGGCAGAGAGAATCATAGTAAATATAAAAAGTACAAGACATCAGAGAACTGATACAGGAATCTACAGATGACACAAGACTGAAGTTGTAAGCAGTGGGAGTTGAGGGAAAGGTATGCAAGACAGTCATCGGGATGCTCAAAGAAAATATGAGCATCCCCCCACCCCATTATGCTTGTTTTTCCTCACCCTGTAAAGATTTCTATTTGGTAAATATATTTTATAATATATATGTTTTATTAGTATATTTGTATGTGTATATAATTAAATACATATTTGTAGGAGGTGCACGCTCTCTTTTTAAACTGATAAAAGTTTACCAAAAACATTCAAAATGAACAGTTTAGGGGAGTGCTAACAAGTGATGAAGTTAGAGAAGTATGCAATAACCACATGTGCTTGCTTTTGGGACTTTCCTTTAAAAGCTGTGAAGTACCACTAAAGGAATGATTTTTATTTTATTTATTTGAGAGGTAGAGAGTACGCAGGGTGTCGGGGAGCAGGGGCAGAGGGACAGGAGAGGGAGAGAATCCCAAGCAGAATCACCCTGAGCATGGAGTCCAATGCAGGGGTCAGTCTCACAACCCTGAGATCTTGACCTGAGCCAAAACCAAGAGTTGGGTGCTTAACCTACTTAGGTACCTGGGCACCCCTGAAGTAATGATTTTTTTTTGAAGTAATGATTTTTAATCCAGAAATGACACAGTTGGGTTTCACTATAGGGAGATGACTGTGGTACTTTATGGGGAGGTCAGTGGATTGCATCTAGGTGAGCCTGCAAGAAGCAGAGACCAGGTCGACTAGGACAGTCATCCAGGGAGGAAGTAGTAGCTCAAGAACACTTGAGGAAAATAGTGCTCATTAGAAAGACACAGCAAGAGTCCAAAGGGATTTAAGGAGTCAAGTTGGTAGGACACTTGGGCTAGATTAGAGAGAAGTGGGGAGGGAGAAATCTAGGAAGACTCCAGGTTTCTGACTTGGGCTGACAAGGGATTCTAGTGACACTATGCTAAGTACTTTCATGCATTATCCTGTATACTTTCCAGCTCAACCCTACAAGCTGAGAACTATAATTATCCCCATTCTAAAGATATGAAAACTAAGGTTCAAGAAAAGTAATGATTTACTTAAGGTAATGGTGGTAGAGCCAGTATTTGAACCATATTGCTTCTGAAGAATTATTTCTCTCACACTTGTGTGTTTTCCCTTCCTTTGCACGAGATTTTTAAAGGCCTTGTGATCCTGAGGGCTTCTAGGATATTCCTGTTTTTGTTATCTGTTGTAAGAGCAGTCTGGCAGTTATGTTTCCTAATATCACAGGTAATTTTAAAATTTTAAAAAATTTCCTCTGTGTCTCCTAGCTGTTTCTGCCTCCCTTATCTGTAGGGTGAGTATACTTGAAGTACAGCTTTGGCTGTTGAGTTATAGAGTGGGAAGGAAAGAACCACATGAAACCAATTTAGATAAGATAGAATAAATGTAAAGGGAGTGGCTGAATTATTTTCAGGAACAATTTATCACATTCTGGCATAGGTTGAGTCAGGCAAATAACACTGGAAAGAGGAAGATAGTGAAGAAAAAAAACATATCAAACCATCTTGTACATCAACCATGTGCTCCAGCTGTTACATAGAAAACAATTTTGTTCCCCTCAGATATGCTTGTATTTTCAAAAGGGTCTTTCCAAAAAGGCACTTGTGACCTTAAAAAGTCAAGAAAAAACAAAACCTGATCCATTTTTTGTTTTACAGGAGATGGGATACCTAGGGGTGAAGAGTTAAGCCCTGAACCTTTTGATGAGAATTTGACAATTTGGTTAACTCTAGCCATTTCCCAAGAAACAGAAATGGTGTTTGTTGCTTAGCAATATTGCTTATGATAAAAAATAACTTGATAGGTACATTGCATCTAGAGAGGGAGAATTATCAGTACCCCATAGGAAGTCATAGCTTTGGGCTTCCCTGAATGTAGTGGCTTTTAAAACTGTCCCTTGTGGAGATTCTGGAAGCTGCGCCTGTGCGGTTACTACTAGAGATACTGGTTCCTGTGGTCATAGGGCTTCTACACCAGGGTGATTGCTCCTCCTACCCAGTGCAGATCTACTCCCTACCCCTGAGCTGTACAGACTTCTGTAAGTACTCCTGCTGAAGGGGGACACCTAGCCCTGCTGTGTGCAAGCTGTGTTTTTTCTGACAGTTCACCCTTTTACCCTGTGGTTGTCCTGTGAGTCTGAATGTTGAGTTGAAGATTCTGCTGAGGGTAATGCAATGCTTTTGAAAATTCATTGGGAAAGAGAGTTGATGGGCTGCAAAGGGAGTTGGTCTCACTGTTTCTAAGGCCAAAACACACACTTTAGGCCAAAGAAACCTTAACATTTCTGAAAATACAGCTAATGCAAATTTGAAACTTTTCTTGTCTGAAGACTGAAGGTAGAGGCAATGGAGATCCTGATCTTGATTTTGAGTAAGATGGAATATCTTATAGAGCCCCTTGGCAACAGTTCTGGAGAGATGAGTGTCTTCATCATTAGAAAAGGCATATGGTGACCAAACGTACCTCATTGTTGGGGCAATTGTATAAAATCAATTTGGACACTTTTCTGGGAACATGGAGTACACATACTTTTTCCTGTTCCTCCTGTTAGGTACAGCTAAACACTCTGGGCATTTTATATAACATAAACATAGGAAAACAACTGAAAGGTGGAGAGAAGAAGGCAGACTAACTAGGGGCCTTGAGACCCTAGGAGCAACATGGTGGCCAGCTTCCCCAAGTTTTATTTTTGCCTCATTTAGCCCAAACTTGGAGCTATAGAAATGTCAGTGGGTGCAGACAAAACCAAACCAAACCCCATGAAAACCTGCTTTCCATTCACAGGACCAGGAAATAGGCAGTGTTTCCTGATAAGGCAGAAAACTTTTAGATAATAATGGCTCAACTACAGCCAAACACCACAGAAAAAAACTGTGGCTTCATCCCTGCCTGTGCCAGCAAAGGCTGGATGGGGAGCCTAGTCTTTGCCGAACAGGTTGCAATGAGGTGTGCATTCTCCCCCTGCCAGGGTGGGATCAGAGAAGGTTGAATAGGAGGCCATGACTTTTGTCATGACTTTTGTCATGACTTTTGAGACTTTTGTCTCACCAAGACAATAATAAGCTTTCACCACTTGATGTATTAATGAAGAAACATGGGGAACCTGAAATTCTGCCCAGCCCCAGCTATGGAAATGTTTTAAGACAATTATAAATGGGAGAAAGTAAAGGGATGTAAAGAGAGGTGAGGTTTCTGTACTTCACTCAAATTGATAAAACAATGACACCAAGTGAATGTGATAACTTATATATATTTGAATGCCTAGAACAACCTAGCGAATGCCTAGAGAAAGCTATACAAAGGGTACATGAGGAAACAGATAAGTCCAAATTAAATTATTAAAAACGTTCTAGTAACCGACAGGAAGACAAAGAAAAAATTGACAGAAAACAAAAGTAAATAAAATAACCAACTTAAGCCCTAGTATTTCAGTAATTACATTAGGTATAAATACACCAATTAGAGATTAGCAGGGTGGATTTAAAAACATGCTTTAACTTATCTCTGTATGAGATAATTATCTAAACTTACTGTGGTAATCATCTCACAGTATACATGAGTCAAGTCATTAGGCCCTATACTTTAAATTTACACAGTACTATATGTCTGTTGTATCTCAGTATAACTGAAATAAAAGAAAATGAAAACATGCCGCAAATATATGCTGTTTGCATGAAACCCACTTCAAATGTAATAAGAGGCAAGTTAAAAGGATGGAATAAGATTATTATGGAAACACTAATCCAAAGAAAGCAGGAATGGCTGTCTTAATACCAAATAAAGTAGACTCCAGAGCAAAGAAAGTTATCATAGTTAGAGAAATATATTTATATGATGATAAAAGGATCAGTTGATCAAGAAGATGTAGCAGTCCTAAATGCGCACTAAAAAACAGCTGCAAGAAAAGAAGAAGCAAAAACTGATTTAATGGAAAGGAGAAATAGAAAAAAGTTCCCATTTGTAGTTGAAGATTTCAATACTACTCTCTTAACAACTGATAGTACTAGACAGAAAATTAGCAGGAATGTAGACAAACTGTACAACACCATCAGTAAACAAGTGATCAACCTTTAAAGAACACCACCCAAAAACAACAGAATACACTTTTGTTTTCACGTGCCCATTAGAATGTATATCAAGACATACCATGTCATGGGCCCCCAAAACCAACTTCGACAATTTAATATTACTGAAATAAGACAGAGTATATTCTTTGACCACAACAGAATCAAACTAGAAATCAGCAGCAGAAGCATAACAGGAAAATCTCCCAACACTTGGAAGCTAAATAACACTTTCCTAAATTCGTGGATCAAGAGGAGGTCTCAAGGGAAATTAAAAAAAAAAGAAATAGATTGAATGAAAATGAGAAAGGAATCTTAGCTAAGACAGTCCTAAGAGGGAAATTTATATTACTAAACACATACATTAGAAAAGAGAAGTCTCAAATCACTAATTGGAGTTCCCTCCTCAAGAACCTGGAAGAAGAGCAAAATAACCCAAAGGAAGCAAAAGGAAGGAAATAATAAAAAGCAGAAATCATTGAAATTAAAAACAGAAAATAGAGAAAATCAGTGAAACAAAGCTGGTTCTTTGAAGAAAAAAAAACAGTAGAATTGATAAACTTGCAGCAACACTGACAGAAGACACAAATTACCAATATTAGGAATGAAATAGGGGATACCACTACAGACTGCAGACATCAGAAAGATAATAAGGGAATTTTAAAAACAACTCTGTACATGTAAATTTGGCAATTTACATGAAGTGGAACAATTCCTTGAAAAACACAGACCACTGTAAGTTACCCATGTGAAATAAATAATGTGACTAGCTCTATAACATAGGGAAATTGAATTCGTTATTAAGAATTTTCCAAACAAGATATCTCAAGGCCCAGATGATTTCACTGGAGAATTCTCCCAAACATTAAAGAAAAACAAACATCAATTCTATACAATCCCTTTAAAAATTGAAGAGGAGGAACACTTCTTGATTTTTTTTTAAATGTTTGTACTTTCTCAAATTTTTACTTAAATTCTAGTTAGTTAACATAGTGTAATACTGTTTTCAGGAGTAGAATTTAGTGATTCATCACTTGCATAAAACACCCAGTGCTCATCATCACAAGTGCCCTCCTTAATACCTGTCACCCATTTAGCCCATTCGCCCACACACCTCCTTCCCTCAACTCTGTTTTCTACCTGATTCATTTTATAAAGCTAGTATTACTCTGATACCAAAAACCAGATGAAGACAGTACAAAAAAAGAAAATTACTAATATTCCTTGTAACTATAGAGGTAAAAATCCTTGATGAAATATTAGCAAATAGGACGCCTGGGTAGCTCAGTGGGTTAAGCCTCTGCCTTCAGCTCAGGTCATGATCTCAGGGTCCTTGGATCCAGCCCCACATTGGGCTCTCTGCTCAGTGGGGAGCCTGCTTCCCCCTCTCTCTCTGCCTGCCTCTCTGCCTGCTTGTGATCTCTCTCTCTCTGTCAAATAAATAAATAAAATCTTCCAAAAAAAAAAAAAAAAGAAATATTAGCAAATATAATCTAGCAATAAATAAAAAAAAATTACCATGACTGAGTGGGGTTTATTCCAGTATCCAGTTCAGTATTCAAAAATCAGTCAAAGTAATCATTATATTAGAGGCTAAAGAAGAAAAAAATAGATTTGACAAAATTCAACACCATCCATGTTAAAAAAAATTTTTTTTTTTTTCAGAAAAAAATAGGAATGGAGGGGAACTTACTCAACTTGATAAAGATCACCTATGAAAAATATACATTGTACTTAATGGTGGTGCTTTTCCCCTAATTTAGGGGAACATGACAAGGATGTTTGTTCTTACCACACTTATTCAGTCTACTGCTAGAAGTTCTAGCCAGTGCAGTAAGGTAAGAAAAGGAAGTAACAGTTATACAGATTGGAAGGAAGAAATGAAACTGTCCCTGTTTGGACATAATTGTACATAGGAAATCCTAAGGAATCTATAAAAAACTCTTCCAGGACTAATAAGTGAGTTCATTGACGTCACAGAACAGGACGAAGATAAACATAAAAACCAATTCTATTTCTGCATATTAGCAGAAAACACATGAGCACCAAGATTAAAAATATAATTACTCAAAAAAACTTCTTAGATATAGATCTACCCTGTACCAGACTTATATGATGAAAATTACACAGTACTGATAAAGATTAAATAAGTGGAGAGACATACTTGTGTTCATTGTTGGAAGACTCAGCATAGTAAAGATGTTAATCCTCTGCAGATTGATACACATATTTAACACAAATTTTTTTTTTTTGGTAGGTAACATTATTCTAAAACTTCTGTGAAAGGCACATAAGCTAGAATAACTAAATTTTGAAAAGAATGAATGGAAGGAATCAGTCTATCTGATTTTGAGACTTCCTATGTAGCTACAGTAATAACTACTTAGTGATATTGGCAGAGAAGACACAGATTAGTGGGACAGAATAGAGAACCCAGAAATAGACCCACACTAATACACCCTACAGATTTTCAGTGAAGGTGTGAATGCAGTTCAGTGGAGAAAGGATAGGCTTTTCAACAAATTGTGCTGGAGCATTTGAACATACATAGGTTAAAAAAAAAAAATGAAGATTTACCCAAGTTTCATATCCATGTCCCACCTTTGCAATTTTGTCAGGATGATTGGGCAGACACATAAGATGTGCACTAGAAACATCCTTGATTGTACTGTTAATTTTTTTCAAAGTAGTTTTGAGCTAATTAAATTTGGACAATACTCTCCCAAAGCCTGATTATTTATATTACTCTTTTATAAGGCAAAGGAGCAAATCTTTGTTAACACCTAGTACCCATCCCAGAAAACCCAAAGATAGTTTAGATATAAAAGGCGACTTTCATTGTCCAGATTTTTAGAGCATGAAAAGGAAAGACAAAGTTAAGAGTTGTCTGATGAGACAGGACATGAATGTAAGTCCTACTTTTTTAAACACAAAATATGTTTATTTTAAATAATGTTTTAGAACCATAGTAACAAGCACTCATTTTTAGGGACTTTCTGAGGAAGGATCATTTAGGTGTTTACCAAAGTACAGAGCTGACAGAATATGCTGGTGATAAAAAGCAAACTATTAGCCAAGAATAACTGGAGGCTTTTATAAAAAGCAAGCTCTGCTTGTTTTTTATATCCTCCAAATAACATTTTTATAGCAAAGGATTCATAAGCCTGTTTTTCATGAATAAGTCCACTAATATTGAATATACCTTTAATTTTTTTGCCATGTATAGACTTCTTTTAAAGTTAAAAATGGCATTAGAATGTATATATATATATTTTTAAAGATTCTGTGTATTTGGCACAGAGAGAGAAAGAGTGTGCACGCAAGTGCGCAGAAGCAGGGGGTGTGGCAGAGGAGGAGCTGATGGGAGGCTCGATCTCAGGACCCTGGGATCATGACCTGAGCCGAGGGGAGACATTTCACCGACTGAGCCACCCAGACGCCCCTAGAGTGTGTATTTCATCTACACATTTACTTGGAAATAATTTGTTTATTATATGATTCTTCTCAGTTGGAACAATGCTGTATTTTTCCATTTTCTCTCTTTTTTGAAAACTATTTCTTCAGCTTTATTGAGATATAATCAGTATATAACAATGTATAAGTTTAGGGTGTACAACGTGTTGATTTGATATACATATACTGCAAAACAACTACCACAATAAGGTTAGTTAATGTGATCATCTCACATAGTTACTTTTTTTATGTGTATGTGCTGACAGCTTTTAGGATCTGCTCTCCTACAACTCTCAAGTATACATACAATACAGTATTGTTAACTATGTATAGAGTTTTTTTTTAAGATGTTATTTATTTATTTGACAGAGAGAGAGCACAAGCAGGGGGAGCAGCAGAGGGAGAGGAACTAACAGACTCCCCACTGAGCAGGGAACATGATGCGGGACTCGATCCCAGAACCCTGGGATCATGACCTGAGCCAAAGTCAGATGCTTAACCACCTGAGCCATCCAGGCGCCCCATGACGTATAGACTTTTAAAAGTTCATTTTAATACTCATTTATATGTATGTATTTAGATAGTTTTAGTACATAGCCATGTTAATAGAATTCATGTTTAATAAAATTAGAGGCTTAGTATACTTTTAAGATGTAATTAATCTGAATAGCCTATTAAATAAACCATACATGTATGTATCTTTTTAAACTTAATATACCATGTGAATGCTCCCTGCCATTTAATATACCTCTAGAGAGCAGCATTTTAAATGGATTCACAATATTCTGTTATGCTGTGTCATTATTTGTCTATTTCTTGGTTGTTAGAGGCAGTTTAGCCACGATTGTTGAAAGCAAGGTCTTTGGAACCAGACTGCTTTTTCTCTGACACTTACTCTCTCAGCAGAGAGAGTGGGCATGGTAATAATACATATTTCATAGGGTTGTTGTGAAGATTATGAGTTGATTTCTGTAAATCACTTAGAACAGTGTCTGGCACGCAGTTACTATGTTAAGTGTAATGATTTTTTTTTTCCAGTAATGTTGGATGCAGCTTGATTGTAAAGAAACATTATAGTGAAAGTTCATTTACTCATTCAACAAATATTTATTGGGAATCTACTCTGTGCCAGATTCTGTTCTGAGGTGAATCAGTAAACAAAACAAACGCTCTTGTCCTTATGGAGTTTATATTCTAATAGGGGAAGAAAAACAATAAAAGATAAATGTAGTAAATAGCATATTGCACGGTGAAAAGTACTATGGAAAAAGAAAATGAAAAGAAGGGGTAAGTGGAGAGTTACAGTAGTCAGTTGAAGGCCTCATTGGGAAGATGACATTTGAGCAGAGTTAAAAAGATTAGAAGTGGCTCTGGGGAGGGGCACCTGGCTGGCTCAGTTGGTAGAGCCTGCAACTCTTGATCTCAGGGTCAGGAGTTCAAGCCTCACATTGGGTGTGGAGCCTACTTATGAGTAAATATTTTTAAAAACAGAGAAGAGGAGTGGCTCCGGGCAAAGAGCCTTCCAGCAGAGGCCTAGGTGACCTGCTGAAGACAACAGTGGAGTTGAGTGAGTGGGCAGGAGAAGGGGTGAGCGAGGCAACCGGGGCCAACCATCGAGGGCCCTTGTCCGGACTTTGTCTTTAACTCTGAGTGAAATGGGGAGCCCTCTCAGGGTTTTTGAGTGGAAGAGGGAACTGGATTAACTTTAAAAATTTCCTCAAGAATAGATTTTAGGGGACAAGGTGAGAGAGAAAAGTACCAACAAGTCTGGGTGGGAGGAGGGGTTGATGGGATCAGGGTGCTAACCTGTAGTGAGAAGTGTAGAATCAAAGAATTTAGGGAAATTAGCTTTATGTCCAATTTTAGTATGTGCTGCCTAAGCGAGCACTAACTTTATGTCCATAAAAGGACAGTTTTGCTGATAAAATTGACCATTAATAGCTTAATGGTGTGTGAGGGGACAAAAAACTTATTAAAAGAGTAAAATAAAGACAGGAGTTCCAGGGACCATCTCAGTATAGGAAAAGTAGTAGTAAATGTACCAGGAGCTCCTATATGACATTGTAAGACAATAATTCATGTTTACAGAAATGTCCCTGAATCATGAAAATAAGAAAATTCCACACATTTTTAAAGCAAATAACTAGATAGCTGAGGTTTTGTGTATGCAATAGTAATATTTTTCAGGTAGTTTTGACCACTTGTGTATAGATCCCGCTTACCAAAGTTCAAACAGTGCTTTGTTTTAATCTGCACTAACCAAGAATATGAAGTTGAATTGTATTTGCTGCATTTTTATCTCCCTTCACTGCAATTACAGCATGACTTAGTAGGTGCTTTTGTGATTTTGTTCAGTAGGGAAAACCAAGACCTTATTGTGACCTGGATGTCAGGAGCTGCTTTTCCTTTTTTTAGTTCTTGCTGAAACTAAGACCTTCAGGAGTACAGTACCTGGCTGAGAAAAGCATGCCAAATATTCTAGAAACATGTAATTTCTGAGCCAACTGCCTTATATGTGATTATAAGCTGTGAATGAAGAATGAAATTATTATATTTATTGAGATCTGCTTATTAAGATAAAGTAGTTTTTAGGCTAGGTTTGTTTTAAGTGAGAATTTTAATGCTTAAAATAAGAGTACATTTTGGTCACTTAAAAATTTGACAAAATAGAGGGGTGCCTGGGTGGCTCAGAGGGTTAAGCCTCTGCCTTCATCTTGGGTCAAGGTCTGAGGGTCCTGGAATTGAGCCCCACATCGGGCTCTCTGCTCAGCAGGGAGCCTGCTTCCCCCCCCCCCCTCTATCTGCCTCTCTGCCTACTTGTGATCTCTCTCTCTTTGTCAAATAAATAAATAAAATCTTTTAAAAAAATTTAACAAGATAGAAAAATACTTTCTAATGATGCTGAATGAATAAAATACATTTGTGTTTATATGATGTGAGTTACACGGGAGAGATGTCTATATGTCTGCAAAGGGAGAGTTCAGAATTTTCAGGCCTGTTTGTCAAGCTGTGGGTGTAACAGGAAAAAATCTGTTAGGAAGCACAAATGTAGTGAATGGACTCATAGTTTGGAAGGCATCTATGGTAGAAAGAGACCTGAACTTAGTAGACAATTTAATCACCTCAGGTGTATTTCTCATCTATAAAATGGGGATATTAATACCTATAAATAGTAATGCTTCATAGTTTTTGTACCAAATGATGGCAAAGTATTATTAATGCCATTAATAATCTTAATTCCATGAATTAAAATACCTTCTTCTTGTGATGTCAAGCCTTTTGTTTCCTGATTTGTAAATTGGACAGTTTCACAGTGGTGTTAGAGACAGTAACTTTTTTTTTTTTTTTAAGATTTTATTCATTTATTTGACAGAGAGTGAGACAGTGAGAGAGGGAACACAAACAGGGGAGTGGGAGAGGGATAAGCAGGTTTCCTGCCGAGCAGGGAGCCTGATGTGGGGCTTGATCCCAGAACTCTGAGATCATGATCTGAGCTGAAGGCAGACACTTAACAACTGAGCCACCCAGGTATCCCGAGACAGTAACTTTTTAAGCTTTCAGTTATTTTAGTAGTCTAGGATCTTGTGAGTAACTTTTTGCTATGGTTACCAATAGTTTTGGAAAGGCATTTTATGCATTCATTTAGCACATTTTACAGTAATTAAATTCTTTATTTGTAACATCAGTTTCTCATTTTGGGTTGTCCAAAAGCATACTGGACGTATTTGGTTGTAAGTAGTTTATTTGGCAGGCAGTCAGAGAATGCAATAAAAAGTATGTGGAAGTGTATTACCCCTGAGGGCGACTGGGCTGTCATCCTGCAGGGACGTCTCTGCATGACTGGGTGGAACATACTGTAGAATTGTCCCACTAAGGGCCAGGGGAGCCAGGTTTCTTACCCACTGTCGGTTATTTGGAGGGTGTGAACCACCTCCCTGGCCCTTTGGGCCTGCCCCACACAGGGGCCTGCTCTTGTGACCAGAAGCATCCTTGGGCAGAGAGCTGTAGGCAGTGTAAAGTGGTAGGTGTGGAGACCAGGCAAGGCTGAGGGGACAAAGTTGCTTTCTTCTGAAACATTGTGTTACAGAGGCAAACTGTATCCTCCAGTGGAAAGCTTGATTAACATTGGTAACAAGTGCCAGACATCACACCTGTTTGTTATGTGCTCTTTCTCCTTAGGATTTTCTGTTGCAGCAGACCATGCTACGAATTAAGGATCCTAAGAAGTCACTGGATTTTTATACTAGAATTCTTGGAATGACGTAAGTAAACTATTTACTGGTGCCTGTAATGTTTAAATGCATAACTTTGCAAATACTGGAATTGTTTCCGGATCAGTTTAAAAAATGGATTAAGCTTTTCTTCAGAAATCACAGAAGTCCTTTTGTCCAGGTGTCTGGACTGGGCTCACTGGCCGAGTACTTGGGTGTTCTCTCCCTCCCTTCTCTTTGAGAGTTGTTTGATCCTTAATGTGTTCAGATCCTTTTAATGTTACAGCCTCTTATTTACTTTGGAAAAGATAGAGTTATAAAAATGCATTACTTCAAAAATGAATGAGTTTGCCTAAAATTGGCCACCTGTCTCGTTTTTATGGGATGTATTCTCTTTTCCTGAATAGGTAGTATCCACTGATCTTGCAGTCCTCAAAGCATATTTGTTTATTTTTCTTGATTTGTTTCCCTGAATAACATGAGGGGTTTTTCTTTGTTTCTGACAATATAGGTAACATAAAAAATAAAATGATTTTGAATTGACTGCCTGGATAGCCTCCATTAACATTGAGAGAAAAATTCAAGTAATACAGTATATGTTTGTTTAGAAAATCTGACCGGTTCAGAAAAATATAAAATAAAAAGCAGTCGCCTCCCTTTCGCAGTCCTTGTCCTCAACGTTAACTGCTGTTAGCAGTTTGTTATAGTTCTTTCCAGAAAAAGTAGTTTAGCAAATGTTTACAGCATATGTAAAAGACAGAGTAAAACAAATACATTGAACACTCAGTATTTGCCAGACACTTTACATGTTTTTCATTCAGTCTCCACAGTAGCTCACAAAACTGTTTATATTCCCCATTTTACAGATGAAGGAAGAAACCAGAGTTTAAAGACATTAAGTTACTGGCCCCAGATGCCACAGTGGGCACATGGCGGAGGGGGAATTCAAATCCAGATCTGATTGACTCCAGTGTTGACCTTGTTTTTCAAGAGCCCCCAAACAGGGTGCAACTTGACATTATACTGAAAGATATGGTCACTGAGAAAAGTGGGTTACAACAGGTTCATTTGCTCTAGTTCCCACCTGATTGGTGTGCAAGGCTTGTGCGGTCTGCTTTAGTAGGTGCAGAGATAGTTTTCATGACCTTATTATAAACATGTTTGAGTAAATCTTACTTGTGGGAAGTCAGTGCTGGGTCTCAGTGGGCCAAGGTGTATTACATAGCAGTGATAATTAAAAGAGCTTAGAAACCCTCCATTTGCTAGGTAGGCTTCAACCATTCTCTCTTATTGATTATAAATAAGGTTATCTTTGAGAATTTAGTCCTCAATAATCTAAATGAAATTGTATTGTGTCCACCCTCATTCTACCCTCCTCCTTGCAGAATAATGATATACTTTTTAAGTTTATTTATAGGCCATGACTTGAACTATCTTTTTGGCGGGGGCGGGGAGGAGGCGGGGGGCGGGCTGAGGGGGAGGACGAGAGAGGGACAGTCTTAAGCAAGCTCCATGCCCAGTGTGGAGCCCAGTGCAGGGTTCCCTCTTCTGATCCTGAGATCATGACCTGAGCTGAAATCAAGAGTCAGACGCTTAACTGACTGAGCTACCCAGGCACCTCTTCAACCATCTTTTTTTTTTTTTTTTTTTTTTAAGAATTTATTTATTTGGGGCGCCTGGGTGGCTCAGTGGGTTAAAGCCTCTGCCTTCGGCTCAGGTCATGATCCCAGGGTGCTGGGATCGAGCCCCGCATCGGGCTCTCTGCTCAGCAGGGAGCCTGCTTCCTCCTCTCTCTCTGCCTGCCTCTCTGCGTACTTATGATCTCTGTCTAATAAATAAATAAAATCTTAAAAAAAAAAGAATTTATTTATTTATTTGACAGACAGAGATCTCAAGTAGGCAGAGAGGCAGGCAGAGAGAGAGGAGGAAGCAGGCTCCCTGCCGAGCAGAGAGCCCAATGCAGGACTCGATCCCAGGACCGGGAGATCATGACCTGAGCCGAAGGCAGAAGCTTAACCCACTGAGCCACCCAGGCACCCTTCAACCATCTTTTTGAAAACTTTAGGATGGTAGTTCATTCACTCTTTGTCTCTTCTCAGTCTCTTCCTTTCCACTGGCTCTTTTCCCTCAACCTACAAACAAGCTGAAATCTTTATTCTAGCATAATTCTTTCCCTCTGCTCTCTTTCCCATCATCACCCATCATCTATATAGGTCAGCCGTGCTTTCTCACCTTCCCTTGTCTCCATCAGGGCCATCTGGCTTCTTCTGCCCCATGCTGCTGAAACTGCCCTTAGGACCTCTCCATGTCTAGTCACCTGTTTACAGTCTCAATGTTGTATGACCTTTCTGCAGTAGTTCATATGGTTAACCACTGTATCGTTGACATTCACATCTTTTGTGACATTCATCTGTCCTTCCTTCTCTCTTACCACCTATCCTCCCTTCCTTTTCCTAGGAGTTTTGGCATAGTAAGATATTTGACTTAACTGAATGTCATATATCTGAAAGAACAATAAGGAAATGCATCGTATTTTTTACCAAAAATGGACAAAATTTCCTTTGAAGATACCTTTGCCACTTAAGTACAATAATTCCAGCTAAATTTCATTATGTTTGAAGAATTATAAAAGTTTGTTTTGTGAAAACTTTTTTATTTCACTGATACTTACAGATGAATTTTTTTAATGAGATATTTTCATTGATTTCCCACTGCTCTTCCTATTAAATGGGTTCATATTATTCTTAGTAAAACTTGAATATTGTCATGTTGATTTTAATATGAGTCAGCCTTTCCTGTTGTTAATTGATTTTGGCTTGTTGTTTAATTTCAGGCTACTCCAAAAATTAGATTTTCCCACTATGAAATTCTCACTCTATTTCTTGGCTTATGAGGAAAAGAATGACATCCCAAAAGATAAAGATGAAAAAATAGCATGGGTATTCTCCAGGAAAGCTACACTTGAACTGACACAGTGAGTATCAGTTTTTATCTTTCTGTATAGTCTGCATTTTTATAAACCTTTTTTCCTTACTTACAAGCTTAATTCAAACCAGGTCTGCCTAATCACTTTGCATTTGTAGCAGCGTGAGTCTTTAAGGTCTTCGTAATTCCGGCATTTTAGGAATGTTGTTTTATTCTTTATGTTGTTTCTGTGTCCTTTGGAACAACTAACAAAAGAGCATTTATTTCAGGATTTTTGATTTATTGTGTTCCTGATTCAAACCAGCTCTGGAATCAGACAGACCTAGACATGAGTGTTGGCTCTGATGAGATAGCTCTGTGACCCTGAACACGTTGTCTCCTTTGGTGGCAGTCTCATTCATGAAATGGACTCAACTCTTAGCCCATGGAGCTGTTTGGAAGATATTTTAATGAGATCAAATAAATAAATAGATCAAATAAATTCAGTAGATCTGTTTGATCAAATAGATGAAATCAAATAAATAAATAGCCTCTATAAAGTATAATAAATGACAGTTGCTACTGTTACCGTTATTATCCAGATGCCTGGTTTTATTGTCTCCTTAGTCTAATTAAAATCATATTTTCCCATTTGCCTTTTCTATAGTTGAAACCTTAATATTTACATAGCAAAGATGAAACCAAGCATATGAAGTTGCATACATACATGCTAAGATTTCAAAGAGATTATTGCAGCAGAATATCTGTTCTACAGGTCACTTGTAATTCTGTTTTCCCTCCTTTTGTAGCAATTGGGGCACAGAAGATGATGAGACCCAGAGTTACCACAGTGGCAACTCAGACCCTCGAGGATTCGGTATGTTGGCCTGTTCCTGTGTTATATACATGGATTTGTGTGATTTGTGCGTTGGGCACTTATTAAGAATAATCAGCTTCTTTGTGTGGTATTGTCTTTCTGTGACTGACTTGTTTCGCATGGCATTGTGCTTGTAGATCTTTGTCCATGTTGTTGCAAATGGCAGAATTTCACTTTTCCATTGTATGTATATGTATTAATATTGATGGACAATTGGGTTACTTCTATAATTTGGCTTTTGTAAGTAATTTTGCAGTAAACATAACGATACATATGTGTTTTTGGAAAAAAGAATAATCAACTTCTTAGGAGTATGGTTGTTTTAATTTTCCATAAAAATTTTATTTAGGAGTTAATTTCATAGTCTCCATCTAAACCCTACATTTACTCTCTTACAATGATTTCACTTCTCAGTCTCAGGAGTGTATTTCCAGTAGACTTTTTAATTTAAAAAACTAAAACCAAGGTTGCTAATAATCCCCCTTTCTGTTAGCATACACTTCTTTTTTTTTTTTTTAAGATTTTATTTATTTATTTGACAGACAGAGATCACAAGTAGGCAGAGAGGCAGGCAGAGAGAGAGGAGAAAGCAGGCTCTCCACGGAGCAGAGAGCCCGATGCGGGGCTTGATCCCAGGACCCCGGGATCATGACCTGAGCCGAAGGCAGAGGCTTTAACCCACTGAGCCACCCAGGCGCCCCTTAGCATACACTTCTGCCCTGATCTAGAATCTCTCAGTCAAGATAACAGGATTGCAGACTTAAATTGGCTGTTATATAGTCAGTGGCCCCAGCAAACCTATTAAATATGAGTAAATGACTACTCTTTCTCCATAGTTATTCTTAACAGATTGAACTATACATGAGCCCAATATTGGGCTTCTTTGAGATAATGTATAACTCCGAGCTACTAATTAGCTTATCATACACAGCCAGTTAGACTTAGCGTCTTGTTTTTTAATACAAGTTTTTTTTTTGTTTTTTTTTTACAAGTTTTGAACTTTATTTGATTCAGTCAGTTTTCAGGTGCCTTATGTTTTGAAACAAACTCGTTTTGGAAGCTAGTTGTAGCCCTTGGATACCCTGCAGTAATTATTTCTTCCTTCTGTCCACCTTGTTTGGGGGTGGCCACCGAAGGTCACATTGGAATTGCTGTTCCTGACGTACATGGTGCTTGTAAAAGATTTGAAGAACTGGGAGTCAAATTTGTGAAGAGACCTGACGATGGTAAGTCTGCTGCTTGCTTTCTCCCAGCCTCTCCTCAGTTAACTAATGTACATGAAGCAACCGCAGAGAGTACTGTTGTAGTAGATCCTTCTGCTTGCAAGTAACTTTGAGGAAGTCTGCTTCAGCCAGCTTAAGGAAAACAAAAGAATTCTTGGAAAAATACCTGGGTATCTTAGGGAACTAAAACAGCAAGTAGGATGGCTTCACAGGGGACTAGACACAGAGTCTGGAGAGCCATCAGAAACCTGGGCTCTCTCCCCACTCTTTGACCTTACCATATTCTCTCACTGGCCACTGATTTTCACTATTTCAGGGTGTACCTAGCCACCCCAAAATAAGTTCCTTAAGGCCTATGTTAATCCGATTTTAATATAAATACACCACATCTCCTTAGTAAATGGCTAGTCTTTCATTTTTATTCTTCTATAACCATTGCATGTCCTTATGTTTTAGGCATCTGTCTAGAAATAGTGTACATATCTAGATTTTGTTGGATTTATATGTATTGTAACTATTCTACTTAGATCTGTTTCTGCCAGCATATTAACTCAATTTTTATTTGAAACATTTCACATTTCATTTTAATCCTTTTCTTTTTTTCAATTAAGAGATTTGATATCCAGGGGTGCCTGGGTGGCTCAGTCGTTCAGCGTCTGCCTTCGGCTCAGGATGTGATCCCAGGGTGGTGGGATCGGGCCCCGCATTGGGCTCCCTGCTCGGTGGGAAGCCTGCTTCTCCCTCTCCCAGCTTGTGTTTCCTCTCTTGCTGTGTCTCTCTCTGTCAAATAAATAGATAAAATCTTAAAAAAAAAAAAAAAGAAAGAAAGAGATTTGATATCCAGATACCCTCCCAGATCAGGATATTACTGATTTATTTTTCCTTTTTCTTTGGCCTTGGCTTTTATTTATTTATTTTGTATTTTTAAGTTATCTTTGCACCCAGCCTGGGGCTCAGTCTTAAAATCCTGAGATCAAGAGTTGCATGCTCTACCAACTGAGCCAGCCAGGTACCCCCTGGCCTTGCTTTTTTTTTTTTTTTCTTTAATACATACATCAAAGTCCTTTTCTCTGTGTAGCTCTTGCAGCATCTTTTGGGTTTTTCTGTCCCTCTATTAAGTATCTCAACCAAAACTGTTTTCAGAGGGTTTTTTGTGAGGCAAAACTTTTGAAGCCTTTGTAAGCCTCAGACCCGTATCTTTGTATCTGAATGACAGTTTTATTGAATATAAAATCTTAGGTTTATTTTCCTTTGATCTTGAAAATACAACTCCATGGTCTTATTTTTCTATCCAGTGTTGCTATTGAAAAATCGGCTGATTCAGGTTTTCTTCTGTTTCGCTCTGGAAGCTTTTGTTATATTTGTCATTTCTTTGTTCTTTTTCTAGGAGATTTCCTCACACTAGCATACCAGTTAGCTAATCTTTCCTCTTTTTCCTATCTGTTCTGATAGTCATCTTTTGTGTTCTCATCTATTGTATTCTGAATTTCAGCTATTATGATTTTGATCCCTAGTTTTTGCTCAGTTCCTTAAACATTTTCTTGTTCTTGTTTCATATTGGTAATAGTTCATACCATTCATCACTTTTACGTGTTTTAATAGCTCTTGGGCCATTGGTTTAATATTCGTTCTTCTGTTTGAATCTGTCATCCACCGTTTGTTTTATGGTTATGTTCCTCAAATTCTTGTCACTTTGATATCTGAGGAGTTGTTGTCATTGCAACTATTACTTTTCCAGTGCATCAGGCAGTGTGAATGGGGGGAGGCTAGACCCCAGTCTTTAACAGCCCGCATGCTCTCAGGAAGATGGGCCCTGCAGAGATCCCTAGGCACCTGACAAGACTTAAACACCTTGCATTCTGCACAACAGCTCTTCAGTCACATCTTCTTCCCCTCTGTCCCTCAGAGAGGAAGCAGGAGACCCTTCTTCTGAGGTGGTCATTCCCTAACTGTGATTGTGTGGAAAGTGAAGGCTGAGGAGATCAGTTGGTTTTCACCTGTTTCTGTCAGTTTCTCAAGGGCATAAGACTTCTATACTACCCTTATTTACTCCTGAGGGCATGTGAACCTGTCGTTTGAACCTCCCCTAATGTGGGGGCAGGAGCTGATGCCCAAGACACTGGGAGGAGCAAGAGCCAAACTAACAAAACCCCTTCTGTTTATTCTCCCACAGCCATGATGGACTGCCTTCTGGTCCAGGCCAAAACTATCCATGTCCACATGGACCAGGTTAAAACAGTTACCCCAACCCATTTCTTCTTCTCCCCAGTCATCACCTTAGTTCTCACTTTTTTCCCCCCCCATTTTCCATATATGTTCCTCTGGGGTTGATCTTGGGAAAAAGAGCCAGAAATAGATAGGATTCAGACTAATTTAGCATCTTGGTCCCAAAATAGTTGCTGAGGTCACATTTTTCCATTTAAGCAAACAACTCTACTATTAGGCCAACTAGCCTCTCAATCCCAGTTATGAATTCCTAGGAGAAAGACTGACAGAGCTTGAGTGACCTAGAATAGGGTTTAAACAAGTCATTATGACCCAAGCCTCTGGGTCTTTTGGCTGTGTGGGTATGCCATGCTACTTGCTCAAACACCTATTCTCTTTTCTTCTTTAAAGTAAAACAATCTTGGGGTACCTGGGTGGCTCATTCAGTTAAGCTTCTGACTCTTGGTTTGAGCTCAGGTCATGACCTCAGAGTCCTGGGATGGAGCCCTGCATTGAGCTCTGTGCTCAGCATGGAGTCTGCTTAAGATCTCCCTCTCCCACTGCCCCACCCCTGCTTACACACTCTCTCTCTCAAACAATAAATAAAATCTTTTATCTAATTTACATATTTGACAGAGAGACAACACAAGCAGGCAGAGTAGCAGGCAGAGGGAGAGGCAGAAGCAGGCTTCCTGCTGAGTAAGGAACCTGACACAGGGCTCGATCCCAGCACCCTGGGATCATGACCTGAGTTAAAGGCAGTTGCTTAACCAACTGAGCTACCCAGGTGCCCCTCAAATAATAAATAAAATCTTAATAAAATAAGACAATCTCTATGACTACTCAACGGGTAGCATGAACTGTATCATGAAGGTGAAGTAAAAATCTGGTGCCTAAAACTGCAGCCAGTTACAGAGTTTATTTCAGGAGAGTTGGTTCCCAGCTGTGTGTAGAAGGTAACTATGTTAGTCATTCTGAAATGCATGCATTTGGGCAACGCTGACAATAGAGTTGTCTAACATTAAAACTATAAACAAAATAATGTACTTTGTTAAAATGCAAATTAAAATTTGGATTAATAAATGTTCTTAATTTTAAATTTTTAAAAAGTCTCTTTTATAATTAAATTCATTTCATCTTACAGGTAAAATGAAAGGCCTGGCATTTATTCAAGATCCCGATGGCTACTGGATTGAAATTTTGAATCCTAACAAAATGACAACTATTATTTAGTTCTGTGAGAATACTGCTTTGCGATTTCAGTGAAGACCTTGTGGGAGGTAAAAAAGGAAATGGTGTGATTCAAGATAGACAACAGAAACATCTAGGACTGAAGAATCATTGTCCCAATTCAAATTATTCGGAAGTCCATTCCCCTTTTCTATTTCAGCCTATGTTTTTCACCTAATATTCAGTCATTGTGGTTTTAAAGTAGTGCTTTGTCTTATGTCCTTGAATGTAGTTAAATAACTTTATTTTTTAGGTAATAATTAGAACAGTTCCCTTCAGAGGCTGCGTTTGCCTTCTTTCTCCTCTATATGATTTCTCAACAAGTCTGCCTTTGAATCATCATTCTCAAAAAAAAAAAAAAAAATTAACAAGTTTTTGTTGTGGTTACCTTCTGGGGTTTCAGTTCCTCAGAAATACCTTTTCACAACGAAAAGTAAAGAACACTGAACAAAAATGAAACTTCATGTATACTTCAAATAGTATAAAGTGTTTATTTCACAAAAGAGAAGGTAGTCTTGGGAGCAAGTCAGAACCAGACTGACAAGGATGTTGACAGAAAAGCTAATTTCTTCTTACTTACAAAGTACTTTCTAAGCTAAAGGACTAACCTCTTTATTTGGGGATGGGGCAGTAGATGGGAAGAATGTTTACTGGTGTGCAGAGACTGGGCTAGGCTGTCACTGTATCTCATTTAATTCTCCCAGCTATCCTCTATCCTGTGAGAAAGAAGGCAGGCTAGACATGGAAAATAACTTTAATGAATTAAGGCAGTATTATAAATAGGCTCAAGTACTTGAGACCTGATTCTCATTTTTAGTATTAAGATTGTACTTCAAATATTAGTACCTCACAAGACCTCCTCCACTCACCTCTGCTGTGAAGACCGTCAGTGAGTTTGAATGTTGTCCTCTCAGCAGTGGAGCCTGAGCACCAGGATGAGGGAAGGAGCAGCAGAGGAAGTCTCTAGTACACGGTGGTTCTGCAGACACCTGCTTATCCCTGGGCAAGCCATGCCCATGTTACTTCATTACTCGAAGAGCCCCTACCCCAAGGTCTTCTGATGCCAGTAATCATTTAGGATAAATGATGTTCAGCAAAAACATTACTTAGTTATCAGGAATCAGCTCAGTGGTCTTCCTTGCCATGATTGATATTTGATGGGTTTTAAAAAATCAAACCGATTTTGACAAACTCATGGCCCAGAGAAAAAAAAACATCTGGTTGGTGGTTTACGTAACATTTAGATTTTCTGTAGACTCTTGCGGAAGACCTTTGGATAGGCTGTGCTGACTGCTGTTTCCACTGCTAGAAGCACTTGACATTTCCTTTTTGGGTGGAATGGATTATGTGAGCAATTCAAACAAAGAGCAGTACTTACAGACTGAAATAAAATAAAATTTCAGATAAGACTGTGTTTAACTTGTGAACTGACCAGCATATTCTTTTTAAAAAGGCCAGCAGTGGGGCACCTGGGTGGCTCAGTTGGTTGGGCATCCGACTCTTGGTTTCAGCTCAGGTCCTGAGCTCATGGGCCCTGGGATTGAGCCCCAAGTGACCTCTGCACTCAGTGGGGCATCTGCTTGAAGATTCTTTCCCTCTGCCCCTCCCCCTACTTTCATATGCGTGCGCTCTCTCTCTCTCTCTCATAGATAAATCTTGAGAAAGAAAAAGGAAAAAAGCGTGCAATGATTTGAAAGGGCTTGCAGGCTCATCTGAGCTGGGAAACTAATTCTGTCTGTCTTGCAAAGCAGATAGTTTCTATGGATAAGCAAGTGTGGAAAAGGTGGGAAGAGTAAATAAGGATAAAGGAATATGGTAGAAAAGGTACAAAGAAGAAAGTCCAAATATCAAAACGTGAGTTGTGGAAACCAGTGAAGACCAGTTTCACATGCTAGGTACTGGAATTATCAAATGGGAAGGTGATTAGATTCATAAATCTTTTAAACCTTATTTCTGTGGGAAAAAAGCTTTCTCTACTTGCTAAGTAAAAATGTGTCAAAAGACAGGCCTTGCTTATTCCTTAAATTCATCTCTGTGTGCATTGAAAGGATGTATATTCTATCACCAGGTGCAGGACTGGGACAAATCACTTATTTTCCAATTAACTTATCCAGAAGTAGTGATATAAAAGAGTGCAGGAGAGCACAAGGTTTTCTTGTTTTCCATAACTGGACCACAAGACTGTGGAGCTTAGTGTCAATGTAAAATCAGTCTCCCGTGAGCCCTTCACAGCTAAGCCTGGGACTCAGTTACAATACAGTGGTTTGAATGAGGTGCTGATGGCTGAGAGAATTACTGTGGCTTCCTTACGTTGCAGTCTGAGAGGACTTTGCATACAGTGTGTACACGTACTCAGCAACACAACTGCTTGTGAAAAGGGTTATATTAGGACGCTTCCTGCTGGTCATGAGAAAAGACCCAATTCTACAGGTTCATAGAGGGTTCAGAGATCTCAAGAACCTTGGTTTCCTTCCTTCCCACCCTTTCATTCTCAGCATTTTCTTTCTGGGCTAATAATGCTCATGATCAGAGATGCCTACGATGATTTCCAGGTGTCATGAATAATCCAACAATGTCCAGTGAAAGAAAAGAACATTTGTTCCTCCTGTGCTTTTAGGGATTATAAAAGCCTTCCCAAAGCTCCTCAGCGGAATTCCCCTTGTGTCTTGACGACATTGGCTCGCTCACTTGCCCATGTCTGATCACTGGCACAGGGAATGAGACCACTCTGGCTTAAAGGGGTCATATTTACTCTAGTTGCCTGCCTGAGGGTAGGCACTGGATCAGAACTGAGACTGCCAAAATGGAGGAGCAAACAAGGGCTTCTGAGCAGGCATAAACAGACTGCAATAAGGTGAAATGAAATGTTGAGAACCTGTAAGACACCAGACATTTTCTGCTCTTGAAGAGCTTGGTCAAATATTGGGGTTCTCAACCTATCAGGCTTAGCAGACTCTTTTTACTACAAGATGGGAATATTTGTAACCTCGATCATACCCACTATCCTAAAATGAAATTCATACATAACTCACCTATATACACAATTTCAGAAAGGGTCAGTCCAGTGCCTTTACTGTAATGTACAGTAGAAATGAAATCAACTTGTAATAAAACATGCATTTCAATATATAAATGCCCAGATACTACTACACTAGAAAAGAGTGAAGTAGGTGCTTGCTCTAAAATACAGAAGTAAAACTGCTCAGTCAAGTACTGTTAATGCCGCTGGATATTTTAAAGACTGAATTCATGTTTCCTGAAGAGCTATAAGGTTACATATAGTGTGTACTGGTAACAGGTATGTTTTACTGGCCACTCAAAAAACATGAATAGCATTTACTGTTGAAAATGTCCTTTTCCAAAATGGTGATCAAATTCTTGCTGACATTTTGAATAAAAGAACAGTATTCCTTCTGTTAGCAGGACAGTTTGTCCCTAGTGAATATTAAAATTATATAAGTAACAAAGTAGGTGTTCTAGGCTCAGATAATAAAAAGGTGGCTTTATAATATTTTTATTGAAGTAATATTGACATTGTATAAATTTAATGTGTACATTTGATATGTTTATATATTGAAATATGATTACTAGAGTTAGCTAACACCTCTATCATGTCTCATAAATACCATTTCTTTTGGGGTACCTGGGTGGCTCAGTTGGCTAAGCGTTTAACTTGGTTTCAGCTTGGGTTGTGAGCTTAGGGTGAGATCGAGCCCCGTGTCCGGCTCTGTGTTCAGCGGGGAGTCTGCTTGAGATGATCTTCCTCTCCCTCCGCCCTCCCCGACTTGCGTGTGTACACGTTCTCTCTCTCTCTCATAATCCTAAAAAAAAATTTTTGTGGGAACAATTAAGATCTAGTCTCTCAGTGACTCTGAAGTTTATAATACAATATTGTTGCCTGTAATCACTATCCTGTGCATTAGATATCCAGGACTTACCTACTAGTTGAAAATTGTAGTTTACATTTTTAAAAATTTTAAGATAGTTTAAGTTTATAGAAATGATGCTAATTTTCTATATAGCTCAGACCCAGTTTCCTTTATTTTTAAAATCATACATTAGTATGCTGTATTTGTTACCACTAATGAAACTACATTGATGCATTATTATTAACCAAAGTTTACACTTTATCCAGATTTTCTTAGTTTTAAGCTACTTTCCTTTGTCTGTTACAGGATCCCATCCAGGATACCATATTCTATTAAGTTGTCAGTTCTTAGACTCCTGTAGAATGTGATCTTTTTTAGACTTTCCTTGTTTTCCTTGTTCTTTGATTGTTTTGAGGAGTGCTGACTAGTCAGGGATTTTATTAATATGAATTTTTTTTTATCATGATGAAACTGGGATTATGGTTTTTTAGGAGAAAGCCTCTAGAGGTAAAGTGACCTCATATCTGATCAAAGTGCACATTAGCAACACGATGTATCACTGATGATGGGAATCTTGATTACTTGGCTGAGGTGACTTTTGTTTTTTCTCCACTAATGAACACTGATCATTCTGCAGCTCTTACATCACATGAGACCATGGGAAACTAAGTCCTGAGGTTTATATACGGTCCCACCTATTATGAAGTTAATCTCCACCTACCCCCTTTCAATACTGTGCTCTGAGAGGAAGTCAGTTATGTGAAGCTCACCTTCTTGAGGGGAAAAGCAAGCTTTTACCTATATGAATACTCAGACTTTCCAAAGTTGTGCAGGCCCTGACAGGATGTCTTAAAACCCTGTCCCTGGTCCACTAAGGACCAGTTGTGAAGCCCAGCCAGAAATGCCCCCATGAGTTTCCAAAACTACCCCTAGGGGTCAGTAATGCCCTATGGAGAACCACTGGTCTAAGATCTCAAATCCTAGTGTCTTTAAAGTGGAGTGTGAACTTAAAGCATTTGCAAAGGAATCTAAATTCAGAATCCAGTTTCATGGTTTCCTCCTTATTTACATGGTTTTTTTGCCTCTAATTCAGGTGCAATTTATTTTAGCTATTTGTCTTTGAGAGTTCTTTAGAACATTCAACTTTCCTTTTACATAAACTTCGTTGCTTATATTCATTTTGTATTTAAAATTAATTATTTTATTTTATTTAAAATTATTTTAATTTATTTAATAATAAAATAATAAATAAAAATAAATAATAAAAATTATTTTATTTTATTTAAAATTAATTTATTTCCGAGAGAGCACATGTGAGAAGGGGGAGGGGCAGGGAGGAAGAGAAAGAAGCTCAAGCAGACTCTGTGCTGAGTGCAGAGCTGCATGTGGGGCTTGATCCCAGAGATGACCTGAGCTGAAATCAAGAGTCGGTCACTTAATCTGCTGAGCCACTCAGATGCCCCTGTATTTTAAACTGAAGTCCAAAATTGGACCACAAATCTATGGTACACGGGAGCACCAGCGCCACCCTGTGTTTACTTGAGGAAGTGCTAGTCAATACATTATGGAAAACCAATATAGCGTAATCATCTCACCAGTATACTGAACAGCCTCACTTCTCCCAAGGGTGGTCCCTGGGACCTGAAGCATCAGCATCACTGGACAGCTAGTTAAAAATTAAGATCTTCAGGCTTCACCTGAGACCTGAATGAGAAGCCTTATTTTCAAAGGATCTCCAAGCAATTAGCATATAGAATGTATGAGAAGCACTGTTATACGGACTCCTTTCTAAAGCCACTAACATCAGAGAATTATAGTCCCCAAAATATGAATTATTTTCTCCCACTATTACAGTAAGACACTCATTATTTGTAGCAATGAATGTAAGGAATATGTATCTAATTTACAAACTCAGAGGTATAAGAAATGGAGTTTTTATTCTAACTGCACGTAATTTAAAAGCCCCATTTTCTGAGGGGGTAGGTAGAAACTAAATCTCAACAAATTCAGAATCTCGCCTGCTGCTTTTCTCTGAGGTAAAATATTAAGTTCCTGTAACATCTAGAAGGTTGGAGGAATGTGAGCATCTGATCTTCCACAGGAGAACCATTCTATTGGCCTTTGCTGAAATGCCAAGTCTCCTATTTGGTCCTTTGTTACAGATCTATGGGGCTTGCTGTTAGACCATCCTTCATTCTGGTCTGTCACCTCCCTTGCTACTTCATTCTGCTATTTCCATGTTATGTCAAGGAACTCTTTGGGCCTAAGAGTTCTCCTCTATAATGTTTACCCAGGGAACACTGATCATTCTGCAGCTCTTACATCACATGAGACCATGGGAAACTAAGTCCTGAGGTTTATATACGGTCCCACCTATTAGACATCCGTCACAGTCATTTCTTCAGGGATCTTCCTGACTTCCAGGGTTTCTACCTGGGAAACCAAATACAGGGCCCTTTTCCATTCAGAAGGTGGGGCCTCTTCATGGGGATTCACCAGGTCTCAGAGCTCTCCCTCCTCACAACTCAAAGCACAAAGGTTTTAGATTTTTGAAACTCGAAGGCCCTTTTCTTTTTTTTTTTTTTTAAAAGATTATTTATTTATTTATTTATTTGACAGACAGAGATGACAGGCAGAGAGGCAGGCAGAGGGGTGGGGGGGAAGCAGGCTCCCCGCTGAGCAGAGAGCCCCACTCGGGGCTCAATCCCAGGACCCTGGGATCATGACCTGAGCCGAAGGCAGAGGCTTTAACCCACTGAGCCACCCAGGTGCCCCAAAGGCCCTTTTCTTTTATAACATCCCTAAGGCCTGTGTTCTAGATGCCTGAATAGAGAAGGGCCATGGGTCACAGAAATGTAGGGAGAAAAGTTAGTATTTTAAAATATCATGTCACATGAATAATAGGATATACATCCTTCAAGTTTGTATATAGGATTTATAAATCCTACAAGGATTTCTATCCCATTATGTTATTGTAGTGTGCTCAATATGACTGGGGGCACATAATCAATGATATTAAGTGTTCCCATTGAACCAGAAGGCTGGAAGTATGAGACAGGGATCCTGTTCTCAGAATATTATAATTTGTGGAGACAAACTGCACAAAACAACAGCACAACAGCAAAGCAAAATATCAAGAGTTAAATGGGTTTAAAGGCAATAATAACTACTCTACGTGGGGCTTTTAGTGGCAAGTTATAACACCTTTAAATCAGTGTTTCCCTTTTGGGAACAAGGATCTCTAGACAAGCCAGGACTAGAGTTGTGGGGATAGGAGGCAAAGATGCCTCCAGTGAATAACTAAGCAATGGTGGTAGGCAGGGGCTGCTCACATTTCCACCCCTTGGTTCCTAAACCCATGATGCTTGATTTAGGTATGTGCCCTGGCAGATTGCATCATGTCATTACGGGGTTGTATGTCCAAGCTGACACCTCAGCTACCCCTTCAGAAGAGCATCTCATCACACTCCCACACTTCTCATCTCTCCATATCAAATTTAAACTGGCTCAAGCACTCACATGCCATTTATGTAGGAAGTTCAACATCACTCTATTGGTGGTGCAGCATGTGACAGGTCTAGCAGGTTCCCTGCCCTGTGGCCACTACCACACCTCTTTTGCTGTAAAATGGACCCTTTGGCTGCCATCACCATGAGAAAAACATGCTCCAGGCTGCCGTTGCCCTTCTAGCCTAGATCCAATCATGGGACACCTGGAGCAAGGCCATCCCAGGTGTCTCATAGCCTGAAACAGAGTGACCTTAGCTGATCTGTATGAGCAAGAAAAAAGTGCTTATTGCAGGCTACTGAGATTTTGTGGCTGTTTGCTATGTAGCATTTATGTGGCAATAACTGATTGGCACACATTTATATCTTTACCTCCAAAATTTCTTAGTTTATCTTGTTCTTTTTTTCTAACTTCTTAAGTGGAATAATTACTTATTAATACTATTTTTAAACCTCAGAAGTGCATTTAAAAAATTAGGTTTTCCTGACGATACAAGCAAATGGAAAGATATTCCACGTTCGTGGATTAGATAAACAAATATTGTTAAAATATCCATGCTACCCAAAACAGTTAGTAGATTTAATGGAATCTCCATCAAAATACCAACAGATTTTACCCAGAACTGGAACAAATAATCCTAAAATGTGTATGGAACCACAAAAGACTCCAAATAGTCAAGCAATCTTGAAAAAGGACAAAACTTAAGGTATTATAATCCCAGATTTCAAGATATACCACAGCGTGGTACTGGTACAACAACAGACACATAGACCTATAGAAGAGAATAAAGAATCCAGAAATAAACCCATGATTATATGGTCACTTAATCTGTGACAAAGGAGGCAAGAATATGCAATGGGAAAAAGTCTCTTCAATAAAGGTGCTGGGAAAAAAAAAATAAAGGTGTTGGGAAAACTGGACAGATAAATGCAAAAAAATGAAACTGTACCACTTTCTTACACCATACACAAAAATAAACCCAAAATGAATTAAGGACCTAAACATGAGACCTGAAACCATAAACATCCTAGAAGAAAGCACAGGCAATAATTTCTCCAATGTTGGCCATAGCAATATTTTTCTAGATAGTCTCCTGGAGCAAGGGAAACAAAAGCAAAAATAAACTATTGGAACTACATCAAAATAAAAAGCTTCTGCACAGCAAAGGAAAGTCAACAAAAATAAAAGACAACCCACTGTATGAGAGAAGATACTTGTAAATGACATATCTGATAAAGGGTTAGTATCCAAAATATATAAAGAACGGATACAACTCAACACACATAAAACCAAATAATCCAATTTAAAAATGGGGAGAAGACATGAATGGACATTTTTCCAAAGACATACAGATGGCCAACAACCACATGAAAAGATGCTCAGCACCACTAATCATCAGG